>NC_091780.1:49079396-53879396 GCF_029378745.1 Bos indicus | reverse complement strand
TACCGTCTGAGCCACCAGGGAAGCCATTGAGTCAGTGATGCCATCCAAACATCTTGTCCTTTGTCATCCCCTTCTCCTCCTGCCTTCAGTCTTTCCCAGCATAAAAGTCTTTTCCAATGAGTCAGTTCTTTGCATCAGGTGGCCAAAGTATTGGAGCTTCAGTTTCAGCATCAATCCTTCCAATGAATATTCAGGGTTAATTTCCTTTAGGATTGGCTGGTTTGAACTCCTTGCTGTACAGGGGACTCTCAAGAGTCTTTTCTAACATCACAGTTCAAAAGCATCAATTCTTTTGTGGTCAGCTTCCATTATGGTCCAACTCTCACATCCACACAAGACTACTGGAAAAACCATAGCTTTGACTAGACGGACCTTTGTTGGCAAAGTAATATCTCTGCTTTTTAATACACTGTCTAGGCTTGTCATAGCTTTTTTTTTCCAAGGCACAAGCATCTTTTAATTTTGTGGCTGCAGTCACCATCTGCAGTGATTTCACAGCCCCCAAAAATAAAGTCTGTCACAGTTTCCATTGTTTCCCCATCTATTTGCTATGAAGTGATGGGACCGGATGCCATGATCTTAGTTTTCTAAATGTTGAGTTTTAAGCCAGCATTTCACTCTCCTCTTTCACCTTCATCAAGAGGCTCTTTAGTTCCTCTTTGCTTTCTGCCGTAAGGGTAGTGTCATTTGTATATCTGAGGATACTGATATTTCTCCCAGAAATCTTGATTCCAGCTTGTACTTCATCCAGCCTGTGCATGATGTACTCTACCTGTAAGTTAAATAATCAGGGTGGCAATACACAGCCTTGACATACTCCTTTCGCAATTTGGAACCAGTTCATTGTTCATATCCATTTCTTACTATTGCTTCTTGATCAGCATACAGGTTTCTCAGGAGGCAGGTAAGGTGTTCTGGTATTCCCATCTCTCTAAGAATTTTCAACAGTTTGTTGTGATCCATAAAGTAAAAGGCTTTAACATACTCAGTGAAGCAGAAGTATATGTTTTTCTGGAATTTTCTTGATTTATCTATGTTGGCAATTTGATCTCTGGTTCCTCTGCCTTTTCTAAATCCACCTTGAACATCTGAGATTTCTCATTTCATGTACTTTTGAAGTCTAGCTTGGAGAATTTTGAGCATTAACTTGCTAGCATATGAAATGAGTGCAAATGTGCAGTAGTTTGAACATTCTTTGGCATTGTCCTTCTTTGGGAGTGGAATGAAAATTGACCTTTACCAGTCCTATGGCCACTGCTGAATTTTCCAAATTTGCTGGTATATTGAGTGCAGCACTTTCACAGCATCATCTTTTAGGATTTGAAATAGCTCAACTGGAATTCTATCACCTCCACTAGCTTTCTTTGTAGTGATGCTTCCTAAGGCCCACTTGACTTGGCACTCCAGGATGTCTGCCTGTAAGTGCGTGATCACACCATCATGGTTATCTGGGTCATTAAGATCTTTTTTGTACAGTTCTGTTTATTCTTGCTACCTCTTCTTAATATCCTGCTTCTGTTAGTTCCATACCATTTCTGTCCTTTATCAAGCTCATCTTTGCATCAAATGTTCCCTTGGTATCTCTAATTTTCTTGAATATATCTCTAGTCTTTCCCATTCTACTGTTTTCCTATATTTCTTTGCACTGATCACTCAGGAAGGCTTTCTTATTTCTCCTTGCTATTCTTTAGAACTCTGCATTCAGATGGATATATTTTTCCTTTTCTTCTTTGCCTTTCAGTTCTCTTCTTTTCACAGCTTTTGTAAGACCTCCTTAGATAACCATTTTGCCTTTTTGCATATCTTTTTCTTGAAGAAGGTTTTGATCACTGCCTCCTGTAAAATCTTACAAACCTCCATCCATATTTCTTCTGGCACTCTGTCTATCAGATCTAATCCCTTGAATCTATTTGTCATTTCCACTGTATAATTGTAAGGAATTTGATTTAGGTCATACCTGAATGGCCTAGTGGTTTTCCCTTCTTTCTTCAATTTAAGTCTGCATTTGGCAATAAGGAGTTCATGATCTGAGCCACACTCAGTTCCCAGTCTTATTTTTGCTGACTGTATAGAGCTTCTCCATCTTCAGCTACAAAAAATACAATCGATCTTATTTTGTTATTGACCATCTGTTATGTAGAGTCGCCTCTTGCGTTTTTGGAGAGGGTCTTTTCTATGACTAGTGTGTTCTCTTGGCAAAACTCTTCTAGCCTTTGCCCTACTTCATTTTGTACTCCAAGGCCAAACTTGTCTTTACTTCCGGGATCTCTTGACTTTCTACTTTTGCATTCCAGTTCCCTATGATGAAAAGCGAAAGTGAAAGTCACTCAGTCCTGTGTGATGCTTTGCGGCACCATGGATTGTAGTCCATGGATTTCTCTAGGCCAGAATACTGGAGTGGGTAGCCAATCCAAAACCAGGGACTGAACCCAAGTCTCCTGCATTGCAGGCGGATTATTTACCAGCTGAGCCACAAGGGAAAAGGATATCTTTTTTTGGTGTTTGTTCCAGAAGGTCTGGTAGGTCTTATAGACCCATTCAACTTCTGCTTCTTCATCATTAGTGGTTGGGGCATAGACTTGGATTACTCTGATATTGAATTGACTTGGAAATGAGCAGAGCTCATTCTGTCATTCTTGAGATTTCACCCAAGTACTGCATTTTGAATTCTTTTGTTGTCTATGAGGGCTACTCCATTTTTTCTAAGGGATTCTTGCCCACAGTAGAGGATATTATGGTCGTCTGAATTAAAGTTACCCATTGCTGTCCATTTTAGTTCACTGATTCCTAAAATGTGATGTTCACTCTTGCCATCTCCTGTTTGACCACTTTCAATTTGCCTTGATTCATGGACCTAACATTCCAGGTTCCTATGCAATATTGTTCTTTACAGAATTGAACTTTATTTTGATCACCAGACACTCCACACCTTCGCATTGTTTTTGCTTTGATTCAGGCTCTTCATTCCTCTGGAGCTATTTCTCTACTCTTCACAGCAGCATATTGTCACCTACTGACCTGGGGAATTCATCTTTCAGTGTCACATCTTTTTGTCTTTTCATACTGTTCATGGGGTTCTTAAGGCAAAAATACTGAAGTGGTTTGCCATTCCCTTCTCCAGTGTACCATGTCTTGCCAGAACTCTCCACCATAACCCATCCATCTAGGGTGGCCCTATGCGGCATGGCTCATAGTTTCACTGAGTTAGACAAGTCTGTGATCCTTGTGATCATTTTGATTAGTTTCCTGTGATTGTGGTTTTCATTCTTTTGGGCCTCTGATGGATGAGGATAGAAGGCTTGAGGACGCTTCCTGATGGGAGGCACTGGCTGTGGGTAAAACTGGGCCTAGCTCTGGTGAGCAAGGCCATGCTCAGTAAATTTTCCATCCTCTTGTCTGCTGGTGGGTGAGGCTGTGTTCTCTCCCTGTAGTTTGGCCTGAGACCCAATTATGGTTGGGGTAATGGCAGTAATGGCGACCTCCTTCAAAAGGACTTATGCCAGCGTGCTGCGGCTCCCAGACTATTGCAGTCACTGTCCCTGACCCTGCAGAAGGCCACTGTTGACCCACACCTCTGCCAGCAACTCCTGAACTCTCACAGGCAAGTCTGGCTCAGTCTTTTGTGGAGTCACGGCTCCTTTCTCCTGGATCCTGATGTGCACAAGGTTTTGTTGTGCCCTCCAAGAGTCTGTTTCCCCAGTCCTGTGGAAGTTGAATACTGGGCTCACTAAAATAAAACAAAGCCTAGGTAATTTTTTTTTTAAATTTTGTATAATAAGTATCTAATAAGAGGATGGTGATTGCCTTCCTCTCAGTAACAAACAGAAAGCTAAAAGTTTAAATTGCAGCAAAAAGAATTTGTATAAGTCATAACAACTATTTTTTTCTAACTTGTATTATAAAGTACTGGGAAGATTAAGCAAGAGTAAGTTTTGAAATTTTTAGCTTTTTGCTAGAAGAAAAATTCTAATGCATCACTTTTGGTTTTAAGGAAGAGTTGAGACTGGTAAACTTTTTGGGATTTGTAGTCTGTAGTGATAGCCATGTCCATATAAATTATTTTATGCTTTTTCGTAAAATTTCAAGACCAGGATTTATCAAGTGTTCACTTGTTTTAGTACACTCACTGGTTACTGATAATTTTTAGAGCTTCTTTTATTTTATTCTGCCACTTTTCAGGATAAAGTATATGGAAATTTAGAAGATGGAATATGGAAGACAATGTGTCTGTTCCAGGAAAACGTTTAACATGCTCTGCATTGGCACATGCCTTTAGAGAATAATTTAGGCTGTTTTCATTTTAACAGATAAGAGGAAAGGGCTTAATGCAGCAAATATATGAGTTAGACATAAAATGCCTTTTAGTTCCTATTTTGCTACCCAAACATAAACCCATTATAAGGTGTTCCCTTCCACCAATATTTTCACTTTGTTTTCTAAATACCCCAGAGGGAAAAAAAATACAAATAATTTAAACTATTGAAAATATAAAATTTAACTGTACATGAAATAAGCTACAAAAATATACCAAATATGTTGTGATTCCATAAACATTCAGTGGAAACATGAACTAAAAACTTTAGAAAAAGTTTCACTAGCTTATGTACTTGTCCCTATAAATATTTTAGTAACAGTATATCATACTGAAAGAAGAACATTGGCAAAATAAAATGAGATGTTGAAAGACTTTTGAGGAGAGCATTATTTGCTACCTTATGGTGTGTGTATTCATCAGAGGTAACAGAGGAAGGAGGCAGAGGTATGATAAATAAATTTCTCAGTTATTTGTTTACCTTAAGCCTAGGGGAAACTGGGGTGTGGATGATAGAACAGACACTGTAAGTCATTTCTACCAACTAGGCTTTTGGGAACTGCATGCAGCTATATAATGGCCCTTATTAGAAGGGATTACATTGAAATGAAAAGTCAGAATTAGAAAATGTGAAGTAGCAATAGAAGATTGATTATTCATCGTTCCCTTAGACATTTGTAGCAGAAAGAGTTGGGAAACTCAGAGATAGGAAACAAATGAAGAATCAAATAGAAAGAAAAGATAGAGTGCTTTTAAACAAATTACCCTATCCTGTCTTAGAAGCAAGTAAATAAGAAGCTGAGGATATACTGGATAGAATAGGGACTAGGTATTGCATTTATGGAATTTATTTCAAAAATGAGCTTTAATTCAATGGATGCAGTGACTATCTTGAAAGAAGAGTGGAAAGCAAGCTTGCAACGGATATGAGGTTGCCATGTTCTATCCTGTTTATGCAGCTAAAAGAGCAATTTTGCCCTAAAGTTGGAATAATTTTTATAGCTTTCAGTGAATCTTTATACATAAAATATGTGAAAATATAAAAGCAAAATGGGAGTTACAGGAAGGTCATCTTGAAAAGAAAGCATAATGAGACTCACACATTGCTTGCAAGTTGACATCACTGCCCTAACAAAGTTTGATTTCGAGTTACTTTATCTTGCCCTTGGATGACCTGTTCAGCAGGAAGTCGAGAAAAAAAATTACAATGGGAACAAATTATGTTTCTTTTCCTTTCCACTAAAAGGAACATTATAGTATATTTTCCACTATTAAACGTAAATTAAACCACTCTGAATTATTAAAGTAATATGAGGTTGAAACATAATAGTATAAAAATGGGGCCTCGTACTAGCAGATAGCTCTCACCTTAAAGAGCAGCCCTTAGTTCGGCATTTCCTTTCTTTGTGCTTGCACTTGCTTATCTTTTCCCGAGAGAATAAACTCACTGGGTTTAAAATACATTAAAGAGTTGTTTGTTCGCTCTTAAATGGGTATAAATTTTCAATATGATCACTTATCCAGCATTTGTTGTCTCTTCTTAAATTTCTTTATTTGGAACTATTATTATGGAAAGGCATTCAGCTAGGCTTCAATTATAGATTTACAAAGCAAACCAGAAACTCTATCCTAAACACATTTAGAAGAAGCTATAATTAAAGTCTTCCTGTGGTAGCAGTCACTGGGAGTATAGTTTAATTATTGTTATCCTGAGGAAAAGGCAGCCTTTAATTCTAACTATGGGATTCTGGGAAGGCTTAGGAGCAGGGCTGGTATTGTCACTGATTCACAAAAGATGAGTTGAATGTAGATAGTGGAAAAACTAAAAAGTAAGCCAAGAGAAGTCTTATGAGCAAATATTGAGAAATAAGAAAATTCATAGACTAGGTTAATTTTCTCAGTTCAAGAAATATTTACTTTCTTGATCTCATGCACAAGGAATGGTTAGAGTTGGAAATTTGTAATTCAAGGTACATTTCAGATATTCAGCTGGCACACACTGGTACAGATGTCCTGAGTGTTAAAATATTGAAATGCTGTGATTTTATTTGATAAATAGTCACAGCCCTTGCCCTTCAAATATGCCATTCTACTCTGTCCAGCCTGGGACCTTTTTTGAGATTCTGTGTACCCCTCAGAATCAAATAGTGAAAGCAAAAACTTGCCTGGCATAGCAGAGGATCTCAAAGAGCCTGGTTCAGATTAAAGATGTTTAGGATCAATTTTTATCAGCTAGTAAATTTACCATAGCAGTTATTATATATTATGAGTTTACCCCTGCATATATAGAATGGACAATACATCTGAAAAGAAAGATCAAAAGCGTATTGTGAAAAGCCTTGACTATGGTGCTCAAAATTCAGGGGAGGTTTATTTATTGTTTATTAGAAGTAGGTGAAATGATCAAATATTGTAATTATTACTTTTTTCTAAATGTATCTCTAATGTCAAAATAGTGTATAGATTTGATATTTGATGTAAGTGTTCAGAATGGCTAGAGGAAAATTATCTATACAATAGAACAAGAGAAATCACATGAATACTACCTCACATTTGAAATCTAATCTTGTTCCTTTTGTATCTAAATTATATTATTTCTCATTCTTTTAAGTAGAACTTGTTTTCACATTACTTATAAATTTATCTAAAACATGGGGATATCAAATTTCCTTTATGGAAAGATAGCTGGGAAGAGTGGGTTCAAGGTCAACAAATTTAAGTTAAGTCAGCATGTCCAAGGGCTGCCCAGGTAGTGCTAGTGGTAAAGAATTCACCTGCCAATGCAGAAGCCTTAAGAGATGCAAGTTCTGTCCCTGGGCCCAGAAGATCCCTTGGAGGAGGGCACGGCAACCCACTCCAGTATTCTCGCCTGGCGAATCCCATGGACAGAGGAGCATGGCGAGCTATAGTCCAAAGGGTCGAGAAAAGTCGGACACGGCGGAGCACGCCTGCTCGCCCCATGTCACAGTTCATTTTCACTCTCTAGGGTTATAGAAGGACCAAAACAGAAACCTGTCTTTTCCTTTACTAACAGATCCATGTCCAGTATCCAAGATTTTACCAGCTAAAATTCTAACCGAGGCCCATCCTTTGTAAAGATTCCCCCCATTTCTAAGATTTAGTGCTTCTTGAAGAATTACTTTTCACAGTTCATGAACTACAGTAAGCTAAGACAGCATTAATTTCATTTGATTGCTTTACTTCATATTACTATACCCTCTATTGCCCACAATTAAGCTACATTACTTGAAATTATAATTCATGTTGTGATTATACCTTTGCAGACACCTTCTTTTAACAGGCCATCTGGGAGTTATTTGCCTACCTTCAGCAACTATTAGAACAGTGATCAGCTTTGCTTTAAGCCAGTGATTGACAAGCCTTTGGAGAATAACTCCTGCCCAGTCTATTTCATATTTATTATGTCTTCCAAGTTAGGTTGATTAATTTAAGGAGCTGACTCTGCCATTTGTGAGATGAACAAATCTCAGAGTGACGCTATGTTGACATTTTTGAAAGTAAAATGTATGCTGCAAAAGAGTGCTGCCAGGGCAATTTTGGCCAGACTGCTGGAGTCCAAGATCCTTTACAAGATAGTAAGAACTTGTGATGCTATGTCAGTGATATGGAGAAGGCAATGGCATCCCACTCCAGTATTCTTGCCTGGAAAATCCCATGGACGGAGGGGCCTGGTGGGCTGCAGTCCGTGGGGTTGCTAGGAGTCGGACACTACTGAGCGACTTCACTTTCACTTTTCACTTTCATGTGTTGGAGAAGGAAATGGCAACCCACTCCAGTGTTCTTGCCTGGAGAATCCTAGGGACGGGGGAGCCTGGTGGGCTGCCGTCTATGGGGCCGCACAGAGTTGGACACAACTGAAGCGACTTAGCAGCAGCAGCAGCAGCATGGTCTTATATGTCTAGGAACAGGATTTTATCATTGCATCCTGATACCAAATACCTTGGTGAATACTTGGTGAGCAAGGTATTAGCCTCTTGAATGATATTCTTGAGAAGTATCTTGGTCAGGCCAGTGGTTTTCAAGCTGTATTCTATGAAACTCTAGAACTTCACTGTCCAGTATTACAGCTTCCAGTCTTAAAATATTGAACAATTAAAATGTGGCTAGAGAAATTATGGAACAGAATTTTTAATTTTATATAAAGTTTTAGTTTTGTTTGTATTTTAATATATATTAATTTAAATTAAAAGTTAAAAATGGATAGTCAATTAAGTTTGAAAAACATGTTTAGAACAACAATGGGTTTGTAACTATACTTTCTCAACTCCAATTTTTCTGAAATCTTTGTATAGATCACATATTTCCATTAAATTAAGCATTTGAACTGAGATGAACAGGAAGTAAAAAATGCACATTAAATGTGAAAGCTTACTAGAAAAAGAATGTAAAATATATCATTAATTTTTTGTTAATGATATAGTAAAATTATTTTTCATTTATTAGATGATTCCATTTACTTCATTTCATTTTTCATTTATTTACAGTTCATTCATAAAATGATATTTATATTAAATAAAATCTAGTTATAAAATTAATTTCAGCTCTAACTTTACTTTTTAAGGAAGTGGTTCCTAGGAGATTTAAAATAACACATTTGGCTCACATTATGGTTTCACTGGACAGAGCTGTTTTAGAATACGGGCTGTGTGCAGACACCAGGCCCACAGTGCCATCCTTCCCATATCAGACTTCCCTTAAACAAGTGTGTCTCTTCTCTTATACATTTGTATGTTTTACAGTTGAGCTTTCATTAGTTTAACCCCAAGAAAGCACTGTTGTTTTTTTTTTTAATTTTATTTTTAAACTTTACATAATTGTATTAGTTTTGCACTGTTTTTGAAAATAATGTCTAGAAACCTCATTTCAGACCTGAATAAGGTTTAATAAAATAGTATGATGCTGTTTGGTTTTTGTTTTCTTCAGTTTGAATATAATATGCCGAGATATAGGTTTTTTTGTTTATCATGCTTGGTACTTTCTGGATGCATGGTCTATCTCTAATTTTAGAGAAGTTTTGTCCATTCTTCAGTTTGTCCAATACTTCAATTATTCCTTTAACTCTGTCTCTCTTCTCTTTCTGGTATTCCAACCATGTGTATGTTACATATTTTATGATTTTCCCACAGTCCCTGAATGGTCTGTTCTGTTTTTGTCATCGTCTTTCTGTTTACATTTTAGTTTGGGAAATTTCTATTGACTTATCTTCAAGATCAGATCACTGATTCTTCTGCATATTGTTTTCGGATCTCAGCATAGCATCACCCTGAGATTTGTTATATATTCACGCTTTAGGTATGTGTATCATTTTATTGTATTCCAATTAACAGATATTATGTCTCCTTTCAAAGATGCTAATTAAATTAAATCTTATTTGACTACCTTTTTCCTCATATAGTGGAACTTAAGAGCTAATATTCATATCTCTATGTTTTAACAAATCATAAACTGTTACTTGGTGCTGTTGGAATTACAAAGAAGGATCAAATAGAATTTAAGCCCCAGTGAAGCTTATTGTGTATAGAGAGAGATGAAGCTAATCTAGAAACAACTGAAAAAAAGTTAGCTACCAATGAAATTTAGAGAGTAAAGAATGGCTTCTAAAGACACTTCAGTGTAAGAAATGGTGTACTTCAGAGTCTAGATAAGCATGCAGTTCATGTGACCAGGACGGAAAATGAAAGCATTTGATTAAATTGTCTTACTTTATAAATGAAAAAAAAAAAACAAAACATTGACAAGAAACAACTTATAGTTACCAGTGTAACTGAGAAGAGCTTCTAAATTTTCGAAAAGTTTATTGATTTGTTAAATTATTTAGGATTAAAAAATTAATTCATCATTGATATACCACCTGCAGGCACAGTAGCATTTTCAGATGGTGTTTCTCAGCTAAATGAACACAATTTAGGCGTATCATTCAGTACTAAACATTCAGTGGTGACTCCAGCCAATAAAGGAAGTTCAAGTTACAGCCCCAGTCTTCATCAAGCTGATTGACATCACTCTGAAGTGTGTGATACCAACTCTGAAAATGAACACAATTTCTTACATATGTACTTCCAAACAATAGCTGTCAGCAAATAATAGTTCCTAAATGATATTTACAATATTTTTTTCTCTCTGGTACTAGCATAGCCTGTTAATTTTTTTTTCTTGTGGGAAATGACAAAATTTCAAATATCATTTAAATACTAGGAGTCTTTTTAATGGAAGATATGTTCGAGATATTTATTTTATGCTATTGTAATAAAGTAATAAAATATGTAACGTTTAAAATCTCAGCAGTAATTATCTTTAATTTCTTTTAAAATTTATATTTATGGACTGGAACAAACTTCCTGTAACCCTGAGACAAGCATAAATAGATGAATTTAAATGTGGGGAATTTTATGTTATGTCCTAATATGGAAATACAATTTATCAAACCTTACCTTTTACTACTTGCTAATATGCAACTTCTGCTCATTTATAGCTCCTCTTCTTATAGTCTTGTTCTGAAAAGACAGTATAAAAGAGTCATTAAAAATGTAGACTGTGACTTCTACGTATAAATCTGAATTATATGTCTTATTAGCCATTGACTCTGGTAAAGGCTTTTAATATTTCTGTGTGCAGTTTTTTCTTAGCACAATGGGGAATCCTACTTACCTCACAGGGTTTTGAAAAAATTAAAGTAATAAGTTTATTTATTCACTTAATATTTTTAAACTATTCACTATGTGCCAAATCCCGTTGTAGATTCTGGACATAAAGCAATGAAGAAAATATAGACAAAAATCCCTGCACTTATCAAGATAAAATTCTAGTGAATAGAGATACATAATCAATATGCAGCATTAGAGATGGCAATAAATGCTCTAAAGTAGAATAAGGCAAGGTAAAAGTATTGAGAGTAAATGGAATTGTTATATCAGATGCAATTATCATGGAAGACATCTCTCAGGAGGTGGTATTTGAGAGAGAAGTTGAGACCCAATCAAATGAAACTAGCCAAGTGGTTGTAATATGAAGAGGTTTTTTTTTGTTGTTGTTGTTGTTTTCCCGGAGAGCCCAGAAAGTGAATACAAAGATCCTAAAGCATGCATGTGCTTGACATGTTTAAGCAGTAGCAAGGAGGCAAATCTTTCTGGGTCAAAGTCGGCAAAAGGAGAGTGGTCAGCAGGTAGATGAGAGTGGTAGCTGGAGGTGGGGTGCCGGAAAGGGGTGTGCCAGGTCTTGTGAAGCCATACTAAGGATTTTGGATTGTATTCTGAATCAGGAAGAAAAGCCATTCATTTTGTGTAGAACAATAATATGGTGTACCTTGTGATTTTAAGGAATTATTCCTCTGGCTTCTTATGGAAGAAGACCCTATCAGAGAGTAAGGCAGGGTGCGCTAGGACTGACTGGATGACTCTAGCAATTGTCCAGGAGGCACGTGGTTGTGGGTTAGAGACTACTGGTGATAGAGATAGAAAGTGCTAGACTCAGCATATATGTTGAAAGTAGAGCCCAGAGATGTGTAGAGAGATAGCTCGCCCAAATTTTTACCTGAGCACCTGTAAGAATGGTGCTTCCCAGGTGGTACTAGTGTGAAAGAATCCACCTGCCAATAAAGGAGACATAAGAAATGTGAGTTCAGGCCCTGGGTCAGGGGATTCCCTGGAGTAGGAACTGGCAGCCCATTCCAGTATTCTTGCCTGGATAATCCCATGGACAAAGGGGTCTAGCCGGCTATAGTCCATAGTGTTGCAAAAAGTCAGACATGACTAAAGCGACTTAGCATGCAAACATGCTGTAAGAATAAAGTTGACAAATTTTGAAGTGAGAGAGAGGAAAACAAAGGATAGGACTTCAGATGGGGATGGGCATGGTCTGGGTATAGCTAAGGATATAACCTGTTTTGTGCAAAGAGTGCAGTATGTATAGCTCTCCTTTCTACCTCAAATGCTAGTCTCTGCCTGTGTACCTCTAACTTTGCCCTTGAACTTTGTCATTCCAAATTCTTCCTTTCATTCACAAGTCAGTTTGAAACTTATCTCTAATCTCACCCCAATAATCCTTCCCTTCTTTCAAATCTTAAATATAGTAACCTGCATAGATTTTCTCATACAGTTCTGTGTTGCTTTACATTTTTCTATCATTCTATGAGCCATAACACTGTGTGTGCAGGGTAGGCGCACAAAGGCATCACCTCTCATATCTCTAAAACTTTCAGATGACTTTGTGCCAGACACACCAAAAATTAATATCTTCTGCAGAACACAGGACTAGGTGTTGTGAAATATTCATTAAAGAATTTTCTTTTCTTTGACAAAACGTGTAGAAATTTAGGTGTTGTGTGTCCCTATAATTACAGGTTCAAATGTTTACCAAATAAGACTAAGTTTTATAAGAAAAGGGTGATCTTTTGGGGGATGTGTTTGTTAAATATTTATGATATATGTTCTCATGTATTAGTTGTTTATTGTCTCTTCTACTCTAGATGTGCTCTCATTAGAATTCATGCACTTGAAGATCTTCACATCTTCTCACTCCCATCCAGCCATCCATAATGTCTCTTTCCCAGACTCTTTGCCTTCCATCTTATAATCTTTCTCTTTTAGGCTCCTGGCCAAGTGACCAGTCCATTTGCTGCTATTAGGGCTACTCCTATAACCAGCTGTTTCAGAACCAGAGAATAGGCTTCATGTGCAAGAAACTTGCTAGTAATGAACAGGAAGGGGAGCTTGAAAGAGGGACACAGGAAAGGAGAGAAAGCTATTCGAGTATATCATTCATTTGGTTCCCACTGAGGGTGATTGGATCTCAACCCCACTCGAGGCCCTCAGTGGATCGGCATTACATCTCTGCCTGAGACGTAACTGAGGGACCATTTGTACTGGCTCAGTTAAGCTCCCCCATTTCTCAGGGGTTAACCTAGGGAGCATAAACACCTCCAGCTTTGTTTTACACATGGGCTAGAATGTTTGAGCTACTGCATCCTGTATGGTGGTGGCAAAGATGCCCCAGGGCATAAAGCAAGAGATACAGTCATCTTAACTCAGGCTAGGTGATGTTAGGCTGCATTTATGTACAACTGGGTCATAAAATAGATTTTATATGTTATCCTGCGTATGGTTTATTTTCAATTTCTAACAAATTTTTCTTGGTTTGTAAAATTAGTGTTTCTGTTATCAGTGTTTTGATGAGGCAACTGTCTCCTAAAGCTCATTTCCTAGTGTTACTGATTATCTAGATGGCTTATGAAGAAGTGGATTAAGGTTTTAAAAGTATAATTACTGTAGTTGACATAGTGTTCTCTGTGTCTTCCAGCTGGAATAGTCTATGTCAGCAATTTGAAATCACCAAGGCTTCATTTACTTTTAAGGAATATAATTGGCTGCATAGCTTGGTCATTTTAGAGGGAATGAGAAGAGATCCATGACTTTACTCTTTATGCTGCCTGCATTTTCCCCAAAGAACTCGGCCCATCTTTCCAATGTTTAAATTCCAAAATTTAAATTCTTCTCTGAGGTCTAGGCTTTTTACCCTCTATTAAAATGCAGATAATACATTCTTCATACCTTAATGCATTGGTGTATTAGATCCTCACCTGAAATCAGATTTTGATGTTGATAGTTAAGAATGACAGAGTGAATGGGAAGATACTTGTATCAAAAGCTATGAGTTGGCCCCAGTGATGGAAAATGTCTGCATCTTAATGTTTTCTAGAGTTCTCTTTGAAAGAAGGAAGTATTTCCTCAGTTGAATAAAAGTTAGAATAAATTGCCCTTAAGAGGGTGGAGGAAAATGGGAACAATCTGATGCAGTTTAGTAATGAACCTGAACAAACAGGGTTAGTAAGGAGAAAGATCCAATTCATTCCTTGCTAATGTATCCTCCTCAAAGAAGTGAGTGTGTTACTGAGCAGCAGATTTAAATAGAAGGCGTGTTTGGAATAAGAAGGAGCACCAATGCTGAGCATTTATCAGCCTGAGACTAGATAACAGGGGTTCCCTTTCAGACTGAAATTGTCTTTCTGAACTGAATCCAATATACAAAGAAGAGGGCAAGTCTATTCTTGTTTGTAATTTTAAAGAGTTTCACAGATGGTTTTAATAACAGTGAGTCTTGGCTTTGAAGGTCCAATAAACTGATATTTTGAATAAAGCTGCTAAGTCTTACAATGAACATTTCCTCAGTGACAATTTTGATACATAACTCTTCTCATAAACATTGGCACTGTGCTTGGAAACGGAACACAACTTTGTCTCTTGTTAACTTGAATACTTTACCCAGCATCTGAGAACCTCATTTTCTTTATCTGTAAAATGGAACAAAAAGAACTCTGTTTTAAAGTTATTGTAAGTAATATATTTTAACAACTTTTATTATACATTCTCAAAATAGTAACAGGAATTTTACAAAATATTAGCTCATTTATGGGCTTCCCTTGTGGCTCAGGTGGTAAAGAATCGCCTTGCAGTGCAGGAAACCTGGGTTTGATCCCTGGGTTGGGAAGATCCCCTGGAGAAGGGAAAGGCTACCCACTCCAGTATTCCGGCCTGGAGATTTCTATGGACTGTATAGTCCATGGGGTTACAAAGACCTGGATATGACTGAGCGACTTTCACTTCACTTCAGCACGTTTATAGCAGTACAGAACATACAATTTTAGCTCAATAACTACTGTAGTATACTTGAATGTCAGTGTTAATATCAGATAAATCAAAGGAATCAAAATATATTTTACCAAGTTTATCTAAACTGATTAACATGGCTCATATTATTCTCTTAAGACCTGAGTGCTATCTGAAAATAAATGTTTCAGATAATATCTTTTTTTCCTTTAATATATTAAAAGATCATATCTTGATGTTCTGGGAAAGTTACAAATTCCCTAGCTCTCACACTGCTTTGTTTTGTTTTCAATTTTTACTTGTTCAGAATCTGGCTCTAAAATTCAGTCATTTCTGTAGTATTCCTATTCAGTAGAAAAGCATTTCCTGTCTTGAGGTTAACATGAATGAACGGTATTCCAGGGCTCTCTTACCAGGACTGTTGTGAGATCATCTCGCTGATCAGAACTTTACTTTAGTCCCTTTTACCCTTTTCCATACATGCTGCTTTCTTTGGATTGCTGAACTCTAATTATTATCTTGTTCTTTTCATAAAAGTTTTCTGTAATTTGACCTGTTTCCTAGGCTTTGTGTTCATTGTTTGCCATGACGCTATCATCTGGCAAAGCAGAATTATTCACTTCTTCCTTGCACTTCCCAGGACTTTCTGATTTTATCTGTGGTTGCTTACTGTTTTTCGCATTCAAGGAATGCTAATCCTGATCCTATTTCTATATCCTGTGTTTGACATCAGCTCTTAAGGTGATTGCAAAAAGAACAGACCCATCCCTTCTTCACTGCCATTTTGTGCAAGAGCAGGACTATCTGCAAAGGAAGATGCTTTTGAAGTTAACCTTTCTATTCAGTGAACCCCCTGACTTTTGAAAAGGAGCCAGTTGATTTGTTAACTGATAAAACAAAAATTTTAATAAGGATTTAAACTGTATCATCCATGAAAATTAACATTTATATTTGGAAATATGCATGTGCTTAACTGAATAGAAACTTTAAGGGAACTTACCTGACATGGCTGGGAAAATAAAGCCTCCAATTAAAATAAATAAATTCAACAACAACCACAACAAAATAAAGATCCTGACCAGATGATCCATACTGACCTTATATAAGGGGTTCTAGAGTCCCTGATTCATCTGCAAACTTGGGGAGCAGTAGATATCATTGGTGAAATTCAGGGATTCCTTCAGATAAACCAACTCAAGTCTGGTGAAGGAAGAGAGCAAGATTTCCTCTTGCCAGTAGAAGAAGCTGTATTTCCAGGTAGAGATTTGGATGAAAAAAATTAAAGAAGGCCTACCTAGGGAAAGAGAGAGTAAAGCTAAGGAAGACAAACCTAGGCAGAGAGGAGAGAAGCAGAGGAATGATGAGAACTCTCCAAGATTCCTTTCCTTTTAGACCTAGGATGTAGTCCACAGTGTGTGTCCTAAGTCACTTCAGTTGTGTCTGACTCTTTGTGACCCCATGGACTATAGCCCGACAGGCTCCTCTGTCCATGGGGTTCTCTAGGCAAGAATACTGGAGTGGGTTGCCACACCCTCCTCCAGGGGATCTTCCCAACCCAGGTCTCCTCCATTGCAGGAGAGACTAATTTCTTACTCCTCCATTGTACTTTTTCTTTGGAATTGTTCCATTTATCTGTACAACAAGGTGTGAACATCTCAGAGGAGAATAAAGGGGCTTAGAAGTGTAGGATTGGAAGTCCTTATTTCATCTTCTTACTGACTCCAGTAGATAAGTGATAATGAATCTAAGTTCTATTTGGTGCCCAGACATACAGGAATGTTGTTGATAAAGAATTTGGTGTCACTGGGAAAAGACTATTAGTGCTAGGACGGATTCTGAACTAAATGACAAGTAAAGCTGTCCAGTCTTATTTCCACGTTGGTATATTGAAGGAAGCTTCACTTGGGCAACAGGAAAGAAAAGTTGGAGATGTGAATTATGGCTTCTGTACCATAGTCTACTACCTTCCAGCAAAGTATCCTCTTTCTCTCTCACTTTGAACTGACATGACTTTTATCTGAATTATGGATTGTATCCTTTTATGTTATATAATAAAAGTATTTATGTAATAGTAGTCTATTTATAACACTGTCATTTAAATCACACCATTTGATTCAGTCATATCATCATTTATAACCAGGGATTTGGGAGAGGATAAAAGATAGTATTTGCATTGATCATATAATATTCATTTATCAGAACTTAGATTTTTTAAATAAATGGAAGGCATTTAATAACAATAACAATTTGTATCACAAATTGCTGAGGAATGATTACAAGTGATAAAATAAGAGGCTGAAAAATTTTAAGGTACTTATTACTCTAGCCACTGATCAACCACCCATCTATCTATTATCTAGTCATCTGGCTATCTATCTACCATACAAATTTTTCTCCCCCAAAAGACAAAGCAAATGAGTATACTCTCAATAAAGCAAACAAACATAAATTAACAACAGAGAGTTGAAGTCTTGTTTGCTTTTTTTGGTTATCACACCAAAAAAAGTTATTCTCATGCTACATAACTTTTGCATATCTTTTTCTGTCCAACTTCTCTCTCTCTCTCTGTTTCACGTGACCAATTCTTATTTGATGAAGGAAGGAAGTGGCTATCGTTATAAAAGGATAGCAAAGGGATCCTTGTGATGAAACTTCTAAATTACGTGGTGGTAATCACAAAATCTACATATATGATAAAATGGCATAAAACTAAATACACTTACACCCATAAATACACTTAAAACTGGTGATATCTGAATAAGGTTTTCTCATGTCAATTTCCTGGCTGTGTATTGCACTATAGTTTTGCATGATGTTAGCATTGGAGAAAACTGAGTGAAGGGTAATAGCATCTCTTTATATCATTTCTCCCCACTGCATGTGGATATATAATTATTTCAAAATAAAAAATTAAAAAAAATAACCTTCTCAGATGTCCATAAATATCTGTATTATTTGTGTGACATTAGCAGTGTTTGGAGAAGGCAATGGCACCCCACTCCAGTACTCTTGCCTGGAAAATCCCATGGACGGAGGAGCCTGGTGGGCTGCAGTCCATGGGGTCGCTGAGGGTCGGACACGACTGAGCAACTTCACTTTCACTTTTCACTTTCATGCATTGGAGAAGGAAATGGCAACCCACTCCAGTGTTCTTGCCTGGAGAATCCTAGGGATGGGGGAGCCTGGTGGGCTGCCATCTATGGGGTTGCGTAGGGTCGGACACGACTGAAGCGACTTAGCAGCAGCAGTGTTTATTAAAGGGTGTTTTTTTTTTTTTTTTTAACATTTATAGACAGCTGTACAAATTAGTCTTTCAGCATAAATCCCTACCAGACTTAAGATTCTTAACATAAATTCCTATGAGACTTAGGTCTAGTTAAGTTTCTTAACTAGTCCTAAAACTTGCTGGATCCAGTGATCAATTATCTATCCAAACAGTTAACACCAGAACAAAAAAATGCTTCCTTTAAACATACATATTAAGTATAGGATTCCATGAAAGGAAAGTAAATAAGTTCTTGTTTGCTTTGACGTGACTCACTATTTCTTCTTATTTTCACTCCTGGATTCTCAATTTCTATTGACCTGTACATGTTGGCTAGTCCAAAATGTCACTCTTTTTCTCTTTTTAAGAACTGTGAAGACCCTGCAGTTTTACCTTAATTGCAAGCTAATAAATTGGCTTGCCAAATTATATAGGTGCTGGCAAAACACGCCAAACTCCTGAGTCAGAGCCAAAGGGCTTTACGGCTCATGTTACAACAAGTAGCAGGAGCTTCATGTTCCCATTATTTTCCCTTTTTTTCTCTCAGGCCCACAAAGATGATGCAGAAGTGACCCAGGTGGATGCTATTGTAAAGATCCACCACATGTTCTGAAAACCCCTGCACTGATTTTTAAGGACTACTGGTCAATATGCCCAACAACTGTCCAGGGCAGAGTCATTCTTTTTATTATGTGGGTCAGGAAGCAAATTTAACCTTTGCTCCTGGTGGATACACTATCTCTATATTCCAGGCAATTTACCTCGCAAACATCCTTCAAAGAGGCAGAAACAAAAACTAAAGAAATGTCTTAGGGAATTATTTCCCAGCCCTTTGTTTCTCTGGTGATCTCATCTGGTTCCATGGTTTTCATTATCATTATATGAATGAGTCTCAATTTATAACCCTAATATTAACCTCTTTCTAAACTTATACCAACTTTAAAAAGAAGCCTTTATATAAAGCACTGGAAACTTAATATCAAAACAAAAATTGTGGGTTCACTTCTGAATCAAAACATGTTTTTTTCTTTTCAGCGTTATTTATAGATACCCATTTTCAGTGTTATTTATAGATACCCAGTTTCTCAGGAACAAACATGAGAAGTTATCCTAATTCCTTGATTTCTTCAATTCTCATATGCACATCACTACTAAATCTTGTAGCTGTTGTTCAGTCGCTAAGTGGTGTCTGACTCTTTGCCACCCATGGCCTGAAGCATGCCAGGCTTCCCTGTCCTTCCTTATCTCCTGGAGTTTGCTCAAGCTCACATCCATTGAGCTGGTGATGCCATTCAACCATCTCATCCTCTGCCACCCTCTTCTCATTTTGCCTTCAGTCTTCCCCAGGATCAGGGTCTTTTCCAATGAGTTGGCTCTTTGCATCAGGTGGCCGAAGTATTGAAGCTTCAGCATCAGTCCTCCAAATGAACATTCAGGGT
This sequence comes from Bos indicus, assembly GCF_029378745.1. Classification (NCBI taxonomy): domain Eukaryota; kingdom Metazoa; phylum Chordata; class Mammalia; order Artiodactyla; family Bovidae; genus Bos; species Bos indicus. The sequence goes on along the minus strand of NC_091780.1, from coordinate 53,859,758 downwards.
GGGTTTATTTCCTTTAGGGTTGACTGATTTGATCTCCTTGCAGTTCAAGGGACTCTCATACATCTTCTCCAGCACCAAAATTTGAAGGCATCACTTGTTCGGTGCTCAGCCTTCTTAGTGGTCCAGCTCTCACATCTATATATGACTACTGGAAAAGCCAGAGCTCTGGCTATACAGACCTTTGTCAGCAAAGTGACAGTTTTGCTTTTTAATACACTATCTAGGTTTGTCAGAGCTTTCATTCCAAGGAGCAAGCATCTTTAAATTTCATGGGTGCAGTCACCATCCACAATGATTTTGGAGCCCAGGAAAAAAAATCTGTCACTGCTTCCACGTTTTTCATATCTATTTGCCATGAAGTGATGGGACTGGTTGCTATGATCTTAGCTTTTAGACTGTTGGGTTTTAAGCCAGCTTTTTCACTCTCCTTTTTCCCCTTCATCGAGGTTCTTTAGTGTCTCTTTCATTTTCTGCCATTAAAGTGATATCATCTGCATGTCTGAGGTTGTTATTTCTCCCAGAAATCTTGGTTCCAACTTGTGATTCATCCACCCTCACATTTCATATGATATACTATGCATATAAGTTAAATAAAGAGGGTGACAGTATACAGCCTTGTCATAATTGTACTCCTTTCCCAATTTTAAACCAGTCATTTGTTCCATGAAAGGTTCTAACTGTTTCTTCCTGACCTGCATACAAATTTCTCAAGAGGCAAGTCAGGTGGTCTGGTACTCCCATCTTTTTAAGAACTTCCCACATTTTGTTGTGATCCACACAGTCAAAGGCTTTCACATGGTAAATGAAACAGATGTAGATGTTTTCCTGCAATTCCCTTGCTTTTTCTATGATCCAACAAATGTTGTCAATTTGATCTCTGGTTCCTCTGCCTTTTCTAAATCCAGCTTGTACATCTGGAATTTCTCAGTTCATGTACTGCTGAGGTCTAGCTTAAAGGTTTTAATCATAGCATTACTAGTATGCAGAATGAGCACAGGTGTGCAGTAGCATGTACATGGTTTGGCCACGCCCCTCTTTAGGACTGGAATGAAAACTGACCTTTTCCATTTATGTGACCACGGCTGAGATTTCCAAATTTGATGACATATTGAGTGCAACACTTTAACAGGATTATCTTTTAGGATTTTAAATAGCTAAACTGGACTTCCATCACTTCCAGTAGCTTTGTTTGGTTTGTAATAAGGCTTCCTAATGCCCAGTTGACGTCACACTTTAGGATGTTTGGCTCTAGGTGAGTGACTATATCACCATGGTTATCTGGGTCATTAAAACCTTTTTTATATAGTTTTTCTGTGTATTATTGACACCCTACTTTAATCTCTTATGCCTCTGTTAGGTCCTTACCATTTCTGTCTTTATCATGCCCATCCTTGCATGAAAATTTCCTTGGAATCTCTAATTTTCTTGAAGCAATCTCTAGTCTTTCCCTTTCTATTGTTTTCCTCTATTTCTTTGCACTGTTCACTAAGAGTCTTCTTATTTCTCCTTGCTATTCTCTGAAACTCTGCATTCAGTTTGGCATATCTTTCCTTTTCTCCCTTGCTTTTTGCCTCTCTTCTTTACTCAGCTATGTGTAAAGCCTTCTTAGGCAACCACTTCGCCTTCTTCCATTTCTTTAACTTTGGGATGGCTTTGGTCACCACCTCCTATAAAATGTTACAAACCTCCATCCATAGTTCTTCAGGCACTCTATCCAATCTAATACCTTGAATCTATTTGTCAAGTCCACTATATAATCATAAGAGATTCAATTTAGGTTATACCACACTGAAGTGACTTAGCAGCAGCAGCAGCAGACCACCTGACCTGCCTCTTGAGAAACCTATATGCAGGTCAGGAAGCAACAGTTAGAACTGGACATGGAACGACAGTCTGGTTCCAAATAGGAAAAGGAGTACGTCAAGGCTGTATATTGTCACCCTGCTTATTTAACAAATATGCAGAGTACAACATGAGAAATGCTGGCTGGAAGAAACACAAGCTGGAATCAAGATTTCTGGGAGAAATACAAATAACCTCAGATATGCAGATGACACCACCTTTATGGCAGAAAGTGAAGAGGAACTAAAAAACCTCTTGATGAAAGTGAAAGTGGAGAGTGAAAAAGTTGGCTTAAAGCTCAACATTCAGAAAACGAAGATCATGGCATCTGGTCCCATCACTTCATGGAAATAGATGGGGAAACAGTGTCAGACTTTATTTTTGGGGGCTCCAAAATCACTGCAGATGGTGATTGCAGCCATGGAATTAAAAGATGCTTACTCCTTGGAAGGAAAGTTATAACCAACCTAGATAGCATATTCAAAAGCAGAGACATTACTTTGCCAACAAAGGTCCATCTAGTCAAGGCTATGGTTTTTCCAGTGATCATGTATGGATGTGAGAGTTGGACTGTGAAGAAAGCTGAGCAGCGAAGAATTGATGCTTTTGAACTGTGGTGTTGGAGAAGACTCTTGTGAGTCCCTTGGACTGAAGGGGATCCAACCAGTCCATCCTAAAGAAGATCAGTCCTGGGTGTTCATTGGAAGGACTGATGCTGAAGCTGAAACTCCAATACTTTGGCCACCTAATACGAAGAGTTGACTCACTGGAAAAGACTCTGATGCTGGGAGGGATTGGGGACAGGAGGAGAAGGGGACAACAGAGGATGAGATGGCTAGATGGCATCACCAACTCGATGGACATGAGTTTGTGTAAACTCTGGGAGTTGGTGATGGACAAGGAGGCCTGGCGTGCTGCAATTCATGGGGTTGCAAAGAGTTGGACACCACTCTAAACTGAACTGAGTGGCCTAGTGTTTTTCCCTACTTTCTTCCATTTAAGCCTGAATTTTGCAATAAGGATTTCATGATTGAAGCCACAGTCAGCTCCAGGTCTTGTTTTTGCACACTTTATAGAATTTAGCCATCCTTAGCAGCAAAGAATATTATCAACCTGATTTTGGTATTGACCATCTGGTGATGTTTATATGTCGAGTCATCTCCTGTGTTGTTGGAAGGGGGTGTTTGCTATGAACAGTGCATTCTCTTGATAAAACTCTGATAGCCTTTGCTTTGCTTCATTTTGTACTCCATGGCCAAACTTACCTGTTACTCCAGCTATCTGTTCACTTCCTACTTTGGTATTCGAATTCCTTATGATGAAAAGTGCCCTTTTTTTGTAGGTCATCATAGAACCATTCAACCTCAGCTTCTTCAGCATCAGTGGTTGGACCATAGCCTTGGATTACTCTGATGTTGAATGGTTTGATTTAGAAACAAACCAAGATCATTCTATTGTTTTGAGATAGCACCCAAATACTGCATTTTGGACTCTTCTTGACTGTGAGGGCTACTGCATTTCTTCTAAGGGATTCTTGCCCACAGTAGTAGATGTAATGGTTATCTGAATTAAATTTGCCCATTTCTGTCCATTCTAATTCCCTGATTCCTAAAGATGCCAATGTTCATTCTTGCCATCTCCTGCTTAACCACATCTAATTACCTTGATTAATGGACCTAAAAGTCCCAGTTCCTATGCACTGTTGTTCTTTACAGCATTATACTTTACTTTCACCATGACACAGCCACAACAGGCTGTTGTTTCTACTTTGTGCCAGCTGCTTTATTCTCTCTGGAGTTATTAGTAATTGTCCTCTGCTTTTCCCCATTGACACCTTCCAACCTGAGGGGCTTGTCTTCTGGTGTCATATCTTTTTGCCTTATGCTGTTCATGCGGTTCTCACGGCAAGAATACTGGAGTGGTTTACCATTCCGTCCTCTACTGGACCACATTTTGCCAAAACTCTCCACTGTGATCTGTCCGTCTCGAGTGGCCCTGCACAGCATGGCTCATAGCTTCATTGAGGTACACAAGCCCCCTCACCATGACAAGGCTGTCACCCAGGAAGGGTTAAATTTGGTTGACCCTGCCCCTAAAACATATCCTGATACCAAACTACATTGCTGAGATGACCACTGCCACTATGGTTACTCTACTTCCCTTGTAGCTAAAAGTACATATAATATGTAAATAGAAGTATTGTGGTAATTCCAGAAAGGCTATTTAAGGGCACTGACTCAAAAAGAAATTGGGCTTTTGAAATAAGGCTTTTGAGTTTTTTTTTTTTTTCTTTTGTCCTCATCCTCTTTATTGGAATACACAATAGGAAGCCTGAAGTTCTAGAAATGTTAGGTCACTTGTAATACAAAGATTTGGGGTGGGGGGGGAAGAGGACCTGATACTCTATCAGCCTGAGAAAAAATAGAAGACTATAGATAGCTTTTCTGGAATTGTCTTCAATCTTATAAATTTGAGATATTGACCAATCTTAACTTGCTTCCTCTCTCTGATTATGAAAAACTGACCAGTGAGGATAAAGCTTAGGAGGATAGATGATGGAATCATGTAGAATCTAAACTTTACAGCATCTAAGAAACTGTTCCTCAATGACATCTTACTTTCTGGTATAATATCAAAGAGCTTTTTCCTTTATTTCATTCACTGGTGGTTTATCAGTAGGACACATATGCTTGATTTCTTCTGCCCTGTTATGTCCTCTGGGTCTAAAACTAAGACCCAGAGGACATTTACTACCCTAAGAGGGTAGTAAAAAGGCAGTAACTCCACATCTATCTTTCAATACCAAAAATGGGCCTTTTTTTTGGGAGTTGAGGGTTTATTTTAATTGACCCAGCAAATGAAGATGATGGAAAACTTTTACTGAGTCCTAAAAATGGTGAGTTTACTTTAGGGACTGGATACTAGCTTGAGGACATTGTACCACAACTACTCGGTTCAAATGGTACAACCTCTGGGAAGCTTTTCCAGATAAAAGACTGGGACTAAATTAAATGTACCTTCTCTGTGTTCTAATTAGAGTCAAGTTCATTCCACTATTACAGCATTTATCTCCCTGTATTGTAATTAGGTTTTTAAATCGTCTCTTCCAATATACTGGACATCTCTTAAGGCAGGACTTGCATCTTATATTAATAGATCTTGAGGGCAAGGACTAGGCTAGATAGATACTATATGCTTAATAAATATTGATTGAATAAATGAATCAATCAATGATTTGTATAGTAAAGAAGGAATGGGTGAATGAATTATAATTTTCTTAAGACAGATACAATAGCACAGAGTAATAGTGAATTGGCCATACATGATTGATCATGGAAGCAAAACCTTAATTATTATTTGCTTATTAAATCAGGAAGCCTATGCATTTTAGGAAGCTCTGCAAAAGCTCTAGCAATGGAGTCATGAAATCTTGTCCAGTAATCCTAGTTTTCTAAAGTGTAAAATTGTCCTTATTTTATCTACATTAGAGAATTGGTATTGAAATAAATAAAATGATATTAAAGTTTTTAATATATTCCCTGATTTTTAGTGATTAATAGTCATTTATAATTTAAAAAGATATATGTATATACCATAAGTAGTCACTCTTTGTAGGTTATAAAGATTAAATAATCTTTGTAAGTTATAAGATTAAATATTTGATGTAATTTATTCCCAATTCATAGGCTTATGTATAAACATATTTGAATATCTGATCTTAGCTTTGACAATAGGGAATATGAAATGTGATGAATAAGTTTGTATACAAATTGATTTTAGACAATATATGCTATCTTCTTTTGTAGAAATTATGTCAAAAAAAAGTTAAAAGCAATTTAAAGCATGTTTCTACTTCCTTTGATTTTCTTTCTGTTAAGAGATGGTAATATGTTTAAAAGGAGACACACCAAGCATCACAAATTAATATTTTATCCATTTGGTGGGTTAGTGTAGTTCAATTATTTTCTGCCTTTAGTTGGAAATAATTTATTAAAACTCTAAGAATTCTATAGTAAAAGATATACTCTAAGTGAAAACTGTAAGAACAAGAAAAGAAGCTGTTCTTCCAAATGCATTTTCTGAACTCTTTCAGATAAGCTCATGCTCTCTGTGTCCCATGGACCATGGGTGGTTGGATAGATAGGCTGCAAGAAATTTTTAAAAAGTAGCAAAAACTGGAAGTAGAAATGCAACTTTATTGATCCCCAGCAGGTTTATTCTTATTACTAAATTTTCAGCTGTTCCAAAATTCAGAGTCAATTGAAGTGAATTCAGAAATGACATTTCTTGTGGGTTTGCTTTATTCAGTGAGAATAACAAATAAGAGCATTTCTCCTAACCTGAGCTATAGAATGACATATTACTCTTTGCTGATACTGTAGTTTTAGTAAATGATAGATATAAGCATCACCTTATTCTTTATGGGATATAATGGGTAAAATATATTCTAGATGTGAAAGAATAAAAGACCATTATGTTCATTCAACAAAATTTATTGAACTTCTATTATGTGCACCATTTTATGATTCATAAGTCTATGGGGAGATAAAGCTGTGAAATCATATGATCCTCAGCTGCAAGAGCTTACACTAAAATAGAAGAGACAAGGAACAGTAGAAAAGCAATAGGAGAAAGCTACTGATAAAATGTTTATAGAAACAAAGAGAGTACTGTCTGAGAGATCTATTGATTGACTGGTAGAGAAAAGTATAGATATGGGTAGATATAAAATTTTAAAATTACTTTAATAAATATTTAGTTGTATGTTGGTATGAGATTTTACTGCTTCAAAATATTTTCAATATGTTATTTAAGTAACATAACAACTGTGCCTTCAGGATTGGTTTTATTGTCTGTTTCCCTTTTATTGTTAAGGAGATGAAGCTCATTGAGGTCATATTCATGAATTAAGAAAAAGCATACATATCTCTTAATTCCAAATCTTAGAACTGCTTTCGACTGTAAATTATTATTTTGATATGTGTGCTTAATCACATGTACCATAGTGTGAGAGGATGTATAGCCATTTAGTTAATAGTTTGAGCACTGGAATCAGACATAGTTTGGCTTACTAGCTGAAGATGCAAATTTCTTTCATGACTATATTTAAAAAAATAAAGATAGAAATAACAGTAATTGCCTCATAAGACAGTGTATCAGTTAAGATACTTTCAACTACAAATACTGAATGGTGGCTTATATAACATAGACTTTTTTTTTACTTTATTTTTTTAGAGAAGTTTAAAGTTCAAAGCAAAATTGAGGGGAAATATAGAGATTTTCCATATAACCCTCTGCCCACGCATGCTTGGTCTCCCCTATTACTACATCCTCCACTAGAATACTACATTTGATATCATTGATGAGTCTACAATACGTGTCATAATCACCAAAAGTCCTATGATTTACAAGACAGTTCATTCTTAACTTTGTGCATTCTGCAGCTTTGGACAGATGTCTAAAGATATATACTATTATTATGGTATTATAATATTTTCAGAGCCTTAAAATACCTCTGTACTCTGCCCATCCATCCCTCCCTCCTCTTCAACCCCTTAGCGATCACTGGTCTTTTTACCACCTCCATAGTTTTGCCTTTTCTAGAATGTCATGTATTTGGAATCCTACAATATGTTAACATTTTCTGATAGGATTCTTTGCTTTAGTAACATGCATTTGTTTCTCCCACATCTTTTCATGGCTGTTGGCTCATATCTTTTTAGTAGTGCTGAATAATATCCCCTTGTCTGAATATACCAGAGTTTATCGATTCACTTACTGAAGGACATCTTGGTTACTTCCAAGTTTTGCAATCATGAATAAAGTTACTATAAATATTGCTATGCAGGTTTTTTTTCATGTGGCCGTGTTTTAGACAGCTTCAGGAAATAGCAAGGAGAACAATTGCTGGAACTGATAAGAATATGTTGAATTTTGTAAGAAGCCACAGAACTGTGTTCCAAATGACTACATCATTTTTCTTTCTCATGAGCGATGAGTTTCTGTTGCTCCAAATCCTTGCCAGCATTTGGAGTTGTCAGTGTTGTGGATTTTGCCATTCTAATAGGTGTGTACTGGGCCTCATTGTAACTTTAATTTACATTCCTCTGGTGACTTGTGATGTGGAACACACTTTCCTATGCTTGTTTCCCATCTGTTTATCTTCTATGGTGAGATATCTGTTAAGCTTTTGGGCCCACTTTTTAATTGGATTGTTTTCTTATCATTGATTCCAAGATTTCTTTGTACATTTTGGGTAACAGTCCTTTATCAGATGTCCTTTGCAAATACTTTATTTCAGCCTGTTGATTGTCTTCTAATTCTCTTGACATTTCCTTTCCAGAGCAGAAATTTTAATTTTAATGAAGCCCAATTTACCAATTATTTCACTGATTGAGCCTTTTTAGTTCAGTTCAGTTCTTTGGCTCAGTCATGTCCAACTCTTTGCGACCCCATGAACCGCAGCACACCAGGCCTCCCTGTCCATCACCAACTCTTGGAGTTCACCCAAACCCATGTTCATCGAGTCGATGTTGCCATCCAACCTTCTCACCCTCTGTTGTCCCCTTCTCCTCCTGCCCCCAATCCCTCCCAGCATCAGGATCTTTTCCAATGAGTCAGCTCTCTGCATGAGGTGGCCAAAGTATTGGAGTTTCAGCTTCAGCATCAGTCCTTCCAATGAACACCCAGGACTGATCTCCTTTAGGATGGACTGGTTGGATCTCCTTGCAGTCCAAGGGACTCTCAAGAGTCTTCTCCAACACCACAGTTCAAAAGCATCAATTCTTTGGCCTTTTTAAATTGAACCTAAAAGGTCTTTGACATATCCAGAGTCATCTAGGTTTTCTCTTATATTCTGTCCTAGGTGGTGGTGGTGGTTTAGTCGCTAAGTCGTGTCCGACTCTTGCGATTCCATGTACAAAGGAGCCTGGCAGGCTACAGTCCATGAGATTCTCCAGGCAAGAATACTGGAGTGGGTTGCCATTTCCTTCTCCAGGGGATCTTCCTAACCTAGGTCTCCTGTACTGTAGGTGGATTCTTTACCAAGTGAGTTGTCCTAGGAGACATTGATTATTTTCATGCAGATACTTTGTAGGTGGGTAGTTCCAGGTTTGGTTCTGCAGCTCAGCATTGCCACCAACAGACTGGGTTTATCTCATCTGCTTAGTGTAGCACTATTAGGATTTTTGTGACATCTTTCCTTCTGGACTAATATTTCTATGAAGCTGGTTTCCTTCTTGTCTGATGTTTGTGTGTGCAAACATCATACCCACATAGAACTGTGTAGAAGGGGTTGTCCTGCATGTGTCTCACTTGATCTTTCAAATCCCTTCTCAAACCTCCTCTAGCCATTCGTTCTATGGTACAAGAGGCTAACAAGAATAGACTTCTTCAGTCAACTCTGATTTCTGGTTTATTTCAGCAAATGAAACCTGGAGGTTAAAAGTAAGAAGAGAGACGTTGGTGTATTCATTTCCCAACGCTTCCTCACTGCCAGATCAGTGTGGGTTGTTTATCTGACATTGATATTCTTCTCAACTGAGATACTTTCATATAACAGCTACTTACCATGCCAGTGATTTTTGTCCCTACATACACTGGACTGTTAATGATCTGTATGTGTCTGATCTAAGAAGTTATTACATAGGCAATTTCTTTTCAAAATGTCACACAATTAAGCAGACTTCTTTAACTTCTCGTAAAATATCCATAAATAGAAATATAAAAAGAATATTCTCTACACCAATCAAAGCAGTATCAGGCAACCTATGATATTTTAATTTACAACCAGAAATCATATGGTTTGTCTGTGTCTCCATTTCTGGCACAGTGCTTGAAATTTCCTAAGTGGTAAGAGCAATAAACGTGTCTATTGTATTGTAATGAGGTGACTTTTGGAAAGTTCCTAGGCCGCCTAAGGATGGGGCCTGGTTGCTAGGGGAAGCAGCTACGTGATGAGAGGATTGCATGCAACATTCAGTCCCACCTCTTGACCAACTCCAGGAGGGAAAAGGGACTGTAGGAGATTGAATTCAATTATCAATAACCAGTGATTTAATCAATTATGCCTACGTCATGAAGCCTTTATTAAAAAACAAAACAACAACAAAAAAAACACCCAAAGGATAGGGCTTGGAGAGCTTGGCTCACCAGTTTAGTGAACCAGAACAGATCTTACTTCTGGGAGGGTGGTGAACCCCAGACTCCCCAAGACAGCTCTTGTGTTTTGGAACCAGCAGAACCTTGCCTGTGTATCTTTTCTTCTGGCTGTTTATTTGTATCCTTTAATATCCTTTGTAATAAACCTGTAATCTAGTAAGTAAACTGAGTATTGTGAGTCACTCTAGCAAATTAATCGAAACTGAGGAGTGGGTAATGGGAACCTCTGATTTTCGGCCAGTTGGTCAGAAGCACAGGTTTCCAACCTGTACTTGACACCTGGAATGGAGGTAGTCTTATAAGACAGAGCCCTTACCCTGTAGGATGTAACACTATTTCCAGGTAGATGGTGTCAGAATACAGTTAGATTTGTAGAACACTCAATTAGTGTATGTTAAAAATTGGAAAATTTCTTGTTGGTATCAAAACACATACACACACACACACACACAGACTACCTAACTATAAAATCAGGAATAATTCAAAACTAACCATGAGATAGTATAGATTGAAAAGATCTATTTTAACTCCTGGAATTTACACTTTACAATATGAAATAAACCTGACCTAAGAACACAAAATATGCTTTGTACCTTTCCATCATGGTTTCTGTGATTCAGACTTTCAGGACCTAAACAAGCTTAAAAGTGCATTTCCCATTCACTTTTCTGAAGAAGTGCTTTACAAAGCTCTGTTTTCTCTATTCTGTTTATGGTGAGAACCGACAGCAACATAATTTTCTATCCCTAAGCTAAATAATTGGAGAAGGCAATGGCAACCCACTCCAGTACTCTTGCCTGGAAAATCCCATGGACGGAGGGGCCTGGTGGGCTGCAGTCCATGGGGTCGCTAGGAGTCAGAAACGACTGAGCGACTTCACTTTCACTTTTCCCTTTCATGCATTGGAGAAGGAAATGGCAACCCACTCCAGTGTTCTTGCCTGGAGAATCCCAGGGACGGGGGAGCCTGGTGGGCTGCCGTCTATGGGGTCGCACAGAGTTGGATACGACTGAAGTGACTTAGCAGCAGCAGCAGCAGCAAGCTAAATAATACTGTGAACTGATAAAAGCAATTTAGCAATTTGCTTTAAGAAATTCTTGTTTCTAGAAGACAAGATTGGGAAAAGAACTAAAATAACTTACTTTTCAAAATTATTTGCTGATCATTAAGATTCCCTTCAAGATACTTTACCATGATGAGTCTTAAGCTAAAACTATTAAGATGTAAACTTCCTAATCCCGAGTTTTCACCTTGCAAAACTCACCTTAAAATCCTTCAACCTAGTCCCTAGTCATTTAAGTATACTCCTATGACTTCATCCTTTTGAGATACTATTAAGATTCAGTCAAAATAATATCCCCCATACTGCCCTAAACCAAACTGCACGGCTTTGCTTGGTTTTTTCTAATGGTCTTTTGGAGACTTGGCATCTGACAGCTTTCTACCTTACCTTCAGCTATCCTGAAATCTTACAGCACCCAGATGGAGACTGCAAATCCTAGATTCTAACTGAACCAAAAGCAAGGATTTTGAGGGGAATGGATTGATATTGGTTAGCAATACAATCTATGGTTTTAGATTTTTGTGAGCCAAGTGCAGTTGGGATTCTCAGGAAGAAGAGAGATTATATCTGAAAGCAGTTTATATCTGAAAAAAACAGATTATATCTGAAAGCAGTTTACCATGTATTACATGGTCTTGAAGCATCAGACCACCAAGAGGTGTGAGATAGGAAGAAGATAATGACCCTATCTTACTAGAAAAGGAAAATAGGACTAAGATATGCGCACTTCAATTGTACATTCAACTCCAGATCTAAGAAGAGTATTCACCTACTAATACAGTTCAGAGTGAGTGATGAGAGAAATCTGCAGTTACCTCACACTTCTGCCACTGCAAACTAATTGAACTTATTGTTATTTAGTCACTAAGTTGTGTCTGACTCTTTTGTGACCCCATGGACCGTAGCCCACCAGGCTCCTCTGTCCATGGGATTTCCCAGGCAAGAACTCTGGAGTGCGTTGCTATTTCCTTCTCCAGGGGGTCTTCCCAACCAGGGATTGAATCTGGGTCTCCGACTTGACAGGCGGATTCTTTACCACTGAGCCACCTGGGATGCCCTAGGTATTTATTATTTGAGAATGAATAGAGTGGGGAGAAAATCAACCAGTGGATTTTTTTTAAAGACTTTGTTACAAGAATAGATTAGAATCTCAAGACCAAAATCACCTAGGAAACTTTTAAAATATAACAAAGACCAGGAGACCCTATTAATAGGGATTTTGAGTTAATAAATATGTTTAGGCCCTAGTTCCAATATGCAAGTAGGATTGAGGAGTGCAGATCTATTAGAATGGAGGTTGGGAAACTACTGTTTATGGGCAAAATCTGGCCCACTGCCTGTTTTTGTACAGCTCACAGCCAAGACTTTCTTTTAAAATTTTAAGTAATTGAAGAAAAAACAAAGAATATTTCAGGACACATGCAAATTAATATATAATTAAATTCAAATTATAGTGTTCATAAATAAAGATTTATAAGAACACAGTCACCCTTGTTCATTCACATATTGCCTGTGGTGGCTTTTGTATTGCACAAGCAGAATTAAATAGTTGTGATACAAACTGTACAGCTTGCAAAGCCTAAAATTTTTAATAACTATACCCTCACAGAAAAAGTTTACTGATTTCTAAAGTATATCTCATTAGCACAATTTAGCACAATTCAGTATAAAATTTCAGGCAATTTTAATAATATGTAATAGCTTAAAATGATTAAAATTGGATAACTTAAAATTATGTGGCAAAAAGTGAAAGTCGCTCAGTCTTGTCCAACTCTTTGTGACCCCATGGACTGTGTATTCCATGGAATTCTCCAGGCCAGAATACTGGAGCAGGTAGCTGTTCCCTTCTCCATGAGATCTTCCCAACCCAAGGATCGAACTGGGGTCTCGATTGCAGGTGGATTCTTTACCAACTGAGCTACCAGGGAATCCAATTATGTGGAAAAAACACATTTAATCACTATCAAAAGGCATAATAGAATAACAAAAATATTTACAACAGCCTGACAATATGACTTAACTATTTAGCATAAAAATAGTAGAGGGAATAAAAAATAAAATAAAATGGGTATCTATGTATGTAAAAGCATGAATTTTGAACTTAAGATACATTATAGTAGTTGAAAGATAATCCTCTAAACTAAAATCAGAAAACATGAATATTTTTCAGCCAAATTTCTATGTTTAAGTCTAAGTATGGAGTGAATTCATGCATTAATTTATTTTGTAGGGATACATTCTCACATTCTGTTTTCAAAGACCATCTTGTAAGTGAGGCATTTGTCTTTCACAGCTTTTGCTGACCTTATTCTTTCCATTTGTGGGAGTGTGAACATAAATATTTCATAATACCAAAGTGTAAAATATTTAAATGCTGCATTTCATACCACTATATGTATATTTTAAAAGATGGTTCAGAAACGCTCTAGTTTACTGTTTCCTGGAATGTTTAGTATATTTGTAGGAATAGTGCTTTTTAGGATTATTGACAACTCCCTCTGATCATAAAAATTATATACATTTTATAATATATTAAGCTAAATGTTTTGGAAATGAATGACTTCTGAATGGAATCATGATATCAATTATAAAGTAGATTTTTTATTGCATACCTTAAAACATGTCCTATATTTACCTTATTTCATGGAATGTAGGTTGCAGTTTATAATGAAAGTGAAAGCGTTAGTTCCTCAGTTGTGTCCAGCTCTTCTTGACCCCATGGCCTGTAGCCCTCCAGGCTCCTCTGTCCATGGGATTCTCCAGGCAAGAACACTAGAGTGGGTAGCCATTCCCTTCTTCTTGACCCAGGGATAGAACCCAAGTCTCCTGCATTCCAGGCAGATTCTTTATCGTCTGAGTCACCAGGGAAGCAAACCATTATTTTATGTACCACCAAGAAATAAAGAATTCATCCAATTATCAATGAATCATGAACTATAAGGAAACAAACATTTTCAGAGATGCTAAAATATAAAAACAAATACCTCGGGCCTAAAATTCATGACAATAATATAAAGTATTTTATCAGTTTTTTAGACATGACCTGCTGCCCAAAGTTCTTAGCACTTGTTTAGTGCCTTGTATTTTCAATTTATTTTCTTTATTCTCTCTGATATTCTGATTAGCATTATATGTTGCATCTTATACTTCAAAACATGATCTTACATTTTCTTCAACTTTGCATAATAGTTTCTTTCAACAAGCCTTTTTGTTTAGAGAGATCAAAGGTTTTCCTTTAGTTACAGTTGTATTTTAGCATACCTGATATCTTACTGGATGGTAAAGCAAGAGCTTTGCTATGAGACTCATGTTATATGAAAGCTTTATGCATTACTGCCTTCAAGATAGAGCAGATGCTTTCCTTTTTCTAGATTATTAGTGCTGAAAGATAATTCTGTTAGAAAGACATTCTATAAAAAGATAGTCCGTTCGGTAAAATATCTTTGTACCTTCCACTCAATTTTGCTATGAATCTAAAACTGTTCTAAAAACAGTATGTGTGTGTATGTATATATACATACGTACATACATACATGATATTCTGAATGATCGTTTTTAAGTTTGACTGTAAAACAACAACACAAAAAAGTAAAGTTCTGAGAAAAAGGACAGGATAGATCACATAGGAAAAGTGTTTAATTTATAAATTGAGTGACATTCAGGAGTGATGTAACTATTGCACCAGCAGCATAATGACCATATGACTATGCCATTTCTGCATTATACTCATAGGGGCAATTCACACTCTGAAATTAGATGAAGTAAGCTTTACAGCTTCTGGGTATTCTGTATAGATCTAATCATACATGTACTGAACATCAATGACCTATAAAACACTCTGCTGGCAAATCTAGACTTCCTAACATTAAGAAGTTTACAGGTTTGTAAGATGGAGAGGATTCTGAGTGGATTTTTGGAGAAGGAAACTGAAATTCTCTGGAAAAGATTCATTTTGGCAAGTGATAGGGTTTGATTTTCTAACGGTAGAAGGGGTGGAGCAAGAGATTCCAACTGGGTTTTATCTTACAGTAATTATTAGAAGTAATTCACCATGGAATTGAAATAAAAAAGAGGTATAGGTAGATAGGAATGTTTCAATAGGAAATTAAGGAGACAGAGGATGCTTTCTGTGTTCCAGATCTAAGGTAAAGGGGCTGGGAGAGAAAGGAGTTAGAGACAAACATGAAAAGAAAGAGATTAATGTAATATATAATTTTTAATTGTAAGATCTAAAGACCAAAAAGATTATATTGACATTGTAATATACTCAAAAAGATGATCAAAGAATATTTTTAGAAACTTTCCTGTTTTACCATGTTTCCTACATATTATGTACCAAAATCCTCACTAAGAAGGCTGTCTCTAGGTGTTATTCAGGTGAAAAACAATATATCCTGGATTTATACATATGTATACACATATGTATATACAATATAATTGTGTGGATATATATATACACATATAGTATATATATGTACACATATAATACCTGGATTTCTTAACTATGTCTTAATATTTATTTTTAATTATACTACATTTTTGAAGATACAAATATTATTCACTGATGAACTCTTGATAAAACAACTTGTCACTTTTGATACAAATTTAGAGGAAGCATAAGACAAAATTGTGTCTGGTCTCAGAGCTCAAGATGCCACTCGTGTTATATAAAGTTGAGAAAGTAAGCTCATATTGGAGCTCATATATTCAAATATAATTAACAGTGAAATGAGATTGGATCAATAAAAAAAAGCCTAGCACTTATTAAAAAAAAACCTGCTTCAGTATTATATCAAAAGTGAATTCATAAAAAAAATCAATTATAAGCAATTGATTAGAAATCACATCCTCTCAGTAAAATGGCAAATACAATTTTCATGAACAAATGACCAAGTCAGAATTAGGAACAAAATTCATATGCATTGTTCCAGTCGGGTTTGGTTAATTCATGCTGTGGCAACAAACAGCCCCCACATCTTTTTAAATTTAAACAAGTATGGATTTCTTGCTCACACGGTAGGTTCATCTTGGCTTAGTTGGTGTCCTGTTCTCTGTCGAGCTGTCTCATGGAAGTAGACTGAGCCATCTTCATGAACACTGACTATCACTGTGGTAATCGGGAAGAGCAAGAATAATTATGTATTTTCTTCTAAAAACCTTTGTCTGGAAATGACACCTATCAAATCCACATACAGCTCCTGACAAAATCAGAGCAGGGGCAAGGGCACAGTAAGATTTCCTGTCCTTTCGCCATCAATAGAAAACCACTGGTACTCGTATAGGCCCCAGAGTACAGATGGCTTTCTCTAGGTTTGCTATACAAGTGAGCTAATTGGTCCAGGCATATTGATCCTCTGTCATTTACTTCTTCACAGCAGGCTAGGACTGTTAGCTCAAAGCTTACCAGCACCAGACTCAAATCCTACACATCCAACTGCTTTAAATATAGCTCAGTTAGAATCTGCTTTAATCAATTTAGAGTCTCCTTGCTTTTCATACCCCCATGAAACTGCACCTAACATCAGCTAGCCATACCTTAGATAAATTCTGTACCTGTAAAATACCCCAAACTGCTGTTGTACTTTAGCGTTCTCACTTTTTTTGCCAGATGACATTGTTTAGACAGGTGAGGTCCGTATCATAGTCCGCTTTCCTCAGGGGATCTTCCCTACTTCTCCCCCAAGAAGACTGTGTGAAAGAGTTAGCAAGCAGGTATATATAGAGTTACTTGTTTCTGGGTTTCCTAGAGATTTTAAATGTTTGTACCATCTTCCACTTGGCCTTTAAGATTTTTTTTTAATTGTTTACCTGAACCTATTACAACATTGTTAATCAGCTATACCTTGATACAAGATGTTTTTGGTGTTAAAAAATAAATAAAAATAAAATAAAAATTCAGCACATTTTACTAATGGGCCTTTATTATGACTGCCTTTTTCTTTCACGCTCTGCAAAGATAAGATAATCCATATGACACCTCTCTGAAAGAGGGGCTGCCACTCTTTGGATTTTAGTTTGTCAAGTACCTTACATTCTAAGCTTTCTGATGAATGAAACAAAAAAAAATATGATTTTATAGATTATCCAGGTGATTCTTATTTTAGATTGTTCTTTGTTAGTGACTCCTGAGGCTTAATACTTCCAAAGTAGAAGTAGATGATGCTAGATTTTGAATCTGATTTACTTGGAGTGACTTTGTATTTTCTATTAACTGGGAGGGGATGAGTTTGCTGCTGTTTGAGGTTGACTTTGAATTCATCCTATAAATTTCTGATATTCAAATATAATTGATATTACATTGAAGGAAAAAGCCATGACTATTTGAGTTCGTAAACTATTTTAAAGCTAATATTTACTAAGTCTTTACTGTGTGCTCAGAAATAATTAGAAAAGCAAACTTACATGGTACATATCCAATTTTATGGTTGATGTAGCCTAGATATGTTATATAGCTTTTCTGATGTCAACAGAAACTAGGCTCTAGTCTCTTATTAATGTGTTATCCTGCTTGAAATCATAATTTTCAAAGGCTGAAATTATAATGAGTAGTAATGTAATAGCTTAACATTCAAACAAAAATGTAATTGCTTTTTATATAATAGAGTATAAATTAATGATTGGTCATTATTGTCACTCATGAAACATATATTTTAGTCATGAATATATAAATATTCACATTATATCATATGTATTTTCCATTTTAATTTTATGTAATTTTACTGTCCTAAGTATATAAAGCTCCAAATTGAGCACATTTATTTGAAAGAATAGTAAGCTAAATACAAGACTGCATTAAAACATCATACTTAGAGAAGTGTTAAGCTGCTTGGTTTTATACAGTCATCATTGTACACTTTGATGGCACTGTTACTAAAGCCAGTCCTCTGTAGAGTTGGAAGTGGTTAATGTATCACTAGGAAATAGCAATATGCTTTAAACTCAAGCAATTATTTCTGTCATGTGTGACCTTGGTAGTAAAGTCATTGTTTCCAATCTGTGTGATTGTAAAGCTATCCAAATTTTAGTTTTAGTGGAAAAGCAGAACTTAGCAAGCTCACAGAAGAGCAGCTAATTTTTGAAAGTTTGACATTAAACTAGAAGACTAAAACTCATCTTGGAGTCAATCTTACCAGATAATTATTTTTTTTTTTACATTTGAATAATTACAGAGTTTTAGTGTATAGATATGGGAAGTTTTCGGAGAAGGCAATGGCACCCCACTGCAGTACTCTTGCCTGGAAAATCCCATGGACGGAGGAGCCTGGTGTAGGCTGCAGTCCATGGGGTTGCTAAGAGTCGCACACGACTGAGCGACTTCACTTTCACTTTTCACTTTCATGCATTAGAGAAGACAATGGCAACCCACTCCAGTGTTCTTGCCTGGAGAATCCCAGGGATGGGGGAGCCTGGTGGGCTGCTATCTATGGGGTCACACAGAGTCAGACATGACTGAAGTGACTTAGCATAGCATAGCATGGGGAGTTTTTCAAAGCTGAAAATGGGTGGTGTCTTAACCACAGATAAAAGAAAATATATAGATGGAACAAAGCCTATGTAGATAGCCCACGCCTGTGTTATGTACTTACAAATTAAGGCACTCATGTAGAAATTTCAGTGTGAAATTCTAAAGTCACCCATGCTTGAAGTACTCTCCTTTCCTTTTTTTTTTCCCCCATATGTAGAGTTTTTTTTTTTTTTTTTTTTCTTCTAGTCGCTTCAGTCATGTCCGACTCTCTGTGACGCTACAGACTATACCCCGCCAGGTTCCTCTGTCCATGTGATTCTGCAGGTCAGAATGCTGGAGTATGTTGCCATTTCCTCCTCCAGAGGATCTTCCCAACACAGGGATCAAACCCATGTCTCTTATGACTCCTGTATTGGCAGGTGGGTCCTTTACCACTAACCCACCTAGGAAGCCCTTTGTTAAGTGTTGAATAAATATAAATCCAGGAAAACAAAGCCAGATCCAGATGGATTATATATCTTTATTTTCCTCTTTCAATATTTTGGAATAATTTTCAAAGTGCTTTATATTAGCTATTTGATCTTTGCAAGATAACTCCTACCAATACACAAGTTCATGTTCACTTACTCAAATATTCCAGCTAACTTTAGAAATATGAATCCATTTGCTTTATGTGCTTAACAAAAGAAACAAATTGGTGTTTTGAGGATAAGAATTTGATTCTAAGGTGGAAGTGTTGTCTGAAAATGCACATTATAATTATACAGTATCATTATTACACTGTCATTAGAGATTACTTTAGAACATAATTAACCAGAAGGATGATGCATATAATGTTTGAATCATCATTGTAGTTGGTACATTTATACAAAGGAAACAGAAAGTTAATAAGTACTTGAAGTTAATGAGAGTTTTCCCTGAATTCCACTGTTCTTTCTCTGACTGATTTAAATTTCAGTTGAGTCAGGTATCATCTTTTCATTTTGTAGAAATTCTAAGTTTTGTGGCACTTCTGAATTTAAAAAGAGATGGAAATTTTAGATGATTTAAAGCAATATTTTAAAACATGATAAAGCAACCTTCAGTTGCTTAAAATCAAGAATTGTCACTCTTTCTACAGCTTAATATGCATAAAAATTTATAATGGTCAATTGATAAGCAAATGGAATACACAGATTTTTAGAGAAAATAAATCCTAATTAATGAAAATTGAAATGTCGAGTTGAGTTTGGGAGTAACTCACTAAGTAGTAGAGTGCAATATGGAGAGTACAATGGCAAATTCAGAAGTTATTTGAGTTACTGCTGCTGCTGCTAAGTTGCTTCCCAACTCTGTGCGACCCCATGGATGGCAGCCCACCAGGCTCCCCTGTCCCTGGGATTCTCCAGGCAAGAACACTGGAGTGGATTGCCATTTCCTTCTCCAATACACGAAAGTGGAAAGTGGAAATTGAAAGTGAAGTCGCTCAGTCGTGTCTGACTCTTAGTGACCCCATGGACTGCAGCTCACCAGGCTCCTCCATCCATGGGATTTTCCAGGCAAGGGTACTGGAGTGGGATGCCATTGCCTTCTCCAATTTGAGTTACTAGGAACTATGTAAAAAGTGTTGAGAAAGCAGATGCTATAGAAGTGAATGACAGTTTACACCACTCCTTCAGTTTACTCATCTGTAGATTAAACAAAGAAAACCTGTCAATTACTTTGCAGCTTTAAAACTTATATTCAGTACATGTGAAAATGAACTCTTATAATGTTCCAAAGCAGAGGTTATTTAAAAATAATAAACATTCAAAAAACGTCTAAAACACCTACATTATCTTTTAAGGAAGAAGGACCCTGTTTTGTGTACACTTTCTCTTTTGTAGAGGTTAAAAAAGTGCACTTCTGTAGTGAGAGTGCTCATCTATGGGATGCTTTGAACAGGACGCACTTAGTTCAGGGATTGCTCATAGTATCCAAACCCAAGATCTATGGATTAAGGGGGCACAGCTCCCTGGCGGATGTCTCCTAAACTGTGTGAACACGTAAAGTGGACATGTTTCATATGCTAAAGACTCTCCACTTCGTGAAATGACCTGCAAATCTCATTTAAGATGCCATCTATGACTCTGGGCTGTAATCTGAGGAGCCATGTGTCTTACACTTCTCTCCACTTTGTCTGTTCCTCTCAATCTCTTAGATCCTTGAACTTAATATAAAGCTTAATACTGTAAATCTGATTTAACAATTCATAGTTTGTGTTCATTCACGCATAGTAAAGGAAATTGAGGTATGGTATGACTGAAGATGTCAATCCTGTGCAGATCTCCACGATAAGATGAAAAGGAATCATTTATTCTGAATCCGTGAGACCAGTGGAAAGGGAAAGAATGTTCATGCCTGTGACTGGGAAGAAGATGTAATTTTCTGACTATCTAAAGGAGTTTGGCATTTGGCAGCGTATGGATACTTTCTAGTTATGAGGTTTTGTAACTTGTGGTTTTGATCCTTGGAAAACATAATCATGCTAATTCTGATAGAACTCGGAAGATATGGGGTGAGCCAGAGCTACTGGTGTATGATACGTTACTTCCAATCTGTATGCTTTGGAAATAGAATCATTTGAAAGATCATCCTTAGACCTAAGTACGAGTGGTCCTTGACTAGAAAACCACACTCTGGCCCTCTATTGGCTAACCCCATTTTAAGGTTTGAATTCTAAGGGCCAGGTTCAAATTCCATTTGTTGTTTCACCTTATGTGCCAAAAAGCTGCCAAGGGACATCACAGCCTTAACGTTAATCCTAGCCTCCTTAAAGGTGCTGCTTTGTCAGGAACAGGCCCCAAATGAAGGAAGCTGGGCCACTTCCTCCCTCCCGTTTGCAACTTGGTATCTCCCATTATCTTTGCCAGAGGAGTTGTCCATACTAATAGTAGTTCTATCACAGTGTATTGTATCCTTTGAAGATTAGCAGGTCATTAGAGGGAGGGTGGGGCAGGGGACAGTTTCTATAGAGAAAAAATAGTGTTTGTTGTACAACTGTTGTGGGGAGGGGTGATCATCTATCCTACATGAAGCTATTATTTTTCTGATTCTTTTTGTTTCTGCATTTGTGTTCTCCACCACTCCCATCTTGGCTGACATCGATATGCCTGCCTAATTATCAAGCATCATACTTCAATTAAAGTTTGCTGATATTCAGTCACTCAGTCATGTCCGACTGTTTGCGACCCCATGGACTGCAGCATGCCAGGCTTCCCTGTCCCCCACTATCTCCCTGAGTTTACTCAAACTCATGTCCATTGACTTGGTGATGCCATCCAACCAACTCATCCTGTGTCACTCCTCCTTCTCCTGCCCTCAGTCTTCTCCAGCATCAGGGTCTTTTCAAATGAGGTGACACATGCATCAGGTGGCCAAAGTGTTGGAGTTTTAGCTTCAGCATCAGCATCAGTCCTTCCAATGATTATTCAGGGTTGATTCCCTTTAGGATTGACGTTTGACCTCCTTGCTGTCCAAGGGACTCTCAAGAGTCTTCCCCAGCACCATAATTCAAAAGCTTTTGCACTAGGCCTTCTTGTGGTTCTTACATCTGTACATGATTACTGGGAAAACCATAGCTTTGACTATATAGACCTTTTATATAAAAATATATAAATTAGCTGATTAATGCCAAAAAGAGGAAAGAAGATGTGAAATAGAGTTTTTAGATATAAAGAGATACAAAACTCAGAGTTTAAAATGAACTGGGAGCAAATATTATTGAAAGAATTACATGACAAAAAAAATTATCTGAAGAAAAACACAGTTGATATCAATAGGAATGCCAAATTATGGATGTACAGTAAAAGGTTAATTCAGCAGGCCTGTACAAACCTGGTACATTTCTAGGAAAAGAACTGAAACTTGATAGAACTCTGAGCCTTGGGATATTCCTTCCACCTGTTAAGAATGTTTCTGTATGTTTGAGGGCTTGGGCCAAGCCTGAGAGCTTATGCTAAAAATGAGATCAATGGTGAATGCCTGCTTTTGTAAGCTTGAGACTTTGTGCCAAGCTGATCAGCGTGACTCTTGCACTCTCAGTTAGGGGGTCAATCAGCTTGAACATCTAAGAGAATGGTCCAGTATTCTTCCCTGACTGGCAATACCTGTTGTTATACATTGTTGTTCAGAGAAACGAGCCCTGTCTCTTTGACCCTGTAAGCTTGTTCTTGATTACCCCTGACTTCACTCATATGCTTTTTTCTTTACTGACTTTAATGAATTTTTTGTGCACAAATAAACCATAACTGTGAATTTAACAGCTGTTCTGATTTCTGTGAGTTAAGGTGGTCTTAGAGACCTCTGACACAGCTGTATCTAACCATTGTTGTTGCTAAGTCATGTCCAGCTCTTTTGTGACCCCATGGACTGTAGACCAACAGGCTTCAGGGGATCTTCCTAACCCAGAGTTTGAATTCCATGTCTCCTGTGTTGACAGGCAGGTTCTTTACCCCTGACCCACCAGAGAAGACTGTATCTAACCATTACACTATCTAAATAACCTAGGTTTTCTACCTAAATGACAGACCCACATACTGAAATAATTTAAAATCTTGAATGCGCTATAAATGAAAAATAGAAGGAAATTTTATTTACAGTGAAATTATTTAGCATGCTGCAACCAAGCAGAAATGGAGGTCATTGAGAGCTGGTTTGCAGATAATTTTAAAATAATATCATTTAATGGCCATATACAAATAAAATAAAAAACAGAGTGGAGCTGTTTTTATACCCATTACTTCAATGTCTATAATAGCATCCTATTTACTACTAATACCTTCCCGCTATTGCAAAGGCACCTCAAAGGCGCTGAAAAAGCTAATTCTGAAAATGAGTCATTCATGTTAATGTAGGAAAAGCGATATGAAGTCAAATAGTTTGGTGTTTGATCATTGCTGTGATGAGAAGCAAGTGCTGCATAAAAGTCAGTGCCAAAGCTGAAATAAGGGGGGTAATGTCCAGTCTGATTCGAAATTTAACTCCTACAGTGTCCAAGAAATGCTTGCATACATCCCAGTAAATAATAGATGTTAGTTACAATGATAACAAATATTACTTTTAACATGATTTGTATGTTTTTAATGGTTATTAAGTTTTTAGGACTTAAGTACATATTAAGTAGTTTAGACCTAACTACTCAAGCAAACAGTTATGCATTTCTTTTGGCCTGAGTGTGCTGTGGAATAAAAGCACTAAGGATACTGAGAATGGAGAAATTAAAGGAATGTCTTATTATGGCATTTTGACTCATTGGAAAAGACTCTGGTGCTGGGAGGGATTGGGGGCAGGAGGAGAAGGGGACGACAGAGGATGAGATGGCTGGATGGCATCACCAACTCGATGGACGTTGAGTCTGAGTGAACAGGAGTTGGTGATGGACAGGGAGGCCTGGTGTGCTGCAATTCATGGGGTCACAAAGAGTCGGACACAACTGAGCAACTGAACTGAGCTGAATAATAGATCACAGGTTTTCCTTATCTCAGATTTATTGAACCAGAACTTAGGTTTTATAGAGACTAATCAGAAGTTTAAGAAGCTTTTTAACTAATTCTGATGATTTACATCTACATTTCCAGAATCATTCTTTATTACTGCCTGTGGTTGTTATTTGTCTTGTGATTGACTATTTAATGATATTGTTCATATTCATTATGGTCAACTGATAGTGTTTTATATTAGTGTTTTTGTTTTTATTATTTTATTATTATATGTATATGGGCATTTTTGCAGCAGCCCCTAAGTTTAAAAGAAACCATCATCTTAAGACCTCCCATTGGAACCAATTAGCACTTTGAGTGTTTATCATGAAAACTCTAATTGTTCCTTAATACATGCACTCTCAGTTAAATTTTAATGAGGTTATTTATTTAGTTCTTTTGACAATAGGCCTTTATATCCTACATGTGACTTTGATGATGAGTATTAATGAGCTAGTATAAAATAGTTCTGCAAAAAGACTTCCACATGATTCTTTGATCTATGGAAGTGTTACAATTTTGTCAGTCATTAACCTACAAATGTTGGGAGTAAAGGGCACCATTAACTCTTGTAGGAAGCTTACCTCTGGCCCAACTGTGGAGAAAAAAAGATTGTAAAAGAGTGTTCACTAGAAGTTAGCTATACTGATTAATCATTATGAGAGATGCTGTGAGAAAGAAAGTTTATACAATAATTTAGAGAAAGCAATATACAGTATGTTTTCCTGATCCATGGTTCACATTTTCATATTAAGTGCTCTGTATGAGTACTCCTTTAGTATTAATAAATAAACAGTTGAACATTGTTAACTCCAGTGATTAGCTACCATTTTTTTAATGATAACACCCATTATTAATCCAAATAATTTTTGCTCCTAGCAGGGTACTTTCAGAAGTGCTATATAAGAAATGTGCTATAATATTCAGCAATACTCAATGAGTGTTTATTAAATGTCCATTATATATGAGTCAATTCTAGACGCTGATGTAGAGGAGGAAGAAATTTTTCTTTACCTGTTAGGCTATTCTGGCTGGTCAAAAAGTTAAACTGGTGTGAGACAAATTAACAGAAAACCAAGCAGAAGTTTAATACCATGCATACATGGGAGTGTGTGTGTGTGTGTGTGTTAGTCACTCAGTCGTGTCCAACTCTTTGCGACTCCATGGGCTGTAGCCCGCCAGGCTTCTCCATCCATGGGATTCTCCAGGCAAAAATACTGGAGTGGATTGCCATTCCCTTCTCCAGAGATAGATGGGAGAAACCCAGGAAAATTAAGTAACTTGCCAAAATGGCTGAAAAGTGAAAGTGAAAGTCACTCAGACCTATCTGACTCTTTCTGACCCCATGGACTATACAGTCCATGGAATTCTCCAGGCCAGAATACTGGAGTGGGTAGCCTTTCCCTTCTCCAGGAGATCTTCACAACCCAGGGATCAAACCCAGGTCTCGCACATTGCAGGCAGATTCTTTACCAGCCGAGCCACCAGGGAAGCCCCAAATGGCTGAAAGCCTTTTATTTATTAAGTACCATCTTCAGCTAAAGGCAAAATATGTTGAGGATAGTGGTTTAGGAGGGCTTCCCTAGTGGCTCAGGCAGTAAAGAATCTTTCTCCAATGTGGGAGACCCAGGTTGGATCCCTGGGTCAGGAAGATCCCCTGGAGAAGAGAATGGCTACCCACTCCAGTATTCTTGCCTGTAGAATCCCAAGGACAGAGGAATCTGGTGGGCAACAGTCCATGGGGTTGCAAAGAGGAGGACACAACTGAGCAACCTACACACACAGGGGTTGAGGACTTCAAAGTGCAGGAAGGAGATGGGGATGTCAATTTGCAAACGTTTGGCAAGCGTTTCCTGAGCCATGCAGTGACAGTGAGATGCAGAGAGGAATTTTATCAGACTTTGCTGGATTCCTCCCTGTCTACATGCCTAGTTTATACTATAGTTATCATGGTAGGACTTCCTTCCTGGAATAGGCCCTCTAACATTCTTTAGGCAGTTAGGGAAAGGTCAAAGATTCTTCTTAATTCTTCTAGACCTTGACTGTTTTTAGCTCAAAATAAAGAGCTTGCCAAAGAGACATTTTGGGCTGGCAAATTATGATCTGCATTGGACATACAATGATGCAGACAGATCCACCTCACTTTTAATTCTTTACTATCTTTTCTCACCAGAGTGAAAGCTTTATGAAAGCAGAAACTGCATCTGCTTTCTCTTCAGATGTTGCCCCAGATAATGAGAATGTTGTCTAGAATATTGTAGCTCTTCAAAAAAAATTGAAAAACAACTTGTTGACTAAAAGTAACCTGAAAATATTTAGTCAAATTGAGCATAAACTGAAAAGTTTAGTATAAAAAGTAGACTGTACAGCAGAATCCAGCTCTTGATTCATTACCATGTATTTTGAACTGAATGTGTCTCCCTAAAATTCAATGTTGAGGCCTTAGTCCCCAGTTTCTTTAGAAGTATTTCAGTTTAAATGAGGTTGTAAGTGTGAGGCACTGATTCACTAAGATTATTGTCCATATTAGAGGAGATACCAGAGAGCTGAGCTGTCTCTCTCTGGTAGAAATTCACAGAGAAAAGCCCATGTGAAGATATAATGAAAAGGTGGCCATTTATATACCAGGAAGAGAGCTCTCACAGTAAACCAATATTTATAGAACCTTGATCATGGATCTCTGGCCTCCAAAATTGTGAGAAAATACATTTATGTTGTTTAAGCCACCCCAGTCTGTTGTATTTTGTTATAGAAGCCCAAACACTCTAAGACACTACACAATTATTTAGTATATATTTTATGCAAAATGGGGAATCATTTAAAGAATTTAAGCAAGAAAAGATTAGAAAATCACTCTGGCTGCAGTGTGGAAGATTGTGGGAGGCTACTGTGATAAAATGTCAGTGGGAAGGTTAATTATATTTAAATATGTAGATTGACAGAATTTGATATCTAGCTATGTAACAATTCTTGTCTTAAAATTGTAGATTAAGATTTTGATACACCTTAATCTACAATTGTAGATTAATTGTATATTAAGTTTATGATACTAACAGTCAAATTAGGGAAGTTTGAATGGCTCCTTGTTGTCATGTTGAGTTTGATGTTGAGAAATATTCACTAGAGCTATCCAAGAAAGACTTGAATACATATGTCTGGAACTTGGAAGGAAGGGTGACCTAGAGATACACATTGCTCTTTGAGATTTATGTGTGAATTCAAGCCATGTGGAGAATTTATATTAAAAAAAACCATGGAGAATACCTAGAAGAGAGGTCTAAGGAATAAAATAATTTAAAAGATTGGAAGAGACAAAGAACTTGCAATGAAATACATACAATAACAAATTGAAAAGATAAACTGAAATTTTTGAGAAAGGAATAGTGGAAAGAAACTTTTTGAAAAGGGAGTATGATAACTTATTTCAGTTGGATATATAGTATATTTCTTTCAAATGTAAAGATGTATGTTTTTTCCTCCTGAGTCCATTGTGAGGAGTAAGATGTGCATGAAGGTGCTCAAAAAGCACAAATTTCAGTTGTAACATATATTCTAGGGCTATAAAATACAGCATGATAACTAAAGTTAACAATAACATATAGTGTATTTGAAAGTTGCCAAGAGAATGGATCTGGAAAATTATCAGAAGGAAAAAACACAGTTTATAAATATGTGAGACAATGGATAGTAACTAAACTTATTGTGGTAATAATTTCCAAATATATATATATATATATATATATATATATACACACATATAAATATGTGTGTGTGTGTGTGTGTGTATATATATATATATATATAATTTTTTGACACACCTTAAACTTATACAATGTAATTGCCAATTCTATCTCAATAAAATTTGGAAAAAGTGATACCTTTTCCACATATCAAAATATAATTTCAAAGAAAAAGAAAATAAAGTTCTATGACTACCCATTTAGCTCCCCCATGTAGAAATCTTTCTAATATAAAATACTAATCTGCTTCTCAGGGTGCATTCTTCATCTAAAGCCTTTTTAGCTTGCAACATTGACACCTTTGCTATGCATAGCTTTATAAGCCCGTTCAGTCAGTTCAGGCACTCTATCATGTCCAACTCTTTGTGACCCCATGGACTGCAGCACGCCAGGCTTCCATGTCCATCACCAACTCCTGGAGCTTACTCAAACTCATGTCCATTTAGTCAGTGATACCATCCAACCATCTCATGCTCTGTTGTCCCCTTATCTTTCTGTCTTCAATCTTTCTCAGCATCAGGATCTGTTCCAATGAGTCAGTTCTTCGCATCAGGTGGCCAAAGTATTGGAGTTTCAGCTTCACCATCAATCCTTCCAGTGAATATTCAGGACTGATCTCCTTTAGGATGGACTCGTTAGATATCCTTGCAGTCCAAGGGACTCTCAAGAGTCTTCTCCCACACCACAGTCCAAAAGCATCAATTCTTCAGCACTCAGCTTTCTTTATACTCCAACTCTCACATCCATATGTGACTACTGGAAAAAAGGAAATGGCAACCCACTCCAGTATTCTTGCCTGGAGAATCCCATGGATGGAGGAGCGTGGTGGGCTACAGTCCACGGGGTTGCAAAGAGTCGGACACGACTGAGCGACTTCACTTTAGCTTTCTTTGACTAGATGGACCTTTGTCGGCTAAGTAATGTCTGCTTTTTAATATGCTGTCTAGGTTGGTCATAACTTTTCTTCCAAGGAGCAAGCACTTTTAATTTCATGGCTGCAATCACCATCTGCAGTGATTTTGGAGCCCAAGAAAATAAAACTCTCATTGTTTCCATTGTTACTCCATCTATTTTCCATGAAGTGATGGGACTGGAGGCCACAATCTTAGTTTTTTGAATGTTGAGTTTTAAGCCATCTTTTTTACTCTCCTCTTTAACCTTCATCAAGAGGCACTTCAGTTGCTCTTCACTTTCTGCCATAAGGGTGGTTTCATCTGCATATCAGAGGTTATTGATATTTCTTCCAGCAATCTTGATTCCAGCTTGTGCTTCATCCAGCCTGGCATTTCACATGATGTACTCTGCATATAAGTTAAATAAGCAGGGTGACAATATACAGCCTTGACGTACTCCTTTCACGATGTGGAACCAGTCCTGTTATTCCATGTCTAATTCTAACTGTTGCTTCTTGACCTGTATAAAGGTTTCTCAAGAGGCAGGTCAGGTGGTCTGGTATTCCCATCTCTTGAAGAATTTTCCACAGTTTTTTGTGATCTACACAGTCAAAGGCTTTGGTGTCATCAATAAAGCAGAAGTAGATGTTTTTCTGATATTCTCTTGTTTTTTCAATGATCCAGTGGATGTTGGCAATTGGATCTCTGGTTCTTCTGCCTTTTCTAAATCCAGCTGGAACATTTGGAAGTTCACAGTTCACATACTGTTGAAGCCTGGCTTGGAGAATTTTGAGCACTGCTTTGCTAGTATGTGAGATGAGTGCAATTGTGTGGTAGTTTGAACATTCTTTGGCATTGCCCTTCTTTGGGATTGGAATGAAAACTGACCTTTTCCAGTCCCGTGGCCACTGCTGAGTTTTCCAAATTTGCTGGCACATTGGGTGCAGCATTTTCACAGCATGATCTTTCAGGATTTGAAATAGCTTAACTGGAATTCCTTCATCTCCACTGGCTTTGTTCATAGTGATTCTTCCTAAGGTCCACTTTACTTAGCATCCCAGGATGTCTGGCTCTAGGTGAGTGATCACACCATCATGGTTATCATGGTTATCATGGTCATGAAGGCCTTTTTTGTGTATTTCTTCTGTGTATTCTTGCTGCCTCTTAATATAAGCCCTATACAAGTCACTTATTTCCAAAGAATATCTAATACATAATACATTGTTAATTATTTGACAAAAAATTTCCCTATGGCAAAAATAAAGTGACAAGAAACAGCTCTTTGTATATATAGTAGAGTGGGAATGAAAAAAAAAACATTTAATTAAAACACAGACTAAGTGAATCCTTAATCCTAAGATCCCTGTCATATAATTAAACTAATGAAGAGAGAAAAATGACAGACTTTATAATAAACGGTATGGTGGTTTGAACATTAAATTTAAAATTTCTGATTATATTAATGCATTTTATTTTATAGATAAATAATTTATATAGACTGTATTTTTTAATGCTCTCCTGTGAAATTCAAATGTTTCATAAGTCATACCACTGAGATGATAGAAAATATACAGAAATTCTCCTATTTCAATTTAAAATGAGATTCATCATTGTCATGTATCTCTGAAGATGCAAGCAAAATACTAATAAAGGCAATGAGCAGCATTTTCCCAAGTGAACCCTATAGTAAACAAAGAAAATTTCAATGGAGCACAAGAACTTTGAGTAAAAGAAAGGAAGACTTACAGAACAGTAATGTTTTTAAGCACCATGATTATCTAACTAGAGTTAACCTATTTGGGGATATTTTTAAAATTGCTACTGTTTTTTTCAGAGTGACTTACAGTCTATTTAAATGTGCCTTTTTGAATTATCTAAGCTATGAATTTATAATTTCTTATGTAACAGGATTTGTATTCATTGTATAGTACTCAAAATAATAGCAAGAGAAACAACTTTTAAAAATTGGATACCCTGCATTTGTTAAATTATCTTTGAGAAATATTCTGCTAAACTTGTTTTTCAGTCCTCACAATTGCACAGAAATGTAAGGTTCTTGGTTCTCCTAACCCAACTAGAATCTTGGGAAGCTCTGCTTGCTGCAAGCAATATGTGAGGTTTTTTTTTTTTTTTTTTCCTTTTCCCCCACAGTGGAGTATTGATGGGACAAATAAGAAACATAGTGATGCAGTTCCCCAAACATTTATGTTTAGGAGTCTGGTAATAGACTTGCTTGGGAAAAATTTATAATTTCTAAAAATATTGATCTAACTGTTCAAAGGTGAAGATTATTTTATTAATAAGGTCAGACAGGTATTTTGGAGTCTAAAGTTTTTATAATTTTAATACCTCTTTTTAAAACAAGATATAAGATTATACATAATAAATTAGATAATTTATTTCCTTATTATTGCCATACAAATAAAATGGCAACAGATTATAAATTTTAAAGTGTTTTATATTTATAATAATTATGTTTGTGATATCATAAACATCATTTAATCTGGAAAAAATATTAATCTCCTAACACAACTCCTAACGCTTCCCATACTTTTGGCCTACATCTTCAGATTTCCTCTTCATATGACCACCATTCTGAGTCAAATTTTCTATAGAGAAAATAGAAAGGTAATTCAGTGTTTTCTCTCTTGTAGATTTTAAAATGTATTTATTATCAAGATTTGACTCCACACATGGACGTGTACACTGTTTGAGCATCACTGCAGATGTGTGTTATACAAATAGGAAATTATTCTTTTTAATATAATTTATTTATTTATTGTGGCTGTGTTGGATCTTTGTTGCTGTGCAGGCTTTTCTCTAGTTGTGGTGCACAGGCTTCTCCCTGTGGTGGCTTCTCTTGTGAAACACAGGCTCTAGGCACACAGGCTAGCAGTTGTATCATGTGGGCTCAGTAGTGGCTGCTCCCAGGCTCTAGAGCACAGGCTCAGTAGTTGTTGCACATGGATCAGCTGTTCCAAGGCATGTGGGATCTTCCTGGATCAGGGATCGAACCCATGTCTCCTGCATTGGCAGGCAGATTCTTTACCACTGAGCCAGCAGTGAAGTCGTTCAGTCGTGTCTGACTCTTTACAACCCCATAAACTGTAGCCTACCAGGCTTCATGGTCCATGGGATTTTCCAGGCAAGAATACTGGAGTGGGCTGCCATTTCATTCTCCAGGGGATCTTCCCAACCCAGGGACTGAACTCCGGTCTCCTGCATTGCCGACAGATGCTTTACCGTCTGAGCTACAGAATCTGCCTTCTGAATCGACCATCAGAGCCAGCAGGGAAGCTCCCTAACTGGAAATTCTGATCATTTCTTTTGTAAAAAAAAAAAAGTTCCATATATGCATAATTCCATGTACATATTTGAATATATTACTACTATAAGAATTTGACTAGGAATTGATTAGATTTAAACCTCCCACACTGATTTTGCATATTTGGAAGGATTTCTATAACTTCTTCTTCTGCCCATTTTAAGCCTTTTTTTCTCCTCCACTGTGTACATGCATCCAGTACAGTGGACTGTGGGGCACATTGTATCAGCATCTGCTCTCAGGCCCTGTATCTGTGCTGTGATGCTAGGGGAGCTGGCAGAGTGGAGCTCATCTCTATGGTGATGGCTAGCAATCAGCTACCTAGACACTGACATCACTGATTTACATGAAGACATTCCCCTGTAACCTAACTAAATAGAACACAGATTCACCTTTCCCTTTCCTGGATCCCTAAAATTCTCACAACCATTCTAGCACCATATTACTGTTTATAGAGAACAGGGCTTCTACTTGAGTGCTGTAAAATATAATCCTTGCCATTAAAAAAAAAAAAAAAAGACCACATGAATATACTACTAGAGTTTCTTCCAAGGTTTCCAAGGTCCAGGAAGGGGCCAATGAAAGTGAGCAATCCTGAAAGTTAAGATTCATTAGCTTCCCATTTATCTACTGTGGGCTTCTATTCTTAATTACACATTTTATAACTACTAAAAACAGCATCCCAGTATTAAAAATAATACGTGATACATTTCAGCTACTGGAAGGTGATTAATTACAGGCTGAAATCTGGGTTATTCTTCATGAGAAAATAATTGCAACGATCATCTTTAGACCTGATATGCATTTAAATTAAGTGTTTTTAAAGGAATGGTCTAATTGTCATGGTTTTGTAAAGTTTCCAAATCTCATTCTTCTTATGGAAATCAGTTTTTGTAATACACGAGCTCTTAAGATAAATCATTTTAATGATGACTAATTAATAGAATGTCAAAGATATTTGTACTTTATATATTCCATTTATAAATAGCATTCCCTTGTTCCTAAAAAAATTATTATGAAATATTAAACCTATCATAAAAATCTAGATTAAAAAAATCCTTGAGTTTTATTAAAAAATGGAAAGTATTAGCTTTCATTTTTATAAAAATGGCTTTATTTTATGTGAACTGATGAAGCTTCAGCTGGTTATAACAGATAAATGATGTTTAAAAAGAGAAGTTATTTTGCTTGAAAATAAAGTCTCTGACAGTTTCTATGCAATGGAAACTATTTGTCTATTACCACTTACATGCACTTAGAGTTTTATAAATAAGTAATGGGAAATGAATCCATACAAGTTACAAAAGGACTTTTGATAGTCAGCACTAACATGTAAATGGATCTTTTGAATTGGCAACTTTTGGCTGTAGCAAACGGAAATAAATCCTCAGTGACTTGGCAAACACTTTCACTTCAATTCAGTGAGGTTTTCTCTTCTGATAGGCTTTGAGTTTGGGCTTAGTTGTTCATTTATTTCTATTCTACAGTGAATACTGAGAGCCATTCTCAGAAATCAGATCTTCATTCTCCAAGGAGAACCATTCTAAGTAAACATAAGAAGCCTTCCAAGGAAATCTTGTGGGCTCTTAACAACTAGTTATGTAAAAGTGGATACTATCAAACCAAAACTCACTTCTGTTGAAGATTTTTCTTTGAATCTCTAATGACCTTCTCATTGTGATTTACAGTTTCAAATATGTCTAAAAATCAGATCAGATCAGATCGGTCGCTCAGTCGTGTCCAACTCTTCGCCACCCCATGAATCGCAGCACGCCAGGCCTCCCTGTCCATCACCAACTCCCGGAGTTCACTCAGACTCATGTCCATCAAGTCAGCCATGCCATCCAGCCATCTCATTCTCTGTCGTCCCCTTCTCCTCCTGCCCCCAATCCCTCCCAGCCTCAGAGTCTTTTCCAATGAGTCAACTCTTCACGTGAGGTGGCCAAAGTACTGGAGTTTCAGCTTTAGAATCATTTCTTCCAAAGAAATCCCAGGGCTGATCTCCTTCAGAATGAACTGGTTGGATCTCCTTGATAGAATTAAATAGAATATATTATACAGGATAATTCTATCAAAATAGAAGGTTCTATTTATTATATTACATATATTATATATTATATAATATTATATATATTATACTTTTTCTACAGTGAAGACTGTGGCATTTGTATATTGATTTCTCTAATATGAAAGTTTAGTCACTCAGTCATGTCCAATTCTTTGTGACCTCATGGACTGTAGCCTACCAGGCTCATCCGTCCATGGGATTTTCCAGGCAAGAGTACTGGAGTGGGTTGCCATTTCCTTCTCCAGAGGATCTTCCTAACCCAGGGATTGAACCCAGGTCTCCCACATTGTAGGCGAATGCTTTACCATCTGAGCCACCAGGGAATTCCTAATAAAGAATTCGTAATATTATAATTATAAAGATACATGGTTATACCTAAACAATATTTAAATCTAAAGTAATCCATATTCTAGGAAATGAACAATAGACATTAAAATCGATTCATATTACAAGTACTCAAAAGGTATAGGAAAGGTGTTAATAAGAAATGCATAGCATCTAAGAGTTTCCTTTAATAATTTACTTATTCCTGTTTGAAGCTAAAGTGAGACTTATGTTAGAAAACTCTTACACAAAATAAATTGACCCTGCTGTCTTTATTTATAAAATATCTGTGTTTGTATCAAATGACTTCTAGCTTCATAATATAGAAAATTAGATTAAATTTTAAATACAATTTTATTTTCCTAATATATGCATTTAAACTTAAACATTTCCATTTAAGCAGTGCTCTAAGTGTATTTCTCAGATTCTGACTTGCATTTTTACTTTCAACCAGTTCAAAATACTTTCTCATTTTCTTGTTATTGTTTTCACCCATAGATAATTTAAATTTGTACTCTTTAAAATGGAGATTTTTTCCATATATCCTTTTGTTATTGACCTCTTATTTAACGTTATAGTGATTAGAGAAAATGCTCTCTATGATTTGAAACATTTAAATTTTTGACACTGGTTTACTTCCAGCCCTTCCTTGATAGTGTATTTTGATACAAGTTTGATGTATCTTCCTCCATTCCTAGCTTTATTAAGGAGTAACTGGCATATAATATTGTGCAAGTTTAAGGATGTGTTCTTAAAAAAATTACATTTGACTATTATTGGATTGTTGTTGTTTAGTGGCTAATCATGTCCCACTCTTTGCAATCCCATGGAATATAGCATGCCAGGCCTATCCCACTATTGCTGGGATAATGCTCTATAAATATTAATTAGATCATTGATTTAATAATGTCATGTGTTCTGTATTCTTTCTGATTATCAAAAACAGAGAGCATAGGGTTCATAACTTTAACTATAATTGTACACTTGTCTATTTTTTCATTGAATACATTAGTCTTTAGTCTTTCTTCAGATATTCTTAAGCACTATCATTCTCTGCATACATGTTTAGGATTGCTATCTTTTTGAAGAATTAACCCCTTTATAATTGAGAAAACCAAAGGCAATAATTCTTTTTAACCGATACAGAAGATTTCTCAATAAAATATTAGCAATCAAATTCAACAATGTAAAAAAAGGAATAGTGCATTGATATACTGTGAATGTTTACTTCTTTTTAGTTTGAATGCTTTGTTCCCCTATCCCAAATTCATAGGTTGAAATGGGTCTGATAGTTTAAGACAATCCCATGGGTAACTCTGAAGGTGGGGTGTTCTTTCAGAACTGCCTTGTACTGAAGCAAAGGAATAAGGTCTTTATCCCTGGACAGACCAGTTACGAGGTGTGGACTGCTTCTGGGATGAGGACAAGACCTTGGTCAAAGCAGTTTTCTTAAGCCAAGGCCAGTTCTTAGAGAGGCGCTTAGTTGTGAGCTCTGCTCCGACCCTGCTAGCATTGGGAGAATGAGTGTCCTTGTACTGAAAGTGCAGGCTTTGGTGGCACACCACAGTATCCACTACTGAAAGTAAGAGAAAAAAATTTCACAATTTCTTGATAATGTGGTCATGTACAACAAAATGTAAGAGAGACCAAAGTTTATCAGATACATGATGAACACTCAGAAGTCTATAACATTTTTATGTCTCATTAATAGCCAAGTAGAAAATATAATGGGAATTTACTATTTACAGTGGAAGTGAAAGTCATATATCCAGATATCATCCTAAAAAATGCACATTATAAATTCATAAAGTAAGAAATATATGTATAGTGATAGACTAAAATTTTAAACATATAAATGATCCCAGGGTTTATATACCAATTTAAATGTAGCTCTCCCTAAAGTTTGAATACCATTTGGTAGGAAACTAGACAAATATACTAATTTACTTTAAGAAATATATATGTTCAGAGATATTTAAAATAGCTTTGAAAATAGAGTTAAACATGTAATGAGAATATAGGTGGATTCAGGTAAACACTATTGTGCTAATTTTTTAGCACATACAAATAGTTGAATTAAACCAATAAGTGTAGGAATCATAATATGAGAGAAGCAACATATGGATGAGTTAAAAAAAGTATTGTTTATTACTGGTGTTGTGAAAGTTTTCTTAATCAATAAGTAATTACACTGCTCATACCATGAACAAATAAAACTGAAAAGTTTAATGTAAATGTTCAAATAATAAAATTAGCATTATAATTCATGAACTTTTCTTTTGAATTTTATTTGCACAAGCATTTTTAAATAGGCCACCAAGAAACCTGAATTATAAGAGGAAGAAATAAATAATTGATTTCTGTGTCTTCTATGGATAAAGATATATATTAAAAAAAAAGCAGAATATGCATAGTTGGCATAGCTTAAGCTGATCAGAGCTCTGTAGTTTGGTTGTAGAAAACACTACTAAAGTTCAGTAATAGAAGCAGAAAATATAATAAACAATAAGTGATATAAATTGTGTAAATCTGAATAATTAACAAATCTAGTTAGAAAATATTATTTTATTAAAGGTTATAGAGTAGAAATGAGAACCTATAAGGACTTACTCCTTATAAACATCAGATTGTTAAAAATTAACATTACATACAATGAATGCCAGTGGTAATCTACGTGTACTACTGACGGGAGTATGAAAAGGTGCCAGATATCTGAAGATTAATTTGTCATTCCTCAACAAAATTAAGTGCATTTCTTACATTTCTTTTTAGAAATATGAATCATTTCATTTATTATATCAGGGTAGCAAAGGCTTTCCAAGAAGGCAGTGGCACCCCACTCCAGTACTCTTGCCTGGAAAATCCCATGGACGGAGGAGCCTGGTAGGCTGCAGTCCATGGGGTCACTGAGGGTCGGACACGACTGAGTGACTTCACTTTCACTTTTCACTTTCCTGCATTGGAGAAGGAAATGGCAACCCACTCCAGTGTTCTTGCCTGGAGAATCCCAGGGATGGGGGAGCCTGGTGGGCTGCCGTCTATGGGGTCGCACAGAGTCGGACACGACTGAAGTGACTTAGCAGCAGCAGCAAAGGCTTTGTTCATCAAGATATTAACACCAGAAACCGTGGTGGAAATTTTGATAAATACGATTACAAACAAATTACAAATTTCTCTATGACCACAAAGGCAAGAGAAAAGGCCACTTTGAAAGTCCATTTGATGTTTTTTGCTACTGTTCAGTCACTCCCTCGTGTCTGACTGTTTTTAATGCCATGGACTGCAGCATTCCAGGCTCCTCTGTCCTCCACTGTTTCTCAGGAGTTTGCTCAAATTCATATCCATTGAGTCAGAGATGCTGTCTAATTATCTCAGTCTCTGTCACCCCCTTCTTCTTTTGCCTTCAATATTTCCCAGCATCAGGGTCTTTTCCAGTGAGTCAGCTCTTCACATCAGGTGGCCAAATTATTGGAACTTCAGCATCAGTCCTTCCAGTGAATATTCAGGGTTGATTTCCTTCAGGATCGATTCATTTGATTTCTTTGCAGTCCAAGGGACTCTCAAGAGTCTTCTCCAATATCACAATTTGAAAGCATCAATTTTTCGGTGCTCAGCCTTCTTTACCGTCTAACTCACATACATACATGACTACGGGAAAAAACCACAGCTTTGATATATGGTCAAATGTTTGTTTGCAAAGTGATGTCTCTGTTTTTTAACATGCTGTGTAAGATTGTCATAGCTTTTTTTCCAAGGAGCAAGCATCTTTTAATTTCATGGCTGTAGTCACTGTCTGTAGTGATTTTGGAGCCCAAGAACATAAAATGTGTCACTGTTTCAACTTTCTCTCCTTCTATTTGCCATTAAGTAATGGGTCCAGATGCCATGATCTTAGTGTTTTGAATGTTGAGTTTCAAGCCAGCTTCTTCACTCTGTTCTTTCACCCTCATCAAGAGGCTCTTTAGTTCCTCTTCACTTTCTGCCTAGAGTAGCATCATCCGCATATCTGAGGCTATTAATACTTCTCCTGGAAGTCTTGATTCTACCTTGTAATTCATCCAGCCTAGCACTTCACATGATATACTCTGAATATAAGTTAAACAAGCAGGGTGACAATATACAGCCTTATCATACTCCTTTCCCAATTTGGAGCCAGTCAGTTGTTCCATGTCAGGTTCAAACTGTTGCTTCTTGACCTGCATACAGGTTTTTCAGGAGACAGATAAGTTGATCTGGTATTTCCATCTCTCTAAGAATTTTCCACAGTTTGTTGTGATCCTCATAGTCAAAGGCTTTGATGTAGCCAATGAAGCAGAAGTACATGTTCTTCTGGAATTTTCTTGCTTTCTCCATTAGTCAGTTCAGTTCAGTTGCTCAGTCGTGTCCGACTCTTTGTGACCCCATGAATCACAGCACTCCAAGCTTCCCTGTCCATCACCAACTCCTGGAGTTCACTCAGACTCACGTCCATTGAGTCAGTGATGCCATCCAGCCATCTCATCCTCTGTCATCCCCTTCTCCTCCTGCCCCCAATCCCTCCCAGCATCAGGGTCTTTTCCAATGAGTCAACTCTTCGCATGGGGTGGCCAAAGTATTGGAGTTTCAGCCTTAGCATCAGGCCTTCCAGTGAACACCCAGGACTGATCTCCTTTAGAATGGCCTGGTTGGACCTCCTTGCAGTCCAAGGGACTCTCAATTTGTAGCAAGTGCTAATTTCCTTCTTTCAATAATTTCCTACAAATTTGGATATTTGTTTACTAGAGGAAAACCTACAAATTTGGGTGTTTGGTAGAGGAAAACCAGTTCATAATTTTCATTATTTTTTTATAGCGATAGTAAGATTGACATAAGGTGATATTGGTTTCATGTGTACCACATAATGACTATCTTTCAATCTTCTCATTGTACTCCTGAGTATGGAACTACTTGCATCTCTATTGTTTATCAGAGTTCTCATTTCAGGAATGATGGTAGTAGCAAAGAGTCAGAAGCTACTTATACTTACTGATAACCTGAATAGCTAAATTGTAGTATTTGCATACAAATGGTAACTATAGGTTGGTTCAAAGGAGAAGGCAGCGGTAATGTCAATGCCTTCCAGGCAAAGACTACCAGGCACACACCTGGCTGACTGACAATATAATGTGCCATGGACCCTGGAGTCTGATTAAAATTCTGTATATTTTAGGTCCATCTTGCCATTAACATGCATAATATTTAACGAAAAAGTGAAATTACACTGTCTGGAACAGAAGACTCTAATGAACTGAGAAGTGGAAAATCTAAGCTGTCCTTAGAAGTGATCTTAGAGTTGTCCATCTTAGGTGGTCTCAAGACGATTAAAAAAAATCAGTTTAATATAAATGTTTACATTTTTTTCTAGTCTGAGAAGTTTCCCCTTTGCTGTTGGTATTCATTATTGCTAAAGAAATGCCTAGAGGCAATCTGACTTGTATTTTACTATAGGCACTAAATTTTTATTTTCACCTTGCTTTTGTTACATTTGTCTCTTTTCCTTTGTTTTAAAATGTCACATTGATAAATCGACTAAGTGGCCTTCCCTTTCTCTATAAACCAGTTGGAAGGTGGCAGTGGGTGTCTTTCTAATCTTCATTCTCATTTTGTCAGGAAACAACTCATTCAGTTCAGTTCAGTTTTTCAGTCGTGTCCGACTCTCTGTGACCCCACGGACTGCAGCACGCCAGGCTTCCCTGTCCATCACCAACTCCCAGAGCTTGGCTAACACTAATCATGTCCATCGAGTCGGTGATGCCATTCATCCGTCTCATCCTCTGTTGTCCCCTTCTCCTCCTGCCTTCAGTCTTTCCCAGCATCAGGGTCTGTTCCAACAAGTCAGTTCTTTGCATCAGGCAGCCAAAGTATTGGAGCTTCAGCTTCAGCATTAGTCCTTCCAATTCAGGACTGATTTTCTTTAGGATTGACTGGTTTGATCTTGCAGTCCAAGGGACTCTCAAGAGTCATTTCCAACACCACAGTTCCAATAGAGCTATTGGGTCACTTTAATCTGGAAATGCATACCCTCCCTTTCTGTGATGTTTTCTCATATCATTTAAAGAATTCTTCTTACCTTTCATCTTTTTTATTCCCCACCTTTTATTTTCTATGAATCAGATGTTGAATCCTCTAAATTGTCTAACTAGATTTTAATTACTTTTCAATCTTTCTGCAGGTTTTTTAGATTTTAGCAAGCATTTCATTTTTTTTTTAAATTTTCTGGTCTTTCCCTTCCCACTTTATTGTCTTTTCTTGCTCTGAATTTAGTATTTGAAGGTAGCTTTGTGAGGGTGATATATTTTCTGTAAAGTCTTGTTTGTGTTCCCTTATTTATATTTGCTTCTTTCATGATTCATATTTTCTTTTTAACTTGGGGGGAGCATTTCTTAAATATGTAATGGTCCTTGATTGTCAATCTATGTTTAATAATTAAAAAAGCAAAACAAGAAAGCATCCTCTGGGGCTCTTAGTTTATGTGTGTCTTAGTAGCAGATAGACTGCAGATTGAAGTGATGAAGCAGTTATGCTGAGTTAACCCTGTCCATGTACATCTTAGTCACTAAGTCATATCTGACTCTCTTGCAACCCCATGGATTGTAGCCCATCAGGTTCCTCTGTCCATGGTACTGCCCAAGCAAGAATACAGTGGGTTGCCCTGTCTTCCTCCAGGGAATCTTCCTGACCTAAGGATTGAACCTGTGTCTCCTGCACTGCTGGCAGATTCTTTACCACTCAGCCACCAGAGACACCCCATTTAAACATATTACACTATTTTAAACTCTATTATCATGTCCAATCACTCTACAAATTGGACACACTTGGAGCTCTCTTGATTCATATTTTAGTATTTGATCTGAGAATTATTATACTTGTATGAATTTCTAACTTCATGAAAAAAGTATCATAACAGTGAAAGTGTTAGTTTTTTTGTTTGTTTCAGAGGGAACTTGATGTAAATCTCAACTCCACTACTTCTTACAAATTTACATCTTTGAGTTTAAATTTCTTCACCTATAAAATAAAGGTGACATCTCTGGGATTGCTAGAGAAATTCCTAGAGAAAATTTCTGTAAATGAAAGCATCATATATAGCTTCAAGAATTTAGTGACCAACAAAAGCCAGGCAGCATTTCACTTATGTAAGCTTAAGTCTATGCCTTTATCAGAGTAATGCAGGTACAAAGTAAATATGTGGATGGGAAATTACATTAATTAATATATAAAGTGTGACTTATTCAGAGTAAAAAGCAGTTAAGTAGGTAAACTATTGATAAATTACCAGGGAAGTAACTATTTTGTCTGGATGTAAATTTGCTGTGTGTGTGTGTGTGTGTCTGTGTGTGTGTGTTAGTTGCTCAGTCGTGTCTGATTCTTGTGCCCCATGGTCTGTAGCCTGCAAAGCTCCTCTGTCCCTGGGATTTCCCAGGCAAGAATACTGGATGGGTTGCCATTTCCTTTTCCAGTGGATTTTCCCTACCTGGGGATCAAACCCGCATCTCCTTAATGGCAGGCAGATTCTTTACCTCTATGCCATCTGAGAAGCCTGATAAATGTTATAGTACTGTAAATTATACTGAGAAATATCAGTGGCAAGATTTTAATGACACAATTATTCTCACCAATAAAATAACAATTAGTTTGTTCAGTATTATATTGTTATAAACATCGAGTATTGTCAATACTTACATGCTAAATACGGAGTCACTTTAGAAAAAAAACTTACTACAAAACTATTTCACACATACAAAACTGATGATCTTGCTAATGCTAAAGAAATTTAATATAAAAATTTCAAAACTATTAACATTAATAGGCTTTATTTTTGAACAGTTTTAGATTTACAGAAATATTAAGAAGGTGATATAGAGAGCTTCTGGGCTTCCCCAGTGGCTCAAAGGTAAAGAATCCACCTGAAATGCCAGAGACGCAGGAGATGCAGGTTTGATCCCTGTGTGACTCTTTCCATTTCACAGATACATATATATTAACAATAACTTTATTTTTTCCAGTTTTACTGACAAATATGACATACACACTATTTAAGCTTAAGGCATACAGCATAATGATTTGACTTACATAATTGTGTGACCTATATGTTTATACTTTATAAATATTATG
This sequence comes from Bos indicus, assembly GCF_029378745.1. Lineage (NCBI taxonomy): Eukaryota > Metazoa > Chordata > Mammalia > Artiodactyla > Bovidae > Bos > Bos indicus. Next base: position 53,817,247 of record NC_091780.1, on the reverse strand, counting down.
TTGAATTTATTACTGTATTTTTATATTATGCCTCATGATTGGGAGTGTCTGTCAGTTCATGAAATTTGTTCCTTTTCTTTAGTGCTATGTAGCTATTATTTGGGGTTTCTTGCTTTTAGATGTAAACTTTAGAATCAGTTTGTTGATATCCATATAACAATTTGTTGGGCATATACTGGGGTCCAGCCCTGGCTGATCCAGGGTATTTGAAGGAAAGATGGCATTGGCAAGGATCAGCTGCTTAATTAAACATTAATTAAGGATATAAAGAGTGGTTAAATAAGGATAGCTCAGTGAGGAAAATTCAGTGGAGAAAAGAGGCTGAGTAGCTTGGTTTACGCAGGAGACCAATAAAACTTGAAGACAAGAAGTTTGCACCACTTACGTAGGCCGCAGGCGTCCTTCCGTTCTCCTGAAGGAGAGGAGACACTGAGGCCTCCCCGGTCGGATCTTAGAAGCCCAGGCATAATTAGTAAGTATGGCGGGTTCCGTGCTCCAGATGGAGACTTAGCCAGAGTTTGAGAGAGAGAGAGACATGGGGAGACCAGTCTTTCGAGGAACTGATCCCAATTCTTTATTTTCCATGGTCTACTTTTATACACAGAGATGTTATACAAAAGTCATGCGGGGTCAGCAGTCCTGACTTTTATCAAAGTCAGGTGCTTCATACAAATGTATACAGAGGTCTTAGGGGTGTTACATCATCTTCTGGCCAGGGGGCCTGCTGACAATTTATGACCCTCTCCTTGTGACAGTGGTCAGTCAACCAGGACACTTATTTCTCCAGGGGTGATTAGTCTTAAAACAGACGCCACCCAAATAAAGTTACATTCCTATAGGGTGAGGGTGTAGTGGGTTTTAGTTAAGGAAAGAATTTACTTAGCCTAAGGTCTAATGTGATTAATATCAAAGGTTAATACTTATTTCTTCTATATACTCATTAATATGTGTAAGGGCAGGGGATGTGGAGACTTAGCAACAAACATTGGCTCAACAAATGAAAAACCCTTCACCAATACAATTTCTAATCAGCCCACTATACTTATACTAATGGTTTTCTAACTTTTCTAAGGAACCTGTTTTTAGAAGGTTTAAAGCATCTCATGCCTTTCACAGTTGGGAGGCTGTGAGCAATCACATGTGGCCGGACAAGCCTGTCAGGCAGGCTAGAGAACCTTCAGAGGAGTTTGTAGGTTAAAACACTCTTGTCACGCTCAGGAGTTTTTATTAACTGGAGCTCTAAGTTAACTCCTTCTCCCAAAGAGGTGGTGGGGCACAGCCCCCCGTAAAGTCAGAGGTGTAGGTGAGAGCACAAAGTAGCAAAATAGGCAGGCTCTGGTTATGGGGATAGATGCTCGAGGATTTCCAGGGGGACTCCTGAGGCTCGATCCCGCCTTTGCGTATGTCGAGCCTCCTTCCTCATGACCTTTGCCACGGGCGGAGTGCCTCACGCTGGCCCCCAACAGGCATATGATTAAGATTGCACTGAATTTACAGATCAAATTGAGAAGAACTGACATCTTTCTAATCATAAACATATTTTAGAATGTCTCTCCATTTATGGAGCCTATCTAACCATGAATAGGCTTCTCTGGTGGCTCAGTGGTAAAGAATCTTCCTGTCAATGCTGGATAAGGAAATGGCAACCCACTCCAGTATTCTTACCTGGGAAATCCCATGGACAGAGGAGCCTGGTGGGTCTATAGAGTCACAAGAGTTGGACAAGACTTAGTGAATAAACAACAAGAAGACATGAACATAGAATGTCTCTCCATTTATTTAGACTTTCTTAAATTTCTGTCATCATAGTTTTATAGTTTTCCTCATGTAGATCTTACATTTATACCTAAGTATTTTATTTTCTTGATACTAATACAAATGGTATTGTGTTTTTAATTTTGAATTTCTACTGTTGAATGCTGGTTTATATGAAAGAAATTGACTTTTATAGATTTGTGATAATTGCTAATAAGTTCAAGGAGAATTTGTCAATTTGTTGTGATTTTCTTTATAGATAATCATTCTATCTATAAACAAAGACAGTTTTCTTTCTTTATTTTCAGCCTGTAGGCTCTTTACTAGCTTAGTTCTTTTCCTGACTTATGCGTTAGCCAGCTCTCCAGTACAACATTAAATAGGAGAGATGAGAGGAGATATCCTTGCTTCATTTCCTATGTTAAATAAAATTAATCAGTTTCTCACAATTAAGTATGATGTCAGCTCTAGGCCTTTTGTAGATTTTTTTTTTTTATCAACTGTAAAAGTGAACCTGTATCCTGTATTCCTAATTTACTGAGTTTTTATCCCTGTATCTCAGATGGTAAAGAATCTGTCTGCAATGCGGGAGACCTGTGTTTTATTACTAGGTCGAGAAATCCCCTGGAGAAGGGAATGGCAACCCACTGCAGTTTTCTTGCCTGGTGAGTCCCATGGACATAGGAGCCTGGTGGGCTACAGTCCATGGTGTTGCAAAGAGACAGACAGGACTGACTGACTAACAATACTGCTGCTGCTGCTGCTGTCGCTTCAGTCGTGTCCGACCCTGTGAGACCCCATAGACAGCAGCCCACCAGGCTCCCCCATCCCTGGGACTCTCCAGGCAAGAACACTGGAGTGGGTTGCCATTTCTTGCTCCAATGCATGAAAGTGAAAAGTGAAAGTGAAGTCACTCAGTTGTGTCCGACTCTTCTCGACCCCAGGACTGCAGCCTACCAGGCTCCTAACAATACTCCTAATACTTTATTATGAAATAGTGTTGGGTTTTTGTCAAAATCTTTTTCTGCATCTATTGATAAGATTATATGATTTTTCTTCTTTAGCCTTTAATATAACAAATTACATTAATTAATAATTAAGTGTTGAGCAAATTTGGCATACCTAGAATAAATTTCACTGGGCTGTGGTGTTTAAATTTTTTCAAATGTCATTAATTTGTCACTGATATTTTAGTGAAGATTTCTTTCTATGTTAATAAGATAATGATTGGTAGTTTTCTTTTCTTGAAGGTCTATATATAGCTTTGGTATTAGGGTAATGTTGGACTGATAGGATTAGCTGGGAAGATTTCACGTTTATTTTATGAAAAAGATGATAGAGAATTAATATAATTTCTCCCTAAGGTGTTGAATAGAATTCACTAGTGAAACTATATGGGTTTGTTGTTTTCTTTTTTTTTTATTTAAATTCATTTATTTTAATTGGAGGCTAATTACTTTACAATATTGTATTGGTTTTGCCATACATCAACAAGAATCTGCCACGGGTGTACACCTGTTCCCCATCCTGAACCCCCTCCCACCTCCCTCCCCATACCATCCCTCTCGGTCATCCCAGTGCACCAGCCCCAAGCACCCTGTATCCTGCATCGAACCTGGACTGGCGATTCATTTCTTATATGATATTATACACGTTTCAATGCTATTCTCCCAAATCATCCCACCCTCTCTCTCTCCTACAGAGTCCAAAAGACTGTTCTATAGATCTGTGTCTCTTTTGCTGTCTCACAGGGTTATTGTTATCGTTACCATCTTTCTAAATTCCATATATATGCGTTAGTATACTGTATTGGTGTTTTTCTTTGTGGCTTACTTCACTCTATATAATAGGCTCCAGTTTCATCCACCTCATTAGAACTGATTCAAATGTATTCTTTTGAATGGCTAATATTCCATTGTGTATATGTACCACAGCTTTCTTATCCGTTCATCTGCTGATGGACATCTAGGCTGCTTCCATGTCCTGGCTATTATAAACAGTGCTGCGATGAACATTGGGGTACACGTGTCTCTTTCAATTCTGGTTTCCTTGGTGTGTATGACCAGCAGTGGGATTGCTGGATCATAAGGCAGTTCTATTTCCAGTTTTTTAAGGAATCTCCACACTGTTCTCCATAGTGGCTGCACTAGTTTACATTCCCACCAACAGTATAAGAGGGTTCCCTTTTCTCCACACCCTCTCCAGCATTTATTGCTTGTAGACTTTTGGATAGCAGCCATTCTGACTGGGGTGAAATGGTACCTCATTGTGGTTTTGATTTGCATTTCTCTGATAATGAGTGATGTTGAGCATCTTTTCATGTGTTTGTTAGCCATCTGTATGTCTTCTTTGGAGAAATGCCTATTTAGTTCTTTGGCCTATTTTTTGATTGGGTCGTTTATTTTTCTGGAATTGAGCTGCAGGAGTTGTTTTCTTTATTGGAAGATTTTAAATTAATAATTGCTTTAAATTCTTTCAGTTAGGGCCTATTCATATTATCTGCTTCTCATGTGTGAAATTTTATAGTCTTTATTTTTCAAGGAGCTGGTCTATTTCATCAGAATTATCAAATTTGTGGGCATAGATTTGTTCATAATATTCCTTTATTATCATTTTACTAACAATAGATTGAACAGTGATAGCATCTCTTTCATTCTCAATTTTGTTAATTTATGTCTTCTCTTTTTTTAAGGGTTATTCTTAATAGAGTCTTGTCAATTTTTATCTTTTCAAAGAGGTGACTCTTATTTTTCTTATTTTCTCTATTATCCTGATTTCAATGTAACTGGTATCTGCTCTAATTTTATTTTTTCTTTTATATTGCTTGCTTAGACTTATATTACACTTTGTCTAGTTTTCTATGGTAGAAGCTAAATTCTTGATTTTAGTTTACTTATTAATGGATAACTATTTAATTTTACATTGGAGTATAGCTGATTAACAATGATGTATGAATTACAGGTATGTGGCAAAGTGATTGAATTATACCTATACAAGTATCTATTCTTTTTCAAATTCTTTTCCCATTTAGGTTACTACAGAATATTGAGCTGAGTGAGTTCCCTGTGCTATACAATAGGTCCTTGTTGCTTACGTGTTTAAACATGGTAGTGTGTGCATGTCAAGCTAAAACTCCCAATCTACCCTCCACCCACTGCCACTCTTAACCCCTGGTGAAGCCCATAAGTTCTTTCTCAAATTCTGTGAGTGCTTCTGTTTCATAAATAATTCATTTGTATCATTTGTTTTTAGATTCCACATCAAAACAGTGTCATATACGTGTCTTTCTCTGTCTGACTTATTTTACTTAGTATGATAATCTCATGTCTATCCATTGTGGCAAATGGCATTATTTCATTATTTTTTTTAATTTTTTAAAATTTATTTTATTTTATTTTTTATTTATTTTTTTATTTCATTATTTTTAATGGCTGAATAATATTCTATTATATATTATGTGTATATATACAGCAGCTTGTTTGTTTATTCATCATACAGATGGCTAACAAACACATGAAAAGATGCTCAACATCACTTATTATCAGAGAAATGCAAATCATCTGTTTATGCATATTTAGATTGCTTCCATGTCTTCGCTATTGTAAACAGTGCTATGGTGAACATCAGGGTGCCAGTATCCTTCTGAAAAATGGTTTTCTTTGATACATATACAGGAGTGGGATTGCTAGATCATGTGGTAGCTCTATTCTTAGCTTTTTAAGGAAACTCCATATGGTTTTCCATAGTGGTGTAGCAGTTTATATTACACCAACAGTGTAGGAGGGTTCCCTTTTCTTCACACCGTCTCCAGAATTTATTGTTTGTAGACTGTTTAATGATGGCCAGTCTGACTTGTGTGAGGTGATATATCTTTGTAATTTTGATTTGTATTTCTCTAATAATTAGCAATGTTGAATATATTTTCATGTGCTTGTTGGCCATGTATATGTTTTCTTTGGAAAAATATCCATTTAGGTCTTCTTTCCAGTTTTTATTAGGTTGTTTGTTTGTGTTTGATACTGAGCCACATGAGCTGTTTGTAAATTTTGGAAATTAATTCCTTTTCAGTGTATTGTTTGAAAATATTTTCTCCCATTCTATGGGTTGTGTTTTCATTTTGTTTATGATTTCCTTTGCTGGGAAAAAGGTTTTGGACTTAAATAGGCCCTATTTTTTATGTTTGTTTTTATTTCCATTACATTAGAAAATAAATAGAAAATGATTTTGCTGCCATTTATGTCAGAGGGTGTTCTGCCTATGTTTTCCTCTAAGAGTTTTATAGCATCTGGTCTTACATTTAGGTCTTTAATACATTTTGAGTTTATTTTTGTCTTTTGTGTATGAATTTAAAAGATGTTCTAATTTCCTTCCTTTACATGTAGCTGTCCAGTTTTCCCAGCACCATTTGTTAGAGAGACTGTCTTTTCTCCATTGTGTAGTCTTCCTCCCTTTGTCATAATTTAGATGATCGTAAGTACATGGGTTTATTTCTAGGCTTTCTATCCTGTCCCATTCATCTACATTTCTGTTTTTGTGCCAGTACCATATATTTTGATGACTGTAGCTTTGGAGTCTGAAGTCAGGGAGCCTGATTCCTCCAGCTGCATTTTTCTTTCACAAGATTGCTTTGGCTATTCAGTCTTTTGTGTCTCCATAATGAATTTTAAGGGGTTTTGCTCCAGTTCTGTTTAAAAAAAAAATGCCTTTTGCTATTGTTTGCATTGAATCTGTAGATTGCCTTGAGTAGTACGGTCATTTTGACAATATCGATTCTTCCAATCCAAGAACATTATTTGTCTTTCCATCTGCTGTGTCATCTATTTATTTAGTCAGTGTATTATAGTTTTCAGTGTTCAGGTCTTTTGCCTCCTAAGCAAGTTTATCCCTGGCGATTTTATTCTTTTTAATGTGACAGTAAATGGGATCATTTCTTTAATTTCTCTTTCTGACCTTTCATTGTTAGTCTCTAGGAATCCATTAGATTTCTGTGTATTAACTTTGTATCCTGCGACTTTACCAAATTTATTGATGAGCTCTAGTAGTTTTCTGGTAACATCCATCTTTGGGACTTTCTACATATAGTATCAAGTTATCTGCAATCATTGACACTTATACTTCTTTTCCAATTTGGATTACGTTTATTTCTTTTCCTCTCTAATTGATGTGGCTAGGACTTCCAAAATGATGTTGAGTAAAAGTGGCAAGGGAGGGATACTTGTCTTGTTTCTGATCTAAGAGGAAATACTTTCAGCTTTTCATCATTGAGTATGATATCAGCTGTGGGTTTGTCCTATATGGTCTTTATTATGTTGAGGTATGCTCCCTCTATGCCCACTTTCTGGAGAGTTTTTACTCATAATGAGTGTTGAATTCTGTCAGAAGCTTTTTCTGGGTTTATTGAGATGATCATATAATTTTTAATATTCAATTTGTTGATGTGGTATGTCACACTGCAGTCATGGGGTTGCAAAGAGTCTGATATGACTGAGCAAATGAACATTAATCACACTGATTTGTGCATATTGAAAAATCCTTGCATCCCTGGGATAAATCCCAATTGTCATGTGTGATCCTTTCAATGTAGTTGGGTTCAGTTTGCTAGGTTTTGTCAAGTATTTTTGTGTTCATGTTCATCAGTGATACTGGTCTGTAATTTTTAATTTTTTTCATGGTATCTTTGTCTGGTTTTGGTATCAGGGTAGTGGTGGCCTCATACAATGAGTTTGGAAGTCTTACTTCCTTTGCAGTTTTTTTAAAGAGTTCCAGAAAGATAGGTGTTAACTCTTCTCTAAATGTTTAATAGAATCCATCCTTGAAGCCATCTAGTCCTGGACTTTTGTTGGAAGTTTTTAACTCACAGTTTCAATTTCAGGAATTGTGATTGATCTGTTCATGTTTTCGATTTCTTTCTGGTTTAGTCTTGGGTGAAACTGTACCTTCCTAAGAATTTATTTCTTCTATGTTGTACATCTTATTGGCATATAGTTGCTTGTAGTAGTCTCTTATAATCCTTTGTATTTCTGTTGTGTCTGTTCTAACTCCTCCTCTTTCATTTCTGTTATTTTTTTGAGTCCTCTCCCTTTACTTCTTGATTAGTTTGGCTAAAGGTTTACCAATTTTGCTTATTTTTTCAAAGAACCAACTTTTAGTTTCATTTTAACTTCTTTTTCAACTTTTCATTCTATTGTTTCTGGTTTTTTGCAACACATGACAACACTTGTATTTTCTGTTATGCAAGAGAAAAGCCATTCTATTAAATTGTTATCCAGGTCTAAGGCTATGTTTATTTATTTTTTAATTGATTATAAGTGATTAATTTACCAACTTAAAAAATGATATAAAATGCATTATTTAAAATATAATTTTTGGAACTAAATGAAAAATATTGGTAAATATTGCAGCAAAAAAAGTTAATGTTGATCAGTATCAGTGTTATAAATAAATTATGAAAAACATTTGAGAAATTCATTCCAACTTTTAAATTTTATATAAATTTTATTGGAATGTTAGTAACAGTAATGGCTTTCTGCTATTAATAGGGAAGAAGAATTATTTGAGTCAGTTATGCTTAAAATTATTTTCCCAAAGATATTTTAAAATAAATAAGTGATATATTTACATTCTTACAGTTATATATAACACTATCAGTTTATATGTTTTATTTGCTATTATTTTTGGGTGTGAGATGCAGGGATTTATATTTTAATGAAACTCACCATAGGGTGTTAGTATGTAACTATGACAGGAAGAGTAGGCAAAATGTTTTCCCCAAAATAGCTTAATCCCACTAGTTTAGAAGATTAAAGCTTTTTGAATATGAAGTTTCATAGGCAAATAGGTTCAGATTTGCAAATCCCTTTAATAAGCCAGCACAGTTTTATTAGTTCAAGACTGGAGAGTGCATGTGGTGGGGAAGCATGATTATGAAAGAGAAACCAGGCTGTTTGACCCCGTGAACCTTAGTGGGAGATAAAGATGATTTGGTATCATGGACCCTGTGGTACCAGGGGCTGCTGAATTCTTCTCACTGTTTTCATCACATATTTTACGAATTTTTTTTTTTCATGTTGATGATTAAGAGATAAGCTGTCATGTAAGGACAGTGAAAGAAAAAAGGACTAACAGCTTCATTAGAGACAGGCTGTAGATTAACATCTCATCAATGCACCAGCTTCTCCCAAGCAGTTTAATGTTCACTTCAGAGCTCAGATGCTAATTTCTTTCTTTCTTAGGCTGTCCTCATATGATACTGAAACTGTCTGTGTGGTGGGTTTCATGGAATTTGAGATTCTAAAAATGTGAACATGTAACAGAAAGGTTGAAGCTGCTTTTGTTGTTGCTCAGTAGTTCAGTCACGTCCAACTCTTTGCAAGCCCATGGACTGCAGCACTCCAGGCTCCTCTGTCCTCCACTGTCTCCCTGATTTTGCTCAAATTCGTGTCTTTTGAGTCAGTGTTGCTATCTAACCATCTCATCCTCTGCCACTCGCCTCTCTTCCTGCCCTCAATCTTTCCCAGCATCAGGGTTTTTTCCAATGAGTTGACTCCACATCAGGTAACCAAAGTATTGGAGCTTCAGCTTCAGCATCAGTCCTTCCAATGATTATTCAGGGTTAATTTCACTTAAGATGGACTGGTTTGATTTCCTTGGAGTCCAAGGGATTCTCAAGAGTCCTCTCCAGCACCACAATGTGAAATTATAAAATCTTTGGTGCTCAGCCTTTTATAGTCCAACTCTCATATCTGTACATGGCTACTAGAAAAACCATCACTTTAACTATATGGACCTTTGTTGGCAAAGTGATGTCCCTGCTTTTTTAATAACTTGTCAAGGTTTGTCAGAGCTTTCCTTCCAAGGAGCAAACATCTTTTAATTTCATGGCTATAATCACCGTTTGTAGGGATTTTTGAGCCTAAGAAAATAAAATCTGTCACTGTTTCCATTTTTGCCCTTCTATTTGCCATGAAGTAATGGGACTGGACTGGCTGGATCTCCAAACAGTCCATCCTAAAGGAAATGAGTCCTTAATATTCATTGGGAGGACTGCTGCTGAAGCTGAAACTCCAATACTTTGGCCACCTGATGCGAAGAACTGACTTATTTGAAAAGATCCTGATGCTGGGAAAGATTGAGAGTGAGAGGACAAGGGAAGGATGAGATGGTTGGATGGCATCACTGACTCAATGGACATGAGTTTGAGTAAGCTCTGGAAGTTGGTGAGGGACAGGCAAGCCTGGCATACTGCAGTCTATGGGGTCACAAAAAGTTGGATATGACTTAGCAGCTGAAATGAACTGAATGGGAGCGGATGCCATGATCTTAGTTTTTTTAATGCTGTTTCAAGCCATTTTTTTACTCTCTTCTTTCATCCTCATCAAGAGGCTCTTTAGTTCCTCTTCACTTTCTGCCATTAGAGTAGCATCATCTGCATATCTGAGGTTGTTGATATTTCTCCTGGCAATCTTGATTCCAGCTTGTGATTTACCCAGCCCAGCATTTCACATGATGTACTCTGCATATAAGTTAAATAAGCAGGGTGACAATATACAGCCTTGTCATACGTCTTTCCCAATTTTGAACCAGTTTTTCCATGTCCAGTTCTAACTGTTGCTTTTTGACCTACAGACAGGTTTCTCAGGAGACAGGCAATGTGGTCTTGTACTCCCATCACTTTAAGAATTGTCCACAGTTTGTTGTGATTCACACAGTCAAAGGTTTTAGTGTAATCAATGAAGCAAAAATAGATCGTTTTCTGGAATTCTCTTGCTTTCCCCATGATCCAGTGAATGTCGGCAATTTGTTTGCACAGTGAATCAAATATGTGGTCCCTGCAAATATTGGCATCAATTAGGAATGAAAGTTTGAAAAATCATGGGATTTTTCCAGGCATGATTTTCCCAGCACAATGGGATTTCCAGGCATGAATACCAGAATGGGTTGCCATTTCCTTCTCCAGTGTATCTTTCCGACCCAGGGATCAAACCCGGGTCTTCCACATTGTAGGCAGACGCTTTACTGTCTGAGCTACCAGGGAAGCTGAGAAATAAAGAACTCCAGAGCAGAGAATCAAATCCTCTTTCAGTGGTGCTAAAACTAAATCAAATCTGTTTAAGTGGGCATTGCAATGCCCGGTAAAAGGACAGAAGTCACACATGGTTTTGGCCTGAGAATGCCATACTGAAAGTCTTAATTATGTGCTTTTCGCCATCTGGGACAGGGGAAAACTAATCCAGAACTGATGAAGTGTATTGCTTTGTTTTTCCCTAAGATAGCCATCAATCTCAAGTACAAATGTGAAATTGTTTCCCAAATACCAACCACCAAATGTTGTCTATAGAAGCAGATTATGACATGCTGGTTAAGAAACTCTGAGGAATCTGGTCCCTGTTTTGATTACAAGATCACAGATTCTGAGGTCTCCAGTAATGGAAGTCTGTTATTCCTGGCAGATTGTTGTAGAGAGAGGACTAGTTTATTTAAATTGTTCAAAGTGTTTATATTAAAATTATATTCCCCAAATGTCAAACAGACATTAACAGGATAGCTGCATTCTGTCTCCTTTATGACAAGATCATGACAACATTTTATTCTCTCAGACATAGCTGCTGACTTTCATTCATTAAATCATTTTTTTTATATAACACAGAATGGCCAAAACATTGACATGTGCTCTACTTTTGTTCATATATCAATTTCCAGGCTTTTGTATACTTTTCTACTCAGCCTTTGATAGTCTTCATCTGTCTAACCTGCTCATTCTAAAAGGAAAATAGCATTCTGATAGGTAAAATGGCAGAACTTAATCTTTTTGTCAAACTCTGGCCATGGAAAATATAGATGTCTTGGAGTGAATATGTGTGTCATTGCAAAATTCATATGATGAAATCCTAAAACCTACTGTGCTTATATTAGGAGTTGTGGCCTTTAAGAAGTAACTAGGTCATGAGGGTGGAGACTTTTAAAGGAGATAGTTAAAGGTTCTCTAGCACTCTTTTCTAAGCTCCTTGGCTTAAAACTCAACATTCAAAAAACTAAGATCGTGGCATCTTGTCCCATCACTTCATGGCAAATAGTTGGGGAAACAATGGAAACAGTGAGAAACTTTATTTTGTTGGGCTCCAAAATCACTGCAGATGGTAACTGCAGCCATGAAATTAAAAGACACTTGCTCCTTGGAAGAAAAACAATGACCAACCTAGACAGCATATTAAAAAGAAGAGACATAACTTTGCCAACAAAGGTCCGTCTAGTCAAACCTATGGTTTTTCCACTAGTCATGTACAGATGTGAGAGTTGGACTATAAAGAAAGCTGAGTACCAAAGAATTGATGCTTTTGAACTGTGGTGTTGGGGAAGACTCGAGAGTCCCCTGGACTGCAAGGAAATCAGACCAGTCCAATTTAAGGAAATTAGTCCTGAATATTCACTGGAAGGACTGATGCTGAAGCTGAAACTCCAATACTGTGGCCACCTGATGTGAACTGACTCATTGGGAAAGACCCTGATGCTGGGAAAGATTGAAGGCAGGAGGAGAAGGGGTCGACAGAGGATGAGATGGTTGGATCGCATCACCGACACGATGGACATGAGTTTGAGCAAACTCCAGGAGTTGGTGATGGACAGGGAAGACTGCCATGCTTCAGCTCATGGGGTCACAGAGAGTTAGACATGACTGAGCAACTGAACTGAACTGAGCCCTCTTTCTGCCATGTGAGGACACAAGGAGGAGTTGGAAGTCCGCAACCTGAATCTGACCAAGATAGCAGGATGATCTTAGACGTCCGGCCTCCTGAACTGTAAGAAATTGCTGTTATTTATATAAGTCATTCAGTCTGTGGTAATTTGTCATGGCAGCCCCAAATGACTAAGGTATTGGATAACATAGATCACTTAGTGTTGCTGTATCTTTATAGCAACTGTCAAGAATTCTTTTTCTCTAGCATTCATGGTGGCTCAGACAGTAAAGAATCTGCCTGCAATGTGGTACACCTGGGTTTGATCCCTGTTTTGGGAAGATTCCATGGAGGAGGGCATAGCAACCTTCTCCAGTATTTTGCCTGGAAAATCCCTATGGACAGAGGAGCCTTGGTAGGCTATAGTCCATGGGGTCACCGAGTGAGACATGACTCAGCACAGCATTCATGGTAAAAGTGCAATTACATTCTCAGGCACATAGTCTAGAAAGATATATGATGAAGGAAAGGCAGAAGCTGCCCAAATTCTGCTACCAATTGATTCTGCCAAACAAGTATACTTGTTGCTGAGGGTATTAAGAAATAAATTGCTGACTCCTTATTCTGTATCCAATCTTAATACAAACAAGTGTATGGTTAGGGTTAAGGTCCAAGCGACTGTAATGGTACACATTGTAGACAGTGCCTTCTTATTAAAAAGCAAGAATAGATTCTTGTTGTATGTGTTAAACCCAGAAAATTTCTTGGTATCAATAAATTTAGTACCACTAATTACTCTTACTTGCAGTATTATTATGTTAAGAAACAGTTAATTACTTTGCTAATGAACTGGATTCTTTCCCAAGGTTTCTAATTTCTAAATGCCAATCTACTGTCTTATTCAGCACTCATAACTTAAGGAATGACAACAAGGAAAAGACAAAAATAGTGAAATTTGGAAAGGATATAGTATGGTGATTTCCCACACCATCACCTACAAAATGTTTTTTTTTTTTTTTTTTTTCTTTCAATCAATCATGACTCGCCATTACAGCAGTTAATTCTCAAGGCACTCACAATAAATTCTCATCCAGAGAGCTCTCCTTATTAACTTTCCAAAGAAACCAAGATGTCTGTGTTGATCCGTATTTTACCTTGCCCAGGCTGTTCATTAATGTCAATACAAAAGTTCATGAGCTGTAAAATCCTGAGGTTAAGATTAAGCAGCTATTACAAGTGTACCTTCTGGCCTAAAGTGAAAGCCTCATAGAGTAAATTACTCTGCTGCATATCACTGCCTTTGTGGTTCCAGAGTGATTACTTTTTTTTTTTTTTTCACTATTTTATAAGATCTTATGGAAGCCTCTTTGAATCTTTTATTACTTTCCTTGCAGTAAACTGGGGAGGGGGGCAAAAATAAAAACTCCACTCTGAATAGAATCTATTACTTTTCATCCTCTGAAGATTTACACTTCAATTGATTTTTTTTCTTTCAGGACAGGGGAAAAGATGCACTTCATATTTCACAACATTCTCTTTACTGTAATTCTAAGCACCATTTTTTTGTAGGAATAAACATAAGATGAAGGGTACTTTGTCTCTTTATATTTTTCCTTGATGTAGTCGGTTTTCTTTGCTCTTAGCCAAAGAATCATATGCAAACTGTAATTTCAATATACAGGACAAAGGATGCCAATGTAAAATGTATCCCTTGATAAAGGTCATAAAGATTTCTTGATAAAGAATCAAGACCCTTTTCTCAGACTTTATAGCAACTTAATGTTATTATTCTCAGTGAGTATTTAGCTATTTTCTTCCTTTTATCTTTCATAGATTTGTAAGTGTAAATCTGCTATTGCTTGCTGTCTCAAGGAAATTAGAAGTAGTAATAGTAGTTGCTCAGTCATGTCCGACTCTTTGTGACCCCATAGACTGTAGCCTGCCAGGCTCCACTGTCCATGGAATTCCCTAGGCAAGGATACTGGAGTGGGTAGCCTTTCCCATCTCCAGGGAATCTTCCCAACCCAGGGATTGAACCCAGGTCTCCTGCACTGCAGGTGGATTCTTTATCATCTGAGCTATCAGGGAAGTCCTTGAAGAACTTACAGTCTCAATTTCTGTTTGTCCGTGACTAGCAGCCAATAGGATGAGCCAACAGCTTCCCATGTTTAGCTATGAGAATCTCTTGTCCTATGTAATGGAAAGGGTGTTGATTAAAAAATAAACCCACTTTCCAAATGTACTCAAACTCGGAACTGCCTTGACTTTCTTGATATCTGAATGTTGAAGTTATACTTGGTTACAAATGACCATTTACTTGAGCAGCAGATTTTCTGCTGTGGAAATTAAATATCATCCTGTTCACCTGATGCCAGTCCCTGACTGTGTCTGGTTATATGCTGCTATCTTTTGGATCGTCATTTCTGTAAATAGCAGCTATGGCAGCATATGCCCCAAACTGAAGAATGTCTCAAGCAGTGCAAGTTGATTTTTTCAATCACAGAATAGTCACAAGTAGATGGCATTGGCTTTTGTATGGTTTTCCTTGTGGTGATTCTCGAACCCTGACTATTTCTCTGCTTTTGCTTTACCATTGTCAAGGGCAACACAGGCCTATAGACTTTTCTGCAATGATGGATATGTGATAGTAGCCATTAGCTATGTGGTTTTTGAGTGCCTGAAATGTGGCTGATGTGATCGAGGAACTAAGTTATAATTGTATCTAACTCTAATTAATTTAAATATAAACAGCTGCATGTGACTAGTGACTGTCACATTGGACACAGTGTAAATCCAGGGTCATCTTGTTGTCTTCATCTACCTGGAAGAAGCACGAGAAACTATGGAGGAAACACAACCATATCATAACAGTCTTGATATGGAAAAGACACACACAGTTCTACTCACTATTCATTGCCTAAGGTTCAGTAACCTGGACATATCTAAATGAAAGAAAGCTAAGCCGTGCAATCCTGGTTTGTGCCTGGGAGAAAGAAGACGAGGACCACATAGACTTCCGTGAGCAACTAGCAGACACTCTGCTGCACTGAACAAAGAAATATATCTATTAAGTATCTAAACATCAAAATGGAATTTAGTTTTGAAATTTTGGGTTTAGTAATTAAGCTGTCATTACAGAAGAACCAAAATTCTTGTTTGGTTATTCGGCCACCGTGGCATCAAATTAAAATAAGCCTTTAAAAACCTCACCTGGTCCTTTTCACCTGGACATATACTGCTGTTGAACATATAAAAACAGCTCTTACAGCCAAAAACCAGGGCCAAGAAGGAGAACGCTGCCTCATTGAACCGTGCCTCCTTGATACTAACATTCTCATGCTTTTGAGCTCATTTGGACTTTCCAGTCCCGTTGCATAAAGATGTGGTGACCTAGTGTCTAATTCTCTCATGATGCAGTTTCTTGTTAATTTTATAATTCTGATTACACCCGTGCTGGCAGTGATTTTTCCTGGCCAGTCTTACAGCTAACCTTTACCTGCTGTGAATGGTGACAATCATATCCAGAAGTTTGCTTTTCTGACCAGTTACTATTTGATGGCCTATACCAATCTGAGTTGACTTTACTAACCCTATCTATGTGTGACTGACTATCAAACAGTGAGACGCAAAACTAAAGAGCCTTCTAGGGAATGTAATCTTTGAATCTGACATGACTTGGACTCTTGATTCTTCCCTTATTCTTTTTCTTTTATAGGTTTTCCAAATACCTTTAATAAACACCCGTTAGGGCTGACAGCAACTAGCAAACTGTATCCTAAATACACATGAGAGGATAAGTGTGTATGTGTATAGGTGTATTCTTCCTACATTTGCATTAATGTATTTCTATCCACTTTGCATTTTTCTCTGCCTAGCTTTACCTGCAAGTAGTATTTCATTAGGGACCTGAATAGAAGAACTTCAAAGAAATGTGTCAGTTAAAAAATTGTCATAAGAAGGGATCAAAGACAGTATTTCAAAACTTTCCTTTTAGGATACCTTTAAATTGTTAAATGTTCAGATGTTGCTTTGTACAAATAAACAGTAAGAAAAACACTAAACAAGTAAAATGGGACAAGGAGATTTCTTGACATACTTACGAAAAAAATATATGTCACTTTCTGACATTTTATTCTCTTAAATTTTGTAGCTGTTCATTTAACTTCTGTTAAGAAATCTTTCTTCCAAACTATTACCAAAACTTTTTGTTTGAAAATATCCCCTAGGTGGCAGAAATTTTTAGATGCCTTATGTTAAAAATTCCAAATATATTGGTACCTTATAGAAAACAGACTAATATGTAACTATTTTTGTGATGAGAAGTGAGGAGTTAATGGGATTGGCTTATGTAAATTTATGTACATACATTGTAGTAGTTTTGCATGATTCATTCATCAAATATTTTGGATGTTTACTCTTTTATAGTATTAGGTATATAGCAAAGTGATTCAGTAACACATATATCTATGCTTTTTCAGATTCTGTTCCCATACAGCTTATTATAGACTATTGAGTAGAGTTCCTTGTAATATACAGTAGGTCTATGTTGATTATTTACTTTTATGTATGTTAGTGTGTATATGTTAACCCCAGCATCTTAATTTATCCCTTCCCCTCACCTTTACACTTTGATAACAATAAAGAGGAGAGTGAAAAAGCTAGCTTAAACTCAACATTCAAAAAATGAAGATCATGGTATCCAATCCTATCACTTCATGGCAAATAGATGGGGAAAAAATGGAAACAGTGACAGACTTTATCTTGGGGGCTCCGAAATGCTTCTGGTGTCATCTGCATAGCTGAGGTTATTGATATTTCTCCTGGCAATCTTGATTCTAGCTTGTGCTTCATCCAGCATGGCATTTCTCATGATGTATTCTGTATATAAGTTAAATAAGCAGGATGACAATGTACAGCCTTGGCGTACTCCTTTCCTGATTTGAAAACAGTCCATTGTTCCATGTATGGTTCTAACTGTTGCTTCTTGATCTGCATACATGTTTTGCAAGAGGCAGGTGAGGTGGTCTGGTATTCTCATATCTTTAAGAATTTTCCAGTGCTGTATTCTACAGTCAAAGGCTTTAGCGTAGTCAGTGAAGCAGAAGTAGATGTTTTTCTGGAATTCTCTTGCTTTTTATATGATCCAATGGATGTTGGCAATTTGAGCTCTGGTTCTGCTACCTTTTCTAAATCCAGTTTGTACACCTGAAAGTTTTCAGTTCACATACTGTTGAAGCCTAGTTTGAAGGATTATGAGCATAACTTTGCTAGGATGTGAAATTAGTACAATTGTGTGGTAGTTTGAACATTTTTGCCATTGCCCTTCTTTGAGATTGGAATGAAATCAAACCTTTCCCAGTCCCATGGCCACTGCTGAGTTTTCCAAATTTGCTGTCATATTGAGTGCAGCACTTTAACAGCATCATGTTTTAGGATTTGAAATAGTTCAGCTGGAATTCTATCACCTCCACTAGCTTTGATTATAGTGAGGCTTCCTAAGGCCCACTTGACTTCACATTTCAGAATGTCTGGCTCTGAGTGAGTGATCACACCATTGTGGTTATCCAGGTCATTAAGATAGTTTTTCTGTATACTTCTGTGTATCTTTGCCACCTCTTATTAATATCTTCTGCTTCTGTTAGGTCCATACTGATATTTCTGTTCGTTACTGTCCCTACCTTTGCATGAAATTTCCCTTAGTATCTCTAATTTTCTTGAAAAGATCTCTAGTCTTTCCCATCTTATTATTTTCCTCTACTTCTTTGCACTGATCACTGAGGAAGGCTTTCTTATCTCTCCTTGCTATTCTCTGGAATTCTGCATTCAGTTGGGTATATCTTTCCTTTACTCCTTTGAATTTGGCTTCTCTCCTTTTCTTAGCTATTTGTAAGGCCTCCTCAGACAAACATTATGCCTTTCTTTTTCTTTGGGATGGTTTTGTTCACCACCTCCTATACAGTGTTATGAACTTCCATCCATAGTTCTTCAGGCACTCTATCAGATTTAATCTCTTGAATCTATTTGTCACTTCCACTGTATAATCATAAGGTATTTGATTTAGGTCATACCTGAATGGCCTAGTGGTTTTCCCTGTTTTTCTATTTAAGTCTGAATTTTTCAATAAGGAGTTCATGATCTGAGCCACCGTAAGCTCCCAAACTTGTTTTTGCTGACTGTATAGAGCTTCTCCATCTTTAGCTGCAAAGAACATAATCAATATTATTTCAGTTTTGAATATCTGGTGATGTCCATGTATAGAATCATCTCATGTCATTGGAAGAGGGTTTCTGCCATGAACAGTGTGGTCTCTTGGTAAAACTGTTAGCCTTTGCCCTACTTCATTTTGTACTCCAAGGCCGAATTTTTCTGTTACTCCGGGTATCTCTTGACTTCCTACTTTTGCATTCCAATCCCCAATGATGAAAAGGACATTTTTTTTTTTGGTGTTATTTCTAAAAAGTGCTGTAGGTCTTCATAGAACCAATCAACTTCAGCTTCTTCAACATTAGTGGTTGGGGCATATACTTGGATTACTGTGATACTGAATGGTTTTCCTTTGAAAAGAACCAAGATCATTGTGTCATTTTTGAGACTGCACCCAAGTACTGCATTTTGGACTCTCTTGTTGACTGTGAGGGCTACCCCATTTCTTATAAGGGATTGTTGCCCAGAGTAGTAGATATAACGGTCTTCTGAATTAAATTCACTCGTTCCCATCCATTTTAGTTCACTGATTCCTAAAAAGTCTGTGTTCACTCTTGCCATCTCCTGCTTGACCACATCCAATTACCTTGATTCACGGACCTGACACTCAGGTACCTAGGCAATATTGTTCTTTACAGCATTGGACTTTACTCTCACTACCAGACACATTCACAACTGAGTGTTGTTTCTGTTTTGGCCCAGCCACTTCATTCTTTATGGCACCATTAGTCATTGCCCTCTACTCTTCCCCAGTAGCACATTGGACTCTGTCCAATCTGGGAGGCTCATCATCCGGTGTCATATCTTTTTGTCTTTTCATCCTATCCACGGGGTTCTTGCAGCAAGAATACTGGAGTGGTTTGCCATTCCCTGTTCCAGTGGACCACATTTTTTCAGAACTCTTCACCATGACCCATCTGTCTTAGGTGGCCCTACATGGCATGGCTCTTAGCTTCACTGAGTTAGTGCAAGCCCCTTCACCGTGACATGGCTGTGATCCATGAAGGGGAGGAGTTAATGGGATTGGCTTATTATGTAAACTTATATACATACATTGTGGTATTTTTGAATAATTCACTCATCAAGTATGCTTGACATTTACTTTTATTTTTATTATAGAAGTCATTTTTACCTGTATATATTAATTTGGTGTTGCATGGACTGTTTCTTAGCTTATCTGGCCCTGTAAAAATGTTTAACGTGCTACATTCAGAGAATGACCTGGAAATAATTCTGCCTTTCAAATTGTAGATAACTCCCATAATCCTATTTTTCATCACTTTTAAAATGGTTGGGATATCACAACAGGAAAAACTAGTACAGAATTTAAATTTTTTTGAAATGAATCGTGTTCAGTTCAGTCGCTCAGTCATGTCCAACTCTTTGCAACCCCATCAACTGCAGCACGCCAGGCCTCCCTGTCCATCACCAACTCCCAGAGTCTACCCAAACTCATGTCCATGGAGTTGGTGATGCCATCCAACTATGTGTAAAATAGTTAATTCAGTGAATTAATTTGCTCATCAACTACTGCATGTTTTTCCAGCCTATCTTAGATTTGAGACAAAAATATATTCAAGTTCTAAAACTTGTTGTCTATTTCTCCTGTGCATTTCTTTATCATAGTTCTATCACACTAAATTTAACATGCTTATGTGTATTCTTTTCTCTACACCAGATGGCTAATTGCCTGCCGGTAAGGGCTCCCCTGGAGACTCAGTGGTAAAGAATCCACATGCCAATGCAGGGGATGAGGTTTGATCCCTGGGTTAGGAATATCCCCTGGAGAAGGAAATGACAACCCAAGTTAGTACTCTTGCCTAGGAAATCCCATAGACAGATTAACCTGGTGGGCTCCAGTCCATGGGGCTGCAGAGTTGGACTAAACAACAACAAGGACCAGACAGGAAAACTCTATTGGGCTTGCATTTAAAGGGCTTAGGTTCAAGAAATTAAAAAAAAAATAATAAAAAATTATGCCATAACTTTAGTGGAGGAGAAAACCAGTACTAGGATGAAAAGCCTCCCTAAATAATTAATAGTTGCCTTCTAGTGAGAAAAGAAATTCCTCAGGTTCGAGGCGAACAACAGAAGTGCCTGGGGAAAATACTACTCCGGCCCATCATATTCTCACATTCCTTGAATGTGGTTTATGCAATATTACAAAATGGGGCTTTTAATAGATGACTGGCTCTTATCTTTTCATGGAAGTAATATTTATTTTTATAGAAGTAAGGCAAAGATTTATTGGTTGGAGAAAAGTGGTTGAGTGGAAAGCATTTTTTGAAATATTATCTGATGTTATTTGAAATATTATCTGATTATCTGATGTTATTTGGTTCTTCTGTTTTCTTCTATTTGCTAACCTTTTTTACTGTTTACTAAGTATATTTGCTGCCTTGAGAAGTTGTATAATGAAGATAGAGCTTCCATATTAGAAGCATTGAGGGATCTACTATTCAAGTCTAAGTAAGCATCATGATGCCAGTCTATGATATTAAACTCCACTAAGTACTGTCTCCTTCGAAATGTGTAAGGCAATGAAATGCTGTGTACTAAAACTAACTTTACTAAAAAAACATCATACTACCTGTCACTAATCTGTATATGAATGACAAAGGATTATTTACTGTGGTTCAGTGGAAATATGGAAGTCATTAGGAAAGACAGCATGAAATCAAGAAATTTGAGTTCGCCATCAAGATCATCAAAGATGGAGAATGATTTACATAGGTTTAGGAATGAAGATGTGTATTAAAGAAGGTTTAAAAGGTAGATTGTGTTCAAACTATAGCAGTTTTTGATTCCTCTATGAGCTTTTTGCCTTGGTCATTGAAAGACTTTGAAAAGTAGAAGGTCACCAAGTTGAATATAATGTCATTACAGATAAGATGAACAGGCACTTTCTCACCCAGCTCTTTTTTAGACTGCAAGGATTAATTCTCAGTAATTGCAATAGAAAAAAATGGAAGTATCCTAGGGAAACTAGAACGTGTGGTCACTCAAATTATAAGCTGTGGGATGCATCAGGGCTGCACTTACAAGCATGTTCAGTTCAGTTCAGTCATTCAGTTGTGTCCAACTGTTTGCGACCCCGTGAACCGCAGCACACCAGGCCTCCCTATCCATCACCAACTCCCGGAGTCCACCCAAACCCATGTCCATTGAGTTGGTGATGCCATCCAACCATCTTATCCTCTGTCGTCCCCTTCTCCTCCTGCCCTGAATCTTTTCCAGCATCAGGGTCTTTTCAGATAAGTCAGCTCTTCGCATTAGGTGGCCAAAGTATTGGAGTTTCAGCTTCAACATCAGTCCTTCCAATGAACACCCAGGACTGATCCCCTTTAGGATGGACTGTTTGGATCTCCTTGCCATCCAAGGGACTCTCAAGAGTCTTCTCCAATACCACAGTTCAAAAGCATCAATTCTTCGGCACTCAGCTTTCTTTGTAGCCCAACTCTCACATCCATACACGACTACTGGTAAAATCACAGCCTTGACTAGACAGACCTTTGTTGACAAAGTAATGTCTCTGCTTTTTAATATGCTGTCTAGGTACAGGAAAAATGGACATTGTCATTGTCTAGATGTGAAATATGAGGGTATAGACTATAATGATCATCAGGAGGATGAAATAAAAGCAAACAATTCAAAGGCACACACAGAGACTGATAGAGGTTAGTGTTTGCTTGGATGCGACTATGCTATGCTATGCTAAGTCACTTCAGTCGTGTCCGACTCTGTGTGACCCCATAGACGGCAGCCCACCAAGCTCCCCCGTCCCTGGGATTCTCCAGGCAAGAACACTGGAGTGGGTTGCCATTTCCTTCTCCAATGCATGAAAGTGAAAAGTGAAAGTGAAGTTGCTCAGTCCTGTCTGACTCTTAGCGACCCCCATGGACTGCAGCCTACCAGGCTCCTCCGTCCATGGGATTTTCTAGGCAAGAGTACTGGAGTGGGGTGCCATTGCCTTCTCAGGGATGCGACTATAAGAATGAGTAAAAAATAATGCCCATTATCACTGAATGTGTCTAAAAGAATTTATCATTCTTAAAAATTACTAAATCTATCCTACAATCCTGTTTCAACTTGTGACAGAGAAAATGAAAGAAAATGGTATATATATACTGTTAGGGGATTCTAATGCAAACATACCACTGACTTTTACAAACCAAACTAAAATTTTTTACTAGACAATTAGGGCAGAAGAGTAAGTTGTATTTATTGCTTTTTCCACAAAAATGTAGTTCAGTCCATGGCACATATATTTTATTGATACTGTTTTGATTATCCTTAAATGGAAGTTTCTATTTTTAGAACTCTGTTTTTAATGTTAGATATCTTAGGGAATAAATTATAATACTCCTAATAAGGTACACTAGAGAACAATTTTATTGTTTTAATAATTCAGTTCACAAACCTCAAACCAAAGCTCAATGCCCCAGGTACATCATGGAAGAGTGAATAACATCCATTTCTAATAAATGAAATAAAGCCACCTGGTGTCTTTACTAAATCAGGATAAATCACAAGGCTATGGGATAGCAAAAATCAACTAAGTCATTTGATATTATTTTAACTCACCCAATAATTATGATAAAAGTACCATGAAATCAAAAACGTGTGATCATTAATGCCTTTAATTCATCTAATTTTATTCCAAAAGGGAAAGTGAGAAAAAAAACTGCTTCATAAAACCACTGATGGAAAAGCATTGAGAAACATGAATTCCCCTTAGATGAATTGTCAAATCTCTATTCTTTGCTTTGAGACTTTCCCTAAAGTATTTATATGGGAGAATAAACCAATTTTCATGGCTTGGTTAATATTATTTTTAGAGGAAGGAAGTTCATCTACTAATTTAGTGAAAAAATTCCTCCCACTGGCAAAGAAAATAATTCAAAATTCAAAATTACTGTATATTATAGACATCTCAGGCGAAGAGTTGACTCATTGGAAAAGAATCTGATGCTGGGAGGGATTGGGGGCAGGAGGAGAAGGGGACGACAGAGGATGAGATGGCTGGATGGCATCACTGACTCGATGGACGTGAGTTTCAGTAAACTCCGGGAGTTGGTGATGGACAGAGATCCTGGTGTTCTGTGATTCACGGGGTCGCAAAGAGTCGGACACGACTGAGTGACTGAACTGAACTGAACTGATAGACATCTCTTGTAATTGTCATTTATTTTATTATTAATTTATTATTGATTATTGTTAATCTATTTATTAATGCCTTATTATATTATAATTATACAGATACAGTTCTGGATATATATATATATATATATATATATATATATATATATATGATATATTGAAGTTTCGACTTGATCTACTTTGGAAAAAGAAAAATGTTGATGAAGTTATTGTGAGAATTTACTTTCACTACATTCATCTTAACCACTGGACAATACTGAGCCTCTGAAGAGCTTTTGTGCCAACTCTGTAGCTTCTTGCCCTCACCTTTATTTCAGCCATGCAGCACTGGTTCTGTCCATCTTCAACAAGCCTTATTTGCATTCCCTGTACCTCTCCGTCCCTGCCCTAGAGCTTCCCTGAATATATGGTATAGGGAGGCAGCTGGGAATCCTGCAGAAATTGCTTAATCCTCATAAATGCAGTCTTGAAAATGTGTGAGAGTTAACACTTCATAGGCAGCACTTTGTAAGTCGAGGGCAGGTGCCACTAGATAGCTAAATGCTTCCTTCCTTTGTCTCCTGGGGGGATAGTTCTGAGATATATTTTATAAGGCGCCTCACAAACTTTTGGTGACATCCATTACTGAGTCACCCTCAGTTGCAGTCATTGTCATAACCATCTTTCTATTGGTTTTTACTCCTTTCCTCACTTCAGCTCGCTGGCATTCCAAAATAAACCACCTGACTCTAGGTAGCTAACTGGTGGTGAACATTTTCTACTATTTGCTTCATTTGGATCATTACTTCTGGGCAAACAGTTGTGCTTAAAGTTGTAGATGCAGGAGTTCTGCCTCTAAACAGGTAGAGGTGACATCAGGGAAGAAGTTTGTAGTAGAAAAGTGAATAACTTTCATAAAGCATAAATAAAGAAGCATAAAGAAGAAGAATAAAGTGTAATTGGTTAATACTTGAGGCCTTCCCAGGTGGCTCAGTGGTAAAGAATCCGCCTGCCAATGCAGGAGACATGGGTTTGATCTCCAAGCTGGAAAGATCCCCTGGAGAAGGAAATGGCAACCCAGCATTCTTGCCTGGAAAATCCCATGGACAGAGGAGCCTGGTAGGCTACAGTCCATGAGGCTGCAAAGAGTTGGACATAACTGAGTGACTGAGCATGCATGGTTAATACTTGAAGTTATGGGATGTACCACCTATCTTTACCACTGATCTAAATCTTTTTATGGTTGCTGGGTCTCTATTTCTTTTATTTTTGTCTTTCAGTTGAAGTATAGCTGATTTATAATATTAATTTCACACATTCAACATAGTGATTCAGTATTTTTTATAGATTATACTTCATTAAAAGTCATTACAAGATAATGGCTTATACTTCCCTCTACTGTACAATGCATCCTTCTTGCTTATCTATTTTATGCATTGTAGTTTGTATCGCTTAATCTCATACCCCTAATCTTCCCATCCCCACTTCCTTCTCCCCTTTGGTAACCACTAGTTTTTTTCTGTATCAGTGAGTCTGTTTGTTTTGCATACACATTTGTTCATAATTTTAGACTCCACATGTAAGTGATATCATACAGCATTTGTCTTTCTCTCTCTCACTTATTTCACTAAGGAGAATACTCCCTGGGTCCATCCACCTTGATACAATTGGCAGAATTTCTTTCTTTTTATGGCTGGGTAACAGTCCATTGTGCATCTGTGTGTTATCACTTTTTCCTTATCCATTTGTCTGATGATGGACACTTGGGTTGCTTCCTTATCTTGGCTACTGTAAACAGTGCCACTATGCACATTGGGATACATGTGTCTTTTCAAATTAGAGTGTTTCATCTTTTCTGAATGTATGCTCGGGAGTGGGATTGCTGTGTATCCCAGAGATTTCTCAAACAGCTTTCATTTTTTTTTTTCCCTTTGCTATTCTGATCAGTTGATTTTTATTATTCTGTATTCCAGATCATTTATCCATTCTTCTGTATCACTTAGTTTTCTATTCATGTCTTCTATTAATAGTGTGTTTTTATTTCAGCTATCAAAGTCTTCATTTCTGACTGGGTCTTTTTTATACTTTTTAGTTTCTTGTTAAAATGTCACTGTTTATATCAATTACTTTCCCTAATTCAGTTGACATTTGTATTACCAGTGTTTTTGAATTCTTTATCTGGTAAAATTTTTACTTGTGTCATTATTTTTTTCAGGTGTTGTCTCACTCTTTCAGTTGAGACCAGTTTCTCTACCTTTTAATTTTTCTTAACTTTTTCTGCCTCTATGAATTTAAGTGAAGCAGTTACTTATTGCAGTGTTAAAGAACTGTTCTTATGTGTAAGCATTCCTATATAGACTCTGAGTGCCCAGTGCGTTCTAGGGGAGAACTGGATTTGATGTGGACACAAGTCACTTATTTCTTCAGGGTTTGTAGCATCTATCACCTTGGTAGAGGGTGGAGCTGGAGATGAAGGAGCTAGGGAAGGTTTTGGGTGTGGGGTGGGACTTCCCCCCTGCTCAGTGGCCATTACCACTCTATTATGGACCAGGTCTGATCCCAATTTGCTAGAACAGAAGCCCAGAGGGTCAGGCTTGAAGTGACTCTTCTCCCTTTAAGGTTGATTTTTCCCTCTCCCTACACTGGGTCCTTTCCTCAAAGGAAGGGAGTACTGACGTGAGTGTTGCCTTTGAACAGACAGAGGGCCGATGCATTGTCTATGTAGGCATCCATGGCTCTGTTCAGACATGGCCTTAGGTTCAATCTCCCTTTGTTCCTCACAGCTGATCACTATTCCCTGCTTTGGCCACCCCATCCTGTTGTGGAACCACTCAGTAGGGCTGGCAGGGGCCCTCATGATTTTTTGGCGTGTATTGAGATGTTAGCTGTGGTGGGGAGTCTGCCATCAGAGATCTGGTGGGCTTCTGAGACACAACTTGAGTAAGCTCCAACAATGGATGACACCACCCCACCTGAGATCTACCACAGAACCAGATCATCTCTGTATCATAGGCAAGTCCTTTCCCCAGTCATGGCCATGCCAGATCCAGTGCTGCGCTGTGGCATGGAGTGAGCTGGACTGAAGCATTCACTAGGTTCCGCCTGTGGAGCATGGTGAGGTGGTCATGTAAACACATGGCCACTAGAGCAGACCTTTCTTCACTCTGCCTCAGAGACTAGCCAGACCCTGGACCCTCCTCACAGGTGTAGTCCAGGGTTTATGTCACTCTTCTCTTTGGTTCAGCCTTCCTCTAGCCAGCCAAGGGGGCTTGTCTCCTTTACATAGGACCCAGGACTGGGACATCCAATTTATGGCTCAACCTTCTCACTTCCCAAGTCAAGTCTCTACCCATGAATTTTTCTTTTCCTCTGGGTCCCTTCCCAGGGGCACAGGTCCTGACTTGATCACTTTTCTTCCCTTTCTACCTGATTTGTCAACCCACTCCAGTACTCTTGCCTGGAAAATTCCATGGACTGAGGAGCCTGGTAGGCTACAGTCCATGGGGTCGCAAAGAGTAGGACATGACTGAGCGACTTCACTACTGACAGCCTTGGTTGTACACAAGTCTTTCTGCCAGCTTCCAGTTAGTTTTCAGTGAGAATTGTTCCACACGTAGACTTATTTTTGAGTGTTTGTGGAAGAAGGTAAGTTCCACCTCCTCTTACTTCACCCTCTTGATCTCCTTTTGGGTCTGGTTTCTTGAAACTGTGGGAATTATGGGCTAACATTAGTTTAGCAGTTAATATTTTTAAGGTGTCTTCAGTATTTTGTTTATATTATCTTATTCTTTAAAAAAGAATGCAAATAATCATGAAAACTGGGAAACCACTAGGTTATATGATCTACCAAAGGACTCAACCTCTATTCAGTTAGTGACTGACTGACTTAACATCCATGTTTTTGGTCTTTTCTTTAGGTCATTTGCCTCCATTTAGTTCATGACCAGAGTCATTTAAAATTTTCTCTTATTTACAGTCATCATTGTTCTTTAATAAATGTAAAAAATAGTTGAATATATTTTTTGCATCTTCTTAAAATTGCTACATCAGTGGGTAAAATAAAGAGAAAGACAAGTACAGTCAAGGGGCTGATTTCCTGGTGAGACTAGAATTATCATAGCCTTTTCACACTGCAGAATCAAACATGAGTTAAATAATAATTATTCACTTTTTATATGATCACACTGAAGACATATGAAAAGAATGGGGATATTTATTATTAATAGATATAATGCATGAAACGGTTTGATAAAACTTGGAATTAAACCAATGCTAAGAAAAACCAGATGTCAAGACACAAAAAGGAAGGTTATCCTCAAATATTACAATTGGCAAGAAGCAATCAGAGCCTAAATAATAGTTCTTTATCTTTAACCACCTCATTTAATGGTAGCTTCATCTTCCTAATTCTTCAGGCAAAAAAAAAAAAAAACTGCATAATTTTTGACCTCTATCTCTCAGAACCTACATGTAATACCATAGTCACTCCTAACAGATCAACATGCATATTTTATGCAGAATCCTGCTGTTCTTCATCTCCATGGACACTACTATAATACAAAAATCTAGTGTGACTTGCTTGGATTATGGTAGTAGTTTTCAGCTGTTTCCCTGATTCCACTCTGGATGAGGAAATGGCAACCTACTCCAGTATTATTGCCTCAGAAATCCCATGGACAGAGGAGCCAGGCGGGCTACAGTCCATAGGGCCGTAAAGAGTCAAACAGGACAGTGTGACTGGGCATGCACACACTTATTCCACCCTTGCCCACTTTAGTCATTTCTAGACAAAGAAAACCTGTTAAAATATACTGCTGCTAAGTCGCTTCGTGTCTGACTCTGTGAGACCCTAGAGATGGCAACCCACCAGGCTCCCCCATCCCTGGGATTCTCTAGGCAAGAACACTGGAGTGGGTTGCCATTTCCTTCTCCAATGCATGAAAGTGAAAAGTGAAAGTGAAGTCGCTCAGTTGTGTCCGACTCTAGTGACCCCATGGACTGCAGCCTACCAGGCTCCTCCGTCCATGGGATTTTCTAGGCAAAAGTACTGGAGTGGGGTGCCATTGCCTTCTCCGGTTAAAATATACTAGATAACATTAATTTAACTCAAAAACTTCAGACACTTTGTTTCTTCTGCAGAGTAAAAGCCAAACCCATTAAAATCCATTTTAATGTAATTCCATTTAATTCTAATACAGGCCCTAGA
Source organism: Bos indicus (assembly GCF_029378745.1). NCBI lineage: Eukaryota > Metazoa > Chordata > Mammalia > Artiodactyla > Bovidae > Bos > Bos indicus. The sequence goes on along the minus strand of NC_091780.1, from coordinate 53,788,270 downwards.
TGATCTGGTCGGTTGCCCCCCACACACCGCTCTCTATCTGATCTCCTATCACCCTCTTCCCATCTCACTGCATTCCACCATCCTGTCCTCCTCTCTCCAGGGACATGTCTAGCACACCGAGTCCTTGCTCTGCCTAGAATATTCTTTACTTGTGTGGTATGACTCATTATCCCAGCTTCTTTAAATCTTCCTGTAAATGCCACATTCTCATTAAAGATTGACCTTATTTAAAATTCCAAAATCCCCCCTCAGCTCTGCATATTGCCCTTCCTTTATTTTACTCCATTACACTATCACCAGTTTATATATAATATATATTTTACTTATTCATCTTGATGTCTGTATCCTCCCATTGTAAAAATGAATAAGGGAAATTTGTTTTCTTCAGTGTTGTCTCTACTGTCTGACAGATGGTAGGTGCTCAATAAGTATTTGTTGAATGGAAGAATGAATAGCATAAGAAAAAGGTCTTTTAAATACTTTGAGGGTAGACTCTTTTCCTCATGACTGAGCACTTAGAAATTATGAAGGCCTAATCTGAATTCTCCAATTAAAGGATATCCACTTTTGGTGGATGAAGCATCTAAAAGCTACTCAGCCATGACATTCTTTTTTACAGTTAAATCTGTTTTTCATTTTCTTAATCTGTCTGTATCATCGACTTTCTCTTATTAGTGTAGTGGTGAGCCTTACTGTCACTACGTGTCACTTTATAGTGTTAATGTGGACATAAAAAGAATGAAAAATTGAGTTGGCAAAATAACTGAAAAGAATTATTCAGTTGTTAGCATAGGTATGGTGTTCATTCTTTGTGCTATACTTGAAAGAATGTAACTTGCATTTAATATTGGAACCTTTTGGAAAAATCATTAAAGTCCTCTGACTTTCTGTCTTGTAAGCCATACAATAGGAATGTTTCTGGTCCTATTTCATGGACTAAGGAAGAAAGGAGAAAGGAAGGGAGAGAGGTAGAAAGGAAGGAAGAAGATTTTAATGCTGAGAGTTTATAAGAACCGAGTTTTGAGCACTATTTTTGGGTTTTGGAAAATATGCCTGTATCATACACTCCTCCACAAGATTAATGTATAGTGTGCTTGTCTCTCAGACACACAGCTGTAGTAACTTTAGCAACCCAACAATAATTTTTGTTATTAGCAAAAGAGACACTGATATATAGAACAGTCTTATGGACTCTGTTGCAGAGGGAGAGGGTGGGGAGATTTGGGAGAATGGCATTGAAACATGTATAATATCATATATGAAACAAGTCGCCAGTCCAGGTTCAATGCACGATACTGGATGCTTGGGGCTGGTGCACTGGGATGACCCAGAGGGATGGTATGGGGAGGGAGGAGAGAGGAGGGTTCAGGATGGGGAACACATGTATACCTGTGGCGGATTCATTTTGATATTTGGCAAAACTAATACAATTTGTAAAGTTTAAAAATAAAATAAAATAAAAATAAAAAAAATCACACACACACAAAAAAAGACTTCATAGACATGAGTATACTCTCTTATATAGTTATAAAATCTACTATGATCTGTTACCACTTGCTCTCCTGGAATGCATTCAATTCATTCCTTTAATGCTGACTCTGATCCATGTCTTCATTTTGATTACCATGCCTGGAAATATTCTCAACATTTCAACTGCTTATGGACCCTAAGGATCTTAAAACAAGTTCATTACTAGGGAAACATCTCTGCAGTATTATACAGAACAGCATGGTTGAATGGAGATTTCATGATCTTCATGTAAGCTTTAAAGGACTTAAATACCTTAGAGGAAAAGTGTACCATGAAACTTGGGCACTTTACTATTTATGACAAAGTTTCTGTCTAAATCTGCTTTGCTTTTTGATCAGGATGAATTGCATTTTATGATGCTTTCCAAATCTTGGCCTTATTTTAGAGAACATTTTGATTTATGTCCTTTATACAGAAGTTCCAAACAAAAATGGTGAAATTGGTGTTAGTTCATATCACTGAGCAAGTATTGCTTCAGCTTGTATTCTTCCAACAATATTTTTCAACTCGTAAATTTGTCGTGCTATCAAGCAGTAGATATTTCTTCCCTCAAGCAATTCCTTCACTACTTCCTTAGTGTTAAGTGCACATTCTAAATCATTACTCTTCCTCTACTGAGGAGATAAACACAACTAGTATTTTCTTAGGAAGTCCTCTCCATATGATTTTTTGCTCCTCCTTAATCTGAAGATCTGATCAGACATTGAAAACATTGATATTAAATATTCTTTCTTTATTCCAAATCCTTCCACAGTGCTCACTTACTACAAGTCTCATGTGGATGTTTTATTCAAACACCATTTTCTAGGTATTTCCTAAGTACTTTGACTCTGTGTTACTCACACCCATGGTGATAGCCAAAAACTAGTCATCTTCTAGTTCAATTCAGATCAGAAATCTTAACTTTCAGCTTCTCTCTTGCTGAAAACAAACTATTTTCCCACCCAGACATACTACGACACATGATACACTCATGCTATGAAATGCTATAACCTTCCACCGTATTGATCTTCCTATCTTCTCAGCGTCTAAAAGGAGCTTTCTTATTTCACTTTTCTAGATAGTCTAAAACCCTGGATTCATCACCTGAAGCACGTTTTTCACCGTCGTTCTCAAATCTCTCCCATCACCAGTCCTTCTACTATACCCATCTGACCAAATACGCAAATAAAAGCTGCTCGAACTTGAATCAATCTTAGTATTTATTTTTATTGCTACTAAGTTTCCTAAGCTCTGACTAGGTATAGTGCCTCAGCCATGTACACTGTTACCGGGAGACATTCAGGGAACCCAGTGTCTTTTTCCCTAACGTTTTTCCTCTTCTGTTATCTCAATTAGTGGTACACCTAAATAGCCACTCACTTACAGCTAGACTGTAAAAAGACAGTCTAAATCTTTTCTGCCCCCCAAATGAATACGTCATTGTACTCATGAAATTCTAATGATATTTGTCTCCAAGTTTTCTTAAGTTTGCCTTTTTTCCCTCAGCTTATCACTGGCCTGTTTCATCCTTTAACATATCTTGTCTAGATTATTGTAAAAAGCTTTGAAGCAGTTTTCTTGCCTCCAGTCCTAAAGATTTATCTACAACAAAGTCATAACTATATTATCCCTCTGCTTAAAAACCATCAGGTGCCTCCTGCACTGCATTTATGACTGAGCTAAAATTGTCTTTTCTATGTCTCTGCAGTATTTTCATCTGTATCGTAAATCTAAGTATATTATATTGCTCTTAATATTTTATTCTATAGGATTGCTTACTGCCACTAAATGTAAGTTTTTGAGAGCTATGATTTTATCTATTCAGTTATAAGCTGTTAGCAGAACTTCTAAAAATGTTTTTGGTTCTTATTCAGTATTTGATGAGATGGTTAGATAGTATCACCAACTAAATGAACATGGATCTGAGCAAACTCCCAGAGATAGTGAAGGACAGGGAAGCCTGGCATGCTACAGTCCATGGGGTCACAGAGTTGGACATGACTTAGTGACAGAACATCAACAACAAAGTATTTGACAAATAGAATAAATCATCCAGATTATGAAGAGTAGAAGCCAACCAATTCATACTGGAAGGTATGAAACAAAATGCTAACTCAAAATTTTGTTAATAGTTATAGATGTGTGAAAACACAATGCATATTCAAAATATTGTTTCTGTGCCGAGTGCTTAAGCTTTGATACTACCATTTCAGTTGGTGAGTTGTGTAGGTCAGGGGTAAATTTTGCTTTCTTTAACATATTAATAACAATCACAAAGATATTTGTTTGAAACTGAAAACGTGTCAGTTTACAGCCTTATCAAAAATGTTTGCTGTGCAAACAGTACAGTGACAGTGTTTACAAATTCTGAGTTTCTGGCTCTTTTACATTTTTTCATTTTCCATGTAAATATGCATTGGCACTTCCATAGATCCCCACGTTATTAACATGTCACCTGCGTGATACAAGGGTCAATGATTGATTATTAACTATTTAAATTAAAAGTCATCATACAGTTGCAGCTTCCTCTTACAAATTTTTTTTTTATTTTTAATTAGAGGATGATTGCTTTACAATGTTTGGTTGGTTTCTGTCATACTTCAGCGCGAATCAGCCATGGGTATGCATATATTCCCTCCCTCTTGAACCTCAATCCCACCTCCCCACCTCCCTCCTCTAGGTTGTCACAGAGCACCAGGTTGAGCTCTCTGTGTTATACAGCAGCTTTCCATTACTATCTGTTTTACATATGGTAATATATATACTTCAGTGCTACCCTCTTAATTTCAATTAAGCTAATTCCTTGGATATTGTCACTTAATCATATAAATAGTTCAAAAACCTGTCATGGAATGTAGTATATTGACATAGAAGAAAAATAATGAAGAAAAGAAGATGATAACACAGGTTTTATCACACTGAAATTTCCTACCCCTGACTTAGCATGTCTAAATCCTACTTTCCTTAAGATGAAATGAGGTTCAGCTATCCCCTCAGCGCTATCACCCACTTTCCTCCCATCCCCTCTGTGTCTATAAGTTGTAGTTTCGTGTTTTAAATCAGTGGTTCTCAACAGTTATGTCTCCTCCCCACCCTGGAGGCCAACGTCAATGTCAGGAGACATGTATTGTTGTCACAGCTGTGGAGAGGGAGCTAGGAACTGGAAGCTACTGGCATCTAGTAGACAGAGCCCAGAGAGGCTGATAAACATCCTAGAGTGGACAGGACAGCCTACAACAACGTCCAAGTGTTCAGTGAGATCTTTAGGAAAGACCGAAACGTCAGTGGTGCTGTGGTTGAAAAATCTTGGTTTGTTTATGTATTTACCACTTAATACTGATTTATATCACAGAACATCATACTTAAGTGCTATTGGGAACCAAAGAAAGACTTCTATAAGAAACTGCTTTCAAGGAGCTTATAATCTAATGTAATAAGAGAGACTATTATTAGTTATCCATAGTTATTTATACATAGTTACATATGTAAAATGGAGATAAAGATAGTTACTACTACTGAGGAAGAAAATTTGAAATTATATGAAAGTTGAAAGAATTATTTCAAACCGAGAAGGAATATAAAAGACATTGGGTTTAATCCCTGGGTCGGGAAGATCCCCTGGAGAAGGGCATGGCAACCCACTCAGGTATTCTTGCCTGGGAAATCCCATGGACAGAGGAGCCTGGAAGGCTACAGTCCATGGGGCCAGAAAGAGTTGGATATGACTTAGTGAGTAAACAACAACAACATACATATGTACCTATATGTATATATGTAAATGTCCCTGAAAAGAGAGATAAGTGAGCAATTAATTCATTTTATATGAAAACATGAGAGAAGCATCCAGAAAACAAGAACTTTGGATTGAACTCTGTTAAATGAGTGAGAATTTGAGGTCAGAGGAAAGATAAGATACCACAGAGCAAGAGTCAGGTCAGGGGTGTGAATGTGCTTGTTTTTCAGAGAATGAGGCTGGATATATTGTTTTGCAAGTATATGGCCTTAGGTGTAGATTTAATTCGCCTGTGTACTCTATATAGGCTTTATTAAATATTTCATTTAAATAGCAGCATTACCCAATGGTAATTACTGGCATTTTATTTTGCTTTCAAATATAGTGTCAGTGAATATCACATTTAGCACTCCATTTAATGTATGTATGTATATGTGTGTGGTGGGGTTGTGTTCATTTGTTTTGTTTTGGTATTTTTAATAGTTAACTCTTCTTTTACTTTCTCTGCCCACCTAAGACTTGATTTTGAGACTGAGATCCTGGGACACCTCCCATGCTCCAAATCACGTTTAATAGATATTTCTTAGCTTGACATTCGGCAGCAGTCTGAGACACAACACTGTGTAAACACCGCAAGAAATGGATTAGAGGGAGATGATCAAGGATCTGGCTGTGATAATTGGACAACTTTACATTTTCCAAAGTAGAAGTTTGCAATGAGCCTCATCTTACTGTTTCTTCTAAAATTTATCCTCAGAACATATCGAAATTTTGTATGTCATAGAAGATCAGCTGTCCCAGACTCCTTGCTCTTCCTTACTCCCCAAGTCTAATCAGTCGTCACAATCTGAGGTGCCTGCCTTCTCCAGTGTCTCTAATTTATCTCTGCTCCCCACTCCTAGGTGAAACTGGATGTCAAACTCTCTGTTCATGTTTTCACTGGGCCTTCTCCAACAGCTCCTTAACAATAGTCCTGAATTCAGGCTTCAATCAGTGCTGCAGAAAAGATTTAGAATGCAAATTTGCCCCCCCACGCTTCCTTACTTAAAACTTTTCTATGGCTTCTGCTGCCTATTGGATGAGATCCAAACTCCCCAGAGAGACTGAGGAGACTGTTCAAGTCCCAGCTTGATAGTATTACTGGCCTCATGCCTTGCTCTGTCTTAACAAACACACCCTAGCTGTGTATGCAATAGTTGCTGGGTATACCATTCATGCTGGTGGCAGATGAAATTTTCTCAAGAGAGGACATTGTCCAGCTGGGAGGAGTGTGACCAGCTCTGCCTCCTTCATGTCTCTGCCTTTGAGCTGAGTCGTGCTCCTTTCAGGGTGGCTACAGCCAACTGCTGAGTAAGACTGTGGAGTAAGACTGCTGAGTAAGACTGAGTAAGACTATCACCTTACCACCTCTGCCACTGTAGGAGCCTCTAACTAGGAAGTTTTGCTCCAGAGTCCCACATGAGGCTGTCAGAGGTGTGTCAGGCTTATAATTTCAGTCCCCTCTGCCTGATCTTGCAGGGGGATCCCTCTTTTCTTTGGAAAGGCCTAACTCTCCAATAAACTCTTTACTCTGTCTCAGTAGACATTTCCGAGGTTCAGTGTGCCCAGTCCTAGGCAAGCTGGCCCTCAGCAAAGGACACCCACTCTGTCCTTTACATGGAGTTCATCTTGTCCACTCAGACTTCATGAAGTACAACAGTTTCCTTCATCATCATCATGTCTTCTCTCATTGAACTGTAATTGTTCATTTACTTTTCTCTCTCTCCCAACACCCAGTCTTCCCCAGGAGATAGATTCCCCATGCCTTACTTGATTCTGTAACTTCAGTGCTTAAAATTATATTTGACAGATTTATTCACTTTCTGATTTAACAATTTTAATTTAGTGTTTATTCACTGGAAGGCCCCATGCTGGAGATATAGATGTAAAAAAGGAAAAAAGGTTTTGTCCTTATTCAGTATACATATACATGGAAAAACTAGTTATACAATTATTTATCTTTTACTATTGAATAAGTGCAAGGAAAGAAAAAATACAAGGATATAAAAAGAAGGATGGATCTGACATAGGCTGAAAGGTTTGGAAAAATTGCTTTGAGGAAATATAAATACAAGCTGAATTCTGAAGGCTGAATAGGAGTTAATTAGCTGAAGTAGGATGGAACATGATAAGTGTTTATGGAATGAATAAAATGTATTTTATGTTTATAAAACTATACTCCAGAGATGAATGCAACAATTTTTATTGGCCACATCAAATCTTTCTTTACTTGACCAATTACAATTAATATACTTTTTCTTCCAGGAAATATTTTATTCATATCTTAACTATTATATCCAAAAAGCTATTTAAATGTACTTTTCTACTTGTAAATATGTCTAGTTTCAAATTTCAAGATATTATTTGTTGATGGTTTAAGCACCTACATAAACACCACAGAGTATTAGAGCTACCATTTTCCATGATTTTCCAAATATTATTTTTTCTGAAATGTCATTTATTTTTAATTTCTGCAATAAATTCTCTAAACAAGTATTTACCAACAGAATTGATTCATACAAAGGTTATTCATACCAGACAGCCAAGAGTATACTTATACATTCTGGCAACAAAATCTTCAATTTTAATGGCATTTCTTTAAAATTTATTTTTAAATTGTTCCTTCTAAACATCTCTGATATTTCTAGGCTTGTAGAAGATACTCAGTTGCAACATGTCTAATCAAAGAGAATTGAACTGCTGAAATGTAAACAAAAAAATAATTTGGGGGAAAAATAAGTTACTAGAAATTTGAGAGTACAGCTTTTGATATCAAATAGCTGGTTGGATTAATTTTGTATTTCATCACCATGTTGTTGGCTCCATGCAGACAGAAATCTATTTCTATTGTTTCCACTTTCACTTCACTCCTTATGCCTCATTAGGCTTACAATAGAGAAAAGGCCAGCACAAAATAAAGCTTAGATCAATCATTCCCCTATAGGCCAGAGCAAGCAAAATCAATCACTGTCCATTCAAGTGGTTCTCGGCTATTGACTTTAGACTTTCTTGGTCTTGAGGTTACTGTACTGTTAATTGCACTGAAGTTGAATGTTTGCACTTCAGCATATTCCTTAACTATCTTTAAAGAATATACACTACTATATGTGTACTAATTTCTTATGTGAATAGATGAAGTTTGGGATCTTTAACTGGTGATTAGCAGTCTGATAGTAATACCCTAAAGCATTTATGAAAAGCTCTTACATAGAAACTGCTACTTGTTTGTTGAAGAATTTAGAGCTTTTAGTTTCAATTTGCATAGTATATTGTTTTATTTAAAGCTCTATATATTCATTATTAATATATCTACACAAGAAAAAATTTTTCTTAAAGTTAAACAAATATAAACTTTAAAAAATCATGTGAAAATATATGATTTGTGTTGTCTGACATTTTAAAAATTTCCTTTTCCCTACAGTCACAATTACTGTATGTACTGTGTGCATGTGCGCTCAGTCTTGTCTGACTCTTTGTGACCCCACAGACTATAGCCCACCAGGCTCCTCTGTCCATGGGATTTCCCAGGCAAAAATACTGGAGTGGGTTGCCATTTACTTCTCCAGGGGATCTTCCAGACCCAGGGACTGAACCAGCATCTCTTGTGTCTCCTGCATTAGCAGGTGGATATTAAATATACTAGTTGATTATTATATTTTCATATTAATAATCATGCACAATTTTTGCTTTTGCATACAATAGAGAGTAGGTGTTATGAGTTTAGATAAGTTACTTTTGAGCATGAAAATTTGCTTTGCAACCATGACTTTTGCTGAGAAACAAAGGCAATTGATATGTGTCCAAAATATGGTCGTGTGTATCTTCATATAGTCTTCTTGTTGTTGTTGTCTAGTTGCTAAGTTGTGTCCAACTCTTTCCAACCCCATGGACTGTAGTCCACCAGGCTTCTCTGTCAATGAGACTTCCCCAGCAAGAATACTGGAGTGGGGTACCATTTCCTTCTCCATGGTGTCTTCCTCACCCAGGGATCAAACCTACATCTCCTGCATCGCATGTGGATTCTTTACTGCTGTGCCAGAGGCCAAACCCTGACTTTCCGCTAAAATCCCACAGATTTGAAATAGGTTAAATCTAGGAATGACAGTTTCTAGAAGAAAACAAATAGATTCAACTTATCAGTAAATGTTTGATGCAATGCAGAGTGAAATGGAGTATAAGGTGAAGAAGCACAGAAATTATGTGAATGCTTATAAAATACCAAAGTTTGAAGAAGAGCAGAAAGTGAAAAGTATAGCTATAAAATGGGGTTGTTACGGATTTTCTAAAAATGCTTAATCAGTAAAACTCAGAAACAAAAACAGCAAATTGCATTAAATATATATTCATATTTATGTATTTAGCCAAATTTTCCACTAAGCAAGTTTTTATCATTTTTGTCATTGATTCATGCTACTGATGCTTTCATTTTTTCAGTCAATATTTATTGATTAAAAAACTGATTATTTTATCTTTTATATTATTCCTGGTCTGCCAGGGATTTATATGTTTTAAACAAAATTCAATTTTAAAATTTTATCAGATTACCTTAGGTTCCCTAAATACAAGTAGCTGTTGTTCAGTCACTAGGTTGCGTCTGACTCTTTGCGACCCCATAAACTGCAGACTCCAGGCTTCCCTGTCCTTCACTATCTCCCAGAGTTTGCTCAGACTCATGTCCACTGAATTGATGATGCCATCCAACCATCTCATCTTCTGTCGCCGCCTTCTCCTCCTGCCCTCAATCTTTCCCAGCATCAGGGTCTTTTCCAACGAGTCATCTTCTCATCAGGTTTGGATGAGGATTGAAACCTCATCAAAAGATTGGAACTTCAGCATCAGTCCTTCCAATGAATATTCAGGGTTGATTTCCTTTAGGATTGACTGGTTTGATCTTGCTGTCAAAGGGACTCTCAAGAGTTTGAAAGCATCAATTCTTCAGCTCTCAGCCTTCTTTATGGTCCAACTCTCACATTTGTTCATGACTACTGGAAAAATTGTAGCTTTGATTATATGGGCCTTGGTTGGCAAAGTGATGTCTCTGCTTTTTAATACACTGCCTAGGTTTGTCATAGTTTTTCTTTTAAGAAGCATCTTTTAATTTTGTGGCTACAGTCACCATCTGCAGTGATTTTGGAGCCCAAGAAAGAAAATCTGTCATTGTTTCCGCTTTTTCTCCATCTATTTGCAAAGAAGTGATAGACTGGATGCCCATGTTTTGAATGTTGAGTTGTAAGCCAGCTTTCCCACTCTCCTTTTCACCTTCATCAAGAGGCTCTGAAATTCCTCTTTGCTTTCTGCCATTAGGGCAGTGTCATCTGCATATCTAAGGTTGTTGATATTTCTCCCAGAAACCTTGATTCCAGCTTGTGCTTCATCCAGCCTGGCATTTCATATGCCATACTGTGCACAGAAGTTAAATAAGCAGGGTGACAAAATACAGCCCGATCATACTCCTTTCCCTTTTTGAACCCATCTGCTGTTCCACGTCCAGTTCTAACTGTTGCTTCTTGGCCTGCATACAGGTTTCTCAGGAGACAGGTAGGGTGGTCTGGTATTCCCATCTCTTTAAGAGTTTTCCACAGTTGTGATCCACACAGTCAAAAGCTTTAGCATAGTCAATGAAGCAGAAGTAGATGCTTTTCTGGAATTCCCTTGCTTTTTCTGTGATCCAATGGATGCTGGCAATTTGCTCTCTGGTTTCTCTGCCTTTTTTATATCCAGCTTGTAAATGTGGAAGTTTTGGTTCATGTACTTTTGAAGCCTAGCTTGAAGGCTTCTGAGCATTATCTTGCTAGCATGTGAAATGAGTGCAAACTATATGGTAATTTGAACATTCTCTGGGATTGCATTTCTTTGAGATTTGAATGAAGACTGATTTTTTCCAAAGAAGAAATATCACCTGTATACCTTTAACCCTGTTACAAACACTATTAGTAATTTTATAATCTTTGCTCTACTATTTGCATTTGAAGTCATGAATTACATTAAGCTTTTGTAAGTTTTCACATAGTTTGTTGATCCATTACTATTTTTGTTCACACAGATAAATTAGGATCTCCTACTTGAAAACCATTCCTTTTTCATTGCTTTATCTTTTACAATATGTATATAAATGAGATTTCCATTGGCTAAATTAGATTGAGAGCATTAGATTCTCCTTTATAGAGCTAGAAACACAATTAACAGAAAAATATGAAACCCAGAATGACCTATATTTTAGTGTTTCTTCAAACCAAATGTACTATATGTATTCTTGATACACTTTACATTTACACTGGTTAGCAAATGTTTTCCTAAAACACATTCTGATATTCCAAATAGATACTCACTGTAATTCTCTCTTCCTGGCACACCCCACCCTCCCAAATAGATAGCTCTTTGATATCACCAACATATAACCCTTTGGTTTAGGGTGGAATGATTAAGGCATGGTGGTGGTTTAGTCACTAAGTCATCTGACTCTTGGGACCCCATGGACTGTAGCCTGCCAGGCTTCTCTGTCCATAGGATTCTCCAGGCAAGAATACTGGAGTGGGTTGCCATTTCCTTCTCCAGGGGATCTTCCAAACTCAGGAATCGAATCTGGGTCTCCTGCACTGCGGCAGACTCTTTAATGACTGAGCTACAAGGGAAGTGAGTACCTATTCTCTTACTATAAGAAAAATAATTTGCAATATTTGAACAAATATTAAAGTTAGAAAAATATATAACATTAAGATATTTCATTTTCTGTGTTCTCAGGAGGAATATATACTCTTGCAGTGCCAAAGATAACATCTTTTACTTTTGCATAATGAACATATAAGTAACAGGTTTTCGTAACTTTTGTGATATCTTTAATTGCTTTTTGATTTTCTCTCAAAGTATGACTCTAAATATAGAAAACTAAACTTGTTCTTACTCTACTTGATGTGCAAATCAAACAACAGATTTTTAGGGTTTTTTTTTCCCTCATATTTTACATCATCCTTTTATAGTTCATGAATTTTCTCAAAATCAGCTGATATATAATTTTCATCTTACTTAGGTAAATTCATTCTAAAATAGCTTGCTTAATTATAAGTAGTAATTAGTATAGTAAAAACTTCTAGCTTTCTGTAATCAAAATGTTTATTTTATATAGATAAAGAAAAAATTTTCCTGAATGGAATATAAATTATATTCAAACTGATGAGTTACAAAACCTTCTGTAGAGATATTTTCTCTTTTAAATTAATTTTAATCATTATCATTTACATGAATTTACCATAAATAAAATATATATGAACTTACAAATCTTATAAATGATACTTTGTTAAATAACACACTCTTTAAAAATGAGTCTCATTTATTTTTGACCTTTATATTATTCTTATTTTTCCCCTCTTCTTAGTAATAATTCTAACTCCTGTAATATGAAATAAGAGTTCACTTATTAGAGACTGAAGCACCCATTGGAAATTGTGCAGATTCAGTTTATCCAGTTCTGAGATTTACATGTCAGAGTCTGATGGAGACATTCACATTTCTGACATGAGCAGTAAATTTCTGCACATAGATACCCTGCTTCCTTTAACTCACTAAATGCAGTACTTTTTGTTCTGTGCTTGAGAGCCACTGATTTATATTCTTGTGCTTTTAATCTATCTTTATTTTTCCACTACAATCATAATGATAGAAGGCTAAAGCAACTTTACAATTATGCCATCTAAGAACTTGAGTAATAGCATATTTAAACTATTTCAGTCTTTTTAATATCTTCTGGAGAAGGGAATGGCAAACCACTTCAGTATTCTTACCTTGAGAACCCCATGAACATCATGAAAAGGCAAAAAAGATAGGACACTGAAAGATGAACTTCCCAGGTTGGTAGGTGCCCAATATGCTACTGGAGATTAGTGGAGAAATAACTCTAGAAAGAATGAAGAGATGGAGCCAAAGCAACACCACCACCCTGTTGTGGATGTGATGGGTGATGGATGTAAAGTCTGATGCTGTAAAGAGCAATACTGCATCAGATCAGATCAGTCGCTCAGTCGTGTCCGAACTTCGTGACCCCATGAATCGCAGCACACCAGGCCTCCCTGTCCATCACCAACTCCCGGAGTTCACTCAGACTCACGTCCATCGAGTCAGTGATGCCATCCAGCCATCTCATCCTCTGTCGTCCCCTTCTCCTCCTGCCCCCAATCCCTCCCAGCATCAGAGTCTTTTCCAATGAATCAACTCTTCGCATGAAGTGGCCAAAGTACTGGAGTTTCAGCTTTAGCATCATTCCTTCCAAAGAAATCCCAGGGCTGATCTCCTACAGAATGGACTGGTTGGATCTCCTTGCAGTCCAAGGGACTCTCGAGTCTTCTCCAACACCACAGTTCAAAAGCATCAATTCTTTGGCTCTCAGCCTTCTTCACAGTCCAACTCTCACATCCATACATGACCACAGGAAAAACCATAGCCTTGACTAGACGAACCTTTGTTGGCAAAGTAATGTCTCTGCTTTTGAACATGCTATCTAGGTTGGTCATAACTTTCCTTCCAAGGAGTAAGCGTCTTTTAATGTCATGGCTGCAGTAACCATCTATAGTGATTTTGGAGCCCAGAAAAATAAAGTCTGACACTGTTTCCACTGTTTCCCCATCTATTTCCCATGAAGTGGTAGGACTGGATGCCATGATCTTCGTTTTCTGAATGTTGAGCTTTAAGCCAACTTTTTCACTTCCACTTTCACTTTCATCAAGAGGCTTTTGAGTTCCTCTTCACTTTCTGCCATAAGGATGGTGTCATCTGCATATCTGAGGTTATTGATATTTCTCCCGGCAATCTTGATTCCAGCTTGTGTTTCTTCCAGTCCAGCGTTTCTCATGATGTACTCTGCATAGAAGTTAAATAAACAGGGTGACAATATACAGCCTTGATGTACTCCTTTTCCTATTTGGAACCAGTCTGTTGTTCCATGTCCAGTTCTAACTGTTGCTTCCTGACCTGCATACAAATTTCTCAAGAGGCAGGTCAGGTGGTCTGGTATTCCCATCTCTTTCAGAATTTTCCACAGTTTATTGTGATCCACACAGTCAAAGGCTTTGGCATAGTCTATAAAGCAGAAATAGATGTTTTTCTGGAACTCTCTTGCTTTTTCGATGATCCAGCGAATGTTGGCAATTTGAACTCTGGTTCCTCTGCCTTTTCTAAAACCAGCTTGAACATCAGGAAGTTCGCGGTTCACATATTGCTGAAGCCTGGCTTGGAGAATTTTGAGCATTACTTTACTAGCATGTGAGATGAGTACAATTGTGCAGTAGTTTGAGCATTCTTTGGCATTGCCTTTCTTTGGGATGAAAACTGACCTTTTCCAGTCCTGTGGCCACTGCTGAGTTTTCCAAATTTGCTGGCATATTGAGTGCAGCACTTTCACAGCATCATCTTTCAGGATTTGGAATAGCTCAACTGGAATTCCATCACCTCCACTAGCTTTGTTTGTAGTGATGCTTTCTAAGGCCCACTTGGCTTCATATTCCAGGATGTCTTGCATAGGAACCTGGAATGTCAGGTCCATGAATCAAGGCAAATTGGAAGTGGTCAAACAAGAGATGGCAAGAGTGAACATCAACATTTTAGGTATCAGAGAACTAAAATGGACTGTAATGGGTGAGTTTAACTCAGATGACTATTATATCTACGACTGTGGGCAAGAATCCCTTAGAAGAAATACAGTAACCATCATAGTCAAATTAAGAGTCTGAAATGCAGTACCTGGATGCAATCTCAAAAACAACAGAATGATCTCTGTTGTTTTATTGAAAGGCAAACCATTCAATATCACAATAATCCGAGTCTATGCACTGAGCAACCAGTAATGCTGAAGAAGCTGAAGTTGAATGGTTCTAGGAAGACCTACAATACCATCTAGAACTAACACCCCCAAAAGATGTCCTTTTCATTGTAATGGACTGGAATGCAAAAGTAGCAAGCCAAGAGATACCTAGAGTAGCAGGCAAATTTGGCCTTGGACTACAGAATGAAGCAGAGCAAAGGCTAATAGAGTTTTGCAAGAGGAAACACTGTCATAGCAAACACCTTCTTCCAAAAACACAAGAGAAGACTGTACACACAGACATCACCAGATGGTCAATACTGAAATCAGGTTGATTACATTCTTTGCAGCCAAAGATGGAGAAGCTCCATACAGTCAGTGAAAACAAGACGGGGAGCTGACTGTGGCTCAGATCATGAACTCCTTATTGCCAAATTCAGACTTAAATTGAAGAAAGTAGGGGAAAACACTAGACCATTCAGGTATGACCTAAATCAAATCCCTTACGATTATACAGTAGAAGTGACAAACGGATTCAAGGGATTAGATCTGATAGACAGAGTGCCTGAAGAACTATGGATGGAGGTTCATGACATTGTACAGGTAGTGATCAAGACCATCCCCAAGAAAAAAGAAATGCAACAAGGCAAAATGTTTGTCTGAGGACGCCTTACAAATAGCTATGAAAAGAAGAGAAGTGAAAGGCAAAGGAGAAAAGGAAGATATACCCATTTCAATGCAGAGTTCCAAAGAATAGCAAGGAGAGATAAGGAAGCCTTCCTCAGTGATCAATGCAAAGACAGAGGAAAATAATAGAATGGGAAAGATTAGAGATCTCTTCAAGAAAACTAGAGATACCGAGGGAACATTTCATGGACAGATGGGCACAATAAAGGACATAAATGTTATGGACCTAACAGAATCAGAAGATATTAAGAAGAGGTAACAAGAATACATAGAAGAACTATACAAAAAAGATCTTTATGAACCAGATAATCACAATGGTGTGATCACTTACCTAGAGCCAGATATCCTGTAATGCGAAGTCAAGTGGGCCCTAGGAAGCATCACTACAAACAAAGCTAAGGTGTTGATGGGTTTCCAGGTGATCTGTTTCAAATCTTAAAAGATGATGCTGTGAAACTGCTGCAGTCAATATGCCAGCAAATTTGGAAAACACTGCAATGGCCACAGGACTGGAAAAGGTTGTTTTCATTCCAATCCTAAAGAAAGGCAATGCCAAAGAATGCTCAAACTACTGCACAATTTGCACTCATCTCACATGCTAGCAAAGTAGTGATCAAAATTCTCCAAGCCAGGCTCCAACAGTACATGAACCATGAACTTCCAGATATACAAGCTGGATTTAGAAAAGGCAGTGGAACCAGAGGTCAGATTGCCAACTGCTGTCGAAAAAGCAAGAGAGTTCCAGAAAAACATCTATTTCTGCCTAATTGACTATGCCAAAGCCTTTGACTGTGTGGATCACAACAAACTGTGGAAAATTCAAGAGATGGGAATACCCGACCACCTGACCTGCCTCTTGAGAAATCTGTATACAGGTCAGAAAGCAACAGTTGGAACTGGACACGGATCAACAGACTGGTTCCAATTGGGAAAGGAGTACATCAAGGCTGTATATTGTTACCCTGATTATTTAACTTCTATGCAGAGTACATCATGAGAAATGCTGGGCTGGAGGAAGCACAAGCTGGAATCAAGATTGCCGGGAGAAATATCAATCACCTCAGATATGCAGATGACACCACCCTTATGGCAGAAAGTGAAGAAGAACTAAAGAGCCTCTTGATGAAAGTGAAAGAGGAGAGTGAAAAAGTTGGCTTAAAGCTCAGCATTCAGAAAACTAAGATCATGGCATCTGGTCCCATCACTTAATGGGATGGGGAAACTTGGAAACAGTGTCAGACTTTGCTTTTTGGGGCTCCGAAATCACTGCAGATGGTGATTGCAGCCATGAAATTAAAAGACACTTGTTCCTTGGAAGAAAAGTTATAACCAACCAAGACAGCATATTAAAACAGAGACAGTATTTTGCAAACAAAGGACGTCTAGTCAAAGCTATGGTTTTTCCAGTAGTCATGTATGGATGTGAGAGTTGGACTATAAAGAAAGCTGAGCACTGAAGTTTTGGTTTTTTTTTTTTTAATTTAAATTTATTTATTTTAATTGGAGGCTAATTACTTTACAATATTGTATTGGTTTTGCCATACATCAACATGAATCTGCCACGGGTATACACGTGCTCCCCATCTTGAACCCCCCTCCCACCTCCCTCCCCATACCATCCCTCTGGGTCATCCCAGTGCACCAGCCCCAAGCATCCTGTATCCTGCATTGAACCTGGATTGGCGATTCGTTTCTTATATGATATTATACCTGTTTTAATGCCATTCTCTCAAACATCCCCCCCTTTCCCTCTCCTACAAAGTCCAAAAGACTGTTCTATACATCTGTGTTTCTTTTGCTGTCTCGCATATAGGGTTATCGTTACCATCTTTCTAAATTCCATATGTATGCGTTAGTATACTGTATTGGTGTTTTTCTTTCTGGCTTACTTCACTCTGTATAATCGGCTCCAGTTTCATCCACTAGAACTGATTCAAATGTATTTTTTTTAATGGCTGAGTAATACTCCATTGTGTATATGTACCACAGCTTTCTTATCTATTCATCTGCTGATGGACATCTAGGTTGCTTCCATGTCCTGGTTATTATAAACAGTGCTGCGATGAACATTGGGGTACACGTGTCTCTTTCAATTCTGGTTTCCTCAGTGTGTATGCCCAGCAGTGGGATTGCTGGATCATAAGGCAGTTCTATTTCCAGTTTTATAAGGAATCTCCACACTGTTCTCCATAGTGGCTGTACTAGTTTGCATTCCCATCAACAGTGTAAGAGGGTTCCCTTTTCTCCACACCCTCTCCAGCATTTATTGCTTATAGACTTTTGGATCACAGCCATTCTGACTGGCATGAAATGGTACCTCATATTGGTTTTGATTTGCATTTCTCTGATAATGAGTGATGTTGAGCATCTTTTCATGTGTTTGTTAGCCATCTGTATGTCTTCTTTGGAGAAATGTCTATTTAGTTCTTTGGCCCATTTTTTGATTGGGTCATTTACTTTTCTGGAATTGAGCTGCAAGAGTTGCTTGTATATTTTTGAGATTAGTTGTTTGTCAGTTGGTTCATTTGCTATTATTTTCTCCCATTCTGAAGGCTGCCTTTTCACCTTGCTTATAGTTTCCTTTGTTGTGCAGAAGCTTTTCTATAGATTCAATGCAATCCCTATCAAGCTACCAATGGTATTTTTCACAGAGCTATAACAAATAATTTCACAATTTGTATGGAAATACAAAAAACCTCAAATAGCCAAAGCAAACTTGAGAAAGAAGAATGGAACTGGATGAATCAACCTGCCTGACTTCAGGCTCTACTACAAAGCCACAGTCATCAAGACAGTATGGTACTGGCACAAAGACAGAAATATAGATCAATGGAACAAAGTAGAAAGTCCAGAGATTAATCCATGCACCTATGGACACCTTATCTTTGACAAATGAGGCAAGAATATACAATGGAGAAAAGACAGTCTCTTTAACAAGTGGTGCTGGGAAAACTGGTCAACCACTTGTAAAAGAATGAAACTAGAACACTTTCTAACACCATATACCAAAATAAACTCAAAATGGATTAAAGATCTAAATGTAAGACCAGAAACTATAAAACTGATGGAGGAGAACATAGGCAAAACGCTCTCTGACATAAATCACAGCAGGATCCTCTATGACCCACCTCCCAGAATATTGGAAATAAAAGCAAACTAAACAAATGGGACCTAATTAAAATGAAAAGCTTCAGCAATGAAGATTTGATGCTATTGAACTGTGGTGTTGGAAAAGACTCTTGAGAGTCCCTTGGACTGCAAGGAGACCCAACCAGTCCATCCTAAAGGAAATCAGTACTAAATATTCATTGGAAGGACTGATGTTGAAGCTGAAACTCCAATACTTTGGCTACCTGATGCAAAAAACTGACTCATTTGAATAGACCCTGATGCTGAGAAAGATTGAAGGCAGGAGGAGAAGGGGGCAACAGGGATGACATGGTTGGATGGCATCACCAACTCAATGGACATGAGTTTGAGTAAACAACTCTCGGATTTGGTGATGGACAGGGAGGCCTTGCGTGCTGTAGTCATTGGGTCGCAAAGTTGGACATATCTGAGCGACTGAACGGAACTGAACTGTGAGTGCTAGGAGGAGCAATATAGTCTGTGCCTCTAGCTAGCATTCCTGGGTTGAAATGAACATGCTGTACACCAACCTTATCCTAAATAACCTATCAAATGCTATTTATTTTCTGAATTTTTTGCCACCTTTTTATTTAAATTGGACTAGTGACATTGAACAAGGTGACTGTCTCCTCTGGGTCTTTAAAATGGTGATAATAATACCATACGCTAGCTGTTAGAATTAAATAAGATTTGCTATGTATAGTATTTAGTAAAAGAATGCCTAACCATAGCTCATATGTGATCATATTTAACTGGATAATGATTATAACAACTACATGCAAATACAGAGTTAATAGGATCAAAAACTAAGACCATGTAAATAGTCAGGTTTTACTTTTTTAGGTAATTCTTGCCTAGGAATATTATATAATGTCATTATTTGTTTCAGAATCTACCTAAAAATGTATTTACACAAATAATAGATTATTCCTTTAGCCTGTCTTCTCAGGGCAATGTCTTACTCAACCAGGAAGGCTATTATCTTATCAAATGAGTGGTCATCCATCAAGGCACATTCAAAACCTTCATTATTCTCCACCAATTCTCAGTTATAAATCATGAGTTTTGGGTTGCTGCATTAAAAGACCCACCTTAAATCAGATTATAATTCTCATACTTGCTTGCTAACTATCTTCTAGAGACACTGGTAAACCTGTCAAGGAGGTATTGTCTCTTGGTAGCAAACACATCTCTGCTTGACTAACGAGTTATGTTGGTGGAGTGTACAGAAAGTCAGCAGTTGTAAAGATGATGATAGTAACATTTATGCTTTTGTGTAGAATTTATTTTCACTAACCAACTTCAGATTTAATGTGTGCATTTTTACCTTGTTATAAATTGGGGACTGCATTCATTTCACATATGTTTTGTGAAGTGAATGGGCTTCTGAAGTGGCTCAAGTGGTAAAGAATCTGACTGCCACTGCGGGAGACATGGGTTCAATCCTTGGGTCAGGAAAATTCCCTGGAGAAGGGCATAGCAACCCACGCCAGTATCCTTGCCTGGAGAATTCCATGGACACAGGAGCTTGGTGGGCTAAAGTTCATAGGGTCACAAATAGTTGGACATGAATGAGCACACTTGTGCCCTGTGAAGTGAATATCATGTAAACAAGTAGCTGAGATGAGCTAGAATCCCTAATTTTTTGATTTTCTGTCTCATATTCTGTTTTTCTTATTTTAAGTGTCCTTTGTCATAAGTTATTTTCTATAGTCACCTTCACTTTAAAAATATTGTTAATTTTAAAGAATAAGGCCAAAATAATAGATCACATAGAGCTATACTATTTTTAGCAGTATTATTTGAACTAAGTGATTGTTTGAAGTCATCGTCTATTTCTAAGCCAACAGATACACAGATATAAATTTAATTTATTCTCTTTATTCCTACAACATATAGATATTTCAAAATTTTGGCAGGGACAAGGGTCAAGAGGACCTTATACTCTACCTCTCAAAACTTCACTGGTGATTTTTCACAAAATATTCCCCTTTTCATAATTCTAGTTAAAAGAATTGCCTTTGTCAGGTACTTGAAAGAAACTCAGCTCATGTAAATTCATCTTTTCTTTCATAATAAATGTACCTGAGAAAGGTCACTTGCTTATTTTGTAAAGACATTTATTTACAGAGTCTAAAACTTCTTATGCAAGATGCAAAAGCATACAAGTGGATAAAGCTTCCTTTAAAGAACTAGCTGTTTTACACTCATGAATATAAGGAATTATTAAGGAATTAATAAAATTTGTGAAATTCCACTTTAGAAGTGCATAGACATGCAGGCTTTGTTAAAACGTCTGTTACGATCCCAATTACCAAGTATTTATTGATGTCCTAGAAAAGAGCCTGGCAAATTTTGTGTCATAATTTCTGTCACAGAACAATGAATATATTTTACAAACACTGATAAAAACATAATTTAGCTCTATTTGCAGACTTTGCTGATTCTTACCATGATTAATTCACTCTTATATGTAACCATCACAATCTTGGTCATAAATTAACTAAGTAACATTCTGGACCACTCCACAGTAACCCATGTAGGAGAATACTTAGTAATATTTAGGAACACATCTTATAGTAATGGTCAAATGTGAGTCCATTGTCAACTCATATTCTGAAGCAAGAGAAGAGCTTTTAGAACTCTCCTTTTGACAATGCAAAGGGAGAGAACTCAGCCATCTAAGAAGAAAACTGCAGATTTGGGTAGAAAAAGAGCAGAAACAATACTCATGTTAAAACTGCAGATTTGGGTAGTGATTCCTGCACTATAGCTTATAAAGAAAGTGGAAGAATTCCTCAGCACACTTGGGGCAAGTGCCTAACCAAAGGCAATCTTCATAATAAAAGCCAATAAACATCCTTCAGAAGCACCCATCCAGTCAGCCATCCCAACCCAAGCCAGTTTTTGGAATATAAGGAAGTCTTTCAGGTTGAATTTGCAGAGTCTTAATTCTCACTCTATCCCTACCACCTCTCTGGTTTAGGATGAACATATATCCCTTTACTGAGGCAGAACTGGGGTCAGACAATGAAACCAACTAGTCTCACTTATGTAAACACACACATATTTAAAATCTGTGTAAATGTAGGTGCGTGTGTGTGTGCTCAGGTGTTAAGTCATGCCTGATTCTTTGTGACCCCATGATTTTCCAGGCAAGAATATTGGAATGGGTTGCCATTTCCTTTTCCAGTGGATCTTGCCAACCCAGGTATCGAACCCGTGTCTATTATGTCTCCTTCATTGTCAGGCAGATTCACCACTGAACCTATATAAATGTATATTTATATATAAATTATGTGTTATCATTATGGAAAATTATTTAAATCAAATTATAAGTTTATCATGATAAATCTCTTTACTATAATATTTTCTCCACCCAAAGTAACAACAAAAAGCTACACTGATGTCTCTTGGGCTTCACTGGTGGCTCAGATAGTAAGAATCTGCCTGCAGTTCAGGAGACCTGGGTTTGATCCCTGGGTCTGGCAGATTCCCTGGAGAAGGAAATGGATACCCACTCCAGTATTCTTGCCTGGAGAATCCCTTGGACAGAAGAGCCTGGTGGGCTAGTCCATGGGGTTGCAAAAGTCAGAAACGACTGACAGACTAACATTTTCACTTCTCAGAGTTAAGGTTCCATTTTCCAGAGTGAGCAAAACACCAATAAAAGTCTTGTAAGATTCCTTCTTTAAGAAACTTATTTTTGCCTGTACTTGATATGAATTATAATGTAACTTGCAGATAAATATCTTTTTGGAATAGCTTGGTAACTATTACTGGATGATCTCATCATTAGCATTTTCACATTCCAAGCTGTTTCATCCTCCAAAGTAAAATTTGCCATATCCCCCTCTGCATAGGCTTGCCAAATTCTATGGACTTTCAACAATCTTAGTGTCCTGCCATGAGTATAACATGTCAATTCTTGACGGATGGTTTTACACAATCTGCTCTCATGCTCCTTAACCATTAGTGTTTTCTGGCTTATATTATGCCAATCCAACTTTTTCACATCTTTTTAAGCTCATTCTTTTCCAGAATCTTGTATGTATTGCCAATATGAGGGATTACTTTAATTTTCATGGCTGTGTATTGTAACTTCTGTGCAGACTCAGAATCTGGCATGTTTAGGAAGCAAAAGTTAACCTTTTTAAAAGTTTCAATTGAGTTAATAATTAGCTTGGTATAATCAGTGATAATCAGGCTTTTGCATACCAGTACATCTTTCATATTATAGTCATTCAAAAATCAGGTAACTTTCCCCAGATGACCACTGCTAATTGAAAGAACTAAAAATAACTACAGAAATGTACATATCTAATGACATGCATCTCCTAGGTGGTTTTTTCCCCCTTCACTTGAAAAGGGGGAAATACACTTCATGTATTAAGGGGGTTTGTTTGGCTTTTTTATACTGTTTTCTATGATTCTATGAGATTGGTTAGTAAAGAACATATCAGTTACTACTTTGAACAGAATAGGGGTGCTTTCCCAATAAATGACCCACAGAATGCCATTTTATGCATGAAGGATGTTATTCTAGCAGAGAAAGCAGGACACCCCCCTATATAAAAAAAGGGTAATTCAAGTTAGAGATGGAAAAATTAAAGACCAACAAAGTAGGTGATTTGACAAATAAAATACCACTCCAGTTAAGGACCCAGGAAGGGTTATTAACTAAGGTCAATAAGGTCATACTTTAAAGGTATTCTACTGGAGAAACTTGTAAGGAACAGAGAGAGAGAGAGAGAGAGAAGGGAATTGTATTAGTTTGCTTAAATTGTGATACTTCCCTGGTCAAAAGGTGCCTCTGGATTTGCTCTGTGGTCAATTGGTTCTGTCTGTCAGACTGCTTGAGCATTGCTGGATGATAGCTTCCAGGTGTTCTGGTCAGGCAGGGCGAGGTTCTTCATTTGATATCCCAAATCAGGCAGATCTGCACCCCACCGAGTTCTCTGGTCAGACCGCACTGCCATCTTGGCTCTGCAGATAAGCAAGCCACTGGCTGGGCCTACTGCGTGGGTGCTGTAGGAAGGAACTTGGTCTTCCAAGATCTGAGTGCTGGCTGTTGCAAGGTCCTACCCGCTTCTCTTTCAAATCAGATTCCCAGTCAGGTCCTGCAGATTTCCCTGAAATCCTCATGGGGTAAGACTAGAGCAGGGAATCCTAACAAGTGACCCATAGTGCTAAGGGACCTGGATGTCTACCCCGAGTACTTTTCCCACTGGAGCAACTGTAGGCCCAGGAGAGATCACTCAGTGCAGTGCCGTACTGGCCTGAGGGAGGGGCAATGTGGTCAGCACCCAGCTTCTCCTTTTAGCCTTTTGATGTTGTCCATCTCAGACTCTATGTTGCAGGGGAATGTTTTAGCCTTTACCTGTGTTCTAGAATTTTCTCAGTGGTGTCTTCTCCAGGAAAAGTTGTTAATTGTTGTTCTTATGAAGGAGAGCAAAGTTACTAATGACTTACTTATGTTTCCATCTTGGTGATGTCACTTCTTAATTCAATTTTTAAAATCTAAGTTAAATGGGAATTTAATGTAGTAGGTCATGGGGAGCCAACACTGGTTATTATTAGGGGGGAAAAAAGGACAGTTTAGTCATAGTTTAGAGAACTGTGAATTAAAACAATAATAAAATACCACTACACTTGTGTTGATAGCTAAAATGCAGAACACTAACAATACCAGTTCTGGTGAGGATGTGGAGAATCAGGAACCCTCATTTAATCCTGATAGGAATGCATGATGTGTGTGTACTTAGTTGCTCAGTCGTGTCTGACTCTTGCAACCCCATGGACTGTAGCCTGCCAGGCTCCTCTGTCCATGGGATTCCCCAGGCAAGAATACTAGAGTGGGTTGCCATTTCCTTTTCCAGGGGATCTTCCCAACCCAGGTATCAAACCCAGGTCTCCTGCATTGCAGTCAGACTCTATCGACCGAGCTATGGAGCAAGATGGTATAGCCACTTTTAGATAGCTTAGAAGTTTCTTACAAAACTAAACATGTTCTCACCATATGATACAGCAGTTGTGCTCCTTGGTATTTACCCAAATGAATTGAAAACTTATGCCCTCACTAAAAACCTGTACACAGATGTTTGTAACAGCTTTATTTACCCTACCTCAGAGATACAGCGGGTTCAGCTCCAGGTCACTGCAATAAGATGAATATTGCAGGAAAGCAAGTCACATGCTTTTTTTTTTTTTTTGGTTTCCTGGTACACACAGAAGTTATGTTTACACTGCACTATAGCCTATTAAGTGTATAATAGCATACTGTCTAAAAGGTACATATCTAAGAATACTTTATTGCCAAAAAATGTCCAATTATAGTAGAAGTGTAAAAGATCACTGACTGACCACAGATCACCATAACACATAAATAACTGAAAAAGTTTGAAGTACTGTAAGAATTAACAAAATAGGATACACAGACACAAAGTGAGAAAAATGCTGTTGGAAAAATGGCACAACAGACTTGCTTGATTCAGGGTTACTATAAATTTTCAGTTTGTAAAAAAAAACCCTCAATATCTGCACAAAGTACAATAAAGTAAAAGCAGCCAAGATGTTCTTTAGCAGGTGTATGGGTAAATAAACTGGTACATTCAGAAAATAGAATATTGTTTAGTACTAAAAAGAATAAGTGATCAAGCCATGTAAAGACATAAAAGAAAAGTGAAAGTGAAATCGCTCACTCGTGTCCAACTCTTTGGGATCCCATGGACTGTAGCCTACGAGGCTTCTCCATCCATGGAATTTTCCAGGCAAGAGTGCTGGAGTGGGTTGCCATTTCCTTCTCCAGGGGATCTTCCTCACCCAGGGATCGAACCCAGGTCTCCTGCATTGCAAGCAGATGCTTTTACCATCTGAGCCACCAGGGAAGCTCATGTAAAGATAGGAAAAATATACAAATACATATTATTAAGTGAAAGAAGCCAATTTGAAAAGATTATGACTGTATGATTCCAACTCTATAAATTCCTGAAGAGGAAGCCCTATGGAGACAGTAAAATATTAGTGGTTTCTGGGAGTTGGGAGATGGGAGAGAGGAATAGACAGGGTATGATATATGTTGGTGTGTGGAAACTATTTTGTGTGATACTACAGTGCTGGATACATGCGTATCCAAACTGATGGAATGTACAAAAACAAGAGTGAACTCCAGTGTAACCAATGGACCCTGGATGATAAGGATGTGTCAGTATAGATCTATCAACGGTAACCCATAGGAATGTCAGTAGTGAGGGAGAGTGGGCATGTATGGTTCAAGGGGTATATGGGAATTCTCTGTACTTTCCATTCAATGTCCTTGTGATCCTAAAACTGCTAAAACTAAAAAAAAATAGTTTATGAGTTTTTAAAGAGTTAAGGGATAGAGAGATATATACTGAGCTAATATTAATAAAGAAGAAGAGTAACTATATTAATTATAGGCAAAGTCAATTTCAGAACAATAGAAAATAATCAGCATTGGGGAGAAAGATTTCATAATGATAATTCTCTAGATACCTCAACCAGATTGTAATATTTATGCACCTAACCACAGATTATCAAAATTAGGAGACAAAAACTGAAAGAACTGTGGAAAGAAATTGACATATCTACTATTATAATTGAGATTTCAACCCTTCTCTTTTGGTAAATGATAGATAAGCAGGCAGAAAGCTAGGAAGGATAGAATTGATCTAAATAGCACTTTCAGTCAGCTTGATCTGATATTTATAGAATACTCCATCCAACAACAGCAGAATAAACCTTCTTTTCAAGTTCCCATGAACATCACCAAAACACATCTTAACATATTGAACAAAATTGAAATCATATATAAACTATGTCTGAAGGTATCATTAAATCAGTAAGGGAAAGGAACAATGCTCAAAATCTCCCAATATTTGGAAATTTAACAACATACTTCTAAATAGCACATGAATCAAAGTCTCAAGAGAAATTAGAAATATTTTGAACTAAATGAATATATTACGTACCTAAGTTTGTGGGATGCAGTGAAATTGCTGCTGAGAAAATTACAACACTAAATACGTATATAAGAGAAGAAAAAAGATCTAAAATCAACAATCTCAGGATCTATTTTAAGAAAACAAAGAGATAAAATAAACTAAACCTAATTACAAGAAAGTAAAACATACTACAAGAAAGGAAAATTAGGCAAATGTTTCTCATGAATATAGATACAAATAACCTCAATAAAATATCAGCATGTCAAATTCAGAAATATATAAAAATTATACAAAGATAAAATGCAATTGATTCCAGTTTTACAAGCCTGGTTCAAAGTTTAAAAATCAAAAAATATAATCTGAGAAATGAACAGACTAAAGGAAAAAGTCATATAGTAATAGATGTGGAAAAAAATTTGACAAAATTCAACACACATTCATAATAAAAACTATAAACTAGTAAAAAATGAAGAGGAACTTCCTCATAACTAAAAAGTACTCAATAGTGAAAAACTGGACATTTCCCCCTTAAGATTTGCCACAAAACAAGGTTATCTTTCAACACCTTTACTCAATATCTTATTGAAAGGAAGATGAGAAAAAATAAAGGGATTACATGAATTTGAGGGGATCCAATAAAGCTATTTTTATTCATACACAATATAATTATCTATGAAGGAAATGCCAAAGCCTCAAAACTTCTTGAAACTACTTACTGAATACTGAAAGGTTGTAGGATACAAGGATAATATATATAAAGTCAATTGTTTTCCCGTATACCAGTAGTGAACAATGTGAGCACTAAATAGAGTAGTACTAGATTAGAAATAGGACTATAAAATAAATACCCATGAGTACATATTGATATAAATACATTCTTCTAAAATGGATAATTGGCTGAGAAAAGAAAAATTCCCTATGTAGAAGAATTTCCACAATTTGTGAGATATTCTTCCTTCAAGTAAGTGTAGTATAACTCCTCACCAATAAGTGTGGGTTGTACTTAGTGACCTCTTTGTAAACAGTGGTGTGGAAAGGGAGAAAAAAAGAAATGTTAGGTGTGCAAACCTGACAAATACTACTTCAATGAAGAGATTAAGGTCAACACTTGGAGGGTTAAGTCATTTTGATGCTCTGTATACTTGATATGCTGTAGTGAAATGGCAGTGATCTTTCATCCAAAAACACATAACCCCATTCCAAAAAAAAAAAAGACAAATCCCAGAGGAAATCTGAAAAAAAAAAATCAATACCTTAATGTTTGTATTTTAAAAACTCTAGTAAATCTAGATGCTGAAAGTAGAAACCAAAGTTATGGGTCCTATATTTATTTTGTAAACATTTTCTTTGTTATTAGAAGATGAACTGTTTAAGAGTCTCACAATAATTTAATATGAAAATTTTAGAGTATTTTTTCTTCTCTATGCTAGATATATATTTTTAGAACTGTCAACATAGAACTACAGTTATAAGTGTCTTTCTTTGCATGAAATGTCTACAGTTCAGTTCAGGTCAGTTGCTCAGTCATGTTCGACTCTTGTGACTCCATGGACTGGAGCATGCCAGGCCTCCCTGTCCATCACCAACTCCTAGAGCTTGCTCAAACTCATGTCCATCAAGTCAGTGATGGCATCCAACCATATCACCCTCTGTTATCCCCTTCTGCCCCTGCCTTTAATCTTGCCCAGCATCAGGGTCTTTTCCAATGAGCCAGTACTTCACATCAGGTGGCCAAGGTATTGGAGCTTCAGCTTCAGCATCAGTCCTTCCAAAGAAATATTCAGGACTGATTTCCTTTGGGATTGATTGGTTGGATCTCCTTGCAGTCCAAGGGACTCTCAAGAGTCTTCTCCAACACCACAGTTTAAAAGCATCAATTCTTCGGTGATAAGCTTTCTTTATTGTCCAACCCTCACATCCATACATGACTACTGGAAAAACTATAGCTTTGACAAGACGGACCTTTGTTGGCAAAGTAATGTCTGTCTTTAATATGCTGTCTAAGTTGGTCATAGCTTTTCTTCCAAGGAGAAAGTGTCTTTTAATTTCATGGCTGCTGTCACCATCTGCAGGGATTTTGGAGCCCCCAAAATAAAGTGTCTTACTGTTTCCATTGTTTCCCCATCTATTTGCCATGAAGTGATAGGATTGGATGCCATGAACTTAGTTTTCTGAATGTTGAGTTTTAAGCCAACTTTTTCACTCTCCTCTTTCACTTTCATCAAGATGCTCTTTAGTTCTTCATTTTCTGCCATAAGGGTGGTGTCATCTGCATATCTGAGGTTATTCATATTTCTCCCGGTAATCTTGATTCCAGTTTATGCTTCATCCAGCCCAGCATTTCACATGATGTACTCTGCATATAAGTTAAATAAGCTCAGTGACACCATACAGCCTTGACATACTCCTTTCCCAACTTGGAACCATTCTGTTGTTCCATGTCCAGTTATAACTGTTGCTTCTTGACCTGCATACAGATTTTTTAGGAGGTAGGTCAGGTGGTCTGGTATTTCCATCTCTTGAAGTATTTTCCACAGTTTGTTTTGATCCACATAGTCAGAGGCTTTTGCGTAGTCAATAAGGCAGAAGTAGATGTTTTTCTGGAACTCTCTTGCTTTTTCGATGATCCAATGGATGTTGGCAATTTGTTCTCTGGAGAAGGAAATGGCAACCCACTCCAGTATTCTCGCCTGGAAAATCCTATGGACAGAGGAGCTTCTTAGGCTGCAGTCCATGGGATTGCAGAGAGCTGGACATGACTGAACGACTTCACATTCACTTTCACATCCCTCTGCCTTTTATAAATCCAGCTTGAACATTTGAAGTTCTCAGTTCATATACTATTGAAGCCTGGCTTGGAGAATTTTGAGCGTTACTTTGCTAGTATGTGAGATGAGTGCAAATTGTGCAGTAGTTTGAACATTCTTTGGCATTGCCTTTACTATTGCATATAATTACTTCTGGTCACATTTTCAGAGCATTACAATACTTTAGAACATAATTTATGTTAAGATACACAGAATTTGAAGGATTTCACTTCTATATTCTTGAGTTCAGTGGACTGTTATGGTCAAGGTGGTAATTTAGGCATACTCTTGTATATAGGTTGCTTTTTTAATATATGAAACAATTTACTACTGTATTATCCTATTTTTAAATTTCCTTTATTGTTAAAAACAATGTAATTTTTCATACTAGTACCATTTGTTTCTTTTTATGTCAACATTTTTTCCCCAAAATGTTTTAACACAGTATAGAGATTTCTGCCTTAGGTTAAATTGCTCAGTTTAGTTATATACTTTGGAAATATATTTTAAAAATAATATCCTATAAAATGCATTTTCCTTTGCCACATAAATCATTTAAACACTGTTCTACCATTGCTATAGTCTCTTTAAACTTGATTTGAATGTTTATTTATAGCACATTTTGATCACTTTTCAAGTGATAATTTCTAACATTTTTCCCCAGCAATATCATATTTAATCCTATCTGTAACTGCATTTTAACCAGAAATACAATATTTTTACTCAGGAATATCAATTTACTTGAAAAACAAGTATTTATTTGACTTAGAACATCTACAAAAATTCACTCCCACATTTTCTTGTGTCTTATCACCATATTTAAGATGCATTACCATTCATGCCAGTTAGAATATTTACTCACAGAGTTAGGGCTATTACTGCTAATTATTCCCTGAATTGCTTAGGATTTAAATCTAGCATTAAGTACTCCATAGTAAGTTACTTTCTAAGATCCCTCTTTGATGCAATATGGTCAACAGAAAAATCAATTATTTAAGGTCTTAATATTACTATTTGAAACACATTGGCTTGGACTATATTTTTTAAAAACAGGATTAAGGAAAAGATCTTTGTACTATCCACTTGAAACTTGTTATGTCAATTTTCATTCTCTTATACTCTAATCAAAATATTTAGTAGGGTCCAGAAGTGCATTTTCTCCCCATGACCAAAGCTTAACAATTAAATGACACCCACAAGCAATTCTGAAAACAGGAAAAAACTCAGTATGATTCATTTCCAACCAGAAAGCAGAGATTGTTTAATATAGTAAAAAAAATACACACGAATATTTCTGCTTCAAAGACACCTTAAACTCACTGCAGCCATGAAATTAAAAGACACTCACTCCTTGGAAGGAAAGTTATGACCAACCTAGATAGCATATTCAAAAGCAGAGACATTACTTTGCCAGCAAAGGTCCATCTAGTCAAGGCTATGGTTTTTCCTGTGGTCATATATGGATGTGAGAATTGGACTGTGAAGAAAGCTGAGCACCGAAGAATTGATGCTTTTGAACTGTGGTGTTGGAGAAGACTCTTGAGAGTCCCTTGGACTGCAAGGAGATCCAACCAGTCCATTCTGAAGGAGATCAGCCCTGGGATTTCTTTGGAAGGAATGATGCGAAAGCTGAAACTCCAGTACTTTGGCCACCTCATGCGAAGAGTTGACTCTTTGGAAAAGACTCTGATGCTGGGAGGGATTGGGGGCAGGAGGAGAAGGGGACGACAGAGGATGAGATGGCTGGATGGCATCACTGACTCAATGGGCATGAGTCTGAGTGAACTCCTGGAGTTGGTGATGGACAGGGAGGCCTGGCATGCTGTGATTCATATGGTCGCAAAGAGTCAGACACGACTGAGCGACTGAACTGAACTGAAGGCAGAAAAATGTTCCCACCAAAAGAGGTCCCCATCCTAATTCCCAGGAGCTGTGACTTTGTCCTCAAACTTCCTTTGTTGTAAAGGGACTTTGCAAATATGATTATGTTAAAGACATGGAGAGGGGGAGAGTATCCTGGATTATTCAATTGGGTAATCACATGATTATTCAATTTCTAATCACATGAAACCTTAAAAGCCAAGAACCTTTCTGACTGTGGTTGGAAGGAGGCGTGATTATGGAAAAATGGTCAGAGATGGAGGAAGGCAATGAACAGCTATGGAATTTTAGGTACCTTTACAAGTTGGAAAAGGCAAAGAAAGGAATTCTCTGCTAATTGCCTCAAGAAAGGAACACAGCCCTGCCAATCCCTTGGCTTTAGCCTACTGGGACTTGTGTTAAACTTCTAACCTTTATAACTTTAAGGCAGTAAATCTGTGCTGTATTAAGCCATTAAGCTTATAGTAATTTGCTAAGTCAGAAGCACAAAACTAATGCACAGACCAAGATAGAATCTATGACTTAACACTTAAACCAGCCCCCTCCCCACACTGTTCTTGATTTACCAGGGGTATTCCTATACAAGCAAACCTCATTTTATTGCACCTTGCTTCGTTGTACTTCACAGGTATTGTTATTTATTTATTTTTTTATAAATTGAAGGTCTCTGGTAACCAGTGTTGAGCAAGTCTGTCAGTACCGTTTTTTCAACAGCATTTGCTCACTTTGTGTTTCTGTGTCACACTTCGATAATTCTCACAATATTTCAAAACTTTTTCATTATGACTGTATTTAGTATGGTGATCTGTGATCTTGATGTTATTACTAAAACTTGCTGAAGGCTCATATGATGGTTAATATTTCTTAGCAATAAAGTGTTTCTAATTAAGATATATACATTTGACATAATACTATCACACATTTAATAGACTACATGCCCTGGGAAACGAAAACCTTTGTGTGATTCGCTTTATTTCAATATTCACTTTATTGCAGTGGTGAGAAATTGAACCTGCCATGTCTCTGAAGTATGCCTGTATTTTTGACAATTATTTTCTCTACTATATTATAGATTTCATGAAGACCAATTTGCTCATGTTTTCCCCATTTGACTTTAGATAAATTATATACTGTATAGACCTCATTTATCTTATCACACCTGGATATCTTAGTTGTTTGAAGGCATCAGCCTGAAAATAGACTTTCAAGAAACTTTTAAAGCCTTTGAGATATTTGTTTACATGTTAGAGAAATTTAGTGAGGTAAGAATGTGTGTTCCATATTTCCTCCTCCTCACTTTTAAGCACATACCCAGGAATCTTGCATTTCTTTACTTAGGTTATTTTGCAAAGCAGAAAACAGTGGTTGCCTAGAGCCTTTATTTCTGACTTTTATAGAAGTCTAAACTTATTGAAGGAGTTATTTTGGTAGCATATTCTAACTGCCCTACTCTTAAGGGCAACAGAGTAGGGGAAGGATGAATCTTATAAAGACAACAAAGACGTTGAAAATTGAGAGGTGGAGAGAGGGTAATGGAGAGAAGTGTGTCCACAAATCCTTGGTACATATTTGGGGTGATGAGACTTGGAGCTGAGGAGTGGGATGACTGTGCAATGTGCCTTCAGAGGCTGGATTATGGGCACCAAGGTCAGAAGCTGGTCTGAAATTAACAGAGCCAATAGACTAAAGGTTTCACTGTACAATGGACATCTAGACATGGGCTAAGATGGGATTGCTGTCATCAGATTCTTCCCTGACATATGATTCTACATAGAACTCTGTGACAATTCTGGAGTAGTAGACTAAATGTCTCACATACCTGGCAGAAGGACTCAGCATTAAACTGATATGAAGAAAATAACAATATGTCTAAGATATCCTAGAAACTACATTAAAATTTGATGTTAAATTATAGGAATATTTTGTATTCCCCTCAAATGCAGAATTCGGAGAAGACAATGGCAACCCACTCCAGTACTCTTGCCTGGAAAATCCCATGGATTGAAGAGCCTGGTGGGCTGCAGTTCATGGGGTCGCTAAGAGTCAGACACGATTGAACGACTTCACTTTCACTTTTCACTTTCATGCATTGGAGAAGGAAATGGCAACCCACTTCAGTGTTCTTGCCTGGAGAATCCCAGGGACAGGGGAGCCTGGTGGGCTGCCATCTATGGGGTCGCACAGAGTTGGACACGACTGAAGTGACTTAGCAGCTTAACAGTAAATGCAGGATTACTGCATCCTGGTTTGAAGTATTTTGGTGCTCAAATTGTTTATTACAAGTGATACTTCTGATGAAATATATTCTAATCTCCTTTTCTTCAAAAGATATGGCTAAAATATGTACAAATAGCTAGACTTGTAGAGAACTACCGCATAGAGTAAATAAGGGATGGGAATTTGGATAAACAGGATGTTGGATGATTCAAGTAAACTTGTAAAAGTAGGTGATGATTTGAATGAAATAAAATGCTTTTTCAGGAGAGAATGAAGAGGTGACAAGTGTAGTAGCTACCTCCCATTCACATTTGATGACAGGAACTAGAATCTGGGTCAGCTAGATTGTGATGGACATTGTGAAGAAAACACTATTAACAAGGTATAAATCAGGTTTTAAGGGAATGGGGAAAATAAATAATAAAGGAGAACCACAGGTTAACACTTTCATAGAGACATTACTGAATTTTGGAGATAAAAATTTTTTCTGATAGCATATATTTTTAAAAAACAAGAAACATTTATAATGATTATTTAAGTGGAAAAACTGAAATAAGCTCTCCGTGGTAGCAGCTAGCAAAGGTATAAGCCTACAATGATTTCTCCTTTCAAATTGAATTTTTTTTTCATTCATGCTTCACAGCTTCTTTGGTTTCCTAGCATATTCATTTCTAGTTGGTTGCCTCCTATCAATAATTATTTTTCAATAATTCCTATATGATCCAACCTTTCATTAGCTTCAAATATAGTTTTTGTTCTTGAATATTGCCCTTTAAAAAAAGAGTTGTCCAATTTATCTTAGTCATGCCTCTGAGAAACATATTCCACTAGTTCTTCCCCCTTCTGACTACCTAGTCCTGAAGCGTTCACATAAGCATAACATCGTAACTATTTATTCAAGTGAGCAGATAAGGCAATGGCACCCCACTCCAGTACTCTTGCCCGGAAAAATCCCATGGGCAGAGGAGCCTGGTGGGCTGCAGTCCATAGGGTCCCTAAGAATTGGACACGATTGAGCGACTTCACTTTCACTTTTCACTTTCATGCATTGGAGAAGGAAATGGCAACCCACTCCAGTGTTCTTGCCAGGAGAATCCCAGGGACAGGGGAGCCCGGTGGGCTGCCATCTATGGGGTCGCACAGAGTCGGACACAACTGAAGCGACTTAGCGGCAGCAGCAGCAGCATTCAAGTGAGCTAAATGACAGGTGTTTCCTTATGATGACCTGGTTTCTATCCTTTCTCTGTTCAGCCTAAATTTAAGCTTTTCTAGAGAAATGACTGGAAAATCCCATGGACAGAGGAGCCTGGTAGGCTGCAGTCCATGGGGTTGCTAAGAGTCAGACACGACTGATCGACTTCTCTTTCACTTTTCACTTTCATGCATTGGAGAAGGAAATGGCACTCCAGTGTTCTTGCCTGGAGAATTCCAGGGACGGCGGGGCCTGGTGGGCTACTGTCTATGGGGTCACACAGAGTTGGACACGACTGAAGTGACTTAGCAGCAGCAGAGAAATGATAGGAAGCTTTCAACTAGACTCTGTCTTAAGGCATATCTTTGTAAATTATTAAAATAAGAAAAAGTAGAAGTTGAGTCATTTAAGTTCAAGAAAACAGGCTAATTTAGGAGGAGGTGTGATCCTGAGAGGAGAAGGCAATGGCGCCCCACTCCAGTACTCTTGCCTGGAAAGTCCCATGGACCGAGGAGCCTGGTGGGCTGTAGTCCATAGGGTCCCAAAGAGTCGGACACGACTAAGTGACTTCCCTTTCACTCTTTACTTTCATGCATTGGAGAAGGAAATGGCAACCCACTCCAGTGTTCTTGCCTGGAGAATCCCAGGGACAGGGGAGCCTGATGGGCTGCCGTCTGTGGGGTCGCACAGAGTCGGACACAACTGAAGCGACTTAGCAGCAGTGATCCTGAGAACTGAACCCAATCTTCCTATTCTGCTTACCAGGAATCCATGGCTGAGTAGTAGAGTGAGAATTCTAAAGTACATGTGTGAGTAGCAACTACACAAAGTTTGTCATTTTATTACTACCTTCACCAAGAAACTTTGAGAAGGCCAACTGTCACGCTCGTTGGTAGTCACATTTATCACTGATACAAGACAGCAATAAATTGACCTGTCATATAATAAAAAAAAAAAATCTTATCCCTGTAGGGGGAACTCAATAAATTGGTTTTCCTGGACCCTTGCCTTCTGGCTGGGAAGGCATCACTACACTCAGTTGTAAAACGGGGATACAAAATGAATTATACTTCCAAATAATGACTTTAACTTGCCTGAGTGTACCAAGTGAATAATGCTGGGCAGTGCATATGAAAATAAACAGAGGTAGAATACTGACAGTATCCTAAACTGTCTCAGTAAAGATGAAAATATATTCACAACAAAGGAGACAACACTGAATAAAATGGCGTGTAGATTATTTCTGTTCATTAGGAGTCAGATGTAATTCTAGGCGTTTCTGCCAATCCAAAACTTCCTAAAATTTCCTTCATCATCAGTTTCTTGCTAAACCTCCTTGTTCAATTTCCTGGTGTTTAATTAAATTATACCAGGTTTTGATTCTTCAGATTTCTTAAGCAAGCAAGCACTTTCGTACACATTGGAAGGATGACACTCACATTCAGCTTTGCCACAATGAACAAACAGTGGTTGAGAACACATACCTGCTCTTTGCACCATTCCTCACGGGTTTGGACCCACAGGCAGGCAGAGTTCACAGATGCACTGCACTGTTTCATATGCATTCTGCGATATTCAGGACTCTACATCCAAGCACAGACATTAAACAGAAACTAAAACAGGATGTATTGTTGTTTCCAATCAATTCCAGTGGGGCCATAACTCTAAATGCCTTCCTTTAGTGAAATCCACTGGATGAAATGTTAAGCAGGATGGACAAAAACACAGTAATTCCTGGATTATGTTCTAAATACTTCTACTTATTCAGGTAATTCTTCTACTTTACAACTTTTGCTTCAGATTCCTTCACCAAGAACTCTAATTTGTGGAAATACACTTAACTGCCTCCACCACCACTTCAAGCGCTACATTGTATAATAATGATGTAACTTATGAGTCTTATGTTCAGTCAGTTCAGTTTAGTTGCTCAGTCGTGTCCAACTCTTTGAGACCCCATGAATCGCAGCACGCCAGGCCTCCCTGTCCATCACCAACTCCCGGAGTTCACCCAAACTCATGTGCATCGAGTCAGTGATGCCATCCAGCCATCTCATTCTCTGTCGTACCCTTCTCCTCCTGCCCCCAAGCCCTCCCAGTATCAGGGTCTTCTCCAATGAGTCAACTCTTCGCATGAGGTGGCCAAAGTACTGGAATTTCAGCCTCATCATCAGTCCTTCCAATGAACACCCAGGACTGGTCTCCTTTAGGATGGACTGGTTGGATCTCCTTGCAGTCCAAGGGACTCTCAAGAGTCTTCTCCAACACCACAGTTCAAAAGCATCAATTCTTCGGTGTTCAGCTTTCATCACAGTCCAACTCTCACATCCATACATGACTACTGGAAAAACCATAGCCTTGACTAGATGGACCTTTGTTGGCAAAGTAATATCTCTGCTTTTGAATATGCTATCGAGGTTGGTCATGACTTTCCTTCCACGGTAATTTTTACAGGAAGTGTTTCATTTTGAAGTCATTTTCTTTTAGAGAAAAATTAGGAAATTCACATTTAATACTACATTTAATTAAATAAAAAATCAAAGACCTTTTCATATCTTGCTGCTGCTACTGCTGCTAAGTTGCTTCAGTCATGTCTGACTCTGTGTGACCCCATAGATGGCAGCCCACCAGGCTACCCCATCCCTGGGATTCTCCAGGCAAGAACACTGGAATGGGTTGCCATTTCCTTCTCCAATGCATGAAAGTAAAAAGTGAAAGTGAAGTCGCTCAGTTGTGTCTGACTCCTAGCGACCCCATGGACTGCAGCTTACCAGGCTCCTCCATCCATGGGATTTTCCAGGCAAGAGTACTGGAGTGGGGTGCCATTGCCTTCTCTGTTTTATATCTTAGAAAGTGGTTTAAAGTTATAAGCATGATATAGATGTCTATGGGTACATCTGTTTGTATATTTTAACCTTATCACCATTCTCTTCCACAGACCAAAGTTTTGCAAAATCTTGCATATTTTATCCTTCCTCAAATCTCACATAGCCTCCTCCTCTCCCCTTCTGCTGATTAATCTCATTACTAATTTTGTTTGAAAGTTCATTTTGTCACAATCAAATTTACCAAAGTTCCTTCCTTGATTCCATTTTTGCTCCCAGTATGCTTGACATGGGGCTTCCTTAGAGATCTCTTTTTCTGAGATGCAATGGATAGACCTCCAGACTCAGGACACAGTGACATTAGACACTCATATATTTCTGATGTGTGACTTATTCAGACATAGGTAGTAGTAGTTCAAGTAGTGCAGGACTAAACCAGTGAAGTCTCTTTTACATATATCTTTTCTTGAGCCAAAAGTAAAGAAAAATCAAGTTAATGCTTTGTCCTAGAAGAGTCTCTTCCTAATGTGTCTCTTAAAAATTACTTTGTAATGTGGCTGACATTAAACACATATAGACATACATTCACACCTCCCAAACTACATAATCTACCATGATTAAAAAAAAAACACATACAAAACTTTTTGGATCAGTCTATCAGTCTGGACTAAAAAATACTTTGGAAAGAAAAATTATTATAAGAAAATATTCACACTAAAAAAACCAACCCTGTAATATACCCTGCATTACTGGAAACAGAACCTGCCTCTCTTGGTTCAGTGTTATCTCAAAAGTGTTAGATGAACTTGACTTATATTTACATATAGTCACAAAACTTCTACATTAAATAGCAGCCAACTCCCCCCAAACAAATTTATCTTTCCCATTAAAATATGTAAAGTATGTTTTTATGCCACTGGATGAGGATAGAGATGATACAATGATAGCTGATACTCTATTAAATGGGTATTTTTTAAAATTGAAGTATAGTTAATTCAACTATACTTGATGTTCAAGCTGGTTTTAGAAAAGGCAGAGGAACAAGAGATCAAATTGCCAACATCCGCTGGATCATTGAAAAAGCAAGAGAGTTCCAGAAAAACATCTATTTCTGCTTTATTGACTATGCCAAAGCTTTTGACTGTGTGGATCACAATAAACTGTGGAAAATTCTGAAAGAGATGGGAATACCAGACCACCTGATCTGCCTCTTGAGAAATTTGTATGCAGGTCAGGAAGCAACAGTTAGAACTGGACATGGAACAACAGACTGGTTCCAAATAGGAAAAGGAGTTCGTCAAGGCTGTATATTGTCACCATTAATTTAACTTATATGCAGAGTACATCATGAGAAACACTGGACTGGAAGAAACACAAGCTGGAATCAAGAAATTATTAGTATCAAGGAATGATACTAAGGCTGAAACTCCAGTACTTTGGCCACTTGATGCGAAGAGTTGACTCATTGGAAAAGACTCAGATGCTGGGAGGGATTGGGGGCAGGAGGAGAAGGGGACGACAGAGGATGAGATGGCTGGATGGCATCACTGACTCGATGAACGTGAGTCTGAGTGAACTCCGGGAGTTGGTGATGGACAGGGAGGCCTGGCCTGCTGCGATTCACGGGGTCGCAGAGAGTCGGACACGACTGAGCGACTGATCTGATCTGATCTGATAGTTAATTCACATCATTAGCTTTAGGTATACAGAATAGTGATTCAGTATTACTAGAGATTATAATTCCTTGTTATAGAAGATAATGGCTATAATTGCCTGTGTTATACAGTGTATCTTTGTTGCTTATCTATTTTACATACATAGCAGGTTGTATCTCTTAGTCCCATATCCCTAACGCGCCCCTTCCTCTCTCCTCACGGGCAACCACTAGTTATCTGTGATTCTGTTTCTGTTTTGCATATATACTCATTTGATTATTTTTAAAAAATATTCCATGTATAAGTGATATTATTCAGTATTTGTCTTTCTCTGACTTTATTTCACTAAATATAATATCATCTAGGTTCATCCATGTTGC
This sequence comes from Bos indicus, assembly GCF_029378745.1. Lineage (NCBI taxonomy): Eukaryota > Metazoa > Chordata > Mammalia > Artiodactyla > Bovidae > Bos > Bos indicus. The sequence continues at coordinate 53,748,462 of NC_091780.1, read as the reverse complement.
TGCAAAGGGCAGAATTTCATTCTTTTTTTATGGCTGTTATTATTCTATGTGTACATGTATGTGTGTATATACACATATCCCTGAATGAATAAATGTGTATATATATGCTTCTTCTTTTTCCATTCATGTGGTATATGTATACCATGCCATCACCATTCATCTGTTGATGGCCAGTGGGTTGCTTCTGTTTGGCTATTGTAAGTAGTACTGCCTGGGATAGTGCTGCATGGGGCTGCCTGTATCTTTCCAAACTGGTGTTTTTGTTTTCTCCAGCTATATACTTAGGAGTGGAATTGCTGGGTTCTACTTTTAGTTTCTGAGGAAACTCTGCATTGTTTTTTTATAGTGGCTGCACATTTATATTCCCACAAACACTGTTTAAGTGTTCCCTTTTCCTCATATCCTTGCCAGCATTTGACATTTGTAGACTTTTTGAGATTGCCATGCTGACAGATATGAGGTGATATCTTGTGGTTTTGATTTACATTTTATAGATGAAAAAAATACTCAAGTACAAATATTGAGTAATTCTTATTAAGTCACCATATACCATGGTATTCATTAAATAATTGTTGAGCTATGAGTAAGCTTATAATATGAAAAATATTGAACAATCTTATAAACATAGATCAAATATAGAAAAAATTCTGTGACATCCAATAAGAATACTCTCAACCTTGTATCATTTCACCTTTTGCCATATTACCATTTGCTCAGTATTTGCTCTATTTTTAAATATTTTATCCCAAATGCTATTTAGCACAAAAAACTATCATTAAAAAAACCTTCTCTAAATAATAAACTATGTCCCTTATTATAAGGAAAATATAGAAGTCACTTTAGACAATTTTCCCCTAAACAGTTTATACTGGACAATTTCTATAAGCCCACAAACCATGTAACTTTTACAATATTTCTCGGTATGTAAGCTCCAGAATTAATTTAGTACACTAAATGAAAAGTCACTCTTTTCAGAATGAAAATTCATAAGTTCTACTATAACCAGTGGCTGGGATAGTATTTATCAGCTATAGTTTAAAAATCACATTATTTTATAGACTTTGTCCAACTATTTTATGGAATTTCTAGCCACTCTTGGAAAAAAGCTATCTTTTACTAGTCCTATGAATTTATTAAAGTGGCATATTTATAATCATGTGTAATATCTCAATAGATGCAGAGAAAGCCTTTGACAAAATTCAACATCCATTTATGATAAGAACTCTCCAGAAAGCAGGAATAGAAGGAACATACATAATAAAAGCTATATATGACAAACCCACAGCAAACATTATCCTCAATGGTGAAAAATTGAAAGCATTTCCTCTAAAGTCAGGAACAAGACAAGGGTGCCCACTTTCACCATTACTATTCAACATAGTTTTGGAAGTTTTGGCCACAGCAATCAGAGCAGAAAAAGAAATAAAAGGAATCCAAATTGGAAAAGAAGAAGTAAAACTCTCACTGTTTGCAGATGACATGATCCTCTACATAGAAAACCCTAAAGACTCCACCAGAAAATTACTAGAACTAATCAATGACTATAGTAAAGTTGCAGGATATAAAATCAACACACAGAAATCCCTTGCATTCCTATACACTAATAATGAGAAAACAGAAAGATAAATTAAGGAAACAATTCCATTCACCATTGCAATGGAAAGAATAAAATACTTAGGAATATATCTACCTAAAGAAACTAAAGACCTATATATAGAAAACTATAAAACACTGGTGAAAGAAATCAAAGAGGACACTAATAGATGGAGAAATATACCATGTTCATGGATTGGAAGAATCAATATAGTGAAAATGAGTATACTACCCAAAGCAATTTATAGATTCAATGCAATCCCTATCAAGCTACCAACAGTATTCTTCACAGAGCTAGAACAAATAATTTCACAATTTGTATGGAAATACAAAAAACCTTGAATACCCAAAGCGATCTTGAGAAAGAAGAATGGAACTGGAGGAATCAACCTTCCTGACTTCAGGCTCTATTACAAAGCCACAGTCATCAAGACAGTATGGTACTGGCACAAAGACAGAAATATTGATCAATGGAACAAAATTGAAAGCCCAGAGATAAATCCACACACATATGGACCCCTTATCTTTGACAAAGGAGGCAAGAATATACAATGGATTAAAGACAACCTCTTTAACAAGTGGTGCTGGGAAAACTGGTCAACCACTTGTAAAAGAATGAAACTAGAACACTTTCTAACACCATACACAAAAATAAACTCAAAATGGATTAAAGATCTAAACGTAAGACCAGAAACTATAAAACTCCTAGAAGAGAACATAGGCAAAACACTCTCTGACATACATCACAGCAGGATCCTCTATGACCCACCTCCCAGAATACTGGAAATAAAAGCAAAAATAAACAAATGGGACCTAATTAAACTTAAAAGCTTCTGCACAACAAAGGAAACTATTAGCAAGGTGAAAAGGCAGCCTTCAGAATGGGAGAAAATAATAGCAAATGAAGCAACTGACAAACAACTAATCTCAAAAATATACAAGCAACTCCTACAGCTCAACTCCAGAAAAATAAACGACCCAATCAAAAAATGGGCCAAAGAACTAAATAGACATTTCTCCAAAGAATACATGCAGATGGCTAACAAACACATGAAAAGATGCTCAACATCACTCATTATCAGAGAAATGCAAATCAAAACCACTATGAGGTACCATTTCACGCCACTCAGAATGGCTGCAATCCAAAAGTCTACAAGCAATAAATGCTGGAGAGGATGTGGAGAAAAGGGAACCCTCTTACACTGTTGGTGGGAATGCAAACTAGTACAGCCACTATGGAGAACAGTGTGGAGATTCCTTAAAAAACTGGAAATAGAACTGCCTTATGATCCAGCAATCCCATTGCTGGGCATACACACCGAGGACACCAGAAGGGAAAGAGACACGTGTACCCCAATGTTCATCGCAGCACTGTTTATAATAGCCAGGACATGGAAGCAACCTAGATGTCCATCAGCAGATGAATGGATAAGAAAGCGGTGGTACATATACACAATGGAGTATTACTCAGCCATTAAAAAGAATACATTTGAATCAGTTCTAATGAGATGGATGAAACTGGAATCTATTATACAGAGTGAAGTAAGCCAGAAAGAAAAACACCAATACAGTATACTAATGCATATATATGGAATTTAGAAAGATGGTAACAATAACCCTGTGTACGAGACAGCAAAAGAGACACTGATGTATAGAACAGTCTTATGGACTCTGTGGGAGAGGAAGAGGGTGGGGAGATTTGGGAGAATGGCATTGAAACATGTATAATATCATGTATAAAACGAGTCGCCAGTCCAGGTTCGATGCACGATGCTGGATGCTTGGGGCTGGTGCACTGGGATGACCCAGAGGGAGGGTATGGGGAGGGAGGAGGGAGGAGGGTTCAGGATGGGGAACACAGGTATACCTGTGGCGGATTCATTTCGATATTTGGCAAAACTCGTACAATCTTGTAAAGTTTAAAAATAAAATAAAATTTAAAAAAAAAGAAAAGAAAAAAAATAAATGGTGTTGGAGGACTAATAAACTATTTTCATGAACAAAATACTGAGTAGCAGATATTATGTTTAACAGCAGCCATTATTATCTTCATTTATAATTGCAGTTTCTAATGAGTTTGAGATCCTCCTTCTCCCCCTTCTTTTACACAAAGCTAATTCCAAGTTTTAAGGGTAAATCATGGGTAGTCTAAGTAGCCCATTTCTGTGGCTCAGTTCTGTTGCCAGGCATTGTTTCAATTTGGGCTTGTGATGCAATCCTGGCTAATGAGATAAATAAAAACATTTACTGAGAGACGCTTGAAATTGTTTCTTAGATCTTACAAAGTTCAGAGAGAGAATCCCTCTTTCTCTGATGGGCATTGTCATATCTGTGATCTTGCGGTTATAATAGCAGGCAGCCTAAGGACAAATTCAACCACAGAAAGTGGGAAGATGGTAATAATTTGGCACCATGATGGTATGATTATGCTACTAAATTAACCAATTCTGGGCTGTACTTTGCCTTGAATCTGGTTACATAAACATAAATTGTTCTTTATTATATGATCCCAGGGTAGTTAGTTTTCCTATTCGTGAAGTGAAAATATTGGAATAGATATATGAATGCCTCTATCCCAAATTTTACATTTTATTTGCAATCTCTAAACTCATTAGTAAATTTTAAAAATATGGTATTATAACTTCTATATTTGAGTATGTAACAATAAAATGAATTGCAACTTGTATTCTTAGATTCACCATACAGGATATGACTTAATTTATTACGTATATGTATACTATATACATGTGGGTAAGAATAATCAAAAACATTTTTAGAGAAAGTACAAGTTTAGTCAATTGTACTAAAAACTACAAAAATATGTACATTCTTCTAAAATATCTTGCATATAGTATATATGTATGTGTGCTGAGTCTCTTCAGTCATGGGTTGCCATCTATGGATACTGTTTATTGAATAGTACTAAATATTGATATTAAATATCATGAATTGGCTATAACAGATCCTCTCACATTCTTACAAATTCTAGAATGAGAATTTACCTTCAGTCAATTTTCTATTTCTTTTTTTCCTGGAAACTTCATACGAGTAGAACATTGCTTATGGTAAAATTGACCAATTGACGAGTAGAACATTGCTTATGGTAAAATTGACCAATTCCAAACTGCATGTGGAATGAGAAAATTTTGTAAATACTTAGTATAAAGCCATGGTTTTGAGCATTCTTGATTGCAGTGACCCTTGTAACTTGCCTGTCCTTTGCTGAACCTGAAAACCATACCCACTGAATTGTCACAAGCAACATTAGCTCCTCTAAGGAATAAGTATTACCCTGGGATGGCTTCTGTACCTCACCAATATGTCACCTTTCATTCCCTCACCCTGGTCTATCATCTGAAGAACCATAGAGGATAGTTCCTGGATGCTACACACACTATTTCAAGGACACCCATACAAGTTGGATAGGCATCACTACCCTGTTGGAAAATTGTGTTTTCTGGCCTAAATTCTTCTAAGTAAACCCATTGTTAAACATGGCCTATGACAGGTATCTTATGAGCCTGACTGTTCAGTGGACTATGGTCCTTAGAAAATTCATAATTGATCATTTGTTTACCAGAAGAAATCCTATCCTCTCTAATGTGAAAATAGAATTTTCAATTAAATAAGTCATGTATTGGATGCTATCTATCCTTGTAAACTATCCTTGTAAAAATTGAGATACAAAAAGAACAAAAAGAGACCTTTACTTCTGGTTAAGTTATGAAAAGTTGTGGGAAACTGTTGCTCCCTACAAAAGCAAACAAAAAATGTGAATATAAACCAGATAAAACCAAGTCACAATTACTTTAAAAGGCAACAGAAGGTGGATGATGAATTTAATTAAAGAAACTGAGGCAAATTTAAGAGAAAAAAGTCTATTCTAAGAGAGAACAGTTACATGGCTATTTTCACTGGAAAATGGTGGGAGAAGGAGGAATCCCATGGAACCTCAGCTTTAGAAAATGTCTGCAGCTACCTCCAACTTTTCCCACTGATTTTCAGTGAGTGCATAGGTAATATGCCAAAGACAGGGCCAGGCAATAAAGCTGAAAGATTAACATAGGAGGCACATGGGACCTTCCCAAGCATGTAAATCATCCCTCCAAATACTGAGATCAGCAAGACAGAGAATAACTGAGGTACAGAAAGCTAGTGTAGGTGTTAAAAACTAAGAGGATTGCCAAATATTCCTGAAAACTGGACACTATAGTATAAATTGTGAGATCTCTAGAGACTTACTAATCACCTCTCAAAACATTTGAAGCTGAGTGTGAACCAAATATATCAATAGTTGTAAGAGTGCCCAGACTCTGCTCAACTAGTAGAATGACATGGTAACATTATCAACCTTCCAAAGGAAAAGACATACTTTTCCTTATCACTTACTCTTAGTCTCCAATGTTATTTTACACAATGCCTAACATACTATAATTTTTTTTAATTTCCACGAAGATGCAGGAAAATGAGACCCAAGATGAGAAAAGCAAATATACTCTAGAAACAAATACACAGATGGCCTGATATTTTAATTTTCAGAAGGGAATTTAGAGGAACTATAATAATTATACAGAAGCATACATGAAAGTTGTATGCATTAGCCAGAGTTCTCCAGAGCAGCAGAACCAAGATAATAAACACACACACACATACATACACACACTGACATATTTATGGAAACTGAGAAGTCCCTAAATCTGCCATCTACAAGCTAGAGAACCAGGAAAACTGGTTGTATACTTTAGTCTGAGTTTGAAGACCTGAAAATCAGAGAAGCTGATGGTGTAACCTGCAGTCTGAGGACAAAGGCCTGAGAACCAGGGGTATGTTATAAGTCCCAGAAACAGAAAGGCCAGAGAACAAGAAGCTCATACACTCAAAGGCACTAGGAAATAGACACTCCAGGTTAAGGGAGAGAGAGAATTCACCCTTCCTTTGCCTTTTCATTCTGTTCAGGCCCTCGATGGATTAAGTGATGCTCACTTACACCGATGAAGACAGGTCTTCTTTTAATTAGCCTACTTAATCAAATGCTATTTTTTCCAGATACTCTCATAGACACAGCTAAAAATAATGTCTTACTGTCTGGTTGGGCATCCCTTTGCCTAATCAAATTGACACACAGAAAATTACTATCACAGTGTATAATAGGCGTACGTGTGTTAAACATGATAAAATTTAGCAGAAACCTGGAAACTATTTTTTTTTAAAGCCAAAATGAAAATGCTTAAAATAAATATATAAATATACTATTTTTTAAAAATAAATTCACCTCAGATCTTAAAGTAGTCACTTAATCCTCTTTGGAGTCAGCAGAGAAAAGATCATTAAAACTGAAGATAGTCCAAACTGAAACATAAGATAAAATGATAAACACAACAAAGAGTCGCTCCCTGCTCACTGCAACTAGAGAAACCTGTGCAAAACAAGGAAGACCCAGCACAGCCCACGCTAAATAAATAGATGTTCACAAGAGAATGAAAGCGAATAAAATTATGACAGGCTGTCTGGAAATATGTGGAGAATTAAATGTATGTATATGATTATTGGAGTACATGATAAAGAGGAGAGAGAAGATAGGGCAGAAAATTATTTGAAAAGGTAATGGGCAAAACTTTCTCTAAATACGTGAAATATATCACAGAGGTTCAAAAAGATGAAACTGCCTCAAGAAGGAAAATGCAAATAAAACCACATTAGGTCCACCAGATTAGGTTGATCATTCTAACTGCTGAAAACCAAAGATACAGCAAAAATTTAAAAAGCATCCAGGGTCTAACACAAGATGATTAAATAGAAACAACAATTAAAAAAAAAAAAAAAAAAAAACCAGCTGCTTCTCATGAGAAATAATGAGGGCCAGAAAACAAAAGACATCTTTAAAATATAAAAATGGGGGGAAAAATAAACCCATCTACTTACAATTCTGTATCACTGAAAACACTATGTAGATATGAAAGCAAAAACTATTTTCTGAGACTTCATCTTCAGCAGACCTGCATTATAAGGGATACTGAAAGTTTTTTAAACTGAAAGAAATGATTACATACAGAAATTTGGCTGCTGAAAAAAAAAATAGAAGTCAATATCTGGGTATTTATGAAATACCTTTACAAGTTAACTTATGAACAAACTATATAAATGTGTGTGAATATATATATATACTATATATGTATATAATCACTAGTGACTCAAGAAAATAATAATTCATGGAATTATTACATATGTAGAAAAATTGATGAGATCAAAATTCATGAGAAGAATAAAGTATTATAAAGTTTTACCTATAAGTTCATAAAGATAGTCCTATTATTTGAAAACAGACTGAAGTTAATATGCATATTAACAGTTATATCCAGTGATCATGGTATTGGGATCTTTAGTTACATGCGAGTAACAGCAGGAACCCATATTTCCCTATGGTGATTGAAGTCATGCTGCTGCTGATAAGTCATTTCAGTCATGTCTGACTCTGTGTGACCTCATCGATGGCAGCCCACCCAGGGTCCCCCCTCCCTGGGATTCTCCAGGCAGGAACACTGGAGTGGGTTGCCATTTCCTTCTCCAATGCATGAAAGTGAAAAGTGAAAGTGAAGTCACTCAGTCGTGTCTGACCCTCAGCGACCCCATGGACTGCAGCCTTCCAGGCTCCTCCATCCATAGGATTTTCCAGGCAAAAGTACTGGAGTAGGATGCCATTGCCTTCTCCTGGATTGAAGTCATACCCACTGCAGAACTACACATGAGGTGAAGCTCAATGGGGAAGTCTGCTTATATCCCAGTCTTACTATTACTAGTTATTATCATTATCCAGACTTAACCTTCAACCCAGGGAAGAGTATTAGAAAAGAGAGAAGGATGGTAAAAGTGTTAGCTCCAGCTGAAAGCATGTAGATTCTATGGCTTTTCCCCAGGTCTGTCTCTTCTCTCAAACAATAAAAACTATACAGAAAGATTCCTACAAAGTAGAAGACAAAACAGACTTGGTAAGGGGATATTAGATTTCACAAATCCAGTGGAAGCTGTTCCTCAACTCGGTCCCTCCCCCCTTATCCATATAATTCTTAAAAATTTATTTTTATTAAATGGCAACCCACTCCAGTATTCATGCCTGGGAAATCTCATGGACAAATCGCCTGGTGGGCTACGTTCATGGGGTCACAGAATTGGACACGACTGAAGCAACTGAGTATGCATAGTTGATTTACAATGTCGTGCTTCAGGTGTAGAGCAAAGTGAATTCGTTAAACATATGTTCACTTTTTTTTTAAGATTCTTTTCCCATATTATTACAGAGTATTGAGTAGAGTTACCTGTGCTATACAGTAGGTCCTTATTGTTATTTATTTTATATATAGTAGTATGTATGTGTCAATCCCAAGCTCCCAATTTATCCCTACCCCCACCCCTTATCCCCTGGTGACCGTAAGTTTGTTTTCTACTTTTGTGACTTTATTTCTGTTTTGTGAATAAGTTCATTTGTACCCCTCTTCTTTAAGATGCCACATACAAGCAATATCATATGATATTTGTCTTTCCCTGACTTGTGTCCCTCTGTATGACAATCTCTAGGAATTTTTAAAGCAGCATTAGCTTGCCTAGAACGGCTCCCTTTGAAAATTCAGTAATATCTACAAAGGATTAAGCATGGCCTTTTGCATAAGTTTCTACAAAGAGAGGTAAGCAAAACCAGAAGATGTTTGGCAAATATCTGCTGTAGGCCTAAAGCTGTACGTTATTGGTCATATACAGAAGTATATAAGATGTGATAAAGATTCTTATATGGTAATATAGGAATTAATATTTTCCTTGTGGGCAATTGATAATTCTGGAAGATTTCAGAGGAGTAATTAAATAACATTGTGGTGTTTAGATAAATATTGACAGAGAATACGAGCATATAAATCCATGCCAGAATACCCAGATGGCCCTGAATAAGAATAAAATCCATGTCAGTGACATGAGAAAAGGAGAAACAGTTGGGGAAAGTGAAAATAAAAACACATTCAGTATATAGTATGTACTATGTCCTCCTATGTTTAAGTGATTCTTACAGCATCTATTATTTAGAGGATATTTTCATTATATCAGTAAGGGAATTGAGACATGAGGACTTTGTCACGTTAAAGACCACACAAATCACAAGTGGAGAAACCAGGATTGGAAACTAATAATAATGAGTCTCTAAAAACATTATTGTATTCTTGAATAAGGAGATGTATTTTTGAAATAAATTGAATTTTCTGTCTGATTCTATCTGAGATTTTAGGAAGAGACAAGAGAGAAACTATATAGTTATTACTGTGGGTACTGTGCCATTTACCAAAGAAGAAGAATATGTTTTAAGGTTGAAAAAATTCAAGTTTTATATTAAGCTTGAGATTTTCACAGAGTATGAAAGTGAATATTTCTAAAATTATGTTGGAAATATATGTATGAAATTTAGGAAAGACGTTTACTGCTTCTAGAAGGCAGGACCATATTTAGTCTCCTTTTGTCCACCTAGCACCTTGCACAGTAACATGACATGTTGAACTCATGAAAGCTGATGAGAATGTCTACAGACAGAAGAATGTGCTTAGAACACAGAACTAAGGAAAGAGCACTCAGATTGGTCAAAGTAGAAACTGGAAAATGAAGGACCACAAAATGTACCAAAAATCAGAAATTACAAGCGATGATAAAATCAGATGTTACCAAAAGTTCAAGTAGATGAGATTTTACAAGATATAACTTGATTGTATTTAACAACTAATAGAAATGTCAACGAAATACAAAATTTTAGTGTTCTAAGTCTAGTATTCTAAGACTACAAGTAGTAAAGTGTGTTGACTTGATTGGCAAAATAAAGAAAGTCATTTCAATGAAGGGGAAGTTAGGAATGGTGAAGCTAATACAAGTCATAAGTCATCAAGCCAAAGAAAATATTTTCAGATGAGACTGGGCACATTCAGGGAAGTACGGCCATAGACAAGAAAATGTTTTCAAATGCTTGAGTCAAGGCTTTGACTGCACTTGAGATGTGAAGACTGCCCCCTCATTAAGAGTATAATAGGGCCTTTGAGGCTTGTGCAGTTGGCTGTAATTGAAATGCATTATTTCTAGAGAAAATTGTTTGCTCTTAGAAGTAGCTGTGACTAAATGAATTCGTGATTCATGAAACAATCTAATTTTGCTCTTTCAAACTAAAATTCTTCACATAACTATATAGTTTTTTAAAAGTAATATGACATCAGTGCAAAAAGGTTCTGCATGCATATTAAATAGCTATTCATTTGATGTTGATTCAACAAACAAAAACTTGAAAGACTATCAGAAAATAATACACTGAAAAAATTTCGAGTTTGACAGAAGTTGATAATCTAGGAGGTATGTTTTGACTAGCATCCTTTGTGACTACCATATCATTTTCCAGGCTGTGCTTTATAGTTTGTTCAAACAATGTCATTTCTTAAAAAGGCGCCAATTCCCAGTAAGCTTTCCCTGTTGACTTGGATGTTTCTGCAAAGCAGATATGAAGCTCTTTCTTACTTTTTTTTTTTTTAATTAAACCAGTGTTTCTCAGCACGGGACCTTGTTGCCTCTGCATGTGTGGAATAAGCATGTGTGTTCACTAGGATTGGGCTGGGATGCTCACTAAGAAGGTCACAGGAAATGAGTCCACCAGTCATGCAGTTTCAGTACACCTTTCCTGACCAGTTTCAGGGGTAAGCCAGATTGTATGAAATGCTTATGACAGAGTTCAGACTTTACACAAGTCTCCTGTTAATCTCCGTGGTTCTCCTTCCAGCCAAGGGGACACATCTCCCCTGTGTATGACCCCAGCTAGGATGCCCAATCCATGACCTGTTCACTTTCAGGGTTGGTCTCTGCCCAGGTATATTCTCCCTTTTCTCTGAGTCCTGACTTGTTTCCCCTTCCTTTCTGATTACATATGGATCTTTCTTACAGCCATGGATGTACAAGGGTCTTTCTGCCAGATTCAATGAAAATCTTTCCACACGTGGATGTATTTTTTGTTGTGCTCATGGGGAAGGGTGAGTTCTACGTTCTCCTACTCCACCATATTGTTAAATCCCTCAAAAAGTTATTTTTTAAATTCTTGACCCCCCAAATTTTCCCCCTAGAAGCAGTCCTGTGCTATTGGGAATGCATGATATATCTCACTCAAAATATACAGTGAGTGAGGCCTATTTCAAATCCTAAAAGACAATGCTGTGAAAGTGCTGCACTCAATATGCCAGCAAATTTGGAAAACTCAGCAGTGGACACAGGACTGGAAAAGGTAATTTTCATTCCAATCCCAAAGAAAGGCAATGCCAAAGAATGCTCAAACTACTGCACAATTGCACTCATCTCACACACTAGCAAAGCAATTTTCAAATTTCTCCAAGCCAGGCTTCAACAATACGTGAACCATGAAATTCCAGATGTTCAAGCTGGTTTTAGAAAAGGTAAAGGAACCAGAGATCAAATTGCTAACATCCATTGGATCATTGAAAAAGCAAGAGAGTTCCAGAAAAACATTCTGGAACTATTGACTACTTCTTCTATTGACTGCTCTATTGACTACACCAAAGCCTTTGACTGTGTGGATCACAACAAACTGTGGAAGAGTCTTCAAGAGATGGGAATACCAGACTACCTGACCTGCCTCTTGAGAAATCTATGTACAGGTCAAGAAGCTACAGTTAGAACTGGACATGGAACAAACAGACTGGCTCCAAACAGGAAAAGGAGTCCGTCAAGGCTGTATATTGTCACCCTGCTTATTTAACTTAGATGCAGAGTACATCATGAGAAATACTGGGCTGGAGGAAGCACAAGCTGTAATCAAGATTGCTGGGAGAAATATCAATAACCTCAGATATGCAGATGACACCACCCTTATGGCAGAAAGTGAAAAGGAACTAAAGAGCCTCTTGATGAAAGTGAAAGAGGAGAGTGAAAAAGTTAGCTTAAAACTCAACATTCAGAAAACTAAGATCATGGCATCTGGTCCCATCACTTCATGGCAAATAGATGGAGACACAGTGGCTGACTTTATTTTTCTGGGCTCCAAAATCACTGCAGATGGTGATTGCAGCCATGAAATTAAAAGATGCTTACTCCTTGGAAGAAAAGTTATGACCAACCTAGATAGCATATTCAAAAGCAGAGACATTACTTTTCAACAAAGGTCCATCTAGTCAAGGATATGGTTTTTCCAGTGGTTGTGTATGAATGTGAGAGTTGGACTATAAAGAAAGCTGAGCATGGAAGAATTGACGATTTTGAACTGTGGTGTTGGAGAAGACTCTTGAGAGTCCCTTGGACTGCAAGGAGGTCCAACCAGTGCATCCTAAAGGAGACCAGTCCTGGGTGTTCATTGGAAGGACTGATGTTGAAGCTGAAACTCCAATACTTTGGCCACCTGATGTGAAGAACTGACTCATTGGAACAGATCCTGATGCTGGGAAAGATTGAAGGCAGGAGGAGATGGGGAAGACAGAGGATAAGATGGCTGGATGGCATCACTGACTCAATGGACATGAGTTTGAGTAAACTCTAGGAGTTGGTGATGGACAGGGAGGCCTGGCGTGCTGCAGTCCATGGGGTCGCAAAGAGGCAGACACAACTGAGCAACTGAACTGAACTGTACTGTAAGTGTAGTAACCTAAAAAAATGAAGAGAACAAACTTTAGCAGAGTTTCTGCTTGGAAAGGTTGGTTTAAATACTTACTGAATCTGGATGCATGACTGTGAAAAGCAAAGTGTTATGAAATGTAATCATACTTGCTGAAGCTTAAACACAAAATTATATGCATTTTATATAAACAGCTTTCTAAAGCAAAAGAAGAAAAAGATTTTTTTCAAAAATATTTATCAAATTCAGTTGTGGCTAAAATGGAAACAAGCCCAACCTCAGAAAACTATTGCCTACAGGGTGAAAGAGCAGCCCAAATCAGGTTAGTAAGGGTCAAGTTCAAAGGTAGAGAAAACTATGAAGATTTAAATTGAGACTGCCCATAGGCGGACCAGCTGGCAGAGAGGACAGCTGGCCGGCTATAACAAGTCTGTGGGCATGGCGGATTCTGACCCTGAGGTACCAGAAGTGAAGTGAAACAGGCATAAAATCTGTTCCGCATAGGAAAGCAGTTGGCAAATGTCAATGAGATCGGTAAGTAGTGAAGATTTCAACAAGGCAGGCTGGGTCATATCCAGATTTTTTTTTTTTTTTTGAGGCAGGGACACTTACCAGGCAAACAATTACTTGTGAAAGGGAGATAAGTCATTCAAGCCACAGCCTGAGGAATAAAGCAGTGGATATACCCAGCCACAGGCACCCGGGCTAATAGAAGAGAGTACTAAGGGAGTTTAAGCATCAAGTGTCAAAAAACTAAAAATACACAAGATGAGACCAAGAGGAAAGATACATCTGGCACTAGCAACAGCGGAACAAGCACTGACAGAGGATTAGAGACCAGCTTCTTTCTCCTCTTGCTTTACATCTCCTAGAATAAAGCACTCGTGAACAGGGGTAAATAACCCATCACCTGAAAGGCAAACAGTTGATTGTGGCCACACCTTTAGAGGAAGCCTTTTCTGAGAGTCCTGAATTCCAACTCCTTTATCATTGTGTCATGTCAGTCTCCAATACTGAGTCATTTCTTTTGTTTTCTCTGCAATTGTTCTCAGGTTAAACAGCACAGCTACAAAACAACCAAGAATATATAGTGGTATATACCACTAAGTATCAAATTTAAGTATACTACTTACTTTCCCCAAATATGATAACTTGCCTCATTTCACTGTCTCAGGTATAAGCCTACAGTCAGAAACTTATTTTATATACTCCACAATGCCCTACATTTCATGTTTTTGGTAACAATCATCCCACTTTTAGTACAAATTTTTTCTCCACTAGAAGTCAGCCTCTTAGTGGCAGGGGGGGCACCACCCTGGTTATTACTATTTCCCCAACACCTTTCATAGTGCAGGGAACATCAATAACTATCTGTGTCATGACAGAGTGCATAAGAGTAGAAGAGAACAGCATTGCAGGAGGATGGAGGGAAAGAACAAATGAACAAACAAAAAAGAGGTAAAAATGTCCTTTCCTCAGAGTATTAAGAAAGTTTTATTTCTTCCTCAGAACTGGCCATTTATGTCAGATAAGAACTATTCCCCTTTTAAATAAATGCTGGTATTAAAATAAGTACTTATCCAGTTTCATTTTATAAATTCTAAATGTATATATTAAGGGATCTACATTACAAATTTTTTTTTATTTCATCACATTTATGTATCAAAGCAAACCTATTTAGTTATTTCATAATTAAAGAAAAACATTTGGTTAGATGTTATTTTTCCTTCCCAATTGTAAAAATCTCAAGAAATGTCTCCAAGTAGATAATGAATTAGTGAACACGAGAAGCTTCCCAAGCAACACGTAATGCCATTTTAAAAAGTAAGCACCTAATAGAGAAATATCAGCAAATTAATATTCTTTAGGCCATAAATCAGAGAAGGCAATGGCACCCCACTCCAGTACTCTTGCCTGGAAAATCCCATGTGCGGAGGAGCCTGGTAGGCTGCAGTCCATGGGGTCGCTAAGAGTCAGACACAACTGAGCGACTTCACTTTCACTTTTCACTTTCATGCATTGGAGAAGGAAATGGCAACCCACTCCAGTGTTCCTGCCTGGAGAATCCCAGGGACGGGGGAGCCTGGTGGGCTGCTGTCTATGGGATCACACAGAGTCAGACACGACTGAAGTGACTTAGCAGTAGCAGCAGCAGACCATAAATATTTCATTTTATAAGGCTATGCCACATGTTTTAAATTTTCTTATAGAGTGTTATAAAGGGCATTGGTTGCCATTAAGAAAACTTATTTTAACTGGCTCTTAGAAGATCTGTAATGCTTGGTTTTCTCAGAGGTCCTAGTCCACCCAAGTCCATTCCCGTTGATCTCCACAACAGCCAGCAGGACCCAGGGCCCATGCATCATCACCAGTGATGTGTATTCTTAGCGACCTTATTTGGAATTTAGAATACAACTTAACCATATAAAATATCTGATAGGGTAAAAAGCATTAATTAATACTATATTTTATATATTTGAAGGGCTGAATTGGGCATCTGTGGCTTATCTTCAATCATTAATCATCACTATATATTTTGAGGAATGGATTCAGATTTCCAAAGATCGATTCACAAATGAATTTTTGGCAGAAAAACCGTTTGTCCACTGAGCTATATCCATAGTTTCCTAAGATATATTTTTTCATAGTTTGCTTATGGCAGCCTAGTTAAACCCAACATACCATTGCTCCTTCAAAGAAGACTCTCAGTGGTATTGGCAAGGCTTTGGCTTTGCACTATTCTAAGCTTAGCTTGCAAAACCTCAAACAAGCCTGCATATCTATGCTTAGGCAGCCTCAACTTAGATCCTTTAAACTTGTTTCAGACCTTCTCCTGTTTTATGTTAGAGTCCATTTAGTAAAAATGAAGTCTCTGGCCAACTGAGCAAAACGCGCCTAGGTAGTCTTTCTTTAGTTGCCATGTCGATCTCCTGGGGACATCCAGGTGCTTTAATGGCTGCTTAACCAGAAAGGTTTTAGGAACTGTAATCTCCGCATTACCAGTTTTTTTCTAGGACTGTCTGTGTTTATTACTTGTTTTTAGGCTTGTTTGATAAAACCCACTTTCCAAAAACAAATGTCAATTCTGTAGGTTGTTTTAGGGAGCAGCAGCAGCAGCAGGTAAAGAACGATATGCTAATTGGGCTCTCTTGGGAAACACAAAGCAATTTCTCAGATATAGTACACAGAACAGATGACATGCGGGTAGCTTTTGTGCCAGTGCTACTTTCTTAAAGAAAATGATACCTATGGCTGAGACAGATGCTGCAAATTAAAAATCAAATTCATGGCGTGACTGTTTACATATTGTCTATGGTATAACAGTATATAATGTTCCTGACAAAATTATTTATGAAAAAATGCTAATTATTTAAAATTTAATCTTTTAAGAAAGGAAGTATGAATTCTACATCAGGAGAAGTCAGATTAGAATACCATTATGCTTATGTAATGTCCGAAATATTTTACTCTTTCTATCCACAGCAATTGTTTCCTATTTTCTTAAAAAAATCTGATGCAGGAATTCTGACTGAGTTTTGGTTGATATGATTATATAAATTCCTTATAAATATATTATTAGAGATACTTCTTAAAAAATATTCACCTAGCCTTAGTTTAATATACTTGAAATAACTGTTCTGAATAATCATTTTTTTTCCTGATGCCTCCAATAAGTAAAACAAATAAAATAAAATGATTATCTATGATTGAATGTGTAACTCACAATTTCTTCTCCTCTCAGAACTGCATTAGCATCATGTTACCTAAAGGCAGTATGGTATATCAAAAAGAGTCTTCATTGGGTAATATCTTGACTTTTTCTCTAACCATTTGTCTAACTTTAGATGCATCATTGAAACTTTCTATTAAAGCCTTAATTTTTTTTATCTGCAACATAACCTTAAGGATGTATTACAGTGATTGAGAGGCATCATTGGAATAGCCAGCACTAATTATACATTAGATTGATAACTATGTAATAATTACCAGCTTCTCATTTCTTTTGAATTATTTTACTTATTTATTGTCCAGCTGTATATGTTTCTTTACTAATAATAAGCTGTAAGCCAGAGTATTCATTTTTGTGTGTTCATTACACACACATACACAGATGCGCTCAAGAGCTACAGGAATTCTTCTTTGCTGTGGTATCTGAACAAGTACTCACCTTCTATTCCTCAGCCTTTCTTTCTTACCCTTAGAAATAGCAATCACTTAATTTTAAATTAGTAATTCATAAAATAATTTTTAGCATCCATGACATTTAAAAATTTTATCCATGTTAAATCTGTTAAATGTCTGGGTGAAAGATGAGGAAGTGACTCAGGATGTTATTGAATTTGCTAAAAGACCTTGAGGCACTGGATATGGGGGTTGATTCATCTTTGAGGTCTCTATTGTAAAAATCTATCACAGTAAACAGTTCAGTCACTCAGTCCTGTCCAACTCTTTGCAACCCCATGGACTGCAGCATGCCAGGCTTCACTGTCCATCACCAACTCCTGGAGTCTACTCAAACTCATGTCCATTGAGTTGGTGATGCCATCCAAACCACCTCATCCTCTGTCATCCCCTTCTCCTCCCACCTTCAATCTTTCCCAGCATCAGGGTCTTTCCAAATGAGTCAGTTCTTCACATCAGGTGGCCAAATTATTGGAGTTTCAGCTTCAGTATCAGTCCTTCCAATGAATATTCAGGACTGATTTCCTTTAGGATGGACTGGTTGGATCTCCTTGCAGTCCAAGGGACTCTCAAGAGTCTTCTCCAACACCACAGTTCAAAAGCATCAATTGACAAAATTTATCACAGATAATTATTAGAAAACAATGTTTTTGGTACTAGAAAACCATAGAATAGAGAGCCCAGAAATGAACCTAAATTGGCATGGGCAATTAATCTAGGGCAAAGGAGTCAAGAATATAAAATGGATAGAAGATTACCTCTTCAACAGATGGTGTTGGGAAAACTGTGCAGATACATGAAAAAGAATTAAACCGTACTACTCTCATACCATATACAAAAATAAATGTAAGACATGAAACCACAGAACTTCTAGAAAAAAACATAGGCAGTACTCTCTTTGACATAGGTCTTAACTATTTGGAGGCATATGTCTCTTCAGTCAAGGGAAACAAAAGCAAAAAGTAACAAATGGAATTTTATCAAACTAAAAAGTTTCTGAACAGCTAATAAACATAGCAACAAAATGAAAAGACCACCTACAAATGAGAGGTATAGTACTTGCAAACTATATATTTGATAAGGGATTAATATTCAAAATACAAAAACTCATACAACACAAGAAACACACAACCTAATTAAAACATAGGCAGATGATCTGAACAGATATTTGCACAAAGAAGTCATACAGATGGCCAACAGGCACATGAAAAAGATGCTTGATATCCCTATCAGGAAAATGCAAATCAAAACCACAATGATATTACCTTTTACCTGTTAGAATGGCTGTTATCAACAAATAACAAGTGTTGACAAGGATGTGGAGAAAAGGAAACCATGAGGCACTGATGATAGGACTGAAAATTGGTGCAGCTGCTATGGAAAACAGTGCAGAGATTCCTCAAAAAAATTAAATATAGAATTATAATACAATCCAGAAATTCCATTCCTAGGTATTACCCAAAGAAAATGAAAACACTAATTTGAAAAGATGTATGTACCCCTCTGTTCACTGTAGCAATACCTACAGTTGCCAAATACCTACAAATACCAATACCTACGGAAGCAACCCAGTGTCCATAATAGATGAATGGATAAACATGTAGCATACACATATAATAGAATATTAGCCAAAGAAAAGAATGAAACCTTGGCATTTGGGACAACATGGATAGATCCAGAGGGTATTGTGTGCTTAGTAGCTTCAGTTGTGTCTGACTCTTTGTGACCCCATGGACTGTAGCCCGGCAGGCTCCTCTGTCCCTAAGATTCTCCAGCCAAGAATTCTGGAATAGGTTGCCATGCCCTCCTCCAGGGGATCTCCCCAACCCAGGGATCGAGCCTGGGTCACCTGCCTTGCAGGTGGATTCTTTACCATTGAGCCATCTGGGAAGCCGTAGGGGGTATATATGCAGTGAAATAAGTCAGGCAGAGAAAGACAAACACTCCATGATTTCACTTATATGTGGAGTCTAAAAATGAAACAAATGATCCTGTGTAACAAAACAGAAACAGAGTTTTAGATACAAAGAACAAACAGGTGATTGCCAGAGGTGATGGGGTGGGGAAGGGAAAAAACAGGTGAGGGAGAATAAAAAGTACAGACTTCCAGTTGCAAATCAAGAGTCACAGTTATGAAATGCACAGTTTGGGGAATTCAGTGTGGGGAATTTAGTCCATAACTAAGTAATATCTTTGTATGGTGATATATAACTAGATTTATCTTGGAGATACCATGCAGACCCCTGTGGGGCTCTATGTAAAGTGAAAGTGAAAGTCGCTCAGCTGTGTCTGACTGTTTGTGACCCCATGGACTGTATAGTCCATGGAATTCTCTAGGCTGGAATACTGGAGTGGGTAGCCTTTCCCTTCTCCAGAGGATCTGCCCAACCGAGGGATCAAACCCAGGTCTCCTGCACTGCAGGTGGATTCTTTACCAGCTGGAAGAATGGAAGCCCGTGGGGCTCTGTGCTGCTGTTAAGTCACTTCAGTCGTGTCCAACTCTGTGCGACCTCATAGATGGCAGCCCACCAGGCTCCCCCGTTCCTGGGATTCTCCAGGCAAGAACACTGGAGTGGGTTGCCATTTCCTTCTCCAAAGCAAGAAAGTAAAAACTGAAAGTGAAGTTGCTCAGTTGTGTCTGACTCTTAGTGACCCCATGGACCACAGCCCACCAGGCTCCTCCATCCATGGGATTTTCCAAGCAAGAGTACTGGAGTGGGCTTCCATTGCCTTCTCCGTGGGGCCCTGTAGGACAAAGCCTTTCTGTGTCCTCCATTTCTTTGATTATAGGAAACAGCCTTCCCTCAGGCCCCATGACCTCCTTGAGTTCCAATGGGCAGATTCCAGCGGTTGTTAATTAAGGAGAGGAGGGGAGGGAGGACTAGGGAGAAACACTGAGCCAAGAGCAGCCTTTGGACAAGGTCCTGTTTCCCTATCATCAGATATACACAACAATATCTTTGAACTATTTTGCAGATACCAAAAACCCCTTCAGGTGGGAGAAGTTAATGCTTAACAATGGTACACTGCCTACAAGCATATAGACCTCAGACCAGTTGGATCTGAAGGCTGATGGTGCTGACTCCTACTTAACTTACCACCACCCCATCAGAAGAATGCCCATGAGCTGATTACACCTCTTTGAACAATTACTGTAAAACTTCTATCTTTCCCAAGGAGATGGGCACACAGTATTGATGGCATTAGCCCACTGTGTCTCCCTTTGACTGGCAAAGCAATAAAGCTGTTCATTTCTACTTCACCCAAAACTTTGTCTCTGAGATTTGATTTGGCACTGGTGAACAAAGAACCTAAGCTTTTGGCATCACTGGTAATTATTTTGAAATGTATAAAAAAATCACTACCAAACAAGACCAGGAGCTGACTGTGGCTCAGATAATGAACTCCTTATTGCCAAATTCAGACTTAAATTGAAGAAAGTAGGGAAAATCACTAGACCATTCAGGTAGGACCTAAATCAAATCTCTTATGATTATACAATGGAAGTGAGAAATAGATTTAAGGGCCTAGATCTGATAGATAGAGTGCCTGATGAACTATGGACTGAGGTTCATGACACTGTACAAGAGACAGGGATCAAGACCATCCCCATGGAAAAGAAATGCAAAAAAGCAAAATGGCTGGGGATGCCTTACAAATAGCTGTGAAAAGAAGAGAAGCGAAAAGGAAAGATATAAGCATCTGAATGCAGAGTTCCAAAGAACAGCAAGGAGAGAGAAGAAAGCCTTCCTCAGCAATCAATGCAAAGAAATAGAGGAAAACAACAGAATGGGAAAGACTAGAGATCTCTTCAAGAAAATGAGAGATACCAAGGGAACATTTCATGCAAAGATGGGCTCGATAAAGGACAGAAATGGTATGGACCTAACAGAAGCAGAAGATACTAAGAAGAGGTGGCAAGAATACACGGAAGAACTGTACAAAAAAGTCTTCATGACCCAGATAATCATGATGGTATGATCAATGACCTAGAGCCAGACATCCTGGAATGTGAAGTCAAGTGGGCCTTAGAAAGCATCACTACGAACAAAGCTAGTGGAGGTGATGGAATTCCAGTTGAGCTGTTTCAAATCCTGAAAGATGATGCTGTGAAAGTGCTGCACTCAATATGCCAGCAAATTTGGAAAACTCAGCAGTGGACACAGGACTGGAAAAGATCAGTTTTCATTCTAATCCCAAAGAAAGGCAATGCCAAAGAATGCTCAAACTACCGCACAATTGCACTCATCTCACATGCTAGTAAAGTAATGCTCAAAATTCTCCAAGCCAGGCTTCAGCAGTACATGAACCATGAACTTCCAGATGTTCAAGCTGGTTTTAGAAAAGGCAGAGGAACCAGAGATCAAATTGCCAACATCCGCTGGATCATTGAAAAAGCAAGAGAGTTCCAGAAAAACATCTGTTTCTGCTTTATTAACTATGCCAAAGCCTTTGACTGTGTGGATCACAATAAACTGTGGAAAATTCTTCAAGAGATGGGAATACCAGACCACCTGACCTGCCTCTTGAGAAATCTGTATGCAGGTCAGGAAGCAACAGTTAGAACTGGACATGGAACAACAGACTGGTTCCAAATAGGAAAAGGAGTACATCAAGGCTGTATATTGTCACCCAGCTTATTTAACTTCTATGCAGAGTACATCATGAGAAATGCTGGGCTGGAAGAAGCACAAGCTGGAATCAAGATTGCCGGGAGAAATATCAATAACCTCAGATATGCAGATGACACCAACCTTATGGCAGAAAGTGAAGAGGAACTCAAAAGCCTCTTGATGAAAGTGAAAGAGGAGAGTGAAAAAGTTGGCTTAAAGCTCAACATTCAGAAAATGAAGATCATGGTATCTGGTCCCGTCACTTTATGGGAAATAGATGGGGAAACAGTGGAAACAGTGTCAGACTTTATTTTTTTGGGCACCAAAATCACTGCAGATGATGACTGCAGCCATGAAGTTAAAAGACGCTTACTCCTTGGAAGGAAAGTTATGACCAACCTAGATAGCATATTCAAAAGCAGAGCTATTGCTTTGCCAACAAAGGTCTGTCTAGTCAAAGGCTATGGTTTTTCCTGTGGTCATGTATGGATGTGAGAGTTGGACTGTGAAGAAAGCTGAGCGCCGAAGAATTGATGCTTTTAAACTGTGGTGTTGGAGAGGACTCCTGAGAGTCCTTTGGACTGCAAGGAGATCCAACCAGTCCATTCTGAAGGAGATCAGCCCTGGGATTTCTTTGGAAGGAATGATGCGAAAGCTGAAACTCCAGTACTTTGGCCACCTCATGCTAAGAGTTGACTCATTGGAAAAGACTCTGATGCTGGGAGGGATTGGGGGCAGGAGGCAAAGGGGACGACAGAGGATGAGATGGTTGGATCACATCACAGACTCGATGGATGTGAGTTTGAGTGAACTCTGTGAGTTCGTGATGGATAGGGAGGCCTGGCGTCCTGCAATTCATAGGGTCGCAGAGTCGGACAGAACTGAGCGACTGAAGTGAACTGAACCTTGTGTAATGAGAAATGCCATAGTATTACACCTCTAAAACAAACAAACAAACAAAATACAAACAAATTCATAGAAAAAGGGATAAGATTTGTGGTTCAGTTCAGTTGTTCTATCGTGTCTGACTCTTTGCGACCCCATGGACTGTAGCATGCCAGTCTTCTCTGTCCATCATGAAGTCCCGGACTTTACTGAAACTCATGTCTAGCGAGTTGGTGATGCCATCCAACCATCTCATCCTCTGTCGTCCCCTTCTCCTCCCGCCTTCAATCTTTCCCAGCATCAGGGTCTTTTCCGAGGAGTCAGTTCTTCACATCAGGTGGGCAAAGTACTGGAGTTTAAGCTTCAGTAACAGTCCTTCCAATGAATATTCAGGATTGATTTGCTTTAGGATGGACTGGTTGGATCTCCTTGCAGTCTAAGGGACTCTCAAGTGTCTTCTCCAACACCACAGTTCAAAACCATCAATTCTTCTGTGCTCAGCTTTCTTTATAGTCCAACTCTCATATTCATACATGACCACTGGAGAAACGATAGCTTTGACTAGACCAGAGGTGGAAACTAGGGTAAAAGGAACTGGATGAAGGCAGTCAAAATGTATTGTAAACTTTCACGTATAAGGATGTAATATACAACATGATAAATATAGTTTATATTTATAAACATTTAGGCACTGATGTATGTTATAGGGAGGAAAAGACCCATGGAAAATGTGACACATTTATAAGGGAAATTGGGTAGGCTCAGTTTTAAAGTGAGTATTAAGAGTATATAAAAATGCCACTCAGGTTCATAACTTTTTAGGTTGTACAAAATGAATAAAAGAGTGTTTCTAAACTATCTAGGTTTGATAGTGGAGAATGGAGAATATGAAAATGGAGAATATGATCTTGATCTATAAATTATTGTGGTAGAAATGTCTACAAGTTACATCAAGAAGACAGCTGGTGCTAATTCTCGTGAATTTATTTACTCTAAAGTCCTATGAAAGGGCTCCACCTGTAGTCGATCCTTTTATTTTTAAATATACCTTAGAGGATTTTGTACAAAGAAAGATACCATAGATAAAGTGAATATATAGATGATAGAATGAGTAATTATATGTAATTCTAAGGAAAACAATTGAGTAATTATATGTAATTCTAAGGAAAACAATCAAATACCTAGAGTACAGTAACAATACTGTACTCAAAAATACTCAAACCAGAAATAAAAAAGACAGCAACCTCATTGTAGAAAGGGTCAACAGACACATACTGAAAAGTAAAAATGAAAGTCCAATGAGCACATGAAGAGATGCATAAACACACATTAATAATGCAAATTAAAATGATATGATTTTATGCCTAGTATGAGGAAAATCTGAAAGATGGTTGTCAAATATCAAGAAATATTTACCAGCTGCTAGAGAATGATGTAGCCATTGGGGGAGTACTGTGTTGCTCACTAGTCAAACCAAGTATGTACACCCTACTGAAAGGTGGTTGTTGAATCACACGAAGACGCCGGGATTCTTGGCCCCCGGAGGAGAAGAATTCAATCCGGGGCCAGAGATGTGGCTTGATCGCTCAGAGCTTTTGTGTAACAAAGTTTTATTAAAGTATAAAGGAGATAGAGAAAGCTTCTGACATAGGCATCAGAAGGGGGTAGAAAGAGTACCCCCTTGCTAGGGTTAGCAATGAAGTTATATACTCTCCAATAAATCCAAAGAGAATGTCTGGAGGTTGTAAAGACCTCATCAGACCTACTCCCATAATTTACATTTTAAGATAACAGAAGGTTTAATCCAGAGACTGTCCTTAGGCAGGATACATTATTGTTATATAATCCTAAGGAATGTAGAGAAAGAAAAAAAGTTTGTCCTTTCTTCCTCCTTGAGGATTCCAGACCCCTCTCTCCTTGGGGACCCCTAGACTCCTTATCAACCTGCCTAGGTAATGACTCTCTCACTACCCATGACCAGTGTGGACTCACTGATATCCAGAATATAAATAATATTATGCTATTTGGGTTGTATTTTCTATATTTAACATTTTTACATTTATTATTATTATTATTATTATTATTATTATTTACCACTCTTGAAGGTAAAGAGAGCAAACTTTGTCTTGAGAATATTTTTATTTCTGTCTTGTCTTCTCACCTTTTATCTTACTTGCTTTCTCATTTGCTAGCTACATAGGCATAGTTCCTAAGCACATCTTTTTTCAAACATACTTCCTCACCAGGACCTTTGTTTTTTATGTCCTACAAGTAGAGATGCTCACCTGATGTGGATCACTGCTCCAATATGACTACTAGTCCACATATTTGCCTCCGTATCAGTAAGTACTGACCTGTACCTAGTCTTTTTTCATATGCAGTTACAATACTCATTAGCGACACACAAGCAGAAAGGCTGTAATTAAGTATATACATATGAGAATTTAGACTAAAGATGTCTCGGTGAAATCATCAGGTGAGAAGAGGAGCCATGTGCTCTAAAATAAGGCATGGCAGGTAGCTGAGGTGAGATCCTTTAGGACCATGTATATACTGCGAAGGACAATGAACACTGGAATGAACAATAGTAGTCCCATTTTGTGAACACTGAATATTTAAAATATTGGTTGCTGTTTATTAAAAAATCCAAAAATTACAAATTCACATATTAAAGTGCCCATTTAGAATTAGAAAAAAAAAATCACTACAAATTAGAATTTAAGGGAAAAGTCTCTAAATTATCACAAATTTGAAAATATCTGGAAAAAGAACAAAGTTTGTAGTAATTACAAACCACTCAGTGTTTGTAGTAATTGACATACCACTCAAACACGTTCTTTTCCAAAAGGTTTGGATGGTTTACCTTTGATCACTTCTTCCTATATTCTCATTAGGAGACAACTTCTGGTTGGACCATGCTTCGAAGAGAACCAAATATTCTGCTTATAATTTTTCACATCTAATTATTCAAGGAATTTTCTGAAGACTGGCTCCTGGCTTTGTTGATTTCAGGAGCTTTTTTTCTGACATATTTTGGGATTGGTTATCACAGAACTCTTATATTTCAATAAGGTATGTCTTGTCATGATATCTAACATATTGGCACAAAGGGAGATAGAAGATGGAAGTCATTCCTATATCTGAATGACTTCCAAAGGCAACTATGAAACACATAAATATATCTCACTATGGCCAAACTCAAAACCCTTTTATTCATATTCAAAGAAATGTCAGAGGCTACGCCACTGCCAGTCAAAAGAAAGGGATTTGTAAATGAGAGCAATTTAGAGTATAAAAAGACAGAAGTTTTAAACTTTTGCAATAAAAATCTTACTTTCCAAAACTGTACAAAATACACAAAAATGTGAATACATTGCTAACACTTCTTAGAGTGTAACTGAAGCATCCTAAAGCTTAAGTATTATTAGTTTCACTTTTTTTTTTTATTAAATACAAAATATACCTTCTCTTGACTAAATACAAAATATAAGATACTTAGTGCTACCTTGGGAGTGAAGAAGCAATGACTCTGATAATGAAAATTTTAATTGGAAGAATCTTTTGTGCATACTTTTGACAGCATTAAGGTTATTGGTGTGTTTAATGATTGCAACATCTGTGGAAACTTAAGGATAGAAACTGTTTTGTATTACAGAAGTAAAGGCAGTTGGTAAAAGTAAGCAATCAGATGCAGAGGGGAAAATTACTTTGAAGATGTCATTTTGTTTTGACTTGGTGTTTTGAATGAGACTGAATTGAGCATATACAATTGCCAATGGAAAGAAACTAGGATTATGTAGAAGTTTAAAGATAAAAATACTGAAAAGTGAAAAAAATGAAAGAGAAATGACCAGCTTCATTTTAAGAAAAGAAACAATCCCACCATAGTAGAAAAGAATGGAAAAAGATGAGACTGATGCAAAGAGGATAATTCATTATACTTGTCTATGTTATAAACTGTTTTACAGTAGGAAAGTACCACCTTTACTATCATAAGCTACAGAAGCTTTCAAAAGATAAATATAGAGGACTAGAACAGTAAATGATGCCTCATTTACTAGTCAATGATTTTAAAACTATTTAACAAACAGGTAAGTGCTCAATTAATCTCAAATACAATGTGACAATTTAAAAACAGATATTGTGACAAAGCCCATTGTAAAAATTAAATTTAAGAAAATTTAGATATTTGTAGATTCATATGCAGTTGCAAAAAGAAAAATAATAGAGATGTCCCATGGCCCATTACCAAGTCTCCCTAATAGTAACATCTTGCGAAACAATAGTATAATATCTCAACCAGTATACTGACAGTCTAAATACAGAACAATTCCATCAAAACAAGGATCCCTTCATGTTGCTCTTTTATAACCAAACTAACATTTCTTCTCCTCAACTCTCTCCCCAACCCAATTCCAGTCTCTGATCCCTGCAATGATTTTGTGTTTTTCATTTATATAAATTTGTCATTTTAATAATACTATATGAATGGAATGTAACCTTTTGTTATTTGCTATTTGTTCTCAGCAAATTCTTTGGAGATTACTTTATGGTGTGTATCATGAATGTATATTAGTAGTTTGTTCCTGTACTGCAGAGTACTATTCCAATATATGTATATCTAACAGTTTAAACATTCACTCATTGAAAGTCACTTGGGATGTTTTTGATTTGCAATTATTGGGAATAAAACTGCTACAGACATTTTTATTGAGTTTTTTTTTTAATCATGTGCTTCCATATGCATTGTAAAGAACACCTCCAGATTTAAGAAGAAAAGAGAGAAAGAGCCAATATTTTCTAATCACTCTGATCTCATTCTTGGTCCTCAACTCTTTCAGTCTCCTGACAAAAGAAAACAAAGTAAAAAAAAAAAAAAAAAAAAGTAAAGCAGTGAAACAAAAAAGAAAGAAAAATCACTAGGAAATATTTGTGTCAGAAACAATCATCATATTTTACATTAAAAATGGATAAACATTTAAATTTTACAGAGAAATAATTTGAATATTTTTGCCATTAGGATCTAATGATAATTAAGAAAAAATTTGATGGAAAAGAGTTTAAGATCTTATTGTTGAAGTAAAAGTACACAGATTTTGAAAAATCTATATAGAATAAGTTTAAAAGAATAGATAATCATGTGCTGTGCATGCTTAGTTGCTCAGTCGTGTCTGACTTTGTGATCCCATGGACTGTAGCCTGCCTGCTCTGTCCATGGGGATTTTCCAGGCAAGAATACTGGAGTGGTTGCCATTCCATACATTTATCCATTTACTTTCTATTTATTCAACAATTATTACTGAGCCTTTAGTATAGATTAATCAACAAGGTGATACAAACTTTTGGTTTCAGTCCTTGTATTTAAGTAGCTTGGAAATAGTTATTTCCATATTATGGTGCTGCAGGCCATGTGGTGGCAAAGACTCAGACACAACTGAATGACTGAACTGATATTACAGTTAGGGAAAAAAACTAAAAATAACATGAAATCCATGACTTTTTTTTTTTTACAACTGAGATCATGGGGCACACTGCCGTCCTGAAGTCTGGAAGGATATAGGCAGAGAGCTACCTCCAAGATCAGTTTTTTGGGAGTAGAAGCAGCCAGTACCATTAACTCATTGGAAAACTTAAATAATATCCTGGGTTGAATTGGGTCTCCTCAAAAGATATATTCAAGAACTAGCCCCTGTTCCCTGTGGCCTTATTTGGAAATAGAGCCTATAGATATAATCCAGCTATGATGAGGTCATACTGGGAGAGAGTAGGCCCTAAATTTAATGACTGATGTCCTTAAAGGGAGAGACACAGAAGAGGCAGAGGAAAGAAGGCCATGTCAAGACAGAGGCAGAGATGGGAGCAATGCAGCTCTAAGCCAAAAACTGTCACGGATGGGAGTCGGCCATCAGAATCTAGGAGAGATTGTCCCTCAGCACTTCCAAAAGGAACCAGCAAGCTGGTATCTTATTTTAGACCTTAGCCTCCTGGATTGAAAGATAATCAATTTCTATTATTTTAGGTCACCAAATATGTGGTAATTTTTTATGGCTTCCCTAGAAAATGGCTACAAATGGGTAACTAACAAATTCCTGGAGTTAGAATGTGAGTTAGTGTGCTAAGTGAGAAACTCTTGGTGACCACAGCCTTGGTGTGGCCCTACACATTTTTGTGATCTCTGCCAGGTTCCTATGGTGAAGAATCAACCAAAATATATCTGGCAGGGCAAATGAAAAATTACCATTATGAAACACTACCAGAGCATGCTCCATGAAAATGGCCTTCCTAGAAAAGGAAAATACTTTATCAAAGCCATATGTGTTGTTGGGGAAGGGAAGTTTCCTATCTTAATGCCCTCCAGGTTTTTTATTTAACCTAAGGATGGAGCAGGGAACAGAAGTACCTGTGAAAGTTATAGTCCAGGGACCCAGGAACATGAAAAGACTGGGGCTAAATTTTAAGATTCAAGAATGCACCTCTGTGCCTCACACCTTCTTGTGGAGGCTTTAGTGTAATAGTGGATTATAGCTGAAACAGATGCAAGGCTTAGATTGCTTTTAAAGAGTTTACAGAAAAAGTCAAATCAATAGGGTATACAAAAATAAGGATCCAGAGGAATTTAAAATATCTGGCACCTACATCTACAGAACGCAGTAAACACAGCCTGACCTTTAACCAAACTTGGTGTAAATTTTCACACCAAAGGTCTATTTGTACTTGTTCTAAGTTGCTTCAGTCATGTCTGACTCTTTGCGACCATACAGACTGTAGCCCACCAGGCTCCTCGATCCATGCGATTCTCCAGGCAAGCATACTAGTGTAGGTTGCCATGCCCTTTTCCAGGGGATCTTCCCAACCCAGAGGTCGAACATGCATCTCTTGTGTCTCCTGCATCATCAGGGAGGTCTTACCACTAGCCACCAGGGAAATCCTCAGTTCCTATTACCCGTTATACCATATCCAATTTTGAGAAACATAAAAATATGCTACAGACAAGGTGAAAGTCAGTCTAAAGAGACAAGCAAGCATTATGCTCAGATATAATATTGATTTTAGAGTTATCAGACCCAGAGGTAAAATAGCTATAGTTAACATGTTAGGGGCTCTGACTGAACAAGTAGACAACATGCAAAGGCATTTGGATAATATAAGCATGCAAATAAAAACACTAAATTAAAGACTCATGGAAATGCTATAATTAAAAAAAATGGAAATAAAGAATGTGTTTGATGGGCTCATCAGTAGATTATCAAGGGAAGAATCAAATGGGAATAAAGATATGTCAGTAAGAATTTCCCAAACTGAAAAGTAAAAGGGGTATTCCATTTTTTTTTGGGGGGGGGGATAGAGACAATATGGTAAAGTAAAGAGTAAAAGGATGTGTGCTCAATTGCTCAGTCGTGTCTTTTGCAGTCCCATGGACTGTAACCCACCAGGCTCCTCTGTCCATGGAATTCCCCAGGTGGGAATACTGGAGTGGGTTGCCATTCCCTTCTCCAGGGGATCTCCCTGACCCAGGGATCCAGCCCATGTCTTCTGTGTCTCCTGAAGTGGCAGGTGGGTTCTTTACCACTAATGTTACCTGGTAAGCCCACAAGGATGTGAGCTCACCTCTTCTAATGAAAACAGTATAATCACAACTAACTGCTGAATAGCAATGGAAATAAAAACAAGAAGACCAGAAACTATAAAACTCTTAGAGGAGAACATACGCAGAACACTCTCTGACATAAACCACAACAAGATCCTCTATGACCCACCCCCTAGAGTAATGGAAATAAAAACAAAAATAAACAAATGGGACCTAATTAAACTTAAAAACTTTTGCACAATGAAGGAAACTATAAGCATCGTGAAAAGGTAGCCTTCAGAATGGGAGAAAATAATAGCAAATGAAACAACTGACAAAGAATTAATCTCCAAAATATACAAGCAGCTTATGCAGCTCAATACCAGAAAAATAAACAACCCAATAAAAAAGTGGGCCTAAGAACTAAGCAGACATTTTTCCAAAGAAGACATATAGATGGCTAATAAACACATGAAAACACGCTCAAATCACTATCAGAGAAATGCAATTCAAAACCAAAATGAGGTACCATCTCACACCAGTCAGACTGCCTGCCATCTACCACCAATAAATGCTGGAGAAGTTCTAAATGAGGTGGATGAAACTGGAGAAATATACCATGTTCATGGATCAGAAGAATCAATATAGTGAAAATGAGTATACTACCCAAAGCAATACACAGATTCAATACAATCCCTATCAAGCTACCAACGGTATTTTTCACAGAGCTAGAACAAATAATTTCACAATTTGTATGGAAATACAAAAAACCTCGAATACCCAAAGCAATCTTGAGAAAGAAGAATGGAACTGGAGGAATCAACCTGCCTGACTTCAGGCTCTACTACAAAGCCACAGTCATCAGAAAGACAGTATGGTACTGGCACAAAGACAGAAATATAGATCAATGGAACAAAATAGAAAGCCCAGAGATAAACCCACGCACCTATGGACACCTTATCTTTGACAAAGGAGGCAAGAATATACAATAGAGAAAAGACAATCTCTTTAACAAGTGGTGCTGGGAAAACTGGTCAACCACTTGTAAAAGAATGAAACTAGAACACTTTCTAACATCATACACAAAAATAAACTCAAAATGGATTAAAGATCTAAACATAAGACCAAAAACTATAAAACTCTTAGAGGAGAACATAGGCAAAACACTCTCTGACATAAATCACAGCAGGATCCTCTATGACCCACCTCCCAGAATATTGGAAATAAAAGCAAAAATAAACAAATGGGATCTAAATAAAATTAAAAGCTTCTGCACAGCAAAAGAAACTATAAGCAAGGTGAAAAGACAGCCTTCAGAATGGAAGAAAATAATAGCAAATGAAGCAACTGACAAACAACTAATCTCAAAAATATACAAGCAACTCCTGCAGCTCAATTCCAGAAAAATAAACTACCCAATCAAAAAGTGGGCCAAAGAACTAAATAGACATTTCTCTAAAGAAGACATACAGATGGCTAACAAACACATGAAAAGATGCTCAACATCACTCATTATCAGATCAGATCAGATCAGTCACTCAGTCGTGTCCGACTCTTTGCGACCCCATGAATCGCAGCACACCAGGCCTCCCTGTCCATCACCAACTCCAGGAGTTCACTGAGACTCATGTCCATCAAGTCAGTGATGCCATCCAGCCATCTAATTATCAGAGAAATGCAAATCAAAACCACAATGAGGTACCATTTCATGCCAGTCAGAATGGCTGCAATCCAAAAGTCTACAAGCAATAAATGCTGGAGAGGGTGTGGAGAAAAGGGAACCCTCTTACACTGTTGGTGGGAATGCAAACTAGTACAGCTACTATGGAGAACAGTGTGGAGATTCCTTAAAAAACTGGAAATAGAACTGCCTTATGACCCAGTAATCCCACTGCTGGGCATACACACTGAGGAAACCAGAAGGGAAAGAGACACGTGTACCCCAATGTTCATCACAGCACTGTTTATAATAGCCAGGACATGGAAGCAACCTAGATGTCCATCAGCAGATGAATGGGTAAGAAAGCTGTGGTACATATACACAATGGAGTATCACTCAGCCATTAAAAAGAATACATTTGACTCAGTTCTAATGAGGTGGATGCAACTGGAGCCTATTATACAGAGTGAAGTAAGTCAGAAAGAAAAACACCAATATAGTACACTAAAGCATATATATGGAATTTAGAAAGATGGTAACGATAACCCTGCATGCAAGACAGCAAAAGAGACACAGATGTATAGAACAGTCTTTTGGACTCTGTGGGAGAGGGAGAGGGTGGGATGATTTGGGAGAATGGCATTGAAACATGTGTATCATATAAGAAATGAATCACCAATCCAGGTTCAATGAAGGATACAGGATGCTTGGGGCTGGTGCACTGGGATCAGAGGGATGGTACGGGGAGGGAGGTGGGAGGGGGGTTCAGGAGGGGGAGCATGTGTATACCTGTGGCAGATTCATGTTGATGTATGGCAAAACCAATACAATATTGTGAAGTATTTAGCCTCCAATTAAAATAAATAAGTTTAAATTAAAAAAAAAAAACTCCGTGAAAATTTTATTTCAAAAATGAAAAATAAAGGAAAATGTTTACTAAGAAAAACGGAGAGGATTCATTACCAAGAGCTCTGCTCTGCAAAAAATGTTAAAGGAAGTTCTTCATGGAGAAAGAAAATGACATAGGTCAGAAACTCAGATCCACATAAGGAAAGGAATAATTCAGAGAAGATAAAAACAATAATCAAATAAAATATTTTATTTGCCTATTCTTAACTAATCTAACAGAAAACTGCTCAAAATAATAACAGCAATGTATTGGGTGATTACAGAATATGGAAAAGTAAAATAAATGACACCCACATAATAAGGGATGGGAAGGAAGAATTGGGAATAATTTACTATCAGATGCTTGCACTCCTGTAAAGTTGTACAGTGCTATTTGAGTATGGACTTAAATTAGTTGTGAATGAATACTGCAAATATTTAGTGAAGCACTAAAAAATCTTTAAAAGAAGTATAATCAATACCCTGAGAGGAGATAAAATGAAATTATATAAATGTTCTATGAAAATCAGTGAAGCCTGTAAAACAAAGGAAATAATAAACAATTTAAATGAATAGAAAACAGTTAGAAATATGGTACAGATTAAACAATTTCAGTAATCACTTTAAATGTGAGAGGGGTAAATACACCAAAGGACAGAGACTGTCAGATTATATTTAAAAATACTCCAATATATGTTGTCTATACGAAATCCTCTTTAAAGACTCAGTTTAAAAGTAAAGGCATGAAGAAAGATATACCATGCTAACACTAAGCAGAAGAATTTAAGTAGCACTTATGATTTCAGATAAACTTCAAAACAAAGAAAATTATTACAGATAAATAAGGAGATTGCATAATAATAAAGGGACTTCCCTGGTGGTGCTAGTGGTAAAGAACCTGCTTGCCAATGCAGGTGACTTGGGTTTGATCCCTAGTTTGGAAAGACCCCCTGCAGGAGGGTAGGGCAACCCACTTCAGTATTCTTGTCTGGAGAATCCCATGGACAGAGGAGCCTGATGGGGTCACAAAGAGTCTGACATGACTGAAGTGACTTAGCAGGCATAATAATAAAGGGGTCAGTTCTCTAAGAAGACATAATAATCCTTAACATTGAGAGTGGCAAAATATCGGAGGTAAATAAATACAATTTTAAAGTGAAGTAGACAAATCTAGTGGTATAGTTAGAGATTTAAACATTCTTCTTTCAGTAACTGATAGATCAAGCAGGCAATGATCAGTGAGGATATATTTGACCTGAAAAACAGCAATAATCAACTTGATGTAAATGACATTTATGGATGCTTCATCTAACAACTGTGAAATACACATTCTTCTCAAGCTCACATGGAACTACACGACATGATAAACTACATTCTGGTCATAAAATACGTCTGAAAAAATTTAAATAATAGAAATTATGCAAAGCATGCACAAACATGAAACCAGAAATTACTAACAAAACGGTAGTTGGAAAAATCCCAAAATACTCAGAGGTTAACAGCACACTACTAAATAAAATAAAGATCAGAGAAATTTCAGGAGAAATACTAAAATATTTTGAATTTATGAAAATTTGTGGTATGGAGCAAAACAGTACTTATTGAGACAATTATAGCTTTGAATGAGTATATCAGAAAATGAGAAAGATATAAAATCAATAATTTGTTTCTCCCTTGAAAACTAAAGCAATCAGAAGAAAAATAATAAATAATACAACAGAAATCAATAAAGTCTGTAAAATCAAAAGTTGGTTATTTAAAAGAAATAAACCTGGCAAACCCCCAGCCATGCTAACCAAGAAAAAACAAAATATAATTACCAATATTAGAAATGAAATAAAAATCATCACTATTGATCCCAAGGACATCGAAAGTATAGTAAAAGAATATTTTGAATAATTCTACAGCCATTATTTCATAAATTAGACGAACAATTCCTGAATATACTACCAAAACTCACACATAGACAAAGACTCTTAATAGGCCTATATTTATTTATTGAAGAAATCAAATCTATAATTAATAACACCAAGAAAATCTAGCCTAGATGGTTTCAATAATTAATTCTACCAAACATTTAAGAAAGAAACGGTGCCAATTTTAAAATATTTTCTTCCTGAAAACATAAGCAGGGTGAAAACTTTTGTTATGAACTGAATTGTGTCTCGAAAATTCATATGTTGAGATCCTAACACCCAGTACCTCAGGATGTGACTGTATTGGGAGTAAAGTCTTTAAAGATGTGGTAAAATAAAAGTGAGACTGTCCAGTCAGAATGGCTGTGATCCAAAAGTCTACAAATAATAAATGCTGGAGAGGGTGTGGAGAAAAGGGAACCCTCTTACACTGTTGGTGGGAATGCAAACTAGTACAGCCACTATGGAGAACAGTGTGGAGATTCCTTAAAAAACTGGAAATAGAACTGCCTTATGATCCAGCAATCCAACTGCTGGGCATACACACTGAGGAAACCAGAAGGGAAAGAGACACGTGTACCCCAATGTTCATCACAGCACTGTTTATAATAGCCAGGACATGGAAGCAACCTAGATGTCCATCAGCAGATGAATGGATAAGAAACCTGTGGTACATATACACAATGGAGTATTACTCAGCCATTAAAAAGAATATATTTGAATCAGTTCTAATGAGGTGGATGAAACTGGAGCCTATTATACAGAGTGAAGTAAGCCAGAAGGAAAAACACCAATACAGTATACTAACGCATATATATGGAATTTAGAAAGATGGTAACGATAACCCTGTATACGAGGCAGCAAAAGAGACACTGATGTATAGAACAGTCTTGTGGACTCTGTGGGAGAGGGAGAGGGTGGGAAGATTTGGGAGAGTGGCATTGAAACATGTGAAACGTCATGTATGAAACGAGATGCCAGTCAGGGCTCAGTGCACGATGCTGGATGCTTGGGGCTGGTGCACTGGGACCACCCAGAGGGATGGTGTTGGGAGGGAGGAGGGAGGAGGATTCAGGATGGGGAACACATGTATACTAATTAAATAATTTTCTATTAAAGAAAAAAAAAAGTGAAAAAAAAAAAAAAGTGAGACTGTGATGGCAGACCCCAATCCAGTGCGATTGTGGTCCTTATAAGAAGAGGAAATTTAGACAGACACACACACAGAGACCAGGGGTGTGCATGCACAAGGAAAGATGATGTCAGGACATAACAAGAGGATGGGCATCTACAGGCCAAGGAGAGAGGCCTCAGGAGAAACCGAACCTGCCAACATCTTGGTCTTGGACTATGAACCTCCAGAACTGTGAGGAAATAAATGCATGTTGTTTAAGCCACTCAGTCTGTGATACTTTTATGTTGGCAGTTCTAACAAACTAATCCAACTTCTAAATTAATTTTATTAGGCCAGCTGCAATACCCAAACCAGATAAAAACATTAAAAGAAAAAAAAAAAAACCTCTAAATATTTTAATGAAAAAAATAAAAATTCTTAAAATATTAGCAAGTCAAATCAAAAAATGTAGAAAAAGAAGTATACTTCATAACCAAATAGGGTTGATTCTAGATATGCAGAGCTGATTTAGCATTTTTACAAATCAATATAATCCATGACCTCAATGGATTAAGGAAGAAAAGCTATTCTGATCATATTAACTGATGCAACAGAAGCTTTTGACAAAATCCAAAGAAAACACTTATGGGTAAAAAAAAAATCTCAGCAAAATAGGAATAGTGAGAAACTTTTAAACTTAATAAAGAACACCTATAGCTATCATTTTCCTTCATGGTGAGAAATCAGGTTTTACCCCTAATGCAAGGAATAAGGCAAGAATGCCTTGCCTCACCACTTCTATACAACACTGTACCAGAAGTCCTAGCTATTGCAATAATACAAAAAATGAATTGAATATACATAGAATTAAAAGAAGTAAAAATGTATTTTTTCTTCAGATATCATGATTGTCTATAGAAAATCCTGAAGAATCAACAAAATTCTCTTGGAACTAATAAATAACTCTAGTACTGTTTCTGAATCCTACTCCTGGGGATCTTCCTGACCCAGACACATACACACACACACACACAGACACACACACACATATCTATCTATCTATAATATATATATAAATAAATTCAAAAGAATACATGATTCACTCCTTTAACAACTATTTACTGAGTATGTAATAAAGGTTAGCCAATGAGGTGATAGAAAGTTGAAAAAAGACAATTACTTCTATCAGAGAATTCTAATCTCTAACAGATTACAGAGTAAATGTTAAATACTTATCATGCAAGATAATAAAAGTGTTTGAAAAGATACTAAAATATAATGTTATAAAGGTCAGAGGAAGAAAGTCTATAGCTGCATAGTAGATTAGAAATAGTCACTTTGGGAAGGAATGATATCAGCAAAATGGTAGAATAGGAAGCCCCAGACTCTCCCTACTAAGATTTCAAATTAAAAATATACAGACCAACTCCCTTCATGAGAAATTCAGAAACCAGTTAAGAGGCTCTTGTATCCAGTTGAGCGTGAAACCAGCTGCAATAAAGTGGGAGGGAAAATTTTGGCATCCACTCTTTACACCCTCTATTCCCAGCATGGGCTTCCCTGATAGCTCAGTTGGTAAAGAATCCACCTGCAATGTAGGAGACCCTGGTTCTATTCCTGGGTTGGGAAAATCCCCTGGAGAAGGGAAAGCCTACCCACTCCAGTATTCTGGCCTGGAGAATTCCATGGATTGTATAGTCCATGGGGTTGCAAAGTGTTGGACACAGCTGAGCAACTTTCACTTTCACTGTTTCCAGCATACTGTAGTGCAATAGAGAAAAAATCCAAATTCTCAGTTTCTGCTAGAGACAAGGAGAAAAGAATGGACCATACATTCAAAGTTCTGATTTCTCAGAAGGCTGCTTGAGGGACAGAATTCTATTTTGCCTGAGTCTAGGGGCCTCGGAGAAGAATAGTATTGGTTTAGAATAACAAGTATGAACCCACCAGAGCCTGTCCTATATGGAAAAAAGCATAAAGCAGAAAGCACAGAGTTAGGGGGGAAAAATCTAACTCTTGGTTATTCCTTGTGAGGATAAAAGTTGGAGCATAAGTCCAACTTTCTGGTTTTGAGGGAATTAAAGGGTAAGGCACCTTTTCAATGGTTTCTGTATAGCCCATCTGTGAGTGCTAATGAGACAAACATATGTTAAGATGCCCAAGAGCTAATGAGAACAAGAGAGAGGAAGGAAGTTTGTGTGAGTCTTATTCCTGCTCTAGAAGACCCATGAAAACAGCAGACAGAGATCAGTTTGCTTGTTGAAGTCTACCTCCAGGAAAAAGGAAAACAGTTGTATTGTGTGCCCAACTTTCCAGTTCTGAGAGAAGGGACTTCCCTAAAGACCGGTTTCTGTCTTACCCAAATCTAAGAGTGGAAAGTAAAGGGTGCCAAGTTGGGAGTTACTGAGAACAAAGGTGGAGTTGAAAATGCTATGTACACATGTATACACCTGCCAGAGCCCCTCTCCCCTGACAAGCACAAGATGATCAGGAGTAAATCCCCATCTCCTGACTTCTCCTTGGAAAGAGAAAAAGCTGGAGTGCATGTCTAATACTCTGGTTTTCCTGTGGGCTGTCTGAAATAAGTCTTTAGAAATTGAACGTATCGGAATGGAAGTCTATAAATTACTTGAAAAATAATTCAAAACAATTATCACAAAGATACTCACTGATGTTAGAAAAACAATGCATGATCAAAATAAGAATTTCAACAAACATTAAAAAAAATAAGAAAACGCACAAATAGAAATTTTGGATTTCAAGAATAACTGCATTGAAAAATCATTAAAGGGACTAAAGAGCAGATCTGATTAAGCAGAATAAAGTATAAATGAACTAAAATACAAATCATTTTAAATTCTTCCAGAAGAACAAAAAGAAAAAAAATAATGAAGAATAGTGAAGAAAATCTAATGGATGTATGGGACATTAAGTACACCACATTCATTATACATATGACACAATATATACACATTATTGGATCTCAAAAATTCTAAAGAGAAAGAAAGGGACAAAAAGTTCATTTGAAGAAATAAAAGTGGAAAACGTCTAAAGTCAGGACATCTGGATTCAAGAAGTTCGGCAGACAGAATATAGGATAAACCCAAAGAAATCAACATTATAAGCAAATAGTCAAAGACGAAGAGAGAATTTTGAAAACAAGAAAAAGTGACACATTGTATATGAGGGAGATCCTAATAAGAATTTATTTAGATTTATTGATAAAAACATTGCAGGTAAGAAGAGAGTGGGATAATATATTCAAAGTACTGAGATAAATAACAAAAATAACCTTACCAAGAATACTGTATCTGGCAAAACTGTCTCTCAGTAATGAAGGACAAATAAAGACATTCTCAAAAAAAGAAAAAAATAAGGGGATTTATCAACCACTAGATCTGACATAGAAAATGTGCTGAAGGGATCCCTTCATATTGAAAAGAAAGGATGCTTTATAATAATATGAAAGCATATGAATGTTATAGGGTAAATGAGTAAGTTTGGTTCAATTCAGTTGCTCAGTCGTGTCCGATTTTTGCAACCCAAGTTACTGCAGCACGCCAGGCTTCCCTGTTCATAACCAACTCCCAGAGCCTACTCAAACTCGTGTCTATCAAGTCAGTGATGCCATCCAACCATTTCATCCTCTATCATCCCCTTCTCCTCCCACCTTCAAACCTTCCCAGCATCAGGGTCTTTTCAAATGAATCAGTTCTTCACATCAGGTGGCCAAAGTATTGGAACTTCAGCTTCAGCATCAGTCCTTCCAATGAATATTCAGGACTGATTTCCTTTACAATTGACTGGTTTGATCTCCTTGCAGTCCAAGGGACTTTCAAGAGTCTTCTCCAAATCCACATTTCAAAAACATTGATTCTTTGGTGCTCAGCTTTCTTTACAGTCTAACTCTCACATCCATACATGACCACTGGAAAAACC
Organism: Bos indicus; assembly: GCF_029378745.1. NCBI lineage: Eukaryota > Metazoa > Chordata > Mammalia > Artiodactyla > Bovidae > Bos > Bos indicus. The sequence goes on along the minus strand of NC_091780.1, from coordinate 53,708,479 downwards.
ATAGCTTTGACTAAATGGACCTTTATCAGTAAAGTAATGTCTCTGCTTTTTAATATGTTGTCTAGGTTGGTCATAGCTTTTCTTCCAAGGAGCAAGTATCTTTTAATTTCATGGCTGCAGTCACCACGTCTGCAGTGATTTTGGAGCCCCAAAAATTAAGTCTGTCACTGTTTCCATTGTTTCCCCATCTATTTGCCATGAAGTGATGGGACTGGAGGTCATGAACTTAGTTTTCTGAGTGTTGAATTTTAAGCCAACTTTTTCACTCTCCTCTATTGCTTATATCAAGAGGCTCTTCAGTTTCTCTTCACATTCTGCCATAAGGGTGGTGTCATCTGCATATCTCATGTTATTGATATTTCTCCTGGCAATCCTGATTTCAGCTTGTGCTTCATACAGCCTGGCATTTCACAAGATGTACTCTGCATATAAGTTAAATAAGCAGGGTGACAATATACAGCCTTGATGTACTCCTTTCCTGATATGGAACCAGTCTGTTGTTCCATGTCCAATTCTAACTGTTGCTTCTTGACCTGCATACAGATTTCTCAGGAGGCAGGTAAGATGGTCTGGTATTCCCATCTCTTGAAGAATTTTCCACAGTTTGTTGTGATCCACACAATCAAAGACTTTGGCGTATTCAATAAGGCAGAAGTAGATATTTTTCTAGAACTTTCTTGCTTCTTCTATGATCCAATGGATGTTGGCAATTTGATCTCTGGTTCCTCTGCCTTTTATTTATTTATTTTTTATCTTTCCCATAGTTCTTTTTTTAAAATTTTATTTTATTTTTTAACTTTATAATATTGTATTAGTTTTGCCATATATCAACATGAATCCGCCACAGGTATACATGTGTTCCCCATCCTGAACCCTCCTTCCTCCTCCCTCCCTGTACCATCCCTCTGGGTCATCCCAGTGCACCAGCCCCAAGCATCCAGTATTGTGCATCGAACCTGGACTGGCGACTTGTTTCATATATGATATTATACATGTTTCAATGCCATTCTCCCAAATCATCCCACCCTCTCCCTCTCCCACAGAGTCCAAAAGACTGTTCTGTACATCAGTGTCTCTTTTGCTGTCTCGTATACCGTGTTATTGTTACCATCTTTCTAAATTCCGTATATATGCGTTAGTATACTGTATTGATGTTTTTCTTTCTGGCTTACTTCACTCTGTATAATAGGCTCCAGTTTCATCCCCCTCATTAGAAATCCAGCTTGAAAATCTGGAAGTTCACAGTTAATGTATTGTTGAAGCCTTGCTTGGAGAATTTTGAGTATTACTCTGCTAGCATGTGAGATGAGTGCAATTGTGCAATAGTTTAAACATTCTTTGTCATTGCCTTTCTTTGGTATTGGAATGAAAACTGACCTTTTCCAGTGCCGTGGCCACTGCTGAGTTTTCCAAATTTGCTGGCATATTGAGTGTAGCACTTTCACAGCATCATCTTTTAGGATTTAAAATGGCTCAAATAGGTAAATATATAGATAAACAAATAATACTCTAATGATGGTATAGAAATTACTTTTACTTCTAGCTCAGAATTTATAAGAAAATTCTGTATAAAATATACTAATGAATACAGGGTAAAACAAATAAGTTTTAATATCAATAGTATAAAATATGTGATGAAGAGCAAGACATAAAAGTGTAAAGTTTTGTAGATGACTGAAATTGTTACAAATGTAAATTTTGTAACTATAGTATGCTTTATGTAAGTCTTGTGGTAATCACAAAAAAATTCTGAAAGAGATGGCAATACCAGACCACCTGACCTGCCTCTTGAGAAATCTGTATGCAGGTCAGGAAGCAACAGTTAGAACTGGACATGGAACAGACTGGTTCCAAATAGGAAAAGGAGTACGTCAAGGCTGTATATTATTACCCTGCTTATTTAACTTATATGCAGAGTACATCATGAGAAACACTGGACTGGAAGAAGCACAAGCTGGAATTAAGTTGCTGGGAGAAAGATCAATAACCTCAGATATGCAGATGACACCACCCTTATGGCAGAAAGTGAAGAGGAACTCAAAAGCCTCTTGATGAAAGTGAAAGTAGAGAGTGAAAAAGTTGGCTTAAAGCTCAACATTCAGAAAGCAAAGATCATGTCATCCAGTCCAATCACTTCATGGGAAATAGATGGGGAAACAGTGGAAACAGTGTCAGACTTTACTTTTTTGGGCTCCAAAATCACTGCAGATGGTGACTGCAGCCATGAAATTAAAAGATGCTTGCTCCTTGGAAGAAAAGCTATGACCAACCTAGAAAACATATTAAAAAACAGAGACATTACTTTGCCAACAAGGTCCGTCTAGTCAAGGCTATGGTTTTTCCTGTGGTCATGTATGGATGTGAGAGTTGGACTGTGAAGAAGGCTGAGTGCCAAAGAATTGATGCTTTTGAACTGCGATGTTGGAGAAGACTCTTGAGAGTCCCTTGGACTGCAAGGAGATCCAACCAGTCCATTCTGAAGGAGATCAGCCTTGGGATTTCTTTGGAAGGAATGATGCTAAAGCTGAAACTCCAGTACTTTGGCCACCTCATGCAAAGAGTTGACTCATTGGAAAAGACTCTGATGCTGGGAGGGATTGGGGGCAGGAGTAGAAGGGGACGACAGAGGATGAGATGGCTGGATGGCATCACTGACTCGATGGACTTGAGTCTGAGTGAACTCCGGGAGTTGGCGATGGACAGAGAGGCCTGGCGTGCTGCGATTTGTGGGGTCGCAAAGAGTTGGACACGACTGAGCGACTGAACTGAACTGAACTGAACTGAATCACAAAAAAATATCTAGAGAAAATGAGAAAGAAAGAAAAGTATGTTATAAAAATATCAATGAAACACAAAGGAACACAACAAAAGAGAAAAAGACAAAGAAACTATAAGACAGAGAAGACAACTGAAAATATGGCCACAGTAAACCCTTCCTTGTAAAAAAAAAAAACAAAACACTGAAAGAACAGAAGGGAAAAACAGATGAAAATATACTAATAACAGGAAATTTTAATACCCGTGTTCATTATGGATAGAATAATCAGAAGACTATTAAGGAAACAGAGGACTAAAAACTATAGACCAATTGAGTCAAACTGACATAAGCAGAATATTCCACTCAAAAGCAACAGAATGCATACTCTTCTCAATTGCATATGGAACATTTTCTGTGATAGATCACATACAAGGACACACCATTAAGAGCACTGAAATAATACCAGGTCTGTTTTCTTACCATAATGTAATATAAGTAGGAATCAATAGAATAGAGAAATTTAAAAAAGAATCATTAGTGAAAATTAAACATCACACTCTGAAACAGCCAACAAGTCAAAAAATAGATTAAGAGGGAAATTAGAAATTATATTAAGACAGTCTTCAAATAAAATGTAGCATGCCAAAACTTGTAGCATTACGCAAAGTAGTACTTAGAAATTTACAGCAATAACCACCTACATTGAAAATGAAGAAAGGTCTTAAATAGACAATTTAAATCACAAGCCACTAGAGAAGAATAAAGCACAAAGTTAGTAGAAGGAGAGAACTAATAATGATTAAAAGTAAATAAAATAGGAACTAGAAAGACAATAAAAAAGGTGTAGAAGATTTGGATTTTTTTTTAAACAAAATTGACAAAACATTAACTAGACTAGCCAAGATAAAGTAAAGAGGACTCAAATAAATGAAAGTAAAAATGAAAAAGATAGATACTGCAACTGATATCACAGAAATACAAAGACTCACATGTGTCCACTCTGAGCAACTAAATGCTAACAAACTGGGGAACCTAGAAGAAATGGATAAATTTCTAGAAACAACCACCTACCAAGACTAAGTCTTAACAAGGAGATCAGTAATCAGAAACCTCCCAACAAAGAAAAGGTCAGAACCAGATGGATTCATTAGTAAAGCTATCAATTATTTAGAGAAGATTGCTAATCCTTCTCAAATTCTCCCCCAAAAATGAACATGAGGGAATATTTCCAAACTTTTTATTTTTATGAAACCAGCATTATCCTGGTATCAAAGCCAGAAATGGATACTATAAGAAAGCTACAACGCAATATCCCTGATGAATAGAGATGCAAATTTTTCAACAAAATACTAGCAAACTGAACATATAAGTATACAAAAACAGTCATATTCCACGACCAAGTGGGATTTATTCCTGGGATACAAGGATGGTTCAATACAGAGATGAATTGGTATGATATACCACATTAACAGAACAAAGGATAAGAATTACATCATCATCTCAACAAATGCAGAAAAGGCATTTGACAAAATTCAAAACTTTTTCTTGATAAAAACATTAACAAACAATGAATATCAAAAATTTCACCAATAACAGCTGCAGCTAAATCATACTCAACAGTAAAACAAAAACAAACAAAATATTTGAAAGCAATTTCTCTACGATCAGGAGACAAAGCAAGGATATCTATTCTTACCAACTCTTTTCAACATAGTACTGGAACTACTAGTGAGTATAATTAAGAAAAATAATAAAAGGCACACACATTAAAAAGGAAGAAGCAGAATATAGGACCTATATATATATATATATATATATTTTAGTGCTTCATATTGCTAATATTCTCCATATTTAAAAAAATAATTTATTTATTTTAATTGGAGGCTAATTACAATATTGTAGAGGCTTTTGCCATCCATTGACACAAATCAGCCATGGGTGTACACGTGTCCCCCATCCTGAAACCCCTCCCAGGGTCGTCCCAGTGCACTGGCCCTGAGCGCCCTGTCTCATGCATCAAACCTAGACTGGCGATCTATTTCAGATATAATAATATACATGTTTCAATGCTATTCTTTCAAATCATCCCACACTCGCCTTCTCCCACAGAGTCCAAAAGTCTGTTCTTTATATCTGTGTCTCTTTTGCTGTCTTGCATATAGGGTCATTGTTACCATCTTTCTAAATTCCATATATATGTGTTAATATACTGTATTGGTGTTTTTCTTTCTGACTTACTTCACTCTGTATAATAGGCTCCAGTTTCATCCACCTCATTAGAACTGATTCAAATGAATTCTTTTTAATAGCTGAGTAATATTCCTTTGTGTATATGTACCACAGCCTTCTTATCCATTCATCTGCTGATGGACATCTAGGTTGCTTCCATGTCCTGGCTATTGTAAACAGTGCTGCGATGAACATTGGGGTACACGTGTCTCATTCAATACTGGTTTCCTTGGTGTGTATGCCCAGCAGTGGTATCGCTGGGTCATATGGCAGTTCTATTTCCAGTTTTTTAAGGATTCTCCACACTGTTCTCCATAGTGGCTGTACTAGTTTGCATTCTCACCAACAGTGTAAGAGGGTTCCCTTTTCTCCACACCCTCTCCAAAATTTATTGCTTATAGACATTTTGATAGCAGCCATTCTGACTGGTGTGAGATGGTACCTCACTGTGATTTTGATTTGCATTTTTCTGATACTGAGTGATATTGAGCATCTTTTCATGTGTTTATTAGCCAGCTGTATGTCTTCTTTGGAGAAATGTCTGTTTAGTTCTTTGGCCCATTTTTTGATTGGTAGGACCTATATTTTACACTGTACACAAAAATGAACTAAATCAACTCCAAATGGATTAAAGACTTAAATGTAAGGACTAAAACTATCAAATTCATAGAAGAAAAAATAAAGAGAATATCATTACATTGGTCTTAGAAATTACTGCTTGAATTTGGCAATAAACCACAGGAAACAAAAGCAAAAGTAGACAAATGGAACATCAAACCAAACATCTGTGCAGCAAAGTAAGCATTCAGCAGGTTAAATAGGTAATCTGTGGAAAGGGAAAAAAAAATCAAACAATATACTTGATAAACAGTTTATCTCCAAAGTATATAAGAACCTTCTACAAATCAATAGCAAAAATGAAAACAAAAAACAGGTAACCTGATTAAAAAATTATCAAGGACCTGAAAAGACATTACTCCAAAGAAGACATACAAATGGCCAATGGGTATATAAAAAATGTTAAGTGTCACAAATCAAGAACATGCAATACAAAACTACAACAAAACATCACTTCCTGTGTGTTTGGGTGACCATAAACCTTAACAAAACAGATAGAAGCATAACTAGCAGGGAAGAATAATAATAATCAGAACCCTTCTGCACTCATGGTGCATTCCAGGTATGAATCTCACTTGGTCATAGTGTATGATCATTTTAATATGCTATTAAAGTTAGTTTGCTAATTTACGAATATAGGATTTTTTACATCTATATCCATAAAGAATGTTGGTTTATTGTTTACTTACAGTGTTATTTTCCGTCCAGATAAGGACATACAAGAAAACTATGAGCCAATACTTCTGATGGACAAGGATGCAAAAATTTTTAACAAAATATTAGCAAACTAAATTCAATAATATATTAAAATGATGAAACAACATGATCAAGTGGGATTTATTTCAGGGATTCAAGTATTTTTCAAAAACTGTAAATCAACCAACATGATACACCACATTAACAAAAGGAAGAATAAGTCATAAGATTATTTCAATAGATGTATAAAAAGCCTTTGACAAATTTCAACATCAATTTATGATTACAAACTCTCAAGAAAGTGAGTATATAGGGAATCAACCTCAATATAATAAAGGCTGTATATGACAAGGCCACTTCATACTCAACGGTAAAAAACCAAAGGCATTTCCTCTAAGATGAGGACAGGACAAGGATACCTTGCCACTTTTATTCAACATAGTAGTGGAAGTTCTAGTCAGCGTAATTAGGCAAGAAAAAGAAATAAAAAGCATCCAAATTAGAAAGTAGGAATCAAAACTGTCACTCTTTGAAGTTAACATGATACTATGTATTGAAAACTCTAAATTCTAATACACTTAAAAAAAAAAAACTATTAGAAGTAATGAATGGATTCCTTAAAGCTGCAGGATACAAGATGAATATACATAAATCTGTTGCTTTTCTATACATTAATAATGAATTTTCAGAAACAAAAATTAAGAAAATAGTCTTATTTACAATTGTATCCCCAAAATAAAATACCTAAAAACAAATTTTACCAAGGAGGTGAAAACTTGTACACTGAAAACTAGAAGGCATTGATAAAAATACATTAAAGATGTCACAAGTAAATGGAAAGATATTTCATGCTCAGAGGTTGGAAGAATTAATATTCAAATGTTCATACTGTACAAATCAAACAGATTCATTATAATCCCTATCAACATTCCAATGGCATTTTTAATAGAGAACAACTCTGAAATGTATGTGGAATCACAATACACTCCATTTAGCCAAGTCAAACTTAAGAACAAAGCTGATATATCACAATCCTGATTTCAAAATATATTTACAAGGCTATAGTAATCGAAGTAGTATTGCACTGGTATAAAAATAGACACAGGGATCAATGGAACAGAACTGATAGCCCATAATAAATCCACACCTATATGGTCATTTAACTGATGACAAGTTAAATGCCATATGGCAAGGAGGCAAGAATATGCAACGGGGAATGGATAGCCTCTTTAATTAATGATATTTAGAAAACTGGACAGCATATGCAAAAGAATGGAACAGACCAATATCTTACAATGAACATAAAAATCAACTCAACATGGAATGTAACTTGAATGTAAGACCTGAAGCAATTAAATTTCTGGAAAAAAAACAAGTGGTAAGCTCTTTAGCATAACAATGTAGTAGACAAGTGTTGGATACCCGAGTCAGGAAGATCGGGAGGAAATGGGAACCCACTCCAGTATTTTTGCCTGGAAAACCCCATGGACAGAGGAGTCTGGTAGGCCACAATTTACAAGGTATCAAAAAGTCAGACATGACTGAACACTCACACACACACTATGTTAATAGCTGCAAATACACACAAAGTAAATGCTATGTAAATAGTTGCCAGCTAGGGGCAAACTTGTTTTGTTCTTTGGTATTTTCTGGGATTTTTTTCCCCCATATATATTCAATACGGATTTGGTTGAATCAGCAGACATGGAACCTGCACATGTGGAAGACCTACTGTGCTGCAGTAATGACACAATTTCAATGACTTGTCATAAGAAGTCCTTAATGGTCTTTCCTGTTTCCTTAAAGACAATATCAAAAAGGGTCTTGTTGCTCTCGGTTGTTCTCAAAAAGAACCTGAAGTACTAGTACTACCTGATATCTAATATTATTGTTAGAAACATATATTTTAAAGAAATATTTTTAGTGTCCCTAAATGACACTTGCTGTTCAGTCACTAAGTCATGTCTGATTATTTGCAACCCTATGGACTTCAGCATGCCAAGCTTTCCTGCCCTTCACTATTTCCTGGAGTTTGTCAAACTCAATTCCATTGAGTTGCTGATGCTATCAACCATCTCATCCTCTGCCATCCAACCATTCATTCTCTGTCACCCCCTTCTCCTTCTGCCTCTAAATCATACTTGCTGCTGCTGCTGCTGCTGCTGCTAAGTTGCTTCAATCGTGTCCGACTCTGTGCGACCCCATAGATGGCAGCCCACCGGGCTCCCCCGTCCCTGGGATTCTCCAGGCAAGAACACTGGAGTGGGTTGCCATTTCCTTCTCCAATGCATGAAAGTGAAAAGTGAAAGTGAAGTCACTCAGTCATGTCTGACTCTTCGCAGCCCAATGGACTGCAGCCTACCAGGCTCCTCCATCCATGGGATTTTCCAGACAAGAGTACTGGATTGGGTTGCCATTGCCTTAGATGATCTTCATTCCATACCTTATAAAAAATTTTTGTTTTTCTCCCTTTCCTTCTCTGCACTGAATTCAGTTAAGCATTGCCTGCATCTCCCAGTATTTTTAGGACTAAAGCATTTATTCCCCTGGCACTAACAGCTCACAACTCAGCCCCTAATCCCATCACCCTGATCTTACTTTAAGGATACTCCTAAGATGAAGTTCCAAGACTGGTGCATGCCAAATTCTGAACTGCCATCCTAGCTTCAGAGGTCCTTGTCATAGTGAATGATCTTTGTTCAGATTCTATCAATAATCCAAATTCTGCTGAATCCTGCTTCCTTTATTCTTGCATTTGGTTGATTCCTAGAGCATTCCCAAATGATTTATGTGTACACATAGTTCTGCCACAAGATCTGTTTCCAGGGAAGCTTAACCATGACGTTCTCTTTAAATTCATTCAATTATTAAAATCTGCTAGTTTATCTCATATATAGCTTCAAAACTTACCTCTTCCCCATCCCCACAGCTATTATGTTATACCAGACTCATACTTCTTTTAACTGCTTTGCTTTTTTCCTCATTAAACCCATCCTTCAAGCCATTATAAAATGATCTTTTAAAATTCCAAAACTTCTAAGCCTCTGCCTATCTTAAAATGTTTAAGTATTGTTTTATTTATGGAAAAAAATTTAAACTCCTTAAGAAGACATTAGATTCTACAGCACCTAATCCTTCAAACCATTTTTCTCACTCTGTACTTCAACAATCCTGGGAAATTTGTAGTTTTCTATGTTTTGATGTTCTTTCATTTCTTCATTGATAGGTATAGGCTCTTCTTTTAATCTGAAATTATATTTCAATTTTGTGTACCTCTAAATTGATATGCATCCAAAAAGGGTCATTTTTTAACTTATCTGGGAAAACTTCCACAGGCACAATTCTACCCTTTCTCAAAATAACATCAATAACACAAAATAACAGTGTTGTACTTATATTTTTCCATGGAACATGATTAAATAAATAACTGAAAGAAGTGATGTTAATTACAGAAATATTGCTGATGGGAAAAACTTGTATTGCAATTCTATTTTATCTGTGCTAAATTGCTTCAGTCGTGTCCAACTATTTGCAACCCTATGGACTGTTATCCGCTGGGCTGCTCTGTCCATGGGATTTTCCAGGCAAGAATTTCTGACCCAGGGGGTTGAACCCATAGGGAAGCGAGTTCTTTACCACTGGGCTTCCCTGGTGGCTCAGAGAGTAAAAAATCCGCTTGCAATGTGGGAGATTTGGGTTCAGTTTCCAGGTTGGGAAGATCCCCTGGTGGAGGGCATGCCAACCCACTCCAGTATTCTTGCCTGGAGAATCACCATGAACAGAGGAGCCTAGCAGGCTACAGTCCATGGGGTCACAGAGTCAGACATGACTGAGTGACTAAGCAGAGCACAGAGAGAGCTGCCACCTGGGAAGCCCCAACTCTGTAGGATTTTTTTGAACATTTTTCAATGATTCTCCACCAGAGGGAAGTCTTCCTTTCCTGCAGACATCAACCACATCAAGTCACTATGCTGTGTACCCTGAAACTAATAATATTGTAAGTCAGTCAGTTTAGTCGCTCAGTCGTGTCAGACTCTTTGGGACCCCATGGACTGCAGCACATCAGGAGTCCCTGTCCATCACCAACTCCCGGAGCTTACTCAAACTCACGTCCATCGAGTTGGTGATGCCACCCAACCATCTCATCCTCTGTCATCCCCTTCTTCTCCTCCCTTCAATCTTGCCCAGCATCAGGGTCTTTTCCAATGAGTCAGTTCTTCGCTTAGGAGGTCAAAGTATTGGAGTTTCAGCTTCAGCATCAGTCGTTCCAATGAATGTTCAGGACTGATTTCCTTTAGGATGGGCCATACCTCAATAAAGAAACACACATACAAACCTATTGTCTAACTAATACTTTTAATTCATTAGAAGAGTGACTACTGGCAAATAATCAAGAAATAAGATATTGTTTTTCACTTAAGGAAGTCTCTGATTTGAGGAATAAGACAGAGAGATCAAATGATTATAAAAATAGAACATGTCCTAATGCATATAAAACATATATTTTTAAAGAACTTTAAACAGAGACAAGGCCTTGAAATCTGAAGAGGGTAAAAGGAAGAAATTATTAATCAACTGCAGTTTTCTCATTTAGTTTATATAACACCATTTTGAGTTTGCTAATATTTCCTCTGCTTTACAAATGAGAGAATTGTGCCCAACACGATCATTAAATGACTTTAAGGACTTGAACCAAGGACTTTATGACTCCTGAGTCAAGAACTTTCCCTCAGTGATAGTCTGTTTAGCTTTTCTAAAATTCTCTTCACTGAATGCCCATTTACTCAATGATATCTCTATTATAGGTGCGTCCCAGGTAGCACTAGCGATAAAGAACCTTCCTGCCAATGCAGGAGACATAAGAGACTCGGGGTGGATCCCTGGATCAGGAAGATCCCCTGGAGAAGGAAATGGCAACCCACTTCAGTATTCTTGCCTGGAAAATCCCATGGACTGAGGAGCCTGGCAGGCTACAGTCCCCTAGGATCGCAAAGAGTTGGACGGGACTGGAGCGACTTAGCATGCACACATCTCTATTATAATATAAACTGTTTCAGCATTTCCTCTACAAAAATATCCTGTTTTTCATAGGTTTCTTGTCTTCAACTGATTAACTTCCCTCCTGCTTTTTCTTTTTGTTAAAAAATGCCTGATCAATGCCTTCCAGGTGTCTTGATGATTAAAGAACATATTTGCATATCAAAAAACAGATATGATGGCTGGGGAACCATCTGATCCAGAATATTGCTGTCTGAAAATTTGCTGACCTGCTCCAAAATATAAGAAAACAAATTATAAAATTCCATTAAAGGAATCTGACAAACTATTTGCTACCAGCATCAGTAGAATTGATGACATGCCCCCAAATTGACCCTTTGACAATAGTAAATAGCTGCACAGTTGCATGCTCAAAATGAAAGGAGGCTAGGGTTGGAGATACAGCTAAGCCGATAATTACAGTTTGACATGTTGACATGGACTGGTGATGGGTTATTATGTGGCTAGTTTCTGGAAATACATAAATATACAGATGCTATATTAAGGATATTGCCACTGATATCATTATAGGCATCTATAAAGTGGAGAAAAAGCTGTTATGATGAAAAACTGAATTGTGTGTGGGAAAAAGCTTCTCTTGGAAAAGGAAAATTAAAACATGCTTTATGAATACTTAGGATGTCAAGTTTACTTGTTTAGATATGTATTATTATTACCTCATGAATAAAACTGAAATTTATCTACATAGTATTACATTAAGATATAATACATAGGATAAATACAATTATTATATAGTACCATTTGATCAGCTGTAAAACAGAAAGTAGAACAATAATGCCATTTTTAAAACCCTGACATTTTAAACTTCGCCTATATTTTAAGGGCTTCCCTGGTGGCTCAGATGGTAAAGAATCTGCCTGAAATATAGGAGACCTGGGTTCAATGCCTGGGTCAGGAAGATCTCCTGGAGAAGGGAATGGCTATCCACTCCAGTATTCTTGCCTGGAGGATTCCATGGACAGAGGAGCCTGGTGGCGGACTACAGTCCACAGGGTTACAAAAGCTGGACATGGCTGAGCAACTAACACTTTCACTACATTTTAAAGTGTTATTCATAAACATTAGCTATAGCTTTTTCTGTACATTAGTTTCCTTGAATACACCTTAGTGATGCCAGACCAATATGCTGAATTTGCAAACAGTAATAAGAATAAATCATGAATAATTGAGGAAAAGTAGGTAATGTTCAGCACAGTGAGATGAATTCAAGGCCACCTGACCTGGATGCTGGACTTCTTGAATTACTTACATAGGTAATCTGTAGTGAAAATCAGCATATGTGAAAGCTTTAATGGAAATGTGAACTTCTGTGTGTCCAGGTCTCTTCTCATTAATACAGCTAGAAAAATTTTTATGTCAAAATTGCTTCCTTAAAATAAGGTGAAATGTCTTGCCTAGGTAGGTCTCCAGCTGATAGTAAATGATACCTATTGCATAAGTAGAGCGAGTGTGAGGAATGAAGAGAGCAACATCTTTTAATTAGAAATCATGTTTTGTGTGTAAAAATTGCTATTACTGTACTAAATGGTTCTTACCTTTACTATCAGTCCTTTTCAGGTGTCAGACAAAGATATCTCTAATATAAGAAAGATATCTCTAATATAAGCATTACTCATTGGGAGAAATCATATTTGAAGTAGACTAATAAAAACATTATAAGAACATTAGTTTAGAAACTTGGATATACTTTTGTAAATGTCTAAAATTTGGTTCAAAAATTCAGTCTTTTTCCTTTGTTCACAAAAATGGTGACAAAAATGTGTATGGGCTACTGCATTTTCCCTCATATGCATTCCATCAATCAATTTACCTATGGCCAATTTCAATTTTAACCTGGAAATTTTAGGCATTTTAAAAATTGACTACTTTAAGTTAAAATTTAACAATTTCAGCATTTTCCATGGAAAAGAGCACTTGACATCTGTGAAGATAAAGGCTTGTAAAGGCATATTTTGAAAAGCTAATGCAGAAATTTGAAGAACTAAGACTACTGTGAAAATTTTCAATCACAGAACTTGCTATAATTTGTGATTTTCAACATGAAATCTTAGCTAAGTTGCAAGGAAATATCAAAAGAGATTACAAAACTTTGAGTTTATATTGATATGATATGAATGTGAGTTTGTTGTGACAAAAATACCATTCCTTCAGTTACTTCTTCTACTTGGACAATAATGTACTTAGGACTTAACTTCCATAAATATATAATACATATGTATTATGTACATATTACACAAGTATATAATAATGTACTCAGGACTTTACTCACAAGTGACCATGTGACTGGGACCACATAGACAAAATGATACAGACACCATATATATTACATACATCAGATATAATACATGGGCTTCCCTGGTGACTCACTGGTAAAGAATTTGCCTGCCAAGCAGGAGACACAGGTCCGATCCCTGGGTTGGAAAGATTCCATGGAGAAGGAAATGGCAACCCACTCCAGTATTCTTGCCTGGAGAGTCCCATACATATATTAAAATTATGTATATGCATATATATGTGAATCAAGAACTTCCAGGTATACAAGCCAGATTTAGAAAAGGCAGAGGAACCAGAGATCAAATTGCCAACATAAGCTGGGTCATAGAAAAAACAAGGGAATTCCAAAACATCTACTTCTGTTTCATTGACTACGCTAAAGCCTTTGACTGGGTGGATTACAACAAACTGGAATATTCTTAATCAGATGGGAGTACCAGACCACATTACCTGCCTCCTGAGAAACTGGTATGCAGGACAAGAAGCAACAGTTAGAACTGGACATGGAATAGACCATTTCAATGTTGGGAAAGGAGTACATCAAGGCTGTATATTGTCACCCTGTTTATTTAACTTCTATGCAGAGTTCATCATGCCAAATGCCAGCCTGGAGGAATCACAAGCTGGAATCAAGTCTGCTGGGGGAAATATCAACAACCTCAGATATACAGATGATAACAATTCAATGGCAGAAAGTGAAGAGAAACTAGAGAGCATCTTGATGAAGGTGAAAGAGGAGAGTGAAAAGCTGGCTTGACTGAACATTCAAAAAATGAAGATCATGGCATCTGATCCTATCACTTCATGGCAAATAGATGGGGACAATGTGGAAACAGTGTCAGATTTCATTTACTTGGGCTCCAAAATCATTGCAGATGGTGACTGCAGCCACAAAATTAAAAGGTGCTGCTCCTTGGAAGGAACACTATGACAAACCTAGACAGCATGTTAAAAAGCAGAGACGTCACTTTGCCGACAAAGGTCTGTATAGTCAAAGCTTTGTTTTTTCCAGTAGTCCTGTACAGATGTTGTGAGTTGGACCATAAAGAAGGCTGAGAGCTGAACAACTGATGCCTTCAAATTGTGGTGCTGGAGAAGTCTCTTGAGGGTCCCTTGGACAGCAAGGAGATCACACCAGTCCATCCTAAAGGGAATTAACCCTGAATATTCATTGGAATTACTGGTGCTGAAACTGAAGCTCCAATACTTTGGCCACCTGATGCAAAGAAATGACTCATTGGAAAAGAAACTGACGCTGGGAAGGATTGAGGGCAAGAGAAGAGGGTGAAAGAGGATGAGATGGTTGGATGGCATCACTGACTCAATGGACATGAGTTTGAACAAATCATGTTTGAATGCTTATCACTGTCTCAGAGAGACGGTGAAGGACAGGTAAGCCTGTCATGCTGCAGTTCATGGGTTGCAAACAGTTGGACATGACTTAGTGAATGAACAAAACAAAAATGACAAAAAGAGAAGATGCTTCATGTACTTTGTAAGCATATTTGTTACTATTATCACCACAAGCAACATCATATAGAGAATTTATTGTTGCTTACGTTTCCAGTTGGCAATGGATTTTGATTCAGAGCAACAAAATGGAACTAGCAGATGCAAATCCATTGATGTTTGGCAGCTGGAAGTTGAACAGCTGGAAGACATGGTATTTTGAAGCCAGGATGGAAAAGCAAGAATATTTGGCACAAACTGAACAGTTTAAAATAGCAGTATTGCTTTCTGAGTCACTAATGCATAGTATAAATAAAATACTAGGAAAGGTAACTATATAGTGTTAACTTTGTGAATTAAAATTCAACACCTGTGAAAATTACTTAGACCGTTTGAAATATCTTTGCTAAATTAATTTTAAAGCACAGAGAAATAAGTATAACAAAAAACCTTAGGTTTTTTTTTTTAATGTAACTCAAAATATACACATAAGCACTGTTTCAAGGTTAAATGTTTAGGAATAACATTTCAGGATTTAGTACCAAGTCATATATCTAGCAGAAAACAACAGAATGCCTTTAAGTATATAAAATTTTGTCATGAGGTTTATTCACAGAATACATCCAATGTATTTATTAGTTTTTATTTGGAGTTTCATTAATTCATAAAACACTTAGTTTCTTAGTATCAGGCTATAGCAGAATGAAATAGAACAGTAGAGTAAGACTCCTAGGGACAGGTAAAGGGTGAGCTGGCTAACAGTCCTTAGATCGAATGAAGGAAAAATGAGTTCTCCAGGAATGACGTTACCATAGAGTAGAAGGATAAAAGATTGTTATGAGACTGCTGAGTCATCAAGTAAAGTCTGCATTATTATCAAGTCAGTTTATGACGCATTAAAAAGATAAAATAGATTTTTAGGGGAAAAGATGACCAGAAAAATGTGTAAAATTTGAAAAGATATTGGTGCTTAAATAGGCAGGAATCAGACAGATGAAACATAAAGTTATGCATATCACCTTTTTTCCTTCAAAGAGAGCAGTAAATTTAGATGTTATATTAACTCATGTATTTAGCAATTATTCATTGTATACAGTAGATAAAAATCTTTTAGATATTTAAAGCCCTCTCACATAAATCCCAGTTTAAGGTAAAGTATACATGCATATATAGGAATGTGATATGTGTATATCTATGTATATATACACATGTATGTGTACTTTACTCCAAACTGTGGTATGTGAGAGAGAGTTGTAGAGGAATAAGTAAAGAATAGTACCAAAAGTAAAATAGGGCATTTCTTGGTTAGGGGCTGGAAGTGATCAAAAAATGCTTCACAGAGTAAGTGATAATTAAGCTGAATCTCAGAAAGTAGTAAGAGTTTATCACATGGATTATATAGGAAAGAATCATAAGAAATAGCTTTTGGAAAACTGTAAGTACTCTGTTTAAAGACTAGTAAAAAGTTTTAAGAGTATAGTTTATTAAAGAAAGTGATATAATGGAGTCAAGATACTGGAGTTAATCACATTTTTCTCTATAAGGGGCAAGAAAGTAAATATTTTAAGCTTTGCAGGTCAAGTGATCTCTGTTGTAACTACTCCCCTCACATTTTTGGGCTCTGACATCTCAGGAAGAACTGCCCTCTTCACCCTGCTGCTACTGCTAAGTCGCTTCAGTTGTGTCTAACTCTGTGCGACCCCATAGACGGCAGCCCACCAGGCTCCCCCGTCCCTGGGATTCTCCAGACAAGAACACTGGAGTGGGTTGCCATTTCCTTCTCCAATGCATGAAAGTGAAAAGTGAAAGTGAAGTCTCTCAGTCAGGTCCGACTCTTAGAGATCCCATGGACTGCAACCCACCAGGATCCTCCGTCCATGGGGTTTTTCAGGCAAGAGTACTGGAGTGGGTTGCCCTTGCCTTCTCCCCTCTTCACCCTGGGAGGATTCCAGTACCTCATTAGGGTCATCCCCAGCATGGGTGTTCCCCTCCTGCAGCTTCCGCTTGTGGAATATACAGTAGGATTCCTCACCAGCTCCCTGTCCGGACACCCTCCTCTCTGCACTTGGGTTTGGTCACACCATACCATGCTGGTGCTCTGTGAGGATGACCTCTTTTTATGTTTGGGCTGTGGGTCCCTATTCTCCATTACCATCACATGTTGATGCTCTCCTCACCCGATTTTAGTTCTGACAATGGACACCAAAATGCCCCTACTCATGGAAGTCTTCTAGACCCACTGGGATTGTTTCCCTTCATTAGAATGCTGCGTTTTATTTATTTTTTTTAAACCATATTTGGGCTCCTCTTTCCTGGCCATGCCTCTATAGGATTCCATCCTCACCCACCTTAGGTCCTGAACCCATGGAGACAGAACAACCTCATGCCAACCAGGCTTCTTGGACATTTTAATCAACAGAAACTGCTAAGAGACTAGATGAGGAATTCAGGCAAGGCCTTACTGGGACTCATGCTGCAGCATGAAGGACTGAAAACAGTTAACAGGTTTCCTGGCTTGCTTCCTGAGTGGAAGCAAGCTGCTTTCTTAAATGGGGTGAATGTGGGGGCAGATAGGTATCGAACAGGAGATGATGTAAGGATGTGTGGTGACCTGCTTTTGCTCCCAGGACCTCAGAAATGATAGCTAAGTTTTGGCCTTGTTGTACGTTACTGTTCATACTTTGTCCCAACTTCCTATGGATGCAGTTACTTTTAGTTCCTTATAGCTTCTTTGTATTCTATTGCTGGAGGATACATTTGTCCAGGTGTAAGCACCCTCCAGTAAAGGGACCCAGGTCCCACTTGCCTCAGAACCATCCAATATATTAAGCATTGTGGGGACTAGGTTTCTCATGTGGATGGGAAGAGTTACAAATATATACATTATATAAAAATAACTATCCCTAAATACTTATTAATTATAGAGGGAAGACAACATAAAGACAGAGAGCAAAGAGCCATCTACAAGCCCAGAGTACAACATGGAGTACAAGGCCCTGAGTACAAAGTGAAGCAGGGCAAAGGCTAACAGAGTTTTGCCAAGAGAATACACTGGTCACAGCAAACACCCTCTTCCTACACATGGACATGACCAGATGATCAATACAGAAAGCAGACTGACTGCATTCTTTGCAGCTAAAGATGGAGAAGCTGTATACAGTAGGCAAAAACAAGACCAAGAGCTAGCTGTGGCTCTGACCCTGAATTCCTTATTGCAAAATCCAGGCTTACCTGGAAGAAAGTAGGGAAAACCACTAGGCCCTTTGAAAGTGTTAGTTGCTCAGTCATGTCAACCCCATGGACTGCAGCCTGCCAGGCTCTTCTCTCTACGGAATTCTCCAGGCAAGAATACTGGAGTAGGTTGCCATTCCCGTCACCAGGGGATCTTTCTGGCCCAGGGATCAAACCCAGATCTCCTGCATTGCAGGCAGATTCTTTACCATCTGAGATACGGTAGACAATTCAAGTATCACCTGAATTAAATCCCTTATTTTTATACAGTGGGGTTGATGAATAGATTCAAGGGATTAGATCTGGTAGACAGAGAGCCTGAAGAACTGTGGACAGAGGTTCACAACATTGTACAGGAGGTGATGACCAAAACCATCCACAAGAAAAAGAAACACAAAAAGGCAAAGTAGTTGTCTGAGGAGGCCTTACAAATAGCCTAAAGAAAAGAGAAGCAAAAGGCAAAGGAGAAAGGGGCGGATATACCCATCTGAATGCAGAGTTCTAGAAAAGAGCAAGGAGAGGTTAGAAAGCATTCTTAGCTGATCAATGCAAAGAAATAGAGGAAAACAATAGAATGGGAAAGACTAGAGATCTCTTCCAGAAAATTGGAGATACCAAGGGAACATTTCATGCAAAGATGGACTCAATAAAGCACAGAAATGGTAAGCACCTAACAGAAGAAGATAAATTAAGAAGTGGTGGCAAGAATACAGAGAACTGTACCAAAAAGGTCTCAATGACCCAGATAACCATGATGGTGTGGTCACTCACCTAGGACCAGACATCCTGGAATGCAAAGTCAAGTGGGCATTAGGAAGCATCACTACAAACAAAGCTAGTGGAGGTGATGGAATTCCAGTTGAGCTATTCCAAATCCTGAAAGATGATGCTGTGAAAGTGCTGCACTCAATATGCCAGCAAATCTGGAAAACTCAGCAGTGGCCACAGGACTGGAAGAGGTCAGTTTTCATTCCAATCCCAAAGAAAGGCAATGCCAGACAATGTTCAAACTTTTGTAAAATTGTGCTCATTTCACATGCTAGCAAGGTAATGCTCAAAATCCTTCAAGATAGGATTCAATAGCAGGTGAACCAAGAACTACCAAATGTACGAGCTGGGTTTCAAAGAGGCAGAGGAACCAGAGATCAAATTGCCAACATCAGTTAGACCATAGAAAAAGCAAGGGAATTCCAAAAAATTCTAATTCTGCTTCACGGACTGTGCTAAAGCCTTTGACTGTGCGGATCACAACAAACTGTGGAAAATTCTGAAAGATATGGGAAAACCATACCACTGTACCTGCCTCCTGAGGAACTTGTATGCAGGACAACAAGGAACAGTTAGAACTGGACATGAAATAACGACTGGTTCAAAATTGAGAAAGATGTCCATCAAGACTGTGTATTGTCCCCTTGCTTATTTAACTTATATGCAGAGTACATCAAGCAAAATGCTGGGCTGGATGACTCACAGCTGGACTCAAGATCGCTGAGAGAAATGTCAACAGCCTCAGATAGGCAGGTGATACTACCCTAATCACAAAAAGCGAAAAACTAAAGAGCCTCTGGATAAGCATAAGCACTCCTCCTATCCTCCTCTTATCTGCCCAAGAACTGACACTTTCAGATTGTGGTGTTGGAGAAGACTCTTGAGAGTCCATTGGACTGCAGGGAGGTCAATTCTAAAGGAAATCAACCTGAACGTCCATCGGAAGAACTGATCCTGAAGCTGAAGCTCCAATGCTTTGGCCATTTGATGCGAGTGGACTCTTTAGAAAAGACCCTGATGCTGGGAAAGATTGAAGGCCCGAGGAGAAGAGGACGACAGAGGATGAGATGGTTGGATGGCATCACCGACTCAATGGACATGAGTTTGAGTAAGCTCCGGGAGATAGTGAAGGACAGGGAAGGCTGCCGTGCTGCAGTTCACAGGGACACAAAGAGCCGGACACAACTTAGTGACTGAACAACAACCACAACAATCCAAGGTTGGCCTCAAAAGAAATCAGTCCTGGTGACACCTTAATCAAAGAGCCCTAACCTCCAGAATTATGAGGAAACTACTTCTGTTGTTTAAGCCACCTAGTCTGTGATTCTTTGTTATGGCAGCCCTAGCAAACCACTACATCAGCTATGTGAAAGGCATCTAAGATCAATCATGAGGAAACCTCAGACAAAACCAACCTGAATGACAACCTACAATTAAGTAGAATTGCAAAAGCAACAAAGTCATGAAACCCTCAAGCACGTTCACCTTCTGTGAATAAACCTCGCTAAAAGTTCAATCCCTGGGTCTAGAAGATCCCCTGGAGAAGGAAATGGCAATCAACTCCAGTATTCTTGCCTAGGAAGCCCCATGGACAGAGGAGCCTGGAAGGCTGCAGTCCAAGGGGTCGCAAAAGTGTACACAAGCCATTCTATCTGCTGCCTACAGTCTAAATTTATCAGAAACAAGAATTTAAGCCTTGCAAATTTTAGGGAAAAAATAATTTTTTCCAATGACTAATATGAGGAGATAAACTCAGAGCATTTCTCAAGGACCTCTCTACAAGTGCCCTCCATGAGACAATATCCTCCATGCCCCAGACTCATCCTTCCTTCAAACATACTGCTTAGATGGCCGCACGTTTTCATTAACTTGAGAAAGGGGGCATGAGCTGAGAAGAGAAAGCAGTGAATAAGTGAGATACTTTGCTTTTAAACTCTATTTAGAAGAAAATCTTGGCTTTAGTAAATTAGACTTTCATGACAGTGAGTAGTCCGAAAGTTAGGTTTCTCAGTAATTATATTGCCTAAGAAACAAACAAAAATCTCCAATACCTTTGACTCTTCTACTCCTAAAATGATTTGCAACCTCTGGGCCTTCAGCTTACATGCAGGAAAGCAGGCTACAGAAGCGGTATCACTGCAGATGAGAATACAAATGCACCCCACTGTGATCTGATGTGACCATGAAGGATAATGGACAACAAATCCAGAATCCAGAAAGGACAATGGACAGGTTTGTTTTTTGCTTCTCTCAAACAAATAAATAAATAAAAAACCTAATAATAAAGGAGAAGTCCATATACCCAGTTAGAGACTCTTCATAATTCCTGTCCTTCAGGTTTTAATAATTGCAATGGAAAAGTGACTGTGTCCCCAACATACCCAACTCCTTTCTTCTTTTTTCAAAGTGGGTATTTTTGGAACGGGAGATTTTACTGAAGTCATCTTACACAAGTAGTGTATGTCGGTTGTGGGTGTGTAGTAGAGGAATCTTACATTTTAGTTTGTAGGTCACTGGAAAATGAAGATTTCTGTTTGCACCTGGAGGAGGAGCCCTGAACATCTGACCAATCCTCAGAAATCATGGGTTTGCAGCTGGATATGGAACCTATGGATGTCATTTTAACATTGTCTCCTTTTGGAGGAGGTGCAAGTGTTGTAAAATGTATATCCTTGGGTTCGCTGGTGTTCAGAGGGATGAATTTGTTCCTTAATCTCACTTATCCTTTTCTTCCCTTCTTCTGGGCATTTAACCACCTGAAGTGAAAGTGAGAGTGGTAGTTACTCAGTTGTGTCAGGCTCTTTGTGGCGCCGTGGACAGTAGCCACCAGGCTCCTCTGTCCATGAGATTCTTCAGACAAGAACACTGGGGTGAGTTGCCATTTCCTACTCTAAGGGAACTTCCCCACCCAGGGATCAAACCTGGGTCTCCTGCATTGCAGGCAGATTCTTTACTGTCTGAGCCACCAGGGAACCCCCATTTAACCACCTACCCAGAGACTATATTCCTTTACAAACAGAAGAGAACAACTATCTCTTGGTGAGCCTCATCTGTTTCAGTCAAACAGTTGATAACAATATCATAATGAATGGTAAGGCAAAAAATAAATTTAATAATAATAATGATGAAAAGAAAAAAAAATCATGGTCCTTGAATGACCTCATAATGTTTAATTTCCCCACTAAATCTAGAAAACCAACCTCCATCTGGTCTGTTCCATAAGGGTTAAAAACAAAAAGTATTTAATTGCCTTACTTATTGCAGTTTAGGACTTACCTAATAAAAAACACTATTAGAATAATACTGATTATAGTCAACACATTTATTCATTACAAATTGTGTGCTGAGCACTCTGCTCAGTGTTTTAAATGAATCATCTAGTTTTCCTTACATTAAAAAAAAATCTTACAATTCATATATAACTAATTTTTTCATTGTATAGATGAGGAAACAGATTTGATGCATTTAATAATGATTTTTATATTTAAAATGCCAAAATTTCTTAAGTAAAGTAGTTAAATTAGTAGAAAGTCATTTTATTAGACTATTTTGTTGTTATTAAAACAGTTGCCAAGTACATGTGAAAATATGACAGAACACTTGTTATATTTTGTGAATAAGGACTCAATTGTATGCAGAATATGGATACAACCAACAGAAATTTTATAAACTAAAAAGGCCTATGCATTTAAGAAAAAGGAACAAATATATACCAATAAATCAGGAACTCTGTTTTATGGTTATATTTTAATTTATATATATATATATTTTTTAATTTTATTTTTTAACTTTACAATATTGTATTGGTTTTGTGATATATCAACATGAATCCGCCACAGGTATACATGTGTATTTTAATTTTTTAAAAAATGAAACAAATGACTATTGTCTCCCTTAAAAATTTTTTAATTATTAATAAGCCTAGATATTTTTTCTTTTATTTATATTCCTGAAGTATTTCATATGATTTCATATATTTCAAGAAGTTGACAGATATTTTCAAAATTAAAAAAAAACCACTGAAACTCAACAATCTGCTATATTGCGTAACACTCATGTTTAGAGGTGGACTTTCTAAGCAAAATGGTTGGTAAGAACTGATGATCATCGATTGCTAATATGCAGTTGTTTCTAAACTGTTATTTTTCCATTTATTTAATATATTTTGAAATCTATTGATTCTGTTTTTTAAAATACTTCTATTCAGTGTCTTATGCATTCTGGGAACTCTGCTGAGTGCTAGAGAGATATAAAGATGAAAAAGACACTGTCCCACTTCCTGAAGAGTTCTTTGTCCAATGGGATCAAGTATTTCTAAAGAAAAATACATTAAGCAACATAGTGAAACTTCAAATTTAGTACCACTGTGCATGGATTATTTATTGATCTTATCCTAGGACATTAATTGCACTATTTCTTTCTAAATATTTAGTAACATTAAAATTGTAAACCACATTTATCTTGAGGACTTATTTAAAACGCCCAGCCACTTAAGGTTGTTGAGCTCTGTAGTATGTCTTGTGTTTCAGGCACTGGAAAAACAGAAATAAAACACACTTGAATGGTATCAGGTTGCTAAAAATAACCTCAAATTCAGGTTTGACTCCACAGATAGCATTGAAGGCAAAACACATCTGGTGAATAATTAATGTAGAGAGTAAAACTGAAATACAAAAAAGTTCTGATCCACTTGCCTCAGTAATAAGTACTTGTAAATATTAGGAAGTGTATGATATTGCAACATCATGTAATCTTATTAAAACTTATTCAGATGCTCAAAATGATTTTTATAATATGAAGCACTTTGTTTTTTTAATATTCTATAGACAATTTAAAAAGCCATGTCCACCTTCCACCGAGATGATAACTGCCAATACACTGTGAGGGAAGACACGACTGCCTCTCACTTCAGATCCCATTCTCCCAGCAAAGCCTCTGGGCACACAAAGACTGCATAGGGCCACCCACGCCAGGTCTACACAGACTGCATAGGGCCACCCACGCCAGGTCTACACAGACTGCATAGGGCCACCCATGCCAGGTCTACACAGACTGCATAGGACCACCTACACAAGGATACCTCTTCAAGTCTGCAGTAGGTAAATGTTTCATCTGATGTCATGGAGACAGAGAAAATTAAGCAAAATCAGGAGGCAGAGAAATTTGTTTCAAATGAAAGAACCTGAAAAACCCTTGAAAATACAGCTAATGAAAGAGACAATTCACCAGATAAAGTGTTTGAACATCAGTAATGAGAACAGTAATTGCTAAGTCACTTCAGTCGTGTCCAACTCTGTGCAACCCCATAGACGGCAGCCCACCAGGCTCCCCCGTCCCTGGGATTCTCCAGGCAAGAACACTGGAGTGGGTTGCCATTTCCTTCTCCAATGCATGAAAGTGAAAGTGAAGTCGCTCAGTCGTGTCCGACTCTTAGCGATCCCATGGATTGCAGCCTACCAGGCTCCTCCGTCCATGGTATTTTCCAAGCAAGAGTACTGGAGTGGGGTGCCATTGCCTTCTCTAGAACTATGAAAAAGAATAAATGAACGCAATGAGGATTTTCACAGAAACTAGAAAATATAAAAATGATCCAGTCAGAATTGAAGAACACAATAACTGAAATGAAAGACACACTAGAAGGAATTGGAAACAGACCACATGATACAGAAGAATGCATGCTGATCTAGAAGACAGAATAATGGAAATCATTTAATAGCATAGCAATAAGAAAGACAAAACAGAGAGTGAGAGAGAGCTGAAGAGATTTCTGGAACCAAAACTAATCTATCATTATTAACATTATAGATATCCCAGAAAGAGAAGAGAGAGAAAGGGGTAAAAAATGTGTTTGTACAATTATGGCTTGAAACTTCTGGAACCTGTAGAAAAAAACCAAATATCCCTGGTGGCTCAGCTGGTAAAGAATCCACCTGCAATGTGGGAGGCCTGGGTTCGATCCCTGCATTGGGAAGATCCCCTGAGAAGAATACCCACTCCAGTATTCTGGCCTGGAGAATTCCATGGACTGTATAGTTCATGGGGTCGCACAGAGTCGGACATGACTGAGTGACTTTCACTTTCACAGGACACACAGAGTCCCAGACAAGATGAACCTAAAGAGACCCACACCAAATTATATCACAACTAAAATGTCAAAAGGTAAGGGTAAAGAGAGAATTCTAAAGACAGCAAGGAAAAATAAAAGTCATACAAAAAGAATCCCCATGAAACTATCAGCTGCTTTTTCAGCAGAAACTTTACAGGTCAGAAGGGAAGGCATGACAGCATGATACAGTTTAAAGTCCTGAAAGGAAAACCCCTACAACCTAGGGTAGTTTTAACCAGCAAGATTATTATTCAGAGTTAAAGTACACATTAAAAAAACCCCAAAAAACAAAACAACTTCTCAAGCAAGCAAAAACTTAAAGAATTCATCAATACTAAACTGACCCTAAAAAAAAAAAAAAATGTTAAAGGGTCTTCTCTAAGTGGGAAAAAAGGGTTACAACAAGAATTAAGAATTTATAGGAAAGGGAAACAAAAACTGCTAGTGAAGGCAAATGTATAGTAAAGGGTGTGGATTAACCACATAAATGCTAGTACAAGCTTTAAAAGAAAAAAATTGGAAAACCAACAACCAAAATAAAGGGTTA
Source organism: Bos indicus (assembly GCF_029378745.1). Taxonomy (NCBI): domain Eukaryota; kingdom Metazoa; phylum Chordata; class Mammalia; order Artiodactyla; family Bovidae; genus Bos; species Bos indicus. The sequence continues at coordinate 53,682,745 of NC_091780.1, read as the reverse complement.
AATAAGCATAAAAATGTAAAATATGACACCAGAAATGCAAAATGTGGAGGACAGAAGTAAGAAAAAATGTAGAATGACTACCAGTTTAAAACATGTAGATATAGGTCAACATATATGAAACCCATGGAAATCACAAATCAAAAACCTACAATAGATATACAAAAACTAGAAAGGAAGCAACAAAAACATACTGCTAAAGAAAGTCATCAAACCACAAGGAAAAACCTACAAAAAGAACAGAGAAGAACTATTAAAACTATTAACACATTGTATTAAGTAATACAATGGTAAGTACATACATATCAATAATCACTTAAAACACCAATGCACTGAATGGTCAAAGACATAAGGTGTCTGACTGCATAATAAACAAGACCTATTCATATGCTGCCTACAAAAGACTCAGAGCTAAAAACAGATGCAGATTGAAAGTGCGTGGATGGAAAAAGATATTTCATACAAACAAAAATGATCAAAGAAGACATAAAAAGATGTCAACAAGCACATAAAAAGATGATCAACATCGTTAACCATCAGAAAAATGCAAACCAAAACCACGATGAATTATCAGCTGACACCTGCCATACTGGTTATCATAAAAAAGACCAAAGATATACATGCCCCAATATTCATAGTATTATTTACAACAGTCATGATATGGAAGCCATCTAAGTTTCCATTAACGGATGAATGATAAAGAAGTGTTTTATATATATTTATATATATATATATATATATGCAATGAAATGTTGCACAGACATTAAGAAGAATGAAGTTCTGCCATTTTCAGTGACACGAATGAATTAGAGGTTATCATGCTTAGGGCCATAAGTCAGAGAAAGACAAATCCTCTACGTTATCATTTATGTGTGGAATTTTTAAAATATCCCAGTACATTGAGCAATACAGAAACAGACTCACAGATAAACAGAATAAACTTGTTACCAGTGAGGAGAGGGAAAGGGCAGGGGCGAATTAGGGGTATGAGATTAAGAAATATGTATAAAGTAGATAAGCCACAAAAATACACTGTACAATGACTTAAGGCTCTGGTTTCCTGAGGTACCAGTGGGGCATGAAGATGTGCTGCCGCCTTGTGGCCACACCTGAGAACTACAACTTTAAAACCCGCACTGCCGGGCACTTAAGGGTCACAAGTTCTCTGGGCTGCCCTTGAACCCCTTCCCTCAAGAAATTTCCCAAGGCAGGTAATGGGAAACAAAATCAAAACAGTACTGACTCTCTAGAAACCAATCTCAAGAGCTAAACTTTACTGTCTCAAAGAAAATCACCTGAAAAGATGCTCAGCCTCCCTAGTGGTTAGAAAAACTGCCAATCATAATGAGGCTATATCCCCTGACACCAGTCATCACAAGATCCACACAGGAAGAATGCTACAGAGGGCAGGGATAAAAGGGAGCCACCATACACTGAAGGTGGGAATGTAGATTTGCAACAGCCACTATGGAGAAAAGTGGCAAAGTTCCTTATAAAAATGAAAAATAGAGGTACCCTGAGATTGAAGAAAGTAGGGAAAACCACTAGACCATTCAGGTATGACCTAAATCAAATCCCTTATGACTATACAGTGGAACTGAGAAATAGATTTAAGGGACTAGATCTGATAAACAGAGTGTCTGATGAACTATGGACTGAGATTTGTGACATTGTACATGAGACAGGGATCAAGACCATCCCCATAGAAAAGAAATGCAAAAAAGCAAAATGCCTGTCTGGGGAGGCCTTACAAATAGCTGTGAAAAGAAGAGAAGTGAAAAGCAAAGGAGAAAAGGAAATATATAAGCATCTGAATGAAGAGTTCCAAAGAATAGCAAGGAGAGATAAGAAAGCCTTCTTCAGCGATCAATGCAAAGAAATAGAGGAAAACAACAGAATGGGAAAGACTAGAGATCTTGTCAAGAAAATTAGAGATACCAAGGGGACATTTTATGCAAAGATGGGCTTGATAAAGGACAGAAATGGTATGGACCTAACAGAAGCAGAAGATATAAAGAAGAGGTGGCAAGAATACACAGAAGAACTGTACAAAAAAGAGCTTCATGACCCAGATAATCACGATGGTGTGATCACTGACCTAGAGCCAGATATCCTGGAATGTGAAGTCAAGTGGGCCGTAGAAAGCATTAATTACTATGAACAAAGCTAGTGGAGGTGATGGAATTCCAGTGGAGCTATTCCAAATCCTGAAAGATGATGCTGTGAAAGTGCTGCACTCAATATGCCAGCAAATTTGGAAAATTCAGCAGTGGCCACAGGACTGGAAAAAGTCAGTTTTCATTCCAATCCCAAAGAAAGGCAATGCCAAAGAATGCTCAAACTACCGCACAATTGCACTCATCTCACACGCTAGTTAAAGTAATGCTCAAAATTCTCCAAGCCAGGCTTCAGCTATACGTGAACTGGGAACTTGCAGATGTTCAAGCTGGTTTTAGAAAAGGCAGAGGAACCAGAGATCAAATTGCCAACATCCGCTGGATCATGGAAAAAGGAAGAGAGTTCCAGAAAAACATCTATTTCTGCTTTATTGACTATGACAAAGTCTTTGACTGTGTGCATCACAATAACCTGTGGAAAATTCTGAAAGAGATGGGAATACCAGACCACCTGATCTGCCTCTTGAGAAATTTGATGCAGGTCAGGAAGCAACAGTTAGAACCAGACATGGAACAACAGACTGGTTCCAAATAGGAAAAGGAGTAATGTCAAGGCTGTATATTGTCACCCTGCTTATTTAACTTATATGCAGAGTACATCATGAGAAACACTGGTCTGGAGGAAGCACAAGCTGGAATCAAGATTGCCGGGAGAAATATCAATAACCTCAGATATGCAGATGACACCACCCTTATGGCAGAAAGTGAAGAGGAACTAAAAAGCCTCTTGATGAAAGTGAAAGAGGAGAGTTTAAAAAGTTGGCTTAAAGCTCAATATTCAGAAAATGAAGATCCTGGTATCTGTTTCCATCACTTCATGAAATAGATGGGAAACAGTGGAAACAGTGTCTGACTTTATTTTTGGGGGCTCCAAAATCACTGCAGATGATGATTGCAGCCATGAAATTAAAAGACGCTTACTCCTTGGAAGGAAAGTTAAGACCAACCTAGACAGCATATTAAAAAGCAGAGATGTTACTTTGCCAACAAAGGTCCGTCTAGTCAAGGCTATGGTTTTTCCAATGGTCATGTATGGATGTGAGAGTTGGACTGTGAAGAAAGCTGAGCAGTGAAGAATTGATGCTTTTGAACTGTGGTGTTGGATAAGACTCTTGAGAGTCCCTTGGACTGCAAGGAGGTCCAACCAGTCCATTCTATAGGAGATCAGTCCTGGGTGTTCATTGGAAAGACTGATGCTGAGGCTGAAACTCCAATACTTTGGCCACCTCATGAGAAGAGTTGACTCATTGGAAAAGACTCTGATGATGGGAGGGATTGCGGGCCGGAGGAGAAGGGGACGACAGAATGAGATGGCTATATGGCATCATTGACTCGATGCACATGAGGTTGGGTGAACTCCTGGAGTTGGTGATGGACAGGGAGGCCTGATGTGCTGCGATTCATGGGGTTGCAAAGGTCGGACACGACTGTGCGACTGAACTGAACTGAACTGAACTGAACTGAAATTAGGAATCTCACTATGGAGCATATACCCAGATAAATCCATCCTTCAAAAAGACACATATCCCTCAAAAGTCATTGCAAGACATAGAAATAATCGAACTGTCCATCACCAGATGAATCCAGAAAGACTTTCCATATACTCACTATACTATTACTCAGCCAGAAAGCAGAATGAAATTTGTGCCATTTGCAGCATCATGGATGGACCAGGAGATTATCACTTGAATCAGGTAAACCAGACAGAGAAAACAAGCATCACGGATACCATTTATGCTGCTGGTGCCGCAGCCAAATCGCTTAAGTCATGTCTGACTCTGTGCGACCCTACATACGGCAGCCCACCAGGCTCCCCCGTCCCTGGGATTCTCCAGGCAAGAACACTGGAGTGGGTTGCCATTTCCTTCTCCAATGCATGAAAGTGAAAAGTGAAAGTGAAGTTGCTCAGTCGTGTCCGACTCTTGGCAGCCCAATGGACTGCAGCCTACCAGGCTCCTCCATCCATGGGATTTTCCAGGCAAGAGTACTGGAGTGGGGTGCCATTGCCTTCTCGAGGACTCTAAAACCTGATACAAATGAACAAATGTACCAAACAAAAACAGGCTCACAGACTTAGAAAAGGAACATAGTTACCAAAAGGGGAAGTTGGGAGGGATAAATTAAGAGGCTGTGACTATGAGAAACACACATATAAAAGAGATAATCAGTGAGGACCTTTGAGATAGTCCAGGACACTCTACTCAACATTCTGTCATAACCTTCATGGCAAAGGAATCTGAAAAACAACGGGTACAGGTATATGTATAAGTGAATAGTGTGGTTGTAGAACTGAAAAGTCAACATTGTATAGCAACTATGGATGTGAGTTTGAGTAAACTCCAGGAGCTGTTGATGGACAGGGAAGCCTGGCATGCTACAGTCCATGGGGTTGCAAAGAGTTGGACATGACTGAGTGACTGAACTAAACTGATATTGCAGTAGAAAATAGAAACTGAATTTTAATAAATGTTTAATAATAAAAATAATATATTGCACAATGAAGGGAATTATAGCCGTTATCTTATAATATCTTTAAATGGAATATGATCTATAAAAATATTGTTACCATATTGTACATCTGAAATTAACATAATATTATAAATAAACTATACTTCAACTTTTTAAAAAAAGTAAAAAGAATGAAAAATATGGTACAACTAAGACATAAAACTTTGTGGAAAATTTCTTGGACTAAATCAGGTACTGTGATCAGTACTTTACGCCTTTAAAACTGAGGTTTATAACCTCTAGTGAATCATGGATTCATCTTAGTGTCTCAAACAACACTTTCTAACAGAATAAAAGTGAAAGTCGCTCAACTGTGAACAACACTTTGTGACCCCACGGTCTGGACCGTCCATGGAATTCTCCAGTCCAGAAATAACCTTTCCCTTCTCCAGGGATCTTCCCAACCCAGGGATAGAACCCAGGTCTCCCACATTGCTGGCAGATTCTTTACCAGCTGAACTGCCAGGGAGCTTCTAAGAGAATAGTATGAAAATACATATAATTTCTGAGTTTATCACTTTCAGAAAGATTAAGCATTATTCTTTGTGTAACTTTTGCTTCAATTGTGTGTTATGTCTGCGTGTATGTGTGTGCACACGTGGCATGTATTTCCATTCCTGACAGAATGTACTACATGCTGTAGGGCAGGGACAAACCATTTGATAATCCCTGCCTTAGCTCACTTAATTCACCACAACAAAAGTATATATTAAGCCCAATTAACAGTGCCAATTTATAGAAGGAAAATTGCATTTCATATTTGACATGTAATTTTACCAATTCACATTTACTGTGTTAAATCTTGAACCTGAGATTCAAAACATATCATAATACCATGATTTAGATTTTGCTTTTTCTGAGTATCTGCTTTTTCACAGATTTCCTAGTTTTTAAACCTCTTAATCCCTTTCAATCTCTATCTCCCTCCCTGGCTCCCTCTATCTCTCACCCCACTTTATGATCTAGAATAATTCTGTTCTTAGTTTAATCTTTTCTTCCATGCCAACCTCTGTGAATTCCCATCTTTCAGCTAAAAAGAAAAAATAAAAGTATTTCTTAGCATAATCTCTATGATCAATTTGTAAATAATCTCATATGAAAATATTTGCCATTATACATTTGAAATTTGTATGAATTTATCGACTATGTCAATCCTCTCTTGTTCTTCCAGGGTTCCAGGAGAACCACACAAACCTGTCTTCAGCATTTTATACATACACACACTCAACTCTTTCTAGGACATGTATTTATGATAACATAGCATTCTGGATATTACGAAAAGCAAAACATTTAGGAGTTGGATGTTGTTCAGGCTCTAAGTTGTATCTGACCCTTTAGACCCCATGGACTATGGGATTTCTCAGGCAAGAATACTGGAGTGAATTGTCATTTGCTTCTCCGGTTGGGTTGGATCTTCCCAATCCAGAGATCAAACCCATGTCTCCTGCATTGACAGGCAGATTTTTACTGCTCAGCCACTACAGAAGCCCAGGAGTTGGATAAACTATAACAAATATAAATGTATTGCCAAGCTTTTAAGAACTTATAAGCAAAACATCCAAGAGAAATAAACAAACACACTGCTAAGTCACTTCAGTCGTGTCCGACTCTGTGCAACCCCATAGACGGCAGCCCACCAGGCTCCCCCATCCCTGGGATTCTCCAGGCAAGAACACTGGAGTGGGTTGCCATTTCCTTTTCCAATGCATGAAAGGGAAAAGTGAAAGTGAAGTCACTCAGTCGTATCTGACTCTTAGCGACCCCATGGACTGCAGCCTACCAGGCTCCTCCGTCCATGGGATTTTCCAGGCACACTAAAGCCCTACAAAAACCCAATGTATCCAATTCTAGAAAGTAAAAGGTAAGTTAAAAGACTGAATTAAATGCAGAAGAGAGTGTTGCTCCCTCAGGGCCAAAACCTAGCACAGCAAAACAGAGTTTGGAGCATTGTCACCACACAGACACAAAAGGTAACAGTGTGAGTTAGTGGATGTGTTAGTTGATGTTGTGGCAATCATTTCATAATATATGTGTCTATCAGATCATCCCTTGTATGTGATAACATTTGCAATTTCACTTGTCAATTATACCTCAATAAAGCATGGGAAAAACAATTGGGGCCATTGTAGTTCTAAGGGGGAACTGTACATTGATCCTACAGCCAGGCAAAGTCAAAAGAGAGAGCTGGTGTCTCAGAGAATTGAAAAAAACCTAAAGCTGATACTTATATAAGGGATGCTTTATTTCATTAGTCATTTAGGATGCTCTACTTCATTTGTCATATAAGAAGCATAAATTATTTTAAAAGCTTTACTGAAATAGAGTTGACATGTACATATTTAATGTGCACAATTTGGTAAGTCTGATGTATTAGTAAACATATGACATCATTACCACCATTAAGATAATGAAGCTATCCATCACCTCCAAAAGTTTCCTTATGCCCTTGTAATTTCCTTATGCCCTTTGTAATTCCTCTGTTCACCCAGACACTCTTCATCTCTGTATCCACCTGCATCAAACTCTCCACACCAGTCCTGTTACCCACAGCCCTACTTTATCTGATTATATTAAGGTATATGCTTACATTTCCAAGAATGTTACACAAATAATATTATTCCACTAGACCATTCAGGTATGACCTAAATCAAATCCCTTGTGATTATACAGTGGAAGTGAGAAATAGATTTAAGGGCCTAAATCTAATAGAGTGCCTGATGAACTATGGAATGAGGTTCGTGACATTGTACAGGAGACAGGGATCAAGACCATTCCCATAGAAAAGAAATGCAAAAAAAGCAAAATGGCTGTCTGGGGAGGCCTTACAAATAGCTGTGAAAAGAAGAGAAGTGAAAAGCAAAGGAGAAAAGGAAAGATATAAGCATCTGAATGCAGAGTTCCAAAGAATAGCAAGGAGAGATAAGAAAGCCTTCTTTAGCGATCAAAGCAAAGAAATAGAGGAAAACAACAGAATGGGAAACACTAGGGATCTCTTCAAGAAAATCAGAGATACCAAAGGAACATTTCATGCAAAGATGAACTAGATAAAGGACAGAAATGGTATGGACCTAACAGAAGCAGAAGATATTAAGAAGAGATGGCAAGAATACACAGAAGAACTGTACAAAAAAGATCTTCATGACCCAGATAATCACGATGGTGTGATAACTGGCATAGAGCCAGACATCCTGGAATGTGAAGTCAAGTGGGCCGTAGAAAGCATCACTACGAACAAAGCTAGTGGAGGTGATGGAATTCCAGTGGAGCTATTCCAAATCCTGAAAGATGATGCTGTGAAAGTGCTGCACTCAATATGCCAGCAAATTTGGAAAACTCAGCAGTGGCCACAGGACTGGAAAAGATCAGTTTTCATTCCAATCCCAAAGACAGGCAATGCCAAAGAATGCTCAAACTACCGCACAATTGCACTCATCTCACACGCTAGTAAAGGAATGCTCAAAATTCTCCAAGCCAGGCTTCAGCAATATGTGAACTGTGAACTTCCTGATGTTCAAGCTGGTTTTAGAAAAGGCAGAGGAACCAGAGATCAAATTGCCAACATCCGCTGGATCATAGAAAAAGCAAGAGAGTTCCAGAAAAACATCTATTTCTGCTTTACTGACTATGCCAAAGCCTTTAACTGTGTGGATCACAATAAACTGTGGAAAATTCTGAAAGAGATGGGAATACAAGACCACCTGATCTGCCTCTTGAGAAATTTGATGCAGGTCAGGAAGAAACAGTTAGAACTGGACATGGAACAACAGACTGGTTCCAAATAGGAAAGGGAGTTCGTCAAGGCTGTATATTGTCACCCTGTGTATTTAACTTCTATGCAGAGTACATCATGAGAAACGCTGGACTGGAAGAAACATAAGCTGGAATCAAGATTGCCGGGAGAAATATCAATAACCTCAGATATGCAGATGACACCACCTTTATGGCAGAAAGTGAAGAGGAACTCAAAAACCTCTTGATGAAAGTGAAAGTGGAGAGTGAAAAAGTTGGCTTAAAGCTCAACATTCAGAAAACAAAGATCATGGCATCCAGTCCCACCACTTCATGGGAAATAGATGGGGAAACATTGTAAACAGTGTCAGACTTTATTTTTCTGGGCTCCAAAATCACTGTAGTTGGTGACTGCAGCCATGACATTAAAAGGTGCTTATTCTTTGGAAGCAAAGTTATGACCAACCTAGATAGCATATTCAAAAGCAGAAACATTACTTTGCCAACAAAGGTTCGTCTAGTCAAGGCTATGGTTTTTCCTGTGGTCATGTATGGATGTGAGAGTTGGACTGTGAAGAAGGCTGAGCGCCGAAGAATTGATGCTTCTGAACTGTGGTGTTGGAGAAGACTCTTGAGAGTCCCTTGGACTGCAAGGAGATCCAACCAGTCCAATCTGAAGATCAGCCCTGGGATTTCTTTGGAAGGAATGATGCTAAAGCTGAAACTCCAGTACTTTGGCCACCTCATGCGAAGAGTTGACTCATTGGAAAAGACTCTGATGCTGGGAGGGATTGAGGGTAGGAGGAGAAGGGAGGACAGAGAATGAGATGGCTGGGTGGCATCACTGACTCAATGGACGTGAGTCTAGGTGAACTCCGGGAGTTGGTGATGGACAGGGAGGCCTGGCGTGCTGCGATTCATGGGGTCGCAAAGAGTCGGACATGACTGAGCGACTGATCTGATCTGATCTGATGCTGTCTTTAATTTGGGAGAATGGTTCTGGCTCCTTTCACTCAGCTCAACTATCTTGAAATTGATTCATACTTTTACACATACCAATGTTTTTTTGACACTTTATGATTAGGTCTTATTTCATCATATTTATAAAGCACATTTTTGTCCATTCATCAGCTGAAGGAAACCTATGTTGCTTATAATTCTAAACTATTACAAATAAATTCTGTGAAGTTTTGCATGGCAATCTTCTTGTGGAAACATTCTTTCATACCTCTTGAGTAAATACCTTGTAATAGAAAGCTAGAGTCGTGTGGTAATCACAGGTTTATCTTTTATGACGCTCCAAACCGTTACCGTATCCCTTACCCCAAATCGATCATACTATTTTAGGTGTGTGAGCATTCTGCTTGTACAATATCCTCACACATATGGTATTTTGTTGTTGTTGTTGTTAATTAGAACTTAAACCATTTTAACAGATACTGATGAAAGACAAATCAAAGAAAATTTAAATATAAAAGGTTTTTTTTTTTTCCCCTGCTCTTTGGCCTCCTCTCTCCCTTCTCCTGTGCTTTGTGTATCTGCATCATTCACTGACCAAACCTTCATCTCAGCAGAAATACTTGTTCACCCATAAAGAAGAACATTCTCCAGTATTGACAAGGTGACTCCTTAGGAGATAATCTTCCTGCTTAATCTTGTAAGGGGCCACAATGACCCAGGACCTACTACTCGCTTTGTACGTGAAGACCTGGATTGTGTAAGCTGTCAATAATGTGTCACTTAACATATAGCCCCTTTTCTCAAAACTTTATATAACTGCGCTTTTGGCTCTAATGGGCAGAACAGTTCTTGGAACTTTCTGAGAGGCTTTTACTAAATTTTTTCATTGATAGCATAAAATGAAACCTCATTGGAGCATAATTGACATTTCCTAATGACTGATTTTTAAATATTCTGGTGTTCATTTGTCATCTGTATATCGTCTTTGGCAAAGTACCTGAAATTATCTGCTCATTTAAAATATTGCCTTTTACTTTCTTATAGTTGAATTTTCAGAAATCTTCATATATCATGAATATATGTATTGAGCTGGCCATAAAGCTTATTTGGTTTTTTCTGCAACACTGTACAGAAAAAATCTAAACAAACTTTTTGGCCAACCCAATATTTTATCAGACTTAATACTTGCAAATATTCTCTCCAGTTCTGTAGTTTGCTTTTCATTTTCTTAACAGTATATTTGAGGAGCAAAAGCTCTTAATATTTTTGAAGAAAAATGTATCCATTTTCTTTTAGTGATTATGGGTTTTATGTCACACGAAGGAAATGTTTTGCCTTAAAAAGATCACAAAATTTCCTATTATATTTTGTTCTAGAAGTTACATAGTCATGGGTTGTGCACGGTTTGTTGAAAAGACTCTTCTTTGTCTACCAAAGTGCATTTGTGCTTTTGACGAATGTAAACGGACCATATATGTATGGATTTAGTTGTGAACTCTATATTCTGAACTATGAGGTCTAGTTTTGAAGTCTATATTGATGTAGTTTTCTATCTTTATACCAGTACCGCATACTATTGATTACTGTAACTTTAAATAACACACTTCCAACCTTGCCATTTTATGAAAGCTCTTTTGGCTAAGGTATTAGTGTTCTTCAGAGACACAGACTGAACAGGGAGTGTGTGTCTGTGTGTATCTGTCTCCTGACGAGTCCCAAGATCTGCATATCGAGTCAATAAGCCATCAACTCCAAGGCTGGCAGGCTTGATATCCGGAAAGAACCAATGTTTCAGGTTGAGTTCTAAGGCAGGAATAAAAGTAGTGTCCCAATACTAAGGCAGTCTGTACAATTTTCTCTTACCTGGAGAAAGGTCTCTCTTCAGATCTTCAACTGATTGGATGAGGCTTACCCACATTAAGGAGAGTCATCTCTTGTTTTCAGTCTAACAATATAAATCTCAGTCTCATAGCCTCCAATTAAAATAAATAAATTTAAATTTTAAAAAAGCCTTCACGAAAACATCCTGAAAATTTTTGACAAAACAGCTAACACTCTGTGGGCTGTTCAAAGTGACATACAAACTTAACTGTGACAGTTACTCTAGTCCTTTGCATTTCAATATGAATTTCAGTTGATGGAGTTCTACAAAAAGTCTACTGGAATTTTGACTGGGATCGTGTTGAATCTATAGTTGATTTTAGGAAGAACTGAAATAACAAATATATTTCAGTTTCCTGATACATAAACATTGTATCTCACTATTTAGGTTTCCTGTCTTGTCTTTAAGCAAAGTTTTATAGTTTTCAGTGAACAGTCCCCGGAGTTTTTTTTGCCTAAAATGCCTCTAAGCAGTTTGTATTTTTGGTGCAGTAAGTGGCATCACTGATTTCTGATATTTTTATGTCTTCTCTCTCTCCTGGACAAAGGTTAGCTGGTTATACTAATTTCCTGGAAAAAAAAAAAAAAAACTACTTCAGTTTTCATTGAGTCTTTTGTTGTTGTTTTCCTTTATTGCTGATTTCTACTTTGATCTTTTTTAATTTCCTTTTATTTGCTTACTTTGTGGTTCATCTGCTCTTATTTCTCTAGTTTCTCAAGGTAATTAATATCTACACACATTGATTTGAAAGCTTTATTTCATTCTGAGTTAGATGTTTAATGCAATAGATTCCCTTTTTAGCTGCATCCAACAGATTAAGTATGTTGTATTCTCATTTTCACAAATTTAAAAATATTTCTTACTCTCTTTTGATATCTCCTTTGACCTGTATGTTATTTAGAGTTATGTTGCTTAATTCCAAATATTTGGGAATTTTAAATATATCTTTCAACTAATAATCTTTAATTTAGTTCCTTCATGGTCACAGAACTTACTTGGTAGACTTGAATACTTTGGAATTTACTGAGTTCTGTTTTATGGCAAAGAATGTAGTGAATGTTCTTAATCAATGTTCTATGTGCACTGGAGAAGAATGTGCACTTTGCTATTATTGGGTGAAATGTTCTATAAATGTCAATTTGATTTTCTTGTTTAATAGCGCTGTTCAGTGTTTTCAATCCTTACTGGTTTATCTATTTGTTCTATATTCTTGAGAGAGGAGTTTTGAAATCTGCAAGTACTACTGTGGATTTTCTTCTTTTAATTTAATCAGTGTGTGCTTAAGTATTGCGAATCTTTATCATTCGGTGCAGAAACACCTAAGATGGTCCGAGGTTATTTGTTTTTTTGAAAATTGATCCTCTTGCTATCATGCAATTACCTTCTTTATACTTTGTTCTGAAATCTATGTTAATATTAGTAAAACCACCACTTTTTTTCTTTTGATATATGGTGAATTTTTCCATTAGTCTACTTTTTACCTTTTCTGGTTGTATGTTTAATGTGGTTTTCTTGTAGGCAGCATGTAGTTGGGCCATTTTTTTTTTAATATATATACACATTAGAATAAATTCTCTCTTAATCTGAGTATTTAGCGCCTTCACTTGATTTTGATTATGGATATTGCTGGGTTTTTACCTACCATTTTCCTGTTTGTCTTCTCTGTGTAGCATCTGTTCTTGTTCCATTTGTCTTCTTTTTCTGCCTTATATTAAACAAGTTTAGTCCTCTTTCTCAATCCATTTTATCTCCTTTGTTGGCTTATTAGTTTTGTTCTCTTAATGGCTGCTTTAGGATTTATATACAGCTTTAAATTATCACATTTTAACCTTTAAGTGATATTACACCACCTGATGTTTAATATAAGAACCTCATAGCTGCATAATTCCATTTCTCTCTTTCTAGGCTAGGTGACAGTTTTGTTGAAAAAAAAAGAAAAAGAAAAAGCAGCCTCTGCTATCCAGAATGTTAATCTAATGCTCATAGCTAAGCCTTGATATTATTATATAATGATTTAATGCTTACAGCTTAATCACTTTGTTCTACTATTGAATGTGACAAAATCCCTGTATCAGGTGAGATTACTTTGAGATTATGATACAATGAAACAAAAACAAGGTCACTAGAAAATTCACAAAACACTAAGGGTCCCGCATTGTAAGTGTCTTCACCAATCACAGCTCTGTCCTCATTTTGGTCTGCCTTCTTAGAGAAAAGAATTATTGAGATGCCCAATCATGCGATTGTTCCACTTTCTGACAGAATGTGCCCCTGCTTCTTTAGCACCTTCCCCAAATTTCCCAACCAGAGCCTAAAAACTCATAAGATTCTTCTAACATCCTCTTCCTAATGCACTCCACAGCTCCCGATGCTGCATTCCAGCCCACTGCAACGAGTAATAAACTCAAGGCATTTTACTGTATGTACTTTCCTGATGATCATTAGTTAAAGAGTATTGACATTTTCATATATTTTCTTTTACATGTGTAACAAGATTATCATGTGAAGATGTGGAATAAAAAAAAAAATGCTCAAATGCTCACTTTGTGAAATAAAAAATCTGATCATTTGGAGTACCATTTTGATACTATCTTATAAAATTGAGAAGGTAAGCAACCTGTGAATTATACTCCTTGATTAATAGGCTTGTGTACCAGCCAATGAATATCTCCAATATGCCCAAACAATTCTGTTTATAATAGGAAAAAAACTGAAAACATTTTATTTCCATCCACAGGGAAATGGACAAATAAACTACAGCCTGTTCATACAGTGAACATTAATGAAATGTAGTTGCATGCATCAAAATGAATACATTTCTTATTCAGCCAGAAAAGAAAATAATATAACAACACTAAATAAAAAGAGCAAATTATATAAAACCAAACAGTATATGGCTGGGCATGTATACATTTGTACAAAAAATATAACCAAAAAATTTTAAACACAACATTTTGGTGATTAGTTTCCTCTGGGTAAGAAGAGAGTTTGGATCAGTGATTTGTATGAACAAAGGATTAAAAAATATAATTATTTTATAATTTCTTAATACTTAACTTGGGTTTCCCTAGTGACTCAGAGGTAAATAATCCTCCTGCCAATGCAGGAGACATGGGTTTGATTCCTGGGTTAGGAAGAGACTTTGGAGGATGAAATGGCTACCCACTCCAGTATTCTTGCCTGGAAAATCCCATGGACAGATGAGCCTGGCGGGTTATGGTCAATGGGATCACAAAAGAGTCAGACATGACGTAGTGACTAAACAACAATACCTAACTAGGGCTGTGAATTAATGGGTTCTTACTATACTTTTATCATGCATGAATTAGGGGTGCATGATTATTTTTCATAGTAAAAGGACATTTATCTATTTGTATATGTTATTAAAATTATCCAAATTTAAATATAAGGTTAAAAAATGACTAATCTTTAAAGACTACATATATGAGATCATTTTCTAACAAGGCTGCCTGAGTGAGTGAGGCTGTCTCACTCTTCAGAGGAATTAAACTTTGAACAATAATTTGCGGCTTGTATAATTTATAATCATATAAATCTGATAAAGCATGATTTTTTGTGCTCAATAAAGAGACGGTAACCTCAAATGTTTATCAAAAATCAGTTTTTAGAAACTTACTGAAACAAAAAATCAGTTTTCGAAACTTTTCCATTTTATTCATGAACTATACAAAATGTCCATTCTCAAATCATTTTTGGACTAGGCTTGCATCCTGCTGGTTCCCTCATTAAATAAATGAAATTTTGATATATGAATTTTTTCCCTTGAGCATTATATTTTTAACATTTTGAGAATTGTAACTGACTCTTATGAAAATCCCACTGAGATGTTACACTCACTCGATTGGGAAACAGCTCATGGATGAAGAAAATTAACAAGTGCAGCTTTGAAACCTCTGCCCTTTCCTGATCAGTGAATTCTTGCTGACTTGTGGCAGAATGGCTTTGTTTTCAGAACTCCTATATGTTAATATCTAATGACTTAAGCTGTCTTTATCTTTCAGAAGATAGAAAATTTAAAAACACAAACAAACATAAGCAATGACTGAAAACTGATTAAAAAGATGGTCAAATCCTCATTACTCTGTTTATTATCTTTCAAATAGGAATCTGAAATATTTAGTCTGATTTAGTCTTGGAGTTCATGGCAGAATGTTTTCCCTCCAGAGTCAAAGCCTTGTATATCTGGTTCTAGTTGGACCCCTGCCTTTTTGCAACTGGGGTACTATCTGGGATGCCATTGTTTCAGTGTGAAAAACCTGTGAAAGCTTCAAATGGTGAAATAGAACAATGAACTTTCAGATGCCTGCTAGTGCTTCTTTTGTTTAAGGAATTTCATGGCTGGGGGGGAAGTGAGGGAGGTCACAAAGTTAGAATCACAAAGTTAAGTGGGAAAGGAAGTAGCAGCCCACAGGGGCCTGTATGTCTTATAAATGAAGAAAGAGTAAAATATGTACATATTTTTATTAGGATAAGAAATTACAATTTCTTAAAGGTCTGCCTAATGGAAAGGTTTTGGGATTTTTTTTCATCCATTTTGCCACACAGGAATTGTTTTCATGTATTTTTTGTGTCTGGATTTTTTTTCATCTATGGAAAAAGTTGTAAAAGAGAAGTTGCGAAGTTCTTTATGAACTTAAGTATTTTATCTGTAAAATAAAAGAGCCTTTATTTCTTGCGCTAATGTTATATTAACATGAAATCTTTTCCTAAGATATAACACATTCAATTATAAAGTTTCTTAACATTAAAGAAGTCCTTATTCTGATCAGCTAATAAAGAATAAATGCATCTATAAACCTGAGAGGCTCATAAGAATTCAGTTTGAATATACAGAAAGAAGAAGCCAAACTTTGAATACTTGGAATATACTAGGCTTTTCAGAAGAATGTTTTCTTACCAAAGCTGCTAATACCACCAGTCATTTTGAAATATTTGTATAGCAAACATGTATATTTAAAAATGTAAATGATTTGGTTTGTTTTGCCCTGGAAAGCCTAGTTAATAAAAACGTACTTGAACTTTCACATCAGCACGATGGCAGAAGCTCTATACAGTCAGCAAAAACAAGACCGGGACATGACTGTGGCTCAGATCATGAACTCCTTATTGCAAAATCAGACTTAAATTGCAGAAAGTAGGGAAAAGCATTAGACCTAAATCAAATCCCTTACGATTACACAATGGAAATGACAAGTAGATTCAAAGGATCAGAGCTGATAGACAGAGTGCCTGAAGAAATATGGATGGAGGTTCATAACACTGTACAGGAAGTGGTGATCAAAACTATCTCCAAGGAAAAGAAATGAAAATAGGCAAAACAATTGTCTGAGGAGGCCTTAAAAATAGCTGAGAAAAGAAGAGAAGCTAAAGGCAAAGCAGAAAAGGAAAGACATATCCATCTGAATGCAGAGTTCCAAAGAATAGCAAGGAAAGATGAGAAAGACTTCCTCAGTGATCAGTGCAAAGAAATAGAGGAAAACAATAGAATAGGAAAGACTAGAGATCTCTTTAAGAAAATTAGAGATACCAAGGGAGCATTTTGTGCAAAGATGGGCACGATAAAGGACAGAAATGTTATAGATCTAACAGAAGCAGAAGAAATTAAGAAGAGGTGGTAAGAATACACAGAAGAACTATACAAAAAAGATCATACTGACCCAGATAACCATGATGGTGTGATCACTCACCTAGAGCCAGACATCCTGAAATGCAAAGACAAGTGGGCCTTAGGAAGCATCATTACAAACAAAGCTAGTGGAGGTGATGGAATTCCAGTGGAGCTATTTCAAATCCTAAAAGATGATGTTGTGAAGGGGCTGCACTCAATATACCAGCAAACGTGGAAAACTCAGCAGTGGCCACAGGACTGTAAAAGTCACTTTCCATTCCAATCCCAAACAAAGGCAATGCTAAAGAATGTTCAGACTACCACACAATTGTACTCATCTCACACGCTAGCAAAGTAATGCTCAAATTTTTCCAAGAGGTTTCAGCAGTACATGAACTGAGAACTTCCAGATGTTCAAGCTAGAGTTAGAAAAGGCAGAGGAACCAGAGATCAATTGTCCATATCCGTTGAAACACAGAAAAAGCAAGATTTCTAGAAGAACATCTACTTCTTCTTCATTGACTATTCTAAATCCTTTGACCCTGTAGATCACAACAAACTGTGGAACATTCTTAAGGATATGGGATTATCAGACTACCTTACCGGTCTCCTGAGAAATCTGTATGCAGGTCAAGAAGCAACAATTAGAACTGGACATGGAATAACAGACTGTTCCAAACTGGGAAAGTACATCAAGTCTGTATATTGTCACCCTGCTTATTTACCTTATATGCAGAGTACCTCATGTGAAGTGCCGGGCTGGAGGAAGTACAAGCTAGAATCAAGTTTGCCTGGACTAATATCAATAACCTCAGATATGCAGATGACACCATCCTTATGGTAGAAAGCGAAGAGGAAGTGAAGAGCCTCTTGATATAAGTGATAGAGGAGAGTGAAAAAAGCTGGCTAAAAACTCAACATTCAAAAACTAAGATCATGGCATCCAGTCCCATCACTTCATGGTTAATAGATGGGGAAACAATGGAAATGGTGAAGGACTTCATTTTTCTTGGGCTCCAAAATCACCACAGATGGTGACTGCAGCCATGAAATTAAAAGACGTTTACTCCTTAGAAGAAAAGCTATGACCAACCTAGACAGCATATTCAAAAGCAGAGACATTACTTTGCAGATAAAGGTCCATCTATTCAAAGCTTTGGTTTTTCCGGTAGTCATGTATAGATGTGAAAGTTGGACCATAAATAAGGCTGAACACCCAAGAATTTATGCTTTTGAACTGCAGTTGGGAGAAGACTCTTGAGAGCCCCTTGGACTTCAAGGAGATTAAACCAGTCAATCTTAAAGGAAGTCAGTCCTGAATATTCATTTAAAGGACTGATGCTGAAGCTCCAATATTTGGCCACCTGAAGCAAAGAACTGACTCATTGGAAAAGACCCTGATGCTGTGAAAGACTGAAGGCAGGAGGAGAAGGGGATAACAGAGGATGAGATGGTTGGATGGCATCACAGACTTGATGGACATGAGTTTGAGCAAGCTCCGGGAGTTGATGATGGATGGGGAGGCCTGGTGTGCTGCTGTCTGTGGGGTAACAGAGTCAGACACAACTGAACAACTGAACTGACACTAAGAGAATGTTTCTTTGAAAAGATAAAGTTGATAATCTATTAGCCAGACTCATCAAAAAAAAGAAAGAAAGAAAACAAATTGCCCAATAAAATAAGAAATGAAGGTAGAGAGTTATTACAACTGATATCACAGAAATACAACTATAAGAGAATACCATGAATATGCCAAGAAACTGGACAATCTAGAAAAAATTGAATAAATTCCTAGAAATATACAATCTATCAAGAATCAATCATGACAAAATAGAAAATATAAATAGACCCATTACTAGTAAAGAGATTGAGTCAGTAATCAAAAACCACCCATAAACAAAAGTTCAGGACCAGATGACTTCACTGCTGAATTCCACCCAACATTTTATGAAAAACTAATCTTTCTCAAACTCTTCCAAATGATCAAGGAAGATGGAACACTTTGAAACTCATTTTAAAAGGCCAGCATTACCCCAGCACCAAAACCAGAAGGGAATTTACAGGCCAATATCTTTGAGGAACAAAAATGCAAAATTCTTCAACACACTATTAGCAACTGAATTCAACAACGTATTGAAAGTAGTCGTATATATGGCCAAGTGAGATTTATTCCTTGAATCCAGAGATGAGTTAACATCCACAAATCATTTAATGTGATATACTATGGTAAACAAAAGAAGAATAAAATTTGTAATCATCTCAATACATACAGAAAAAGCATCTAACAAATCTACAGTCTACATTGAACTTCATTAAGCACTTTATTTCAGTTGTTTCAAGAGGGTTCAGGATGGGGAACACATGTATACCTGTAGCGGATTCATTTAGATATTTGGTAAAAACCAATACAATATTGTAAAGTTTAAAAATAAAATAAAAAAAAAAACATTTTTAAAATTACCACTTTTTAGTATGCTTATCTGGGCTATCAGTATGGTGAGATTATGATATTCACCTCAGATAGCCTCTTTATGGTTATGCTTTGGTCTTGTTTTGTGTTTTGCATATGGCCTCACTAACATGTCCAGGGGTATTTTAATACTTTATAAGAAGCTAATAGTTTGGTCTGATGGTGAAGAATCTGCCTCCCAATGCAGGGGACACGGGTTCAATCACTGGTCCAGGAAGATTCCACATGCTACAGATCAACTAAGCCTGCACCACAACTCCTGAGCCTGTACTCTAGAGCCTCAGTAGAGCAACTATTGAGTCCACGTGCCACAACTATTAATACTCAAGACTGCACACTTGGAGCCCGTGCTCCTTAACAAGAGAAGCCACCACGTTGAGAAGCCTGCACATTGTAACTGGAGAGTAGCCCCCGTTTGCTGCAACTAGAGGAAACCCCTATGCAGCAACAAAGACCCAGCTCAGTCAAATAAATAAATCAATTAAAATTTTAAAAAAGCAAAGTGACATGTAGCATTAAAAAAAAAAAGAAACCAATATTTTATAGTGGCACTCTAAAGAGAAATCAAATTTAGGTTTAAACATCATTAATAATTTTCCATTTTCTTTAAAATAAAGAAAAATCAATTATCTTTTTCATCCTCCTCCTCACTCCATTTAGGCTATCGTCCTTTTTCTTTTTCTGAAATCTCTACCATTGATGCTTTCTTTTTGCTGTCAGCCTTGCAAATGCTGATATTCTTATCTTTTTTTAATTTAATTTGTTTTCACATCTCAGCCCAAGACGTGTTCTTATGTGTTCTTATGCCATAACTCACATAGTACAGGTCTTTTCTCAATTGTAATTATTACCACACTTCCTGTTTTTGCTCTTCTAATCATCTGTATTTCTCATTAGGCCAGAGTTTGGGGAGAGTAATGCCTATGTCCATTTCAGGGCCATTCGGCAGGATTTTGCAGCTCATATAGTGAACAAAGTTGCCCATCAAAGAGTGGGTATTTCTTTAGGGTTTTATTTTTCTGGGCTCAAAAATCACTACAGATGGTGACTGCAGCCGTGAAATTAAAAGACGCTTACTCCTTGGAAGGAAAGTTATGACCAACCTAGATAGCATATTCAAAAGCAGAGACATTACTTTGCCAACAAAGGTTCGTCTAGTCAAGGCTATGGTTTTTCCTGTGGTCACGTATGGATGTGAGAGTTGGACTGTGAAGAAGGCTGAGCGCCGAAGAATTGATGCTTCTGAACTGTGGTGTTGGAGAAGACTCTTGAGAGGCCCTTGGACTGCAAGGAGATCCAACCAGTCCATTCTAAAGGAGACCAGCCCTGGGATTTCTTTGGAAGGAATGATGCTAAAGCTGAAACTCCAGTACTTTGGCCACCTCATGCGAAGAGTTGACTCATTGGAAAAGACTCTGATGCTGGGAGGGATTGGGGGCAGGAGGAGAAGGGGACGACAGAGGATGAGATGGCTGGATGGCATCACTGACTCAATGGACATGAGTCTGAGTGAACTCCAGGAGTTGGTGATGGACACAGAGGCCTGGCGTGCCGCGATTCATGAGGTCGCAAAGAGTCGGACACGACTGAGCGACTGATCTGATCTGATGTTCCACTCTTTACTAGGCCATTTGCTCTGTTAGCTTCTCACTAGATGGGGTACAGTTTTGCAATTAATTATCAGGTTCTTTTAAAAATCCTTGCAGAGGCCTGGTATGTACCCCTGGGCTAGCTGTTCTAATAGTCTCTAGGATCAATTCAGTGCCTTACAAAGATAAGTACTTAAAAAAAAAAAAGTTTAATTGAATTACTTAATTATTGTTACCTCCTGATAAATCAGGTTTCTTCCATTCAGTAATAGTGCTTTAGTTTTATACCATCTTAGGAAGTGATTGATGTAGCTATGAGACAACAAATTTACCAACTGCGTGCCCTTGGGAAAGGTATGGAGCTTCTCTGATTTTTAGTTCCCTCATCTGCTAAATGAAAATATTAAAAAGAATACATTTGAATCAGTTCTAATGAGATGGATGAAACTGGAGCTTATTATACAGAGTGTAGTAAGCCAGAAAGAAAAACACCAATACAATATGATAATGCATATATATGGAATTTAGAAAGATGGTAATGACAACCCTGTACGCGAGACAGCAAAAGAGACACAGATGTATAGAACAGTCTTTTGGACTCTGTGGGAGAGGGAGGGGCGGATGATTTGGGAGAATGGCATTAAAACATGTATAATATCATATAAGAAACGAATCGCCAGTCCAGGTTTAATGCAGGATACACGAAGCTTGGGGCTGGTGCACTGGGATGACCCAGAGGGATGGTACGGGGAGGGAGGTGGGAGGAGGGTTCAGGATGGGGAACATGTGTACACCTGTGGTGGATGCATGTTGATGTATGGCAAACCCAATACAATATTGTAAAGTAAAAAAAAAATAATAAATAAATTTAAAAAAGAAAATATTAATAGTACTTATTCCACAGAACTATCATGGAATTAATGAATAAAAATATATAAAGAGCTTGAGACAGTGCTTGATACATAAACATGTTATTTAAGTTCTTGTTACTACTGTAACTGTCCAAAACAGCCATGTAAAATTCATTATTTAATTACTTGAAGAGTATTGTTAATTGCATCTTTCATTAGATCACTCAGATTTCTTAAAGGTAAAATTTCCTTCTGGTTTCTGTTGTAGGAATAGTGTTGTTTGTGATGAGAAATGGACTATTTGAAATTGATCATCTTCACATGTTTGTGTTGGCGCTCAAGTATTCAAAGCTGAATGTGCAGTCCACTTGCAGCAATTAATAAGATTTTATAACATGTAATTCACATACTAATTTACATAGGTCTTGCTTATATATTACCTTTAGATTGTATTTTTATTATCTTAAATTGATTTAGGAAACTGATGTTTTATATCAAATAATCACAGCAAAATATGAGAAAAGATAATGACCCTACTTTTCTATGTAATTTTGTCAAGTCTTAATTGGACAATATCATTTTCTCTATCTTACTAATAGAATAAAACCTATCATAGAGGAAAATGGAATATTTTGCATAATATTCTTTCTGCATGTAGAATATTTTATTTGTATTATTTATTATTAGGGGACACATTATCAAAGGTAAATTAGAATACAGTTATTGTAATTATATTTACACACCGCCCTAAAGTATTTACTACTATATTATGTCTTTATAATACATACATAAGGAACCATATATTTTGTGGAATATGCCATCTATAGACATTACTAATTTGAAGTGGCTACATTAAGGAAATAAAATTTTCCCAAGAAAGGAAAAAAACGAAGCAAACAGACAAACAAAATATCCTGGCTATTCTAAAATCACAGTGAAAACTTTAATATTTGATTCAAAATTGCTTTAATATCAGAGGTACTAACAGCCCCTGGAGATATTATTAAAACTATAATTATGCAAAGGCTGGAACAGATATTTTTCTGGTTGTTAAGCCACTGCATGTACTTCCTTAAACAATTTCTAATGGTAATGATTTAAAATACATTGACAGTGTTCTGATACAATCACAACTTGGGAAACATATGTGATGTTTATATATTCTGAAATAAATATCCCATTTTACTTTACTTGGAATAGAAAACTGAGCTTCTAAGAAATGTATAATTCTGACTTTTTGTTCTGTAATGACTCCAAAGTTAGCTTTCAGTAATTTTTCCTCTCTTTACGCCATCTTCTTAGGGTCAAAAACTCGTTGTGCCATCATATTTCAAAATAACTTCTAGAAAAATACTATTATAAATTGATATTAACAAGTTTAAACTAAATTTATCCAAGAGATCTCCTTCCAGAGTAGGTGTCTTGGCAAGTGAGGGTTATGAACTTTATTCTCTCTTCCTCTTATCAAAAATTCTCACACAAATACCCTAGGCAACAATAAAGATAACACCTTTAATGGTCTAGGTAATTAGAACCCAAAAAAAGTGCCTGACGGAATAGCCTTGACACTTTTTTTTTTTCAAGTCTTTTAAGAAAAAAAGTAAAGTCCCTGAAATTATTGTATATATTAATTATCAGATCAGATCAGTCGCTCAGTCGTGTCCAACTCTTTGCGACCCCATGAATCGCAGCACACCAGGCCTCCCTGTCCATCACCAACTCCTGGAATTCACTCAGACTCACGTCCATCGAGTCAGTGATGCCATCCAGCCATCTCATCCTATGTCATCCCCTTCTCCTCCTGCCCCCAATCCCTCCCAGCATCAGGGTCTTTTCCAATGAGTCAACTCTTCGCATGAGGTGGCCAAAGTATTGGAGTTTCAGCTTTAGCATCATTCCTTCCAAAGAAATCCCAAGGCTGATCTCCTTCATAATGGACTAGTTGGATCTCCTTGCAGTCCAAGGGACTCTCAAGAGTCTTCTCCAACATCGCAGTTCAAAAGCATCAATTCTTCGGCACTCAGCTTTCTTCACAGTCCAACTCTCACATCCATACATGACCACGGGAAAAACCATAGCCTTGACTAGACGAACCTTTGTTGGCAAAGTAATGTCTCTGCTTTTGAATATGCTATCAAGGTTGGTCATAACTTTCCTTCCAAGGAGTGAGTGTCTTTTAATTTCATGGCTGCAGTCACTATCTGTAGTGATTTTGGATATTAATTATAATTGTATATAATTAATATATATAATGTTAATATAGTTAATATTATATATAGTATATATAATATACTGTATATATTAATATTATATTAATATAGTCTCCCTGGTGCTGTCCCTTCCTGTATCTTCAGGAGACATATTTAACCAAAATGCAAAAGATCAAAGAAGGGAGTATTTGTGCTGCCAATCCCTTTCACCAAAATAAATTGTGGGCTTGGAGAGCAGGAAGTCCCGTTCTCTAATTACATGGTCCTGTTACTTGATATTGTAAAACTCCCTCAATTTCATGAAGTTAGTTACCAGCACGGATTAACTGCAATGCAATCCTATCAAGTCAGTCTGCATCTGGTTGCTTAATCTTATACAGTTGATGGCATTTTTCTTGCAAGGAATGAATATAAATATTCCGATGCTAATGAAGTTCCTCAAAGCTTGGATTTTGTAAATTTGGACAATGATGTATTAGTGACAGTCTTCAAGCAGCTAAATGACAAGAAACAAGTCTAAATTCTAAAATAATTACTGTGATGAGAAAGTAGATAGAGAAAAGTATTGGTAAGAAGCTATTACCATGATCTAGGCCAGAGCATGAGAGAGTACTTGACCAATGATAGAGAATCTGGGGGTAGTCTGAAAGGGGAAGATTGTGTGAACATTTGGGTGATTAAAAACCAAAGGCTTTGGGACTGAACCTGAGTGAGAAGAAAACCTTGAGAATGATACCCATAACCCCTATCAGGCATGAAAATAATTAACCATAGGAGTAATAGTAAGGGAGCAGAACTTGCCACCATCCTAAGGACTAAAGCTGAAGCTACAATACTTTGGCCACCTGATGTGAAGGTGGCCAACTCATTGGAAAAGATCATGATGCTGAGAAAGATTGAGGGCAGGAGGAGAAGAGGGTGATAGAAGATAAGATGGTTGGAAGGCGTCACCAACTCAATGGACAAACTCCATTGAGTTTGAGCAAACTCCAGGAAATAATGAAGGACAGGGAAGCCTGGAGGTTATGAGTCC
The DNA here is from genome assembly GCF_029378745.1 of Bos indicus. NCBI lineage: Eukaryota > Metazoa > Chordata > Mammalia > Artiodactyla > Bovidae > Bos > Bos indicus. Next base: position 53,657,710 of record NC_091780.1, on the reverse strand, counting down.
AAAATCACAATGTCATTACTGCTCTCTGAAACCAATAATCCTCCGTTTCATGGTTTACAGATGTATCAATCCAATCTGAACTCCCCTCTTCTCAGAAGGACAACAGTGATACTGGATTAGGGCATATCTCTATTCCAGTGTGAGCTTATCTTACCTAATTTGATCTGCAATGACTCTGTTGCCACATAAAGTCATATTCTGAGGTACTGTAAAGAAAGCTGAGTGCTGAATAATTGGTGCTTTTGAACTGTGCTGTTGGAGAAGACTTTTGAGAGTCCCTTAGACAGCAAGGAGATCAAACCAGTCAACCCTAAAAGAAATCAGTCTTGAATATTCATTGGAAGGACTGATGCTAAAGCTGAAACTCCAATACTTTGGCCACCTGATGTGAAGAAATGATTCATTGGAAAAGATCTTGATGCTGGGAAAGACTGAAGGCAGGAGGAGAAGAGGATGATAGAGGATGACATGGTTGGATGGCATCACCGACTGGATGGACATGGGTTTGACCAAGCTCTGTGAATTGACGATGGATAGGGAAGCCTGGAGCGCAGCAGTCCATGGGGTCGCAAAGAGTCGGACATGACTGAGAGACTGAACTGAACTGAACTGGGAGGGAAAGACGTCATAACATCTTTTGGAAGGACAGTATTCAATCCTTAACAGAGATTAAAGAATGATACCATGCCTTCAAATTCAAAGTGCTTAATGAAGCTCTTCGAGTACTTACACCTACCCACCTTCTGTTTATCTTGGAACTTTAAAACTTGGTGGAATTCGAATCAATCCAAAAAAACTGAGAGGCACAAATACCAAGTCCTTTTATCGTAAAGACTTTAAATATACATATTTTTGGAAAAGCACATATTATTATTGTTAATTTCACTTTCATGATGGGTTTGATGGTTTCTTAGCACAAAATTAAGGATAATATAAATATCAAAACATACTAGTGAAATTACAAGCTCTTACAATGCAATTCAAAAACTACCACTTGGTGGCAAGATAATGCTGCTGTTAATGTGCCTAGCAATGACCTAAATACTTGCTCTTTGGAATTACAAGTCTTTGATAAATTTAAAATAGGCTTGTAAAGGGAGTCAGGCTAAATCACTGACACTTTTTTAAAAGAAAACAATTTACATCATAAGTGATTCTGATAAAATAAATATATAAAATTCAATTCAAACAATGAGTTAATTCTATTGACTATCATTAAAAAGATATCTAAAATAAAGCATGAAAATGAATGAGACAATAATATTCCATAGATATATTTTATGTCTATATGTATCTTTAAAATTCCTAGCCCAAAGTATGGTGTCATAAATTTTTTTTTTCAGTTCTAAACCCATTTGGTTGAGCATAAATATTCAATCCAGTATTTATATTTATCTCCTGGTAGAACTTCAGAGTGTCTCCCTGTATTATTGAACTGCTGCCACATTTTACAAGAATTAATGAAGCTTCTGGGAGAGCAAATGGATTCCTTACTTTCCTCATCAATGGCATGGTATCAAGTGTCCTACTTAGAAAATGTACAAGATCTGCTTAATGAACCTATTCTTTCTAAAGTATTGAAGGAGCATAACTATTTCCAAGGATTTCTCTTTTTGAGGAAAAATGCAATAATAATAATAAAAGCCTCTTCCTATTGGTAAGGAACAACAGAAAGGGACAATTAGAAAAATGCTGGTGGGAAAGAACTTACATGTTTTTAGAGAGTACCAAAGGTTAAATGATATTCTTGAGCAAAGGGAATATCATATAATTAGTCAGTTTCTTTGTTGTATAATGATTGACCCTTCTCAACACTTACTTAGGTTTTCCATAAATAGTCATTCTGGGGCATATTTAAGGGAAAAAATAGCCTCTCTTTCGCACAGGAGAGATAAGAGCTTGGAATATTCTATTTTGATGTTATTTTGAGGCAATGTATTCTAGTAGTTGGGTAAGCAAGATTTGGCATTAGATTATCTGGTTCGAGCCCCACTTTATCATCTATTAGCAAGGCAGGCTTAAGGAAGTTACTTAATTTTGTCTCACCGTAGTTTCATCACTTGTAAAATGGCTTCCCTGATGACTCAGATGGTAAAGAATCTGCCTGCAATGCAGAAGACCCGAGTCCGATCCCTTGGTTGGGAAGATCCCTTGAAGAAGGGAATGGCTACCACTCGAGTATTTCTGCCTGGAGAATTCCATGGACAAAGGAACCTGGTGAACCATAGTTCATGGAGTTGCAAAAAGTTGGACACAGCTGAGCAACTAATGCTTCCACCTCCTAGTGCTGTTTTAAGAATTAAATAGAATTATGCACTTAAGGTGCTTGGCATGGTACCTCTGATATTGCTAACACAAAGTACTGTGCTGCTTATTGTGTGCATGGGTACACGTTTCTCTTAAGGTATCTGTTGAATAGTGAGTATCTTGGAGGGATCTCAGGAAAGATGTTTCTACCAAATTTCCTTTTCCCAAGCCTTTTCACAGCTTACTAACAATTTTCAAGTACAGAAAGATTGTGCGGTCATTTAGGTTGCTGACAGAAGATCAATTTTTCTCACTCTTTCTGGCCTTTGGTGCTTGGCTTTGGCTGGCAATCGGAATTCAAAGAATGCCTGGAGGTGTCACATTTTCTGGGAAAGTGCTGGAGCCCCGTTGTGTTAATGCTGACTACAGTTCCAAGATGAGCCTTTCAACTTCTGTGCCATGCTCTTTAATGAATATTGCCAGGGGCTGCCAACTTTTAAACTTTTTCTTTCTTCTCAAAAATTTTAGTCTCTTAACATATAGCCAAAGCAGACAGAGGGATATCACAATGTCACTCAAGGTGCTGAAATATTCTATTTCATAGCTATTGCCATTGGCAAAAGGGCAACACTATATCTAAGCAAAGGATTCTAAATACCCTTGCTGTACAAATTAGGTCATAGAGGAATGCTCTTTTTTGTTAAATTTTTGTCTGTTAGTCGCTCAGTTGGATATGACTGAGAGTCATCAGACACGATTGAACTGAACTGAACTGAGTTGCTCAGTGGTGTTTGACTCTTTGCAACCCCATGGACTGTAGCCTGCCAGGCAACTCTGTCCGTGGAATTCTCCAGGTAAGCATAATGGAGTGGGTTGCCATTCCCTTCTCCAGGGGATCTTCCCTGCCCAGGGATCGAATCTGGGTCTCCTGTATTGCAGGAAGATTCTTTACCATCTGAGCCACCAGGGAAGCCTATTAATTAAGATTGGCTATTTGTTAATTTAAAAATATAATAAGCAATCTATGGATACATAAAGAAATCAACTTGGAAAATTAAGTTTAAATGTTAGAAAAGAATATTTCACAGAAATATGTGGCATCTCAGGACTTCAAAGTTTGCTTTCATATGTTTATAGGTATATTTTGGTGCTCATGTAACAAACAAGCTATTTTAAGAAATATTTTTGGCAGAGTCATCTCCTAACATAAATAATTAACAGCAGCAAACAGCTGAGGGAAACAAAGAGCCCTGGAATATCTCTCACACAACACTGTAGACAGAGATATAAAAGTAAGCCACTGGCTATTTGGGGGGCAAGAATAGCACAGAAATTCTTGCCTCTTTCTACTCAAAATACACAGAAAGGGAAAAACAAGAAAACAGAAAACATGGTTGTGCTTAACTACTTGCTGTTGTTGCCAAATCATAGACAGCATGTTTCCAGTTAAAAAAAAAAAAGAAAGAAAAAGCAAGCTTGATCAGTTCAGTGACAGTTCTGGGAATAGTAAAAGATAGTGGTGGGGACAGAAAGAATTAAAAATGCTGGTTAAAATTTCAGGCTTATTTATTGAGTCTTGAGGTGTATTTCTGTACTGAGGGGAAAGATGCCCTTCAATCAGTTATGGCTCACCTAGTCAGAGGCCCAGTTCATCAACTATTATAGTAGTTTCCTGACTATGGCTAAAGTCAGTCACAGAAGAGCACAGAAGAACAGCGCACGATTCCACTTAGCTGACATATCTAAAATAATTAAGTTTATAGAAACAGGGAGCAGAATGGTTACCAGAGGCCAGGGGGAGGGGAGGGAAATGAAAGTTGCTCTTCAGTGGATATAGTTTCTATTAGGCAAGATGAGTAAGTTCTAGAGATCTGCTGTACAACACTGAGCCAATAGATAACAGTACTCTATTGTGCACTTAAAAATTTAAGAGGGTACGTCTCACACTAAATGTTCTTACTGCAAATTAAAAACTCCCCCCAGACCGTCATCTATCTTCATGTTTAAAAGGTAAAGAGTATACACTTTCCTATTAAAGCAAACAAAACTTAGAATCAGCTGAGAATATGGAAAACATTAGGGCAGTTTAGTATATTTAGATAATAAAGCCTATTTTTATTGGGAGCTGGGGTGACATGGGATACCCTGGAATTGCCTCTTGCAGTTGATGTATGATTTATCCTTTCCAAATAGGAATTTGAAATAATTTGGAAAACTGGACTTCATAGAAGTGGACTTCTGCTAAGATCTCTCATGTCAGAAAGGAAGATGGACTATTTATTGGGCACTATATTCCACTTGGAGAAGGCAATGGCACCTCACTCCAGTACTCTTGCCTGGAAAATCCCATGGATGGAGGAGCCTGGTAGGCTGCAGTCCATGGGGTCGCTAGGAGTCGGACACGACTGAGCGGCTTCACTTTCACTTTTCACTTTCATGCATTGGAGAAGGAAATGGCAACCCACTCCAGTGTTCTTGCCTGGAGAATCCCAGGGACGGGGGAGCCTGGTGGGCTGCCATCTATGGGGTCACACAGAGTCGGACACGACTGAAGTGACTTAGCATTAGCATTAGCATATCCCACCTGGGAGTGAGTCCCTCAGCACAGATTATGATTTGCTCTGTTTAGAAACATCAGAATCTATCTTCTATGTCCTGGTAGAGTATCAACTAGTACCTTTTCCTTTAAATTCCCTACTGTGCCTCTCTAAACCCTACTTATCTGAACCTGCTTTTGATCATCACCATAATTTCCTTCTTCTCTGAAGCCTCACCATATATTTCCCATAACATTAATTGGTATTTGACCATCTATTGCTTTGCATTATTTTTTAGAATTGTTGATTCATTTTATTTACATTGGTAGAAGAGCTTCTGAAATTCACCTCCCTGCCTCACCACCCAATTATAAATATAATGAGATTTATTTGCACTCCCCACTCTTCTCAGTTATACAGAATGCATTTTGATAGGTTTGCAATGACAGATAGGAGCTGTTCTAGTCCTAAATCACACCTTCCAGAATCCCCAAATATTTTATTTTTGGACCTACAGGGTCCAATAAATAAAAAGATATTCTAGATACCATAGCATATGTATGCTTTAGATACATAATAGAAATGAATGAAGAATTAGCTGACCTCCAGGGCAAAGTCTATTAGGGTAGACGTAATTATCCATGTGTCTCAGTTCTTTTTTACCATATATATGCAAAAACCCAATCAAGCTTCTTAATTTCACTTGAATGCCAATGGGAGGATTGGTTGTATTTAACTAAATTCTTTAAAATATTAAAGAATGATGAATAAACTGTATGGTCAATTATCAACATTTCACAAGATTATTCCTTTAAAAACTACTGAAATTTTTCTGCTCTCTTTTGAGGAAGGGCCTGTCATTTCTAAAATTGCAAAAGCTTAAAAAAAAGAATAAAAAAGTCAAAGTTGATGTCATGAACATGTGTGAGCATATTATAGGTATAGAGAACTCTTTGTATCACATAGCAGAGACCACCTCCAGGTGATTATAGAGTATTCACAACACTAGCATCCTTCACAACTGGACAGGGGATATGTTGAATAAGTAGTGGCAACTTGTTGCTCTTTCAGAGCTCTGTTTTCTAGATAGCTCAGTTGATCATCTTTGTTACAGTAACATTATTTTCCATACATTAATACTGTTGATTACAACTTCCTTCACACCTAATTGCTTTTGGCTTGGACTTTAAGAAACTGCTTTCCTCTTCAACCAATAGACTGCCATTTTTTCCCATTTTAACAAGAAAGGCTTATCTTTTAAAAAAAAAAAACAAAACTTTTTTCGAGGCCTTTCCCTATCTCGAGTATTTCATGCACGATCTATGAACGTCTGGGAAATGAGTCATAAGAGAAATTACAAAAGCATTTTAAATCAAAAAACATATATTCAATTCCAAAGGGAAAGAAAGTGCTTCAAATCTCACCAGAGGTTTAAAAAAAAAATCAACATAGCAAAAAAAAGTATGTTTTCTCATCAGCTCATAAATAATACACAATAGCATAATATTCCGAGTATGAAAGTGAACAACTTCCATGTAGGTAGTTGTTTAAGTTTTTTTTTCTTCTAAAATGGTTGGGTTAAAACTTTTATTAATTATAGAATTATCTGACAGATTACTAGCTAACATTTTTTTTCATATCATTTGTGACAGAAATTATCAGTGGAAAAAAATCTGTATTTTTACAATAATGCTTTTGAAACTAAGTGAAATTTTATTAAAATATACTTAAGAATCTATCTGAATTACAGGTAACACCAATTAATATTTATCCATTCTTTAAAATTAAAAAAAATGATAGTTTTAAATTAAAAAATTAAAAAATGGAGATTTAGATAGTGGGAAAGGGGTTGAAAATGAAGAACAACTGATTTTATTTTGCAACAGAGGTGAAAATGTCATTTAAAAAAAGCAATAAATATTAACACTGTATTAATACTGTTATATTTCTCCACTGAATATATCTTCCTGCTTTCCTTAAAAAAAAAGCTTAGGCAAAACTGACAATGTATTATGGATCTCAATTTGGGTAATATTCTCATCTGAATAGTCATATAAAATAAGAAATTTTGGAAAAGCTGTATTATTTCTTTCAAATAAAATTACCTTGGATTTTTACATCTATATCTATATAACTCAATATATAATAAGTTTGATGGCAACACATCATCAAGATTTTGGCTTAGGCTCACAATTTAGATCTTTCAATAAAAGAGTTAAACAATTGATAGAAGAAATTGGAAACTGAGTAGAGTTGAGGACCAAAGATTAGACATGATTTATGAGAATAATGAGTCAGGGGAAAATCTTTGCCTGTATTTCCTTAAGTCTCAATGGAAAAGATGACTGAAAGTGAAAGTTAGTTGCTCAATCGTGTCTGACTCTTTGTGATTCCATGGACTGTAGCCTGCCAGGCTCCTCTGTCCATGGAATTCTCCAGGTGAGAATACTGGAGAATACTGGAATGGGTTGCCGTGCCCTTCTCCAGGGGGACCTTCCCAGCCCAGGGATCAAAACCAGGTCTCCTGCATTGTAGGCAGACTCTTTACCACTTGAGCTACCCAGGAACCTGGGAAACTGGTGTTTATAAAATATATTCTGAAAGTGAAGTCGGTCAGTCGTGTCTGACTCTTTGCGACCCCATGGACTGTAGCCTACCAGGCTCCTCTGTCCATGGGATTCTCCAGGCAATAGTACTGGAGTAGATTGCCATTTCCTTCTCCAGGGGATCTTCCCAACCCAGGGATCGAACCCAGGTCTCCCGCATTGTAGACAGACGCTTTACCATCTGAGCCACCAGGGATATATTCTAGCAAATTAGAATCCCTTGAAAGATAAGATGCTGGTTCACAAATTCTGTAAAAAAAAAAAAAAAAAAAAAAATCCTATTTTAGTGCCTAAAGAGAGCACTTTCTCCAGCAAAACTTTTCAAAAACAAATTCACTGATGTATAAAAAATAGGTTCCTCTTTGGAGTTTCACTTCCCTGTCATAAACAAGCAGAGTGTGAAGACAGGTGGACATTCTGATGATTCCTCTTAACACACAATTTCTGGGATACAAACATCTGCTAGCACGTATCATGGACTTTGTCCTGGATGGACAGACACACTGTTCTGGGCTGATTAAACTATCTGAGGAAACAGTGGGGGAACTAAAGACAGGAGCTGTACCACACCTCTTCCCTTCTTCCTATTAGAGAATCACAAACACATCATGCTACTCTGTCAAGAACCTCTGACTGTAGTACTTAATTCTGTGCCTAGTTACAATAAAGTGAGAATGAAATCGCTCAGTCATGTCCGACTCCTAGCGACCCCATGGACTGCAGCCTACCAGGCTCCTCCGTCCATGGGATTTTCCAGGCAAGAGTACTGGAGTGGGGTGCCATTGCCTTCTCTCTTACTTTATAGTAAAGTGCTCAATTAATATATGTTGTTAACTAATCAATTTTCTTTCTGTGCTTATTCCATTATTTGCTCATCTGAACATATATGTATTTATATGTGGGTGTGCTTAGTCGCTTAGCCATTTTTGACTCTTTGTGACCCCATGGACTGAAGCCCATCGGATTCCTCTGTCCATGGAATTTTCCAAGCAAGAATATTGGAGTGAGTTTCTATATTCTTCTCCAGGGGATTGTCCCTGCCCAGGGATCAAACCTACATCTCCTGTGTCTCCTGCATTGACAGGCAGCTTCTTTACCACTGAGCCACCCAGGAAGCCCATGCATTTAAACAGTGTTTCATAACTTCAGTATTCTCACCTTGAAGCCCCCATTAACACTGCTGCTGCTGCTAAGTCGCTTCAGTCATGTCTGACTCTGTGCGACCCCAGAGACAGCAGCCCACCAGGCTCCCCCATCCCTGGGATTCTCCAGGCAAGAACACTGGAGTGGGTTGCCATTTCCTTCTCCAATGCATGAAAGTGAAAAGTGAAAGTGAAGTCGCTCAGTCGTGTCCGACTCCTAGTGACCCCATGGACTGCAGCCTACCAGGCTCCTCCGTCCATGGGATTTTCCAGGCATGAGTACTGGAGTGGGGTGCCATTATGAAACAGCAAAAAAAAAAAAAAATGATACTGAAAGAAGAGGCCCCTCAGGTCAGAATGAGTCCAATATGCTGCTGGAGAAGAGTGGAGAAAGAGCTCAGAAAGAATGAAGAGGCTGAGCCAAAACAGAAACACCACCCAGTTGTGGATGTGTCTGGTGGTGAAAATAAAGTCTGATGCTGTAAAGAACAATATTGCATAGGTAACTGGAATGTTAGGTCCATAAATCAAAATATGTCTTTCTCATTATAGGGAACAGGAATGCAAAAGTAGGAAGTCTCTGGAGAAATAAAACTTTATCCTAGGACTGAAATTAGTCCAATAAAATTTTTTCAAGGAAAACTTGAAGCTTATAATAAAAAAATAACAGAGTACCTGAATAAGAAGCACCATGAATAAAAATTAGTTTTTAAAGTGCCAAAGAATTGATGCCTTCAAATTGCGGTGCTAGAGGAAACTCTTGAGAGTCCCTTGGACTTCAAGAAGATCAAACCAGACAATCCTAAAGGAAATCAACTCTGAGTATTCATTGGAAGGACTGATGCTGAAACTCCAACACTTTGGCCACCTGATATGAAGAGCTGATTCATTGGAAAAGACCCTGATGCTGAGACAAGGGCAACAGAGGATGACATGGTTAGATAGCATCACTGACTCAATGGGCATGAATTTGAGCAAACTCCAGGAGATAGTGAAGGATAGGGAAGCCTGGCACACTGCGATCAATGGGGGAGTGAAGAGTTGGACATGACTTAGGTAATCAACACCAACAGCAGACCTAGACCTAACAAGCCTTAAATATCGTACCTATCCGACACAGAAAATAGACAGCTCTGCTTACTTTAATATTTTTAGTCTTCAAAACCTTGGCAGAAAATAGACACTATATATACTGATCTATATTATCTGGGGGGAAAATGGGGACACAGATTGAGTAAATTAAATATGGAATAATCCAAAAGAAAAACAGAATAAACGGGTTTACAAGCTGATTAAATATAGTTCATTTTGATTTGCATGTCATGTTTTGACTTTATACTTCCACAGTGTTCATCTGCAAAAAGATTTTTGGCTCTCTGAAAATTTATAACTTCATTGTCAAAGTGCTAACCTGATAAACTAAACTGGAAAACTTCCAGTCACATGGAGAATGAAGTAAGGAATGGCAACTAACTCCAAAGTTATTGCCTGGAAAATTCCCTGGACAGGGGAGCCTGGAAGGCTGAAGAATATGGGGTTGCAAAGAGTTGGACATTACTGAGCATGCACACACACGCATGCACGCATGCATACAAATGCAGTTCATAACAGAACAAAGGACCAGAAAAAGAGAGCTGCTCGACTATCCAGAACTTAGCAAAGACTGGAAATATTTAAAAGAAGTTAGGCAACATGATGAAGAATTATGAAAGCCTAACCACAGTAAAAGGAGAGTAGCGGGTGTGTGTCAAATGCTATATTGAAGAAACAATGGGTGAGAATTTTCCAAAACTGAGGGACAAAAGTCAGATTCAAACTGCAAAGAATCTGAAGTTAAGTAAATAGAAAAACATATGCATTTAAGGATGACAAAATGAAACTGGACAATAAACATTCAAAAATAAAATTCTTAAAACAGTCAAAGGGAAAAAAGTATTCTTCAAGGAGTGATAGTTAAGTCTCCTAGATCAGTTTTAAACAACATTAGAAGCCAAAAAACTGAGAAAAAAAGTTTCAAAACAGAAATATATACTCACAAAGATGTTTTCAAACCTACACAGAGCTTGCCATTATTAAAGGAAATTCAAAAGGCTGTCCTCCTGGCAGAAGAAAAATGATATAAGAAGAAATGGAGGGAAAATGAACTGCAAAATCTGTGAATAAATCTTAACAAATGTCAACTGTATTAAACAATGATTATTATATGTTCAGTTAAAAAACAAGACAGAATTACAATAAATAATACTATTTCAAAATCAACTGAGAATATAGTACTGGTGTTAACATCTTTAAGATCCTTGTGTTATTAAGGAATAACTTGCTTAAAATATTATTAATCATTCAGTTCAGTTCAGCTCAGTCATGTCTGACTCTTTGTGATCCCATGGACTTCAGCATGCCAGTCTTCCATGCCCATCACCAACTCCCAGAGCTTGCTCAAACTCATGATGCCATCCAACCACCTCACCCTCTGTTGTCCCCTTCTCCTCCTACTTTCAATCTTACCCAGCATCAGGGTCTTTTCCAATGAATCATTTCTTTGCATCAGGTGGCCAAAATATTGGAGCTTCAATTTCAGATCAGTCCTTCCAATGAATATTCAAGACTGATCTCCTTTAGGATGGACTGATTGGACCTCCTTGCAGTCCAAGGGACTCTCAAGAGTCTTCTCCAACACCACAGTTCAAAAGCATCAATTATTCGGTGCTCAGCTTTCTTTATAGTCCAACTCTCACAACATACATCACCATTGGAAAAACCAGAGCTTTGACTAGATGGACCTTTGTCAGCAAAGTGGTGTCTTTTCTTTTTAATATGTTATCTAGGTTGGTCATATCTTTTCTTCTAAGGAGCAAGTGTCTTTTAATTTCATGGCTGCAGTCACCATCTTCAGTGATTCTGAAGCCCAAGAAAAGAAAGTCTCTCACTGCTTCCATTGTTTCCACATCTGTTTGCCATGAAGTGAAAGGACCAGAAGCCATGATCTTTGTTTTTTGATGTTGAGTTTTAAGTTAGCTTTTTCACTCTCCTCTTTCATTTTCATCAAGAGACCTTTTAGTTACTCTTTGTTTTCTTCCATAAATGTGGTGTCATCTGCATATCTGAGGTTATTGATATTTATCCCTGCAATCTTGATTCCAGTTTGTGCTTCATCCAGTCCAGCATTTTGCATGATGAACTCTGCATATAAGTTAAATAAGCAGGGTGACAATATACAGCCTTTACATACTCCTTTCCCAAATTGGAACCAGTCCATTGTTCCATGTCCGGTTTTAATTCTTGCTTCTTGACCTGCATACAGATTTCTCAGAAGGCAGGTCAGGTGGTCTGGTATTCCAGTCTCTTGAAGAATTTTCTACAGTTTGTTGTGATCCACACAGTCAAAGGCTTTGGCATAGTCAATGAAGCAGAAGTAAATGTTTTTCTGAAACTCTTGCTTTTTTAATGATCCAATGGATGCTGGCAATTTGATCTCTGGTTCCCCTGCCTTTTCTAAATCCAGCTTGAACATCTGGAAGTTCTCAGTCCACATACTGTTGAAGCCTGGCCTGGAGAATTTTGAGCATTACTTTGCTAGAATGTGAGATGAGTGCAATTGTGCCATAGTTTGAACATTCTTTGGCATTTCCTTTCTTTGGGATTGGAAAGAAAAGTGACAGTTTCCAGTTCTGTGGTAATTGCTGAGTTTTCCAAATTTGCTGGCATATTGAGGGCAGCACTTTCACAGCATCATCTTTTAGGATTTGAAATAGCTCAACTGGAATTCCATCACCTCCACTAGCTTTGTTCATAGTGATGCTATGGCCCACTTGACTTTGCACTCCAGGATATCTGGCTCTAGGTTAGTGATCACACCATCATGGTTACCTGGTTATCTTTTTGTATAGTTCTGTGTATTCTTGCCACCTCTTCTTAATATCTTCTGCTTCTGTTAGGTTCATACCATTTCTGTCAATAACTGTGCCTATCTTTGCATGAAATGTTCCCTTGGTATCTCCAATTTTCTTGAAGAGATCTCTAATCTTTTGCATTCTGTTGTTTTCCTCTATTTCTTTGCATTAATCACTGAGGAAGGCTTTCTCATCTCTCCTTGCTGTTCTTTGGAACTCTGCATTCAGATGCATATCTTTCCTTTTCTTCTTTGCTTTTGGCTTCTTGTTTTTTTTCCAGCTATTTGTAAGCCTTCCTTAGACAATCTTTTTGCCTTTTTGCATTTCTTTTCTTGGGGATGGTCTTGGTCACTGCCTTCTGTACAATGTCATGAACCTCTGTATATAGTTCTGCAGGCACTCTATCATCTCTAATCCCTTGAATCTACTTGTCACTTAAACTGTATACTTGTAAGGGATTTGATTTAGGTTATACCTGAAAGGTCTAGTGGTTTTCATTAGATTTTTATAAATTAAGTGCATATGTAGTTACTATCATGTAGTTATTGATATTTATAATATGGGAATTTACTTTCTACTTGAAAAATTATGTTAAATGGCCTCTTCCCTCTCCTAAACACAAATATTACAAATTAGTGTCAGAGAATCCAAAGTGTGTTGCTGAATTTGTTATTAAATTCTAGTGTATAGGAATATTTGTAAAGAGATATTTTTTTGGAAATAAGGAAATGTATGCCTCACCTCATTTTTCCATATTGCTATTCTTCAGTAAAGTGTGCTAAATACATGGACACTTATTTTTTTTTAATTTTTTTTCCTGGGGGTAAAGTCAAAGATATGTAGCTGTCTTCTATATTATATTTGTCTCAGGATATAATAGTGAAAACAGCTATTATCTTAATTCAAAGCAACTAGGACATCTGAACAGATGTAAAGAAAAGATACGTCATCTCTAAGCACTAAACATCTTTGGGATATTTAAAAGAACAAGGAAGTCCCATGTAAAAGTTCACTTATGTTTAGAAAACAGAAAATAGTAGTCTTGAAATATTATGTGATATATTATTTAAACCTTATGTTACAAATTCTTAACCAGATGTCATATAAATTACTTACATATTAATACTATTTTACTTTGTCATTTTACCTTTCTAAGCATATATGAAAATACTAAAGTCAGAGGAAATATATTCTCTTTCATATAATATCCTGCTTCCTATATCTGTTTATTGCATTTATCCGTTTTGGGGGAATAGGAGGTAAATTTTATATAAGGATTCTGCATATATACAGGAAAGTGCACGTTGTAAGTTCATGAATTTTCACAAAGTGAACACACCATGTAACCATAAGCTGGGTCAGTCAATAGCACAGACGTGGCGTCCAGAACCCAGCATCCTGCTGCAATCCACCTACTACCCTGTGGTTTAGTGTAGCCTACTTTGGTATTTGTAAGAATGGGATCATGCTGTACTTTTTATTTTTGAATGGCTTCTTCCAACATTATTTGGTTTGTCCAGTTGTCCCACGTGGTTTCAAGTACCAATAATTTAAATTTTTGCATTGTATTTTATTCTGTTGGGTGCATATATGACAATTTATTGATTCCATTGTTGGACAATCTAAGTTATTTCTAGCTGTTTTCATACTGGAAGTTATACTTGTATGAATATTTAGTTGCACATGTGTTCAGTGAATGCATGTACACGTTTCTATGTCATATATAACCTAAAAGTGGGGATTGCTGAGCCACAGGGCAGTCTGTTCAGTTTTAGTATTTAAATTAACTGTGAACCACTATCACATCATCAGTGAGATCAAAGCAGTGAGGAGAGGCAGATGAAATATTTAAAGTCAGCTGTAATTTAGTCCTGTTCGCACTACTTTTTATTCCTAATACTAATAAGTATATTGTTTAATTTCATTGACCCTTAGCCTATATATCTATAAAAGCATGTATACTATACCAAACATTCTATTAAATAGAATAATGTATGTTGAAACATATGCAACTAGTGCCTATATTCATTTGTTTGACTGGGTGTTATTAGAGTTAAAATTAAATTTTATGTGGATGCGAGCACTGCTAGACATGGGCCTTAGCACTAAGTTGCTTTTTTTCTCAATCAGCTTCATTTTATCCATTTGGAATAGAGGGGCTAGAGCAACAACATCGAGGCTTCCAGAGGCTTTCAGTAATCAAGGCAGCTGGTTGGACAGCAGGTAAGCACCAAGGTTCAAATCTGCAGACAAGAGCCTCAAGAAGATTGACTAGAGGCTGAGCCAAATCAAAGCAAGATGGCCTGAGAGCAATAGAAGCGTCCTAGATGGTTTTTATATTATATTTGAAACAGCCCAAGGCAGGAATATGATAATTTCAAGGCCAAACTATTCATCATGCTTCTCCAAGAGGAATCACAAGGTGAGGAGGACAGAACATTTCCACTTTCATTTATTGCTTGAATGCAGACTTTCTATACACATGTTACCTATATAATAAAAATGTACATGGTATGAGTATATGTCACTGTACAAACAGAGTTTTAGAAATCTTGAACCCATGCTTCCTGTTCACATAAGCTACAACTACGAGCATCATTTGGCAATCTCTGCTCTAACCCATACTGTCCCTTGCCACATGTCCCTTTTAATTTCATCAGTTCTTCGTAAGTTTAGTGTGCACAGTTGGCACAGCAACTAATAGTCATCAATTAAGTAAGAATTTATTATGTGACAGCTATGTGTTCAGCATTGCTATAAGAAGAAGGCACAGCAAGCACAATCCTCATTTCCTATTCCTGCAAAATTTAAACACGTGAGCATACAAAGTTTGAAAGAAAATCTAATTTTACCATTTTACCAGTCAGCTGCATACAACTTTTACAAATATTTTCTAAGATGTTCTTCTCAAAAAGAATTGTGTAGAGTCTTAGTTTTAATGAATATTTCTACTGATTTTTAATAAGTACAGATAAACAAATTCTTTACAACAAAAGGGATGAGAATATTAAGATTAATAAAGGCCACTGCTCATCAGGACTGAGATTCTTAAACAAGTTTTGCTCTTCTTGTTAATCATTGTTCAGTTCTAGAGAGCAGACTATCAGACGCAAAACAGTTCCATTTATAAATAAGTCTGGCAAAATAGAAGTTAATCATAAGCAATGTGTTTTTTGTTTGTTTTTAATAGTAAGAAATAAAATTCATTATTTGGAGTATAGGCTGAGTGTTATATGTGACCATGATATTCTAATATGTTCTTAGATACACATACATAAAGTATTTTCAAGGGGCAGGAGTACTGAAAAAGTGAGAGCAATGTATTATTGTTGTGTGGGAATTTAAGAGGTTACAGAACAGTATAGCTGAAGGCAGAACAGGAAGGATAATCACTGATTGGATTTTGAAATGTAGCAAGGGTTGATTAGACCTTTGTTGGGTGGTATTAGTATGTTATACACATATGGCACCATGCATGCAAAGGTGCAGGTAGATTAAGTAGCACAGCCTCTGTATGAAGAACTAAAATGGTTGGCGTCTTTTGGAACATTAAGAGCAAACAGACATATACATGAGCAGAACATAAAATAGGTGAAGTGAACAGGAACTAAACATAAAAGTCCTTGCATATTTCTAGCTATACTCTGGAATTTGGTCTTAATTTGCTAAACCAGCGTTTTTAATATTTCTAAGTGCACAAAACTTCCTCATACTGCCTTAAAAAATGCAGAGTTAAAGAACCTTGCTACCATCAATTCTTCTCCCATCTTTTTACTTAGGTAGACAGAGGACTCATAGAATCAGCACTTTTAAGGTTTTTCACTGCAATAAATACTATTTTAGGCACTGAAAAACATTGAGAACTACTACGTAGAAGACTGATGTTGTCATATTTCTAAGTTTTAGGAATAATTTGAGAGCAGTGAGTCGGGGCTGACTGGTTAGGAGGCTAATAGACCGTGAGCAATGATGAAGTTTTGAAATATAACAGTAATTTATGACAAAGGGTAGAAATGCAGTATATTTGGGAAATGATGGTATGTTTAGTAAATAGCTATCAATAAGCAAAGTAGACCTCTTATTTTCTGACTCCTATATGCACAGAATTTCTATCTCAAATCAAACACAAAAATTTCACTTGCATTGAAAAACCTAAATTTAAGAGGTAGAACAAGATTTCTTAGAGAATAATTTTATTCTTTGGCTTAAGCATAAATTTTAAAAATTGTACATAAAAGACTTCAAATGAAAACAATGATAAAATGGGCCATATCCATGTTAGTATCTCTTATTATTTCAAGACATCATTAAGAGGGTGACAGGGTGACCCAAAGAGTAGAAAAAGCTATTTTTAATACATATACCCAGGATATACAAATATTTCTTTAAAATAATAAGAAAAAAATCAGTTGAAATATGGGTTAAAGGCTAACTTTGAAAAGTAGATATCCAAATGGCCAATTAACATGTGAAAAGTTACTCATAAGGTAAGATAACAGAAAAATGCAAATAAAAACCACAACAAGATACCACTCTATACCCAGCAGAATTTTAGTTGTTGTAGTTGTTATTTAATCACTAAGTCATGTCTGACTCTTTGCAACCCCATAGACCATAGCCCACCAGGCTCCTTCTGTCCATGGGATTTCCCATGCAAGAATACTGGAGTGCTTTGCCATTTTCTTCTTCAGGGGATCTTCCCAATCCAGTGATTGAACCTTCATCTCCTGCATTGGCAGGTGGATTCTTTACCACTGAGACCAAGGAAGCCCCATCCAGCAGAATAGATAAAATTCAAAATGACTTAAAAAATTAAATGTGAGGAGAGGAGTCAAGATGGTAGAACAGAAGGATGTAGAATTCATCCCTCCTCACAAGTACATCAAGAATACATCTACAAATGGAACCATTCTTATAGAGCACCTGCTTAATATTTGCAAAAGTCTTCAGACACTTAAAAAGATGAGAAAAATCTCCTCACAAGATGTAAGAAAGAAGGAAAAAAAGAAAAGAAGAACAGAAAGAGGACTAGCAACCCTGGTGGGAAGCCGAAGGTGAAGGGAGGTACCACATGCATAAAAAAACCCTACATGGTGGGGAAATCAACTGGGACAAAACCAGACAAAATGGAGGATAAAAGGAGAATGAAGCAGACAGGGTGTGGAAGGCAGGACAAAGTAAGAACTGCACCTACGGTCTACATCATAACTTCATACTTTCTAGCCTGAGTCATGGGTCACCTATTTTGAAGGGGTGCTGGCTAATGGAAAGTGGGGTTAGGAGCATGGACTCAGGAAGGGAAAGCAAACTAAATGCCCATTGACAGATGAATGGATAAAGAAGATGTAGTACATATATACATAAGGGGAGTATTACTCAGCCATAAAAAGGAATGGAACTGAATCATTTGTAGAGATGTGAATGGACCTAGAGAGTGTCATACAGAGTGAAGTAAGTCAGAAAGAGAAAAACAAATATTGTATTTTGACATTTATATGTGAAATCTAGAAAAATGGTATAGATTATCCTAAATCAGAGAGAGAAAAACAAATAGTGTATATTGACATTTATATGTGAAATCTAGAAAAATGGTGGAATTATCCTATTTGCAAAGTAGAAATGGAGACAGACATACAGAACAAATGTATGAATACCAAGGAGGAATGTGGGGGGGGTGGGGTTTGGGATAAATTGGGAGATTGGGATTGACATATATACACTATTGATGCTATCTGTGTATAAAATAGATAACAAATGAGAACATAAGAACACACTGTACAGCACAGGGAACTTTACTTAGTGCACTATGGTGACCTGAATGGAGAGGAAATCCAAAAGCAGGGTTTTCTGATTCATTTTACTGTACAGTAGAAACTAACACAAAAGTGTAAAGTAACTCCAATAAAAATTACTCCAATAAAAAAATACTCCAAAAATACTCCAATAAAAATTAATTTAAGAAAGATACACGAACCTCAATGCTCATAGCAGCACTATTTACTACAGCCAAGACATGGATTCAACGTAAATGTTCAACAGATGAGTGAATAAAGAAGATATGGTAAATATACACAATGAAATACTATTCAACCATAAAAAGAATGAAATAGTCCCATTTTCAGCAAGATGGATGGACCTAGATATTATCGTACTAAGTAAGTCAGAAAAAAACAAATAGTATATGATATCACTGATTTATGGAACCTAAGTACCACACAAATCAACTTATTTACAAAACAGAAACAAACAGAGATATAGAAAACATTTTTATGATTCCCAAAGGGGGATGGTGGTGGAGGAGAGGTAAATTATGTTTGGATTGTGACACAAAAATACTACATATAAAATAGGCAAACAACAAAGTCTCACTATACGGCACAGGGAACTATAATTATATCCTGTAATAAATCATAATGGAAAAAATATGAAAAAGAATATATATATATAAATATATAATCACTTTGTTTTATACCAGAAACTAATACAACTTTGTAAATCAACTATACTTTGATTTAAAAATTAAAAAAAAAACCAGCCTATTCTCTTGCCTTTCTCTGTGTTTAGGGGTATGTTAAGTCCAGGACATAGGTTTGTCTTTGCTTTATGTAAGCAAAATAATAAAAGTAGAATCATCAAAAAAATCAAATGTGGAAAGGATTTTGAATAACCCAAATTCATACACTGCTTGTAGGCAGGCAAATTTTTACATCTATTTTGGAAAATTATTTGGATTCATCTCCTAAATTGAACATATAAATACCCTATTAATTCTATCCCTGTTTATACACACAACCTAATATACACATGCTACTGCTGCTGCTAAGTTGCTTCAGTCTTGTCCGACTCTGTGAGACCCAATGGACGGCAGCCCACCAGGCTCCCCCGTCCCTGGGATTCTCCAGGCAAGAACACTGGAGTGGGTTGCCGTTTCCTTCTCCAATGCATGAAAGTGAAAAGTGAAAGTGAAGTCTCTCAGTCGTGTCCGACTCTTCGCGACCTCATGGACTGCAGCCCACCAGGCTCCTCCGTCCATGGGATTTTCCAGGCAAGAGTACTGGAGTGGGGTGCCATTGCCTTCTCCAAAATATACACATAGGTTCAACTAATAGACACTACAATACTCACAGAAGCACTTTCACATGAGCCACAAACTGGGTACAATCCAGATTCTCATCAGTAGTTGACAATAAACTGTGGGATTCAAAGAATGGGATACTACATGTTCCAATTGTCTATTGCTGCATACAAAAGCACTTTGAATTTAGTAGATTAAAATAACAAACATGATCATAGATACTATGAATCAAGAATTGGAATTGGTTACAGTGGGGATGAAGTTTCTCTGCTCTACAGTATATATGTCTTCAGCTTGAAAGACTCTGCATGACTAGGGATAATTTCAATGTCTGGGAATCAGAAAGTTCTGAAGCCTTCTTCACTCACAAGTTTAATGTCTAACTGGAATTACTAGAAGGCTATCCTCAATTACAACATATATATGTGGCTTGTACTTCTCTGAGCATTTCTGCTTTATTCTAAGAAGGTAGAATCCTTAGAGGGAGTATTCAAATAGGTAGAGTTTCTTTGTGAAAGCTAAAAAATTTCTTCTGTCTTAGCCACAAATCATGGACTGTCCCTTAAGTCCCACAGTATTGATTACAAGGAAGAGAATAAGGTCACCATAATTCAAGGGGAGGAGGAGTAGACTCCATCCTTTGAAAGTGGAAAGGCCGTTTTACAGAAGACTATGTGGACTGTGATGTACTGCACTCTCCATCTTTGGAAGCACATTCTACCACAAATACACTGATGAAATCCACAATTCTGCACATCAATATAGATAAATCTCTCCAATGTTATGCTTATCTAAAGGAACCAGATACAAAAGAGCACAGGGAAAGAGCAACAAAAATGTTACAGGAGTTATAAGGTTTGAAAGAGTAACAAAATGGTAAATATGAGTTACAAGGCTGGAGTTAGCAAGTGAGCAATCATTAATTGTTTGCTTATGATACAAGAATTTTTCCCTGTGCATGTATTATACATCCATAAAAAGTTAAACTAAAAAGACAAAAAAAAAAACCCTTTGGATTTACCTACTTTTAGTATATATTTCTGTGATATATAATTGTGAATATTTTAAGATCATTTAATTTTTTTCTTATTTTTCTCCACTCATTTCTTGGTAGTTTCTTCATTTTCTAAGTAATTATACATCTGTACAGAACTTACACAAAGAAGCATGCTACTCTGTTGGAAATACTTATAAATATAACGTTGGTCTAGTTACTCATTGTTTACTTAATACAGAATAATTTATTTCTAGAAGTAAAATTAGACTCACCACTATGAGCATCTCTTTGTTAAAAATAATAAAATTTATTGAAAAAGACATGAACAATTAAAATACATGCAGTAACTTATCTTGTACCTTATTTATATTTATATATACTTGGAAATAGCCATTTCCCCTAGAATTTAAAACTTGTCATCTTATTCCTAATAGATTAGGCATTCTTTCTCAAACCCACATTTAATCTATCATCAAATCCTTTCCTTTCCTATTTTGCTTTAACACATATCCAGAATTCAAAAATTCCTAACCACCTCTACTGTTTCTTTGTCCCAATCTACTGTTATCTCCTACTTAGATTTTTCAACAGCATCCTAATAAGGACCCCTGTTTGGCCTTTGCCTTCTTGCATTCTAATTTACAACACAGCAGCCTGAGTGATCTTTTAAAATCTGTCAGATCATGTAGATCATAATTGCTATTACTCAACTCATCCTGCAATGACTTTAATTAGACTAAAAGTCAAAGTTCTTACCAAGACCTACAAATTCCTACAAATCTTCAGCTCCTTCTTCTCTCCCAACTTGCTCATTTTGCTTCAGTTACTTCATCTTCTGATTTTATCAAAAATAATCAGCCAAGCTCTCATCTTGCATCTTTGTATTTGCATTTCCCTTTACCTAACCCACTTTCCCCCAGAACTATGAATGATTTATTCTTTCATTTCCTTTTTGTATTTGTTCAAATTTCACCTTTTCTTTGAAGCTCTTTCCTGACAATTTTAAAAATTTCCACCCTTTACCTATTCCCATCATTTCCATCTTATTCAACTCTTTCCTGAGTTGAAAGCACTGATCAACTATACATCCTTATTTTGCATTCATTTAATTGTTTTAAATATTTTCTACCCCACTTTCCCAGGTAGCATTAGTGGTAAAGAACCTGCCTATCAATGCTGAAGATGTAAGAGATGTGGGTTCGATCCCTGGGTCAGGAAGATGCCCTAGAGGCGGATATGGCAACCCACTCCAGTATTCTTGCCTGGAGAATCCTGTGGACAGAGGAGCCTGGTGAGCTATAGTCCATCGGGTTGCAGAGTCAGACACGACTGAAGCGACTTACCATGCATCCCACTTCCACCCTTAATAGAATGAGTCCTGATTCTACAGGCCAGAATGTGTGTGTATATCCCGGAGCTTTCGACGGGTCTATTTCCTCTCTCTCAAGCAATCTTCTCTACTCCATTGTTCTTTATCTGTTTTTCAACATTCATATTCAACTTTAAATGTCTTCTTAGGTAAACTTTTTCTGAACATTCTACAAAAAGTAGTCTGACTTTTCATCTATTTATCTTTCATATTTCCCCATTTATTTCTTTCATAGATCTTTAGCAATATGTAGTTATTTTGTTCACCTAATTATTGACTTTTTCTAATTAGAATATAATCTCAATGAGGAGAAGAACTCATTAAAGAAGGAATGTGTGAATAGACAGATTTTACCCAAATATTGGCTTTTTTTTGACAATTATTTTTATAGATAAAATTTATACTTTCCTTTTGAATATATATTTTTTGTTGCTTCAGTATAGCTGAAAAATAGAGCTTCATAATATTTTTATTTGCCAATATATGAAACTCTATTTTATTTCTACTTGTGGGAGTACTCTGATTTTTTTTTTTTTTCAGGTTATCATATTTCTTTCATACAAAATGGAAAGCTTCCTTCATCTACAGGTCCAGGGATGAGCCTGATAAATCCAATGGTAATCCCTAAATCAATTAACTACAGAAATCCCTTTGGCTCCAGGATTGGCATATGACTGACTCCAAGACAAAAAAGTGAAATAGGGGTTTGCTGGGAGCTAAAGATAGAGAAGTTTTCTATTTCCTAAAATAAATCACCAGAAGAAATAACTTTTCATTCTGTAGGTTTTGTGTTATGCGACTGTGAAGATTTGACATTCCATAGTTATGCTGTTCTCATGACGGAGGCTACCTTAGGAATGAAGACAGATGAATTCTTTGTAAGGGAAATCGCAGAGATACAGATCAGTTCCAATGGATTTAGCTACATTGAATCAGTCACACCTCTGGACTTCTGGTTGTGTGAGCAAATATACTTGCTTACTTTATCCATTATAGTTGGCTTTGCTATACTAACAGCCAAAAGCGGTCTCACTGAAATTCAGAGTTTCGATTTTACTACCACTTTATATAACTGTACACAATTGGAAGATTCCACATATCATCCATTGCTTCAGACATATGTTGATTTGCACATCACTGTAGCTCTTTGGAGAGGTATTTTATGGCTGAGAGCTTGTACCTGTTACCTTCACATTGCTTTGAATACAGATACTATTTTTTAGTGAACTTCCAAATGTGAGACCCTAGTTTCTGCCATCATTACTGTTATTGATTAGTTTAGTATCTTCTAACAACTAAAATCAATTACAAGTCAAAGGTAACGCTATTTTGCTTTTCATCCTGCAGACTGTACACTAACAGGAGTTTCTTTCCAGTAGTAAGAAACCTATTTCACAGTTTGTCTGCCTCTTTCAAATTGTATCATCTTTCATCAGTAAATATTGATTCATTTTCACTCAGGTTGGAAATGTTTTAGAGAAACTATCAGTACAACTAACCAGTCTTACAAGTCAGTAATATCTAAACTTTTCTGACAGTATTCCATACTTACAGATGATTTGTTTCCTCTTGTGCGAACCCTTGTATGCTACAATATCTTTGTAAGCATGGAGAAATATTAGAATTTCCCCTTTTTTATTAAAAAAACAAAAACATGTAATAATTTTGCTATGAATTCATGATAGTTTGGTTTATTTCATGAAGAACATGTAAGACATGCAAATATATGGAATAATATTTTCCTTTCTGTTATTTTCCATCTCTTTTAGAGTCTCAAAAAAGTCCTACAATACTGGCTCTTAGGTTACACACAGACAAAAATATGTGTGAAATTATTATCATTATTATTTATAGAAAATAATGTTTTTAAACAGTTAAAATTTTGAAAAGTTGAATTCAGCCAAAATTAAATAACTTTTTAAGAGAATAATATATTTCCATACTTTAAGATGTTACAGAAGTAAAAGCTAGAATTTTCTATGAAAAACATAGATATGTGATTACAAATATGAAAATCTATTTGATACATTAAAAAAAAAACTGGTCACTAGATCAATAATTTACCACAATCTTTTAAAATAATTTATTAGATATATTTTACAGATTATACTCTTAATTTAACCAAAGCATTTTTCTGTTACATACTGGTTTGTTTAAAAAATGTTAGATTGTTATACTTAAAAAATATTTTTAAAAGTAATCTACCATATTATAATAGTGCTGATGTATGAAAAATTGCTACGTTTCACTGTATTACCACTTAAGTTCATTTTGGGTGCCTTAGTATTTCTTTCATTATTGTGTAATACATTACTGTATTACAAATGGAGATACAAACATTTTAAAGAAAATATTAGCAGATGGAATGCAGTCATGTACAATAAAGGAAAATAGCACAGGCATTATACTAGGAAAGTAAAAGACATCTTGAATTTTCAGGTTCATCAATGTAAGCCATCTCACACTAATAGAAAAATAAAACATTTTATGATCACCTAGATAAATGAAGAGAAAAAATTTGACAAAACTAGCAAAAGTTTATGATAAAATAATTCTTAAGAAGTTAGAAACAGAATTGACCTTTTCAATGTGAAAATGAATTTTTACAAAACACCCATCATACTTAATGACTTACATATGATTTAAGTATGAAATACTGTAGATTTTCCTGTTGAGAAAATGGGATAAGCATGCCCTATGTTTAACATTGTTGTGGTCCTAACCAGTTCAATAAGATGAGAAGAATACGTAAAATGACTATAAATGAAAAAGAAGAAATACCACTGTCATTATTCACAGATGGCAGTAATATGTACTCAGAACATCCAAAAAATCTATAGACAGGCTATGAAAAGGTACAAGGGATATTTACAACAGTCCTAATTAGAAGTTAGACATACAAAACTAAATTTGTTTCTATATACTACTAACAAAAGTAATTTTTTTTCAATTACAACAGCATTAAAATTTCAAAAGCCTAAGATTATATCAATCTAGGATGATACATATCTTTCAATGAAAGGTGTAATTTTAGAAGTTCTAAGTAAATAGAAAAATATACCATATTCACAGATTATAAGATTAATTTAGTAAATATGACGACTTTCTTTGAATTCATCCATAGGATCAAAAGAATGATAACAGTTTTATTTTTTTAAATTGTGTTGCTTCATGGAAATTAACAAATAGATTATAACATTAATTTGGTGTTGAAGATGTAAAGAAATGAAAACTTCCAAGATAATTTTGAAGAACAATAGTTGAAGGATTTCAGCTACCAGATGTCTGGACTTATTATAAGGATAAATCAAACTGTGAGTTATTGGCAGAAAGATAAATAAACAAATGAAACAAAATACAGAATTCACAGCGAGACATACTCATACTGTACCTTGATATATGGCAAGATGACATCAAGATACAGTCAAGAAATTATTTCATTAAATAGTATAAGATAAAATGGATATCCACATAAAAATAAATTTTAACTCTTCCTGTAAAACATACGAATATGATTCATACCAATGAATTGTATTTCTAAATGTGGATGGCTAAATTTGGGGAAAAAATGGCTTTGTGAACCTGGAGTGGACAAAATATTTTATAAAACAAAGAAGTAACCATAAAAAATATAATTTTGATTACATTAAATTAAAAAGTTCACATTATCCAAAGATACAAAAAGCATACAGCAAGGAGAATCAAGATGGTAGAGTTAGAGGATGTGGAGTCCATTTCCCCCCCAAGAACAAACATCAGAAGTACATTTACATGTGGAACAGTTTTCACAGAAAATCAACCAACAGTTCTCACACACACACACACAAAGAAATAATAATAACTGTCACAGATCTTGCAGATGATCTCCTATATAAACAAAGCTGCAAGAAATATCTCCACATAACCAGTAACCAGGTAGGAAAGGGGAAAAAAAAAAAAAGAATCAGGATGGGACCAATGCACCGGGGAGAAATCTGTGAAGGAGAAAAAGTCCATAGGGGCAGATCCTCATCATGGGAAATTTGCTGGGTTAGATAGAGGGGCTGGAGAAGCCTAGTCTCTACTCACAAGTAGTGAGCACATGGTGACTTGCTAATAATTAGAGCCGAGAGAGGCTGGGGCTGGCAGCTGCCACCTGCCGGCACCTCCCAATGCAAAATACAGATTGAGTAGGGGTACAGATAGAGGCAGTGACTAAGCACTGGATCTCAGGCAGATGAGTCCTGGGAGAAGACTTGGGGTGTGGTCTGGAAGGAACCAAGGAGCCCATTGTTAGCACTCTCATAACAGAGGCTGGCCAGAGCTAATTCTCAAAGATCACATGACGGGGGCATCCCAGCTCACTAGTGCGTGTTCACACTGGGAGATACCACAGAAACTCATGTCTCAGGCAGACAGACCCTGGGGAGGAGTACACAGCAGTTTGCTTCTTCAAGGGAACAGCTTGGAGCACATCTGTGTTCCAGGAGAGATCTGCCACAGGGCAGCCCAGGCCCCAGACAGCAGCACAACCACTCTGAATCCTGCAAATACAGTACCTCAGCTCCGTACACTAGCCAACTCCACAGCACAGTCTAGGGATGAACACAAGGGGAAAAAGGATGTAACTTTGGGCTGATTCTGGGCAGAACTGTGGAAGCTGGCAAAGGTGGCATGTATGCTTTCTATAATCACACAGATTATCACTTGCCTCACTAGTCATCACCTTTGGTGTAGGATATGCACTCAAAAGGTGAGACGCCTGATCAAATCTGACCCTCGGAGCTTAAATTCCAATAAACTCGGAAGCAGACCCTGACCCTGATAGGGCTGAGATAGCAACAGAGCAAGTCCCACCCAACATCCAGTATAGGCTCTGGATATAAAAATATGAATCAGACCCTCTATCACAGGGATAATAGCCAGCACGCTCTGAGGAAGGACATGGAAAGCCATACTGAAAACAGCTCTTGCACAAAAGTATTGGACTCACACTGTCTATATACTCCCACATAAAATAGCCCCTATGAGACCATGGAAGACAACTGTTTCTCCTAAATTCATAAAGATAGAGAAAATTAAGTAAAATGAAAAAGCAAAGGAAGTACTCCCAATTAAAAGAACAAGACAAATCCCCTGAAAGAACAAATAATGAAACAGACCACACCAGTCTACTCAAACCTGAATTCAAAAAGGAGGTAATAAAAATATTAAAAGAACTAAGAAAGAGTATCAATAGAAATTCAGATCACTATTACAAGGAACTGGAAAGAATAAAAGTAAACTCATCAAAGTTAGACAACTCAATTGCTGAGATAAAAACTAGTCTAGAAGCAGTGAATATCAGACTAAATAACCCAGAAGAAAACCTTCAAACAACAAAAGGGGGGGGGGGGAATGAATAAAGGAATAAAGAACTACAATATCAACTGGAAAACAAAGTTTTAAAATGGGAATATTGACATACCTATCAAGAAACACTTTAAAAGTCAATGGATTAAGTGTTCAAATTTAAAGAGTGACAAGATAAAAAGTCAAAACCCTACATATGCTGCCTACAAGAAACTCAATTAGGGCTTCCCTGGTGGCTCAGAGGTTAAAGTGTCTGCCTGGAACATGCGAGACCAGGGTTCGATCCCGGGTCGGGAAGATCCCCTGGAGAAGGAAATGGCAACCCACTCTTGTCTGGAGAATCCCATGGAGGGAGGAGCCATGGGGTCGCAGAGAGTCGGACATGACTGAGCGACTTCACTTCACTTCACTTCAAGAAACTCAATTTAGGGTGAAAGACACAAAGATCCTGAAAATGATGGGATAGAAAAGATATTTTAGGCAAACAGATATTATTAGGATATTGGGGCAGGGGTGGTGAGCAGTACTTGTATCAGACAAAATACAATTAAAAACAAAGTCCATAAAGAGAGACAAAGAAGATGTTATATAAAGAGATTAATACAAGAAAGGGATATTATACTCATTAACATATATACACCAATATAGGAGCACTTAGAAATTTAAAACAAATACTAACAAGCATAAAGGGAGAAACTGATGGGAATACAAGAATAGTAGGAGACTGGAACAACCCACTGACCTCAATGGACAGATCTTACAGACAGAGCATCAGTAAGGCAACAGAGGTCCTAAATGACACAAAGGATCAATTGGACATAAGAGATATGTATAGAACACTATATCCAAAAACAGCAGAATACACATTCTCTAGAAGTGCACATGGCACATTCTCTAGGATAGAAAACATACTAAGTCACATAACAAACCTCAACAAATTGAAGAAGATAGAAATTCCAAGCATCTTTTCTGACAACAATGTTATGAAGCCAGAAATCAATTACAGGAGAAAAAAAAAAAGAAAATAATCAACTCATAGAAATTAAACAACATACTACTTAAAAGAAAAAAAAACAGTGGGTCAACAATGAAATCAAGAAAGAAATCAGAAAATACCTCCAGACAAACAATAATGAAAATATAACCTCACAATATTTATTGGATGCAGCAAAAGCATTCTAAGAAGTAAGTTCATTTATATAAGACATCCTTGAAAAATCAGAAAAATCAAAAATAAACAAAATAACCTACTATCTAAAGGAATTAGAAACAGGAAAAAAAAAGTCAGTAGAAGAAAGGAAATAATAAAGATCAGAGAGCTTTTCATTAGAACAGAGCTCTAAAATGAGTAGAAAAGAGCAGTACAATCAAGAACAGGATTTTTTGGGGGAAAAATATAGGAATAATGTCATGGCCATGAAATTAAAAGATGCTTGCTGCTTGGAAAGAAAGCTCTGACAAAACTAGATAGTATATCGAAAAGCAGAGGTATTATTTTGCTAACAAAGATCCATCTAGTCAAAGCTACGATTTTTCCAGTAGTCATGTATGGATGTTGAGAGCTGGACCATAAAGAAAGCTGAGCAATGAAGAATATATGCCTTTGAACTGTGGTGTTAGAGAAGACTCTTGACAGTCCCTCAGACTGCAAGGAGATCCAACCAGTCAATCCTAAAGGAAATCAGTCCTGAATGTTCATTGGAAGGACTGATGCTGAAGCTCCAATACTTTGGGCACCTGATGGGAAGAACTGACTCCTTGGAAAAGACCTTGATGATGGGAAAGATTGAAGGCAGGAGGATAAGGGGATAATAGAGGATAAGCTGGTTGGATGGCATCACCAACTTGATGGACAATGAGTTTGAGCCAGCTCTGGCAGTTGTTGATGGACACGGAAGCCTGGCATGCTGAAGTCCCTGGTGTTGCAAAGAGTCGAACAGAACTGAGTGACTGAACTGAACTGACTGATATAGGAAAACAAACAAACAAAAAACAAAACAAAACTCTAGTCAGGTTCAACAAGAAAATAAGAGATAAGAGATAGAAGATAAATAAACAAAGTAAGAAGTGAAAGGAGAAATTAACAACTGCTACCATAAAGCTACAAAAAGTCATAAGAAATAACATTAACATGTAAATAATATCTACATGCCAACAAACTAGACAACCCAGAAGAAATGAACTATTGTCTAGAAACATCAGCATGCCAAAATTGAGTCAAGAACAGAAACTATTTGAACATAACAATCACTAGAAGTGAAATACAATCTGTAATTAAAAAAAAAAGAAACTTCTCTGTAAACAAAATTCCAGAACTGGACAGTTTCACTGAGGAATTCTATCAAACTTAACAAGAAATACTTACACCTATCCTTCTCAAACTATTCCAAAATATTGAAGAGGAGGGAACATGCCTAAATTAATTCTATGAATCCATCATCATTCTGATAGTAAAACTCCAGGCAAAGATACTACAAAAAAGAAAGGATATTAAAGGCCAGTATCTTTGATGGATACAGATACAAAAATCCTTAATAAAATATTAGCAAACCAAATCCAACAATACATAAAAATTTGTACACTGTGATCAAGTTGGATTGATTCCAGGGTCAAAAGGATAGTTCAACACACAGAAACCAATCAATGTGATACACCACATTAACAAAAGGAAAGACAAAAAACACAAAATTTCAATAGTTACATAAAAAACATTGGATGAAATTAACTTCCATTCATTATAAAAACTCTCACCAAAGTGGGTATACAGGGAATATATCTCAACATTATAAAAGGCATATATGACAAACCCACAACCAACTTAATACTAAATTATATTAAGTTAAAAAAAAAAAAACTGGAAGACTTCCCACTAAATTCAGAAACAAGACAAGTATGCCCACTCTCACCACTTCTACTCAACACTGTATTGAAAGCACTAGTCACAACAATAAGACATGAAAAAGAAATTAAAGGTATCCAAATTGGAAAGGGAAAGGTAAAACTGTCACCATATGCAGGATGACATGATAATCCACAAAGAGAACCCTGCAGTATCTACACGAAGTAATTAGTGAATTCAGCAAGTATTAAGGAAGCTGCTTACTAATAACCCCAGAAATAGTGTCAGGCTGGGGTCAGGAAGTCTGCATTTGCTTTTGCAGTCATTATGGTCAGTTTCCCACTCTTGGAACAATTCCAGTTACTCAGTGTCCTCAGTTACAAATTGTGGTCATTTTTATTATTGGTCTGGCAGACTAATGGGTAAGAAATGTGCCCAGTATAACAATTACATTCAGATTACTGAATTACGTATCTAGATTTTTGAGGGAAAAAAGTTTCCTTACAGGCTATCCTTGGATTTGTGTTGTCATTGTGAAATAGGAATTAGATTTACTAACACAGATATGCGGGGCTTCCCAGGTGGCACTAGTGGTAAAGAACACACCTACCAATGAAGAAGATGTAAGACACATGGGTTCAATCCCTGGGTCAGAAAAATCTCCAGGAGGAGGGCATGGCAGCCGACTCCAGTACTCTTTCCTGGAGGATCCCATTGACAGAGGAGCCTGGTGGGCTACAGTCCCTAGGGTCATAGAGTTAGACACAACTGAGGTGACTTAGCACAGCACAGGAGACAAGGTTAATGTACTAGGAATCTGCTGCATTTATTTATACTAACAATGGAATATCAGAAAGTAAAAAAAGCAAAAGAAAACAAAAACTTCCATATAAAATAATGTCAAAAAGGTACCTAAATATAAACTTAACCAAGGAGGTAAAAGACCTCTACACTGAAAACTATAAAACACTGATAAAGGAAACTGAAGATGATTTAAAGAAATGCAAAGATATTCCAAGATCTGGATTAGAATAATTAATATTGTTAAAATGACCAAGCTACCAAAGCAATCTATAGTTTTAATGCAATCTTTATTAAAATACCCATGATATTTTTCACAGAACTAGAATAAATAATCCTAAAATTTATATGAAATACAAAAGACCCAGGATTGTCAAAGCCATCCTAAGGAAAAAGAAAAAAGCTGGAGGCATAAATTTTCCAGACTTAAACAGTACTGAAAAGCTACAGTAATCAAAACAGTGTGATATCAGTACAAAACCAGATATATAAATAAAAGGAACAGAATAGAGAACCCAGAAATATACCCACACATCTATTGTCAATTAATTTATGACAAAGGAGGCAGGAATATACAGTGGAGCAAAGACAGTATCTTCAACAAGTGCTGTTAGGAAAGCTGGAAAGTTATATGTAAATAAAAAAAAATAGAACATTTCTTCCAGTCATATACAAAAATCAACTCAAAGTGCTTTAAAAACATAAATATAAAACACAAAACCATAAAATTCCTTTAAGAGAACATACTCAAAACATTCTCAGGTATAAATTATAGCTATATTTTCTTAATCAGTCTCCTAAGACTAAAGAAATAAAAGTGAAAATAAAGAAATGGGACCTAATACAATTTTAAAACTTTTGCATAGCAAAAGAAACCATCCAAAAAATTACAAATTATATAAATGAAAGGCTAATATCTAAAATACACAAACATCTCATACAACTCAATATCAAAAGGCAATCCCATCAAATATGGGCAGTAGACCTAAATAGACATTTCTCCAAAGACGACATACAGATGGCCAACAGGCACATAAAAAAAGAAAAAGAAAACTGTTCAACATCATTCATTATTAGGGAAATGCAAATCAAAACCACAATAAGGTATCACTTCACACTAGTCAGAATGGCTATCGTCAAAATGTCTACAAGTAACAAAAGACAGAGAGGGTGTGGAGAAAAAGGAACCCTTCTACAGTGTTGGTGGGAATGTAAATTGGCAGCCACTATAGAAAACACTATGGAGGTCCTCAGAAAACTAAAACTACAGCTATCATATGATCCAGCAATTCCATTCCTGAGAAAAGACAAGAATACTGATTCTAGAAGTTATATACCCCTCACCCCAATGTTCATATCAGCACCATTTATAATAGGCAAGACATTGAAACAACTCAAGGGCCTATCAACAGACAATTGGCTTAATAAGATGTGGTATATGTTATATGCAATGGAATATTACTCATTCAGAATAATTAAATATTGTCATTTGCAGCTATATGGATGGACCTAGTGAATATCACATTAAGTGAAGTCAGAAAAAGACAAATATTATATGATATCACTTATATATGAACCTAAAAAATGATACAAATGAATCTATACACAAAATAGAAACAGACTCAGACACAGAAAGCAAACTTATGGTTACCAAAGGGGAAAGGGAAGGGGAGGGATAGATTAAGAGCATGGAATTAACACATACAAAGTACTATGCATAAAATAGATAAGCAACAAGGAATTATTGTATAGCACGGGGAACTATGTCCTCTAATGGGAAATAATCTGGAAGAATATTTATTTATAACACTGAATCACTTTGCTATATACCGAAAATAACACAACATTGTAAGTCAACTATATTTCAATTAAAAAAAACATACAAATACATAGAGCAGGGTGAGAAAAATGTTTACTACTGAGATAGCTAACATTTCTCAAAAATATCTAATATGTGTTAAGAATTTGCAAAGAACTATAATAAACAAAAGGTGGACAAACAGAAAAAAAAGAAAACTGACTTGGTCAAATACATCTTGAAAAAGTTTACAGCTTTTTAAAAAGACACTTGAGTGGTAATTTCAAAGGAGATAGAAAGGATAAATGAAAACTGATTCTTAGAGGAGAAGGAATATTGGCCTTAGGAAATGGTGGAAGAGTAGCTAAGATAAGAGGAAGCAGAGCCTCTGGATTGTAAAACAGAAGGAGATGAAACCGTTTCTAAGACTGACCCGCAGATGATCTTCAGAAAGATCTTACTGAGGAGTTTCTCTTTTCTTTATAAAGAGGGAAAATCTGCTCATGAAAGCAAGGAGTCAGAAGCAACAGAAAGTGGAAATCTGAGGAGGGTGGAGATTTCACTGTGGAAAAGTGAGACTGAGTTGAACAGAAAAATGGAGCAGGGATTTTGGGAAATATTTCTGGTCTATTTGAAGTTGACAGCCATTTATTCATTTAGAAATTAATTCTAGAAGCAGTTGGCTGCATTTTGTGAACCCAGCTCTCAATAGAGTTTTCCCTAATTCTCTCCTACCTAGTCTGTTGGCTTCCAATCTGTCCACCATATCTATTTCCTTTGAAATTTCCCTACTTAATTAGCTTTGATTCTAAAATCAGGATTAATTTTGACTAAAATAAAACATAAACATGATTTTGAATGGGTTATAAAAGTACATTTTCCCCCCTCATATAACAAAACTTCTGGAGGTGGACTGAAGTCCTCCCAGTAGTACAATAATAGCAGGGTTCTAAGTTCATGTCTGTGCAGTTTTTTCATTATTTCTTTAACGGTGACGAGATGAATCCTGCAACCCCAAACACTGTCGTCTCACTAACATTTCATTTGAGAAGGAAGAAAAAGGACAGACAAAGGGTTTTCCTATTGTAAGAAAGAAAAAAGATTCCTGAAGATTCCTCTCCCCTACCACCATCTTATTCATCTTCTGTTGCTGCTTCAAACTAAGAGAGGTTTTGTTAGTAAGAAAATGAGAGGAAAATGCAGTTAAGTAAGCAACTACAGTATTCACTATTGCTCCCCATTTAACAGGACTTTTGCCAATGTCTTAAACCTTCTTGCCCTTTGTCACTTCGTCACATCCATATGTAAAGATTCCAAAGTTGAGTATTTGTGAAATGTTGATAACTGGGCAGCGTAAGACACAGAAATTTAAATTGAATTTTACTGTTTTCTCTTAAAAAGTAACCCTTGTGTGCTTTAGGAAACTTAAAACTATATAATACAGGAAGAAATTGAAATTAAAGAACACTTACTATTTTTAGTAGTACGTTTACCATTTTAGGCACAGTTCATGTAAAAAATTAGTACATTCTATAACTCTCTAAGCTGCACAAAGTCCTGGAGATAAATACATAAATAAATAAACAGGAAAAAGTTTTAACATTTCAAAAGTTTTCAACTATAGGAAAGTTTATCATGCAATCTTATGGTCATATTTAATTCAATACTAAAAATAACAATAAACCACTAATATGTGTAAGAAAATCCAAAAGAGATCTCTTTATCCTCATGACAACTATTTATGGTCTTTTTTTATAGTGTTCATATATTGAATCTTTTCAAACATGAAAAACATACACAGCATAATACCAAACACATCTTCATGCTTTCTTCAAAAGTTAACCACTATCCCCAGTTTTGCACTATTTCCCCTGCATGCTTTTATAGTGATATTAAATAAATATCTTTAAAGTATTCAGTTGTATTTTATGCTAGTGCCATATTAGGCTGTATCTGTCTTCAGCTTCCATTTTATCACACATCCATGTGAGATTTATCTCCACTGATACCTAAAATATGAAATTGATTTCTTTATGTTGTAGAGTATAAAATATTTTCTCCTTCTCCAGTGGGAGAATTATAGGTGTCCTATTGATGTCTGTAATGGCCATACGATTTTTTTTAGACAACGAAATGTTGAAGGGAAGTGATGAGTGTCAGTGGTATGCCTTTGTGATTTCTTTCTCTTTTTCATGAAAAGCTTGATGATCCATATAGAAATATCTCTGACAATTTATCTACAGAGTGCAAAGGTTAGGAAAAAAATAGAGGCTAATCTATGATGTTGTGTGAGAGTAATAAACTTCATTGCAAGCCACTGGGAT
This sequence comes from Bos indicus, assembly GCF_029378745.1. Taxonomy (NCBI): domain Eukaryota; kingdom Metazoa; phylum Chordata; class Mammalia; order Artiodactyla; family Bovidae; genus Bos; species Bos indicus. Next base: position 53,622,754 of record NC_091780.1, on the reverse strand, counting down.
CACTTGTTATTACAGCATAAACATAGGTTAAGCTGACTGATGTAACTTAGTTTCATTGCTATTAAATATTTTATTGTGTATGTCGACCAAAATATGTTTTGGTTGATCATTATTGACGGAATTGTGTCCCTGCCCAGAATTTGTACGTTAAAACTCTCCCCCCACAACCACCCTCCATGGACTATATGTGGAGACAGAGCCTTTAAAGAGGTAATTAAGGTGAATGATGTCATGAGGGTTGTGCCCTAATCTGATAGTTGGTATCCTTTTAAAAAGAGGAAGAGACACCAAGGAAAATCACAGAGCAAAGGTCATGTGAGGACACAGAAGACACTTATCTGCAGGTCAACAATAGAGTCCTCAGGAGCAAGTAAGCTGCCAAAATTTGATTTTAAATGTTTAGTCTATAGAACTGTAAGAAAATAGATGGGTGCTGTTTCAGTCCTGCAGTCTATTGTATTTTGTTTTTGCAGCCCTAAAAATACTAATATACAAAGGACAGTGATTAAAAAAATTTTTTTCTGCTACAAATATTGGTATAATGAACATCCTTATTTGTACTTCTTGGCATACAAACTTGAGAATCTATCACATAAGCTAAAAAAAAAAAAATTTGTATCAACAGAAGTTATATCTTCAAACAAGATTTTGATGAACTTAATTCGTATGAGAATTATCATGTTTCCAAATCATTACTGCTATTCAGACTCTGATTATCTCTTCACAAATATGGAGTCACTCTCTGATTTTAGTTAAGCTCATTAAGCATAGAAGATGTACCAAACATAGTTGGATCTCTGTTAACACATGTGTAATGAACATTTCTGGTAAATATTTCTATTCTATGAGGAAGACATTAACATATTATATTGTCAAATTATATAAGAAAAAACATGGTTATCAGATGGAGTTTGAACAACCCTCATATTAACTATTAAAATGAAGTCTGAGAATTTTTCATTTTTATTTCGAGATTATCTGTTGAAGAGATAGAGAAGATTTACTTTGTGTACTTAATATTAACCCTTGATCACCAATAGAAACATGTTTTTATTCTAAATAGTAGATATATACATATTAGTCCTTTCAAGATACAGCAATCATCTCAAGGTAAAAGCTAAATAAATTGATTTTACTTCATGTGAAACTTGAGCTCAGTCCTGTTGGACTCTTTGAGACCCCATGGACTATAGAAGGGCTTCCCTGTACTAGTTTGCATTCCCACCAACAGTGTAAGAAGGTTCCTTTTTCTCCACACCCTCTCCAGCAGTGTGGAGATTTCTTAAAAAACTGAAAATAGAACTGCCTTATGATCCAGCAATCCCACTGCTGGGCATACACACTGAGGAAACCAGAAGGGAAAGAGACACGTGTACCCCAATGTTCATCACAGCACTGTTTATAATAGCCAGGACATGGAAGCAACCTAGATGTCTGTCCATCAGCAGATGAATGGATAAGAAAGCAGTGGTACATATACACAATGGAGTATTACTCAGCCATTAAAAAGAATACATTTGAATCAGTTCTAATGAGGTGGATGAAACTGGAGCCTATTATACAGAGTGAAGTAAGCCAGAGAGAAAAACACCAATACAGTATACTAACGCATATATATAGAATTTAGAAAGATGGTAACAATAACCCTGTATGCAAGACAGCAAAAGAGACACTGATGTATAGAACAGTCTTTTAGACTCTGTGGGAGAGGGAGAGGGTAGGATGATTTGGGAGAATGGCATTGAAATATGTATAATATCATATATGAAACGAATCGCCAGTCCAGGTTCGATGCACAATACTGGATGCTTGGGGCTGGTGCACTGGGACGACCCAGAGGGATGGTATGGGGAGGGAGGAGGGAGGAGAGTTCAGGATGGGGAACATATGTATACCTGTGGCAGATTTATTTTGATATACGGCAAAACCAATACAATATTGTAAAGTTAAATAAAATAAAATAAAAGAAGGGCTTCCGTGGTGGCTCAGAGGTCAAAGCGTCTGCCTCCAATGCGGGAGACCTGGATTCGATAGGTGAAAGTGAAACTGAAGTCGTGTCCGTGTCCACGACCCCATGGGCTATAGCCTACCAGTCTCCTCCATCTGTGGGATTCTCCAGGCAAGAATACTGGAGTGGGTTGCCATTTCCTTCTCCAGAAGATCTTCCCAACTCAGGGATTGAACCCAGGTCTCCAGCATTGTAGGCAGACGCTTTACCATCTGAGCCACCAGGTAAGCTCGTAGACTATATATTCCATGGAATTCTCCAGGCCAGAATACTGGAGTGGTAGCCTTTCCCTTCTCCAGGAGATCTTCCCAACCCAGGGATCAAACCCAGGTCTCCCTGCATTGCAGGCAGATCTTTACTAGCTGAGCTACAAGGGATACTGGAGTGGGTATCCCTTCTCCAGCAGATCTTCCCGACCCAGGAATCTAATCAGGGTCTCTTGCATTGCAGGGTGATTCCTTACCAACTGAGCTATGATCACGTACAGTAGGAATAATATGTTCGCCTTTTTTACATACAAGGTTCCTTCAGAAAAACTGTTGAAAATGTCAATCAAAACTTATGATTTAAAGAGTTTCATTACTGAGATAACAGTCTAAACAAGAAAAGATTTATTTCTACTATTTTTTATTCAAAATCATTGAGTTAAATAAATCCCTAAAATAAACCAAGTAGTTTCTATTTTCCTTAATACCATGCTGGCTAGATATTTAGTGAACTAAAAGTCAGTGCTCCTGAAAAGCTGGTGTATTTACATGCACGTCCCTACCAATTATTTAGGATGTACCAAAAAACCCCAAATGGTATATCAAGCAAATCTACATTACTTAAAAATGTGAGGGTGAAAAGTGAATTTCAACACATAGCATTGCAAACACAAATACGTAATTTAGTTCAGAGTTATTTTTAATAACAACATAATTTATGGTAGAGTTTCCTTAACAGAAATAAAAGAAAATTTGAAAAAAAGTAGTTGCTTTCTGAAATAGACACTTTATATGACCCCAGATAACTAATGTATGTTCTCAAAATTTAGCATATCTCTGAATACAATAAACTGCAGAATTAGTGCATTAGCATCTACAAATTTTAAAAAAGCAGTAAAATTTAACTAAGCTGAGAATCCCAAGGACAGGGGAGCCTGGTGGGGTGCCGTCTATGGGGTTGCACAGAGTCAGACATGACTGAAGCGACTTAGCAGCAGCAGCAGCAGAACTAGAGTTTAGCACTTGTAAAAATCCCAAGTCAAAATTTATCTTCTAGTTTTACATCTAACGATTATTTATGGTTTGTACTACACCTATGAATTATGGTATCAGAAACAGAAATACCACAGGGCATTTTAATACTGCCTGCAGACATTACTTCATTATGTATTAGAATCAGGGCTAAAATTATTGAGGCCTAGGAAAAAAGAACCTATTAAGTGAGCTGAGGAGATTCGAATGGAAATGCAAAACAATTAATCCTAGTAACATCCATGCAAAAGTGATTCAATATAAAATGATATACTCTCTCAAGTGACAAAAAGGAATGTGCTTTATAGTCTGTAGTATAATAAAATTCCTTAGGCATCCAAATACAGGAGAAAGAAAAAAGTGATAAAAAATAACAAAAGAACAATAAGAGAAATGTGAAAATTTATGCTGGCTTTATATCTAAATATTGTTTTATTATTTTGACTAAATAAAATGTGTTGTGTGTGTGCATATGTGTGTGGGTGTTAGTGTGTGTTACTGCTATTATACTTCTCATGTGTAAAAAAGTAATTATTACCTTTTCCCAGCCCTATCTGGGCCCAACAAAATATATACATTTTCACAATGCCACAGAATTTTGCTAAAACTGTTACTGAAAAATCAATAATTCAATGATGACTGAGCACAGGAAGTACAAAACAGACGTTAAATTCTTTAGAAAACAAAGTACATCATTCAATAATCCCTCAAAGTTTTAGTAATATAGTTGGCAAGATAAAATGTGCAAGTATTTAAGTATAAATTTGACTTATTTCTAGACAATGAAATACTAGACAAAGAAATAAATATTTTTCTGTTCTTCAAAGGAATCTGAGTTAGTTAACTAGGGTTCTCGACAATCTGAACTGTAGGTACACTTATGTATACTGGAGAAAGAATACTGAGACCATCTGTAAAATTTTCAAATTACATACATGACGGAAAAGGCCATGAAACAGGTTAGTGAGAATGTCTGGAAAAAATAAGATTTAATTTAACTAAAAGAAGAATCAATTGAACTAGCTTTCAAACATCTTTGAGAATAAAACTATAATGGAGGATAATCATTTTTTTAACTCTGAGAAGATATTAATATAAATAAGCAGGTTTTAATTAAAACTATTCAGTAGACAACTAAATACTCCTCAATACTCTATTGTTATTTAGTTGCTAAATTGTGTCCGACTTTTGCAACCCCAGGGAGGATAGCCTGCCAGGCTCCTCTATTCATGGGATTTCCCAGGCAAAAATACTGGAGTGGGTTGTCATTTCCTTATCCAGAGGGTTTTCCTGACCCAGGTATCGAAACCCCCTCTTTTGCACTCGAAGTAGATTTTTTACCACTGAGCCACCAGGGAAGCAAGCTAATATTGAAAATTTAACACAATTTAATCAACTGATCAATCAGAGAAATTCTTTTATTTTGGTCAATATATTTGATTAAAATTATGTTCAGCATTAAAGATATATTAAAATGTTCAGAAACATTTGAAAGGATATCACAACAAAGTCTATGACTAGAGATTTCAATTTGCAAAATCTATGTAAAACAATAATTGAGGAACAGATGTAGGTAAAGTAAGGGAGAGGGCTGAAGCTGCCCAAGAAGAAAAACAAAGGCTTCAGACAGATCCAAGTCTGTGACTAGACTGGAGGTCATCAATGACTTCCTGTATAGTAGTTTCAGTGGCCCAGAAAGGATGCAAAGGAGACTGAGGATCTAGCATATTGCTTAAATCGGTATTTTAAATCTCTTCATGAAGAGAAAGAGAAAGATGGAAATGATTTGGGGAATGAGTTTTGCTAGTTTGCTCATTTTTCAGTAAGGCTTGAACATAAATATAATTATGTGTCTTTATAAGTAAGTACAGTTGACGATTGAACAACAAAGAGGGTTAATCCTTGTGTAACTTACAGTTGGCCCTTATACATGTTCAGCCAACCTGCAGACCATATAATACTCTAGTATTTACTAACGAAAAATTTCCATGTGTAGGTTGACTGCTGCAGTTCAAATCCATGCTGTTCAAGGAACAACTGTAAATTTATTAAATGGACTTTTTCAAAGTAATTGTTGCTAGTAGGAATTAGAGCACATAACTTTGATAATAGCAGTAATTTTTGCTAGAAATTATTTTACAAACTAGTTCTCTTACATTTCACATTTGACTTCCCCTATAGAATATAATTCCAAGGGGCAGAGGTCTAGTCTGATCACTTCAACATTATGTCCCCAGCACTTGTAGACAAAAAACAGAATTTTTGTAATAAGTATAAATTTAATGTTCACAATAACAGTGTTTCTAACTTCTGTGTTACTTCTACATAATTTTATAATGATGCATAGTATAATAAAAATACTTTTACAATCCCAGTAATTATTAAAATCATTTTTGTATTTCTTTCAAGGCTTTTCTATTATCCTATACATAAAATTCAGTCTAATTTTTCACTCTGAATCAGTGAGATTATACTAGTTTGTGGTGAGGTATCAGACAACCAAAATGTGCCAGCAGATTAATATGGTCAAGTTTTATATATCATGGATACTCTATATCCACTGTGGGTCTAGGTATGTGTATATGCATGCAGCATGTCTCTTCTCATAGCAGTCACTGAGCCTGACTGAGGCTTCCCACCAATATGCAGCTCCAAGTCATGCAGCAGAGGAAAGAGGATGTAGGAACTCTGATACTGGCTCTTAAACCTCTCACCTGTAACTGGCAGAACTTAAGGCGTGCTAAGTCACTTTGGTTTCCATTTCATTTGCCAACCAAATTTGCAACCATGACTACTTTCAACAAAAAAAGGTGAGAAAGGGAAAACCTATCAATTGCCTCAAAAGCAAATATCTGGGATTATTTAGTAACAGTAATTCCGCCTTCCTAGTACTTTCAGATTACTGCTTCACCCTAATGAAAGAATGCTTCTGTTACACAAAAATGTCTAAGAAGTGTCAGTCACAATTCAGGCATCAAGTCAATCCTAAACTATAACTTATAAAAACAATATGAATCAATTTGAATCACTTGTTATAGACTGATAGAACAAAAGGAATTATGTATCAAAAAGGTGTAACACTGAAGCTTAATGAAGCATGTACCATAATAGTGAAGGATGTTAAACATTAAGATAATGGTTGAAAACTATAACTATAAACATGAGAATGGTGCTGAAGATATACCCTTTGTAATGTATTAAAATGCTTACATTTTTCTAAAGACAAAAGAAACCATGTTATGGTTGGCAGTTGGGATTGCAGGTTCCTTTCAGTAGGTACATGATTTGTAGTGACACATTGTCTACATGTGTGAGTACAAGAAACAAAAACTAAAGTACTCACTGATTTTTAACTGAAGCACCTTCTTTCATGCTTTAGCATTGTCATAAAAACATACCATCAGAAAAAAGTTTTATACTGAGTTGTAGAAAGAGAATACGTGTCTTCTCAGATGGTTACCAGGCAAATATAGTTATGAATGCAAATGGGTAAATACAAAAGGTTGATTATCATCTTATTTCAAATTGAAATTAAGTGTTATTATCTTCTTCAGGTCTCTGCTATTTTCTCCTTTTATGTTATCTTTACAAAATTTAAAGCAAACAGTTTCACTGACTTTCTTGGAAATCATGATGGATAACTTAAACAGAAAGATTTTGTAAAGTAAAAACACTCAAAAAGAAATCATGTAAAAATATGTCTAGGTGTCTTTGCAGTCTTATGATTTTAGGTAACAATCAGGGTACCTTAAAATATTATATATTTCCTAATCTGACTGACTTAAAATAGTATTTCCCTGAATTGTACTGAATTAGACATATAACTCATTTAGCATACCTGTTTCTTTTTTCTTATTATAATATGTTTTGATAGATTTAGCATATAAATTTTCAAATTCCAATTTGGAGTGAATATTTTCTTTAGAGGTGTCCTTCATCCCTAGTAATTTTCAATTAATTGGAATCTAACCCAATTGTTCTACCATCATTTATACAATTTTTTAAAATATCTGAACTTTCATTATTCTTATTGAAGACAACTCAAAATCTTCAAATTATTAGAAATCCGTAAGTAAAATAACTAATTTACATAATATAATGAAAAATGCATTTAGAGGCTAAACTTAGTTTTTTTGACATGACAGATTACTTAAAGTAGTTGAAAAGAACAACTATGAATTTTTTATTGTAATATTACTGATTATGCCAAGAAAAAATTTTCAAGATATCCTAAATAAGTTCATATCGGAATGACAATCATGTTCTTCATTATAATGTACTTATTTAAAATTCTGATATTATTGAGAGAGGATCACAAAAATATTCTTCAGCTTATTAACCTACCCAATACAATATCCACCTCTCAGGTTTGCTATATAAAAATGACAATGGAATCCAAATTTCATATCTCAAGAAGGAGCACCCTAGATTAAATAGACACCTTTAGTTTTAGCCTTTGCTTTATGCTAGTCTATTATTACAGTAATTATCCTTATGTATCTGAAAGATTTTTTTTCAAGATGTATTTATAACTTTACTTTTCTGAACACAAAAGCATTGCTAAATCAGGTTTACATGACCTGCAAAGAAGTCAAGTTTGCTGATGTACTATTCTGAAAACATACATTATGAGCGAATTTGATTGTTCCTGAAAAGCTCCTCCTTCCTTCTTTATATCCTGAGTTTTACACAAGTTGTGACTTTATACTTATTCATAAATTATATTGAAATCAAAAGACATAATTTAGAGACTTAGCTACATGTTATAACTCTATTTTTTCACTTACATATAAAAATATCTAAATTTCTAGTGATATAGGGATGATTATATCAGATGAAAAATCTTTGAAATTTAGAGGCATGAGTATGTTGAAACATATGATTATCCACAAATAATAACTGTCGGAAATTCATGATTCATAGTAATATTTCCTACCACACCTGAGGAAAAGAGACTAGCTTGTGATGGTTAGGAGGAAATAATCAGTTCTTAAATCACATGAGTAAACACAAAAGATCAACAATCAACTTGATTAAAAAAACTAGATAAAAATGATCAACTAGATAAAAAAATCTTCTTCATAATACTTCTATCTTTTGATCTTTTATGCTATCTCTATAAATTTTAAACTGGCATTTTGGATAATATCAAGTGGCTGATTTTCTTCTGCTTATTTGTATTTTTCCCTGAATGATTTCTTGAATCATTTTCAATACTGACTTTCAGTTCAGTCACTCAGTCATGTCCGATTCTTTGTGACCCTATTTTCTGCCATAAGGGTGGCGTCATCTGCATATCTCAGGTTATTAATATTTCTCCTGGCAATCTTGATTCCAGCTTGTGCTTCTTCCAGCCCAGAGTTTCTCATGATGTACTCTGCATAGAAGTTAAATAAGCAGGGTGACAATATACAGCCTTGGCATACTCCTTTTCCTAATGGAACCAGTCTGTTGTTCCATGTACAGTTCTAATTGTTGCTTCCTGACCTGCATATAGGTTTCTCAAGAGGCAGGTCAGGTGGTCTGGTATTCCCATCTCTTTCAGAATTTTCCACAGTTTATTGTGATCAACACAGTAAAAGGCTTTGGCATAGTCAATAAAGCAGAAATAGATGTTTTTCTGGAACTCTCTTGCTTTTCTGATGATCCAGCAGATGTTTGAAATTTGGTCTCTGGTTCCTCTGCCTTCTCTAAAACCAGTTTGAACATCTGGAAGTTCATGGTTCACGTATTGCTGAAGTCTGGCTTGGAGAATTTTGAGCATTACTTTACTAGCGTGTAAGATGAGCGCAATTGTGCAGTAGTTTGAGCATTCTTTGGCATTGCCTTTCTTTGGGATTGCAATGAAAACTGATCTTTTCCAGTCCTGTGGCCACTGCTGAGTTTTCCAAATTTGCTGGCATATTGAGTGCAGCACTTTCATGGCATCACCTTTCAGGATTTGAAATAGCTCAACTGGAATTGCATCACCTCCACTAGCTTTGTTCATAGTGATGTATTCTAAGGCCCACTTGACTTCACATTCCAGGATGTCTGGCTCTAGGTGAGTGATCACACCATCATGATTATCTAGGTCATGAAGCTCTTTTTTGTACAGTTTTTCTGTGTATTCTTGCCACCTCTTCTTAATATCTTATGCTTCTGTTAGGTCCATACCATTTCTGTCCTTTATCAAGCCCATCTTTGCATGAAATATTCCCTTGGTATCTCTAATTTTCTTGAAGAGATCTCTAGTCTTTTCCATCCTGTTGTTTTATTTCTTTGCATTGATCACTGAGGAATGCTTTCTTATCTCTCCTTGCTATTCTTTGGAACTCTGCATTCAGATGCTTATATCTTTCCTTTTCTCCTTGGCTTTTTGCTTCTCTTCTTTCTATTTGTAAGGTCTCCCCAGACAGCCATTTTGCTTTTTTGCATTCCTTTTCCATGGGGATTTTCTTTATACCTGTCTCCTGTACAATGTCATGAATCTCCGTCCATAGTTCATCAGGCACTCTGTCTATCAGATCTAGTCCCTTAAATCTATTTCAGCTCTATACAGTCAGCAAAAACAAGACCAGGAGCTGACTGTGGCTCAGATCATGAACTCCTTATTGCCAAATTCAGACTGAAATTGAAGAAAGTAGGAAAAACCACTAGACCATTCAGGTATGACCTAAATCAAATCTCTTATGATTATACAGTGGAAACTAAAATACTAAATACTGAATAATAGTATAGGGGTCACAAAGTAATAGGGGTCACAAAGAATCGGACAGGGCTGAGTGACTAAGAACAGCACAGCCATAGCAATCAGACAAGAAAAAAGAAATAAATGGTATCCAAATTATAAGGGGAGAGGAACAATTGTCATTATATGCAAATGACATGATACTATATATAGAAAACCCTAGAGACTCCACACAGAAACTACTAGAAGCAATAAATGAATTCAGCAAAGTAGCAGAATACAGGATTAACACACAGAAATTAGTTGTATTTCTGTACATTAACAATTAAATATCATAAAGAGAAAGTAAAAGAAAAACCCTGTTTGAACCCCCCCCACCTCCCATCCCTCAAAATAAAATCTCAGAAATAAACCTGACCAAGAAGGTAAAAGACTTATATGCTAAGAACTATAAAACATTAACAAAGGCAACTCAAGATGATTCAAAGAAATGGAAAGACATCTCATGCTCTTGGGTTGGAGGAATTAGTAGTATTAAAATGGCCATACTACTCAATGTCCAGATTTAATGTGATCCTATCAAATTGCTCAGGACATTTTTCAAAGAACTAGAAAAAAAATAATACTAAACCATGGTTTCATGGAACCATGAAAGATCCAGAATTTCCAAGAAATCCTGAAGAAAAAGGACAAAGTAGGAAGCACATCGCTGCCCCTCACTCCACCAAGACTTAAGACAGTACTATAAAACTACTATAATCAGAACATTGTGGTACTGGCATTAAGAGAGACATATGGATCAGTGAAACAGAATAGAGAGCCCAGAAATAAACCCACATGTCTAAGGTCAATTAATTGTCAGCAAAAGAGGCAAGGATATACAGTAGAAAAAAGACAATCTTTTCAATAAGTGGGCTGGGAAAGTTGGACAGCTGCATGTAAATCAATGAAGTTAGAATGTATCTTCATACCATATAGAAAAATAAACTCACAATGACTTAAAGACTTAAATATAAGACATGATATCATAAGACTCCTAGAAGAAAACACAGGCAAAACGTTCTCTGACATAAATCGTACCAATGTTTTCTTGGTTCAGTTTCCCAAGGCAATAGAAATAAATGCAAAAATAAATAATTGGGACCTAATCAAACTTACAAGCATTTGTTCAGCAAAGAAAGCCATAAACAAAATGAAAAGACAACCTACAGACTAGGAGAAAATATTTGCAAATGATGCAACTAACGAAGGCTTAATTTCCAAATTATACAAACAGCTCACACAACTCAACAACAACAAAAACCAAATAGCCCAATCAAAAAATGGGCAGAATACCTAAATACACATTTCTCCAAAGAAGATATACAGATGGCCAGAAGGCACATGAAGAGATGCTCAGCATTGCTAATTATTAGAGAACTATAAATCAAAACTACAATGAGGTACCACCTCACACCAGTCAGAATGAAAGTGAAGTCGCTCAGTCGTGCCTGACCCTTTGTGATCCCATGGACTGTAGCCTACCAGGCTCCTCCCTCCACAGTATTCTCCAGGCAAGAGGACTGGAGTGGGTTGCCATTTCCTTCTCCAACCAGTCAGAATGGCCATCATTAAAAGTCTACAAATAACAAATGCTGGAAAGGGTGTGGAGAAAGGAGACCATCATCTGCTGTTGGTAGGAATCTATATTGGTGTAACCACTATGGCTAACAGTATGGAGGTTCCTCAAAATATTAAAATACAGTTATCAGATGATCCTGTAATCCTGCTACTGGGCATATATCCAGACAAAACTAAAATTCAAAAAGATACACACAGCCCTGTGTTCATAGCAGCATTATTCACAACAGCCAAGACATGGAAACAACTTAAATGCCAATCGTCAGATGAATGGATAAAGATGTTGCGGTACATATATACAGTGGAATACTACTCAGCTATAAAAACAGAATGAAATAATGCTACTTGCAGCAACATGGATGGGCTTAGACATTGTCATATTAAGTGAAGTAAATCAGAAAGAGAAAGACAAACACCATATGCTATCACTTATATGAGGAATCTAAGTAAGACACAAATGAATCTATTTATGAAACAGAAACACACACACAGACACAGAATACAGATTTTTGGTTGTCAAGGGGGAGAGGGAAGGGGGGATGAACTGGGAGTTTGGGATTAGCAGATGCAAACCACTATATACAGAATGGATAAACAAGGTTCTGCTGCATGGCACAGGGAACTATATTCAATATCCTTTGATAAATCATAATTGAGAAGAAGCTAAAAATAGAATGCATACATATAACTGAATCACTTCAATGTACAGCAGAAAGTAACAGAACATTGTAAATCAACTATACTTTAATTAAAAAAAAAACAAGAGAAATTGAAAGAGGGACATTCCAAAATCATAATATACATTTAGAATAGTAGTTTTACTTTACATCTAATAATTAATAACTTTCAATTATGATAAAGACAGAATTGGAACAGCATATAGACCTCTGAAAAATAGGAATTTGTTGTAACTGATTACAGATTTAAAGTTTTAGGTATTATATTAGTGAATTAAATCATACATAATTTGCAACTAAGAAAGAGTTGATTCATGAAGAATATTCACCAAGATGATTCTCATTCCTTGGAATGGAGAAAGTGTGGATACTGAAGTTGAGAGTAAATCTGTATCTTCCAGCATGATTGTCACAAAGTCATTCTATTTACTAGATAAGATAGCTACCAGAAAGAAAAAAAAAAGAGAGAGAGAAAGAGAAAGAGAGATAACAGCCATCAGGCAAAAGCAAGCATGGTGTTTTGCTTTTAGTTTGTCATTTGAATACAATTAGTGACACCATCTTCACTATTTCTTTCTGGTGATCTTTTTGTTATGTCAGGACACTTCCCTAGGAGCAGTGCATCCTTTAACAATCAAGAGGGTATGGAAAACCAAAGTTGTTAAATTAAAATTGGCATCACACTTCCTGCCCCACTCAACAAAATAGCTGAATTTAGAACACACCACTATGGGTCAAAAATCCTGCTTTTAATGTAATGCTTTTCCATAACAGAAATATTTCTGAGACAGTGAAAGAAATGAAGCCTTAATTGCTGCATGCTGCCTTGATCAAGGAGACTTTATGAAAATCAGTATTTCAAGTTTTCTTCACTGATTTAGAAGTTTTAACACTTTAAGACATTTCAAAATGGGTGAAAATATTATTTTCTTATTTTATGTGGAAGAGGAAAAGGAGAACCTCACGATTTCTTGCCTGAAGACAAATATTTGTTAGCTCAGTCTAAAAAATAGATTTCATGGAAGCTGGGGTTTCTGGAAAATAATTCCTTTAAGGCTATCCATGTTATTTTTGAGACTGGAATGAATTTGCATCTATACCTATAATTATAAATCTATCTCTATCCATAGCAGGTTTAATCTTTTTTGTTTCTCTAAGAATTGTCTGTTCATATATCTTCTATGGTAAATTTCCTGTTTACGTTTCCTAATGAACATTTCAACGAAGTGTAACATGGATTAAGAAAAGCCTATATATCATAAATAAGTAGTGATGCAAAATTTAACATATATGTAACCAAGCACTCATATAAGGAGCAGAGCATAGTTTCAGAAGAAATATTTCTTCTTTAAATAATATAAGTCTTCTCTAATGCCTTTCAGCAATGTTTTTTCTAGTTTGCAGCATAGAGATTCTGTATATCTCTTTACAGATTGATGACTTTTGATGTTATTGTTAATGGACAACATTTTAATGTTATGTTAGATTGCTACTAGTTAATAGAAATAAAAATTAGTTTTACAGACTGACCTTGTATTTAATATCTTGTCTTATTCATGTATAAATTCTACTGTTATGTAGATTTTAAATATTTTCACATACACATAATAAAATATGATTCAGTTCAGTTCAGTTCAGATGCTCAGTCATGTCCAACTCTTTACGACCCCATGGGATGCAGCATACCAGGACTCAATGTCCCTCACCAACTCCCGGAGTTATTCAAACTCATGTTCATTGAGTTGTTGATGCCATCCAACCATCTCATCCTCTGTCATCCCCTTCTCCTCCTGACTGTAATCATTCCCAGCATCAGGGGCTTTTCAAATGAGTCAGCTCTTCGCATCATATGGCCAAAGTATTGGAGTTTCAGCTTCAATATCAGTCCTTCCAATGAACATTCAGGACTGCTTTCCTTTAGGATGGACTGGTTGGATCTCCTTGAAGAGACTTCTCCTACATCACAATTCAAAAGCATCAATTCTTCAACCCTAAGCTTTCTTTATAGTCCAACTCTCACATCCATACATGATCACTGGAAAAACCATAGCCTTGACTAGATGGACCTTTGTTGGCAAAGTAATGTCTCTGCTTTTCAATATGCTGTTTAGGTTGGTCATAACTTTCCTTCCAATGAGCAAGCATCTTTTAATTTCAAGGCTGCAGTCACCATCTGCAGTGATTTTGGAGCCCAGAAAAATAAAGTCTGACACTGTTTCCCCATCTATTTGCCATGAAGTGATGGGACCAGATGCCATGATCTTACTTTTCTGAATGTTGAGTTTTAAGACAACTTTTTCACTCTCCACTTTCACTTTCATCAAGAGGCTCTTTAGTTCTTCTTCACTTTCTGCCATAAGGGTGGTGTCATCTGCATATCTGAGGTTATTGATATTTCTCCTGGCAATCTTGATTCCAGTTTGTGTTTCTTCCAGTCCAGCGTTTCTCATGATGTACTCTGCATATAAGTTAAACATGCAGGGTGACAATATACAGCCTTGACATACTCCTTTTCCTATTTGGAACCAGTCTGTTGTTCCATGTCCAATTCTAACTGTTGCTTCCTGACCTGCATATAGGTTTCTCAAGAGGCAGGTCAGGTGATCTGGTGTTCCCATCTCTTTCAGAATTTTCTACAGTTTTTTGTGATCCACACAGTCAAAGGCTTTGGCATAGTCAATAAAGCAGAAATAGATGTTTTTCTGGAACTCTCTTGCTTTTCTGATGATCCAGCAGATGTTTGCATTTTGATCTCTGGTTCCTCTGCCTTTTCTAAAACCAGCTTGGACAACTGGAAGTTCATGGTTCACGTATTGCTTAAGCCCAGCTTAGAGAATTTTGAGCATTACTTTACTAGCGTGTGGGATGAGTGCAATTGTGCGGTAGTTTGAGCATTCTTTGGCATTGCCTTTCTTTGGGACTGGAATGAAAACTGACCTTTTCCAGTCCTGTGGCCACTGCTGAGTTTTCCCAATTTGCTGACGTATTGAGTGCAGCACTTTCACAGCATCATCTTCCAGAATTTGAAATAACTCAACTGGAATTCCATCACCTCCACTAGCTTTTTAGTAGCGATGCTTCCTTCCTAAGGCCCACTTGACTTCACATTAGAGTATGCCTTGCTCTAGGTGAGTGATCACACCATCAAGATTATCTGGGTCATGAAGATCTTTTTTGTATTTTTATGTTATTGATGACTATGTTTCTATCTCTCACCTTCGTTATTTTCCAAGTTCCAGATGCATGTACTCATCACCAAAATAAGGTGTTTAGATTTAACCCTTGACTCCCTTGAAAATGTCTGTATATGCTGCTTCCTTACTCATACTCCTTGGAATATGCCAAGCTTTTCTTATTCCCAGGATATTTACTTGTGTATCCTACTGTTGGAAAGACCATCTGTTAAATCTTTACCTGGTCATGCTCTACTATCCTGTAGGTTTTCTTGCAGAAAGACTCTTCTGGCAATTCAACATAAATCAGGTCCTTCATTTTTATTCAGGTCCCCCTTCCCCACACACAGAATTTATCATCATTTGTCATTATATATTTATTTGTGTGTGGTAAAATTGTCATGATCACTATGCCTGTTTAGTATTTAAGCTGAGTGAATTTAGAAAATACATATTTTCTGATTCCCTCATTCATTCTCAGTGTCACATCTAGAGCTAGACAGAATAGCTTATTATTATTTGTTGAGTGCTGCTGCTGCTAAGTCGCTTCAGTTGTGTCTGACTCTATGCGACCCCATAGATGGCAGCCCACCAGGCTCGCCCATACCTGGGATTCTCCAGGCAAGAACACTAGAGTGGGTTGCCATTTCCTTCTCCAATGCATGAAAGTGAAAAGTGAAAGTGAAGTCGCTCAGTCGTGTCCAACTCTTAGCGACCCCATGGACTGCAGCCAACCAGGCTCCTCCATCCATGGGATTTTTCCAGGCAAGAGTACTGGAGTGGGGTGCCACTGCCTTTTCTGATTTTTTTTGAATAAATGCAGGCAATAGATGTTTTTCACTAAAATTCTTCTAAGATCAGACTATCCTCCCTTATTTACAGGAAATAGATTTGTTGTCTAATTTGTTGCCTAATTTTAAAATATTCTAATTTTCATTGTGTTAAAGCAATTTATTATTTTTTTCTGGTCCACTTAAAAATAGAGAAAAATCCAAGAGAAAGAAACTGGTTATCATTTCTCCATTCCAAAAACACAAATTAGGTAAAAACAGTAAGTTGTCACAGAAATTAAATTACCAAAGTAAAAAATCTCTATATTTATCCAGGGTAAAATCTACAGTATGAAAAAGACTTACTATGCAAACGTTCTGTCATTGTCACGCATACATTAGGACTGACTCTTTAGTGTTAGAGATCTTCAGGCTCATTTTTCTTGATTAGTTAGTGATGCCATTGAGAAATTACATTTTGTTAATCTTTAAAATATTGAAGGTTCTTCCATATAAACAATAACCTATATATGAAAAATAATAGTCACTGGTTCTTATTACCCAGTATCATATATTCTCTTAGACATATTTTCTTTTTAAAGGCAAACATATCACACCCTATTTAAATTACATGGTCCAAAGTTATATGTTGCTACTGCTGCTGCTAAGTCACTTCAGTCGTGTCCGACTCTGTGCGACCCCATAGATGGCAGCCCACCAAGCTCTCCTGTCCCTGGGATTCTCCAGGCAAGAACACTGGAGTGGGTTGCCGTTTCCTTCTCCAATGCGTGAAAGTGAAAAATGAAAGTGAAGGTGCTCAGTCATGTCCGACTCTTAGCGACCCCACGGACTGCAGCCTACCAGGCTCCTCCATCCATGGGATTTTCCAGGCAAAGTACTGGAGTGGGGTGCCATTGCCTTCTCCCAAGTTATATGTTAGTATAAGAAAAAACAAATAATTTTAGATATTCTTTCCTAAAACCAGAGAGAAAAAAACTAAGAATGCAAAGAAAAATTGAATTCAAAAACATGAAATGCAACCCTGTACTATTAGAGTCACAAATTGTTGCTTTGAAAGATGAAAAAAGTATGATGATCTTATGTACATGATTGCTCTGCTCTTATACTTCCTTGAAGATTGAAAAATTAAAAACTGCAAAGCAGTTTACACCGTAAAAGCAGATAATGTGTAAGAGCCACTTAAGTTGCAGAAGTACTACCTGTCATTATATCTCCCACACCACTGAGAGAAATTAGGTGTTTGAAAAGCAATAATGTGCCTTTTACTCGGAATGCTCAGCCTTTAATTTCCTCTCTGTGGAGTAGCTCTAATGTGATGGTGCCTGTCTCTGTTTAATCTGAATATTATACTCTTTTTTTATAAAAGTGAAATATAAAACCCAAAGAAATCTTTTTTCAATTTGCATTTATCCTGTCCATTAAAAATAAAGCACTCCCAACCATTTCCATTACATACAAAAATATGTGTTTCCTGCATTTTAAATCTTTGTAACAGGACACTAAAAAAGGACTCATTCTTCCTCAGCTTCTATTGAAATGTCAGTGAGACAGAATTATATACCAAAATGATTGTGAGACCAATATGCTTATGGAGCTTTTCGGAGAAAAGGATCCACCACTTTTGAGTTCTAGCACCTCCCCCAAGAATATAAAAATGAGATCAAAATTTGAAAAGGGGAGATTTTATAAAATAGCTCTATGAGGCTCTTATCTTACTGGTCAGGGCTTGGAAAAATTAGAACATGTAAATATGTCCATCTCAGTCTAGATCAAGGACTCACTCATGGCTAAGCCACATCTTAAAAAGCTATAGTGGAATTATGGATGGATGTCTGAATTCCAACCCCTCACCTATTTGCTCAGGAATTCTAGAGTCGAGATTAAATGTGACAGGTATCACTGATTTATCAACAGAGCCCAGATAATTTCCAGAGTTTGTTGAATTGTTGAATGTTTCCATGGTGGGGTTGCCACGGGCTCTTTTCAATAGGGCTAAGTGAATCTTAGCAAAAAGAGGTTTTGTTCCACCAAATTACCCAGTAGATGCCAAAGAGGTTGGACACTACTGAGTGACTTTCACTTACTTGTTTATGGAAAAGAAGGATATTCACTGTTTATGAAAACATGGATGGTCCTTGAGGACATTATGCTAAGTGAAATAAATTAGACAAAGATAAATACTCTGTGATTTCACTTATGCTGCTGCTGCTGCCAAGTCACTTCAGTCGTGTCTGACTCTGTGCGACCCCATAGACGGCAGCCCACCAGGCTCCCCCATCCCTGGGATTCTCCAGGCAAGAACACTGGAGTGGGTTGCCATTTCCTTCTCTAATGCATGAAAGTGAGAGGTGAAAGTGAAGTCGCTCAGTTGTGTCCGACTCTTAGCGACCCCATGGATTCCAGCCTACACAGGCTCTTCGTCCATGGGATTTTCCAGGCAAGAGTACTGGAGTGGGTTGCCATTGCCTTCTCCGGATTTCATCTGGCATCTAAATAACAAAACAAAAAACCAAAAACAGACTGGTGGTTGCCAGAGGCTGGGCTGAGGATGGGTAAATGGGTGAAGGTGGCCAAAAGATGCAAACTTCCAGTGAAAAATCCATTAATTGCTGGAAAAGTACATCATTTACAGCATGATGACAACACTTAATAATACTGTACTGTAATTTGAAGGTTGCCAAGACATGCGTTTGGGTGGACTCTAGGAGTTGGTGATGGACAGGGAGGCCTGGAGTCCTCCGGCGTTGCAAAGAGTCGGACACGACTGAGTGACTGAAGTGAAGAGAGGTAATTCTAAAAAGTTCTTATCACAAGAATACAAATTTTTAACTATGTGTACTAAATGAATGTTAACTAGACTTATTGTAGATTATTCCAACATGTAGAAATATTATGTGGTATGTTATACACTTGAGAGTACTATGATATTATAGGTCAATTATATCTCGATTTTAAAGGTTAAATAAGTTAAAAAATAAAAATGAATTATATAATTCTGTAAAATTTGACATAAGATTAACATTAAAACACAAAAACATAAGCAAAGTATTTGAAACTATTTTTCATTAGAACAGGTAGAATTACTGTAAAACACATCAACTTTATTCAAAAAAACTACTTTGAGAAACCAGCCTTTAACTATGTAGTGAATTATATAAAACCTATTTATAGGAGTTTCTCATATTTTAGTATCTATTACCTAAATAGAAACTTTATTATTTTTTCTTCCACTTTTATTGAGATATATTTGACATGCAGTACTAAATAAGTCTTAGAGACAGGAATGGGGACCTACTCCAGTATTCTTGCCTGGAGAATACCATGGACAGAGGAACTTGGCAGGCTACAGTCATGGGGTCATAAAGAGTTGGAAATGACTGAGCGACTAAAACACGCAAACACACACTAAATAATTTTAAAGTGTAGAGCATAATGATTTGACTTATATACCTCATGAAATGATTATCCCAGTAAGTTCAGTGGGTGTCTATCATCTCATATAGGCTCAAAATGTTTAAAAATAGAAAATAAAAACTGTTTTTCCTCATTATAAGAGCTCTTAGAATTATGCATAATAGCTTTTATATATAACATATAGCAGCATACAGGAAACCTGGGTTAGATCCTTGGGTTGAGAAGATCCCCTGGAGAAGGGAATGGCTACTCACTCCCAGTATTCTTGCATGGAGAATTCTGTGGATAGAGGAGCCTGGCAGGCTACCATCCATGGGGTTGCAAAGAGTTGGATACGACTGAGCAACTGAGCGCACACACACCAATAAATCTTATAAATGGAAGTTTGCGCCTTTCAACTGCCTTCATCCAATTTCTTCTCCCCTTACCCACCCCACCCACCTCTGATAACCACAAATCTAATCCCTTTTTCTCTGAGTTAGTGTGTTTGTTTTTGAATTATGATTGACCAACGACATTGTTAGTTTCTATGAAACTACTAGTAATTTGACATTTTACGCATTATAAAATGATCATCACAGTAAGTTGGTACCATTTGTCATCTTACAAATATAAAGCATAATTATTGACTGTATTCCCCACACTGTACATTTTGTACCTGTGATTCATTTATTTTGCAACTTGAAGTGTGTACCCTTATCTCCCTTCCCTATTTCTCACCTTATTATTTTTATTTAGTCTTTCAACTGAAACAAAATTTTACTGAATAATCTAGGGATATGGAACAGAATAAATGCATAAAGCACACTAAAACACCAAGATATATCAAGTAAGTTATGTTTATGATAGCATTTTGTTTTCTGTTTTGTTCTTTGTCATGCAGAAAGAATGCCATAAATATTATTTTTAGGAAAAAATAATTTCTTCCTTCACCAAAGTCCAAAAGTGTTTATCTCTTACTCCTATATGGCTCTTTCTCTTATGTACTGTTGTAACTCATGTTGTGTTATTATCTCCTGCAAAAAAATAAGCAAATTTCTTGATACCAGGCACGTTCCTTGTCTTATTCACTACAGGCATATGTTAGAGATATTCTAAGACCACCACAATAAAGTCTATATTGCAATAAAGCAAGTTACATGGATTTTTTGATTTACCAGTTGCATATAAAAGTAACATTTATACTATAGTGTAGTCTGTTAAGTATGCAATAGCATTATGCCTAAAAAAACAATGTGAGTGCCTTAATTAAAAATGCTTTATTATTAAAATATGCTAAATATCATCTGAGTCTTCAGTGGGCCATAGTAGTAAATAACATCAAAGATCACTCCCTGATCACAAATCACAATAAATAATAATGAAACAGTTTGAAATACCACAAGAATTACCAAATGTGACACAAAGACATGAAGTGACCAGATGCTGTTGGAAACATTGTGTTTAAAAGACTTGCTTGATACAGGTTGCCGTAAGTATTCAATTTGTAAAATCTAAGGGCAATAAAGTAAAGCACAATAAGATGAGGCATATTTGTATTTCCTTCTCTCAGTGTCTTTCAAAGGATGGGTATTGATAAAGTAAAAAATATTAGAAGATGAGACTATAAAATGAAGTAACAACCAACAAAGTATTAATCACTTATTTTAAGTAATACCATTCAAGAAGCACCTGAGGGATATCTAAACAAATAGATTCTGAAACAGTAACCAGCAATTTTAGGAAAGTAGCCATAATATCACTGAGTTTCACAAATTCGATTTTTAAAATTGTCCAACTGAATTAATTAAATCAACCAATTTAGATTGTTACTTGGTTTCTCTTTTCCTTCAATATTATCTTTCCTGGTGTCTTTTTTGGGGGTATTATATTTTTACTACTTACTTTGTTAGTTCTGATAGGCAAAATTGTTTTATATTTACATGTTATCTCTGAACTTTATTACATAAATACTTTGAAGAAGACTCTATGTCGTTTAACTCATAAACGGTCTTATGCTTCTCTGTTTACCTCTTCATGTATGGTTTTTACTATTATAATTTTCATGGTTTAGTTTATATAATAGGACACAATGCTGTTGTTTAGTCATTAAGACATGTCTGACTTTTGTGACCCCATGAAAGGTAGCCCACCACACTTCACAGTCCATGGGATTTCCCAGGCAAGAATATTGGAGTGGGTTGCCATTTCCCTCTTCAGGGGATCTTCCCAATCCAGGAATCAAAGCACTATCTTCTGCACTGGGATGATGATTCTTTACTATTGAGCCATCAGGGAAGTAATAGTTGAGTTTAAGTAGGCCAACCTTATAAAAAACTGATTGAAAATAAAATTATCCAGATGTTACATAATATTCAACTCTTCCTTTGACTTTGTTTGTGGAAATTAGGACTTGGTTTTTGTTGGCCATATTTTTCTGTCTTAATATTCCAAAGAGATTTTAGAATGATTTACTTTATGAAATGAGAAGAAATTGGATTTTAGACCTTTATGTTGACCCACTCTTCAACCACTAATGAAATCATTTTCCTTCATATTTGGATTCCCTTGTAATCTTACCATTTACTACATGAAGGTGAGATTACTCAATCTTGTTCTTCATGACTTCCTGCAGGTTTCCAAAGATATCACCTTTAGATCATCATCGTGGTTAATGGGAATTATATGAGATCATAGGCTCCCATGGTGTTGTGAAAGTTAATGAGGATGAGGATGTCTTTAATTCCAACTCCTTTTGGAGAGAATTTCTCTGTCTTTCCTTTGAAAATAGTACTTCTTTTATAGAGACACATAGCTTTTTGTTATTCCCACTGGAAGAAAATTGTCTTCAAGGTATTGTTGTATAATGGTGAAATAGTTATCAGTAGTTAAACCATAAAAACAAAAACACTTCAACAAAAATAAACACCTCAGAAGTATAAAAAATGACAAGAGAGTATGTGAAGGTGAGTCAGCAATAATACAGCATATGATACTTAAACATATATGAGAAGGAGAAAGAAAGTGAAAACGAAGTTGCTCAGTCATGTCTGACTCTTTACAACCCCAGGATAGTAGCCTACACAGACTCCTCCGTCCATGGGATTTTCCAGGCAAGAGTACGAGAGTGGGCTGCCATTTCCTTCTCCGGGGCATCTTCCCAACCCAGGGATCGAACCTGGGTCTCCTGCATTGCAGACAGATGCTTTACCATCTGAGCTACCAGAGAAGATAATCAGACAAAAATAAGTGACACTATCAGAGGGCAAAAGGACATGCTTATGCAGAAATGTTTGATATTACCAAGGGTCTGAACAACCCTTTAACTTCAGAATTCACTGGAGAAACTAAAAGGTCATGCCATACTTGCAGACCATATATCTCTCTGAAGAGAGGGATATAAAACAATGAAATATGTTTTAATAAAAACAGATTAAGAACTCTTTTAAAAATACATTTCAATTTAATGCATCTTTGCATATTTCAAAGTCAATTCTTTGAATTTGCTTTTGCAGTATTATTGTGTTTCTAATTTTGGCCTCTATTACTTTTTCTCACCATGTTTGTGACAAAAATTAAGAGGATATTTTCACTGTGATGCTAGAAAATGAAAGTGGTCTCTGACCTGATGTACCTGCAGAGAAATTCAGTATTTCGCATAGAACTGTCCTCAGTGTATGAAACATAATAGGTAAGTGGCATACTTGAGAAAATAGGAAAGCTAAGACTGTAACTGCTTCTGGTAAGGTGCAAAAATCTGACACATATTCAAATTATCTGCAACATTTTATTCTAACTGGGTGAGCATTGCTAAATAAAGTAATTTATACTTAAAGCCAATATGTAGCATGATCTTTCAAATTTATTTTCGGACAAAATATGTGAAGAAACAACTAACGTCATAGTACAAATCTCTGAAGACAAATTATATCATAAGTTATCTATCATTATTTTTAACATTTATTATGCCTTCCTGGGCTCAGCCAGTAAAGAATCTGCCTGCAGTGTAGGAGACCCGGGTTTGATCCCTAGGTCAGGAAGATCCCCTGGAGAAGGGAATGGCTAACCATTCCAGTATTCTTGCCTGGCGAATTTCATGGACAGAGGAGCCTGGTGGGCTATAGACCATGTGATCATAGAGAATTGGAATGACTGAGTGACTAACATTTTCACTTTCTTATGCACAACTGAGGAACTTTTCCCTTCCTCCCTCTCTTCCTCTTTACTTTCCATCTCTCTCTCCAAATGCATATGTAAATATATATAAAGAAAGAGAAATACACGCATGTGTACATGTATGCTCATGTTTATAATGAAGTATAATTAAGCTGTTAACATATGCATAAATAGAATTGAAAATTTTTCTCATGTTCTCCTGCTATGTATAAATATAGCATGATGTTATTAGCCTTATTGTACTTCACTACAAAAAGGAATAATCATTTAACTACTTAAAACTTACTTTAAATTTGTTTTAAATGTTTAAATATTATGAAAGATGTCCTGATGAATATACTTGTGAAAACAACTTTTGAGTTGTTTTCAGCATCTCTTTAATTATAGATGCATTTGACATTATACAATATACTTATACTTATTCACCACATTATAACTAATGCACTATGACAAGTAATTTTATTCATTTATTAAATGTTAATAGATGCATAAACATATTCTATTTATTGTTATAGAAGCAAAGATATAGAAATACACAAAAACTAATGCTACCTTGATTCATGGATTTTATAATGAAGAGAGGGAGACAGACAAAGATAAGTATGAATATATATAGTATATTAGATGTTCAGTCTTCTATAAAGGAAAATAAAGTAGAAAAGAGGAAGTAGTGACAGAGGAGGGCAATTTACTAGTGAGAAGTTAATACTTGAATAAAGACATGAGGAATACAAAACCATGGGCCACACAACTATCTGGAAAAGGGAATTTCAGCAACAGGGAACAACAAATGCAAAGGCTTTGAACCAGCAATGAAATACTGCAAGGAATCCACTGTGATGGGAATAGAAAGTGATGGCAAAGTGTCAGGAGATAACCTTGAAGAGGTAGCTGGGATTGCAGATCATGTAGGGTTTTGTAGGCTTTCCTGATTTTGTATTTTGTTCTGAGTGATACTGGAAACCTCAGAGGCTTTTGAACAGATAGTGAAATCTCCAACTTGCTTTTTAACAGGATATCTCTGGCAGTTAATCAGAAAATCAACAGAAGAGGACCAGGAGTTACATCAGATTTAAAAAGGTACTTGCAATTTCCCAGGTGAGATATGTCTGTGATATGACGTGGTTGTAGTAGAGGTATTAAGGGGAGGTAAAAAGTCTAGTCCTACTTGAAAAGTTGAGCCAAGAAAATATTGTTGAAAGATTGGAAGTCATAAAGAAGAGAAGCTAAGTGTTCCAGGTGACTCCAATATTTGACCTGAGCTATCAGGGAGATGGAACAATCATGGGTTAATATGAGGAGATTTTGGAACTTGCAGTCATGAAGCCAAGATTAGAATTCACTTTTGAAAATGGTGAATTTGAGATGCAATTGACATTTGAATTGATGTGGAATTTGAGATGAAAATGGTGAAGAGATATTGAGTGCTTGCTTAAATGTGAGTCTAATGTTCATGGGCAAGGCCAAGGAAAGAGATGTGATTTGGGGATTCAACAGAGGGTGGCTTAGCAGTGAAAGAATCCACGTGCAATGCAGGAGACCCAGATTTGATCCCTGAGTCAGGAAGATCCCCTGGAGGAGGACATGGCAACCCACTTCAGTATTCTTGCCTGGAGAATCCCATGGACAGAGGAGCCTGGTGGGCTACAGTCCATAAGGCCACAAAGAGTCAGGCATGACTGAAGCAACTTAGCATGCAAACACAGTGGGAGGCTGGTTTTTAATGCCATAGACTGGATGAGATCATCAAGAGATTAAGTGACATAAAAGTGAAGAGACTCACGATTTGAAACCTGGAGGCACCAGCAATAAAAGTTTAGAGAGATAAGTACGAATAAGCAAAGGTCATTAAATAAATGATCAGTGAACACAAAAGGAAATGAGGAAATCATACTATTCTTAAAAGCCTCATGAATGTTTTGGGAGGTGAGAGTGATCAGAGTCTTCAAATTCTACTTCTAGATCAAGACGAGATTTGAAATAAAATTGGAGGCAAATGATTCACCAATCATTTGACTAAGTTTTTCATCAAATACTCACTGAGGTTATTTCTAAAGAAAGAATACATTTGCCAGTGTTTATTTGACTTTAAATAAAACGTTAAAACTTATAAATAACATTTTAATATACAAAAAAAGAAAATGTAGGTTATTTTTTAAATGACAGGTAAAAATATCAGCATCTTGTCACTTTGATATAAAAATGTAAAAATATATTTCATCTTGACTCTTAGCAATAATGTCCAAAAATAATCTTATCTTTAAACAAAAAATGTTAAAACAATATTTTAAAAACATTACATGAACATAATTGAGCTATGTGGATGTAAAAAGTATCTGCTGGGATGCATTATACAAACCATGGAATTTGAATTAGCCCAATGTATTAACATATAAATGAAATTCCCAGCCTAGTTAAACAAAACCAATACTATAGACATCACCATATTTTAATCAATGGAAGTTTCCAATTTGAAAAACATTTTTGATTGTTCTGATTATGAAAGGACTATAGCTGTTTTATAGTGAGTTCATAATCTGATTCTAACCCACGAGTCCAATTTCATCTTCCTGCATCTCTCTGCCTAGCCCATCTACATTTTACATGAAACTTATTGTCTTCTGAGCATAAATCCTAAATCCATTTAAAACTATCTGCTTTTGTAACATGATCCCAGCTAACTTTAAAAAACAAATAACCTATTCATCGTCTTCTCTCATTTCCTCAGTAATTTCTTGAACATACTTCTCTAACTAAGGCTTCTGTTCCTGTGTTAAGTATTCATTGTCAGCATTGCAAATGCTCTTCCTGGCTTACATAGTCCAAATCTGTTTCCTTTGTCCTCAATGGTCTTAGCTTTCACTGCATGTTGTGCCTTTTGTCCTTATCTTGCCGAGTGAAAACCTATCCCCTGCCCTGTGCTGTACAGAACCACAATTCTATAGAGGGCACACAGGGATTGGATGCTAAGTTCAACTTTTTGTTCTTTGTAGGCTGTGAGATATTGGTGTATTATCTCAGTTTTGTTGAAGGCAGGCCTTATTCAAAATCTTCCTGTAGTCTCTTCCTGGATTCATGCCTATTTTATGGATTTCCTTGAACTTCATATAATTTTGTATTGCCCCTTAATGACTTACAAATGAAGCAAGCATTGAACAAAACTATAAAATATTAAAGTGAAACTAGTAATGAAATGCTCTCCCTGTCTCAGTTAGTGGGTCAGTGCACCCATTTTCCAGTTGCTGTGAATGAGAGTGTTCATAGCTAATGACTGCCCTTCTTCTACAATGGGTTGCTCATTGGACTTGCCTAACTGAAGTTGCTTCCTCAGGGAAGTTACTTCCTCTCTCCAAGATTGACTGGCACTGAGGACAAAGATCCAGCTCCTTTTTTTTTTTTGTTTTGTTTTCTTTTTTGCTTCATTGAAAGATAACTTGACTGGCTGGGTCATACTCCAGAGCACTCTCCCTCTACTCCCCAATTTCCAAACTCGACAACATGTGTATATGCATAACAGTAATACATAATAGTGGTGGTGGGGGGGTAGATCCAGAATAATGTTTATGTTATGGGACCGTTTTTGTAAAAGACAGAATATAAACATCACTGCTGTTGTTGTTTGGTCACTCAGTCGTGTCCAACTTTTCTGCAACCCCATGGACTGTAGACTGCTAGGCTTCTCTGTGCATGTGATTTTCTAGACAAGAATACTGGAGTGGGTTGCCACTTCCTTCTCCAGCTGATCTTTCTGACCCAAGGATCGAACCTGTGTTTCCTGCACTGGCAGGCAGAGTCTTTACACTGAGCCACCAGGGAAGCCCCAATATAAACACATTTTGGTAAACATAGAATATCTCTAGAAATATACACAGGATGAAAATAAAGCATGCCTCTATTTGAGTGTTTGAGATATTAAGAGAAAAGTAAAGAAGAAAATGTATTCTTATTTTTAAACTTTTTATTTTGTATTGGAGTATAATCGACAATATTGTGGTAGTCTCAGGTGAACAGTGATGGGACTCAGCCATACATATACCTGTATCCATTCTCCCATAAACCCCCCTCCCATCCAGACTGACAAATAACCTTGTGCAGAGTTCCATGTGCTACACAATAGGTCTCTGTTAGTAAAATGCTGTACTATGTGCACGCATTACTTATTCAAAAGTATTATTATTGTTTTCATTTTCAAAGGTAACTGATTTTATCAGTAGCTGTTTTCAGTTTGTGTGTAAGGCTAGCCACTGTTAGGAATCAGAGACAATGTCACAAAAAATCAAGTTGTGACTCCTTTGTTTGAGATAGTTTTGGCTATAATTCAGACTACTGATGGGTTGGAAAGCATCACAAGTTCCAATCAGCATTTTGGGGAGCTCGGGTGTGAGTCTGGCATTGATTTTTATGAATCTGGGACATTGGAACCTACCTGCTCCACAGAACAAGCTTCAGTCTTCAGGCAGGTAATCAGGGAAGAGCTGTTAGTTTGGCAAATGGCTGATGAATTATATACATTTTATGAATTATATTTTTACAGTTCATACTTATGCTTGCATAATGTGAAAAATAACTTGCATCTAAAAGGAATGGCATAGGAAAGAATCTACCGGGAGGAGAGATACACCAGAGAAAGAGGAAAACACTAAAAATTTTAAATCATATGCCAAAATATAAGCAAAATTTGATTTATTTAACCAAAATATATTGAAAATAAGGATTGTGGAAGTGATTCAATAGGGATCTATTAAGATTTCTAAGATATTTACTGAAACCAAGATTTAGCTATCTTGGAAAACCAATGAAGTTTAATCAATATATATTCATTTTGCTTTGTTTTATTTTTAATTTTATAAGTACTATCGTCCAAGCCTTGATGTCAACTGTGCCATTAAACAGGGCTGAGATTAATAGGTATGAAAAATGTCACCTGGATAGGGATTTGGAAAATAATTTTTAGCTCTATGAGTTTAGATTAAATGCTATAAAAATCTAGTGCTTTAACCTTAAACATGCTGAGGATAATGATTGTTTAGACACTTTCTGAGACAAATATCATATACTATGTTATCTATTCCTATTAGATACACAGAATAGTGGCTCTGAATATATAAAATGTCTTATCTCAAATATTTGTTACAAAACGTTTAACTTTTTAACATGCATTTATAGGGCTTTAATTTACAAGGACATTTTACATGTGCCTTGTAATATGTGCCTGGCTCTCTGTTAAAGCATACAAATGTGTAAAATGTTATTTTTAACAAAAGAGCTTCATGATCTAGAGGGGAATAAGACATACTAATATGAAAGAGCATTATGAAGTCATTACCCAGGTAAAGAATGTAAAAATTTTGCATTATTACTTAGAGATTGTAAAAGACATAATAGGGAGCCCAGGTTACCGAAATATTTATATATTCCATAATATCTTACAGGAAACCCAAACTTTTTGGCCAACCCTTTAGAATATTCTCAATAGTATACCTCAAGGGACAAAATTTCAAGAAATTCTTTTTTTTTTTTTCATTCCTAGTTAGCTAAAAGACTCACAAAATGTAAAACATAAATCTCTTTTGAAACCCTTGAGTTTGTCTCATGATTCGACAGCACTTCTTATTACATGTTCCATCCTATTTCAACAAGTGGTGCTGGGAAAACTGGTCAACTACATGCAAAAGAATGAAACTAGAACACTTTCTAACACTATACACAAAAATAAATTCAAAATGGATTAAAGACCTAAATGTAAGACCAGAAACTATAAAACTCTTAGAGGAAAACAAAGGTAGAATACCTTTGACATAAATTGCAGCAAGATCCTTTATGACCCACCTCCCAGAGTAATGGAAATAAAAACAAAAATAAACAAATGGGATATAATTAAAATCAAAAGCTTTTGTACAATGAAGGAAGGTAAAAGGACACCCCTCAGAATGGGAGAAAATAACAGAAAACAAAACAACTGCCAAATAATTAATCTCCAAATATATAAGCAGCTCAAGCAGCTCAACACCAGAAAAACGAGCAACCCAATCAAAATGTGAGCAGAAGACCTAAACAGACATTTCTCCAAAGAAGATATGCAGATGGCTAATAACACACGAAAAAATGCTCAATATCACTCATTATTAGAGAAATGCAAATCAAAACCACAATGAGGTATCATCTCACACTAGTCAGCATGTCCATCATCAAAAAGTCTACAAACAATAAATGCTGTAGTGGGTGTGGGGAAAAGGGAACCCTCTTACACTGTTGGTGGGAATGAAAACTGTACAGGTACTATGGAGAAGAGTGTGGAGATTCCTTAAAAAACTGGGACTAGAACTGCCATACGACTCAGCCTACAAAGGTCTGTATAGTCAAAGCTATGTATGGTTTTACCAGTAGTTATATATGGATGTGAGAGCTGGACAATGTAAAAGGCTGAGAGCCATAGAATTGATGCTTTTGAACTGTGGTGTTGGAGAAGACTCTTGAGAGTCCCTTGGACTTCAGGAGATCAAACCAGTAAATCCTAAAGGAAATCAGTCCTGAATATTCACTGGAAGGACTGATGTTGAAACTGAAGCTCTGATACTTTGGTCACCTGATGTGAAGAGCCAACTCACTGGAAAAGAACTTGATGTCACTAAAGATTGAAGGCAGGAGGAGAAGGGGACGACCGAGGATGAGATGGTTGGATGGCATCACCAACTCAATCGACATGAGTTTGAGCAAACTCTAGGAAATGGTGAAGGACAGGGAAGTCCAGCATTCTGCAGTCCATGGGGTTGCAAAGAGTTGGACAAAACTGAGCGACTGAACAACCACCACCCAGCGATCCCATTGCTAGGTATATACCCCGAGGAAACCATGTTATTTTAAATAGAGGGAGATATTATTTTATACAGCAGAATTAAAACTACAAGTACAATCTTCACTGAAAATGAAGAGAGCTAAAAACCAGAAAACACAAATTAGATGGTGGAGCTGCCAGAACAGAGGAGATAAAACTAGACAAATGGATGTGGAAGCAGAGAGAGAATCTCTGGACTAGGATCTCAGAAAAGAGCTGGAATAGTACCATTCTCAAAAGTGAGGCAAAGTCTATGTTTACAACAGATGTGGGTATTGTCTCTAGGAGATTTTCTGAATGCTATTTTGGCCTAAGATGCAGCAGAAATGGACCTAAATGAAAAATACCATAGGCAGACCATATTTGGTTCACAGGTAATTTTTTTCCTGCAGTTTAGAGAAATAAAGACTGAATTTTGAATTGCCACACAGCTACATAACTTAGGTAACTGGGTCAGGGTTGTGGGGAGTGAGAGCTAAATGCACTCAATAGGCTTACACAATATAACTCCAGGACGCAAGAACAATGCTCTGTTATCTAACTTGAAAAACAGTCCCCCTCCTGTTCCTACATCTTTCTCTCTCTCTCCCTCCCTCTACCTCTCTCGCACACACACTCATCCTCTAAGCACACCCTCTCCCCCCGCAACACGTTAAACACACCTATCTCTCTTACAAAGAGCCAGTCCTGGAAGAGTACTCAACTATTTCAAAGAATAATATAATCTAAGAAGCAGCCAGGATAGGCTCTATACTAATGTACTAGACAGAGAGAGGGAAGGGAGGGAAGGAGGAAAAACAGAACTGGAGGAAGAGAAGACAAGGTGGGTCGGTGGGCAGGAGGGAACAGGAAAAAGCCTCTCCAGAAGACAATACTTAGTAGAAAATATTGCCAAGACAAGAAACCCGAAAAAGGCATTACTACAACCTTAAAGAGCAATAACATATTGGCCTGTATGGGGTGAGAGTACAGATTAGAACCACCTGACAGGGAAGAAATATTGAGGTGACAGAGATATAAAATGTGAGAAGTCAAAGCAGTGGAGGAAAAAAATGATCATTAAAAAATAGAAAAGTTTAGGGACCTCCCTAGTGGCCCAGTGGTTAGGCAGCCACCTGCAAACACAGGGGACATGGGTTCAATTCTTGGCCCGAGAACTACCATCCCACACACCACAGGGCAATTAAGCCCATGCACCCACCACAACTACTGAGCCTTTGTGCCCTAGCACCCGCCTGCCACCGCAGGAGAAGCCATTGCAACAGGAAGCCTGAGCAACCCAACTAGAGAGCAGCCCCCGCTTCACCACACTAGAGAAAGCCCATGCACAGCAACAAAGACCCAGCACAGCCAAAATTAAATTAAAAAAATAAAAATAAATAGAAAAAGTTGGAAATGCATGAAAAAACTGAGACGCTTCTATAATCACTGGAAATGAAGTCTAGAGAGGACAAAATTTTTTTTTTAAAAAACTAAAAAGCAAAGACTAAAGTGATAAATAGGATAATTATAGAGATGAGCAAATAAGATCTAGCATATACATAACAGACCTCTCCAAAAAGGCAATTTAGTAAAATTTTCCAGATATAAGACAACATATTTTCAAATGGAAAAGATACAGCATATCTCCCCCCAAAAAACTAGTAAAGTACATTAAAAAATACGTATGTTAATAAATTACTAGATGTCAAAGATTTTTAAACGCCAATTAAAATTTTAGCTGTCTTTTATGATCAGGACTTAGAGGCTTCAAAAACCCAGAGACACATTTTTAAGGGTAATTTTGGAACTTTTTCCATTGGCACAATTAGAGCCTACATCCGCACTGATTTAGGAAAATCATATTAAGAAGTGAACATGAAAATTTCTTGTTTACCATTTCACTATGATACATGGTTTCTGATTAGGCATTTATTAAACATTTACAGAAGTAACACATCAATCAATAAATGGTTTGGAAAATTAATTTACTCTAAAATGAATTGGAGTGTTTTAGTACTACTCTTGTCTGATAATTGTCAAAGCATAAGTACCTGCTTTTAACCTATAACAGAGCTTCTACAATTCAATGAATTATTGGATAAAACTACCAGGACCTCTAGCACCCATCTAATCAAAACACCAATTTAAATAAGTAGTGTAGAGAATTTACATAAAGGATATGCATTTACTACTTTTTAACTTATTTTCTTACATTTGCTTTTTAATCATGGAAGATAATGTGATTGTCTTATACATGTGCTGAGTTTGACCCCTTGTAAGTGCTTACAGAAATGTATGCTGATATTGATACCATAAGTCTTTAATTATGGCGTTATGAGAAAGGGTCCTTTGACACTAAAATTACAGTGTTTATTGCTTAGAGAAGAGCAAGGGAATATTTCTTAGGTCTTATATTAAGAAATAATGTATACAGCTTATTGCAAAATAAATTGAATAGAGACTGTTGGATTCTGATAGATCTCCAAGAGCAGATGGAGTTTTGAACTAAGACTTGAGGAAGGAATGCATACCAACTAATACAACTCATAAAACGGACAAAGGCGTTTTATGCACAACAGCCTGTAATGAGGAGTATTTCTATCTACAGTGGATCATTTGTCTAATTTTAAGGAGCAAATGATGGAATGTCTGGACATTAATGTCTGTGAACTTGAGATCCTGCTGGGATGCCTAATCTAAAGCCCTCATGACAACATCCATAAAAACAAATCTCTGCTTCCTTTGTTGATGCTGTTTGTTGAAATGCAACTTGGTCCCCATGGTCTTTACGTTTTTATCAATATGGACAAAAGACAACCTCACATCATTTGTAGTTAACATCCATGGAATCTTGTTATGTCAGACATAGGTCATAAACTTAACATTTAAAAGTGTTTCCTGCTTTTTCTCTGTCTCAAATCACTTGTCTCTATCACTGTGTCTCAAACTGAAGTTAATATAATACCATCACAAGCATTGTATAATGTAATATACACCAATTTTCTTTTTAAAGTTATATTGATTTGAGAACTAACCAACTTTTTACAGTTAAATGTCAGTAACAATAGCTTAACCTTTAAGGGATTTTGCAGGATGTGAAGATTTCTGCTGAGTAGATCAGCTTTCTACCAGGCAAGCACTACAGGGTGCTGGGGCTTGCAAGTCTTAGAAAATAACAGGGGCTGATAAAGACTAGTGCTCTAAGGGCTGACAGGTGAGGACATCAACTAACAGAGAAGGTAATGATTCATGGGTATTTGTTAGGACAATATTGCTTGGGCCTTTACAGGCTTCTTTAACTATACAGTGTACTGTATTAATTCAAGTATTTCCAAATGCTTGACTATATGATTACCCAATAGCCATTTGGACCTCATGGGGGAAATGATACATATGTATCAATCATCTTTGTATTTATTTTTAATTAAAAAACAAATCCCAGGGAGATAAATAATAAGGCCACAGAAATGTAGAAATGGAAACTGAGTCAGTGCTAACATTGCCTGTGTTTTAAAATTTCAAAAATAGAGAAATAACAAGGTTGAATAAGTAAACTACTTTAATAATCCTTTGAATTATAGACTTATGAAATCTTAAGGCCCTAAAAGGGAGACTCTCCTAATACATACACAAAAGTGTCTAATGATTGCCTGTCACCTGTGTTAGGTGTTATATGAAGGGAAATGATTGTTAAATTGGGGAGAGGGGTGGTAGGTATGAAAAAAAATAATCAATGCAAAAATAAACAAACTTAAAAAAGAAAGAAAAGGAGAAGTGGGAGAGAGGAATGGATGGAGGAAGCAAAAAAGGAAAGCGATGACACTTAAGTTGGAATTTATAGACTAAAAATGAAAAGGAAGATGAGATTAACTTTAGACTCCTGATAACAAAAGCAATGGAGGAATGAAAATTTATGGTGATTTAAGGACTGTAAGTAGAACAAGGTAGTTAAATATAAAGGCTGCAGAAAGAAAACTATAGTTAAATACAAGAAGCTAAATTGGAGCAAACTGTGAAAGGCTGTACTGGCTACATAACAGTGCTTTGCTGTACTTGCTGCAGCAAAAGAAGCAACATAAAATGGCTTTAAAGTGAGAGGTAATACCTTATTTACCATTTATTTTTATGAATATCAATGTGCTATTTACTTAATTTAACATAGTATTAATGCAACTCTATATAAAACAAAACACATTTGATGTTGATTTTAAATCAAATACCCCCTGTCTCCTTTTCCTTATACACCCATCAGCACCTCAAGCCTCTCAACTGGTTTTCCTGCCTCCATTTTTGACCTTTTCAAATTCATCCTGGAGAATTCAGTTACAAAATTCTTTCTAAACCGAAATAGTCCATCTTATCTTTAAAAAAAAAAAAAAAACTTCAGTGGCCTTTCTTTGTGCCCATAAAGAAGAACAAACTACTTTTAAAATGTAGATTATAAGATTCATTCTAATCTCAAACATTGGCACTATCTGCTACTTCACTCCACACTGCTACCCTCTGGGTCTAAGCTCTAACTGTACTTATTTCTCAGTATTTTTAACCACAAGGTCTTCATTTTTCTGGTCTTTGCCTGAAATACATCACACATTCTGCCACTTTCAATCAAACAATTTTGACACCTAAACCCCACTATACAGATGAGGAAACTTAAAAACACATAATTTGGTAACTTACCAAAATCGCAAAACGAAGTGAAGATCAGGATCTGAGCTTGAGGAATTCAACTTCAGAGTCCATACTGGAACTATGAAAGGAAGTTTCCAGGGAAATTTTCTGAAGCGGCGTCCCAGCTAGGTTAAGTGCAATAGGAAACTATTTCCCCTGTAGTGGGAAAATAGTAATACACACTTAGAGTTTAATTCAACCCAATGCATCATTTGTTTGTATTTATCACTTACAAATACAAGTATGTGAAACTGAATCTCAGTGCTCTCCTATACTAGGCTGATTTCAACGTGCTCTAAAACCTGAGTTCTTTACATCGCCATGCATCATTCTTTCCATAAATTGCGTCTTCAGGCCAATAGTTTTGACCTGTAGAAACTGATAGAAGACTTGAAAGTGATAATGCTGGACTTTTTGTGAAGAAATAAAGAGTATCATGTTAGATATTAAAGTGCAAGGTCTACAAAGGTTTGGGGACACTTTCAAGGAAACACACAAGGTAACACAGAATAATTATCAGTGGATGTACTTTGCTGTTGTGGAGGGATTAGAAGTAGTCACTGGAGTCAGGAGGTTGATCAAAAATTATGAGACTTCCCTGGTGGTCCAGCGGCTAAGACTCCACACTCCCAGTGCAGGGCGCCTGGGTTGCATCCCTGGTCAGGGAATTAGATCCCACGTGCTGCAACTAAAAATTAGATCTCGCATGCTGCAGCTAAAGATCCTGTGTGCTGCTACTAAGACCCGCCCATGCTTAAATAAAAATATTTATAAAATTTGCATGAAGATTAGCATGGTAGGCACTGCGGTAATTTCAGGGGCTGTGGAGAAAAGTGAAGAGAGTTTTTACATGAAATGTGATCTCTTAAGAATTAAGAGAAAAAACAGTATTTAAAAAGACAGCCTTTTGATTTTGTTTTGTTTTTCAGTGATAATGCATTACTTTAACTTATTTATAACTATAAAACAACAACAATGAAGTAACAGACCATAGGAGCACCTCCAAAGCTAAAAACTGGGACTAACAGTCTCCCATAAGCCATTTAAAAAGCTTGGAAATTGTCACTCTGTCCTAACAGCAGGTAAAAGCTAACCTGAAAAATCAACACCACTTAGGTCCATAAGAAAAGTAAGCGAAAGTGTCCCCTCATGCATTGGAGAGACAGATGGGCGAATCCAGAGAATTGTAACTTACCTGAGCAGAAATCCATAAGCTGAAATGTTAATGGAAAGCTAGCGCTGACGTACAGCTACCTGAACTGCCATTGATGAATTTCTGGAGGCTCAATGTGAACAACTCTGAGAATTAAAAACTCCAGAGGGTCCAAAGCATAGTTGGAGTTTGACCTCTTGGAGTTTTAGCAGGTTCTCACAACGAATAATGAGAGAACTTCCCTCACACTTTCAGCTTCTGCTGGAAAAAGGAACCATTTTCAAGTTTTCCAGAATATGCTGTCCTTAACAACATGTGTCCCCAGGAGAAAGTATTTAAGGAGAATCTAACCCAGTTGGGATTTATCAGAGCTTAATTGACCTGAGAGACCAGAAACAGCCAATTCTAGGTATCTCTAGCCTTCTACCTAGAGGAAGAGACATACCCAAATCCAGCCCACTCTGGTCATCCTGTCCTACCTAAGGAGTGCTGAGAAACACGTGTAAGTTCACAGCCCAGGGACACAGGTGGAACTAGAAGACTGAGAACTAATAAAACAACTATAGCACACTTCCCCTCCCCCAACACTTTATCACCTCATCACTAAGGGCTTATTTACAGCAGTTCGTTTTATCTAGTATGGTGGGTTCAGCTATCAAAGTTACTTTGAACCTTAAAAGTAGTAGTTTGAATCATTAAAAGGTAGTTTAAATGCAAAAATCCTGTTGGAAGAGACATAGCAAAATCCGTGTGTGTGTGTGATAAGAATATTTAGGACAAACTCTCAGCAAATTTCAAGTATACAATACTGTATTATTAACTATGATACTGCAAGCTCAGTCACTACACCTGTGCCAAGTTAAATCTTGGAGGCAGAGTTCTGAGTGCAGTAGAAAAGGATAGTTTTAGTGCTTTGCCAAGGGAGACATTCTGCCTCAAAAAACTATGTGTCTCAACCCAGGAGGGTCTGATGAAGAGTATTAAAACAATGATTTAAAGGTAGGGTTCTCTGACAAGATTGGAATGAAAACTGAAAACAACTTTTCCAGTCCTGTGGCCACTGCTAACTTTTCCAAATTTGCTGGCATGTTGAGTGCAGCACTTTCACAGCATCATCTTTTAGGATTTGAAATAGCTCTACTGGAATTGCATCGCCTCCACTAGCTTTGTTCGTAGTGATCCTTCCTAAGGCCCATTTGACTTTGCACTCCAGGATATCTGGCTCTAGGTGAGTGATCACACCATTGTGGTTATCTGGGTCATGAAGATCTTTTTTGTACAGTTCTTCTGTGTATTCTTGCCATCTCTTCTTCAGTTTTCATTCCAATCCCAAAGAAAGGCAATGCCAAAGAATGTTAAAACTATCGCACAAATGCTCTCATCTCACACGCTAGCAAAGTAATGCTCAAAATTCTCCAAGTCAGGATTCAACAGTATGTGAAACGTGAACTTCCAGATGTTCAAATTGGATTTAGAAAAGCCTGAGGAACCAAAGATCAAATTGCCAGCATCCGCTGGATAATCAAAACAGCAAGAGTTTCAGAAAAACATCTACTTCTGTTTTATTGAGCCAAATCCTTTGTGTGGATCACAACAAACTGTGGAAAATTCTTCAAGAGATGGGAATACCAGACCACCTGACCTGCCTCTTGAGAAATCTGTATGCAGGTCAGGAAGCAGCAGTTAGAACTGGATATGGAGCAACAGACTGGTTCCAAATCAGGAAAGGAGTACATCAAGGCTGTACATTGTCATCCTGCTTATTTAACTTATATGCAGAGTACATCTTGTGAAATGCTAGACTGGATGAAGCACAAGCTGGAATCAAGATTGCCGGGAGAAATATCAGTAACTTCAAATATGCAGATTACACCACCCCTATGGCAGAAAACGAAAAAGAACTAAAGAGCCTCCTAATGAACATGATAGAGGAGAGTGAAAAAGTTGCCTTAAAATCCAACATTCAGAAAACTAAGATCATCACTTATCATCACCATGAAATTAAAAGATGTTTGCTTCTTAGAAGAAAAGCTATGACCAACCTAGACAACATATTTAAAAGCAGAGACATTACTTTGCCAACAAAGGTCCATCTAGTCAAAGCTATGGTTTTTCCAGTAGTCATGTATGGATGTGCCTACTGAGTGTCTGAACTTAACTGACAAGATTAGGGTGTTAGCAGGCTTTGTTTTTGTTTTCCAGTCACTAAGTTGTGTCTGACTCCTTGCGACCCCATGGACTGCAGCACACCATTGTCCCTGTCACTGTCCTTCACTAGCTCTCAGAGTTTGCTCAGATTCATGTCCCTTGAGTTGGTAATGCTATCTAACCATTTCATTTTATGTTGACCCCTTCTCCTCCTTATCAGTCTTGTACTCCCTTAATCTCATCTCAGGTGGTCAGGTGTCTGGAATCCTAAATCTTGGCTCTTACATCTTGCCTCAGGTGCTTTCTTGGCTGCTCCTCTTTTGATTAGCAACTGTTCCAATCTGGCCTTTGGAACTCAGGAAAGGTCAAGAAGGCTGGAATCTTGCCTACAAGCAATAGGAGACAGAAAGGGCCTCCATGCCTGAGAGCCCCACAGAGTCCTACTCAGTTTCACGCATAGTCATGATGTCATTCATTAAATCCTCAGAACGTCTTTATTTTACAACTGAAAAATTGTACCCTTTGATTATCTCCCATTCCCCCACTCCTCAGCCCTGGAAACCACCATTCTCTGCTTTTGTGAGTTTGTTGTTTATTTTTTAGATTGCACATGTAAGTGATACCATATGGCATTTATCTTTCTCTTTCTGTCTTATTTCACTTAGTGCAATTGCAGGTCCATCCATGTTGCAACAAATGGCAGAAGTTACTCCATTTTTTAAGGCTGGATAACGTCTCACTAATATATACCTCATTCTCTTTTATCCATCCATTGTGTGTTCTATTAACAGTGGCTTCCCCGGTGACACCACTGTAAATAACCACCTCCCAATGCAGGAGACTTGGATTCCATCCCTGGGTGGGGAAGATCTCCTGGTGTAGAAAATGGCAACCCACTCCAGTATTCTTGCCTGGAGAATTCCATGGACACAGGAGGCTGGAGAGCTATAGTCCATGGGGTCCCAGAGAGTCGGATACGACTGAAGTGACTTAGCACACACATTCCCTGGTGGCTCAGTGGTAAAGAATCGGCCTGCTAATTCAGGAGACACAGAAGGCCAGAGTTTGATCCCTGGATCAGGACGATCCCCTAGAGAAAGAACATGCAACCCACTCCAGTACTCTTGCTTGGAAGATTTCATGGATGGAGGAGCCTGAAGGTCTATATTTCATGGGGTCACAAAGCGTCAGATCCACAAATGATCCACTGAGCATGCACACATAACCATGTACAAGGGTTCCTTTCTCTCAACACCCTTGCTAACCCTTGTTATCTCTTGTCTTTTTTATAATCACCATGCTAACAGGTGTGAGATGATGTATCACTGTGGCTTTGATTCACATTTCTCTGATAACTAATGATGTTGAACATCTTTTTTATGTACCTGATAGCCATTTGTACGTCTTTGTAAAAATGTCTGTTCAGGTCCTTTTCCAATGTTTTAATTGGATTATATGGCTTTTTATTTTTGTTTTTATTTTATGCCATTGAGCTGTTCTAGCTCCTTACACTTTTTAGGTATTAACCTTTTACCAAATATACGGTTTACAAATATTGCCTCCTATTCCATAGACTGCCTTTTCATTTTGTTGATTGTTTCCTCTATGTGCATAAACATGTTTAGCTTAATGTATTGAATAGTTTTACTTGTTTATTTTTGAATTTTTCAGTTTTACTCCTATTATTGATTTCTAGTTCCATACCACTGTGGTCAGAAAAGATATCTGATGTGATTACAGCCTACTTAAATGTGTTAAAACTTGTTTGTGACTTAATATATGATTTACTCTGGATAATGTTCCTTGTGCACTTAGAAGTATATATGGTGCTATTCAATGGAATGCTGTTAATGTGTCTATTAGGATATTTGATTTACAGTGTTATTTACATCCACTCTTTCCTTATTAGATTTGTCCAGATGAGCTGTCTAGTCTGAAAGTAGGATAATTAAATCCCCTACTATCATTGTATTGTTGTCAATTTCTCCTGTCAAGTCTAATATTTAAATATTTAGATGCTTCAATGGTAGGTATGTAAATATTTACAATCATTACCACCTCCTGATAAATTGACCCCCTTGAAATGTCTTTTGGATTGAGTTTTAGAAGATGAAGTGTGAAAGTGGAGATGTTTCTTGGCTTGAGTCTCTTACCAGTGGAGATGCAGAGGTAGGAAAGTAGCTAGCAAGAGAAAGAAAAGACTAACTGTACTTCGTGGCGCTGCCATCCCTCTAGGTAGTCTGTGGCCTTGAGACTGTTGTGACGGCTGCTGTTGGATCTAAGGTGCAGATTACTGGATTCTGTGACCCTGTGGGTAGAAATGGTGCTAGACGGAGCAGCCTCTACCTGAAAGCCATTGCAATAGCAAGAGTAGCTGTTTTCTCTGCCCTCCCCTGACCCTCCTGAACCTCCATCCCTACCATGGAGTCCTCCCAGGATGCTGAGGCTCCCACAGCTGATAGAAGCCCTCCTCCCACCTAAAGACCTTAGGCAACCAGGTCCTGGGTACTTGTCAGGGGCAAAAATATTAAATTGTAAGCATAAAGAAATAATCCACTGAGGTTTCAGGAAGAAAAACATATAAGGCAAGTAATGAGGAAAAAACTCAAGTTTAGCTCAAATGTCTCAATAGCCACAGTCAATCCAAACTTAAATAATGTGTTGGCAACTGAATTCTAAGTGATGCAAAAGGTGCCTCAAATGTTAAACACAAGCAATCTGTCATTCATGCCTAGATACAGAAGAAAGACCTTTAAAAAGAGTACAAGAGCTCAGGGAATGTAGCACTCAGAGACTATCCAGAAAGGTATGATGAAACACTGCCCACTAATAGATTCAGTGAAATACAAAATTCAGGAACATAGAAACCATGTCATGGTATTCCATTTCATTGCTGCTGTTGAGCAATGAATCCATTTAAATGAGGAAAACTACTACAGTCGCAAGAATTACAGTACACAAGGGAAAATTATAAACAATGACAATATGAGATAATATTATGTTATATAATAGCAAAAACATTGAGATAAAGTGAGAGAGGAAAGGTGGGTGGAAGTAGTGTGCAAAAGTAATTAAATTATATAATCTATGTTACAAAAATAACTTTAGAAAGAACAGACATCTGTATTCTTAACAGATGGCAAAAAAAAAAAATCCACATATGATCCCCAAACAACACACAGATTATGTAGTCAAAGAAACAAAGGAAATATCAGAAAGCGTTGATATTGGCATTTCTTCTACAGTACAGCTGGAAAACATACCAGCCCTTCACCTTCCCTCAATTGTTTTGTTGGATTTCTTTCTGCCAACATTAATAACTCCCTGTTACCCACATTTTGGCAAGATTCTAAAGCTTTACAGCCACTTTTAGGCATGAAAATATTTCACATACTTTAAATCAGCCTTTACTAGCACATCCAATTTAGTGTTTCTCTACTTTCCCCAGGCAGGGGATAGAATACCAGGAAGAAGTGTGGAGTTGATTATTTTCAGGCTTTGTATACCTCCTTCTTCCCTTGCTTCTGCAACTCAAACTCCAAGAATAAAAACGACCAGGCTAAAACTTCCTTACAGAAAGTCTGTTTTAGTGAGTCTGTGCTGTTAGTAATTTTGTCTCACTTTTGATTCCTTCTTTTTGTGTTGTTGCTGTTTGTTGTTTAGTCACTAACATGGGGGTGTTCCCATGTGGTGCTAGTGGTAAAGAACCTGCCTGCCAATGCAGGAGACATAAGAGACATGGGTTTGATCCCTGGTTTGGGAAGATCCCCTGGAGGAGGGCATGCAACCCACTCCAGTATTCTTGCCTGGAGAATCCCATGGACAGAGGAACTTGGCAGGCTACAGTCCATTGGGTCACAAAGAGTCAGACATGACTGAAGTAACTTAGCACCCATGCTAAGTTGTCTGACTCTCTGAGACCCAATGGACTGCCCATTCCAGGCTTCCCTGTCCATCACTGTCTCCTGGAGTTTGGTCAAACTCACATCCATTGAGTTGGTGATACTACCCAACCATCTCTAAATACCCGCCTCATCTCGATGAGGGTCCATGAATGGGTTCTTTAGAGGACTCCCTCAACCCGTTGCCTCTAAACTGCACTATTCCCTGAGTGATGCCTCCTCTGTTTTACCTTCTCAGAATTCCCTTTTTATAGTGTCTTGTTTTGTTACCTGCCTAACATCTACTTTTTCTAGCATTTAGCATATCAAGATGGTATCCACATGAAAATTTGCTTTTATACGATTAAGTGAAGTGAAGTGAAGTCTCTCAGTCGTGTCCAACTCTTTGCGACCGCATGTTCTGTAGCCTACCAGGCTTCTCCATCCATGGGATTTACCAGGCAAGAGTACCAGTGTGGGTTGCCATTTCCTTCTCCAGGGAATCTTCCCAGGGATCAAACCCACTTCTCCCACCAGGCAGATGCTTTACCCTCTGAGCCACGTAGCATAAAGGTGAACTTTATACCATTATTGCTCTCCTTTTTTTTTTTTTTGTAATGTTATTGAAGATTGCTGTTTCTACCCTCTTTCCTTCAGATTTTTCCAGCTGAGACTCTGACTTCTTACTTCTCAAGATCCTAAAGTCAAGAAACCTCTGGAACTCTGTTCTCATAGCAGTGGGCTTGCCAAATTTTTGAGATATAGTAAGAATTCAATGTGGCATTCTGATGCCTGTTATAAGGGCAAATACAAATTAAAATTAAGAAGTGTTTCAACCTGTTGAAAAGTAAGTGAAAGTAAAAGACAAGAGTCCCCCCTTTACTCTTTTTTTTTTCCAGAGTATTTACTTTAAAGAAATTTAACTATAAAGTTCTTTATATGTATTTTTGAAATGTAAAATTTCTGAAAATATGAATAAGGCTTGTGCCAACTTTATGAGCCTGACATGTATTTCTTAAGGACTGGACAACCATCTCTTTGAAATGTATACACCAAGGAAGATAGTATCCTACCTTCCAGTTTCTGTGGGAAGGCAGAGCTTGACTTCCTCAGGGTCTTCTTGTGACACCATTTAGTCATGTCCGACTCTTTGCAACCCCATGGACTGTAGCCTGCCAGGCGCCTCTGTCCATGGAATTCTCCAGGCAAGAATACTGGAATAGGTTGCTATTTCCTTCTCCAGGGGATCTTCCTCAGGGTGCCTAGTTCCAAATTGCAAAACTCCCTCCTATTATAAAAGATTGTCTTTGCAATCTCTTAGCAGATTGCCTGTGATGACTGTCACATTCTGGTTTATTTATTTAATATGGAATTGTTTTCTTTCTCTTCTCTCACTCTGGAGAGATTTGCTGGATTTGGAGGAAATTTTGTTTTTAATTTCATTTCAACATTGTCCTGCAAGCAGCCATTCTTTTACAGCCCAATTACATGACCTGGCATATGAAAGCATCCTCCTTTTCTACACAACAGTAATAAGACATCACAGTACTTTTTAGGAGGATATTACATGGCTCAGTGGGTAAAGAATCAGCCCACAATGCAGGAGACTAAAGAGACGCACATTTGATCCTTGGGTCGGTAAGATCCCCTGGAGGAGGAAATGGAACTCCAGTATTCTTGCCTGGAAAATTCCATGAACAGAGGAGCCTGGTGGGCTACAGTCCACGGGGTGCAGAGTCGGACACAACTGAGCACATGGCACATTACATTTATGTACTTTTCAGGAGCATGAGGTTTTTCTCAATGAAGTTCCTGTATGGACTGAACTTAGTGCTCAGAATGGCTATTTGATGGATTGATTATAATGCTCATGGGATGAGTTAGTACTCTTTGCAATTTGACAATATTTGTCACTCACTGTCCCTCAAATTCACACAGATATCCACACACATAATTGTATTTTCAGAATACCTTCTCTGGAAAATCATGCAAGAACATGTTGTCAGTGGTTACCTCAGAGCTATGAAGTTGGACTGGGAATTAGAAACAGTATTTGGAAGGCTGTAGAGATTTCTTTTTTCCTTTCTTAAATGTAAATTTTATTTTTTATTTATTTTGTGGTAAAATACATATAACATGAATTTAGCATTTTTATCATGTTTAAATGTACAACTCAGTGATATTAAACATATTAACATTGTTGGGCAACCGTCATCGCTATTCATCTGCAGAACTCTTTTATCGTCCTAAAGGGGAACTCCAAACCCATTGAGCAATAACTACCCATTCTCCTCTGGTAACCATGATTCTACTCTCTCTATAAATTTGACTCTTCTAAATCCCTTTATAGGAAAAATCTTGCAAACATTATTCTCTGTGATTGTATTATTTCATTTAACATACTGTTTTATGATTCACCTATGTTGTAAAATGTTAGAATTTTTTTCATTTTTAAGGCTGAAGAATATTTTATTGTATGTATATATCACATTTTGTTTATCCATTCATCCATCAAAGGACAGCTGGATTGTTTCCATCTTT
Source organism: Bos indicus (assembly GCF_029378745.1). NCBI lineage: Eukaryota > Metazoa > Chordata > Mammalia > Artiodactyla > Bovidae > Bos > Bos indicus. The sequence goes on along the minus strand of NC_091780.1, from coordinate 53,577,797 downwards.
TGACTATTTTGAATAATACTGCTATAAACATAGATGGGCAAATATCTGTTTGAGTTTCTACCTACAATTGTTTGTGTATATGCCCAGAACAGAATTGCTGGATCATAACTCCAGTGTTCTTGCCTGGAGAATCCCAGGGACAGGGGAGCCTCGTGGGCTGCTGTCTATGGGGTCGCACAGAGTCGGACATGACTGAAGTGACTTAGCAGCAGCAGCAGCAGCAAGGAAAGTTATGACCAACCTGGATAGCATATTAAAAAGCAGAGATATTACTTTGCCAACAAAGGTCCGTCTAGTCTATGGTTTTTCCAGTGGTCATGTATGGACGTGAGAGTTGGACTGTGAAGAAAGCTGATCACCGAAGAATTGATGCTTTTAAACTGTGGTGTTGGAGAAGACTCTTGAGAGTCCCTTGGACTGCAGGCAGATCCAACCAGTCCCTCCTAAAGGAGACCAGTCCTGGGTGTTCATTGGAAGGACTGATGCTGAAGTTGAAACTCTAATACTTGGGCCATCTCATGTGAAGAGTTGATTCATTGGAAAAGACCCTGATGCTGGGAGGGACTGGGGGCAGGAGGAGAAGGGGACGACAGAGGATGAGATGGCTGGATGGTATCACCGACTCGATGCACATGAGTTTGGGTGAACTCTGGGAATTGTTGATGGACAGGAAGGCCTGGCGTGCTGCAATTCATGGGGTCACAAAGAGTCAGACATGACTGAATTACAGAACTGAACTGATAGTCACTTTATGTTTAAGTTTTTGAGAAATCATGGTACTCTTTTCTACATAAGCAATACCATTTTACAATCCTACCAGCAATACACGAGCTTTTTTCTCCATATTTTTGCTAACTCTTGATATTTTCCATTTTTTTATTATAGCCATGTTAATGGGTATGAAGTAGCATTTTATTGCAGCTTTGACTTGTATTTCACTAAATATTAGTGATGTTGAGTTTCTCCTCATGTATTTATTAAGCATCTTATTGGACAAAAATCTATGCAAGTCCTTTGCCAATTTACTAATGGATTTGTTTGCATTTCTATTGAGATTTAGTTCTTTACATATTCTGAATAATAATTCCTTTTTGGATTTATGATTTGCAAATATTTTCTCCCATTCTATAGACTGTCCTTTCATTCTGTTGCTAATGTTATTTGATGCAAAAAAGTTTTTTTATTTTGATGAAGTCTAGTTTATCTATTTTTTCTTTTGCTGCCTGAACTTTTGGTGTGATATCTAAGAAATTATTGACAAACTCAATGTCATGAAACTTTCCCCCGTTTCCTTTAGGAGGTTTATGGTTATATCTCTTATATTTAAGTATTTGATCTATTTTGCATTAATCTTCATAAGTAGGTAAGTATTATGTACTATTTTGTATCTGGATGTCACATTTTCCCAACACTGTTTTCTGAAAAGACTGTCACCTCCCTATCAAATGATCTTGACACTCTTGTCAAAGTCATTTGACCATATACACAAGCTTTCATTACTGGGATTTCTGTTATACTCCATCAGGCTATATGTCTTTATTCTAGTACAACTTTTCTTTGACTATTTTTTTGTAACAAGTTTTGGTATCAGAAAGTATGGGCCCTTCATCCTTGTTAATCTCTTTCAAGATTGTTTTGGAAATTCAGTTTCTCCTGTGATAGCATGAATTTTAAGATGGATTTTTCTATTTCTTTAAACAGCATAATTGGCTTTCTCCAGTTCTTCTTTCTTAAGATTGTTTTCAGTATTCATGGTATTTTGTGCTTCCATACAGATTTTAAAAGTTTTTGTTTTAGTTCTGTAAAAAATGTCATTGATGTCTCGATAGGTGCTTTACACTGAATCTGTAGATTGCTTAGGGTAGTATGGACATTTTAACAATATTAGGTCTTCTAATCCAAGAACATGTATATCTTTCCATCTCATTCTGTCCTCTTCAATTTCTTTTATCAGTGTAATTGTTTTCTAAGTACATATCTTTTATCTACATGAGAAGGTTTATTCCTAAGTGTTTTATTTTTTCTTATGCAATGGTAAATGGGATTGAACTTCTGATAGATTTTTGTTAGTGTAGAGAAATGCAAAAGATTTCCATGTATCAATTTTGTATCCTGCAACATTACTGAATTCACTGATGAGCTCTAATAGTGGTTTCTTTAGGGAGAAATATTTGCAAATTATATAATTGATAAGGAGTTACTATCCAAAATATATAAACACCTCTTACAATTCAATATCAAACAAACAACTGAATTAAAAAATGGCCAAAAGATCTGAACAGGCATTTTTTCCAAACAGAAAATGTAGATGGCCAATAGGCGCATGAAAAGATGCAAAACATTGCTAATCATCATAGAACTGCATATCAAAACCACAATTAGTTATACCTCACAACTCTCAGAATGCCTGTCATCAAAAGGACATAAATAACAAATGTTATTTATGGATGTAGAAAGGAAACTTTCCTACACTGTTGGTGATGATGTAAATTGACGATGTAAATATCTGTATCTATATAGATATAGATATATAGACACACACGTATATACACACACACAATGGAATACTACTCAGCCATAAAAACTGAAATTTAGCTATTTGCAACAACAGGATGGACTTGGAGGGTATTATACTATGTGAAATAAGTCAGAAGAAGACAAATACTGTATCTGTCAAATCTAAAACATACAACAAACTATTAAATATAACAAAAAAGAAATAGACTCAGATCTAAAGGACAAATTGGTGGTTACCAGTGAGAAGGTTAGAACGGGACGGAAAAATATAGAGGTAGGGAATTAAGAGGTACAAGCTATTATGTATAAAATAAGCTATAAGGATATATTATATAGCACAGGGAATATAACCAATATTTTATGATATCTATAAATGAAGTATAACCTTTAAAAATTGTGAATCACTATATTGTACACCTGAGGCATATAATATTGTATATCAACTATACATCAATAAAAATAAGATAAATTTGCTAAAACTTTCATTGGAATTTTGGTAGAGATTGAATTGATTCGACAGATCACTTTGAACAGTATTGACATCTTAACAGTATTAACCTTCCAATGCATAAACATGAAATGTCTTCATTTACTTGCATGTTCTTCAATTTCTTTCAGCAATATTTTGCAGTTTTCCATGTATATCTATTTTACATCCTTGGTCAGATTATTTCTAAATATTTTCTTGATGCTACTAGAAATAGAATTTCTTTTCTTAATCTTCTTTTTGGATTATTCATTGTTGGTATATACAGTACAACAGACTTTTGTGTGTTGATTTGTGGTCTTGAAAATTTGTTGAACTTGTTTATTACTTCTTACAAGTTTTTTTTTTTTTGCATGCATTCTTCATTGTATTTTATTTTCAATAAATATTCACATGCAAGTCAAAGGGTATAAAAGCACACATTATATAGACTTATTCCTTTCCTTTTCCTTCTGGTATTCACATTCCTTCTCCAGGTTATCAATTTCTTATGCACTGTCCCAAATATATTTCTTAGATATATGAGAAATTAATATATCCTTCTATTCATGCTACTTTGTACTTTTATTTTGTCCACTTTCATTATCTCATAGCAATGTATAAAATGCTTCCTTATTCCATGATGCAAAAAGCTGCATGTTTGGCCGCAATGTGGTATACCTGTCATATTTTATTTCTTTTTACTGTTCATACTGTCCATTCATGCATTTCAGAAAGATATCCCCCGAAGAGCAGTTTAATGTTTCTTAATTTTGTTCTTTACCTTCCATGATATATATGTATATGTACATGTATATATATATATGCTGCTGCTGCTAAGCCGCTACAGTCGTGTCTGACTCTGTGCAACCCCATAGACGGCAGCCCACGAGGCTCCCCCGTCCCTGGGATTCTCCAGGCCAGAACACTGGAGTGGGTTGCCATTTCCTTCTCCAATGCATGAAAGTGAAAAGGGAAAGTGAAGTCGCTCAGTCGTGTCAGACTCTTAGCGACCCCATGGACTGCAGCCTACTAGGCTCCTCCATCCATGGGGTTTTCCAGGCAAGAGTACTGGAGTGGGATGCCATCTTAATAACATTTGCAAAATTAACCTATATTGTATTTTCCTTTTCTTAATGACCTGTAGTAGTATCATAACCTTCTAGATTTTGTTTCAGGGGAATGCACAAAATATTTACTAATGACAATGCATCTTATCTACTTTCAATTTCTTAAAGTGGTAAATCTCAACCAGCAACCCCCCATCCCCCACCCCGCTGCCACTAGTAGCTCAGCTGGTAAATATCCTGTCTGTAATGCAGGAGATCCTGGTTTGATTCCCCAGTTAGGACGCTCCCTTGGAGAAGGGATAGGCCACCCACTCCAGTATTCTTGGGCTTCCCTGGTGGCTCAGGGAACCCACTACAGTTTTCTTGCCTGGGGAATCACCAGGGACAGAGGAGCCTGTTGGGCTACAGTCCATGGGGTTGCAAAGACTCAGACACAACTGAGCAACTAAGCACCGTACAGTACAACCAGCATTAAATCTAGATCTGGACTCAATATATTAATGCACTTCTGATACTGCCCTCATGTGCCTCCCTATTGTTCTTTAGAGTATTAATTTCAGGAATTACATTGGACTTTTTCTTAGGCAATTGCTATATTCATTTTAAATACCTGCATGGCCCTGGAACTTATGTTCAATTCTTTGAATTAAATTTCTTCTGACTTTTGAGAATGTAAATAAGCTACATTCTCAAAAATCCCTCATGGCTTAAATGGAGAATGGGTTTTGGGGACAACCAATCTATATATGTTAGTTGCTCAAAGTGTCCAATTCTTTGAGACCCCATGGACTGTAGCCTGCCAGGCTCCTCTGTCCATGGAATTCTCCAGGCAAGAACACTGGAGTGTGTTGCCATTCTCTTCTCCAGGGGATCTTCCCAAGCCAGGGATTGAACCCAGGTCTCCTACATTGTGGGCAGATTCTTTACCGACTGAGCCAGAATGGAAAAATCTATATTTGCTTAGCAAGGCCTGATATTAACCATTTAAAGCTAAAACTTCTGAAGTATTCCATGATATCTCATAACTCGGGTGCCTTAAAGTTCTAAAGAAAAAAAAATTTAACTCCTAATAGATGAAAGGCTTATATGTGGAAGATTCTGTTCCCAATAACTGAGACAGAAAAAGCTATAACTGTATAATCAATTCATGGTCAAGCACCAGTAGTCTGCATCCTGAAGCCATGGAGGCTGCTAAATCCCATCCCTTTGCTGAGGTCTGCCTGGAAGTCATTAACTTGCCTAGTCTCCTGTGGCTGGCACTTATTGAGGTTACATTTGCACTTCAAATTTGATTGAGTCAACCTCTAGCCACAAACCTCTCTCATGCTTTTGCCTTGGTTGAAGACTATAGGTCTCCTGTGATTGCTGGGGTCCATGGCCATTTATTTATGGTCTGGCACACACAAGCTAAACATTAAGAAACTGTTGATGACCTGTGGTTTTTCCAGTGGTCATGTATGGATATGAGAGTTGGACTATAAAGAAAGCTGAGCACTGAAGAATTGATGCTTTTGAACTGTGGTGTTGGAGAAGACTCTTGAGAGTCCCTTGGACTGCAAGGAGATCAACCAGTCCATCCTAAAGTAGATCAGTCCTAGGTGTTCATTGGAAGGACTGATGCTGAAGCTGAAACTCCTATACTTTGGCCACCTGATGTGAAGAGCTGACTCATTTGAAAAGACCCTGATGCTGGGAAAGATTGAGGGCAGGAGGAGAAGGGGTTGACGGAGGATGAGATGTTTGGATGGCATCACCGACTTGATGGACATGGGTTTGGGTGGACTTCAGGAGTTGGTGATGGACAGGGAGGCCTGGCATGCTGTGGTTCATGGGGTCACAAAGAGTTGGACACAACTGAGTGACTAAACTGAACTGAACTGAACTGATGACCCAGAGAAATAGCCACTCATTTAGGGATAAAGCATCATTAAGAAGCCTAAGATTTCCTATCTCTTGTTCAGGCTAACATGTAAAAGCCAAATTGTAACAACTATACACTTCTACAATTGGGAAGAACAGCCTAATTGCTTGAAATAGGCATCTACAAACAGCAGAGTCAAGATGCTGTTTCCAGACAAAAATAAGCTCTAGGCACCACTCATGTACCCTCATCTCAACAATATCTTTCTGTAATGTTCATTTTTCTCTTCCTATTCTACTGCCTACATATTTCCACCACATACTGCACATTGAGGTAAAAGGAGGCTTAATTAATTAGTAATTAACACTACACCCTGGCACCCAAATGATAAATTAATTGAAAAATAATGACAAACATGTACATTGAAGACAAAGCAGATATTGGTGAGTAGTTTTCCTAATACTGAGCTTTGTGTCATGACTGTCATTCCCAGTGGGGTTAGGCTGACAGTCATCTCATTTCAAGGATCGATCCTACACTTGGAGAAGAAAAGCAGATTCATGTTCAATCTGGGTAACTCACTACTGAGAGCAATGAGAAAGTATCTGGTCAACATATACGTCCTTCCTTTATTCTAAATCTACCAGCTGTATAAGCCATTTAATTTTTCCTCCTGTGCGATGGATAAATGAATGGATCTAAGTCAGTACTGTCACATGAATGTGGCTTCCTCGGCTTAGGAGCACTGGGATGTGGTAAAGGAATTACTCATATCACCTTCAGTCCTTGAACTTCCCTCCAACATGCCCATCAACACACTGCATTCTAAAATAATTCAAGCTACGTTTCAGCTGAGTTTAATACATTTCTCTCAATTTACATCTCTGAAACTTTAATCCAAGCCTGTATTCATTTTGAAGAAAAATAGTATTTAAGGGAAAAAAATGTAAGATTTGTTTTAACTGAGAAGAAGAGCACTTTAATCTTTCCTATGGTTACAACCGAAGAGCTACCTTCTTCTAATAACCAACATCAATGACAATATAGGTAGATGTCAATGTCTCACTGCTATGTCATGCTTCCTTTCCATAAGTTATTCCATATATACCACCATACACATATATACCACCCAATTATCTATATCTATATCTATATCTATACATCAGAGAAGGCAACAGCACCACACTCCAGTACTCTTGCCTGGAAAATCCTGTGGACGGAGGACCCTGGTGGGCCGCAGTCCATGGGGTTGCTAAGAGTCAGACACGACTGAGCGACTTCACTTTCACTTTCACTTTTATGCACTGGAGAAAGAAATGACAACCCACTCCATTGTTCTTGCCTGGAGAATCCCAGGGACGGGGGAGCCTGGTGGGCTGCTGTCTATGCGGTCACACAGAGTCGGACACGACTGAAGCGACTTAGCAGCAGCAACAGCGGCATATCTATATATGATATCATATATATATATATATATATATATATATATATGCATCATATTACATCATGGCTCATGCAGCTATGAAGCCCCACCATCTGCTGTCAACAAGCTGGAAAATCAAGAGTCAGTGGTATAATCCAGTCTGGGTCCAAAGGCCCAAGAAGCAAGGAGGTCAAAGGTTTAAGTCTGAGTCTAAAGGCCAAAGAACGTGGCATTGAGGGTATAAGTCCTGGTCTGAGTCAGAAGGTTCAAGAACCAGTAGTGCCAGTGCTCAAGGGCACGAGAAGACTGATGTCTCAGGTCAAGCAGAGCATGAACTCACCCTTTCCCTGCACTTCTGTTTTATTCAGGCCCTCTGTGGACTGCATGGGGCCCACTTGCATAGGTGAAGGCAATCTTCTTTACTCAGGCTACCAATTTAATTGTTCATCTCCTCAGGAAACACTCTCGCAAACCTGGAAATAATCTTTTACCAGCTATCTGGATGTCTCTTAGTCTAGTCAAGTTGCCACATAAAATTAACTATCACAGAGGGTAAGACAGGTTGTGAGCATGTGGTGTCTTTTCTATTTCTTCTCCGGGTCACGTTTTTCCCAAACGTCAATTTCCCTTTCTCCCCTTGTCAGGTAGTCTCCCTTACCCTTCAAACCATGCAGTCCCTCTTAGACCTCATGAGCTGGGTGAACAGACAAAATGATCTTTTTATATTTTAAAAAAATTCCAAATATGTCATTCTTATCATTATTAGAGACCCTTCTTCCCTATATCCAAAGTAGTAAAATGACCAAAAAAAGCATGACCAACTTTTTAGCTTAGAGTCTCTCATAAAATTCCTTTAAAAGTTCTGTTATGAAAATGGAGAATATTTTTATACAGAAAGAAAAAGATGACAAGTGACATGCTAGATAGTGCTGGCAGTGGCACCCACTCCAGTGCTCTTGCCTGGAAAACCCCATGGACGGAGGGGCCTGGTGGGCTGCAGTCCACGGGGTCGCTAGGAGTCGGACACGACTGAGCGACTTCACTTTCCCTTTTCACTTTCATGCATTGGAGAAGGAAATGGCAACCCACTCCAGTGTTCTTGCCTGGAGAATCCCAGGGACGGGGGAGCCTGGTGGGCTGCCGTCTATGGGGTCGCACAGAGTCAGACACAACTGAAGCGACTTAGCAGCAGCAGCAGCAGCAGGACTCACACTGCAGCTTTCCAGAAAGAAATTTAGAAGCACAAGGATCATCAGAGGTTAAGAATTACTTGGTCCTTTGCCTTTGAGTGCAAATAATGCCATATTTCTAAATTTTCTTACACTTAAGTATTGTACATTTCTAGTACTAACATCCCCAGATCGGTTGAAAGTCCATTCTCCATCTTTTGGATCTCAGAGTGGAAGCTGGACAGAGTGGGAGATTAGAAACCCTAGAATGAGCCCCCAGAATTCTAGCTGTTGATGATGAATTTATGATTAGTCTGGCCTCTGGGCTTCCTTTGGAGAAGGAAATGGCAACCCATTCCCGTATTCTTGCCTGGAGAATCCTGTGGACAGAGGAGCCTGGTTGGCTTCTGTCCATAGGGTTGCACAGAGTCAGACATGAATGAAGCAACTTTGCATGCATGCATGCATTGGAGAAGGAAATGGCAACCCACTCCAGTATTCTTGCCTGGATAATCCCAGGGACAGAGGAGGCTGGTGGGCTGCTGTCTATAGGGTCGCACAGAGTCAGACACGACTGAAGCAACTTAGCAGCAGCAGCAGCTGGGCTTTCCTGGTGGTTCAGAAGGTAAAGAGTCTGCCTGCAATACAGGAAACCCAATTCAATCCATGGATTGGGAAGATCCCTTGGAGAAAGGCATAGCTATTCACTCTAGTATTCTTACCTGGAGAATTCCATGGGCGGAGGAGCCTAATGGGCTCTTGTCCATGAGGACTCAAAGAGTTAGACATGACTGAGTGACTAAGAACACACACTTGCCTATTTGGTCACAAGGGCTCCTGGGTCAGTACTCTCTCTGGGCAAGCAAGGCCTTTTCATGGAGTCTCTGTGGTGACTCCAGATCTTCTATACTGAATGTATGCATTAAATGTGGAAACTAATCACATTTTTTCTTGATATTTGTATGATAAAATAAATTCACCTTACACATATATACACTATAACTTTCTAACAGGCTATATGAAGTCCTCTGTAAATTATTTCAATGACTCAGTTTTTGTTTTTTTAAATAAAGCTAATCTTTCTGGCAAAAATCATATAGTAATGAGTCCAACTAACTTAATTTTCTGAGAGGTGGGAAGCTGTAGTTGGGAAGGCATTACTGTGTTTTTGTTTAATCTGTTTTTCATATACTCATTCTCAAAACATTTGCCTTCCTCTCAAGTTTGCTGTGAATATAATCCTGCTCTAAAAGTCTTTGAAAATATATATATTTTTAGATCTTTTCCCCATTTTTATTTCACGCAATGTTTCTCTAAACAAAAGAAAAAAATAATTCCTCTGTGTCATTTTCCTTAGCAATATACATGCATGTTTTCATCAGTTGTTAAATGTATCATTTTCATTATAAATGATTAGATTTTATATATTGTTCCAAATGTAGCTAAACCTTCAGCTCCATTCAGTTCAGGTCTCCTGAATCGCCGGCAGGTTCTTTACTAGCTGAGCCACAAGTTCAGTTCAGTTCAGTTCAGTTCAGTCACTCAGTCCTGTCTGACTCTTTGTGACCCCATGAATTGCAGTAAGCCAGGCCTCCCTGTCCATCACCAACTCCTGGAGTTCACCCAAACTCCTGTCCATCGAGTCAGTGATGCTATCCAGCCATCTCCTCCTCTGTCATCCCCTTCTCCTCCTGCGCCCAACCCCTCCCAGCATCAGAGTCTTTTCCAATGAGTCAACTCTTTGCATGAGGTGGCCAAAGTACTGGAGTTTCAGCTTTAGCATCAGTCCTTCCAAACTTGTGTCGATTTTTAAAATGATTTATTTATTTACTTATGTATTTTGGTTGCACTGGCTCTTCATCGTCCTGTGTGGGCCTTCTCTAACTGTAGTAAGTGGGGCTACTCTTCCTTGTGGTGCAGTTTCTCATTGCAGTAGATTCTCTTGCTGTAGAGCATAGGCTCTTGGGTGCATGGGCTTTAGTAGCTGCGGCACGGGGGTTCGCTAGTTGTGGCTTTCGGGCTCTAGAAATCTGGCTCAGAAGTTGTGCAGCATGGGCTTTGACTGCTCCACAACATATGGAATTTTCCCAGACCAGGGAGCCAACCCATGTTCTTTGACCTGACCGGCAAATTCCTATTCATTCTACCACTAGGGAAGTCCTTACTTGAATAAATTAAAAAAAAAAAAAAAGAAAGTAATGCAGTAATTTCTTCTCTTAACATTGAATATATATATATACATATATGTATATATATATATGTACTGAAAACAATCATGACTTTTACATGTGCATAAAAAGAAACTCTAGCCTTTGACTGTGTCAAACAGCAGTTTCCAATGAAATATTTTCTTTTATGTTGTGAATTACTTTCTGCAATAATTCACTAGTGTTGGGATTTGCTGTACAACTTGTTATATGTCACATTTTTAGAGATTTGTAGATTTCATGTTATTTGATTGTATTAGTGAAAATGATACCTAATAGATATTTAATTCCACTGTAACTTGAAAACTAGCCCTTCCTCACTAAATAACATATCTCCAAATTGCAATCACGTGCCAAGCACTTTCTACTATAGATGTTCCTTGTGAATGTGTCAACAAAGTTTTCATTCCCTAGTCACCTAAAAGAAAATTTCAAATAAGAAGAAATTGCCCCCATTGGTCCAGAGTAATAACTGTTATGTTGATGCAAGCTTTGATATGAAGAGTGCAAAGATGGGTGAACCCTTGCGGCCCCTTAGGAAGGCTGCTGAGTTAACAGAGTCTGCAAGGTTTGACCTTCCTTGAATGTAATTGGAATTGGCCTTCAAGGCCCATTTATGTGGACTCATAAAGATACAGAATGAATACCTAAACTTAAGCCATTCTCTAGTATTCTCTTCAAAGAATAAAGAATTTGTGTTCTTATGTGAGGAGGATTAACAATATTAGCTTTTCTCAGGAGAGGAAAGCTTGTATTTCCTCCCTGCAAAGAAAGACATTTCTCTGGGCTCTCATTCTCTATTTTTGACAAAATAGTTCAACATTATCTTACTGGAGAGGATCAGCGGAGTGAGACCTCTTGACATCGAGTGGCCCTTCTCAGCTCTTCAGGACCAGACTCTGTCAGACACCAACTTTGATTAAAATGAAACAGAGTTGGTTTTGGTGAGGTAGATTATAGGGGAAAGTGGAACGTGCATTATAAATATCCCATCATATGTATGATAGAGTTATACTGCAGTCCTTTTTTTCTCCTCCCACAGAGGCTTTTTTCCTTCTTAAGCAGCAGCTTATGGGGGAGTACAGTCAGACCTAAGCAAGTATTTCTCACACTTCTGGCTCTACCTATGGGACGTATTATGTTGTATATGAAAGATCGTGTGCCAGGATCTGCATGTAATCATTCTCCATCTGATAAAGGTAGAACCTTTAGCCCTCTGCCAGTATTAGCACCTGGATGGAGTTTAACCTCAGTCACCAGGCTGTATTTTAGGCAAAAAGCTGACAGGAAGGAAAACATACTGTGGGGAAGTGCACAGTATTTCACTTTTCTTTTTGCTCAGGAAAGTGGTAACACAAAGCTTTACTTGCTGCAAATCTGACCTCCAATCTAAACAGAGGATTTCTGTAGTTCTTGTCCATGTAATAGCTACCCTCTGGAACAAAATCTCCTCATTATACGGCATTTATAGGATATTGCTCAGCTCTCTGCAGTTGACAGTTGAGCAATAAAAGGATTCCCCAGGGTTGCTTGCCGACTTGACTGGGGTCATTCATGACACTGACCTGGTGAGCAGAGTCAGGCTGAGTGTTCTCCCAGGCTCCATTATAAACAGCCTCAGCTTTGGGGGTTTAACCTTCCAGTGCAACCCCTTTCAGGATACATACACAAAAAGCCTCTTATTTGCTAGAGACAGCTTTTCTCTTTGTTAGATAGATTTAATCTAAACATTTGAGTTGAGGATCTTAAGGAGGTATACTTGCCTACTTCAACATTGAGACTTTTACATACGGGTGAATTTTTTGGCCAGAATTTATGAAGTAGGAGTGAGTTTGCTGCATAACACACACGTGTGTAATATTGCTTTTCTTACTTTTATAAATCAAGTTAAATTTGATGGTTAAGGCTAATGGTAAATTTTCAGTATTCTTTTTTTTTTTTCTTTTTGAGGTATTAGTTTTATATTTCTGCTGCAACAACTTAAGACAAATGTGGTGATTTAAAACATAAACAAAATTTTTGCCTTACAGTTTTGTAGGTCAGATGCCCTACACAGGTTTCATGGGTCTAAAATTAAGGTATTAACAAGGCTGCATTTCTTGCAGGAGGGAAATGCTGGAGGGCAGAATTTGTTTTCTTGCCTTTTCCAGCTTTTGGAGACCACTGCTATTTTTTGGCTTATAGACTTTCTCCTTCATTTTCATAAACCACAGCAGATTGAGTTCTTTTCACATCCCATCACCCTGACCTCTCTGCCTCCATCTTCTTCAATACTTTTAAGAAGACTGTGAGTACCTTGGACCTATCTGGATAACCCTGGATAATCTCCTTATTTTGAAAACAACAGATTAACAACCTTTATCTCTATTTGCAACCTAATGCTCCTACCCCATGTAAAGTGACCTACTCATAGTTACCAGGAAACTGGATGTGGTTATTTTTGGGAAGAGGGCATTTTTCTGCCTACAACCAGATGTATGGAATCTCATGATCTTGCTCAGGCCAGATGGACATAGTATTTAGGCTTAAGTGGCTGCTATTATCATCAGTAATGCTGCTGTCGTTTAACCGTGTTTTCAACTGTTGGTCATTGTGCCCTCCACTTGTTCCTTCAAATGTACCCACGTGCACTGGACTTCAGGGCCTGCCTCCTCCTACATGCACAACCTCCTCTCCTCACCTTTGAGGCACTTTGTGGGAGTGTCTCCTCCTGTCAATGGCAGAATCATGGGATATGCACCCTGGACTTGGAACTGTCCACTTCTCTAGTGTCCAGTCTAAGGAATCTTCCCCTAAGGGCTGACCGCTCCTCCTCCTCTCCCACGCAAGTCATCAGCCTCTCTTCTTCTTACCAGCATCCAGTTACATGAGTGTGATTCTAAAGAGCTAATCCTCAAACTCAAAGGCAAAAGGTGGTATTGGGGAAAGTCCTCCATGGTCCACTGACCCAGGGTGGTGAGCAGAGGTTGTCTTTAGAACACTAAGACTTAGTTATTGCTCTAGGAAGAAAAATGTGTGAAAGGTAAACTTCCAACCTTTCTTTGATTGAGTTTCCTCTCTTTTTCGTACTCTCCTTCCCACTTCTGGTTCCTTTTAGCATTTATTGTCCTTGGCTGTCTTCTGCTGTATAAAGTCAAGAGGGAAAATATCCCAGAATAGATGCTTTGTTCCTATTACATTCACTCTTATATCATATTAATGACATGCATGCTTCTGAAATTGTCTCCAGCTGCACATTCTAGCTCTTTCCTCTGGGAAAAAAGAACATATTTTATATATTTCACAGAACTCTGGGAACATAAAAGATGCTTTGTTTCCTATAGAAAACAGAGTAAAATAATTAAAGTGAAAAATTGTTAGGTATATACATAGAAAAGGTGTATAATCATACAAAGGGCAAAAAATCACTTGAAGCCTTTTATGATAAGCCTAAACTATACGTGCAGAGATAAAGTCAGTATAGAGTGATAGTAATCAGTGAGTATGACACTTAGAATGCTAATACAAATTTTAAAAGAGGGAAGAAATCAAGAGGAAAAGAAAGAGAAGAAAGGGAGAGAGAAATAAAAGAAAGAAGAAAAAAAGGTGAAAGGTAAAGAGGAAGTTCTAAAGTCAAATGATATTTTCATAAGAATATGCTTGTCTTTAAATGGGGCATATTTTCTTTGAATAATGAAATAAACTCCCTGTACCATCTTACCGGCATGACCACATTTCAGAATAAGCTTAAAGAGGTAATACCAAGCAGGAAGCTGACAAAATGAGGAGAAGTAGTGGCATCCATAGGAAAATGATTAGTGCATTATTTTAGGCATAGCCCAGGCAATCGCGACACCGCACGGCATAAGGAAATCCATTGTCCACTACATATACATTTAAAATTGAGCCAAGATTCGATTTTCAGATACCAAAGATGCTTTCAGCAGTGATTTGCTTTAGTGGTTTTGCCTTCGGATATGGTATTAAAATATGAGGATTAGTCCATAAAATTTATAGTTATGACCAAATTATTTTTCTTTCCTCTTTCTTTCTTGTGTTTGTCACTCAGTCGTGTCCAACTCTTTGCTACCCCATGGTCTGTCCAAAGAATTCTCTAGGCAAGAATACTGGAGTGGGTTGCCATTCCCTTCTCCAAGGGATCTTCCAGACCCACGGGTCAAACAGAGGTCTCCTGCACTCTGGGCAGATTCTTTATCATCTGGGCTACCAGGAAAGCCTGTTGTGATTGTGATCTTAATCTGCAGTGATTCAACCTGAGAGATTAAACTGTATAATGAAAAATTTCTTGATATATTCATTCATTTCCTGGTAGTAAAGAAATGTAGTGACATAGCTTCGTATCTTTTGGATACTTCCAAACCACTTGAGGGGAAGGAGAATGGGATGATAGAGGATGAGATGATTAGATGGCATCATTGACTCAATGAACATAAGTTTGAGCAAATTCTGGGAGATAGTGAAGGACAAGGAAGCCTGGCATGGTGCAGTTCATGGGGTCACAAAGAGTTGGACATGATTTAGTGACTGAAAACCAACAATAAAGCCTCTTGAATTACACATTTTTACAACAGTATTTAAAAAACCATGAATTTATCCTCTGAAAATTCTGTTAAAACATTATGCTACTTGCAAAAAGTAAAATTGTTGGAAACATATTTTCTTTTATTGTATATGTATTGGAAATAAGTTTTATAGTCTGTAATCATAGGAGACGACAAAGTGTCTCAATTTAAACAAAAAAATAGAATAGTCTGCTAAATGTCCATTACTTTGCTTTCTCTAGAGAGCGTTTCCCTGGTGGCTTAGATGGTAAAGAATCTGCCTGCAATGCAGGAGACCTGGGTTTGATCCCTAGGTTAGGAAGATCCCTTGGAGAAGGGAATGACAACCCACTCTAGTATTCTTGCCTAGAAAATCCTATGGACAGAGGAGGCTGGCAGGCTACAGTCTACAGGGTTCCAGAGTTGGACACAACTGTGCGACCAACAGAGAGAAGAGTAACTTATCCTTTTCATTCATATCCAAACCTCTTAGAAGACATTCTGACACATAATATACTGTTAAAAACAATCTGTTGAAAGTAATATTGAGAAATAAGATTGGGGCTGGAGGAATCAAGCTTCCTAACTTCAGACAATTCTACAAAGCTGCAGTCATTAAGGTAGTATGGCACAGGCACAATAGACATATAGACCCATGGAACAAGACAGAGAGCCTGGAGATAAAATCCATGCTCCTATGGGCACCTTATATCTGACAAAGGAGGCAAAACAATGGAGAAAAGACAGTCTCTTTAATAAGTGATTCTGGGAAAAGTGGGCAGCTATGTGTAAAATAATGAAATTAGAACACTTCCTAACATCATACATAAAAGTAACTCAAAATGGATTCAATACCTAAATGTAAGACCAGAAACTATAAAACTCTCAAAGAAAAACATAGGCTGAACCCTTTTTGACATAAATCATAGTATGATCCTCTATGCCCCACCTCTTAGTGTAATGGAAATGAAAACAAAAATTAACAAATGGGATTTACAAACCTTTACACAATGAAGGAAACTATAACCAAGGTGAAAAGACAACCCTCAGAATGGGAGAAAATAATAAAAAAATTAAACAACTGACAAAGGATTAATCTCCAAATTAGACAAGCAGCTCATTCAGCTCAATACCAGAAAAACAAACAATTCAACCAGAAAGTGGGCAGAAGACCTACACAGACATTTATCCACAGAAGACATACAAATGGCTAATAAACACATGAAAAGAGGCTCAACATCACTCATTATTAGAGAAATGCAAATCAAAACTGCATTGAGGTACCACCTCACACTAGTCAGAATGGCCATCATTGAATAGTCTACAAACAATAAATGCTGCAGAGAGCTTGCAAAAATGGGAGGCCTCTTGCACTGTTGGTGGGAATGCAAATTGATACAGCCATTACTGTAGTTCAGATGGTAAAGCATCTGCTTGCAATGCAGAAGACCTGGGTTCAATCCCTGGATCAGGAAGATCCCTTGGAGAAGGAAATGGCAACCCACTCCAGCAACCCTGCCTGGAGAATCCCACGGACAGAGAAGCCTGGTGGGCTATAGTCCATTGGGTTGCAAACAGTTGGACATGACTGAAGCAACTTAGCACTATGGAGAACAGTATGAAGATTCCTTAAAAAACTTGGAATAAAATTACCATATGACCCAGCAGTCCCACTACTGGGCATATACTCTTAGGAAACCATAATTGAAAAAGACACATGTACCCCAATGTTCACTGCAGCACTATTTACAATAGCAAAGACATGGAAGCAACCTAGATGTCCATCAACAGATGAATGGATAAAGAAGTTGTGGTACATATATGGAATGGAATGTTACTCAGTTATACAAAGGAACACATTTCTGTCAGTTCTTATGAGGAGGATGAACCTAGAGCCTATTATACAGAGTGAAGTAATTCAGAAAGATAAAAACAAATAGTATATATTAACACATAAATATGGAATCTAGAAAGATAGTACTGATGGTGTTATTTGGAGGGCAGCAAAGGAGACACACACATAAGGAAAAGATTTTTGGTTACAGTGGGGTGGAGAGAGTGGGATGACGAGAGATTATTAGCACTGAAATATATACATTATCACATGCAAAATAGACAGCCAGTGGGAATTTGCTGTATGATGCAGGGAATCCAAAGTCAGTGCTCTGTGACAAACTATAGGGGTAGGATGGGGAGGGACATTCAAAGGGGACAGGACATATGTATATCTATGGATGATTCATGCTTATGTATGGCAGAAACTATCATTATATTGTAATCGTGCTCCAATTAACAATAAAATTATTTTTTAAGAAAAGTTTAAAAAAAATGTTGAATATAAGAATACACAATAGTTCATAGTGCTTCCAAGCTAACAAACCATTGGCATATATTTAGCTTTATCTACATGAGCTATTTCAAATCTTAAAAAAATGATGCTGTTAAAGTGTTGCACTCAATATGCCAGCAAATTTGGAAAGTCAGCAATGGCCACAGACTGGTTGAATGAGACATGGAACAACAGACTGGTTCAAAATTGAAAAAGGAGTATGTCAAGGCTATATATTGTCACATTGCTTATTTAACTTATATGCAGGGTACATCATGTGAAATGCCAGAAAGGACGAATCACAAGCTGGAATCAAGATCACTGGATGAAATATCAACAACCTCAAATATGCAGATGATACCACTCTAATGGCAGAAAGTGACAAGGAACTAAAGAGCTTCTTGATGAGGGTGAAAAAAGAGAGTGAAAAAGCTGGCTCAAAACTCAACATTCAAAAGACTAAGCTGTTGCCATCCAGTTTCATCACTTCGTGGCAAATAGAAAGGGGAAAAGTGGAAACAGTGGCAGATTTAATTTTCTTGGGCTCCAAAATCACTGTGGACTGTGACTGCAGCTATGAAATTAAAAGACACTTGCTCCTTGGAAGAAAAGCTATGACAAACCTAGACAGAGTATTAAAAATCAGAACATCACTTTGCTGACAAAGGTCCATATAGTCAAAGCTATGGTTTTTTTTGCAGTCATGTACAGATGCAAGAGTTGGACCATAAAGAAAGCTCAGTGCCAAAGAACTGATCCAGCACCACAGTGCAACAGCCCCTTGGACTGCAAAGAGATCAAACCAGTCAATCCTAAAGGAAATCAACCCTGAATAATTATCAGAAGGAATGATGCTGAAGATGAAGCTCTGATACTTTGGCCACTTGAGGCAAAGAGTTGACTCACTGCAAAGGACCTTGATGCTTGGGAAGACTGAGGACAGAAGGAGAAGGGGGCGACAGAGGACAAGGTGCTTGGATGGTGATGGCATCACCATCTGAGTGGACATGAGTTTGAGCAAACTCAGGGAGATAGTGAAGGACAGGGAAGCCTGGCATGCTGCAGTACATGGGGTTGCAAATAATTGGATAAAACTTAGTGATTGAAAAACAACAAAAACATGTAAAAATAATGGGGGTGGGAAATGGGGAGTTCATATCACACTAATATGGTTAGATTCACTCTTTGCTTTACTTTTTTTTTTTTAACTGTAAACAAGTTTGTTTATAGATCTTAGAAAATTCAGTTCAGTTCAGTCGCTCAGTCATGTCTGACTCTGCGACCCCATGAATTGCAGCATGCCAGGCCTCCCTGTCGATCACCAACTCTCGGAGTTCACCCAAACTCACGTGCATCGAGTCAGTGATGCCATCCAGCCATCTCATCCTCTGTCTTCCCCTTCTCCTCCTGCCCCCAATCCCTCCCAGCATCAGAGTCTTTTCCAATGAGTCAACTCTTCCAATGAGGTGGCCAAAGTATTGGAGTTTCAGCCTCAGCATCAGTCCTTCCAATGAACACTCAGGACTGATCTCCTTTAGGATGGACTGGTTGGATCTCCTTGCAGTCCAAGGGACTCTCAAGAGTCTTCTCTAACACCACAGTTCAAAAGAATCAGTTCTTTGGAATTCAGCTTCCTTCACAGTCCAACTCTCACATCCACACATGACTACTGGAAAAACAATAGCCTTGACTAGATGAACCTTCGTTGGCAAAGTAATGTCTCTGCTTTTCAATATGCTATCTAGGTTGGTCATAACATTTCTTCCAAGGAGTAAGCATCTTTTAATTTCATGGCTGCCATCACCATCTGCAGTGATTTTGGAGCCCAGAAAAATAAAGTCTGACACTGTTTCCACTCTTTCCCCATCTATTTGCCATTAAGTGATGGGACCGGATGCCATGATCTTCGTCTTCTGAATGTTGAGCTTTAAGCCAACTTTTTCACTCTCCACTTTCACTTTCATCAAGAGGCTTTTGAGTTCCTCTTCACTTTCTGCCATAAGGGTGGTGTCATTTGCATATCTGAGGTTATTGATATTTCTCCCGACAATCTTGATTCCAGCTAGTGCTTCTTCCAGCCCAGCGTTTCTCCTGATGTACTCTGCATATAAGTTAAATAAGCAGGGTGACAATATACAGCCTTGATATATTCCTTTTCCTATTTGGATACAGTCAGTAGTTACATGTGCAGTTCTAACTGTTGCTTCCTGACCTGCATATTGGTTTCTCAAGAGGCAGGTCAGGTGGTCTGGTATTCCCATCTCTTTCAGAATTTTCCAGTTTATTGTGATCCACACAGTCAAAGGCTTTGGCATAGTCAATAAAGCAGAAATAGATGTTTTTCTGGAACTCTCTTGCTTTCTCCATGATCCAGCGGATGTTGGCAATTTGATCTCTGGTTCCTCTGTCTTTTCTAAAACCAGCTTGAACATCTGGAAGTTCACGGTTCATGTATTGCTGAAGCCTGGCTTGGAGAATTTTGAGCATTACTTTACTAGAGTGTGAGATGAGTGCAATTGTGCGGTAGTTTGAGCATTCTTTGGCATTGCCTTTCTTTGGGATTGGAATGAAAACTGACCTTTTCCAGTCCTGTGGCCACTGCTGAGTCTTCCAAATTTGCTGGCATATTGAGTGCAGCACTTTCACAGCATCATCTTTCAGGATTTGAAAGAGCTCAACTGGAATTCCATCACCTCCACTAGCTTTGTTTGTACATACTGAATATTGTTTTAACAAAATCTGAAATTATGAAAATGGAAATACTTCCACAATTGTGTGTGCTTCTGAACAGAGAATATATACAAAGGAGTAAACAATCTTCAGAGTCACCATTAACAAGAAAGATCTGCACAGCCATTCAGGAATGATGAGTTTGTATGCAGAAAGCCTAATGTATAATCAACACCCTCTAGGCGTATCCATTTCATAGTACAAGGGAAAATCCTTCAGTTCTATATGATCTAACATGGGATTTCCCTCCTTTTTCATTCATTATTTTTTTAGTATTCAAGGATGTAATGGTGCATAATGTACAACCCTTGATCTTGAGTAGTGGATGGTAAGGTGGTGATTTAAGAAAAGAAAACACAACTTAGAGTTGCATCGAGCATGCATGTTAAGCCAGAGTAGATGTAAGGAAACAACTCTGAGAAGGACTGAGAAAGGGTGCCAAGTTTTTACAGAATTCAATTTCCTAGATAGTAAAACAATGCATCAAATCTCTTTCACACAGAAGAAGCTAAGGCAGAATGCTGCTTTTTTCCAAAATCAAATGTTACAATTTTATGTTTAAATACTGGAAATAAATTCAGTTTTTCTGGCTTATATCACACCTTCTCATCATTCAGGGTGATTGGAAATAAATAGAGTTAAGTATTGATAAAATACTGAGTAATACTTTGTCATTGTTTTTACCACTTCTTAAATTGTTTCCTGAAAGTTTCATATATAATTAAAGTCAATTACTCTTATCATCAGAAAACAAATCTTTTTGGTTTGTTTGTTTGTATCTTTCTAAAACCCTGAGAATAAAAATTTCCTAAGGTCACATTTTCTTACTAGTTCCCGCCTTCTCCTTCTCCCCTAAGCATTTCTGTTTTCTGCTTTCACCTTATTTCCTTTATTGTCTGTTCCCCACTTGTGCTGCCATGAACATGTACTCCTTTTTTTGATATCTGCAGCCTGATTTTTCCAAGCACTTTGTCTGTCATATCCTCATTCTCTCTGACTTACAGTTCCTTGTCAGTCCCGTTTTCTCAGGGACACATTATCTTTTAAAATAACCTGTCTCTCACAGTTCCTCTCTTCCACATATTCCTTCTCTGTCACTGCATACCTATCCTCACTATTGTCTGCCTCTCAGACAAACTCACAGCTTAATGTCTAAATCAACAAGGCCAGATATGCTTATATTCAGAGTCAGTAGTACTGAAGCACTGCATCTCAACTGTACTGCTCTATCTCCAAATAGTGACCTAGTAACACTCAACTTCCTCCAGCATTAAGAAAGCATGCAGTGACTCTCAACATTGACCATCTGCCACTTATGTGTATGCACATATACACAAACCCACACCACACACACAGATACATCCTCCACACACCCACATTCACATGCACTCACCCTTCCCAGGGCTGCTAAATACCATTGTTCTCTCTTGGCTCAACTTCTCTCAGTGACTTCAACTCTTACTGGTATTGGGAGCACAGGAGACACGGAGATGGCCTGACCTATGGTGCATGGCATGTGGAAGGAGGAGAACAATGCCGGGAATCCTATTAGTTTGTGAGTCAAATATCTTTGGGGAGAAAATGAGAAAACATAAAGTCTGTGGACCATGGAATCAAGGGCTAAAGGGAAGTGGAATGGCAACTGTCTATGCATTATGTTTCATATTGCTATTTCTTTTAAAAATATAAGAAGGTATCAAAACTTTATCTGGAGTTATTCTTAAGAGAGATTACATTTTTTTTTTTGACTATTAAAAGTTCAAAGTTCACTCTTTAATTTACAACAACTGAATACATATTTTCACGCCTGAAGATGAATTTTAGAATAACACTGTCTTTCATTATTTTCCATTGAAGAATATGCTTCTTTTTATTATGTTTTCTTATAAATAAAATGTTTGGAAGAAATACATATTTCACCCAAGTTCTGCATGGGCCAGAGAATTAGCATAAGAAAAAATGAGGTACAGATTCAGAGTTATCTTCTCAGTAGACTAGAACAGTAAAAGTGAAATCATGTAAGTCTAAAAGGCGAGACTTATTTCCAAATTGACATATGTTGAAACAAAAAAGTTACCCTTCTGGTATGAGCAGAAATTCTTAATTTTCTTTTCTAATTTTCAAAACTTATAAATAATATACTGTACCAAGATAGATACTAGACATCAAACAGAACATGGAAAGTATCTGGTATTGTTCAAAAATAGCTCAGAACTATAATTAAGCAGATTTTGTATCTTCAGGCCTGAACATGAATCAGGTCTCTTCTTACGTATTTTCTCAAAGTAATTAAAATTCTTTATCTCACTTTGTACTGATACAGTGCTAAAATCACATTTCTATGTAGAATTTTTGCTGGCTCATGTGATGAAGTCATTATATGCATTATTTTATTTCATTAAAACAGGCTATCCCTATTTAAAATTTTTTTTTAGTTGAATTGGTTTCTGACTTATGAATACTACATGGTCATTTTTAGGTACAAACACAGTTTTCAAACTTTAAAAAAAATTTTTTTTAGGGTAAGCTACATCACTGTTTCTGCTTTTTTATCCTCTCCAATGAGAAGATCCAATGTATCTTCCACTTGCACTATTTGGAGGTATTTTTCCATAATTTTTCTCCATTCAACCTGACTTCACCTTGAAGAATGTGTCTTTCACTTCACTTCTCACATTGTAGCATTCTGTGAAATCCTGGGAGTTTTATACTTGTTATATAAACATATATCTAATACCATGATTCCTTTTCTCCTCAAGAAGCTATTACTGAATCAAAGGTTTATCTTACATTAATTGTGTCTTAGAATCAGGCACATAAGGCACATAGAATTTGCAGGCAGTCACTTTACTTCCTTGGAAATTGGTTTTCTCATTTTCTTCCAACGTATAGGCCCATCTTTTGGGAAATATTCTACAAAAAATGCTGCTCTATTTCTTTCAGGTCTTCGTATCTCCAACCACACTGGGGTCATCCTCGACCTCCTCTGCCTGCTCACGCATCTCCTCTTGGTCACTCTTATTAGAGTCCTCTTCATCTACTTTGTGCAGTCTTTTCAGCAGACACTTTTAGAGTTTATGTTACATTTAAGTCTTAAGTAAAAATGTAAAATATATTCTGGAGACATTAAAAGCCCTGGGAGTCTCAGTGAGGAAATACGGAAAAGAGTTTTACAATCTGAGGCACTTAATGTGGTACTAGAAAAATATGAGCATAGATTCTAGGAAGCACAGAGTTTGTATGAAGAAAATATCCCTTGGAATACTCCCTAAAGTTTAGTTCAGACATATGGCTTCTTAAATCCAGACAATCTAACATTAGTCATAGAAATTGCATATAAGCTACAGCAGGGCCTCTAGTCCCTCTCTCCCCTGGGCTATGAGCACTGCTGACCTCCCAGTCACTCCCTGACATTCAAATACTATTCTGAAATGTTTGGTTATGTGTGAGGCAGAGAGTTGGAACTGAGAATCTGTATGGATCTGGTCTTTTAAGAGGGCCCCATCATGACTATATACAGTGGTTTTCCCAGGACAGTTATCAGTTTCCACTTCTTATCCAATTGTACTTGTCCTTGTTTGTAAAATAAATGATATCTTTATCCACTTAATATGGAGATAGAAAAGCTGTACTGGTTCAGAGAAGCATCAAATAATCTTTCCTCTTCCTGGAACTTGGGGAAGGAAACGAAACCCTTCCAAGGAAAGAGCACCCTATATATGCAAGTTCAGAGTAATATTTACACTCCTCTAAAAGTCTTGGTAATAACAAGAGTCCACCTTCAGGGACACTTAAGGACAGGAGATGCCAGAGACTTACACAGAAGGAAACATATTTTGTTAAAGATGTTAAAGATGAGAACACAATAAAGACAGTTGTCACATAAGGTGATGATCTACCTGATGGCCATTAAGTTGACCCCTTCTCAAGAAAGGAAAGGGAAGGAAAAAAAATGATTGGAACTTGAAATAACTGAACAGACTGACACTGTCAACTACCTCCCCTTCCATTCTTTCCTCCCTTTTCTTGCTAATGAAAGTCTTTCTCTCTCTGTCTCTGTCTTTCTCTCTCACACACACACACATACAATGTGACAGGATTTGAACGGGGTTCTGTGCACTTTCCACGTCAATTAAGGAGTTTACTGATTAGCCAGTACATCTTGTCTCTTCCCATAAGCCAAAACAAAGACATCGTGTGGTGAGTCAGCAATGACCCTGCCAGGAATGGTAACAGGAATAACATCCTAGTTGATGGCAGAATAAGCGGAAGAGAGTTGTGTCCCTGAAATTCTTAGGATAGAGCTGCCTACACTCCCTGCCTGACCTATTATGTGAGAAATAAATACAGTTCTATGTTATCTGAAAAACTATAGCTTTGAGTCTCTTTTTTTAAAAGCAGCTTGCTGCTGCTGCTGCTGCTAAGCTGCTTCAGTCGTGTCTGACTCTGTGCGACCCCATAGACGGCAGCCCACCAGGCTCCCCCGTCCCTGGGATTCTCCAGGTAAGAACACTGGAGTGGGTTGCCATTTCCTTCTCCAATGCATGAAAGTGAAAAGTGAAAGGGAAGTCATTCAGTTGTGTCCGACTCTTCGCGACCCCATGGACCCCATGCAGCCTACACAGGCTCCTCCGTCCATGGGATTTTCCAGGCAAGAGTACTGGAGTGGGGTGCCATTGCCTTCTCCGAAAATCAGCTTAAGCTTATCTTAATCAATAGATGATAATAAATAAAATGAAAATAAATAAGATAAAAGAAGGAAGAGAAGCCAGAATGAAAAATAAGACACCCTGAAAAAAATAGATGAAAAATTTGAAAACAGATACAAATAAAATTGGAAAAAATTAAAATTTGAGACAAAAACAGAAATGTTACAAAATTACTATACACATACAAATACATAGTAAAGCTCTGTCTTGTGTATATTCAGTTCAGTTCAGTTCAGTTGCTCAGTCGTGTCCGACTCTTTGCGACCCCATGAATCACAGCACGCCAGGCCTCCCTGTCCATCACCAACTCCCGGAGTTCACTGAGACTCACGTCCATCGAGTCAGTGATGCCATCCAGCCATCTCATCCTCTGTTGTCCCCTTCTCCTACTGCGCCCAACCCCTCCCAGCATCAGAGTCTTTTCCAATGAGTCAACTCTGCATAAGGTGGCCAAAGTACTGGAGTTTCAGCTTTCGCATCATTCCTTCCAAAGAAATCCCAGGGCTGATCTCCTTCAGAATGGACTGGTTGGATCTCCTTGCAGTCCAAGGGACTCTCAAGAGTCTTCTCCAACACCACAGTTCAAAAGCATGTTTTTTGGTGCTCAGCCTTCTTCACAGTCCAACTCACACACACACACACACACACACACACACACACACACACATATATATATGAATGTCTTGTGTATGTGTATATATATATATATATATATGAATGCCAAGGTCACGTGGTAAGAGCATATACACAAGGGAAGAGACAATATTTTAAAGGATAATGGGTGACACATTTTTCAGGACTGAAGAATGATAAGAATGGTCAGATTGCAAAACCTGCCTCATCCCATGAAGTCTCACATTGACACTGTAATAAATTTGCAGAACCCCTCATAGAGGAGTTATTATTTTTTAAATTCTTTTAAATACTGTAGTACATAAAGTTTTTAGAACTTAAAGTAATCCCAGAAGACATAAATTAATATCTTAAACTACAGGAAGACATATATCCTACAAGTAAAGATGAATGGCCACAGAAGAAAGATTTGGCAATTTGTATCAGAGGAAAAAAGTTTTACCAATCAAAAAAATATTTCTTCAAACATATAAGGATAAAAAATCTAATCACAAATAAAAATACATCAAAGAATATTAACAATTCATAGAAAAAATCCTCACTATACTGTAAAAAAGGTACTCAATATCTTTTTAAGAAAATGCATATTTAGATTTCATGGATATCATTTTTAAGCATATCCCATCGTCACAGCTCAAAAAGTATGATAAAACTCCACTTTGTTGAATGTATAGTCACAAGTACTACTTATGGGAGTATGAGTTATTAAAAATCTAATTTCTTTGCAGCACATTTGGAAAATCAAGCCAATTTATAACTGTATATTTTTTGACCAAAAAGAAATTCTACTTGAAATTCTTATATATACTGTCCTCATTATAGCATTGTTTATAATATCTAAAGATTGAAAACAACATAAATGTTTCCCAACAGGAGCTTATAAAGAACTTGGAGATTAAAATTACAATATATATATATTTTTTATTTTTAATTAAAATACTATAATCCCTCATACTTTCAGAAATTTTTGCTTTTATAATAAAATCACAATATATTATTATGCAATATATACTTGTATGACATTATTTCCAAGATAAATTACTGTTAAAATTTTTGAGAACATAGTGTAGACTAGGCTACTGTATGTGAAAAAGGAGGAGTAACACAGAATATATTTAAAAGTAGATTCGTTTGTCATCTTTGTTTGTTAGAACCTTGAAAGCATATGTATGAATATTTCCTACTTATATATAAGTTGTTTATTTTGAACTGGCGTATATAATTCAAGGTGGCTTATTTTGCTCACTGTAGCATTTCATTCACTTTCTAGTTTAAGTCTGTCCAAACACCATGACAATCAGGCTATTATCAGAAAAACAGTCAGCTTACCGTTACAAACTTGGCCCCTGTTTCAGATATTTGTCCTGGTATGCCTCTAGATAGCTTATTATGAGAAAGTTACAGATTCTGTGGTATTTAGAATGACAACTTAATGTTTGCATTCTTCATCCCTGTCAAACTTCAGACAAAACACCCGAATATGATCATTCCTAAATATCAACCATAAGAAGTGCTGACCTAAAACAAATGCACTGCCAGGAATTTCTCCAGCAAAGATGGGTTTATTCAGGATTAGCAAAGAACTGCAGTTCCGGGTCTGTAACCATGATGAGCCACATGCAGGACCCCCAGAACAAGGGAAGGAAGATGCTTTCATAGAGAGGAAAAGAAAGTTTGGAGGACCATAGTAAGCAAAAAGTGTCTGGCTTTTCTTTGTCTGAATCCCTGCCAGGAAAAAGGAGGAATTATTTTTCTTCCTTTTAGGCTCTGTTGTCCTCACAGGACATGAGAATTCCTCCCTCTGGTCACCTGACTCTATTTAATTGAGGTTTCCACTTATTATTATTTCTAAAGAAAGTAAAAATTATCCATTTAACATAAAATTGTGAAGTCTACACTCCATGACCAAGTGAATGACATTTAATTTGGTAAAATAACGAGAAGACCATTAACCAGAGCAGATTTGCCTCTAAAGAACTGACATTTAAGGTGGAATTCAGAACATAGTCCATTTTTGGCTGAATATACCCTTAACTCATTTTTCCTCTTGAGGTTTTATGAATTTGATTTAAAAAACAACAATGGAAATTTAGTTTCTTCTGTCTTTCCTCCTCCTTTGTTTGCAATGACAATGATAATGTTAGGTCCTTTCCTTTTGTTATGAGTGACAGATTATTTCTCTTCACAAAGTAGAAAGGTGATTATCTCTCATCTGGAATTTGTTGAGCAATTAAACTGATAGATAGATAAAATAATGGCAGAGTACAGAAATAAGGCGGAAAGAGCAAATCTGACAGGAACATAGACAGTCTCTGCCCTCCTTGCTTGAACTAAAAAAGATGAGAGAGTTTCTCTTTTTAATTACTCCAAGGAAGGTGATTAGGCTTATGCTATATTGCTTGTTCAGTCCATGGGGTCACTAAGAGTCAGACAAGACTCAGCGACTTCACTTTCACTTTTCCCTTTCTTGAATTGGAGAAGGAAATGGCAACCCACTCTAGTGTTCTTGCCTGGAGAATCCCAGGGACGGGGGAGCCTCGTAGGCTGCCGTCTATGGGGTCGCACAGAGTCGGACACGACTGAAGCGAATTAGCAGCAGCAGCAGCATATTGCTTGCTTGCCCACAGCTGAATATAGTATATCAAATAAATGAATGATACAAAGTAAAAGAGGATGTAGTATAGACCCTCTTTGTTGGTATGAGAAGTATGTGAAGGACATATCTTGTCAACATGATTTGATCAAAAGGAATTGTGAAAGTATACCCCTGGTCACCCAAGACAACCTAATGTGCCACAAAAAAGCACAAAATCAAATGACATCTGGTTTCTAATGAGGGGGCCATGGACCAAAACTGAATTCTGTGGTTTACACAAAATTTCCTACATTCTAAAAAGCTTTTCAGCCTCTTTCAATAGCATACGAAATTCATAGTGAGATTATGAAATAGATGGCCAGTGGTATTTTAATAAGTGCTGCTCTAGAAAAATCTTTTATTTTGTTTAAAATCTTTTTTGAATTTGTTACAATATTGTTTCTGTTGCTTTTATATTTTGTTTTTTTGACCACTAGGTATGTAGGATCTTAGAACAGTGACCAGGGATGAAACCCACATCCCCTGTGTTAGAAGGCAAACTAGTAACCACTGTACCACCAGGGAAGTCCCTATGAAAATCTTTGAATGAGAAAGGCCAGGACAAAATAAAGATATTTCTTCTAAGGTGTAGGCAGATTATTGGGATTTAGGGCCAAGAAAAAAGAATTATGCAGTTTTAAAACTACATACTAACTACTTAATATAGCTGACATAATTATACTTTCTAACCTTAGATATTTATTATTATTTTTTTTTATTTAAAGGATTTCTATGACTATGGGAGGTAATTAGTAAATACCTTTGGCAAGTCACATGCTTTCTAAACACGCCAAACCTCAACATGGTATAGGTGCTGTACTAGAGCAGTACACTGAAGAAATTATTGATTGGACCATAATTTCTTTCTAACGATGTCTGTTTGGAATGGTTGAGGAAATGATAGAAATTTCTTTCTATCAAAAGACTTTGATCACAATAAATTTCATATAGTCATAAAATTGCAATCTGTTTATAAATAGCAGATTTTAAAAATCTTTCACATAAAAAAACCTGATCAAATATCATGGAAATGGCAGAAATGTGGAAGGGAGAACCTTTTTTTGGAAAGGTGTTTAAGTACATATTTACTGAATTCGAAATCATCATGATCTGCCTTTCAGTTCAGTTCAGTCACTCAGTCATATCTGACTCTTTGCGACCCCATGAATTGCAGCACTCCAGGCCTCCCTGTCCATCACCAACTCCCTGAGTTCACTCAAACTCATGTCCATCGAGTTGGTGATGCCATCCAGCCATCTCATCCTCTGTTGTCTCCTCCTCCTGCTCCCAATCCCTCCCAGCATCAGAGTCATTTCTAATGAGTCAACTCTTCACATGAGGTGGCCAAAGTACTGGAGTTTCAGCTTTAGCATCATTCCTTCCAAAGAAATCCCAGGGCTCATCTCCTTCAGAATGGACTGGTTAGATCTCTTGCAGTCCAAGGGACTCTCAAGAGTCTTCTCCAACACCACAGTTCAAAAGCATCAATTCTTCAGTGCTCAGCCTTCTTCACAGTCCAACTTTCACATCCATACATGACCACTGGAAAAACCATAGCCTTGACTAGATGGACCTTTGTTGGCAAAGTAATGTCTCTGCTTTTCAATATGCTATCTAGGTTGGTCATAACTTTCCTTCCAAGGAGTAAGCATCTTTTAATTTCATGGCTGCAGTCACCGTCTGCAGTGATTTTGGAGCCCTCAAAAATAAAGTCTGACACTGTTTCCACTGTTTCCCCATCTATTTGCCATGAAGTGATGGGACCAGATGCCATGATCTTCATTTTCTGAATGTTGAGCTTTAAGCCAACTTTTTCACTCTCCACTTTCACTTTCATCAAGAGGCTTTTTAGTTCCTCTTCATTTTGTGCCATAAGGGTGGTGTCATCTGCATATCTGAGGTTATTGATACTTCTCCCGGCAATCTTGATTCCAGCTTGTGCTTTTTCCAGCCCAGTGTTTCTCATGATGTACTCTGCATATAAGTTAAATAAGCAGGGTGACAATATACAGCCTTGGTGTACTCCTTTTCCTACTTGGAACCAGTCTGTTGTTCCATGTCCAGTTCTAATTGTTGCTTCCTGACCTGCATATAGGTTTCTCAATAGGCAGGTCAGGTGGTCTGGTATTCCCATTTCTTTCAGAATTTTCCACAGTTTATTGTGATCCACAGAGTCAAAGGCTTTGGCATAGTCAATAAAGCAGAAATAGATGTTTTTCTGGAACTCTCTTGCTTTTTTGATCAACCAGCAGATGTTGGCAATTTGATCTCTGGTTCCTCTGCCTTTTCTAAAACCAGCTTGAACATCTGGAAGTTCACAGTTCACGTATTGCTGAAGCCTGGCTTGGAGAATTTTGAGCATTCCTTTACTAGCGTGTGAGATGAGTGCAATTGTGCGGTAGTTTGAGCAATCTTTAGCATTGCCTTTCTTTGGGATTGGAATGAAAACTGACCTTTTCCAGTCCTATGGCCACTGCTGAGTTTTCCAAATTTGCTGGCGTATTGAGTGCAGCACTTTCACAGCATCATCTTTCAGGATTTGAAATAGCTCAACTGGAATTCCAACACTTCCACTAGCCTTTTTCATAGTGATGCTTTCTAAGGCCCACTTGACTTCACATTCCAGGATATCTGGCTCTAGGTGAGTGATCACACCATCATGATTATGTTGGTCGTGTTATGCCATAAAAGTAAAAGAGACTGGACAGAAGAGAATATTATTAAACAAGATAGAAGTACATTAAAGTCACTCAAGTGACAATATTTCTTCCACATTTCTGTAGGCATGATCCTTTATTAAGACTTGTTATTTTCAAAAGTCTAATCACGTTATCAAGTATATTCTGATTTTATTTAAATTGATAAAATGAAATTAATAACTGAAGAGTCAAGTAACAGCAAACAAATGTAATTTCCAAATAAGAATATTCATTTTAACCTTCATTAATTAAAAGACGGAGGGAACATAATTTTGCTGGAACATCACTAGTAGATAATATCTGAACTAGTAAAGTACTTGGTTTGTGGGCAGATCCACCGGTGCCTACTGTCTTCTGGACATTCCAATAAAGACAGTTGTATACTTGCTATCATGTGCTAAATAAAAGGTAACAAATTAGACTTCAAGTATACAGGCAAATAAAATTTGTAGTTGTCTTGAAGTAGTCAAATTATATCCATAGTGCCTCATGTGTAATGCCGGGCTGGATCAATCACAAGCTGGAATCCAGATTATTACCTGGAGAAATATCGACAACATCAGATAAGCAAATGATACTACCCTAATGGCAGAAAGCTAAGAGGAACTAAAGAGCCTCTTGATGAAGGTGAAAGAGGGGAGTGAAAAAGCTGGCTTAAATTCAATACTCAAAAAACTAAGATCTTAGGTGATCTTAGTTGACACCTGGTTCTATCACTTCATGGCAAATAGATGGGGAAAAAATGGAGACAGTGATAGATTTTATTTTCTAGGGCTCTAAAATCACTGGGGATGGAAACTGCAGCCATGAAATTAAAATATACTTGCTTCTTGGAAAAAAAGCTATGACAATCCTAGACAGTGTATTAAAAAGTAGAGACATCACTTTACTGACAAAGGTCCATATAGTCAAAGGTATGGTTTTTCCAGTAGTCCTATATGGATGTGAGAGTTGAACCATTAAAGGCTGAGCACCAAATAATTGATGCTTTTGAATTGTGGTGCTGGAGAACTCTTGAGAGTTCCTTGGACTGCAAGGAGATCAAACCAGTCCATCCTAAAGGAAAGCAGTCCTGAAGATTCATTGGAAGGACTGATGCTGAGGTTGAAGCTCCAATACTTAGGCCACCTGATGAGAAGTGCCGACCCACTGGAAAAGACCCCAATGCTGGGAAAGATTGAGGGCAGGAGGAGAAGGGGCCAACAGAGGTTGAGATGGGTGGATGGCATCACCGACTCAACGGACATGAGTTTGAACAAACTATGGGAGATAGTGAAGGACAGGGCAGCCTGGGACGCTGCAGTCCATGGGGTCACAACGAGTTGGACAGGACTTTGGGATTGAACAAAAGCACAAAGTCAAATTTAGTGAAAAGAAAGCCAGTTAAGAACCAAACAAGTTAAAACTTCAGGCATCTATGGTATTTTTATTCACTGATTTATTTTTCCTTTGTTTTGAAATAATTCAGTGACTAGAAAATGTATTTGTAGAGGTGTTGGGGAAAATGCCAGAAAATGCAGAGCCATTTGTACCAGCTTTACAAATCTTTGCCAATGATCAAGTTTCAATAGAACCACAGGAACAACCATTACAGGATTAAAATAAGTTTTGTGCAATTCTCATGTTAATCTTGAGGTATTAAATTATAGTAACTATATTTATTTTTGAAACAAACTGTGGAAAAAAGAGTCTAGTGACTCAGGCCTAATTATGAATTATCATTTTGGATAATTCTAAATTCTAACAACTGTTTGAATTATGTGGTGAACTCATGATTTAGAGTAACACAATGACAAAACTATATTTGCTCAGTTTTTATTGAAATGTTAGAAATAATTTTATAGTTCATTCTTCTATTTTAAAATGTATTATTGCAATTCTTAACCTTTCTTTGAATATTTACTACCATGCACGTCATAGCAGTCAACTTTAATTATGATGGAAGTTAATTCCTATGAGAATGTGACTACCTCTGCTCACAATGTCAATAATCTCATAGTTTCACAAAGCCACATTAGGATACAAAATACTGAGAGTATGAAATAGAAATTAAATGTATAAATCAGCCTGATGTTCATTCTAAAGCTGTTTATAAAAGAAAACAAATTAAATGACTGTAATTGCAGTTATTTAAGAGCTTCAGGTTTTTTTATTTGAGGTCTGATTATAGTGGAAAATTCTATAGTGCCAAAATTATCATAAAGGAGAAAATAACATCAGTGTTATTGATGAAATGAAATGTGATTCCACACTGGGTAGAATGGCTTTATATAACTCTGAAATATTTCTAATATCTTCTCTGGTATTTTTTTCCCTATAGTTACAAATAGTTATTTATATTATCTAAACAATATTATCATATTTCAGCAATTGTTGGAAAAATATCGCTTGCTTTTTATAGTCCCTTGTGTGACCTATTTTACAGACCTTTTCAACATTTAATGATCCCTGGAGGCTCTTAAGTTTGTCAGTGTTACCCTCAATGTTAATAATTTATACTCTTGCTACATGAAAAAAGCATTGGAGACAAAAGGACTGGTAAATAAGGAAAAATAAGAACAAAAGCACTGTAAATTTGAAGAAAGCTCAGAAATTGAAAGTAAGAAAGCAGTGTGTGTATGTGTGAGAGAGATAAAAATGAAAAGAAAACAAAAAGGAGAAGACGGTTAATTCACAGTTTTGAATTAAGAATCATAACAATTATTTAGGGCAGAAAACATTTTTTGATGTTAAATTTCCAGAGTAGTATTTTCTATGACTATATTACCTCTAATATTTATTCCTCCATTCTGCAAATGCCAGTTAAATATTTGTACTGTGTTGGGGGTCCTATGGTAAGTGTCAGAGGCATCAACATCTTCAAAGAGGTTAAGGTTTAGTAGAAGTAGCTGGGCAAATTAAAAGTGTCACAATATCATTTTATAGATATTGTGTGGGTATCCTTATGGGATTCTGTAGAAGGAAGAACAAAGAAGGTGTGCCCATGGTACCCAGAGTTAGGCCATGATGAACAATGAATGTCATTGAAAAAGTTGGGGACTTTGACTAGAATCCCAAGAAAACAAAGACAGAAGGGCAAAAACTTACTGATAAAACTTTATTAGAGGTCTTCCCTGGTGGTACAGTGGATAAGAATCCACCTGCAGGGCACACGGATTTGATCCTTGGTCCAGGAAGATTCACATTCCCTGAAGCAACTAAGCCCATGCACCCCAACTACTGAGCCCATGCACTAGAGCGTGTAAACTGCAGCAAAAGAAGTCACCGCAAACAGAAGCTTTTGAACCACAACGAAGAGTAGCCCCCTCCCGCTGCAACTTGAGAAAGCCCACGAGCAGCGATAAAGACCTAGCACAACCAAAAATACAATTAACTAAATAAGTAATATTTTAAATAAAGGAAACCCTTAAAACAATTTATTAGGAAGTACGATTCCTGGGAAGGAGCAAAAGGAGACTGAAACAAACAATAAGGGAACACATAAAAGCTGGCCACACACTCTTCACAGAGGCCCTCTGAATGGCCTGAGGAGCAGAGGGAGGAGCTGCTGCTGCTGCTGCTGCTAAGTCGCTTCAGTCGTGTCCGACTCTGACTCTGTGCGACCCCATCAACGGCAGCCCACCAGGCTTCCCCGTCCCTGGGATTCTCCAGGCAAGAACAATGGAGTGGGTTGCCATTTCCTTCTCCAGAGGGAGGAGAGAGGCAGACAAATTTTTCTACTGGCTTTCATCTTATTTTTTTAATTTTTAAATGACTATTGGCTGTGTTGGTCTTTGTGCCTGCTCGTGGGCTTTCTCTAACTGCAGCGAGTGGGGGCTATTCTCTAGTTCTGGTGTCTGGATTTCTCATTATGGTAGCTTCTCTTGTGGAGCACGGGCTTTAGGCATGTGGACTCAGTAACTGTGGTGCCCAGGCTTAGCTGCTCCAAGGTATATAGGATCTTCCTGGATCAGGGATTGAACATGTGTCCCCTGCATTCATAGGTAGATTCCTAACCACTGGAACACCCAGTAAGTTTGGCTCTCACTTTTATTGGTTAAAAATTGGCCAACATTAGCAACAATTCTCTAAGATTTCCAGAAATTCATGCTGAACACTATTGAGTCTTGTTACTCTTCATGCCAGATCAGAGTAATGCCGCAGATCTGGAGGCAAGAGGTGGCAGGGGAATTTGTGTGAGGTGTGGCTCTGTTGGCTGTGCCTAGAAGCAAGAAGAGTGATCAGAAGCAATGGCCCCAGAGACCCCCTCAGAGGCAGCAGCATCAGAAGCAACAGCAATAACTCACATGACCATGAAAATTATGGGCAGGTCTGTGTGTGTATGTGTGTTCAGTTGCTTTAGTCATGTCCATCTCTGTGTGACCCTATGGACTATAGCCCACCAGTCTCCTCTGTGCATTGCATTCTCCAGGCAAGAATACTGGAGTGAGTTGCCATGCTCTCCTCCAGGGGATCTTCCCAAGCCAGGGATTAAACCCACTGGAAGGCAGGTCTTTACTGGCATGTCTCCTGCACTGGCAGGCAGGTTCTTTACCACCGGTGTCACCTGGGAAGCCCAGGCAAATCTGACCGAATAAAGTAAGTGCACAGATCTGGGATGGTCCATAAACAAGCACCGCATCTTGTGTATGCTGCTTGAAGTTAGTCTTGAAAAATAACTACATGTTCACCAAATGAATATGCAATCAGAAGGTGAATCCTAAGAAAATGCATGATTGTATGTAACTGACTCTTGAATTATATTACTCTTGAATCAATTCATGTCCTCCATTGATACTGATACAGTCTTGCCCTATTCTCTGAAATGTAGCTTCTTAATTAACAGCCTTAAAAAATCACTATCTAATTAATCTGTCCATATTCAAGCTTTACCCTTCCCTTTCACAGATCTTCTTTCCATCATCCATTGAACATCTAGTTCTGGGATTTCAAGTCTTAAAATACTTCAAAGAATTTTCTTTCATTTAAGATAAAATTCCCAATCTTTAACATGGCTTACCAATACTTTCTAGCACCAACCTGTGTTTTCTCTTAGCCCAAAACTTCTGGCTCATCATTCCCTCACAGTGCTGAGATCCTTCTCACTCCTATAGGCTAATTACCTAGCAGATTGTCTGATTAACATCCATGCAAATAGACAGGAAGGAAATGAAGATAATGCCTCCCTTTAGAACCTCCATTGAACAGGTGTGTGTGTTCAATCGTTCAGTTTTATTGATTCTTTGCAACCCCAAGGATGGTAGACTGCCAGATTCCTCTGCCTATGGAATTTTTCAGGAAAGAATACTGGAGCAGATTGCCATTTCCTACTCCAGGGGATCTTCCTGACCCAGGGATTGAACCTGCAACTCTTGTGTCTCCTGCATTGGCAGGCAGATTCCTTACAACTAGTACCACCTGTGAAGCCCCCATTGAGCAAAAGAGGCAGACCAAAGGATATGTCAAAGATTGGAATCAAATCTCCATAACTGGAACTTTGATAGTTGTGTTGGATTTGAAGATGAGAAAATCATTAGAAAACTTTTAGTGAAATAGTCCCTGAATGAAAAATAGGAGTGGATATTTAGTCATTGACTGCTGTGCATTCTAGAAGAAAAATATTATCGTGTGTTTTGGATTGCAAAATGCTTTGGTAAGATCAGAGGAAGTGGAGTAATCTGTCTCACTGGCACTTGGGGTGTGGGGTGAAATAACTGGACTGGGACTGGAAGAGAATTTTTTTTTTTAGTATCATACTTTTTGCAGTCTCAGATTTATGTTTTTCTGCAAAAGTATGTATCTTCATAACAAGTTACTCTTCACTCTGTCAAGTCCATTTATGTATCATCTTATTAATGGGCAGATCTGTGTGATGTTTTAATTATAAATCCTATCTCATTATATATAGTATTACTGTAAAATTATGTTTACCTTTTTGTGTTAAAATCTCCAGGCCATTTGATTTCTTATTCAAATCCAATATTTGGCCTAAAGATATACAAGTTCAAAACTACTGCTTCTTACTTATTGGTGAATTTCTTGCTCTTTATTTTTCAGTCAACCCATCCAGTATTATTTTTTCAATGTCAAAGCACATTTTTGCTAAAATATTTTCTTTTAGTTATACTAGCCCTTATGAATCAGTCACACTAAAGATCTAGTAGAAGCAGAAGAGATCAAGAAGAGATGGCAAGAATACACAGAAGAACTATAAGAAAAAGATCTTAATGACTCAGAAACAACAATGGTCTGGTGGCCCACCTAGAGGCAGACAGCCTGAAGTGTGAAGTCAAGTGGGCCTTAAGAAGTACTGATGCCAATAAAGCTGTTGGAAATGATGGAATTCAAGAAGTGCTATTTAAAATCCTAAAGGATAATGCTATTCAAGTGTTGCACTCAATATCTCAGCAAATTTGGAAAACCAAGCAGTGGCCACAGGACTGGAAAAGATCAATCCTCACCCCAATTCCCAAGAAGGGCAGTACAAAATAATGTTCAAACTACCATACAATTGCACTCACTTCCCATGATAGCAAAGTTATGCTCAAAATCTTTCAAGCTAGGCTTCAGCAGTACTTGAATCAAGAACTGCCTGATGTACAAGCTGGGTTTGAAAAGGCAGAGGGACCAGAGATCAAATTGCCAACATTCGCTGGATCATAGAAAAAGCAAGAGAAATCCAGAAAAACATCTATTTCTGTTTCATCGACTATGATAAGCCTTGGACTGTGTGGATAACAATAAACTGTGGAAAACTCTTAAAGAGATAGGAATACCAGACCACCTGACCTGCCTCTTGAGAAATCTGTATGCAGGTCAGGAAGCAGCAGTTAGAACTGTACATGGAAGAACAGACTGGTTCCAAATAAGAAAAGGAGTATGTCAAGGCTGTATATTGTCACCCTGCTTATTCAAGTTATATGCAGAGTACTTCATGAGAAATGCTGGGCTGGATGAAGCACAAACTGGAATCAAGATTGCCAGGAGAAATATCAATAACCTCAGACATGCAGATGATACCAACCGTATGGTAGAGAATGAAGAACTAAAGAGCCTCTTGATGAAAGTGATAGAGGAAAGTGAAAAAGTTGGCTTAAAGCTCAACATTCAGAAAACTAAGATCATGGCATCCGGTCCCATCACTTCACTGCAAATAGATGTGGAAATAGTGGAAACAGTGGCTGAAATAATTTTCTTGGGCTCCAAAATCACTGCAGATGGTGACTGCAGGCATGAAATTAAAAGATGCTTACTCCTTGGAAGGAAAGTTATGACCAACCTAGACAGAATATTAAAAAGCAGAGACATTACTTTGCCAAAACAAAGCTATGGTTTTTCCAGTGGTCATGTATGGATGTGAGAGTTGGACTGTAAAGAAAACTGAGCGCCGAAGAATTGATGCTTTTGAACTGTGGTGTTGGAGAAGAGTCTTGAGAGTCCCCTGGACTGCAAGGAGATCCAACCAGTCCATCCTAAAGGAGATCTGTCCTAGGTGTTCATTGGAAGGACTGATGTTGAAGCTGAAACTCCAATAATTTGGCCACTTGATGCAAAGATATGATTTATTTGAAAAGACCCTGATGCTGGGAAAGATTGAAGGCAGGAGGAGAAGGAGACGACAGAGGATGAGATAGTTGGATGGCATCGCCGACTCAGTGGACATGGGTTTGGGTGGACTCTGGGAGCTGGTGATGGACAGGGAGGCCTGGCGTGCTGCAGTTAATGGGGTCACAAAGAGTCAGACACAACTGAGTGACTGAACTGAACTGAACTACAGGTGTATTATCTAGGGATCAAAGTCACTATAAATACAGAATAAGCCTCCTACTTAGTAACATGTTCAAGAGTCAAAAATGAATAAAAGTAATAATAATTATAAAATAATAATAGTAATATCAGGGAACTATGTTCCAAACACTCGTCTAAACACTTTGTTTAGATTATTTCAAATCTTCAAAAGTCTATGATGTTGATAATAACATATTCTCTTTAAATTCATAGTCATTAAATTTGAGAGATCTTTAGAAAAAAATAAATGTTTATTATCCAATTACGTAACCCAAGTGTGCAAGTAGTAATAATGTCACATAAACATAAAAGTGCCAGAGTTTACATGCTCATTAAGCCACATCAATAATATTTCCATGAAGTTTTCCTAGCTGATCTTTCCATCTGCTGCTGCTGCTAAGTTGCTTCAGTCGTGTCTGACTCTGTGCAACCACACAGACGGCAGCCTACCAGGCTCCCCCATCCCTGGGATTCTCCAGGCAAGACTACTGGAGTGGGTTGCCATTCCTTCTCCAATGCAGGAAAGTGAAAAGTAAGAGTGAAGTCGCTCAGTCGTGTCCGACTCTTAGCGATCCCATGGACTGCAGCCTACCAGGCTCCTCCGTCCATGGGATTTTCCAGGCAAGAACACTGGATTGGGGTGCCATTGCCTTCTCCAGATCTTTCCATCTAGAGTCATTTTAAAGCATATGTTTGGAACAACAGCCACTCAATTTGGGTCTCTGAGTGCAAAAGGTGGTGATAGTAGTGATGGTATGGAAATAAACATGTATATATCATCAATTACCCTCTCCATTGTGTACATGGATGCAAACATGAGAGGAGACAGTTACAAGTGTGGAGAAGGAAATGGTAACCCACTCCAGTGTTCTTGCCTGGAGAATCCCAGGGATGGTGGAGCCTGGTGGGCTGCCATCTGGGGGGTCGCACAGAGTCGGACACGACTGAAGCGACTTAGCAGCAGCAGCATTGACACTTTGAGGGCTTCCCTGGTGGCTCAGATGGTAAAGAACCTGCCTGCAATGCAGGAAACCCAGGTTCAATCCCTGGGTAGGGCAGATTCCCTGGAGAAGGGAATGGCTAACAACTCCAGCATTCTTGCCTAGAGAATTCCATGGACAGAGTGACAGTGACCTGGTGGACTACAGTCCATGGGATCGCAAAGATTTGGACACGACTGCACGATTGACACTTTGGCATTGACACTTCTGCAAATATTCAGATCCGGATGTAATTTCAATTCTTTACATTTGTTTTTTTTTATCCTTGCAAACTGAAAAAGTCAAATGGAAGCTATATTTCTAATAATATTTTGTGCATATAAAAATAATTATTTCTGGGCAGTTAAAATAAATGTTCAGCTTCTATAAAAGTCCTTAAAATCTAAATTAAAAAATTTTTAATTTAATAAGTCACAAAGAAAATAAACTTTTAAAATAAACAGTCACAATAATGGCTTTTGAAATACTGATTTCAAGTCACAATTCAAAACCTGTAATGTGTAACTATAAAGCATTTTGCACTGGTAGCTGTGTTTGGTAGTTACTTTTGTTATTTCTCCTCAAGAGAAATTAATACAAATATTTTTGAGTCTGAATTAAACAATGAAGTAAAAAATAAGTGGTCAGCATCAAAATACCCTATATTATGCCTTAATACAGAGGCACTGCTAGGAATAGCACCTGGGTTCTGTAATATATCCTACTACCATACATTAATTTTGGATTTAAATTTTAATTATCTTGACTCATTACTTGTTTCTGTACATGATTTTAATTACATACCTCATTATTCATTTTAATGCACTTGTATAATGTCTTGTACTGATCTGGAATTTCTTCTCTTAATGTTCATACAACCTAACTTTTTGGAAAACGTGCATATTTAATCAACTCATGCTGCTGCTGCTGCTAAGTCACTTCAGTCGTGTCCGACTCTGTGCGACCCCATAGATGGCAGCCCACCAGGCTCCCCCGTCCCTGGGATTCTCCAGGCAAGAACACTGGAGTGGGTTGCCATTTCCTTCTCCAATGCATGAAAGTGAAAAGTGAAAGTGAAGCCGCTCAGTCTGGACTGCAGCCTCCCAGGCTCCTCTGTCCATGGGATTTTCCAGGCAAGAGTACTGGAGTGGGGTGCCATTGCCTTCTCCAATCAACTCATAGTCTCCGCTTAAACTTTTGTCAACAATTTTTAAGTTGCATTGTACATTTTTCTTTTCTTGGAAAGTCTAATGAAACTTGAATAATCATAAAAATCATTTTAGGTATATGAAGGCATATTTTTTTCATAACTTGGCTCCTTAATCATTACTTAATTTATATACTTAGTTTGCAGGGAACAATGAAAAAATCCAATTACTCTTTCTTGAGAGGAATACAAACTTGGATCCATTAACCTTTATTATGTTCCAGATAGTTTGACTATATATCTGTTTATTCACTGTAATACTCCTCCAGTTTATTAAGTTCTAGTAAATACTGAATAAATGGTATCAGTTATTATGCGCTGATCTCAAATCTTTTAATTACTTTTGAATATAAAATTTTATTTCTATTCATAATACTATGAAGTAGGTATTACTGTTATCTCCATTTTTCTGATGAGGAAATGAAAGAAAAAGTTAGGGTAAGCTTTCTCAGGGCCAGACACCTAGTTATTTCATTCCCTAATCTGAATGCTTAACCAATGAGATATTAGGGCCTCATTCAAGTATAAGCGGAGAGACGATCTGTTTTACTGTTACCAAAACATGGCACATTGAAGAGCATGGTTTCAGTGGCAAACAGATATGACTCTGAGTCCTGATCCTAGACAGTTTAACTTCTCTGACCCTCCCTTTTCTCATCGGTGAATAACAGAATTTTTCTGAGGACCTGAGAAACTACCTACCTATATGTTGAGTGTTTTACAAACAGTAGTTCTTATATAATTAATTTTAAAAGCAATAATATTAAAATGAACAATAAATTGATTTGGAGTATTAGGATAAAGGATAAGGTATTTCAGTGAAAAACAGAGATTGGATGTGAGTTAAGAAAATGCCATTTCTATCCTAGAGGAAGAGCCATTTCATTTTGTAGTTTATGTAAGATCTAAGCTTTCCCAAGACTACATCTGAGTAGAGCCAGATGCAGCTGCTTCAGTTACTCAGATTATCTCTGATAAAGTCCATGGATAAATCCCTGAAGAGTGAAAAAACCTTTGGCATTCCCAATACTAAATAAGCTATTTGATTTTCTTTACTCTCCATGGAATAAGAACTGTTTGACCGTTTGCATTGATTATGTCTGCCATCATTTAAACACAGATGTCTCCACTATTAAAATTACCTAATTGTTTTAAAATACTAAGATAGGTTTTTCATTGTCCTAAGGGAAAAGATGAAAAACCCATATTCAATAGGAAGAATCAGATAGCACAGCTTAATACCTGGAAGAATTAACCCTATAGGATTAGATACACAACTGTTGCAGAGTGATCTAGGATACTTTGCACTTGAGATCCTGCCCCTTATATATGTATCCCCAGCATGACACTCTTTTACCAGAAAGGGAGAAGGGTAGAAAAATATCTCTCCTCTACAATAATGT
Organism: Bos indicus; assembly: GCF_029378745.1. NCBI lineage: Eukaryota > Metazoa > Chordata > Mammalia > Artiodactyla > Bovidae > Bos > Bos indicus. Next base: position 53,535,451 of record NC_091780.1, on the reverse strand, counting down.
TATTATAAAATCTCACCAAGTACCAGGTATGTGGTACTATATTCCTGAATTCACCAATATTTATATCATATTTAATTTCCTTTCCTGCTTTTCCTTATAACTTCCTACCTTTGTGCATATCTTAAAGCCATACCTATGAATGTGTCTATAAAACTGGCCAAAGAACGACAGTTAAGCAGAGGATTACAATAATTATGTGAAAAAAACCTTGACTTCTTAAAGCAACAAAAGTTCAGTAGGTAATTATGTTGAAATTACTTTTCTTGATCTTAAATTATGCAGATAATTTACCCAGACTGCTTTTTTATCTGGAATATAGAAATTTATATGTTTCTTTTGGAATATCAAGGATATTAATCTCTATGAAGCATTTACATAGCTTAAATACCCTTTTTAGTGGAAAATATAGTCAAGGTTAACATTGTAATAACCATGTCTATGAAAATAATATAATATACAGTGTATGATTTATTTAAAACAAAACATATTAGAGTTTTAATATATTTGGAACACGTTAAAGGTTCTAAATTGACCCTAAGTAGATTTTGCATATTTTCAAAAATTTTTGAAGTAAATTAGATGTTATGTCCTGTAAAAAAATGAAGACATATTTTTGCCAAATTATATATTTTTTAAAGATTTTGTGGGAACTCTCCTTGTGAATACTTGAAAAATGGTTGAATCTAATGCAATTTCATGACAACATCAGTAAAGTATACCATAGACATAGTTTTGAAATATTATTAAGCATCAGAATCACCTGAGGACTCTGTTAAAATGCACATATCTGAGTCCTCTAACATCTTTTTTTTTAAAAAAAATCTCCAAGGGAAAGGTCTGTTCACCAAAATTTCATATAGCATAGATTCCCGTGATCCTGACACTCAATGTAATTTGGAAATTATTACTGTCAAAAATATTGTTATCCTGTATAGAATTTAGGACTACACCAAATTTTCAAATAGCTTGCAAATAATATTTTACAAATATCTAAAGTGTATCTATGGTATCTTTCTTTATGATCATTCAGTATTAGGTCTGTGCTTTCTCTCTAAACTGAACCGCTTTAGAAAATGCACTTAGGTAGAAGCAAAAAAGCTGCCCCTTGAAAAACATGTAATTTAGCTGTGTGGATCCATTTATATGTAGAAATTTTTCTTTTTTTTCTCATTTTATTTTATTTTTTTATTTTTTAACTTTACAATATTGTATTGGTTTTGCCATATATCAACATGAATCTACCACAGGTATACACGTGTTCCCCATCCTGAACCCTCCTCCCTCCTCCCTCCCCACCATCCCTCTGGGTAGTCCCAGTGCACCAGCCTCAAGCATCCAGTATCGTACAATACTACACCATGTGCAACTGGTTTAACCATGGATGCAGAACTTCAGATGTGAGGTTGGAATATAAGGTTACGTGTGGATATTGCACTGCTCGGTGAGTCAGCTCTCTTAACTCCCATATTTTTTACAGGTACATATGTGTAACAGATATAATACATGCACATATACCTGGGATAGCATATTTGGAAGCTAATATACACTACTTTGGAGAAGGCAATGGCACCCCACTCCAGTACTCTTGCCTGGAAAATCCCATGGACTGAGGAGCCTGGTGGGCTGCGCTCCATGGGGTTGCTAGGAGTCAGACACGACTGAATGACTTCACTTTAACTTTTTGCTTTCATGCATTGGAGAGGGAAATGGCACCCACTCCAGTGTTCTTGCCTGGAGAGTCCCAGGGACGGCGGAGCCAGGTGGGCTGTTGTCTCTGGGGACGCACAGAGTCGGATACAACTGAAGTGACTTAGCAGCAGCATACACTACTTTAAATAAATATCAAACAATTTCACTAAGATAACAGACATTTATTTAAACTATTCTAGGTGCATTGATTTTGACAAACATATTCATTATAAAAAAGGGTTAGATATTTTTTATAATTTACAATAAGCCATCTTTACTATTTTTGTTTATTCTTATATCTTTGGCAACTAGAATAGGATTGGGACAGGGTTAACATTTAAATATGTGCAGAGTTATTGTGTGAAATACAGATTGACTTCAACTGATGAATTTGCCTTTGATTTCCAGAAACATGTAATATTTTATAACTGAAAGATACTTAATGTATCTGTGATCTCAGTAAAATTTGTTTATACTGCTTATGATCACTCTTTTTAGCTCTCATAATATGTAATGACTACTTAAGTTTCCCAGGTTTTACCTTATTAGCTTTGTAATATATAACCTGCTACTTCCAAAACAAGCTAAGTAAATACCATATGTAATTAAACCTATTTTCAAGCATACTATTGTTTTAAGCTTCATTCATTAACTATCACAGTAGTATTTTATTTTTGTAATTTTGACAGCCAGTGAACCACAAGTTCCAGGTGAATGGTATTTGAAGTTTCTATGACAGTATATGGGAGAAGGTGATGGCACCCCACTCCAGTACTTTTGCCTGGAAAACCACATGGACGGAGGAGCCTGGTGGGCTGCAGTCCATGGGGTCGCGAAGAGCCGGACACGACTGAGCAACTTCACTTTCACTTTTCACTTTCATGCATTGGAGGACGAAATGGCAACCCACTCCAGTGTTCTTACCTGGAGAATCCCAGGGACAGGGGAGCCTGGTGGGGCCGTCTATGGGGTCACACAGAGTCGGACTCGACTGTAGCGGCTTAGCAGCAGCAGCAGCATGACAGTGTATTGAATATGATTACTTCTGTTGAAGACTTACATGGACTTTTATGTATGAATGTAAATACCTCATAACAATAAGATTTAGATTATTGTGCTTCTGCTGCTGCTAATTTGCTTCAGTCATGTCCGACTTTGTGCGACCCCATAGATGGCAGCCCACCAGGTTCCTCCGTCCCCGGGATTCTCCAAGCAAGAACACTGGAGTGGGGTGCTATTGCCTTTTCCGTATTGTGCTTCTAGGCAGGTTTAATTCAGAAACTTCATTAACAATCGTGTATTATTTTCTGTGGACCTTTGAATTAATTTGTGTGTGTTTGAATTTTTACTGTGCCAGTAGCAAAGTTCAAATAATTGATAGACATTATAAAAACAATGTTAGAGTACTACATCCTTATTATCTTTGAATGAAAAGACAACTATAAGTTGTGATGCACAGCAAGTTACTAAATGTTAATGGCTTTTCTTTTGTCTTGATGTACTAATGCACACATGCATGCTAAGTTGCTCCAGTCATGTCAGACTCTTTGTGACCCTATGGACAGTAGCCCGCCAGGCTCCTTTGTCCATGGGATTCTCCAGGCAAGAATACTGGAGTGGGTAGCCATCCCCTTCTCCAGAGGATCTTCCCAACCCGGGGATCAAACTCGGGTCTTCTGTACTGCATGTGGATTCTTTACCGTCTGAGGCCCCAGGGAAGCCCTGGTGTACTAAATCAACATATAGATTGCATTAGAATATGATGCTCTTGCACTTAAGTTTTGGAATCACAATCTAACTCCTTTATCATGAACAAACTCCCTTATCATTTTTATTTTTCTCTTCATATACAACCTCTCATTAACTGTAAGTTTTTCTAGTCTTATTACATCTTTTGAGTTGCTCTTCAAAGTGAGCTGCTTTTCCTTCTAATCTTTTTTCAATACTCACAACTTTGGCCAAAGAACAGACTATGGTTCTGTGGCTCTCTCTTCCACTAGAACTCCTGTCTCCTAACAAACCCCTGCCAAATGATTTTCATCCTGATACCACTTTTACCATCTTTGTCACTCAGGCCATTTAACAAACTCCAGGACACTCATCTACTTTCTTCAGTGATTTTAGGTCACAGAGTCACAATTTTCCTTTTCAACTTGTCCTCTATCATCTTTTTAATCTTAAAAAAATGCACAGTAAAGACTCTTCTCAAATTCTGAACTCACTGTTTTTCAGATTTTTTAAAAAATAATAGCCAGGACATGGAAGCAACCTAGATGTCCATCAGCAGATGAATGGATAGGAAAGCTGTGGTACATATACACAATGGAGTATTACTCAGCCATTAAAAAGAATACATTTGAATCAGTTCTAATGAGGTGGATGAAACTGGAGCCTATTATACAGAGTAAAGTAAGCCAGAAGGAAAAACACCAATACAGTATACTAACGCATATATATGGAATTTAGAAAGATGGTAACGATAACCCTGTATACGAGACAGCAAAAGAGACACTGATGTATAGAACAGTCTTATGGACTCTGTGGGAGAGGGAGAGGGTGGGAAGATTTGGGAGAATGGCATTGAAACATGTAAAATATCATGTATGAAACGAGATGCCAGTCCAGGTTCAATGCACGATACTGGATGCTTGGGGCTGGTGCACTGGGATGACCCAGAGGGATGGTATGGGGAGGGAGGAGGGAGGAGGGTTCAGGATGGGGAACACATGTATACCTAATAAAGAAAAAAATAAATAAATAAGCCAAAAAAAATTATAATAATCTTCACTATATTTTAGGCAACCAACAAATAACTAACATTAAACTGTGTCTGTATCAGAAATGTCCTGTTTCCCATATTCTTAATTCTGAAATAATGTTTCTAGCCTTTCTACCTGTTTCATTTCTGTTAATTTTATTTATCACAACCCTTATTAACTTATCTGCCACACATGTCAGTAGTCCTCAATATCCTGCGTCTTCCACCCATACTTTTCCCATCCTAATCTCTAAACTCTTTCTCACCAAGGATCACACAGACCTAGATATTTTTCATCTGTTTCTCCTGTAGCTGGGGTATCTTCCAGTTGTTGGACTTTGATGAGTCCACTCTCTGTTACCTCCATTATCTCTTTTTTATTATGCAAAGTCATACTGCTTTTTTTTCCCTCTAAAATTGGAGAAATGTGATACAATATCATCTAATCACTCATTATATTTTGGCAAATTTTATTTATCACCTGATGCTAAGGACCCATATCCTGACCAGTTACCCTCAGTAATGGTAGTCCTCTCACTTCCACTTTTGTTATTTTACTGAAAGTATACAAATTTTCTCCAGTCGGCTGAGCAGCATCTGACTTACCTAAAGAAGAGCCCTAACAGCATGTCAGATGTGTGTGTATCTGACCCTTCACTTTCACCCTAACTCTTGATTTTCTCCAAACTCTGAAGATGTATCTCGCTTTGTACTTGTTAACACAATCCCACTGCCTCTAGATCCTTCAACTCTAGCCTCTTAGAAACTTTATTCTACTTTAATTGTTAGAGATGATCTTAGATGTTTCTAAACTCATATAGTTTTCATGAGGATATATTTATTTCTAAAACATATAACACCAAAAGGTCCCCTGGAGGAAGGCATGGCAACCCACTCCAGTATTCTTGCCTGGAGAATCCAATGGACAGAGGAGCCTGGCAGGATACAGTCCATACATTCACGAAGAGTCAGACATGACTGAAGCAACTTGGCCAAAGGTAACAAGGATAACACTCTCTTCTAAAATAGAAGCCCTATGATCTATAAGACAAGCTCAGGTTTTTTCAAAACATTGGTATCAAAGAAACACTGACAAATTAGAAAAGACAATTATCAGCCCCAGAGACAGCTTTGTCATTATAAAATGTTTATTTATAAAATGTTTCATAAAATGTTCAACTCTGTTACCCTACTCTCCATATGAGGCAGGGACACTATGTTGGAATTTCTGAGTCTATAGTAAAGGGCAGAATTTAGGATAAATTTTAGATATATAGTATTGCTAAAAGAATGAATGAGTGATATAGGTAATGATGACAAGCTGTTAGTTATTATCTTCTTTTGTTCATTCACCATGCAGCTTCTAAATTTTATCAGATCAGATCAGTCGCTCAGTCATGTCCAACTCTCTGTGACCCCATGAATTGCAACACGCCAGGCTTCCCTGTCCATCACCAACTCCCAGAGTTCACTGAGACTCACGTCCATCGAGTTGGTGATGCCATCCAGCCATCTCATCCTCTTTCATCCCCTTCTCCTCCTGCCCCCAATCCCTCCCAGCATCAGAGTCTTTTCCAATGAGTCAACTCTTCGCATGAGGTGGCCAAACTACTGGAGTTTCAGCTTTAGCATCATTCCTTCCAAAGAATGCCCAGGACTGATCTCCTTTAACATGGACTGGTTGGACCTCCTTGCAGTCCAAGGGACTCTCAAGAGTCTTCTCCAACACCACAGTTCAAAAGCATCAATTCTTCAGCACTCAGCCTTCTTCACAGTCCAACTCTCACATCCATACATGACCAGCATCCATCAAAACCTTAATCTTTTCAACTGAGAAAATGGTAAAACTAGTATAAATTATATCACAGTGTCCTTGGGAGAATAAATGAGCTAATATGTAGAACAACTGTATAATACTGCCTATCGCCTTGCAAACACACACACACACACACACACACACACACACACAAATGTTAATGATGTTATGACTTACTAAATATTTCCTTGCAATATTACCTCTGATCTCTGACACTGCTGTCAAAACCTCCTAACCAGTTAGCTATTGATGACCAAATTCAATGATCATACATTAGTCAGTCCTTTCTCCCTCACTTTCTGAAGCCTTTTTGCTCTTTACCTGCTCAGCCTACTATGAGACTTGGGGTTTCTGCATCACTTCACTATACTGGTCGTTATCCTGTCCCTCTGATTATTACCATTTACTGATGCTCATTCTATCTAGAAATTCGCTCTGCACTTAAAAGGTCTCCTCCATGATTTCGAGCTCAATGGCTCTGTTGATCTGATTAGCCTATAACAAGCTGTTTGACCAGAGCAGAGGCATTCCTGATTTGTAATCTCTACAGACAGCTCATTCCAAACTTAAAGGAGGTAATAGGCTTTAAAAAAAAAAGAAAAGAAAAGAAAGAAAAAAAAAACCTTGAATCACCTTCTCTATCTTTTCTCTCAGTTCAATACTCAGCTCAAATGCTAGTTTCATGAAGAATTTTCTGTATTCTTATTTTATATAATGTCCTTTAGTTTTGAAGCTGAAATAGTCCATTTTCTCCTAACCCAGTCAAATATTATTGTTAGCATTTTATCATGTACACTTGAATATTCACCTCCTCTTTCTCTAGACTGGAACAGTTTGATAGTAGAAAAGGTACTTTACCATTGCATGCCTTGCAGATCCCGTGCATTCATGCTCAGTCATGTCTGACTCTTTGCGATCCCATGGACAGTAGCCTACCAGGTTCCTCTGTCCCTGAAATTTTCCAAGCAAGGATACTGGAATAGGCTGCCATTTCCTACTCCAGGAGATCTTCCTGACTCAGGAATCGAACCCACATCTCCTGCATTGGCAGGCAGATTCTTCACCACTGAAGGCTTTTGACTAGGCAGGCACACAGTGTAATTGGCTGAATGGACTAAAGAGGGCATTATTATTATTTCAGAGTGAAATAATGAGATAAAAATCGGGGAGTTCCCTCAGGTCATCCATGCCCATTTGTGGCGCTAAGAAAAATTATAACCTGCAAAAGCATTTAATTAAAAGAGTTCCACACTTCCACACTTTTTTGTACATAATGTCTAATCACTAATGGTGAAGGTTGCATATTACATTCCCACTGCCACCTACAGATGGCATGATGAAAACAAAGCCGCCTTCCTCAGCTGAAAACTACAAACAAGGGACACATGCGCACTATTCTCCTTTTTCCTGTCAGGCTTTCGTTTCTTTAATCCTTTGTACCCTTTTTATTCCTTCCTTCCCTCCTCTCTTTTTCTTCTTTTCTCCTTCCTTCCATTCTTCTTTTTTCTGTTATTTTTTCCTTACAAAAATGTTTAACTTTAAACACATTGAATTTTATTTATTTTATCAAGGTTATATATGCATATAATTTAAAGCATCAGTTAGGTTTCCTTACGGTGTTAGAGGATGGGCTAAGGTGCTGAGAACAGCACTGACTTCTTTAGCTATTCTCTCTGCTTTACATTTTGGCCCTTAAAATAAACTTTACTTTATTATGACCTTGTCTATGCACTTAAAAGGAGATTTTATTATGTCCAACATGTCTAGGAATTTGGTAACAAAGAGTTTTTCTTTGATGTATATGATGCCATATTGCTAACATTTAAATTAAATGGTCTCCCTAGAAATTTCAGGTTTAAATCTGATTTTATTTTTTTTTATTTTTTAATTTAAAAAAAATTTTATATTATTTTATTTTTTAACTTTACAATATTGTATTGGTTTTGCCATATATCAACATGAATCTGCCACAGGTATACATGTGTTTCCCATCCTGAACCCTCCTCCCTCCCCGTACCATCCCTCTGGGTCGTCCCAGTGCACCAGCCCCAAGCATCCAGTATTCTGCATTGAACCTGGACTGGCGACTCGTTTTATATATGATATTATACATGTTTCAATGCCATTCTCTCAAATCATCCCACCCTCTCCCTCTCCTACAGAATCCAAAAGACTGTTCTATATATCAGTGTCTCTTTTGCTGTCTCATACACAGGGTAATTGTTACCATCTTTCTAAATTCCATATATAGGCATTAATATACTGTATTGGTGTTTTTCTTTCTGGCTTACTTCACTCTGTGTAATAGGCTCCAGTTTCATCCACCTCACTAGAACTGATTCAAATGTACTCTTTTTAATGGCTGAGTAATACTCCATTGTGTATATGTACCACCACTTTCTTATCCATTCATCTGTTGATGGACATCTAGGTCACTTCCATGTCCTGGCTATTATAAACAGTGCTGCAATGAACACTGGGGTACACGTGTCTCTTTCCCTTCTGGTTTCCTCAGTGTGTATGCCCAGCAGTGGGATTGCTGGGTCATAAGGCAGTTCTATCTCCAGTTTTTTAAGGAATCTTCACACTGTTCTCCATAGTGGCTGTACTAGTTTGCATTCCCACCAACAGTGTAAGAGGGTTCCCTTTTATCCACACCCTCTCCAGCATTTATTGCTTGTAGACCCACCTCCCAGAATAATGGGAAAAAAAGCAAAAATAAACAAATGGGACCTAGTTAAACTTAAAAGCATCTGCACAACAAAGGAAACTATAAACAAGGTGAAAAGACAGCCTTCAGAATGGGAGAAAATAATAGCAAATGAAGCAACTGACAAACAACTAATCTCAAAAATATACAAGCAATTCCTACAGCTCAATTCCAGAAAAATAAATCTGATTTTAAATTCTTGGGAGTTTGTATTCTAAAAGTCAGACTAGGTATTTGAGTCAATTATTTTTACTATAAACATTCATTCACATATTCAAACATTCATTTACACATTAACTGGGTAAATATCAAGTGTCTACGATGTACCAAACTTGATTCTAATTGTGGGATATACAATAATGTATAAAACAGATAAACAAGAAAAACAAAAATATTTAGCTAACAAGCTAGTGATACTATCTGCATATCTGACTATCTGATGTTTGGGATCTCATACATATATAATTTGCAAATACATAGTATATTCTACAGTTTAGTTTAGAAACATCCAGAAAAATATTATTTAAACTGAAAATACTAAAAGTTTTCCTTTTTGTTCATGGTTTTACTTCCAGTTAGTGGTAGGTTATTACATGATCTGTGTGAAGGTGTTTCTATATATTTTATTATACTAACATGAAGAACAACATTGAATAGATTTTCCTACAAAAACTAAGCTTACATAATGAAACATGGAATGGTAAATGCAGACACCACTCCATTTTTAACAATCAAATATATATAAATTTCAATATTTGTATAAATGTTCAGCCTTATGTTGACATTATCTAAGCATTCAATATCATTTTAGCATGAGATATTTATTTTTATAAATTTGTATACAGACCTGCTGAATCTTAAAGAAGAAACACTATTCTTAAAATAACTAATAATCTTGGAATTTTTTGAAATTTGATTTTACTAAATGTAACCTTATGAAATTTAACACTCAAATACTGACATCAGGATATTATGAAATTTAAGAGTGTGTGCAGTCATAGAGAAATATATATCACTTAATGCATCACATTTCATATATCTGAATGCCTTATTAAGACAGAAAATAATAATTAAAATATTAATATTGATAATTGTGTGCTGACACTCAAAAGTCCCTTGTTTTAAATTTAATAAGCTACATTTACAAAATTGTAAATCATATTTTCTCCTTTTAAACAGACTTTTTTTTTAAAACAGATTAGGTTTACAGCAAAATTGAAGAGCAAGTGTGTATTCGCCCTGCTCCCATGCATGCATAGCTTCCCCCACTACCAACACTTGTACCACATGCGTTTGTTCTAAGTGCTGAACATATACTGACACATCCTTATCAGCAGCCATAGTCCACACTTTGCTCCTGGTTGTTGCATGTTCTGTGGGTATGGACAAATGCCTAGTGACATCCATCACTGAGTATGATATGGAATCACTTCTTCTTACCATAAATAATATTCTGCCTTATAAATCCTCTGTGTTTTGCCTATTCATCACACGCTCCCACTAAGCCCCTAGCAGCCCCTTACCTTTTAACTGTGTCTATCAGTTCAGTTCAGTCGCTCAGTCATGTCCGACTCTTTGCAACCCCATGAATCGCAGCACGCCAGGCCTCCCTGTCCATCATACTAAGTGAAATAAGCCAGTTTGAAAAGGCTGTATCATGTATGATTCCAATTGCCTTTTCCAGGGTGTCATATAATTGGAATCATACATGGTGCAGCCTTTTCAAACTGGCTTTTTCCACTTAGTATTATGCAATTTAGTTCTCTTCATGTATTTTTGTGGCTGGATAGCACATTTATTTTTAACATGGAATAATGTTGCACTGTGTGGACGCACCATCATATATTTATCCATCCACCTACTGAAGAACATCTTGGTTGCTTATCAGGTTTAGCAATTATAAACGAAGTTGCTATAACATACAACATGCATGTGCAAATTTTCATCTGGACATGCTTTAAACTCATTTGAGTAAATAAAAACCAGTAAATGCAACTTCTGGATGATATGAAAAAAGAATGTTTGTTTTTATAAGAAACGGCCAGACTGGTTCCCAATGTTGCTGTATAATTTTGCATTTCTACCAGCATTGAATGAGAATTCCTAGTACTCCATATCCTTATGACAGCATTTGGTACTGTCAGAGTTCTGGATTTTGGCCATTCTGATAGGCGTGAGTGGTATCTCATTTTTGCTTTAATTTGTATTTTCCTAATGACTATGATATAAAGCATCTTTTCATATGGTCATTTACCATCTATACATTTTCTTTGATGAGGTGACTTTTCAGGGCTTTTAACCATTTTTAATAGGTTTTTATCAGGTTGTTTCCTCATTTATGAATTTTAAGAGTTGTTTATATATTTTGGAAGTCCTTTACTAATTTTTTTTTTTACAAGTATTTCCTCTCAGTCTGTGGCTTGTCTTCTCATTCTCTTGTCAGCGTGTTTCACAGGGAAAAAAAAAATTAATGAAGTCTAGCTTATCAATTATTATTATCAAGGGGTCATGACTTTGGTGTTTTATTTATAAAGTCATTGTCATGATCAAGTTTATCTAGACTTTTTTCTTGTTATCTTTCAAGAATCTTATAGTGTTGTGTTTTACATTAATACCTGATCCATTTTGAGTTAACACTTATGAAGTGTGTAAGGATTGTATCTAGAGTCATTATTTTGTAGGAGAATGTCTAGGTATTCTACCACCATCTGTTGAAAAGACTGTCTTCTCTCAATAGCACATCTTTTGCTCCTTTATCAAAGATTAGTTGACTATATTTATGTGAATCTGTATAAATCATTTTAACATCTGGTATTTAATAATTCCTATACATTCTTGTGGGCTTCCCAGATGGTGCTAGTGGTAAAGAACCTGCCTGCCAATACAGGAGAGGGAAGAGACACAGGTTCAATCTTGGGTCAGGAAGATCCCCTGGAGGAGGGCATTATAATCCACACAAGTATTCTTGCCTGGGGAATCCCATGGACAGGGGAGCCTGGCAGGCTACAGTCCACAGGGCTGCAAAGAGTTGGACATGACTGAAGCACCTTAGCCTGCACGCATACAATCTTATAAACATTATTGATATTCACACTTAATCCCACTGTCTAGAGAATACATCTTTCTTTTTCGTATTACCATTTCTATTTCAACTGACAATCACATTTCTTTCTGCTGATATTCTGAGGCAAATGATTAGAATTATTGGTTCAGGCGTGCTGTTTCTACATCTTCATCCTTGCTCCTTGTGACAGCTTAAGTATTTATCAGAACTTGCATAAAACTTAAATATCACCAGTCATCTATTCATTCATGTAATTTTCTGAATGACTTTGAGGTACTAGGCAGTGGTCTATGTTCTGTAATATCTTATTGTAAATTCAGTTAGATTTGTATTATATAGACATATATAAGTGGATGCATTTGTGTAAACATGTATATATATTTATTTATTTATATTTTAATTATAGTACTAAGATAATTTATTTCCATAATTGAAATATGTACAAAATACTTATTGAATAAACCATTACTATTTATGAGAAAGAAGAAAAGATATTTGAATCAGATCATTGAAAGGTTAGCTAGGGGTGCCCTAAAATTCAGGAACCCACAAGTAGTTCAGTACTGATATAATTTAGGATTATCCAAAAAGTTCATTTGGTTTTTCTGAACTTTTTGGAGAACCCTATAAAAAATGCAAAGACACACGTCAGTCAATGAGTCTGGATGGATAGATGAATACAGCACTATTAAAACTAAGGTATGGTTAGAATGTGGTATTTTTATCAAGGTGAAAATAAAATAAATAGGTCATTCTAAGATTATGTTTTTATTTGAAAAGAATATACTGACAGCACTGTGGAGAAATGACTGAAAAGAGTAAAAGCTGGAGACAGGGTACTGGTTATTTTAAAGCTTAAAATGAAACATAAACCTGAGATCAACTCAACGATGCTGAAATGGAGAGGAGGAAGCGGAACTAGGGAATGGTTCAAAGGTTGAATAACAGCATTTTATGAATGTTTGATATGCAATACACACAACAAAGAAGGAATTTAGGATCTCTTTTGGTTACTAGCACCAGTAATTGGATTCATGGTAGCACAATTTTCAGAGGCATAGAATAAGAAGGAAAAGTTCAACTTTTAAAGAGTAGAGAATTAGATTGTTTTTAAAAATTTGCTATAGAAGAGCCAGTCTTCTGAAGACGTTTATTTAGTTATAGTTAATCAGTCTCCCCTTCATGGATCATAACCTTATTGTGGCAAAAGGCCTCAATGAAGCTATGAGCCATGCTGTGTACGGCCACCCAAGATGGATGGGTCATAGTTGAGAGTTCTGACAAAACATGGTCCGCTGAAGGAGGAAATGGCAACCCACTCCAGTATTCTTGCCAAGAATAACCCATGATGAGTATGAAAATGCAAAAAGATATAACATTGGAAGATAAGACATCCAGGCTGGAAGGTGTCCAATATGCTACTGGGGAAGAGCAGAGGACAATTACTAATAGCTCCAGAAAGCATGAAGTGGCTGGGACAAGTGGAAATGACACTCAGTTGTGGATGTGTCTGGTGGTGAAAGTAAAGTCCTATATTGTAAAGAATAATATTGCATTGGAACCTGGAATGTTAGGTCCGTGAATCAAAGAAAACTGGGCATGGCTAAACAGGAGATGGAAAGATTTGAACATAGATATCTTAGGAATCAGTGAACCACACTGGTAGTCTCACATAAAGTTTACACCAGATTCATTACACAAATATAAGCTATTAAATAATACCTGTTACAGTTATGTTGTTGTTGTTATGTAATGATGATGATAAGTAATACTTACTGAGCTGCTAAGATATACCAGGCTTTGTTCTATTAAATATTAAGAGCTAACGTATGTCAGCTCACTAATACAAGCTCCACTTTAACAATTAAGGAGACAGGAACTGAAGAAGTTAAGTAACTTGTCCAGGGTCACATAACCAATAAACAGCAAACCCTAAACTCCCTGCTGAAACTGAGCAGGACCCTCTGGGATTCCTTAGCACAAAAGCCTTTCTGTGTTCCCACATTTCATTTTTGGGGGGTGGGGTGCACTGGGTCTTTATTGCTGCCCAGAGGTTTTCTCTGTTTTATAGAGAGCAGATTGCTATCTCTGAGACAGAACTCATTTCCCCTACACTGGCAGACAGTTCCCTATCCACTGTGTCACCAGGGAAGTCCCCCATTTCTTTATTAAAGGACTAGGCTTCATTCAGCCTCCATGACCTTCCCTGAGTTCCAATGGGCAGGTTCAAACGGTCACTGATTAAACAAGGGAGGGGATGTGGAAACTAGGGAGGAACAGTCAGGAAACAATAGTGCAGCCCTGGGGCAACGTTCAAACTACTGCACAATTGTATTCCTCTCACAGGCTAGCAAAGAAATGCTCAAAATTCCCCAAGCTAGGCTTTAACAGTACATGAACCAAGAACTTGCAGACATTCAAACTGGATTTAGAAACAGTAGAGGAATCAAAGATCAAATTGCCAACATTCATTTGGTCATAGAAAAGCATGAGAGTTCTAGAAAAACACCTACTTCTGCTTTATTGACTACACCAAAGTCTTTAACTATGTGGATCACAACAAACTGTGGACATTCTTAAAAAGATGGGAATACCAGACCACCTGACCTGCCTCCTGAGAAATCTGTATATGGCTCAAGAAGCAATAGTTAGAACTGGACATGAAACAACAGACTGGTTCCAAATTAGGAAAGGAGTACATCAAGGCTATATATTGTCACTCTGCTTATTTAACTTATATGCAGGGTACATCATGCAAAATGCTGGGCTGGATGAAGCACAAGCTGGAATCAAGATTGCCAGAAGAAATATCAATAACCTCAGATATGCAGATAACACCAACCTTATGGCAGAATGAGAAGAAGAACTAAAGAGCCTCTTGATGAAAGTGAAAGAGGAGAGTGAAAAAGTTGGCTTAAAACTCAACATTCAAAAAACTAAGATCATGGCATCTTCGTCCCATCATTTCATGGCAAATGGAAGGGGAAACAATGGAAACAGTGACAGACTTTATTTTGGGGGGCTCCAAAATCACTGCAGATGGTGACTGCAGCCATGAAATTAAAAGACGCTTACTCCTTGGAAGGAAAGTTATGACCAACCTAGACAGCATATTAAAAACCAGAGACATTACCTTGTCGACAAACAAAAGTCTGTCTAGTCAAAGCTATGGTTTTTCAAGTAGTCTTGTGTGGATGTGAGAGTTGAACCATAAAGAAAGCTGAGTGCCAAAGAATTGATGCTTTTGAACTGTGGAGTTGGAGAAGACTCTTGAGAGTCCCTTGGACTGCAAGGAGCTCCAACCAGTCCATTCTAAGCGAAATCAGTCCTGAATATCCATTGGAAGGACTGATGCTGAAGCTGAAACTCCAATACTTTGGCTACCTGATGCAAAGAACTGATTCATTTGAAAAGACCCTGATCCTGGAAAGATTGAAGACAGGAGGAGAAGGGGACGACAGAGGATGAGATGGTTGGATGGTATCACCGGCTAGATGGACATGAGTTTGAGCACGCTCCAGGAGTTGGTGAAGGACAGGGAAGTCTGGCATGCTGCAGTCCATGCGGTCACAAAGAGTCGGACATGACTGAGGGACTGAACTGAACTGGGTCAAGGTCTTGGTTCCCCCTCAAGGGATATACACAAGAATATCTTTGAGCTATTTTGTAGATACTGACACCCTCACCAGATGGGAAAATTTAACTACATGCTACCCACAAGCATTTAGACCCCAGACTGGTTGGAAGCAGAAGTTTGATGCTGCTGACTCCCGGTTACTCCACTCCTCAACTCCTCAACCAATCAGAAGAATGCTTTCTTTGAATTATTACCTGCGAACCCCTCCAGGTCAGGGCACATTGTACTGAGGGCACTAGACTGCTGTGGCCCTCTTTGCCAAGTAAAGCAATAAAATAATTCTTTTCTACTTCACTCAAAAATAAATAAATAAATAAAATAAAATGAATGGAAATGGGTGAGTTTAATTCACATGATCATTATATCTACTACTGTGGGCAAGAATCCCTTAGAAGAAATGGACTAGCCCTCACAGTCACCAGAAGAGTCTGAACTGCAGTACTTGGTGCTCCCACAAAAAGACAAAGGATCTCGGTTCCTTTCCAAGGCAAACCATTCAACATCACAGAAATCCAAGTGTGTGCCCCAACCACTGATACCAAAGAAGGTGAAGTTGACCTGTTCTATGAATACCTGCAAGACCTTCTAGAACTAACATCAGAAAAAGATGTCCTTTTCATCATAAGGGATTGGAATAAAAAAGTAGGAAGTCAAGAGATACCTGGAGTAACAGATAACTTTGACATCGGAGTACAAAATGAAGCAGGGCAAAGGTGAACAGAGTTTTGTCAAGAGAACATGCTGGTTGCAAACATGTTGCAAACACTTTTGCAACAATCCATGAGATGAGTCTACACATGGATCTCACCAAATAGTCAATACCATAATCAGATTGATTATGTTCTCTGAAGCCAAAGATGGAGAAACTATATGCAGTCAGCAAAAACAAAACCTGGAGTTGACTATGGCTCAGATCATGAGCTCCTTATTGCAAAATTCAGGCTTAAACTGAAGAAAGTAGGGAAAACCACTAAGTCATTCAGGTATGACCTAAACCAGATCCCTTATGATTATACAGCAGAGATGACAAATAGATTTAAGGGATTAGATATGATAGAGTGCCTGAAGAACTATGAATGGAGGTTTTTAACACTGTATAGGAGGTGGTGACCGAAGCCATCCCCAAGAAAATGAAATGGAAGAAGGCAAGATGGTTGTTTGTGGAGGCCTTACAAATTGCTGAGAAAAGAAGAGAAGCAAAAGGCAAAGGAGAGAGTGAAAGATATAACCAAATGAATGCAGAGTTCCAGAGAATAGCAAGGATAAATAAGAAAGCCTTCTTAAGTGAACAGAGCAAAGAGATAGAAAAACACAATAGAATGGGAAAGTCTAGAGTCCTCTTTAGTTTAAGCCTGAATTTGCTATGAGGAGCTGATGACCTGAGCCGCAGTCAGCTCCAGGTCTTGTTTTTGCTGACTGTATACAGCTTCTCCATCTTTCGCTACAAAGAATGTAATCATTCTGATTTCAGTATTGACCATTTGGTAATGTCCCTGTGTAAAGTCACCTCTTGTGTCGTTGAAAAGGGATGCTTGCTATGACCAGTATGCTCTTTTGGCAGAATACTGTTAGCCTTTGCCCTGTTTCATTTTGTACTTCAAGGCCAAACTTGCCTGTTACTCCACTGGGCCAGTCAGGTATGACTTAAATCAAATCCTCTTTGAATATACAGTGAAGAAAGCAAATAGATTCCAGGGACTGGGTCTAGTAAACAGAGTGCCTGAAGAACTATGCACAGAGAGGTGCACAATATTGTACAGGAGGCAGTGAACAAAACCATCCCAAAGAAAAAAATGCAAGAGGCAAAGTGGTTGTCTGAGGAGGCTTTACAAATAGCTAAAGATAGAAGAGAAGTGAAAAGCAAGGGAGAAAGGGAAAGGTACGCTCAACTAAATGCAGAGTGCCAGAGAATAGCAAGGAGAAATAAGAAGTTCTTTTTCAGTGAACAAGGCAAAGCAACAGAGGAAAACAACAGATAAATCCGCAACCTCAGATATGCAGATGATTCCACTCTTAATGGCAAAGTGAAAAGGAACTAAAGAGTTTCTTGATGAGGGTGAAGGAGGAGAGTGAAAAAGACAGTTTAAACTCAATTATTAGAAAAAAAAAAAAAAAGATCATGGCATCTGGCTCCATCACTTCATGACAAATAGAAGGGGAAAGGGAGGAAGCAGTGAGAGATTTTCTCTTCTTGGGCTCTAAAAATCACTGTGGATGGTGACTGAAGCCATGAAATTAGAAGATGATTGCTTCTTGGCAGGAACACACCTAGACACCGTGTTAACAACCTAAGACACCACTTTGCCAATAAAAGTCCGTAGAGTCAAGGCTATGGTCTCCCTAGTAGTCATGTACGGATGTGAGAGTTGGACCAAAAAGAAAGCAGAGCATTGATGAACTGATGCTTTCAGACTATGGTGCTAGAGAAGACTCGAGAGTTCCCTGGACAGCAAGATCAAACCAGTCAATCTTAAAGGAAATCAACCCTGAATACTCACTGGAAGGGCTGATGCTGAAGCTGAAGTTCCAATACTTTGGCCATCTAATGGGAAGCACAAACTCACTGAAAAAGACTGTGATGCTGAGATAGATTGATGGTAGAAGGAGAAGATGCAACAGATTATGAGGTGGCTAGATGGCATCATCTATTCAATGGATGTGAAGTTAGGCAAACTCTGGGAGATAATGAGGGACAGAGAAGCCTGGCATGCTGCAGTCCATGGGGTCGCAAAGAGTCAGATACGACTTGGCAACTGAACCACAAATGAGACCTCTTCAGGAAAATTAGAGATACCAAGGGAACATTTCATGTGAAGATGGACAGAAATGAAAAGAACCTAACAGAAGCAGAAGAGATTAAGAGGTGGCAAGAGTACATAGAACTATACAAAAATGGTCTTAACGACCAGGAAAACCACCATGGCATGGTCAGTCACTTAGAGCTGGATGTCCTGGAGTGTGAAATCAAGTGGGCCTTAGGAAGTATTACTACAAAGCTAGTGGAGGTGACAAAATTCCAGCTGAGTTATTTCAAGTCCTAAAAGATGATGCTGTTAAAGTGCAACACTGGATAGGTCACCAAATTTGAAAAACTCAGCAGTGGCCACAGGACTGGAAAAGGTCAGTTTTCATTCCAATCCCAAAGAAGGGCAATGCCAAAGAATGTTCAAACTACCACACAGTTTTGTGCTCATTTCATATGCTAGTAAGGCTATGCACAAAATCCTTCAAGATAGGCTTCAGCAGTATATGAACCAAGAACTTTCAGATGTACAAGCTGGGTTTAGAAAAGGCAGAGGAGTCAGAGATCAAGTTGCAAACATTCACTGGATCATGCAAAAAGCAAGGCAATTCCAGAAATACATATACTTCTGCTTCACTGACTAAGCTGAAGCCTTTGACTGTGTGGAGCATAAGAAATTGCAGAAAACTCCTAAAGAGATGGGAGTACCAGACCATCTTACCTGTCTCCTGCAAAACCTGTATGAGGGTCAAGAAGCAACAGTTAGAATCAGACATGGAGCAACTGACTGGTTCAAAATTGGGAAAGGAGAATGTCAAGGCTGCATATGGTCACCCTGCTTATTTAACTTCTATGCAGAATACATCATGTGAAATGCTGGACTGGATGAAGCTCAAGCTGGAATGAAGATTACCAAGAGAAATACCAGCAACCTGGTATTAGAGTAGTATGATACCACTCTAATGAAAGAAAATGAAGAGGGTCTAAAGAACTTCTTGATGATGGTGAAGGAGGAGAGTGGAAAAACTGGCTTGGAACTCAACATTAAAAATCTAAGCTTGTGGCATCCAATCTCATCACTTCATAGTGAATAGAAGGGGAAAAATTGGAAGTAGTGACACACTTTATTTTCTTAGGCTCCAAAATCACCGCAGACGGTGACTACAGCCAAGGAATTGAAAGATGCTCGCTCCTTGGGAGGAAAGCTATGACAAACCTGGACAACGTATTAAAAATCCGAGACATCACTTTCGGACAAATGTCCATATAATCAAAGCTATGGTTTTTCTAGTCGTCATGTACAGATGTGAGAGTTGGACCATAAAAAGGGCTGAGCACCAAAGAACTAACGCTTTTGAATTGTAGTTCTGGAGAAGACTCTTGAGGGTCCTTTGCACAGCAAGGAGATTAAACCATTCAAACCTAAAGGAAATCAACCCTGAATATTTATCGGAAGGACTGATGCTGAAGCTGCAGCACCAATAATCTGCCACGTGATGTGAAGAGCTGACTCACTGGAAAAGACCCTGATTCTGGGTAACACTGAAGGTGAAAGTAGAAAGCGGCGGCAGAGGATGAGATAATTAGATAGCATCGCTGACTCAATGGACATGAATCTGAGCAATTCCTGGATATAGTGAAGGATAGGGAAGCCTCGCATGCTGCACTGCCTGTGGTCACAAAGAGTCGGACATGACCTAGTGACTGCACAACAACATATCATTCTAGAATTCAAAGCAAACATTCGACTTGAGATAAACAATTGAGTTTATAAGTATTTAGGTGATGCCATTGATGATCTTGAGAGAAATCATGGATTACTTCTTTGTTCTCAACTGATAATTTTTCCTATAGCTTGTGAATCTTAACCATTGTGTTTATACAATTTCTTTTCTGTTCATGGATTTATTTCCCTTGCATTAGATTTCTTAAATGGTTTCTTCTTTCTTTTAGCAAAAAATAAACCAAAAAAATCCTTTTAGCAAAAGACTTTCAGTTCAGTTCCGTTCAGTAGCTCAGTCATGTCCTACTCTTTGCAATCACATGGACGGCAGCACACCAGGCTTCTAAGCTTTAAGGAGGAACTCAGTAATAAATAAAGTGAGTTTTAGGTTTTGATGATTAAAATAAAAGTAAATAGTTTTATTTTGAATATATCTCTAGATAAATAATGATTTATTAAATACTATTTTTTGTTTTTATTAATATTGCTTATGGATACATTAGTGCCAATATTGGGAGAAGTTTCATATGGAAAAAATTCATTTTTACAAAGTAGACTCCAGTAATATTGCCTCCCATTTACATTTACTTGTTAAAGCACTTACTTAATTTAATACTTTTGTAAAGGTACCATGAGGAGACTTATAAAAATACATAGTGCACATATTTTCTAAATATTTATATTTCTTTCGAATATTCTATATTTTTAAATTTATACTGAAATATAATAACCCAAAGGTTGTGGGAAAATAAAAGAGAAATGGTAATTAAATGCATTTATTATTAGATAATACAGAATTGCTCAGGAACTACCCAGTATTAAATGAATTTGGGGCCTTTAAATGAATTTTTAGTAGCTGCTTTTCATCATGCAATTTAGTGTGTTTTTATTAGGGTTTTTTTTTGTAATATTTTTTTGGCCATGCCACGTGTGAGATCTTAGCCCCCTGCCTAGGGATCCAGTGTGCACCCCTACCTTGGAAACACAATGCCTTAACCACCGAACTGCCAGGGAAGTACCAGTGTTGGTGGTTAAAGTGTTAAAAATTTGATTATTTTCCCTCTAAAATCTTGAAATAAGAAACCAAAATATGCATGTTTCTTTCACAGTGTGTTAAATTTAGATTTGAGAAATTTTGTACATGCAGAAACAGTTCCCAAAGTGTTAGATCTATTGGGAATAGGAGGGTTCCACTACGTTGACACGAACAATTCGGCAGTTCTCACCGCTTCTCCAAACACCGGTGTGACTTACATTAGTTACATGGAGATCTCCAAAGGAAGGCAAGGAACTGGCTGTAGACCAAGGATATTGGTGGATTGAGATGAGGTCACTATGACTTCCTTTCCTGGGAGACTGGAAAGGAAGTGCTAGAGCATCCTTTCTCCACATAAATGGACAAGTAACATGCTAACTTGATATATGTTAATCATTATATTTTCCAAGATGTGGAAGATAGAAACAAAATACTCACATCTGTAGTGACAAGAGGATAAGTAAACAAGAGACAAAGGGGGAAATAACCAAGTTTTGAGTTTCCTCTAGTTGATGTGAAAAAGCATACTTTTAAGACAAAAATATTATGAGTCAGATCTAACCTTCCTGATTCTTGATAGCCAAAGACTGATTTCGTCACATGTCTTATATTTATGTTAATATTCATAAATTCCCTAACAAACACATTGTTTCTTTCTTCAAAGATTAGAAGAAAAACCTTCTCCACATTCTACTTCATATTCATTTATTTTATTGTACAGTAATTTTCATTGCAAAAAGAAAGTGAATAACTGCTGGAGCAAGCTTAAGAAAACAGTAGTAATTCTAATGAAAATACAAGTTGTGTTAAAAACAAAACTAAGCAAAAGCAAACAGTGATATCTATAAGGTTTCTCCCTCTGACTTCTGCTTCTCTCTATTTTATTCTTCTCTTTATATGCAACTTGAAGCTTCAAATATATATTTTTCCCTTCTTCTCTCTACATCTTGGAGATGATGGACATCAACAGTTTCTTATTTTTGCATATTACATATTCTTTCATCTGAAGAGATGTCCTCTCTCATGTTTTCTTTCTCTTCCCAAGGAGAGAAATTTTATTTTCTCATGCCTACGTCAAACATACATGACTAGGGAAGAAGAATCATGATGTATAAAAACAATAGAATTTGCTACTGAAGAGGCCACGTATTTAAATGTGAGATGAAGACAGCAGAGTCTTGAAAATTTCTATTAACTTGGGAGTCAATTATGCAGTTCTCCTTTATGCCTGTCTACCTACCACTCATATTGGGATGTAAATTGCCTATCCATACAAAATGTTCATCTTACTTCCCTTCCCCATGACAGGCATTGCTAATTTGCCGTTATGCCTTTATCATCAAATTCAAATGCAGTCATTAAATCCTGCGAGGCAGAGGGCTCCAGGAACCTCCTTTAAATCAAGTGGCATGCAAAGTAAATCTAATTTCTCATATCTTTCCTCTCACTTTCTCATTATATCTCCCACCCATTCTATGAATATTATAAAAGGTACCCTTCACTGTGTGAATAATACCATAACTACAGTTCTCTCACACTACTCTGAGAAGATGCTTTTGGAGAAACAAAAAGATAAGAAAAATATATAAACATTTGTATGCTACATTGTCTCTAAGAACATTAATATTGCTTACGAGGATACTTACTTACTAAAGCTTCAAAAATCTCTAAGACCCAATATATACTAAGTAAACCTAAGGCCTGAATTTTATTTTTAATATCCCTAAATTTTCTGAACATTGATTATATATATAAATGTATCCTGGTTCTTAAATTGATTTTCATGCTTAATGGAACTTCTGTGTCAAATGCATATAAAACATTTTAATTAACATAAGTGCTATTATACATTTTAAAAAGCAAAGTATCATGACTTTAATTGCAACACATTAATGAAAGTTTAAATGATGTAATAGCATTTTGGTAAAGTGAATTCATCTTCACAAAGGATTAGTATTTAGGGGGTATAGCATCTACTTCCTGTTCTCTGAAATCAATGGAATTATGCTATTATTTTAAAATATACATCATTTTTATTTCAATTTTAAAGAGTAATTCAGTGGTCACTTTTCCCTATTTATATTCTGGGTCAGGCTATGTCCTAAAATTGGACTGAATACATTTTCATATTGTTTGCTCATATACTGGGCATTGGAAAGAGAAAAGGAGGAAAAGAACTGTGGTGCGGTTTCCTAACTTTCTTATCCTGATTTTATTTTGTGTTTATATTCTCCCTCTATCTTCTTTCTTTTCTCTTCTCTTTTTCCTTCCTTTTGTTCTCTTCCTTCCTTCTCTCTCTCTCCTTCCTTTCATTCCTTCAAGTGTTCCTCTGTTAGCTCTGCTTATCTGTCTTTCTTTCTCTCTTTATGCCTTCATTCTACTTGTATTATTCCTAACCTCTCAGAACAACCTCTCCTGTAATGAGCTGATGGTACAGCCCTTGCAATGATATTCTTCTGGTCACAGAGGGGCCAGAGAGACGCTAGGACATCAGGAACTTGGACTACTGCAGTTCTTATGGAAGACAGCAAGAGTCTTTTATTATTTCACCATTTTGATGTGTGAAGCAGCACATGTTTTCATTATGCAAATGGATATATTGTGGCTAATGCCTTAATTAAAAAATATAATTTATATTTGACAGAGAAATACTGATGATTTGCAAATAACAAAACACATAGAAAAAACTTAAAAAATTACTCTAGCAATTCAGTATGTTACTTTGAATCATCTTGGACTCGGTATATCACAATACTACACAAGATAGGAAGATTCTTTAAGAATTGCTGGGCTGATTGTAAAGTTGAGAATAGGAAAATCTCTATATATCATTCAAAATTGAAAGTAAGCATAACCTGAATTTTTATCATAGAGTTTAGATATTATAGTTAAAATTTTCTAGCAAAATGATTCATTTCAGTATGTCTTCAAGAAATTTTATTATTGAACTAAATATTTCTAATCAATAAATGAATTTGCCTATTATAACAATTGTTTTGATAATGTGAGTTTTTTTAAGGAATATACATGGAAACTAGTAGGCATTGCCCCATTCATGTTTTGTCAAAGTGACTTTTATGTAACTTTATCTTACTTATACTTGAAAGCAAAACTTTTCCAAATAAATTTTCAGTATTTTTCTCACTTTTATTTCCTTTCTCTATTAATCTATTTAATGTTTCCCATGGCATGTTTTCATTGTAAGAGGCTTAAGTTTCTCAATTTCAGGGCATTTTCCACATTGGAAAAAATTTGCATCACATTCTATGTTCTTTCACTCATATTTCTGCATTAGCACGTTTCTAAAACTTAGCCTTGCTCAGACCGTGGGTTTCTGCTGACACATAAAGGCACTGCTGCAGAAGCAGAACTAAACTAAATAGAAATATGCTTGCCTTTGCATTAATAGCATTTCCTACAGGCTTTTCCATAAAGATAATCCCAGAAGAAAGTATAAAAGTGAAACTTTTGTTACTATAAAACAATGACAAGAGTTTCTTCTTTTGTGGGTTATAAACACTTGCGAAGGTCAAAGTTAGCATTAGTAAAATGAGAAGAAATGTCCTGATATTTCTTTTGAATCCTCTCAGCCTTAATATCCTCTTTTTCTTTCTTCTCAAACTCCCTTTCCCGTTTTGAACCTAGTTCTTTCCCACAAAGAGAACCATCTGACACCCTCCCTTGTTGCCCTCTAAGATGATCCAAGCTCTAGTCCTTTCACTAGGAGAGTTGTATTCTCAGTGCTAGGTCAAGCTTCAACAGTACACAATGTGTTAGGAAAAATACAAAAGTAGACGTACTAGACTTACTTATAACACAGGGTTTGCAAAACCAAGGTGGAAAAGAAATTGCAACTGATCTTAGAATGTTTCTGGCAATCAATAAAATAACACAAATGCCACTTAACATTAAATGAAATTTTAGTCGTGATAAATAAATAATAATACTCTATAGATAATTTCTGGGCATTCTGACTTAATCTGCAGAAAACTGTCAGCATCTCCTTCTACTACATTTTTATGAGATACATGATGGTGGTTTTGTTTTTCTGTAGGAACTGACTTTTTGTACTTGGCTTCCCATCAAAATAAATTTTAATATTCGGAGTCAATATTTTGACTCATATATCTTGCCTTCTTAACTATGACAGAGGTTCCAACACCGTAATTTAGCATGAATGTGTGATACTTAAAAAAACAAAAATTTGAAACAGAGTAAGGCTTTGATTGACACCTCTCTAGGACCTGGGCTCCATGGGCTTTCTCCATCTAATATAACTGCACAATAAACATGTCTTTGGCTGAGCACCGAAGAATTGATGCTTTTGAACTGTGAAGACTCTTGAGAGTCCCTTGGACTGCAAGCAGATCCAACCAGTCCATCCTAAAAGAAATCAGTCCTGAATATTCATTGGAAGGACTGATGCTGAAGATGAAACTCCAATACTTTGGCCACCTGATGGGAAGAACTGACCCATTGGAAAAAATCTCGTGCTAGAAAAGATTGAAGGCAGGAGGAAAAAGGGATGACAGAGGATGAGATGGTTGGATGGCATCAGCGATTCAGTGGAAATGAGTTTGAGCAAGCCCCGGGAGCTGGTGATGAAAAGAATGCCTGCTATGCTGTAGTCCATGGGGTCATAAAGATTCAGACACGACTGAGAGACTGAACTGATTGATACATCCTAAGATGCTCTCACATTCTGGGTTAGATGCCTTCCTCTTCTTAAATGCCACTGAGTACAATTTAAAATCTGTTTTTATCCTTCCTCCCCATGCTTGCCTGTGTGCAAAAAATAAATAAATAAAAAAATAATCTAAAAGCTCTAATTGACACAATATTAGGGGAAAAAAAAGCTCAAGGTTCTAGGAGCATGGATCAGATTTTGAAGACATGATCTTCGTAATGTTGCTCTTTATGTCACTTACTCAGTCAGGCTTTGAACATAAACACAAAACCCCCACTCCCACCTCAAATCCCATTAATCATGCTCAGAAGCTTAGTGTACCCATATTTCAATTAGGCAGAGAAAGAAAGGGCAAAATACTATAAAAGTTCAATACAAAGCACATAGTGACAAATTGGCAATGATACTCCTACCTTTAATTTCTTCTTCAGGATTAAAAGTGTTTATGAACAAATTATACTATGCTAAGAGTTTGTAGTGATATAGAAAACAATGCCACATGTGCACATTTTTACTGGAGATGGCTTTGGTATAAGTTAAATTTCAATTAAAAGTATACCCATATTTTTCTTGCTTTCACCAAATTTGGTTTAAAAATATTATTACAATAAAGACAATATATTTATGGTTCACATCAAAGGAGCCTAGCCAGTAAATCAAAGTATGTCAGTGTTTTTTAAAATTTTATATAGCTTCCAGCAGGACTAAGGCAAGGTTCTGCTAAGGAATAGTAAGTGTAAGAACGACTTCGAAATTGTTCAAAAATTCACTGTTATTAAATACTTGCAATCTGTACTGAATTACATATGGAAAGCAGGCCAAATTAAAGAGGTGGGAAGAGTCTAAATGGCACAAACAAGAGAATCCAGAGAAAAAGACTAGAATCTGTGTGTGTGTGTGTGTGTGTGTGTGTGTGTGTGTGTGTGTGTGGCTTAATTATACTCCTCGTGTGCTACCTCATCAGTTGATGTGCATTCTAAAGGATTAACAGAGTTCTTTGAATCTGGCTTGCTCAGACGAGTTAAATGTTATGATTTCTTTTGCTTTCAGAACATCTAGAACACTTACATCATTTGTCATTAATAAATATATGTTTTTTAAAGGTATTATATGTTATTTAAAGGTATCTGTTGGCATCTTTATATGAACCACATAACCTTCTCATTTTGATGCTGACCCACAGACTCATCTCTAATATGTTTATAATATTGCTACTACCCATTCTAGGTAGGTATTTGATTCTCAGACAGGATGCAAGAGCTGCAACATGACACAGGCTCAGCTCACTCTTCGTATACCACCACAAGGCCAACATGACTGCAAGTCATGGCGGAGGGTTCCCTTTATACAAATTACCAAGGAACTGTGACTCACATGATAGCAACCTGATCTGATTTTAAATGTTTATTTTGGATTCATACTGACACTTCTCAACTACTCTGAACTAAGGTTAGGTGGGACAATATAAAGATTTTAATAGAAGCAAGGGTTAAAAAAAGGACATGAAGGACAAAATATACTTAAATTCAAAATAAACTTTGAAAATCAATGTGGCTGACATTAGGGAGATAGCAAAAAGACTTGAATATTTTTTATAATACTCTGCCAGAAGAACTGGAATATGTTTAATTGACGCCTCTGAGAGAGATTTTGGCTTATGTTTCAGGTAAAACATATTAAAACACTAGAGACTAATACTCATTAAAATATATCATTATAAGAAGATGGTGTTTTCAACAATGTATTAATTACACAAAAAACATTTAAATATCCTCAGCAGATAAGCTCTTAGCCCTATCAGTAAAAGTAACTTTGTGTAGTACATAAAATTAGGCTGTGAAGAACTGCTTTTTTCCTATCTTTAGAAGTATTAACTCTCAGTGCAATTAATTCCTAGAAATCAATATGCTGGTTCAGAGTAAAATCTTTTTTTTTTTTTTTTAAACCACTTCCGCTGGGTGTACGTAAGGAGTCTGCCCCACTTGAATTGTATTGTTCCATTGCATTTCATCAAGGAAATTTTAAAATGCTTCATGTGCTAAGGGTAAAAGCTTTCTAAATGGAAATTCATGTGTATGAGATCAATTAAAGGTAAGAGATACTTTACTGTAGCCATCAAAAATTGTGAAGTTACTGGAAAAGCATAAGCCATTGTATATTAGAAGATTGCATATGTGTTATATCTGTCTGTAATTTAATTCTATATAACAGATTTGAGAGAGAAAACCACAAATAAGTAGATGCTGCTTGAATGCTAATGAATGAGTTTCACTTGGTATATGATTTAATTTAATCATACATTTTAATAAAACTTATTTTAACTCAACTACCTCAGGAAAGAAAGAAAGAAGAAAATGCTAGTTGCTCAGTTGTATCTGACTCTTTGAGACCCCATGGACTATAGCCCGCCAGGCTTCTCTGTTCATGGAATTCTTCAGATAAGAATACTGGAGTGGATTGCCATTCCCTTCTAGTCTAACCTGATTATTATAATTGAAGAATGTTTTAGGAGGCAATATGAACCAAAAAGATTTAAATGATCCTTTTTAAAATAAAAAAACATATTTCATTATTAGTACAGCAAATCATTAAGCACAATATATCCTGCTAAAGACATATATAATTATTTTCAGAAAATAATAAGATTAACAAAAATTTTTCTAAAAATGTTATAGTGACCAGAATTTCCAAATGAAGTATTGCTGTTTTGTTTAAAAAGAATCTTTTAGGATTGTGCCTCATGTAGTGTGTGCTTAAAATATTAAAATATTTAACTGTTTTTAGCACATATGTATATGTATATATATATATATATATAATATATGCTAAGTGCTTGTTAACAGATTTGGAATATTTAAATTCTGTTCATAAAGTTATTTGCATTTAACTCTAAACATGTTAGAGGTTGAAAGCACATAAATTTAGTTTTTAAATTTAACTGATACCTTCATGTGACTTTTGTGATCACTCAAAAGAACTGAATTTTATAAATACATGATTTTAAATATGACCTGCTTGCCTTTTTTAAACACTAATATAATTCAAGAGTCTGGTGTGGTGATAAAGGTGGTATTTGATGATAGATTAAATAGGCAGATCACTAACTTTTTAAGCATATATGTTTTAGTGCTGTTTATGCTTTAGCTGTGAAAATGTATCTTTATAATCAAAATATTACTCAATAAAGTTATGGACAGTAAGGTACATTTTTTTTTTCAAACTATAAATTTTTTTTTTTTTTTTACTTATTAAATGTACGGTTTTTGCTCACATTTTTTTTTTAATTTATTTTATTTTTAAACTTTACAATACTGTATTAGTTTTGCCAAACATCGAAATGAATCCACCACAGGTATACCCGCACTCCCCATCCTGAACCCTCCTCCCTCCTCCCTCCCCTACCCTCCCTCTGGGTCGTCCCAGTGCACCAGCCCCAAGCATCCAGTACCGTGCATCGAACCTGGACTGGTGACTCGTTTCATACATGATATTATACATGTTTCAATGCTATTCTCCCAAATCTCCCCACCCTCTCCCTCTCCCACAGAGTCCATAAGACTGATCTATACATCGGTGTCTCTTTTGCTGTCTCGTACACAGGGTTATTGTTACCAACTTTCTAAATTCCATATATATGCGTTAGTATACTGTATTGGTGTTTTTCTTTCTGGCTTACTTCACTCTGTATAATAGGTTCCAGTTTCATCCACCTCATTAGAACTGATTCAAATGTATTCTTTTTAATGGCTGAGTAATACTCCATTGTGTATATGTACCACAGCTTTCTTATCCATTCATCTGCTGATGGGCATCTAGGTTGCTTCCATGTCCTGGCTATTATAAACAGTGCTGTGATGAACATTGGGGTACACATGTCTCTTTCCCTTCTGGTTTCCTCAGTGTGTATGCCCAGCAGTGGGATTGCTGGATCATAATGCAGTTCTATTTCCAGTTTTTTAAGGAATCTCCACACCGTTATCCATAGTGGCTGTACTAGTTTGCATTCCCAACAACAGTGTAAGAGAGTTCCCTTTTCTCCACACCCTCTCCAGCATTTATTGCTTGTAGACTTTTGGATCACAGCCATTCTGACTGGCGTGAAATGGTACCTCATAGTGGTTTTGATTTGCATTTCTCTGATAATGAGTGATGTTGAGCATCTTTTCATGTGTTTGTTAGCCATCTGTATGTCTTCTTTGGAGAAATGTCTATTTAGTTCTTTGGCCCATTTTTTGATTGGGTCATTTATTTTTCTGGAGTTGAGCTGTAGGAGTTGCTTGTATATTTTTGAAATTAGTTGTTTGTCCGTTGCTTCATTTGCTATTATTTTCTCCCATTCTGAAGGCTGCCTTTTCACCTTGCTAATAGTTTCCTTTGTTGTGCAGAAGCTTTTAAGTTTAATTAGGTCCTGTTTGTTTATTTTTGCTTTTATTTCCAATATTCTGGGAGGTGGGTCATAGAGGATCCTGCTGTGATGTATGTCGGAGAGTGTTTTGCCTATGTTCTCCTCTAGGAGTTTTATAGTTTCTGGTCTTACGTTTAGATCTTTAATCCATTTTGAGTTTATTTTTGTGTATGGTGTTAGAAAGTGTTCTAGTTTCATTCTTTTACAAGTGGTTGACCAGTTTTCCCAGCACCACTTGTTAAAGAGATTGTCTTTAATCCATTGCATATTCTTGCCTCCTTTGTCAAAGATAAGGTGTCCATATGTGCGTGGATTTAGTAAGGTACATTTTTAATTCTTCAGTTTAAAACAAAAACATAACACAGCATAAAGCATGTTGAGATGATTTATAAATTTGCAATTTGTAATTATTTCCTCTTCACATGGGTTTGACAGTAAACACGT
Organism: Bos indicus; assembly: GCF_029378745.1. Taxonomy (NCBI): domain Eukaryota; kingdom Metazoa; phylum Chordata; class Mammalia; order Artiodactyla; family Bovidae; genus Bos; species Bos indicus. Next base: position 53,504,739 of record NC_091780.1, on the reverse strand, counting down.
GGGTTTGACAATAAACACATTCAAGTCATTCAGGCCCCACAAGGCTTAAGAACAGGGCCAGCTGCATGTCTATTTAGAGGGAAGAGACTGATTACTTCCTAAGCCCACTGGGCTTCCTCTAACTATACAACTTTTGTTTTGACAAATTAATATATTTAAGTCATAAAACTATCTGTGATTTTAAATTCTTCACATATGGTTAAAATTGCCCATTTTTCTTATCTACAAAAACATAAAGGCTTTTCTTGCCAGTCCTTCATGCTTAAAACATGAAACAAAGCTCAGAAAAATATGTATTCTTCATCATATATTCTTGCAAAGTCATAATATATTTTTCTATATTTGAGAAATGTTGATCTCTGCCACTTCAGTAAGCCTTCCAATAAATTCTGCCCAATTCCCCTTCTGATCTAACAGAAATGTCCATACACCCACAAAGTACTATATTACATAAAAGGATGAAGCAAAATACCAGTTGAGATTCTAAGAATGGATAGAGCCCATTATTGAAAACATCAAAACAAATTCTAAGGCTAAATTCAAAGAGAACCTGATTATTGATGTGTCCATTCCCACAAACCCGGGGACTAAAGACCTTGGACTGGTTTGAAACCCTTGGTTAAGAGAGATTGGTGTATACACAATATTGATGGGGAGGGGTGGTATGGATGGGAATAGAGGACAAATATAAAAAGATTTTCTCTTGGCAACCACATTTCAGTATTTACCATAGGATGTAATTCTTTCACTGTTTCCTGTTTTGGAGGATGGATGGAGGCATTAGACTGGTTCTTCTCTCTGAAGTTGAAGGGAGAAAGACAAAAGAATTTTGGTATGAGTATGTGCAAGAAGAGAAGACTGTCACTCTATGCCTTAGACTACTGATTATTTATCCATCAGACTTAATATCTAGCTGGCGTAGAAAGTGTTCTAGGGGAAAGGGGTACAGATATTAAACAGATAATTCATACCTGCTCATGTTCTTGGTTCTAAAGAGATATGTGAGATAAATGACTAAGTGCTTGAAGAGAAATTATTTCAAATGACAAATTTATAAATCATCTCAACATGCTTGATAGTATGTTATGTTTTTGTTTTAAATTGAGGATTTAAAAAAGTACCTCACTGTTCATAACTTTATGAGATGTATCCCTGCTGAAGGGACTCAAATATATAAGAAACTTTGTACTAATAGTACAAAATTATACTTTTTTGGTACTATAGGACAAAATTATTACAGACCTGGAAGGGACAATGGTAAAGTTTAGGGGGGAGAAACAAGACAAGCAAATTGGATGCAGACAGGGATGAAGTTAGCTGGTAACTGTTGAAGTGAAATGAGGTCACTCAGTCGTGTCTGACTCTTTGTGACCCTGTGGACTGTAGCCTGTCAGGCTCCTCTGTCCATGGGATTCTCCAGGCAAGAGTACTGAAGTGGGTTGCCATTTCCTTCTCCAGGGGGATCTTCCCAACCCAGGGATTGAACCTGGGTCTCCTGCATTGCAGGCAGATGCTTTATCCTCTGAGCCACCAGGGATAACTGTTGAAGGCGTGTGTAAAATTAAGTTCATGTCAGCCACACACTCTGTTGTTGACCAGTAGAATGGGGCCAGCAAACTTGTTTCTACTTATACTGTTGTTTAGTCACTAAGTTGTGTTTGACTCTTTTGCAACTCCATGGACTGTAGCCCACCAGACTTCCCTGTCCAAGGGATTTCCCAGGCAAGAAACTGGAGTGGGTCCATTTCTTTCTTCAGGGGATCTTCCTGACCCAGAGATTAAACACATGTCTCTGACATTTCAGACAGGTTTTTACTGCTGAGCTCCCAGGGAAGCCCACTACTTATACCAGATGATGTAAATATTCCAACCAATAAAAAACAAGCACTGCCAACTCATGTGGGGCACAGGTTGCTGCATTTTAACTCTTGACTTTTCCATTTTCCATCCCCCAGTGCCAGACACATAGGACAAAAAGGGAATGTGAGAGCATGGGAAAGCATATTACAAAAGTTCTTACTAAGACTGAGCAGACGCACATTACTTAGTGAGCGAAGGTGGCACTTCGATTTAAATAAAATTGAAATGTTGAAACAGATACATTTAAGTCTTAATGCTAAATGTTGACTGAAATAATAACTTGTTTTACCCAGGGAATTCAGTACCCAGAAGGGAAGTTTTTTTGAACAGAGTATATTACCTTTACTAGGAAAGCAAAATAATTTCATGTATTAAAGCATTATTTTCAAAAGGTTTAAACATGCCTCATAAAAATACTGACTAGACAGTAATCAAAGTTTGATTAACTGTTTAAAGAGAGAACTTGAAAGATGTGAAGATCTGTATCACATCATTTGAGAAAATTTCCATGGTCATTTGAGGAAAGTTTGCTAAGTTGGAAAATAGATTGGTTTATGTCCCATAGAGCAATAAAATCTAAATGTTTTGGTCACCTTCTCTATTCAAGAGACATGATTTGCATTTCTTCAAACAAAATCTACATTTAAGCCTGTAATTTCAAGAGACAAACTTCTAATAAATAGTCAACAGTAAATCAAACAAACACACATTCCAAAGAAAATTAAGTGATATGTGAGTAGACCTATGAGACCAGGGGTCATCAAGATTTGTGTGTGTATGAAAATCCAGGTAATATTTTAGGCTCTGTGGTATACATAGTTTCTGATGCAACTAGTCAACTTTATCTTTGTAGAGTGAAAAAAAAGACAGAGATAATACAAAAAAAGTAGCATAGCTATGATTCAAAATAATTTTATTCATGGACACCAAAATGTGAGTTTTATACAATTTCTTTGTTATAAAAAATTGAACAGTTCTATGAAGACCTGTTCAACTGAAGTTCTACGTTCAACTGAAGTTGAACAGTTCTATGAAGACCTACAAGACCTTCTAGGACTAACACCCCAAAATGATGTCCTTTTCATTATAGGGGACTGGAATGCAAAAGTAGGAAGTCAAGAAACACCCAGAGTAACAGGCAAATTTGGCCTTAAAGTACAGAATGAAGCAGGGCAAAGGCTAATATAGTTCTGCCAAGACAAGACACTGGTAATAGCAAACAACCTCTTCCAACAACACAAGAGAAAACTCTACACATGGGCATCACCAGATGGTCGACACTGAAATTAGATTGACTATATTCTTTGCAGCCAAAGATGAAGAAGCTCTATACAGTCAGCAAAAATAAGACTGGGAGCTGACTGTGGCTCAGATCATGAACTCCTTATTGCCAAATTCAGAATGAAATTGAAGAAAGTGGAGAAAACCACTAGGCCATTCAGGTATGACCTAAATCAAATCCCTTATGACTATACAGTGGAAGTGAGAAATAGATTTAAGGGACTAGATCTGAAAGACAGAGTGCCTGATGAACTATGGACAGAAGTTCATGACACTGTACAGGAGATAGGAATCAAGACCATCCCCAAGAAAAAGACATGCAAAAAAGCAAAATGGTTGTCTGAGGAGGCCTTACAAATAGCTGGGAAAAGAAGGGAGGTGAAAAGTAAAGGATAAAAGGAAAGATATACCCATTTGAATGCAGAGTTCCAAAGAATAGCAAGGAGAGATAAGAAAGCCTTCCTCAGCAATCAATGTAAAGAAATAGAGGAAAACAATAGAATGGGAAAGACTAGAGATCTCTTCAAGAAAATTAGAGATACCAAGGGAACATTTTATGCAAAAGGGGGCTCAATAAAGGAGAGAAATGGTAGGGACCTCACAGAAGCAGAAGATATTAAGAAGAGGTGGAAATAATACACAGAAGAACTGTACAAAAAAGATCTTCACAATCCAGATAATCACGATGGTGTGATTACTCACCTAGAGCCAGACATGGAATGTGAAGTTAAGTGGGCCTTAGAAAGCATCACTATGAACAAAGCTAGTGGAGGTGGTGGAATTCCAGTTGAGCTATTCCAAATTCTGAAAGATGATACTGGGTAAGTGCTGCACTCAATATGCCAGCAAATTTGGAAAACTCATTAGTGGCCACAGGACTGGAAGAGGTCAGTATTCATTCCAATCCCAAAGAAAGGCAATGCCAAAGAATGCTCAAACTACCGCACAATTGCACTCATCTCACACGCTAGTAAAGTAATGCTCAAAATTCTCCAAGCCAGGCTTCAGCAATACGTGAACCATCAACTTCCAGATGTTCAAGCTGGTTTTAGAAAAGACAGAGGAACCAGAGATCAAATTGCTAACATCTGCTGGATCATTGAAAAAGCAAGAGAGTTCCAGAAAAACATCTATTTCTGCTTGATTGACTATGCCAAAGCCTTTGACTGTGTGGATCACAATAAACTGTGGAAAATTCTGAAAGAGATGGGAATACCAGACCACCTGACCTACCTCTTGCGAGATATGTATGCAGGTCAGGAAGCAACAGTTAGAACTGGACAGGGAACAACAGACTGGTTCCAAATAGGAAAAGGGGTACGTCAAGGCTGTATATTGTCACCCTTCTTATTAACTTATATGCAGAGTACATCATGAGAAACGCTGGACTGGATGAAGCACAAGCTGAAATCAAGATTGCAGGGAGAAATATCAATAACCTCAGATATGCAGATGACACCACCCTTATGGCAGAAAGTGAAGAACTAAAGAGCCTCTTGATGAAAGTGAAAGAGGAGAGTGAAAAAGTTGGCTTAAAGCTCAACACTCAGAAAACTAAGATCATGGCATCTGGTCCCATCACTTAATGGCAAATAGATGGATAAACAGTGGCTGAAGTTACTTTTCTGGGCTCCAAAATCACTGCAGATGGTGATTGCAGCCATGAAATTAAAAGATGCTTACTCCTTAGAAGGAAAGTTATGACCAACCTAGATAGCATATTGAAAAGCAGAGACATTACTTTGCCAACAAAGGTCCATCTAGTCAAAGCTATGGTTTTTCCAGTGGTCATGTATGGATGTGAGAGTTGGACTATTAAGAAAGCTGAGCGCAGAACAATTCATGCTTTTAAACTGTGGTGTTGGAGAAGACTCTTGAGAGTCCCTTGGACTGTAAGGAGATCCAACCAGTCCATTCTGAAGGAGATCAGTCCTGGGTGTTCATTGGAAGGACTGATGTTGAGGCTGAAACTCCGATACTTTGGCCACCTGATGTGAAGAGCTGACTTATTGGAAAAGACCCTGATTCTGGGAAAGATTGAGGGCAGCAGGAGAAGGGGACGACAGAGGATGAGATTGTTGGATGGCATCACTGACTCAATGGACACGGGTTTGGGTGGACTCTGGGAGTTGGTGATGGCCAAGGAGGCCTGGCGTGCTATGGTGTGTGGTCGCAAAGAGTCAGACATGACTGAGCAACTGAACTGATGTTTTAAAATATTCTTCTTTTGATTTTTTTCAATTAAAAATGTGAAAAACAAGCATTGCCTGTGGTCATATAAAAACGGGGTGGGCCAGATTTGGTCCTGGTGTTAGATAGTCTATGACATTTAAAGGAAACATGGTTGTTTTTTTTTTTTTTTTTATCTTTACATCCAAGTTGTATTAATATGTGATTACACATTAGTTAGTTGAATCTTTTCACACTTGTTCTACTTACAATTTGAAGTTCTTAGTTTAAAATATTTCAAAGGTATCGGGCCTTAACCAGAAAGACAAGGGACCCTTAAGCATACTGAGAAATAGGTTTTCTAGCTTTAACCTTATGTAACCCTAGATAGGCAAGTTACTTGGATTATTTGGACATCTCATAGCTCAGGCACTTGAGATAAATAATTTCTAAGGTTAGTCTTCGTATAAGACTATTTAATACAAATGAAAATTATTTAGGAAAATATTTTCTCTACATTGTTTTTTCACACTTGTAGAGAAATTTATGTCAAGTGAGAATTACATTCTCAATCTCAAACACATGTCATCATCTTCTATGTTTTATACATCTTTGTGTGCAATGGATTTGCATTTAGATTGACATAATACATTTATTTTCAGAGGATTCGCACCAACAATTATAGCCCTAGAAGCACTTATAAAACTGAGCAATGTTGAGGAGGGACAATATAATCAAAATGAAGTTGTATGAAATGTGGGCAATTGCTATTTTATTATAGGATTCTGAATGAAGAATCCAAAGTCAGGAGGAAAAAGGCATTCAAGACTAAATGACTTATCTAAATTAGATTCTAGTTCTATAAAAATTTCATAAGCAAAATTATGTCAAGGGGGAGAATCTAGATCACTTAGAAATTAATATGAAAATTATAAACAAACAAATCTTCTTTCAAACACAAGTGAAACACGAAAATGTATGGCCCATTCTGCCACCTGAAACTATTTTCACTTACGCATACTCCAGAGAAGAAATAAAATTTGAAGATAAGTATACTTTTTAATGCATAAATGATATGTATTAATGAAAAATATTTCAATTACATCACTGTTAACGAGACTGGTGACACTACCATAGAAACATCTTGTATTGTGATAGTTGGCAAGAGACTATTTCTAATTATCTCCTTTTATTGCATTGCTTCTTAGAGAGAGATAACTAGCCCATCTGAAATTTAAAATTTGAATAGCTTGTAAGAGTTCTGTTATATGTTTAGGACAGAAAGTGGGGGACTTAAATAATCTGAATATTTTATTTAAAATAAAAGTTTATATGGAAACCTTGTTATTCAGAAGTACTTTTTCTTCCAGATTATCTTTCTCCTTTCTCTGTATCTATTCAATTAAAAAATGTTCAGTTAAATAAAAGGGGCCTAATAAGCCCCACAGATTTACTGACCTTATTCTTTGTGGAAATATAAAGTGAATGAAAAAGCTTTCTTTGGCCTTTTCTTTATTCAGTTTTTATGTTTGCCACCTATATCCAGGAAAGGAAAACTTAAGAAAAAAATTTTTTTTACATAGACTAAGAAAACTAAGATCATGGCATCCGGTCCCATCACTTCATGGGAAATAGATGGGGAAACAGTGAAAACAGTGTCAGACTTTATTTTTGGGGGCTCCAAAATCACTGCAGATGGTGACTGCAGCCATGAAATTAAAAGATGCTTACTCCTTGGAAGGAAAGTTATGACCAACCTAGATAGCATATTGAAAAACAGAGACATTACTTTGCCAACAAAGGTCTGTCTAGTCAAGGCTATGGTTTTTCCAGTAGCCATGTATGGATGTGAGAGTTGCACTGAGAAGAAAGCTGAGCACTGAAGAATTGATGGTTTTGAACTGTGGTGTTGGAGAAGACTCTTGAGAGTCCCTTGGACTGCAAGGAGATCCAACCCGTCCACTCTGAAGGAGATTAGCCCTGGGTGTTCTTTGGAAGGAATGATGCTAAAGCTGAAACTCCAGTACTTTGGCCACCTCATGTGAAGAGTTGACTCATTGGAAAAGACTCTGATGCTGGGAGGGATTGAGGGCAGAGGAGTAGGGGACGACAGAGGATGAGATGGCTGGATGGCATCACCGACTAGATAGACATGAGTTTGTGTGAACTCTGGGAGTTGGTGATGGACAGGGAGCCCTGGTGTGCTGAGATTCATAGGGGTCGCAAAGAGTCAGACATGACTGAGTGACTGAACTGAACTGAAGAAAATGTTTAACATACATTAATATCCCAAATAAGAATTAGAGTACTGTAGAAATAATAGTGTATAAAAGTAATAGAACCTGCTTTGATTACCACAACTCCTGTTAATTATATGTCCACATTGTTTAAATCACTGCAATAATCACACCTATTATGTGCCTATTATGTTTCAAACAGTGTACTAGACAGAAACTTTTTTGTCCTTTTTTTTACGCAAAAGAAGAGACAAACAGAGACTATAACAAAATGGGAAGAATGTAGTCAAAAGTTAGAAAATTAACACAATAGGACAGTTCAACAGATAGAAAAAGAAATCACAGAAAACATCATTTGTTATAATGCAAAGTAAGCTTTTCCTTGTAGAATCATTTATGTTAAAATCCCTGGGGTATTGGTGAAGCTATGTCATGTAAGCTAACCTAAATCTTAATAAAGTATTTATTAAAGCAGGACAACAATAGAGTACAATAATATTAACATTAATAATTATAATAATAATTACAATTTCTTCAGCTAAATTTTATAAATATAAAGATTGAAGAAACATATGACTTAAATCCATGGGACTGAAAGCCATTACATTTTAGATTAACAAAATATAATTTTAAACAGTACGAAGAATTATATAGTTAATAAGTCAGTGTTATAAAGTATCAAGATAATATTTAAAATGTATTTTCATTTCCCTTTCTCCTTATATTTTGATACCAATTTCTTTCACATTAATATCCTTGCCCTAAATCACTTTTATTTATACATTTTATACATGTTATATACACCATGTTGTTTTCAGGTATCAATAAGAATTGCTTTTGGTCATTGTATGTTCTGCTTATGGACATATCTATAAATACATATTTTTCTAAACTAGGTGTGTAATTTAAATACAAACTTACCTTAACATTCACAAATTGCATCAAGTGACACAATGACAGTGAGCAACAGGATATATACATAACTTTGAACAACTTTCACACCTATTTCTATTGATGCCTCCATGACATTGGTAGAGCACTTATAAGAAACTTTGAAAGGTGACGCCTGAATTTTTTAGTTAAAGTTACAAAAATGCTTTCATGCTCACTCAGTCATGTCCAACTTTTTGTGACCGCCTGGACTGTAGCCCGTCAGGCTCCTCTATCCATAGAACTTTCCAGACCAAAATATTGGAGTGGGTTGCTATTCCCTTCTTCAAAGGATCTTTCCTGACCCAGGGATTTAACCCACAGCTCCTGTGACTCCCGCAGTGATAGGCAGATTCTTTACCACTGAGTCACCTGGGAAGCCCACTTACAAAAATATACCACACAAATGCATTGCATATCAAATATATCCCCATTGGCCTCTATAGTTTTAATGGGAACTTTTATTGGATTTAACATGAATATCCCAATTTTGAAGAAATACATGCATGCTTAGTTGCTTAATAGTGTCTGACTCTTTGTGAGACATGAACTGTAGCCCGCCAGGCTCCTTTATCCATGAAATTCTCCAGGCAAGAATACTGGAGTGGGTAGACATTCCTTTTTCCAGGGGCTCTTTCTGACGCAGGGATCGAACCCAGGTCTCCTGCATTACAGGCAAATTCCTTACTGTCTACAGTCTAACTTTTACTGGATTTAACATGAATATCCCAATTTTGAAGAGATACATATATAATCACAACTTTAATGTAATATAATATATAGAGTATAAATTATTGAGTATCTTCAAAGAATGTTCTAAAAATAAATACATAGAGGAATTCTAAATATTTCTTTCCATATCCAATGGTGTAAGTTGTTCTCCCCCTTTGGGGACTCTGTAGGCCACTATTGTAGCTCAATAATTTGCAGCTCAGGGATGGGGAAGGTAGGTTTTATGCTACTAGAATTTGGAGGTAATATATATCAGACTTTGGGGACGGATGACACGATATATGTTTTAATAAGTGTTTAAAAATCACTGGTCTGAAAGAAGAAACTTTCAAATCTGAATCCCAAAGACTTTTATTCCCCTATTATGTATCTAAGAATCCTTTTCTCTGCAATCTTCTTTCAAAGAACAAGAACTCTGTCAAAGAGTAAAATGGGATTAGAGAAAGGTCATGTTATTTAGAAATTATGCCACTGCATACTTAATAGCCAAATTTATATCCAATGATAAGGATAGTCTAAGAATTTTTACATATCATCCAGGTACGCAGAGAAGAACTGCAACCCCTAACATAACTGAAGCTCATTTTTACATTTGTAATTTGTCAGTAATAAATTTTAAAACAATTATTACGTTGCATATTAATTCATCTGTTAGCTCACATCCATGGGAGTGTTGTGGTTTCTTCCAAAACAAAAACAATAATATATAAGCATCAGAAGCCATGAGAAATGAGAATATACTGTAAATAATCAGGAAGGAGAGCATTTAACTTGTACTATCAATCATGCTACAATAATATCTAATGTAACTTTTAGAAATTGATTGGGTTGTATGAGCTGTTTATGTGTTTTGGATCTTAACTCATTATCAGTCATATCCTTCGCAAATATTTTCTCTCATTCTGTATGTGGTCTTTTCATTATTTTCAGTAGTTTCCTTTTCTGTGCAGAAACTTTTAAATTTAATTAGGTCTCATCAGTTTATTTTTGCTTGTATTTCCTTTGCTTTAGGACACAGACCCCACCAAAAACTTATTGCTAAAATTTATGACAGAGTGTTCTACCTATGCTTTCTCCTGGGAATTTTATAGGATCTGGTCTTATTTTTGTGTCTTTGATTCATTTTTAGTTTATTTTTGTGTATGGTGTTAGAGAATCTTCTAATTTCATTCTTTTACATATAGATGTCCAGTTTTCCTAGCACCACTTATCAAAGAGACTGTCTCTTCTTTGTATATTCTTGCCTCCTTTGTCATAGATTAGTTGATCATTGGTGTGTGGGGTTATTTCTGGGCTTTCTATCTTGTTCCATTGATCTATATTTCTGTTTTTTTTTATATAACTTTATTTATTTTGGGTTTTCCTGGGTTTTTGCTGCTGCATGGGCTTTTCTCTAGCTGCAGAGAGCAGGAGCTAATCTAGTTGTAGCCTGTGGGCTTTTCATTATGGTGGCTTCTCTTGGCAGAGAACAGGCTCTAGGGCACGTGGTCTTCAGTAGCTGCAGCTCGTGGTATCAGCAGTTGTGGCTCATGGGTTTAATCGCTCCATGGGATGTGGGATCTTCCCGGATCAGGAATCAAACCTGTGTCTCCTGCATTGGCAGGCAGATTCTTTACCACTGAGCCACCGGGGAGTCCTGCATTTTCTGTTTCTGTGCCAGTACTATACTATTTTGATTACTGTGGCTTGTAGTATAGTCTGAAATCAGCAAGCATGAGTCCTCCAGCTCTATTTTTCTTTTTCCACATTGTTTTGGCATCCAAGGTCCTTTGTGGTTCCATACAAATTGTAAAATTTTTTGTACTGATTCTGTGAAAAATGCTATTGGTAATCTATTGGTATTGGTAATGATAGGGATTGCATTGAATCTGTGTATAAATTGTTCATACAGCTCAACATCAAAGGAACAAAAAAACCTGACAGAAAAATGGGCAGATGAACTCAATAGACAGATTAAAAAAGAAAAAGAAAAAGACATGCAGGTGGATACCATACACTTGCAAAGATACCCAACATTGCTAAGCATCAGGGAAATGAAAATTGAAACTACAATGAGGTATCTTCTCACACCTGTCAGAATGACTATTACCATAAAGAACAAAAATACCATGTCAGCAAGGATATGGAGAAATAAGAATCCTTCTACACTGTTGGTGGGAATGTAAATTTGTGCAGCTACTGTAGACAACAGTATGTGTGTTTTACAAAAAACTAAAAATAGAACCACCAAATGACCCTGCAATTCAAATTTGTATATATACATATCTAAAATAAAAATACTAATTCAAAAAGACACACACAGCCTAAATATTAATAACAGCATTATTTGCAACTTCTAAGATAATAGCACAACCTAAGTGTCCATTGACAGATGAATAGAGAATATTTGTCACATATATATACATGTATAAACATCTATATTATGCATGTATCTATCTTTCTATACACACACAGAGATACTCAGCTATATGAAAGAATGGAATTTCACCATTTGTGACAACATGAATGGACTTGGAGCATATTACGCTATGTGAAATGTCAGGCAAATACTGTATGATATCACTTATATATGTAACCTAAAAAGTACAACAGACTAGTGACTATAACAACAACAGCAACAACAAAAGCAGACTCACAGGTATAGAGAAAAAATTAATGGTTACCAATGGGGAGAGAGACGAGGGAAGGGGCAGTATAAGGAAAGGGAATTAGGAGGTAAAAAGTATTATGTATAAAATAAGTTACAAGGAAATGCTGTTCAACATGTGGAATATAGTCAATATTTTATAATAACTATAAATGGAGTATAACCTTTAAGAATTGTGAAGCACTATGTTGTATACTGATACTCCTGCTGCTAAGTCGCTTCAGTCGTGTCCGACTCTGTGCGACCCCACAGACGGCAGCCCGCCAGGCTCCCCTGTCCCTGGGATTCTCCAGCCAAGAATACTGGAGTGGGTTGCCATTTCCTTCTCCAATGCATGCATGCATGCTAAGTTGCTTTTCAGTCATGTCTGACTCTATGCGACCCTATGGACAGCAGCCCACCAGGCTCCTCTGTACACAGGATTCTCCAGGCAAGAATACTGGAGTGGGTTGCCATTTCCTTCTCCAATATTGTATACTAGTAACTTGCATAACACGGCAACTAAAGTTCAATAAAAAAAGAAATCAATTGTGTTACTCAAATATTCATAAATGATTTCAAACCATTCCTTAAAACTGAATTGGTTTTACTTTCCAAATGCATGTGCTCTGCGCATCTTGACACATAAAATGTAAGTTGGCACGCTTGACTTAAATGCACAGATTGGTTGATTAAAACTCTAATGAACAACTTTAATCATTTTAGCATGTAGTTAATGACTTCCATCTCTGCCCTGGTTCACTGGTTAATAATGAAGAAATTGAAAAAGTGGTGTGTATAAGATAACTTAGCAAGCTGATTTTTTATCAAAGTCAAATACTGTGTCTTGATAGGGTGTCTGTGCACATGACAGACAGAAAAGTCCTTCAGGAAAGTTTGTATTTATCAAAACTATATTTACTTGCTTAGGTAAAATACGGATTCACTCCGTGACCTACAATGACACATTATTTATTTATTTTAATTCAGCCTAAGAGGGTAAATGCTATAATTAACATAAAGCTCTTTTCACCTCCTATTTATATATAACACACCCACCAGGGTTTGAAAAGTGGGGTGTGGTAACTCTACCTCATTCTTGGCTAGGATGAATGACTCATTAATTTTCTAAGCAGTAGAGCTCAAAGCATACTTTCTCTTTTCAAGTTTTAGAAAGTAGGTTTGCAAGTCCTGTGGGGTTTCCTTTACTATTCTAGGTCAAGCATCAGATTCTTTTATATAGAATGAACATCGCTTCTGAAAACTGCTTGTGAAAAGGACTGCATGTCTTTTAGAAATGTCAGGTTTTAGTCTACCACATGCCTCCAACCTGACTCTCTTCTTTGCTCCATGATATGCACACCGAACAACTGAACTGTGCACTAAACCAAAAGGAATGGAAAAATATGTTTTCCTGTTAGTAAAAATGTCCCTGTGAGATATGGAATAAAGTCTGAATATTTTTACTGTAGAACAGTGTATCAAGTTTCTCTTTAGTTCACTCATAATGTATTATTTAAGCAGACAGAAGGCTGAAGAGAAAAAAAATTGTGTTGAACAAGGCCTCGACTTTATAGTGTTGTAAATATAGTACAGTGACATGAGGGATCAGTAAAATAAACTGCTCCAAGCTGGCCAGTGAATCATGTATTTTATAAATACACCACATTTGCAAATGTAAAATAAGATGGGATACTATGGATTAAAGAAGGGTCAATTAAACTACATTTATGCTCTTTTACATACAAGATAACATGGGAGGGGAAAGATAGCATTCATTTTCATACCAATAATATTTAGAAAATAATGAAGACTACTTCCATACACCTCTAATAGCTTTTATGACCTCCATATTCCAAGAGGCCTAGAAAAGATAGTCTCAAATTCCTAATTTTGTGACCTGGCATATTCCAAAGCACCTCAAGTTTTCTATGAACTTCTCAAGGCTTGAATTTTTATGTCTTCCTTTGTAGTGGTAAATAATACTTATCACTTATGACTACTTTGGAAAAAAAAAAACCCTCTAATCCACTTCATGATTAGTTTTTCTAGCCAATGTCTGAGCTCATCAAAAATATTATTTTTGCTTTCTGAAGAAGGGTTTTCCAGTTGTAGTCACATTGCACTATATCTAGCCTACTTCAGCTTATAATCTATAGGAATGTGATTTCTTTCCCTCTCTCATTCCTTCAGGATGAAGAATTTTTCTTTACTCACACTTGATGTCTCTGCTACCCTATATTGTACTATTTCTCATTTTTTCTCAAAACATCAAATTCTTCATTCATACGTTGACAACGTGTCTTACCATTTTTCCTCTTTTTTCCTTTATAAAACTAAGGCAGATTACCAGATTACTGTTAGAACTGTGACCCAAAACACAATCTGCCTTCTTCCTTTTCCTGCAGCAGATGGTCAGGTGGATGGTATCCCTTCTGCACTTAACCAATCCACACACCCGGTCCTGGCACTGACCTGCAAACAGCCTTGTTTCTCCTTCTTCAAAAATACTGTTACCAGAAGCGCTGCCCATCATGTTCTATGAAAATTTAGATTCCAAATATTCTACTTTATAACTGCAGACATATACATAACTCAAGGTAAGACTTACAAGAGATATTATTACATACACAACTGTGACATGGGGTTTATATTGCAGGAAATTGAAAGAAAATAAGAAGTGATACAAGGAAGTAGATGGAAATAATGAAGTTATTTTAAAAATTGCTGGTTTTATAAATTTAAATGTTCACATAGGAGTGTTTTTAGTAAATTCTCTGATTGAATTTTCAAAATCCAAAATTTATTGATAAAATTTAATTATACAGCTACTCAGAATTCTGCTTTTCAAATCCTAGCTGGTTATTTCCCATATTTATAAAGTTTGATTAAAGTATGTCTTTATTATTTTTATTCCTATTTTATTGAGATATATTTGACATATAGCACTGTATATATTTACCATATACAGCATAATGATTTGACTTACATACATCATGAAATGATTACCACAATAAGTTTTTGCTGTTGCTGTTCAGTTGCTCAGTTGTAACTGTCTGACTCTTTGCAACCCCCTGGACTGTAGCATGCCAGGCTTCCCTGTCCTTCACTATCACCCAGAGCTTGCTCAAACTCAAGTCCATTGAGTCGATGATGCCATCCAACCGTCTCATTCTCTGTCACTCCATTTTCTTCCAGCCTGCTATCTTTCCCAGCATCAGGGTCTTTTCCAATGAATTGGCTCTTTGCATCAGGTGGGCGAAGTATTGAAGCTTCAGTCTCACCATCAGTCCTTCCAATGAATATTCAGGGTTGATATCTCTTAGGATTGACTGGTTTGATCTCCTTGCAGTCCAACAGACTCTCAAGAGTCCTCTCTAGCACTACAGCTTGAAAGCATCAGTTCTTTGGTGCTCAATCTTCTTTATGGTCCAGCTCTCACATCAGTACATGACTATTGGAAAAACCATAGCTTTGATTATACAGACCTTTATCAGCAAAGTGATGTCTCTGCTTTTTAATATGCTGTCTAGATTTGTCATAGCTTTTCTTCCAAAGAACAAGCATCTTTTAATCTCAAGGCTGCAGTCACCATCTACAGTGATTTTGGAGCCCAAGAAAATAAAGTTATCGTTCCCATTTTTTTCCCATTTTTGCCATAAAGTGATGGGACCAGAAGCCCCGCTTAGTGAACATCAATCACCTCATATAGATATAAAATTTTTAAAAAGGAAAAAAATCATTCCTTATGATGAGAAAGCTTAGGATTTATTATCTTAACAACTTTTGTACATAATATATAGAAGTGTGAATTATATTAATCATGTTGCATATTATATCCCTAGTGCTTATTTATCTTTTAATTGGAAATTTATACCTTTTGTCATCTTTTTCCAATTACACTTTCCCCACCTCTTGTAACAAAAATCTGATTTCCTTTTCAATAAGTTTGTTTTTGAAGTATAACTGACTTACCACACTATGTCAATTCCTGGTGCACAACATAGTGATTAGATATTTCTATACCTTATAAGATATCCTCAAAATGTCTACTCACCTTTGTGTCATCATATAAGGATGTTACATTATTATTGACTATATTTTTCATGTTGCACAATGTGAACTTTTCATATTGTATTAAATATGTTGGCATCCTTTAACCCTATTGTCAGTGAAAAGCAGTTGACAATCCTACATTTTAAGACTTTTGTTGACAATATTGAATTATTGATTGAAGCTAAAAAAAATAATGGGAAACACTAGAGATCTCATCAAGAAAATTGGAGATATCAAGGGAACATTTAACACAAACAGGGGCACAATTCAGGATAGAAATGGCAAGGACCTAACAGAAGAAGAAGAGATTAAGAAGAGGTGGCAAGAATACATGGAAGAACTTTTCAAAAAGGGTCTTAATGACCTGGATAACCATGATGGCATGGTCACTCATCTAGAGCCAGACAACGTGCAGTGTGAAGTCAAGTGGATCTTAGGAAGCATTACTACAAGCAAAGCTAGTGGAAGTTTTGGAATTCCGGGTGAGCTATTTAAAATCCTAAAAGATGATGCTGTAAAAATGCTGCACTCAATATGTCAACAAATTTGGAAAACTCAGAGGTGGCCAAAGTATTGGAAAGGTCAGTTTTCATTCCAATCCCAAAGAAAGGCAATGCCAAAGAATGTTCAAGCTACCATACCATACAATTACTCTCACTTTCACATGCTAATTAGGTAATGCTCTAAATCCTTCAAGCTATGTTTCAGCAATATGTGAACTGAGAACTTCCAGATGTACAAGCTGGGTATAGAAAAAGCAGAAACTATAGAACAAATTGCCAGTATCTGTTGGATCATAGAAAAAGCAAGGGAATTTTTAAAAATCTACTTCTGATTCATTGACTGCACTAAAGTCTTTGACTCTGTGAATCACAATAAACTGTGGAAAACTCTTAAAGAGATGAGAATACCAGACCACCTTACCTGCCTTCTGAGAAACCTTTATGTGGGACAAGAAGCAACAGTTAGAACTGGACATGGAAAAACAGACTAGGTCAAAATTGGGAAAGGAGTCTGTCAAGGCTGTATAATGTCACCCTGATTATTTAATGTATATGCAGAGTACATCATGCAAAATACTGGGCTGGATGACTCACAAGCTGGAATCAAGATTGCTGAGAGAAATATCAAGAACGTCAGACATGCAGATGATACCACTCTAATGGCAGAAAATGAAGAGGAACGAAAAACCTTTAATAAGGGTGAAAAAGGAGAGTGAAAAAGCTGGGTTAAAACTCAACATTCAAAAAATTAAGATCATGAAATCAAGTCCCACCACTTCATGGCAAAGGGTAAAAGTGGCAACAGTGACAGAATTCATTTTATTCTTCTCCAAAATCACTGTGGATGATGACTGAAGCCATGAAATTAAAAGATGTTTGCTCCTTGGAAGCAAAGCTATGGCAAACCTAGACAAAGTATTAAGAAGCAGAGAGATCACTTTGTCGACAAAGGTCCATCTAGTCAAAGCTACGGTTCTTCTATTAGTCATTTTACAGATCTGAGAGTTGGAGCATAAAAAAAGCTGGGCATTAAAGAATTGATGCTTTCAAATTGTGGTCTTGGAAAAGACTTTTGAGAGTCTGTTGGACAGCACAGAGATCAAACCAGTCAATCCTAAAGGAATTCGACCCTGAATATTCACTGGAAGGACTAATGAAGCTTCACTGAAGGTGAAGCTGAAGCTCCAATGCTTTGGCCACCAGATGTGAAGAACCAATTCATTGGAAAAGACCTGGATGCTGGGAAATATAGAGGGCAGGAGAACTGGGCGACAAAGGATGCAATGGAATGATAGCATCACTGACTCAATGGACATGAGTTTGAGCAAGCTCTGGGAGATAGTGAAGAACAGGTAAGCCTGGCTTGCTGCATTCATGTGGTCACAAAGAGTCGTTCATGACTTAGTGACTGAACAACAACAAAAGCAACCCTAGAAATCACTGTTTAGCAATATCTTTTATCCATACAATTACATATCTTACAAACAGTAAATTATAAATAATTTCAGAAGAAAATTTAAGTAGCATGAAAACTTTCTAAATAGTTTCACTTTTATTGATTTTTTCAACAATAGTTATTAGTTTCAAAAATTCTTTTATCCATATAATGCAATGATCAAACCTTTTCATATAGAGTTGATATGTACATGCTATTTGTGGATTTTTATATGAGAAAATTTACAAAATAAGAATTTATTTGTATTAGCCTAAATCTAAAAAGTAGAATAGGATTATTTTGTCATGGGCTTCCCTGGTGGTTCAGCTGGTAAAGAATCTGCCTGCAATGCAGGAGACCTGGGTTCAATCCCTGGGCTGGGAAGATCCCCTGGAGAAGGGAACAGCTACCCACTCCAGTATTCTGGCCTGGAAAAATTCATGGACTGTATATTCCATGGGGTTGCAAAGAGTCAGACACAACTGAACGACTTTCACTTAAATTTATTCTGCTATATTCTAAAATTGAAGACTATGTTTTTGGCAGATAACCTGGGCTTGAATTCTATCTTTAATTCTTATTATTATATATGTGACCTTTAGGCCTGTTGTTTTATATTTCTAGGCTTTCATCTCCTCCATGTTTAAGTTGGAAATAAAAATGGTGTTTTTCTGATTCCTGAGTTGCTGCAAAGGAACACACACACACACACACACACACACACACATATTTACAATGTTTGGTAAAGCTTTGATGAGGCCTTCCAAGTGGTGTAGTGGTAAAGAATCTGCCTGCCAGTCGAGGAGACACAGTAGACACAATCCCTGGGTCAGGAAGATCCCCTGGAGGAGGAAATGGCACCCTATCAGTATTCTTGCCTAGAAAATCCCATGGACAGAGGAGCCTAACAGTCTAAAGTGAATGAGGTTGCAAAGAGTCAGACATGACTGAGCATACACACGGTTAGATTTTTTTTCTTTAGATCCAGTAAATGAAAAGTATTTGTCAACTTGGATCTTAGCAATAATGCAAGATGAAAGTTACTGGAGAGATCTAAAGGGAGAGATGGAAAAGTATAGAACCCATCCTTTTAGAGCATAACAAGATTGGAAATAATATCTAAAATATCTGTCCATTAATTCCTTATGCCATAGATATAGCCAACTGAGTTCATAAAAGTTTTAAGTTAGCCACTCCCAAATGGAATGGATCTAAAGTTCTCTTAGAAGTATTTTCTCTTATACGTCCACCACCTCCTAATGCCAGAGTTGTTGGTATACTCTCTATAATCTTATCAGATTTATCTAGTAATTAGGAATTTGAGATTAGCAGATACATATCATTATATATAAAATAGATAAATAACAAGGTCCTACTGTATAGCACTTCCCTGGTGGCTCAGATGGTAAAGCGTCTCTCTACAATGCAGGAGACCTGAGTTCGATCCCTGGGGTGGGAAGATCTGCTGGAGAAGGAAATGGCAATCCACTCCAGTACTATTGCCTGGAAAATCCCATGGACAGAGGAGCCTGGTAGGCTACAGTCCATGGGGTCGCGAAGAGTCAGACACGACTGAGCGACTGAACTAAACTGAACTGAATAAACCACAATGAAAAGTACATACATATATATATATATATATATATATATACACATATAACTGAAAATTATTTATATATATAAAACCAAATCACTGCACACCAGAAACTAATCCAACATTGTAAATCAACTATACCTCTATAAAAATAATAAAGAAAAAACAACTAAAAAGAGGGCAAAGGATATGAACAACTACTGTATCAAGAAAGAGATGCAGATGGCAACCTAGTTCTTGAAGAATGCTCAATATAAATAGTCTCTGAGGGCATACAAATAAAATCACAATAGTATATGACACAAAAATATGAGAATATATCAGGAATGCTAAGTATGGTGAGGATATGGAACTACTTCAATTATAAAACATCATTGATGGGCAAACACTTTGGAAAATAGTGTGGCACTTAAAAAGTTAAACATATCCTTATTATATGTCTCAGCAATTCCACTCCTAAGTATTACTTAAGAGAAATGCAAAATTATGTTCATATAAAAACATACATCTGAATACTTATTTGTAATCAACAAAAATATTAAAAAAACATGCATAAACTGCTGTTCTTTTCAGCTTTGCAATATCCATGTAATGGAATATTACTCAGCAGTAAAAATGAACAAACTATACACAACAATATATTTCACATTTGATGGGCATATATTCAGAGAAAACTATTATCTGAAAAGATGCATGCACCTCAGTGTTCACTGCAACAGTATGTACAACAGCCAAGACCTGGAAGCAACCTAAATGTCTGTCAACAGAGGAATGGATAAATAAGGTGTGGTACATATATACAGAGGAATAGTACTCAGTCATAAAAAAGTGGATAATGCCATTTGCAGCAACATGGATGAACCTAAAGATGATCATGCTAAGTGAAATAAGCCAGAAAAAGACAAACATCATATGTGGAAACCAAAAAAGAAATTATATAAATGAATTTACTTACAAAACACAAATATACCCACAGACACAGAAAGCATATTTATGGATACCAAAGGGCAGTGGGGAGGGGTAAATTAGGAATTCATGGTTAACTTATACACACTTTTATAAATAAAATAGATAAACAATATGATCCTACTGTATAGCACAGGTAACTATAGTCAATATTTTGTAGTAACCTATAAGGGAGAAGAATATGAAAAAGAGTATTATACACACCCACACACACACACACACATATACAATTGAATCACTTTGCTGTAAACCTGACACTAACACAACAGTGTAAGTCACCCATACCTCAATTAAAATAAAAAAGCTCTATGCTTAGCAAAAAAAATGTATATATACACACATACACATACACACACACACACATATATATGTATATATATTTGAGTCTCAAGTACATTTTGCTATGTGAAACTTGCCAGACTCTTAAATCAGAAAAGTGAATTATTTCATTTATATGACATTTGGAAAAAGCAAAGTCTTGTGACAGAAAACAGATAAGTAGTTTCTAAGGTCTGTAAAGGAGAAGAAATTGCTACAAAGGGACACATCGTTCTATTATTTGTGATGATAGAACTGATCTTTGTTTTGATATGGTCACAAGACTACATGAGTTTGTCAAAACCCATAAAACCATACAACAAAACTTTTCTTACTTTATGCAAATTATATTTCCATCTAAAAAGGAAGTTACTGAAGAAAATAGTAAGAATCTCAAAGGAAGTTTTTACTAAGGAAAGGAAATTGAGACTCCTAGAAATTTATAAAGGAAAAAAATAACATGGTGAACATTTAAAAATATCTTGTTTAAATTCTCACTAGGCAGACTAAATATAGTATTTCTTCAAATTTACAAAATATTTGTTGCTTTTAAAAAATACTTATGCCAATGAATTTCAATACAATTATTTTCTTGAATAATTTATAAGTCATGGAAGTGTAACAAGATCAAACATAGGATATTCTAGTGTTCATTTTTAATAGCAGTGACTTTATACATTCTGGTATTTATTTTCTCATCCATTTTACTATCCTCAAAATAGACAACATGGTCCAAGATGTTGTTTGTCCTAGAATTCTAGTGCCAAGGGTACATTATCATAATAAGTAATTAGATGTAATTTTTACAGTTTCCTTTTCATTTGTTTATAAGTTAGTAAAAGAGAATGATATTTGGCACATTTGACAGTTTGTCTACATTATAAATTGAAACTGAAAATTTTTGCTTTCTTACCAAAGATGTTACCCCACTGAACAAAGGCAATAGTGATCACAAGCTGTGATTGTTAAATAATAATATAGAACATACGAATTCAATGTATATTTGAGGCTAAGGAAGTGTTACTAGTATCCAAAGTTTTAATGCAATATAATTGTCATTAGAAATCAATTAAATTGTCTCATTTTAAGAAACAGTAACCAAGGCCAAAAAGGCTGACCTACTTATTCAGGACAGTGCAGCCAAGTATTGTCAAAGGCTGGAATCAATATGGACCCACACACTACCAGTTTATTATCTTTTCTACTATAATATACAATTAAATATTTCGCTAAGATTTAATTACTAAAATATAAATAATTGTAATTCATTTCTATATTACTTGACAACAATGGTTACTCAACTTATAAACTACTAAATTCTGAGATAGATTGAGTAGTTCCTACAGTTATTACCAGTTTTTTGGCATAGAAAATAATTTTGATACTGTTTCCATATGAAAAATTATAGTCACATATAAGAATACTAATTTAACATTTACATCTAAACATAACTTCAGGCTATACTACATAGCAACAGTCATCAAGACAGTATGGTACTGGCACAAAGACAGAAGCATAGATCAATGGAACAGGATAGAAAGCCCAAAGATAAATCCACACACCTGTGGACACCTTATCTTTGACAAAGGAGGCAAGGATATACAATGGGGAAAAGACAATCTCTTTAACAAGTGGTGCTGGGAAAACTGGTCAATCACTTGTAAAAGAATGAAACTAGAACACTTTTACACCATACACAAAAATAAACTCAAAATGGATTAAAGATCTAAATAAATGTAAGACCAGAAAGCATAAAACTCCTAGAGGAAAACATAGGCAAAACACTCTCTGACATAAATCACAGCAAGATCCTCTATGATCCATGTCCCAGAGTAATGGAAATAAAAGTAAAAATAAACAAATGGACCTAATTAAACTTAAAATATTTTGCACAATGAAGGAAACTATAAGCTGGGTGAAAAGACAGCCTTCAGAATGGGAGAAAATAATAGCAAATGAAGAAACTAACAAAGAATTAATCTCAAAAATATACAAGCAGCTCCTGCATCTCAATTCCAGAAAAATAAGCAACACAATCAAAAAATGGGCCAAAGAACTAAACAGACATTTCTCCAAAGAAGACATACAAATTGTTAACAAACACATGAAAAGATGCTCAACATCACTTATTATCAGAGAAATGCAAATCAAAATCACAATGAGGTACCATCTCATGCTGGTCAGAATGGCTGCTATCAAAAAGTCTACAAGCAATAAATTCTGGAGAGGTGTGGAGAAAAAGGAACCCTCTAACACTGTTGGTGGGAATGCAAACTAGCACAGCCACTATGGAGAACAGTATGGAGATTCTTTAAAAAGCTGGAAACAGAACTGCCATATGACCCAGCAATCCCACTGCTGGGCATACACACCAAGGAAACCAGAATTGAAAGAGACACATGTACCCTAATGTTCGTCCCAGCATTGTTTACAATAGCCAGGATGTGGAAGCAACCTAGATGTCCATCGGCAGACGAATGGATAAGAAAGCTGTGGTACATATACATAATGGAGTATTACTCAACTATTAAAAAGAATGCATTTGAATCAGTTCTAATGAGGCAGATGAAACTGGAGCCTATTATACAGAGCGAAGTAAGTCAGAAAGAAAAACACCAATACAGTATATTAGCACATATATATGGAATTTAGAAAGATGGTAATGATGACCCTATATACAAGACAGCAAAAGAGATACAGATGTGAAGAACAGTCTTTTGGACTCTGTGGGAGAGGGCGAGGGTGGGATGATTTGAGAGAAAAGCACTGAAACATGTATATTAACATATGTGAAATAGATCACCAGTCCAGGTTTGACGCATGAAGCAGGGTGATCAGGGCTGGTGCACTGGGATGACCCTGAGAGATGGGATGGGGAAGGAGGTGGGATGGAGGGTCAGGATGGGGAACACATGTACACCCATAGCTAATTGATGTGAATGCATGGCAAATACCACCACAATACTGGAAAGTAATTAGCCTCCAATTAAAAAAAAAGAACAAAAACGAAGCAAAGACAAAAACATTGTTTTAAATAAACATACATGAATATATAAATAGAGAACTAAGCCCTCTTTTGGTCTTGAATGAGAGAAATTATTAAGAAATAACATAATAGATAGAAGATAGAAGTGAAAGTGAAAGTGGCTCAGTTGTGTCCGACTCTGTGATCCCATGGACTATACAGTCCATGAAATTCTCCAGGCCAGAATACTAGAGTGGTAGCCATTCCCATCTACAGGGGATTCCATCTCCAGGGGATCTTCCCAATCCAGGGATCAAACCCAGGTCTCCCACATTGCAGGTGAATTCTTTACCAGCTGAGCCACCAGGGAAGCCCAAGAATACTGGAGTGGATAGCCTTTACATCTTCCTGACCCAGGAATTAACTGGGGTCTCCTGCATTGCAGGTGGATTCTTTACCAACTGAGTTACCAAGGAAGCCCCAAAGAAATATATATTTACCCCTTGAAATCAGTTACACAATTTAGCCTGCCCTACTGCTAACACTCAACTCCTAAAACTCAAATTAGCTTTAGAAAATAGAACTTACGGTGTCAATTTATCCTAAAATTAGTATTTACAAGCTATCATGTAAGTAAGATATTTCATTGATAATCTTTTTGAAGTAGTTTTTGTCTGTATATATTTCAACTACCAGATTTATCAAACAACAATAAACTGCAAACTTCTCTTTTTATTTAATGTATTCTCAAATCTTTTCCTCACAACTGTGCTTCAGTTCTATATTTGATTTACTTTTAATAAGCTAAAGTATTTTTTCATGAAAGGTAAATTGGTTCTACCTTCTGAATTAGTGTACTCACAATGTTTTGTAACTTCTTTGACTCAGTACTTTAAAGATACTATTTTCTGACATGGACAATAGAGAGGAAATGTATAATTAGCATGGATTTTGGTTCTTTGTAGGAATCTTGGTATTTTTCCCTTTCTGATAGGATTCTTTTCTTATAATCCAGACATTTCTTCCAGGAAATATAGAGGCTAGTTCATTTGTTTAAAAACTGCCTACCTGTTGAACACAATGACCATGCCACTGCATTTCTACCACTGCGTTTTCATTTTATTCTGTTGATTTTATCAGCTTTCATTCCCATGCCTGACTTTTTCTTTCTCTTGGTGATAAGTGTTCTTTTCTTCCATATAACTTTACTTCTTTTTCTTGATATATGCCTATACATTATAATATTTAATATTAATCTGAATTTGTAGATGTTATTTTTATACTCTCTCCTTCTTATATCTAGTATCTAATTAGCTTGTTCTCTAAGCCAGATTTTTTAAAAATTACCATTCTTGTCATGAAAGCTAACTTTTTATGATTCATTAGTGTGTATTTCTGGATTTTATTGAGAAAACAAAAATGATGTTCTTTTACATTCTACCATTTTCAAAGGAGGAATGCTTTCATTTTTATTTTTGAATGCTACAGAATAAATATGGTAGAAAATTTCTAGAAACACTAAATTATCCTCCCCTCTCTCCTAATTTTTAAATGAGGGATACATAATATATATATTATATATATATATATAGTTTGCTCATATATAGAATGGTCACTTGTTTCTGTGAGAATCTCTTCTCAGTGAGTGAGCTTGCACCATCAGAGCTACCCACTGCTTTTACTTCAGTTTCTGGTTTTATTAATTCTTTAACTGAAAATGCAATCTGAGAAGCTCTCCTATTTCTGGCATTTAATTATCTGTAGTGCTATTTATTAACTGATAATCTAAAACTTTGTGTAGTTCTTTCTTGGCAATCTAAAACTTTGTGTAGTTCTTTCTTGGCAATCTAAAACTTTGTGTAGTTCTTTCTTGGCAAGAAATTCAGAAGACACTTCCCGGAGCACTTTCCATTGTCTAGGAAATTGTGTTTAGGAAATTGTGGTGCCAGAGTCAAGTCACCATTTTCCTTCTCTTTTGCCCCAAGACAGGCTGCAATGCTGGGGATTGTAGAAGTGACATGGCTATCTCCTCAGAGACATTAACAAGGGGAGTGTGAAGAAAGTATGTTCTGTCTGTTCAAGGAATCTACTTTCATACATTAAATCAGTGGTTTTGATATGTTTTATTCTCAGGCTCTTTTTCACCATTAAACCCAACTGAGAAACCAAAACAATTTCTGCCTACTTGGATTTTTCAATGTGTATTGTATTTACTGTCTTCCCTGGTAGCACAGCGGTAAAGAATCCACTGCAATACACGTAATGTTCCATTACTGGGTTGGGAAGATCCCCAGGAGAAGGGAATGTCTACCTACTCTAGTACTCTTGCCTGAAGAATTCCATGGACAGAGGAGCCTGGTGGGCTGCAGTCCATGGGGTTGCAGAGTTGGACACAACTAACACTTTCACTTTTTTTCACTTTCATTCATTGTCTTAGAACTTAAAATGTATCAGATCTCTCTAATCCGCCTTTACGTATATAAAACGTTTGTTATATATTTATTTTTAATATGTTCAAAAATGTTAGTAAGAAACCTTTTACCAAATACACCATGTAAAAATCAGATTTTCCAAAACAAATAAGAAAATACTGAGAAGAGTAGTTCAGTTTTGCATGTTATGTCTGGCTTGATAGAAAACACCTCTATTTTCATATCTACTGCATTCACCCTTATTATGCCAGAAGTTTCTGAAAATTTTTGGCTATATATCTGTGAGTGAATGAGTGTTAACAAGATAAAAGATAGTTTTATTTTTTATGAAAATAGTTTTCACCTTGCAAAATTCCTCAAAGGTTTGCCAAGGTTCCTACTGATTCGCAGGCCACACTGGGAATTTTGACATGCTGAGTCACTGTGAGGATGCTGCCTTAACACTTGGGAGTCACTAGTAGATCAGGCTAAGTGCATGGCTACCAGGGTTTTATTCACATATCTGTCACTTACTATCTCTATGTGCCAGGACAAGCTGCCTCAAAACTCTGTGTCTTGAGTTTTTCATCTCAAGCAAGAATGAAGCTAGTGACTACTTTCTGGCTTGCTATGAGGATTTAAGGAAGTTATTCTTAGTAAAATGTTTATGTATCTCCTCCCCTGAGATGTAGTAATCACTCAAAATTACTGTCTTTCAGAATGAACAACTGTATTTTTTCAAGTGGTAAATCTGTATTGGCTGAAAAATTATGGTTTAAAATATGCTTTACAGAATATAGAGATTGATGGATATTCACCATAAATTTTGAGAAGAGTATAATTTAATTGAGAGGAGTCTTCTTTTTTTTCCTGCCAAATTGAAAGATACAGCAGCAGAATTTGGTTGAGTAAGGCTGCCAATGACAGTTTGCCCTCTATTCTCTTGATACTTAGCATTGACTCCTAAATGTTTTGTTACACTCTCAAATTATAACCTCTTTGAGAGTCCAACTCTGGGAAGACTCATCAAGAAAGGTAGGAAAAATCTACTTACTAATTGGTCTAAGAAACATGTTCTTAAACATGTATAAGATCTTATTAAATATAATTCTGATTTATTGTAGAAAGGAAAAAATGGGCATATTAAATATCACTCTAGATTTATAAACAGTTAATACATGTCTCTAAAAATGCTTATTCACATAATATGTTATATTGTAACATATTATACAAAGTACATCATGCTATTATTTTAAATTTCATTTGTCTATATTATATATAATATTCATTATCATATATATACATACTATATACATATATATAATGTGGTAGATGACATAATATATACGAGTTATACTTATGCATTTGTTTATATATATATATATATATGGGCTTCCCTTGTGGCTCAGCTGTTAAAGTATCCACCTGCAATGCAGGATACCTGGGTTCAATCTCTGGGTTGGAAGGATCCCCTGGAGAAGGGAAAGGCTACCCACTCCAGTATTCTGGCCTGGAGAATTCCGTGGACTATAGCCCAGGGGATTGCAAAGAGTCAGACACAACTGAGCAACTTCACTTCACTATATATATATGTGGGTGTACTCAGTCATTTCAGTTGTGTCCGACTCTGTGACTCCATGAACCATAGCTCACCAGGCTCCTCTGTCCACAAGATTTTCCAGGCAAGAAAATTGGAGTGGGTTGCCACACTCTCCTCTAGGGCATCTTCCCAACTCAGGGATTGAATCCAGGTCTCCTGCATTGCTGGTAGAATCTTTACAGACTGAGCCAACAGGGAAGGAGCAGAAATGAGTTCCCACAGTCCTCACAGCTATTCTTCTTTATTCATGATGTCAAAAGACAAATCATTGTTTTATTTCACTCAAGAACATGTTGCTATCCATGGTGAATTTAAAACTACATAAAAGCCTCACAAATCCAATGTATCCATCATTTTCTTGTGCTCCTAATTGCCAAAAACACTTTCTTGCCTTTCACTCACAGAAAATATCTTGGCAGATAATCTCCATTGGTATATCACTTTTCTGCCCATCTTGTAAAGAGAAGCACTGGCTACCTTTGTTCTAGACTATCTTTCCAAGGCTATTTGTAGAGTAAACATCCTTAGAAGATAGATATAATATCTTCCTCTAGAAGAAACGGACAGGAATGCTTAGTTACCATATTAAAGTATCATGATTTCTTAAACCTCTGAGTTCTTCTCTTGTAACACAAATAACTTTGCCCTGCAGATATTACCTGGACCTCTTTATGTAACCTTCTAGGGACTGCGGCTTGGGGAAGCCGCACAAGGAAATGCTGATAGTCTAGCTATTGCTCATACTGTGAGTACTAAATTCTTGCTTCTCTGACCTATTATTGTTGCTTCTTCTACTACCTTCTGTGAAATTATAGCAGACTAACTTGTTAGCTCTCTAGGGGAAGGCTGTCTGGAAGGAAAAAGAAGAGAAAGAATGTTAATCCAGCCAATTAACAAGATGTGAGTGAAGTTTATGTGAACTGGTAGTGAACATATTGACTGAATTTTGTGGTTGACTGGGCAATAAATGATTCCACACTCGACTACCTATTAACATGGCTAAGTAAGGTAGGGGCTTGCTTGCTGAGTAGTATGAAATAGGTTCAAAGACAATTGCTCCAGAAGTGTCTAATTTTTTGCAAACTCTCCCCTGCACAAAGGAAATTTTCTTGTCAATCTGGTGATCAGCCTCAGGCCCACTACTGTAACAACTATCACTAGGATTTATCCTGAATGGACAGAAGATCCTCTCTGCTATCCAACAGTTACAGAGACGCATACTTGAAACACTGAGCATAAAAGAGGAAATTTTGTGCCTGCTGTGGAGAAAACCTGGTGAATCATTACAATTTTGGCTGGTTCACTTGGGAGGTAAGCCAATAAGACATTTAATGCTTGTTAAGAAAAAAAGCAACCCTGAGCTCCATAAGCTCAGCCCCTCCTGAAGTCTATCATGTCAACCTTAGATAAATTCAGAGTTGACAGTAAAAAGCCTCAGAATGTTTTGCAATGGGTTATGTCTTTATAAGAATGATATCCCTGAGATAGTAAAGTCCTTAGGGAAATCAAAGATGAGGCAATGACTCCTATTCAGACTCTTTTAATGCCCTGGAGATAGTTTTCCATGATGAAGAAAGTGAACCATTGGAAAATAAAAAACTGACTCAAAGAAATTCAGAAGGACCAAAAAAAAAAAAAAGTTTGAAGCTATTCCTATACCTGGGGAAACTCCATTAATCTTTATTTTGAAACTGAAAGGCAATCTAATAAATGTTGTCTTATATAACAAAGAGAGCAAATGTCCGGATAACAGATGGGATAAATACCTTCTCAAACAAGGTGGTGGTTGTTGTTCTGTTGCTCTGTCGTGTCTGACTCTTTTTGACCCCAGGGACTGGAGCACGCCAGGATTCCCTGTCCTTAACCATCTCCCAGAGCTTGCTCAAACTCATGTCCATTGAGTCAGCGATGCCATCCAACCATCTCGTCCGCGTTGTCCCCTTTTTCTCCTGCCTTCAATCTTTCCCAGCACCAGGGTCTTTTCTAATGAGTCAGCTCTTCACATCATGTGGCCAAAGTATTGGAGTTTCAATCTCAGCCTCAGTCCTTCTGTCGTGGCAGTGTGCAATTTCCTCAGTTCTGTCTCGCCCCAACAAAAATTTGAAGCAACGGATGTTAAAGCCCTCAGACAGACTGTGTCACAGCTCTCAGACAGATCAGTGTTACACCTCTGTGTGACAGCTCAGTTTTATTTAGAAAATAAAGGAAAATGCATCATTGAGGCATGAGGGTCTGCAAACCCAAAAGACTTGAACAGGAGAGAGAGAGAAAGCGAGCATGTGAGAGAGAGTGCGCGTGCACGACAGAGTGTAAGAGAGAGACAGTGAGAGAGAGCGAGAGAGAGCCCTGGCCCTTTGGCTCCTCTTTTTATATGTTTTTTCCTCCCCCTGGGCCTGCCCTATGTATATTGGGCTAGCCAGGAGTGCTGTTTTTTCTACCTGAGGGCCTCACTCTGGTCCTTGGACCTTCCTTTGTTCTATTTTCATGGACTTTTCCCTTCCTTGTCTTTTAGCCACCGCCATTCTGGACTCCTTTTTTCCTGTTCTAACTACCTAACACTTCTGATGAATATTCAGGACTGATTTCCTTTAGGATGGACTGGCCTGATCTCCTTGCAGTCCAAGGGACTCTCAAGAGGCTTCTCCAACACCACAGTTCAAAAGCATCAATTCTTTGGTGCTCAGCCTTCTTTATAGTCCAACTCTCACATCCATACATGACTACTGGAAAAACCACAGCTTTGACTATATGGAATTTTGTTGGCAAAGGTCTCAAACAAGGTAGTCACTGTGCAAATCAAATCCATGTGAACCAGAGGATATAAATCCCATAGCCATCACCAGAAGGCAAAGTATCTCTTGCTACTATAACAAAGAGTCCCCAATCTGTCAAAAATGATGACACTTCTGCCAGCTATAAAGCTTTAGGGGAGCTGAAAACATTGCACGTTGGTTTGGTTTATCCATAAATGACCATCACAGTACTGGGGGAAAAAAAAAAGTTTCTTCTTTACACCCTATGATCCCTTCCTCCCTCATTATCTCTGCCTCTGCTGCTTCCTAGAAACTGAGGCTAAAGGTCTTTTGGAACCCAAGGGGGACTGAAGAGTACATAAGTATACAGAGGAATCCGGTGAGGAAAAACCAATCAGACATTTATGGTTGTGTTTGATGTATACAACCATATCACCATTTTACTTCATCCTTTTTAGATCAAGAGGTTTTACCAATATTAAACTGATAATACTTAGGCAGGGTTCTCTGTGGAAGAGAGAAGCTGACATGACAATCTGAGTGTGGTCCTACCAGCCAATTCAGTGTTCTCTTATTTCTTGTATGAATGTTCAGTAGGAATTAATGTGCTATATGTTATTACTTCTTGGCCCTTTAAATTGGGGGTCCCAAACCTTCGGGCCATGGAGTGGCAGCTCCTGTCAGATCAGTGAGGCTTTAGATTAGAAATAAAGTGCACAACAAATGTAACGAGCTTGAATCATCCTGTAACCACCCTCCCCACCATTCCTGGCCCATGGAAATATTGTCTTCCATGAAATTGGTCACTGATGCCAAGAAGGTTGGGGACTGCTGCCTTAAATGATGGGGGTGTTGTCTCTTAATTGGGTAAATCCACATATAAAAAAGTACCTGAACTGGGGGCTTCCCTGGTGGCTCAGTGGTAAAGGGTCTGCCTGACAATGCAGGAGACATGAGTTCAACCCCTAATCCTGGAGGATTCCACATGCCATGAAGCAAGTAAGCCCGTGCGCCATATCAACTAAAAAGTACAGTCACAATTTGAAAGTGAAGAATTATTTTATTTGGTGGGAATGCACAGGACTCTGCCAAACATTAATGTCAATAGCTCTGAGACAGTAATCTCAATAGCTCTGAAAAAAACTGCCCCAAGGAGGCAGGAGAGGAAGTCAGGCTATATACAAGTTTGTAATAAAGGGAACAGGCAGTCTGAACATCAAGGATCAGATATTGAGTTAAGGAATTTAGCATTCTCTGTTTGGGAAGATGCAAGCCTCTGGGCTCACTGAATTCATTCCTTTCATATGCACCGCATCTATCTGGAGCAAATCCTGTTTCTTTGTTCTCCTTGCTTCTTGCATTCTCCCAGCTCCTCTTGCTTCCTGCATTCCTCCAGCTCCTCAGCAATCTCTGTGGGGTGGGGCAGCATCCCTTGGATGAAGTTTTGGGAGGCCTCATTCACACTGGAGGCCAGAAGTTGCTGATGGCAGTGACATTTCTTGTTTATTGATAAGGCAGGAGATATTTTCGTTGCACAGCCGCAACTGTTAAGCCTGTGCTCTAGAGTCTGGGAGCCACAACTACTGAGCCCACATAATGCAACTACTGAAGCCCATGCACCCTAGAGCCCATGTCTGACAATAAGAGGGGCCACCACAGTGAGACATGCACACAGCGCTAGACAGTAGTCCCCGCTCGCCACAACTAGAGAAAAGCCTGAAGAGCAATGAGACTCAGCATGGCCAAAATAAGTAAAATTATTTTTAAAAAATGGCCAGTACATTTGGTTCCTACCACAGTAATGATGCCTTCAAGTCACAAATCTCCATGAACGCTGCCCTTGTTGATTGGCTTCTATAGAAAGTGGAGGCAAGCTTCCTCTAGAGATACCATAGAAAGTTTTGGATTCAACACCTTTTATACATAGCTACTAGGCACACTCATTTTTAAAAGCAGCTGGGTTCTTTTTGGATTTGATAGCCTTAACCCATGGAAGGCAACTCTCTGGCCTAATATTTCCATTACAGACAGATAGCTCAGATTCAGTGACCATTAAGGTAGGCTGGACTCAATAAATCTTGCTTGTAGAAAGTAAATGGTATGGGTGAAGGATCTGCCAGATTGACCCCAGTGGTATCTTGACTATTCATGAGAAACTAAACAAAGTGACAGCTCTCTTTTGGGGAATCTTTATTCCCTACTTTCCAATCCAAAGCAAAGCTGGCCGTTCATTGAGATACCCAAGTCACAGATATTCCCATAAGGGCCTGGTCCTGATCTAGTGATGGGTCGGCTAAGCTGCAACCAGATGGCATCCATTATATTATTCAAACTCAGTGCCAGCTTTGCAGAACTAAAAATGGGTGTAAACACTCTCCTCGTTAGGCAGAACTCCATGGATTACCATAGTTCTGTCCAATATTTCTTGATGAACCTTGTTTAATTTTTACCAGTTCTTGGATTGTTAACTGTGGCCACTTGGAAAGTACAGGTTAGCACATTAAAGAAGTCTTTTTTGGGGCCACACTGTGGGAAGGGAAATCATAGCTGCTGACCTAACCATCTGGGTCACTCATGTCGATGTACAGACCCATTATCTGGTCAGGCCATCTGGAATCCAACTGCTGACTGAGCCTCTACATAGCAGATGGCAAGCATTTCATCATCACACCACATTTGGCAATCTACCTACATTATAGCATGGGCACAAAATAAAGGACTCTGTGTTTCTGATGCAGGGGCTATGACTGCATGAAAATCTTATGGCTTATACCAAACTTGACTTTTTGATGTGTGGTGAAGGAGGTCACATCATACTGGGCATGGACCCAGACTGGTTACACTGAACCTTTAAAGCAGTCACAGGCTTATCAATAGTGTCATACTACCATAGATATTTGCTCAAATTATAGTGTTGCTATTATAGTCCAATCAGTTAATTCTGGTCACATACTTATGATTCTTTAAATTAAAGCATGTCATGTTTCTACCTTTCCAGACAATTTTCACTCTGTTAATTGTTTGACTTTTATACAAATACCACCTAGCACTGGGCTGAAAGTCAAAGTGCTTTATAGACTTTCTATGCTGCCTTCCATCTGCAGGCTTCTGATACTGTTGAGTATTGGAATAATCTCCTGAAAAACTGGCTCAAAATTCCTTGAGTATACTTTCTTCACTGCCTCCTGATTCAAACACATTAGTAAGACAATTTGGTCACTAAATGCAGCTGTACCAAGAAAAAGATCACTTCTTGGCCAATTCCTGGGTAATTATCAAGATAGGAGTGTGTCATTACAAAGACCTATTTTGAAAATCTGAGATCCCACTTTGAAAGTTTCTTGGTGTTATGCTTCCCTTATTCTCCTATTTGCAACTCAATGCCATCTGAATGATATATTTTCTGGGTGACAGTCTCATCAAAAAGGATCCCAGACTCAAACTTAATTCTGGTTTGTAGCTCTCTTCATCCCTTGTTAGAATGACATAGCCCATTCTATCCAATGTAAAGAGGATAATGGACACCTAGGTAGAATACACTGCTTGTTGAGGCACCACACAGTGACTCAAAGACTCTACAGACTGAGGTGGGAGACATATTTTATTATAAATTTTATTTAAAAAGTGCCATTACCTCATGAACATACAAGGCTTCTGGATGGGGGGGGGGGGGGGGGGGGGGAATCTGTGTAAATAGGGTATGATTGAAAAAGCAGTCAAGTTTTAGTTACCAGAAAGGGGAAACTCTGATTTGCAGCACTGAAAGGATAGCAATAATCCAAACATCAGGGAGAGATTGGGAAGCTAGTATATTAGTGTCATTTGCATTTTTAGAAGAGTATTTGGAGGTTTTACATGTAGGAGGGCTTCATTGGTGGCTCAGATGGTAAAGGATCTGCCTGCAATGTGGGAGATCAGAGTTCAATCCCTGGGTTGGGAAGATCCTCTGGAAAAGGGAATGGCAACCCATTCCAGTATTCTTGCCTGGAGATTTCCATGAACAGAGGAGCCTGGTGGGCTATACAGTCCATGGGAGAGCAAAGAGTCAGGCACAACTTTCACTATCACTTTACATGTAGGAAAGTGGGCTGGTTCACTGGGGACATTGTCAACCTTACCACAGACTGAGGCAAGTCCTATTGGGAGGCTGCAACACTTAAAGTGTACAATGTTCATGACATTGTACAGGAGACAGGGATCAAGACCATCCCCATGGAAAAGAAATGCAAAAAAGCAAAATGGCTGTCTGGGGAGGCCTTACAAATAGCTGTGAAAAGAAGAGAAGTGAAAAGCAAAGGAGAAAAGGAAAGATATAAGCATCTGAATGCAGAGTTCCAAAGAATAGCAAGGAGAGATAAGTAAGCCTTCCTCAGTGATCAATGCAAAGAAACAGAGGAAAACAACAGAATGGGAAAGATGAGAGATCTCTTCAAGTAAATTAGAGATACCAAGGGAACATTTCATGCAAAGATGGGCTTGATAAAGGACAGAAATGGTATGGACCTAACAGAAGCAGAAGATATTAAGAAGAGGTGGCAAGAATACAGAGAAAAACTGTACAAAAAGATCTTCATGACCAAGATAATCATGATGGTATGATCATTCACCTAGAGCCAGACATCCTGGAATGTAAAGTCAAGTGGGCCTTAGAAAGCATCACTACAAACAAAGCTAGTGGAGGTGATGGAATTCCAGTTGAGCTCTTTCAAATCCTGAAAGACGATGCTGTGAAAGTGCTGCACTCAATATGCCAGCAAATTTGAAAACTCATTAGTGGCCACAGGACTGGAAAAGGTCAGTTTTCATTCCAATCCCAAAGAAAGGTAATGCCAAAGAATGCTCAAACTACCGCACAATTGCACTCATCTCACATGCTAGTAAAGTAATGCTCAAAATTCTCCAAGCCAGGCTTCAGCAATTCGTGAACCGTGAACTTCCTGATGTTCGAGCTGGTTTTAGAAAAGGCAGAGGAACCAGAGATCAAATTGCCAACATCCACTTGACCATCGAAAAAGCAAGAGAGTTCCAGAAAAACATCTTTTTCTGCTTTATTGACTATGCCAAAGCCTTTGACTGTGTGGATCACAATAAACTGTGGAAAATTCTGAAAGAGATGGGAATACCAGACCACCTGACCTGCCTCTTGAGAAATCTATATGCAGGTCAGGAAGCAACAGTTAGAAATGGACATGGAACAACAGACTGGTTCCAAATAGGAAAAGGAGTATGTCAAGGCTGTATATTGTCACCCTGCTTATTTAACTTATATGCAGAGTACATCATGAGAAACTCTGGGCTGGAAGAAGCACAAGCTGGAATCAAGATTGCCGGGAGAAATATCAATAACCTCAGATATGCAGATGACACCACTCTTATGGCAGAAAGTGAAGAGGAACTCAAAAGTCTCTTGATGAAAGTGAAAAAGGAGAGTGAAAATGTTGGCTTACAGCTCAGCATTCAGAAAACGAAGATCATGGCATCTGGTCCCATCACTTCATGAAATAGATGGGAAACAGTGGAAACAGTGTCAGACTTTATTTTTGGGGGCTTCAAAATCACTGCAGATGGTGATTGCAGCCATGAAATTAAAAGACGCTTACTTCTTGGAAGGAAAGTTATGACCAACCTAGGTAGCATATTCAAAAGCAGAGACATTACTTTGCCAACAAAGGTCCGTCTAGTCAAGGCTATGGTTTTTCCTGTGGTCATGTATGGATGTGAGAGTTGCACTGTGAAGAAAGCTGAGTGCTGAAGAATTGATGGTTTTGAACTGTGGTGTTGGAGAAGACTCTTGAGAGTCCCTTGGACTGCAAGGAGATCCAACCAGTCCATTCTGAAGGAGATCAGCCCTGGGATTTCTTTGGAAGGAATGATACTAAAGCTGAAACTCCAGTACTTTGGCCACCTCATGCGAAGAGTTGACTCATTGGAAAATACTCTGATTCTGGGAGGTATTTGGGTAGGAGGAGAAGGTGACGACAGAGGATGAGATAGCTGGATGGCATCACTGACTTGATGGATGAGAGTTTGAGTGAACTCTGGGAGTTGGTGATGGACAGGGAAGCCTGGCGTGCTGCAATTCATGGGGTTTCAAAGAGTCAGACATGAATGAGCTACTGAACTGAACTGAACACTTAAAAGCAATATTTTCTTTCCTTATATGCCATTTTCACCCCAGACTGTAATTATGGTTCTGAACCTAGGCATTAACCTGACTCCCTCTCAAATATAGGGCTTCTTTGGTGGCTCAGATGGTAAAGTGTTTGGCTGCAACAAGGAGACCTGGGTTTGATCCCTGGGTCAGGAAGATCCCATGGAAGATGAAATGGCAGCTCACTCCAGTATACTTGTCTGGAGAATCCCATGAACAGAGGAGCCTGGTGGGCTACATTCCATGGCATCACAAACGGTTGGACATGACTGAGCAACTAATATACACTCCATAATGTTGGTCTTGCACTTTAGCAGCAATATTTAGAGAAATGTAAGTGTTTATGGAAGCACTACTGGTAGATCATGAAAACCTCTGAAGACTCTGGTGATTTCTTCAAATTGAGAGAATAAGCTACCTTTACTTATTTACAAAAGCTTCCTGGAAGGACAAATCTTTATTTATATAAAACCTGTGGGCAGTTATTCATATGAATGGAGTCATCTAATTAGAAACTGTGATATAAAATTGGCTCCTGACAGCTAAAGTGACACTGATAACACTTCTGCCCTGCAAGGCATACTAGTAAGCCTCAACAAACTGGCAAAGATTATTTTAAATTAAAGGACTGTCCTCAGCTTCCTCTTTGTGGATAAGGCAGTGCCCGCTTAGTCACTGGGAAAGCCAGCTCTAGCTGAATCAAGGGATTGGATCTGATAGACAGAGTGCCTTAAGAACTATGGAAGGAATTTATAATAAAGGAGGCAATGATCAAAAAAATTCCCAAGGGGGAAAAATATAAAAAGTCAAAATAGTTGTGTGAGGAGGCCTTATAAATAGCTGAAAAAAGAAATGAAAGGCAAGATATATCCATATGAATGCAGAGTTCCAAATAATAGCAAAGAAAGATAAGAAAGCTTTCCTCAGTGATCAATGCAAAGAAATAGAGAAAAACAATAGAATGGGACTGTCTTCAAGAAAACTAGAGATACCAAGAACTGTCTTCAAGAAAACTAGAGATACCAAGGGAACATTTCACGCAAAGATTGGCACAATGAAGGACAGAAATAGTATGAACCTAACAGAAGCAGAAGATATTAAGAAGAGGTGGCAAGAATACACAGAAGAATTATACAAAAAAGAACTTCATGACACAGATAACCGTGATGGTGTGATCACTCACCTAGAGCCGGATAACCTAGAGTGCAAAGTCAAGTGGGCCTTAGGAAGCACCAGTACAAACAAAGCTAGTGGAGGTGATGGAATTCCAGGTGAGCTACTTCAAATCCTAGAAGATGATACTGTGAAACTACTGCACTCTGTATGCCAACAAATTTGGAAAATTCAGCAATGGCCACAGGCCTGGAGAGATCAGTTTTCATTCCAATCCCAAAGAAAGGCAATGCCAAAGAATGTTCAAACTACCACACAATTGCAGTCATCTCACAGGCTAGCAAAGAATTGTTCAAAATTCTCCAAGCCAGGTTTCAACAGTACATGAATCCTGAACTTCCAGTTGTTCAAGGTAGATTTTGAAAAGGTAGAGGAACCAGAGTTCAAATTGCCAACATCTGACGGATCAATGAAAAAGCAATAGAGTTCCAGAAAAAATCTACTTCTGCTTTATTCATTACACCAAAGCCTTTGACTGTGTGGATCACAACAAACTATGGAAAATTCTTCGAGATGGAATACCAGACCACTTGACCTGCCTCTTCAGAAATCTGTATTCAGGTCAGGAAGCAACAGTTAGAACTGGACATGGAACAACAGACTGGTTCCAAATAGGAAAAGGAGTCCATCAAGGCTGTATATTGTCACCCTGCTTATTTAACTTATATGCAGAGTACATCATGCAAAATGCTGGGCTGGATGAAGCACAAGCTGGAATCAAGACTGCCAGAAAGAATATCAATAACCTCAGAGATGTAGATGATCCCACCTATATGGCGGAAAGTGAAGAAGAACTAAAGAGCCTCTTGCTAAAAGTGAAAAAGGAGAGTGAAAAAGTTAGCTAAAACTCAACATTCAGAAAACTAAGATCATGGCATCCGGTCCCATCACTTCATTGCAAATAGATGGGGAAACAGTGAGAGACTTTCTTTCCATGGGCTCCAAAATCACTGCAGATCGTGACTGTAGCCATGAAACTAAAAGACTCTTGCTCCTTGGAAGAAAAGTTATGACCAACCTAGACAGCATATTAAAAAGCAGAGACATTACTTTGCCAACAAAGGTCCATCTAGTCAAAGCTATGGTTTTCCAATAGTCATGTATGGATATAAGAGTTAAACCATAAAGAAAGCTGAGCACTGAAGTATTGATGCTTTTGAACTGTGGTGTTGGAGAAGACTCTTGAGAGTCCCTTGGATGGCAAGGAGATCAAACCAGTCAATCCTAAAGGAAATCAGTTCTGAATATTCATTGAAAGGACTGATGCTGAAGCTGAAGTTCCAATACTTTGGCCACCTAATTCAATGTACTGACTCACTAGAAAAGACCCTTATGCTGGGAAAAATTGAAGGTGGAGGAAAAGGGGATGACAGAGGATGAGATGGTTGGATGGTATCACTGACTCTATGGGCATGAGTTTGAGCAAGCTCCAGGAGTTGGTGATAGATAGGGAAGCCTGGCATGCTGCAGTCCATGGGGTCACAAAGTTTTGGACACTACTGAGTGACTGAACTGAACTGATTCTTATATATATACTGTAACATAATCATGATATAAAAATCATTATGATAATACATATATATATATATATTTTTTTTTTTTTTTTTCCAAATTAAGATTTCCTCTCCTATAATAAAGCCTATTACATGTTCAGGAGTTACCTGATCTTTCAAATCCTTTGTGGGAAGAGGAGCTAGAAGAATCAACATTATACTACCCTGGGTAGTACCATTGCTATGGGTCATAAACTGTTCTTCTTTGACCAAGGAGTCTTGTGTCTTCTGTCAGTAGCCATGAACTATGAGTGGGTCAACTTGTTTGTTTGAAGGTCTGATAAAATATTTCCGTTATTGACAGTTTATACCAATAAACCTCTAATATATATTCTTGAATTCAAAATTCTATCACTACAAGCCACTTGATTAAATGCTTCTGATTTTTAAATTTCAGTATCATTGTATATACTATTTAACCTTCAAGCCACTCAAGCTTCTTGGTTTTTTAAAAGGTGTAAAGAAAATGAAATTCTCATAGAGACAAAAAAATTTTTTCCTCATCATATTTCCTAATGGCATTTCTCCATAATACTAGAGCACAACAAAGTTATAACAGGAATAATTGAAAAAAAGGTGGGGTAGATTGAGGAATTAGGTCTGGTTTTTGGCCCAAGTGTCAAGGACATGGGTTGGGGTCCTAATGTAGCAGAAGGGTTGGGATCTGCTTTGTGAGGTTACCACAGATCCTTTTCAGTGTGGAGGTGAGAAACCTAAAAGCAAAGAACAAGTGGCTTGTCAGAAGGATCAAAGACATTTTAATACCTCTGGGAGAGGTATCTCTGTTTCGCTGACTGTTTACTACTAAGTTGGATTCATTCTCCATAAAGTTAGATGTGATCTGCAGATTTTTGTCCAGTAAAATAGATAACCCCAATGATTATATTTTATTGTGCTTTGACCTACAGTATTTGAACATCTCTTCTCCATCTCTCCCATCTTTTGACCTAGTGCTTCTCATTAACAGATCAGCAAACTAGAAACAGAAAGTCTTGATTTCCACTGGTCTGAGTTAGGAATGAGCACTGCTCACTTGTCAACGAGGCCTCTGTGGATCCTCTGCATCTCACGCTCCACATACTTGTCCCCTCCCTGTGTTAACATCACCACAGCAGGCCTCACCATCTGGGGCAAAGAGTGTATGTAGCTCTCCTGCTTTGGATGCTGTGACTGACTTTAAGTCTTTTGAGGCAGAGTCAGATGGGACTATGATTATTACTGGCTTCACTTAATAAAACTAGTTTGTTCCATATTATGGAATTTTTTTCAATTGCTTTAGAATCTGGTGAGGAGAGAGATTACAAAAAAATTATCAAATACCTAGACATATGGACAAAGGGGGTTGTGTGACTTTTGAATGTCATACAGTAGCACTGCCTAATAAGCCTACCCAGAGAGATTTTCAGTCCTTTAGGTGATATATCTTTTACCTAATATTTGTATTTATTAAGGCCCACACCCCAAGAAGTCAGGTACCAACTTGAAGATTTTTGTCCATCTGAAAAGATAAGCACAATGCTTATGGTTTAATTCATATTAGCCTGCTTTATATCTAAGCTAATCCCAACATTTTTAACTACAAATAAACACTCAGTTTCTCAAATGCTCACTGAACTACTTATACCTCCTCATAGGTTCTCACATTAACGAATCTGAAAAACAATCTTTGATGCTTATTCACTATTTTATTTTACCTATCCTGAAAATTATACTTTCAAAGAACTGTAATGAATTTGTACCTTGAACTCATAAGCCATTAAGCTTAACAGGAAGGAAAAAAAAAAAACAACACTGAAACCCAGTGGCATGCACTATATTAGATGAAGTACAAAACAATGTAATGGGAAAATACCTGAAACATGGAAAGAAGGAACACAGAACCATTTAAAGACAGGACAAAATTGTTGGCAAGTGGTGGGCACACCACTGGGTGAATGATGAGTAAATTCAGAAAGAATGCCTCTAACAGTCACTAATGCTCATGATAAAGAGGATCTTTCTAAAGCAAATTTAAAATAATCCTTTACTCTCGAGTAACAATTTGTTACTATCTCTTCAAATTATATCCTTTAAGTTGGTCTCAATGAATTGCCTTTTGTAAGCTGCTGGGAAGAAATCCTAACAAGGTCGGAATTCTATAAAATCGGATTGAACCCAGGCCTTTGTTGTTGCTCTGTTGCTAAGTCATGTCCCATTCTTTGTGACTCCAGGGACTGGGGCACTCCATGCTTCCCTGTCCTTCACTATCTCCCGAAGTTTGCTCAAGTTCATGTCCATTGAGTCGGTGATACTTTCTAACCATCTTGTTTTCTGCTGTCCCCTTCTGCTTTTGCCTTCAATCCTTCTCAGCGTCAGGATCTTTGCCAATGAATGAGCTCTTTACATCAGGTGACCAAAGTACTGGAACTTCAGCTTCAGCATCAGTCCTTCCAATGAATATTCAGGGTTGATTTCCGTTAGGATTGACTGGTTTGATCTCCTTGCTGTCGAAGGGAATCTCAAGAGTTCTCCAGCATCACAATTTGAAAGCATCAATTTATCAGCACTCAGCTTTCTTTATGGCCCATGTTTCACATCTGTACATGACTACTGGAAAAACCACAGCTTTGACTATACAGACCAGACCTTTATCAGCAAAGTGATGCTATCTCTGTTTTTTAATACACTGTCTAGATTTGTCATAGCTTTCCTTCCAAGGAGCAAGCCTTTTAATATCATTGCTGCAGTCACCATCTGCAGTGATTCAGGAGTCCAAGAAAATAAAACCTTTCATTGCTTCCACCTTTCCCCTTCTATTTGCCATGAAGTGATGTGAATTGAGGCCTACATATTGGTTAAAAAAATAATGATAAAGTGGGTAATTTGTTAAACTTGGCAGACTAGGACTCAGTTTAGATATTTTATACATATATATGTTACAAACAACACAAAAAAATTTATTTATTCATTTTGTTGTTCCAGGTATAGTTTGTAATTTTACCATGAGGCTTAAGTAAATAAATTTTAGTACAAGTTCTGAAATCATATTACAAAAGTTGGTCAAAAATATGTTCAAAAGGAAAGTATATTCTACTGGGAAGAAACAGAAAACCTTGGTAAT
This sequence comes from Bos indicus, assembly GCF_029378745.1. Lineage (NCBI taxonomy): Eukaryota > Metazoa > Chordata > Mammalia > Artiodactyla > Bovidae > Bos > Bos indicus. The sequence goes on along the minus strand of NC_091780.1, from coordinate 53,462,326 downwards.
TATTTTTTTAATGGAAGAAAAGAAAGTGATCTAAAGTGGAATGCAGTAAACCTAAAAGTAACTCAAAAGAAACAAAGGCTGAATAATTTTTATAGACCTAAATAAAATTTTTATAAGAATAAGGCAAAATAGATTATCAGAAAATAAAGACAGGAAGGGAGAAGAAAGTGAAAAATAGAACCACAAAAATAATAACTAAATAAAACAGAGTAAAAATCTAGGAGATGGTGACAATAATAATGATCAACAAAGACAAATGGTTATATTTAAACATTTGACTAGTCTGGTACTAATGAGGCAAATTGCAATTAAAACTAATCTATTAAAATTTACTAAAATTGCTTAAAGGAGGCTACTCAGGACTATTAGTTACATTTCAGTTCAGTTCAATCAGTCATGTCCAACTCTTTGCAACCCCATGGACTGAAGCACACCAGACTTCCCATTCCATCACCAATTCCCAGAGCCTACTCAAACTCATGACCATCGAGTTGGTGGTGCCATCCAACCATCTCATCCTCTGTCATCCTCTTCTCTTCCTGCCTTCAATCTTTCCCAACATCAGGGTCTTTTTCAATGAGTCAGTTCTTCACATCAGGTGGCCAAAGTACTGAAGTTTCAGCTTCAGCATCAGTCCTTCCAATGAATAATCAGGACTGATTTCCTCTAGGTTGGACTGGTTTGACCTCCTTGCAGTCTAAGGGACTCTCAAATGTTTTCAAAAGCATCAATTCTTTGGCACTCAGCTTTCTTTATAGTCCAATTCTCACATCCATACATGACTACCAGAAAAACCATAGCTTTGACTAGACGGACCTTGTCAGCAAAGTAAATTCTCTGCGTTTTAATAGGCTGTCTAGGTTGGTAACACCTTTTCTTCCAAAGAGCAAGTGGCTTTTAATTTCATGGCTGCAGACATGATCTGCAGTGATTTTGCACCCCCCCCCCCAAATAAAATATCATACTGTTTCCGTTCTTTCCCCACCAATTTGCCATGAAGTGATGGGAGCAGATGCCATGATCTTAGTTTTCTGAATGTTGACTTTTAAGCAAACTTTTTAATTTTCCTCTTTCACTTTGATCAAGAGGCTCTTTAGTTCATCTTTCCTTTCTGCCATATAGGTGGTGTCATCTGCATATTTGAGGTTATTTATATTTCTCTTAGCAATCTTGATTTGAACTTGTGCTTCACCCAGGCATTTTGCACAATGTACTCTGTATATAAGTTAAATAAGCAGGGTGACAATATACAGCCTTGACGTACTCCTTTCCCAATTTGGAACCACTCTGTTGTTCCATGTCCAGTTCTAACTGTTGCTTCTTGACCTCCATACAGATTTCTCAAGAGGGAGGTAAGGTGGTCTATTATTCCCATCGCTTTAAGATTTTTCCATGTTTGTTGTGATCCACACAGTCAAAGGCTTTGGTGAAATCAATAAAGCAGATGTTTTTCTGGAACTCTCTTGCCTTTTCAATGATCCAACAGATGCTGGCAATTTGAACTCTGCTCCTCTGCCTTTTCTAAATCCAGCTTGAACATCTGGAAATTCAGGATTCATGTACTGTTGAACCCTGGCTTGGAGAAATTTGAACAATATGTTGCTAGCATGTGAGATGAGTGCAATTATGTGGTAGTTTGAACATTTTTTGGCATTGCTTTTCTTTGGGATTGGAATGAAAACTGACCTTTTCCAAGCCTGTGGCCACTAATGAGTTTTCCAAATTTCCCTGCATATTGAGTGCAACAATTTCACAGCATCATATTCTAGGTTTTGAAATAGCTCACTTGCAATTCCATCACCTGCACTAGCTTCCTAAGGCCCACTTGACTTCACATTCCAGGATGTCTGGCTCTAGGTGAGTGATCACACCATCGTGATTATCTGGGTCATGAAGATCTTTTTTGTATAGTTCTTCTGTGTATTCTTGCCACCTCTTTTTAATATCTTCTGCTTCTGTTAGGTCCTTACCATTTCTGTTCTTTATAGTGCCTGTCTTTGTGTAAAATATTCCCTTGGTATCTCTAATTTTCTTGAAGAGATCTCTAGTCTTTCCCATTGTATTGTTTTCCTCTATTTCTTTGCACTGATGACTGAGGAAGAGTTTCTTATTTCTCCTTGCTATTCTTTGGAACTCTGCATTCAGATGTCTATAACCTTCCTTTTCTCTTTTGCCTTTAGCTTCTGTTGTTTTTCCAACTCTTTGTAAGGCTTCTTCAGACAACCATTTTGCCTTTTGTGTTTCTTTTTCTTGGGGGTGGTCTTGATCACCGCCTTCTGTACAATGTCACAAACCTCTGCCCATAGTTCATCAGGCACTGTGTCTATCAGATCTAATCACTTGAATCTATTTCTTACTCCAGTGTATAATCATAAGGGATTTGATTTAGGTCATTCCTGAATGGTCTAGTTGTTTTCCCTACTTTCTTCAAATTTAAGTCTGAATTTGGCAATTAGGAGTTCATGATCTGATCATGATCAAGCTCCCAGTCTTGTTTTTGCTGACTGTATAGAGCTTCTCCATCTTTGGCTGCAAAGAATATAATCAATCTGATTTTGGTATTGACCATCTGGTGATGTCCATGTGTAGAGTCTTCTCTTGTGTTGTTGGAAAAGGGTGTTTGCTGTGACCAGTGCATTTTCTTCAGAAAACACTGTTTACCTTTGCCCTGCTTCATTTTGTACTCCAAGACTAGATTTGCCTGTTACTCCAGTTATCTGTTGACTTCCTACTTTTACATTCCAGTCCCCTATAATGAAAAGGACATCTTTTTTTGGTGTTGGTTCTAGAACGTCTCATAAGTCTTCATAGAACCGTTCAGCTTCAGCTTCTCCAGCATTACTGTTTGAGGCACAGACTTGGGTTACTGTGATACTGAAAGGTTTGCCTTGGTAATGAACAGAGATCATTCTGTCGTTTTTGAGATAGCACTGAAGAACTTCATTTTGGACTCTTGTTGACTATGAGGGCTACTCCATTTCTTCTATGGAATTCTTGCCCACAGTAGTTGATATAATGGTCAGCTGAGTTAAATTTGCCCATTCCAGTCAATTTTAACTCACTGATTCCTAAAATGTCGATGTTTACTCTTGCCATCTCCTGTTAGACCACTTCCAATTTACCTTAATTCAGGGACCTAACATTCCAGGTTCCTATGCAATATTATTCTTTACAGCATCAGAGTTTACTTCCATCTCTAGCCACATGCACATCTGGGCACTGATTTTGCTTTGGCCCTGTCTTTTCATTGTTTCTGGAGTTTTCTCCACTCTTTTCTAACCCTAACCCTGACCCTAACCCTAAGCCTAACCCTAACCCTAACCCTAATTTCTAGTAGCATATTGGGCACCTATGGACCTTGCGAGTTCATCTTTCAGTGTCATATCTTTTTGCCTTTTCATACTTTTCATGGCATTCTCAAGGCAAGAATACTGAAGTGGTTTGCCATTTCCTTCTCCAATGGACCATGTTTTGTCATGACTCATGACATTTCATGACTCCAATCATGACATGTCATGACTCCACCATGACTCATCTGTCTTGGGTGGCCCTATATGGCATGGCTCACAGTTTCATTGAGTTAGACAAGGCTGTGGTCCATGTGATCAGTTTGATTAGTTTTGTGTGATTGTGGTTTTCATTCTCTAGGCCCTCTAATGGATAAGGATAAGAGGCCTTCGGAAGTTTCCTGATGGGAGAGACTGACTGGGGGCGAAACTGGGTCTTCTTCTGATGGGTGGGTTCATGCACAGTAAATCTTTAATCCAATTTTCAACTGATGGACAGGTGTGTGTTCTCTCCCTGTTGTTTGACATGAGACCAAACTATGGTGGAGGCAATGAAGATAATGGTGACCTCCTTCAAAACATCTCGTGCATGCACTGCCACATTCAGCGCCTCCAACTCTGAAGCAGGACACTGCCAAGCCATGCCTCTGCCAGGGACTCCTTTACACTCACAGGCAAGTCTGGGTCAGTCTCTTGTTGGGTCACTGCTCCTTTCTTCTGGGTCCTGGTGCACACAAGGTTTTGTTTGTATTCTCCAAGAGTCTGTTTCCCCAGTCTTGGGTAAGTTCTGGTGGCTCCGTGGTGGGATTAATGGTAACCTCCTCCAAGAGGGCCTACGCCACACCCAAGTGTGATGCACCCAGAACCCCTGCCCCTGAGGCAGGACACTGACATTTTTACTTACATTTAAGCATTCTCAGATCATGAACTTCTTATTCACGACTTAAATTCAGACTTTATTGAAGAAAGTAGAGAAAACTACTAGACCACTCAGGTATGATATAAATCAAATCCCTTATGATTACACAGTGGAAGTGACAGTAGATTCAAGGGATTGGATCTGATGGACACAGTGCCTGAAGAACTATGGACAAAGGTTTGTGACATTGTATAGAAGCCAGTGATCAAGACCATCCCTAAGAAGAAGAAATGCAAAAAGGCAAAATGGTTGTCTGAGGAGGCCTTACAAATAGCTGAGAAAAGAAGAGAAGCTAAAGGCAAAGTAGAAAACGAAAGGTATACCCATCTGAATGCAGAGTTCTAAAGAATAGCAAGGAGAGATAAGAAAGCTTTCCTCAGTGATCAATGCAAACTAATAGAGGAAAACAACAGAATGGGAAAGACTAGAGATTTCTTCAAGAAAATTAGAGATACCAAGGGAACATTTCATGCAAAGATAGGCTCAATAAAGGACAGAAATGATGTGGACCTAACAGAAGCAGAAGATATTAAGAAGAGGTGTCAAGAATACACAGAAGAACTATATAAAAAAGAACTTCATCAACCAAATAACCATGATGGTGTGATCACTGACCTAGAGCCAGACATCCTGGAATGTGAAGTCAAGTGGGCCTTAGGAAGCATTACCATGAACAAAGCTGGTTGAGGTGACGGAATTCCAGGTGAGTTATTTCAAATCCTAAAAGATGATGTTATGAAATTGCTACACTCAATATGCCATCAAATCTTGAAAACTCATCAGTGGCCACAGGCTTGGAAAAGTCAGTTTTCATTCCAATCCCAAAGAAAGGCAATGCCAAAGAAAGTTCAAACTACCACATAATTGCAGTCATCTCACATGCTAGCAAAATAATGCTCAAAATTCTCCAAGCTAGATCTCAACAGTACATGAACTGTAAACTTCCAGATGTTTAAGCTGGATTTAGAAAAGGCAGAGGAACCAGAGATTGAATTGCCAACAGCCATTGGATCATAGAAAAAACAAGAGAGTTCCAGAAGAACATTACTTCTGCTTTACTGGTTACACCAAATCCTTTGACTCTGTGGATCACAACAAACTATGAAAAATTCTTCAAGAGATGGAAATACCAGACCACCTTATCTGCCTCCTGAGAAATCTGTATGCAGGTCAAAAAGCGACAGTTAGAACTGGACATGGAACAACAGACTGGTTCCAAATTGGGAAACGAGTCCATCAGGGCTATATATTATCACCCTGCTTATTTAACTTATATGCAGAGTACATTGTGCAAAATGCTGGGCTGGATGAAGCACAAGCTGGAATCAAGACTGCTGGGAGAAATATTAATAACCTCAGATGTGCAGATAACACCACCTTTATACTAGGAAACGTAGAGGAACTAAAGGTTCTCTTGGCTCTGACATTATAAAGGACTCATATAATTTGAACTCCGATGAAAGCTTAGGATTTAAACCTATTAGGTGAATATAAATTTGAAAAATTCCCATTTATTACTATTTATTTTAATGGCTATATATACTTATCTGATTTGTGTTGGTTGAAACTTTGTCTGACTAGGAATATTACTTCATTAGCATGAATCATGTTCCCAGTGGCCTGTACAAGACTACAGGACATAAAAATGTTTATAATATTTTTAGAAATAAGCATCCAATGCCAATTTAATCCAAGCTTATCTTACTTATCTAGATAAGCTCAGGTGTACCATAAATCATAAATGATATAATTAATAGCCTTTTTACTTCAGGTTAATAATTTATCATTTTCCAGGCACTATTAAAGTGAAAGTGAAGTCACTCAGTCATGTCCAACTCTTTGCGACCCCATGGACTGTAGCCTACCAGGCTCCTCAATCCATGGAATTTTCCAGGCAAGAGTACTGCAGTGGGTTGCCATTTACTTTTCCAGGGGATCTTCCCGACCCAGGGATTGAACCTGGTTCTCCCACATTGCAGAAAGACGCTTTACCATCTGAGCCACCAGGGAAGCTTACTATGTTTATCTCAATTTCCTAGAAAAGCTTACTGCTATCACATGTGATGAAGTTATTGTCTATTTTATTAGAATGGAGACAGTGTCTGGTTAAAAAAATTATCTTTCTTAAAAAGTTCTATTCTTTCATGAAATCCATTAATTATTCTTATTATCTGATTTGAATAAGTGACAAGTCCAAAGCTTGACAATACCTAGTGTAAAAACGCTCTCCCTTTTATCCTGCAAGAGTAATGAAACCACAGGGAATTAAAAAACCCTCTTTTACCTTTTGTAAGTTACTCTTGCATGACTTTTGACAATGCAAAATTTCATTCTACATTTAACTCCCTTTCCACACACACACACACTATGCTGTATTAGAGGAATGATATAACACAGGGAGACAAATGATGGAGAACACTGAAGTGGAAATTTAAACTTCTTTCTATTATTATAAAAGAAATGCAGAAGGGATCTGGGTATCTACAGATATTGTTCAGGGCTCAGTCAAGAAACAGAGGTCACTTAAGAGTAAGCAGATTACTTACTACTTAGAATTAGTGGGTTAAAATAGGGACATGAGAACTTAATAACTTTTAAAACACGGGAGAAGCTTAAGTCAGGAATTTTTCAGGGAATGGCAGAACAATGTTTGCAAGAAGGTTTCCACTTGCTTCAGTTGCATGTAATTCCACAGTGGTCTTGGTAGAACCCTTAGTATTCTGGATACAATCTCTCAAAGGCCATTTGCTAAAACACACATCCTTGCCTTAGTTGCCTGGGAGAATAATGACTTTTTTCCATTTTCTAAATCTTTTGTGAATAGATCTCATTGATTAGAATGAAAAAGCATCCTGTGTGTGCTAAGTCACTTCAGTTGTGTCCAACTCTTTTCCTAGAGACTGTAGTCCACCAGGCTCCTCTGTCAATGGGATTCTCCAGGTAAGAGTACTGGAGTGCCTTCCTCCAGGCGATCTTTCTGACCCAGGGATCGAACCTGCATCTCTCATGAATGCTTCATTGGCAGGTAGGTCCTTTACTACTAGCTCCACCTGGTAAGCCCAAAGAAGAATCTTACTAGAAACCAAATCTACACTATAAGCTTCAAAAATTTATTTTCCAGTAGTTGTTGCTGTTCAGTCACCAAGTTGTGTTTGACTCTTTGCAACCCCGTGGCTTCCCTGTCCCTCACCACATTAAATAGCAACAAATAATATCTGACATCTGAGTAAAATAGCATGTAAGCTGACTCTAACAAATGGGGGTACATTTTGAAGTGACAGGAAATTAGAAAAGTGGTAATAATCACTCCCATCTATAGGTTTAATTTTTGAATAGAAAATACAAAGGCATGAGGTTTAAAATAAGCCAAGTAACTACTCTCTATGGTATCCATAAATTTATTTAATAAAAGGGGTTAGAGTAAGACATACTTATATTTGCTTTCATACACACACACACACACACACACATACATATATTATACATGGGCTTTTCAGATGGCACTAGTGGTAAAGAACCTGCCTGCTAATGCAGGAGACATAAGATATGTGGGAAGATACCCTAGAGAAGGGCATGACAACCTACTCCAATAGTCATGCCTAGAGAAATCCATGAACAGAGGAGCCTGGTGGGCTATGGTCCATGGGCTTGCAAAGAGTCGGACACAACTGAGGCAACTTAGCACTCACACATATGTGTGTGTGTGAGTGTAGGTGTGTGCATGTGTAAACATGATGGAAGAGCTAACAGTAGCTACTTGCTTTGCTGAGGTTTGTGTGCGGAGCTGGCAGGATTAGAGGCTGAGTATTTGTAGAGATCAGTATGAGGGTATTTTTCAATAGACTTTCAAATTTTTAATTTTTCAAACTTTGTGCTTATGAATTTATTTCCAATTTAAACAATGAACATTAGACACAGTATGATTTTTTTTCAACATCAGTAATTTTTCCCTGATGCAAACATCATTCACAAGGGCATATCTATAGGATAAATTTTATAAGTGGAATTGAGTCTGAGACAGTATTATTTAAAGTGTAACTTGCAAAGAGACAACATTAACAGTATCTGGAATGTTGTCAGAAAAGATAATTATTACTCTCCCTCCCAGGTCTATTGAATCCACATCACCAGAGGTGAGAAACAGGAATTTGCATTTAAGGAGCTCTATTGGTGACACATGTGCTAACACTCAAAACACTTTTGTACACTATGGGTATATCTCCCTCGTGAAGGTTGGTACTGATTTGTGTCTCTTCAGCAATAGATTTCCTATGTAAGGCAAGGCATTATTAAACTTTGGGATTTTAAATAAGTTTGTATATGAAATATGGTGTCATTTTGACTCATCTGTACTCTTACTATTGAGGTTATATATCTTTTCACATCATTAAAAGGTACTCATATTTTTTTTTCTGCATTCTAACAACAAAGATTTATTACCACTTCATGTAAATGGAATTATACATTATGCACATATTTATGTTTGACTTATTTTTCTCAACATAATGTTTGTGAGAATCATCTATATTGTTGTGCACATTTGTAGATTATTGATTCTCATTTAAGTGGCTTATTAATTTCTATCAATATAAAAGCAGCTACTTATCTATTCAAATGATAAATTGTTTTAGGGTACTTTGAAGTACTACTTATACATTATAAGTAGTATAGCTGGGAACATTCTATTATTTGTCTTTCATTAAATAGTTGGAAGGAATGATGCTAAAGCTGAAAATCCAGTACTTTGGCCACCTCATGCAAAGAGTTGACTCAATGGAAAAGACTATGATGCTGGGAGGGATTGGGGGCAGGAGAAGGGGATGACAGAGAATGAGATGGCTGGATGGCATCACCGACTCGATGGACGTGAGTTTGAGTGAACTCTGGGAGTTGGTGATGGACAGGGAGGCCTGGCGTGCTGCGATTCATGGGGTCGCAAAGAGTCGGACACAACTGAGTGACTGAACTGAACTGAAATAGTTGAGAAAAGTACTATTAGGTATATATCTTAGACTAGAACCACTGAGTCGTTTAGTACACATTCATTCAACTGGGTAGATATTGCCAAATAATATTTCAAAGAATTTATACAAATTTACTTTCACGACCACAGTGTGAAGATTTCTTAATTGCTTCACATCCTTGACAACACTTGGTGTGTCAGCCTTTTTAATTTCAGACATTATTCTGGGGTGTACTGGTATGTTGTAAGTTTAATTGCATTTACCCTATGACTAATAAAGTTGACCACCTCTCATGTTCAATTTTAATATTCTTTTTAATGAAGTATACTTTCTCCAGGGGAAGCCTATATCAAATGGATATTATGGAGTATACAAACACTAACAGCATTATCTCAAGTCAGGTACAACTCTGGGAATATTTCAGCTCCAGAGCTCTCCATGAAACTGAATAAGGCCTATGCTGCAATAACTCCCAAGTTCAGTTTCTCAGTTAAATTCAGTCGCTCAGTCATGTCTGACTGTTTGCGACTCCAGGGACTGCAGCACACCAGGCTTCCCTGTCCTTCACCAACTCCTGGCACATGCTCAATCTCATGTCCATTAAGTCGGTGATGCCATCCAACTATCTCATCCTCTGTCAGCCCCTTCTCCTCCTGCCTTCAGTCTTTCCCAGCGTCAGGGTCTTTTCCAATGAGTCAATTCTTCACATCAGGTGGCCAAAGTATTGGAGTTTCAGCATCAGTCCTTCCAAAGAATACTCAGGACTGATTTCCTTTAGTATTGACTGGTTTGATCTTGCAGTACAAGGGACTCTCAAAAGTCTTCTCCAACACCACAGTTCAAAAGCATTAATTCTTTGGCGCTCATTCAGCTTTCTTTATATTCCAACTCTCACATCCATACATGACAACTGGAAAAACCATAGCTTTGACTAGATGGACCTATGTTGGCAAAGTAATGTCTCTGCTTTTTAATATGCTGTCTAAATTGTTTATAGTTTTTCTTCCAAGGAGCAAGCATCTTTTAATTTCATGCCTGCAGTCACCATCTGTAGTGATTTTGGAGCCTAAGAAAATAGTCTGTTACTGTTTTCATTGTTTCCCCATCTATTTGTGAGGAAGTGATGGGACCATATGCCATGATCTTTGTTTTTTGAATGTTGAGTTTTAAGCCACCTTTTTCACTTTCATCAAGAGGCTCTTTAGTTCCTCTTCATTTTCTGCCATAAGGGTGGTGTCATCTGCATATCTGAGATTATTGATATTTCTCCCAGCAACATCTTGATTCCAGCTTGTTCTTCATCCAGACCGGCTTTTCACATGATGTATTCTGCATATAAGTTACATAAGCAGGGTGACAATACATAGCCCTAACATACTCCTTTCCCAATTTGGAACCCATCTCTTGTTCCATCCAGTTCTAACTGCTGCTTCTTGATCAACATACAGATTTCTCAGAAGGCAGATAAGGTGGTCTGGTATTCCTATCTCTTGAAGAATTTTCCGGTTTGTCGTGGTCTACACAATCAAAGGGGCTTCCCTAGTAGCTCAGATGGTAAAGCATCTGCCTACAATGCAGCAGACCCAGGTTCAATCCCTTGGTCGGGAAGATCCCCTGTAGAAGGAAATGGCAACCCACTAAAGTATTCTTCCCTGGAGAATCCCATGGTCAGAGGAGCCTGGCAACCTATAGTCTGTGGGGTTGCAAAGAGTCAGACACAACTGAGTGACTAACACATAAACACAAGCACGCAGTCAAAGCCTTTGGCATAACCAATAAAGCAGACTATATATGCTGAAGAATTGATGCTTTTGAACTGTGGTGTTGGAGAAGACTCTTGAGAATCCTTTGGACTGCAAGGAGATCCAACCAGTCCATTCTGAAGGAGATCAGCCCTGGGATTTCTTTGGAAGGAATCATGCTAAAGCTGAAACTCCAGTACTTTGGCCACCTCATGTGAAGAGTTGACTCATTGGAAAAGACTCTGATGCTGGGAGGGATTGGGGGCAGGAGGAGAAGGGGACGACAGAGGATGAGATGGCTGGATGGCATCACTTACTAGATGGACGTGAGTCTCAGTGAACTCCAGGAGTTGGTGATGGACAGGGAGGCCTGGCGTGCTGCGATTCATGGGGTCGCAAAGAGTCGGACACGACTGAGCAATTGAACTGAACTGATGTGTTTTTCTGGAATTCTCTTGCTTTTTCTATGATCCAACGGATGTTGGCAATTTGATCTCTGGTTCCTCTCCCTTTTCTAAAACCAGCTTGAACATCTGGAAGTTCAGGGTTCACATACTGTTGAAGCCTGGCTTGGAGAATTTTGAGCATTACATTAGTAGCATGTGAGATGAGTGCAATTGTGTGTTTGAACATTCTTTGGCATTGCCTTTCTTGAGATTGGAATGAAAACTGACATTTTCTAGTCCTGTGACCACTGCTGAGCTTTCCAGTTTTGCTGACATATTGAGTGCAGCTCTTTCACAGCATCATCTTTTAGGATTTGAAATAGCTCAACTGGAATTTCACCACCTCCATTAGCTTTGTTTGTAGCAATGCTTCCTAAGGCTCACTTGACTTCACATTCCAGGATGTCTGGCTCTAGGTGAGTGATCACACCATCATGGTTATCTGGGCCAAGAAGATCTTTTTTGTATAGTTCTTCTGTGTATTCTTGCCACCTCTTCTTAATATCTTCTGCTTCTGTTAGGTCCATACCGTTGTGGACCTACCACAATGAATGACTACTCATTGTGCCTGTCTTTGAATGAAATGTTCTCTTGGTATCTCTAATTTTCTTGAAGAGATATCTAGGCTTTTCCATTCTATTGTTTTCCTCTATTTGTTTGCATTGATCACTGAAGAAGGCTTTCTTATCTCTCCTTGTTTTTCTTTGGAATTCTGCACTCAAATGGGTATATCTTGCCTTTTCTCCTTTGCCTTTAGCTTTTCTTCTTTTCTCAGATATTTGTATAGCCTCCTCAGACAACCATTTTGCCTTTTTGCAATTCTTCTTCTTTAGTATGGACTTGATCACTGCCTCCCATACAATGTCACAAACCTCTGTCCATAGTTCTTCAGGCTTAATTTTCTACCTCTAATGAATCCTGTTTCTTTCAGTGCCTTGTGTTGTCTTTAAGAGTGTTTCCCAATGTACTGTATGGTTAATTTATCTCAAAGCCTCTTTCCCAGGAATTCTAACCAATTACCAACCTATTTTAGATTTCGGAAAAGGATCATTTGTTGGTCAGTTTTCAGTAAGGACTACATAACTGGTATTATAGTGAGAGGAAAATTATAGTGGTACAGCTGTTAAAACTTTCACTGGAGGTGGACTAAGGTTATACACTGATGAATGAAATGCATCAGAAAACTATCTCAGCATTTCTGTGATAGTTGGAAACTAAATATAAGTACTTCTGAATTAGGCAACTGATGCTGATTGTAACAATGCATTGGAGAAAGCCAATGAAAGGCTGTGGGTGACTACTCACAAATTTAAGAAGTGTAAAAGTTAATGGTTTTCCTGAGAAGCACATTTTAAAAGCCCTCTTCTCTCCAAAAGTTAGAGGATAGAAGAAGCTAAGAACCTGGCCCAAGACCTAATTATTATGGCATTTGAGAACCATATAATTTATAATCTCAATCGGATAAATTCCCTAGAGCAAAGGTTGGCCTGGATTGAAAAAACTGGGATCCTGAGACACCAAATACAGACATATGGGTCAAAGGCGATAGTAACTTTGAAACTCCAGCTCTCCTTTAGTCAGCACAAATATCTCTCCCTTCTTTTTACAGCCCAATCCTCCATGCTTTAAGGTAAGTCAGAACTTCATCCTTGTGAACCAATATGCACTATTCTAAGAATCAAATCTACATTCCTCTCAAACTTTCAAGTCATAACTTAACACAATTATGGAAGATTTCTGCTTGCTAACAGAAGAAATGAGTTATAACTTTTGAAATATCTGCAGGACAAGTCAACATTTTAAGGCAGGATCCAAGGGTACATGAATAGTGCTAAGGTATTAACTCAAAGGTGATGAAATATAAACTTTGGATCAGAGGTATTTACCAATATAGATATACTCCGCTGTGAATATAGTTTAATACCTTAACAGCATTCCCAGATGGTTCATTTTATGTGTCACCGTGGCTGGGCTAAAAGGTGTCCTTTATTTGGTAATACATTATTCTGGATATCTCTGAGGATGTTCCTGGATGAGATTAACATTTAAATCAGTGGACTGAGCAAAGTAAATTGTTCCTGACCAATGTATGTGAGCCTCATTCACTGAAGGCCTGAATAGAACAAAAAGGCTGAGGAAGGAAGAATTCATTCTCTCTCACTGTCTTACTGTCTTCAAGCTGGGACAATCTCCTCCCTTTGGATTCAAGCTGGAACTCACACGGTCAGCTCTTCTGCCTTTGGACTCAAAACCAGAAGCATAAAAGCAGCTCTCCTGGGTCTCCAGCTTATTGACTACAGAGATTTTGAAACTCCTCAACCTCCATACTAGGGTGAGACGATTCCTTAAAATAAATAAACATCTATTGGTTCTGTTTCTCTGGAGAGGCCTGTAATGGTCCACACTAAATGAAGAAGAGAAAGAAGGAAGTGGGCAATGAAGAACTGGAGCGAGAAAGGCAGCCCACATTAAAAGATAGAGAAATCCCAGAACTATAAGAGCAGAGAATTGGAGAAAGAGATGAAAAATTTTTGATCAGCTGTATTGGTATAAATACATAATTAAAGCTGGAAACCACTGGAAAATTTCCAAAGAAGGACACAAGACACTTTATTTATCAAAGAGATAAAGACTATGCTAGTGAAGGGTCACCAGGAGAATCTCAGGGGCAACTGCCCTGTGTAGGACAGGAGTGATGATCAGATGTGCTATTAATATGATTACTACACAACTGGGCTCTCTTTTAGCAATAGAGTTAATAGGATCCTGAAATAATGGAGGTCAAAACATGAGACTCAATCATCAGGAGGTATAAAGGAGCAATTATTATAATGGGTTTCAAGTTCAAAGTGGCAGCCAGAGGAGACTGATTATCAGAAAATTAAGGACATGGTTAATAGAAATGATGAATTTAGGAAAATAATAGATTGGAAGTCTACAGAGTTATTACTTAATTTACAAAATATAAAGAAATCAAGAATGGATGCTCAGTCAATTGAAGACAATCACACTATTAAAGTTATCACCTCATAATTAGTTTCTGTATTTTCCCCCGTTTATGGACCTATAAACCTTTGACTGAAGTCTTTCTATATGGTTATGATACTGTCAATTCTTTAAGGCCATTTATTTGGTAATTATATCCAGAAAAATGGAAATGTCCTGTCATTCTGAGAATTATTGGAGACAGGATTCAAGTTGACATTAATTTCGAGGGATCTGAAGTATCATCATGTTCCTCCCCCCAACAGAGTGAGGGTATATGATATTAGCCTGAGATAACTGGAGTCTTAGCACAGTTCATAGATTCACACAGTGGTCATTTTCCTCTTTTGAAACTGTGAAATTAGAATGCATGTTTCGTTAGTTGGTAAAAATTTGTCCTCGGCATGTGAGAGAAAAACTATTGCAGTGGAGAAAGTCAGATAGAAGTTCCTGATTTTGAGCTTCATTCTTATCAAGACAGTAAGTCAAATAAAATGTCATATACCAGGTATATGACAGAAAACAGTGACCACTTTAAGGAATGCAGGTATGGTAGTACCATCATAACCCCATTTAACTCACCAGTCCAAAACCTACTAACACCAAATGGATCCTGCCATATCAAGTGCCTATTAAAATAAAATTTAACATCATGCCAGCCAATAAAGTAGAAGTGTTTTTTAAATGAGATATAGTTTGCTGTACAATCAATATTTTGTTAGTTTCTGTTGTACAACAAAGTGAATCATTTATATGTACACATATATCCCTTCCCTCTTGGACCTCCCTTATTCTCCCATCCCACCCATCTAGATCACCACAGAGCGCCAAGCTGAGCTCCCTTGCTATACACCAGATTCCCACTAACTATCTATTTTATACATGGTAGCACATATATTCGACAACTGACCAACTAACACATACACAGAGTGTACATATTCAGAGAAAGCAATGAAAGGTATATCTGGAATTGAGAATCAATAAATTGATAAATGACACTGTATACCTATTTAGGTACTCAGCTTCTGTGTGTACCTTTCTAATTTTGAACTTCTAAACAAGAATAAAATAGTTTATATTTCCAAAATAAGAAACACTTATCCTTTTAATAAGTGAAGGAGTTCTCACTATTTCTCCCAAATCAAATTATGAAATGAGAAAATTCATAATCCAAACACTCACTGTTCTATTGGTACAAATCATGCATCAAATTCATTGCAATCCCACTGAATACTGTGTTAACGGAAAGACTGAATCTCCAATAACTTCTATATTTAAAAAGGGAAGAAGAAAAGAGAAGAATAAAATGGTTAGCATAATAACCATAAACATAAGCAAAGAGAAAGTATGCTAAACTACTATGGTTTTTATTTTTGTAGTCATAGGCTGTGATTGATATCTATGGCTTCCTCTTCCTTTGATATTTCTCAACTCTCAGTCAGAACCTCAGATGGTCAGTTCTTTCACATGATAGAGTGATCCAAAATCACTGAGTCCTCAGTTGTTCCTTAAAAAGAAAAAAACAAACAACCTGCAACCTGTGGTTTTCCATTAATTCTAGGCTATGAAAGTACTAAAAGTTGCCTCATAGAATTCCTTGAGTTCCAGAAATAGTCCTCAATGCTTTCATTGTATAGAAGTAACCCAATTTCCCTAGATAGCTAGGATCAATCACTTGAGCCTATAGAACAACCCCTATTTCTGCTTGTTGGTTTAGTTGGCATGAGACAGGAAAAAAGAAGAGGTGACAGCCTCATCTTCCAATTCAATGGAACTAATGCTATGGACCCTTGTTAAAGTAATATCACTACTTTGGAGATTAAAAAGACCAAGCCAATGTGTAAAAGAATGAAATTAGAACACTTCCTTACACCATACACAAAGAAAAACTCAAAATGGATGAAAGATGTAAATGTAAGGCCAGAAAATATAAAACTCTTAGAGGAAAACATAGAAAGAACACTGTATGACAAATCACAGTAAGATCCTCTGTGACCCACCTCCTAAAGTAATGGAAATAAAAACAAAAATAAACAAGTGGGACCTAATTAAACTTAAAAGCTTTTGCACACCAAAAATAAAAAAACTATAAACAGGGTGAAAAAACAACCCTCAGAATGGGAGAAAATAATAGCAAATGAAACAAATGACAAAGGATTAATTTCCAAAATATACAAGCAGTTCATATAAATCAATACTAGGAAAACAAACAACTGAATCAAAAAGTAGGCAAAATACCTAAACAAACATTTCTCCAAAGAAGACATATAGATGGCTAATAAACATATGAAAAGATGTTCAACATTGCTCATTATTTGAGAAAGCAAATCCAAATTACAATGAGATATCACCTCACACCAGTCAGAATGGTGATCATCAAAAAGTCTACAAACAATAAATGCTGGAGAAGGTGTGGAGAAAAGGGAACCCTCTTGCACTGTTGGTAGGAATGTAATTGATACAGCTACTATGGAAGTCAGAATGCAGATTCCTTAAAAAACTAGAAATAAAACCTTCATATAACCCAGAAATCCCACTCCTAGGCATATATATACCCTGAGAACACCAAAATTGAAAAAGACACAGGTACCCCAATGTTCACTACAGCATTATTTACAATAGCTAGGATATGGAAGCAACGTAGATGTCTACCAACAGGTAAATAGATATAGAAGTGTGATACATATATACAAGGAACATTAGTCATAAAAAGGAACACATTTGAGTCAGTTCTAATGAGGTGGATGAACCTAGAGCCTATTATACAGAGTGAAGTAAGTCAGAAAGAGAAAAACAAATATTGTATACTAACACATATATATGAAAGGTGGTACTGGTAAACCTACTTGCAGGATAGCAATGGAAGCACAGATACAGAGAAAAGACTTATGGGCACCGGCAGGTGGGGTGGAAGGAGAGCCTGGCATGTACAGAGTAATACGGAAACATACAGGACCACATGTGAAATAGATAGCCAATAGGAATTTGCTTATGACTCAGGGAACTCAAACTTGGGTTCTGTAACAACCTAGAGGGGTGGGGTGGATGGACATGTGAGGGCTGTTCAAGAGGGAGGGGACATAGTCATACCTATGGCTGATTCATGTTGATATTTGGCAGAAACCAACACAATACTAGGGCTTCCCTGGTGGCTCAGACGGTAAAACATCTGCCTGCAATGTGGGAGACCCGGGTTCGATTCCTGGGCAGGGTAGATCCCCTGGAGAAGGAAATGGCAATCCACTCCAACCCTCTTGCCTGGAAAATCCCATGGATGGAGTACCCTGATAGGCTACAGTCCATGGGTTCGCAAAGAGTCAGACACGACTGAGCTACCAGCTTCTAGCTACTAACACAATACTATAAAGCAATTATCCTTCAATTATAAATAAAATCAAATTTAATTAAAAAAAAAAAAAAAGGAAATCCGAGTCATCAGAGTTCAACTTTGCCAGAATAGGAAGCAAAAATTCTGTGACTAATTGAGTTTAATAGTAAGAGGAGCCATTTCTACTCCTTGATTCCGGGACCTATGCATTCTGGTTATGGGTGAGATATGGTTATATGGTGGTCTCTGATTTAAAGCATCAATTCTATCCTGTAAGACAAATCCCTGTCTTTAAGGGGGTTTTCTCTCAGCTGACAACACATCAGAATCTTTAGGAAGCCATATTTACTTAGACCAGAGGTTAATTGTTCTATCCTTTTGTTGTGAAATGAGCACTTTAGCAGTATTGGTATGGCAGATACCATAATGATTGAGTGTTGGCAAAAGCAATCAGGCAGAGAAGACAAATTCATATAAAAAACATGGGTCATTCCACACGAACAGGAATTTTAACCCCTCTATGATGAAATAGGCTTGATGAGGGCCGAGTGGAGGAGCTGGACTTCCAGATTAATGGTGCCAGGTTCAGTGTTTATCTCTGCTTTGATAGAATACACACTTAACAGTAACATTATCAAGGTCAGCCTTGGTAAAGGGAAGTTCACATTGTTGAGCCATGTGCAGCTTTATGCCCATCACCATGGTCACAATTAAGCTATATGATTCAGAGGCCCAGATCCCGATCTCATCCACAACTATTGCTTAGAGCATCTCCCTCAGGTCATGCATATAGTTACAAAGGTTCCTCCTTATGACAGATTAATGGAGAAGGCAACAGGCCAAGTCTGGTAAATGGGTAAGTCAACAATTTTTCTTACAATTAAGATATATATACATATATAAAATATATAAATTACATGTATATTATATATGTATATATAATATACATGCACACATATATAAATCTGTATAGAGTTAATAGCTTTAAAATTATTCAGAGAATATTCTCTGACCAAAATTAAATTATTCTAGAAACACAGCTTAAAAAAAAAAAAAGAGAAAATTTCTAACTATACAGAAACAATGCAGTCTAAAAAATCCATTGTTCAAAGAGGGCTGCTGCTGCTGCTAAGTCGCTTTAGGCATATCTGACTCTGGGCAACCCCATAGACGGCAGCCCACCAGGCTCTGCTCTCCCTGGGATTCTCCAGGCAAGAATACTGAAATGGGTTGCCATTTCCTTCTCCAATCAAAGACGGCATTAGAGCATAAATCAAAAAATGTTATTAACTGAAAAAAAGTATATAAATTACATATAAAAACCTATGGGAACACTGAAACAATATCTAGATGAAAACATGTAAACACATTCTAGGTTAGAAGAGCAGAAAAGCTGAAAAACTAAAATCAATAATTTATTCTTTCTTCTAATTATGCTAGTAAAAGAACAGAAAAAATAAGTAAAGAAAGTACTTTATTTTACTAAAGAAAGTAAAATAATTTAAAAAGAAAAAGGCAGAAAAACTGAAATAGAATTTAGACGCAAGAAGGTAAAAATCTATGAAGACAAAAGATTAATTGTAAATACCTATAATAATTATCAGGAAAAATAGAAAACATAATTGATAGTATTTATAATTTAAAAAGGAATATGTCACTACAAATACTAAAGATATCAGAAAGGCAAAAAAATTAAAATCTAGATATTTGGGTATCTGTTTTTAAGAAATCTTCAGTGTAGATGGATTCACCAATCAACTCTCAAAAACATGTTAAACAAAAGTAACTCAATCTAGAAATATTCAAAGAAGTTTCCAGGTTATATCCCAGTGTAGTAGTATATGCAAGGTTGGTTCAATAAGGGTAAACACTTACACAATTAGGCTAACAAGACTTTTATTCTTACTGATTCACTTTCTATTTATCACCTGGGAGGGAAATTTGCTAAAAATTACCATCACTGTTTTATAATTTTCCCTTTTTACTCTTCTTTTTGCAACTTGCTCTGTATCTTTGGAAACTATGCTCTTGGGTGTAAAAATAATTGTCATGTGTTTTGCAAGCATGCATTTTTTTCCTAATCCAGTTTATCAATCTTATTATTTTATGTGTATATTCATCCTATTTACATTTAGTGTAATTACTCACAGTTCATTTTGTGTCTACCTTCTTTTTATTTTTCTATTTGAACTATCTGATTTGTATTCCTTAATAAAAACTTCTTTCTTGTGTTCCTTTGGATTAATAAAACTATTTCATTTATTTACCCCACTAATTTCTTTCAGTCCCATAAATACTACATGCCTTTCCCATTTGGATTCAATCATTTTTGTTTGTTTGTTTTCTTCATTTTACTGTTGTTCCTTTGAAGATGCATGTATGCATGCTCAGTTGCTTCAGTCGTGTCTGACTCTTTGCGACTTCATGGACTGTAGCCCTCAAAACTCCTATGTCCGTGGAATTATCCTGGAGCTAAATTTCGCTCTTTATGAAATCTATTCCAGTAACAATTAACTAGTAGTCCTGTGGTATAGTACTTGAACATTCCCAACCAAAAATTTGGGTTTTACTAGTCACTAACACACACTTTGGCATAACTTAAAATCCAAAGCGTATACAGATGTGAGAGTTAGACCATAAATAAAGATGAGAGCTGAAGAATTGATGCTTTTGAACTGTGGTGTTGGAGAAAACTCTTGAGAGTCCCTTGGACTGCAAGGAGATCAAACCAATCAATCCCAAAGGAAATCAATCCTGATATTCATTGGAGGAGCTGATGCTGAAGCTGAAGGTCCGATACTTTGGCCACCTGATGTGAAGAACCAACTCATTGGAAAAGACTCTGATGCTGGGAAGAACTGAAGTCAGGAGGAGAAGGGGACAACAGAGGACGAGATCATTGGATGGCATCACTGATTCAATGGATATGAGATTGAGCAAACCCTGGGAGATGGTGAAGGTCAGGGAAGCCTGACGTGTTGCAGTTCATGGGGTCACAAATAGTTGGACATGACTCAACGACTGAACAACAAAATCCAAAGTCTGCCACTCCACTATTAGGAGATAGTCCAAAGTTCTGTTTGGTTTCTCAACATTTTATCAGCTGCTTACAAACAATCAGATATCTCAAGGCGAAAAATGACACTTCAAGATCACCTCTCTATGCGTCTTTCTTCCCACTGCAGTGGCCTCACAAGTCCTACTTGCCTTGAGATCTCTCATTTCTAATTTTTGTCTCTCTAGCTCCAAGAGAATACCAAAATCTTTATTCAGCTTCAAGCCATTTCAGTTTAGTTCAGTTGCTCAGTCGTGTCTGATTCTATGTGACCCCATGGACTGCAACACACAGGGCTTCTCTATCCTTCACCATCTCCCTAAGATTGCTCAAACTCACATTCACTGAGTTAGTGATGCCATCCAATAATCGTGTCCTCTGTATCCCCTTCTCCTCCTGTCTTCAATCTTTCCCAGCATCAGGGTCTTTTCAAATAAGTCAGTTCTTCACATCAGGTGGCCAGAGTATTGGAGTTTCAGCTTCAGCATCAGTCCTTCCAATGACTATTCAGGACTGATTTCTTTTAGGATGGACTGGTTGGATCTCCTTGCAGTCCAATGGACTCTCAAGAGTCTTCTCCAAAACCACAGTTCAAAAGCATCCAGCCATTTAGTACACTACTTTGTGTTCACCTTCTCAGCTCTAGTCAGCAACTTTTGAATCAGAAAACACCTGCAGGAGAAAAGCTTAGCACAGTGTGAGGTTCAACAATGTATTTTATTTCTCTTGAGTTCCTTTGGTCAAGCAAGTTTTAATTTCCTTGGTAATTCTCAAATGATTCCAAAAAAATCAAATTTTCTATATTTTATCCAGCTTTGTTCTTGGTGGACAGTTTGTCTAATACAGGTTTGTAAACAATAGTCAGACAAAACTTTGCATTACTGTTGGAAAATGCTTAATTCTACTACTGTTCAGCTTTTTTCATCAATGAGATCTCTTATGTGTGATTTTCTCAACTTCTTCCTCTATCACTGCTTTAATTTGAGCTGTATTTGCAAGCATTAATATATTTTGGCGTCTTAAGATCACACTTAAGACAGAATGCTCTCTGTGCGCTTCCAAGGCAAACCGTTCAATGTCACAGTAATCCAACTCTATGCCACAACCAGTAATGATGAAGAAGCTGAAGTTGAATGGTTCCATGAAGACCTACAAGATGTTCTAGTACTAACACCCAAAAAAGATGTCCTTTTCATTATAGGGGACTGGAATGAAAAAGTAGGAAGTCAAGAAACACCTGGAGTAACAGGTAAATTTGACCTTGGAGTACAGAATGAAGCAGGGCAAAGGCTAATAGAGTTTTGCTAAGAGAATGAACTGGTCTCAGCAAACACCCTCTTCAGATAGCACAAGAGAAGACTCTACACATGGACATCACCAGATGGTCAATACCAAAATCAGATTGATTACATTCTTTGCAGCCAAAGATGGAGAAGCTCTATACAGTCAGCAAAAACAAGACCAGGAGCTGATTGTGGCTCAGATCATGAACTCCTTATTGTCAAATTCAGACTTAAATTGAAGAAAGTAGGGAAAACCACTAGACCATTCAGGTGTGACCTAAATCAAATCCCTTATGATTATATAGTGGAAGTGAGAAATAAATTCAAGAGATTAGAGCTGACAGACAGAGTGCCTGAAGAACTATGGACAGAGGTTTGTGACACTGTACAGAAGACAGGGATCAAGACCATCTCCAAGAAAAAAGAAATGCAAAAAAAGCAAAACAGCTGTCTGAGGAGGCCTTACAAATAGCTATGAAAAGAAGAGAAGCAAAAAGCAAAGGAGAAAAGGAAAGATATACCCATTTGAATGCAGAGTTCCAAAGAATAGCAAGGAGAGATAAGATAGCCTTCCTCAGTGATCAATGCAAGCAAATAGAGGAAAACAGTAGAATAGGAAAGACTAGAGATCTCTTCAAGAAAATTAGAGATACCAAGGGAACACTTCATACCAAGATGTGCACAATACAGGAGAGAAATCATACGGAAATTACAGAATCAGAAGATATTAAGAAGAAGAGGTGGCAAGAATACACAGAGGAACTATCCAAAAAAGATTTTCACGACCCAGATATCCATGATGGTGTGATCTCTCACTTAGAGCCAGACACCCTGAATGTTAAGTCAAGTGGGCCTTAGGACAGATCACTACGAACAAAGCTAGTGAAGGTGATGGAATTCCAGTGGAGCTATTTCAAATCCTGAAAGATGATGCTGTGAAAGTGCTGCACTCAATATGTCAGCACATTTGGAAAACTCAGTAGTGGCCACAGGACTGGAAAAGGTCAGTTTTCCCTCCAATTCCAAAGAAAGGCAATGCCAAAGAATGTTCAAACTACCACACAATTGTACTCATCTCACATGCTAGCAAAGTAATGCTCAAAATTCTCCAAGCCAGGCTTCAACAGTACATGAACCTTGAACTTTCAGATGTTCAAGCTGGTTTTACAAAAAGTAGAGGAACCAGAGATCAAATTGCCAACATCTGTTGGATCATCGAAAAAGCAAGAGAGTTCAAGAAAGACATCTGCTTCTGATTTATTGACTATGCCAAAGCCTTCAACTGTGTGGATCACAACAAACTGTGGAAAATTCTGAAAGAGATGGGAATACCAGACCACATGACCTGCATCCTGAGAAATCTGTATAGAGGTCAAGAAGCAACCGTTAGAACTGGACATGGAAAAACAGACTGGTTCCAAACTGGGAAAGGAGTACGTCAAGGCTGTCACCTTGCTTATTTAACTTATATGCAGAGTACATCATGAGAAATGCTGGGCTGGAGGAAGCACAAGCTGGAATCAAGATTGCCAGAATAAATATCAATAACCTCAGATATGCAGATGCCACCACCCTTATGACAGAAAGTGAAGCGGAACTGAAGAGCCACTGATGAAAGTGAAAGAAGAGAGTGAAAAAGTTGGCTTAAAACTCAACATTCTGGAAACTAAGATCATGGCATCCAATCCCATCACTTCATGGCAAATAGATTGGGAAACAGTGGAAGCAGTGACAGACTTTATTTTGGGGGGGCTTCAAAATCACTGCAGTTGGTGACTGCAGCCATGAAATTAAAATACACTTGCTCCTTGGAAGAAAATTATGACCAATCTAGACAGCATATTAAAAAGCAGAGACATTACTTTGTCAACAAACATCCATCTAGTCAAAGCTATGGTTTTCCAGTAGTCATGTATCAATGTAAGAGATGGACCATAAAGAAAGCTGAGCACCGAAAAATTGATGCTTTTGAACTGTGGTGTTGGAGAAGACTTTTGAGAGTTCCTTGGACTGCAAGGACATCCAACCAATTCATCCTAAAGAAATCAGTTGTGAATATTCATTGGACGGACTGATGCTGAAGCTGAAGCTCAAATACTTTGGCCACCTGATATGAAGAACTGACTCATTTGAACAGACTCTGATGTTGGGAAAGATTGAAGGCAGGAGGAGAAGGGGACCACAGAGGATGAGATGGTTGGCTGTCATCACCAAATCAATGGGCATGAGTTTAAGTAAACTCTGGGAGTTGGTGATGCACAGGGAGGCCTGGTGTGCTGCAGTCCATGCAAGTCGTAAAGAGTCGGACACTACTGAGTGATTGAACTGAACTGAATTGCTTTTTAGACAACTTCCAGCAAGCAACGTGAAAAATGCAATTAAACTGCCATCATCCTGGAGGCCCGTTATATTTTTATAGTGGTTCATATATTGTCTTTTGAAGTAATAATTTTAGTGATATATTTTATGCAAAAATATAGCATAATAATACATGAATACTTAATATATGCTTTTCTTAGATTGAAATAATGACACAAAGATGTATCACACATGTCTTATCTATAAGTATACCCTATTTGCTAGAATCTGTGAAAACAACTATGAACAAGTTCTATCTTAAATGTAAGAAACAATGTGAGAAATATATAAATATGTAAATATTTACATTAAGAGTACACAGTGTGACATATACAGTACAGGAGGTGGTGGTTTTTCACAGAGATTTGCTTCAGAAATATGTGATTCAAATATTGATTATATCACATTCTAGTGTTATAAATTTGATCTCTTTATTCTTCCTAAATTCAAATATCATCACGTAAGTGGAATTTTTGTAATTAATTGCAACAATGTATATAAAATTCTTACCACAATAAATTCTTATTTTTAGATCTCAGCAATGTATTTTACCAGCATTATTACCATAAAATGTTCACGCTGCAGGAGGGTAACTCAAGTAATTCTTATGGTATCGGTAAAATGCATAGAAAGAGTAGGGATTGAGCTGAAATATAAACATTTTGCAAATATTCTTTAACCTATGAAAATAAGTGTTGGAAGAACAATCTAAGTAGAAGGGAGAGAATATGCCAATCTCATGGGCATTATGCATGTGGAGAACTGTTCACTATGACTGGCATGGAGACGCTGTTATGAAAATGACAGGAGTTGAGCTTGGGCATGAGATAGAATTAGAACATGAAGAGCTTCATAAGTCATTTTAATGCATTCAGATTTTATCCTGTTGGTTGATGGTGGGGCATGAAAACATTTTAGATTAATCAGATTTTCATTTAATGAAAAATAGATTAGCACAGTTTAAATGATGAAGTCTGTGGACACCATATATATCTTGTGTTCTTCACTAGTGTCGGAGCAAATTTTTAAATGTTATTGCTTGGAAGCATTTAATAGGCCTCATTATAGACTAATGCTTTTACTAGCTGGATTTACTTTAAAGTAATCCTGAGTTATTAGAACTAATAGTTAATCACCTCTCAAAACTATAATGCCAAAGTAAACATCTGTTTATTAGTTTGCTCAATAAATAGGCACTGAATGTTCTGCAGACATTTTACAAAAAACATCCAATGATCTAATCCGTTCTTTGATACATACAATTTGTTCCAAAGTTTACCAGTTACTTTGTCATTATTACCACAACCATTCTCTGTTGTGTGACTCTGAAAAAGTCTTACAATTAAATTGTGAAAGTTTAGAAACAAATCACTTCATTTAGTGACCTTAATTTGTAGTTAAGTTTTATGATACTCACATTACTAATACGATCATCCAAAAATAATACATATTCAAGTAGGTTTTCATTAATGTATAAAGACTGTAGTGTTTTAGTGTGAAAAACTAGATATTTTAATGTATATAATAATTGTTTTCTTAGGAATAACTGATCAGCCAGACTAATCATGAGCTTTAAAAACAGTTACATACAGTTGAAAAATAAAAGATATATTGACTTCTATGAATTACCTCATAACTCTTAAATATAAAATTCAATATAACACTGACACTTCTAATAGATTATCAGTCATTCATAATAATTAGGAATATATTAACTTTTGAATGAAATATTGAAGTATCATGCCATGCTATGTTATTTTATGAATGACAGGTTATATATAAATTTGGAGTAGAAATTTGGAGGAAAACCAAGATTATTTTTTCCCTTTATCTTGAAGCAGAACGCTATAATCAAGACTAAACGATACTTTTTTCTTCAATAATTCCCACATTGAATATCTTGGAGCAGACTTCTCCACTCACATAAGCAAATTGAACTCAGATTAAATATATATTGAACAAAAATTAAGAAGTGTATTTTTATTTTGTATAAGTCAAGAACTACCCAAGCCACCTAATTTTCTAGATTATTATAAATACATATATAGATGTTATGACAATCTTAACAATCTCCGTATAATAATAAGTTATTATGGAGATTCTTGGGGGTTAATTTCTAGTTTCAGATAGAATTTAAGCTTTACAAATTTATAATACCACTTGATCACAAGATGTTTATTTTCCTTGGAAATAGGTTTTAAAAATGGAGTTTGAGATAATGAGAACTCCATATGAAAACTAAAATATTTTATTATTCTTCTTAAAACAATTCTTCTATCTCAAAACATGTCTACATCTGTACAGAGTGATAAAATTAGTCAAGCATGTTTAGAAGACATTCAAGAATTAAACTTTCATGTTATACAAAATAAGACATTTTAATTCCTTGTACTGAGATTGACCAACAAATTGAAGCAGAAAGAAATTATTAAATGATTATGATAATATGAAATTAGTTCAATGATCTGGTTTTTACTTTTCCAAATATAATCCAATGTAAACATTTTAGGACTAAGTATACTTCTGTTAGGTAGTTAGAACAGGGAAAAGGAGTCTAGACTGGCGGTGGCTAAAAGACAAGAAAGGGAAAAGCCCATGAAAATAGAACAAAGTAAGGTCCGAAGACTGGAGTGAGGACCTCAGGTAGAACAAACAACACTCCTGGCTAGCCCAATTTACATAGGGCAGGCCCAGGGGGAAGAAAAAACTTATAAAAAGAGAAGCCAAAGGGCCAGGGGTCTCTCTCACCCACCCCCACACTCTCGTGTGTTCTCCCTTTCTTCTCTTCATGTCTTTGGGTTGGCATGCCCTCATGCCTCAAGAATGTATTTTCCTGCCATTTTCTAAATAAAATTGAGCTGTAATACGATCTGTACCACTGATCTCTCTAAGAGCTATAACATGGTGTGTTTGAGACCTGAGAGCTGTAACACGGTCTGTCCGAGAGCTATGACATGCTGAGGATCTAACGTCCAGTCGCTTCAAATTTTTGTTGTGAGGAGACAGAACTGAGGAGAATACACTTGCCTGACACTTCCAAATCTCCAGGGTAGTTACTCATTAAATATTTAGGTGTGAGTAGAGTGTGTGTGTATGTGTGTGTGTGTGTGTGTGTGTGAGAAACAGAGAGAGAGAGAGAGAGACAATTAATATGAAGTAACGAAGCTTTGAGTTCAGGTGTGTGAAGTGAAATCAAGAGGGTACGTACAGAAAGAGGTAAGTGGAAAATGAACAAAGAAAGAGAAGTAGTGGTTTGAGGTAAGTTTATATGAATATTTCCAAAAGGGGAGGCCCCCATTTAAATGTCAGTTATCATTACTTTAGTGCCACATCTATTCATCTTATTTATGTGTGTTTATGTGTGTGTACTTGTTGGTGTTATAAGTAACAATCCCAGTTGTCACAATAGTTGTGTTTCAGAGAGAAGGATGTACACTAGTAAAACTCTTGCTACTGCTGGCACTAATGCATGTTCTGAAAACCCAATATATTGATGAATGTGCATGGTAGAACATCATTTAACCATTCAGACAGGATCACATGTGTCTAGGTTGCTATGGTTTAAAAATTCTTATTTTCAAATCTCTGTAATAGCAACTAAACTTTTGATTGAGCTAAGTGTAATTGTATTATTTACCAGGAAAATATCAACTTTTATTGACCTGAGACTTTGTCATATTAAAAATGCAAATTAAAAATTCTCAAAGATAACCATGGAAAAGGTAAATGAAATGGAACAAAGGAAATCAATTTAAAGGAGTAAAGAAAATGAAGAAAAAAACGCAGAAAAATATTGATAGAATAAAAAATACAATATAGGCTATTATTTATGATTTTTTAGGGAAATGAGTGAAAAAGAAAGCAGTAGAGATAAACCCCAAAATTTATCATTAAGACAGAGAATCTCAGTGTAGTAAAACATATAATAACTAAAGTATAAAATTCAGCTGCTATACTTCTTAGAAGAAAAACTATAGGCAAGCTGCCAAACCAAACTCTCAAATTAGAGAATTTTTGATAAAATAATATATAATTAAAAACAGAATTGGGTATAAATTTTATTTCTAGAAATTAATGCAAGGGCAGATAAATAGTAAAATATTAAGGAACTGAAAAAATCATTATAGTCATATTTACAGAAACCTAAATCCATATTCATATTTTATAAAACATGTGTGAAAGATTAATAATTGACTATATAGTAGACAGAACTATTCAAGGGGTCTAAGTCTTTAATTAGCTGAAACAAAGTTAATTGGAAGTATCTATCTTAATCTTGTTTTATAAGGCAAATGAATAATACTGAGTTAAAAGCCATTGTTAATTGAGTTTTCTGATATTTTCAGCCCAAATATTCCTTAAATAAATAAACCAAGTTCAGAATAAGACATTATTTTGCTACTGTCTGTGCTTCCTTAAGTCCTATAGCAATTCCCATATGCATTTAACAGGTCTTTCCAAGTATTTAATATTATATTGGTTGTTAATTTTTGCCTCTGGTTATAAAATTTTGAGTGATTTTATCCTGAAAGCACGGGCTTCTCTGGTGACTCAGTGATAAAGAATCTGCCTGCAATGCAGGAGACCTGGGTTCTATCCCTGAGTCTGGAAGATCCTCTGAAGAAGGAAATGGCAACCCACTCTAGTATTCTTGCCTGGGAAATCTCATGGACAGAAAAGCCTAGCAGGCTAGAGTCTGTGGGGTTGCAAAGAATCAGACACGACTTAGTGACTAAACAAACACACATCCTGAAAGCATAACCCTTTTAATAAATCACATAAAAACACTTACGTTTACCTCAGGTATAAATGGCATTGTTTTATATAGAATGACATATGTTTGTATTATATACAATCATTGTATGAATTATTTGCTATCCATTTTTTTTTTTCTAAGACATGACAGCTCACTTCATATTTTCACTTTCTATTTTAGGTTTTGAAACATGAGAAAAGCTGACAGGCTAATTAGCCCAGATCATTTGGATGAGACTTTTCTTGTTTCAGTTCCATTCAGTTCAGTCGCTTAGTCGTGTCCAACTCTTCGCGACCCCATGAATCACAGCACACCAGGCCTCCCTGTCCATCACCAACTCCCGGAGTTCACTCAGACTCACATCCATCAAGTCAGTGATGCCATCCAGCCATCTCTTCCTCTGTCGTCCCCTTTTCCTCCTACCCCCGATCCCTCCCAGCATCAGAGTCTTTTCCAATGAGTCAACTCTTCTCATGAGGTGGCCAGAGTACTGGAGTTTAAGCTTCAGCATCATTCCTTCCAAAGAAATCCCAGGGCTGATCTCCTTCAGAATGGACTGGTTGGATCTCCTTGCAGTCCAAGGGACTCTCAAGACTCTTCTCCAACACCACAGTTCAAAAGCATCAATTCTTCGGCGCTCAGCCTTCTTCACAGTCCAACTCTCACATCCATACATGACCACAGGAAAAACCATAGCCTCGACTAGACGGACCTTTGTTGGCAAAGTAATGTCTCTGCTTTTGAATATGCTATCTAGGTTGGTCATAACTTTCCTTCCAAGGAGTAAGCGTCTTTTAATTTCATGGCTGCAGTCACCATCTGCAGTGATTTTGGAGCCCCCCAAAAATAAGTCTGACACTGTTTCCACTGTCTCCCCATCTATTTCCCATGAAGTGATGGGACCGGATGCCATGATCTTTGTTTTCTGAACGTTGAGCTTTAAGCCAACTTTCTCACTCTCCACTTTCACTTTCATCAAGAGGCTTTTGAGTTCCTCTTCACTTTCTGCCATAAGGGTGGTGTCATCTGCATATCTGAGGTGATTGATATTTCTCCCAGCAATCTTGATTCCAGCTTGTGTTTCTTCCAGTCCAGCGTTTCTCATGATGTACTCTGCATATAAGTTAAATAAGCAGGGTGATAATATACAGCCTTGACGTACTCCTTTTCCTATTTGGAACCAGTCTGTTGTTCCATGTCCAGTTCTAACTGTTGCTTCCTGACCTGCATACAGATTTCTTGTTTGGTACTTGGTTAATGATTCTTTTCTAAACTAAATTTTTGATTGAGCTGTTATTGTATTATTTACTTTCTCCTTTTAATCTTAAAAAAGTTCCACTAGAATTTTGATATTAGATATTTGACACGGACATTTTAAAGAGTCCACGATAGTTGTATTGTAGAACTATTCACATTGCTTCCTCTGTATTGCTTTTTTTAAAGTTAGTCTGAAACTTTTGTTCATTTTCTTTCCTTTTTTTTTAACATAAGGGAGTGCTTTGATACAGTTCCAAATTTAAGAGGATTTGCCCATATTTCTTGTTTTTCAAAAACTGTCTTATCATTTGGAAAATGCAGCAGTGGCCACAGTACTGGAAAAGGTCAGTTTTCATTCTAATCCCAAAGAACGGCAGTGTCAAAGAATGTTCAAACTACTGCACAATTGCATTCATTTCACATGCTACCAAACGAACGCTCAAAATTCTCCAAGCTAGACTTCAATAGTACAAGAACTGAGAACTTCCATATGTTCAAGCTGGATTTAGAAAAGGCATAAGAACCAGAGATCAAATTGCCAAAATCCACTGGATCATAGAGAAAACAAGAGAATTCTAGAAAATCATCTACTACTGCTTCATTGACTATGCTAAAACATTGGACTGTATGGATCACAACAAACTGTAGAAAATTTGTAAAAATATAAGAATATCAGACCACCTTACCTTGCTCCTGAGAAACCAGTACGCAGGTCAAGAAGCAACAGTTAGAACCAGACGTGGAACAACAGACTGGTTCCAAATTGGGATAGGAATACATCATGGCTGTATATTGTCACCCTGCTTATTTAACTTATATGCAGAGCACATCATACAAAATGCCAGGCTGAATGAAGCACAAACTGGAATCCAAATTGTCAGGAGAAATATCAATAACCTCAAATATTTAGATGACACCATCCTTATGGCAGAAAGTGAAGAGGAACTAAAGAGCCTCTTGATGAAGGTAAGAGAGGAGAGTGAAAAAGCTGAATTAAAATTCAACATTCGAAAAACTAAGATCATGGCATCCTGTCCCATCACTTTAGAGATAATGGTAATTTAGAGATAATGCTAAAATGCAAATTGAACACATCAATATCTCATTGAAAGGGATAGAGTATTTAATCCATAAATATTGTATTTTAATGCATTTGAGTGGGTGCCTTGGTCTTCATTAGCTACCTCATTTTGTTAAGATCTCTCAAAAGATAGTATTTTTAGTTTGAATTTAGATTTCTTTTGCTTTAATGAATAGAGTATTTGAAGAAAAATATATAAATGCATCATATGATGTGGATTTCCTAATAAATTCCAGAAAAATTGGCCTATGTTCTATATAAATATGTGTGGGTATGGCCCTATTTGTTTCCCTATTCTGGGTCTGTCGCTGGGGGTTACAGTAATGTAGTCTACTGTAGATGATGTAAAATGCAAAATATTTACACAAAATACTATTGTTGTTTTTCCAGGATTTTGAAAAAATCATATGGAACTGCATTTAACTATAATGCTGAGCCAGGATACTGTTCATACAAATGATGTCAAATGGATTTATGTGCCACTTATTTATGAAGACCTGAAAGAATGAATGTTTTCAGAGTTAAGTAAATCTCAAAATGCCCCTTCAATAATTTTTTGAAGGAGATGTGGGACAAGTATATAGACCTAATGAAGTTTTAATTGATCAAACAGAATTCTATACTAAGCAAGAATAAAAAGTATAAGTCAAATTGTATGTAGTATATATACAAACATAGACTAAGATGTAAAACAATTACATATGCCAATGTTTTTCACAAATTACTTAGGACAAATGTACCGAAGTCTAAAAGTGATGTCCCATTTACACTTTAAACGTACTTTGGACATAATCTGCTTATATCCTTGCCAATTTTTAGTATCAAGCATTCATGTGTACAAGCTACAGTCTTGCGATAAACAATTTATATTTTTGATGTCTGGATTTTCCATGTCAAAACTGCAAGCTTCTTTCCAAGTTTCCAAGTTCAAGTTTTGAACCATAAAGGAAAATTGGAGCAGGTCGTGAGTGACTCAGCTCCTCTTCCTTCCAACAAGGTGGCTCAGGTAAAATAGTCATGTACATCTGACCTTTAAAATGTAATACTCCAGTAATTGCAAAAAGGCCAGTTTGATGCTTTACTGCGTTGCTGCACTTTCACATATAATACTCAGGAGCTGACATTTATAAAACTGCTGGTGCACTCTGGAGAAACCTTGATAGTTGAGGTGTTATATGAGTCTATCGTTATCATGATAATGGATATGCAAGTGTGTTAGAGAGTTACACTGAAATATTTTGAAAGAGAAGAGACATTTATAATTAGTTGACTTGAGTAAATATAATTTCATAAAGGTATTTGCTATTCATATACAAATTAATATTCATTTTACTCAGAGTAACAATTTGAGCAAACCAGCAAGAAAAATGTAATACAAAAATTGTCAAAGAAAAATGTTAAACAACTTTTAATAATCCACAACAGATATTAATTTTTTCACTTTCCCTATATAATATCACTGATATAATATTTACTTGGCAATAACTTTTCTCATAGAAGGTAAATGGGAGATACTTCATATGTAGCTAAAAAATAAAAACAAACAAAAATTTACTTAAATGATTTTGGGGGACTTTGTCAAGATAAATTATTTCTAATATGTTCCTATATTTTAATAAATTCAGATGAGAAAAAAGTGAATATTGTTTAAATATATAATGAATGCTTTTAGCAATCATATCCAACTGTATAGAACATTTAAAGCATTAAATACATGTGCTGTGTATAGGTTTAACCATCCTGGTGAATTTCTTCAAGATTACAATCAAACAGAAATTAACTTTCAGATATGCAATCTGGTCTATTATTTATGTCTATTTTAACGTTTTTAAAAATTGGATATCCATGTCTAGTTATTTATATTATGGACATCAGTACATTTCTCATGTTTAAAATTTGATATAATTGATAGAGGATATGTTTTCAGTTAGAAGATTCTTCCTGAATTTAACTATTTATATAATACTTATGTTGATAATGACATTTATTATTTTCATTTAAATATACTTTCAAAAAATGCAAGATTACATTTCATTAAAACATCAGTGATATTTACTTATAAAGCCATAAAAATATTTGTGAAAATATTTGTTCACTCTTTGTACAACAAACTGGCCATGATACATTCCTGAGAAACATCCACATGAACATGCCTTGCCTTGCTAAAAGCCACTCAGTCGTGTCTGAGTTTGCAACCCTGTGGACTGTAGCCCACCGGAATCCTCTGTCCATGAGATTCTCCAGGCAAGAATACTGGAGTGGATTGCCATTTCCTCCTGCAGGAGATCTTTCCGACCCAGGGATCAAGGCCACATTTCCTGCATTGCCAGGTAGATTCTTTACGACTGAGATGTCAGTGAAGCCCAAAGAACTTGTACACAAATTAGATAAGGAATACTCGAAACTCAACAGAGTGAAGTAAGCCAGAAGGAAAAACATAAATACAGTATACTAACGCATATATATGGTATTTAGAAAGATGGTAACAATAACCCTGTGTACGAGACAGCAAAAGAGACACTGATGTATAGAACAGTCTTATGGACTCTGTGGGAGAGGGAGAGGGTGGGAAGATTTGGGAGAATGACATTGAAACATGTAAAATATCATGTAAGAAACGAGTTGCCAGTCCAGGTTCAATGCACGATACTGGATGCTTGGGGCTAGTGCACTGGGATGACCCAGAGGGATGGTATGGGGAGGGAGGAGGGAGGAGGGTTCAGGATGGGGAACACATGTATACCTGTGGCGGATTCATTTTGATATTTGGCAAAACTAATACAATTATGTAAAATTTAAAAATAAAATAAAATTTTAAAAAAAGTCAGAAAAAAAAACAATAAACAACTAACCCAATTAAAAGTTGATCTTATATTTTTCTAGAGAATAAATATATATGGTAAATAATCATATTAAAAGATGCTTGGCATCATTATTCATTCACTTCAATTCAGTTCAGTCGCTCAGTTGTGTCTGACTCTTTGCAACCCTATGAATCGCAGCACGCCAGGCCTCCCTGTCCATCACCAACTCCCAGAGTTCACTCAGACTCACGTCCATCAAGTCAGTGATGCCATCCAACCATCTAATCCCCTGTCGTCCCCTTCTCCTCCTGCCCCCAATCCCTCCCCGCATCAGAGTCTTTTCCAATGAGTCAACTCTTCACATGAGGTGGCCAAAGTACTGTAGTTTCAGCTTTAGCATCATTCCTTCCAAAGAAATCCCAGGGCTGATCTCCTTCAGAATGGACTGGTTGGATCTCCTTGGAGTCCAAGGGACTCTCAAGAGTCTTCTCCAACACCACAGTTCAAAAGCATCAATTCTTTAGCGCTCAGCTTTTTTCACAGTCCAACTCTCACATCCATACATGACTACAGGAAAAACCATAGCATGACTAGACGGACCTTTGTTGGCAAAGCAATGTCTCTGCTTTTCAATATGCTATCTAGGTTGGTCATAACTTTCCTTCCAAGGAGTAAGCGTCTTTTAATTTCATGGCTGCAATCACCATCTGCAGTGATTTTGGAGCCCCAAAAAAATAAAGTCTGACACTGTTTCCACTGTTTCCCCATCTATTTCCTATGAAGTGATGGGACCAGATGCCATGATCTTTGTTTTCTGAATGTTGAGCTTTAAGCCAACTTTTTCACTCTCATCTTTCACTTTCATCAAGAGGCTTTGTAGTTCCTCTTCACTTTCTACCATAAGGGTGGTGTCATCTGCATATCTGAGGTTATTGATATTTCTCCCGGCAATCTTGACTCCAGCTTGTGTTTCTTCCAGCCCAGTGTTTCTCATGATGTACTCTGCATATAAGTTAAATAAGCAGGGTGACAATATACAGCCTTGACGTACTCCTTTTCCTATTTGGAACCAAGATACTAAGCATTGGCAGATGATGGAGAGCAATCAGAGCACCCCAAGGAACTCTCATTTCCTTGGAGTAATAAAAATTTGTAAATCCCATCAGTAATAGTTGGACAGTTACTGACAATATTAAATATATACTTGTCACATGATCTAGTAATCACACGTCGAGAAGTCTGACAAAGTAATATGAAAACCAACATTGACACAAAGCTGTATGTGAACGTGTATAGAGGCTTTATTAATAATTACTAAAAACTGAAATCAACACCCATGTCCCTCAAATGTGAAGTGAGCAAACAAACTATGAGACATTCAGATCTCAACAATGGACTCCTAACTATTCTTCCACCATAAGGAATAAACTACGGCTACATGTGACAATATGGATGTAGTGAAAAAGTCCAAGTGAAAAAATTATAGACAAAAAATTACATAAAATTCTATGATTTCATTTAGATGACATTACTTCAAAGGAAAACTTTAGGAATAGCTAACAGGTCAATGGTTGCCAGAGTCAGGAGTAAAGTGCAGAGACTGGCTACAAAAAGACATGAGCATTTTTTTAAATGATATGCTTCTCATGTCCTGAATTTAGTGATAGCAATAAGCCTGTATACATTTGTAAAGATTCACAGAACTGAGCACTTGTGTGAATTTTACTGTATATTAATTATGGCTTCAATTTTTAAATGAAAAAAAATCTATAGTCAGCATTTCATACAAAGCCTGGTTAGTTCTCACACAATATAACCTAATAATATAATTGTTATCGATTGCACACAAATATATAAAATAAAGATGTAAAAATTGAATAATAGAGAAATCTTATCATTTTGATAAATTTACTTTGCTATACTTCACATTTTCTTAAAAATCTCCTTGGTGGACCAAATTTCAAAAATTGAAAGACACTATTTCTCTGATGTGTATTTTAATTCACTCTTTGAATAAAAGAACATCATACTTTCCCAGGCATATAATTTTTCATTTGTATAAATTAATTAAAATATATATCAACATTGAATATAAATGCAAGTGTTCAATAAATTGTACAGACAATTTTTTGAGTTACATTTACAAAAAAACAGGTTTCTTTGCCTTATCATTATTCTTGTAATATCATTTGTTGTTTTTGTTTTTGAGTTGCTAAGTCCTGTCCTGTCTGACTCTGAAAACTCATGGACTGCAGCACACCAGGCTCCTTTGGCTCCACCATCTGAGTTTTCTCAAACTCATGCCCATTGAGTTGGTGATATTTTTTAGCCATCTGATCCTCTGCTGCCCCCTTTTCCTTTTGCCTCCAATCTTTCCCAACATCAGAGTCTTTTCCATTAAGTCAGGTCTTTGCATCAGGGGGCCAAAGTGCTGGAGTTTCAGCTTCAGCATCAGTCCTTCCAATGAATATTCAGGGTTGATTTCCTTTATGATTGACTGGTTTGATCTCCCTTCAGTTCAAGGGATTCTCAAGGGTCTTCTCTAGTGCAATAAATTGAAAGTATCAATTCTTTGGTGATCAGCCTTCTTTAGGTTCAACTCTCACAAGTATACATGATTACTGGAAAAATCATAGCTTTGACTATAGGGATCTTTGTCTGCAAAGTGATGTCTCTTTTTAATACAATGTCTGTTTTTATACATTGCCTAGGTTTGTCACAGGTTTTCTTCCAAGCAGCAACTGTCTTTTAATTTCATGGCTACAGCCACCATCTGCAGTGATTTTGGAGCCCAAGAAAATAAAATGTGTCACTGCTTCCACTTTTTCTCCTTCTATTTGCCATGGAGTGATGGGACCAGATGTTGCTATCTTAGTTTTTTGAATGCTGTTTCAAGCCAGGTTTTTTTCATTCTCCTCTTTCACCCTCATCAAGAGGCTATTTAGTTCATTTTCACTTTCTGCCATTAGAGTGGTATCATCTGCATATCTGAGGTTGTTGATATTTCTCTTGGCAATCTTGATTTCTGCTTGTGATTCATCTAGCTCAGCCTTTTGCATGATGTACTCTGCATAGAAATTAAATAAACAGGGTGACAATGTATAGCTTTGTCATACTTCTTTCCCAGCTTGGAACCAGTCAGTTGTTCTGAGTGAGGTTCTAACTGTTGTTTTTTAAACCTCATACAGGTTTCTTAGGAGACTGGTTGGTTAGTCTGGTACTGCCGTCACTTTGAGAATTTTCCACAGTTTGTTGTGATCCACAGAGTCAAAGGCTTTAGCATAGTCAATGAAGCAGAAGCAGATGTTTTTCTGGAATCCCCTTGCTTTCTCTATGATGCAACAAATGTTGGCAATTTGATCTCTGGTTCCTGTGCTTTTTCTAAATCCAGCTTGTACATATGGAAGTTTTCAGTTCACATA
The DNA here is from genome assembly GCF_029378745.1 of Bos indicus. Lineage (NCBI taxonomy): Eukaryota > Metazoa > Chordata > Mammalia > Artiodactyla > Bovidae > Bos > Bos indicus. The sequence goes on along the minus strand of NC_091780.1, from coordinate 53,424,639 downwards.
CTGCTGAAACCTAGCTTGAAGAATTTTGAGCATAACCTTGCTAGTATGTGAAATGAGCAAAATAGTGTGGTAGTTTGAACATCCTTTGGCATTGCCCTTTTTTGGAATTGGAATAAAAATTGACCTTTTCCAGTCCTATGGCCATTGCTGAGTTTTCCAAATTTCACCCACTGTTAAAAAAGAATCTCCTTGAATAATGACCTTGTGCATTAAAAGTAATTGAATGTTCTTTAAAACATCATCTGAGGCAATATTCAGTGAAAATGGAAATAATTAGGGTAGGAACTTTTCTGAAAGTCTAGCTCAAATACTAAAAGTAATATTGATTATTTTTACTCAAAGTTTCCAAGTTTTTAATAAAATGTAAAATATCTCAAGACAAATGTTCAATAATAATAAAAGTTACATAAATTTGCTAAGAAGTAATTATAATTTCCAAATGTGCAATAAGAGAAAAATATAAATGATAAACCTTAAGGTAAACATTAAATGCATATAAATAGGAAGGTAATTTAGTATTTTTATTAGCATTATTATGGTACATCATTCTTTGCCCTTTTGTTTTTAACTCATCTATGTCTTTAAAGTGTTTTGTTGTGTTTTTTTTAGGTTATGACATATAGCTGCGTCTTATCTTATTTATTCATTTTGGCACCGTTATTTGGTTGGTGTGTTTAGAACATTTCTATTTGAAGAGACTATTAGTACAGTTGGATTAATTTCTACCATATTTATATCTGTTTTCTATTCATTGTATTTTTTGTTGTTTCTGCCTCTTCCCCTTTTTCTGCCTTTTCTAGTTTTAACTGAGTATTTTATATAATTCCCTTTCTCTTCTCCCTTAACATATATATTATTTATATATTTTAAAAAATGTTTAGTGGTTTCTCTAGGGTTTAAAATGTATATTTTAAAACAATCTAAGCTCACCATTGGATAATACTGTATGGCTAACCACGCTACTATTGTACTGCTATGCATGCAGTGCAATGACCTTTAGGCACTGCTTCATTCATTTCCCTGATCGGTACCCCATATTCACCCAGTACATGTGCACTACCATTACTTAGATAAAGTATTAATATTCCTTCTCTCATGCTCTTCCTTTATTTAGATCCTGTGTCAGATCAATGGAAGTTTCCTCTCCCTGAAAAAACTTCTTTTAACATATTAATATTTTGCAAGGCCAGTATGCAGGACATGACTGTTTTTATTCATATGAGGGAGCCTGTTTCTCTTTCATTTCTGAAGGATAATTTCCTGGAAATGAAATTCTAGTTTGTTTTGGCTTTTACTTTTAACACATTAAATATTTAACTCCCCTCATTGCTTGCATAGTTCAGCAGAAATTTCACTATAATTCTCATCCTTGTTCCTCTCTAAGCAAGGTGTCACACATCCTCCTCTGGCTTCCTGTAAGATTATCTTTTTGCATTTGGTTTTCTGTGTTTAAAAATAATGTGCCAAGGTATGGGTTTTGGGGTAGGGGAGATATTTATCCTTTTGATAGTCTCTGATTTTCTTTTATAGATGGTTTGTTGTCTGTTGTCAAGTTTGGAAGGCTCTTGCCCATTATTTCTTTAAATATTTCTTCTGTTCCATTCTCTATAGTTTTTGTAATCCACTTATGTGTGTGTTACATATTATGATATTGTTAAGCAGTCCTTGGATGTTTCTTTTTCTTTTGTTACTGTTTTTAGAATCTTTTTTTTTTTTTATCTTTGCATTTCAGTCTATAGAATTTCTACTGGTCTCTCTTATTCTTCACTAATTCTTTCTGGCCATGTTGAATCTATCAATGAATCCATTAAAGTCATTCTTCATTTCTATTACTGTTTATTTGATTTCTAGCATTGACCTTTTTAAAAATGTCATTGTGAATTGCCTTTTGAATCTTTCATAGCTTTTTATCTGTCTACATTACCCACCTTTGCTTACATGCTGTTTTCTCTCTCCATTAGATCCCTTGCCATCTTAGTCATCACTATTTTTAATTTCTTTTCTCACAATCCCAATGTCTATTTCATATATGAATATTGTTTAGATGTTTGTTTTACCTTCTCAGACTATGGCTTTCCTGACTTTTGGCATGCTTTTAAATTTTTTGTTGACAGCTATACAAGTTGTATCAGGTAATAAAATGAAGCACATACATCTTTTATAAGAATTTATGTTAATTTGGCTAGTACTTGGGAGGTGTTATTTTAATGGTTAATATGTCTAATGCTTATTTTATCTTTAGGTACAAGAAGTTTCAACTTATTCCTCTGTGTGTTTGGCTTTGTTTTCCTTTTTTGGCTTTGAGTCTTTCTACAGGCTGCTCTTGAAAAGTGTCTGTGTCATGTAACTCTTTCAACCTGTAACCCACTGTAATTAAACTGGATCCCTGTTGGAGGTGGTGGTAAGGTATTAGGAGTATTCTACAAACTTCGGATTTACTATTCATCTTTCAATGGCATTGCAGGAGTGTGGCTTTCACAAGTGTTTCTGTTCCTTCTCCCCACTCTCTACTCCCTTCTCTAACTGCAGAATCCCCAATCTGTTTCTTCAAAGTACTGTCCTCAGTGAGAATCTTGTTGTTCTGTTTTTTTTCCCCTCCAGGAAGACAGGATATGACAGAGCAAGGACAAATGCTCTTCCTCTATGTAGAATACAACTCCAGATTTGCACTCTGTTGAGGTTCTTTCCCTTGAAGTATAGGCCACTCTCATTGTTGAAATGCTGCTCATTCCCAGGTGGCTCAATAGTAAAGAAACCACCTGCCAAGCAGGAAGTGCTGGTTCAATTCCTCGGTTGGGAAGATCCCTGAGAAAAAGAAATGGGAACTCACTCCAGTATTCTTGCCTGGAAAATTCCATGGACAGAGGAGCCTGGTAGGATACAGTCCATGGGGTCACAGAAGAGTTGGATATGACTTAGTGATTAAACACCAACAATGACACCTTTCACAATAATTTCATTTTGCCTTCCTCCTCCAGTGCCGTGAGGGGATCTTTCTCAAATCTCACTATGATAATCAGCTGAAATTCTCAGAAAGAGAATTCACACAAGTTTGGGCTCCCACTAAGAGCACCTCCTCCCACTTCCTCCCATAAGACTGATGTCTCTTAGAGTTTCTCATTCTCCTATTGAACCCTTCACTGAACAATCTCTGGTGCTCCCTAGTCAGCCCATTGATGGCAACGGATGAGTGGTAATAGATATTAATCAATATTTCTCTATGATGATTTTTATCACTGTAGAGACAAACTGGCTACAAACTCAAATCAACATTGATGGGAAGCTTTAAAAATACATCTGAGGTTATTTTTGTGTCATTAATCACCTGTCAACCACTTAAACCTGGAAAACCTGTAAAGGTGGGACCGGATCAGGAAGCAAATCCTTAAAGAGTATTTGAGCAACCTGCATGGCTTTGATCCAATGTTCCTTCATGATGGGATTTGAGGATGTTTTAGTTGCTATATGACTATTTTCAGAATAGACTGAAGAATTATTTTGATAAAAAGTCACTACCCTAACAGTCACTAAACTGCTGCTTGATTTTATGCTCCGACCTGGGGCATTTCAACATTTATATAATGTGCCCAAGGCACATACTTTATGGAAACCTTTACAAAAGAACTCTGTAAGATGTTATCTACTGCTGAAAAACCACACTGTGCTCGCCAGTCACAATCTTCTGGAAAGATTGAAAAACCCAATGGCACCCTTAAATTACAGTTAATATAATTTTGAAAACCTTTTAATTTCTTTGGTCTAAAAGTACTTCAGTTAGCCCTAATGGCCATACAGTCCTTTCATTCACAGACATATTGATTTACTCTTTATGAATTGGTAACTGAAATGTCTATGTATTTAGAGATTTTTCTCTTTTATACTAGTATATGATTTGTTATATGCAGCCATGGCAAAATATTGCAAGGAACTTATGTACTCTACCCTGTTCTATCACAAGCAAGTTAAGATTGCCTTCCTTCTTCATAATTTTGAACAAGGAGTTTCATATACCAGGGGGTAGGGGGCGGGGGACTGGAGGGGAAAAAAAAAAAACAACTACTTTTAACCTTATAAATGATTTTATCAGGTTCTATTAACAATTAAAAAAGCAAGTTTCAAGAAGTCAATGCTTAGGTTTATATTTCACAAGTAAAGAAGCAATGTAGAATTGCATGCAATTGGATAGGTATTCCAATAGGGGACCTCAAAATGAGGGTTCACGGATACCCTAAAGACACAGCTCATCTTCCTAAGTACAAAGCTGACCAAGACCTTCAGAACAAGCAGATGATGTCAGACAGTGGACTGCTTCCACTCAAGGTGTCAAACCTAGGTTAGTTTGACACCTAAATCCTGTTTTCTTTCTTACTTTCTCACTTAGAATCATTCTTATTTTCTATAGATTCCTCATTGCTGTAAACCTATAACAACACTTTTTCTCCTTTATTTGCTCTTTATATTTTTTTAGATCAAAACATATATAACAAAATTCTAATTGGGTCATAGGGATAAAAATGTATACTATGGCACATTTTTTAGAGTGTGCTATAGTACACATTTTTTTAAAAAATGCATTAAAAATACACATTCTAAGATAATTTTTAGATTATCCCAAATGTAGTTACTGCTTCTAATTTTACTTATTATTGAATATACCATGTATCACCAGACCCCTTTGATAAATATTTCTGGCCAACTCTGCTCTCATAAAATGATACTTTAGGGAGTTACAGGTAGATAGTGTCTTTACTTGCAAGTATAAAAACAAATGACCATACACAAATCAACCTGTGACTTTGCCAGCACCACTCCCTCCCCCAAAAAGAAAAAAACATTACAAATCTATTAATCAGATGTTAGGTAATTTAACATTTGAATTCAACAATCTTCTTGGGGCAATAGGCTAAGTACTTGTCACTTGGAAGAGATTAACAGAGATCCAAACATGTAACCAAGCTAATGAAAGGCTTCGAGTCTGACTCTGTATTGTGGACAATGCCTTTGTTTCTCAGCATCTCTGAGTGCTTCCAGCAGGTACTAAATTATCTGTAGCCAGGGTTCCAGGTCTTGTTTGCCTTAGACAGATAACTCATGAAATTTAGGAATAATATAGGAAGGAATAATAATATAGGAAGACGTTTCTATGCATAGAGACCTTAATTCTATAACAGCTAAGTTGGAAATTCTTACCCAGGCACAATATCCACAACAACACCACTTTTGTTTACTCATAGAAATTAGTGATTCATTTTTTAACATGAACAATCAGGGCAATGTTCCCATTGGTACTAATAATACACATAGAAAAGAGTAAAGGAAACAAATTAGTAACTCTGACAGAAGTTATGAAAGACATCACCTCTGCCCTGGATGGAATATTGGCTAGTCTGAACTCATTAGCATGACTGGTGATGTGTACAAGCTGCATGGCTCTCAATTCTGTGTTGGCAAATTATAATGATGTCTGTACCATTGCTGACACTTCTTGCTGTATTTGGATGAGTGGAACAAGCAAAGTAAAATAGGGTAGGTATTATTGCCTTAAGGAAGAAGCTACTTCAATGTCTTAAATTTCCTCCTTGTGGTCTATGAGGCTTATCTGTTGGCCTTGTTTGGGATGGCTGAGTTCCTGGTTCCAAGCATCTTAAGGGAATTATTAATTATTGTTACTTCATGCTCATTTTAGTAAAAAATATGCTGTTTCACTACAATATATCCAGGATCTTAAATGCTTCTATACAGCTGCTCTTTTGTCAGATGATTACCAGGGCGGTACAACAAAATGCCAAGAATAGTTTTTCATACAATTGCATGGAAAAAATCCTACAGCAGTGAGGATGTGGGTCTAGCCTTTTCCTCAATTGGTCAACTTCTTGCAAGGACCATATGATCAGAAGAAGGACCGAGAGACAATGTACATATGAACAATAGCCAGGGCCTACGTGACAATTAGAACTCTCACCCACAACCTCCAAAAGAACTAGCCCAGGAAGACAAACCACTACTTCTACAGACACCGACCCATAACAGTCAAAGACTTTTGGCTTCCTGGTTGTTTTCCTCACTTCCAACTAAGGACCACCCAAGTTAACATGAAAGGTTTTGGATTGAGAAGGTTAGGGGAGAAGTGGACCATATTTAATACTTGCAGCAAGAATGAAGGAGAAGCACTCATTCCTAATATATAAGAATAAAAGTCCAAGTAGCAGGAAGTAGATAATTTGCAATAAATGCATGTTATTAAATAAATCATTAATACATTGCTTCTTCCTCATTTCAAATTGCCTTGATGCTACTTGCATTAACAGCTGTGACTAAATAACAACACTCTGTCCAGGCTAGGTATTTTTGTTTTGTTTTGCTTTTGTCATCATTTCTTTCCCATTTAAAGAAATTCAACTTTCAAGACACAAGCCATTCAGCATTAAGTGTCAGCCTCCACTCTTTTTTCTTCAGCTGGGCAAAAGGTGAAGTCTTGCATAGTAAGATCTCCTTCTTCCCTCTACTGAAATCTTTTCACTTGTTTGTGAAGATAAATGTTTTCCTGCCCTATTCACTTACCAGGAAAGCAGAGGTCAAGGGCCAGAAGGTAGCTTTTTTCATAAGGCTATACTTTCTGTATCATCCATATGTAACAAAATGCAGCTGAGCAATTTTTGCTTGCTGAATATGAATGCATTTCAGGAAATATGCTGCCAAGTGGTTTTGAAAACCTAGAATTATTGTCATAAAACATTATTAAGTTCAGTTATTACTAAAGGCAGATTGTATATCCATTACTATTTTAGGAACTGTTAGTGCTTTGTTAGTGAGGTTACCTTCCTCAGAAGGATGGCATCAGGAGAATAAGGGGTTGAGGGAACACTGGGTCAGTATCATAGCTTTAATAGTTGTGTTGGCCTCAGTAAAATTCTGCTATGTAATTGCACAGACTCAAGATGAACTCACAGCTTGAATCTAAGAAGCTAACAGTCCAGATTGCCCTCTTTGGGTGGATTACCAAGGATGCTAGTCTCTGGAGAGATGTGAGATGACTGTTCAAGTCTGTATTCACTGGGCAATGCCATGGGGTTGGAAGGGTTCTGGTCATCCAACTTGACTGACCTAGGTTGGAGCTGTGTCAGTGGGTGTGTGTGAGGCTGTATAGGGCAGGCCATGGGAATACCTCCAGAGCCCAGAGCGCCGGAAGGCAGTGGAGGGCCAGCCTGGATCCTGACCTATACTCTGAGTGCAAGGAGCATCTGGTGAGAGACTAAGTGGATGCTGAGATATTCTTGGACAACTCTGGTCACCATGACACCCAGAAGGTAGCCTTCCTGGATTTAGGGATACTGAAGTAAGATTTAAGATTTTTAACAGCTCAGAGCAAAGTATGAGTGCTAAGATCAGAGGGCCTGTGAGCTGGGCCAAAGCTGATGGGACTTGGCCTCAGCTTGGTTTTGTCTAACAGTTATCTGACTCCAGTTCCTCCCTGGTGAGGAAATGGCTATGGGAATAAGTCCTCAGGTTTCAGAGGACTGCTGTATCTGGGCTCAGCTCCTGCTCCAGTGTGTCCATAGAGTAGAGGTAGTCCTATTCACTTCACTGCTTTCAGAAGTAGAGTTGTGGGAGGGTGCTTGGCCCACTGAAACCAAGGTGATGTGGTCTGCTGATGGGAGAGGCAGCTGGAAAGCAGTGGTTATATGCTTTCTTTAGACTGCTACCCTAGCAAACCATAAGCTTTACATTTAAGTTCCCCTTCTTAACCAAGTCTCCCTCCATCATCACCGTACTGGCAGGCCACTTGTCCAGGGCCCCTGAGTTAGTCATGTCCAGTGTGGGATGAGTGATGGAATTCATGTGCAGAAGAGCACAATGCTCTGATACACTGCATCTCACCCTCATAGGGAAGAGCCAGCTGGCATCCTGCATGATTGGTTCAATCACCGTAACCACGTGAGTGGCTGCAGCCACAGCCATTTCTGAGAGCATTCCTTCATTTTGGTCCATAACAAGCTAACTACAGAAATGCTTACAGCACATTTTGTTACTGTTGTTGGTATAAGCAGGCTTTGCAAGGAATTTAATTAAACATTTAAAGTTAACAAAATTTTGTGGTGGCAACTTTTGACCTGTTCTCCATAAATCTCCAAGTTTTTTTGTCTTAGTCTTGCACACTTGCTTCTATCCATTATCCATACAGATTAAAAGTCATCAAAATTTAAGGCAATTTCCATAATTAGGGTTTTAAATCAACAGCTTACAGCATGGGGGTTATCCAGGTGAGAAGCAGGGCAGTCTAAAACAGCTCTGCTTCTTTAGCTTGGAGGCCCCAGCATCAACTTAAAAATGCCTTTCTCTATCTGCTTCCTTAGGAGAAACAATAGCACAGGCTTCAACTACAACCCCCTTCAACTATTCTCAAAGGAGTCTCCAAAGCTGGTCTTTTCCCTCACCTATCTTTATTGGCTCACATTTCAGGGAGAGCCCTTCCTAAGACTGCCAGTGCTTTTTGATGGGATTATACAGAAACATTATAATGAAACAAATAATTTGCTATACTTCCTATCAATGGCCACACAGTTGCACCTGTCTGCTGCAAATTGATCCTTACATGCTCTACTTGATTTTCTTGTTCTACTTTATTTTCTTTGGCTCTAGAATCACTGCAGATAGTGACTTCAGCCATAAAATTAAAATATGCTTACTCCTTGTAAGAAAAGCTATGACCAACCTAGACAGCATATTAAAAAGCAAAGGCATTACTGTGCCAGCAAAGGTCCATCAAGTCACAGCTATGGTTTTTCCAGTAGTTATGTATAGATGTGAGAGTTAGACTATAAAGAAAGCTGAGCACTGAAGAACTGATGCATTTGAACTGTGGTTTTGGAGAAGACTCTTAAGAGTCCCTTGGACTGCAAGGACATCAAACCAGTCCATCCTAAAGGAAATCAGTCCTGAATATCCATTGGAAGGCTGATGCTGAAGTTGAAGCTCCAATACTTTGGCACCTAATGAGAAGAACTGACTCATTGGAAAAACCCTGATGCTGGGAAAGATTGAGGGCAGGAGGAGAAGGGGAGGACAGAGGATGAGATTGTTGGATGGCATCACTGATTCAATGGATGTGAGCTTGAGCAAGCTCTGAGAGTTGGTAATGGACAGGGAAGTCTGGCGTGCTGTGGTCCATGGAGTCACAGAGTCAGACACAACTGAGCAACTGAAATGACTGATTTGATTTGTAGCTTCAACCATTTCTCAAGGCTTTTTTTTTTTTTTTTTAATGGAAGTCCCTGAAAGTTGATTTCTGAAGATTTGTGAGCTTAGTTCCACCTGCCTCTAACCAAATCCCAGTTTATCAAGCAGTTTCATCTGTTTCTGGATATTCAGGGATCTCCACTTCTGTTATGCCATACAGAAAGTATACCATCTTTTCTTCAAGAAGGAAAAACTCTCCATCATGATGAAGAGAGATTAGAGTTAGCTGATTCTCAGCATCCCCATGTGTCCAGTATTTTCACCAAGAGAAAGTCTTCTCGCTGAGCTGATGCTTCTTGAATATTCTGAGTTCTTATAGGGGTTCCCTGTACCTCCTCTGGTATCAGTGCCATGCTGGCCCTGGAAGCACACCATCAGGTTCTTGTGAGGATGGTAGTACACTACACCATGTTCATGCACAGCTTGAATTCCCACAAAAGACTTTTGCTTTCTCACCTCTGCCCACAGTCAGCAGTGGCTAGGCTTTAGGGACTGGAGCCTGACAGGGCAGGGAGGCAGCGCCAGTGATTCTCCAGGCCCTCCACTGACCACGTCATATGTCACTCACAGTGACTCAGCCCTAATTCCTTTTTTATGTTTCTGTTTCTGCTATCTCACCTCGCTGCTCTCTGATAGGAACTCTAAGTAGAATTTGGCTAAATCATCACGTCACTTGCACATGGAGGTGTGCAAATTCATGGAAGCCTGGTCCTTCTATCAGGTGAAATGTGGAAGCACAGAAACATATGGCATATGCATGATGATACTTTAGTTTAAAATTGGTTGCATGATGCAAATATAAACATTATTATAAAAATGCATATAAGTATTACAAAATTATATAAACATATATGAATTTATAAACATTAATAATCATACAGTTTGAATCTTTGTAGGAGAAATTCGTTTCAGGATGTATTGTTCTCTCTTGTAAGAAATAATTATACAGCTGCTTAATTGCCATTTCTGGAAAAAAAAATTAATTTTAACTTGGTTGTTGCTGAAGTGTGACCTTGAAAATGACTTGTCTTTTAACAAAGGAAATGGTGAAATATGTGCTACCAAAATACAAATTTGCTCTGTCATCTTTTAAAGGTACTTCTGAAAATATTCCATACACACTCTCCATATGCAGTATAAACATCAATATTAAAATAGAAGTTAGGGGGTTTTGTGCCTGCTATGCACTCTATCCAATATTTCAAACCAAACAGTTTTTAGTTAATACTGTCTCTAGTAATCACTCTATTGTTTCCACTAATGTTGTTACTTTATGCATAAAACAAAAGAACTTCTGAGTTTTAGTTTCAGCCTTTACCCGATAAAGAGTTTGAAATGTCAGTATGCAGTGTAGTATAAATACATATTAGACAAACTGAATTTAGAAGGCAATGATATGGATGCAAATTTGAAAGGAGATTTAGAGTTTGTTTATATTTTGCAAGTTCAGCATTGCTGAATCAAGTGATCAAGGTTACTATAATAGATAGTTGTCAGTCAGAGTCCTTCAAGACAGAGAAATGGACAGTTGAATTGTCAAAGTCTGCATAAAAAAAGAATACATTATTAATTCACACACCAAAGAAAAAAGATATCCTAGAAAATATTTTCTAGGAAGAATTTTTTTAGTGGTTTTCTCATCAATCACACTAATTATCAATTTACAGACTACATACTAATAATATAGATTCAGTAGTTCCATTATTCATCCCTGCTTACCTACACATCTGACATATTTCCATTGAGTATTTTTTTTCAATTACATATTTTTCTAGAACAAATTTTGGCGTCAATTTTCCTACAATCAAATCAGTTCAAAGTTCAATGCCATTTTTTTTTTTTTTTCAAATCACATGCAACTGTGTTGGATTTTGTCACAGACAGGATAAATAACTATTGTCCCTATGTTAATTCCTCAGAGGGGGGAAAAGTATTGCAGTTGTGTAAATAATGATTTGTATTTATCAAGAAGCATAAATCATTCTGAATTTTATGGAGAGAAGGGAAAACACCTTTAATAAAAAGAAGCCAGAGTTTGAGAAAGCCGGCTTAAAACTCAACATTGAAAAAAAAAAAAACTAAGATCATGGCATCTGGTCCTATCACTTCATGGCAAATAAATGGGGAAAAGGTGGAAGCAGTGACAGCTTTCCTCTTCTGGGCTCTAAAATCACTGAGGATGGAGCTTGCAGCCATAAAATTAGAAGACGACTGCCTCTTGGCAGGAAAGCTGACAAATCTAGACAAGCAAACAAATCTTTTTTTTGTTAAAAAGCAAAGACATCACTTTGCCAACAAAGGTCTGTATAGTCAAGGCTATGGCCTTTCTGGTAGTCCTGTATCAATGTGTGAGCTGGACCATGAAGAAGGCAGAGCTCAGAAGAATTGATGCTTTTGAACTGTGGTGCTAGAGAAGACTTGAGAGTCCCTTGAACAGTAAAGATATCAAATCAGTCAATCGTAAAGTAAATCAAACCTGAATACTCATTGAAATGACTGATGCCGAAACTCCAATATTTACCCACCTGATGCAGACAACTGACTCACTGGAAAAGACACTGATGCTGGGAAAGATTGAACGCAGAAGGAGAAGAAAGAGACAGAGGATGAGATGGTTGGATGGCATCACCGATTCAATGGACATGAACTTGGGCAAACTCTGGGAGATGGTAAGGGACAAGGAAGCCTGGCATGCTGCAGTTCATGGGGTCACAAAGAGTAGAAGACGACTTGGCAACTCAAAAACAACATTGTTTGAGAACAATGTGCACATGCACATTTTTAAATTTTATTGAGTTGTTAATAGAGAATGTTAGGGCTTCCCTCATAGCTCAGCTGGAAAAGAATCTGCCTGCAATGCGGGAGACCTGGGTCCGATCCCCGGGTCGGGAAGATCCTCTGGAGAATCCCACGGACTGAGGAGCCTGGCAGACTACAGTCTATGGGGTCACAAGAGTCGGACATGACTTAGCGACTAAACCACAAACCAAGAGAGACTGTACGAGGAACACTTTAAAGGCATAAGAAGATGTCCAAGCATGCTTAATTTTTATAAAATCAGAATCATATAGCTGAATGTCATCACACTAGGCAGTATAGAGAGAATGTTTCAACTTGGCTCTGTTTTGGTGTGATGGAGCATTTGACAGAAATTCCATAACATACTGCTATGATTTTTGTAATGTAAGAACATTTACAGTATCTGCCCATCTTACATTATTATTTTCTCTACGTTACTAGGTTTCACAATGCTTTTCTAAAAAAAAATTTGGTTTACGTTTTATCTTGTGAATTCACTGAATTGCATGACTCTTAGCTGCTATATGGCTGTGGAGTTCTTCTGTCAAGAGTGCAGAACCTCAGAGCACACACAACACGTACAGGCCTTACTCAGTTTACCGTCGCTTTCTTGCTCTCTTGGTCGAAATCATTTGTGTTAGGACCATTGTGTAATAAATCATGTATTTAGAATGAGGCAAGGAATAAATGAAAATGATACAATCAAAAACACAAGATTGATTGAGGTGGTAGTTTACATAATCTCTATAGAGGGAAAAGTCACAGGAACTGCTCAAGCAGTTTTCATTATAGACTCAAAAGTCTCATGTTGATGTTTTAAAATGCCAGTTATTTTTACCTTGAGACATTCTGAATGGAAGGTAGATTATGTCGTGGTGCTACTTTTCTACCAGGGCCACGTATTTTACTTTTAGGTAGCTATTTATTCCTTCTATTAGATTCAGTGGTTTTTCTTTTATTAGTGACAATATACAGCCTTGATGTACTCCTTTTCCTATTTGGAACCACTCTGTTGTTCCATGTCCAGTTCTAACTGTTGCTTCCTGACCTGCATATAGGTTTCTCAAGAGGCAGGTAAGGTGGTCTGGTATGCCCATCTCTTTCAGAATTTTCCACAGTTTATTGTGATACACAGAGTCAAAGGCTTTGGCATAGTCAATAAAGCAGAAATAGATGTTTTTCTGGAACTCTCTTGCTTTTTCCATGATTTATATAAACTCTATATTTAACAACATGCTTTATGCTCTTTTTGATGAAAACATGAATGCTTTACCCATAAGGCTAAAAATAAGGCAAGGATTTGTACTTTCAACCTTATTTATTCTACATTATACTTGAGATCCTAATAAGTTCAACAATGACAAAAATGAAATAAAATGTATACATTTTATTAACAAAGGGATAAATCAGCTTTATTCATTGCAAAGATAATGTTATACATCTAAAAGCTTAAAAGTATACAAAACTATTAGAATTAATTTGATAAGTTCACTTGTTATAATATCACTATTTAAAGTTTGTGTTCTGTATACTATCAACAAACAGAAAATAAAACTAAAATAAATATATATTTTACAAAAGCACTAAAGAATATAAAACATACATGGATTAATGTAACAAAATATATATAAGATCTCTAAAACAATACCTAAAGGACTGGTGATAGAAGTCAGAGAAGACTTAAATTGAGATTTATATAATGTTTATACAATGCTTCCCTGGTGGCTCAAATGGTATAGAATCTGCCTGCAATGCAGGAGACCTGGGTTATATTCCTGCCTTGGGAAGATCCCTGGAGAAGGGAATGACAATCCACGCCAAATTCTTGCCTGGAGAATGCCATGGACAGAGGAGACTGGTGGTCTACAGTCTATGGGCTCTCAGTCAGACATGACTCAGCTACTAACACACACAATGTTTATGGATTCAAAGATGCAATATTGTTATATCAATTATCCCAGAAATTACTATTATAATTAACACATTCTAACTAATTTCTGAAAGAAAATGTTTTTTAAAATTGATAAAATGATCTAAAATTAATGTAGAAACTCAGGTCTAAAATAGCCAAAATAATTGTGAAGACATAATTTAAACATTTTGAAAAATCATACTACTTTTTCCATAATCAAGACATATTGTGGTATTGACACAGAGACAGGTAACTAGATCAACTGAACCAAATTAAGTGTCCAGAAACAGACATACATTTATATGGCTAATGAATTTTTAAAATGTACCAAAGCCAATTAATGGCAAAATGTAGTCTTTGGCAAATTGTTCCAGGGCACTGAGCTATTGATATGTGAAGAAAATGAACCACTATTTCATACCACACAAACACTGAGATTGATATGTGACCCCAGTCTGAAAGCTAAAACTACACATCTTCTATAAGACTATATGGTATAATATCTTTACAATCTTGGCATAGTAAAGATTTCCTAGAGAGGACCCAGTAAGCATTGAAAAATAAAGATCTTTAATTAAAAAAAAATTAATCAACAGACATAGGTATGAAAATTAATAGGAAGTCACAGAATGGAGGAAAATAAGGGTTATACATAAATGTTTGGCAAAACACTTGTTTTTAGAAAACATGAATGAATGAATGAATGAGAGTCACTCAGTTGTGTCTGATGCTCTGCCACCCCATGAATTACCTGCCAGGCTTCTCTGTCCATGGAATTTTCCAGGCAAGAATACTGGAATAGGTTGCCATTTCCTTCTCCAGGGAATCTTTCCGACCTAGGGATAGAACCTGGGCCCACTGCACTGCAGGCAGATTCTTTACTATCAGAACCACAAGGGAAACTAAAAAGTTGCTCAGTCTTGTCCGACTCTTTGCAACCCCATTGACTGTAGTCCATGGAGTTCTCCAGGCCAGAATAATGGTTCAGTTCAGTTCAGTTCAGTCTTGTCCGACTCTTTGCAACCCCATGAATTGTAGCACACCAGGCCTCCCTGCCCATCACCAACTCCCGGAATTCACTCAGACTCACGTCCATCGAGTCAGTGATGCCATCCAGCCATCTCATCCTCTGTCATCCCCTTCTCCTCCTGCCCCCCAATCCCTCCCAGCATCAGAGTCTTTTCCAATGAGTCAACTCTCCACATGAGGTGGCCAAAGTACTGGAGTTTCAGCTTTAGCATCATTCCTTCCAAAGAAATCCCAGGGCTGATCTCCTTCAGAATGGACTGGCTGGATCTCCTTGCAGTTCAAGGGACTCTCAAGAGTCTTCTCCAACACCACACTTCAAAAGCATCAATTCTTCATCGCTCAGCTTTCTTCACAGTCCAACTCTCACATCCATACATGACCAATGGAAAAACCATAGCCTTGACTAGATGGACCTTTGTTGGCAAAGTAATGTCTCTGCTTTTGAATATGCTATCTAGGTTGGTCATAACTTTTCTTCCAATGAGTAAGTGTCTTTTAATTTCATGGCTGCAGTCACCATCTGTAGTGATTTTGGAGCCCCAAAAAATAAAGTCTGACATTGTTTCCACTGCTTCCCCCTCTATTTCCTGTGAAGTGATGGGACCAGATGCCATGATCTTCGTTTTCTGAATGTTGAACTTTAAGCCAACGTTTTCACTCTCCACTTTCACTTTCATCACGAGGTTTTTTAGTTCCTCTTCACTTTCTGCCATACTGGAGTGAGTAGCTTTTTCACTTCTCCAGCAGATCTTCCCAAACCAGGAATCGAACCAGGGTCCCCTGCATTACAGGAGGATTCTTTACCAGCTGAGCTGTCAGGGAAGTCCCATGAAGGAATACATGAAGACTGTCCATAAATCAATAATGAGCAAGTAAATCAGCAAAACAATAAAAACTTCAAAAAGAAAATTACACATTTATCAAGAATTTAATAAAGAAGCAATCAGCATCATTAGTTATGAAGGGTGTAGAAATTCAAATATAGCACTGTTGGTGAAGACTTGAGTTCCTGACCAAAAACCTATGTATGATTTTTCAGTCCTGACCATGGGAAACTAGAAAGGCTCTACCTGGCAGGCCTCTTGGACTAAAGATGCCCTCTCCACCCCAGAACTGGCACACAGCCAGCACACCGCAGTCTTTGAATGGAGTTTCAATCAAAGATCCAGGCCTTCTCTGGCTGGCCATACTCTTAATAATATCTGCATTTCTAACCTTGGTACTTATTTCAAAGACTGTATAAGTGAATGTCGTTAGTTGCTCAGCTGTGTCCAACTTGTCGCAACCAATGGATTGTAGATGGCAGGCTCCTCTGTCCATGGAATTCTTCAGGCAAGAATACTGGAGTGGGTTGCCATTTCGTTCTCCAGGGGATCTTCCCACCCAGGGATCGAACCCAGGTCTCCTGCATTTCTTTACTATTTCTGCAGATTCTTTATCGTCTGAGCCACCAGGGAAGCCCATAGGATCATGAACATGATTGTGTCCTGTTTCAGATGATGTACTGGGCTTTATTCACTCAAAGAAAACATTTTACTATTACTTTCAGTAAAACCTTCACTTAATCAACAGGTAATTATTAGATACATTTTATTGCCCTGCACTATATAATGTTTATGAACGCCTGAAGAAGAAAATCATTAAAAGGGTTTATCAAACATGCCGAGTTTCATAATGGAAAGAGCAAGTGAATTCACTTGCAAGAATATTTTCTTAAGCAAAATATAAATGCATCCTGAATAACTCACTATTTTTGGATGAATAATTGAGAAATCATAGAATGTATTTTTTTTTAATTTAAGCTTTTTAATGCTATGTCATACTATAAATGGGGGCTTCCCTCATAGCCCAGTCAGTGAGGAATCTGCCTGCAATGCAGGAGACCTAGGTTCGATTCCTGGGTCAGGAGGATCCTCTGGAGAAGGACATGGCAACCCACTCCAGTGTTCTCACCTGGAGAATCCCATGGACAGAGGAGCCTGGCAGGCTATAGTCCATGTGGTTACAAGAGTCAGACATGACTTAGCGACTAAACCACCATACTGTAATTGTCTGTATTCCCTATTTTAAAAATAATAGCTATGAGGGCTTCCCTGGTGGCTCAGTGGCCAAGAATCCACCTGCCAACACAGGAGACATGTGTTCAATCCCTGATCCAGGAAGATCCACTGAAGCCCTCAAATTCTACAGCCCATGAGCCACAATGAGACGCTGCTGCAATAAGAAGCCTACGCACTGAATTAGATAACAGCCTCCGCTCATTGCAACTAGAGAAAAGTCCATGCAGCAACTAAAACTCAGCACAGCCAAAAGTAAATAAATTAATTTTTTAAAAAGACTCTGAGAGAAAATGACTTTAAATAAAACACTAGTTATCAAATTAAATATCATTAACTATTATTATTATAATTGTTGCAACAATTATAGAAAATATTTAAAGAGCACTTATTATGTACCTGACATTGTTTAGGTACTTTATACCTCAAAAATCATTCTGTGAGTCAGGTGCTAATACTGTCATTATTGTAGCAAGTTTAGTGTCTATCTATAAACTGCCAGAGTATTCAAGCCTGAAAAAAATGTTGACTCTTAATGAGATGATAATTATTAAAGTTGTGAATTTTATTTTTTATCTTTATTTTATTTGTTAAATTATGAAAATATGATAACACATTTACAGGAGACTTGGAAAAAAACAAAACAAAGTTACATATAGTTCCACTATATATTATAATTGTTTTAAGCAGATAAATCAAGATTTTTAGTTGGAGTTTCAAAATCAAACCCTCAGAAATTAATAGAACAAATGTACAGAGAAGTAGAAGAATATAGTAGACCTGAAGAGCATTATGAACCAATTCAACATAAGCTTTATATAATTTTCACACAATCGGAGGATACAAATTCTATTCAAGTTTCCATAGACTATAAACTAGAAAACAGCAGGACATATCCAGAGACATGAGACCAGGTATAGAAATTTCATGTCTAAAGGTATAGAAATCATACAGTCTGTTCTCTTATGACTATGGAATTATGTTAGAGATTGATATCAAAAGATATTTGAAAATAACCCACATATTTTCAAGTGCTATGTGACATGTACCAAGAGATATCTTTGATTTAGCCATTGAAAGTCTCAATAAAGTTAGAAGACTGGAAAGGATGATGGCAGAGAAGAAAGTGTGTAAATGAGAAATTAATATCAAAGATACTTTAAAAAATCCCATGTATTTGGAAATTAAATGTCCACTTTTAAATGAGGGGTATATCTAAGAAGCCATAACAAGGAAAATTAGAAAATATCTGTAGTAGAATAAAACTGAAAAAAGAATTTACCAGGTTATTTCATGCAGCTGAAGCTGCTCAATGCAATTTAGTACAATTGCAGTGGAGTCTTGAATAAGGTATGGAAATAAATAAAGGACACTAGCATAACATTTCGTGAGATTTGAACAAAATCTGTACTTTAGTTAATAATACTGTATTGGATTAGAAGTTGAAAGCCTCATTCAATTTTATTTTTAATCACTCAGATGATAAGCTTCCTAGACTTTTAGCAGTTATACGAGATGCTAAATACATGTGACTCTATAAAATTTTTGAGTGAATATAAGTTAAAAATCTAACATTCTACTCATACCAAATCAAACAAGTAGAACCAAAATGTCATAAATTATTTGGCTAGGAAAAATTTCATAAGTTTTCTAAAATATATGTATTATACATACTACATGTGTGTGTGTGTGTGTGTGTGTGTATTTATACAAAACCTTTTCCACTATGTTTGGTAAAGACTTGAGAAAGAACATGAGAGACAGAGAAATTGGAAAACATAAACTAAATGAAATGGGAGCACTGAATATGAAATAGAAAAAGTGAAACAAACTAGATAAAAGTAAAAAATCATCATATACCAATAGTTTTTAAATGTTATCTTGAAATTTTTGAAAAATACAAATGCCCAGATATATTGCTATTTTTTCCTCCAAAGCTCCAGATATGTTTCTAATGAGTAGCCATGTTTAAACTTGTGCATTTTAAATAAATTCATGATTTTAGGCAGGTTATAAAGAGATTTTGAAAAATGTTTATTTGACCTATTTTTCTAGGAATTTCAGTAATACTATCTATAGTGAAATTGTGAAGTAGCAAAGAGAGAAACTTCACTATGGTGGAACTTGAAATTCTTGTTAAAGAGAAAAATATGACTTAGGGACCAAATCTTTAGTGGAATTGCTTGCACCCTTATGTTCACAGCAGCACAATTTATAATAGTCAAGACATGGAAGCAACCTAAATATCTATCATCTTAAGGATGGATAAAGAAGGTTGTATGTATGAGTGAAAGTGTTAGTTGCTCAGTCGTGTCTGACTCTTTGTGACCCCCATGGACTATAGCCTGCCAGGCTCCTCTGTACGTGGAATTCTCCAGGCAAGAATATTAGAGCGGTAGCCATTTCCTTCTCCAGGGGTTCTTCCTGACCCAGAGATCTGAACCCAAGTCTCTTGCATCACAGGCAGATTTTCTACTGAGTCACCAGGAAAGCGCTCTCTCTCTCTCTCTCTCTCTCTCTATATATATATATATATATGATACATATGTATTCATATATATACAGTATATATAAGTATATATAATATGTATAGGAATATTACTCAGACATGAAAAAGAATGAAGTAATGTCATTTGCAGCAACATAGATAGACCCAGAGATTATCATATTAAGTGAAACAACAAGCAAAAGACAAATATCATATGATATCACTTATACGTGGAATCTTTAAGAAAGAGGAAAAAAATAACTTATTTATAAAACAGAAATAGACTTAAAGGCATAGAAAACAACCTTATGGTTACCAAAAGGGAAAAGTAGGGGAAAAAATTAGTATTAACAGCTACACACTCCTGCATATAAAATACATAACAAGGTCCAACTGTATAGCACAGGGAACTATAGTCAATATCTTGTAATACCTATAATGGAAAAGAATATACTTTCAGAGTCAAAAAAAGTCTGAGTCATGTTTCTGTACACCTGAAACACTGTAAATCAACTATACTTCAAT
Organism: Bos indicus; assembly: GCF_029378745.1. Taxonomy (NCBI): domain Eukaryota; kingdom Metazoa; phylum Chordata; class Mammalia; order Artiodactyla; family Bovidae; genus Bos; species Bos indicus. The sequence continues at coordinate 53,404,592 of NC_091780.1, read as the reverse complement.
TAAAGAAAACAGGGATTGTGCTTTTTATATCCTTGTACCAAGATGAAGTACTTTCTCTAAGAACAAATTATGACATATTTTAGCTTTTTGTCCATTCCACAGTAAAGTGACATTCCACTTGTTAAATCTGGAAAATAAATCACTGAACTTAATCAATAGAGCTGTTTCTTCATCTTTGCAATTTCTCATTCAGTACTGGGAGGCCTGCCTTAATTAGAGCTGCCTGTAACTGGGTGGGTAAATCAGCTTCTTACTAGTTTGATTTAGAATTACTACTTCACCTAAGATTTAGTATGAAAAATGTTGACTATGTTATCTCCTTCTACCACTCCTTTGTATTTTTAAGAAATTTTACAGACTCTTGTGTAAAAGAGATGTTATTCATTAGATATCATTGAATAACCTAAGGTACACATTAATTTTACACAATTAAATTCTTTGAAATCCACTTGCCAAATAACTATTAATTTATTTATAATACTGTATTTGCATTTAATGCTAATAAATTATTAAGACCATCTCAGTGCAGACCAATGTGCATTTCTATCATGTTACTTTGCACTTAAGAATGATTATGTCAGTTGATTTTATGATATGAAAAATTAAGTGGCAAAAGAACTACAAAATTTTAAATTTCATCTGAAGCCTTCATGCTTGAATGCATGATAAATTCACAGCCAAGTTCTCAATTTAAGCATTTGAATTCAGGCACGAATGCAAAAAAAGGCAGGCAAGTCCCAATACTTTACAATCTACAATAACAATTTGAAGTTTCCATGAGTAGGCTGGGGAAATAAATTATTCACTGACTTTCACAGAAAATCCTTATGAATTAGATCCTGATTGAAGTTCTGTCTTCTACTAAAATGGTTTAAAACACTGCTTTTATAAAAATTCAATTAGCACTCTTGCTTTATGATGCTAGTGTATATATATATATAATTTATGAAATCCTTTTTGAGAAATATTCTGATATTAAGGTAGATCAGGTTTGCTTTTAGTAAGAAGATCTCAATTAAAATTTATTAGAAATTTCTTTTGATGAGGGAAATTAAAGATTTGTTGATATAAGCAAATGATTTATATATTGATTTACTTTGCATAGCACATTGTTGCTTTTAGCAGTAGGGGATGGTTATTTAAGGAGGCAAATTGCTCTGCAGGGTATAGAAGGAGCCAGGCAATGAATGGCTCCAATCAAGCTACTCACATTCTGGCAGGCTGTCTGTGGCTGTGGCATTATAGATGTCATTACCCAAAATGTGCTGCTAATTGTAATCTTTATTCTGAATCCAGGGGGAATTTAAATGGTTTTTGACTGATAAATTCTTATAGTAGTGTAAAATCTCTATAATTTTACTACATAAAGACATCTCTTGATTCACACTGAGTGTATCACAAGACAACTGACTATACTATACACACACACACACACATCAAACTTTGAGATTCAGACACGTTTCTTGCTGTATCTGGGAGACTGAGACTTTGATCCTTTTGTATAAAAACTGAGTATATACATCATTCTGAGGAAGAATCCAGGCACAATAGGCTTAACCCAATGTGAAACTTTACTTATTATTGGAAGTAAGAATTTGTCATAGATCCTATTGTTTGTCACACCAGTTGTTTCAAAGGATCAGGACCCTGGGTGTCCAGGAGGGTCCTATTATGAGAGAGTGCTATAAGTATTCATGAAGACTGGGGCATAAATTGCCCTACTTTGGGAATCCTGTAATAAAACCAAAGGAAAAGGTAAAGTGCTATTAATCTCAACCCCTCACACTGCTCTTTAAGGGACAGTCAGCTACACAGCAGAGTGGGAGAGTGATCATGCAGAACAGAGGAAAGAGTGGAGGAGAGCAAGTGGACTTGTTAAGCAGAGCAGAGTCTGGCTACACTGAGGTACTCAGTGAAAAAGTGACACTGGCCTTGCTGACATAGAATTACAAACACACACAGTAAGAAAAGTTGCCACAATAGCAATTGCCAAGACACACTCAGGGGAAACATATTCAAACACCTGTAAAACACCCTCTACATGTCTAAATCCTAGACATGATTTAAGAGGAATTCTGAAGGAGCCAAGGTCCTCAGTGTGTAGATGTAGGATGGAAATTTCTGACCAATTCTTTCCATGTGAGGTAAGATCAAAGAAACTGGTAATGCATATAAACACTATATAGTTTGTTAATTATTTTTAATAAGAATAATAAAGAGAATGGAAGAAAACTTTTTGAAGAGATGAATAGATTTATGACATAGTGCTGTAATGGTTTCACAAATGCATACTTATCAAGCAGTTTTGTATGTCAGTCATATCTCAATAAAGTACCTTTTAAAAAGGAAACAAAAATAATTAATAGACATGGAGAAAAATAAACCAGAAAATACTCAAACCTTATTTCTGTTTCTTTAACTAGGACTAATATGTCTATATATGACTTTATATATGTGTTAGGTAGTTAGAATAGGAAAAATGAGTCCAAAATGGCGATGGCTAAAAGACAAAGAAGGGAAAAAGTCCCTGAAAATGGAACAAAAGGAAATCCAAGGACCCAAGTGAGAACCTCAGGTGAAACAAACAGCCCTCCTGGCTAGCCCAATTTGCACAGGGCAGGCTCAATCGGGGGAGGAGACAAAATGTACAAAAAAGAGGAAGCCAAGATGGACTGAGGTCTCTTCTTTTGGGTGGGTCCACCCTCACACCTCGAGGATATACTTTCCTTTGCTTGTCAAACAAACCCTGAGCTGTAACACTGGCTCACCGTTTCAAATCTTTGCTGTGGTCAGACAGAACTGAGGACATTACACATTCCCCCAACATATATGTAACTTAATTATTAATATTTTTGAAGACTCAATAAAATCATGTTCCTGTTTATCCCTGTTTATCTTCTCTTTTATTTCTTCTTTTTATTTATTTATTTTTTCCAACTACAATTTTATTTTTAAACTTTACAAAATTGTATTAGTTTTGCCAAATATCAAAATGAATCCGCCACAGGTATACATGTGTTCCCCATCCTGAACCCTCCTCCCTCCTCCCTCCCCATACCATCCCTCTGGGTCAGTTATCAGAGCTATCCAGTTATCCAGTTATCACTACCTGAAGTGATATTAGCACATATGCAATCAATACAGTGTGTGACAGTATAAGCTTTGAAATGAGATAAACCTCTATCTGAATGCAAATTTAATAAACTGAACTATTACCAATATATTAAGCTGACTCATTTGAAAAGACTCTGATGCTGGAAAAGATTGAGGGTAGAAGGAGAAGGGGGTGATAGAGGATGAGATGGTTGGATGGCATCACCAACTAAATGGACATGGGTTTGGGTGGACCCCGGGAGTTGGTGATGGGTAGGGAGGCCTGGCATGCTGCAGTTCATTGGGTTGCAAAGAGTCGGACAAGACTGAGCAACTAAACTATCACCATATGCAGGCTTTTATTGGCCAGTTCACACCATGACTAATTTCAACAAGAGTAATTATCACCAGTTTTCATCATTCATAATTTCCTTGTCTTAATTATCTACACACACACTTTATATATATATATGTGTGTGTGTGTGTGTGTGTGTGTGTGTGTATAACTAATTCACACACTGTTTCTGAGAATTAAGCAAAATACTGTACATAGAGTGCTTTTAGGTGGCACAGTGATAACACTCCACCTGCCAATGCAGGAGACACAAGAAACATGGCTTCCATCCCAGGGTTGGGAAGATCTCCTGGAGGAGGAAATGGTAATCTGCTCCAATACTCTTGCCTGGAGAGTCCCATGGACTCCGTAGCCTGGTGGGCTACAGTCCATTGGTTTGCAAAGAGTTGGACACGATGAGCAACTGAGCACACACAGTGCAGAGCGCTTTTAATATGAATGGCATATATCAACTGCTTGATGAATATCAGTCTTACCCCTTATGTGCTTTAGAATCTGCTGTGAACTAGATTTCTGGCTTGCTGCAATTAGTCAACCAAAATCCACATATGCATTTAGAACCTATTTCATTTTCAGGAGCTCATCTTGCCAGTTAGAGGTTAAATATAAGAAACTTTATGTTAAATTCGATGATTCATGATTAAACTTTCTCTCATTCAAATCCCAATTCTGTCTACCATCTTACTGTCGGTAAGTGACCATTTGTTTCCATTGATTCCTGTGCCTCATTCCACAACTGAGTTTTGAGGTTTCTGCTTTGCCTCAAGTATTTTTGATTACTGTGATGACTGGTATTAATCATTCACTGACGATGTCCACAAATGAACTTGCACAAAATCCTGCAGTGATCCAAATAAATTTAATATTATTTTCAACTCCATTTCACAGAAGAGAGAACTGATACACAGAAAAGCTAAGAAACTCGTTGGAGGTCCCAAGGCTACATGTGGCAATATGGGATTGTTAACTTCAGCAATACATGAACTGTGAAATTCCAGATGTTCAAGCTGGTTTTAGAAAAGGCAGAGGAACCATAGATCAAATTACCAACTTCCACTGGATCATCAAAAAGGCAAGAGAGTTCCAGAAAAATATCTATTTCTGCTTTATTGACTATGACAAAGCCTTTGACTGTGTGGATCACAATGAACTGTGGAAAATTCTGAAAGAGACGGGCATACCAGACCACCTGACCTGCCTCTTGAGAAATCTGTATGCAGGTCAAGAAGCAACAGTTAGAACTGGACATGGAACAACAGACTGGTTCCAAATAGGAAAAGGAGTTCGTAAAGGCTGTATACTGTCACCCTGCTTATTTAATTTATATGCAGAGTACATCATGAGAAACACTGGGCTGGAAGAAGCACAAGCTGGAATCAAGATTGCTGGGAGAAATATCAATCACCTCAGATATGCAGATGACTTCACCCTTATGGCAGAAAGTGAAGAGGAACTAAAAAGCCTCTTGATGAAAGTGAAAGAGGAGACTGAAAAAGTTGGCTTAAAGCTCAACATTCAGAAAACGAACATCATGGCATCTGGTCCCACCACTTCATGGGAAATAGATGGGGAAACAGTGGAAACAGTGCCAGACTTTATTTTTCTGGGCTCCAGAATCACTGCAGATGATGATTTCAGCCATGAAATTAAAAGACACTTACTCCTTGGAAGGGAAGTTATGACCAACCTAGATAGCATATTGAAAAGCAGAGACATCACTTTGCCAACAAAGGTCCATCTAGTCAAGGCTATGGTTTTTCCAGTAGTCATGTATGGATGTGAGAGTTGGACTGTGAAGAAGGCTGAGTGCCGAAGAATTGATGCTTTTGAACTGCGGTGTTGGAGAAGACTCTTGAGAGTCCCTTAGACTGCAAGGAGATCCAACCAGTCCATTCAAAAGGAGCTCAGTCCTGGGTGTTCTTTGGAAGGAATGATGCCAAAGCTAAAACTCCAGTACTTTGGCCACCTCGTGTGAAGAGTTGACTCATTGGAAAAGACTCTGATGCTGGGAGGGATTGGGGGCAGGAGGAGGAGGGGATGACAGAGGATGAGGTGCCTGGATGGCATCACCAACTCGATGGACGTGAGTTTGGGTGAACTCTGGGTGTTGGTGATGGACAGGGAGGCCTGGCGTGTTGCAATTCATGGGTTCGCAAAGAGTCGGACACGGCTGAGTGACTGAACTGAACTGAACCTTAGCTCTCTGGCCCTAGTGCATTTACTTTTAACCACTATGCTATGTGATTTCTCATAAAATACTTAGCATATTCCCTATTATTTAAGGTACTCTAGATGAATGTAGCACTCCAGATGTTCAAGCTGGATTTAGAAAAGGCAGAGGAACCAGAGATCAAAATACCAATATCCAGTGGATCACTGAAAAAGCAAGAGAGTTCCAGAAAAACATCTACCTCTGCTTTATTGAGTACACCAAAGCCTTTGACTGTGTGGATCACATTAAACTATGGAAAAGTACTCAACAGATGGAATACCAGACCACCTTACCTATCTCCTAAAAAAACGGTATGCAGGTCGAGAAGTAACAGTTAGAAACAGATATGAAACAGCAGACTGCTTCCAAATTGGGAAAGGAGTACGTCAAGGCTGTATATTGTCACCCTGCTTATTTAACTTATATGGAGAGCACATCATGTGAAATGCTGGGCTGGGTAAAGCACAAGCTGGAATCAAGATTGTAGGAAGAAATATCAATAACCTCAGATATGTAGATGGCAGCACCCTTATGGCAGAAAGTGAAGAACTAAAGAGCCTCTTGATGAACGTGAAAGAGGAGAGTGAAAAAGTTGGCTTAAAACTCAACACTCAAAACAATGAAGATCATGACATCTGGTCCCATTACTTCAAGGCAAATAGATGGGGAAACAAGGCAAACAGTGAGAGACTTTATTTGGGGGGGGTTGAAAATCACTGCAGATAGGTGACTGCAGCCATGAAATTAAGAGACGCTTGCTCCTTGGAAGAAAAGCTATGACCAACGTAGACAGCATATTAAAAAGCAGAGACATTACTTTGCTAACAAAGGTCCGTCTAGTCAAAGCTATGGTTTTTCCAGTAGTCACGTATGCATGTGAGAGTTGGGCTATAAATAAAGCACTGGGATGACCCTGAGGGATGGGATGTGAAGAGAAGCAGGAGGAGGGTTTAGGACAGGGAACACATGTACACCCATGGCTGATTCATGTCAATGTATGGCAAAAAATACCACAATATTGTAAAGTAATTAGCTTCCAATTAAAATAAATAATTTTTTAATGAAAACCAATAAAGCCTGTAAGTATATATTTTTATGAAAAAAAAAGAAAGAAAGCTGAGTGCCAAAGATTTGATGCTTTTGAACTGTGGTGTTGAAAAAGACCCTTGAGAGTCCCTTGGATTGCAAGGAGATCAAACCAGCTAATCCTAAAGGATATCAGTCCCAAACATTGATTGGAAGGACTGATGCTGAAGCTGAAACTTCAATACTTTGGCCACCTGATGTGAAAAAATGACTCATCTGAAAAGACCCTGATGTTGGGAAAGATTCAAGGCTGGAGGAAAAGGGGACAGGAGAGGATGAATGGTTGGATGGCATCAATGACTCCATGGACTCGAGTTTGAGCAAGCTCCAGGAGTTGGTGATGGACAGGGAAGCCTGGAGTGCTGCAATCCATGGGGTTGCAAAGAGTCAGACACGACTGAATGCCTGAACTGAACTGAGATGAATGTAGTTACTCTTTCACCATTTTATGTTTACTAGACAAGTTTCTTTGATGCTTTCCATAGTCTTTCTATGGTTGCTAATCTATACTGAACCCTCACATTGCTTGATTACCTTACTCTTTTTCTGTTTTTTTACTTCCAGTCTTCGTTAGATGCCAGACCCCTCACTACTGCTTTGGTCTTTAGATTATCATCTCTTCCTAAATTATTATTTCCTAGTTATTTGGCTAGCCACTGGAGATGTGACTCCAGTTTGCTTTCCACGTAAACCAAAACTAGTTGTTTCAAGTCACCCATTCAACTGGTTTCACTGCTGCTGGAAGTCTTCTTTTAACCTGTATAAAGTAGTTATTTTTTCTGTACTTAGGATCCCATCCATTCTTACTTTCCTAAGACCCAGCTATTGGAATTATTGCTGGCAGGAAGCCTTCAGCTGTTCCTACCTATGGTGACTGCCTCAGGTAGTCACATCCTCCTAACTCCAAATTATACCAATTTCTAGGCCAACTCACACCTAATAACTGATTTATGGAACTAAAAAGCCTCTTGATGAAAGTGCAAGTGGAGAGTGAAAAAGTTGGCTTAAAGCTCAACATTCAGAAAACGAAGATCATGGCATCTGGTCCCACCACTTCATGGGAAATAGATGGGGAAACAGGGGAAACAGTGTCAGACTATATTTTTCTGGGCTCAAAAATCACTGCAGATGGTGATTTCAGCCATGAAATTAAAAGATGCTTACTCCTTGGAAGGAAAGTTATGACCAACCTAGATAGCATATTCAAAAGCAGAGACATTACTTTGCCAACAGAGGTTCATCTAGTCAAGGCTATGGTTTTTCCTGTGGTCATGTATGGATGTGAGAGTTGGACTGTGAAGAAAGCTGAGCACTAAAGAATTGATGCTTTTGAACTGTGGTGTTGGAGAAGACTCTTGAGAGTCCCTTAGACTGCAGGGAGATCCAACCAGTCCATTCTGAAGGAGATCAGCCCTGGGATTTCTTTGGAAGGAATGATGCTGAGGCTGAAACTCCAGTAATTTGGCCACCTCATGAAAAGAGTTGACTCATTGGAAAAGACTCTGATGCTGGGAGGGATTGGGGGCAGGAGGAGAAGGGGATGACAGAGGATGAGATGGCTGGATGGCATCACTGACTCAATGGACGTGAGTCTGGGTTAACTCCGGGAGTTGGTGATGGACAGGGAGGCCTGGCGTGTTGCCATTCATGGGGTCACAAAGAGTCGGACACAACTGAGCGACTGAACTGAACTGAAGATGACCTGGTCACTTTAACCTAATTTATGAAAACTGTTAAGGCTATTATACCTATAGGATTTCTAGTAAAGTTGCTTGAAACTATTACTGGTTCTATATCACAGCTGATGTCTCCTTCTGGAAAATTCATCTTCTTTCCACAGAGTCTATCCCGTGGTTAATCTTTAATAAACATGCTATCTTCTTTCATCTTCAGTTCAGTTCAGTAACTCAGTCGTGTCCGACTTTTTGCAACCCTATGAATTGAAGCACGCCAGGCCTCCCTGTCCATCACCAATTCCCGGAGTTCACTCAGACTCACGTCCATCAAGTCAGTGATGCCATCCAGCCATCTCATCCTCTATCATCCCCTTCTCCTCTTGCCCCCAATCCCTCCCAGCATCAGAGTCTTTTTCAATGAGTCAACTCTTCACACGAGGTGGCCAAAGTACTGGAGTTTCAGCTTTAGCATCATTCCTTCCAAAGAAATCCCAGGGCTGATCTCCTTCAGAATGGACTGGTTAGATCTCCTTGCAGTCCAAGGGACTCTCAAGAGTCTTCTCCAACACCACAGTTCAAAGGCATCAATTCTTCAGTGCTCAGCATTCTTGACAGTCCAACTCTCACATCCATACATGACCACACGAAAAACCATAGCCTTGACTAGACACAACTTTGTTGGCAAAGTAATGTCTCTGCTTTTGAATATGCTATCTAGGTTGGTCATAACTTTCCTTCCAAGGAGTAAGCGTCTTTTAATTTCATGGCTGCAGTCACCATCTGCAGTGATTTTGGAGCTCAAAAAAATAAAGTCAGCCACTGTTTCCACTGTCTCCCCATATATTTCCCATGAAGTGATGGGACCGGATGCCATGATCTTCGTTTTCTGAATGTTGAGCTTTAAGCCAACTATTTCACTGTCCACTTTCACTTTCATCAAAAGGCTTTTTAGTTCCTCTTCACTTTCTGCCATAAGGGTGGTGTCATCTGCATATCTGAGGTGATTGATATTTCTCCTGGCAATCTTGATTTCAGCTTGTGTTTCTTCCAGTCCAGTGTTTCTCATGATGTACTCTGCATATAAGTTAAATAATCAGGGTGACAATATACAGCCTTGACGTACTCCTTTTCTTATTTGGAACCAGTCTGTTGTTCCATGTCCAGTTCTAACTGTTGCTTCCTGACCTGCATACAAATTTCTCAAGAGACAGGTCCGGTGGTCTGGTATTCCCATCTCTTGAAGAACTTTCCACAGTTTATTGTGATTCACACAGTCAAAGGCTTTGGCATAGTCAATAAAGCAGAAATAGATGTTTTTCTCGAACTCTCTTGCTTTTTCCATGATCCAGTGGATGTTGGCAATTTGATCTCTGGTTCCTCTGCCTTTTCTAAAACCAGCTTGAACATCAGGAAGTTCACGGTTCACATATTGCTGAAGCCTGGCTTGGAGAATTCTGAGCATTACTTTACTAGCGCGTGAGATGAGTGCAATTGTGCGGTAGTTTGAGCATTCTTTGGCATTGCCTTTCTTTGAGATTGGAATGAAAACTGACCTTTTCCAGTCCTCTGGCCACTGCTGAGCTTTCCAAATTTGCTGGCATATTGAGTGCAGCACTTTCACAGCATCGTCTTTCAGGATTTGAAACAGCTCAACTGGAAATCCATCACCTCCACTAGCTTTGTTTGTAGTGATGCTTTCTAAGGACCACTTGACTTTACATTCCAGGATGTCTGGCTCTAGGTCAGTGATCACACCATCATGATTATCTGGGTCGTGTACAGTTCTTCTGTGTATTCTTGCCACCTCTTCTTAATATCTTCGCTTCTGTTAGGTCCATACCATTTCTGTCCTTTATTGAGTCCATCTTTGCATGAAATGTTCCCTTCTTATCTCTAATTTTCTTGAAGAGATCTCTAGTCTTTCCCATTCTGTTGTTTTCCTCTATTTCTTAGCACTGATCGCTGAAGAAGGCTTTCTTATCTCTTCTTGCTATTCTTTGGAACTCTGCATTCAGATGTTTTTATCTTTCCTTTGCTCCTTTGCTTTTTGCTTCTCTTCCTTTCACAGCTATTTGTAAGGCCTCCCCAGACAGCCATTTTGCTTTTTTGCATTTCTTTTCCACGGTGATGGTCTTGATCCCTGTCTCCTGTACAATGTCATGAACCTCATTCCATAGTTCATCAGGCACTCCATCTATCAGATCTAGGCCCTTAAATCTATTTCTCACTTCCACTGTATAATCATAAGGGATTTGATTTAGGTCATACCTGTATGGTTTAGTGGTTTTCCCTACTTTCTTCAATTTAAGTCTGCATTTGGCAATAAGGAGTTTATGATCTGAGCCACAGTCGGCTCCTGGTCTTGTTTTTGCTGACTGTACAGAGCTTCTCCATCTTTGGCTGCAAAGAATATAATCAGTCTGATTTTGGTGTTGACCATCTGGTGATGTCCATGTGTAGAGTCTTCTCTTGTGCAGGAGCTCATCATATCAATATCAACACAACATAACTGGAGCTTCCCTAGTGACCTGACATTAAAGAAATCAAGTTGCTCATTCATGTCTGACTCTTTGTGACCCCATGGACTGTAGCCTACCAGACTCCTCCGTACATGGAATCTTCCAGGCAAGAGTACTGGAGTGTGTTGCCATTTCCTTCTCCATGGGATTTTCCCAACCCAAGGATCGAACCCTGGTCTCCAGAATTGCAGGAAGACACTTAACCATCTAAGCCACTAGTGAAGCCCATTAAAGAAACCACCTGCAATGGAGGAGACTTGGTCTGGATCCCTGAGTTGGGAAGATCCCTGGAGAAAGTGAAGTGAAGTCGCTCAGTCATGTCCGATTCTGCAACCCATGGACTGTATCCCACCAGGCTCCTCCATCCATGGGATTCTCTAGGCAAGAATACTGGAGTGGGTTGCCATTTCCTTCTCCAGGGGATCTTCCCAACCCAGGGATTAAACCCAGATCTCCCACATTGCAGACAGACACTTTAACCTCTGCGTTGGGAAGATCCCTGGAGAAGGGAATGGCTACTCACTCCAGTACTCTTGCCTGCAGAATTCCATGGACAGAGGAGTCTGGCAGGCTATGCCCATTGGAAAAGACCGTGATGCTGGGAAAGATTGAAGGCAGGAAGAGAAAGAGGAGACAGAGGATGAGATAGTTGGATTGCATCACTGAGTCAATGGACATGCGATTGAGCAAACTCTGGGTGATTATGAAGCACAGGGAAGCCTGGTGTGCTGCAGTCAATGGGGTCATAAAGAGTTGGACATGACTTAATGACTGAACAACCACATAATTAATTCATATTGTATGTCTCTCCTGGGACTTTGAGCTCTTCATCTTTATGGGGTTTCTTCTAGTAGTATTTGCATATATTCAAGTCAATTTTATATTCCAATGATAATGATAAAAATCTCTCTCAACTTTATACCATAGTAATCTCTCTCTTAATTTTGATCAGACATAGTATAATGCTTGAGTTGTTGTCCACATTATCTAACTGCATTATTTATCTCACTGCCTCCTTAATGCATTGCCATATGTTTGCAAAAATGTCATTTCACAAAATCTGCTCTTGTCAAGATTAACAATTATTCTGAATCCTATATTCACTTCCTATTTACTGTATTTGAATTTGACTTTTAAGCACAATTTCCTTCTCTCAAACCATGTTAATTTTTAGCATCAGGAGTACCTTTCATTCCTTTTCTGTCCTTTTTATGGTTCTTCTTTAATGATTCTGATCACTAATTACAACGTAGTGGCTCTACACCACCAAGCAGTTCTCGGACACAAGCTGCTTATCCCATAATTCAAATCAATTTTGACATTATCTATCTGAAGATATCATCACAACTGACAGACTAAGGTCTCAATCCTAAAAGACTGCCCACCCCCTACACTTCAGATGCCAATCACAAGCCCAGATTGTCACTGTCAATGTGCTACCTGACTGGATACAGACCAGAAGTTCCCATGTTCTCCTCCTAAGGTTCCATACATTTGCTATACCAGATCACATGACACAAAGGAACATTTTACTTCCTAGATTGGCAGTTATAAGAAAAGGAACAATCAGATGGAAGAGATGCATTGGGAAAAGTACAGGGGAAAGGAATAAAACTGTCATGATCTCTTCAGGCATGCCCCTCTCCTTAGACCTCTCCCTATATGTTTACTAACCTGAAAGCTCTCCAAACCCTATCTTTTGGATATTTGTGAAAGCATTTCACAGGCATGATTTACTGATTAAATCACTGCGTACCGGTGATTGAACTCAAACTCTTCTCCTCCTTTCCTCCCCAAAGGTTGGAAGGTGGGACTGAAGTTTCAACTATTTGATCACAAGATGTTGTCTCCTGTGGCAAACAGCCCACATCATTAGGTTACCAGGTACTTTCCAAAGTTGCCTTCTTAACAACAAAGGAGATCTTTAAGCTCTCATCACCTAGGAGAACCAAAGCGTTGTGGTGTTTTTACCAGAAACAGGGATGAAGGCCAAATACACATTTCTTATTATAAAACACAATATCATACCCTTCTTCTTCCCAGTAATTAATGTTGTTGCTCTTGACCCATTCTGTGCTTGGCTTAATTCTCATTCTCTGTATTATTTTTGAATCATCTATTCATCTAACTTCAAAAGACTATTTGGACACTATTGTTACCTTAAACAAACAGTCAGATATTATTTCAACATGGATGGGTTCCACAAAATAAAATTCAGTTTGGACCGTGAGTCTGGGGTTACCAGATGCAAGCTATTATATATAGAATGGATAAACCAGAAGGTCCTATTGTACAGCAAGGGGACTATATTCAATATCCTGTAGTAAATAACAATAGAAAGTGATATGAAAAAGAATATTTAAAAATAAATAAAAATCATATTTTATGGTAAGACAAAAAATTTTAAACATAAAATTTAAACACAAAATGTTCTTTGCTACCCTCCCCTTTAGTGTGCATTGTGCATCTGCAGTAATCAGAACTACTTAGGAGACAACATTCCTCCTTAATCTCATAAAGGGTCACAGCCCTTAGGAGATAGTCTTCTTTCTTAATCTTGTAAGGGACCAGGATGACCCGTAATCCACTACTTGCTTTGTATGTATAAGTATGGATTGTGTAAATTGTCAATAATACATCATCGAACATATAACTCTTTGTCTTGAAAACTTATATAACTGTGCTTTGACCTCAAACAGAAGGAACAATCCTCAGAGCTTTCTAAAAGACTATGCTATAATCCTCAAGTTGGCATGAAAAAAAAAATGTTCCACTTCTTTTTTAGGTACACTTTTAATTAATTTTTTTCATTGGCAGATTTATTTGGGATCAGCAGATAACTGCAATCAGGGTCTGTAACAATGGTTAGTTATGTGCAAGTCCCCATACTTCAAGGGAAGAAGAACATTCTTATAGAGGAGAAAAAGAATTTGGGAGGGCTATAGTCAGGACTCAATAACTTCACTGCATTGAGTCTTTTCCAGAAAAGAAGAGGAGTCTTTCTTCTTCCTGTTGGCCATTCTTTGCAGAACATGAGAGCCCCTTCTTCTGGCCTCCTGACTCTTCTTAACTGAAAGTGTCAGTCTCTCAGTCATGTCTGACTCTTTGTGACCCCATGGACTGTAGCCCACCAGGCTCTTCTGTCCATGGGGATTCTCCAGGCAAGAATATTGGAGTGGTTAGCCATTCCCTTCTCCAGTGGATTCTCCCAACCCAGGGATCGAACCTGGGTCTCCCATATTACAGGCAGATTCTTTACCATCTGACCCATCAGGAAAGCCACTTATTTGATGTTGAGATTTTTATTTATTAAATTTTTACACAAAATTTCACAGCAATCAATACTTGCCAAGTTAAAGCATAATAAAGAAGTTTAACCTTTAAGGGGAATTTAAACTACAGAGAGAATTTATGGAAATTATTTTCAAAAGATATAATGGCATAAAATTTTATAGAAATGAAAATAGTCTTCATATATAATACTCACATGTCAATATAGTATTTTGAAAAAATATGTTAGAGAAATAAATCTTAAAATATTAGAAGATAAAAAATAAATTGCAAAGTACTTCCAAAAAAAAAAAAGGTTTACACTGACAGTGTATTTCAGATCAGCTACATACATGCAAGAAGTCAGTGGTATAACATATTCTAATGGCCCTGGGGTGGGGAGGCAAACAACTGCCAGTCTAAACTATGTCTAAACAATGGAGAAGAAAAATCTCAGATGTGTATTATTAGAAGTTGTCTTGTTTTTTTTTTTTTGTATCTTAATATTTGGAACTATTGTATCTGTTGGTATACAATTTATACCAAGTTTAGAAAGCCTTTAGTCATAATAATTCAAATAATATTTTCAGTTTCTCCACTCTGTCTTCTTTGGGGTTTGCTATTACACATATATTAGGCTGCTTCAAGTTTTCCAGCAGTCAACTGAAGTTCTATTAATCTTTTTAGTATTTTTTTTCCTTTTAGTTTCATTTTGGATAGTTCTTATTGCTGTTCCTTAATGCCACTAATTTGGAAAACTCAGTAGTGGCCACAGCACTGGAAAAGGTCAGTTTTCATTCCAATCCCAAAGAAAGGCAATGCCAAAGAATGCTCAAACTATCACACAATTGCACTCATCTCACACGCTAGTAAAGTAATGCTTAAAATTATCCAAGCCAGGCTTCAGTGATACGCGAACCATGAACTTCCAGATGTTCAAGCTGGTTTTAGAAAAGGCAGAGGAACCAGAGATCAAACGGCCAACATCCACTGGATCATCGATAAAGCAAGAGAGTTCCAGAAAAAACATCTATTTCTGCTTTATTGACTATGCCAAAGCCTTTGACTGTGTGGATCACAATAAACTGTGGAAAATTCTGAAAGAGATGGGAATACCAGACCACCTGACCTGCCTCTTGAGAAACCTATATGCAGGTCAGGAAACAACAGTTAGAACTGGACATGGAACAACAGACTGGTTCCAAATAGGAAAAGGAGTACTTCAAGGCTGTATATTTTCACCCTACTTATTTAACTTCTATGCAGGGTATATCATGAGAAACGCTGGGCTGGAGGAAGCACAATCTGGAATTAAGATTGCCAGGAGAATTATCAATAACCTCAGATATGCAGATGACACCACCCTTATGGTAGAAAGTGAAGAAAAACTGAAGAGCCTCTTGATGAAAGTGAAAGTGGAGAGTGAAAAAGTCAGCTTAAAGCTCAACATTCAGAAAACGAAGATCACGGCATCCAGTCCCATCACTTCATGGCAGATAGATGGGGAAACAGTGTCAGACTTTATTTTGGGGGGCTCCAAAATCACTGCAGATGGTGACTGCAGCCATGAAATTAAAAGACGCTTACTCCTTGGAAGGAAAGTTATGACCAACCTAGACAGCATATTGAAAAGCAGAGACATTACTTTGCCAACAAAGGTCCGTCTAGTCAAGGCTATGGTTTTTCCTGTGGTCATGTATGGATGTGAGAGCTGGACTGTGAAGAAAACTGAGCTCTGACGAATTGATGCTTTGGAACTGTGGTGTTGGAGAAGACTCTTGAGAGTCCCTTGGACTGCAAGGAGATACAACCAGTCCATTCTAAAGGAGATCAGTCCTGGGTGTTCTTTGGAAGGACTTATGTTGAAGCTGAAACTTCAATACTTTGGCCCCCTGATGTGAAGAGCTGACTCACTGGAAAAGACCTGGATGCTAGGACAGATTGAGGGCAGGAGGAGAAGGGGATGATAGAGGATCAGATGCTTGGATTGCATCATTGACTCAATGGACATGGGTTGGGTGGACTCCGGGAGTTGGTGATAGACAGGGAGGCCTGGCGTGCTGTGGTTCATGGGGTCACAAAGAGTTGGACACAACTGAGAGACTGAACTGAACTGAACTGAATGCCACTAATATCACCTGGTGTACTTCTCATCACATGCATCACAGTTTTTATCTGCACAAGCTCACTTTGGTTCATATTTTATGTTCTATGTCTCTACTTACCTTTTTGAGGATATGAAATATAATACACAAAATATTTTAAATACTTTGCTAATTATTACATCTGTGTTAATTCTTGGACTGTTTTTATTGCTTTTTCTAATTATTATGGGTTATACTTTCCTATTTCTTTGGTAGTCTGGTGATTTTATATTGCATTGCAAACAAAGTTTTTTTTGTTTGTTTGTTTTTAAACATTACCCTAGTTACATGCTGGATATTTTTATAATTCTATAAATATTCTGAGTTTGTTTTGGGACACATTTAACGTACTTAGAGGTAGATCCTTTCAAGCCTTGCTTTTAAGATTTGCTATACAGGACAAAATCAGTGTTTAGTTTAGAGCTTACTATTCTTTACAACTAAGGCAAGACTCTTCTAAGTACTCTACCAAGTGCTCAGTAATTTACTAAATTTTCCAGTTCAATCCTTTGGGAACAGGTGTTATTCTCAGCTCTGTGTGAGTACCCAGAAAAGGCAACCCAGTCCAGAACTCTTGCCTGGAAAATCCCATGAACAGAGGAGCCTGGTAGGATGCAGTCCATGGGGTCGCTGAGAGTTAGGCACGACTGAGTGACTTCACTTTCTCTTCTCACTTTCATGCATTTGAGAAGGAAATGGCAACCCACTCTAGTGTTCTTGCCTGGAGAATCCCAGGGATGGGGGAGCCTGGTGGGCTGCCATCTATGGGGTCACACACAGTCGGACATGACTGAAGTGACTTAGCAGCAGTGTGAGTGCCAGATACTTTTAATCCTTTCAGATTGTTTTCCCCAACATTAACAAGTTGTCTTGATTCCTTGTGCCAATCAATACCCTACTGAATATTTGAGGGGGACCCTCTGCAGATCTTCAGAGTTCTCTCTCTGTAAAGCTCTTTCCTCTCTGATATATTATCCCACAATTTCAGCTACCCTCATATCCTGGAATCTCAAGCCACTTCTTTAACTCAGGATATTGATTTTCTCTGCCATCCTCCACTACTGCCAGCTGGAAAATCAAAGCAGTAAGCTTAGGCAATTATAAGATTCACCTTGCTTGTGTTTTGTCTCTTAGAAATCACTGTTCTTCATTGCCTGTGTTCAATATCTTAAAAATTGTTGTTTCAAACATTTTGTCAAGATATTTCATTATTTCAGGCAAGAAGTTAAATTTGCCCCATATTATTTCCAAGTGGCTGACAACTGAAGTCCTGGATAACATATAACAATGGTATTTGCTGGTTCTTCCTACCTTGATTTATGAGGTGGTATTGTCTGAATAATTTCCATTAAGATCATATGTTATTTGTCCTACTGAGAAAATCTGTATAGAGTCAAAAATATCAGTAGCCCAATACCTCTATAAATTTTATATATATATATATATATATATAATATACGATTATATTTGTGGTTAGAGGAATAGCATGTAAATATCATCAATAAGAAACAAGTTATACACTAAGCTTGATAGCTTATCCTGTAAAATATTAAACTGAAATTCAAAATATTTGTTTATTGAGGAAAAAACTCAATGTTTTGACATGTCTAGTTAGAATACTTGGCTGTGAGAGTATATATCTATATCTTTATATAGATATCATTATATAAACACTTCATTATAATTATAATTCATTGTATACATTTATGTTCTCCTGTAGGAAATGGCAATGCACTCCAGTGTTCTCGCCTGGAGAATCCCAGGGACGGGGGAGCCTGGTGGGCTGCCATCTAGGGGGTTTCACAGGGTCGGATACTACTGAGGCGACTTAGCAGCAGCAGCAGTAGTCAAAATGGGCTGATTAAATTTTAATCAATTTTGAAGAGAAGAGTACTGAGCTATTTATTACTCTTCAGATTGTTGTACAAGCTTCAGAAAAAATTAAACAATTTCTGCAAAAAGAATTTTCCCTCTGGTTTTATTTTTTAATTTAATGATAAATCAAATTTACTATTAAAATAAAAATCACCATGTGAGGTTTGACAGAAAACAACAAAATTATGCAAAGCAATTATCCTTCAATTAAAAAAGTAAATAAATTAAAAAAATAAAATCTAAAAATTGAAAGGTGAATATTAAAGGTTACTAAAATAAGTAAAAATCAATAAAAATATGTATTCCAGATTTATTATTTTTGAATCTCTTTCATGAGTACCTGTGTCTACTGATGTTCCTGTGGTACTGTTTTTGATGTTCAGGCCTATACTCTTTCACTGAAAAGTGTAATATCTGTTATAAAAATTATGCTTACTTTTATATATACTTTAACACTGTATTCTTTATGTGCTTATGTTTTCAAAGGATACTATTAATAGCTTGCTAATGATATCAAATTTAATTTTTGTAGAAAAACAATTTATTATCTCACATGTATGTAGACATGCACTTAAGGCACTGCCACATCTAAAACATACACTTAAAATAGCACTATATTTTTGTGCTGCAAATTTTACCCAATTGTATTTTCTTTACCTAAACAATATTATCAAATATACTTTCCATTTAGCAAATCTTTTGTTTGTTTTGTGAAGCAAAAAAGCACAACCTTTTAATCAGGATGCACTCTCCTAAGAAAGGTACTGATATTTTGTAGAAGTCACTAAAATTTACTTGTTTTCCAGCTTAGCACTGATGTAATCTATTTCAAATAAGGGGAATACTGACAAACAGAGAAGACAGTCATTACTTTGTTTTTGTAATATTTTTTTTTACAACATAGTATTTCTTTATATTCTCATTCAGATTAAATATTTCAAGTGTCATTCAATTTTTTTAATCACTAAGAAAATAAACTTTCTAGACTTTTAGCAGTGATCCTCAATGCCAGAGTAAATGGAACTGTATCAAAGTTTTTGTGAAATAATTTAGAAATCTAGCATTCTATTCATACTTAGTCAAACAAGTAGAACCAAAATGTCATAAAGTTTTAGCTAGGCAAAAATTCATAACTTTTCTAATATATATATAATATATTATATTATATATATTATATATATATAATATATATATATATATTATACATACTATCTACTGGGGCTTTCCAGGTAGCACAGTGGTAAAATATTTTCCTGCCAATGCAGGAGATGCGGGTTTAATTCCTGGGTCAGGAAGATCCCTTGGAATAGGAAATGGTAACCCACTCCAGTATTCTTGTCTGGAAAATCCCATGGACAGAGGAGCCTAGTGGGCTACAGTCCATGGGGTCACAAAGAGTCAGACATGACTGAGTGACTACACACACACACACACACACACACACACACACACACACACATCATTATGTATGATCCTCTTACCATTTTCTTGTTTGGGGATTATTTTCTGTCGATCTTTTCCTTTTCTTGTATTTCCTTCCTAGAGAAGTTCCTTTAGCATTTGTCATAAAGCTGGTTTGATGGTGCTGAATTCTCTTAACCTTTGCTTGTCTGGAAAGCTTTTGATTTCTCCATCAAATCTGAAGCAAAGTCTTGCTGGATAGAGTATTCTTGGTTGTAGGTTCTTCCCTTTCATCGCTTTAAAGGGAATGAGCTATTCCCTTTTGGCTTACAGAGTTTCTGCTGAGAAATCAGTTGATAATCTTATGGGAGTTCCCTTGTATGTTCTTTATTATTTTCCCCTTGTTGCTTTTAATACTGTATCTGTGTGTTTAATTTTTGCTGTTTGATTACTATGTATCTCAGTGTGTTCTTCCTTGTTTCTATCCTGCTTGAAACTCTGTGCTTCCTGGACTTGGTTGACTACTTCCTTTCCCAAGTTACAGAGTGTTGCATTGCTGTGCTGTGCTCAGTCGTGTCTGACTCTTTGCAACCCATGGACTATTGCCCACCAGGATCCTCTGTCCACAGAATTTTCTAGGCAAGAATACCAGAATGTAGTACCATTTACTATACCAGGGGATCTTCCTGACCCAGGGATCGAACCCACGTCTCTTGAGTCTCCTGCATTGCTGTAAGTTCCCAGCTATTATCTCTTCAAATATTTTTTCAGGTCCTTCTCTCTCTCTGCTCCTTCTAGGACCCCTACAATGAGAATGTTGGTGTATTTTACGTTGTACCAGATGCCTCTTATGCCGTCTTCATTTTTTTTTTTCTTTTCTATATTCTCTTTTGAGGCAGTGATCCCACCATTCTGTCTTCCATGTCACTTATCTGTTCTTCTGCCTCAGTATTTTGTTATTTATTCCTCCAGGGTATCATTCATCTCTGTTTGGCCTGAAGCAACCCACCCCTTGACTCTACAGGCTCTCAGTTCAGTTCAGTTCAGTTCAGTTGCCCAGTTGTGTCCGACTCTTTGCGACCCCAT
The DNA here is from genome assembly GCF_029378745.1 of Bos indicus. Lineage (NCBI taxonomy): Eukaryota > Metazoa > Chordata > Mammalia > Artiodactyla > Bovidae > Bos > Bos indicus. The sequence goes on along the minus strand of NC_091780.1, from coordinate 53,383,875 downwards.
GAATTGAAGCACGCCAGGCCTCCGTGCCCATCACCAATTCCCAGAGTTCACCCAGACTCATCTCCATCAAGTCGGTGATGCCATCCAGCCATCTCATCCTCTGTTGTCCCAGTCTCCTCCTGTGCCCAATCCCTCCCAGCATCAGAGTTTTTTCCAATGGGTCAACTTTCCCATGAGGTGGCCAAAGTACTGGAGTTTCAGCTTTAGCATCAGTCCTTCCAGTGAACACCCAGGACTGATCTCCTTTAGGATGGACTGGTTGGATCTCCTTGCAGTCCAAGGGACTCTCAAGAGTCTTCTCCAACACCACAGTTCAAAAGCATCAATTCTTCAGCCCTCAACTTTCTTCACAGTCCAACTCTCACATCCATACATGACCACAGGAAAAACCATAGCCTTGACTAGACAGACCTTTGTTGGCAAAGTAATACCTCTGCCTTTCAATATGCTATCTAGGTTGGTCATAACTTTCCTTCCAAGGAGTAAGCGTCTTTTAATTTCATGGCTGCACTCACCATCTGCAGTGATTTTGGAGCCCCCAAAAATAAAGTCTGACTCTGTTTCCACTGTTTCCCTGTCTATTTCCCATGAAGTGATGGGACCAGATGCCCTGATCTTAATTTTCTGAATGTTGAGCTTTAAGCCAACTTTTTCATTCTCCTCTTTCACTTTCATCAAGAGGCTTTTTAGTTCCTCTTCACTTTCTGCCATAAGGGTGGTGTCATCTGCATATCTAGGTGATTGATATTTCTCCCGGCAATCTTGATTCCAGCTTGTGCTTCTTCCAGCCCAGCGTTTCTCATGATGTACTCTGCTGCTGCTGCTGCTAAGTCGCTTCAGTCGTGTCCGACTCTGTGCGACCCCATAGACGGCAGCCCACCAGGCTCCCCCGTCCCTGGGATTCTCCAGGCAAGAACACTGGAGTGGGTTGCCATTTCCTTCTCCAATGCATGAAAGTGAAAAGTGAAATTGAGGTCACTCAGTCATGTCCGACTCTTCGCAACCCCATGGACTGCAGCCTACCAGGCTCCTCTATCCATGGGGTTTTCCAGGCAAGAGTACTGGAGTGGGATGCCATCGCCTTCTCCGATGTACTCTGCATATAGGTTAAATAAGCAGGGTGACAATATACAGCCTTGACGTACTCCTCTTCCTATGGTAGGGCTAATGGTGACCTTCAAGAGGGCTTACGCCAAGAGGCACGTTCCAGGAATTCTGCTGCCAGTGATTCCCATCTCCACAGGGAGCCACTGCTGACCCACACCTCCACAGGAGACCCTCCAGTACTAGCAGGTGGGTCTGGTTCAGTCTCCTGTGGTGTCACTGTTCCTTTCCCCTGGGTCCTGGTGCATGTAACATTTTGTTTGTGCCCTCCAGGAGTGGAGTCTCTATTTCCCCCAGTCCTGTGGAGGTCCTATAATCAAATCCTGCTGGCCTTCGAAATCAGATTCCCTGGGGATTCCTAGTCTCTTTGCTGGATCCCCAGGCTGGAAAGCCTGAGCTGGGACCCTGAACCTTCACAGCAGTGGGAGAACTATTTTGGTATTATTGTTCTCCAGTTTGTGGGTCTCCCACCCAGCGGGTATGGGGTTTGATTTTATTGTCATGCTCCCTCTAACTGTCTCATTGCTGCTTCTCCTTTGTCTTTGCACATGGGGTATCTTTTTATGGTGGGTTCCAGTGTTCTCCTGTTGATGGCTATTCAACAGCTAGTTTCAATTGTGGTGTTCTCACAGGAGGAGACAAGCACATGTTCTTCTACTCTGCCATCTTAAACCAATCTCTCAAATGTATTTTTTAGCATTCTTTATCAAAACAAGTATAGATAAATGATACATCTACTCACTGTGGCAGAATATTTTATTCTCTGTATATTTTGATATGTAGTAGATGTCATATGTGACTCACTATCACATATTATTATTATAAAACAGATGTCTTATGCTACATAGTATATCATATTCAGTATGAAAGATACTCCTAGAGGCCATCCAAAAAACATTTTTGCTCTCTCTGGGCCATAGATGGTTGTTTTCACTACTTAGACATCTCACTGTACATCATTCACTGCAATCTCTGACTTTCCTATTCCAATTACATGTGCTTACACATCAGGAAAAACTATATTAAAAAGAGATAATAACTTAAGATGGTAACTATGGCATCTGTCATAAATATCTTTATGCAGGGAAATACTGGGGCTTCCCTGGTAGCTCAGCTGGTAAAGAACTTGCCTGCAATGCAGGAGACCTCCGTTTGATTCCTGGGTCATGAATATCCTTGAGGAGAAGGGATAGGCTACCCACTTCAGTATTCATGGGCTTCCCTGGTGGGTTAGACAGTAAAGAATCCGCCTGCAATGTGGGACACCTGGATTTGATCCCTGGGTTTGAAAGATCTCCTGGAGAAGGGAATGGCAACCCACTCCAGTATTCTGGCCTAGAGAATCCCCATGGACAGGGGAACCTGGTGAACTACAGTCCATGGGATCACAAAGCGTCCAACATGACTGAGCAGCTAAGCACAGCACAGCACAGGGAAATACTGATGATAAAACACTCTCTCAAATAAATATTAACAAAGTCAAAATTAACAAATTTTATTTAAATATGAAAGGAAAGTTTCCTTTCATAGTTATCCTTAGACTCCCAAAAAACAGTATTATATTGAGATTATAGGAAGTGGTGACAGGGCCATGACAGGTCAGAGTAGTATCTCATGGAAACTACTCTTTTGAACAATTGTGGTTGTAAAAGGGCCTTTTGTGGAAACATTTAATCCTTTACTATTGCTTTTGTTTTGGAAAAGTAAATCTATTAAAAACTTAATCAGCCAAAATTAGATACCACTACATACTCATTAGATGGCCATTATAAAACAACAACAAAAATAACAAGTGTTGGCAAGAATGTGGAGCAACCAGAATCCATGTGCACCGCTGCTGAGAATGTACAGTAGCATAGCCACTGTAGAAAACAGTACGTTGCGTCTGAAAATAATAAGAATTACTGTCGAATTCAGCCATTCCACTTCTTGTTATGTGCTCCAAAGAACTGAAAGCAGAGGCTTAACCAGTTTACACAGCAGCACTGTTCACCAAAGCCAAAAGATGGGACCAATCCATGTGTCTATCAATAGACAGATGGATGAACAAAATGTGGTGCATACATACAATGCAATAACATTTAAAAATGAATAAAATTCTGCTCCATTCTACAATATGAATGATATTGAAGAAATTATGCTAAATGAAATAAAAGTTAGTCATAAAAGGACAAATATTGTACGATTACACCTATATATGGAACCTAAGGGCTTCCCTTGTGGCTCAGCTGGTAAAGAATCTGCCTGCAATGTGGGAGACCTGGGTTCCATCCCTAAGTTGAGAAGATCCCTCGGAAAAGGGAAAAGCTACTCCAGTGTTCTGGCCTGGAGAATTTCATGGACTGTATAGTCCACTGGGGTCGCAAAGAGTCAGACACGACAGTGACTTTTACTTTCACTTTTCATGGTACCTTAAATAATCAAATTTCCTTCTCCAGGGGATCTTCCTGACCCAGGAATCGAACCCAGATCTCCTGCACTGGAGGAAAGATTCTTTACCAACTGAGTTATCAGGGAAGGCCAAAATAATCAAATTCATAGAGTTAGAATGTAGAGTGATGGTTACCAGGGGTTAGAGGAAGGGAAGAATGGGGGATTATTATTTAATGGGTACAGATTTTCAGTTTGGGATAATAAAATAATTTTTGGAGACAGTGGTGATGATTGCACAACAATATGAAGGTACTTAATACCACTGAAATGCACACTTAAAAGTAGTTACATGGTAAATTTTACATTATGTATATTTTACCACATTAAGAAAAAGAACTTAACAGGGCTATCCACATTCTGTCACAGTTGTTATAATTAGCTATTATCACGCAGAAACTCCAGGTATTATATAATATTACCTTTAAAGTATAAATTTCAAAAGCTTATTAACAGCAACTGTTTAAGGACAGCACATGGACCTTTAGCTGAGCAATGCATGCATTGAAATTAGATCTGTTTTACTGAATAGCTAAGGAAAATTAACATAATAAATTACATTTCACACCAAATAAAAAATAAATCATTTACTGGCCTTTACCAAGATTCCTATAACTATGCTTCCATCATCAAAATAGTTTTGCCAACTGGGCAGAATTTAAATATATATATATATATATATATATATATATATATATATTTATATATTTAAAGAGAGAGAGAGAGAAAGAGAGAGAGAGAAAGAAAGAGAGAGAGAGAGAGAGTGTACTTCCCAAATGGAACAGTGTTAAAAATCTGTATGCCAATGCAGGAGACGCAAGAGACATGGGTTCAAATCCTGAGTTGGGAAGATCATTGGAGTAGGAAATGTCAACCAACTCCAGTATTCTTGACTGGAGAATCCCCATGGACAGAGAAGCCTGGTGGGCTACAGCTGGACACAACTGAGGGACAGAGTATATATATATATACACACATATACACACACACATATATGTATATATATATATACACACGTATATGTATGCACACACACGTGACACACATACATACTTTTCTTCTAAAATAACAGTGCTAATAATGATATGCAAGGTTATATTAAGCTATTTCCATTTTTTAAGGTTCAGTTCAATTCAGTTCAGTTGGTCAGTCGTGTCCAACTCTTCGAGACCCCATGAATCGCAGCACACCAGGCCTCCCTGTCCATCACCAACTCCCGGAGTTCACTCAGACTCACATCCATCGAGTCAGTGATGCCATCCAGCCACCTCTTCCTCTGTCATCCCCTTCTCTTCCTGCCCCCAGTCCCTCCCAGCAGCAGAGTCTTTTCCAATCAATCAACTCTTCGCATGAGGTGGCCAAAGTACTGGAGTTTCAGCTTTAGCATCATTCCTTCCAAAGAAATCCCAGGGCTGATCTCCTTCAGAATGGACTGGTTGGATATCCTTGCAGTCCAAGGGACTCTCAAGAGTCTTCTCCAACACCACAGTTCAAAAGCATCAATTCTTCGGCGCTCAGCCTTCTTCACAGTCCAACTCTCACATCCATACATGACCACAGGAAAAACCATAGCCTTGACTAGACGGACCTTTGTTGGCAAAGTAATGTCTCTGCTTTTGAATATGCTGTCTAGGTTGGTTATAACTTTCCTTCCAAGGAGTAAGCGTATTTTAATTTCATGGCTGCAGTCACCATCTGCAGTGATTTTGGAGCCCAAAAAAATAAAGTCTGATACTGTTTCCACTGTTTCCCCATCTATTTCCCATGAAGTGGTGGGACCAGATGCCATGATCTTTGTTTTCTGAATGTTGAGCTGTAAGCCAACTTTTTCACTCTCCACTTTCACTTTCATCAAGAGGCTTTTGAGTTCCTCTTCACTTTCTGCCATAAGGGTGGTGTCATCTGCATATCTGAGGTGATTGATATTTCTCCCAGCAATCTTGATTCCAGCTTGTGTTTCTTCCAGCCCAGCGTTTCTCATGATGTACTCTGCATGTAAGTTAAATAAACAGGGTGACAATATACAGCCTGGACGCTCTCTTTTTCCTATTTGGAACCAGTTTGTTGTTCCATGTCCAGTTCTAACTGTTGCTTCCTGACCTGCATACAGATTTCTCAAAAAGCAGGTCAGGTGGTCTGGTATGCCCATATCTTTCAGAATCTTCCACAGTTTATTGTGATCCACACAGTCAAAGGCTTTGGCATAGTCAATAAAGCAGAAATAGATGTTTTTCTGGAACTCTCTTGCTTTTTCCATGATCAAGCGGATGTTGGCAATTTGATTTCTGTTTCCTCTGCCTTTTCTAAAACCAGCTTGAACACCTGGAAGTTCACGGTTCACGTTTTGCTGAAGCCTGGCTTGGAGAACTTTGAGCATTACTTTACTAGCATGTGAGATGAGTGAAATTGTGTGGTAGTTTGAGCAATCTTTGGCATTGCCTTTCTTTGGGACTGGAATGAAAACTGACCTTTTCCAGTCCTGTGGCCACTGCTGAGTTTTCCAAATTTGCTGGCATATTGAGTGCAGCACTTTCACAGCATCATCTTTCAGCATTTGAAAGAGCTCAACTGGAATTCTATCACCTCCACTAGCTTTGTTAGTCGTGATGCTTTCTAAGGCCCACCTGACTTCACATTCCAGGATGTCTGGCTCTAGGTCAGTGATCACACCATCATGATAATCTGGGTTGTGAAGATCTTTTTTGTACAGTTCCTCTGTGTATTCTTGCCACCTCTTCTTACCACATCTAATAAGAGAACTTTTAGACATATTGAAGTATACAGGGCCAGGTAAAATGTCACAACTTTTCTTTCAAAACTTTTTGCAGCTGTGTGTTTCTATAGCTGCTGATTTACAAATGTTTTCAGGGTTGGACAGTTCTAGTATATCTTTGCTGAGGCACGGCAGAGCCAACTACTATGTTTTCGTAGAAAATTATGTGGACCTTTTATCTCAGTTTATCTAAGGAATAAAGGGGATTGGTTCAGCAAAATGTAGGATTTTATAAAAGAAGAGTTAACCTTGGGATCATGTATAAAGATGGTATAATACAGATGCATAAGGAGACAGTTTTCAAATGATGGCAGAGTCCTTTGGATATACTTCACAGATGAAATAAATGTCCTAGGATGCATCAGCATTTTAATTTATATTTAGGCATATAGGGATGGTAAGTAATTATTTACAGACTCTAGTAAGCTCACATAGGTTTAAGGACATTATAGGGAATCTACCTAGAAAATTATATTCTATAATCATGTCCTGAAGAAAGAAATTAAGTGAAACAAGCACAGACAGTGATCAGCTGTCTTCTAGCACACAGTGTTCTTTTGGGAAGAACTGCCTTCCATTCTTTACTCCATAAATCCTCTTTCAAAACTAAAAATAAGCTCAATTTGTTTCTCTAGCAGAAATCTTATATAGGTCTCTACTGCCTATAGATGATTTCTACCTCTTAGAATGGCATATCGTGAAGTTCTTTAATGGTGTGTACTTAGAAAATCTTGCCTCCTTCCCTCTCTTCTTGGTACCCTCTCTTCCTCTCCTTTGCTTTTCCATATATGGTATCAAACTTGTAACCCTAAATATCATACTTCCTTCCCAAACTCTATGCCATTTCACATATTACTCTTCTACTAGGATGTGGTAGGCATCTGTGCTTAGTAAGATATAAGAGGGTACTATTTCTGGTCAATTACTACTATTGTAGGCATGTAGCAGACAAATTAGCTGTTTTCAGTATGTCTACCTTGGGTGTTGAGGCCTTTAAGTAATTTAGTAAACTTATTCTTGGTTACTTGAATTTTTAAAAATTTAATCAAGATCAGATCAGATCAGTCGCTCAGTCGTGTCCGACTCTTTGCGACCCCATGAATCACAGCACGCCAGGCCTCCCTGTCCATCACCAACTTCCGGAGTTCACTCAGACTCATGTCCATTGAGTCAGTGATGCCATCCAGCCATCTCATCCTCTGTCGTCCCCTTCTCCTCCTGCCCCCAATCCCTCCCAGAATCAGAGTCTTTTCCAATGAGCCAACTCTTCGCATGAGGTGGCCAAAGTACTGGAGTTTCAGCTTTAGCATCATTCCTTCCAAAGAAATCCCAGGGCTGATCTTCAGAATGGACTGGTTGGATCTCCTTGCAGTCCAAGAGACACTCAAGAGTCTTCTCCAACACCACAGTTCAAAAGCATCAATTCTTCAATATAAGTGTAGATAAATGTGTTCATCATAAATATAACACTTTCTGAATTCTGACACTTCAGGCAAACCCTTTGAAACTTTGTAACTAAACTTCATGGAAAAAAAAAAAAAAAGATGAGAATGGTAGTAACCAACTGGTAAGAAAGCCAATAGTAAATGTGTTGGCAGCAGATAGAGAGGTCTTAGAGGAACTAAGGGGGTAATGTTGACCTCTGCCCAGGACAGGTATGGTTAGCTCCATGGGAGAAGACAGCTTCAAAAAACACTTGAAGTTAAAACTTGGGGCTGAGAAGAGCCAAAGTGCTGCCCACCTGGGCCCTCACTCTACTGGGATGGGCGATGCTGCCACAACTGCAGTAAACACAGGAGGTTCCTGGGGCTTGCAAGACATCGGGACTCGGAAGTCTGTCCTTAGCAAACTTCACAAAACCACAAGACAAATACAACTATAACATCTAATAGTACAGATATTTTACTCTACAGATGAAATTATATGTGATATATTATTTAATCTGGCTTCCCAGGTGGCACTAGTGGTAAAAACCTACCTGCCAATGCAGGAGATGTAAGAGACTCAAGTTAGATCTTTGGTTTAGGAAGATCCTTGGAGTAGGAAATGGCAACCCACTCCAGTATTCTTATCTGGGAAATCACATGGACAGAGGAGCCTAGTGGGTTATAGTTCATAGGGTCACAAAGAGTCAGACATGACTGAAGCTACATAGCACATATTTAATCTGGCAGGTTTTGCTCAAAATTATGGATATAAGGAGAAGGCAATGGCACCCCACTCCAGTACTCTTGCCTGGAAAATTCCGTGGATGGAGGAGCCTGGTGGGCTGCAGTCCATGGGGTAGCGAAGAGTCGGAAACGACTGAGTGACTTCCCTTTCACTTTTCACTTCCCTGCATTGGAGAAGGAAATGGCAACCCACTCCAGTGTTCTTGCCTGGAGAATCCTAGGGATGGGGGAGCCTGGTGGGCTGCTGTCTATGGGGTCGCACAGAGTCGGACACGACTGAAGCGACTTAGCAGCAGCAGCAAATGTATATATAGGGGCTTTCCTGGTAGCTCAGCTAGTAAAGAATCTGCCTGCACAGGAGACCCCCAGTTCAATCCCTGGGTTGGGAAGATCCCCTGGAGAAGAGCATGGCAACCCACTCCAGTATTCTTGCCTGGAGAATCCCCATGAACAGAGGAGCCTGGTGGGCTGCAGTCCATGGGGTAGCGAAGAGTCGGACACGACTGAGTGACTTCCCTTTCACTTTTCACTTCCCTGCATTGGAGAAGGAAATGGCAACCCACTCCAGTGTTCTTGCCTGGAGAATCCCAGGGATGGGGGAGCCTAGTGGGCTGCCGTCTATGGGGTCGCACAGAGTCAGACAGAACTGAAGCGACTTAGTAGCAGCAGCAGCATGGACATAAGAGTCACTGACTTTTTAAAAATAATTACAATTGTTTTATTCACACTAATATATTAAATTGTATCAGTTTTATTATTTAAAGTGATTATCAAGAAATTTATTTTATTATAGGAACATTTATTTACAACTATTTCCTCAAGGAGGAAATCAGGATCCCAAAATATAATAACAAAATATTTGTAATTAAATTACTACACATATGTGGAGTATAATTATAGGTGAAAACTCATCATATAAGTAAATCTGTAGAATAATCAGTGGAAAAGTTAAAGCTATGCACCATACATCTCTCAAAACACAATGAAGCTACAGAAATTTGAGACAGCTGCACAACTACTTGTCAGATTTTAGTACAACTTTAAAAGAAGCTTAAATAAGTCTATTGGATTGATTAAGTAACAGCTTCCTTTAGAAGCCACAGATAAATAACTCATAAATATCTAATTTATACACTTTAATTATAAGAATGCATTATTAAATGTGACGATGTTTAGTTTTTAGATTATACAACTCACATTATGAAATGATCAAAACCAGTAAACATTTTTTTGTCTCATTGGAGAGCTCTTTTTCCATTTTCTACAATCTTTACAATGTACATGCCTTAGAGTCAGTAGTTATTTGGCTTTGTGGAACTTTAAAATGCTGCTGAACTTACAAGTGTTCCATGACACCGAAACTGTGAACAAGGTGACATCCACTCCATGAACAGTGTACTTCTGCATTTCCAAATAAAATTTAGACATAGAAGATGTTGCAAAAAGAAAAAGTTGGCAATCTACATTTATTTTCTCATCACTGGGTTATTTTTATACTACTGAAAATTATGAATTTGGAGTCAAATTTTGACTGAAAAATTTCCTCATTCATACATACATACCTTTACATTGGTATTAAATTCATGTCTTTCTAATATAAATATTAGAGACAGAGAAACACAGAGACAGAGACGGATTTATCCAGAAATTCTGATTTTTTCAGTCTCATTTTCCATAGGGAAGGATCATATGAATAAGCAAAATTGATCAGGAATGTTTCTTTTACCTTTATAACACTTCATTAGAGGGGTCCATATTTCTAAGAACACAATGCACTTTACACCCTAAACAAAGGACTGGATTTTAAGATACAATTTAACTGTTCCAAACTTTATATGTTAATTATGATTTCCAACATGAAGTGATTATTTGTTTTCCTAACAGAACTGGTCCGTTTAAAACTGCATTTGTAATGTTTTAAACAGTACTACTCTGGTTATATTTGTAGCTGTTTTTATTTTCAAATTCTTTGGTAACCAGATGCTTATTCTGGAGCTGGTTTTATTTACAGCCACTTTCTCTATGGTTTCTATGTCTCTCTCCCTTGAGACATTTCCTTAATGGAGATTTGAGAAGTCGATAAGAAAACTGCAGAGGCTATTGAATTTAATGGTCAATCACCTGATGGGGCTTGATCACTGTGACCTTCTCACCCCAATACACCTCTCTTGAAAGGAGACATCTGTGTTGCTTATCCTCTCTCCAGAGACATGCAGGAATTTACCTGATTCACTTTTTCGCTCCAACGCTGTAGTGTTTGAGTATTTTGCTCAACACTCATGTGTGTTCTTAGTTTGACATTGTGTAAATATTGTGTAATGTGTAATGTGACATTGTGTAATGTGATCAAAGTTTGACATTGTGTAAAATGATTTTCCCTTCAGAAATATGGAGTTGTTCAACTATTTGACCTTTACTTACGTAAATAAATCAGATGATTTGGAATCTTCTGGTCTTGATATTGCCACATTCTATTACTTTACTGTAAGAATTACACATTGGAATATTTGCATAATATTTGAAAATGACATTGGTGATTTCACTAGTATGTTGTCAAATACTTAGTACAATTATACATTTATACATAGAGTTTAGTTTGGCTAGGTATTAAGAATAACGTTTAATTAAACGTTTAATGACTGCTCCCTAAGAATAGTTTTCAGAAGTATTTGGCTCAGCAAATCATTAGATATACAACAAATTCTAGTGAGAGAAAATGAAGAATATTCTTATTTCTAAAACTCAGAAGCTACTGAACAATCATTGGTAATTCCAGTTGTTGTTGATGTGTATATGCATGATTTCTAAGGAAGTGTCAAACTCTTCTAAAGTAGATGTATGATTTTATATTCCCATCATCAATGTCTGAACGTTTCAGTTCCTCCACATCTTTGCCAGAATGATGAATTGTCGGTCTTTTATGTTGTATATCAAGTAACTGAAATAATAAGGACAATTTATTCATTTTATAAGGTCTAGTATGCATCTTTGGAGAAGGCAATGGCACCCCACTCCAGTACTCTTGCCTGGAAAATCCCATGGACGGAGGAGCCTAGTAGGCTGCAGTCCATGGGGTCGCTAAGAGTCGGACACGACTGAGCGACTTCACTTTCACTTTTCACTTTCCTGCACTGGAGAAGGAAATGGCAACCCACTCCAGTGTTCTTGCCTGAAGAATCCCAGGGACAGGGGAGCCTGGTGGGCTGCCGTCCATGGGGTCGCACAGAATCGGACATGACTGAAGTGACTTAGCAGCAGTATGCATCTTATGTGACTAAATGCAATTCTCTTTTTGCTAGTTTTAATGGATTATAAGAGTTCTTAGTAAATATTAAGTCCCTTTTCAGATGCATAGTTTGCAAATATTTTCTTTCAGCTTATGGTTTTTTGTTTTTTTGTTTTTGTTTCACTTTCTTTATGGTGTATCTTGTAGAGCATTCAAAGACTTGATATGCCTAACATTACTCTCTAAATATATACAGTATTCTTGCTGTCCTAAGAAAATGTGCCTAGCTCAAAGTCACAATTTCTTTTAAAGGTGTTACAATTTTAGCTCTCAAACTACTTTGGTAAATTTGTGAGCATAGTTGTTCATAATATTCCTTTACTGTTACTTTTAAATGTTATGGGGTTATTAGTGATGGTCACTCCCATATTGAGATTAGTATTTTTTTATCTTTTCACATTTTCTCTTGGTTATCTTGACTTGATTTTTAAAATAAATGTTACTGATCTTATCAAAAGAACTAGCTTTGTGCTTCATTGATTTCTAGTTTTTCATTTCCAGTTTCATTTATTTCTGCTCTAATTTCTGATTATATATTTCTGCTCTTTATTTCTGATTCTTTTATTCTGTTTGTTTTAGGCTTACATTTCCCTTATTTTCCTTCTTCTAACTGGCTAAGATAGGAGAGTAGATTATTGATTTTAGATCTGTCTTCTTTTATAATACACACATTCAATGTTATAAATTCCCTCTAGGAAATGACTTCACAGAATTTCAGAAATTCTGTATTTTCATTTTCTTTAAAATATTTTTTAAACTCTTTTGAGATTCCTTCTTTGATCCTGATGTTATTTGGAAGTGTGTTTTTCACTCTCCAAATATTTTGATATTTTATGTTATTGAAAACAACATTCTATAATTGAATTCAATTTTATTTGCTATTCCATTGTAGTCTGAGAACATAATTTATGTAATTTCTATTCACTAAAATTTGCTTAGGTGTATTTTATTGGTCCATAATGTGATCTATCTTAGTGAATATTCCATGTGAGCTTGAGAAGAATGTGTATTTTAGTGCTGTGGGATGAAGTAGTCTATACATATCAATTAGATCCTGTTCTCTTCAGTTAAGTTATAGCCTTGATAATTTTGAATTTGATGGCTCTATTGATTGGTTAAAGATGGTATTAAAGTTCCAGCTACTATGATGTATTTATCTATTTCTTTATGTAGTACTATCACTGTTTGTCTTACATATTTAGATGCTGTGTTTTTAGGTGCACGCATGCCGTAAATTGTTATGTCTTCCAGGAGAATTGATTCCTTTATCATTATGGAATGCAACACTTTATCCTAGATGATTTTCCTTGAAGTCTGCTTTCTCTATAATTAATATAGCCACTTAAACTTTCTTTTGGTCAGTATTAGCATATTGTATGGAGAAGGCAATGGCACCCCACTCCAGTACTCTTGTCTGGAAACTCCCATGAACGGAGGAGCCTGGTAGGCTGCAGTCCATGGGGTCGCTAAGAGTTGGACATGACTGAGCGACTTCCCTTTCACTTTTCACTTTTCACTTTCATGCATTGGATACGGAAATGGCAACCCACTCCAGTGTTCTTGCCTGGAGAATCCCAGGGATGGGGGAGCCTGGTGGGCTGCCATCTCTGGGGTTGCACAGAGTCAGACACGACTGAAGCGACTTAGCAGCAGCAGCAGCATATTATATTTTTCTTCATGTCTTTACTATCTGTGCCCTTATATTTAAAGAGGGTTTCTTGCAGAAAGTATATAGTTGGATTGTTATTTTAACTACTCTAACAGTCTCTGGTTTTTGTTTGTTATATTTGCACCATTTACATTTAAAGCAATTAATTATATAGTCTAACCAATATTTACCATGTTTGTAACTCTTTTCTATTTGTTATACTTGTTGTTTGATTTTTGTTTCTTAATATTCCCCATTTTTTTTCTAACTTTGAGGTTTCAAATGAGCATTTTATATTAGTCAATTTTCTGTAGCCCATTAGTATATTAATTATTTATACCTATTTTAAATTACTGGTTATCCTGGAGTTTGTAATATACACTAATAAATAACCTAAGTCCACTTTAAAATAACAATATACAGCTTTAGTGACAGGGTAAGTAGTTTTTCAAAGAGAACTTATAATTCCATCCTCCCTCCCATTATAACATTGCTGTCATTTAATCTAGTTTTATTCATGTTAAAAACACTCAAATATTGATATTATTATTTTAGATAAACAGGTATCTATTAGATCGATTAAGAATAAGAAAAATTAAATATTTTCTTTTACTTTCATCTCTGACACTCTTTATGTAGATCTAAATTTTTGATCCATATAATTTTAATTTACCCTGAAAAACTTTTAATATTTCTTGCAAGCCAGGCCTGCTGGCAACAATCTCCTTAGGTTTTTTTGCCTGAAAACATTTTATTTCCCCTTAACTTCTAAAATATAATTTCACTGGAGAGGGAATTCTAGGTTTCCTTTTATTATTTTTTTTCTTTCAATGCTTTACATATTTTACTCACCTTTCTGTTTGTATGTTTTGTGATAAAGAATCAGATATAAATCTCATTCTTGTTCCTCCTAGATGAGATGTCTTTTCAACTCAGGATTCTTTTGATATTTTCTTTGATCTACAGTTTGAATAGATATGCCAAATGACAGATATTTTTGGTAGTTACTCTGCTCAATATTTGCTGAAGCTATAGATGTCAGAGACTTAGGTTTTGTCTAGTGTTCCTGTCCTATCATCTGTTGTTATGTTTGAATTTTTCTAAGAATTCCTTCTTAAATAAAGATTGTGTCTTGCAGATCTTTCAGTTGTGATTCTCTGTTATATTCCAGCCCTGTTGAAATGAATGATGGTAGGGTGTGCAGAGGGAAACTGTTCTCTAATCTTCTGATCACTTCTGTCTTTTGGTGGGCCTGGGTCCCCAGACTGTGACTTTCACAAGTATCTTTCAGCTTTTTTCCCATTATTCTTACATAAAATAGGAAAGGAAGGCTGAGAGGTATGGGGGATGTGGCTGAAGCTACATAATTGCTTCTTCCCCTGTTAAAACTCTCTAGTAATATAGTTTCCCCTGTAGTGGTAGTCTTTGTTGTGGAGAATACACCAGGAATATTTTATTTTCCTTTCCCTCTGCCCAAAACATGAGGACATTTTTATTGGATTATCAACATGAGAAACTGGTAGGATTCCTGGAGGTTAACATCTACAAAAACTTGGACTATATGGCTCCAGGAGTTTCTCTTTCTCAAGCTAGTTCACACTCAGTCTTGGTTTGTTGAAATGACTATGTGTTCCTCCCAGTTTAAGACTTCAGAGGCTTCTGTTCCAGGTAAATTGATAAATACTGCTAATAACTATATTTGCCTGCCTCCCCAAAGTACTGATTATAATTTTTCCACTGACTTCCAATCTCTGATGAGTCTAACAAAAGTCACTGCTTTTCACATTGCTCAGTTATTTTTCTATAATGATGGCATGATAACTTCCAAGTTTTATACAGGTTGGAGCTAAAACTGGAAGTCCTACAATCACATTTTAATATAGAGTATTTTACAAGTTATAAAAGTTACAAAAGTTGTAATTTATTCTGTATAGTACATATCTAAACACACTAGGAATGGATAAAAAATTATCAAGCAATAATCACAAATTTATATATCAATTATTTGGTGAAAGTTAGTTCCTCTAAATTAATTACTTGTTCATTTTTTTTCTGTACTTTTCACACAGTTTTCAGCATGAATATGGATTATCTTGTCAAATAATTCAAATGGAAAAAGCACTGTAAAAGGCAGCTTTGTAAAGAGTAATTTCGAATATGCAAGGTAGATAATTGCTTAGGAGTCACCGAGGTTTGCTTTTTCCATATACATGATATTATTACTTTAATTTTTAATTAATTGTGGTGCTTTTGAAATAGGGTTGAATTCTCAAGCATCAGAACTGATATTCCTGATTATATTCAGAATACAAAGACACAGTTTTCCAGCAGTGTAAACAATATTCTACTTTATTCAACTTGTTCTCTTCTACTTTATTCTACCTGGGATACCTCTAAGGGTGTTACTGGCATGTGAAAATACTGAGTCTGGTCATCTGCTAGATTTAATAAGTCATTTGAGTTCTTTCTTTGAAACAGGTGCTTGCTTTCTGCAGTTTTAAAAAATGGTGTCTACAACAGTCAAATTGAGAATAAAGTTAATTGGAAAGTGTAACAATGAGGACTGGTCATGGATTGAATGGTATAAGATAGTGGTAAGATTCCAATGAAAATAACATGACCATTAATGTGAAGAATTTATTCAATGTTCTTTTATCATAACTTTTCATCAGAGATAAAGTGATCTCTTTACTAGTGAAAGTCATGACTTATTTGTCAGTACAATTTCATTTATGAATGTAAGCTTTTCAAATTACTTTACATTTTAATAAATGTTGATACATAAAATTCAGGGTATGTATTCTCAAGGGTTCTAATGTCATCATTCTTAAAAACTAACCCTTTAAATTATTTTCTCTACATAATCTATTATACCCATGGGATTCTGCCCTGCTAATTTCCATAGTATTCTATAACTTCCACATCATTGCAAACATATAGGACCCAAACCAGGGTCTCTGACAGCTGGAAAGTAATGCATTATTTTAATGAGTGCATTTCCTATAAAATAAATGTTTAAGCTCATATTAATTTTAGATTAACAGAACAATGTATCCCATTAGAGTTCTATCATTGTTTGAGGAAAGAAAAATAATATAATGAAATGTTTCAGTACACAGTCTCTATTCTTACCCACTTGAAAATTAAATCTAAATTCATATAAATTTGGTTTATTCCTATAGCGTAAACATCCATGCTTCAGGACTCCATGAACTCTTGAAAAGCATTTTCTGCCTCCTGCTGGTTTTAGAACCATTTTTCCCAGCAAAAAATTCTAGAGATGCTTGAAAATGTGGTAGTCAGTTGGCCAAAAGGTCAGGTGAATATGGCAGATAAGGCAAATCTTCATAGCCAAATTCGGTTAACTTCTGAAGCACTGGTTGCGGGATGTGTGGTTGGGCATTGTCATGGAAAAGAATTGGGCCCATTCTGTTGACCAATGCCAACCTGCAGGCGTTGCAGTTTTCAGTGCATCTCACGGACTTGCTGAGTATACTTCTCAAATATAATGGTTTTTACAGGATTCAGACAGCTGTAGTGGATCAGATGGGCAGCAGACCACCAAACAGTGACCATGACCTTTTCTTGGTGCAAGTTTGGCTTTGGGAAGGGCTTTGAAGCTTCTTCTTGGCCCAGCCACTGAGACGGTCACTGCCAGTTGTTGTATAAAATCTATTTTTCATCATTCATCACAATCTGATTGAGAAATGGTTCATTGTTGTGCAGAATAAGAGGAAGATGATACTTCAAAACAATAAGTTTTCTGATTTGCAGTCAGCTCACGAGGCACCCACTTATGAGCTTTTTCACCTTTACAATTTGCTTCAAATGCCAAAAGACCAGAATGCTGGACATTGACTTCTTTGGCAACTTCTTGTGTAGTTGTAAGAGAATCAGCTTTGACTATCATCTCAGTTGGTTGTTGTCAACTTCCAATGAATGGTCACTGAGCTCCTCATCTTCAAGGCTGTGGTCTCCTTTGCAAAACTTCTTGAACCACCACTGCACTATATATTCATTAGCTATTCCAGGACCAAATGAGTTATTGATGTTGCAAGTTGTGTCTGCTGCTTTAAAACCCATTTTAAACTCAAATAAGAAAAGTGCTTCAGTTTGCTTTTTGTCTAACATCTAAAATAAATGTCTAACAAATAAATATATTTAGTCTAAAATAAATATAAATAAACAGCAAGTAATAAGTCATTAGCAAAAAACATAAAGCAAGAAATGCATACTAAAATGATGTATAACATAACCACATTTATTTAACAATGTATATACCTTATACATGAATGCATACACCAACATAAAATAGCAAAATTCAAGAGTAGAATGCAAAACCGCAATTACCTTTGCACCAACTTAAATAACACTTGTGAAAGTTGCTCAGTTGTGTCCAACTCTTTGCGACCCCATGGCCAGAGAGTCCATCGAATTCTCCGAGCCAGAATACTGGAGTGGGTAGCCTTTCCCTTCTCCATGGGATCTTCCCAACCCAGAGATTGAACCCAGGTCTCCCACATTGCACGCAGAACCTTTACCAGATGAGCCACAAGGGAAGCCCATTTGGCATATCTCAATTTTTTTTTTTTAATTTTCTATATATCTCAAGATATTTACACATACACTATTTAATTTTATGGTAATGTTAAAGCTAGATGAAATTTTCTTTAATATTGTGGGATTAAGAAAATTTATAATTGTAATAGTGGTATTTTTCTATTAAATAATCAGAAAAGGAACACATTTTATATGACTATATTATGATAAATACCAGAGATAAAACAATGAATAAACTCTGCTCCATGCCCTGAGTCTTATCTCTTAACAGTGACTTCTATTATAGGAACCACAGAGATTTTTGACCAGCTCGTTTTTCACTGAAATTATTAATACCTCACTTCAAGGAGAATCCTATATGCTTTCTTCTCATGAAATTTCTGACTTAAAAACTGGTATTAACAATTATTTTCCTTTCATTCTATCTTTATATCTATCTATATATCACCCATTTTTTTATTATTTGCATTTTCCTCTTATCAACAATTATGTATTGATTTGAGGCATGTGCTCTAGTGAATACAAATAGTAATTGCAACCAATTACGATATCAAAGAGATTACAGTTTTGGTTGAGAGATATAAAGTGTGTAATTTATTCTTTAGAAATACGCTAAAAGCAAGGAGCAGTTTATTTCTACAATTTTGTGAATATCATCTAAACTGACATAAAATAAATGAAAATAAATGAATATGGGTCCCTAAAAATTGAAGAGCATACTTTGAGTAGCGCTAGGAAAGATTTTTTTAAGACATTTAAGTTTAGAGACACACAGGGGGTAGACACCTTTTTTTCAACTTTAATATAGATTTTGATTTTTCAGTCAATATTGCTCATTGCATACAACTATTGTGTCCTTTAATCAACTATGTCTATAAGAAAACCCAGCTTATCCTGTGTGTATCTCTTTTACTCTCACACTACTACCACACTCACAACACCTCTGACACCAATTGTGTGAGATTGTTTTCCCCACACCAACAAGCAATTATCTGTGACACTGGCTGGGTGTCCTACAATTTAACTGAATTCTGACATTATCTACTTGGAGATAACATCAGATCCCACAAGCTGAGGGTTCAGTCCTATGAGACGGCTCCCCATTTCAGATGCCAGCCACAAGTAGTAGGTCCCTAGATTACCCACAACTTCTATCCAATTTGGGTACAAACCTGAAGTTCCCATGATTTTCTCCCACTTGAATTTGATTATTTGCTAGAACAGCTCACAGATTCACCGAAAGACTTATGTTTAAATGTATTATATAGCTTTGTATAGTAAAAATGGATATGATAAATGATACAGAAGAACAGATGAAGAGATACACAGGGGGAGGCCTGGGAGGGTAAGAGAATAGGAGTTTCTATTCCCATGGATTTGAAGTACATCACCCTCCTGGTCGGTAAATGTGTTCACCAATCTGCTATGCTATGCTGTCACTTCAGTCGTGTCCGACTCTGTGAGACCCCATAGACGGCAGCCCATCAGGCTCCCCCGTCCCTGGGATTCTCCAGGCAAGAACACTGGAGTGGGTTGCCATTTCTTTTCCAATGCATGAAAGTGAAAAGTGAAAGTGAAGTCGCTCAGTCATGTCCGACTCCTAGCGACCCCATGGACTGCAGCCCACCAGGCTCCTCCATCCATGGGATTTTCCAGGCAAGTGTACTGGAGTGGGGTGCCATTGCCTTCTCACCAATCTGGAAGCTCTCCAAATCCTATAATTTGGGGATTTTTATAGAGGCTTCATCACATAGGCATGATTTATCATTAACCTTTTGCTAGTTTCTCTCCCCTCTCTAGAGAACTGGGGGTGGAGCTGAAAATTCTGACTCTAATCACAGTTTAGGCTTCGCTGGTGGCTCAACGGTAAAGAATCTGCCTGCAATGCAGGAGATGCAGGAGACACAGGTTCGATCCCTGGGTCTGTAAGATGCCCTGGAGGAGGGCGTGGCAACCCACTCCGGCATTCTTAGAGAATCCAATGGACAGAGGAGCCTGGCGAGCTACAGCCTATGGAGCTGCAAAGAGTCGAACATGACTGAGAACGCACGCAAACAGGATTTGCCCTTTCTGGTGACCAGCCCGCATCCAGGAACCCGCCCTCATGAAAACAAAAGACACAGCTATCATCCAGGAAATTTCAAAAGATATAGAAGCTCAGTGTAAGTAACTTGGGATCAAAAATCAAATATTAGAACAAAACATGCTCCTAGTGCTTCACTTAGGAAATTACAAGTTTAAAGAGCTCCGTTACAGGAATCAGGTGCAGAGACCAACGAATATATTTTCTATTACTTTACAACATCTAACATCAATTTTACCTGAAAGTAAAAACCATTATGAAAAAAGTGAAAGCCTTTTAGAGATGTGATCATCTATAAATACTCCATTTTAATATTAGCTTAACCTCAGATAGAAGGGAAGAGGAAGAAAAAATAATCATGTGGTACAACAGAAAAAAGAATAAAACAGTTCTAAATAAAGGTAATGATGTTATGTGAATGTCACTTTCTCTGTAATGTGATGTTCTCATTTATTGCTGTTTGTGTTTCCTACTTCACGTGGTTTGAGAGAATCAAAAGAGATAATACATTTTAGGTTTAGAAACACTTTTGCTACTTTTGAATTTATCATTTTTCTTTCCCCCTGTACTGTACTGCTACTGCTGCTGCTAAGTCACTTCAGTTGTGTCCGACTCTGTGCAACCCCATAGACGGCAGCCCACCAGGCTCCCCCGTCCTTGGGATTCTCCAGGCAAGAACACCTGGAGTGGGTTGCCATTTCCTTCTCCTATACTGGCAAAATTCATGAAATCATTCAAAGTAGAAAAATACACTGAAAATATGGCATCTTGTTGTCATTCTTCATATCCTATTGCCATCTATAATGACTAAGTGCTGGAGCATATGGGATAATGCTTCTACCAAAAAAAAAAAAAAATCAATAGTAAAATTCTCCCTTTTGGAATTGAGAGGACTCTAAGGATAAATGGGACATAAGACCTTATCAATTAATTTTATTTTGTTAGAATGATGTATGTTGAATGAAATGTCACTGTGTAAGAAATGACCATTCTATAAGCAGTACAATTTCCTTCACCTTTTATTTTTTAGAAAATAATTGAAGTCACTTTTCTCTGTGACCAATCCTTCTTTCAGAGTGAGGATTAAAATGTTATTCCATTGTTCACCTTCATGAAAGCAGTTGTCATGCACATTTATGCCAGAAAGGAAATGGGATATTTCAATACCATGGAGAGTTTCATACTCTGAAGATAGCCATCAACCTATATTATGTAAGCAAATCTACTTTCCTTTAAAAATCTATTGGAAATGACGGTATATCCTTTATTTTACCACTATATTGGCATTATAATTGTATTTGCCTTACTTTATGAGATGAATTCTATATCAACATATTTCCAAATTACACAAGAGGTAACATAATACTTGAAGAAAATTCAAATTAATAAATCAGTCATTATAATGCATAAAGCTAAGTACAAGTTAATGTATAAAATATGTTTTATATTTGCTATTTGAAAAATGTTTACTAAGTCAAATCACTCTACAAAATATAAAGACATGTAGTCTTGAATCAGGCTAACCAGAACTTTTTACATCATGCACAAGTCAAAAGGCATTTGAGAAAACAGCTAAGATTATTCTTCAGTTTTTATTTTAAATTTTACTTAAACACATGAAAAATATTAATTGTACTCACACGATGCTAGACATTTTATCTCCATTTAGTCATAACATCCTTGTAATGTAGACATCAATCCATTAAGTGTGTAAAAGTGTGTCTGTGTGTCTATCTTGCTCAAAGTCAATACCTAGCTAGTATTTAAATCCAAATATGATCTGATATGCCAGTAACTTTCATTTGAAAACTATTTATGGAATTGATACTATAGAGTTTAGCAGACACGTGAAAACAACATGTGAGACCTATGAGATAATAAGCATGCTGATCTATGCATAAAGATCTCAGAAGAAAGAGTAAGGGGGATCAAAAAGGGATTTAAAGAAATCATGGCTGAAAAATTCTGAAACCTAAAGAGAGAAACAGATATCCAGGCACAGGAAAAAATGAGGGTGCCAAACAAATTAAACCAAACAGACCTACACCAACGTATATTTTGCCGTAATTAAAACGGCAAAAGTGAAAGACAAAATTCTAAAACACAGCAGAGAAAACAAGAGTTAATTACAAAGAAACATCAAAAGGCTATCGGCTGATTTCTGTGCAGAACACTGCAATTCAGGAAGAATTCAAAAGATATATTCAGAATCCTAAAAGGGAAAAACCTTCAAGTAGGATAGTCTAGCTAGTAAGATTATCATAAGATAAGGAGAGAGAAAAAATTTATTAGACAAGCAAAAACTAAAATAATATAGCAATATTAAACTATTCTAAAGAAGTACATTAAAAAGTATTTTTAAACAGAAAATAAGCAAGAATCAAAGTTGTTGTACAGTCACTAAGTTATGTCTGATGCCTCTTGAGAAATTTGTATACAGGTCAGGAAGCAACAGTTAGAACTGTACATGGAACAACAGACTGGTTCCAAATAGGAAAAGGAGCTCGTCAAGGCTGTATATTGTCACCCTGTTTATTTAACTTATATGCAGAGTACATCATGAGAAACGCTGGACTGGAAGAAACACAAGCTGGAATCAAGATTGCAGGGAGAAATATCAATAACCTCAGATAAGCAGATGACACCACCCTTATGGCAGAAAGTGAAGAGGAACTAAAAAACCTCTTGATGAAAGTGAAAGAGGAGAATGAAAAAGTTGGCTTAAAGCTCAACATTCAGGAAATGAAGATAATGGCATCCGGTCCCACCACTTCATGGGAAATAGATGGGGAAACAGTGGAAACAGTGTCAGACTTTATTTTTCTGGGCTCCAAAATCACTACAGATGGTGACTGCAGCCATGAAATTAAAAGACACTTACTCCTCAGAAGGAAAGTTATGACCAACCTAGACAGCATACTGAAAAGCAGAGAGACATTACTTTGCCAACAAAGGTCCGGCTAGTCAAGGCTATGGTTTTTCCTGTGGTCATGTATGGATGTGAGAGTTGGACTGTGAAGAAGGCTGAGTGCCGAAGAATTGATGCTTTTGAACTGTGGTGTTGGAGAAGACTCTTGAGAGTCCCTTGGACTGCAAGGAGATCCAACCAGTCCATTGTGAAGGAGACCAGCCCTGGGATTTCTTTGGAAGGAATGATACTAAAGCTGAAACTCCAGTACTTTGGCCACCTCATGCGAAGAGTTGACTCATTGGAAAAGACTCTGATGCTGGGAGGGATTGGGGGCAGGAGGAGAAGGGGAGGACAGAGGATGAGATGGTTGGATGGCATCACTGACTCGATGGACGTGAGTCTCAGTGAACTCCAGGAGTTGGTGATGGACAGGGAGGCCTGGCGTGCTGCGATTCATGGGGTCGCAAAGAATCAGACGTGACTGAGCGACTGATCTGATCTGATCTGATGCTTTACAACCCTGTGGACTACAGCACACTAGGCTTCCCTGTCCTTCACTATCTCCAGGAGTTTGCTCAAACTCATGTCCATTGAATTGGTGATGCCATTCTCTCTCAAGAGCCTTCTCCAGCACCACAGTTAAAAAGTATTAATTGTTAGGTGCTCAGCCGTCTTCATTGTCCAACTCTTATACCCATATAAAACTACTGAAAAAACCATAACACTGAGTAGATGAAACTTTGTCAGCAAAGTGATGTCTCTGCTTTTTAAGATACTATCTAGGTTTGTCATAGCTTTTCTTTCAAGGATAACTTTTTTTAATTTATTCATTTTTAATTGAAGGATAATTGCATAACAGTATTTTGTTGATTCATGTTGATTAACATGAATCAGTCCTAAGTATCGAAACATCTTTTAATTTCATGACTGCAATCACAATCCACAGTGATTTTGGAGCCCAAGAAAATTAAATCTATCACTGTTCCCATTTTTTCCCCCATCTATTTGCCATCAAGTTATGGGATTGGATACTTCAATCTTAGTTTTTTGAATGTTGAGTTTTAAGCCAGTTTTTTTTTTTCTTCTCTCCCCTTTCACCTTTATCAAGAGGCTCTTTGGTTCCTCTTCACCAAAAAAAAATGTCTTTTTTATCACAGGGGACTGGAATACAAAAGTAGGAAGGCAAGAGATACTGGTAGTAACAGGCAGGTTTGGCCTTGGAGAACAAAATGAAGCAGGGCAAAAGCTAAAAGAGTTTTTCCAAGAGAACACACTGCTCTGGTCAAACCAAACATTCTTTCCCAATAACACAAGGACCTAGAAGAAAGGAAAAATCACAATAGAAAAAACAAATATATAAAAATATTGTAGATCACTTAAATAAGCCAGTGTTGCTGTTCAGTTCTAAGTCATGCAGAGCTCTGAGACTGTGGACTTAGCATGCTGTTCAGTTCTAAGTCATGCAGAGCTCTGAGACTGTGGACTTAGCATGCCAGATTCTTCTGTCCTCTGCTATCACCTGAAGTTTGTTCAAATTCATGTCCATTGAGTTGGTAATGCTATCTAATGACCTAATTCTTTGCTGCCCTCTTCTCCTTTTGCTTCAATCCTTCCCAGCATCCGGGTCTTTTCTGGTGAGTTGGCTCTTTGCATTTAAAATTTGTAGCCACGTCTTGGAGCTTCAGCTTCAGCATCAGTCCTTCCAACGAATATTCAGAGTTGATTTCCTTTAGGATGGACTGGCTTGATTCCTTGCTGTCCAATGGACTCTCACAAGTCTTCACCAGCACAATTTGAAAGCAGCAATTCGTTGGTGCTTAGTCTTCTTTATGGTCCAACTCTCATATGGAAAAAATGGAAAATCATAGCCTTGACTATGGGAGCCTTTCCCAAGGCTATGGGAAAATCACAGCCTTGACTCCAAGGACCTTTGTTGACAATAAGATGTCTCTGCTTTTTAAAGTGCTGTCTAGGTTTGCCATCACTTTTCTTTCAAGGAGAAAGTAGCTTTTAATTTCATGGTTGCAGTGACCATCCATAGGGATTTTGTAGCCAAAGAAAATAGTCTGTTGTTGTTTCCACTTTTTCCCCTTCTATTTGTCATGAAGTGATTGGATTGGATGCCACGATCTTAGTTTCTTCAATGCTGAGTTTCATGTCAACTTTTTCACTTTTCTCTTTCACCTTATCAAGAGGCTCTTTAGTTCCTCTTTGCTTTCTGCCATAAAACTAATATCATCTCCATATCTGAGGTTGCTGATATTTCTCCCAACAATTTTGATTCCCGCTTGTGATTCATCTATCCTGGTATTTCTCATGAAGCACTCTGCATATAAGTTAAATAAACAGGGTGACTAAACATGGCCTTGTAGTACTCCTTTCCTGATTTTGCATAAGTCCACTCTTCCATGTCCAGTCTAACTGTCATTTCTTGACCCATATACAGGTTTCTCAGGAGGCAATTAAGATAGTCTGGTATTCCTGTTTTCCTGTCTCTTTAATAATTTTCCACAGCCTTTTCTTTTCTTTCTTTCTTTTTTTTTTTGTTGTGATCTATACAGTCAAAGGCTTTAGAGTAGTCAATGAAGCAGATGTTTTTCTGGGACTTCCTTGCTTTCTCCATGATCCAACCAATTTTGACAATTTGATCTCTGGTTCCACTGCCTTTTCTAACCCCAGCTTGTGTGTCTGCATGTTCTCAGTTCACATACTGCCAAAGCCCAGTTTGAAGACTTTTGAGCATAATCTTGTTAGCATGTGAAATGAGTACAATTCTACAGTGGTTGGAATATTCTTTGGCATTGCCCTTTTGGGGATTGGAGTGAAATTGACCTTTTCAGTCCTGTGGCCACAGCTGAGTTTTCCAAATTTGCTGACATATTGAGAGCAGCACTTAAAGAGCACCATCTTTTAGGATTTAAAATAGCTCAGCTGGAATTCCATCAGCTCCACTAGTTTTGTTCACAGTAATGCTTCCTAAGACCCACTTGACTTCACACCTCAGTATGTCTGGCTCTAAGTGAGTGACACCATTGTGGTGGTTTTGGTCACTGCCTCCTGTACAATGTTAAGAACCTATATCCATAGTTCTTCAGGCTCTCTACCAGATTTAATCTCTTGAATCTATCCATTACCTCCACTGAATAATCATAAGGGATTTGATTTAGATCATACCCATATGGCCTAATGGTTTTCCCTACTCTCTTCAATTTAAGCTTGAATGTTCCGATAAGGAGCTCATGATCTGAGCCACAGTCAGTTCCAGGTCTTTTTTTTTGCTGACTGTATAAAGCTTCTCTGTTTTTGTCTGAAAAGAACACCATCAATCTGATTTTGGTGTTGGACCATCTGTTGATGTCCATTTTTAGAGCTGTTATTTTTGGATTATCACAAAAGGGTATATGCTATGATCAGCACGTTCTCATGAAAAATTCTGTTAGCCTTTGCTCTGTTTCATTTTGAACTTCAAGGCCAAACTTGTCTGTTATTCCAGCTATCTCTTAACTTCCTATTTTTGTATTCCAATGTCCTGTAATGAAAAGGACCTTTTTTCAGTATTAATTCTAGAAGGTGTTGTATATCTTCATAAAACCCATCAAATTCAGCTTCTTCAGCATCAGTATTTGGGGCATAGTCTTGGATTACTGTGACACTGAATGATTTGCCTTGGAAATGAACCCAAATCATTCTGTTGTTTTTGAGATCGCACCCAAGTACTACATTTGGGATCTTTTATTGACTATAAGGGCTACTCCATTTCTTCTAAGGGATTCTTCCCCACAGTAGTAGGTATAATGGTCATCTGAATTAAATTCTCCCATTTACATCCATTTTAGTTCAATGATTCCTGAGATGTCAATGTTCACTCTTGCCATCTCCTGTTCAACCATGTCCAATTTAACTTATTTCATGGACCTAATATTCCATGTTCCATTGCCGTACTGTTCTTTATAGCATCAGACTTTACTTTCACCACCAGACACATTCACAGTTGAGCATCATTTTCACTTTGGCCCAGCCACTTTATTCTTTCTAGTGCTATTTGTAATTGCCCTCTGCTTTTCCCAGTAGTATATAGGGCACCTTCCATTCTGGGGGGCTCATCTTCATGTGTCATATCTTTTTGCCCTCTCACACTGTCCATGGTGCTCTCCAGGAAAGCATACTGGAGTATGTTGCCGTTTCCTACTCCAGTGGACCATGTTTTGCCAGAACTCTTCAGTATGACCCATCCATCTTGGGTGGCCCTGCACAGTATAGATCATAGCTTCATTGAGTTACATAAGCCCCTTCATCATGACAAAGTTGTGATCCATGAAGCAAAAAATAAGCTAGTACAAAGAATTAAAAAAATAAAAAATTGTGAAAGTAATTATAAATGAAATGAAAATATAAAATAGGACATCAGATCGTAAAATGGGGGGGGGATAAGAAAATGATTTTTTGAATGTGTTTCAGCTCAAATGAATACCAGTCTAAAGTAAGAAGATATAGTAATGTGCTAACATAATTGAACACCAGGGTAATCAAAAATCAAAAAACATACAAACAGATTCACAAAAACCCAAAAGAAGAGAACTCAAGTATAACAGAAAACCATCAAGCCAAAAAAGGAAAAAGAAAACAAGAGGAATAAAGAAGAAATACAAAATGAACTGGGAAATTAGGTTTAAAATAGCAATAAATACACAGGTATCAATCATTACCTTAAATATCAATAGACTAAATGTGCTCATCAAAAGATACAAAGTTGCAGACTGGATAATAAAACAACACCCTTCAACATGACCCACTTTAGGGTGAAGGACATACATAGATTGAAAGTAAAGGGATGGAAAAGGATATTTCATGCAAATGGAAATGCCAAGAAAAGGGGGGAGGCACTATTCATATCAGACAAAATAGACTATAAAACAAAGACATAAAAAAGACAAACATGGACACTGTATAATTATAAAAGTGTTAGTTGCTCAGTCGTGTCCAACTCTTTGAGACCCCATGGACTCTAGCCCGCCAGGCTCCTCTGTCCATGGAATTCTCCAGGCAAGAATTCTGGAGTGGGTTGCCATTTCCTTCTCCAGTGACCTTCCTGACCCCAGGAATCAAGCTTGGGTCTCCTGCATTGCAGGCAGATTCTTTACCATCTGAGCCATTTATAATCATTCATAATGATAAAAGAATTTTTATTTCATTTCATTTTTTATATATTATATATAATCTACTATATGTATATATTATGTCATTTACTATAATGATAAAATTATTTGATTTATTACCATTTGTAATGATAAAAGGATCTATTCAAAACTCCCTGAAGACAAAATTCAGGCTTCACTGGGGAATCCTACCAAACATACAAAGGAGAAATTATATGGAACCTTCTCAAACTCTTCCAAAACGTGAAAGAAAACACTCTCAAAGTCATTCTATAAAGCCACCATCACTCTGATACCAAAACCAAACAAAGCCATTACCAAAAAATAAAACTAAGAAATAGAACAAATAATCATAAAATTTATATGGAACCACAAAAAAGCAGAATTGCCAAAACAATATTGAGAGAAGAGAACAAAGCTAGAGGTATGACTCTCCCAGAATTCAGACAATACAGAGCTACAGTAACCAAAACAGTACACTATTGGCACAAAAACAGACATGAATAGAATAGCAAGCCCAGAAACAAATCCACACACCTGTGGCCAACTAATCTTCAACAGAGCAGACAAGAATATACAATGGAGAAAAGATAGTCTCTTCAGCAGTGGTGTTGGGAAAGTTAAACAGCTGCATGTAGTAGTAACTCAATGAAATTCAAATTCAATTGGAATACACCCTCATACACCCTTACACCAAACAGAGAAATAAACTCAAAATGGTTTAAAGACATATATTTCTGACATAAATTGTAACAATGTTGTCTTATGTCAGACTCCCAAGGCAAAATAAATAAATACAAAAACAAGGCTCTCACACAGCAAAGGAAACCATAAACAACAATAAAGACAACTTATGTACTGGGAGAAAATACTTGCAAATGATGTGACTGAGTGTGGCTTAATTTCCAAAATACTGCAAACAGCTCATATAACTCAATTACAAAAAAGCAACCTAATTTAAAAACAAAAAATGGGCAGAAGACATAAATTGACATTTCTTTAAAGAAGACATGTGGATTGTCAACAGGCACATGAAAAGATGTTCAACACTGCTAATTATTAAGAAATGCAAATCAAACCTACAATGAAGTAGCACTTCACATCAGTCAGAATGATCATCATCAAAAGGTCTACAAATAATAAATGTTAGAGAGGATATGGAAAAAAAGGGAACCTCCTACATCGTCAGTGGGATTATAGAGTGGTGCAGCAACTATGGAGAACATATTGGAGGTTCCTTGGAAATTAAAAACAGGGTTATCATATGATCCATCAATCCCACCCCTGGTTAAATATCCAGAATAGATGAAAACGCTAATCAAAAAGACACATGGACTTCAGTGCTGAACACTGAAGTGGCACTATTTACTATAGCCAAGACATGGAAGCAACCTAGGTGTCCATGTACATATGGATAGATAAAGATGTGGTATACATACTCCATAGTTGTTCAATCACCCATCAATCGCCCAGTCATGTCTGACTCTTTGCAACCCCATGGACTGCAGTACACCAGGCCTCTCTCTCCTTCACCACCTCCTGAAGTTTGCCCAAGTTCATGTCCATTGCATCAGTGATGCCATCTAGACATCTCATCCTCTGTTGCCCTCTTCTCCTTCTGCTCTCAATCTTTTCCAGCATCAGAGACTTTTCCAATGAATCAGCTGTTCGCATCAGATGACCAAAATGCGGGAGTTTCAACTTCAGCATCAGTCCTTCCAACAAGTATTCAGGGTTGATTTCCCTTAAATTAAACGGTTTGATCTCCTTGCTGTCCAAGGGACTCTCAGGAGTCTTATCCAGCACCAGAGTTCGAAGGCATCAATTCTTTGGTGCTCTGCCTTCTTTATGGTCCAGCTCTCAGAACTACATATGACCACTGGGAAGGCCACAGCCTTGACAATATGGACCACTGTCAGCAGAGTAATGTCTCTGCTTTTCAGCACACTGTCTTAAGTTTGTCATAGCTTTCCTGCCAAGAAGCAAACACCTTCTGATTTCATGGCTGCAGTCATCATCTACAGTGATTTTAGAGCCCCAGAAGAGGAAATTTTCTCCATTTGTAATGGAAACTACTCAGCCATTAAAAATAATGAAATTTGCTAAACTTCACATACGGAGTATCTCAAAAGACCAGTGCAAAATCAAGTAGTAAATGATGCAAATTCCCACAAAATACATTTGAAAATTTAACTATTCAAATTTACTTTAAAATTTTCATCTGAGAATTTCCCACAATTAATTTGCATGATTAACTTTCTTTTTTCAATTAGGATCATCAAAATACTAATTTTATATTTTTGTTTCAGTAAGAATAGTGTTGCTAGGTAAAATACAGAACTTGTTGTAAATTCAATTTAAGATAAAAAGATTTTTTTAAGTGTATGTTCCATGCAATATTTAAGACATGCTTAGAGTAGAAAAGTATTCATTGCCTACATGAATTTCAAATTTATCTGAGCCTCTTCTATTTCTGTTTGCTAAATTTATAAATCAGAGGGGCTGAAACTGAGACAATTTAATATTTACTCAAACATTTTAAAGTTAATTTGAAAATATATGCAATTGAATATCTATTTTTTTCTGTCTTTAGTATCCATCCTAGCAAAGTCTATTAACTACTTAAAACTCTTCATCAGACTTTGGGGTGCTGTTAAAACATTGCACTTAACATGTCAGAAAATTTGGAAAATTTAGCAGTGGCCACAGGACTGGAAAAGTATCAATAACCTCAGATATGCAGATGACACCACCCTTATGGCAGAAAGAGAAGAACTAAAAAGCCTCTTGATGAAGGTGAAAGAGGAGAGTGAAAAAGTTGGCTTAAAACTCAACATTCAGAAAACGAAGATCATGGCATCTGGTCCCATCACTTCATGGGAAATAGATGGGGAAACAGTGGAAACAGTGTCAGACTTTATTTTTCTGGGCTCCAAACTCACTGCAGATGGTGACTGCAGCCATGAAATTAAAAGACGCTTACTCCTTGGAAGAAAAACTATGACCAACCTAGATAGCATATTCAAAAGCAGAGACATACTTTGCCAACAAAGGTCTGGCTAGTCAAGGTTATGGTTTTTCCAGTGGTCATGTATGGATGTGAGAGTTGCACTGTGAAGAAAGCTGAGCACCGAAGAATTGATTCTTTGGAACTGTGGTGTTGGAGAAGACTCTTGAGAGTCCCTTGGACTGCAAGGAGATCCAACCAGTCCATTCTGAAGGAGATTAGCCCTGGTATTTCTTTGGAAGGAATGATGCTAAAGCTGAAACTCCAGTACTTTGGCCACCTCATGCGAAGAGTTGACTCATTGGAAAAGACTCTGATGCTGGGAGGGATTGAGGGCAGGAGGAGAAGGGGACAACAGAGGATGAGATGGCTGGATGGCATCACTGACTCGATGGACGTGAGTCTCAGTGAACTCCGGGAATTGGTGATGGACAAGGAGGCCTGGCATGCTGCGATTCATGGGGTCGCAAAGAGTTGGACATGACTGAAAGACTGAACTGAACTTAACAGGACTGGAAAAGGTCAGTTTTCATATTAATCTCCCAAAAGGGCAATGCCAAAGAATGTTCAAACTACCATACAACTGAGTTAATTTCACATGCTAGCAAGGTAATACTCAAAATCCTTCAAGCTAGGCTTCAGCAGTAGTTGAACCAAGAACTTCCAGATGTACAAGCTGGACTTAGAAAAGGCAGAGGAACCAGAGACCAACTGAAACACCTGCTTCATCATAGAAAAAGCAAGGGAATTTCAGAAAAACATCAACTTCTGCTTCATTGACTACTCTGAAGCCTTTGACTATGTGAATCACAACAAACTGCAGAAATTTCTTAAAGAGATGGGAATACCAGACCACCTTGCCTGTTGCTTAAGTAACCTATATGAAGATCAAGAAGCAACAATTAGAACCAGACATGGAACAATGGATTGGTTCAAAATTGGGAAAGGAGTACAACAAGGCCGTATATTGTTATTCTGCTTATTTAACTTATATACAAGGCTGGATATGAAATACTGGGCTAGATAAATCATAAGCTTGAATCAAGATAGTCACGAAAAATATCAACAACCTCGGATATGCAGATGATACCACTCTAATGGCAGAAAGTGAAGAGGAACTACAGAGCTTCTTAAGGAAACAGATGAAAAGTGGGCTTAAAACTCAATATTCAAAAAAGTAAGATCATAGCATCTGGTCACATCATTTCGATGCAAATAGAAGAGGAAAAAGTTGAAACAGCTACAGACTTTATTTTCTTGGGTTCCAAAATCGCTGCAAATGGTAACTGCAGCCATGAAATTGAAAAATGCTTGCTGCTTGGAAGGAAAGCTATGACAAACCTAGACAGCATATTAAAAAGTGGAGACCATTTTGCCACCAAAAGTCCTTATAGTCAAAGCTCTGGTTTTTCCAGTAGTCATGTATGGATGTGGTAGCTGGACCATAAAGAAGGCTGAGCACCAAAGAATTGATGCTTTTGAATTGTGATGCTGGAGAGAACTCTTGAGAGTCCTTTGGACTGCAAGCAGATCATTTCAGTCAATCCTAAAGAAAATCAACCCTAATATTCATTGGAAGGACTTATAGTGAAGCTGAAGCTCCAATACTTTGGCCACCTGTTATGAAGAGCCGACTCATTGAAAAGGACCCTGATTCTGGGAAAGATAGATGGCAGGAGAAGAAGGGGGCAACAGAGGATGAGATGGTTAGATAGCGTCACTGCCTCAATGTACATGAGTTTGAGCAAACTCTGAGAGATAGTGAAGAACAGGGAAGCCTGGGGTGCTGCAATCCATGGGGTCACAAAGAGTCAGACGTGACTTAGCAACTGAACAACAACATAAACTATTGGTAAATGGTGCTGAGGCAAATTTTATATCTATGGAAAATGCATTTACTCTTCATTCTATGAAAAAAAACAATATATTTTAAATGCTAAACCATGGAAAATCACATTTTAGTTACAAAAACTTGTAGAAAATTTTACTTATTTATCTTTAAGTTGGAAAATATTGTTAACAAATCTGTATCAAAAGGAATTAAAGAGTTGACAATTTTGAGAGTATTAATATGAAAAGTATCATATTACTTTCATAGCACCAAAATAAGAATAATTGGCAAGCCATTAGTGGATATTGGTAAGAAAATAAATTATATTTATATGCAAAACATATAAGCATCTCCACCATTTCAACTGGTGAAAGCACAAACAAGCCAAAAAAATAATTATCAAAAGTCATGAAGAATTATTTTGCAGGAAAGAAATCACATGTGGACCATAAACCTCAAAAAGGATGCTTGACATTGTAAATAATTCTTAAAACACATTAAAATTCACCATTTTATTTCCAATAGCCTGATAAAAAGTAAAAAGGCTGGCAATGCCAAATCTTGGCAAAAATAATGCAGACTCTTCTCAAAAGATCATAAATTCATGCCACCATTTGTAATGGGTACTATGATCAAATTCTGAATCTATGCTTCAGATTATTCTTTTTTTATGAACTATGATTGTTTTGGTTTAGGTTTAATAAAGTATGTACAGATATAAAGAATAAACTAGCATATAAACTAGTATCAATATAAAAGTCTGCATATGCATAAATCATACTGACTTCAGGATTGCAGTTTCCTTGGAGAATAAATGAGATTAAATGGGCTATAGGAAGTTCAATTATATCTGTATCTCTTTATATTTATAAAATTCTTAAATTTCTAAAAATTCTTTTAAGTCTGAAAATACATTTTTAGGTGCATATTATTTCTAATAATAGTTAACTTTTTCAGCATTTACTATTTAGCTAGTTCTATGTTAAACACTCTGCATCTATTGTATAGTTTATATATATATATATATTTTGTTTCTGTTCAATATTTAATAGGAACACATTTTAAAAAGCAAGTCATAAAAGATAATAAGAGGAAAGTGAGAATATTCTTTTTGGCATTTCTTTTTTAGCAAAAACTGCAAGACATTGACCTTTGTGACACTTTGATCAAACTGATTGGCAACATTTGTTGATAGAGAACAGACGGTGTGGCAGAGTGCCCAGGATGTTGCTGGATCCTGAGGTTATTAGTACAGCCAAGGAATCAACTGAGAACTGGTTAAGGCTTGTTAAACCTAGACAGTTGGAGAGTGTATGTTCTACAGTTTCACAGAGAAGATGCTGATTGATCTTTCAGAAAGTACAGTTCTCCAAACCAGACTACCTTAGGGAAATACCAACCTGAATTAGAAAGAGAAATACGGTTGTTTTTGTTAAAAATATAAGTTCTGTTGAATAATAATGATAAGTTCTGTTGAACGAGAAATAATTTTATTACTATTAGTATGGATGCAACATGCAATGGTTATGGCCACTAAGGTTTCTGCTAATGCGTCTTTAAGAAATAGATCAAAATACGTACATAGCAAAACAGATCTTTGTCAAATAAATTGCATTTGTCTGTTCAGTCACTCAGTGGTATCCAACTCTTTATGACCTCATGGTCTGTAGCCTCCAGGCTCCTCTGCCCATGAAATTTTCCAGACAAGAATACCAGAGTGGGTTGCCATTCCTTATTCAGGGAACCTTCCCAACCCAGGAATCATACCTGCATCTCTCGCTCCTTCTGCATTGGCAGGTGGATTCCTTACCACTACACCACCTGTTTCAGTATATCAGCATTTACAGTGTGCTTAATTTTAACATTAAATATCATTTTACCATCTTATTTTCATTATCAATTTCCTTACTATGACCTTTACAAAGTTTATTAACTAGAAAAGTAAAAATAACAAAATCTATTGAGTTCATCCAATGGATTAGAAGCTCTACTAGTATTCTATACATGTTAACGCTATTCAACACAAATTTTAATGCTGCCCCCTCCACACTTCACAAATAAGAAAACAGGGACTAAGCTAGAAAATTACTGTTAAACAAAAGAAAAAGATGTCAATTCCGGAACCATCTTTATCAAATTCAATGATTTTTTTCACTACTTTTCAGTGACAGTCACTTTTCATTGTATAGAAAAGCATGAGCTAATGGAGGTAAAATCCAAGACATTTGATTCAGATGTGTACTGTTTGTGTACAATCTCCTGTATCTCACATATGCTGCACAACATCACTTTCTCGAAGAATCCCACATCAAAAGGTGCTTTGTAGTTTTGCCAAATAATGTCTGATATGGTTTTACCATTTGTTTGCCAAACAAGCATGAGAGGAATACATGACTTGTACAATTATTACAATTTTGTGAAGAAATTCAGAAGTATGTTCAGCTTGTTCAAGGTCACAGAGCTAGTATATGTTTAGGGTTTGAACCCAAAACTTTTGATTTCCAGAGCAAGTAAATTTCCACAACACTCAGGTGATTTTCTAACATCAAAGATACGTAACATGCTTTGAATCTGATGAAAACACTGATGTCTTACCATTAGATTGATCATTTTATACCCGTGCTAACGCTGTATCTTCTCTTTCTACCTCTTAGACATCAAAAAGCTATTTCTTTATGTATATTTTTACTTATTATTTTGAAAAGTTTTAATTTTTAACTTATCTAAAAAGAGTTGTGACTCAGATAAACAGTGCACAGCCTTTGTTAAAACCTGATGCAAACTTGACGGAAAATTTAGTCTCAACATTGTCTTTCCAAAGAAATACAATACGGAAAGGCATACTATGATTAGGATGAAATTTAGAAGACTGTGGAGATTCATCAGCAATCAATCATCTTACATGCAACATAGTCGAAACTGTTAAACTGTTAAGCATTAGTCTCCTTTTTATTTCTACCTACTGCCCACCATAGCCTCCTTACCTCTTCTTTAGCAAGCAGAGTTGATGAGCTTCCACTGAGAACAGAGCTTTGATCCACGACAGAAATCTTTTTTTTTTTTCCTCAAACAACAATATTTTGAAGGAAAAAAAAATAGAAAGAAAAGAGTTTCAATAAAGGCACACTTTATTTTACAGAGATATTCTCTTCATAGTCATTAAGAACATAACTTTGCATCCACTGCACTAAGATGTTTAATTGTAAAAACGATCCCATAGTCAGAGTGCATTTTTAATACTAAGCATTTTTAAGTGTGTAACAATGTCAATTAACAGTTAAATAGAAATACAGCACTCATGCTATCATACTTGACTTGAAGTTTAACTTTTCTTAGTTTCCTACCATTATTTTATTCAACTGACCTGCCTCTTGAGAAATCTGTATGCAGGTCAGGAAGCAACAGTTAGAACCGGACGTGGAACAACAGACTGGTTCCAAATAGGAAAAGGACTATGTCAAGGCTGTATATTGTCACCCTGATTATTTAACTTATATGCAGAGTACATCATGAGAAACACTGGGCTGGAAGAAGCACAAGATGGAATCAAGATTGCCAGGAGAAATATCAATAACCTCAGATATGCAGATGACACCACCCTTATGGCAGAAAGTAAAGAGGAACTCAAAAGCCTCTTGATGAAAGTGAAAGAGGAGAGTGAAAAAGTTGGCTTAAAGCTCAACATTCAGAAAACGAAGATCATGGCATCCTGTACCATCACTTTATGGGAAATGGATGGGGAAATAGTGGAAACAGTGTCAGACTTTATTTTTGGGGGCTCCAAACTCACTGCAGATGGTGACTGCAGCCATGAAATTAAAAGACGCTTACTCCTTGAAAGGAAAGTTGTGACCAACCTAGACAGCATATTCAAAAGCAGAGACATTACTTTGCCAACAAAGGTTCGTCTAGTCAAGGCTATGGTTTTTCCTGTGGTCATGTATGGATGTGAGAGTTGGACTGTGAAGAAGGCTGAGCACCGAAGAATTGATGCTTTTAAACTGTGGTGTTGGAGAAGACTCTTGAGAGGCCCTTGGACTGCAAGGAGATCCAACCAGTCCATTCTGAAGGAGATCAGCCCTGGGATTTCTTTGGAAGGAATGATACTAAAGCTGAAACTCCAGTACTTTGGCCACCTCATGTGAAAAGTTGACTCATTGGAAAAGACCCTGATGCTGGGAGGGATTGGGGGCAGGAGGAGAAGGGGACAACAGAGGATGAGATGGCTGGATGGCATCACTGACTCTATGGACTTGAGTCTGAGTGAACTCCGGGAGTTGGTGATGGACAGGGAGGCCTGGTGTGCTGCGACTCATAGGGTTGCAAAGAGTCGGACACAACAAAGCCACTGAACTGTGACCAATATATTTAATTGCGAAGTTAATACTTAGGTGTGAAGTTTCATTGACACTAACATTGAAATTTTGTGAGTTTTAAGAATACTACTTACTGTAGAATGATCTTTTATCCTATCTTTTATTGAGATAGGGTGAAACATAAATTCATATTTATATTTATATATTTTATAAACATTTATTTTGAAATTCACCATAGAAAAAAGAGTTGTAGACCATAACTGTCCTGAATTAAAGAAATTATATTTAAATACTACAAAAAAGGTTTAAATATTACATATATACCAAGTTAGAAACACATCCAGACATCTGGTTGAGGAGAAAGCAGATATGGAATGGATACAAAAAGTTATAAATAGCAGGAGGTATAAATACCTTATGAACAATTACAGAAATGAGGACAGTAGGAAATATTCATTATATACATATTTGTGTTCATTAACCCATCTATCCCTGTCCTCTATCTCTACCATTTTGTGTAAAAGGTACATATGCATTTTAGGACTTACCAGCAAGCACATGCAGAATGTAGGGGGTAAAGAAGAGGTCAGTATAGCTCCAGCAGTGGTAGCCAGGCAAATGGGCTTTCGACTATGGAGGGTTTCAACTTCCCGTGAATTACACATTTTTTTCCTTACATCTCAAATTTTATATATTATTGTCTCAGATTAAAAAAAAATCTAGAAAGGTGACTTGCAGCTCACAATGAAGAGAAGAGGTATGTTCAGTTCAGTTCAGTGGCTCAGTCGTGTCCCACTCTTTGCGACCCCATGAATAGCAGCATGCCAGGCCTCCCTGTCCATCACCAACTCCCAGAGTTCAGTCAAACTCATGTCCATCGAGTCGGTGATGCCATCCAGCCATCTCATCCTCTGTCATCCCCTTCTCCTCCTGCCCCCAATCCCTCCCAGCATCAGAGTCTTTTCAATGAGTCAAATCTTCACATGAGGTGGCCAAAGTACTGGAGTTTCAGCCTCAGCATCAGTCCTTCCAATGAACACCCAGGACTGATCTCCTTTAGGATAGACTGGTTGGATCTCCTTGCAGTCCAAGGGACTCTCAAGAGTCTTCTCCAACACCACAGTTCAAAAGCATCAATTCTTTAGCACTCAGCTTTCTTCATAGTCCAACTCTCACATCCATACACGACCACTGGAAAAACCATAGCCTTGACTAGACGGACCTTTGTTGGCAAAGTAATGTCTCTGCTTTTTAATATGCTATCTAGGTTGGTCATAACTTTACAGAATGATAATTAA
The DNA here is from genome assembly GCF_029378745.1 of Bos indicus. Lineage (NCBI taxonomy): Eukaryota > Metazoa > Chordata > Mammalia > Artiodactyla > Bovidae > Bos > Bos indicus. The sequence continues at coordinate 53,345,301 of NC_091780.1, read as the reverse complement.
GTTGCTTTGCTCCTGGAGTGTAGCTGTGTTGGCCTTGGCAGCAGAAGGCATGTGGAAGCTCCCTTGCCCAGACAGCTGAGTCAGCCCTGTGTCAGCAGCCGGGTTAGCAGTGCCCAGTCATGGTGGCCCTGGACAGGCTCCCAGACTCCGAGAATACTGTCTGCATGAAGGTGTGGCACTGCGTCACGAAGCTCCCTCTGGTGATCTCCTTGAGATGTCGGGGACACTGTTAACTTTCCAGATCAATGCCTGATGTTGCTTGTTGAGGGTTAGGGCCTCCTGGAAGGTGACCTTGGAGCCCTGCTTCAACAGACTATCCCAGATGTGAAGCAACGTGGGCTGGAGGTTTACAAATAGGCAGACAAACCTGTGCAACACGACCGGAGTACACAGCACACTGTGCCTGTCCCTTCCTGGCCACCACCGCCAGCAGCTTGGTCTTCGCCAGCTCCAGAAGGACCTTCTGGCCTGTCCTGGGCTCAGTATCGAGGGGCCGCAGTACTCTGGAAGTATTCTGTCCACTGGGACATCCAATAGCCACAGAATCAGATATCCTGCTATGAAGTTCACTCCTTTGCAACAACCAACCCCGTGGCTGTGGTGCGGGCCGGTTAGCAGCGCGTGATACAGGGTCCTCTGCAAGAAGGGGCCCGCGCCCTTCTGGAACCTCACGCTGTCCCGGAAGGCACCATTCATGTGTGTTCTGAGGGTCTCCTCCAGGCTGTCATTCCTCTCTCCTCTGAGAACACAGTGGTAGTGGCCAGGGTTCCGGTCCATCTGGGCCAAGGCTTCGCTCACCCCCACCCAGGTGCGGGCCTAGTGGGACGCCCTTCCGGATGTGGTGCTTCACTGTCGTAATCTTCTGGACACCACTGCTTCCCTTTAGAAGTTTGAACCAGGTTATGGCCCTTCTGGTATCACCGAACGGGCGGGGGAAAAAAAAAAAAAATTCTTCAAAAGCTGCATAAGTGAAGTCCTCAGGCCTTTCCAACACAAGAACAGATTGATCCCTGGATGCGTTCCCACGCCGCCTGGGCGCCCCTCGTGCGCGTGCCTGGAGGGCCCCGGGCACTCCTGGAGGGGGCGGCGGGGGCGGGGTGGCCAAATCCACCGCCCGGGACTCGCAGCGCCTCGCTTCCTTGCAGACTTTAGCAATTCGTGCCTTCTGAATGCCTGAATACTAGCAGGTGTGCCTCTTTTATTCCTCCAGCTCTTTCAACAGTTTTTTTTAGGCCTATCATTTATGGTATGAACTCTTTCTGCCTGATGTGCCTAGCTTGCTTTCTGTTTTCCTGAAGAAAACTCTGTAATACTGGAGAGCCAATATTTTTTTTTTTTTTTTTTTTTTTTTTTTTATTTTTGACATATAACATTTTATTCCCAAACATTCCAAATAAGAAAATTAGGCACTGAATTTTATAGATTACAAAAATAATAATGCTATCTTACATACTATGTGGGATCCTAATGATCTTTTTATACAGAAAAAGAAGATAAATACCCAGGTTGCATCTGAGGTTTCTTTGCAAAGATGACAGCGTCCTCACAAAGAAGACAGAATCCTCTTTTCCAAAGACTTTCTTTTTTTTTTTTTTTGATGCTTTTGTCTTCCAATTTTATTTTATTTTTAAAATTTACATAATTGTATTGAGAGCCAATATTTTTGAGGAAAGCTACCTTCCTGTTTTGCTCCTCTCCACGACTTCACTGGACCCTGAAGGACTGCGGAAACATTTCCGTGGCTTTGTAGAAGCTTTTAGCCTTGTTCCCCATTCTGTTTCTTGCTCAGGATTTAGCATTATTCTGTGAAGGAAAAAAAAAAAAAAAAAACTGACAATACATTTCAGGCACTTGAATTTTCCAGGTTTTTCAAAAGAACCACTGAAAGCTCAATTGATCTTTCTTTTTCTATCAAAGGCCCAGAATTCTCCACCCAGAATCAGCAGATATACTAAGGGGAAAATCTTTCTGGTGACTTTTTGCTCACCTAAGAATGGTTCTGCTTCTCTAGGTTTTTTTTTGTTTGTTTGTTTGTTTGTTTTAATTTGCTTTGCATTCCTTCCATGGCTCTCAGATGTTTTTTAAAACTCTGTTTACATTTTTTAATGTAGCTACATCCCCCCGCCCACACACACACACAGGTACATTGGCTAACCCCGGAGCTGCCTTCCAATGTAGTGAACTTTCTATTACCATGAATGCTAAACTGCAAGCTTGGATAAACATGTAAGCCATTTTACAGGGAGGAATGGGATTATCATGTTGATAATGGAGAGTTAGTTACTCTACTCTAAACGTGGTGTGTATTTTCCAATCTGTAGCTTGGATGTGTAACCATGTTTTTAAAGTAATTACTATATTGCTAAAAGTTATTAGCAGCATTGCATATCACGTGTATATTTTTTTGTGTTTGTATGCAATAGAGTTTAATTAATTTAATCTTGCCAGTGTTATTTTCTCTTGTTATAAATTATTTATATAAATCTTTCGAGAAAATCAAAGATATGTGCATAGGATATTACGTTTGGGAATCAAGACAGCAAATATTGATTTGAGAAGGCAGTGGTCTTAAATTTGAACTTGCATTGGAAGCACCTGGGGGATTGCTAAAACATGTATTGCTAAACCCACCCTAGAGTTTCTGATTCAGTAAGACTGGAGTGGGGTCTTAGTCGTGGCACTTGCTAACAAGTTCTCACACTGATGCTGCTTCTGGGGAACACAGTTTGAGAATCTCTGGTGTAAAAACATAAAACAATTGCATGATAGTATTTCTTTTATGTTTTATGTAAACCTGAAATATGAAAAGTGCAAGTGAGGGCACAGTGGCCTCCACAGCTTACAGTTCTGCTCTATAATTTGCCCTTACAAATGGCCTGTCAAGTCAGTTATATGATCAACTCTTTAAATATTGATGAGACATTTTTACCCTCCCTGCCGTTCTCAGCTATACCAGCTTGGAACTGTAAGCAAATCATTTTGTCAGTTTTTGTGCAATGTGCATTACTTTCTCTTTCTCCCCCTCACTGTATCTTCTTCCAATAATTTCCTGTAAAACTTGCTGCTTACCTCTGACGGGAATAGCAGCAGCTCAGGTCATCCATCAAACCAGAGCTCTGTGTCAGCAGCTTCTCAAATGATATAAGGTGATTCTTGTATGACATAACCATCAGAACGCCACAAAGAAGAAGTCACAGTTGTCAACTTGGGTCATAAAGCACAGGAAATCTCAATGAGCCATCTAGTACCTGCCAAGACTAGTATTAAAGAGACAGGAGGATGGAAAGATAGCATGGCTACAAATGGCAGGTAAATATGTCTTTCAATATTATAATGCATACATTACAGCATCTATATTATAGCTACTGTTGTTACAACTATGTCACCCTTTTCCTGATCTCTAGAAATGGAATTTATATAAAGCATACTATTCTGAGATAATTCACATGTGGAAAATACATTTTAAAATTTTAACTACAAATTTAAACATCAAGGATTAAATTTAGATAAAGGTAATAAAGATGTTATTGTTTGGGGCTCACTGCCTAGGTACATATATTCCTGCCTGTAAAATAGCCTTTGTTTTGAATTTTCCACCTCAACTATATTTGATATATATGACTAGTCAAGTTTTATTTCATTGCAATTTGATAATTTAAAGGGAATAAGATATTTGTCTTGAATTTTCTTCCTTTACATTTACCTGTTACTATTTTGTTTTAATTTGGCATTATTTCCAAACTAGTTAAAGAAAGAAAAAAATATTTAGAGGTTTTTGTGTTTGATTCCATGGAGGTCGTGTTTGCCCATGCTTTGTAACATAAAGAACATGTTTTCAAAACCCAGTGGATTAGGTACTATGAAAGAAGAAAGAAACAGAAAGAGGAAAGGAAAAGGGGAGGAGAGAGGAAGGAGGAAAGAAGGAAAGGAGGGAAGAAAAGATGAAAGGAAGGAAGGAAAAGAATAGGAGAAACTCCCTTGACAAAAAATAATGCTGGGCAACACATTAATTATTAAAGTTGAAGAGAGTGAAACAGATATGAAATGCAATTTTAATATAAAAGTAGACACTGTCTGAGATTTCTCCATATTATCATAATGGGCAAGGAAAAGTGGGAGAGGAGGGGAGGGAAGCATGGGAGGAAAGGAGGAAGGGAGGAAGGGAAAGACAAGTAAGAAAAGAAAACTAGAAAAAAAAACTTCCTATGACAAAAAGCAGGATTGGGCACCATGTGAATTATTAAAGTTGAAGAGAGTGAAACACTTAGATTCAAAATGCAATTTTAATGTAAAAAGTAGACTCTTGGGATGTCTCTATATCATTATAATGATCAAATGTAGACTGAGCCTCTTTGTCTCTTAACCTTTCCATATTTCTAATTTCTTTGCTGTGTTTGCTATAAAAGCTGTACAATTATTTGAACAGGTTTCAAATATATTTTGTTAGTGGTTATTTTCTAATATTTTTTGATTGTGGTTTTAATCTCAAAAGGCTTTATATCCTTTATACTCCATATAGCATATATATTTTTTTAGAATGTCATTCCTCTCAGATTATTTTTAGCATATTTGTTAGGGCTTTTATTTATATTGTTTTTTGTTCATTTATTACAATGCTTATTAATTCATTATGTTCTTTATTTCTGAAATTATCTTCCTTATGATATTTTTTAATGTGTATGAATAATTATTATCACTGATATTTATATTTAAGAGAGAAGAAATAGATAATTGGCTGGGTTTCCTGGCAGTCTGATAGTAGGATCATTTCTTGATGTATTTTTCCATAGGTGGTGCATCAAGAGAAGTAAGTTAAATTATGATGTAGTGACAAGCAGTTAGTGGCTTGACACAAAGGGTTATTCCTTACTCGTGTTGAATTTCCATCAGGGGTTTGTGTCTATACTGTGTTTTAAATTGTCCTCACTTTGGAACTTGAGCTGCCACAGCACTTACTATTTGGATTTTTATTGATCATTATGGCAGAAAATGAACTCTAATGACTCCTCTGTCAACAGTTAAATGCTCCAATCTGGAAGTGGTGCTGATTGTCTAGAACTAGTGACAGGGGCCACATCCAACCACAAGAGGCCACAGATTGCACTGCTTTCATTTTCTCCTTGAAAGCCGGACGATTAAGACGGGGATTTATAACAGTCATTAATCACTACCATAGGTCAGAATTTGATCAAGAGCTCAATGTATGATAGAATGTGGTATATTGATTCCTAGACTTCAATTTATGGTGCTTTAGGTGAGAGACTTCTGTGAGGAAATGAACTTTCTATGTGCCAGAATGAAGAAGGCTTTTCTCTAGGAAACAAAGTCTACACTAGATCCCTAGTTTTCTCCAGATTCGTTAATCAGCTGCATTAAAGAAAAATGAGTTGCCAGGCTTTTGCCTCAATTCTGCATAATGAATAAATGGAAGAAAGGGATTGGAGTTGAGTTCTGTTTTCATCCCTAACTTTCACGCTTGAAGAATTTTGTACTTGATGAATCAGAGCCAAGACCACATTAGGGTATCAGTGTGAGGACTGCACTACAATTTCTCTTGCATATCCTCAGAGCTTATATTAAACAGTAACTTTTTATGTGTTTCAGCCACTAAATGTGCTCCATCTAACTTACGATTTGAAGACATTTGTTGTTATAGGTCGATTCTAACCTGTTTTTACATTTTAGTCTCAATAATTTTTCAGGAGAGAGAGTCATATGTGTCTGGTATCCCTGCCTGAAAGGAGAAGCTAAAGTGTGGAGTATTTGTTTGTATTTTTTGGTTTTGTTTTGTTATTTAATTGGTAAGTATTTTATTTTAGAATAATTCAGTTTTATAAAACTTTTATAAAAGACAGAAAGTTCCCATGTACCCATAACCCAGTTTCTCCTATTAGCATTTTATTTTATTGTAGTACATATATTTGACACAGTAGGTGAACCAATACAAATATATTATTGTTAACTGAAGTCCAGTATTTTAAGTAGATTTCCTTTGTTTTCTGCCTAATGTTCTTTTTGTCTGTTCTAGGATCCCATCCGGGATACCATGTTACCTTTCGTTGTTTTGCCTCCATGGGCTCCTATTGGCTGTAACAGTTTCTCATATTTTCTTTGTTTTTGGTGATCCTAGAAATCCTGAGAAATACTGACCAGGTATTTTGTAGAGTGTCTCTCTCACATTTTTCCTGTTTTTTCATGGTTATACTGGAGTTCTTGAGATGGATATCACAGAGGTAAAGAAAGCATCAACTTCATCACTATATATCAAGAGTACCTATTATCAACATGCAATCATTGTTGATGTTAGCCTTGGTCACCCGACGGATTAATACTGGTTAAGTTTCAACACAGTAAAGTTACTTTTTCCCTTTTTCCACACTCTACTCTTTGGAAGGAAGTCATTCTGCACAACTTCACAAGACTGGGAAGTTAATAATCACCATCATGAAGGTGAAATAACTACATGAATTTAGAATTACTTTGCACAAAATATTCCATCAATCATTTATATAAGTAGGGACTGCTGCTGCCAAGTCGCTTCAGTCACGTCCGACTCTGTGTGACCCCATAGACGGCAGCCCACCAGGCTCCGCCATTCCTGGGATTCTCCAGGCAAGAACACTGGAGTGGGTTGCCATTTCCTTCTCCAATGTATGAAAGTGAAAAGTGAAAGTGAAGTCCCTCAGTCATGTCCTACTCTAGCAACCCTATGGACTGCAGCCTACCAGGCTCCTCCATCCATGGGATTTTCTAGGCAAGAGTACTGGAGTGGGGTGCCACTGCCTTCTCCGTAAGTATGGACTAATTTTGACAAATACAGAGAGTAATTTCTGTATCATTACAGTCTTATTTCTTTGCTTTCTATTCTGTTCCACCGATCTGGGCATGTGTGCCTGCTGTCACTTCAGCTGTGTCTGACTCTTCACAGCCACTGTAGCCCACCAAGCTCCTCTGTCCATGGGATTCTTGAGGCAAGAATACTGGAGTGGGTTGCCATTTCCTTCTCCAGGGGATCTTCCCGACCCAGGGATCTAACCTGCATCTCATGTCTCCTGCATTGGCAGGTGGGTTCTTTATTACTAATGCCACCTGATGAGCCCTCCATTGATCTAGGTGTCTATTATTTTGCTAATGCAACCTGTGTACTGTAACTTTACAGTAAATCTAAAATCTGATATTGTGAGTCCTTCAACTTTGTTATTTTTCAATATTATATTAAGTTATTCTCGGTCTTTTGTCCTTTTGTATATTTTAAACAGACTTCCCTGATGGCTCAGTTGGTAAAGAATCTGCCTGCAATGCAGGAGACCTGGGTTGGGAAAATCTCCTGGAGAAGGGCATAGCAATCCACTCCAGTATTCTTACCTGGAGAATCCCCATGTTTTAGAACACTTTATAGAGATCTATACAATAGTCACTAGGATTTCAGTTGGTATAGGATTAGATCTATAATCAAATTCTAGAAGGTCAACTTCTTATAATAGAGAGTCCTCCAATGCATGAACATGAGATAGTTCTCAATTTGTTTAGAACTCATTATTATTTTAATATACATTTTGTAGATTTCTGAATATATGTTGTATATGTACTTTTAAAATATTTATACCTCAGAATGTAATAGGAAATTTTATATAGTATTTTTTAAAATCCAATTGTTTAGTAATTATTTTTGTATATTGGTTTTGTATGCTGTGACTTGCTATACTGACTTATTAGAATACTAGAAAGTATTTGTGAGGGTAGATTCATTGGGGGTTTTATACATAGGTACTCATGTCATTTGCAAAACAAAATAGACCAGAACAATTACTTCTCTTTTTCTAATTTGTATAGATCCTAGGACTTCCATGGTGATGTTGATTAGTAGTGATGAGAGAAAACATCCCTGCACTTTTTTCTGAATTTAGGAAAAATTCTCAATTTTGTTAAACTGTAAAAATAAATTTTGATAGGTGCCCTTTATCAAATTAAGGAAACTAATTGCAATTCCTATTTTGCAAAGAATATTTATCAGAATAAGGATTGCATTTAGTCAAATATTTTTCCTACCTCTAATAATATGTTCATATGAGTTTCATTCTTTAGCTTGTTAATATACTGGGCCACATATATTACACTTTAAATGTTGAATAAATTGCATTAATGGGATATATCTTACTTGTTTGTAGTATATTACACTTTTGTATTAATTTTGAAACATATTTCAGCTCTGATTCTCTGCATTCACCTATATCTCTAGAGTTTGGGTAGTGATTTATAATCTCAGTTCTTGAATGGATCTAAGTCATTGATTTTAAGTGTTTCCAACTTTTTCTAATTGTTAGGATGAACGTGATGACATCTAGGTCTTTACATGTTGGACTTAAAACCAGTAGCCTCTGTGTATACCCTCTATAGTTTACAAAATTTAGTATCTTATTCCTCACAAATTATTGAGTAATTGCAGTCCCCAGATCACAATAAACTGTGGAAAATTCTGAAAGAGATGGGAATACCAGACCACCTGACCTGCCTCTTGAGACACCTATATGCAGGTCAGGAAGCAACAGTTAGAACTGGACATGGAACAACAGAGTGGTTCCAAATAGGAAAAGGAGTACATCAAGGCTGTATATTGTCACCCTGCTTATTTAACTTATATGCAGAGTACATCATGAGAAACACTGGGCTGGAAGAAGCACAAGCTGGAATCAAGATTGCCGGGAGAAATATCAATAACCTCAGATATGCAGATGACACCACCCTTATGGCAGAAAGTGAAGAGGAACTAAAAAGTCTCTTGATGAATGTGAAAGCGGAGAGTGAAAAAGTTGGCTTAAAGCTCAACAATTCAGAAAACGAAGATCATGGCATCCGGTTCCATCACTTCATGGGAAATAGATGGGGAAACAGTGGAAACAGTGTCAGACTTTATTTTGGGGGGCTCCAAAATCACTGCAGATGGTGATTGCAGCCATGAAATTAAAAGACGCTTAGTCCTTGGAAGGAAAATTAAGACCAACCTAGATAGCACATTAAAAAGCAGAGACATTACTTTGCCAACAAAGGTCCGTCTAGTCAAGGCTATGGATTTTCCAGTGGTCATGTATGAATGTGAGAGTTGGACTGTGAAAAAGGCTGAGAGCCGAAGAATTGATGCTTTTGAACTGTGGTGTTGGAGAAGACTCTTGAGAGTCCCTTGGACTGCAAGGAGGTCCAACCAGTCCATTCTAAAGGAGATCAGTCCTGCGTGTTTATTGGAAGGACTGATGCTTAAGCTGAAACTCCAATACTTTGGCCACCTCATGTGAAGAGTTGACTCATTGGAAAAGACTCTGATGCTGGGAGGGATTGGGGGCAGGAGAAGGGGATGACAGAGGATGAGATGGCTGGATGGCATCACTGACTCGATGGACATGAGATTGAGTGAACTCCAGGAGTTGGTGATGGACAGGGAGACCTGGCATGCTGCTATTCATGGGGTTGCAAAGAGTCAGACACAACTGAGTGACTGAACTGAACTGAACTGAAAATAGTTTATATGGAATTATTAGAGATTAATAACATTTCCTCTTTAAGCTTTTGCATAGTCACAAGATTAAAAATGTTTTCTTTGTATCTTCTTTTATAATGCTCACTTTTTTCTTTTAAGTGATAATATCTAAACAAAAATAATAGATTAAATATGGTCAAGAAAGCCAATCAGTAGTGTCACCAGAAATAATTATTTATTGTCAAATTGTAGAGAGGTTTCTAGACATAGAATTCTCTCCTCAGTTCATACTTGGCCAAGTCATTATTTGCATGTATAAGTGATGATAATATTTGCCAGTGAAAGTAAATGAGAGATTATCCTAGCTTATCTGTGTTAAATCTGTATCCCAAAACATAAAGATAGGAAGGAATGATTAAGTCTAAGATAACAAAATTAAATTTGAATCGAGTGTCCTATATTATATTCTCTCTGAGGGACAGTTACTAACAGTGAAAAAAAAAAAAAAAAGAAAATCAAATTCAGTTACATTCAGCAGACTTCTTCAGTTACAGTAAAATGTCCTCTGCATGCATCGTTCATAGAATTTTTAACCACATAAAAGAAATAGCAGTATAATTATTGTTACAATAATATAAATAAACTGAGGACCTAAGAGTTTACTTTTTGTGATTCAAAGTCAAATAGTTAACTAGCATTAGAAAAATAATTCAATTTATGCCATATAAACTCACTATGAAATAATAAGTAAAAATATAGTTGTTTTGTGTCACATACTTATACAAGCCTGGGTTGAATTATTTGTCACATACTTATACAAAGCTGGGTTGAATTATTTATTTTGTTTGTGGTTAAAGATTTTGTAAAACATTTAGAAAATTTCAGTGTGCACAGAGTAATGTATACAGTATAATAAATACTTGGAAAGACATTGAAAATACAATGGTTGAGGAGGCTCAGAAAAGGTAATGATAACTCTCATCATATGAAAAACAAATGGCCTTAGAATATTAGCGACAGAGTGGGGTTTAGATCCTTAATTTCTTTTGTTTTATTTCTGTTTTATGTATTGGATCTAAAAAATAAATGACAGAAATAAAGGAGAAACTACTTCCGCCCCCCCCACCCCGAAACTCACTGAATGGCAAGCTAGCTGTTTGGCATGTGTGATAGGAATCTCCTTCCATTCCATTCTTATTTCCTGGAAGGCTGGCTGGGATCTGTATCATCTTTCTTAACATTAGTAATCCCCTTGGCAAGTACATTCTATCTGTGTGGACATATGTCTAAAAGAGATAAGACATATGAAATATCTGAATGTATTTTTGTCTTTTTGCTGCTTTTTTTGTTCGTAATATTCTACTTGGCCAAAAGTTACTATCTATCTAGATAATGGAATGTGATCTTACAAGGGGCAGGGGAGAGATGGTTAGAAATTAGAACTCTTTTTGCAGGAATAGATAAAGAAAGAAATAAAATCTGGATTCTTAATTTTATAGCAATATAATATTCTGGAAATCCAGGTAATGTTTTTAAAAGAGAAAAGTAAATTTATCCTTTAGCATTTTTAACAAACCAAGAGTGAGACTTGGACAACCAGATTACAAACAATTTCATAGTGTAGGAAGAAATTCAGAAATTTATGATGTATTAAGAATTTTGCTGACCAGTGAGTGGTAGAAGGAATACAAACAAGAAAATAAGAGTGTGAGGTAGGAGAGGAAGGCACCGATTAATATTGAACACTCCCTATGCTGATGAATTTGAGGAAGTGTTAGTTATGTTGATAGTTTACTATATTTGATGTTTGGTGGAGAGAAGTGCCACCCTGCTTTCCTTTTGGGACTCTGGGAGGAAACCTTTCAAGTGAAGAGGCCTGGCACTGACACAGGGTGGTCTAGAATGAATAAGCAGAGGCAGGGATTACTTAATAGTCCCAAACTCCACTAATCTTGCATGAAGTGCATCATCACACAGGATTTCTTACATTTCCTTGGTGTTTACAGAGGTCGGCCTAATTGAAAGCCTGTCGGTCAGATCTGCTGCTGCTGCTGCTGCTGCTAAGTCACTTCAGATGTGTCTGACTCTGTGCGACCCCATAGACGGTAGCCCACCAGGCTCCCCCATCCCTGGGATTCTCCAGACAAGAACACTGGAGTGGGTTGCCATTTCCTTCTCGGTCAGATCTAAACATCCTTAAATTGCCACCACCAAGTCCAGCAGTTTCTGAGTTGATAGCACAGCAGAGGATGTGGCATAGAAATCCTGGGCCAGGACCTGTGGAAAGAATGTGAAAGAGGTTTAGGGGCTTGAGGTAAACGAGACCTAAAATGATTCAGAGGTGTATATGGAGGCCAACTAGGCCTTAAACAAGACAAAAGAATGACCAGATCACAAGTTGAAACAGTTAAGGGCTTCAGCAGCAATTAGTCTCTCATCCAGGAAAGGACCAGTCTTATCTTTTCCTATCCAGGGAACAGCTCAAAGTAGCCTCTCCACAGTGGCTACTATAAGGAACCAGTGGACAAAACATCAGTATGTGGATGCCTCTCCCCTCTGCTATCACAAAGTTATGGAAAACCACTCTTTTCTCCACGTACGAGGAGCAGGAAGAGGAGAAGTATTAGAGTCAAAGGAACTTATTAGGGAAAATAAATCATCAGACTATCTAAATATAGCACAATGATTTGCTTTTCTTTTTACTCAATATATCAAGGAAGTTTTAATCTGGCTATGTCAATGTTTTATTTGTAAAAAACATATGCGGAACTATTAGTACCAGTTTCTTTGTTTTGTTACTGATTTGTTTCGAGTTTTTAAAACCAGGATATTTTGTTTACTCTTAAGAGAAAATCATGGGGAGGAATGTTTTCTCAGTCGTGTCTAACTCTTTGCAAGCCCAAGGACTATAGCCCTCCAGGCTTCTCTGTCCATGGGGATTCTCCAGGCAAGAATACTGGAGTGGGTTGCCACGCCCTCCTCCAGGGGATCTTCCCAACCCAGGGATTGAACCCAGGTCTTCCGTATTGCAGGCAATTCTTTACTGTCTGAGCCACAAGGGAAGCCCAAGAATACTGGAGTGGGTAGCCTATCCTTTCTCCAGGGGAACTTCCTAAACCAGGAATTGAACCAGTGTTTCCTGCATTGCACGTGGATTCTTTACCAGCTGAGCTGCCTGGGAAGCCCAAAAATACTTATTTGTCTATGCTGGGTTTTAGTTGTAGCATGTGGGATCTAGTTCCCTGATCAGGAATTGAACTTGGGCCCCTTGCAGTGGGAGCAAAGAGTCTTGGAAGACCACATCAACTTCAGACTTTAATTTTATGTACTTTGAGAAAGTTTTAAACAATAACATGCAAAAACTATATATTTCCATGTATCTGTTCCTGATTTTACATTCTTAATGTATATTTACATTCTTAAATGTATATTTTCAGGTACCTATGTATTAGAAATATTAGCAATGCCAAGATATCATATATATGTTATATTATGTCAAATTAAAGTACATTTCCTTGGTAAAGTTATTAAAAAAAAACAAAATATTGATTAACTGTATTGTCAGTGATTCTTCATCTTTTGTTAAAGAAAAGGATGCTTATTTTCTAACTATTCTGATACAGATTGTTAAGGGGGAAAACAATGATAAATAGAAAAAAGGATTTTGTGGCGGATTCATTTCGATATTTGGCAAAACTAATAAAATATTGTAAAGTTTAAAAATAAAATAAAATTTAAAAAATAAAGTTAAAAAATAAAATAAAATATATTAAAAAAAAAAGAAAAAAGGATTCCAAGATAAAAAGGAATACAGAAAACAAGTGCTTCTTTTTTATAATATTCTTAAGATCACACAATTTAGCTCACAGTTTTAGGATAATTTGTTTGAATATTGCATATGCATGCTTGTAGTCTACTAATTATGGAAGACAACTCTTCTTAATTGATGGGTAGAATGTTATTAAATGGACACCTGTGTTTTTTTCCCCCACTCTTCCAACGTACAAAAACCAAATGACAGCCCTAATTTTTTTCTGAAATTTTCCTCCATTTTAACCAGCCAACCTCTACTTCAATCCTACTCTTTAATCCTCATTAATGAGACTGTTTAATTCTCTAATCATGAAGAAAAAGATGTTCACCTGAAAAGACACAACATGGTGTGAGCATTCAGACACCTGTTCAACGTTTCTTTGTGGGTGGATTTAGCATAAAAATATTCCATGGCATTTGTTAATTAAAACTGAAATCTTTAAGTCCGTAGACGTTGAAGGTAATATACAAGCTTCAATTAAAAGTTGCACGCCTCCCATCTGCCTGAGCTCCTACATACAGTGAAGTTAAATTTTCATCTATATGTGAAAGTTAGTTGTTCAGTAGTGTCTGACTCTTTGCAACCCAACCCTGTGGACTGTAGCCCACCAGGCTCCTCTGTCTGTGGAATTCTCCGGGCAAGAATACTGGAGTGGATTGCCATTTCCTTCTCCAGAGGATCTTCCTGACTCAGGGATCGAACCCTGGTCTCCTGCATTGCAGGCAGATTCTTTCAGCATCTGAGTCACATAATTCTAAATATCTTATTATTGTAGGGAATACAGTCGGGTATATTTAATTTGATTGACTCTGGCTTATGACTAGATTGTTTTTAGTTTTACTTTATAGTAAGATAAATTATTTGCTAAATAAACTCAGTCTTGTCCCAGTTTCATCTGGTTGACTGTCCTGTTTTTGTTATTACATTTTTTAATTCCCTCACTCCTTGTCCTTTCCCTCAACTATTTTGCTTTTATCTTTGTTTTATGTCTCCCCCAGAGGAATAATATATCCACTTTCTTCCTTTTGGAGTATGAAGAATTACCAAGTCACAGGTAACCATTTTATTAGCTTCTCAGCTCCACAGATGAAAAGGATTTTTGCCCCAGGATGCATTATACTCAAATTCTCACTTGTATATAAGACAATTTAACACATGAGATTTAGGATTAATATAAGATTTTGGACTTAGAGTTGATGTCATAATATTTTGAGAATTTTGGGGATGTTTGGTTGGGGTGAATGTATTTGGCATATGGGGTGGATAATTAAAATATTTTAGAATAATTTCTATAACATATGATGCATTGATATGAGAAGAAATATCTCTAAGTACTATCCCCTTGTACCTGATAATATGACCTTGTTTGGAAATTAGTTCTTTGCATAGGTATTAAGTTATGGATCTCAAGATGACATCATTCTGGATTTAGTGTGGACCCTAACCAAAGAGGGCTTCCTAGGTAAGGCTAGTGGTAAAGAGCCTGCCTGCCAGTGCCGGAGATAATAAGAGATGTGGGTTCTATTCCTGGGTCCAGAAGATCCCCTGGAGGAGGGCATGGTAACACACTCCAGTATTCTTGTCTGGACGATCCCCATGAACAGAGAAGCCTGGCAGGCTATGGTCCATAGGGTTGCAAAGAGTCAGACACAACTGAAGTGACTTAGCACACATGTACATACTAACTAAGCAGTCTCTTGATGAGGGTGAAAGAGGAGAGTGAAACAGATGAATTAAAACAACATTCAAAACACCAATATCATGGCATTTGGTCCCATCACTTCATGGCAAACAGAAGGGGAAAAAGTGGAAACAGTGACAGATTTAATCTTAGGCTCCAAAATCACTGTGGATAGTGACTTACAGCCATGAAATTAAAAAAACACACTTGCTCCTTAGAAGGAAAACTATGATAAACCTAGACAGTGTATTTAAAAGTAAAGATTTCATTTTGCCAACAAAGGTCCATATAGTCAAAACTATGTTTTTTTTCCAGTGTTCATGTAAGGATATGAGAATTGGACCATAAAGAAAGCTGAGCACTAAAGAATTGGTGCTTTCAAATTATAGTGTTGGGGAAGACCCTTGAGAGTCCCTTGCACTGCACAGAGATCAAACCAGTCAATCCTAAAGGAAATCAACCCTGAATATCCATTGGAAGTACTGATCCTGAAGTTGAAGCTCCAATACTTTGGCCATCTGATACAAAGAGTTGACTCATTGGAAAAGACCCTGATGCTGGGAAAGACTGAAGGCGAAAGGAGAAGGAGGCAGCAGAGTATGAGATGGTTGGACAGCATCACTGACTAGATGGACACCAGTGTGATAAAACTCCAGGAGACAGTGAATGACAGGGGAGGCTGGAGTGCTGCAGTCCATGGGGTCGCAAAGAGTTGGACGCAACCCGGCAACTAAATAACAACAATTACATCTGGATTTTAGTGCCCTTATGAGAGACACAAAATGAAAAGACACAGAGATACCTAAAGGGAAAAGTTACATGTAGGCAGAAGCAGAGATTGGACTGATGTATTCACAAGCATGTCAAGATGCACCAGCCGCCACCAAAAGTGAGAATGGAACTGAAAAGATTCTCAGAGACTTCAGAAGGAACTCAGTTCTGCTGACATCTTGACTTTAGACTTCTAGCCTACAGTACTGTGAGATAAATAAGTTTTTGACATTTTAAGATTCTAAGCTTGTACAAATTGTTACAGCAATACTCAGAATATTTAATCATCTTACCATAGGATCTGCAACCACACTTCTAAATATCTACACAATTAACTATAAAAGTTTTAACCATATAAAACATGTATGAAAAGGCATTCAGTAGCTTTATTCATAGTCACCAAAGCTGGAATCAGCTCTTCAATAGGTGAGTGTATATATGAACTGTGGTACATCCATTCAGTGGAAAATTTAGCAATGATTAAAAAAAAATCTAGGAAGTCACAAAAGAAATCCATGAATCTTAAATATATATATATATATATATATATATTAGTAGGGTAATGAAGCCAGTCTTACAAAGCTACATACTGTATGCTTCAATTATATAGCATTCTGTAAAAAAAAAATCTATAGCAATGATAAAAAGATTAATATTTGCAAAGAGTTTGAGTGGGAGTGGTATTGAAGGGGAATTAAGTAGAAGAAACACAGAGGGGTTTTAGAACAGCAGAACTGTTTTGTATGGCCGTGTAGTGGTAAATACAAAGCATTCAGTTCAGTTCAGTTCAGTTGCTCAATTGTGTCTGACTCTTTGCGACCCCATGAATCCCAGCATGCCAGGCCTCCCTGTCCATCACCAACTTCCGGAATTCACTGAGACTCACGTGCATCGAGTCAGTGATGCCATCCAGCCATCTCATCCTCTGTCGTCCCCTTCTCCTCCTGCCCCCAATCCCTCCCAGCATCAGAGTCTTTTCCAATGAGTCAACTCTTTGCATGAGGTGGCCAAAGTACTGGAGTTTCAGCTTCAGCATCATTCCTTCCAAAGAACACCCAGGACTGATCTCCTTTAGAATGGACTGGTTGGATCTCTTTGCAATCCAAGGGACTCTCAAGAGTCTTCTCCAACACAAGAGTTCAAAAGCATCAATTCTTCAGTGCTCAGCTTTCTTTACAGTCCAAACTTTCACATCCATATATGACTACTAGAAAAACCATAGCCTTGACTAGACCCCATACAACTAGATAGCACAAAGATACAAGCCTAAAATACATAATTTAAAAAAAAATCATTTAGAAGTTTAGGGATTTCAGGATGGAATGCAGAATGCAACAGAAGTATCAAATTACATTTAGCCATTCTCTTGATGGTGTTCCATGATTCATGTAGGCTTTCTTCATTTCTTTCTTTCTTTTTTTGATTTGTTGTACCCCTAAATAGCTAAGAGAATGGCAGCCCACTCCAGGATTCATGCCTGGAGAATTCTATGAACAGAGGAGCTTGGCGGGCTATAGCCTAGGCTATATGGGGTCGTATAGAGTCAGACATGACTGAGCAACACACAAATGGCTAACTTCAAATGATCTGGCTTCAAGTTGGTCATTTTTTTTTTATATGATCAAGTCTGTTGTTGAAGTTATCTATTGAATTTTTCAGTTCTGCCATTGAATTCCTTAGCTCCAGAATGTTTGTTTGACCTTTAATGGTTTATTTTATTTTTTAATGAAATTCCTCATTTTGTCCATGCGTTGTTTCCTGTTTAGTTGTCTATCTCCATTTTCTTGCATTTCATTCAGTTTCTTTAAGATGATTATTTTGAAATTTTCCAGGCCAATTATAATTTCTTTAGCGGTAAGTTACTCGAACTTCATTAATTTCCCTTCATGGCATCATATTTACCTGATTTTTCATGATCTGTGTAGCCTAATGGTGTCTGTGCCTTTGAAGTAGCAAACATCTCTTCTAGTCCTTACCCAGTGAATTTAGCAGATAAGAGCCTTCTCCTCTCAGTTTCCCCAGAGTGGTGAGATTACATGTAGAATTGCAGTCTTGGTGAGTTGATGCCAGTTACAAGACTGTCGCTGAGTTTGCAGTGGGGTAAGCTGTTGTCAGGCTTATTTCCGGGCTCCAGGTGAGTATATATTCTATTGCATGGGTAAGTCTTCTAAATTCAGTGCCTCCTGGAGTGCAGCTGAGGGGTCTAGAGCCAGCTGATGTGCCACATCAGTATCCATGCTGCTGCTGCTGCTAAGTTGCTTCAGTCGTGTCCGACTCCGTGCGACCTCATAGACGGCAGCCTACCAGGCTCCTCTGTCCCTGGGATTCTCCAGGCAAGAACATTGGAGTGGGTTGCCATTTCCTTCTCCCATGCATGAAAGTGAAAAGTGAAAGTGAAGTCGCTCAGTTGTGTCTGACTCTTTGCGACCCCATGGACTGCAGCCCACCAGGCTCCTCCATCCATGGGATTTTCCAGGCAAGAGTACTGGGGTGGGGTGCCACTGCCTTCTCCATCAGTATCGATACCCAGGGCCAATTCTGTCACCCAACACATGGTTGGCATGACTCCTTCAGGATCTTTGTTATGTAGTACTGGTTCAGACCCAAAGCCAAATGAGGCTGCAGCAGTCCCAAAGGATATGGATGTGTTTCTGTTTCTGTAGCCAAGAATATAGGTGGGCAAGCCAGACATAAGTTTGTGAACCTGACTTCTCAAAATGGCCCTCTGCAGTTTTGGACTCTGCACTGAGGTTTCACAACTCTTCCTGAATTCATGAAGCTCCAGGAAGCTTTTGTGAATTTATGCCAAGTTTTTTTTGTTGTTGTTGTTGAAGAATCTTATTCAGCTACTTAGATGACATCATTAGATTTAGATCTATATTTCTTAATATGTATCCTCACAAACTGACAATAAAAGAAATTCTTACATACAGAAAATGTTGTTACAATTTAATAATAACTTCAAGTAGTATATCACATTATAGCAACACTTTAATGCTGTTATGGTAGCAGTTAATGGTAGCAAATTTGCTGGTCTGAATTATTGAATGGCTTAATAAATATATTAATAACTACCAAAGGATCATGTGAAAAACCAAATTCAAGACAATTTTGGATTACAATACTAGGTATAAAGTCTGCCTATAAAGCATGTAGTAATACATTGCAAATTTTAGATGAAATAAACATTTTTAAATGTCTCATTTTAAAAACATTTATAAATTAGAATAAAGTTAAACATGAAATCAAAGCTAGGTAGTTCAGAAATCAGGTCATTGAAAAATAATTTTTGAGTCAGGTGTATTAAATGAAGATGAGTACACTCAACTATTAAATGGTATACAAAGGAGATAGTTGATTCAATATTTTTCTAGAAATAATACTTCAGTCTAAATTTGGGAGTTAGGTAGAGGCGGACTTTGGTTCAATGTAAACAATGAGCCTAAATTCTGGACACTGGAGTTGTGTCAAAATTTGTTTCTAATTACCAGAGATTTTCTGCAGTAGATAGAGGGCTCTCTCCCAATTGCAAGATAGGGAGTATCCCTATATTTTTTTGTTGTTTATGCTAAGTTGTGTCTAGCACTTTTGTGACTTGTATTGGGGTTACCTTGGTGGCTCAGCAATAAAGAGCCTGTCTGCAATGCAGACAGAGCCCTCTAGGCTCCTCTGTCCATGGAATTCTCCAGGGAAGAATACTGGAGTGGGTTGCCATTTCCTTCTCCAGGTGATGTTCCCAACCCAGGGATCAAACCTGCATCTCCTGCATTGGTATGTGGATTCTTTATCACTGAACAATCTGTGCCTTCCTTATATCATTTACATAATTCTTTTCCAGATGTAACTCTCAAATTAGGTTTGATGAAGCAGTGAGTATTCTTGAGTTTTTCATGAAACAACATAACCTAAAAATAATTTACTTCAAATAAACTTGCCATTATTGAATTATAATAGTAAGATCATTTGTATCATCATAGAATGTGCTTCATTCTTCTAACCAAAATATAAACATACTGTGAATCTGTGAGTTACAATTTTTATTGTTTTTCTTTGCCTTATTTCCTTTCTGCAAAAATGAGCTAGAAATTAAAGAGTATTTCTAAGTAAAAATTGCTTATGAAAAGAAATTGTACCTTATCTAATTCATCAGCAGCTTGTCTTTCACCTCTTTAGAACTGAAATAACCTTAAAACATGTATTTACTTTATAATGAGTAGATGGCAAATACAGAAATTTTAACAGCATTGTAGGTGGTAACCTTTTTAATTTCTAAAAGTAAAGTAGATACAAAATGTCTAATAATTTGCCACTTTATGTCAACTGCATTGTAATAAATAGCAATTATCCTGAACTCTCAGCCCAAATTCTAGTTATCAATTTTCTTTTTCTCAAATAAAATTTGGTCTGAGACAAAATAAACACAAGAATAATTATGTTACTTTATAATATTGCTAGTGTATCATGTAATTGAATGATGGTTCAGAATATTGAAGACATCTTTGAGTCTGGAACCTACTACAGTATTGTCATTTTTTTAATGACAGCATTCTGTATCCTCTCTGTCTCCCCTTGTGATAAAAATTAACTATGTGGAATGAGACTTCCTTTCACTAATGACTGATTTTGTTTCCACTGTAGAAACTTTAGTACTCTCTTCCTCTACATGAAAGCATTAAAATATAAAAATATTATTTTCTACATATTCTGTATACTGATCAATTTAAATAAGAGATACAGCATTTTATCCTATCTTTCTTATACATGTAACAATAAAGCAATTCACTAGCCTTTGTCTTTGAAATATATGATTTAATTGCTCCCTCATGCATTTCATCTCTCTGTGAAACTGTAGCCAGAGAGTTGATACTTGTGTTCATTTTAGAGAGCTCAGATAAGCCTATATTTCATTTCTATTGATGCCAGTTTCTTGATTTCTTATTGAAGAATACAAACACATATATACAATACACAAAACCAACTATAAGAAACTTAAACAGAGTCCGTAAGACTGTTCTATATATCACTGTCTCTTTTGCTGTCTCGTACACAGGGTTATTGTTACCATCTTTCTAAATTCCATATATATGCGTTAGTATACTGTATTGGTGTTTTTCCTTCTGGCTTACTTCCCTCTGTATAATAGGCTCCAGTTTCATCCACCTCATCAGAACTGGTTCAAATGTATTCTTTTTAATGGCTGAGTAATACTCCATTGTGCATATGGACTCTGTGGGAGAGGGAGAGGGTGGGAAGATTTGGGAGAAAGGCTTTGAAACATGTAAAATATCATGTATGAAACGAGATGCCAATCCAGGTTCAATGCACGATACTGGATGCTTGGGGCTAGTGCACTGGGATGACCCAGAGGGATGGTATGGGGAGGGAGGAGGGAGGAGGGTTCAGGATGGGGAACACATGTATACCTGTGGTGGATTCATTTTGATATTTGGCAAAACTAATACAATTATGTAAAGTTTAAAAATAAAATAAAATTTAAAAAAAATAAAATAAACACCGAAAAAATAAAAAATAATAAAAAAAGAAACTTAAACACATTTTCTAATTGCTGTAAGGATAGAATTACATTATACTATAATTACATGAATGCTTTACTAAAAATAAAGATATACTGATCAACAATGCAAAGAGTTTGTAGTACTTTAAGATTTATAATAGTGATTTGATTTACATAATGTTTTCATCTGATTAACTTTTGTTGTTTTCCAGTATATTTTACATGTTCTTTTCAAAGGTCTTCTCTGCTTATTATATGTCAGCAGGGAAATTACTTGATTCAATAACAATTTTTCTATTATTCTTTAGTACATGAATATGAGATCTACCTTTTTTCTCTTAGCCTAGTCCATGGATACATATATCACTCAACGTATTCAGAGAAAATCTGAATACACTTACTTTAATTTTGTTTATATTCCTAAATTCTCCATTAAAGCTATTCAGACACTTGTATTGCAAAGTCTGCCTTATTTTATGTGCATTTACCCGCATATACAAAGATAAAAGTTAAAAACTGAAGTATATACCAAATTCTAAATGGAATATGTATATACTAATTCATTGACTCATAAGGACATTTCATTTAAACATCACAGAGACTTCCCTGGCTGTCCACGGTTAAGACTCTGCTTTCAATATATGGGGTATGGGTTTGATTCTTGGTTGGGAAACAAAGATCCTACACACACACCAAAAAGTAAATAAATAAATAAATGTATAGAGATCATTTCTTTCTCATGACTCTAACTGCTTATAAGCTCTAAACCTGTTAATTTCTACTTGAGCACTGAACATTAAATTTATATAGTTTTATGCAACCAAGCACTTAACTTAGAAGTTCTTGGGGAAAAATGCTGGTGAGCAAGGATGGAATAGGAATAATTTCTAGCCACTAATTTTAATTCTTACACTTGAAAGCATACTGTGGATTCTAAAATATTAGATGACTCTAGTTTCTCTTATAGGAAAGATATGAAATAACTTAAATGAATATAACTGAACCCACTTAAAAATAATAACTAAGCCTATTTTGATATGGAATGTGAGAAGCTGTGAAGTAGGAAAAGTGTGGCTGATAGAACTCATAATCTTTCCTGGGGAAATTTGTGTTTTTCTCAGAAAGCCAAGAAGAATGGCCTTTCTCTCCATATTTGGAAGGAGCTTATTTTACTTCTTTTATCATCTTTCTGTGTGAAAGCACATAATAAAAATTAATGTAGAATTGAAAGCAGCTCTCCTCCTTCACAAGTAAGAATCAGGTTTATTAAATGAATAAGACTTTGAAGTAAAACATGAAAACTCTCTGTAAAACTTGCAATGTTTTAATTTTCTATTCAGAATTTCAAAACCTCTAATAGCAGATTCCATGCTATTTAAAACTTGTCAGCAATGCAGTTATTCTGAGGAAATTACAATAAATGTCAGTGAAGAGAAATTTTAATAAGTAAAATAGTTTCTGAGTTAAGCATATTTTCATCCCCTCAGAATTTTATCACCTGCTCAAGAAGCACATTATTCTGTCTCAGAATAAGGAATATTCATTTCATATTTCTTCAAATGTGACAATTAAGCTATTGGAATATTAGAGTTGTTTAAAGCATCAAGTCAGCTTAACTTAGCCAAGATAGCCAAGATAGCATAAAGGAGTGGCTCAGGTGCTCTGGGAATGTGCTGACTATATTTGTATTGGATCTCTGGTATCTCTGATTTTGACATTAGATAACTTTTCTTAATAGCTCTTTGTTTAATCTCTTTACTGAATCTACACAAGGGAAATGTGTGTAATTGCCTAAATTCATTAGCTCTTAGACTAAAAATTGTAATGAGAATAAAATTCAACAACTATTGGAAAGTATTTAGAATATTTAGTAGACTAGATATAGAGGGTTGGCACTTCCTTGTTTCCTTCTTTCATTCGTTTGCCACTGAAATTTCAGATGACTTATTTTTCATTTGTTACCTATTGCTGCATAACAAACTATCCCCAAATTAAGCATCTTAAACAACATTTATTATCTCACCATTTCTGAGGGTCAAGTATTTGGGGGTTAACTTAGCTGGGTGATTCTATCACCTTAGGTGATGACAATCTAGATGTCAGCTGGGACTGCAGTCAACTGAGGGCTTCACAAAGCTAGAGAGACTACTTTCAAGATAGTTTTCAGATATAGCTATGAAAAAGAATTCTCAATTCCTTAGTAGCACATGGTAAGAGTTCCACGTCATATGAACCTCTGCATAGGGCTGTTGAGTGTTTTCATAATATCCTTATAGTGAATGATTCCTTACAAGGTGGCATAAGGGCTTTGATTACCTGGTCTCAGAATCACGTATGATGACTCTTGCAATATTCTGTTGATTACACAGGTTGCTGCTCCTGCTGCTGCTGCTAAGTCCCTTCAGTCCTGTCCGACTCTGCAACCCCATAGATGGCAGCCCACCAGGCTCCGCCATCTCTGGGATTCTCCAGGCAAAAACACTGGAGTGGGTTGCCATTTCCTTCTCCAATTACACAGGTTGACCCTATTTGATTTGGGAGAGAATTATAGAGCAGTATGAATGCTAGGAGATGAGGTTCATTAATGTCCATATTGGAGACTATGTTTATTTAATATTTAGCTTTATTACAGTAATGTCAAGGAAGGTTGGAAATAAAATTATTGCTTTTTATGCACATCACTTTTTCAGAAGGTCCCCCATTAGAAGTTGATGAGGCTGGGTTTTAAAGAATTTCAAACTATCCTTTCAAAATTATTTCTCATTTCCCCGAATTAAAAGGGCTCATCAAGTGAAGAGAGCT
Source organism: Bos indicus (assembly GCF_029378745.1). Classification (NCBI taxonomy): domain Eukaryota; kingdom Metazoa; phylum Chordata; class Mammalia; order Artiodactyla; family Bovidae; genus Bos; species Bos indicus. The sequence continues at coordinate 53,321,246 of NC_091780.1, read as the reverse complement.
ATATCATATACTTTACTCATTTTCTTCTTTTTTTCTTCTTAATTTATTTTTAATTGAAGGATAATTACAATATTGTGTTGGTTTCTGCCATATCATCATTTTCTTCTTTACAGTCAATGTTTTCATCCACTAATTCATATATACCCCATTCTTCTGGTATTTGAATAATTTCCATCTTTTCAGGCCTCATTAATGTATTCCCTAATTGACTGTGAGACCACCAAAAGCTCTAACTTACTCTAAGCATTCTAACCATCAGTATGGACACATACTGTGTTTTTTCATTATTAGCAAATAGTTTATATGTGAAGATGCTTTTTCTTATGAAGAATATAATTTTCTTGAATGGATAACATATATTCTTTTCTGAAATTCCTCATTACATCACTCAGGACAATCCTGAGCACAAAGTAACATTTATTCAGCTGAACCATCTATACAAATGTAATCATTGACAGCATCTCAGACAATGCTCCGTGCCAAAAGTACTCCAGATTCCTGCTGCTGTGGCTCTTCAGCCTATACAAGTCTATTTTCTGTCATTCATTCATGATGATTTTCCTGAAAAATAATAATTTCCCATTGATTACAACATGCTAGAAAAACAAAGTTCTAGTATATATTTTATCAAGTAATTCTCAAGTCAGTTTTACTTTCTTGTTAAAAGATTTCTTTTAAATTTGAACTGCTATTTTCAAAAAATCTTCATCCTGGGTATTTTGCAACAACTCAATTAGAACTGACAGCACATTTCAAATTCTACTTTTACTTGAACAAATTACTGTACCAAACTTCCTTCAGGCTGTACTTTGATTATTAATTAGCACACATATCATGTACCTAAAAGAAGATAGGCATTTTATGGCAGGGATTTTTGCCTAATTAAGTGTAACAGCTTATTCGTTTCCAGTGACTTTGAGGTTAACTTTAAAATCATTTTTTAACTCCTTCTTCATTATTCTTGGTTATGGAGGACAAAAATGCCTGTGAATTTCAACTGCACTTAGTGGTAACTATTATTACCAGTCTTTACTTCAGTGGTTACTTTGTCCCAGGAAGGCAGCTTCCCTTTATTAGGTTATTGTTGACAAGTGTTTCAAAGTTTACAAGGCTCTGTAATAAACAGATTTTTTGAACTATGGAAAAAAAGTAGAGTCTTCCTAGCTATCTTTTGGAGAAGATAGATTTCTTGAATTGAATATACACTGTCGGAACTTATTATTAACTTTATCAGTAGTGACTGTATTCTACTCCTTCAGTTTGAGCTCCAAAGTATGTTTGCAGATGGTTTTCAGCCTCACTTATCCTGTTCTCCCTCCTGCCTGGCTTTCTGCTTCCTGTGACAATTCAAGGAGATAACTTAATTCTGACTCCTATTCAACAAATCAGTCAAGATTGTTCTAAGTTTTGAGCCTGGAGTATTTCACAGCCACCAGTTCTGCTGTGTCACCTGACTTGGAGATGGCTAAGCAGAGGTCTCAAGAAATGCTCCATGGGTGTTCATTGCTACCTCCCACCTTTCACACTTTTTCTCATCCAGACAATGGGGCTGAAGCAGTCTATTCTCCTAGTCACAAGCAGCTACTGTAAATGATCACCACCTCTTTGTCAAAGTATAACAGAAAGGAAAAAAACTTCACCTTACCTGTCATAGAGTGGTATGAATAGGTGAGAATGTTTCATATAAACTTTGGCCTGATATTTCAACCTAGTTCTAATTAGGTTTAAACTCCCACAGGCAGCTTGAACCATGCTGGATGCCAATGTTGACCATATTGTACATGTTGATTCATATTCACAACTGCTAGTCTGTTTCTGCAGGATCAAGTCCATGGATTTCGTTAATTTTTATTTTGTGATTTTTTTTTAAATCGGGCTTCCCAGGTGGCACTAGTGGTAAGTAACCTGCCTACCAATGAAGGAGACCCAAGTTCGATCCCTAGGTCAGGAAGATCCCGTGGAGGACCATATGATAACCCACTCCAGTATTCTTGCCACAAGAATCATCATGGACAGAGGAGCCTGATGAGCTACAGTCCATGATTTTTCTATCAGGGTACTCATTACTGAGCAGGATGGCTCATACTCACATGTTTAAAGAAATACACATTTCAGGAAAAAGGTTATAAAGTCTTTGTTATTGCCCTTTAGGAAGACATCTTGGCACTTTATAATTAATTTTCTCCACTGCTCCTCAGTAATCATTAAGTAAGTGAATATATTTTTCATGCAGAGGAAAACTAAGTTCCTCCTCAGCAGACAAACTGATTACATGTCTGCAGTTATGCATATAGATGTGCACTTGTGTTAGGACATGTGTGTGTATGTGTGTTTGAGTGTTGCTGCTGCTGCTGCTAAGTCACTTCAGTCATGTCCAACTCTGTGCGACCCCGTAGACGGCAGCCCACCAGGCTTCCCTGTCCCTGGGATTCTCCAGGCAAGAACACTGGAGTGGGTTGCCATTGCCTTCTCCAATGCATGAAAGTGAAAAGTGAAAGTGAAGTCGCTCAGCCGTGTCCGACTCTTAGCGACCCCATGGACCGCAGCCTACCAGGTTCCTCCATCCATGGGATTTTCCAGGCAAAAGTACTGGAGTGGGGTGCCATTGCCTTCTCCGGTGTTTGAGTGTATATAAATATAATTTGGCATTTGGGTTTTCTGGCTTTCGTTTTGTATTTAATTCATCCTTCATCAAAATTCTAGGTACATACTGGAAACATATATTAAATAAACTGCAACTGCCCATAAGCATAGCTTGAGCAAGCAGACAAAAGTAAGAGTTTTTTTTCCCTACTGTGTATTGATGGCACTCCCTACAAGCACTCTATGTAAAGTAAAAATAACAATGACAAAGAAAACTTATATAACTGTATGTTTTAAAAGACAAAAATAATATCTTATAGACTGTCTTAGAACTTTAAATATGATCACTTTCAATCATGTTCTTTGTGAAATGGTAGATCAGACACCTACAAGAACAAATTTTCTGGAGTTTACCTCGGCTGCTCTGTGTTTATCTCCCCACACCGTGGTTATGATTTTATTAATGACAGGACTCTGTTACATTTGCTATCATGGATTTCAGATCATTTTACTTCACAGAATTGCTCACTGATGCTATTTCAGTTTGTGGTCTAGTAGTGGATTTAATGGACTGCTTAAAATACAGCACACTTTCACCTCATCTGTAAGTTTATCTGCCATATAATGTAGTCTGTTATTGGCTCCCAAGCATCATAAGCAAAGCACAACTAACTTATCTCAACGTTTCAAACAATCTATGTAAAATATGCTAATCACATCTCTCAGTTATCAGATTGTCACACACTTATATGTTTACAAACCAGCCAATTATGTTTAATAAATTTAATAATTACTGAATATCTCACTATTTTTACCCCTGGTGACTCAGACAGTAAAGAATCCACCTGCGATGCAGGAGACCTGGGTTCAATCCCTGGGTTGGAAAGATCCCCTGGAGAAGGGAATGGACACCCACTCAAGCATTCTTGCCTGGAAAATCCTATGGACAGAGGTGCCTGGCAAGCTACAATCCATGTGGTCGCTAAAGAGATGGACACGACCGAGTGACTAACACTTTCACTATCTATACCAATTGATCAGTGCTAGGAGATATTTAGAAGTTTAACACTTAATGGGTTAATATAACTATGATATAAAGTTGAAAACCAATGAAGCATAGTGATAAGACAAATTACAAGAAAGGTACTATAAATGATTTACCGATTACACCAAGTGAGAGACATATTAAGTAAGAAAACTGATGAGTATATAATCTTACAACATTACAAACAAACTTTTAAACAGAAAAATCACCTCACACTTTGTCTAGATAATTTGGTCATTGTTATGGTTCAGATAAATCATTATTTATAGATACTTTCAATAGTTAATTGCCTGAACATTCTGAGACTAGAAAAGCATAATTCTAATGAAATGGCATCTGAGTTGATTTATTTGTAGAAATAGAAACGGACACATGGAAAATGTCTACTCTCTTATCTTCCCACCCAAGAATCACATCACCTAACACAATGAGGAAGCAATGCATCACTATTCATGTTTACAATCATGCTAGCTTTGTCACTTTGAAAATGTCCAATGAAGTCTCGAAGGATTCATTTCAGTTTAAAGACAAGATCTAATCTCAAACGAATACTATTTGTTTATTTTCCTAGGTTTTTATGCTGTCTTGTTTTTTTCCAATAATTTATTTTAATGTGATATAAATATGATAACATGCACAGAAAAGTCTACAGATCAGTAAGTTGTGAAAAATGCATATAGCCTTGTATATACTTTTTGAAACAATCTTGAAAAACGTATACTTTTTCAAGATTGTTCCCTTCTGTCCCTTCCAGTCGATCTGCTATACTTTCTGCTTCCAGATATTATTTATACCATCATAGATTTATTGCCTGCTCTAGAGCTTAATATGGAGAAGGCAATGGCACCCCACCCCAGTACTGTTGCCTGGAAAATCCCACGGACGGAGGAGCCTGGTAGGCTGTAGTCCATGGGGTCGCTTAGAGTCAGACACGACTGAGCGACTTCCCTTTCACTTTTCACTTTCATGCATTGGAGAAAGAAATGGCAACCCACTCCAGGGTTCTTGCCTGGAGAATCCCAGGGACGGGGGAGCCTGGTGGGCTTCCGTCTATGGGATCACACAGAGCTGGACATGACTGAAGTGACTTAGCAGCAGCAGCAGCAGCAGCAGCAGAGCTTCATAACAGTGGAGCTGGACAGTCTGTTCTCTTTTGTGTTCCACTTCTATTTCTCACCAAAATGGTTTTCGGTGATTTTTTTGATGCATTTTTATTGTTGCATATATCAACAGTTTGTTCCTTTTTGTTGCTGAGTAGTATTCAGTTTTACTAATATCCTACAGTTTATCCATTCTTCTGTTGATGGATACCTAGTGTTGGTTATTTCCAGACTTTTCCTCTTAAAAATAAAGCTACTATGACAATTCCTAGTTAAGGTATTTAGCATTCTTGTTTTTATTTCTCTTAGATAAATAACTAGAAGTGAAATTCATAAGTCATAGTTTTAAGAAAATGTCAAGCTATAATTTTTTTAAATAGGTTATGCTTCCATTGGCAATTTAGGAGTCTCAGTTGCACTGTTGGTTTTTTTGAATTACTATTCTAGTGTATGTGTAGTGTTATACTATTGTGGTTTTAATTTTTCTTTCTTGCTAACAAATGATGTTGAATATTTTTATATGCTTTTTGGCCATTTGAGCATATTCATTTATGAACTGTTTAAAATTTTTCTTACATAGTTTTGTCAATATAATATTATAGCAGAAAGAGTGACAATGTTAAAAATAGGAAATTATTTCTATGCCTATATAGTCATGCACAAATCTTTGTTCTACACCTTTGAACTAAAACTGTGTTCTTGGCTTATCTAAATTTTGTAGTTACAAAAAAAATAAAGTCTTCTCTGCAATTTCCCCTTTTATATGTGTATGTTTTCCCAATATATCAATGGATGACAGATATTCTTTAGATTTCAATAATTTAACCATATTTTCTATTAAATCAACATTCCAGATATACTATTTCATTATCATTTTCTTTCTATAATATTATACAGTGATTTTACATCTATATAATTAACTTCTAAATTCTCTGATTCCAATACTATGAATTTCATGATTATCCATTGAACTAAACTATCTTTGATTGTACTCAATACAAAGCTTTGTAAGTAATAGTGATATCACTATATTAATTATATAACATTTAATGTTGCATTTTAAGTAGTAAGATTATTGCATTACACACATACTGTTAGTCATTCTTAAAAGCTGATATTTGATATTTTAATCATCCATGGTTTCTAAAGTGCTTTTTTGTAGTACCTTAAAATGTCAGGTGAAGAGCATACTGAAGAAACACTTCCTTTATATAGCGAAGATTTCTGTTCATGCAAATCGTGCTGGCAACCATATTTGTACCTATATGGAAGCAAATGTTGAGAGAATACGATGCCAAGAAGCAGAGATGGGAAACTGGGCCATGGAAACTTTTAATTTTCTGTGTCCAGTTATCTCTTGTTCCAGATGCATTCGGTCTTTGCTATGAGTAGCCTACATTTTCCCCATATGTTTTCTGCTACATGTATGTATTTGACAATAACATAAAGAACATTTGCTATGGGCCAGGTACCAACAAAAGCAATTATTGACCCAAGACAAAGTTATGAGGTAGATACTGTTATATCTCCAATATTACAGATAAGGAACCCTCAGAGAATTTAAGAAATCTGCCCTTTTCAGTTATCTGTTGCTGCATAACAGACCACCCAAAACTTAAAAGGACAGCTGTTTATTTGCCTATGATTCTGAAGGGTCAGTACTTTCGTCTGGGCTCAACTAGGTAGTTCTTTGATCAGTTTCACCTGGGATCACTCTTGCAGCTTCGAACACCTGGTGGCTGTACTGGGCAGCACGGTCTCAAATGGTTGTGTATATATAATTGTCAGTCAAATCTGGCTATCAGCTCCAGACCTTTGTTTTCCTCTGCACGACAGCCACCCCTAGGGGGCTAGACCTAGTTTTTTGTTTGTTTGCTTGTTTGTTTTAGATGGATTCTCTCATAGGAATGGTTCAACACTATGGGAATATGAGCCACAATTCTTCCTAAAACTTAGGCTCTGCAATTTGAGCAATAAAGCATATTCTATATTCTGTTGTTCAAAGCAAATCAAAACACAAATCCAGAAATAAGGAATGGGAAAATAGATTATACCTCATTATAGATGTGGTAAACCTACATTATAAAAGTGAAAGTGAAGTCACTCAGTCGTGTCCAATTCTTTGTGACCCCATGGACTGTAGCCTACCACGCTCCTCCGTCCATGGGATTTTCCAGGCAAGAGTACTGGAGTGGGTTGCCATTTCCTTCTCTAGAGGATCTTCCTAAAGAAGTGTGCTTTTAAGGAGAGGGCATTATCTTGGTCATTTTTGCAAATATTCTATCACATTGAACAAAGTCCCATAGATAACAAGTTTTAGCAGCACAGTTGTAATAACTATACTACAATGCTTTTCATGTAAAAAAATCTAACTTAATAGGAGACATACCTACCTTCATAAAAGGAGTATAATATTTTTTTACCTCTCTTTATCTCATGATATAATATAAAATAAAAATTATAGTGTATAATCACTAAATTATAAAATAAAAATATACATATTCATACAGGTACACACAGAGTGATTTACTATTTTATTCTTTCCCTATATTAAAGTATTTAAGTTTATGTGCTCTTAAATTAAGAATTGGTATATTTGCACATTGTAGTGGTTAAATTACGTTTTTAGTACATTCACATTTTTAGGTTGTCAGCATTTTAAGCTCCTTGCGATCAATAAAATACATAACAGAAATATAATAGTGAGATCAGTGAAAGCAAAAGTTGTTTATTTGAAAATATGAACAAAATTGACAAACATTACCTAAAATGATCAAGAAAATGAAAGATAAAATACAGATTTACAAAATTGAGGATAAAAATGGGAGGAAACTCACTAAAACTTGTGAAAATATTTTAAAAAAGGAAATATTACATTAAAAACTTCATGCCAATAAACTAGTCAATTTAGATGACAAGCAAAAGCTTCCAGATAAAAGTAAAATACCAAAACTGAATTGAAGAGAAATAGAAGGCCACCTATTTTTCACAAAATCTTCCAGAAAATAAAAGAGGAACACATTATAACTGATTTTATGAGGCCAATATTACCCTGACAACAAAACTAGATAAAGCCATGTTAAGAAAATTAAGGACTGATACCTATCATGGACACAAGATGCAAATTCTTGAAAAGCCAAATTTAGCAACATATAAAAATTATTGTGGGCTTCCCTGGTGGCTCAGTGGTAAAGAATCCACCTGCCAATGCAGGAGATGTACATTTGATTCTTGGGTGGGGAAGATCCCCTGGAGAAGGATATGACAACCCACTCAAGTATTCCTGCTTGGGAAATCCCATGGACAGAGAAACCTGGCAGCCTAGAGTACATGCGATCGCAAAAAGAGTTGGACAAGACTTAGCAACTACAACAATAACAACAATGATGATTATATACCATGACCAATTGGGATTCATCCCAGGAAATCAAGACTGGTATAAGATCCTATACTATGACCAGGTATATCTAGTATGAACTACCATATTACACTGTATTATGTTATAATACAATAAAACACGAGACCTGGACTTTTATCTCAGGAAATTTATATTTTATAGAAAGAGAAATACAAATGAAGAAAAGTATATTTTGAGATGTTTATAACCACTTAGAAGTTAAGTGAACAGTTTTATGATTTGAAGGGAGAGGTCTACTTTAGATATTATGATCAGAGAAATCCTCTCTGATAATATTTGCTCATTATCTCACATCATTCATAGTATATATTATGTATTAATAGGCCAGACATCTTTGCTAAATATTAAAAGTCACAAATAACTTAAAATATTTTCTGCTCAGATGACTTGTAAGGAGATAAGTGGATACCCAATTAGTGAAAATGAAACTATGGAATTTGAAAAGCAGTATTTCAATTAGCAGTCACTAATTATAAACAGCTTCAAGATTAAGCGTTCATATCAAGACAGACAATGTACTGAGGAAATTGCAAGCCTTATCCCTCTCATACACTGCTCACAACAGCTCTGCTATTGTTTTTAGCAGATGCAGAAGCAAGACTTATTAGAAAATACTTGAAACACTTGACTGAGATGCTACTGTAGGGGAGGTGTGGATGTGGGTGTATAACCTAATTCCATCTCACTTTAACATCTGTACACTCTTCAGTAAGTATTCTGTGTTCTGATTAAAAACATGAATAATAGAGCAAAAGAGAATAACATTCCTAAGGTGAAGTACAATACATACTGGATGATGCAACAAAAGCATACCAATGAATTAACAGTTGAACTTGATAACACAAGTGTCATTTGTGATGAAGAATCAAAACCTATTACCATTATCAAAGCATATTTTACTCAATTAATTGCAATTAATATTTTTTTCATTTTGAGATTTCACAGAAAATAGCCTACCTACCTAGGTATAATTCTGTGAGCTGAAAGACAATCATGAAGAATAAAATGTAAACAGATGATGCAGAGGAAAAGACACAAAATTGTATGATAGAAGCCTAACTGTGAAATTTAATTCTAAAATCTGCTGACTTTATTAATTGTACTACAGTGTCCTCCAGTGCAAAATAAATACATGTTAAACTAAATCCAGTGAAGGCAATGGCAACCCACTCCAGCGTCCATGGGGATGCTAAGAGTCCAACATGACTGAGCAAGTTCACTTTCACTTTTCACTTTCATGCATTGGAGAAGGAAATGGCAACCCACTCCAGTGTTCTTGCCTGGAAAATCCCGTGGACGGAGGAGCCTGGTAGGCTGCAGACCATGGGGTCTCGAAGAGTCGGACACGACTGAGTGGCTTCACTTTCACTTTTCCCTTTAATGCATTGGAGAAGGAAATGGCAACCTACTCCAGTGTTCTTGCCTGGAGAATTCCAGGGATGGGGGAGCCTGGTGGGCTGCCGTCTATGGGGTCACACAGAGTTGGACACGACTGAAGCGACTTAGCAGCAGCAGCAAAACTAAATCTCTAAGTCATTATTGTAGAAAGCTTATTCAATTATTTTTTAAAACTACAATATTAAATTATTGTTTAAATACAGTTTAGTTTTAAAGATTTTATTATTATGATGTTTTTATTCTTGATGTTCTAGATACTGTGGATTGTCTTTCTCAATTTCTATTTCTCACTTCCTTCTTCGTTGTATCTTTGAGTCTGGATTTAAGAAAAATCCAAAAATGTGCTTAAATTTGGAAGATAAAAATGAAGTGGAGGCCAATATCCTGAATATGTTTATCTTTTGTGATGGCAAAACAGGGTTGTACACATATGAAGGTTTCCTGTAGCCACCACTTAGGTCTCTTCATCAGCTTCCACTGTGTTAAGAGATACCTGCGGCATCACTAAGTGGTAGCTTCTTGATACTGGTTTTTCATCCCTTGACCTTCATTTTTCAGGTGTGTATGCTTGATGTCATGGCTCCAGTTCTCAGTGGTAGATAGTAAGAGAATGGGAGTTATTCCTTATTGTTATCTAAGAGCCTGTCCTTCAGTGTTTATGATTTGTGACAGAAACTGTTTAAAACCACCTGTTTAAAAATGGTTTCTGTGTCCTGTACTTGACTTGGCTGATAACAGCAGTTGTTGCAAAAACAGATATTCAAGGATGAGAATATTTTTGTTGTTGTTTGTTTTGATTTGTTTTATTTGGCCTACTTGGATATGAGTTGATCTGGTGGTTATAACTGGAGGATGACAGCTGTACAGGCTATGGAAAGCAGTGACAGAAAAAGTAGTAAGGGAGACATGACTTCAGTGAAGAGTCCCTGTTCAATAGAGTGTTACGGTGAAGATGAGGATGATAAGAACTGGGAGATGGGCTAGTTGCCTCTGACACTACAAAGCTTTAAGAAAGACACCTGCAAGCTCTGAGCTGTCTATTCATAATTTAAGATATTTTTTTTTCTGTACTTAGTAGTATTAGGGTAATAAAAACACAGATCAGATACACCGTTTTATCCATTTATGGAATTTATAAATAAATTGTTGTTCTCTTATGTGAAGGCTGGAACACTGACTGGGACATAGTGGCATTGGAGAACTGGAATGGCATCCTTTATGTGAAGTTATCTGGATACAAGTTGTGTGACTCCCTAGCCCTTGTTCTTCTTCTGGCTAATGGGTGTGCATGCTGTGGTGGAGAGCTTTAGTCATTCACCTGAGCTTTTTGCTTTGCAATGACACACCAGTTCTTCTCACTAACCACTCTTACTGCCTCATAGCCTCTAGCCAGATAAACTGATTCTGATAGCATTATGTCCCAGAAAGTGAAGTGACAATGTTAGTCACTCAGTCATGTCTGACCCTTTGCAATCCCATGGACTGGACTGTAGCCTGCCAGGCTCCTCTGTCCATCGAATTCTCCAGGAACGAATACTGGAGTGGGTAGCCATTCCCTTCTCCAGGGGATCTTCCCAACTCAGGGATCAAACCCAGGTCTATATTGCAGGCAGATTCTTTATTGTCTCAGCCACCAGGGAAGCCCAGGGGATAACCAGAAGCAAGATCAAGATAAATATACTATATGCCACATATTACATTCTTTCAACATTTATTATTGGCAAAGATCTGATAAATTTAGTTGGAGCTGCATTCTAAATGTGACAGAAAAGAAATAAAATGTCAGATTAGGGCAACTTAATCAATATGGCTATACTTACATACGATTCTAATTGTAATGTGCCAGTCTGAGCAACAGGAGGAGTACTTCAAGCACCTTGTCCAATTGTTTGACTAAACCTAGTCTTACAGGTAGCTCCCACTAAATGTATATGAGACACCAGGCATTTGTTGGCATAACTTACATGTGTAACTGTTCACTGGCTCCAAAACAATGTTAACCTCTGCAGATCTGTAATACCACTGTGCTCTATCAGAGGTGGGGCTTATAGTCATGTAATAAGCTCTGAGTCTTATTCAGAGTAGATTCTGTATGGAGAAGCTAAAGATTTGCCCTGAAACCTTCCCCTCCCTGGGCTTCTCTGGTGGCTCAGAGGGTAAAGAATCTGCCTGCAATGCAGGAGATCTGAGTTTGATCTCTGGGTCAGACAAACTCCTCTGGAGAAGGGAATGGCTATCCATTCCAGTATTCTTGCCTGGAGAATTCCAAGGACAGAAGAGCCTGGCAGGCTAGTCCATGGTTTTACAAACAGCTGGACACGACTGAGCACTGACTCTTTCATCTTCTTCCCACTCCTCCCTGTCGAAAGAGAACAATAAAAGGAGTGCTGTATTCCTTGGGGACTTTCAGAGAGTCTTAGCACAACTCCATTTAGCATGTCTGTTTGGCTCTTGCAGATGAAACATGGCAGGAATGGGAGATAACCACATAAAATCTGATGATGACTCCAATTGTTCCAGATGTAGTCTCTTTATAGGAGCAATTAACTTTGCCCCCGGCACCTATCATGCAGCTATCAAACTGCCAAAAGATTTTGCTTTCTATCAATAAGTAGAAAACATGAGCAGCAATTGGCTTTCAACTTGTAATGACAGCACTAACACTCTATTGTCTCTTTTCTTTTTATAATTCTCTCTCATAATTTAGTTTACGAAATCTAGATTAACCCAGCATCTCAAAAGACATTATGCTGGCCCACCACATTAATGTCTACACATTGACAGGATAGGCACAGTTTATATCCTCTAACATTTGACAAGAAAAAAAAAAATGCTTGTTAGAGAGGGATGTATGTGTGCTAAGTTGCTTCAGTTCTGTCTGACTTTTTGCAACCTATGGACTATAGCCTCCCAGGCTCCTTTCTCCATGGGATTCTCCAGGCCAGAATACTGGAGTGGGTTGACATGCTTTCCTCCAGGGGATTTTCCTGACCCAGAGTTTGAACCTGCATTTCCTGCAGCTTCTGCATTTCAGGAGGACTCTTTATCTCTGAGCCACCAGGGAAGCCCTAAAAGGAGATAAAACCTATCAAATTTCAATTTCATAACTCAGTTACGATTATTGGTGTTTCCTGGCCGGAGTCAAATTAGAGTTACTCTAAAGTAAAAGACAAGGATGGTGTCTGTTATGCTCCCTAGGACTAGGCAAGTGGCACATGGCTCATTTGTCATCTTTTAACTTGAGAAGTATATGACAAATTAAATGTGCTGTATTTTGCAAATTAGTTTTTGAAGGCTACAAGCTTTTGAATTTGGGGTCCAGTCCTTAGAAAGACTCTAAGAGCTGGCCCAAGTTTTAGTGAATGCATCTTTGTCACATATGACTTGGCAGAACTAATAATACTCAAATTTTCTGTAGCAAATGAAGAAGTGCCTTCAGTCTATTGTGAGTCCTCAAAGAGAATTAGAGAGTGGACCCTTAGGGTTTGGAGAAGATCCTCTTTGAGCACTAGGAAAATCTAAAGACCACTGTCTTACAACTGAACATATGCAAATAAATGGGCATTATCTAATTCACCAAGTCACAAATGCATGAGCTGCATTCCTGTACCATCAGGTGAAAATGTCATAGTGAAAAATGGCTTCAAGCTTGTCCCAAAAGTACAAAAAAGTTGCTCAAGCCAGTGGATCATGCTCCCAGAGCACCTATTTCTGGTACACAGCCCCTCACTCTCAACTTACTGCCATGGTCTCTTAGGGAGTTTGCTACGTGTTAACTATGGAAGGTGACATTTTAGTCTGCTTTGCAGTTGGTTCTGCATGATAAGTTGTCACCAGCTTGAGGTGGAACACTACAGTATTGAAATCTCGTTCATGAGAATAACTGAATTTACAGTAAGAGGCAAAAGAATGGACTGATTAGCATGGATTTTACTGGTTTTCCTCTGTATTCCAGCCATGAGCCATGATAGGGATAGCCATGAGCATCTGGCCTTTCAGAATGCTAGAATGACCTTCTGAAGAATGCAGAATCCAAGTACCAAGAGAATGGATCTAGGCATGGCATTTTTATACATCATGCAATCCACTCATAAACCATTTTTTATTCCTATCCACAAGACATTATACATCAACAGTTTAAGATTTTTCTTGGCTTTTTTTCAACAGCTTTATTGTGGTGTAATTGATATACAAAGAACTGCACACATTTATTTTGTACAATTTAATGAGTTTGAACATGACCAAATACCCATTACCTTGATTGTGGTGATGACCACAATCAAGGTAATGATCATATCCAACACTGTCCAAAGTTTCCTTATGTCTATTTTGTGGGTGTGCATAAGGACACTTAACATGAGATCTACCCTCTTAACAAATTTTGAAATGCTCAATACCATATTGTTAACTAAAGGCAGTATATTGCACAGCAGATTTCTAGAATTTATTCATCTAGCATAACTGAAATGTTATACCTGTTGAACAACTACTCCCCATTTCTCCCATTCCTCAATCCATGGGAACCACTACTGTATTCTCTTCTTCTATGAGTTTGACTATTTTAGGTGCCTCATGTAAATACATTCATTCAGTATCTGTCCTTCTGTGTTCACTTATTTTATTTCACACAATGCCCTCCATCCTTATTGTGTCAAATGGAAATATTTCCTTTTTCTAAAAGGCTGAATAGCATTCTATTGTATGTATTTAACACATTTTCTTTGTTCATCTCTTGAAAACACTTGAGTTGTTTCCATATCTTGGCTACTTTGGATAATACAGCAATGAAACTGGGAGTGCAGTTATCTCTTCAAAATCCTGATTTTAATTATTTTGGATACACACCCAGAGTGGGATTGCTGCATCACAATGTGAATATGAAAAGATATACAACATAATTCATAATCATGAAAATACAAATAAAAACTACAGTAAGATATCATCTCATATCTGTTATGATGGTTATCAAAAAACAAAAGATCACAAGTATTGTTGAGGACGTAGAGAAATTGGAACACTTAAACACTGTTGGTGGTAATGTAAAATGGATTTGTGTCTTTCCCAAATTCATTATATTGATGCCCTAATCCCCAAGTGATGCTATTTGGGAAATGGGCCTTGGGAAGTAATTGACTTAGTTGAGGTCATGAGGATGGGGCCCTCATGATGGAGTTGGTGCACTTATAAAGAGAGACACTAGCGTTTACTTGCTCTCTTACACTTTCATTTGAGTACATATCAAGATGACAGTATATCTAAGCCAGGGAGGCAGATCTCATCCTACCATTCTAGCATCCCTGATCTCAATTTTCAGCCTTTGGAACTCTGAGAAAATACATTGCTGTTGTTTAAGTTACTGATCTATGATATTTTGTTACGGCAGTCCAAGACGACTATCCATATCCTCTCTCTCTCTCTCTATATATATACACACACACATATACATATGGCATATATATACATATGTATATATATATAATGTCTTCATTTCTTATTTTTATTTTGCTAGGCCAGTGGTAGCAAATATGAAAATTTAGTTCCTAGACTAAAGGATATCAAGGTCATACTAGATTTTGACAGTTACAGAAAACAAATGAGCACCACCATCTTTCTGCTGAAAATCTATGTCATCATTCAGTGAGAGTCTGTTCTGGAAGCAACAAAGCTATTTTTATTCAATTTTTCTGATCCTTTTCCCATAATTATGAAGTTGAGGCAAATAATTATATCAGTTGCCTCAAAATAGTACCTATCTTGATGAGTCTATTTTCTCTTGTTTAAAGAGACATTCATGAGCTTCAAAGTAAAACTTGCCCCTTCTGACTTTCAAAAAATTTCATTTGCTCAGGGAGTAAAAAAAAAAAAAAAAAAAAATCCTGCTTAAAATTTTGATTTTATGCTTTGAAACATGAATAAAAAATTAAATGTGCTCAGAATCTGGCAGAATATATATATGTGTGTGTGTGTGTGTGTATACATTCAAAGAAATTGAAATTACTCAAAATTCTACTGTCAAAGGATATTAAGAGATAAACAGTCACTATTAATAATATTTTGTATAAGTGTCCTGATGATTTTAAGTATATTTATGACATTTTAAACAAAAATTAGAGTCTATTTTAAATACTGGGAAATACCACAGTGCTTAAAAAAGATTAATTTTCTAAGTATTCTCTCTTTGCTTTCAGACAAGGAAGCCTATAGAAAATATGTCAGTAAAATTAATATGTAGTTATAAAAGTTTAAAACATGAAAACTTACCATGATTTTTTTCTATTTTTTCCTCTTTATTCTCTCTTTCCTAATCAACAAAATTAACATCTTTTCCCTTGATTCACATTTGCTTCATTCATAAATACAGCTATCTTCCTCTCCTATTCTCCCTTGTCATTAAAAGACATTTTAGATCTTCATTTCCATATTTTTTCCAATTTTCCTGAGCTGATATAGCTTATTTTATCACATCTTTCATTCTCTAAGGTGCTGTAAGAAACTGAACAAGCTAAAAATCTTCAATATACAGTATTTTTAATATAACACTTTTGTCTTTTAAATAAGTCAATGTCACTATGGGAATTTCTGCCAAGCATTTCTAAAATAATGAAAGATAAACATCTAACGTTTCAATATTTTCATATGACAATACTAAAGAAATCTAGATAGTGAGTAACAAAGGCAAGAAATTCTGTCTTCCCCCTTACCCACAGACCTTTTACTCAGTATAAGGCTGAAAATATGCAACAACATTCCTGAATCTATTAGATAACCAAGTGACCCTAAATCATTTTCAAAAATTTAAAACTATAAATATATCTACTATTTTACCCGTGTCTCAGATGTTGGTAAATAATGATTTAGAGCACGACAGTCATAAAATAAGCATACATTAAACATATTTTTTAAAAGAATATTTACTTAAAAATTCATTTGGACCTGATCAAAGAAATAATTCAGTTCATTTCAGTTCAGTTGCTCAGTCGTGTCCAACTCTTTGTGATCCCATGAACTGCAGCATGCCAGGCCTCCCTGTCTATCACCAACTCCCAGAATCCACACAAACCCATGGCCATTGAGTCGGAGATGCCATCCAACCATCTCATCTTCTGCCATCCCCTTCTCCTCCTGCCCTCAATCTTTCCCAGCATCAGGGTCTTTTCCAATGAGTCAGCTCTTCACATCAGTGGCCAAAGTATTGGAGTTTCAGCTTCAACATCAGTCCTTCTGATGAACACCCAGGACTGATCTCGCCCAGAGAAATATCAATAACCTCAGATATGCAGATGACACCACCCTTATGGCAGAAAGTGAAGAGGAACTACAAAGCCTCTCGATGAAAGTGAAAGAGGAGAGTTAAAAAATTGGCTTAAAACTCAACATTCAGAAAAGTAAGATCATGGCATCTGGTCCCATCACTTCATAGGAAATAGATGGGGAAACAGTGGAAACAGTGTCAGACTTTATTTTTGTGGGCTCCAAAATCACTGCAGATGGTGACTGCAGCCATGAAATTAAAACACACTTACTCCTTGGAAGGAAAGTTATGACCAACCTAGACAGCGTATTAAAAAGCATAGTTCAGTCTTCACTTTGTCAGCAAATGTCCATCTAGTCAAGGCTATGGTTTTTCCAGTAGTCACGTATGGATGTGAGAATTGGACTATAAAGAAAGCTGAGCACGGAAGAATTGATGCCTTTGAACTGTGGTGTTGGAGAAGAGTCTTGAGAGTCCCTTGGACTGCAAGGAGATCCAACCAGTCCATCCTAAAGGAGATCAGTCCTGGGTGTTCATTAAAAGGAATGATGTGAAGAAATAATTATAAACAAAATTATTAAGCATTCTTATTTTATAAAAATGATATCAATGAACCTACTTGCAGGGAAGGAATGGAGATACAGATGTGGAGAATGGACTTGTGGACACAGTGGCATCAGGAGAGATTGGGATAATGGAGAAAATAGCATTTACACTATCATTTGTAGACGAGATACTTGGTGAGAAGTTGATATGTACTACAGAGAGCCAAACCTGTCAATCTGTGATTACCTAGAGGAGTGGGATCAGGGGAGGGGAGGGAGGGTCAAGGAGGGGATATATGTATAATTATGCTGATTGACATTGTTGTGTGGCAGAAACCAGTTCAACATTATAAAGCAATTTCCTTCCAATTAGAAAATAAGTTTTAAAATATTAATAAAATCCTATTTTAAATGCATTTTATTACTTAAATTCCTATATGTTCTATAATTAAACATCAATGTTTTCAGACTAATTTATGTCTGCTTAATAACTTTCATTGGAGAAGGAAATGGCAGCCCACTCCAGTGTTCTTGCCTGGAGAATCCCAGGGATGAGGGAGCCTGGTGGGCTGCCATCTATGGGGTCGCACAGAGTTGGACACGACTGAAGCAACTTAGCAGCAGCAGCAGCAGCAGTAACTTTAATAATTCTGCAACAATTTATTGTCAAAATCTTATTTCCTCTTAAAATTTATTTTATTAGATTTATAAAATTTGATTACTTTGTCATTAAGTTTAGAAAACAGACCTGTTTAGATGTTAAATATATCAATAGTACAATATACAAACTCAAATGAGCTTCATCAAATGATTTTATGAGATTATGCCCACTCAACATATGTCTAATAAGCACTTATAACTGGATAATAAAATGAGAATGATTATAATACAATGTATGATGATTTTCTTTAATAAATCTATTTCTTATCAGGAGATTAATGATTTATGGAAAGTCTCTCCAAATGAACTAGCTAATGTAGACAACATAGCATTTCCAGGATCAAGTATTTTTTGTGCTGTTTAATATTTTGTTGTGTTTGAAAATGAAAGTTCAACAAATAGCTGGAATATTAGTATTACAGATTCATGATCACCCAGCGCTCCTCTTACAGTATCCTTCTGAAAATGGCAACTGTCTTCTTGTATTTGATCTTTTCCAATGAGTAGGCTGTTTGCATCAGGTGGCCAAAGTAAAATTACCAAAAATTATTCCAAAATGTGGTTAAACAGCACAAATTTATTTCCTTATATTTCTGCAGGTTAGAATTTCAGATGGGTTTGACTGGGCTAAAATAAATGTATCAGCACTGCTATAGCCTTCCTGGATATTCAAAGGCAGCAACAGTACATTAAACATTATGCAGCCATCACTCTGCTTCTCCCTTGCTCTTCCACTTATAAGGATTCTGTGATTATATTGAAACAGCCCAAATAAGAATTTTCACTATCTTAGAATGCATCCATTTCTCTTGGTTGTCCCTTTTACTGGCATATAATTGTTCTTAGTGGTATCCTATTTTTGTATTTCTGTGGTTTCAGTTGTAACTACTGAAATTTATATTTATTTGGATATTCTTTTAGTCCAGATGCATATGGATAAAGATTTACCAATTTTGTTTATATTTTCAAAGAAACAACTCTTTGTATTCATAGTTTTTAAAGTTGATCTTTTATAGCAAGATTAAATCAGGAAGAAATACAAAATATAAACAAACCAAGTATGAGTAATGAAATTAAATCAGCAATAAAAAAAACTCCCTCCATAAATAAAAAGGTCCAAGACCAGATGGTTTCATAGATGAATTCTACCAAACACTTAAAGAATTAATCCCTATCCTTATCAAAATAGTCAAAAAAATTAAACAGAAGTAAATGCTTCTGGATCCATTACACAAGGCCAGTACCAACCTGTTACCAAAACCAGAAAAAAATACTGAGAGAGAGATGGAAAATTACAGGCTAATATCACTGATGAAAATAAATGCAAAAATCCTCAGCAAAATATTAGCAAACTGAATTCAGTTCAGTTCAGTTCAGTTCAGTCTCTCATTCGTGTCCGACTCTTTGAGACCCCATGAATCGCAGGACGCCAGGCCTCCCTGTCCATCACCAACTCCCGGAGTTCACTCAGACTCAAGTCCATCAAGTCAGTGATTCCATCCAGCAATCTCATCCTCTGTCGTCCCCTTCTCCTCCTGCCCCCAATCCCTCCCAGCATCAGAGTCTTTTCCAATGAGTCAACTCTTCACATGAGGTGGCCAAAGTACTGGAGTTTCAGCTTTAGCATCATTCCTTCCAAAGAAATCCCAGGGCTGATCTCCTTCACAATGGACTGGTTGGATCTGCTTGCAGTCCAAGGGACTCTCAAGAGTCTTCTCCAACACCACAGTTCAAAAGCATCAATTCTTTGGCTCTCAGCTTTCTTCACAGTCCACTCTCACATCCATACATGACCACAGGAAAAACCATAGCCTTGACTAGACAAACCTTTATTGGCAAAGTAGTCTCTGCTTTTGAATATGCTATCTAGGTTGGTCATAACTTTCCTTCCAAGGAGTAAGCGTCTTTTAATTTCATGGCTGCATTCACCATCTTCAGTGATTTTGGAGCTCAGAAAAATAAAGTCTGACACTGTTTCCACTGTTTCCCCATCATTTCCCATGAAGTGGTGGGACCAGATGCCATGATCTTCGTTTTCTGAATGTTGAGCTTTAAGCCAACTTTTTCACTCTCCACTTTCACTTTCATCAAGAGGCTTTTAGTTCCTCTTCGCTTTCTGCCATAAGGGTGGTGTCATCTGCGTATCTGAGGTTATTGATATTTCTCCCGGCAATCTTGATTCCAGCTTGTGTTTCTTCCAGCCCAGCGTTTCTCATGATGTACTCTGCATAGAAGTTAAATAAGCAGGGTGACAATATACAGCCTTGACATACTTCTTTTCCTATTTGGAACCAGTCTGTTGTTCCATGTCCAGTTTTAACTGTTGCTTCCTGACCTGCAAATATGTTTCTCAAGAGGCAGGTCAGGTGGTCTGGTATTCCCATCTCTTTCAGAATTTCCCACAGTTTATTGTGATCCACACAGTCAAAGGCTTTGGCATAGCCAATAAAGCAGAAATAGATGTTTTTCTGGAACTCTCTTGCTTTTTCCATGATCTGGTTCCTCTGCCTTTTCTAAATCTCAAAAACCACAGAATGATCTCTGTTCATTTCCAAGGCAAACCATTCAATATCACAGTAATCCAAGTCTATGCCCCAACCACTAATGCTGAAGAAGCTGAAGTTGAACGGTTCTATGAAGACCTACAAGACCTTTTAGAACTAACACCCAAAAAAGATGTCCCTTTCATTATAGGGGACAGGAATGCAAAAGTAGGAAGTCAAGAAACACCTGGAGTAACAGGTAAATTTGGCCTTGGAATACAGAATGAAGCAAGGCAAAGACTAATAGAGTTTTGCCAAGAAAATGCACTGATCATAACAAGCACCCTCTTCCAACAACACAAGAGAAGACTCTATACAGGGACATCACCAGATAGTCAACACCAAAATCAGATTGATTATATTCTTTGCAGCCAAAGGTGGAGAAGCTCTATACAGTCAGCAAAAACAAGACCAGGAACTGACTGTGGCTCAGATCATGAACTCCTTATTGCCAAATTCAGACTTAAATTGAAGGAAGTAGGGAAAACCACTAGACCATTCAGGTATGACCTAAATCAAATCCCTTATGATTATACAGTGGAAGTGAGAAATAGATTTAAGGGCCTAGATCTGATAGATAGAGTGCCTGATGAACTATGGATGGAGGTTCGTGACATTGTACAGGAGACAGGGATCAAGACCATCCCCATGGCAAAGAAATGCAAAAAAGCAAAATGGCTGTTTGGGGAGGCCGTACAAATAGCTGTGAAAAGAAGAGAAGTGAAAAGCAAAGGAGCAAAGGAAAGATACAAGCATCTGAATGCAGAGTTCCAAAGAATAGCAAGAAGAGATAAGAAAGCCTTCCTCAGAGATCAATGCAAAGAAATAGAGGAAAACAACAGAATGGGAAAGACTAGAGATCTCTTCAAGAAAATTAGAGATACCAAGGGAACATTTCATGCAAAGATGGGCTCAATAAAGGACAGAAATGGTATGGACCTAAGAGAAGCAGAAGATATTAAGAAGAGATGGCAAGAATACACAGAAGAACTGTACAAAAAAGATCTTCATGACCCAGATCATCATGATGGTGTGATCACTGACCTAGACCAGACATCCTGGAATGTGAAGTCAAGTGGGCCTTAGAAAGCATCAGTAGAAACAAAGCTAGTGGAGGTGATGGAATTTCAGTTGAGCTATTTCAAGTCCTGAAAGATGATGCTGTGAAAGTGCTGCACTCAATATGCCAGCAAATTTGGAAAACTCAGCAGTGGCCACAGGACTGGAAAAGGTCAGTTTTCATTCCAACCCAAAAGAAAGGCAATGCGAAACTGAATTCAGCAATTCATTAAAAGGAACATATACCATGATCATGTAGGATTTATCCCAATGATGCAAGAATGGTTCAATATTCACAAATCAGTAAATGTGACACAGAATATTTAAAATTTGAAGAGTAAAAATAGAGCTATTCCAATAATGCAGGAAGAGCTTTTGACAAAAATTTAACATACACTTATGATAAAATAACTCTCCACAAAGTGGATAGAGAGGGAATATGTCTGTGTTTAGTCACTAAGTTATGTCCAACTCTTTTGTGACCCCATGAGTTGTAGCACACCAGGCTCTTCTGTCCATGGAATTTCCCAGGCAAGAGTACTGGAGTGGGTTGCCATTACCTTCTCCAGGGCATGTTCCCAACCCAGGGATAAAACCCATGTCTCCTGCTTGACAGGCGGATTCTTAACCACTGACAACTGGGAAGCCTATATCAGATGATGAATGTTCATAAAACTTATCATGGTAATCATTTCATGATGTATCATCATCCACTACACCTTAAGCTTTTACAGAGCTCTTTGTCAATCTTATCTAAATAAAGGTGAAAAAATATAACTTCACCATCTCAAGGTCAGCAAATTAACACCCTTAATTAGACTTGCAATGTAATTGCACTTTTTCTTTTTTTTCTTTTTTTCCTTCTTTTTTTTATTTTATTTTTTAACTTTACAATATTGTATTGGTTTTGCCATATATCAACATGAATCCACCACAGGTATACACGTGTTCACCATCATGAACCCTAATCCCTTCTCCCTCCCTATACCATCCCTCTGAGTCTTCCCAGCGCACCAGCCCCAAGCATCCAGTGTCGCGCATTGAACCTGGACTGGTGACTCGTTTCATATATGATATTATACATGTTTCAATGTCATTCTCCCAAATCATCCCACCCTCTCCCTCTCCCACAGAGTCCAAAAGACTGTTCTATACATCAGTGTCTCTTTTGCTGTCTCAATTCTGAAAGAGATGGGAATACCAGACCACGTGACCTGCCTCTTGAGAAATTTGTATGCAGGTCAGGAAGCAACAGTTAGAACTGGACATGGAACAACAGACTGGTTCCAAATAGGAAAAGGAGTACATCAAGGCTGTATATTGTCACACTGCTTATTTAACTTCTATGCAGAGTACATCATGAGAAACGCTGGACTGGAGGAAGCACAAGCTGGAATCAAGATTGCCGGGAGAAATATCAATGACCTCAGATATGCAGATGACACCACCCTTATGGCAGAAAGTGAAGAGGAACTCAAAAGCCTCTTGATGAAAGTGAAAGTGGAGAGTGAAAAAGTTGGCTTAAAGCTCAACATTCAGAAAACGAAGATCATGGCATCCGGTCCCACCACTTCATGGGAAATAGATGGGGAAACAATGGAAAGAGTGTCAGACTTTATTTTTCTGAGCTCCAAAAGCACTACAGATGGTGACTGCAGCCATGAAATTAAAAGACGCTTACTCCTTGGAAGGAAAGTTATGACCAACTTAGATAGCATATTCAAAAGCAGAGACATTACTTTGCCAACAAAGGTTCGTCTAGTCAAGGCTATGGTTTTTCCTGTGGTCATGTATGGATGTGAGAGTTGGACTGTGAAGAAGGCTGAGCGCTGAAGAATTGATGCTTTTGAACTGTGGTGTTGGAGAAGACTCTTGAGAGTCCCTTGGACTGCAAGGAGATCCAACTGGTCCATTCTGAAGGAGATCAGCCCTGGGATTTCTTTGGAAGGAATGATGCTAAAGCTGAAACTCCAGTACTTTGGTCATCTCATATGAAGAGTTGACTCACTGGAAAAGACTCTGATGCTGGGAGGGATTGGGGGCAAGAGGAGAGGGGGACAACAGAGGATGAGATGGCTGGATGGCATCACTGACTCGATGGATGTGAGTCTGAGTGAACTCTGGGAGTTGGTGATGGACAGGGAGGCCTGGCGTGCTGCGATTCATGGGGTCACAAAGAGACAGACATGACTGAGCGACTGATCTGATCTGAGACAGGGTTATTGTTACTATCCTTCTAAATTCCATATATATGCATTAGTATACTGTATTGGTGTTTTTCTTTCTGGCTTACTTCACTCTGTATAATAAACTCCAGTTTCATCCACCTCATTAGAACTGATTCAAATGTATTCTTTTTAATGGCTGAGTAATACTCCATTGTGTATATGTACCACAGCTTTCTTATCCATTCATCTGCTGATGAACATCTAGGTTGCTTCCATGTCCTTATCCATTCATCTGCTGATAGACATTTAGGTTGCTTCCATGTCCTGGCTATTATAAACTCTCACTGTTTGCAGATGACATGATCCTCTACATAGAAAACCCTAAAGACTCCACCAGAAAATTACTAGAACTAATCAATGACTATAGTAAAGTTGCAGGATATAAAATCAACACACAGAAATCCCTTGCATTCCTGTACACTAATAATGAGAAAATGGAAAGAGAAATTAAGGAAACATTCCATTCACCATTGCAACGGAAAGAATAAAATACTTAGGAATATATCTACCTAAAGAAACTAAAGACCTATATATAGAAAACTATAAAACACTGGTGAAAGAAATCAAAGAGGACACTAATAGATGGAGAAATATACCATGTTCATGGATTGGAAGAATCAATATAGTGAAAATGAGTATACTACCCAAAGCAATTTATAGATTCAATGCAATCCCTATCAAGCTACCAACGGGTATTCTTCACAGAGCTAGAACAAATAATTTCACAATTTGTATGGAAATACAAAAAACCTCGAATAGCCAAAGCGATCTTGAGAAAGAAGAATGGAACTGGATGAATCAACCTGCCTGACTTTAGGCTCTACTACAAAGCCACAGTCAGCAAGACAGTATGGTACTGGCACAAAGACAGAAATATTGATCAATGGAACAAAATAGAAAGCCCAGAGATAAATCCACGCACATATGGACACCTTATCTTTGACAAAGGAGGCAAGAATATACAATGGAGTAAAGACAATCTCTTTAACAAGTGGTGCTGGGAAAACTGGTCAACCACTTGTAAAAGAATGAAACTAGAACACTTTCTAACACCATACACAAAAATAAACTCAGAATGGATTAAAGATCTAAACGTTAAGACCAGAAACTATAAAACTCCTAGAGGAGAACATAGGCAAAACACTCTCCGACATACATCACAGCAGGATCCTCTATGACCCACCTCCCAGAATATTGGAAATAAAAGCAAAAATAAACAAATGGGGCCTAATTAAATTTAAAAGCTTCTGCACAACAAAGGAAACTATAAGCAAGATGAAAAGACAGCCTTCAGAATGGGAGAAAATAATAGCAAATGAAGCAACTGACAAACAACTAATCTCAAAAATATACAAGCAACTCCTACAGCTCAATTCCAGAAAAATAAATGACCCAATCAAAAAATGGGCCAAAGAACTAAGTAGACATTTCTCCAAAGAAGACATACAGATGGCTAACAAACACATGAAAAGATGCTCAACATCATTCATTATCAGAGAAATGCAAATCAAAACCACTATGAGGTACCATTTCACGCCAGTCAGAATGGCTGCATTCCAAAAGTCTCCAAGCAATAAATGCTGGAGAGGGTGTGGAGAAAAGGGAACCCTCTTACACTGTTGGTGGGAATGCAAACTAGTACAGCCACTATGGAGAACAGTGTGGAGATTCCTTAAAAAACTGGAAATAGAACTGCCTTATGACCCAGCAATCCCACTGCTAGGCATACACACCAAGGAAACCAGAATTGAAAGAGACACGTGTACCCCAATGTTCATCGCAGCACTGTTTGTAATTGCTCTGTTTCATGTTAATATAACATATTCGTAAGTTCTTGCAATTAAGGCATGGTATCTTTGGGGTCCATTATTTTGTCTACTACAGGTTTTGCTAGCAGTAAGTTAAATAAGGTAGCATAATTAGTAGATGCTTTGGGGAAGAGGAGAATTCTTTCTTATATCTTTATCTTTCATCTTTCCATGGTGTTTGAACTTTTATCATATACATGTATTTTTTTATGAAAATATATTTAAAATGTAATATTTTTTCTTTGACTGATTTCAAATGTTCAACTATGTATAAGTAAATATTTTTACTTATACATATATTAACTCCAGCTCAACTAGCAAATGGCTGATGAGAAATAGTTGTTGATTGAGGTTTTCTTTTGGGCTTTCCCTGATTGAATGAGCACTATGTTTAGAAATTCAGCTAACTCTAGCAAACCTAATGAGGTATTGGCATAGAAAATGGGACAATGACATTAACTACACCTGAGTATATATCCATCCTAAGTGTCCATGAACAGATGTGAAATACTATATATATATATATATAAAAGAATACATTAAAGGAGATCTTAAGCTCAGGATAGGAACATTTTTTTAATGATATAAACTTTAGAAATGAACTGCAGTCAAACATGAATGTTTTTATAAGAAAAGAAACCAAGGTTTAAATAAATTGTGAAGAATTTTCATTAGGAAATGGTATTAAAAAGCTATTTGAAGCCCAACCAATTTTCTTTGATCATAACTAATATTACCTTCAATTTAAGCGAAATACCATCTACTACACAATTTAAAAATCAGATTGCATTTTTTAATATTTTAGTGTGGATTCTTGTTACCTGAGTAATAGCTATGTGCATGCTTGTTTTATAGTAATATTGGCAGGAAGTACAAATATCTGTTAGGGTAAGTGAATTGGTGAACTAAAAAGCCTCTTGATGAAAGTGAAAGAGGAGAGTGAAAAAGTTGGCTTAAAGCTCAACATTCAGAAAACTAAGATTATGGCATCTGGTCCCATCACTTCATGGCAAATAGATGGGGAAACAGTGGAAACAGTGGCAGACTTTATTTTGTTGGGCTCCAAAATCACTGCAGATGGCGACTGCAGCCCTGAAGTTAAAAGAAGCATGATCCTTGGAAGGAAAGTTATGACCAACCTAGACAGTATATTAAAAAGCAGAGACATTACTTTGCCAGCAAAGTTCTATTTAGTCAAGGCTATGTATTGTCCAGTAATCATGCATGGATGTGAGAGCCGGACTATAAAGAAAGCTGAGCACTGAAGAATTGATGCTTTTGAACTGTGGTGTTGGAGAAGACTCTTGAGAGTCCCTTGGACTGCAGGGAGATCCAACCAGTCCATCCTAAAGAAGATCAATCCTGAGTGTTCATTGGAAGGACTGATGTTGAAGTTGAAACTCCAATACTTTGCCCACCTGATGCGAAGAGCTGACACATTTGAAAAGACCCTGATGCTGGGAAAGACTGAATGCTGGAGAAGGGGATGACAGAATGTGATGGTTGGATGGCATCACCGACTCAATGGACGAGTCTGGGTGAATTCTTGGAGTTGGTGATTGACAGGCAGGCCTGGCATGCTGCAGTCTTTGGGGTTGCAAAGAGTCAGACACGACTGAGCAACTGAACTGAACTGAACTGAACTGAATTGGTATTAAGATTAAGTTAGCCGTGAGTGTGTCACAGTGCTAGACAACTAGTCCATGATATTCATTGGAGGACTGATAGTGAAGCTGAAGATACAGTACTCTGGCTACTTGATGCCAAGAACCAAATCAAGGGAAAAGACCCTGATGCTGGGAAAGATTGAAGTCAAGAGAAGAGGGCATCAGAGGATAAGATGGTTAGATAGCATCACTGACTCAATGGACATGAATTTGAGCAAACTCTTGGAGATTGTGAAGGATAGGGATGTCTAGTGTTCTGTAATCCACGGGATTGCAAAAAGTCAGAAATGAGTTAGTGACTGAACAACAATGAAAATTTTTTACATATTGATAGTCTACCTATATGTACTAAGATGCCCTCTTTGTATTTTCTTGCCAATCCTTTGAAACAGTACAGATCCTATACATTTAACATTGTGTTTTAAACTTTCATGTACTATTATAACTCATTCAAATTTTCATACATATATATTATTTGTTTTGAAAAGGAAAAAAAAATGAAAGTGTTAGTCACTCAGTCATGTCTTTGTGACCCATGGACTATAACCTACCAGGATCCTCTGTCCATGGAATCCTCCAGGCAAGAATACTGGAGTGGGTAGCCATTACTTTTTCCAGGGGATCTATATATATATATATGACTATATATAATATATTCTCTGTATAAAATATTTATAAACTTTTAAATCAAAGGAAAAAATATATATATGTAACAGTTCACAAAACACAAAAATAAGTAAACAGAATTATCAATTATGAGAATAAATATACCAAAAAATGACTAACAATGTCATAAAATAGAACATTAGCACAAGAATCTAAAGCTCCTTCCCAATCACCACTCCCACACTGTTCCTCAGGTAACTGTTGTTTAGTTTGTAATATAGAAAATTAGTTTCCTCTATTCTTGAAATTTTTATGAATAAAATTAAGCAGCATGTATGCTGTATTTTGTATCTTTCACTAATTACTGTGAAATGTATCCATAAATTTTATGTACCACTGATTGTTTTTTTTATTACATTAAAATTTTACAGTTTGAGGCTACACAAGTGTTTTATTTTTCATCCTTCTGTAGACTAACAATGGGTGTTTATAGTTTGTGGTTATTATAAACAATGACACTCTGAGTATTTTTATAAATATTTTAGGTATACATCTATATTAATTTTTTTGTTGATACACATATAAGTTAAAGTTCTAGATCATAGGGTATATGTATTTTCAATAGTTTTACTATATAACATATACAAAAATAATTATACAGTTGTACTTTCACTAGCAATATATAATTGCCGTTATTCCATATCCTTGCCTGCTACCTACCTATGGCATTTATGTTTGTTAATGTAGATGAGCCCACTGTATGCATATTGGCAGTTTAGACAGAATTTTTGAGGAAATGTTTGTTTAAGTTATTTAACAACCTTTAATTTAACAACCTGCTTCACTGTCTATAATTAATTATGAAGATATTCTCCTATTTAAGATGTACCATACATCTGGAATTATCTTTGTATATTATGAGAATAATGGGTGAAGATTCTTTTGGTTTTACAAACCTATAGCTATTTAATTGGCCTGGGGTCATTTTGTCTAAATCATTTTGTAATAGACATGTTTGTGTGTAAATATACACACACATACATATGTGTGTATATGTGCATATATGTGTGTGTGTGTCTGTGTATGTGCATGTGTGTAGGTCAGATTCTTCACTCTTTATTGTGTACCATTAGTACATCTAATTATACTTGCCTTATACCATTAGTATATTAGTAATACCATCACACTGTTTTACCATGGTTGTGTAGTTAGTGTTAATAGTGCACAGTGAAAGTTCTGCAACTTCTTCAGTAACACCTTGGATGGTATTGGACACATGTATTTACATGTAAAGTTTGGATCCAGTTTAAATGTACATACACACACAAAATACATTGGGCTTTTGATTGAAATTCAATCTATGTATTTGCTTGAAGAATACTGACATTTTCATAACCATGTACCTTTCAATGTATGGATATGGCATAACAGTCCTATTAGTTTTTTTTTCCTCTCAAAAAGTATTATAAATTTTTAAATGTAGCTGTCTTTGTATATCTGAAATAATTTTTTTGCCTAAAATAATCCCTTTATACTTTTCTTTATAATGACCTGCTAAATTAATTTTTTCACTAATTTTTTAAAATTTCAACTTCATTTGTAAAATGGATGTTTTCCTATATAAAGAAATGTTACTTATTTTCTTTTTTTAGAAATGTCATTCCAAATTTTTCTGTCAATATCTTTTTTGAGAAGTCAACATCCAATTCATTGACGCTCTTTCAAGAGAAATTTGGCCTTTTCTTTTGACTATTTTAAAGATTCTACTTTCTCTTTAGTTTGCAGTCATTTGCATATTTTGTACTTACATATGGTTTCATTTGTTTTTGTCCTATTTCTGGCATTTCAATTAAACATATATTGTATTTTTTACTGCATTTCTTACATTATTCTTGAATTCCTTTTGGTACTTTTCATCATATTATTTCACCATCTTTGCACATTTTTTCAGCTGTATTCTAGTAACTGATTATTTCTTCAGCAGTTTCTTCATGTCATTAATCATATTCTTTAAGTATAAGCACAGATACAATACTAATATTTAGTCTACAAGTTTTACTTCTTCATTTTTCCTATTTTCACTTAATTTCTTGAATATATTTAAAAATATTTTAAATTTTCTATCTGGAAATTTCTGCATTTTGATTTTTGTGGTTTCAATATATCCTATATTTTACTGTTTGGGGACAATTATTTACTTTTTAATGACTATTTTTATACTTGCTTTAGCTTTATAAAGTGACAGAATATCAAATTTTGTTGAAAATAATGAAGGCTCTTGTTGATATTATGTTCCTCCAGAAAAAATTTTGCCAAAGGCAAAACTGAGTGAAAGGAAAGCTTCTTTTCTTGTGAGGTCTGGTTCTTTCTTGTCCTTGCTTGCGTCTTGGGTACAGCAGTAGAAGAGCCTGGCTATTTATCAGGACCCTCCTTTTTGGTGCCCTGTGGACTCCATTTTTTCCCCCTGCTCTAGTTCTTGTAAGTTAGTTTGCCTCTCAGTCTTTACACTGAAACTTCCTTAGAATTCATAACTGCCTCAAGCAGAGAAGCAGATCCAACTATTGGATTTTATGCTTTTGGTTCACAACCTTATTTCATTCTTAAAAAACTGACTGTCTTGCTAGTTTCTCAATGACTTCAGAGAGGTATTTTTATATTTTTCCCAGGTTTTGTGGTTGTTCTCAGCAGATTAACTACAAGCAGCATAAGCAGCCATTACCTGAAGGGGAATCAATGATTACCTTTAAATTTACCAAAAGCAGCAACATACATTCATTTTAGAAATTTTAGAAACATGAAAGAATGAAAGAGAGAGAGAGGGAGAGAGGGACAGACTATATGTATGCAAAAATGACAAAATAAAAATCACCCAATTTCAAATCAGACATACCCGATCACTATGAAAATATACAAGCCTTGTCACCGAGAATTTATATATATATATATATACACACACACACACACACACACACACAGTTATTTAGTAGTTCACATAAAGTAACCAATTTAGTAAAATGTCCAGCATCATTGACTTAAGTTCTTACATAACAATCTTAAATTACACCAACCTAATCTAAGTTTATCAGTCCTGACTGCAAAATCACGCAAAGAGAATCTCAAAGAATTTCAATATTTGACATGTAAAAAAAAAAGTTTATATTGCTGCTGCTAAGTCGCTTCAGTCGTGTCCGACTCTGCGTGACCCCATAGACGGCAGCCCAACAGGCTCCCCATCCCTGGGATTCTCCAGGCAAGAATACTGGAGTTGGTTGCCATTTCCTTCTCCAATGCAGGAAAGAGAAAAGTGAAAGTGAAGTCACTCAGTCGTGTCCGACTCTTAGTGACCCCATGGACTGCAGCCTACCAGGCTCCTCCATCCATGTGATTTTCCAGGCAAGAGTACTGGAGTGGGGTGCCATTGCCTTGTGATTCAATAATGGAATTCATATTAATCTCTATCATCAGCTACCCACATTTATTCATTCAAATCACTGACATGGGTCATGTTTTTCTAGCTCCTTAAATCAAATCTAAAATGAGTCACATTTCATCTTTTTGCATTTTATGATGATAAAATAAATATATGAATAATGCATTTGCTGGTCACTTTACTCCCCTGAATAGTCTTAGGCCATTTATTAATAAGTATAGTCTTATCAAATATTACAAATGCTAAGTTATTTAAAGACTGTCTCTCCTCTAGCTTGAACTTGGTCTAGGCTATGCATATTTTTGTTGTTGTATTTTTATTTTATTTTATTTTTTAACTAACACTTTTACTATTCAATTGGTGGGCTGCAGCCCATGGGGTCACAAAGAATCAGACACGACTGAGTGACTAAGCATAGCACAGACTGCTTCTAGATCCTTTAATGCTTAAGTGAGAAAAGAGAAACATACAAAATAGGAAGTTTCTTTCTCTGGTCCCACCAGTATAGTGTACTTGGTGGTTTTGTATTTTGAAGATATCTAAAAATGACTCTCTTTTGGTATGCTTAATGTCTTCCATAATGTCCTCCTATAGCTGAGATTCTTTAAATTGTCTGACTCTTGCTGACTACTTATGAATCCAACCTTGCTCATGATTTCCCAAAGCTTATTGTCATAATCTTTGTGAAATTTCAGTACCTTTTCAGTAGATTCCTGGTGGACTCTTGTCTCTTGAATCACTTTTTGGTTCATTATCTGCTCTTTGGCATATATTCTGACCCACCATCCATTTGTATGCAGTCTCTTAACACTCCAGGCTGTTCTGCTATTATAGATTAATTTAGCTGGATATTCACTCCTGCTTACCCTGCTCTTTAGGTGTAACCCAGATTTACAGTCCATTGTGTTTCTCAAAATTTAGAAGAAAATTATTATACACTTTATTGATCTATTTCTAGGTAAGAAGTCATGGGGCACCAACTCTGCTCCTGTTCTATATGGACTGGGTTTTGCAGGAAAATATCTTCAAAGAAAGCATTTTTTCTTATATAATATTGGTTAAATGATGGTCCATGGACTGTAACAAATTTCTGGACCTCTTCTGAGCATAGATAATATAGACTCAGTCTGCAAGGAGGTCAACCCATTCAATCCTAATGGAAATCAGTCTTGAATATTCATTAGATGGACTAATACTGAAGCTCCAATACTTTGGCCACCTGATGGGAAGAAAAGATTCCTTTGAAAAGACTTTGATGCTGCGAAAGATTGAAAGCAGGAGGAGAAGGGGCCAACAGAGGATGAGATTTTTGCATGGCATCACTGACTCGATGCACATGAGTTTGAGCAAGCTGTGGGATTTGATGATGGACAGGGAAGCCTGGCATGCTGCAGTCCATGGGATTACAAAGAGTTGGAAATGACTGAGCAATTGAACTGATTCTTTTTTTTTGCTTTCTTTATTTTGCTTTGAAGGATAGACGTAAATATATATTGCTAGGATTTATCTCAAAGGATATTCTGTCTGTGTTCTCTTCTAGATATTTTATGATTTCAGGCCTTAAGTTTAGTTCTTCAATCCACTTTTATTTTTTATTTTTTTCTGTATATGGTGTGAGGAAATGTTCTAATCTTTCTGTTTTACATGTGGTTGCCAAATTTTTCCAGCACCAATTACTAAAGATTGTCTCTTATCCATTGCATATTTTTGCCTCCTTTGTTGTATATTACTCGACCATAGGTGTATGAGTTTATTTCTGGGCTCACTTTTCTGTTCCACTGACCTATGTATCTGTTTTTCTGCCAGTATCATGATGCTTTGATTACTGTAGCTTTGTGATATAGTCAGAAGTTTGAGAAGGTGATGCCTTCATCATTGTGCTTATTTCTTAAGTTTGCTTTGGAAATTCCAGTCTTTTGTGGTACCATGTAAACTTTAGGATTAGCTGTTCTTGCTTTGTGAAAATGCCATGGCTATTTTTTATAGGGATTGCATTAAATTTGTAAATTACTTTGTGCAGTATGAAATTTTATTAATATTAACTATGTCAACACAATAGGATAGGATAGCTTTCTATTTCTCAGAATTGTCTTCAATTTCCTATATCAGTGTTTTATATTTTTCCAGAATATAGGTCTTTCACCTTGTTGGTAAATGTAATGATATTTTATTCTTTCTTATGTGATTTTTAAATGAATTTTTTTTTTTTACTTTCTGAAAATTCATTATTAGGGTGGAGAAATGCAAAATAATTCTGTATATTAACCTTATATCCTGCAAATTTTCTTGAATTCATTTATTATTTTAATAGTTTTAGGGTGTAGACTTTAGGTTTTTCAATATTTAAAACTATTTCCTCTTAAAATATTGAGTTATTCCATTCCAATTTGATGTCATCCATTTCTTCCTCTTGTCTGATTGCTATGGCTAGGATTTTCAATACTGTGTTAAGCAGAAGTGGTGAGAGTGGACATTTGTGTCTTGGTCTTGAATTTAGAAGAATGACTTTTAGCTTTCCAATGTTGAATATGATGCCAATTGTGGGTTTATCATAAATGTTCTTTGTTATTCTGAGATATGTACCCTCCATACCCATTTTGAAGAGAGTTGTTATTATAAAAGGATGTTTTATTTTGTCAGATGCTTTTTTTTTTTTGCATCTATTGAGATGATCATGTGACTTTTATCCTTTCTTTTGTTAATGTGGCTTCTCATATTGATTTGCATATATCAAAACCTCCTTACATACCAAGAATAAATAAAATATGATCAAGATATATGATGCTTTTTATACACTGTTGGTTTCACTTACTTATATTTTGTCAAGGATTTTGGCATCTATATTTATCAAAAGTATTGGACTATAATATTATTTTTTTTTTTGGTACTGTCTTTGTCTGGTTTTGGTACTGGGCAGTGTAATGATATCTTCATAGACTACATTTAGGAGTGTTCCATCCTTTTCCATTTTTTGGAATAGTTTGAGAAGAGGAGGTGTTAGTTCTTCTTTATATGGTAAAGAAATTCTTCTTTATTTGGTAAAATTGCCGTGTGAAGCCCACTGGTCATGGACTTTCGTTTGCAGAGAGTTTATCTAATACAAATTCAGTTTCACTACTAGTTATTGGTCTGTTCAGATTGTTTCTTCTGGATTCAGTCGTGGCAGAAATTATTTTTTTTCCAGAAATTTGCTCATTTTTTTGTTGTCCAACTTGTTGGCATATAATTGATAATAGTTTTTCTCCTGATTTTTTAAATATCTCATTGGTATTGTTTGTTAACTCTCCTCTTTCATTTCTTATTTTGTTTATTAGTGTTTTATCTCTTTTTGTTCTTGGTGAGCTTGGCTATAGATTTATCATTTTTTAATTATTTTCAAAAAAACAGCTCTTTGTTTCATTGCTCTTTTCCATTGGCTTCTAAAAAAAAATCTCTATTATATTTAATTCTTCCTGATCTTTCTGATGATTTTGGGCTTTGTTTTTCTATTCCTAATTTCTTTAAGTCATATGTGAAGTTGTTTGAGATTTTTCCCATTTCTTGAAGAAGGCCTACATTGCTATAAATTACTCTCTTAGGTTGTTTTTGCTATGTCCCATAGATTTTGAAAAGCTGTATTTCCTCATTAGTCTTGAGGTATTCTTTTGGTTTCCTTCTTGATTTCTTCATTTACTTCTTTTTTTGTAGCATGTTGTTTAGTCTACACAAATCTGTTCTTTTCTTATTTTTTCTAATTATGTTATAAGATTGCTACCTGTGCTTTATTGTTGTTTCCACTTGCATGAAATACATTTTTCCATTCCTCCCTCATTTTCAGACTGTGTGTATCTTTAGCTCTGTAGCAAGGCTTCTGTAGGCAGCAAAAGGAAGGGTCTTGGTTTCTGATCCAATTAGCTACCCCATATCTTTCAATTCCGGAGAAGGCAATGGCACCCCACTCCAGTACTCTTGCCTGGAAAATCCCATGGACGGAAGGGCCTGGTGGGCTGCAGTCCATGGGATCACTAGGAGTCGGACATGACTGAGCGACTTCACTTTTTCACTTTCATGCATTGGAAAAGGAAATGGCAACCCACTCCAGTGTTCTTGCCTGGAGAATCCCAGGGACGGGGGAGCCTGGTGGGCTGCCGTCTATGGGGTTGCACAGAGTTGGACACGACTGAAGTGACTTAGCAGCAGCATCTTTCAATTCAAGCTTTTTTTTCATTTAAAATAAGTAATTTTTGATGTATGTACTTGTCATTGTATTACTTGTTTTCTGAGAGTTTTGGTAGTTCTTCTCAGTTCATTTCTTCCTTTTGTTTCTTCCCTTATGGTTTGATGATTTCCCTTAATGGTACACTTGTGTTACTTTCTTTTTAGTTTTTGTGTATCTATTGTAGGTTTTTTATTCATTTATTATTTTTATTCATTATACCATGAGGTTCAAATATGTTGACCTATAACTATATTTACTTGTCTAAAACTAGTAATTGTTTAGGTTTAAAAGAATTTTAAATAATCTTCTTTTTTAACCCCCTTCCCCTACACTTTGTGTTTTTGATGTTGTATTTTATATCTTCATGCATAACACTTAACATATTGTAGTTATAGTTGTTTTTGCAATGTTTTTCATCTTTTAGTATTTGTACTGTTTTATTTAAGTGGTTGATATTCTTAATATACATTTGCCTTTCCTACTGGGATTTTTCCTTTCCTATAGAATCTTACTTCTTTTTCTCTTAGAGAAACCATTCAATATTTCTTTTAGAGTAGGTTTGATATTGAAGAATTCTGTTAGTTTTCACTTGTTTGAATCCTTTGTCTCTCGCTCTGTTTTACATGGCAATTTTACTGGGTAGATTTTTCTAGGTTGCAGGTTTTTACCCTATTAGCTCTTCGAATATACCATGCCACTTCTTCCTAGCCTGCAAAGTTTCTGCAGAGAAATAAGCTGACAGCCTTAAAAGGACTCCCTTACATACACACCTTTCTCTTTAATTATGATATGTCTTCATGTCAACCTATTTGGGTACATTTTATTTGGAATCCTTATGCTTTCAGTGGGCTTCCCAGGCAGTGCTAGCAGTAAAGAACTCACCTGCCAGTGCCAAGAGATGTAAGAGACATGGGCTCAATCCCTGGGTTGGGAAGATCCCCTAGAAGAGAGCATGGCAACCCACTCCAGTATTCTTAACTGGAGAACTCCATGGACAGTGGAGTCTGGTAGGTAACAGTCCATAGGATCACAAAGAAGTGACTTAGCACAAAGACACATGCTTCATCTACTTGACTACCTCTTTTGTCAGGTTAGGGAAGTTTTCAGCCATAATTTCCTCCAATACATTTTTTAAATCTCCTTTTTGAACTCTTAGCCTTCTGAATCCCTACACTGTGAATGTTGGTATTTTTTGATGTTTTCTCAGAGATCTCTTAAATTGTTTCATTTTTTTCATTTCACTTTGCTTTTTTTTACTGGGTGATTTTCATTATTATGTCTTCCAGATCACATACATGTTTGTCTGTATCACTTAGTCTACTATTAATTCCCATTTTTAATTAATTGTAGTTATTGAATATTTCTGATTGCTTCTTTTTTAATATTTTCTAGTTCACTGTTAAAATTTTCAATGTGTACATCATTTCTTTTCCCCAATTCAGTTAATATTTTTATTACCAATCCCTTGAATTCTTTATCATATAGGTTATTTATTTGTTTTAGTATTTGTTTTTCAAGGTTTCTTTTGCTCTGTCCATTGAGAGACGTTTCTCTGCCTTTTCACTTTGGTTAGCTTTCTTTGCTTCTATGAACTTAGGTGACACTGTTACCTGTTGATGTTTTAATAGGATGATGTTATGTGGAAGCATTCTTATACAGATTGCATGAGCTCAGTGACTTTGTTGGGAGAGCTGAAGTTCACATGTAGGTAAGTCACATCTTTCTCTATAGTGTGCTGGCAGCTCTCACACTGGTAGGTGGTAAGCTGGAGAAAGAACAGCTAGAATTAGTGCTGGGTGTGAAGCTGGTAGGTAACAGCCTCTACCGTTACCTGCCTACCTGCTGTACCTACCTACAGCCTCTACTGTTCTCTACTCAGTTGCAGTCACTGCCAAATTGAGAATGGGGTCTTATACTAAGTTGCTGGAACAGAAACCCTAAGGTTCAAGCACAAGCTAGATTTTTTCCCTATCCCAGTGCCTTTTGTTTTAAACATATATATATATATATATATATATATATATATATATATATATATATATATAATGACATTTGTTTTAATATTGTTGTAATTAATTTTTATATTTTGAGTTTTTTGATATCTTGCTTAATGATTGATTTTCCTACATAAAATGAAAACACATCATTTTTTCCCCAAATTTAGACTTTTGTTTCAGATGGAATTTTATTTCACCTATTATATGAGGTTACTGTCTAGTTTATTTTCAATATGTAAGTCTAGTTATTTTTACTTTTTTAAAGTTTTTGCTTTTATGTTTTGCTTTGGATAGCAGAGCTTTACATACTGATTTTTAATATTATTTTAGAATGCAATAAATAATCTTATCACCATTTATCTGTTTTAGGGGTCTCTGTTTTGATCATAATCTACTCTTACTTCTGAGTAAATATGAAATGTTTTGTTTGCTATACTTTCCCATAACTGTTGCTATGGCAAGTTCTCTTCCTTTTCCTCCTTCGTCTCCTCTACACCATCTTCTTCTCCTCCTCCCCCACCTCTTCTTTCATTCTGTTCCCTTTTCTCCTTCTCTTCTCCTTCTAAACTAGAAGTTTATCCCTCTTAATTTCCATCACCAATATTACTCATTCCCAATACTCAATATCCTCTGGCAACTGCCTATTTGTTTTCTTGCTGTTAAATGTTTGCTAATTTGTTTTGTTTTTAGATTCTACCTATAAGTGAAATCAAGCACTATTTGGTTTTCTTTGCCTAACTTATTTCACTTAGCCTAATAACCTCTCTACTCCAACCAGTAATGCAGAAGAAGCTAAGATTGAATATTTCTATGAAGACCTACAAGACCTTCTAGAACTAACTAAAAAAAAAAAAAAGTGGTGTCCTTTTCATCATACAAGACTGGAATGAAAAGTAGGAAGTCAAGAGATACCTGGAGTAAGAGGCAAGTTTTGCTTTGAAGAATAAAATGAAGCAGGGCAAAGGCTAACAGAGTTTTGCCAAGAGAATGCACTGGTCGTAGCAAACACCCTTTTCCAACAAGACAACAGATGACTCTTTATGTGGACATCACCAGATGGTCAGTACTGAAATCAGATTGATTATATTCTTCGCAGCCAAAGATGGAGAAGCTCTATACAGTGAGCAAAAACAAGACTTGGAGCTGACTGTGGCTCAGATCATGAGCTCCTTATTGCAAAATTCAGACTTGAAGAAAGTGGAGAAAACCAGTAGACCATTCCAGTATGACCTAAACAAAATCTCTTATGATTATACAATGGAACTGAGAAATAGATTTAAGGGACTAGATCTGATAGACACAGTGCCTGAAGAACTATGGACAGAGGTTGGTGACATCATACAGGAGGTGGTGACCAAAACCATACCCAAGAAAAAGAAAAGCAGCAAGGCAAAATGGTTGTCTGAGGAAGCTTACAAATAGTTGAGAAAAGAAGAGAAGCAAAAGGCAAAGGAGAAAGGGAAAGATACATACATGTAAATGCAGAGTTCCAAAGAACAGCAAAGAGAGAGAAGAAAGCTTTCTTCAGTGAACAAGGCAAAGAAATAGAGGAAAAAAATAGAATGGGAAAGACTAGAGATCACTTCAAGAAAATTAGAGTTACCAAGGGAACATTTCATTCAAAGATGGGCACACTAAAGGACAGAAATAGTAAGAACCTAATAGAAGCAGAAAGATTAAGAAGAGGTGGCAAGAATAAACAGAAAAACTGTACAGAAAAAGTCTTAATGACCTGGATAACTATGATGGTATGATCACTCACCTAGAGTCAGATCCTGGAGTGTGGAGTCAAATGGGCTTTAGGAAACATTGCTGCAATCAAAACTAGTGAAGGTAGTGGAATTCCAGCTGAGCTATTTCAAATCCTAAAGGATGATGCTGTTAAAGTGATGCACTCAGTATGCCAGCAAATTTGGAAAACACTCCAGTGGCCACAGGAATGGGAAGAGTCAGTTATCATTCCAACCTCAAAGAAGAGAAATGCCAAAGAATGTCCAGAGTACTGCACAACTGTGCCCATTTCACATGCTGGCAAGGTAATGCTCAAAATTCTTCATTGGCCTTCAACAGTATGCAAACCAAGAGCTTCCAGATGTGTAAGCCATGTTTAGAAAAGGCAGAGAGGGCACCCAGAGATCAAATTGCCAACATCTGTTGAATCATACAAAAAACAAGAGAATTCCAGAAAAATATCTACTTCTGCTTCATTTGCTATGTGTGGATCATAGCCTTGACTGTGTGGATCACAACAAACTGTGGAAATTTTTTAAAGAGATGGGAATACCAGACCACTTTACCTGCCTCCTGAGAAGCCTGTATGTAGGTCAAGAAGCAATGGTTAGATCCAGACATGGAGCAGCAGACAGGTTCAAAATTGGGAAAGAAGTAGGCCAAGGTGGTATATTGTCACCCTCTTATTTAAGTCATGTGCAGAATACATCATGCAAAGTGCCAGGATAGGTGTATCACAAACTGGAATCAAGATTGCTGGGAGAAATACCAGCAACCTCAGACATATAGATGATACCACTGTAATGGCAGAAGCGAAGGGGAACTAAAGAGCTTCTTGATGAAAGTGAAAGAAGAGAGTAAAAAAGCTGGCTTGAAACTCAATATTCAAAAAAATAAGATGCTGGCATTCAGTCCCATCTCTTCATGGCAAACAGATGAGGAAAAAATGGAAAGAGTGACATACTTTATTTTCATGGGCTCCAAAATCACTGTGGACCATGATTACAGCCATGAAAGTAAAAGACACTTGCTCATTGGCAGAAAAGCAATGACAAACCTAAGCAGTATTTTAAAAAGCCTGAGTAGTTGTGGCAAAAGGTCTCAGTAGTTGTGGCATGCAGTCTGTGGATCATGGTCTCAGTAGTTATGGTACATGGGCTTAATTGTTGCTCAGCATGTGGGATATTACTGGACTAGTAATTGAACCCTTGTCCCCTGCATTGGTAGACAGATTCTTAACCACTGGACCACCAGAACATCTTCATTGTGTTTTGTGTTTTTAATATATTTATTTACTTATTTGGCTATGCTGGGTCTTAGTTACGGCATTCAGGATCTTTCATCTGCATTACAGCATGCAGGGTTCTTTAGTTGAAGCATGAAGGATCTTTAGTCGTAGCACTCAGTATCTCTAATTGTTGCCTGGCCTGTGAACTCTTAGTTTCAACTGACCAGGGATCAAATCCGGGCCCCTCACTGGGAGTGTAGAGTCTTAACTCCTTCAGCACCAGGGAAGTTCCTCTTTGTGGTTTTGAGCTGCATTTTCCTGATGATTATTTATGTTGAGCATCTTAGCATGTGTCTGTTGGTTAGCTGTATGTCTTTGGAAAAATGTCTATTGAGGTTCCCATCCTTCTTTGTTTTAATCTTGTTTGTGCACTAGTTCAGTAGCTGCAGAGCATGAGGCCAGGTGTGCTGCAGCATGTGGGAGCTTAGCTCCCCAACCAGGGATGGACTCTGTCCCCTGCATTGGAAGGTAGATTCTTAATTACTGGACCACCAGGGAAGTCCCTACTCTCGGTATTTTAACAAAATTCTGTTTATTCAACTTGGAAAATCAGTGCTTACAGAAATTTTCAATGGGTTCAAGGAGTGGTTTTTAGGCCAAGTCTCTAGCATTTCCCTCTAAATTAGCACATATGCTCTCACATCTGAAGCCTCTATTGGAACCAATGAGAAAATGCATATTTTGCTAACATTACTGTGGCTACTGTGACTGTTTTTTGATACCCATGAACAGGTAGTTCGGTACTTCCTGACAGTTTCATAACAGGTGTAAAATATGGAACTCGAGAAAAGGACACTGGAACAAAGAGTATGACCCATCTGACCTCAATTGCCTCTTGACACCAATAAACACTGAGAATTAATTAAAAGTTGAGGCTGCAGAAAAGCCTCATGTCTCCATTACTTTTCTAGCCTACAGAATGCCAAGTAAAAGGTAGGACATTAACTTTGATCATATTTCTCCCTACTAAGTCATATGTTACTATATTTACTTTGTGTAATAACTTATACTTTCCCCAATGATAAAGGAGAAAATAGATGATAGATATTGCTTTACTGTTACTTCCCACCATTAGAAAATAAAATACTCAGTGAAAACAAACATTCTAAAGCACTTAGGGACAAATTTAAGAAATATTTTATAATATTATTTTGAAAAAATATATATATGTAGTATAGAAGATTTATATAATTGGAATAGCTTAACACGTTTGCTGATATTAAAATTTAATATCATAAAGAAGTGAATTATCCATGTATGCATTTAAAAATAATAATAATAAACACATACAGTTTTCAAAGTAATTTGGAAAATTTCAAGTGTCTTATAAAAATGTAGAACTACAAGATCAGACAAGGCAGTGTTCTACAAAGAAGAATAAGGAGAAGAAAAAAACAGAAAATACAACATGTTTTTACAAAGTGAAAAATAGGACACAACTTTGAATGTTTCTATGGAAATTTTATGTTAATTATAGCCACAGAAAAACTAACCATGCATATGTTGGTGGAAGGAAACAGAAAAACTGAAATTTTCCAATATATTAGTTACATAATTTCAGTTTCAGTTGAGGTGTTAAGTAATGAATTATATCTTAGAATATAGAAAATATTTTAAGAAAAGCAAACCTACAAAAAAGAGGTAACTTGAAAGATGTGACCAACTATAAAAGGTCACCAAGAGAGCAACAAGATGAATCTTACCAATAAGGAATATTCTAAGAAAAGAAGATGCTGTTTCCTTTTAAAGCAAATATTCTCAGAAGGAGTTATACTTGAGCTGTCAGAACTCAGATAATAAAGTCAGCAATTATTTATCTACCTATGAGCAGAAGTCATCCCAAAGAAATAGAAGCAAAAATATCTTTAGACCTCTGAGGGATATATTTAACATATTTGGTTTATATGTATAAGAAATGATGTTGGAAATCTAAAGTAAAAAAGAAGTACTGTATAGCATAAAAAAGAAAACAATGGAGAATAAATAAACTATTTTAATAATCTCAAGGAAGGCATAGGAGTATTTGATTTCATATCAAGAATACATGTTGAGTTAAAAAATAAGAATAATTCCTAAACTATCTCAACATAAGTGTAAGTGAACTAAGCAAATTGTATTTTCCTCCTTTTTATCATAAGCATTTAATCCCATAAAAATATATTCTAGATGGCTAGAATATCAAGGTCATATGATAGTGTCAAGAAATGCAGATGGCACAATTCTGTTTTTCAAAGCTCATGTTTCAAGTTTAACATTTTCCTTTAAGTTTTAGAAATTGCACCTAATATATATTCTCAAATCAAAGTGGGAAATAGCATTACTGAAATTAATTGAATTTTTAAAATCTATTCTATGGAAATTAACTTAAATTTTAGTTTTTCATGTCTTTATCAATTTGCTAAATGCCTAAGTAATATTTCCTTTATATACATGTGTTCAAAGAGCTAACTTCATAAAGCACATGACAGATATCTTAAATAAGATTTTAAGCTTAATTCTATATTAATTTACAGTCAGGTAGATAGGTAACTTATATGTTGTAAATAAAATAGAATTTTATCATATTTTTAATCTCCAATGTTACTACTAATAATTCAATATATAATACAGATCATAATCAAGGATTTGTATAGTCATACAAAATTTGTTCAGTATGTCAGATATTATTTTGAAACAGAAAATTTATAAATAGTGATATATATAGTTTGGGGGTATTCTACCTTGAAAAGATAATGAGACTTATTTGCTATGTATTTTGGTATTTTTAGTTAGTACTGATTGAATGCTTCCTTAAATATTTCAAAGCTATATTTGAATGTGTAAATAGTATTTTGAGTTACCCTGCTATTAGAAAATAACAAAGAAAAATGGAAAAGGAAAAAGAAAGTAAGTCTTAAAATGATTTATTTTATTCAAAATTAGAAATGTCTTATTCTGGCATCACCGACTCAATGAACATGAATTTTAGTAAACTCCAGGAGTTGGTAATGGACAAGGAGGCCTGACGTGCTGCAGTCCATGGGGTCGTAAAGAGTCAGACATAACTGAGCAACTGAACTGAACTGAACTGATACTGGTATGACCATTTATGGATATTGCTGTAAACTCTGAAGTGAAAATGTTTTATTGTTCTATAATTAAAATGGAAGCCATTGTGTTGATTCTAATGACAGTGTTACATAAAATGTTAAGATGCAGCTCTGAAAAATATATCAAAATGCATGCAAATTACTATTTAGAGGAACACACTTGAAATTTTTATTTTTAATTTTAAAACTTTAGTACAAAAACTTTGATGTCAATACA
The DNA here is from genome assembly GCF_029378745.1 of Bos indicus. NCBI lineage: Eukaryota > Metazoa > Chordata > Mammalia > Artiodactyla > Bovidae > Bos > Bos indicus. The sequence goes on along the minus strand of NC_091780.1, from coordinate 53,277,384 downwards.
CTCCTTATAGGCAATATTTATTGAATGTCTATACTACAAACAAAACAAAACCAAAAAAAAGGGTCATTACAATTCTTCAAGTAGCATAAATAGTGTCATTGCATATATTAACCAAATCACTCAGAGTGGTTGACTTAATAAAGGGATACAGATTATTACTTTCCATTTTTACAGTGTTATATTCTTGATAATTCATCATAGCTCAGACTCACACCAACCTAATTTTGACTAAAACACTAAGAAGATATCAAATAAATTTGTCACAGCTCCAGTCAAAGAGCAATGCTATATTGTTAGGATATGCATATAATTTATATTCAGTTGTAACAGGTACATAGAAAAATAAAAATTTAAAAAGACATTCCACATTCACATAGAAATACAGGGCAGATATGACCACTAGGCTGTATCTTTGACCCACATTACTTCTAGCTTTCTCTTCCCACACTGAAGATATGGCTTCATATCTTCATCCTAGGATGAAGGATGCAGCTTCAGCCAGTAACCTCTAAATGTATAAATAATCACATTAAGTGTAAATGTCCTAAACCTAATTAAAAGGCAGAGGTTATCAAGAGAGATAAAAAAAAAAAGAAATTCCAACTCTATGATGTCTATCAGAAGTCTCATTTTAGTATAAAAGTACAAAGGCATTAAAATTTGAAGAATGAAAAAGGATATATAACCCAAAGAAAGCTGAATTAGTTGATTGATAGCAAACAAACTAGATTTAAGTACAAAGTAGGGAAAGAAGGGTTATAAATTGATAAGGGCTTCAATTTGTTAAAAAGACGTAAGAATCATGTTAATGAATCTAATAGCAGAGCTTCAAAATACATGAAGCAAAAACAGATAGAAATGTAAAGGAAAAAACATCAATAGACAAATCCACAATTTTGGTCATGGAATTAAATTCCTCTCAATAACTGATAGAACAGGTGGAGAGAAATCTATAAAGATATAGAAGATTCGAACAACGTTATCAACAAAATTAATATATTTTATATTTCCAGAACACCCTACCTAATATATATTAGGTAGAGTGATAGTATATATATTCTTCTCTAGTGCATATGAACTTTTTTCAAGAGAGACTATATAGTAAGCCATAGTAAAAAGTTTCCCTAGATTTAGAATATCTACAGATATTAAAATGATATGTTAATATTATAGTAATTAATGTCAAAAAGTTCAACAACATGGATAAAATGCATACATTTTTTGAAAGATACAGGTACCAAAATTCACCCAAAATAACACGTGTGTTCTTATATTTATTAAAATAACTGAATTTGTAGTTAAAACTCTTCCCACAAAGAAATTGGGGAGGGGAATTCTACCAATTGCATGTATACTTTATCTCTAAAGTTGAAGCATGAATACTAGTCTATCATTGTTCTGAAATAAGAACCCAGGAACTATAATAAGAACTAGTGTGTAATATCAGTAAAATGGGCAGTAGCAGAAAATGTGCTTGTACCACATGTAAGACTCTACAGTATCTCATGAAAATATATTGTAATAAATTAAAGATGAGTAATATAAACCTGAGCTGTAGATAAGAAGCCAATAAATATTTGAAACGAAATGATAAAAAGTACTCAATCCAGAAGAGGGAACTAAGAAAGAGAAAACCGATGACAGAGACAGAAAGTAATTATTGATATGTTATATTTTTTTAAAATATATTAATATATACATTAAATGTAAATGGGTTAAGGTATCCAATGAAAAGAGATTTCAAGAAAAGAAAACTACAAACTCACGGGTATAGATGCAAAGATTCTTTAAAAATTTTAAATCCAGTAATAATACAAATTTATAAAATGTTATAATCAAGTGTGGCTTATTACAAGAATTTAATGTTGATTTAACATTTTGAAACCAATGAATGCAACTCACCATACTAACAGACTAAAAAAGTTAAAATATATGATCATCTCTATTGATACAGGAAAAGCATTGTACAAATTCCAACAGTCAGTCCCTATAAGTTTCACCTAACTAAGAATAATAGACAAAGTATTTGTCAATGATATTTCTCAATATGATAAAAGGCAAATTCAAAAAAGCTCACTGGCTGACTTCTATTAAAAGCCACTGATAAAAAAAAATATATAAAAAAAAAGATAAAAGCCACTGATATGGCTTCTATTAAAAGTTATGGTGAAAATTTACTCTCAAAAATAATCACAATATTTAATTATTACAGCATAAAATTTCTGTGGCACCTTGGTACAGAACCCGCTTGCCAATGCAGGAGGCACAAGAGACCTAGGTTTGATCCCTAGGTTGGGAAGATCCCCTGGAGTAGGAAATGGCAACACACTCTAGTATTCTTGCCTGGAAAATTCTATGGACAGAAGAATATGGCGGCCTACAGTTCATGGGGTGGCAAAGAGTTGGACATGACTGAGCACCAGAGCACAGCTTAGAATCATCATATAAAATCAGATGATATCTGATGCTTTCTTTAAATCACTTCAAATTCCTTGCCTCCTGAGGAAAAAAAAATCACTTATATTTTTAGATAAACATATTTGATTTTTAAAAAAGTCTTTTACATCTTACATATTTTTAAAGAGGTATACATTAGTGTGTAAATGATTTTTTAAGTGTTACTTAAAACTAGGAAGTATGTTTTTCCTTTTGCTTAAATACAAAAAAAAAAAGAAGATGCAGCTAACTTTTCATAACTATAGTTATGATCTTACATTGCAAAATGTACCATTTCTCTCAACAGTACTCAGGTAGAAACTAAAAACTTGACTATTTGACTGCCTTTGAGTCATTTGCCTTAATTTTCCATAAGAATAATCTCACAATAAAAGTCAAAGAAACATATGGGGAAATAAGCCAGCCATTCCAGGGTTTGATAGCAACATTTTCATGGTCCTGTTAAACTCAAAGTAATATATTACAGTTAAGGATTATAGTCTTCCACACCTGGAAAATACTCCTAAGGTTAATTGGACTAGTATATGAATAAATTGTATTTATTCTGTTTCTTGGGTATATTTACAGCTCTTTATACTAATATATATATATATATATATATATATATATATATGTATGCTGCTAAGTCGCTTCAGTCGTGTCCGACTCTGTGCGACCCCATAGACGGCAGCCCATCAGGCTCTCCCGTCTGTGAGATTCTCAAGGCAAGAACACTGGAGTGGGTTGTCATTATAAGTATACAAGTAGTTTTTAAGGAATTTTGAGAGTATAAAATATTTTTCTTTAAGGTTTATTTATGATTAAATTTTCATTTGGGAAAAGATAAGGTGTTGAAGCTTCTTATACCAGTTTGCATATGGCAGATCTCCTCTACAGATGGTTTCCTTGGTAAGAGAAGAGCCAAGGTCATTTTAATGTTTAGCATTCTTACAGCAAGTATATTTTGGCTCATTATGTGTCATGAATCAAAAATAATGTTATGCTGGTCAAGATGACCCAGAGAGTTTTTTTTTTTTTTAATTAAACTGATCTCTCCAAGTGATATATAAAACAGTTGCACTACACATACTTAGATTGTTACACTTCCTCTGATTCCTGAAAGCAAATAAGACAAAGAGGGAAACTATTCCTTTGACCTATATTTTCAGGGAAGAAGTGTGAACATTATGAAAAATGTGTAAACTTAAAAATACAGAGATAATGTAATTTGAGCAAGATGGACAGTTTTTGCAAATGTCTGTTAAATCTGCTCTATTAACCTGACATTCTGAGTTTGAATATTGTTCCTACAGCTCTACTAGGACTGGAGAGACAAAGCCGTGTGCACTCATGGTTCAGGAGTGAAGTTAAACCTATGTAGCATAAACTTTCCATTCCAAGGGTGTACATGCTGAGAGTTTTCTTTCCACAAGGCAGAAATAAAAATTGCTGCTCCGGATCTTTCCAGGATCACAAACCCCTTACTTCTTTTCCACATGTCTTGTGTTAAATGATGCTTAACCTGTTTATTCACAGGAAGATTGCAAAAATGTGTGTAAAAGTTAATGAAGTTAGCACAAATAAATCATTTTGAATATAAGAATTTCCATGCCTCAGTTTAATAAGTTCAGAATAAGTTCATGATTAAAGTTCATTTTAGGCTGTGCTTGAGAGTACATCTCTCAGATTTAATTTTATTCTTTAAATGTCTCCTCTGAAAAACCGTCACACCTTAAATGCTCCTAGAGGGATTTAACAAAACTATCTCACAGCTCTTCAGTGACAATTCTATGATAACTCAATCTTTAAAAAACATTTGTTGAGTTCCCACTGTAAGAAATATGCATCGTTGTTTCTGAGAATTCAGATATAACCGTAGTATTCTGTCCCCATTTTATAAATGCAGTTTCAATTTGCTCGATGTTACATATTTACCAACTGTTGGACTGAGACATATATAGGTGTATCCGATTTCAGAAAGCCACGTGCTTTTATGCTTTAACTTTTCTATATAATTGCCAAGTAGAAAAGCTTAAAGTCATTAGGGGTTTAGGAGAAACTCTAAGGAAGGAGGAATTTATGCAAAACAGAATAAAATGAAACTAAAAGGCAAAAATACAATTAGACAAATTATTCAAAATTTTATAAGTCCTCTGATTTACTGGGAAGATTGAAGGTAATAAGGTAAGATTTAAGGTAATGCTCTAACAGAAATGCCTTAAAATCTCTTTATACATTTAAAAAATTTGGTTGTATTGCTGTATCAGAGAATGCTTTCCTTCTTCTAGGAGATGATACTCTTGTTTTACAGTTAATGAACTAGACAAAGATCAGGGGAAAACCTGCTGGTTGACCGTTAGTGGTCATATATATATTTTTTAATAATTGTTGTGAAGAATGGATAGGGATGCAGGTTAAATTATACCAGAATTCTACTATAAGAGCTAAAATAAAAGTAAAATGATAGTTAAATATAATTTGGACAGAATTATGCTAGTTTCAGGATTTTAACACTTTTTAAACACATTTACAGTTATATACAAAGTCTGCTAATACAACAGGATTTATATGGTCATATCTTAAGGAACTGCAAAGATACAGCTTGAAAAAGAGGTTGATTTTGAAATAATGATAAAGAGAAAACAGGATAAAAAAGTTTAGAAAATGACTCACAAATAAAATGGTATTAATCTTTGACAAATTTTTCACTGCAGAACACTGAGGGATTTTATTCTTTTCGGTAAAAGTTGCTGGGTCCAGTAAGTGTCCAAAAGGACAAAGTATACCACTAACCTACCTCAATCTCTAACATAAAATTAAACTCTAGGTGGGCTCCCAATCTAATCTGTGAGTAAATAAAACACAAATGTTTCTTGACTTTGGGTTAGAGAATAATTTTTAAAATCAGTACCCCAAAGAAAGAGAACCTAATAAGTGTCCTAATCATTAAGAAAAAGTCTGTGAATTTAGGCTACATTAAAGCTAGAAAATTCTGTTAATTAAAGCAAAAAGACATCTTTACCAAGATGAAAAGGAAATTCAGAACATGAACATAAGTAACAATATAGTAGCAAGTTCTTATATCCAGAATATATTGATAATGAAAACTACTAAGCTTCAGCAATACATACCTCCCTAAGGAATCTTAGGCCTGCTGGCTCTTAAGAAACTCTTATCAGATTTGTTTGAAACCAGATTTGCCAGAATCTGTGATGTGAAAACTGAACATGTCCAGTCAATCACAAAGAATTTACAGTCCACCTTGTCAGCTGAGACTTGCATTTAGAATATTGCCTCATTTGGGATATACGCTGTTTTTCACTATAGCCCTCTCAAACTTCTGTGTGGAGAAGTACTGTGCAAGTTTTGCCTTGCCAGATAAAGATAAATTTCACTTAAATTTAGAATCTTACTGGAATACCTTTTTTTTTTTTTCTTATTTTTTAACAATTTAATTTAATCCAAAATAAATGCAAAAGAAGTCAATCCAAATGGTAAAAAAAAAAAAAAAAAAAAAAGTATGCAATTGGTTGATAAAAACTGAAAATGTGGTTCACCTTCCATAATGATCTCGAAAACACATATTAAAGCAGTATAGGGAGGCAAATTTCACCTCTACCATCTTAGTTACCCACCCCACCCCGGGCTTGATAATTAAATCAACAAAATACAGATCTACAGGAGAAAAAGCATAGACATTTATTTAATGCAAGCTTTATGTGACACGGGAGCCTCCATAAGGAATGACGATCTAAAAAACTGCAAAATCAAAATGCTTTTACACAAGGCTGAATAAAAAGAGGTAGTTGAATAAAAAGAGGAAAGTAATTAAATATTTGATGAGCTAAAGGCAAGTAAAAATCATTTTATCAAGATCTGTTTGTACAGAATTCTCTCCAACTCAAGTTCCCACTTAGTGATAAGAATGTTACATACCTTCTGGTATAGGGTGTATTGCCCTTCAGTTAGGAATTTCATCTCCTGATTTAAAATTAAAAAAAAAAAAAAAGGAAAGTCAGAGCGTTCTTCTTGCATCTGCTGTTTTTCAAGTGTCTTTAACTCAAAATAGTCAATATGCCAGTGTGGCATATGTAGGGATACATGTTCTGAACTCTTTAAACAACAATATAAGGTAACTAACTTCCACTGGCATAAAATCTACAGGTAAAATTAACTGACTGAGATTTGACAGGAAGTATGAAAATATGTAGTCATTGTTTGTGTTAGTGGGTTAATTGTGTCCGACTCTTCACTACCCCATGGTCTATTGCCTGCTAGGCTCCTCTCTCCATAGGATTCTTACAGCAAGAATACTGGAGTAGGTTGCCATTTCTGTCTCCAGGGGATCTTCCTGAACCAGGAATCAAATTGGGTCTCCTGAATTATAGGCAGATTTTTTACCAACTGGGCTATGAGGGAAGCCCTGATGACATCTACTAGAGTTAGATATATGCATGCCTTATTACCAAACGACTCCCTTCCGGAGATACAACCAACAGAAATAAGTATATATTTGGACCAAAGAGAAGGAAAAGTGCATTCACAACAATATAATCTGTAGTCCTTTACATTGAAAGTAATCAACAGGAAAATGAACAAATATATTGTGGCATATTCATAAAAAAGTAATATTTTACAGAAGTAAAAAAAAATAATGTATGGATACAAAAACAATGTTGTGATAAGAATATTCACAACAAAATGTTAACAAAACACAAATCAAGAGGCAAAAAATGTACTGATTCCATGCAGTTAAAGTTAGAAGCAATATATAATATAGCCATTATTTACTAAAAAGCCATACAACCTTTGGAGACAGAAGTGAGAATAGTGGTAATCTGGAGAGGTGTAACAACTACGGTGATTAAGGGAGACTTTTGTAGTGATGATAATGTTCTATTTTTTTTTTTTCAATAGTAACAGTGCAGTTGTCTAAACTTTGTAAGAATTCAAAAACATATAAGCTTATGATGTGGGCATCATTCTGCATGTATGCAGTTCACTTCAGTTCAGTTCAGATGCTCAGTCACGTCCAACTCTTTGCGACCCCATGAACCGCAGCACGCCAGGCCTCCCTGTCCATCACCAACTCCTGGAGTTCATCCAAACCCATGTCCACAGAGTTGGTGATGCTATCCAACCATCTCATCCTCTGTCATCCCCATCTCCTCCTGCCCTCAATCCCTCCCAGCATCAGGGTCTTTCCCAATGAGCCAGCTCTTCGCATCAGGTGGCCAAAGAAATGGAGTTTCAGCTTCAACATCAGTCCTTCCAGTAAACACCCAGGACTAATCTTTAGGATGGATTGGTTTGATCTCCTTGCAGTCCAAGGGACTCTCAAGAGTCTTCTCTAACACCACAGATCAAAGTCATCAATTCTTCGGCGCTCAGCTTTCTTCACAGTCCAACTCTCACATCCATACATGACCACTGGAAAAATCATAGCTTTGACTAGATGGACCTTTGTTGGCAAAGTAATGTCTCTGCTTTTCAATAGGCTATCTAGGTTGGTCATAACTTTTCTTCCAAGGAGTAAGCGTTTATTGTGATGCACACAGTCAAAGGCTTTGGCACAGTCAATAAAGCAGAAATAAATGTTTCTCTGGAACTCTCTTGCTTTGTCCATGATCAAGCAGATGTTGGCAATTTGATCTCTGGTTCCTCTGCCTTTTCTAAAACCAGCTTGAATACCTGGAAGTTCACGGTTCACGTATAGCTGAAGCCTGGCTTGGAGAATTTAGAGCATTACTTTACTAGCATGTGAGATGAGTGCAATTGTGTGGTAGTTTGAGCATTATTTGGCATTACCTTTCTTTGGGATTGGAATGAAAACTGACCTTTTCCAGTCCTGTGGCCACTGCTGAGGCTTCCAAATTTGCTGGCATATTGAGTGCAGCACTTTCACAGCATCATCTTTCAGGATTTGAAATAGCTCAACTAGAATTCAATCACCTCCACTAGCTTTGTTCGTAGTGATGCTTTCTAAGGCCCACTTGACTTCACATTCTAGGATGTCTGGCTCTAGGTGAGTGATCACACCATCATGATTATCTGGGTCGTGAAGATCTTTTTTGTACAGTTCTTCTGTGTATTCTTGCCACCTCTTAATATCTTCTGCTTCTGTTAGGTCCATACCATTTCTGTCCTTTATCGAGTCCATCTTTGCATGAAATGTTCCCTTTGTATCCCTAATTTTCTTGAAGAGATCTCTAGTCTTTTCCATTCTATTGTTTTCCTCTATTTCTTTGCATTGATCTCTGAGGAAGGCTTTCTTATCTCTTCTTGCTATTCTTTGGAACTCTTCATTCAGATGTTTATATCTTTCCTTTTCTCCTTTGCTTTTTGCTTCTCTTCTTTTCACAGCTATTTGTAAGGCATTTTGCTTTTTTGCATTTCTTTTCCATGGGGATGGTCTTGATCCCTGTCTCCTGTACAATGTCTTGAACCTCCGTCCATAGTTCATCAGGCATTCTGTCTATCAGATCTAGTCGCTTAAATCTGTTTTTCACTTCCACTGTACAATCATAAGGGATTTGATTTAGGCCATATCTGAATGGTCTAGTGGTTTTCCCCACTTTCTTCAATTTAAGTCTGAATTTGGCAATAAGGAGTTCATTATCAGAGCCACAGTCAGCTCCCAGTCTTGTTTTTGCTGACTGTATAGAGCTTTTCCATCTTTGGCTGCAAAGAGTATAATCAATCTGATTTCGGTGTTGACCATCTGGTGATGTCCATGTGTAGAGTCTTCTTTTGTGTTGTTGGAAGAGTGTGTTTGTTATGATCAGTGCATTCTCTTGGCAAAACTCTATTAGCTTTTGCCCTGCTTCATTCTGTATTCCAAGGCCCAATTTGCCTGTTACTCCAGTTGTTTCTTGACTTCCTACTTTTGCATTCCAGTCCCCTATAATGAAAAGGACATCTTTTTTGGGTGTTAGTTCTAAAAGGTCTTGTAGGTCTTCATAGAACCGTTTAACTTCAGCTTCTTCAGCATTACTGGTTGGGGCATAGGCTTGGATTACCGTGATATTGAATGGTTTGCCTTGGAAATGAACAGAGATCATTCTGTCGTTTTTGAGATTGCATCCAAGTACTGCATTTTGGACTCTTTTGTTGACTATGATGGCTACTCCATTTCTTCTAAGGGATTCCTGCCCACAGTATTAGATGTAAAGGTCATCTGAGTTAAACTCACCTATTTCAGTCCACTTTAATTTGCTGATTACTAGAATGTCAATGTTCATTCTTGCCATCTCCTGTTTGACCACTTCCAATTTGCCTTGATTCATGGACCTGACATTCCAGGTTCCTATGCAATATTGCTCTTTACAGCATTGGACCTTGCTTATATCACCAGTCACATACACAACTGGGTATTGTTTTTGCTTTGGCTCTGTCCCTTCAGTCTTTCTGGAGTTATTTCTCCACTGATCCCCAGTAGCATATTGGGCACCTACTGACCTGGGGAGTTCCTCTTTCAGTATCCTATCATTTTGCCTTTTCATAGTGACCAACCTAGATAGCATATTAAAAAGCAGAGTCATTACTTTGCCAACAAAGGTCCATCTAGTCAAGGCTATGGTTTTTCCAGTGGTCATGTATGGATGTGAGAGTTGGACTCTGAAGAAAGCTGAGCGCTGAAGAATTGATGCTTTTGAACTGTGGTGTTGGAAAAGACTCTTGGGAGTCCCTTGGACTGCAAGGAGATCCAACCAGTCCATCCTAAAGGAGACCAGTCCTGGGTGTTCATCATAAGGAGTGATGCTGAAGCTGAAACTCCAATTTTGGCCACCTCATGCAAAGAGTTGACTCATTGGAAAAGACCCTGATGCTGGGAAGGATTGGGGGCAGGAGGAGAAGGGGATGACAAAGGATGAGATGGTTGGATGACATCACTGGCTTGATGCAATGAGTTTGTGTGAACTCTGGCAGTTGGTGATGGACAGAGAGGCCTGGTGTGCTGTGATTCATGGGGTCGCAAAGAGTCAGACACGACTGAGCGACTGAACTGAACTGATGTTAAATAAAATATTTTTGCACTTGTTAAAAGGGTAAGGAAGATTTAACCAGGACTATCAAGGTAGATATTAAAACTGTTGCATTAGGATAGAAAGATCAAATGCAATTCTAAACACAGCAAGGACAAGTGGGGATTCTTTGCCAAAATACAATGACATTGTCAGGGGAAGGGAACTTACTAAGAAGAGCCATTAAGTGTAAGGAAATGCTTGCCAAGCCAACTTAATAGGATTCTTACTAAAGGCAGATAGGCTTATAAAATATCAAGGTTGGGGAGATTCTCACTAACCTGATTTAGCAGCAGTCTTGCTATAACTGGGAATGTAAATCCAGCAAGGAAGTAAGGCAAGCTGTAAACCTAGCACAGAAGGAAGCACAGGGGAGCTTCACTTAAGTTTGGGTCAAAGAGTCATTGTCACCCATAATGTGAAAAAAATGTGCCATTTCTGAGTGAAGGGGAAAAAACTGGAAAAATAAATCAAAATCAGTAAATGAAAACAAATAATAGAACTAAATATCACAAAACTAAAGAAAAAAATTTTTCATAGTGAAATTTTTAATTAAATCATGTTTTTTAAGTTTTTTTAAAAAAATCTTATTTATAAAATTTTAGTAAATTTTAATTAAAATGATATTTTATTTTATAAGAATTATTGAAAGGTTTTATGTTGAGCATGTTTTGTTGCTACTATTATCTTAAAATAATATATGTATGTAGATTAAAAAACAATAAACTAACCACTTTTGACACTAGATTTCCATGATAATACCCAGAAACAACTCTCTTGACTATTGATTATTTTTCCAAAAATATTATTTCTAGGTTTATTGAGATATAATTGCATATAACATTGCATGAGTTCAAGGTGTACAACATGCTGACCTGACACATTTACATACTGCAAAATGATTACCACCAGAGCCTAGGCTAACACCTCTCTCATATCACACAATTACCATTTATTTTTTATGGTGAAAAATAGCCAATGTTATCAACTTTCAAGTATATAATAAGTATTATTAGCTGTAATCATGATGCTGTACATTAGATTCCAAGAACTCAAGCTTATTCTAAGTGGAAGTCTACACTCTTTGAACAATGTCTCCCCATTTCTCCCATTCCCCAGTCTCTGGTAACTACTATTCAATTCTTTGTTTCTACAGGTTGAGCTTTTTAAAACTTTGTATTTAAGTGATATCATACAGTATTTGTCTTTCTCTGACTTACTCCACTTAGCTTAATGCCATCAGTATCCATCCATGTTGCTGCAAATTGAAGATTTCCATCTTTCTCATGGCTGAGGCTGAATAATATTTCTTTTTGTGTGTGTTTCTGTGTGTATTACATTTTTTCTATTCATTCATTTGACAGACACTTAGGTTGTTCCCACATATTGGCTATTGTGAATAATGGTGCAATATACATGGTAGTGCAGACACTTTTAGTTTTTTGAGGAACCACCATACTGGATGTACTGATTTACTTTACCTCCAACAATACACAAGGGTTCCTTTTTCATTCTCATCCTTGCTAGCACTAATTATCTGTTGTATTTTTGTAATAACAATTATAAAAATGTGAGGTGCTATCTCACTCTGATTTTGATGTGTACTTCCGTAATGAATAGTGATGTTGAGCTTCTTTTCATGCTGTCATCTGCAAATCTTCTTTGGGAAAAAAAATATCTATTCATTTCCTTTGCACAGGTTTAATTGTATTTTTTGTTAATGTTGGATGAGTTATTTATATATTTTGGATATTAACTGGTAAGATTGGAATTGGAGAAAATACTTGCAAACCATCTATCTGGTAAGTGATTAATGCCCAAATATATAAGAATCTCCTAGAAGCAAATATCAAATAAAGCCAGGATCCTCTATGACCCACCTCCCAGAATATTGGAAATAAAATCAAAAATAAACAAATGGGATCTAATTAACCTTAAAAGCTTCTGCACATCAAAGGAAACTATTAGCAAGGTGAAAAGACAGCCTTCAGAATGGGAGAAAATAATAGCAAATGAAGCAACTGACAAACAACTAATCTCAAAAATATACAAGCCACTCCTACAGCTCAACTCCAGAAAAATAAACGACCCAATCAAAAAATGTTGTGCTATATGGGGGATATAGCCAATATTTTGTAACAATGATAAATGGAGATAACCTTTAAAAATTGTGAATCACTATATGGTACACTTGCAACTTATATAATATTATATAGCAATTATACTTCAATTTTAAAATTGCTTTAAAATAAATGACGCAAACTTATAAATAAATAAAAATTTTAAAGTCCTCAAAAAAAAAAAAAACAAAAAATGGGCCAAAGAACTAAATAGACATTTCTCCAAAGAAGACATACAGATGGCTAACAAACACATGAAAAGATGCTCAACATCACTCATTATCAGAGAAATGCAAATCAAAACCACTATGAGGTACCATTTAACACCAGTCAGAATGGCTATGATCCAAAAGTCTACAAATAATAAATGCTGGAGAGGGTGTGGAGAAAAGGGAACCCTCTTACACTGTTGGTGGGAATGCAAACTAGTACAGCCACTATGGAAAACAGTGTGGAGATTCCTTAAAAAACTGGAAATAGAACTGCCTTATGATCCAGCAATCCCACTGCTGGGCATACACACTGAGGAAACCAGAAGGGAAAGAGACACGTGTACCCCAATGTTCATCGCAGCACTGTTTATAATAGCCAGGACATGGAAGCAACCTAGATGTCCATCAGCAGATGAATGGATAAGAAAGCTGTGGTACATATACACAATGGAGTATTACTCAGCCATTAAAAAGAATACATTTGAATCAGTTCTAATGAGGTGGATGAAACTGGAGCCTATTATACAGAGTGAAGTAAGCCAGAAGGAAAAACATAAATACAGTATACTAACGCATATATATGGAATTTAGAAAGATGGTAACAATAACCCGGTGTACGAGACAGCAAAAGAGACACTGATGTATAGAACAGTCTTATGGACTCTGTGGGAGAGGGAGAGGGTGGGAAGATTTGAGAGAATGACATTGAAACATGTAAAATATCATGTAAGAAACGAGTTGCCAGTCCAGGTTCGATACATGATACTGGATGCTTGGGGCTGGTGCACTGGGATGACCCAGAGGGATGGTATGGGGAGGGAGGAGGGAGGAGGGTTCAGGATGGGGAACACATGTATACCTGTGGTGGATTCATTTTGATATTTGGCAAAACTAATACAATTATGTAAAGTTTAAAAATAAAATAAAATTTAAAAAAAAAGAAAAAAAAATAAAAAAATAAAATGCTGAGAGTTTAAAAAAAAATAAAAATGGGCAAAGTACTTGAATAGACATTTCTCTAAAGAATACATGCAAATTACTACCAGGTATAAAAAAATTGTCAAAATAACTAATTATCAGAGAAACACAAATCAAAACCACAATGAATATCTTTTCATGCATGTCAGGATGGTTATTACAAAAAAAAAAAGGTATTTAAGTGTAAGCAAGGATGGAGAAAAACTGAAACCATTTTACGCTGTTGGTGGGCATGCAGAATGGTGTTGTCACTATAGAATACAGTAGGATATACCTAAAAAAATTAAACATAGAACTATCACGTGATCTAGAAATTATATTTTTGTGTTCAGTTCAGTTCAGTCGCTCAGTCGTATCCGACTCTTTGCGACCCCATGAATCACAGCACTCCAGGCCTCCCTGTCCATCACCAACTCCCGGAGTTCACCCAAACTCATGTCTATTGAGTCAGTGATGCCATCCAGCTATCTCATCCTCTGTCGTCCCCTTCTCCTCTTGCCCCAATCCCTTCCAGCATCAGGGTCTTTTCCAATGAGTCAACTCTTCACATGAGGTGGCCAAAGTACTGGAGTTTCAGCTTTAGCATTAGTCCTTCCAATGAACACCTAGGACTAGTCTCCTTTAGGATGGACTGGTTGGATCTCCTTGCAGTCCAAGGAACTCTCAAGAGTCTTTTCCAACACCACAGTTCAAAAGCATCAATTCTTCAGCGCTCAGCTTTCTTCACAGTCCAACTCTCACATCCATACATGACCACTGGAAAAACCATAGCCTTGACTAGACGGACCTTTGTTGGCAAAGTAATATCTCTGCTTTTTAATATGCTATCTAAGTTGCATGTATCCAAAAAAAAATGAAATTAGGATCTTGAAGAGATATCTGAACTCCTATGTTCATTCAGTATTATTCACAATAACCAAGATATGAAAATAAGCTAGGTCTTAATAAATAAATGGATTAAAAAATGTGATATATACATATGTGCCCAGTCACTCAGTCATGTCCCTCTTTGTGACCCCCTGGACTTAGCCCACCAGACTCCTTGTCCATGGGATTTTCCACGCAAGAATTCTGAAATGGGTTGCCATTTCCTTCTCCAAGGGATCTTTCTGACCCAGGGATCGAACTCATGTCTTCATCATTTCCTGAATTGGCAGACATATTCTTTACCACCGAGCCACTTGGAAAGCCCCCAATATTACAAATACAGTGAAATATTACACATACAGTGAAATACTATTAAGCTTTTAAAATGAAGGAAATCTAACACTGAGACATGGATGAACCTAAGGAACATTATGCCAAGTGATATAAGCAGTCACAGTAACACGAGTACTGCATGATTCCATTTACATGAATTTTAAAAATAGCCAAAATTATAGAAGCAGAGAATAGAATGGTGATTCCCAGGAGCAGAGGAGTAGGAAACAGGGAACTGTTGCTCAATAGGCATAAGGTTTCACTTACAAATTGAATTCTAGAAATTTGCTGTGCCACACAGAAACTATAGTTATTAATATGGTGCTATGTATTTTAAAATATATAAAGGAGCTAGATCACATGTTATGTCCTTAACACAATAAAATAAACAAGAATAAACACACATATACAGCAAAAGAATATAGGAACATTTTTGGAGGTGACAGATATGATTATCTGCCACCTTGACTGTGGTGATGGTATCACAAGGGTATGAATATGTGCAAATTCATAAAAATGTATACTTTAAATATCCATAATTTTTCATGTATCTTTACCACGATGAAATTTAAAATTTTTATTTTGGTGAAAATCGATGAATTTTAGGAATAAATAGAAAATATTACAATCTTCTAGAGAAAAAATACAGTTTACTTATAGGGTAAAGAAAACCATATCATATTCTGGCCTCTCACATGTAGCCAGAATTCAGCACACTGAGGAGCAGCACCCACAAACCCTGTTGAGAAAAGAGTTCCTTAAGGACCCTCTGCCCTACAACATAGAAGTTGTACTATAATTTTTAGGGCAATTTTAAAAAATTTACTCTTATAAAAGTCACTATATCTATAAAAAAAATCTGACACCCGTGGTGGATGCATGTTGATGTATGGCAAAACCAATACAATATTGTAAAGTAAAAATAATAATAATAATAAAAAAATTTAAAAAAAGAATAAACAAAAACTTGTAGCAATTTACCTGACCAAATGACCATTTAATTAGAGAAGGATTTCAAAATAGGCAAAAAAAAAAAAAAAAAAAAATTAAAAGAATAGAAAACAGAAAATATTGGTCTTATGACATGTTTGATAAACTTGAAATGAAATATGATGTTTCTTGAAGATTGTGTGAAATTACTGTATAAGAATTATTGAAATAAAGAGATACAACAATGCTAATGACATTAATACTGTTAACTAAGTCATGAAAATTCAACCTCATAGAAGTTTACAGTAAGAGCATTCTATTTTTCACTTGATTATGTTGTACACATACTAAATTTTGTGTTAGAATCTATTTAATTTTGTGTGATTCATAATTTATGAATAGAAAAATGTAACTGTGATAACTAAATTTATTTCAATAATCATTTTTAAATATATACATGTACGAAATCATTATGTTGTATGCCTTAAATTAATATATTATGCTTCAATTATATATCAATAAAGCAGGGGAAAGAGTTTATAAAATGTGAAATAATTAAATACACTTTTTTTGTTTGATAGGAACAAGATGGTAAACACCAAAAGAATTAAAACACATAGTAGTCATCAAAATAAGTAAGAGGACAGAGTCATCTAGAGGACTAACCAGAGACAATTAACTAAGCAGGATGAAATAGAGAAGGAATAGCAGTAACAAAACAACTTAAATAAACAGTTTGGGGTAGTAGTTTTATGTTACTGAATTTTAATAGGCAAAGTTGTTTCTTATTGGCAAACCCCTAAAATAAATTATGCTCTTCTTCATTGGACCTATAGAATTTTGTGAATCACATATGGAGCAGAAGTTGAAAGTACTGTGAGAAGTCACAAGCTATACCCACCAGATTATCTGATATTCAACAAGTTTTCAGTGGTGTTAATTTGGGGGGAAAGTGCTTATAAGCAACAGTATTATATATATTTAAAAAAAATCTTTAAGACTGGTATTGTCACTGAAAATGCAAGAGTCAGATTGCTAGAGGTTAAACTCTGATTCAGTCCTTCACTAGCTATGTGATTTGGGTTTTTGTTGGCTGATGTGTGCCTTAGTTTCTTCATCTGTATGAAAGAGATGATATCCTTTTGTTTCTCTTGGAATGAGTAAGTAAAACGGTCATTGCCTCCAAAGCACTCAGTGTCTGTAACGTAGCACTGCTACAATAGCTCCCTATATCTTCCTCGGAGTTCCACACCAAGTATGTACCATGCTCTCCTGCCACTTTCTCCAAAGCTGTGGAAAGCTAGTTTGTACAACACTGTTACACTCCGAAAGTGTGGGAGATCTGTTAAGTCCAGAAGGAACCATTAACCTATGGAGTATATAGGGTGGTAGATAAATTCTCCAGGCTTCTTGTTCTCTGATAGTACAGTTCTAAGGTGAATTCCACACAGTTAACCAAATGGTCCACAGAAAGAATAAGGCTACCTTTTCCATAGTTATGACCAGCTCAACGAACTTTTATTTTTACCTTTGTCCTTTCTCTCTTACTTTTCACCACTTTCTCAGTTCTGCTCCCTGGGTTACCTTCCAAGTAAGCCAGCTGCTACCGTATCTTTGATTTAGATGCTTTCCATTTCCTTTCATTCTGTGAGAATATGTTCATAATTGATTAAACTCAGATATCAAGTTTTTAAAGGTGTAAATTAGGAACAAAGTTGACAAACAAAGAAACAGTAAATACACATAGAACAACTAATTCCAAGTACATGATGTAACTCAGAGTCTAGTCTCACTTTATTTTAATATTTAATATTGATGAGTCCCAAAGAGACCATGTGACTAGCCTAAATTATATATTTAGTTCAGCTCTAAAGGGTGTGTTTCATTACAAATAGCAACCCAAATTGACAGTGAACTTCAGTAAAACGAAGAGAGGGGAGGATCTATAGACATTAATTCAAAACAACAAACACTCAGACATAATTCCATAAAGAGGACTAGACTTCATATGTTATCATGGCTATCTGTTTTTTTTTTTTTTTTTTAACTCTGTAAGAGTAATAACCCCTGGGCCACAAAACTCCATACTTGATAAAATTTTAAAATTCATGTTAAAATTTTTAGATATGGAAACCACAAAAAATACTTTCTTTTCTAAATGCTATGGAATTAATAGCTGTAGATGTATAACATTCCTAATTATATTAACTAGAGTAAGTAAGAAGAGGCTCATATATTTGCAATCTGTTGGCTAATATTTCCAGTAGAGAAGACAAATTATCTGCTGATTCAAAGTAAGTGCAAAGTAATGCTTTTCAGAGTTTGCTAACTGGCAGACACTGTATATTCTTATAATCCCTAGGATAGATATTTTCCTTACATATGGAAGGAAACAGGCCATTGGTCACAAGGTCAAATTTTATATCCCAAGTCTTTCTGATTCTAGGGAACATGTTATTTTAAACATGAAACACTGCTGTCTCACAGAAAATAGTCATTATGATGTAGAACTGACTGGGTTTGGGCTAGTGCTATTTTACTATTTGCTTTATAATGAGCTATACTGGATATGAATCAAGATATTTATTTATCAAACAACATACTTTATTTTTAAGAGGGTTTTTAGATTCACAACAAAATTGAGTAGAAGTTACAGACAGGGATTTCCCATAAACCTCATGACCCACACATGTATAGAATTTCCCACTATCAGTGACCCCCACCAGAGTGGTAGTTTTGTTATTATTGATGAACCTACACTGACACCTCATTATCACGCAAAGTCCACAGATAACATTATGCTTACCTTTTATTACTGCACATTCTATGGATTTGAAAAGAACTTTATAATGACATGTATCATACAGAACAGTTTCACTGCCCTAAAATTTTTCTCACTCTAATTATTCATCCTTCACTCACCCTAATTCCTGGAAATCACTAATCTTATTTATTGTCTCCATGGTTTTACCCTTTCTAGAATGTCATATAACTCGAATAATACAGTATGTAGCGTTTTCCGGTTGACTTTTTTTTTCCTCTTAGAAATATGCATTTTAGTTTTCTCCATGTTTTTTCCATACTTATGACTTCCTAAAATGATAGCATTTTTTTTAGCAATGAATAATATTCTATTGCAAGGATGCACCACAGTTTACTTATCTATTTTCCTACTGAAAGGCATTTTAGTTGTGTCTAAGCTTATGTAACTATGAATAAAGTTGCTATTAATATCCATGAACAGGTTCTTGTTTAGACCTAAGCCTTCAACCCCTTTGGAAAATACCAAGGAACACATAGCTGGATCATATGATAAGAGTATATTTAGTTTTGTAAGAATCTGCCAAACTGTCTTCTAAAGTGGCTGTACCATTTTACATAACTTCAGTGTTGAAGTAGAGTTTCTGTTGCTCCCTATCCTCACAAGTATTGTGCATTGTATTTGTATCAGATTTTGGCCATTTTAATAGAATCACAGTGGTAGCTCATTGTTTTAATTTATATTACACTAATGACACATGCCGGGTGTTCATTGGAAGGACTGATGTTGAAGCTGAAACTCCAATATTTTGGCCACCTGATGCGAAGAGCTGACTCATTTGAAAAGACTCTGATGTTGGGAAAGATTGAAGGCAGGAGAAGAAGGGGATGACAGAGGATGAGATGGTTAGATGGCATCAGCAACTCAACAGACATGAGTTTGGGTAAACTCCGGGAGTTGGTGATGGACAGGGAGGCCTGGCGTGCTCCAGTTCATGGGGTTGCAAAGAGTCAGACACAACTGAGCGACTGAACTGAACTGAACTGAACGACACATGATGTGAAGCATCTTTTCATATACTTATTTTCTATGTTTGCTCAGTCATGTCTGACTCTTTGAGACCCTTTGGACTGTAGCTCGCAAAGGTGCTTTGTCCTTGGGATTTTCCAGGCAAGAATACTGGAGTGGGTTTTCATTTCTTCCTCCAGGGGACCTTCCTGACCCAGGGATCAAACCCACCACCTGCACTGGCAGGTAAATTCTTAACTGCTGAGTCACCTGGCAAGCTCCATATACTTATTAGTTAACTATAAATCTTTGGGGCATTATCTGTTAAGGTATTTTGCCCATTAATACATTGTTGTTAAGTTTTAGGAATATTTGTATATTTGGGATAGCTGTCTTTTCTCAGATATATCTTTTGTAAATATTTTCTTCCAGCTTGTGGCTTGTATTTTCCTTCTTTATAGTGCATTTCACAGAGCAGAAGTTTTGAATTTTAATGAAGCCCAGGTTTTCAATTCATTCTTTCATAGACTGTGCCTTTGATATCTTATCTAAAAGTCATTCCCAACCACAAATATTTAGATTTTCTTCTATGTTGTCTTCTCGGATTGTTACATTTTTGCATTTTACATTCAGGTCCTTGATCCATTTCTAGTTAATTTTTTGGAGGCTGTGAACGCTGTATCTAGATTCATTTTTCCATACTGATGTTCAGTTGTTCCCAAATGATTTAAAAGGTTTTTTAAAATGATATGTTTTCTTCATTGTATTCCCTCTGAAACTTTGTCAAATATCAGTTGATTATATTTGTGTGGATATAATGCTGCACTTCCTATTATCTTCTATTGTTCCATGCATCTGTCTATTCTTTTGACAAAACACCCTGTCTTGAGTACTGTAGCTTTATAAGAAGTCATGAAGTTGGATAATGCCAATCATCTCACTTTATCCTTTTCCTAATCTGTGTTAGCTATTTTGGATCTTTTCTTTCTCAATATAAATTTTATAATTTTAATCTGATCTACAGATTTTTTTGATTGATATAGCATTGAATCTATAGATCAGAGTGCAAATAACTGACACAGTATAATACGGAATCTTCCTATCCCTAGAACATGAAGTATCTCTCCATTTATTTAGTAATTGATTTGCTTTATCAGAGTTTTTTGTTTTTCTTCTTATAGATTATGTATATATTTTACACAAGGTTTTCACCCAATTATTTCATTTTTACTTGTTCATGTATATGGTTTTGTGTTTTTAATTTCAATCTCCCTTGATCATTGCTAATATATGGAAAGGCCATTGACTTCTGCATATCAACCTTGTATACTTCAACCTTACTATAATTACTTATTAGTTCCAAGCAGTTCGTGTGTGTATATGTGTGTTACTTTGGATTTTTCTATATAGACTACCATCTGTTAACAGTAACAGTTTTATTTATTCCTTCCCAATGTGTATACCTTTTTATTTCTTTTTCCTGTCTTAGCTAAGACTTCAGTATGATGGAAAAAATGTAGTGAGACAAGACATATTTGCCCTGTTCTTAATTGTGGTGGGCAAACTTCAAGTTTCTCACCCTGAAGTATTACATTAGCTGTGGGTTTACTGTCTATGTGCTTCATCAAGTTGGGGGACTTCCTCTTCATCTCTAGTTTGCTTAAAGTTTTTATTATGGGTAGATGTTGAATTTTGACAAGTGGTCTTTCAGAATCTACTGATATGATCATGTTTTTTTTTTTAATTTATCATGTTGATATGATGCATTACATTAACTGGTTTTTGAATTTTGAAAATGCCTTGCAAATGTGGGATAAATCTGAATTGATCATGTTGAATAATTCTCATATATATTTTGAATTTGATTTGAGAATATTTTGTTGAGGATTTTTACATCTGTTCATGAAAGATATTGATCTGTGGTTTCTTTCCTTGTAATGTCTTTGCCTGGTTTTGGTGTTAGGGTTAATGCTGGCCTAATAGAATGAGTTAGGAAACATTCCCTCTGATTCTATTCCCTAAGGAGACTGTAGACAATTGGCACCATTTCTTTACTACTTCTGTACTCAGTGAAATCATCTTGGGCTGGTGTTTGCTGTTTTGGAATGCTATAATTGGGGTATTATTTTAATAGATACAGGTATATTCAGATTTTTCACTTCTTAAGCAAGTTTATCTGATTGTGCTATTGAGAAACTGGTTTGTATCATCTTGGTTGCCAAAATTATAGGTCCAGAGTTCTCAGTATTCCTTTATTATCATTTTAGCTCCATAGGATCAGCAGTAATGTTCCCTGTTTGATTTCTGATATGAGTAATTTTTGTCATCTTTTGTTCTAGTTAGCCTGGCTAGAGACTTACTAATTTGTTGATATTTTCAAATAGCTTTTTTATTTCATTGATTTTTTTTCCTATTGATTTCTTGTTTTCTTTCATTTATCTCGGTTCTATTTTCTTTTACTATTTCCTTTTTTCTGCTTTTTTCTGAAGTGATTTAAAAGCACTTCTTCATCTCTTAGATGGTAGCTTAGATGACATTTTAGATCTGTTAATATCTTCTTTTCTAATTTACATTTGCAATACTAGAAATTTCCCTGTGAGTACCACTTTCACTGAATCTCACACCTTTTTATAGGCTGTGTTTTCACTTTCCTTCATTCAAAATATTTTAATATTTCTGAGATTTCTTCCTTACCCCATGTATCTTTCAGAACTGTGCTGTTTAATCTCCAGGTATTTGGTGATTTTCCAGCTATTACTGATTACCACTGTGATCTGAGAACAGATATTGTATAATTCCTACTGTTTCAAATTTGTTAAGACGTGTTTATGATCAACAAGTTGATCTTTCTTGATGAATGTTCCATGTGAGCTTAAGAAGAACATGTATCTTGCTTTTGTTGAATAAAGGAATCTATAGATGTCAGTACATTCATTTGATCAACATGGTTGTTAAGTTCAATTATGTCCTTCCTTATTGATTTTCTGCCTGTTGAATTTGTTCATTTCTGACAGAAAGGTGTTAAAGCCTCCAACTCTAATAGTGGATTCATCTATTTCTCTCATTACCTCATACATTTTGACACTTCATTGCAAATGGCATGCATGTTAAAGACTGTTATGTCTTCTTGGAGAATTTTATCATTAATATAATGCCTTTCTTTATCCCTAAAATCTCTCCTTACTTTGAAGTCTAATATGAAGTAACCTAATCTTATTTTCTTTTGTTTCTTGTTAATATATCTTTCTCCATAACTTTATTTTATTTTTTTTTTGCAGGATTAGATATTTGGGATTTTATTTATTTATTTTTTTCCATTTGTAATTTTATTTTATTTTTAAACTTTACATAATTGTATCAGTTTTGCCAAATATCAAAATGAATCCGCCACAGGTATACATGTGTTCCCCATCCTGAACCCTCCTCCCTCCTCCCTCCCCATTCCATCCCTCTGGGTCGTCCCAGTGCACTAGCCCCAAGCATCCAGTATCGTGCATCGAACCTGGACTGGCAACTCGTTTCTTACATGATATTTTACATGTTTCAATGCCATTCTCCCAAATCTTCCCACCCTCTTCCTCTCCCACAGAGTCCATAAGACTGTTCTATACATCAGTGTCTCTTTTGCTGTCTCGTACACAGGGTTATTGTTACCATCTTTCTAAATTCCATATATATGCGTTAGTATACTGTATTTATGTTTTCCTTCTGGCTTACTTCACTCTGTCCCTAACTTTAAATTTATACCTGTCTTTACATTTAACTTGAGTTTCCTGTAGACAACATATACTCAGATTTTGTTTTCAACCCACACTAACAAACTCTGTCTCTTAACTGGTGGATTTAGAACATTGATGTTTAATGTAATTACTAATATAGTTGGGCAAATATCTACCATACATGTTATTGTTTTTTATTCATCACTGCTTTTCCTTGCTCTTATTTTTCCTTCAGCTCTTTTCTTCCTTTAGTGATTTTAATTCAACATTTTTATATGCTTCACTTTTTTATCCATCCTTGGTATATACGTTGTATATCTTGTTTTTTACATTTTGTAATGGTTGCCCTAGAGTTTGAAATATATTTAGTTAGAACTAATCCAAATTGACTTTCATATAACTCTACACTGTTTTCAGAAGGAGTTTGTTGGTACCTTATGATACCAACAATGGAATATATTATATAAATTTTCAGATATATTTATAAAACATACATAATCAAATACATTACTGCAATTACTATTTTGCTCAAACTGCTATTCATTAGATTAAGAACAAAATATTTGACCTTTTCTTATTTATTTTCTAATGCTCTTCTGTCTTTAGATCTGAATTTCTGGCCTATGTAATTTTCATTCTCTCTAAAGAACTCCTTTTAACATTTCTTGCAGGGTAGATCTCTTGGCAACACATTTTTTATTTATATCTGTCACAAAAAATTATTTTTCTTCCCTTTTGAAGGACAGTTTCACATGGTATAGGATTATTGGTTGTTGGATTTTGTCTCTCAATATTTTCAATATTTCACTTCACTATCTTCATGTATGCATAGATTAGTCAGATATAATTCTTATCTTTGTTCCTTTATGTGCCAGAATTTTTTTCTCTCTGCCTTTGTTCATGATTTTTTTCAAATCTTTGATATTCAGCAGTTTGAAAATAATAAGTGGTAGTAATATTTTGGTATTTATCCTGATAGTGCTCTTGAGCTTCCTGAATATATGGCTTTATTTCTGACATTAATGTTAGTATTCCCTATCATTATTCCTTCTCATATTTCTTCTGTTATTTTCTCTATTTCTTCTCCTTTGGTATTCTCATTATACATGTTACACATTTCACAATTGTCTTACTATTTTGATGTGCTATTGATTCCTTTTTCTTTGTTTTTCACTTTTGACAGTTTATACTTAGCTAGCCTGAGTTCAGTACATTTTTCTCAGCCTATCCAACTAACTTTTTATAAGTCCATTAAAAGTATTCTTCATTACTTTTATAATGCTTTTGATCACTGGTGTTTCTTTTTGATTCTCTTAGAAGTTACATCTCTCTATTTAGATTTCCCATATGTTCTTTTGTGCTGTGTACTTTATCCATTATAGTTCTTAGTACAGATGTTTCAAATTCCTAGTCTGATAATACCAATATTTCTGTCAGACTGACAGTGGTTCTGATACTTGCTTTGTCTCTCAAAACTATTATTTTCTTTTAGCATGTATTTTTTTCTTGATAAATGGACATGATATACTAGGAAAAGGTGCTATGAATACACCTTGAACAATGTAGTGGTAAGCTGTTGGAAGAGATGACGTGTTCTAGAGAGTTCTATGATGAGGTCTTTTAATAAGAATGTGCCTCTCTATTGTGAACTTCACAAGTGCTTTTCAGTCCATACTTATTTAGGTGGGACAGGATGGTCAGAATGGACTGAAGTTGGGCATTTCTTTCCTTTATCTGGAAGGCTAAAGACATCCAGAGGCTTCTTTCTCTTTTCCCAGGTTGATTAGACTCTGATTAAATCCCATCAGTTTGGATCCTGAATAAACTGTTTGTCCTGAGTCCAGACCTTATGAAGAATAGAGTGCCCTGACATAATCAGAATGTTTCATATCCCCCTCCTCCTCATAGAAGTAAAAGAAAAAAAAAATCTGATATTCATTTTATAACTTGGCCAAATCCCTGCTGTTTAAACTCAAAAAGGTGTGGGGTCTTCCTATGACTGGGTTCTCTAGGCATTTTTGAGTTTTAGGCTTTTGCAACTGAACTTCTGGCAATTCATTCATTAAAGATTAGATTTTTTTCTACCCAGCAGTGGTTCCTGCTGTGGTTTCCTCTACTAAGTTTCTGTTCCAGTAAGTTGGATTCTGTTTGCTTCTCCAAATCTGGAGGCAGCTATTTGTACTACGATATAATTTTATTTCCAGATCTAAGAAGAGTTTTTTTTTTTTTTTAGTTTGTATAGGTTTTTACTTGTTAAGATACAGTGGCAAATTCCAAGTTCGTTACATATCAGACTAGAAACCAAAAGTTTCTTCATTTATTTCAATTTTCTTTTATTTCTAGGTTTATGGAGATATAATTGACATATAGTGCTGTATAAGTTTAAAGTGTATGATATAATGATTTGACTTACATTTATCATGAAAGGATTACAATAAATTTAGTGAAGACCCATCATTTCAGAAGACACACAATTAAAGAAGTAAAATAAAAATTTTCCCTGTGATGAGACTCTTAGAACTTACTCTCTTAATAAGTTTCATAACATACAGCAGTATTAATCATATTAATAATGCTGCACATTGCACCCCCAGTACTTATAAATGGAATTTTGGATCTTTTGACCACCTTAATCTAATTCCCCTGCTCCCTTCTCTAGTAGTCACAAATCTGATCTCTTTTTCTATGAGTTTGTTTGTGAAGTATTACTGGCCTACACACTATGTTAATTTCTGTTATACAGCATACTGATTCACTATTTCTAAACACTTAAAATGTTCACCACAATAAGTTATAATATGTGCATTTATTTTTACAGAATATAATGCTAGAAATACTTGATTGAAGCTAACAAGCTTTTGTTTGGTTTTACTTTATCCAGGGTTATATAAAATAGAAGTTTTAACTAGGTCAAATAACATTTCTGAATTACTAAGAATGGAGAATATTAATTTTTAATCGGCCAAGTTTTCCTATTTAACTTATGTTACTTTGAACTCTGCATTCTTAATTCATAGTCTATAATTTTGTATATACATAATAGCTATATTAAATTCATGATCATTTTATATACACTTTGTTTCCTGTGATAGCTTTCTATTTCTGTCTGAGATTTCAAAATAAAGTGATTTTAGACATCGCATACAATTTAAACAAAAAACAGGGAAATCTCAGATGTCACCATAGTTCTAATTTACTTTCATGTTTCTTTTTTGGGAATCCATTTCTCTGAGAATATCTTGATAATTGTTCATGTCATGTTTGATTTCCTTTTTGAGCTTAAAGATAAACAATGATTTACTAGGCGAATGTGTTTCAGGCCTAAGAAAATGAATATACTGAAACATGTTGACACAAAAGATGAATTCTCCTCTGCCAGCACTTCTGTCCAGTCTCTAATCTTGCTTTATAATTAATTAGCTGTCAGATTTGCTAAAGTTCCATGAAGAGACTACACAGATGTCATGGCAAATTGTCCCTGAAATTAAGATCTGAACTGGGAATGTTCTTCATCCTGACCTTACAATTCTCTTTATTGATTTTACTGTCATCTTCACCTGTTCAGAACAGAAAGAAATGGAAATGGTGCTTTATTTGTTTTTAAGAAGGAACTGTCATGTAACAATTGAAGAAATAGTTTAGTGATCATCTCAAAAATTATATATGTGTGTGTCTATGTATCTTTGAGGAACAACTCATTACTGAAGAGCTGAAGTAGCAACTTGAATGTAAGACTATAAATTTTGCAGTTTTGATGATGTTTAACATTTAAAATGGATTTCTAAAATAAAACCATTGAAAATAAAATTGGAATAAAGTATTGAAACAATATTTGTCTCCTTCCTATTATTTAAATACAGATTACCTTATTTATTAGTTGTTAAATTATTGATTGTTATTTGTATTGAAAACAATTTAGATATTTACGTTTCCAATGCAAGTCCCACAGCACATTTTGGAGTCATTTGAGAAATAAAATGTTCTCTTAATGTCTTAAATTAATAAGAAATTATTGAAGTATTTGATAAATTAATATTAAATGGAAATACATAATTATTTGAACATATATTTGTATCTATACATATGCGTATCTATAAATATGCACATCTTTAATACCTCACTGTACTAACAAATTCTAATTTTCAACTGTGTGTTCAGTGCTGAGTCGCTTCAATACTGATGGACTCTTGTGACCACACGGACCATAGTCTACCAGGCTCCTCTGATAATGGGAATTTTTCCAGCTAGCATACTAGAGTGGGCTGTCATGATCTCCTCCAAGGGGTCTTCCCCATTCAGTGATGGAACCCTAATCTGCTGCCTCTACTGCACTGCAGGCAGTTTCTTTGCCGCTGAGTCACTGGGAAAGGCCCTTTAAATTTCCCAATGAATATTAAATATTTAGAATGTTCTGGTGGCATTAAAAGGTCCATGTGAATATCATTTTTATTGCATATTATTCCACTGTAAAAATTACAGTACACAGGTGTGATGACAATGACACACTATTTAAGTATTCAATATTCACGGGGCATTCCAACGTAAACACAGTGTTAACGCCTTCTTACATATACATATTTGTGCTTTTAAAAATTACCCCTTTAAAACGGTTTTCTGAAATTGAGTTGCTGCGTGTAAACCTTGGGTAGTATAAAGCCCCTCATTCATGGAAGTGTATGCTGCTGCTGCTGCTAAGTAGCTTCAGTCGTGTCCAACTCTGTGCGACTCCATAGACGGCAGCCCACCAGGCTCCCCCGTCCCTGGGATTCTCCAGGCAAGAACACTGGAGTGGATTGCCATTTCCTTCTCCAATGCATGAAAGTGAAAAGTGAAAGTGAAGTCGCTCAGTCGTGTCCGACCCTCAGCAACCCCATGGACTGCAGCCTACCAGGCTCCTCCGTCCATGGGATTTTCCAGGCCTTCTCCATGGAAGTGTATAAGTTACCTAAAAATCGTACCTAAAGAAGCATACAAGCACACCTTCGGCCCTTTCACCTTTTCTCTGAGGGGCGCCTCGCAGTTCCGACTCTCACCCACTTCTTATCAGGGGACTGAGCGTCCAGTTCACGGATCTCGCGATATACGTCACGGATCTCGCGAGCATACGACGCGGCTCCGGGTAGCCCATGTGGATGGTGGAGCGGTTGTGCTGGGCCTGCAGCATTTAGTAGAAACGTATTTTTCAGTTTTTAGTAGAAACGTGTGTTTCTGTCAGTGCACGCACGTGAGCGAGGCTCTGCTACCCTTAACCCACCGGCAGAACGTGACCCGTAAAGGTGCCTTGTCACCACACACCGCCGCAGAAGGCCAAGCAGGCTGCCATTCCTCCTGAGAGCCCTGCGGCAAGTGGAGGCCCAGGAACAGCCACCGGCCAGGCGGGCCTGTTGAAACTTCTGCAGTTTGAAGTCCACTCACCCAGAATGGTACCTTGAGTTCACAGTCTTCATTGACTGTCTCCTGTCTTCTCTCAGTGCTGTCCTTCCACAGCAGTGTTTCCTTCAATCTAAGGAATGAGCTACTCTCTCAAAACCAGGTAGGAGTATACTTTTCTTAGCTCACTCACTAGTTCTGTAGATTTTTAAATATTTGTTTACTTTTACAAATGACTTATTTTAAGTCAGATATTTGAATATAAATGTGAGTTCTGAAGTGTTATTCTAATTAGTCTATTCATTATGTCAATGGTAGAACTGTTTAACTTCTAGCAGTTTGGGGGTTGTTTTTGTTGTTTAATTCCCGTTAGTCACTCAGTCATGTCTGACTCTGTGTGACCCCATGGACTGTAGCTGGCCAGGCTCCTCTGTCCATGAGATTCTCCAGGCAAGAATACTGGAGTGGCTTGCTATGCCCTCCTCCAGGGGATCTTCCTGATGCAGGAATTGAACGCAGGTCTCTCTCATTGCAGGCAGATTATTTACAGTCTGAGCCACCAGGATAATTCCTAAGAGTTAACTAAGAAAAATGGAGAGTATTTAAAAATAAGATCTGTAGGAAGCTATCAGAAGACCAGCAAATGGAGAGGATATGATGGGTCGAGATCCAAGGGTAAAGAGTTCTCGGAGCTAAGCACAACTTATGATGTGACTTTTTTTCTTGTGTCATTTGGCAGCTTGAAAACAGGGCCTTTATAAGTCTGAATAGATATTTTTTAGTCATCACCTGGGGGCTTGGGGAATACAAAATAGAATTAAGGATCTGTTGAAAAAGGACACAACATAGAATTAACAGTAAACCACTCAGGAACCTAACTCACATTATTGAACTTCAGTTTTTGAATCAATTCAGTCGTTTAGTAAGTGCATCTAACCCTACAACTTGCTGGTCAAAAGAAACTGTCCCTCCTATTGGAAAGCATATGGCATCATTTAGTCTTAAACTGACACTACATATGTTTAAACAAAATGTTCAGCAGCCGAAAAAAAATAACCAGGTACACTAAAGACTTAAGTATAAAATGATACAAGAGAAGCAGATCCTTTTAAGACCAGATATGAGTTTATTTATGTAGACTTTAAATTATGTGTTTTATTTGTTTAAAAAAATGAGCGGTTAGAGAATTTCAGCTGACAGCTAGAAACTATAGGAATAAATTGACTTATAAAAAAAGAAAATATATGATAATAGAGAGAAGAACTCAGTAGAGGGATTTAACAATATGTTAGACAAAGGTAGAAAGAGCCTGAATGAGTTGAAAGATTATGAGAATATCCAAACTAGAACAGCGAGAAACAAATACAGAAAACTTATAGAAAGTGGTGAAAAGGGACTTGGAGGAAAGACATAGTAGTGAGACCCCAGAAGAATGGGGGAAAGTGAATAGGCAGAAACAAGGTTTTAAGTGAATATGGCTGGAGAAAGTTTTTAGAACAATAGGATCCTTAGCCACATATTCAAAAATATCACAGACTCAAAGTTGAATATATACAGAGATACCACAGGTAGACACATAATAGTAAAACAGCTATAATTTAAATTTTAAAAGCTTTAAAGCAGTTAGGGCAAAAAGAAAACCTTCTATGTATTTGTAGAATAAATAGTAAATATTTGTGTTATTTGTATTAATAGCACTCACATTGTGACAAAGTGTGAGTGTCATACTGCGCTTCTGTGTGTCATACTGTTTGCTATGACAGTATCGTCAAAGACATTGGTAAGGCCCCACCTCTATTCCTACCAACCTGACAGCTAAGCACCCGTTCTTTACTGAGACGTTCAGATCGTATGTGCCAGTGATTTAACTTGTTTTAAGGACTGTCAACAGCCGAGGACTGACCCAAAACACCACCTTCTCTGTCCCTTGTGTTGATAAATGTGAATGGTCTATTACAGTGACTCCTGGAGTTCTCCTATAGTTTTAAGTCAAGTCACTCAGTGTGGTTTCCTGACTTGATTCTGTACCCTTTGTTGGCTGTGTCTCCTCACTTCTCTCAGTATTCACCTTTCCTTTATATATGTGATAAGCTACTTACTCAAGACCAGGTGAAAACCCTTACCTATGGCCGATTCATATTGAGGTTTGACAGAAAACAACAAAATTAAAGCAATTATCCTTCAATTAAAAAATAAAGAAAAACCAGGTGACAGTGTACTTCTAGAATATTAAATAAACTAAGACAAGGATGACTTTTCTTTATTGTATCAATTATAAGGGAGTCTAAAGGACATATTAATACATTTAGCATTTTTGCTATTCTGATGTTAAATTACTAATCTAGTGATAAATTAATGATGCCTTATTAAAAATTTGACAATGATTGAACTTGCAGTATGAATTGATTTTAATTTCAGCTCTAATTTATCACAGTGATAATGATACCTATAAATGTGATATCTTTACTTTTGGCTTATAGAGTAAAATCAGCTTACACAGACGTTCATACTCATTAATAATTTAATACAATCATACATTATCCCTGCGTGTGTATATACTGAAATAGATAGACATATGTGTGTGCATATATATATATATATATATGTATATTTAAAGGAACTAGTACTGCTGCAACCAGTGTTTCTGTTTATTAGCATCGTCATGATTCTTCAATAATTTAAATTTATTTAAACTAAATTTGCTTTTTATTTTTAAACGTTTTTTCAATATACTTTTAATGACATCACAATCCTCAAAGTAAAGCAATTGCTTTTTTCTGCTACTTTTACACAAATTTTTTGTCAGCTATTCTTGTATACATAAAGCAATAACATCTTAAGTCATTGCTTAATACTTTATTACATTGGCCCAAAATATAAAAATGTGTAAAATTAATATGATTATAGAGGTACCCTTTTCTCATTCTAAGTGAAAAGTGAAAGTGTTAGTTGCTTAGTCATCTCCGACTCTTTGCGACCCCATGGACTGTATAGCCTGCCAGGCTCCATGTCCATGGAATTATCCAGGTAAGAATCCTAGAGTGGGTTGCCATTCCTTCTCTGGGGAATCTTTCCAACCTAGGGATAGAACCCAGGTCTCCCACATTGCACGCAGATTCTTGACCGTCTAGGATATTAAATATGATAGTCTTTTGTTTTATCATTTAATGGATTTTTATTAATGTATATATTGATAGAGTTTTAAAAAGGCATGAAATTGAGTCCCTGAGATGCCTGTTCAGCTTCATTGCTTTTACAAATGATATGAAACTACTACTATGAAATATTCAGATTTCATAAAATGGTTTTATAAATGCAATATACTGTAAAGGAATTGTATAGAAAGTCTAGTAATGTAATAAGAGTAAAAAGCAAATTTAGGGCTTTGTTCTGATTAATAATTTAAGCAAAAAATTCTTCAGAAAATTTAATGAAAACATTCTATTCATAATGAAACATTATAAAGTGCACTAACACTCAGTTACAGTGCATCAACATGTTTTCACTTTTATTAAACAGTAAAAATGAAATTCAGTTTGGGAATTTTTAGTTCTGTACCTTGGTTATATTTAGTAAACAGATATATTTTTTTATCCCCTCAAGAAAATTTGACTCACAGTAAAGACTGAACTGAACTGAACTGAAAGCCTTTTATAAGCAAAGGTTTTATTAAGGTATATAGATAAATTAATTATTTCTGGTATAGAGGGAAAACACTGATGTATTTATCAACATGTTAGCTTTGCTTCAGTTTTAATAATGTATACATTGAAATACTGTTGCAATTAATTTAAATTAAAATCAAGTAATAGGGGAAAAATAAGCAAAAGTGTCACCATTTGATTATTTGTCTCAAATCATCAAGCATTTAGCTCTGTGCTGGAGTATTTTATGTTTTCTGTACATACTGAGCATTAAGTTTTTATTTTTTCTCACCTTTTTTCACAGTCTTAAAATCCCTTAAAATCAGTTGTTTATTTCATTCATTTCTTTTAAGTAAGTTAATTTTTAAAAACTTTGTTGCTCCTACAAATTAAGCTTTATTAAAAATTAAGATTAATCTTATTTTCTTTCATTTAAAATAAAACTATTATTTAAAACAAAGAATCTATAAATCTTTTAGGTGACAATGGTGCACTTAAAAGTTCTCAAAGTTAAATCAGTTAAAACTGCAGGTTCACGATATGACTTTTGAAGTTAGCAGCTAAGTTTTGTATTAGAAAAAGACATATTTGTAGTTATAATTTTAAAAATAATTTTGAATCCTTTACTAAAGATAATATTTAATTCTCTATAGTCTCTCTATATTATATAAATGAAGCATAATAATATCATATATGATGAGTGATCAAGCATTCAAAATGTACTTCATCCTGAAAGTAATAGAAAATGACAAATATATTTCAGAGATATATCTTTTTTGGTCTTTTGGATTATTTAGGGTATTATATAAGAATAATATTAGCTCTCTTTTAAATTTATTAATGGCAGACAGAGCCTATCAGTTGTAATATAATACCACTATCTTTTGTAAATTATGGAAATATGACTTCTATAAAGTAAGAATAACCTGAAAAATTATCAGTCAGTTCAGTTCAGTTGCTCAGTTGTCTCCGACTCTGCGACCCCATGGAAAAATTGTCAACTAGCTAATAAATAAAACACAAAGTTTATTGACATTCTCAGCTTTTGTTAACAGCTTTATTGTGGTATAATTGATATATACATATTATGTATATTTAAGGTATACAGTGGATGTTTTGATATATGTACACTGTGAAATGTTCACATAATCAAGAAAACATATCCATCACATTCACATAGTTTTTGTTTTATTTTTATTTTTTATTTTGTGGTAAGAAGGCTTGAAGATCTACCCTTTTAGCAGATTTGACATATGCAATACCATACTGTTAGCTACAGGCACCATGCTATACATTAGATCTCAAGAATTTGTACATCTTGCATATCTGAAACTTTGCACATTGTGACCAACATCAACCTGTATCCTACTCTCTCCAGGCACTGATAACCATCTTTCTGTTCTCTGACTCTATGATTTTGGCTATTTTTAATTACACATATAAGTGAAACCATGCAATATTTGTCTTTTTGAGTCAGACTTATTACACTGTGTTTAATGGCCTCCACGTTCATCTATGTTGTTTTAAACAGCATTGTTTCCTTTCTTTTTAAAGCTAATTAATATTTCACATATTGGAATAAGTTCATATAATATGTAATATAATATTATATAATGCATAATAATAAGATATAATACATAATAAGATAATATAGCATATTTATATAATATGATAAGCTTATTTTATAATAATAGTCAATATAGACTGCATTTTCTTTATCCATTCATTCATTCATGGCTATTTGATTGTTTCCTTATCTTAGCTATTGTGAATACTGCTGTAGTGAACACAGGAGTGCAGATACCTCTTGAAGATCCTGATTTCAGTTCTTTTAAATAAATAGCCCAAAGTGGGATTGCTGGATCACATGGTACGTCTATTTATAATTTTCTGAGGAACCTCCATACTGGTTTTATAGTGATTGAACAGTTTACATTCTCACTGACAGTACACACGGGTTCCAATTTCTCCATATCCTTGTTAGCACATATTTTTAAATGCTGTCTTTTTAAGTAATAGCCATCTTAACAAATGCAAAGTGAGAGCTAATTGTGGTTTTGATTTACATCTTTCTGATAATTATTGATGTAGATCATCTTTTCATGTGCCTGTTGGCTATTTTTTATGTCTTCTTTGGAAAAATGTGTATTCGGATCTTCTGCCCATTTTTAATTTCTTTTTTGCCATTAAGTTTTGAGTGTGTATGTGTGTATATACAGGTTATTGGCCCATTATCTGATACTTGATATGCAAATATATTCTGTTTTGTAGTTGCCTTTACATTTTGTTGATTGTTTCCTTTGCTCTGCAAAAGCTTTCTAGTTTGATGTAGTCCCATTTGACTAGTTATACTTTTGTTGTCTGTGTGCTTGGTGTCATGACCATGAAATCATTGTCAAGAACATTCTCATGACGCTTTTCCCCTAGTTTTACTATTAAGAATTTTCTGATTTTTTTATATTAAAGAATATTATTAAATACTGGACAGTCTGGGAAACTGCTTAATGTTCAAAAAATAAAACCAATGAATAATATACTATGTTTCTTATTAATTGATTTTTAATTCATTTAGTAGTAATCCCTCAGGGAACATCATTTTATTATTGTGCTTAGTTCAATAATCACTAAGGCTTCATATCATTCATTATAGCATCCCCCTGTCAATTAGAATATTAACGTCAAAATATCTTGAATTCTCCTTTGTACTTACAAGGATGGGAAAAACAACAATAAATCCTTCTATCTTTAGAGTGGCAAAGCAATTCTTTTGGAGTCTTAAGAATGTTAGAACTTTTTCAAAGATGCTGTAGACAACTCACCCCTCAGTTATTTTTCTGCTTAACCACTCCCTTGTTTGCCCAGATTGATATTAATTCCTCAGGCAGCTGATTGTTTTTGATAAATGCTTTGAGAATAGGTCTTTTCCATCAGATATGTTAAATAAGTTTCCTGAGTTAGACCAAGTAATGAGAAGTCCAGTGAATGAGGTCTTCCAGCAAACTTTAATACAAGTCAGAGAGTGATGGTACTCTGGAGATGGAGTTTTTGAGAAGATCCAAACCATTGTCCACTCTCCAGTGTATGCTAAGCTTTATGCCTATAGGTTCCTATGTACCTGGAAACCATGTTCTCCCATTTCAAAAATATTTCTCTGTAATTATATTAAGATATATTTAAGTTGTTAAGAGGTAAAAGCACTGAATTCACTTTAATGTTTCACATCTTACATTTTCAGTTTGGGCAGAGCTAAAAAACACTAAGTGTTAATTTACCTGTTAATTTTTCTTTTACATAAAACAAATTATAGACATACATTTCTGAGATTGTAGAATAAATAGGTGTTGACAAATTTGAATAGCAAACTTGAGAAATCTCATCATATTAGTATTATAATTGATTTCAGTTTATTTTGTGGGTGAAGAGAGTGTTTAGAAGTTATAATGTTAAACTTATGGAATGAAAAAGAACCCAAGCATCTACTTATTTATTCATTTCAGCTGAAAATTCTGTGACAGTTTTATTAGATTCTAAAACTCCTAAATGAAAACAATAGATATATAATGAATACATAAATATTCAAGTAACTCCTGGTAAACACATGAAATATTAGAGTAATTTACATATCCAAAGTATGTACATTCTATATAGAGATCATTACAATTAGATGCTATTTTTTTCTTAAAAAATGCTAAGATTTATCTATTTGTGATATATTTTAATTTTTTGGATTATAACCTGGACTGGATTCAGTGTGAACTTAAGTAGGGAGAATCTAGAATATCAAATCATTGATAAGTTAATAGGTACTTGAAAGAATATTAATAATATTGACATCTAGATTATTATGAAGTAAAATTCTATGAGAGCAATCTATAATTTAGTAACTTTATTTTTCCTAGTGCTAGAATCACAATAATCAGCTAGCTTCTAGGAAGTTGACTTGTTCTGTCATGCTACATCAGATATGGGCATGGCTTTATGTCCACCTTACTCTCAAATGCCTTTCCTCTACCTTCAGACACTTTTCAAGAGACTTCAGAGCTTTCTAACTTACTGAATCTCATGGATAATTTTCTCCAAGACAATATAATGCAGTCTTGAAATTACGTTACAAATGCTGCAAGCATATACTATGTACAAGATGCAGTGTCATATGTTTAATTCTTCATTATCAGCCCTGTTTCACAATTCTTATTAGCAATATCTACATGGTTAAAAATATACTTATTTTCCTTTTCCTACTAAACATTCATTTTGAAACATTTTAAAATTCTTCAGTAGTCTAGGATTCCATCTTTTCCTGAATGGGAAAGTTTTGAGCAAATCAAGAGAAATTGTAACACAGTGTGAATTAAATTTGCTCAGCTTTTAAAATTTGCTTTATGCATATTATTTGATTACATATTAATTATCAATAAATATTCATTGTGATTAAATATGGGAAAATTGAATTAAGAAATGAGAAAGTATAAATGGGAACTTTGAAAATTATTGTAAACTAAACCAAAATTGTCCTTTTTTATACTTATAATTATCCAAGAGTGCATAATTATGGAAGAGAACCAACTCTGACATAATGGATATTTAACTGGCAAATCAAGGTGGAAAAAACCTGGAATATAATCTTTAGATAACTCTGTGCTATCATAACAGAAACTTGCACGCAAATATCTTGTGTTTGAAAATCATCATTCCCTGCTTTGAAAGACTACAGCATTTCTCTATACATCAGTACTTCTGTGTTTAATAAAGGTAAATGTGTGCTGTTAAGAACTTCAGCTTGAAATGCTTTCTCCACCATACATTAACTCAGCTAATTCTTAGTTTGTTCATCAACAAAGTAGTAATTATGTAACTATCTTCCTCCTGTGTTTAGTCGGATGACTAAATACATACTTAGAATAGTTGTTGTTACATAGTCATTACTTAATAAGTGCCAGCTAATATTTTTGATATTTTCCTACCTTCCTTATGCTAAAAAACATCTGTGAGATAATGTTCTTTTCCTACTATACAAATGAAGTATTTGAAAACCAAACTACCAAGTGATAGACTTAGGATTCTAAAAAGGTATGTGTTTGATTTTGAAGACTATTCTTTTTGCAATGATTATTACAATAATTATCTATTAATAGTAAGTCAGAATAAGAATGTTATCAGCAAGTTGAAAGAAAGTAGGAAAGTATATATTTTAAAATAGGGGAATATATATGAATTTGTTTTTAAACCAAGTTAGGTGATTCTACTAATCCATAAATAAATATTAAAACTATAGATGTTTTATAGTTATATATAGCTCCAATTTGGGATATTCATTTCCCATTTGTTTTAATTTAATGTCATTTTTTTCCTTGAAATAATCTACCTTTTCTGGTAATTATTAAATGAGTATGGACAAAATTAAAGTTTTAAAATTTTAATTTACTAAAGTTTGATAGTGAGAGTCTTTACAAGAAGAAGTAACATTTTAGTAAGTTTATTGTGAAGATCTAAAAAATTAATATAGTAAAATATCACCATCTTCCTTATCACCATGTCTTATCTCAATGCTATCACTTTTGATTCATTTCAAAAGAGATCTTCACTTTCTCTTATTATCAAAACACAAGTAAATTACTATATGACAAAAATTGCTATTTCTTTTTACAATCTTTGATACAGTAAGTACATCAAGGGGAATGGAAATGCCATTTGGAAAGTGTTATATGAACACTTTACTAACTCATTTATATGTGAAATTTCAAAGCTGTTTATCAAAAATATATGAAGTGAAATATTTTCTTAAAATGATTGATAAGATGCTTCTTATCTAGGCAGTGCTACTTGAAGATTATAATTTGAATTAATGTCTTTGCAGTTTTTATTTCTGTTTATAGGGTGGTTGCTTTGAGTCATTCCAGTTTAGAAAGATACTTTTTCAGCAATTAAATTTTACCATAAGTGTTTATGAGAATTTAGCATGATCTTTGGAAACATATTTATTGATTATCTTATTCATAACATAATTCTGTTCTTATAAAAATTAACCTTTTATGTGACATTTCAGCCAATACAACCAGCATCCAAACAATTTGTACTGTAAAATGGATCTTGTAAATATATAGCACTGCTAATTTAATGTATAAAGACTTACAGATACTTATTTTTCTATTTTATATACCTGATGCTGGGAGGGATTGGGGGCAGGAGGAGAAGAGGACAACAGAGGATGAGATGGCTGGATGGCATCACCGACTCGATGGACATGAGTTTGAGTGAACTTGGGGAGTTGGTGATGGACAGGGAGATCTGGCCTGGCGTGCTGCGATTCATGGGGTGGCAAAGAGTCAGACATGACTGAATGACTCATCTGACTGATCTGAAGAATGTAAGAGTGTTAGGGTGCATATGTGATGGACAGGGAGGCCTGGCGTGCTGCGATTCATGGGGTCGCAAAGAGTCGGACACGACTGAGTGACTGAGCGACTAAACTGAACTAAACTGAGTGTGCGATGTAAGAGCATTTTGTAGAGTATGTTTGGATGAGTGCTGCGTTCTTGGGATGTTTTTAGATTTTGATTAGAAAATTTAGATCTATGGTTGTAATAATTTTATACATACAAATTCTTTACCTCCAAATATATTAGTTTCCATAAGATAGCTTTAAAAAGTTTTTAACTTCATCTAATGTAACTTCTTCCATTCTATGCTGTAGCCATTCAGGCCAAACTCTTTCTTGTCTCTGGAATTTTGATCATGATATTTTCTCTATTCATAGCCCTATTCTAAACTTTTTTCAAGTCATTTTCTCCTATTAATCTTCTATTCATCATTTTATGTGTCATTTTCTGTGGAAGGACTTCTCTATCAGTGAAATGTACTTTAAGGACTCCCCCCCCACATAGTAGTGTTATTTTTACATCTGCTGTACTTTGCATAATTTGTAGTTGTTTATATTAATTTAAAATGGAGGGAAGAAAGGAATATTAAAAAAATGGTGGATCGAATGGAAAATACTTCAAGAACATACTATGACTTTCAGAATATGTAAAATGCAACACACAACTGCAGGCTTCTTTCTAGAGCAATATGTAGCATATAAGGACATAGAAAATTTTTACAGTAAAAAATATATCTTGTAAGCACTAAACAAAGCAAACATACTCTGTTAAGAGTAGTCAAAGTACAAAAGCAAAAATGCATCACAGGAAAGGACAGATAAGTATTTTGTAACTTAAATAAAGAAATTAAAAAAGAACACATCACATTTCAAAAATTGTATGCACAAAATAATAATAGATTTTAAATATTTAAAGCACACATAGAAATGTATTAGATATAAACATATTTTTATTATATCTCCTATATATATATAAACTCAAATTATAATGGGAAATACTCATATATTTATTGTATTATACCTAATATAATAAAAAATACTAGGGTAGATATGTAAGCAAAAGTAGCAAAATTGACCTAGTTTTAATAAGGTAAAACTGCACTCATGCAAGACAATGCACATTATTTCAAATGCAAATGGAAAAGTTACTAAAATTGAATGCTGCTGCTAAATCGCTTCAGTCATGTCTGACTGTGCAACCCCATAGATGGCAGCCCACCAGGCTCCCCCGTCCTTGGGATTCTCCAGGCAAGAACACTGGAGTGGGTTGCCATTTCCTTCTCCAGTGCATGAAAGTGAAAAGTGAAAGTGAAGTCGTTCAGTCGTATCCGACTCTTAGCGACCCCATGGACTGCAGCCTACCAGGCTCCTCCGTCCACAGGATTTTCCAGGCCAAGAGTACTGGAGTGGGATGCCATTGCCTTCTCTAAAGATTGAATGAGGATATTATAAATCAAATGTCAATAAATTTTAAATGATTTGTATCAATTTTTTTCTCTTCATAAATGTTAAGATAGTAGTCTATGTCATAACTAGAAAATTCTCCACTGTGTGTAAAAGGATAGTTTACTTCTAATCAATAGCTCAAAAATGAATAATAATAAAATTTGCAAAATATATTTGCAAATATATGGAAATGTTATATGGACTATTAAATTTTTAAGGTGCAGAGTAAAAGTCATTTTACAGTTTTTAATGCATATGTTAGAAAACAAGGGAAGTATATTATGAATGATACATTGATAGCATCATGATAATTAAGTAACATCAACTCAAGGGAAAGACAAGAAAGGAAATATAGAGCTGAAATGAATATAATAGAAAACAGATGGTTTATATTGAAAATTAATAGAGTTAAACGTAGGTTCTTTGAAAATATGAATAAATTGTGACTGCTCGGAAGACAATGGAAGTGGAAGAAAAAAATTGAATGAGATGAAATCACTACAGATCCAACAGAGAATTTTTCCAAAGAAATAAGGAGTTCTACTTATGTACATAAATGGGCAACTGGAAATCACTTAACTTTCCCCCATAAAGGACTGAGAAAGTTGCAAAATGTAACAAAATAACTGCTTTATGACATTGGAAAAAAATATAAGATCATTAACATTGAAAGAAGAAAAGCCAGTTAGTTGCATCATACAGTTGCCTTGAGATTTCTCCCTGGAATTATTTCATGAACCATGCTGCAGGAGAGCAAATACCAAGAACACAGTGGTGTTGCTGAGTTAAGGTGAAGTTAGAAAAGTCTTGCAAATTAAACCCAGCATAAATAGAAGAAACAGAATAAGCATCCCCAAATTAATTTATAGGTTCAATACAAATTCAGCTAAATTGCAACAGGCTTTTTTTTTTTTTCAAGAAATAGATAAGATGATCCTAAACTTTATGTGAAAAAGAGCATATTATGGAAGGAATGATGCTAAAGCTGAAACTCCAGTACTTTGGCCACCTCATGCGAAGAGTTGACTCATTGGAAAAGACTCTGATGCTGGGAGGGATAGGGGCAGGAGGAGAAGGGGACAACAGAGGATGAGATGGCTGGATGGCATCACTGACTCGATGGACGTGAGTCTCAGTGAACTCCAGGAGTTGGTGATGGACAGGGAGGCCTGGCGTGCTGCGATTCATGGGGTCGCAAGGAGTCGGACACAAATGAGGGACTGATCTGACTGATCTGATCTGATATATATATATTTGTCCAAAACATTCTAAAAGAAAAAGACCAAGCTGCAGGATTTATGCTTGCTTACTTCAAAACATAACTATACATCTGTACTTGATATAATGTGATAAAAGTGAACAGTTCAGAATAGATATCCAAATATATACCTACACATATAGTAGGTTCATATTTTTACTTTAGGTTGCCAGTGTTATGAAATATGTAAAAAAAGATTTATAAAAGCTGTTGGTTTCATGTATTAATTCTGATCTCTTAAGATGAGTTAATGTTTCCTTTTCATTTTTGGAAGATTTAACAGAATTATTTCTTCCCTATATCAAATTATAGACTGGAAATTAAAGACTAAGCATATACAAATTCTAAAAAATAGGAAAAAAATGTTTGCAGATTTTATCAGGCAGAGATTTTTAAGTAGGATACATAAAGCATGAATCATAAATGAAATAGAGGAAACAATGATTAACTGGGCTCCATCAAGATGAAAAGCCCAGTCTTCCAAAGTCTGTGTTAAGAAAATGAGAATGTAAATAACAGAGGAGAAATTACTTGTAGTATATATAGGTAATGCAGGATATGTATCCAAAATGTACAAATAACTCCTACAAATCTAAGATAGGAAAAAGTAACCCAATCTATATTGCTAAAATATTTGAACAGACACTGCAGAGGGGAGAAAGATAAAATTAATTATCAATAATTAAGAACAGATGCCACACTTCATTGGTCATCAGATAAACCCACAATAAAATATTGATGTACATATACTCTAGACTTGGTAAAAATATCAAATGTTAGAGAGGAGGTTGTGCAACTGATAATCTCATAGTTTGCTAGTGGAAATGTAAAATGGTGTGATCACTTGGGGCAATATTTTTCAGTTTTAACAAAATTAAGGCTAAAATTACCATATTACTGAAACAGAATATGTATTTTCATAATAAGTGAAGTAAAGCATCTAAGTAAATGTTTTGCATTTTGCCTGGCAAATCCCATGGACAGAGGAGCCTGGTGGGCTACAAGTCCATGGGGTCACTAAGAGTCGGACACGACTGAGCGACTTCACTTTCACTTTTCCCTTTCATGCATTGGAGAAGGAAATGGCAACCCACTCCAGTGTTCTTGCCTGGAGAATCCCAGGGATGGGGGAGCCTGGTGGGTTGCCATCCATGGGGTCGCACAGAGTCGGACACGACTGAAGTGACTTAGCAGCAGCAGCATAAGTGTTTATAACAGCTTAATATATAGCCACAAACTGGAAACCATCCAAATGACCCACACCATTTGAATGGATAAACACATTGTAATGTATCCATTCAAAGGAATGTTATAAACTACTGTTATAAATGTAGCAGCCCAGGTAAATCTAAAAATGGTGCTGAGTGAATCAATCACACAAAAGAGTAATTACTGAATGATGCAATATTTTAAATTCTAGGTAAGCTAAATCCAATGTATTATAACAGCGGATCCAGGATTGCCTGAATCCAAGAATAAAGAAGACTGATTTTAAAGATAAAGTGGTGGATAGAAAAGTTTTATACTGTAAATCTAAATGGTGACTAAAGGAATGTAGACATTTGTCAAAGGTCATCATACTGTACACTGATAGTGCAGACACTGTAAGTTTTACTCAATATTATTTAAAGCATTAAATTATAAAGAGGTATTATGAAATAATTTATGATCACATATATTCAATAACAAAATAAATGATCAAGTGTTCTGAAAAACATAATTTATCAAATGTATACAGAAATAGATATAATGTTTGAAAGATCTTATATCTTTTGAATATAGAGTCTTTTAAAAAATATTATAAAGAAAAGCTCAGATTTAGATAACTTAAGCAATGAATTCAATACTTCTAAACCTTCAAAGATTAGTACAGTTTTTCAGAGGTTTGAAAAGAGATAGAATACCTCTGTGTCTAAAGCATTTAGTATACCCAGCATATGTTAGGTAACAAATCCTGAGAAGGACATTATTGGGAGAGTAATTTAGAAACCAACCTCTCTCAAACATGGATGCAAAAATTATCAGAAGAAATCAGCAAATGAATTCAGTAATACATGAGTATAATGTAAAATATCACTAACAAGGAAGATTTATATATACAAAATACAGAGTAACACTTGAGAACTTACCGTTATCGTTGATGAAATTGACAAAGGCAAAATATTCATATAATTATCTAGGTGGTCAGATCAGATCAGATCAGTCGCTCAGTCGTGTCTGACTCTTTGCGACCCCATGAATTGCAGCACGCCAGGCCTCCCTGTCCATCACCAACTCCCGGAGTTCACCCAGACTCACGTCCATCGAGTCAGTGATGCCATCCAGCCATCTCATCCTCTGTCGTCCCCTTCTCCTCCTGCCCCCAATCCCTCCCAGCATCAGAGTCTTTTCCAATGAGTCAACTCTTCGCATGAGGTGGCCAAAGTACTGGCTGCTGCTGCTGCTGCTAAGTCACTTCAGTCCTGTCCAACTCTGTGCGACCCCAGAGACAGTAGCCCACCAGGCTCCCCCGTCCCTGGGATTCTCCAGGCAAGAACACTGGAGCCGGTTGCCATTTCCTTCTCCAATGCATGAAAGTGAAAAGTGAAAGTGAAGTTGCTCAGTCGTGTCTGACTCTTAGCGACCCCATGGACTGCAGCCCGCCAGGCTCCTCCGTCCATGGGATTCTCCAGGCAAGAGTACTGAAGTGGGTTGCCATTGCCTTCTGCGAAGGAGCTCCACTATCTAGCTTCAATTCAAAATTATATTGAAATTTTTTAAGCTATAACTTTTTATAAGCCAGTTTGTCTCCTCCCAAGAAGTGTATCCATATTATATAAACTTTTAGGAGTGGACACAAAATTAAGAATGACTAACACTATATAGTTAAGGAAAAAAGAAAGTCTAGATAAAGGTTGGTTATTGGAGTATGGACAAGAACTTTCAGGTACCAAGTCACCGTATTTTTTTGCACTCCAAGAAAACAACAGAAAACAAAACTTCTTGAAGTTTACAAGGATATTCTG
This sequence comes from Bos indicus, assembly GCF_029378745.1. Classification (NCBI taxonomy): domain Eukaryota; kingdom Metazoa; phylum Chordata; class Mammalia; order Artiodactyla; family Bovidae; genus Bos; species Bos indicus. The sequence goes on along the minus strand of NC_091780.1, from coordinate 53,232,894 downwards.
AACTTTACTTCCTCCTAAAAGTCAAAATAATTAATTTTACAGTCAAATAAACATCAGAATAGCATTGGTAAGATTCCATACTCTGTTAAGAAAAATGGAGATTAAGAAACAATATTAGTATCCTTTGTGACTATGACTTCAAGCCAGTTTGCATCAAGAATGAATACATATGCAATTGGGTTTATTGCTCTTTATGAGAGAAACCACACAACTGTGGTGACCTGTGGAGTATTTCAATTACAAATGCTAAAAAAAGAATTTTAATAGGATTTGGCCTCATTTTAGGTGACCTTAGAGGATGATTTACTGAAGTTTAGTTTATTCTAGATTGGTTGATACCAGAAAAGAGGGATAAATATGTGATTCATTGTTGTTGAATTGCTCAGTCCTGTCCGACTCTTTGCAACCCCATGGACTGCAGAACACCAGGCTTTCCTGTCCTTCACCATCTCCCAGTTCCTCAAACTCATGTCCATTAAGTCGATGATGCCATCCAACCTCTGTCACCTGCTTCTCTTCTTTTTCTCAGACTTTCCCAGCATTGGGGTCTTTTCCAATAAGTTGACTCTTTGCCATCAGGTGACCAAAGTATCACAGCTTCAGCTTCAGCATCAGTCCTACCAATCGATATTAAGGGTTATTTCCTTTAGGATTCACTGGTTTGATATCATTGCTGTCCAAGGGACTCTCAAGAGTCTTTCCCAGCACCACAGTTTGAAAGCATTAGTTCTTTGGTTCTCAGCCTTCTTTATGGTTATTTCTCCCAGCAGTCTTGATCCTAGTTTGTGATTTATCCAGCCAGGCATTTCACATGATATACTCTGCATATAAATCTTATCTAGAAGAAGGAAGCCTGCATCAAGGCTAAAGCTTTAATTAGTAAAGAAGTAGCAGTTCCTGACATCCAGTATATTTTGCAGAAAATAGGTCTTTAGTAGGAACTTGTTGAACAATATGTTAACCTTAAACTTTAATATTTCTATGGTAAGCTTAATAATTTGTTTTCATCATCTTTTAAGCTTTTTAATAATCAAACACATTAATATTTATACAGTGAAATAGATGGAAATTCACATTAGGTGGAATATGGAAAACCATAGATAGCTTCAGGGCTCCCAGTTCAAGGTCATCACAAAAACTCAAGTCAGTCAGTTTACTTCCAAATGAGTTCTACAAAAACCTTGCAGTTTTCAGAGTTTTCTGGATTTTACAGTGTATAGTAGTGATTGTGGACCTGTGAAACATTAAAGAGCTCTTGGTTTATTTGTACTGTTTGGAAACATTTGAGATTGATTGTATCTGTTGAGTTATGTTTTCTCACTCTCTTTTTCTTTTTTTGTAGTGTAGCTACAAATCTTTTTTAAAATTGATTGTGGTGGTGATTACAATTATATATACATGGTTTAAAATCTGTACACTTTAAACATATGCTTTTACTGTTTGTTGCTGCTAAGTCACTTCAGTCATGTCCGATTCTGTGCGACCCTGTAGACAGCAGCCCACCAGGCTCCCCCGTCCCTGGGATTCTCCAGGCAAGAACACTGGAGTGGGTTGCCATTTCCTTCTCCAATGCATGAAAGCGAAAAGTGAAAGTGAGGTCGCTCAGTCGTGTCCGACCCTCAGCAACCCCATGGACTGCAGCCTTCCAGGCTCCTCCATCCATGGGATTTTCCAGACAAGAGTACTGGAGTGGGGTGCCATTGCCTTTATTGTTTGTTAGTATTGCAATAAATATAATTTAAAATTGATGAAAAAATTATGAATAAAAACATAGTCATTTGAACTATAATTAAACAAATATACATCGTATCTGTTTGGTTTATCTCAAGAATGCCAAAGTATTTCAATATCTAAAGTCTCTGGAGGTGTAATACATCATATTAACAGGTTAAAAGGGAAAAATATAATTGTTGTAGTAAGTACAGAAGCTGATAAAATCCAATACTCGATTATGATTTTTTTTTGCCTTCTTAAATATATTGATTGTGTTTTCCCTTGGATATTTTTAGTCTAAGGTAGGCCAAACAATCATTCTTTTTTATTTTGTCTGGTATTGAGATATAATTGACATATAACCTTGTATTAGTTTTAGTGTACAGTGGGATGATTTGATTTATATATATACAAATTGCAAAATAATTACCAGAGTGATTTTTGTTGTATCTGTCAGTCTATACGATTACATATTTTTATGACAAGAAATTTTAAGATCTGCCCTTAGAAACTTTCTACTGCATGACACATTATTGATAATGTTTGTCACCATACAGTAAATCATATCTCTAGACCTTATATGTCTTATTACTGGAAGATTTTACTGTTTGACCATTATTACTGTTTGACCTTATATGTCTTATTACTGGAAGATTTTACTGTTTGACCATTATTACTGTTTGACCTTATATGTCTTATTACTGGAAGATTTTACTGTTTGACCATTTGACCATTACTTGGCCCATTTCACCCAGCACCTCCAACACCACCAATTCCTCTGGAAGCTATCAATCTGTTCTCTGTATCTGAATTCAGGGTTTTTTGTTTGTTTGTTTTTAAGAGTATACAAGTATATACAATAATACATTTTTCTCTTTCTCTTATTTATTTCACTTATCAGAGTACCCTTATGGCCCCTGCATGTTTTGAAAATAACAGTGTTTTCCTTTTGGCTGAAAAATTTTCCAGAGTGTGTGTGTATGTGTGTATCACATTTTATTTACCTATTCACCTGAAGATGGACACAGGTTGTTTCCATGTTTTGGCTAATGAAGTAATGAACTTGGGGGTTTACATAACTTTTAGAGAGTGTAACTTTGTTTCCTTTTGATATACTCAGAAATAGAATTGCTAAATATATGGACGTTTTATATATATATATATATATATTTTTTTTTTTTTTTTTTGAGAAAAAAGTTGTCATAGTAGCTGTTTTCCATAATGGCTATACCACTTTACATTCCCACCAGCACTGCACAAGAGTTCCCTTTTCTCTACATTCTTGCCAATGCTTATTTTATTTTATGATAATAACCACTCTAACAGGTGTCAGGTGGTAGCTCATTGTGGTTTTGATTTGCATTTTCCTGATGGTTAGTGATGTTGGCCACCTTTTTATGTACCAGTAAGTAGTTTTTGTATCTTCTTTGGAAAAATGTCTACCCAATTCCACTGCCCAATTTTAATCAGATTATTTGCTTTTTTTTTGCTATTGATTTCTATAAATGCTTTATATGTTTTCCACATTGAATTGAGCTTTTATCAGAAATATGATGAAAAATATTTTATCCCATTCTGTTGATTGATGTTTAATTTTGTTGATAGTTTCCTTTGCTATGCAAAAACATTTTAATTTGATATCATCTCACTTGTTTATTTTTGTTTTTGCTGCTTTGGCTTTTGGTGTCAAATCCAAAATAGTCATCACTAAGACCAATATCAAGGAGCGTACTTCTTACTTATATTTTCTATTAGCAGCTTTTTGGTTTCAGATCTTATGTTTAAATCAGTATTCATTTTGAGTTGATTCTTGTGTATGATGTGAGATAGAGATCCAGTTTCATTCTTTCACATGTAGCTGTCCAGCCTTCCCAGCACCATTTATTGAATTCACTTTTTCCTATTGTATATTCTTGGCTCCTTTGCATAAATTAACTGACCAAATATGTGTGGGGTTTTTTTTCTGGACTTTCTATTCTGTTCAATTGATCTGTCTTTAATGCCAAATACTTTATTGCCTTTATTACTATAACTCTGAATATAGTTTGAAATCTGAAAGTGTGGTGCCTCTAGCTTTTTTTTTCATCAAAATTGCTTTGGCTATTCAGTGTCTTTTGTTGTTCCATACAAATTTTATGATAGTTTCTATTTCTGTGAAAAAAGAAGTTGGGATTCTTGATAGGTATTGTAACAAATTTATAGATTGATTTGAGAGGTATGGATATTTTAACAGTATTAATACTTCCATTCTATGAGCCTGGAATATCTTTCCATTCATTTGTCCTCTTCAATTTATTTCATCTATATATTACCATTTTTTAGTGTATAGATTTTTTATGTCCTGGATTACATTTATTTCCAGATATTTTATTTTTTGGTGCAATTTGAAATCAAGCTGTTTTCTTAAATTCTCTCCTTGATACTTTGGTGTATGTACAGCATCAGTTTTTTACTGTTAATTGCAAATTGCAGATTTTATTGTGCCAAATGTCTTATTGGCTATTTCTCTTTCCTAACATGAATTTCTGCATGCTTTGAACATAGAAAATTCATCAGGTTTTCTTTTACCTTCTCTTTGATCCTGACTGTGGCAACTTAGCTAGCATAGTACTTTGAGTATTCATATGTTTTGTTTTACTGATGACAGTTTTTTGTTTTCTGTTTTGTCAAAATCACTTGGTTTCCATTATCTAGACATTAATGTGGCTAGGAAATAATATTTGACTCTGTATATAATAAACAGAAACATTTTAACAAAATTTTATAAAACTAATAAAATTTCATTATCAGATTCTGATTTCAGTCTTAAAATATTTTATTAAAAATTGTAAAGTTCAGTTACAAAAATAATAAAATACTTTAAATAATTATTTCTACATTAGGTTCTCCCCATCTTATCTATTTAAGAGTTGAAACTGATAGGCAGATTCAGGAAATCCTAAAATGGACAATAACATTTAAAAAATTTCTAGGTATAATAACATATTTTGTGATATAATGTCAGTTTACAGTTGACAATGATTAGTTAATATCTCTAATCCTTCCCAATGGTGGAATACTATGCAAAAAAACCTACATTACCTGACATGGTATCTGAATAATGTATCTTCTAATTGCAAAACCTTTTTTGTGCTATGGATGAAACACAGGAAACAAACAAAAAAACAAACAAACAAAAAAACCCTTATCTCTTTGAAATATTTATTTTTTATTGTCATATTGCAGTTTTAAGGAAGATAACTATTTGAAAGAAAAAATAATGCCAAATATAAACCGACTATTAGAAAAAAATTAAGTAGCAGATACTTCTGACAATTATAGCAGCAGCTATGTTAATGAGCAATGTTCATGTTCTCTAGAGATTTCTTTAAAAAGTACATAAAAGTAAATTTTCATAAGAATTGTGTTGATAGTTATGTTTTAGTAATGATTACAGGAAAGGGGAAGGGATATTAAAAACAACAACATTTAAGAAGCACATAAGCATTCATTCTAGTTTTGGAGAAGTTTACCTCTGACTATGATACTGCTTCCGTTTCCTCTTTCAACATCCTTGAAAGGATTCATTTGAAGTCCTAATTATATTATCTGAAATTTGTAGAATAAAATTTTCCAGACCATTGATCTGAAATGTGATTAAAAAAGATAGCAGTATGCATGAAAATATGGTTAGACTGTTAAAATTCATCTATGAAATTGTATACTAACGCCTTGAAATCTGAGGTTTGTTTAAAGTTTGGTATTTAAAATATTTCCAAAAATCATTAGTTTCCCCAGTTTAGGAGGTAATGGGTTTAGTTATTGCCTTACATTTTAAAAACACTGAAGTAAAATGAAAAACATTCATTTGTGGTTCTATAATTTGGTCACTGCAGGCAGTCTACAGATTTCCTCCAGGTGAATATGAGTGTTTCCTGGATGATGCACAACAACATGCGTACATGGATACTTTGTAGAATTTCTAATTGTCATTATAATGGTTTCGAAGTTTTCAGTCAGTTGATAAAAATAAAATATATTAAATTTTAAGCACTAGTTGTCAGAACAAAGGTTTTAGCTTTTATTTCACATTTCAGATTTTATTAAAATATAACATATTTGTATTGCAGTTTTAATAAAAAGAAATGGATAGTAAATAAATGAAAGGATAATTTTATACCTGTGAATTATTGCTACATTCTTGTATTTGTGCTAACACTATGCCCCATATCTTCAAATTCAGCCCCTAAATATGAGTCAATTCTGTATACTTTCCTTCACTTTAATACCTGCACACAGTCTCCTTTTCTTCTCCTCTAAGTTACAGAATCTAACTGAGCTTCATGGCTTTTGTACTAACTCATTTCCAATAACTGAAAATTTATTTACCCCAAATTTTGACTTTGTGAGTGCAGGCTTATCATTCAGTGCAATGCCATAAGTCAGAAAAGTTACTTCCTGTAATTATAGTCTGTTTTACCTCATTCACTTAATGTATCACAATCTTAAATATTATTTATTATTTTCATTGCATGTTTAATTATTATTCTATTAGAGTATAAGGCTTGTGAGCCAAATACCTTACCAATTGGAAAACACTTATATCTGGTATTTACCATTATAGATTTTGAGAGAAGAAGATGGAATAACTATAAACTTTATTTGGCATGCAATCTGTATTTTAAAAATTATTCAGTATCTCTTCATTCTTCCAGAACAAAATAAGACCTCTCAACTATTATGTCTCATCATATCCTCATATCAGTTATGCTATGACTTAAATTTTTGGTTGTGTTTTATCATATTTAAATTTATATATAATTATTATTCATTTACTAAATTGTTTCAGTGCAAAGTATATGTGCTAGGGTTATTAAAAACACTTGCACAGCATATATATTGTAACATTTCATCATTTTCAGGTTTATGACAATGCTATGCAGTATTTAGTATTGTTAGAAAATACAACTGGTAGCAAACCTCACATCAGAAAAAATAGACCTTAAAGAATATTACAAGAGATAAGGAAGGACACTACATAATGATCAAGGGATCAATCCAAGAGAAAGACATAACAATTGTAAATATCTATGCACCCAACATAAGAGCACCTCAATACATTATATAAACACTAACAGACATAAAAGGAGAAATTGACAATAACACAATAATAGTAGGAGACTTTAACACCCCACTCACACCAATGGACAGATCATCAAAATAGAAAATTAGTAAGGAAACAGAAGTCTTAAATAATACATTAAAGGAGATGGATCTCATTGATATCTTCAGGACATTCCATCCCAATGCAGAAGAATACTCCGTCTTCTCAAGTGCACATGAAACATTCTCCAGGATAGATCATATCTTGGGTGACAAATCAAACCTCAGTAAATTTAAGAAAATTGAAATCATATCTAGCATCTTCTCTGACCACAACACTATGAGTAGTAGTGTAGTGTTAGTCATTCAGTCGTGTCCGACTCTTTGTGACCCACTGGACTGTGGCCCGCCAGGCTCCTCTGTCCATGGGATTCTCCAGGCAAGAATACTGGAGTGGATTGCCATTTGAGACTAGATATCAGTTACCAGAAAAATCTGTAAGAAGCACAAACACATGGAGATTAAATAATACATTTCTAAATAACCAATAAGTTACTGAAGAAATCAAAAAGGAAATAAAAAATTTCTAGAAAAAAAAGACAATGAAAACATGACAACTCAAAACTTACGGGATGCAGCAAAAGCAGTTCTAAGAGGGAAGTCTACAGCAATGCAATCCTACCTCAAGAAAAACATCAAATAGACAACCTAACTTTACACCTAAAGCAACTGGAAAAAGAAGAACAACAAAACCTGAAAATTAGTAGAAGGAAAGAAATCGTAAAGATCAGATCAGAAATAAATGAAAAAGAAAGAAGCAATAGTAAAAGCTGGTTCTTTGAGAAGATAAATAAAGTTGACAAACTTTTAGCCAGAATCATCAAGAAAAAAACAGAGAAGCATCAAATCAACAAAATGAGAAATGAAAAAGGAGAGGTTACAACAGACAGTGCAGAAATACAAAGGATTATAAGACACTATTATGAACAAATATATGGCAATAAAATGGATAACCTGGATGAAATGGACAGTCTTAGAAAAGTTCAATCTCCCAAGACTGAACCAGGAAGACATAGAAATTATGAACAACCAATTACAAGCACTGAAATTGAAACTGTGATCAAAAATATCCCAAGAAACAAAAGCCCAGGATCAGATGACTTCACAGGAGAATTCTATCAAACATTTAGAGAAGAACTAATACCTATCCTTTTAAAGCTCTTTCAAAAAATTGCAGAGGAAGGAACACTTCCAAACTCATTCTACAAGGTCACCATCACCTTATACCAAAACTAGACAAAGACAGCACAATAAAAGAAAACTACAGGACAATATTACTGATGAACATAGGTGCAAAAGCCCTCAACAAAATTTTAGCAAATAGAATTCAGCAACACATCAAAAAGCTCATACACCATGATCAAGTTTGGTTTATTCCAGGGATGCAGGGATTCTTCAGTATATGCAAATCAATCAATGTGATGCACCATATTAACAAATTGAAAGATAAAAAACATATGAAAATTGCAATAGATGCAGAAAAAGCATTTGACAAAGTTCAGCACCCATTTATGATTAAAACTCTTCAAAAAATTTGCATAGAAGGAACCTTTCTCAACATAGTGAAGACCACATATGATAAGCCTATAGCAAACGTTATTCTCAATGGTGAAAAACTGAAAGCATCCCCCCTAAGATCAGGAACAAAACAGGGGTGTCTACTTTCACCATTATTATTCAACATAGTTCTAGAAGTCCTAGCTACAACAATCAGAGGAGAAAAATAAAAGGAATCCAGATCAGAAAAGAAGTAAAGCTCTCACTGTTTGCAGATGACATGATACTGTACATAGAAAACCCTGACAATAATATCAGAAAATTACTAGAGCTAATCAGAGAATTTAGAAAACTTGCAGGATACAAAATCAATACACAGAAATCACTTGGATTTCTGTATACTAGCAATGAAAATCAAAAAGATAAATTAAGGAATCAAGCCCATTCACCACTGCAACAAAAAGAATAAAATATCTAGGAATAAACTTACCTAAGGAGACAAAAGAACTGTACACAGAAAATTATGACACTAATGAAAGAAATTAAAGATGACATAAACAGATGGAGAGATATTCCATGTTCCTGGGTAGGAAGAATCAATATTGCTAAAATGACTATACTACCAAATGCAATCTACAGATTCAATCCCTATAAAAATACCAATGGCATTTTTCATAGAACTAGAACAAAAAATTTTGCAATTCATTGCAGACACAAAAGACCCTGAATAGCCAAAGCAGTCTTGAGAAAGAAGAATGGAGCTGGAGGAATCAACCTTTCTTACTTCAAATTATACTACAAAGCTACAGTCATCAAGGGAGAATGATAAGGGCACTAAAACAGAAATATAGACCAATGGTACTAGATAGAAAGCTTAGACATAAACCCTTGTACCTATGGGTACCTTATTTTTAACAATGGAGGCAAGAATACACAATGGGGCAAAGACAGCCTCTTCAATAAATGGTGGTCAGAAAACTGGACAGCTACATGTAAAAGAATGAAATTAGAACACTTCCTAACACCATACACAAAGATAAACTCAAAATTGATTAAAGACCTAAATGTAAGACCAGAAACTAAAAACCTATTAGAGGAAAACGTTGGCAGAACACTCGATATAAATCAAAGCAAGATCCTCTATGACCCACCTCCTAGAGTAACAGAGATAAAAACAAAAGTAAACAGGTGGGATCTGATTAAACTTAAAAGCTTTTGCACAGCAAAAAAAACTATAAGCAAGATGTAAAAACAACTCTCAGAATGGGGGGAAATAATAGCCAGAGAAACAACTAAAAAATGATTAATTTCCAAAATGTAGAAGAGCTTATAAAATTCAATGCCAGAAAAACAAACAACCCAATAAAAAAGTGGGAAAAAGACCTAAACAGACATTTCTCCAAAGAAGACATACAGATGGCTAACAAACACATGAAAAGTGCTCAACATCACTCATTATTAGGGAAATGCAAATCAAAACTACAATGAGATATCACCTCACTGGTCAGAATGGCCATTACCAAAAAGTCTACAGACAATAAATGCTGGAGAGGGTGTGGAGAAAAGGAGAGGGTGTGGAGAAAAGGGAAGGCTCTTGCACTGTTGATTGGAATGTAAATTGACACAGCCACAATTGAAGATTGTATGGAGATTCCTTAAAAAAGGTAGGAATAAAACTGCCATATGACCCAGCAATCCCACTCCTAGGCATATTCCTTGAAGAAACCAAATTTGAAAAAGACACGTGTATCCCATTGTTCATTGCAGCACTATTTACAATAGCTAGAACAGGGAAGAAACCTAGATGTCCATCAACAGATGACTGGATAAAGAAGTTGTGGTACACAGAATAGGTTTATAAACTTGAATCCAAAGGAACAAAGTAAATGGCAACAGAATCATACTTATCAATAATTACCTTAAATGTAAATGGGTTGAATGCCCCAACCAAAAGACAAAGACTGACTGAATGGATACAAATACAAGACCCCTATATATGCTGTCTACAAGAGACCCACGTCAAAACAAGGGACACATACAGACTGAAAGTGAAGGGCTGGAAAAAGATATTTCATACAAATGGAGACCAAAAGAAAGCAAGAGTAGCAATACTTCTATCAGATAAAATAGACTTTGAAATAAAGTCCATGAAAAGAGACAAGGACACTACATAATGATCAAAGGATCAATCCAAGAAGATATAACAATTATAAATATATATGCACCCAACATAGGAGTACCACAATACATAAGGCAAATGCTAACAAGTATGAAAGGGGAAATTAACAGTAACACAATAATAGTGGGAGACTTTAATACCCCACTCACACCTATGGATAGATCAACTAAACAGAAAATTAGCAATAAACACAAAGTTTAAAAGATGCAATGGACCAGTTAGACCTAATTGATATCTATAGGATATTTAACCCCAAAACAATGAATTTCACCTTTTTCTCAAGTGCACACGGAACATTCTCCAGGATAGATTACATCCTGGGCCATAAATGTAGCCATGGTAAATTTAAAAAAATTGAAATCATTTCAAGCGTCTTTTCTGATCACAATGCAGAAAGAATAGATGTCAACTACAGTAAGAAAAAAAAAAAGAATCTATTAAATATACAAACATATGGAGGCTTAACAACACACTTCTGAATAACCAACAAATTACAGAATAAATCAAAATATGCACAGAAATGAATGAAAATGAAAACATGACAACCCAAAACCTATGGGACTCAGTAAAAGCAGTGCTAAAGGGAAGATTCATAGCAATACAAGCTTACCTCAAGAAGCAAGAGAAAAATCAAATAAATAACCTAACTTTACACCTAAAGCAACTAGAAAAAGAAGAAATGAAGACCCCCAGGGTTAGTAAAAGGAAAGAAATCATAAAAATTAGGGCAGAAATAAATGGAAAAGAAAGGAAGGAGACTATAGCAAAAATCAACAAAACTAAAAGCTTGTTCTTTGAGAATATAAATAAAATAGACAAACCATTAGCCAGACTCATCAAGAAAAGGGAGAGTAATCAACAAAATTAAAAATTAAAATGGAGAAATCACAACAAACAACACAGAAATACAAAGGATCATAAGAGACTACTATCAGCAACTGTATGCCAATAAAATGGACAGCTTGCAAGAAATGGCCGAATTCTTAGAAAAGTATAGCCTTCCAGAACTGAACCAGTAAGAAATAGAAAATCTTAACAGACCCATCACAAGCACAGAAATCAAAACTGTAATTAAAAAATCTTCCAACAAACAAAAGCTCAGGACCAGAATGCTTCACAGCTGAATTCTACAAAAAATTTAGAGAAGAGCTAACACCTATCCTACTCAAACTTTTCCAGAAAATTGCAGAGGAAGGTAAATTGCCAAACTCATTCTATGAGGTCACTGTCACCCTAATACCAAAACCAGAGAAAGATACCACAAAAAAGAAAACTACAGAGCAATATCACTGATGAACATAGATGCAAAAACCCTCAACAAAATTCTAGCAAACAGAATCCAACAACATATTAAAAATATCATACATCATCACCAAGTGGGTTTTATCCCAGGATGCAAGGACTTTCCAGTATTCACAAATCAATCAATGTGATACAGCACATTTACAAATTGTAAGATAAAAACCATATGATTGTCTCAATAGATGCAGAGAAAGCCTTTGACAAAATTCAACATCCATTTATGATACAAACCCTCCAGAAAGCAGGCATAGAAGCAACATACCTTAACATAATAAAAGCCATATATGATAAACCCACAGCAAATATTATCCTCAATGGTGAAAAATTGAAAACATTTCTGCTAAAGTCATGAACAAGACAAGGATGCCCACTCTCACCACTACTACTCAACATAGTTCTGGAAGTTTTAGCCACAGCAATCAGAGAAGAAAGAGAAATAAAAGGAATACACATTGGAAAAGAAGAAGTAAAACTCTCACTGTTTGCAGATGACATGATCCTTTACATAGAAAACCCTAAAGACACCACCAGAAAATTACTAGACTTAATCAATGAATATAGTAAAGTTGCAGGATATAAAATTAACACACAGAAATCCCTTGCATTCCTATACACTAACAATGAGAAAATAGAAAATAAGGAAACAATCCCATTCACCATTGGAACGAAAAGAATAAAATACTCAGGAATAAATCTACCTAAAGAAACTAAAAACCTATATATAGAAAACTATAAAACACTGATGAAAGAAATCAAAGATGACACAAATAGATGAAGAAATATACCATGTTCATGGATCGGAAGAATCAATATAGTAAAAATGAGTATACTACCCAAAGCAATCTATAGATTCAGTGCAATCCCTATGAAGCTACCAACGGTATTTTTCAGAGAACTAGAACAAATAATTTCACAATTTGTATGGAAATTAAAAAAAAAAAAAAAACCTCAAATAGCCAAAGCAATCTTGAGAAAGAAGAATGGAACTGGAGGAATCAACCTGCCTGACTTCAGACTATACTATAAAGCTACAGTCATCAAGACAGTATGGTACTGGCACAAAGACAGAAATATAGATCGATGGAACAAAATAGAAAGCCCAGCTATAAAGCCATGCACCTATGGACACCTTATCTTTGACACATATATACAATGGAATATTACTCAGCCATAAAAAGGAACACATTTGAGTCAGCTCTAATGAGGCGGATGAGTCTAGAACCTATCATACAGAATGAAGTCAGTCAAAAAGAGAAAGATAAATATTGTATTCTAATGGATATATAGAGAGAATCTAAAAAATGGTACTGAAAAATTTAGTTATAGGGCAGCAGTGGAGCAACAGACATAGAGAATAATGGACATGGGGGGAGGGGAGGAGAATGTGAGATGTATGGAAAGAATAACATGGAAACTTACATTATCATATGTAAAATAGATAGCCAATGGGAATTTTCTGTTTGGCTCAGGAAACTCAAGCAGAGGCTCTGTATCATCCTAAAGGGGTGGGATGGGAAGTGAGATGGGAAGGAGGTTTAAAGGGAAGGGATATATGTATACCTATGGCTGATTCATGTTTAGGTTTGACAGAAAACAAAATCTCTAAAGCAATTATCCTTCAATAAAAGAAAATAAATAAAAACAAAGAAAACACAACTGAATTTACTAGAGATGGGATGTGTTAATCATATAGGGTAGTGCTGTGCTTACACAGTAATAAGATTAAAGATATTTGTCATTCAGTTTATGTAATATAACCAAACATATTTAAGCATGTTGCCAGTTTCAGTTAAACCTCTTAAGTTTAAATATAGAAAATAGGTAATCTTATTTTCATAATAATGTCATCATGATATTAACATCATTGATATTATAGAAATTGGTATAGATATAATAGCTTTCATGTTTTGAAGTTTCTGCTTGTATAACATTGTAGTTTTATATGTTGGAGCTGTAGAATGCTTTTTAAAAGCATTGTCAAGAACCTTAAGATTTAAAAGCTCTTTATACACTCAGGACAAAATTTTCCTGAGTAAACTCCTGAAAATTTCAACTAAAAATCCAGTAACCAAGTTAAAATTTATTTTTCTGTTTAAATGTAAATATGCATAATAATAAATTTCAGAAATACATTTGTAGAAAAGTGTCTGTTCAGGTCTTTTGCCCATTTTTAAATCAGATCATATAATTTTTGCTCTCTAGCTGTATGAATTTCTTAAAATTTTTGGACAATAACCTCTTACCAGATATATGATTTGCAAAAGTTTTCTCAGGTTCATTGCTTGTCTTTTTGTTTTGTATATATTTTCCTTTGTTTTATACAAGATTTTTTAGTCTGAGTCCCTCTTTTTTATTTTTGTCTGAGCTTTGAGTATCATATCCAAGAAAAACGATTGACCTGGATAGACATTTTTCCAAAGCAAACATACAAATGACCAAAAGGTATATGAAAAAATGCCTAGCATTATTAATTATCAGGAAATTTGCAAATCACAACCAAAATGATATACTACCTCACATCTGTGGGATGGCTGTTTTCATAAAAAGAATACAAGTGTTGGCAAAAATGTGGAGAAAAAGGAGTCCTTGTACACTGTTGAGGGGATGTAAAGTTACGGAACCATTATGGAAAACAGTATGGTGTTTTCTCAAAAAACTAAAAATGCAACTACCATATGATCCAGAAATTCCTCTTCAGGATATATTCCCGCAAGGAAGTGGAATTAACACTTCAAAGAGATATCTGCACTCCCATGTTCATCGCAGCATTATTCAAAAACCAAAGTGATTATTGATAAATGAAGAGATAGTTGTACAATGGAATATTATTATATTTATCTTTAAAAATAAGAACATTCAGCCATTTTCAGCTGTATATATAAATCTGGAGAACATTATGCTAAGTGAAATAAGTCAAACACAAAAAGAGGAAAAAATGCATATGATTTCACATACATATGGAGTATAAAAAAAATTACTTAGAAGCAGAGTTTATAACGGAGAAGGCAATGGCACTCCACTCCAGTACTCTTGCCTGGAAAATCCCATGGACGGAGGAGCCTGGTAGGCTGCAGTCCATGGGGTTGCTAGGAGTTGGACACGACTGAGCGACTTCCCTTTCACTTTTCACTTTCATGCATTGGAGAAGGAAATGGCAATCCACTCCAGTGTTCTTGCCTGGAGAATCCCAGGGACAGGGGAGCCTGATGGGCTGCCGTCTATGGGGTCGCACAGAGTCGGTCACGACTGAAGCAATTTAGCAGCAGCAGAGTTTATAAACTTGGTTACCAGGGACTGGAACATGAGACAAGCAGGGCAAACTTGGTTAAAGGGTACAAAGTGGAAGTTATGTAGGATGGCTAATTCTAAAGATCTAATGTACAGCATGATGACTACAGTAAATAGTATTGTGTAGAAGACCAAAAATTTACTGACAGTAGATTTCAGGTATTCTCCTTAAAAAAAAAAAGGCAACTAAGTTAGACATATATATTAGCTTGACTGTACTAATCTTTCACTGTGTATATCATTTCATCATGTACACCTCAAGTATGTTTTATTAAAAAAGGAAACACATTGGCAAAGTTATTTCTGTTGTCTCTTAAATATTTCTGATAGACTTTTCAATGAGAATGAATCATGGTAGATGCCATAAAAACACACACATTTGAATAAATGTGTTAGACTCTATTGGTTTTGAAGGATACTCTAACTTGCGGGTACACACATTTTATCATCTCATAACAGGTTTTGCTTGACAGGATGCAAATATGTTATTTGACAGATAATGCTAAAACAAAATTGCGTCTCCAGAGTGCCATATTGATTGATTATTCTGTATTTTTAACTTTTAAGGAATGAATGGTGAAGTAATTGATTCTAATTTTGACTCCAGACAGTGGCAGATCTCAAGTGACTTATGTGAATATTTACATATGTTGATCAAATAAATTTCAGTAATTTTTATATAGGAAATAAGTAGATATTTGTTTCTTATATTGGTCAATTCTGTGGACATGTATTACAGAGGGTAGTTCAACAGATTTAATTCATTTGATTTTTGAAATAAATATTAAAAGTGTAGCATCAAAACCAAATTGACTTGCATTGTGTAAATAGTTATCCATTATGTTAGCAAAACAAGTAAGACTAGAGTATGATCACAGTTTCCATTCTTAAGCCAGGGGATTGTTTTGATCCTATCTCTGCTTCTGATGTGTGAGAGAAGCCAATTCAGCACTTTTCTCTTATATTCTCTAAATCCCTGAGGTTATCTCCTCATGTCACATGGAATTGCTGACACAGAGTTGTTTCTCTCTGAAACTTTCCAACAATTAAAATCATGAGTTTCAAGCCAACAACCATACATTCTAGTTTCAGATAAAACACATCAAGCAGTTCCGTCACTCAGTCGTGTCCCATTTTTTGCAACCCCATGGACTGCAGCACACCAGGCCTCCCTGTCCATCACCAGCTCCCAGAGTTTACTCAAGCTTAATGCCCATTGAGTCACTGAAAACATCCAAACATCTAATTCTCTGTCATCCTCTTTTCCTCCTGCCTTCAATCTTTCCCAGCATCAGGGTCTTTTCAAGTGAGTCAGTTCTTTGCATCAGGTGGCCAAAGTATTGGAGTTTCAGCTTCAGCATCAGTCCTTCCAATGAATATTAAGAACTGATTTCCTTTAGGATGGACTGGTTGGATCTCCTTGCAGTCCAAGGGACTCTCAAGAGTCTTCTCCAACACCACAGTTCAAAAACATCAATTCTTAGATGCTCAGATTTCTTTATAGGCCAGCTTTCACATCCATACATGACACTGGAAAAACCATAGCTTTGACCAGATGGATCTTTGTTGGAAAAGTAATGTCTCTGCTTTTTAATATGCAGTCTAGGTTGGTCATAGCTTTTCTTCCAAGAAGTAAGTGTCTTTTAATTTCATGGTTGTAGTCACCATCTGCAGTGATTTTGGAGCTCAAAAAAATAGTCTGTCACTGTTTCCACTGTTTCCCCATCTATTTGCCATGGAATTATGGGAATAGATGCCATGGTCTTAAGTTTTCTGAATGTTGAGTTATAAGCTAACTTTTTCACTCACCTCTTTCACTTTCATCAAGAGGCTCTTTAGTTCTTCTTCACTTTCTGCCATAAGGGTGGTGTCATCTGCATATCTGAGGTTATTGATATTTCTCATGGCATTCTTGATGTCAGTTTGTGCTTCATCCAGTCCAGCATTTCTCATGGTGTACTCTGAATATAAGTTAAATAAGCAGGTTTGACATACAGCCTTGACATACTCCTTTCCAAACTTGGAATCAGTCTGTTGTTGCATGTCAAGTTCTAACTATTTTTTCCTGATCTGCATACATGTTTCTCAAGAAGCAGGTAAGGTGATCTGGCATTCCCATCTCTTGAAGAATTTCCCAGAGTTTGTTCTGGTCCATGCAGTCAAAGGCTTTGTCATAGTCAATAAAGCAGAAATAGATGTTTTTCTGGAACTCCCTTGCTTTTTGATAATCCAGCAGATGTTGGCAATTTGATCTCTGGTTCCTCTGTCTTTTCTAAATCCAGCTTGAACATCTGGAAGTCCACAGTTCACGTACTGTTAAGTCTGGCTTGGAGATTTTTGAGCATTACTTTACTAGCATGTGAGATGAGTGCAGTTGGGCAGTAGTTTGAGCATTCTTTGGCATTGCCTTTCTTTGGGATTGGAATGAAAACTGACCTTTTCCAGTCCTGTGGCCACTGCTGAGTTTTCCAAATTTGCTGGCATATTGAGTGCAGCACTTTCACAGCATCAGCTTTCAAGATTTGAAATAGCTCAACTGGAATTCCATCACCTCCACTAGCTTTGTTTGTAGTGGTGCTTCCTAAGACCCACTTGACTTCACATTTCAGGATGTCTGGCTCTAGGTGAGTGATCATATTATAGTGTTGTTCTGGGTTGTGAAGCTCTTTTTCGTACAGTTCTTCTGTGTAGTCTTGCCACCTCTTCTTAATATCTTCTGCTTCTGTTAGGTCCATACCATGTCTGTCCTTTATTGTGCCCATCTTTGCATGAAATGTTCCCTTGGTATCTCTAATTTTCTTTAAGAAATCTCTACTCATTCCCATTATATTGTTTTCCTCTATTTCTTTGCACTGATGACTGAGGAAGGCTTTCTTATCTCTCCTTGCTATTCTTTGGAACTCTGCATTCAAATGGGTATATCTTTCCTTTTCTCCTTTGCCTTTCACTTCTCTTATTTTTTCAGCTAGTTATAAGGCCTCCTTAGACAACTGTTTTACCTTTTTGCATTTCTTTCCTTGGGGATGGTTTGATCCCTGCCTCCTGTACCTGTACAATGTTGTGAACCTTCTTCCACTGTTCTTCAGGCACTTTGTCTATCAGATCTAATCCCTTGAATCTATTTGTCACTTCCACTGTATAATCGTAAGTGATTTGGTTTAACAGTATGAACATCTATCTTACTTTTCTATGATATCTCTTCCTTACATGACATAAAATTTACTGTTTTACTCCATACAATTTATGTTCTTTCATATGGTTTCTTCTCTACTTTCCTGCATCTCAACACTCATTTTAAATTCCATCTCCCAAACTTGCTGCTCGATTACCGTACTTTTATTCCAGTCTGACATATAGTGGCAGATGTCTTAGGTCACACAGACAATATTTTCAGCCTATTCATACAAATGGAATAAAGAAGGTTATTTTGTTTCTCCAGAGAAGTAGAAATTATTATTTCTATTGAGATCATCTCTTTAACCTCTCCAACTTTTCATCCTCTGATTATCCTAGGAATATTATCATTTCCAGATCTGTTATTACTTTTCCAGTAATAGTAATGTTATTAGAAATGAAAGAGCATTTGGATATGCAAATTGTACTAGGATCCAACACTCATAATAATTCTATACTTTCACTCAAGCTATCATTGCATTGAAAATAATATATATTCTTGAGACTACTCCACTGTCCTACTAGTTTCTGTGCAATTTTGGTACAATACAAAAGGCAGGGTAGTTGTGAGCAAGTGAACCGAAGGATTTGGTAAAAATAATATTTATTAAATGGTAGGGTGTTGTGGTAAAAAAGAGAGAAAAATAGAGGAAAAACTAGAAGATAAACTTTGTGTGTGATACTCATGATTGAGTATCAGTTGTATAAACAGCAAAAATTGATTTCTCATTCATTTAGAGGGGAGTGAGTTAGCAATATGGATGCTTTCATCTTGTTTTACCCAAATCTCAAATTGAAATCTGCTTAGAGACCATAACTGGGAAATGAAGAATTGCATAATGAAAATTTAGTTTTATCTAGAAGTAATTTGTTGTCTTTCTTTAAAGCCCACTAGTAAAACTAGTCAAATACTTTTCATATGTGAAATGAACATGGGAAATTAAGTCTGCCAATTGCCACAGAGGTAGGATTTCTGGAAAACAATACAAGATATCCAAGTGAACTTTAATTTCACACACAAAACTATTTTTAGAATAAAAATTGTGCCATACTTACATAAAATATCTTTTGTTTATTTGAAATTCAAATCGAGCACATTGCTAAATTTGGCTGCCCTGTCCAGAAATCAAAAAGAACTAGATATTGACAAATACCATTAATGTCTACTATCAGTTCAGTTCAGTCGCTCAGTCATGTCCGACTCTTTGCGACCCCATGAATTGCAGCACGCCAAGCCTCCCTGTCCATCACCAACTCCCAGAGTTCACTCAGACTCACATCCATCGAGTCAGTGATGCCATCCAGCCATCTCATCCTCTGTCATCCCCTTCTCCTCCTGCCCCCAATCCCTCCTAGCATCAGAGTCTTTTCCAATGAGTCAACTCTTCCCATGAGGTGGCGAAAGTACTGGAGTTTCAGCTTTAGCATCATTCCCTCCAAAGAAATCCCAGGGCTGATCTCCTTCAAAATGGACTGGTTGGATCTCCTTGCAGTCCAAGGGACTCTCAAGAGTCTTCACCAACACCACAGTTCAAAAGCATCAATTCTTCGGCGCTCAGCCTTCTTCACAGTCCAACTCTCACATCCATACATGACCACAGGAAAAACCATAGCCTTGATTAGACAAACCTTTGTTGGCAAAGTAATGTCTCTGCTTTTGAATATGCTATCTAGGTTGGTCATAACTTTCCTTCCAAGGACTAAGCGTCTTTTAATTTCATGGCTGCAGTCACCATCTGCAGCGATTTTGGAGCCCCAAAAAATAAAGTCTGACACGGTTTCCACTGTTTCCCCATCTATTTCCCATGAAGTGATGGGACCAGATGCCATGATCTTCATTTTCTGAATGTTGAGCTTTAAGCCAACTTTTTAACTCTCCACCTTCACTTTCATCAAGAGGCTTTTGAGTTCCTCTTCACTTTCTGCCATAAGGGTGGTGTCATCTGCATATCTGAGGTTATTGATATTTCTCCCGGCAATCTTGATTCCAGCTTTAAATTTATTTATTTTAATTGGAGGCTAATTACTTTACAATATTGTATTGGTTTTGCTTTACATTAACATGAATCCACCACAGGTGTACACATGTTCCGCATCCTGTACCTTCCTCCCACCTCCTCCCTGTACCATCCCTCTGGGTCATCCCAGTGCACCAGCCCCAAGCATCCTGTATCCTGCATCGAACCTGGACTGGCGATTCATTTCTTATATTATACATGTTTCAGTGTCATTCTCCCAAATCATCCCACCCTCTCCCTCTCCCACAGAGTCCAAAAGACTGTTCTATACATCTGTGACTCTTTTGCTGTCTCGCATACAGGGTTATCGTTACCATCTTTCTAAATTCCATATATATGCGTTAGTATACTGTATTGGTGTTTTTCT
Organism: Bos indicus; assembly: GCF_029378745.1. Classification (NCBI taxonomy): domain Eukaryota; kingdom Metazoa; phylum Chordata; class Mammalia; order Artiodactyla; family Bovidae; genus Bos; species Bos indicus. Next base: position 53,212,214 of record NC_091780.1, on the reverse strand, counting down.
TTCTGGCTTACTTCACTCTGTATAGTAGGCTCCAGTTTCATCCACCTCATTAGAACTGATTCAAATGTATTCTTTTTAATGGCTGAGTAATGCTCCATTGTGTATATGTACCACAGCTTTCTTATCCATTCATCTGCTGATGGACATCTAGGTTGCTTCCATGTCCTGGCTGTTATAAATAGTGCTGCGATGAACATTGGGGTACACGTGTCTCTTTCAATTCTGGTTTCCTCAGTGTGTATGCCCAGCAGTGGGATTGCTGGGTCATAAGGGTATAGTTCATTTTTTAATAGCAAACTATTTGGTTTACCCTCTCTCACATATTCAATACACTCCCTATAGCAGACAACCCAAACCCTATCCAGTCAAAAGGATTCCTATCCAGTTCAAAAGTCCTGGATAGTGGAAGAGGTGCTGCCGTCTCTCCATCAAGAATATTTCCTTTAGACATACGTTCTAAAAAGAAAAGTTATCTGTCTAACATACACATAGAATGGGTATACCAACTGCAAGGAACATTTTCGGATAAAAAAGAGAAAAATGGGTGACATGGTAAATATTGGTTCTGACATCTCACTGGACAGACAATATGACTGCCTATATTGGGATAAAGATGTTCATTAATCATTCCCTGATACTCATCTCTCTGAAAAGAGTTGTAATGCACTATGCACAGTTTTTTTTTTTTTTTTTACTCTTTCAGTCTTTTTTTAATTTCTTCTTTCATCATATTTGAAATAAATGGTGAGTCTGCCCTTTTAAGGGCTTCATAATGTTAACAGTGATGTTTTAACTTTTAAGTATTGAAGCGTTATTTTAAAGCTCAGCATTTTGCTTGTATTTGTATACTATATGTACCTAACCTATATACAAACTACAACACTGTGTTTGTATTATTTCATTTGTACAAAGGTATCAACAATTTAGCAAGCAATTTTTTCATGCATTTGCTGCCAGCACGTATAGTTATCATACATTTTTTTCTTTCCTGACATAATCCATGACTGTAATAAATTCGTGATGGCAATATAAAGGCCATCTGAAACATTTAGTTTGGGTGAAAATTGACCCCCAAAGACTCAAATTAATACAAAGCAACATTAAAGATAAATGCATTTTGTTTACTTTTGCTAAAGAGATCCAAGAGTAAACAAAGCAAAATGCATGAACATTCTGACTTTTCCCAATCAATTCTCCCATAGTCACACACTTAGTATGTAGTGTGTAGTAGTACACACTACATTTACATGTAAGTTGGTAAATTAGAAGGTATACATCCTAAGTTTTTGCAGATGAAAGTTTTGGGTATTTTTGTTTTCTCTTTAGACTTTCCTCCTTCCATTTTATAATATTAAGTAAATTGTTTTGGAAATAGAATTATTTTTATATACCACTTTGTAAGATATTGATTTCATGGTTTCATATTCAGATATTATCTAGAAATATACATGTATATGAAATCTAATATTTAGAAGTACAAAAATGATAAAAGACTGAAAGTTCTGGTTGGTGACATGTTTAGATTTTTTCTTTATGAATTGAGAAATTAATCAGTATTTAAAGAATTTTTCAAAAGTTGAAGCTTCAAAATTTACTATATATAATGACATTTTCAGGAAAAACATATCTAAAATAATATTTATTTTATAATTACTTAATTGTGTAGAAAAATGACTCTGCCCATCTGAGGAGAATGAAAATCTTTTAGATTTGACTCATTAAGATTATTATGTTCATCTGATGGAAATTATATTGCATAGCTTAAATTGCAGTTCTTATGAGAAGAGCAAGTTTTACTGAATAATTTACTGATAAATATTTATACTCTTATTAAATACATTCCCTCTGCAATTTAATTATTCTATTTGAATGTATTTTCTCACTTGTATACAAAATGACATTATTGTGGATGTCAGTAGAAGAGATGTATTAAATATGAGCAATAAAAATGAAATGAGAAACATTTGGAGTAATTCAGATGAGTATTCATTGGACTGCATATAGTGTGTGTGTGTGTGTTTAACATCTTAAAAGTCCTGCAAGAAACCACAGAACAAGTGTTTTACATATGATGAAAGTACTTATAAGGAGTTATCTTTATAGTTAGTTGCTTGCAAATTATATATTAAAAATTTATAATGTAGGAAAATCTAAAAGATGCTGGTCATTAGTTTTTTTTGAAGTGGAACTTTCTTTTTTCAAGGACTTTCTTGTGGCTTAGCTGGTAAAGATTCTGCTTGCAATATGGGAGACCTGGGTTGGATGGGAAGAGCCACTGGAGGAGTGAAAGGCTACCCACTCCAATTCTGGTCTGGAGAATTCCATGTACTGTATAGTCCATGTGGTTGCAAAGAGTTGGACACGACTTGCTGACTTTCACTTTCACTTTATTTTTTCTAAAACGCGTCTTTATTCAGTTAAAACTTTAATTAGCATTGATAGGACTTGGAAATTTTACCTGGCTATCATTGAACCCTATTCTATAAAACAGCAATTACAAAAAAGTCCTATGTTTCCATACAAGTTTCTGGTTTAAAGTATCCTTAGAGAAATATTTTCTAGTTAAGCCTTAATATTCAGCATTAAAACTGCTGAAATCATTTTAAATCACTATACTTTAGAATGGTTTCCCTGGTGGCTCAGTCAGTAAGGAATCTGCCTGCAATGCTGGATACCCAGGTTTGTTACGGGGATTGGAAAGATCCCCTGGAGAAGGAAATGACGACTTACTCCAGTATTCTTGCCTGGGAAATTCCATGGACAGAGGAGCCTGGCAGGCTACAGTCCGTGGTGTAACAAGAGTTGGATGTGACTTAGGGACTAAACCACCACCATACTTTTTAGAAAAGATTACTATACATTGCCAGAAATCAGGATATTCCTTTATTGTTCATAGTGAGTTGGAACTTTAACAAGATTGATTCTGCGATGAAATTATGAAAGGAAAGTCCTTTATATTGTTGACAATTTTGTCAAGTTCTGCATAATTATAAAGACTTATTGTGTATTCTTTCCTATAAAAGAGTCTACTCTTGAGTTTTCCATTCTGTACCATCGATTTCTTTCCACTGTTATGTCAGCAGCTCCACATTTTGTAAATGATGGTGGATTTCTGACATCTGAAAAGCTGGCCTCCCCTCATTCTTCTTTTTTGATAATTCCTTGTTAAATATAACATGTATATTTTCCACCTTGCTTGTTTACAAAAATAGCTTCATATGTTTTTACTGGATTCAGTATCTTATATAGATTATATAGTAAAGATATAAAAAATTGAATTTTTACCTGAGTTATATATAGTAAAACTATAAAAGAATTGAATTTTTACCTGAGTATTTGTATTTTAATTTCTTTAAGGCTTTGATAAAAGTATATCAATCTTTTAAGTTTTATATATGTGTTCATATAAAAAATCATTTATATCAATTTATTGTTTTTGTTCTTTTAAGTACAATCTTTAGTTTTATTTTTTTTTTTTCTGAAGAGAAAATCAGTTGATTTTTCTAAATTCTAACTTTATTAGTATTTTTTTTAATTCTTTGAAATATTTCCAGTGTTTCTATAATTTTTCCATTTTATAAAGCTCTATCACCAGTGAATTCAATGTCTACCTCTGAAAATTTTATGCTGTTTGCCAATTTCCTATTGGTGCTTTATAAATTTTCACACTTTTAGTGATTTAAATAAGTAAAACAAATTTATTATCTTACAGTTCTGGAGGTCAGATATCTGAAATGTTCACCTTGGGCTAAAATGAGGTGTTGATAGGTATGAATTCCTTTCTGGGTTCTGTAGAAAAGAATCCATCTTGTCTTTCCCACTTTCCAGAGGCTGCCCAGATTCCTTCACTGGTTGTCTCCTTCCATTCTCTAAGCCAGCAATGGCCAGTGAAGTGTTTCTCGGACTGAATCCATTCTAATACTGACTTCTCTCTCCAAATTTCACATTTAAAGGACCCTTGTGACTGCACTGGGCTCACACAGATATTCCAGAATAATCTCCTTATTTTAGGTCAGTGAAATCACAATCTTCTTTCTGTTTTTAAATTGTATTCTCCTTACCAGGTAACATTGTCACAATTTCCAAAGACTAGGACATGGACATCTAGGAGGGGGAGCCATTATTTTCCCTACCACAAACAATTATTTATTACTATTTTCTCTGGTCTATCTATGCTGATAGGTAGATGCAATCAATGTTAAAAATGTGGTGTGAAAGGACACTTTTTGTTATATTTTGTTTCATATGCATGAATATTAAAATGTAAGGACAGCCTATATTCAAATTTTATTATAAGTTCTATATAAATGAAAACTGAATGTTGAACTTTAATGAATATAGCTTCAGTATCTATGCAGATAATCCTTTGATATTTTTCTGTGAGTCTTTTAATGTGAAAGATATACTCCTAGGTTTCCTAGTATAGAGCTATATTTTTTTCCATGTAAGAAGCCTATTTGGTCTTGTAATACAGTTTCAGGGATCTGATTTTTATTTTGTTAATTTTATTTGAGATTTTTGCTTCAGCATCTGCAGGTGAGACTGACCAGTTGTTTCTATTTTCAAGCTGGTAGTTTTGATAACAAAACTCACTTTTCAAATAAAACATATAAGCAAAGCTTGTATATCTGTTTTTCATATTAGTATACATATTCCTATCGTGTGATATTTTAGACTTGTATTAATTAAGAATTATTTATAAAAATGAGGCTTTCAGTGTGACTGCAGTGTAATACATCTGTGACTGTTCTTTTAAACCAAAGTGTGAAATATGAAATATTATGAACAAATAAAAATATTAATTATTTTATGAATAAATAAGTTTTATTAATAAATAAATGAATGTAATCATTTATTTATTGGTGTATTTATGCAAGTATCACTTTAAGAATCATTTCTTTAGCATCCATTATTTCCCTTTATGGTTAATTTTTCATTAATTTTTATTAATTTCTGGGGTACTTTTAAATGAGTTTCATAACTGCATCTAATTAAGAAAAGTTTTCTTTGATTTCATATATTTGAGGTTTATTGAGCTCAAAATGGATCCTAGTGATTCCATGTCCTCGTGTTTTTACATAAAAGGAAACTCAGTCTTTGAAAAGTGGCAGTATCATTTACTGTTTTTAGAAATTACCACTTTAAAAAGCTGTGTAAATTCTGTCAGCTCCAGGATATTTTTATCTCCATCTCTTTCTACAATTTTTATCATGTTTCATAACTCAAGACTCATTTGCTTTTCAACCTCCCTCCTCTGGCCACTCCTTATACTACTGAGTTAGAGGTATCCAATCTGAAGTATGATTTAATAACCATAATACACTGTAATAGGAAAAGAAAAATTAATTCAATGTTAATAACAGAAGTTAGCACTTTAGAAATTATCTGTTGAAAATAATTGTTTCCAAATACAGAAAGGATTATTAGAAATCCTCTAATAGCTTTTTGATTGGCAAAAGGTATGCTTTTGCCTCCATCCATTTGTGGTTTTGATTTAGTTTTCCTCCATGGTCTCATCCCTAGCATTTTTGTTGTTCAATTTTACACCTACCCCTATGTGTTACTTCAGTAGAAAGTTAGCAGATGGGGATTTTTTTTTTAACACTAAATTTATATTTTAAGTAGAAGTCCCTTATCTCCTTTTAATTCTCTTAACACTTAGAATTCAGTAATATGATGATTCTCCTCCTACTTTGATTATTTCCGTTTCTGTATTCTGTTTTTCCTTAGAATCTTTCTGAAAATTTTCATTTTTTACATCATTTCATAGTACACATCTCCTTAGAAATTTTTCTCTGCCAGTGAGTTTAGCGTTGATACTTCCTATTTTCTCATGACTTCTACATCTTCATATGCAGATACATTGGCTTCCCAGGTGGCTCAGTGCTGAAGAACAAGCCTGCCAATGTAGGAAACAGGGGACTAATCCTTGGGTCAGAAAGATCCCCTAGAGAAGGAAGTGAAACCTACTCAAGTGTTTTTTCCTGGGAAATCCCATGGACAGAGTGTGGTGGGCTACTATCCACAGGGTCCCAAAAGAGTTGGATGCAACTTAGCAACTAAACAACAATTCGTATACATTCTAAACTCTCTTAACTTTCTTATAAACTTCAAATACTTATATGCAACTACCTGGTAGACATTAATCAGTATTTCAAAAATCAGTATGTGTGTGTGTATGTAATCGCTTATACATTTTATATATATTTCATATAATTATACTTTTTAATATAGTAGACCTTTGGACCATATGGAAAAGAATATGTGTGCATGAACATTTGTTTGTAAAATAGCATTTATGTTTAGAAGTCCTTTGACATATTTGAAGCATTTTCACATATATGATAAATGGATAAAATAAAAAAACCCACTGAAGTCTTTTTAAAAAAGTAATGATTTGTCATTACAAAGTGATTTACAAGTATAATGCATTATATTTTATCAAATATATTTCTTATAATATGAATTATTAACTATGTAAAATCTCCATTATTTAAATTGATATTTTCATATTTAATCTCATCAGTCAGTCAGTTCAGTTACTCAGTCATGTCTGACTCTATGCTATTCCATGAACTGCAGCACACTAGAATTCCTGGTCCATCACCAACTCTATAGTATTTTTATAGAGGTTTTTTTAAAATTAAATACTTTATGATATTTTTATTTTACTTTAAATATCATACATACATTTTAAAACCACATGATAGAATAATGTAAATGTATGCTTTCTTGGACTTGTCTCAGGGTAATTTAGGTTTGGGACAAGATGGGCAAGTGGATATTGACCATAGTTGAAAAATTTTAAATTTGAGTGACGGACATACTGTGGTCATTACGCCTGTCTCTGTACTTTTTAACATATATGATTTCTTAATATAAAGTTTTATCATTAAGCTTGTATCATTTCCTTTAGCTAGTTTATACTTTATTGTTCAGGATTATATCAGGACACTGAATGCTACAATATTTATTGTATATTTGTTTGAAATGCAAGAGCATTTATGCAATAATTTTCCACTTATTTTTTGAAATTCTTTCTAAATGTATCCAACCCAGTTATTTGGTGAAAAGCCATATGGCATCTGTCATGTGTGTTTTATTTTTTTAAAAGGCCATTCAATTTCTTCTCATCTGCTGTCACTATCTTTGAACAAGAATAAACATGACAGATTCATGGTTGGAGGTCCCAGGAAAAACAACTTGTCAGTCATTCTTGAAATTCTATTTGTGTATCAGTACACTGAAGAGGCTGAATGGTACTGAAGATTATTTTGTTAATATTATTATTCATATAATTTGCTGGGTTTTGCATTTTAAATAGATGTTACTATTTTAATTAGAAGTATTCAAATTATTCTTAAATGATTTAAATATTTATCTATATTGCATTGTAATACATTTAGTTTATTGCTTCTGTTTTTCAAACTATTTCAAGCTTAAAGGAATAAAACAGAGAATGTGTAAAGGAAGTTGGATTATAGTCCTAACTCAGCCTATCAAAAATTGTTTTTCAACAAAAAAGACTTAAGCCAATATTTTTCCCCATTTCTTTACTCCATTCTACCCACACATCCCAGGGTACTTGCAAAAAGTAAATACACAATAATGCAGAAAAATATGATAAAATTGTTCTGCTGCTGCTGCTAGGTCACTTCAGTCGTGTCCGACTCTGTGCGACCCCATGGACTGCAGCCTACCTGGCTTCTCCGTCCATGGGATTCTCCAGGCAAGAACGCTGGAGTGGGTTGCCATTTCCTTCTCCAATGTATGAAAGTGGAAAGTGAAAGTGAAGTCGCTCAGTCGTGTCTGACTCTTAGCGACCCCATGGACTGCAGCCTACCAGGCTCCTCCATCCATGGGATTTTCCAGGCAAAAGTACTGGAGTGGGGTGCCATTGTCTTCTCCGTAAAATTGTTCTAAATGAAAAGAAATATTGGCATAATGATATAAATTAAGAAGGGGTGATTGAAAAAAATTATAATATAGGACTAGGTTAGTAAGAAACACTTGCCAATTTGCCAATGTTTTCGGACATTGAAGTTGTTTGATTTACTTTCTTAAACATAACTACATGATTTTCTTTTCAAATAACCATGCACAATTGAAAAAGTCAAAGTCGGAAGGCCATTATGGTGGTAAACAGCCATAAGTTATGAAACAATGAATGCATTGCCTATCTTTCAGGAAAAAAAAATTCTTAAAATGGGTCAGGCACTGAAATTATGTGTCAGGTTTCTTTTTCTTCCTCTGGAGATAGTTATTGCCTTCACCTAATAGCTGCCATTTGTTTTGTGGAATGCATAAATAGAATGTGAAATGGAAAGCATACTACTGACTTTATTTAACAAACTTGCCAGTATTCCTTGGAAGGAATTAGTTTTAAAAGTCTGTTTAGTTTTAATTCTATGGTAAATAATTTTCAGAACCAAATGCTTCATCAATATTTCAGGTTTCATCCGAGTACATAAAATAATAATTATTATAATGTAATTTGGTGCATATATCTTGGAAACTTAATATGATTTTACTGAGGGAATATGACATGTAAGAAAAATTATATATATTAATTGAGATACATAATTATATAATTAATCAGAATATCCTGGTGGTTAATTCAATGCCAAATATATAGTAAGTGATTAAATATAGTTGTGCAGCTAGAATAATACTGAGTTATAAAAACTACTTTAAGTTATTTGAAGCCCCAGAAACCATTTTTGAAACAAGATTGAATGTGTATTTTGTGTGTATGTGAGAGAGTATGTATTTTTGTGTGTCTGTGTGTATGACATTGTCTCCCTACTATACTTTTGAAAAAGTTTGCTAACTACATTCACTTTTGATCTGACAACACAGAAGCTGAGTGGCTTTCAAAATGTAAGGCACATGATATTACCCTTGCCTTTCATAGCTTTGGTGCCAATTATAATGACCAGCACATTTTATATGAATTGATAGTCTTACCTGTTGACAGGAATGCAGATGGATCAGCTCCTTTGGAAATCAGTTTGGCAATGCTTTATAAAGTTAAACATACAACAGCCATTTGACACAACAATTCTATGCTACTTAAGTATCTTCCCATTGGAAATGAAAATGTATTTTTATACAAAGACAATGACACAATTGTTCATATCATCTTTATTCTTTGATCACTAAAAATTGGGAAGAATACAGATATCCTTTAACTAGCTATGGACTAACAGTTTTAGTACATTTATGCAATAGAATATTAATTTGCAGTGAACAAGGACAAACTGTTGATGCATACCATATGAAAGAAAGCCAGAAACAATTTACTCTAAAGAACCCAGACCTCAAACATGATATGTTGTATACTTCATTTCTGGACGTTCTGGGAAAAGCAAAAGCTATAGGAATGAAAAAAAAAAATCAGTGATTTTTAGGATTTGAGAGGCAGAGGCAGGGATTGACAGAAAAGGGTCAGTACAGAAAGATTTGTTGTGAACCAAATGCTCTACACAACTTTATAATTGAAGCGGTGGGTGCAGGAGTAATGGTTGCATGGCTCTGCGGTTTGTTCAACCTCATAGATCTTTATACTACAAAGAGTAAATTTTAATTAATATGAATTTATTTAAAAAATCAATGTGTGACATTACTCAAGGTTCAGAAGAGATTGTGACAAATGAATATAAGTGTATTACAAATGAATCACTACCTTTAAAGGTCTTAGGAAGAGGAGCGCTAAGTAAATTGGGATAATAATGTTCTAACAGGATACCGAAGGCTAAGGTCAAGAACTATATGCACGCACTGTGATTTAAAGTGATAAAATTCTTCTTTAGAATGTATTGGTTAACAATTCTAAAATTAATTTGTGTGTGTAATAGAAGTGAAAATATGCATATGCACATTACTGTAGAGAGTAAGGCCCTCATTTCTGTCTGTAACAGAAGGAAGTTACCAAGTTATAAATAAGGAAAGGGGAAAGGCTAGAACAAATCATGTGCTCTGTTGAGTTAAAAAATAGTCACAAAACCTATAAGTTGAGAATTACATTTTATTCAGTAGTAATTTTTAGGATGTCAAACCTGGGAGACAGCATCTTAAGTGACCTGAAAGAACTACTCCAAGAAGGCAAGGGGAGGAATCAAGTTATGTAGAAGTTTGCAAAAAAGGGCAGGTAGTCTCAACATCAGTATTTTTGTGAATTAAAACCGGGTATTTCAAGTTAAGGAATCTATATACGGGAAGATAGAAGAGTCTGGACTCACTGAAATCATTCCTTTCACATGCATCTCAGGTGTCTGGGGCCAACACACTGAATTTTTCCACAGTTCTTACCTTATGGATTTTCTGCAGCCTCATGCAGAAAATCCTGATTGGCCTAGAGGCCTGGAATCGTTGATGACTGTGATATCCTTGTTTATTGATAAGGCAGGAAATACTTAGAAAGCAAAGAGGAACTAAAGAGCCACTTGCTGATGGTTAAAGATGAGAGTGAAAAAGCTAGCTTAAAACTCAACATTCAGGAAATTAAGATCATGGCATCTGGTCCGATTACTTCATGGAATGCAGATGGGGAAATGTGGAAACAGAGATTTTATTTTCTTGGACTCCAAAATCACTGTGGATTGTGACTACAGCCACAAAATTAAAATATGCTTGCTCCTTGGAAAAAACTATGACAAACTTAGCAAATTAAAAAGCAGAGGTATCACTTTCTAAACAAAGGTATATACAGGCAGAGCTATAGTTTTCCCATTAATCATGTATGAATGTGAGATTTTGACCATAAAGAAGGCTTTTCAGTTCAATTCAGTCACTCAGTCATGTCCGACTATTTGCAACCACATGGACTACAGCACACCAGGCTTCCCTGTCCAACAGCAACTCCCAAAGCTTGCTCAAACTTATGTCCATTGATTCGATGATGCCATCCAATGATCTCATCCTCTGTTGTCCCCTTCTTCTCCTGCCTTCAATCTTTCCCATCCTCTGGGTCTTTCCAAATGAGTCAGTTCTTCGCATCAGGTGGCCAAACTATTGGAGTTTCAGCTTCAGCATCAGTCCTTTCAATGGATATTCAGGACTGATTTCTTTAGGATTAACTGATTTGATCTCCTTACAGTCCAAGGGACTCTCAATTGTCTTCTCCAACACCACAGTTCAAAAGCATCAATTCTTCAACTCTCATCTTTATTTATGGTCCAACTCTCATATCCATACATAACTATTGGAAAAAAAACATGACTTTGACTAGACAGACAATTGTCAGCAAAGTAAATTCTCTGCTTTTAATATGCTCTCTATGTTGATCATACTTTTCTTCCAAGTAGCAACAGTCTTTTAATTTCATGGTTGCAGTCACCGTCTTGAGTGATTTTGGAGCCCAGGAAAATAAAGACTGTCATTGTTTCCATTGTATCCCCATGTATTTGCCATGAAGTGATGGAACCAGGTGCAATGACCTTCATTTTTTGATTGTTGAGATATAAGTCAACTTTTTCACTCTCCTCTTTCACTTTCATCAAGAAGCTCTTTAGTTCTTCGCTTTCTGCCATAAGGGTGGTGTTTTCTGCGTATCTGAGGTTATTGATATTTCTCCTGGAAATCTTGATTCTAGCTTGTGCTTCATCCAGCCCAGAATTTTGCATGAAGTACTCTGCATATAACTTAAATAAGCAGGGTGACAATATACAGCCTTATGTACTCCTTTCCCAAATTGGAACCCGTCCATTGTTCCATGACCAGTTCTAACTGTTGCTTCTTGAACTTCATGCAGGTTTCTCATGAGGCGGGTAAGATGGTCTGGTATTCCCATCTCTTGAAGAATTTTCCACATTTTGTTGTGATCCACACAGTCAAAGCTTTGGCGTAGTCAATGAAGCAGAAATGCATGTTTTCTGGAACTCTCTTGCACTTGAGAGTGCAATATCCAATGGATATTGTCAATTTAATCTCTGGTTCCTCTGCCTATTCTAAATCCAGCTTCAACATCTGGAAGCTCTCGGTTCAAGTACTGCTAAAGCCTCACTTGGAGAATTTTGAGCATTACTTTGCTCAAAGTGCAATTGTGATGAGCGTAATTGTGCGGTACTGTGAACAATATTTGGCATTGTCTTTCTTTGGGATTGGAATGAAAACTGACTTTTTCTAGTCCTGTGGCCACTGCTGAAATTGCCAAATTTTCTGGTATATTGAGTGCATAACTTTAACAGCATCATCTGTTAGGATTCGAAATACCTCAGCTGGAATTCCATCACTGCCAATAGCTTTGTTTACAGTAATGCTTCCTAAGGACCACCTGACTTTGCTCTCCAGGATGTCTAGCTCTAGAGGACTGATCACACCATCGTGGTTATCTGTATCATTAAGACCTTTTTTGTATAGTCGTTCTTTGTATATTGTCACCTGTTCTTAATATCTTCTGTTTCAGTTTGGTCCATACCGTTTCTGTCCTTTATTGAGCCCATCTTTGCATGAAAGGTTCCTTTGGTATGTTTGATTGTCTTGAAGAGATCTCTGCTGCTGCTGCTGCTGCTGCTAAGTCGCTTAAGTCGTGTCCAACTCTGTGCGACCCCACAGACCTCAGCCCACCAGGCTCCTCTGTCCATGGGATTCTCCAGGCAAGAACACTGGAGTGGGTCTCTAGTCTTTTCAATTTTATTGTTTTCCTCTATTTTTTCCACTTAGGAAGGCTTTCTTATCTTTCCTTGTTGTTTTTTGGAACTCTGTATTCAGATTGGTATATCTTTCCTTTTCTCCTTTGCCTTTAGCTTCTCTTCTTTTCTCAGCTATTTGTAAGGCCTCCTCAGACAGCCATTTATCCTTTTTGTATTTCTTTTTCTTGGGGATGGTCTTGGTCTTGATCACTACCTCCTGTACAAAGTCACAAACCTCTTTCCATAGTTCTTCAAGCCCCGTCTTTCAGATCTGTTCCTTTAAATCTATTTGTTACTTCAACTGTATAATTGTGAGGGATTTGATTTAGGTCACACTGGAATGGTTTGGTGGTTTTCCCTACTTTCTTCAATTTAACTCTTAATTTGGCAATGAAGAGTTCATGATTTCAGCTACAGTCAGCTCCTGGTCTTGTTTTTGCTGACTGTATAGAGCTTTTCCATCTTTGGCTGCAAAGGATGTAATCAATCTGATTTCAGTATTCACCATCTGGTGATATCCATGTGTAGAGTCATCTCTTGTGTTGTGGAACAGGGTGTTTGCTATGACCAGTGCATTCTCTTAGCCAATGCACTGGCATCTCAGTTTAGTTCTTGGCGTCTCAGTTTAGTTCTTGGCATCTCAGTTTAGTTCAGTCACTCAGTCATGTCCGACTCTTTGTGACCCCATGGACTGCAGCAGGCTAGGCTTCCCTGTCCATCACCATCTCCTGGAGCTTGCTCAGACTTGAGTCCATCAAGTCAGTGATGCCATTCAACCATCTCATCCTCTGTCTTCCCCTTATCCTCCTGCCTTCAGTCTTTCCCAGCATCAGTGTCTTTTCCAATGCATCAATTCTTCTCATCAGGTGGCCAAAGTATTGAAATTTCAACTTCAGCGTCGGACCTTCCAATGAATATTCAGGACTGATTTCCTTTAGGATGGACTGCTTTGATCTCCTTGCAGTCCAAGGGACTCTCAAGAGTCTTCTCCAACACCACAGTTCAAAAGCATCGATTCTTTGACCCTCAGATTTCTGTTAGCCTTTTACCCTGCTTCATTTTGTACTTCAAGGCAAAACGTTCCTGTTAATCCAGATATCTCTTGACTTCCTAATTTTACATCCCAGTCTCCAGTGATGAAAAGTACATCTTTTTGGTGTTAGTTCTAGAAGGTCTTATAGGTCATCACAGAACCATTCAACTTCAGCTTCTTCTGCATTCATGGTTGCAGCATAGACTTGGATTACTGTAATAATGAATGGTTTCCCTTGGAAATGAACAGAGATCATTCTGTCATTTTTGAGATTGCATCCAAGTGCTGTATTTGAAACTCTTTTGTTGACTATGAGGATACTCCATTTCTTCTAAGGGATTCTTGCTCACAATAGTGGATATAATGGTCATCTGAATTAAATTCACCCATTCCAGTCTATTTTAGTTCAATGATTCCTAAAATGTTGATGTTCACTCTTGCCATCCCCTGTTTGACCACTTCAAATTTATCTTGATTTGTGGACCTAACATTCCATGTTCCTATGCAATCTTGTTCTTACAGCATCAGACTTTACTTTCACCACCAGACACATCCACAACTGTGCATAATTTCCCCTTTTGCTCATCCTCTTCATTCTTTCTGGAGCTGTTTCTTGCCTTTTCCCAGCAGCATATTGGATACCTACCAACCTGGGGTACTCATTTTCCAGTGTCATATCGTTTTGTCTTTGTATACTGTTCATGGGTTTCTCAAGGCAAGAATACTGAAGTTGTTTGCTAATGCCGTCTCCTGTGGGCCATGTTTTGTCAGAACTCTCCACTGTTAAAATTCACTGTAATTTTAGTGAGCATAATTCAGATATGTTTTCAATATTTTCTCTTAGATCATATAATATATATTCCCTAATGATGTTAAGATTGGAGAAGGAAATGGCAACCCTCTCCAGTGTTCTTGCCTTGAGAATCCCAGGGATGGGGGAGGCTTGTGGGCTGCCGTCTATGGGGTCTCACAGAGTCTGATACGACTGAAGCGACTTAGCAGCAGTAGCAGCAATGATGTTAAATTCTTTGTAAAATAGTTCCAGTAATTTGGCCATTCATGGATTTATTTATGTTGACTATTTTTTACCCTGTGTATGTATTTAATATTTTCCTGCTTCTTTGCTTTTATTATTTGCCAGAATCATATGCCAAACAAAAATGGATAATTTTTTATTTTTGTTTGTATTCAGAAAATGACATACACCTCAATTGCAAACATCTATGTCAAAATATTTATATGAGAAGAAAGCCAGTCAGATCCGTAGTGAAATCTGGATGTTGCAGCTTTTTTTTATATTTAGTTCAACACTGGCATTAAAAATTATTAAGACAGGATCACTGCTTCTGTTTAAGTAGGATCTTCATCTTTGCTGTGGTGAGATTTCATAGAACTCTGTATACTTTGCATACAAGCTACTATATACATTGCAACCAATTTGTTGGTTCGTTTAGAATCTTTCTCTCTGATATATAGCATGATAGCTAGACTTTGGAGTTCTTGAAAATTTTATTCACACAGAAACAAACCTTGAACTCATTGGTGCTTTGGCAGTTTCTCTTTGTTTTGCTACCTTCTTCCCTCACCCCACTTATCTTTGTCCATGGTAGTGTACTTTATGAAAGTCCAATGTGCCTTGGAAGGATGTCTCTCATTTCTTCTCTCTCATTTTCATCCTTCAAGTGAGGTGAAGGATCCCAGTGCCTCAGGAATAATTTTGATCAGCTTTCCTTCCCAGCCTCAATCCTTTGTGTGTCCACAGCCTTGTATTCAGTAGGAGCACTGTGCACTTTATAGAAGGGTTATCTTGTAGCTAGATCTCTGGAACAGTTTCCAGCCTACCGAGGTTATACCATATGCTCTGAAAATGTCAATGGAAGAAATGGCAGGTGCTAGCTCATCGTGCAGTTATGGCTCCTTGTGTTTCCAAGTCATCCCTTTTCTTTGACAGTGGTTAAAAGTTGGGGTGATTTCTCTTTACCACTGTTCATGTTGTATTCGCTCCTTTTCTTGCTGACCTTTTAGGTTAGGTTGGAAAACAACCATGTGTTGCTTAAAAGGGCTTCCCTGATGGCTTATATAATGGAAAGATATGATATTGCTGAAAACTTAATTCATTTAGCTTCAGTCAGTTCAGTTCAATTGCTCAGTCATGTCAACTCTTTGCGACGCCATGGACTGCAGCATACCAGGCTTCCCTATCTATCACCAACTGCCAGGGCCTACTCAAACTCATGTCCAATGCGTCAGTGATGCCATCCAACCATCTCATCCTCTGTCATCCCCTTCTCCTCCCTCCTTCAGTCTTTCCCAGCATCAGCGTCTTTTCCAATGAGTCAGTTCTTTGCATCAGGTGGCCAAAGTATTGGAGTTTCAGCTTCAGCATCAGTCCTTCCAATGAATATTCAGGACTGATTTCCTTTAGGATGGATTGGATGGATCGCCTCGCAGTCCAAGGGATTCTCAAGAGTCTTCCCCAGCACCACAGTCCAAAAGCATCAATTCTTCGGCACTCACCTGTCTTTATAGTCCGTCTCTCACATCCATACATGGCTACTGGAAAAACCATAGATTTGACTAGACAGACTTTTGTTGGTAAAGTATTGTCTCTGCTTTTTAATATGCTGTTTAGTTTGATCATAACTTTTCTTCCACAGAGCAAGCATTTTTTAGTTTCATGGCTGCAGTCACCATCTGCAATGATCATGGTGCCCCCAAAATAAAGTCTGTCACTGTTTCGCCACCTATTTGCCATGAAGTGATGGAACCAGATGCCATGATCTTAGTTTTCTGAATGTTGAGTTTAAGCCAACTTTTTCACTCTTCTCTTTCACTTTCATCAAGAGGCGCTTTTGTTTTTCTTCACTTTCTGCCATAGGGGTCATATCATCTGTGTATCTGAGGTTATTGATATTTCTCTTTGCAATATTGATTCCAGCTTGTGCTTCATCCAGCCCAGAGTTTCTCATGATGTACTCTGCATATAAATTAAATAAGCAGGGTGACAATATACAGCCTTGACATACTCCTTTTCCGACTTGGAACCAGTCTGTTTTTCCATGTCCAGTTCTGTTGCTTCTTGACCTGCATACAGATTTCTCAGGAGGCAGGTCAGGTGGTCTGGTATTCCCATGTGATTCACACAGTCAAAGGCTTTGGCATAGTCAATAAAGCAGAAGTAGATGTTTTTCTGGAATTCCCTTGCTCGATGATCCAACAGATGTTGCCAATTTGATCTCTGGTTTCTCTGGCTTTTCTAAATCCAGCTTGAACATCTGGAAGTTCGTGGTTCACGTACTGTTGAAGCCTGACTTGGAGAATTGAGCATTACTTTGCCAGCCTGTGAGATGAGTTTAGTTTAGCTTTTTTTTTTTTTGTGAGTGCTTATCACATTGTTTGTTTTTAAATACTGAAATTTTCTATATGACTTGTTTTCATTGGTGAAGTGATAGTCATCAGTGAAATTCTGCATTCTAATTGACAGTGGAAAGCCATGAAATCTACTTTTAATTGTTGTTTAGGTTAAACTTAATTTTGAAGTAGAATAAGAAAGGACACTCCTTCTGAGTTACAGAGGACAGAAAAAAATCACTGCCATCTGTTTAATGATAGTGGGCATGATCACTTCACTCTCTCATGTATGTCAAGTGTAATAAAATAAAGTTATGCTGGCTAATGCACAGATGATCTCTCTTTGGATGAGTAATTTACAATTGAATAATGTGCAAAATCAACCTTCCTCATAATGAGCATATAAAATATCCATTAAATTTTTGTTATATAGCAAGGGACTGGCTAAGGGACTAGATCAAAGGAAAACCTTACACACAGATATTTAATAAAGAAAAAAAATGCCACCATACATGTAATATTAGTCCATTCTACTTATGGGTATTCAAAAAGCTAAAATGTTTTGAAGGAAGCAAAGAATGTTCTTTGCTCTTTAACAATAATTAATTAAAAGTTATATATATTTAAAGATGTTGAAATTTTCTCCACTGGCACTTATCATATAGGTTTATCATTTAGGCTTTTTGTTGTGATTAGTCAGACCATCCTGTGGATAGGATAGAAGCAAAATTCTTAGAGGGAAATGGAATTTACATATACTTTTCAATATACTGTTAACAAAAATGGGAAGAGCATATACATCCTTTCTGTTTGTCTCAAGGAAATAACTTCTATAATTGTTTGTGCTATGAGCTGAATTCACTGGATTTTTTGTTGTTATATTTTATATAGGATACCATTTTTACTAAAATGAATGATAATGTGTGCTTATTCAGATTTGGATTTTGACAGGTATTCTCTAGGAAATGACTGGTGTGGATCGTTTTCAGGGAAGCAATTGGCAATATTTGTTGCCAATGATAAAATTTGAATGTTAAAGTGAAAATTTGAATTTTGGAAAGCATACTTGGCACTGTGTACTTGTAAGCTTACCAATCTTAAATTACTTTAAAATGAGATTGTAAGTGATTTTTAAGAATGTGATTATATCAAATAATAAAATATTTCAATGTATGAAGACTTTGTACAACTCTGTGAACTAATATTTTCCAAATGATCAGTGCATTCTGCTGAAAAATAATATACCAATTAAAGATGTATTCAAAGTGTAAGATAGACCAATAAGCTACAATTTAATATACTATAAAAATGTAATCAGTATGATTCCATTTTCTACACTTCAATAACATTTAATAAATGACCACTTGTCAAATTTTATGTATTATCTCAGTATATTCACAATTACCTGGAAAAGCTACAGAGACATACTATGCTCTTGCAACTATGTATTTTTTCAGCACTTTTATTGAATTATGATTCTCAGATGAGAAGTGTGCATATTTAAACTGTTCAAACTAATATTTTGATATACATCTATGTTGTGAAATGGCCAATATCAAAGATACACTGAGTCTTTGATTTTCATCAGAAATCTCCCTCACGGAAATCTGTTTCAAAGTTACAATGACAAAAATACAAATCTAAGTCTGTTTATTTTGTCATTAATTACTGTATAATAATGAAATTATAATGTAAATTTAAACATAACATATTGCCAAGTCTAGGCAGATGAGTAAATATTTATTATGACTGGGGTCTTAGATTTTGGCATGGGGGAAAGGAGAATGAAATATTATATAAAGTTAAGAATAAAAATCCTATAAACTTAAATTTGAATTGGAAGTATCTGTACGAACTCATGAAAATTAATTTTGGAAAAATTAGGACTTTTATTTTCTTTTAATAACCAGGAAACCAACCTTGCTTGGGGTAGGGGGACACATATAACTCAAAGGTTACTGGTTCTAAATGCCATTATCTGTTTGTGAGTTAGTTGATTTTTAAGGCTAGAACTGCAAACATTCAGGATGAGGCTGTAATATTTTGTAATTATCATAAGCAAGGTGCTATTAAACATTGTTAAACATTTATCAGGTTGACTCAGGAAACAACTTGAAAGGGTTTCCTGGCCAACGATGGGTATTTGTAACATTGGTAATTTAACTGCATGACAAATAGAGGGGGAAAAGTAGAAGCAGTGACAGATTTTATTTACTTGAGCTCCAAAATCAGCCACAAAATTAAAAGACACTTTCAAACCTAGACATCATATTAAAAAGCAAAGGCATCTCTTTGCTGACAAAGGTCCATCTAGTCAAAGCTATGATTTTCCAATAGCCATGCACAGATGTAAGAGTTGGACCATAAAGGAGGCAGTGTGCTGAAGAACTGATGCTTTTGAACTGTGGTGCTCAAGATGACTCTTGAGAGTACTTGGACAGCAAGGAGATCAAACTAGTCCATTCTAAAAGAAATTGATGCTGAATATTCATTGAAAAGACTGATGCTGAAGTCTAAGCTCCAAAAATGTGCTCACCTGATGCAAAGAGCCAACTCATTGGAAAAGACCTGATTCTGGGAAGGATTGAAGGCAAAAGTAGAGGGTGCAAGAAGCATCAAGATCTTTTCCAATAAGTCAGTTCTTTGCACTTGGTGGCCAAAGTATTGTAGTTTCAGCTTCAGCATCAGTCCTCCCAATGGATATTCAGGACTGATTTCCTTTAGGATGGACTGGTTGGATCTCTTTTCTGTCCAAGGGACTCTCAAGAGTCTTCTCCAACACCACAGTTCAAACACATCAATTTTTCAGCACTCAGTTTCTTAATGGTCCAACTCTCACATCCATACATGAATACTGGAAAAACCATAGCTTTGACGAGAAGATATTTGTTGGCAAAGTAATGTATCTACTTTTAAATATGCTGTCTAGCTTGGTCAGAGGAGAAGGCAATGGCAACCCACTCCAGTACTCTTGCTTGGAAAATCCCATGGACGGAGGAGCCTGGTAGGCTGCAGTCCATGGGGTCACTAAGAGTCAGACGACTGAGCGACTTCACTTTCACTTTTCACTTTCATGCATTGGAGAAGGAAATGGCAACCCACTCCAGTGTTCTTGCCTGGAGAATCCCAGGGATGGGGGAGCCTGGTGGGCTGCCGTCTCTGGGGTCGCACAGAGTCGGACACGACTGAAGCGACTTAGCAGCAGCAGCAGCAGCAGCTTGGTCAGAGCTTTTTTCCCAAGGATCAAGCGTCTTTTAAATTTATGGCTGCAGTCAGCATCTGCAATGATTTTGGAGCCACAGAAAATAGAGTATCTCACTGTTTCCATTGATTCCCCATCTGTTTGTGAAGAAATGATAGGACCAGAAACCATGCTCTTAGTTTTCTGAATGTTGAGTTTTAAGCCAACGTTTTCACTTTCCTCTTTCATTTTCATCATGAGACCCCTTTGTTCTTCACTTTCTGTCATAAGGGAGGTATCTTATGACAGACATATGTCATATGTCATATGACATTGGCATATGACATACGACATTCACATATATCATAAGGGTGGTATCTAAGGTTATTGAAGTTTCTTCTGGCAGTCTTGATTTCAGCTTGTGCTTCATCCAGCCCAGCATTTTGCATGATGTACTCTGCATGTAAGTTACATAAGCAGAGTGACAATATACAGCCTTGATGTACTCCTTTCCCAATTAGGAACCAGTCCATTTTTCCATATCCAGTTCTAACGGTTGCTTCTTCACCTGCATACAGGTTTCTTAGGAGGCAGGTAAGGCAGTCTGGTATTTCCATCTCTTGAAGAGTTATCCATAGTTGTGATCCACACAGTAAAAAGTAAAAAGCTTTGGCATAGTCAATAAAGCAGAAGTAAATGTTTTTCTGAAACTCTCTTGCTTTTTCTGTGATCCAGTGGATGTTGAAAATTTGATCTCTGGTTCCCCTGCCTTTTATAAATCCAGCGTGAACATCCTAAAGTTCATAGTTTATGTACTGTTTAGGCCTGGCTTGGAGAATTTTGAGCATTACTTTGCTGGCCTCTGAGATGAGTGCATTTGTGTGGTAATTTGAACATTCTTTGGCATTACCTTTCTTTGGGATTAGAATGAAAACTGACCTTTTCCAGTCCTGTGGCCACTGCTGAGCTTTCCAAATTTGCTGGTATATTGAGTGCAGCACTTTCACAGCATCATCTTTCAGGATTTGAAAGAGCTCAACTGGAATTCCATCACCTCCACTAGCTTTGTACGTAGTGATGCTTCCTAAGGCCCACTTGACTTTGCATTCCAGGATGTCTGGCTCTAGGTGAATAATCACATCATCGTGGTTATCTGGGTCATGAAGATCTTTTTTGTATAGTTCTTCTGTGTATTCTCGTAACCTCTTCTTAATATCTTCTGCTTTTGTTAGATCCATACCATATCTCTCTTTAATTATGCCCATCTTTGCATGAAATGCCCCCTTGGTATCTCTAATTTTCTTGATGAGCTCTCTAGTTTTTCCCATTCTATTGTTTTCCTCCATTTCTTCTCATTGATCACTGAGGAAGGCTTTCTATCTCTCTGTGCTATTCTCTTGAGCTCTGCATTCAAACTGGTATATCTTTCCTTTTCTCCTTTGCCTTTAGCTGCTCTACTTTTCTCAGCTATTTATAAGGTCTCCTCAGACTACCATTTTGCCTTTTACCATTTCTTTTTCTTGGGAATGGTCTTGATCACTGCCTCCTGTACAATGTCATGAACCTCCATGCATGGCTCTTCAAGCACTCTGTCAGATCTAATCCCTTGAATCTATTTGTCACTTCCACTGTATAATTGTAAGGGATTTGATTTAGGTCATATCTGAATGGTCTAGTAGTTTTCCTTACTTACTTCCATTTATCTCTCAATTTGGCAGTAGTTCATGATCTGCTGCTGCTGCTAAGTTGCTTCAGTCGTGTCCGACTCTGTGCAACCCCACAGATGGCAGCCCACCAGGCTCCTCCGTCCCCGGGATTCTCCAGGCAAGAACACTGGAGTGGGTTGCCATTTCCTTCTTCAGTGTTCATGATCTGAGGCCCAGTCAGTTCCTGGTCTTGTTTTTGCTGACTGTATAGAGCTTCTCCATCTTTGTCTTCAAAGAATATAATCAATCTGATTTTGGTATTGACCATTTTCGGTGATGTCCATTTTAGTTCATTGATTCCTAAAATGTAGATGTTCATTCTTATCATCTCCTGTTTGACCACTTCCAATTTACCTTGATTCATGGACCTAACACTCCAGGTTCCTATGCAATATTTTTCTTTACAGCATCAGACTTGATTCCATCACCAGTCATATCCACAACTGAGTGTTGATTTCACTTTGGCGCCATCTTTTCATTCTTTTTGGAGTTTTCTCTCCACTCTTGTCCAGTAGTATGTTGGGCACCTATGGACCTGAGGAGTACATGTTTCAGTGTCATATCTTTTTGCCGTTTCATACTGTTCATGAGGTTCTCCAGGCAAGAATACTGAAGTGGTTTGCTATTCCCTTTTCCAGTGCACCACATTTTGTCAAACTCTTCCCCATGACCCATCTGTCTTTGGTGGCCCTACATGGTTTGGCTCATAGTTTCATTGAGTTAGACAAGGCTGTGGTCCACATGATCAGTTAATTAGTTATCTGTGATTGTGGTTTTCCTTCTCTCTGCCCTCTGATGGATAAGAGGCTTTTGGAAGCTTCCTGGGAGAGAGACTGATTGTGGGGGAAACTGGGTCTTGTTCTGATTGGTGGGGCTATGCTCAGTAAATCTTCAGCCCAATTTTCTGTTGATGGGCAGGGCTGTGTTCCTTCCTGTTGTTTGACCTGAGGCAAAACTATAGTGGAGGTAATGAAGATAATGGCAACCTCCTTCAAAAGGTCCTGTGCACACACTGAACCAACTCAGTGCCCCTGACCTGGCAGCAGAATGCTGAGTGATAAAGAATTGATGCTTTTGAACTGTGGTATTGGAGAAGATTCTTGAGAGTCCCTTGGACAGCAAGGAGATCAAACTTTTCCTAAAGGATTCCTAAATGATTTTCCTAAACGATTCCTAAAGGAAATCGACCCTGAATGTTCATTGGAAGTTCTGATGCTGAAACTGAAGTTCCAGTACTTTAGCCACATGATGTGAAGAGCCAACTCACTGTCGAAAACAAAAACAAAAACTGATGCTGTGAGAAATTGAGGGCAAGAGGAGAAGAGAATGGAAAAGGATAAGGTGGCTGGATATCATCATTGACTCAGTGGAGATGAGTTTGAGCAAATTCCACGAGATAGTGATGGATAGGGGAGCCTGATGTGCTGCAGTCCATGGTGTCACAAAGATTCGAACACAACTTAGCAATTGAATGACTCCATTTCACTGGTCTAAGACTGTTATTGGAAGTAGTATTATACACTCAACTTTTATTAACGTAAACTTATGTTTGTATGAGGAACTTCCCTGGTGGTTCAGATGGTAAAGAATCGGCCTGCAATGCAGGAGACCCATGTTTGATGCCTGGATTGGGAAGATCCCCTGGAGAAGGAAACGGCAACCCACTCCAGTATTCTTGCTTGAAAAGTCCAGTGGCAAAGGAGCCTGGTAGGCTACAAACCATGGGGTCGCAAGGGTCAGACACAACTGAGCAACTAACACATACACACGTTTTTGGTTTTATATTATCAACAATATAAACTCAGTTAGCCCTGTCTGTTGAGAAGTCCTAGAAGATGTGACTCCACAGTAGCAATTTGTAAGCCTAGTCTTGGTTTCTAAGTATCATTGTCTAATAGAAGAAATTTTTGGGTTTGCTTAGAAAGTGATTGATTCTAAGGATGGCATAGGGATAATACAAGATGATCCTGAATGATTTTGTATTGCCAGAAAACATGGACACATTCAAAAATGAAGAAAGGAAAAAAGGGATGAGGGAATGTCAAAAGAGCACAGGAGCCTATCTGAATATCACAAGTGCTTAGTTGCTCAGTGGTGTCTGACTCTTTGTGACCCCATGGACTGTAGCCCTCCAGGCTCCTATGTCCATGGGGGTTCTCCAGGCAAGAATACTGGAGTGGGTTGTCATGCCCTCCTCCAGGGGATCTTCCCAACCCAGGGGTCGAACCCAGGTCTCCCACATTGCAGGCAGGTTCTTTATCATCTGAGAAACCAGGGAAGCACAAGAATACTGGATTGGGTAGCCTATCTTTTCTCCAGGGGAGTGGTCAAAGTTAAAACATTTTATTCAGGAAGATAAATAATCATTCGATTTGATTATAGCTTAAACATCTTTAAATCCTTCCTGATATATTCTGATTAGGAAGAAATGACAGCACTCTTCTTGAGGAATAATTCTAATTAACAATGGAAAAGAAACGAGTTAAATGGAAAGCTGTCAGGACATTATAAAGTAATAATAATCACTGCTGACAAGATCCTCTGGTGGTTGATGAAATCATTTGGTACATATTTAAGGAGAAATAGAATCTTTGTATATTTTCAAAGTATCTTCTCCAAAACAAATATTTATTGATTATAAATGGAAGATAGTATATGTACATTTAGAAAGTTTAATATCACCAATAATAAAACATACTGATATCATGTCCCTTTGATATCATTCACAGAGAAGGGCAAATTGCATTGTGGTATTATTCCCAGTAATGTATCCTCTCAGAGAAATCATGAGAAAACATCAAAGCAATACACACTAAGGGACTTCAACAAAATATATAACCAGTACACTTCACAAATCTTAAGATCACAAAAGCAAGGATTCCATGCACAAACTAATCCGTGCTGACAGTGGTAAAAATAAATATTAAGTCTGAAGGGGAAAATTGACTAGAGGGATTGGAAGGGGGGCTTCTAGGTTGCTTGAAAGGATAGTTAGCTATTTAAATAGGTATAGATAGATAGAACTGAATTATAGTTCAGTGTTTCATCTTTAATAATTAAGCAAATTACTTTCTTAAGATTTGCCTCCCTTGTAGCTCAGTTGATAAAAAGTCTACCAGCAATGCAGGAGACCCAGGTTTGATTCCTTGGTAGGGAAGATCCCCTGGAGAAGGAAATGGCAATCCACTCCAGCATTCTTGCCTGGAGAATCCCATGTACATAGGAGCCTGGCAAGCTACAGTCTATGGGGTCGGTAGAGTTGGACACAGCTGAGTGACTAAGCACACACAAGGTATACCACAACATTTTTTTTTTCAAGTGATGGAAGTAAAATAAAAACTTTCGTAAGGTTCAGAGTACCTGCAATTGATGTTTGTCTTCTAATTTTTATTTACTTCATCCTGTTGATTTGGAGAGCCTTAGTTTCCAGGAGGAAGTGTTATGTACAGATTCTTCATAATCTACCACTGCCTGACCTGTTCAGATTTATTTTCTACTCCTCTCTTATGATAAAATTTGTATTTTATCATATTTAAAATATTTTAAAAATACTTTACAGAAAATATTTAAAACATATTCTGTGCCTTACCATTCAATTATTCATTTAATAAATATTTACTGAATATTTATTTCTACAATCCAGTTACTGCTCTAGACATTTGAGATACAGTTTAACTAGACTTACAGTCTTTTTGTAACTTTACCTTCTTTTGATGATGAGAAAATACTTACATTCTGGTGGTGGGAGAAAAACAGATAATGGCTATGCAGGAAGTTATCTATGGCCATACTGCAGTTATTGAGTAGATCGTTAGGGTAGTTGCTGGGAGGAGACTGCTTTAGAAAAGTAGTGTTTATTTTTTGATTCCAAATAATGAGAGGAAACCAGCTGATACCAGGCGGTAGAGTATTGTAGGCTGTAATAATAACTGCTGTAAATTTTGGAAAAGTCTTAGCAAGGGAGAGAAATCTATGGGCAAGTGTCTAGAAAACAGAAAGAGGAAGAGAAAGTTATGTGATAAGTTAGCAGCGCATATCACACATTTTAAGATAAGGGAATAAGACATTTTTGTTAATCCTTTATTTTTAGTAATTATAAGTGTAATTTGGAATAAACTGAGTAATTTTAAGCAGGGTGGGACCATGATTGCTTTATATGTTTAAAATGCATTATCTAGCCACTGCTTGGAAAGATTGTTTCAAGGTAGACAGGAAGTACAGAAACTTAATAGAAGGCTTTGGCAGTATGCTAAACACTATATATTAACTCTGTGGCCTAGAGTAGAAAAGGTAGAGATGACAAGTATAAATTTTCCAGCTTTATTTTTAGAGGTAGAGATGGTACAACGTATTAATGAATTAAACATCGAGGTATGAAATACAGGGGCATTAAATATGCCTAATTTCATGGCTTGAGCTACTCTGTGGATGACAGTGCCATCCATTTATTAAGATGTCTTTTTATGTGATGCTTCCTAATTACACTTCTGCTAAACTCTCAGTTACTCACAAACAGTACAGTACCCGCCTTGTTTAAATTACTGATTATCTAACCAGCACTACCTCTCATACCTAACTTATATGTCATATCCACCTATAAATTCATTTATTTCACCATTTTATATATTTTTAAATGAGGATTTTTCTTATGAGGATGAAATCACCTTGAGGGAAGGGCAGATTTTTAAAAAAATGTGTTTTCCTGTCTTTTCAAGATTTCATGACAAATACTACAGCTATATTATATAATATAGAAGCTACTAACCTCATGTAGATGATTCAATTTAAATTTCAATTAATTAAAATTAAGTTTGTAGTTACACAAGCTAGTTTGAAGTGCTCAATGGGTATGCCTGGCTAGTGGCTATTGTATCTTTGACAGAACAGTATAGAAAATTTTCATCATTTTCAGTTAAATAGTGATGTTGAGAGTCAGTAAATGGATGGTAAATTGAAGTTAAGTAAAATTGCCAAGTTGTGGCAGAGAACTATTATCTAAGAAATCTATAATTTCTTACCTCTATAAGCATAAATTACCTTATAAAGTGTGTCTGCTTTTGTTGGTCAAACATGTCTCTTTTGTTTATTACAAACCTAGCCATTTATAAAATGTAACAGTATGAGGACTTTATAAAATAATAAAATTATAAAAAGTAATCATAAATGTACACAGTTGAAATGTAGGTATATGTATGTGTATATTTCGTGAATTTTCTCTGAACGATAAAGATTTAAGTTCACATGTGCATGCGTGTGTTCTAAGTCACTTTAGTCGTGTCCAACTTTTTGCATATAGATAATTAAAGAAAATGGGAGTCTATCAATTTGGAGTGTAGTGAGGCCCACATATTTCCATTTGTTACTTTTTACCAACTCTGAAAAGTTTGGTCTTTCATTTGGAATTTTAGTTTACTTAGTGGAATTACTGAAATAGTTGACTGACTTTACATCTGCTATTTAGAGGTAGAGATGGCACAACATATTAATGAATTAAACATGGAGGTATGAAATACAGGGGCATTAAATATGCCTAATTTCTTGGCTTGAGCTACATTTGTTTTCTGAGTCACTTTTATATTGTTCTTGTAAATATTTTGTCAATATTGTTTTGTGAGTCCATTTTTTTCCCATAAACTTGTTAATTAAAAAGTCTCTCTGTTCTTCTGGTGGGTAGTAATCACAGTATGTTGTTTAGTCACTAAGTTGTGTCCGACTCTTTTTGAGCCTGCCAGGCTCCTCTGTCCATGGGATTTTCTAGGCAAGAATGCTGTAGTGAGTTGCCATTTCCATCTCTAGAGTATCTTGCTAACCCAATAATCAAACCTGTGTCTCCTGCATTGGCAGGTGGGTTCTTTACCACGGAGCCACGAGGGAGGTCCATTACAGCATGTAACTTTACCTTACTGTAATCTACCACAGAATATTACTCTTATTACTTCCCTAATAGCAATAGGAACTTAGGATACTTTTAACTCCATTTATCCACCTCTCATTTTTACAGTATTATTTTCATGAATTTAGTTATATTTTAAACCCTGCAATTCCTTATTATTGTTTTATACAGTGAATGTTTGTCCAATGTTCATTTGATAATATAGAGAAAAAAAAACAAAACATAGATCAGAAACACAAATGCATTGTAATCCAGATAATAGAGGTAATTAACAAGGCATTTAAAGTATTTATTATTATTATATTATAGAAAATGGAGGATAAAGTTAACAAAATAGATGAGAATATGGAGCATATCACCATATATTTTAAATATGTAAAATAATCATTTTAAAAATTTAGAATGTAAAATTCAATGTCTGAAGTTAATATTTCTTTAGATAAACACAGTTAAGTTCAGTCGATCAGTTGTGTCCGAGTCTTTGCGACCCCATGAACTGCAGCACACCAGGCCTCCCTGTCCATCACCAACTCCCGGAGTCCACCCAAACCCATGTCCATTGAGTTGGTGATGCCATCCAACTATCTAACCCTCTGTCATTCCCTTCTCCTCATACCCTTAATCTTTCCCAGCATCAGGGTCTTTTCAAATGAGTCAGTTCTCCGCATGAGGTGGCCAAAGTATTGAAGTTTCAGCTTCAACATCAGTCCTTCCAATGAACACCTGGGATTGATCTCCTTTAGGATGGACTGGTTGGATCTCCTTGCAGTCCAAGAGACTCTCAAGAGTCTTCTCCAACACCATAGTTCAAAAGCATCAATTCTTCGACACTCAGCTTTCTTTATAACCCAACTCTCACATCCATAAGTGGCTACTGGAAAAACCATAGCCTTGACTAGATGGACCTTTGTTGGCAAAGTAATGTCTCTGCTCTTTAATATGCTGTCTAGGTTGGTCATAACTTTCCTTCCAAGGAGTAAGTGTCTTTTAATTTCATGGCTGGATTCACCATCTGCAGTGACTTTGAAGCCCAGAAAAATAAAGTTAACCACTGTTTCCACTGTCTCCCCATCTATTGGCCATAAAGTGATGGGACCAGATGCCATGATCTTAAGTTTTCTGAATGTTGAGCTTTAAGCCAATTTTTTCACTCTCCTCTTTCACTTTGATCAAGAGACTCTTTAGTACTTCTTCACATTCTGCCATAAGGGTGGTGTCAGCTGCATATCTGAGGTTATTGATATTTCTACTGGCAATCTTGATTCCAGCTTGTGCTTCCTCCAGCCCAGTGTTTCTCCTGTTATACTCTGCATATAAGTTAAATATAAGCAGGGTGACAATATACAGCCTTGACTTACTTCTTTTCCTATTTGGAACCAGTCTGTTGTTCCATGATCAGTTCTACCTGTTGCTTCCTAACCTGCATACAGGTTTCTCAAGAGGCAGGTCAAGTGGTCTGGTAGTCCCATCTTTTTAAGAATTTTCCACAGTTTGTTGTGAGCCACACAGTCGAAGGCTTTGACATGATCAATAAAGCAGAAGTAGATTTTTTTTTTGGCACTCTCTAGCTTTTTCAATGATCCAATAGATGTTGGCAATTTGAACTCTCGTTCCTCTGCCTTTTCTAAATCCAGCTTGTTCTAAATCCAGCTTGATTCTAAATCCAGCTTGAACATCTGGAAGTTCACAGTTCACGTATTGCTGAAGCCTGGCTTGGAGAATTTTGAGCATTATTTTACTAGCATGTGAGATGAGTGCAATTGTGTGGTAGTTTGATCATTATTTGGCATTGTCTTTCTTTGGGATTGGAGTGAAAACTGAAATTTTCCAGTCCTGTGGCCACTGCTGAATTTTCCAAATTTGCTGGTGTATTGAGTGCAGCACTTTCACAGCATTATCTTTCAGGATTTGAAATAGCTCAACTGGAATTCTATCACCTCCACTAGCTTTGTTCATAGTGATGCTTTCTTACCTTTGTCATGTACTAAACATGAGAAAATATTAGCTGATTACCAGTCTCAAATGTATCTGCAAACTTATTTCCCCTTTACATGATCCAGAAGCTATTATTTTACCTTATTTGTGGCTAGACCCAAAGAATAGAAACTGTCTTATAGGCAGCCATTTGACGTAAAAGCCAGAAAACTCAGTGGTCCCTCTGTATCCTAATTTTGTTTCCAAACTGTAGATTTTTGAACACTTTTTTGAAGGGAAAAATAAACACTGGGTGGCCACAGCACTTCTTTAACAGTATTTACTAATACATGCCCAGAATTGCCACATGGTGCCAGGTTAAAGTCTGTAAAAGTCAGTTTACCTCACTGAGGTCTCCTCTCTTTGGAGTGTTCCCTCCTCAAGGTGTCCACTTTTCCAGTTCTCTGTCTTCCACCAGTTGATTTTATGTTATAAATTATTTTTTCCTAGTAGTTTTGATAGGCCTCTGCTAGCTAATAATCCCTCATGGAAGTTGAAGTCTTACTTTATTTTATTTTTCAACCTAAAAATATGTAACATAATTTTTTAACTTTACAGATAAAAACAACTGAAGAAAACAATAAAATGTCCAACAATGGCCTGTCTGCTATTGTGGTGTTTAGGTGCTAAGACTAGTACAGTCTTGATATTTAGACTGTAAGTTTTCACATTAGACCATTCTGACATAAATAACATAATTACATCTTTGCTTATAGAAAGTGCTGAGAAAGTTAAAGACTTATAGATACTTTATAACTTATAAAGAAACTTCATAAATTGCTGTCTAAAAATTCTTTAACTTCAGAACATTAATCACTGGTCAAATAATAGTTTGTCCTGTAACAGACAACTTAAAATAATTTCTTTCTAATATTCCATAAGTGAACAATACTAGCTGGAAATTTGATTAACAATATAACTATATTTTTAGATTATGAATTATGTATAACTCCTGTAATAAAGCACTGTAGATTTTAAAATCTAAAATCCTTTAATAATTTAATTTTTTTGTAATATGTATAAAAATGGAAACAACAGTGGATATTTTTAGAAATACCAGTAGCTAAAAGATAAGAGTCATGAAGAGTTTAGATCAATAGTTTAAGATTTCATAAAAGCACAAGCAATTCCTGTAGTGCCTAGATGATGATTCTAAGCTTGGGTTTATCCTAAGAATTCAAGCCTTTGACATCCCTTTAGGAATTCGCTAATAATTTCTATAAGTTCTTCATGCAATCGAAAGTTATTTAAAAGCTACTGTTTTATCCTTAAAATGAATTTATATTCCACTGCTTGAAGTTGGGCTAGTGTGGTAAAAATGGTCCTTTTAGGCAGCCATTTGAGATAAAAACCAGAAAATTCAATTGTCCCTCTTTATTCCTGAAATTATAGCTCAATTGTACATCCCTGAATTTTATTTTTGAAAGAGAAAATGAAGAGTGACTGGACACAACATTTCTTTCATTATATTTACTAATTCTTTTCAAATGTACTACCTTGCAGATGCACAATCCTCAGCCTTAAACTGCCCATTTGTGAAAAGAACACCAATAAAAATCTCATTTCCTGAAAACTGAAGAGACAAAGAGAGTACTTTTGACTTCTTCTGATATTATAATTCTGAAGGTTAACAATTCAGATTGATCCCTATAAAGCAATAGAGAATAATGCATAAGAACAAAGAGGCTGGAAGCTTGATAGCATATAATGCAGTCCCTGCATTCCACCTATTGATTGTAAAACTTGCACTAACTGCCCAGGTCTTAGTTTCTCTATTTGTGAACAGAGATAACAATAGTAACTTGTTTCATTGGTTTATTGTAAGAATTAAGTATTTTAATATTTAAAATCTATTATAACATTACTTATCACATAGTAAGTGCTCAATGAGTGATAGTTGTTTTCTGATGTACAGTGCATGCTTGAAAGCTTAGTGAAGGTAGTGTTTATGTGTGTGTGTATATGCGCAGGTAATCAGTCATGTCAAGCTCATTGCAACCCCATGGATTGTAGCCCACTAGGCTCCTCTGTCCATGGAATTTTCCAGGCAGGAATACTGGAGGGGGTTGCCATTTCCTCCTCCATGAAAGGCACTGTGTAGCATCAACTAATTGAGATGATTTTATTAGTGACAGACACCAGACATTTAATATCATGTGTAAACATACATTGGAAGTGCTCAAACAGGAGATGGCAAGAGAAAACGTCGACATTTTAGGAATCAGAGAACTAAAATGGACTGGAATGGGTGAATTTAACTCAAATAATCATTATATCTACTCCTGTGGGCAAGAATCCCTTAGAAGAAATGCAGTAGCCATCATGGTCAACAAAAGAGTCCAAATTGCAGTAATTGGATGCAAACTCAAAAATGGCAGAATCACCTCAGTTCATTTCCTGTGCAAACCTTTCAATATCACAGTAATCCAAGTCTATGCCCCAATCAGTAATGCTGAAGAAGCTGAAGTTGAACAGTTCTATGAAGACCTACAAGACCTTCTAGAACTAACATCCAAAAAAGATGTCCTTTTCATTATAGGGGACTGAAATGGAAAAGTGGGAAGTTAAGAAATACCTGGAGTAACAGGCAAATTTGGCCCTGGAGTACAGAATGAAGTGGGGCAAATGCTAATAGGGTTTTGCCAAGAGAACACACTGGTCATAGCAAACAGCCTTTTCCAACAACACAAGAGAAGACTCTACACATGAACATCACCAGGTGGTCAGTACTGCAATGGGATTGATTATAGTCTTTGCAGCCAAAGATGGACAAGCTCTATACAGCCAGCAAAAACAAGACCAGGAGCTGACTATAGCTCAGATCATGAACTCCTTAAGGCCAAATTCAGACTTAAAATGAAGAAAGTAGGAAAAACCACAAGACCATTCAGATATGACATAAATCGAATACCCTACGATTATACAGTAGAAATAACAAATAGATTCAAGGGATTAGGTCTGATAGACAGAGTGCCTGAAGAAATATGGATGGAGGTTCGTGACATTGTACAGGAGGCAGTGATCAAGACCACCCCCAAGAAAAAATACTGCAAAAAGGCAAAATAGTTGTCTGAGGAGGCCTTACAAATAGCTATGAAAAGAAGAGAGGCAAAAGGCAAAGGAGAAAGGGAAAGATATACCCATTTCAATGCAGAGTTCCAAAGAATAGCAAGGAGAGATAAGAAAGCCTAAGCCTTCATCAGTGATCAATGCAAAGAAATAGAGGGAAACAATAGAATGGGAAAGACTAGAGATCTCTTCAAAAAAATTAGAGATACCAAGGGAACATTTCATGCAAACATGGGCACAATAAAAGACAGAAATAGTATGTCCCTAACAGAAACAGAAGATATTAAGAAGAGATGGCAAGAATATACAGAAAAACTATACAAAAAAAGGTCACACGATGGTGTGATCACTCAACTAGAGCCAGACATCCTAGAATGCAAAGTCAAGTGGGCCTTAGAAAGCATCACTATGTACAAAGCTAGTGGAGGTGATGGAATTCCCGTTGAGCTATTACAAATCCTGAAAGATGATGCTGTGAAAGTGCTGCACTCAATATGCCAGCAAATTTGGAAAGCTCAGCAGTGGCCACAGGACTGGAAAAGGTCAGTTTTCATTCCAACCCCAAAGAAAGGCAATGCCAAAGAATGCTCAAACTACCACACAATTGCACTCATCTCACACGCTAGCAAAGAAATGCTCAAAATTCTCTAAGCCAGACTTCAACAGTACATCAATTGTCAACTTCCAGATGTTCAAGTGGATTTAGAAAAGACAGAGGAACCAAAGATCAAATTGCCAGCATCTGTTGGATCATCAAAAAAGCAAGAGAGTTCCAGAAAAATATCTACTTCTGCTTTATTGACTATGCCAAAGCCTTTGACTGTGTGGATCACATGGGAATATCAGACCACCTGACCTGCCTCATGAGAAATCTGTATGCAAGTCAAGAAGCAACAGTTAGAACTGAAGATGGAACAACAGATTGGTTTCAAATCAGTAAAAATCAGGAAAAGAGTATGTGAAGGCTGTATATTGTTAGTCTGCTTATTTAAGTTATACGTCGAGTACATCATGAGAAATGCTGGGCTGGATGAAGCACAAGTTGGAATCAAGATTGTTGGGAGAAATATCAGTAACCTCAGATATGCAGATGACACCAAGCTTATGGCAGAAAGCAAAGAAGAACTAAAGAGCGTCTTGATGAAAATGAAAGAGGAGAGTGAAAATGTTGGCTTAAAATTCAACATTCAGAAAACTAAGATCATGGCCTCTGGTCTCATCACTCCATGGCAAATAAACGGGGAAATGGTGGAAACAGTGACAGACTTTATTTTTTTGTTCTCTGAAATTACTGCAGATGTTGACTGCTGTCATGAAATTAAAAGACGCTCCTTGGAAGAAAAGTTGTGAGCAACCTAGACAGCATATTAAAAGGCAGGGACATTACTTTGCCAACAAAGGTCCATCTAGTTAAAGCTATGGTTTCTCCAGTAGTAATGTATGGATATGAGAGTTTGACTATAAAGAAAGTTTAGTGCCCATTAATAGATGCTTTTGAACTGTGGTGTTGGAGAAGACTCTTGAGAGTCCCTTGGACAGAAGAGATCAAACCAGTCAATCCTAAAGGAAATCAGTCCTGAATATTCATTGGAAGGACCGATGTTGAAGCTGAAGCTCCAATATTTTGGCCACCTGATGTGAAGAGCTGACTCATTGGAAAAGACCCTGATGCTGGGAAAGGTTGAAGACCGGAGGAGAAGGGGACAACAGAAGATGAGATGATTGGATGTCGTCACCGAATCAATGGACATGAGTTTGAATACACTCCAGGAGTTGGTTTTGGACAGGGAGGACTGGCGTGCTGTAGTCCATGGGGTCGCAAAGACTTGGACATGACTGAGGGACTGAACTGAACTGAAGTGAATATACATACAGACACATATTTACTCTTTAAAGTTATGTGATCATTATGATAAATGTACATGTATACACTATGTAAATCATAGTTATCATCATCATCATATTTATCCTTGCTGTCAAATACTGAATGCTTACAATTTGCCAGGCATTTTGCATTAATATCTCTTTTTATCCTTAGAACAGCTGTTTGAGATGGGAACTATTATTATGACTATATTAATGAGGCATAGAGAGGTTAAGTAAGTTACTTGTCATATCTAGAAATAACAAAACAAGGATCAAACTGAGTCCTTACTTGACCCTAAAGGCAGTTCTCATAATCACTTCACTGCCTAAGTAATAATGAGATCAGTTTATATAGTAAAACTGTAGAGTTGGATTAATTATGTGGAGAAGTTAATTGTTAAATGAAAGTCTTATAGGAAATTTTGCTCTTCTGCTGCTGCTGGGGAAAAAAAAAGTTTGAAATGAATTGCTCTTCCCTCCACATTCTCTTTAGCTTTTCACAGGTACTTTTTTTTTTTTTTTTAACTTGTTTTTCAACTCTGAACAGCATACTTGACATATATTGGAAAATCAATTTTCTTTTCTTTTAAGCCAAGAGACTTACTGGCAGTAGCATTAAAACCTACAAATCACAAAAACACTCTGAAATTTACCATCTAAAGAGACAGACTTTATTTACCTAGTTAATAACATGGTACTTCATGGCTCCAATCCTCCAGAAAGAAGATTGGTTGGGCTGGACTACATTTTATTGACACTGACACTGGTAAATAAAAAGAAAAAAAAAAAAAAAACCTGAAAAGTATCATGTTCTATCATCCAAGTTAGTATTTACAGAAAAGAATCATAATCAAATATTTTCTTCACAAGATAACTTTTATTAAAATTTATTTAAATACTTTTAGAAAGCCTTATATTAACATTCTCTACTAGAAGAAAAAATGATTTAGTGTGATAAAATGACACAGTGATATGTCCCTTTTATATAGTATAGGAGGTACTGATTTGAGATTTATTCACTTACTAATTTATTGTCTTATATTTAGAGTAACCTTGGGAAATGATATAGTTTTCCTGGGTTCCATTTTTTTTTTTTTTTTCTGTTAAAATAGACTACCCGAGAATAGGTTCTATACATTCCTAAGTCTTCTGACTCCTTTCCTTTGGTGCATGAAACATAGCATTGTGTTTAAGGAAGTGCTGCAAAAGGCAGGAAGCCCTTTGCTTGTCATGTAATCAGGCAAGGTGAAAAACTGGCTACGTAACAGACCTTTTTAAATATTTTACTACAGTCCTAATATAGTGCTTACAAGAAGGAACTCTCAGGATATGGAATTAAAATCAGCATTTGTGAGTGAAGCATGCAGGAATCAAGGAAATACAGACTGGTTTGAAAAGTGAAAGTGTTTGTTACTCAGTCATGTCCAACTTTGTGATCCCATGGACTGTAACCCACCGGGCTCCTCTGTCCATAGACTCTCCAGGCAAGCATACCTGGAGTGGGTTGCCATTCCCTTCTCCAGGGGATCTTCCAGACCCCTTCCGGATCCCTGGATCAAACCCAGGTCTCCTGCACTTCAGGCAGATTCTTCACATTCTGAACTACCAGGAAGGCACCACAGACAACTTTAAGCATCTGTCTAAGAAGCCCATTCCAAGAAAACCTAGAGAATGTGTGACTGGTGAAGATTTTGAAATTCTTCAAGATGGTGTACTAAAGGTACAGGTTTAAGAATGAACTGATTTCAAAGACCTGGATGCAGAGATTAAGAAGGTACATTTCAGCATTAAGGAGATCTGCAACATGTTCACCATCCAGCTTAATGAAAGGCTAAATTTGTCCTGTAGAGTTGTCTCTATAGGTGATTTATTTAGTCTCTTTTTATTCAAATGTGGACATCAGTTTGTCACAAGTCCCATCATTCACTGTTGCCATATGTCTTGCTTGGAACACTTAACACTTTCACTTAACCATATTTTATGATCCAGGCAGAGTCACTGCCTCACCTCCTCTTAATCTTCTAGTTACTCATCTGGATGAAATTAAGAACACTGGAAAAATAATATTTAGTCCACTGTAACATAATTCTGAACAAGTTAATAAATTGGAAAATGTATTTCTCTGTTCATCTGTTTATGCAGTTTTAATACATCAGAAGTTATTTGTTTTGTTTTGTTTTTTTTATGATAGAGGAATATATAGAAGGAATACATTGTTTCAAAAAGATTCAGACTACTCAGAAATTAGTACCTTGCTTGAACTCTTATGTGATTTTGAAGGAACTGTAAGATCTTCTGAAAAGAAAATACATTCATTTATCTCAGAATCGTTAATAAGAGATGGCAAAATCCCATATAGTAGGAGGTGCTCAAGAAATAAAATAAAACTTTAATAGTAATCTAATCAAATCATTACCTAATTTATCTATTTCTAATATGTAACCACTTTGCAAAATATTATGTCAGAGGCCTATAAAATTCCTTGAATAGAATTAAATATATTGGC
The DNA here is from genome assembly GCF_029378745.1 of Bos indicus. Lineage (NCBI taxonomy): Eukaryota > Metazoa > Chordata > Mammalia > Artiodactyla > Bovidae > Bos > Bos indicus. The sequence goes on along the minus strand of NC_091780.1, from coordinate 53,175,003 downwards.
AAATTAGAGGAAACTACTACAACCTGAAGGGTCATATCAAGACGGGTATAGTTGATTTGCCTAAGAATAAAGCTGTGTTTGAAAGCAAAACTGCTGGCTAGGTAGCAAGTGTCAAAGAGATAGGATCTTCAAAATGAGTTGACATTCTCTGAGGATTGCCTGGGAAAATGAACAAAGAGGACCTGTATAATGCTTGACTTCCTAGAGCCAGTCAGTATTTTGCAATAACCAAATGGGAAAAGAATTTGAAAAAGGCTACATGTATTTGTATCACTGAATCACATCACTGTACACCTGAAACTAACACAACATTGTTAACCAGCTATACTCCAATATAAAATTAAAAAAAAAAATGTAAGTGTTGCATTGCTACATAGAGAAAATAGAAGTCAATATGTTAAAAAGGCACACCTATTTGAAAATGACTTTATTATAATGATATAACATGTCAACATTTTCTTGTGTAGCTCATTTTAAGTCTTTAGTGCCTTATATTAACAGAAGGTGATAATGATATTAAGTGACAAATTGCAGTTGCAATTTTTCAGATATTGCTCTTAATCCTTTACATATCCTATTTCATTGAATTCTAATTAAGTACTCATTATACAGAGAGTGAAAGAGACACAAGAAAAATATGTGCAAGGTTACAGATTTAGACAATGGTCTTGCCAGTACCTATGAAAGCTTTATCTACTAAAGGCATTTTTCCTAAAACTATTTCACTCCCAGGTATATACCAAACAATAATGAGTACTTAAGTTCACCAGAAGATTTTTATAGTAAAAATAGTAAGCATCATGGTTCTATATATTAAAAGATGCCACAAGCAATGAAAAAGAACAAACTGTTTCTATGTGTAATAACATAGATTTGTTAAAGATAGATGGTGGGTTTAAGAATTTTTCTAATGAAATTATCTGTATTTTTCTATGTGCTTTATTTTCTTTTTTGACAAGTGACACTAAATATTGCTTCAGATCAGATCAGTCGCTCAGTCATGTCCGACTCTTTGCGACCCCATGAATCGCAGCACGCCGGGCCTCCCTGTCCATCACCAACTCCCAGAGTTCACTCAGACTCAACGTCCATCAAGTCAGTGATGCCATCCAGCCATCTCATCCTCTGTCATCCCCTTCTCCTCCTGCCCCCAATCCCTCCCAGCATCAGAGTCTTTTCCAATGAGTCAACTCTTTGCATGAGGTGGCCAAAGTACTGGAGTTTCAGCTTTAGCATCATTCCCTCCAAAGAAATCCCAGGGCTGATCTCCTTCAGAAAGGGACTGGTTGGATCTCCTTGCAGTCCAAGGGACTCTCAAGAGTCTTCTCCAACACCACAGTTCAAAAGCCATCAATTCTTCGGCGCTCAGCCTTCTTCACAGTCCAACTCTCACATCCATACATGACCACAGGAAAAACCATAGCCTGGACTAGATGAACCTTTGTTGGCAAAGTAATGTCTCTGCTTTTGAATATGCTATCTAGGTTGGTCATAACTTTCCTTCCAAGGAGCATGTGTCTTTTAATTTCATGGCTGCAGTCATCATCCGCAGTGATTTGGGAGCCTAAGAAAATGAAATTCGATACTGTTTTCACTTTACCCCATCTATTTGCCATGAAGTAATGTGACCAGATACCATGATCTTAGTTTTCTCGATTCTGAGTTTTAAGCCAGCTTTTTCACTCTCCTCTTTACCTTCATCAAGAGGCTCTTTAGTTCCTTTTCACTTTCTGCCATTAAAGTGTCATCATCTACATATCTAAGGTTGCTATTATTTCTCCTGGCAGTCTTGATTCCAGCTTGTGAGTGGTCCAGCCCAGCATTTCATATGATGTACTCTGCATACAAATTAAATAAACAGGGTGACAATATACAGCCTTGACATACCCATTTCCCAGTTTTGAAGAAGTCAGTTGTTCCATGTCGAGTTCTAACTGTTGCTTCTTGTCCTGCAAACTGGTTTCTCAAGAGGCAGATTAGGTGGCCTGGTATTCCCATCTCTTTAAGAATTTTCTACAGTTTTTTGTGATCCACACAGAGAAGGCAATGGCACCGCACTCCAGTACTCTTGCCTGGAAAATCCCATAGATGGAGGAGGCTGGAAGGCTGCAGTCCATGGGGTCGCTGAAGGTCAGATACAACTGAGTGACTGAGCGACTTCACTTTCACTTTCATGCATTGGAGAAGGAAATGGCAACCCACTCTGGTGTTCTTGCCTGGAGAATCCCAGGGACGGGGAGCCTGGTGGGCTGCCGTCTATGGGGTCGCATAGAGTCGGACACGACTGAAGTGACTCAGCAGCAGCAGCAGTCAAAGGCTTTAGTGTAGTCAATAAAACAGAAGTAGACTTTTTTTGGAATTCCCTTGCTTTTTATTATGATCCAGCGGATGTTTACAATTTGATCTTTGATTCTTCTATGTTTTCTAAATCCATCTTGTACATCTGTGTTCTCGGTTCACATACTGCTAAAGCCTAGCTTGAAGGATTTTGAGCATAATCTTGTTAGCATGTGAAATTAGTGCAGTTGTGCAGTAATTAGAACAGTCTTTGGCAGTGCCCTTCTTTGGGGTTGGAATGAAAACTTATATATGTCTTAAATTAATATTAACAGCTCATTATATTCAAAATAGTTTGGAACACATATCATGCATATCTTTGAAACTTTTATTATGAGACGATGGAAAATATTTACTTTCATCATTTTTAAGTTTAGAAAAAATGATAGTCTGAAGAACAAGGTGGTTTCTAAGTGATGTATAATCTGAAAATATGATTTTGGCCATTTTGGTAAATGTAGCTTGTTGGTGTTTAATTTTTTTTTTTGTTTTAAGATGAGAAAGATTGTCTAAATTTATAGTGAGTATGAATGACCATTTCCCACAAATAAAACTGAAGAAAAGTTATTTAAAATGTAAATAAGAACAGACAAAATATGACTTGCACTGTTAATGATTCATTTTTATCCATTGTATTATGGGATTCTTAAAATCACCTCACCGTAAATTGTGATACTGTATCACAATAAATTGTGGAAAATTCTGAAAGAGATGGGAATACCAGACCACCTGATCTGCCTCTTGAGAAATTTGTATGCAGGTCAGGAAGCAACAGTTAGAACTGAACATGGAACAACAGACTGGTTTCAAATAGGAAAAGGAGTTTGTCAAGGCTGTATATTGTCACCCTGTTTATTTAACTTCTATGCAGAGTACATCATGAGAAACGCTGGACTGGAAGAAACACAAACTGGAATCAAGATTGCCAGGAGAAATATCAATAACCTCAGATACGCATATGACACCACCCTTATGGCAGAAAGGGAAGAGGAACTAAAAAGCCTCTTGATGAAAGTGAAAGTGGAGAGTGAAAAAGTTGGCTTAAAGCTCAACATTCAGAAAACGAAGATCATGGCATCCGGTCCCACCACTTCATGGGAAATAGATGGGGAAACAGTGGAAACAGTGTCAGACTTTATTTTTCTGGGCTCCAAAATCACTGCAGATGGTGACTGCAGCCATGAAATTAAAAGACGCTTACTCCTTGGAAGGAAAGTTATGACCAACCTAGATAGCATATTCAAAAGCAGAGACATTACTTTGCCAACAAAGGTGCGTCTAGTCCAGGCTATGGTTTTTCCTGTGGTCATGTATGGATGTGAGAGTTGGACTGTGAAGAAGGCTGAACGCCGAAGAATTGATGCTTTTGAACTGTGGTGTTGGAGAAGAGTCTTGAGAGGCCCTTGGACTGCAAGGAGATCCAACCAGTCCATTCTGAAGGAGATCAGCCCTGGGATTTCTTTGGAGGGAATGATGCTAAAGCTGAAACTCCAGTACTTTGGTCACTTCATGCGAAGAGTTGACTCTTTGGAAAAGACTGATGCTGGGTGGGATTGAGGGCAGGAGGAGAAGGGGATGACAGAGGATGAGATGGCTGGATGGCATCACTGACTCGATGGACGTGAGTCTCAGTGAACTCCAGGAGTTGCTGATGGACAGGGAGGCCTGACGTGCTGCGATTCATGGGGTCGCAAAGAGTTGGACACGACTGAACGACTGATCTGATCTGATCTCTTTTAGTTAAGCTATAAATCAAGTACAGGCAGCATTCCAAAAAATGTACTTTTTCATTAGATAGTCCATATTCTGCAGGATGTTGTTAGAAATGGTTATGTTTTCTTGTATCATGATCAGCACTTTCTCAATCATCATGGTGAATTTCAGAAATGGGTTTTAATGATGTACGTTGCAAACTGTTAATGAGCATGTTGGATGTTAGAAATTGATATCCTAGGCCAGTTTCTAAATGGTCCTGTGCCATCCTTGAACCTGGTAATTCTAGAGAACTGATTCTTTTTAGAAGAGTAGTGAAAGTCTGCCTTTGGAATTTTGGTGTGTTTCCTTCAGTGATTATTTACCTAAGAGTTCTCTAAATGCTTGAAAGGACAGTAAGCCAAGACTCGGCTTGAGGTTAGTGAAGAGGTTGCAGGAAATATTTTAGTGACTGCCTACTAGTAGATATTCAGTTTATTAAATGTATGATAATTGGCAGAATAATCTGAGACTCACTTTCACTATAAATAGTAAACATTTTTAGAGGTAAATAGTTAATTCTAAAGGTCCCCCACCCAAAATTTTTAAGGACCTTTAGAATTAGACCTTTAGAATATTAGCAAGAAACAAAAGGTAAAGTGCAAAACAAAATTGGCTTAGATCAGTCCGTGCATGCATGCTAAGTCTCTTCAGTCGTGTCTGACTTTGTGTGACCCTGTGGACTGTAGCCTGCCAGGCTTCTCTGTCCATGGGATTCTTCAGGCAAGAATACTGGAGTGGGTTGCCTTGCCCTCTTCCAGGGGATCTCCCCAACCCAGGGGTCAAACCCAAGTCTCTTACATCTCCTGCATTGGCAGGCAGGCTCTTTACCACTAGCAGCACTTGGGAAGCCCCAGATCATTCCACTGTATGACAGCTTTTACTTATTTCACAAATTATATTCGTTATTCATCATTAGTACAAAAGACTGAGAAAGTCTGAGATAAATCTGAAAATTTTAAAAGAGGACATAAACTTTATCAAATGTTGATTATGATAAAAGATGTATTTCATTTACTTTTGGGCAAATGTATCAATGAGTATTATCTTAGTACCTTTTTAATATGAAGTAAAAGATAACATCAATTATTAATGATTATGCAGATACTAAAACTTTTGTAAGTTTTATATAGTCATATATTTTATATAGTAATATTGACCTGTAATGTTAATTTTGATTTTCTTGGCCAATATTGTATGTTTTTAATTATACTTTTAGTATTTGTTTACAAACAATTGATAACAAAAAAACTAGTCTTTCAGAAAAATTGAGAAAGCTTTTGATATGTTGAAAATGAAATTTGGAAATTTAAAATCTTGATTCACTTATAGACCCTGATTTAGTCTTATTTGACTATATGTGGTTGTGTTATTCTTGCAATTTGATTTGATCTACTATTCTCTTCTTCAACCTCATTATTCAAGAGCTTATCAACTTAACATATAATTATTACCCTAATCCAACTACTAAGTGCAAAATCTTTGCACAGTGCTTTGCGTTTAATGAGCACTTAGATATATTGTGTGAGTCACATTAAAAACCAAATATTGATCCTATTGTAAAATTTCAAGATTTTCTACAAAAATTAAAAACAGCCTTAGTCCATTTCCTATTTGTTCCTTCTACTGTTTTTCTCGTCATTAAGAATTTTTTTTGAGGCAGAGGATGATTGCTTTACAATATTGTATTGGCTTCTGCCGTACAACAATGTGAATCAGCCATAAGTATACATATGTCTCCTCCCTTTTGAACCTCCCTTGACCTCCCGCCCCATCCCACCCCTCTAAGTTCTTTGTTATACAGCAGCTTCCCATTAGCTATCTGTTTTACATATGGTAATATATATGTTTCAATGCTACTGTCTCAATTTGTCCCGACCTCTCCTCCCTGCACTGTGTCCAGAGTCTGTTCTCTGTGTCTGTGTCAGGACATGGAAGCAACATGAATGTCCACTGACTGATGAATGGATAAAGAAGTTGTGGTACATATACATAATGGAATATTACTCAGTCATAAAGGGGAACTCATTTGAGTCAGTTCTAGTGAGGTGGATGAACCTAGAGCCTGTTATACAGAGTGAAGTAAGTCAGAAAAAAAGTGCACTTATTAATGCATATATATTGTATCTAGAAAACTGGTACCAACAAACCTGTTGGCAGGGCAGGAATAAAGAAAAACAAATTTTTGTTCAAGGCTTGTTCTACCAGTTCCTTTATGAACATAATTTCAACAGAATCTCCTTAAGAGATCACTCTGTTTTCTCATTCAGTCATTAGATAAATGCAAGTATTTTCTGGAAGTATACAGAGTAAAAGAAAGAAAAGCAAGACTGGCAACGAGGCTGGAATTAGTCCTTGCCTTCTTAAATTCTAGTCGTTGAATATGTGAAGTTGATACAACCTATTTAAGATACTCCTTATCTGGAAAATGGCTATAATTGTAAGTTTTAAATGACAAAGCATATGAAAGACAATGTTTGGCATTAACAGAGAGCCCTCAATGTCCATAATCTGTTTCTTATAGACATTTTACTGTTACATTAAAACCTCTTCCTCTTTATATGCATTTATATATTTTTATCCCTGAGTGAAAGACACCAGGAGGGTATACATGAACATATTGAGTTTGATAATGTTCAAAGTATTGTTTTTACTGAAGTATAAATTTACATACAACTCACATTTTGGTGTGCAGTGCCAAGTTTTGACAAATTCACATACTTATATAACTATCACCACAGTGAAGATATTGAACTGCTGCATCATCCCCAGAAATTCTCCATGTTCCTTTGTAATCAATACCTCCCTATCCAGTCAGTCCCTAAAAACACTTTTCTGTTTTCTATTCCTATAGTTTTGCCATGGTCAAGAGGTCACAGAATTTAAAAAAGTATAGTACATAGCCTTTTTAATTTGTTTCTTTCATTTAGCAAAATAAATTTGAGTTTGATATGTATTGTGCATAGCACTGGTTATTACTTTTTATTACTGAGGAGTATTTTCCTGTATGGGAAAAAATAAATTTTGTCTATTCACCACTTGGAGGACTTTAAGTAGTTTCCATATGTTAATGATCATGAATAAACCTGTTGCACATATGCAATTAGATGAACATATGTTTTAATCATTATGAAAATAATTTCTCTCAGCAAGTTTGAGGGAAAGCAGAGAAAATGCATGTTTCATTCTGCCTTCTTGTCTGAACTCTGAGAATTTTTCAGTTGGTTAATCACATGTTAAGGAAGATAATAGCCTTAAAATCAAGGCATCACAACTTGATGCATTCATTTCTTTTGATTCAAATATTTAAAAAAGAATAAGGAGGTTAGAAATAGTGGAATATTTGACAAATTGTGAACTAAATGGAATTTAAAAAGAACTGAATTACCTTACTCCACATTTTAATGAAATAATTCATAACTACTGATTTTATTAGGAGACAGATGTTGATGAAAGTATCCCCAAACCATCACTCATGAAGATTATTACTTGTGATTTTTCACAAGAAATTTCAGCCTTTGATACATAAAATGTGTATATATAAGGGACTGAACTGACATCACTGCAATATGCATCAGCATTTAGAGTCACAATATAGACATAAATGTCAGCATCTATCAAATAATGATAATTAGATATCTATATAATTATCATTTTACTTGTGTTTCCTTCTATTCATAGATATTCTAAATAATCTACTAATTATAAAATAGTAAATGGGTCAGGCACAATGCCAAAAATTTCTTCTAGTTGTAAATTAAGGAAAATATACTCACAAAAATACAATATGCTAACAGAAAAAAAAAGATAGCTGGTCATGAAGAATATCATAGTCAGCCACTGGCCTGGGAAGGCAATGGGATTATAATATTAGATAGCAGAGACTTCCACTGTGATGAAAAACAGTTCAAAAATATTACCTCTGTTATAAAACTTCAAATTCTATTAGATTTCTTATGGTTCTGGTTTTATGATAGGAAAAAATAATATGAACTATAATATACTTTTGACTTTGGGAGAAGAAAGAAGATAGAATGGCACAGAGTAAAAGTGGCTTTCATATTTCTTCACAGAGGCTGTACCCTATGAAAGTTTGTGATATAAAGGACGAGGTGATAAAGAACCTGGCTTTTATTAAAAAGAAGTAAAACTATTTCAAAGGTTTAGAACAATCAAACAAATACTAAATCTGATTTGAGAATTTTTTCATTTCCTTCCTGTGGAACACTTAGCCACTTTTTGAATAACTGTAAGAGGTGAATTGTCATTTTCTCACATTTTTGTTTTTTCTATTGATGAAGCTACTGTCCACAGCTTGACAAAGTTCAAGAGGAGGGCAAAAGTGAAACACTAACAGAGCTGCCCTTCTGCTTAACATGGAGATGACTCGGGTAAACGAAATACCCTGCAAGGGATCTCCCAAAATCTGTTGGTTGGCAGTATGCTTTTATTTCTCCCACAAAATTGGCAATTGAAATAACAGATTGAAAAAAAAAAGTTCTAAAATATACTATCAACTTAAAAACTGTTTTAAATATCCTTTTTTAAATTCTGTAAATACCGTAAATTCTAAGTCACACATGTGTGTGTCCTCAGTAGTCTCTGACTGTTTGCAACACGGTGGACTGTGGCCTGCCAGTCTACTCTGTCCATGGAATTTTCCAGGCAAGAATACTGGAGCAAGTTGCCATTTCCTCCTCCAGGGGATCTTCCTGACCCATGGATGGAACCCATTTCTCCCATGTCTCCCTCAGCCACTGGGGAAGTCCAAGTCATATGTACCTGGAATGTTTAACAGAAGAAAAATCACTTTGACAAGAAAAGCTTTTCTTTGTTCTGATTAAGAAAAAGGAATGTTTTAAGTTGAAATTCTAAGGAGACAGTTTAATTTAACCATTCATTAGGCTCATCTGATAGCATAGGATCAGTTTGGCTGTACTAAGGTATTGTTAGATTGCACCTAAAACTGTTCCTAATCCTAAATCTGAAAATACAAGAATGGGGATACTAATTCAGTTTTACCACAGTCAGCAATTTTAACATGCTTAACATTTAATTTAAATTACATCATAATTTAAATAGTAACAAAATACAGAACAAATTATGAAAATATATTTGTTGTAAAAATGAACAACTTTAGTATTAACTCAACACACATAAACCTTAGGCATTTGAAGAAAGAAGTTGCTATATCACTTTAAGTGGTAGTTAAAATTGTTTTTCAAATTGAAAAGCAGAGTTCTGACATATTAGGGTGATTTTATCACTAGTCCATGAATCCACACTATTCTGTAAATATATTTGTGTGTTTCAGTGCTTCGGGAGTTGGTGATGGACAGGAAAGCTTGGCATGCTACAGTCCATGGGGTTGCAAAGAGTCGGACGTGACTGAGCAACTGAACTGAACTGATTCATTTAGAGCATATTTCCTTTATAACAATGATATTTATATTTTTACTTTAAGTATCCTTAAACTATAATATTTTGGACAACAGCTGTCACCTGGTTTGTAGTCACTTATATTTTGCATACACATAAGAAACACCATACTAGTATTAAATATCAGGTGTGATTTCTTAGAACTGCATCCAAGAAACATTGGAGAAACCTCAATACAAGGTTATTGTATGCTGATGATTATCTCAAGTTGTATAGCTCATTGATAGTCCTTTTTTTTCTGTCCTTGACTCAAACCCAGGTCTTACTTTTGCTGATTTAAATTCTCATGAATTCTGGAGTTCTAGTAGTTAGTACTTCTTTTCCATTGATTTTTCCAGGACATGATATTTTAACTAAAAGATAGCTAGTTAAGATATGTTAACTAAATGTCAAGCTCTCTCCTCTTGGACTGATATTTCTACTGGGTAAGTTTTCTCTTGACTCTCTAGTGACAACAGATGGCAATGTCAGAAGAAAGCTGTGAAGAGAATATATGGAACTAGATAGATTTATGTTTGGGATTTTGCTTATTTCAGCTCAATTTCCCCAAACTTAAAAGAAAAACAAACAAACCTTCAATTACAGTTAACTTATGGAGACTTATATACAAGTGAAACAACATAAACAATTAGGATTTTTGTTTTCTGATTTGTAGAGAAGTACATGTTGTTATTTAAAGAGATGGATTAAAAATCATTCTATTAGATTTATACTAAACTGTGGAAAATTCTGAAAGAGATGGGAATACCAGACCACCTGATCTGCCTCTTGAGAAATTTGTATGCAGGTCAGGAAGCAACAGTTAGAACTGAACATGGAACAACAGACTGGTTCCAAATAGGAAAAGGAGTTCGTCAAGGCTGTATATTGTCACTCTGTTTATTTAACTTCTATGCAGAGTACATCATGAGAAACGCTGGACTGGAAGAAACACAAGCTGGAATCAAGATTGCAGGGAGAAATATCAATAACCTCAGACATGCAGATGACACCACCCTTATGGCAGAAAGTGAAGAGGAACTCAAAAGCCTCTTGATGAAAGTGAAAGTGGAGAGTGAAAAAGTTGGCTTAAAGCTCAACATTCAGAAAACGAAGATCATGGCATCTGGTCCCACCACTTCATGGGAAATATATGGGGAAACAGTGGAAACAGTGTCAGACTTTATTTTTCTGGGCTCCAAAATCACTGCAGATGGTGACTGCAGCCATGAAATTAAAAGACACTTACGCCTTGGAAGGAAAGTATGACCAACCTAGATAGCATATTCAAAAGCAGAGACATTACTTTGCCAACAAAGGTGCGTCTAGTCAAGACTATGGTTTTTCCTGTGGTCATGTATGCATGTGAGAGTTGGACTGTGAAGAAGGCTGAGCACCGAAGAATTGATGCTTTTGAACTGTGGTGTTGGAGAAGACTCTTGAGAGTCCCTTGGACTGCAAGGAGATCCAACCAGTCCATTCTGAAGGAGATCAGCCCTGGGATTTCTTTGGAGGGAATGATGCTAAAGCTGAAACTCCAGTACTTTGGCTACCTCACGCGAAGAGTTGACTCATTGGAAAAGACTCTGATGCTGGGAGGGATTGGGGGCAGGAGGAGAAGGGGATGAGAGAGGATGAGATAGCTGGATGGCATCACTGACTCAATGGATGTGAGTCTGAGTGAACTCCGAGAGTTGGTGATGGACAGGGAGGCCTGGCGTGCAGTGATTCATGGGGTCGGGAAGAGTCGGACACGACTGAGCGACTGATCTGATCTGATTAATGTTATACACAGAATGAACATTCTTAAAGCATTATCTGAACTGTGTTTATATATAGATTTATCAGGACTTCCCTGTAGCTCAAATGGTAAAGAATCTGCCTGTAGTACAAGAGACCAGGTTTTGATCCCTGGGTGGGGAAGATCCTCTGGAGAAAGGAAATAGCAATCCACTCCAGTAATCTTGCCTGATTAATCCCATGGACAGAGAAGCCTGGTGGGCTACAGTTCTTGGTGTTGCAAAGAGTCAGACATGACTGATCAACGAACACACACACAGGTTTATCAATTAATCTGTTACATATACAAAAAACTAAAACCTAGAATTTTTTTTTTACCTTTTGGAAAGTGTATTTTAATAAAATAAATTGATTTAAAATTCAATGAATATTTTAAATTCTAATTGGGAAAATATTTACATAAAGGATCACCAAGGACAACAGATTCATAACAGTTCTAAAGGTACATGTATAATAATACCCCTGCTGTGTATGACCTATAGTTTGCTATAATAGCACCTATATAACTCTGTGTATCTATAAATTCTGAATTTTGTTCTCCTTCATATATAATTGAATCACAATAAGAACATTTTACGGCAGCTTGTTTCTATAGGAAATTCAGGAAAAACTAATACATTTGATATTTCATAAAGATTCATATTGTAACAGTTTGCAGGAAAATATAAATATAAGTTAAGAGAGACAGAGGAGATAGACAAGATATACTCTTATCACATAAATCCAGGAATAAATTGATAAATCTTAATTTTCACTTCAATTTCAGTATTTTCATATAACAATATACTGTCCACATTTTTCTCCCTAGTTTTCATGAATCAGACTACTGCTTAGAACCTCCCTAATTTTTTTGCTCACTATTAAAATTCAGAATGCTTGCAGCTCATGTTTCCTTCTCTTATTTTAAAATTCTTCTCTAGGCTATTTTTTTTTTTTGGTAAAAATTCAACACCACTTAGTGTATTGACTATATAATGGCCAGGTTTTATTCCTAAATTCTGAATATAGTAGTTCTTTCTCAAAACACAAAAAGAAAAGTTTTGACTATTACATTTCTTGTAGACTTGTGTGATTGTGCTTAATGAAGAAGATACAGAATGACAGCCTAAAGTAGGCTTTCTCTCTATAGCATAATGGAAGGGTACACAGCGCAATATATTTTATTTCACATCATATTCAGATTGGATATTTGATTGTAGATTTTAGTGGCAATCAAAACATCTAAGGAGCCATGTGAGGAAAAGTACACAGAAATACAGAACTAGACACTGCCCTCTCAGTGGCTTATAGAACCAAAAGTGGGCACAGATACTTCCAAATGGGTCATATCCTCCCAAGTCAGGATTTGTAATTGAGATTCAAAGATATTAGTCAGATTCTACTGGTCATAAATAAGAGTCATGTGAACTCTGGAGGTATAGGATGTGAAACTTCTGCCAGAAAGCCGGAAAAAAATAGAGAAATCTATTTGAAAAGATAAAAGAATAAGAAAACATAAAAAAAAAAAAAATACAAGGTGGGGAGCGGATGAGGCCTGTTGTCGTAGAGGGATAGAGGGACGGAGGAATTTTCAGGCTTGATTTTTTGTTTTTAAACACGTTTCTGATTTAATATTTTTCTGACTATGTTTTCTACACTTAGGATTTCATGGAATATCCTTGTCTCCTTTTGATAAAGTCTACCTTTTCTATTTTTCCTGCTTATGCTCATTTATGTAGTTTTAAAACTTGCAACAAAAAGATCCTTGATTAAAGCCTCAGGCTGTCCACACAGATGCCAGCAGAAGCCACTGTTCCTGGAATGGCCATGTGCTATACAGTCCTAGAAAATGAAGCAACCAGGAATTCAGTCTCTAGCTTCAAGGAAGAAAAATTGAATGCTGTGAACCATGAGCAAAGTAAAAGCTAAGATTCAGGGAGAACAAATCAGGTTGGAGTCCAAGGGGAAGAATTCCAGAGACTTTATGAAATGGCTTATTTGCAGGTTACTGTGAAGTCAGTGAAATAATATACATAAAAAGTACTTTCTCCATGTACATCTGTGGCTGATTCATGTCAATGTATGGCAAAAGCCACCACAATATTGTAAAGTAATTAGCCTCCAATTAAAATAAATAAATAAAAATTTTTTTAAAGTGTGCTTTCTCCAGAATAAAGGATGAGCTAGTTTAGTGGTTCAGGGCACAGATTCTACAAATGCCAGAGTTTAACTCTTGGTTCTGCTGCTTTCTGGCAAAGTGACCTGCAATAAGTTTAATTCTCTTTGTCTCAGTTTCTTTAATATTCAAATTGTAAATGAGAAAGATTTTTCTACTACATAAGATTACTTTGTTGATTAAATGAGTTAGTGCACATAAAGCGCTAATAACAGCTCCTGGGACTTGATAAGTGCTACTGAGTCTATGCTAAGTGTTTGCTGTTATTAGTGTTTGTAGAAGTACACTGTTGGCTTTCTCTGTCACACAGACATTGTGATACTTGCTTTATAACAAACGATGACTTTCTACACTATAATCTACAGAACACACTGTATGTGACATAGATTTCCCTTGAAGTAAGATTATATGGTATTAAAAATGATGAAATAAATAAAAAAGCAAGAATACAAAACTATGAAAGAAATCAGTATTATATGACATATTGGTAGACATCATTGTTAAAAAATGTATTCACTAAGAAGATATTCTACAGATGAAACATTGAAAGGGAATGAAACATAATCCTGATATAGTAAATCATAAAAAGGAAAAAAACATACTGGGAAGTAAACTTAATAATGTTACTTTCAATGATGAAGTGAAGTTCAATTGAACTACCCACCACACACAAACATAATTAATAATTTAGTAAATACTTCAGCAAATTGTTATAGACTTAGTTACAGAGGCTTTAGATGCTTGACTTGGCACAAACACAGTTACTCCTTAAATGGATATCAACAAATACAAACTTCTGTTTAAAATAAAATAGCCAACTATAGTTTCTTCCCTGATGTGATTTATGTGACTACTGTTTGTTAAAGATGATAACTGACACACTGAGAAATATGAAGGTATGAAATACTGTGTCTTAAAAAAACATCTCCAGCAAAATATGTCTTCAGTTTCATCCCAGCAGAGCATTGTGTGGTGTAAGTTTAAAACAATAAAGTGGTTGAATGCCTTTGTATTTATCTTTGACATTACAGCTTCATATAACATTAGTTAGTTTAAAGACAGTAAAGAATGTCTGGGACCTTTTCAAGACAGTTATTTCATTTTTGGCTAGCACTGCCTTATGTAACTAATGACACAAATATATAAACTTAATATACTTACCAATACATTAAATCAGAACCTCCAACATATACGGAATCTGCTAATTTATCATAAATTTTCTTTAAGGCAATATTAAGGTACTATTTTTTATAAAAATTAATTTTCTCCCAAATCTTCCCACCCTCTCCCTCTCCCACAGAGTCCATAAGACTGTTCTATACATTAGTGTCTCTTTTGCTGTCTCGTACACCGGGTTATTGTTACCATCTTTCTAAATTCCATATATATGCGTTAGTATACTGTATTTATTTCATTTTGATATTTGGCAAAACTAATACAATTATGTAAAGTTTAAAAATAAAATAAAATTAGAAAAAAAAATTAATTTTCTTTTTGGAGATCGGTCCTGAGTGTTCTTTGGAAGGAATGATGCTAAAGCTGAAACTCCAGTACTTTGGCCACCTCATGCAAAGAGTTGACTCATTGGAAAAGACTCTGATTCTGGGAGGGATTGGGAGCAGGAGGAGAAGGGGACGAGAGAGGATGAGATGGCTGGATGGCATCACTGACTTGATGGACATGAGTCTGAGTGAACTCTGGGAGTTGGTGATGGACAGGGAGGCCTGGCGTGCTGCGATTCATGGGGTCGCAAGGAGTGGGACGCGACTGAGCTACTGAACTGAACTGAACTGAGTCTTATCAAAATTGAACTCTAATGTTTGTTATAACCCTTCTTCTATATAACATTTATCAGACATTAAAAAAAAATCACCCTGTAGTTCTTCCAGTCTGCAGAACCTGCCCAGCCTACAGGTTTAGTTTTTGCACCACGTTGCCTTTTAAAACATAAGAGCCAGCCAGCGCTGATGAAGGGCTTAGCATTTTTCTGACCTTTGGTAATGTGACTGTGTGCTTCTTGATCTTCAATCCCACAACAATACTGTTCATTATACGTTTTTATAGTTGTTGTTTCTTGAATTCACAAATTTGGTGGCTTTTTCTGTCTTTTGCAGAACTTCATCATGAGCTATAGATGTTGCTTTAGCACTTTACAAAATGGATTTATGCACAGATCAGTGAATTTTCTCTTTCTTTTTCTGGATATGCATAATATTGGCTCATTAACATGAAACTCATTGCCAAAAGCACTAAAACTCATGCATGAACGAAGCTTGTCTAACACATGTATTTCTCCATAGGGCACACTTGTGTTTAGGAACATTAGACAGCAGTTCCACACTGTGTTTGGGAGCTATTATAAACAGCAAAAGCACCAACAAAGAGCACAAAATGTGGCACTAATTATAACATGAAAATGGCACTATCTTACAGCATAACAGCAAACGAAGAAGGCATGTTTTCTTATTAGAATTCAGCTGAGAACTTGGACTTTAAAGGAGTCACTTTTTGAGACTCTCTGCATATCTTTAAATGACTGTAAAAGTGTCATGAATATTGGTTTTGAAGTTATAAATACATGAGGAAGTTACAAACATGAGATCCATGAACAATGAGTATCTATAGGTGAACCACTGTATAATCTATTTCTCACTTCCACTGATTAGTACAGCGGAAGTGAGAAATAGATTTAAGGGCCTAGATCTGATAGATAGAGTGCCTGATAAACTATGGAATGACGTTCGTGACATTGTACAGGAGACAGGGATCAAGACCATCCCCATGGAAAAGAAATGCAAAAAAGTGAAATGGCTGTTTGGGGAGGCCTTACAAATAGCTGTGAAAAGAAGAGAAGCAAAAAGCAAAGGAGAAAAGGAAAGATATAAGCATCTGAATGCAGAGTTTCAAAGAATAGCAAGAAGCGATGAGAAAGCCTTCTTCAGCGATCAGTGCAAAGAAATAGAGGAAAACAACAGAATGGGAAAGACTAGGGATCTCTTAAAGAAAATCAGAGATACCAAGGGAACATTTCATGCAAAGATGAGCTCGATAAAGGACAGAAATGGTATGGACCTAACAGAAGCAGAAGATATTAAGAAGAGGTGGCAAGAATACACAGAAGAACTGTACAAAAAAGATCTTCACAACCCAGATAATCACAATGGTGTGATCACTGACCTAGAGCCAGACGTCCTGGAATGTGAAGTCAAGTGGGCCTTAGGGCGCATCACTACAAACAAAGATAGTGGAGGTGATGGAATTCCAGTTGAGCTATTCCAAATCCTGAAAGATGATGCTGTGAAAGTGCTGCACTCAATATGCCAGCAAATTTGGAAAACTCAGCAGTGGCCACAGGAGTGGAAAAGGTAAGTTTTCATTCCAATCCCAAAGAAAAGCAATGCGAAAGAATGCTCAAACTACCACACAATTGCACTCCTCTCACACGCTAGTAAAGTAATGCTCAAAATTCTCCAAGCCAGGCTTCAGCAATATGTGAACCGTGAACTTCCTGATGTTCAAGCTGGTTTTAGAAAAGGCAGAGGAACCAGAGATCAAATTGCCAACATCTGCTGGATCATCGAAAAAGCAAGAGAGTTCCAGAAAAACATATATTTCTGCTTTATTGACTATGCCAAAGCCTTTGACTGTGTGGATCACAATAAACTGTGGAAAATTCTGAAAGAGATGGGAATACCAGACCACCTGACCTGCCTCTTGAGAAATTTGTATGCAGGTCAGGAAGCAACAGTTAGAACTGGACATGGAACAACAGACTGGTTCCAAATAGGAAAAAGAGTTTGTCAAGGCTGTATATTGTCACTATGCAGAGTACATCATGAGAAACGCTGGACTGGAAGAAACACAAACTGGAATGAAGATTGCCGGGAGAAATATCAATAACCTCAGATATGCAGCTAACACCACCCTTATGGCAGAAAGTGAAGAGGAACTCAAAAGCCTCTTGATGAAAGTGAAAGTGGAGAGTGAAAAAGTTGGCTTAAAGCTCAACATTCAGAAAACGAAGATCATGGCATCCGGTCCCACCACTTCATGGAAAAATATTTGGGGAAACAGTGGAAACAGTGTCAGACTTTATTTTTCTGGGCTCCAAAATCACTACAGATGGTGACTGCAGCCATGAAATTAAAAGACGCTTACTCCTTGGAAGGAAAGCTATGACCAACCTAGATAGCATATTAAAAAGCAGAGACATTACTTTGCCAACAAAGGTTTGTCTAGTCAAGGCTATGGTTTTTCCTATGGTCATGTATGGATGTGAGAGTTGAACTGTGAAGAAGGCTGAGCACCGAAGAATTGATACTTTTGAACTGTGGCGTTGGAGAAGACTCTTGAGAGTCCCTTGGACTGCAAGGAGATCCAACCAGTCCATTCTGAAGGAGATCAGCCCTGGGATTTCTTTGGAAGGAATGATGCTAAAGCTGAAACTCCAGTACTTTGGGCACTTCATGCAAAGAGTTGACTCATTGGAAAAGACCTTGATGCTGGGAGGGATTGGGGGCAGGAGGAGAAGCAGACAACAGAGGATGAGATGGCTGGATGGCATCACTGACTCGATGTACATGAGTCTAAGGGAACTCCGGGAGTTGGTGATGGACAGGGAGGCCTGGCGTGCTGTGATTCATGGGGTCGCAAAGAGTTGGACACGACTGAGTGACTGATCTGATCTGATAGGTGAACCAATATCTATTAATCATTGAGTAGATGATACTATATAGTTTAATTACATTAGAGGGTAAGCATTTATGGTTAACAATGAATGCAAAAATTTATGTGATAATTGTCTCTGTGTTAAGCATTTTAAGTTGATTAATTTAATCTTTAAAACAACTCAATATAAAGACACTATCATATCCACACTTTTGGGGATAGAAGAAATTAAATTCATTTAAACTCAATAAATTAATACAATTTTAGAGTGTATGGCTGTGAGTTGTGGAGTTGGTATTTAAACACATGCAGTATGAATCTACAGCCTGTGATATTCACCACACCAGCACACACTGTATGTCAGGATTCCTTCAAGATATCATGGCTGATAGAGCTTAAGGAAAAAAAAAAAAAAAAAACATAACAGAAGAGGAATTAGTAAGGTCCCAGAACCTACCGTGGGTGATGTTGGAGCAGAGCTGGTCACAGGCCAAAGTCAACAACCACGTTAAGAGAAGTCACTACTTAAAACTAAAAGAAGCTGTAAAAACAGGAGTCAGAGAAATAGCCTGAGGTCAGGGCTTGTGGTACTGATAAGAGATCATAACAAGGAGTGCAGAACACACTTGTTCTGTTGACTACTGTTGTCTTCAGGCAGCTCATACCTGTAGTATTGTAGGTCGGAGTTTTCTATTCTCACACATCTTCACATCTGATGCAGGTAGCTTTTTACACTGCCCCATTTGCATTAGAAACATTTATGACAAAAGCAATGTTATTTGAATTATATTTGGAAGAACCAGATATATATGTTTTTCATGGTCCCTAACAAAGAAATAATTCAGTTTTGCTGCCATCACAATTGCCAATAGCCCATAACTTGGCATCTGCAGTAGCAGATGGCCCTTGATATTAAGATATCAAGTTAAGATGAGTATTGTCACAAATGCTCAACCAAAACTATCCATGTGGAAAATGCTATACTTTAATTATGGTCATAGCCATCCTTATAAGAGTTCAAAAAATTGTACATATTTTAAAATTATGACCATAGTTGCATATATGTGTATTCTGAACATTAATGATAAAAGCAAGGGATTATTTTCTACTAATTTATTTACAGAAGGTCTATTAGTAGGTGGCACTGCTTTTGTGTAAGAAATAGTTAATTTCTCATTATCATCTGGAAAATTTTTTTCAATAAATTTGTGGTAGACCATAGTCAATCTAGAGCTTCCCTGGTGGCTCAGATGGTAAAGCATCTGCCTGCAATGTGGGAGACCCAGGTTCGATCCCTGGATTGGGAAGATCCCCTGGAGAAGGAAATGGCAACCCCCTCCAGTTCCCTTGCTTGGAAAATCCCATAGACAGAGGAGCCTGGTAGGCTACATTCCATGCGGTTGCAAAGAATCAGACACGACTGAGCGACTTCACTTTCTTTCTTTCTGTAGTCAATCTATTAAATTAGAATATACTTGAGAGATAAAGTTAACTCATTTCTTACACCTTTTTCATTGAACGTATCCAAGTACATTAAACCACTTTTTATAGGTATTACATGGTTTTCAGTGTTTCACTCTTAGTGCTGCGATTTTCATAAAATCTCCACTTTTGTTTACCTTCACACCATGGAAAGCTATCTTCTGTTTGCAATGTACAAGCTGCTAAAATCTTTCAACACATAGTTGCCCAGGTGAGTTAATCCTTTTCAGTGTTGATTTTATTTGTTTTGTTTTCTTTTTGTATTTAATTCTCTGAACAATTAAGGGATATTAATTATAATGTGCATCCTGGATAACTGATTGGTGTAAATGATAAGAACTCCTGTGTCAAGGTTTAAATATGAATGTGTGTATGCTCAATAGCTCAGTTGTGTCCAATTGTTTGTGATCCCATGGACTGTAGTCTTCCAGGCTCCTCTGTCCGTGGGATTTTCCCAGCAAGAATACTGGAGTGGGTTGCCATTTCCTCCTCCAGGGGTCTTCCTGTCCCAGAGATTGAACCTGCATCTCCTGGGACCAAACTGTCTCCTGCATCTCCAGCATTGGCAGGCAGGTTCTTTAGTACTGAGCCACCTGGTAAGCCCAAAAAAGATGAATAAATATGAATAAATGTAGCTATATATATGTGGTTCCATGAGAAAGTACACGTAAGAGCTTCTATTGCCCTTTTGTGAGTTTCATCCTTAGTATCGCCACTACCAGGTCAAAGAATAGATGAGAAAAAAACGTAAAGAATTTTAATTTTATAGAATTCTTAAATGTTAAGATTGGGATGAGATCATGAAAAGATATAAATTTTTGCTGCCTGTCTCTTGAGACTACACAGCTACTGCTTTTTTTGTGGTGAGGGGCAATGGTTGGCAGAAATGAGAATTTTTTATTGTGTATATGTGTGTCCTTTTGTCTTTCTATACAGTTCATAGGATTCTCACGGTAAGTATACTGGAGTGGTTTGCATTCCCTTCTCCAGTGGATCATGTTTTTTCAGAAGTCTCCACTATGACAGGTCCATCTTGAGTGGTCCTGCATGGCATGGCTCATAGCTTCATTGAGTTACACGAGCTCCGTCACCACAGGGACAAGACAGTGATCCATGAAGGGCTTCAAGGGATTAGATCTAGTAAACAGGGTACTTGAAGAACTATGGACAGAAGTTCATAATATTGTAAAGGAGGCAGCAAATAACACCATCCCAAAGAAAAAGAAATGCAAGAAGGCAAAGTGGTTGTCTGAGGAGGCTTTACAAATAGCTGAGGAAAGAGGAGACATGAAACCCTTCATGTGGATGTACGGCAAAAACCATCACAATGTTGTAAAGTAATTATCCTCTAATTAAAATAAAGTAATTAAGAAATAAAAAAATATGGCATCTGGTCTCATCACTTCATGGCAAAGAGAAGGGGAAAAGGTGGAAGCAGTGACAGATTTCCTCTTGCGCTCTAAAATCACTGTGGATGGTTAACTGCAGCGATGAAATTAGATGATTGCTTCTTGGCAGGAAAACTATGACCAACCTACACAGTGTATTAAAAAACAAAGACATCACTTTACTGACAAAGGTCCATATAGTCAGGGTTATTATCTTTCTAGTAGTCAAGTACAGATATGAGAGTTGGACCAAAAAAGAAGGCAGAACATTGAAGAATTGATACTTTTGAACTGTGGTGCTGGATAAGACGCTTGAGAGTCTCTTGGCCATCAGGGAGATCAAACCAGTCAATCTCATAGGAAATCAATCCTAAATATTCATTGGAAGGACTGATGCTGAAGCTGAAACTCCAGTACTTTGGCCATCTGATGCAAAGAGCTGACTTTTTGGAAAAGATCCTGATGCTGGGAAAATTGAGAACAGGAGGAGAAGGAAGGATGAGATGGTTGGATGGCATCACCAATTCAATGGACATGAACTTGGGCAAACTCCAGAAGGTGGTGAGGAACATGGAACCCTGGCATGCTGCAGTCCACGGGGTCACAAAAAGCTGGACATGACTTGGTGACTGAACACAACAACAGCAATAACAACATATATGTATTGAAGATTGGAAAAATTGAAAGAAAAAGGAGAAGAGGGCAACAGGATGAGATGGTTGGATAGTATCACCGACTCAGTGAACATAAACTTTTGCAAACTCTGGGAGATAGTGTGGGACAGGGAGGCCGGGCATGCTGCAGTCCATGGGTTGGCAAAGAGTCAGACAGGACTTAGTGACTGAACAACATATATAAGTATAGACTGATAGATATTGGCTTGAACAGATGGGAATGTAGTTCTTCAATCCCAAGGAAATATGTTCCAGCCCTGTATATAAGGGCTTCCCCAGTAGCTCAGTGGCAAAGAACCCCCCTGCCAATGCAGGAGACATAGAGACTTGGGTTCCATCCCTGGGTTGGGAAGATCCCCAGGAGGAGGGCATGGCAACCCAATCCAGTATTCTTTCCTGGAGTATCCCCATGGACTGAGGAGCCTTATCGGCTACAGTCCATAGGCGCACAGAATGGGACAGGACTAAAGCGACTGAACATGCACCTCAGCACATATATATACACATATAAAATTTCATGGTAATTAATCTCTATTAAATTAGAGAGGAAGTTTTTAAGATACTAAAGTGAACAGAAGAAAATTCAAGGTATTAGAGATTGAGCCTAATAAAAGGAGGAGCCAAAGCGCTTTCTCACTCTCTCTCTCCCCCCCCCGGCGCTCTATCCCTTTCTCTCTCCCACTCTCTCTCTCAATCTCTCTCCCTCTCTCCCTTTCTCTCTCTCTCCCCCTCCCTGCACACTCCTTCACTCTCTTCTCTTCGAGTCTTTGGGTTGGCATGCCCTCCCACTTCGAGGATGGATTCTCCTGCTATCTTCTAAATAAAATGGAGCTGTAACACTAAAAAAAAAAAAGGAATGTAAAGAAATTTTGCCTTTAAAATTATCTCATTTTAGCCCATGTAAGTATGTACCATACAGACTAAGTTCTTGCTTTATGATATTTATTTCTTTAAAAAAGAAAAACAAAAACTAATTTGGAAAGGTCACATTACAAGCAAAAATACAATATTCTATATAAATTAGTTTAAGCATAGAATAATGGTACACTGCAGTTCCTGTGACCTATTTTCTTCGTAAATAACTGAAGTCAGCCTTGCACATTATAAAAGAATGGAACTCAAATTCTGACTCCTCAGTAATGTGGTTCTAAATACAACTGTCTGATTCCTGGACCAGGTATATACATTTTTAAAGACTCCTAAAAGATAGATGAAAAAGTCCTAGATAAAATAAATTTTGACCCCAAACTTTTTTTTTATAATCTTGTCCAAGTTTTGAATGTTCTTAGTTTGTTATTTTTATGATATTCTGTTTCCTGTATTTTAAAGAGAAGCAGTGTTTGAAATTGTACTTGCAGAATTTTTGACCAAGTCAATCTAAAGAGTTCTCAGAAACTTTTAAAACAATTGCAAACCTTTATCTTCTCTAGTTTTATGTAGTGCCCACTTTTTAGAAAATTATCACTTGATAATGAATGATAGATTTATCAGCAATTCATACCTACAGTTTCTCTCTGGAACATTTTATAATGGAAAAAAGGCATCTAATGAATTATTTTTATAATTTAATTCAATTCTATGGTCTGACACTTTGGTTTTTTTTAGAAAAAGTCACTTAAATTATCTAAAAAAGATATAATCTGTAAAACTAAAATGACCTTCAAACTGCTTTGTTTGTATTTATTTACATTTCCAATTTGCTAGGTATTTTGTTGTGTTATATATAAATGACTTTAATACATTAAGCTTATCAGGAAGATACAATTATTTCTTTTTTATAGACAGGGTAACTGAGGTATTGATTTAAAGTATTATGTGATAGTGCCATAGCTAAAAAATGTTGCAATTGTATTTGAATCAAAATATGTATGATTTTAGAGCCTCATGTACTTAAATACTTTTTTATACTCTTTCCTATAGGAACATTTAAGGATTAAGTGAGAAAAGGAA
This sequence comes from Bos indicus, assembly GCF_029378745.1. NCBI lineage: Eukaryota > Metazoa > Chordata > Mammalia > Artiodactyla > Bovidae > Bos > Bos indicus. The sequence continues at coordinate 53,151,379 of NC_091780.1, read as the reverse complement.
AGATCCTCTGTAAACTTTAATGAGAATTTTCTGCAATTACCAGTGGTATTATTGTTATTAAAGAGGAAATAGCTGTTAGCCAATTCCTTTAGAAAAATAAAATGATTTTTATTATAATATAAAGTGATGGCATCTTTGAGGCCTATTGCAAGGAATATGGGAAGCCAATATTTTAAATATATATATATGTGTGTGTGTGTGTGTGTGTGTATAAAGTCTGTATATGGGTATGTTGCTATATATTCTTTACACATATTTATAGGATATCTGCTGGAGACTTGTGGCTATATTTCATTCTAGGGTTACAATTGCACACCAAATGTATTACTGTCCCTGTGGTCATGAAATCTATTTTCTACTAGATGGCTAGCACACAAAAATAACCAAATTACCAGGCACTATAATAAATATTTGAATAAGGAATGTGAGAGGAAATCAATAGTCATGAGTCTATAGAGAAATCAAACAATCATAGCTAGCTTAAATGTTTTCACATTTATTAATCAATTTATTGAATAACAAATTATTGATCAGGAAATATAATACATCTATCATCTAGATTGGCAGTGTACAACCTTCAGGCTATTTAAAAAGATTCTATGTCATACCAACCTGGTAAGAGTTAGTTATAAGTAAATATGAAATATCTCACCTAGAAAATTAACCATATACTCCAAATTACTATTATATAGTTTTAACAGCATCTATTTCACTGAAGAATAAATTTCCTCTTGCATAAATAATAGTTTATTTCAAAATATGACGCACCTGGAAGTCACTGTACTGGAGTTTCATATAGGAAACAAAATTGACAATCAACTTTGGATGAAGAATGCCTGTAAAACAAAATTATTTTGATACTGATTGTGCATCTAAGAATACTAATTTACCTAACAAAAATGTTTTATTTTAGAAATTAATTATTTATCCTTCTGAAACCAAAAACAAACTCTTCAAGGAAGTTATCGTCTCTCCCAACTAATACGTATGTATGGGTGTGTGTGCTAAGGCACTTCAGTCGTGTCTAACTCTTTGTGACCCAAAGGACTGTAGCCCTCTAGGCTCCTCTGTCCATGGGATTCTTCGGGCAAGAATACTAGAGTGGGTTGCCATATCCTACTCCAGGATATCTTCCCAACCCAGGGATGAAGCCTGCGGTTCTTAAATCTCCTGCACTGGCAGATGGGTTTTTTATCACTAGTGCCACCTGGGAAGCCCCTAATATGTTATGCGTGAATGCTAAGTTGCTTCAGTCGTGTCTGACCCTTTGAGACCCTAGGGACTGCAGCCCGCCAGGCCCTTCTGTTCATGGCATTCTTCAGGCAAAAATACTAGAGTGGGTTGCCATGCCCTCCTCCTGTCATCAAAAACTGCATCATGACAAGTTTCCCTGTCGTTTGTGGAGTTTGCCCAAACTCACGTCCATTGTGTAAATGATGCCATCCAAATATCTCATCCTCTGTCACCCTTTTCTCCTCATGCTTTCAATCTTTCCCAGCATCAGGGTCTTTTCCAGTGAGTTGGCTCTTTGCATCAGATGGCCAAAATATTGGAGCTTTAGCTTCAGCACCAGTCCTTACAATGAATATTCAGGGTTGATTTCCTTTAGGATTAACTGGTGTTTGATCCCCTTGCTGTCCAAAGAACTCTCAAGAATCTTCTTCAGCACCACAGTTTGAAAGCATTAATTGTTTGGCACTAAGCCTTCTTTATCGTCCAACTCTCACATCCATACATGACTACATGAAAAACTGTATCTTTGACTGGAAGCACCTTTTTCAGCAAAGTGATGTCTCTGCTTTTTGATTTGCTGTCTAGGTTTGTCATCTTTTTCTACCAAGAAGCAACTGTCTTTTAATTTTATGACTGCAATTATCATCAGCAGTGATTTTGGAGCCCAAGAAGGGGAAATCTGTCACTGCTTCGACCTTTTCCCCTTCTATTTGCCATGAAATGATGGGACTGGATGCCATGATCTTAGTTTTCTTTTTTTTCTTTAATATTGAGTTTTAAGCTGGCTTTTCATTCTCCTCTTTCATGCTCATCAAAAGGCTCTTTAGTTCCTCTTTACTTTCTGCTGTTAAAGTGATACCATCTGCATATCTGAGGTTGTTGATACTTCTCTTGGCATTCTTGATTCCAGCTTGTGATTCAACCAGCCCTTGCATTTTGCATAATGTACTCTGCATAGATGTTACGTAAGTTGGGTGACAGTAAGCCTTGATGTACTTCTTTCCCAATTTTGAACCAGTCCCTTGTTCCATATCTGGTTGTAACTATTTCTTTTTGACATGCATACAGATTTTTCAGGTATGATCTGTCTAGCTTGAGACATCAATTTCATTGAAATTGAACCTTTTGATTGTACTGATTATATTATTTTTTTACTTCCAATGTTAATTGATCTCCACTCATTATTTTCTTCCTTCTACTTCCTTTTAATTTGGCCCTTTCACCCTCACCCAACATTTGAAAGTGAAAACTTCAATCATTAGTATTAAATCTTCTTCTTTATTAATGGGAGAATTTAGAGCTATACATTTCCATCTATACACTGTTTTAGCATCATTTTGCAAATTTTAATGTATTTACATTATTATTCAGTTCAAAATGTTTTCTCATTTACTTTTTCTGTGAATTATTATTTAAATATTTTTGTTTGATATGCAAATATATGGGGTTTTCATATTGCTGATTTCTAATTTAATTTCACTCTAGGGAAACAAATATATCATGTACAATTTCTATGTCCCAATTAAACTTGAGATGTTTTGAAGGCTGGGAAATTGTACTTTATAGATTTGAAAAGAATGTATTTTCTACAGTTGTTTTGTATGCTTTTATCAATTTAATTTAATGCAAGGTGGTTGAGAGTGTAATTTAAATCTTCTAAAATTTCGTTGAGTTTTTGCCTAGCTGTTGTTTGAATTGCTGAGTGATTTCAAATCTGCAGCTGTGACAGGTTGTTGATTCCTGCCTATGATTCTGCCAAATTTTAATTCATTTATTTTGAATCTTTGTTGTTGGGCAGATATGCATTTATGATTGTTAATCATTCACATAGATTGACCATTTCATCATTTGTAAATGTTAATATTTCTGGTAATACTTTTTGCTGTGAAGTCTATATTATGTATTATTAACAAATCCTCTTTTGTCATCTATTGTTACTGTTTACAGGGGTACTGGGGCTTCCCTGATGGCTCAGACAGTAAAGAATCTTCCTGCAATGCAGGAGAACTGGGTTCAGTCCCTCAGTGGAGAAGATGTCCTGGAGAAGGGAATGGCTACCCATTCCAGTAGTCTTTCCTGGGAAATTCCATAGACAGAGGAGTGTGGCAGGCTACAGTCTATCAGTTGCAAAGAGTTGGACACAACTTAGTGACTGTCACTTTCAGAATGGTATCACTTCCATCCATTTGCTTTTAGTATATTCCTTTATTTTTCTCATTATTTTTATTGAAATATAGTCATTTTACAATATTGTGTTAATTTCTGCTGTATAGAAAAGTGAATCAGCTATACCTACACATATATCCACTTTTTAAGATTGTTTTCCCATATGGGTCATTACAGAGTACTGAGTAGAGTTTCCTGTTTGTTTAGGATCATATGTCTTTATAGTTAAAGAATTATATATTTTTTAGGCAGCATATGTTTATTTTTCTTTTTTATGTATTTTAACAATTTCTACTTTTTAAATTGAGAGCTTATTAAGTTATAATGTAATTTTACATGGTTAGATTTGGGTTTATCATTTATGTTTTTTTGTACTTGTCTTCTTTGTTTTTATTTCCTTTTTTAAAAACATGTGTTGGTTATTTGGATAAATTTAGGAAGTCATTTTAAACCTCATTTTTATATAGCTAGTTTTTATTGTGGGCTGTGTATGTGTGTTAAGTTGCTTCAGTTGTGTCCGATTCTGTGCGACTCTAGGGACTGTAGCCCGCCAGGCTCTCTGTCCAAGGGATTCTCCAGGCAAGAATATTGGAGTGAGTTGCTGTGCCCTCCTCCAGTGGATCTTCCCCACCCAGAGACTGAACCTGCATCTCTTATCTCTCTTACATCGGCAGGAGGGTTCTTCACCACTAGTGCTCAGTCGCTTCAGTCCTGTCTGACTTTTTGTGATCCCATGCACTGTAGCCTGCCAGGTTCCTCCGTCCATGGGATTCTTCAGGCAACAGCCACCTGTCTTTATTGAGTATCAATAATTATGTGTCTCAATGTGTATCAATAATTATTATCTGTCTCAATATGAGCCTGTTTGGATTTATTCTGATTGGTGTTCGTTTAGTATTTTGTATCGTTTATTGCTCTTTTCATATCAGATTTGAGGAATTTGGGACTTTTTTTTTTTTAACCTATTCTACATTTTTGTTCTGTCCTTCTGAAGGTTGAATTACAATTACATATTTGGACCACATCTTACTCACCTGTTCTCTGTAGCTCTGGTCATTTCATTCAACCATTTCTCTATTCTTTACTGTGAAAAATTTCTAAGATCTACCTACAGATTCACTTACTCTTTCCTCTGGTCTTCATTTGGCTGTTAAGCAGGCCGATTTTTTTTTTCTTTTTAAAATTTTAGATATATTTTTCAGTTCTACAATTTCCATTTGTTTCTTTTTTAACCTTTTCTATTCCACAACTAATATTTATGGTCTTTTTTTCATTTTGCAACTCTTGATTTGATTAATTGTGATTATTAAAATAATCACTTCAAAATATTTGGGTGTTACTTCTGTTAATAACACCTAGTTATTCCAGATCAGTCCAAGTTGTCTTTAATCTGAAAAAAAAGATTCATTTTATGAATTATTTCTTTTGAATAATTAAGATTCATTTTAAATATGTTATATGAAATCATGGTTCATGCATCAGAGGTTTAAGTGTATTCCCTCTTTGTATTTCAGGGTCCACCCCACCCTCTAGTAGTCTCTGTATCCCTGGATTTATTTTTTTCTAGTTCCTTAACCCAGAAAGTTTGATTCTTTTTCATTGCCATCCCAATTGCCTCATATACACATTATATCAATTATCTTTAGCTGAGATTAAAAGAATGAAAACAGAAATTTACATATTACAGGTCCTGTCTGTCTTACAGCATGTACTTCTGACCACAGTGTGTCTGTTTATATTCTCTTCTCTTTAGTGCATTCAATTTTTAAATAGGACCCATTTTAAAATACTTGTAATTTTATGTAATATATAATTAAAATATATTAATGCAATTAGTTTTCTTGGTTAGGTAGTCATCTTAAATTTCACTTTAATAATTGTCTTCTAGCCATCCTGCTTCATTTTAAAAATATATAAACTTTATGTTGTATCAGATTGAACTCTTATTACAAACTCTAAAAATTTATAAAAATTTTTTCTCATGGGAGGTAAGAGGGGGGTTCAGGATGAAGGGACACATGTGTACCTGTGGTTATTCACATCCATGTATGGCTAAAACCATCATAATATTGTAAAGTAATTATCCTCCAATTAATTAATTTTAAAAAATGTTTTCCTCTATTAAGAGGAAATTTAAATATTTCCATCTACATATAAATGAAGCACATGTACTATTATAAGAAGCATACATCAAAAACTTTAAAAATAAATTTTCTCAAGTCTATATTATGGAAAAATGATTATGCCATCTGTGTTTTCTTGTAGTCTAAATTGAGTCATGGATCTGTTTCTATCTCAAGTAATCTTTACCATAAACTTTGGTTTAAGATTTCTTTCCAAAGAGATTTACCTTATGTTTCTCAAATTTAAAATGTTAAATAGTTTATAAGGTAGTCACTTTGATATTTTTCATTCTTTCCATGATTTATATTGTTAAATGCTGGGTTATGCTTAATGCAAGGGAAAATCAAACCACCAATGAAATGATTTTATAAATGAATATTTTCTTTGGTAAAAATTTCTACATTTACTATATTATAGTCAATTTTATGAATATCTTGCTCTCTGACAATATTTTTACCAAAAAATCATTTTTACAAATAGAGATACAATGTCAGGTTTTTTTTATTTTTAATACTATTATTTTATTCTTGTAAGTGTTTAAAGTAGTAATGCTGTAATTTTCCACCATTACCTCATATTTCCCTCCTTAAGGTAACAATAGATATGTATTGTTTTTGCATAGCTTTGTTTTTAGCTAAACATTTAAAAATCATTTTATTGAACGTTAAGAGGCATATTTTTCCATCAGTAGTAGAAATACTGGCTAATGCAAGGGTTTAGCCCTTGAATTTTTCTATTATCAGTCCCTTAGTGACCCAATTTGTTCACTGTTGATTGACACGGGACGTTCCCAAATTTATTTTTCTGGCTTGGAGTTCTTAATTGAAGCCAGGTCACATTATACAACTACCTATTTAAAATCTCTTCTTGGAAGCCTGATATGATATTTTTGCAATTACATTTTGTTCTTTAGTCCAATCCACAGTCTATTTGTCAACAATCCCTCCTATCCTTTATTCATTGCTATGGATCTGGAATATGGAAATTACCACCAATCTTTGTTTTCTTATGTTCCATAATCAATTCTACAGTAAACTTTCTCAGTGTTACTCTATGGAAAAAAAAATTGTGTTGTTTTAACAAAGGATTATCCTAGTCCATGCCTTCCTAATCAAGCCCCGTCTGCTTAATATAAGAATATTTTCCTCAAGATTTTCCTTCTGCCCTTTCCTCCCTTTAGCCTGTTCCTTAAACTATAGTAAGAACGTTATTTGTAAAGCAACACTTTCATTAAGATACTCCTTCCATCTGTCAATACCTTCTTACTTCATTCCAAGTAGAGCCAAAATCTTACATTAGTCCTGGGAGCCTACATGATATAACATAGTTCCTTACCTCTGTACGCTTCTAATGTTGTTTTCCTGCTTTTCTCACTCTGCACCAATCACACTGGTCTCTTTTCTGACTCTTCTATGTAGGGGATTTTCATTTGTTTTTCCTTCTAATAGCAATAATATCCATTATCTGCAATAAGATATTCATTCAGCTGTCTACAATACTTTCAAATTATATTCTCAGATGAATTTCTGGCTCAGAATATTTTAAACTGCAAACATATCTTCCCAAACAAAAATAGAAACATAGCCATAAAATCTCTGTATATATCATTTTTCCATGACGTATTTACAACTGTATGACTTAATATATATTTCATTCATTTGCATGTTATTTGATACATATTTTTAAAGTCAAGTTTATAGCAGTTTAAATTGCACGCTCTTTGTATCTATACCATTCAGTGATTTTTGATAAGGTATACAATCACATAACTACCTCCACCTTTGTCAAAATATATTTTGGTTATATCAAAACTTCCCTTATGAATCTATTAATCTGACATCATTTCTGGCAGCTGTTTATTAGAAGTTCCTGTATAATTTTGACTTTTAATGAACATCATTTAAATGGCATCAAACAGCATTTAAACTTCTGTGTTTGTTCATTTAGCAAGAATTTTTTTAGATTCATGAAATGTTCTTACATATGTCTAGATTTACTTGATTTTATTGTTGAATAAAATCCTATTATTTAGATGTATTCCATTATATTTATTTGTTCACCAGTTGATGAACATCAATTACTCATTTTTATAAATAAAACTGCAACAGGTATTCTTACATAGGTCTTTGTATAACCAAATATTTTTATTTTTCCTTCATAGAAAATATAAAACAGTAATTATTTTTTCTCAAGTAAGTAGAATACAATTATATGATGCAGCAATTCTACTTCAGATGGATGTGTTTTGTACATTGATTAAGTACATTAAGTTAGAATGCAAATTATATTTCCATATATAACACTTTTTGGAGTATTAGTAATAGTGAAATTATAATTACTGTTCCTCAAAACCTTGCTTCTTTCCCAGTAACTAAAGTACCTGCCATATAGTAGATATGTACACATATTTGCTAAATTAGTAAATGAATTGATATATGAGTTAATGAATAAAAAGTCTTGCAGTTTCCTAACTTTTCAAATGAGCTTTTGTTAATTTATATACTCATAATTAGAAAGAGCTTGCTTCTCTTGAACAAATGTGTGAATTATTAAAGATTTGATTTCATTCACTAACACCAGTTAGCATCTAATATAACAAATCATTTTTCTTAAATACTTTCTAGAGATAAAATTGAATTGAATAAAACTTAATTTAATCTAGAATTAATTTGCTTTATTCCATAACATTTATTTTCTAACAAGATTAAGTTTTATTTTTCTAAGAATTAAATACATTTTGCATCACCTTTAGGTATTTGTAACTTCTGGAGAAGTAGCCATGTAACTCTCAAGTGTGTGTGTGTGTGTGTGTGTATGCAAGCAGGCACACGCGTGCACTGTCAGTTGGGTCTGACTCTTTGCAACCCCATGGAGTATAGCCCACCTGGCTTCTCTGTCCATGGGTATTCCCAGGCAAGAATATTGGTGTGGGCTGCCATTTCCTTCTCCAGGGGGATCTTCCCGACCCAGGGGTTGAACCTTCATCTCCTGCGTGGGCAGGCAGATTCTTTACCACTAGCACCACTAGTTTATAAATGAGAAGCTTATTTCTTTGGAGTAAATTAACACGTGAGAATATAAAATATAAGAAGTGCAGAATCTTTAACACATGTGATTGGATGCTCTATGGAAGAAGCAGGAGATGCAGAAGGCTACAAATGGAAAGCAATGTGAATTTTAGTGAAATGTACTCTGTTGCCATTAGTTAATAAAACTAGTTTATAATATACTTATCAAGTCATAGTCCAGATTATAATATATAAATTTATGTTTAACCTTTATTTTATGTCTCATGCATCATCTAAAGTACAATAATTTCTAATCTCAAATCTGAACTCCCCAATTTGTTTTCCTGTTTTTTACCCCATATTTTTGAATTACAGTATATACTCACTTTTTGGATTTAAGTTCAACTCATATCCATGTCAATGTGGTTTCCTTAAGATTTTTGATATCTTGAACCTCCAGAAATTTGACCTCTTTCTCAGAACTAAATAAGAGAACATAAAGCTTCTTCAGTTAAGCAATTAATGTGATAAATCTCGCTTCTCACCCCCTCAACTCTTGCATTTCTCTGCTACCCATGCTGTTGCTGACAGTCCCCTCCACCTGTTTTGTTACTCCCCTTCTTTCATTTCAAAATACCACACATCCATCTCCATGACCAACGGAAAGATGCTTTGAACTTTTGCTTAGCTTAGTCTAGTTACATTAAAAAATAGAAACACTTTTCAGTACTAGCAGTTGAGCAATTTATTCCTTATGATTATCTACAAGTATTGGGATTTTGACATCATTCTCTGAAAGCAAGACCTTGCTCATCAAAATAACATACTTTCCTGAGAGAAAATGGATAGGATTCCATAGCATGAGGGAAAAAGACAAAAATACAGTAAAATGAACATAAAATAGAGGGGGCACAAGGAGAATATTGTACAGAAAGACACTCAGAGATATTGGAAAAAAGTCAAAATGCTGTACATGTTTTAGGGGAAAAAGTGAAGAAAGATAAATAGCATAAGAAACAGGAAAAACTGACCTGTTTTTGTGGGAATAAACAAGTTGTTTATTTATGTACAAACCACCTGTTTCCTTTTCATACATTAGCAGAAAAGGTATTACTTCATATAATTCCTTTATGTTATTTTGTGTTAGTAATTTTCATTACAAATATGGATAAGATTATTCTTAACATAGAAAAAATATTATATAATTTGTTGTACAATGCTTATATTAACTTTTAAAACAAAAGACCAATTAAAAAATGTTAGTAACTTTATTATGTGTATATATGTTATATGTATATATTCACAATTTATAAGCATGAATGAATATAAAGAAATTGGAATGCTTTCTTCCAAATTTGTTTACCTGGGAACTCCAATAGAAAAATCGTAGCTAGTTAGTTCAGAACCTTGCCACCTTTCCTAGAATGCACTCGGATAAGATAAAATAATGGAGAAAAACTATTAACTTTCAATTATCTAAATAATATATATATATATAATTAAAATAATTATAAATAGCCACAAACAAATCATAAATAGCTTTTGTTTAAGAACCACAGTAGCTTAAAATAGGAGAGCTATATGTGAATCCCCTCAAGACACTTTTGGTTGGAAGAACTTAAAAGAATGGTGATTTGAGACAGAACCTATTGGGAGCAGATCATTTAAAAAACCACCAAAAAAGTACTTTTCCAGGAGAAGTCTCCACCTGCAGCAAGAGATACTTTGCTCAGATCTACAGTTAAACTAAGAGCCAAGCACTTGGAGGAGATTGAGAAAGAAGAGATATGAGGTACCACAAAGTGTCCAGAGTCATCACTTCAAATTCATCACTGTAAAGGCCAGAGGAGTTAGTTTTCATTGTGGCAGAAGCTAGTAAAGGAAAGAAGGAGTATAGGCCTCATGAAAGACGATATACAGAACAAGTTTAGGTCTTCATAGGCATCAAAGGTGTGGCCAGACATGGGTACAATATACAAAAATAATCTGTCAGGGTAAATCATAATGGAGTAAGTTCTTAAGCTAAAATACTTGAGAGTCAAACTTTTCACAAGAGGACAGAACATATATGAGTGATTCTTTTGAAATAGCATAAAAAAGTACCAAGCAAATACTGCAAGCTTATTAAAATTATAACCAAAAATTCCACCATGAAACTAAAACTAACAAAGTTATGAAGCAACCACAGCTGTGAAAATCAGACACAGGAACTCAAGGAGACAGTCAAACAATAGGTAACAATGCCACACATAGGAAAGAGCAGGTCTTAGTTTTAAAGACAGAAGAAAGATGTAAACCCTCTAAAATTACTAATCAGTAGTTTTAGTGAAATTTTTTCCAGTATATGTGCAATTTTTTCTAGGTTCTAGAATATGAATGTTAAATATGACTCAAGATAAGCTAAAATGCTTTGGGCGATAACAGCTTGGAGGAATTGCCCTACAACATATCAAAACTCAGTAAAATATTGTAGAATTACAGGTATTTGTGGATTCTTACAGAGAAGGCAGATTTACCAATTTAATAGAATAGAGAACAAAAATCAAAGAGGAATTAATATTTATCCAAAGTTTATGACTAATATATTACAGTTCACTCAGTAAAGAGTTGAATGCATAGTCAGTAAATGATGCTGGTATAGTTTACCATGAATCTCACACCCTTTCCACCAGAAGTTTCTCAAGCTGGAGCCAAGAGAACTCAACTGTTTCAGATGTTTCGATTATTTCAGATTGTTTCAATTATTTCAGATGATTTTGGAGAAAGCATTGGTCCTTTTTATTCTGCCCATATTCCTCTTCCCTAATGGCCTACTGGAGAAGGAGATGGCAACCCAGTCCAGTATTCTTCCCTGGAGAACACCCATGGAAAGAGGGGCCTGGTGGGCTACAGTACATGGATGTACAGTACAAAGAGATGGACACGACTGAGTGACTAAGTACATAGTTTACCATAGAGGGATCTTGCCTGAAAGCTAGGCAAAAAATATCTGATGGATTTTTGTTGGTTAGTCACTCAGTCATGTCTGATTCTTTGAAACTAAGATGGATTGCTGCTGCTGCTAAGTTGCTTCAGTCGTGTCCGACTCTGTGCGACCCCAGAGACAGTAGCCCACCAGGCTCCCCTGTCCCTGGGATTCTCCAGGCAAGAACACTGGAGTGGGTCACCATTGCCTTCTCTGAAGATGGATTAAATAATTAAAAATAAAGGTCAAGATTTTAAAGCTCTTAATACACTATAACAAAGAATGAACTTATTAACTACAGGTTACAATTATTAACTACAGGGACAATTATTTTAAAAAGAAATTAAATGTATTATCTATAAAGTAAGATAAATTTAAATTCAGGTGAAATCAATATTTCTGCCCATTACAGATCACCTAAAAAGTGGTAAAGGGCAAATTAAAATTAGAAAAAGATATTTCCCAAACATAAAAAAAAAAAAAAATGAGAGCTTAAATAAAGTGCCCATTTAAGAAAAAATGACTGACTAAAATGTGGTATTTTAATAAAATAAAATTGTACATAGCACTAAGATAAAAATTGATTCTGTTTATACGAATCAACAGAAATATTTTTGAAGAATATGTCAAGAGATAAAAACATTTTTGTGACTGTATACGTTATTCAGAGCTTTAAAAGGGAAATATAAACAAAATATTGTTTAAAGATGTATAAACATGATGAAATAAAAATATAAAAAAGTAAAATATGAATTAATCACAGCATTCAGATTACTGATAAATTCATGAATTTAGCGAAATTTAACAGTGAAGTAATGAGGGAAATACACAGATTTATGATATTGGTGGAATTCCAGTTCATGGAGTTATTTTTTTAGATGTTAATTTTATTATACTTTGTACTTATATATATTTATAAAGTGATTAAGTGGAATGGGTTTAAATATCATACTAACAGTGTTGTAATTCAAGAGATGGGGAATACCAGACCACCTTCCCTGCCTCCTAAGAAGTCTGTATACAGGTCAAGAAGCAACAATTAGAACTGGACATAAAACAACAGACTGGTTCCAAATAGGGAAAGGAGTACCTCAAGGCTGTATATTGTCATCCTGCTTATTTAACTTATATGCAGAGTACATCATGTGGAAATGCTGGGCTGAATGAAGCACAAGCTGGAATCAAGATTGCCAAGAGAAATATCAGTAATCTCAGATATGCAGATGACACCACCCTTATGGCAGAAAGTGAAGAGGAACTGAGGAGCCTCTTGATGAAAGTGAAAGAGGAGAGTGACAAACCTGGCTTAAAATGCAACATGTCAAAAACTAAGATCATGGCATCTGGTCCCATCAGTTCATGGCAAACAGATGGGGAAACAATGGAAACAGTTACAGATTGTTTTCCTGGACTCCAATATCACTGCACAGGATGCCTGCAGCCGTGAAATTAAAAGATGCTTGCTCCTTGGAAGAAAAGCTCTGACCAACCTAGACAGCTTATTAAAAAGAAGAGACATTACTTTGATGATAAAGGTCTGTCTAATCAAAGCCATGCTTTTTCCAGTAGTCATGTATCGATGTGAGAGTTGGACTATAAAGAAAGCTGAGCGCCGAAGAATAGATGCTTTTGAACTGTGGTGTTGGAGAAGACTCTCGAGATTCCCTTGGACAGCAAGGAGATCAAACTAGTCAATCCTAAAGAAAATCAGTCCTGAATATTAATTGGAAGGACTGATGCTGAAGCTAATACTCTACTCCTTTGGCTACCTGATGTGGTGAATTGACTTCTTGGAAAAGAGCCTGATGCTGGGAAAGATTGAAAGCAGGAGAAGATGGGGATGACAAAGGATGAGATGATTGGATGGCATCCCTGACTCAATGGTCTTGAATTTGAGTGTGCCCTGGGAGTTGGTGATGGACAGGGTAGCTTGGTGTGCTGCTGACCATGGGGTGGCAAAGAGTTGGACATGACTGAACTATTGAACTGACTGAGAACTACATTGAATTCATATCATCCTTAGCTAAAACATCAAGATGCAGTGCCCACTTGGAGCATATCATTGTTAACAGTAGTAGATTACACAAAGCTATATTATCTATACAAGTACAAATAATGTATCTCACTGCCACTTGTGAGATTTCATTTTAGATTGTTATTACTTTTTTAATGCTTTTAAAAATTTTGATTTTTTATTGGAGGATAAAAATTAAAATTATGCTTTACATAATTTTGCTGTTTTCTGTTAAACCTCAACATGAATCAGCCATATATCCCATCCTTTTTGAAACTCCCTCCCATCTCCTTCCACATCCCACCACTCTAGGTTGATACAAAGCCCCTGGCTCAGGAAAGTCAAATAGATTGTCACTACTTTTAATCCCATAATATTTCTGAGAAAAACATATGAAGGAGTAGCACTGTCAGCTCTCTTGGGGTTTTTTTGTTTGTTGGTTTTTCTCCTTGTCCCAGCATCATCATTACATTCAGACCTCAGTTCCCAAACAGGAATCTGTTATAATCTACTTATCTACTCTATGAGAATATGAAAGTAAAGGTAAGTATTCTGGATAATAGACCCCAGAGTCAATTTAAGCACTCTTATAGAAACTGATGAAACAGGTAAAATTTCTACTGCGTTGTCCAGCTTATTGATCTTTCACTTTACTTTCAGGTCATTTGAAATGTAAGAGCTGCTGTAGATCCATCTGCTACTATTAATTAACAAGTTAGCTTTTATAGGGAGAAGGCAATGGCGACCCACTCCAGTACTCTTGCCTGGAAAATCCCATGGATAGAAGAGCCTGGTGGGCTGCAGTCCATGGGGTCACAAAGAGTTGGACATGACTGAGTGACTTCACTTTCACTTTTCACTTTTATGCATTGGAGGAGGAAATGGCAACCCACTTCAGTGTTCTTGCTTGGAGAATCCCAGGGACGGGAGTGCCTGGTGGGCTGCCATCTATGGGCTTGCACAGAGTTGGACACGACTGCAGTGACTTAGCAGCAGCAGCAGCAGCTTTTATAAAGTCATTTTTTTTTTAAATTTCTCAGATAAAAAGATAAGGATAAATAGAAATAAAATCTCTAATATTTTATCCCTACAGCCCATTGAATCATCTTTAGTACCCTATCTTTGATGACAGTGATGTAGCAGATTGAACTGTTTTATGTATCAGAACATTTTCATAGATGATTTTCTCTCTCTTCATTTCTTCCCCTTTATGACTCCTCAGGTTTTGGGACTGAGGAGAAATATCACTCTGTCAAAACTTTGCTCAGATTTACCCATCTAGGCATCTACTAAGAAAGTAAGTTTTGAGTATCATCTCTGAATAAGCCATCTTCCTAGATAACAGAGATAGCATTTCTAGTATGTTATCCTTCACAGATAACATTTTAAATGTTATGAAGGAACAGTTCTTAGCATGGATACCATTTGTGTTTCTGGTATGAGTCAAAGCCTACCCTTATAGAAAACCGAGAATTTGGGACATATTCTCACTAATGCCTTTTTTAAAAACATGAAATAAATGCATATATGTAGGGGGATGACTTAACAAAATATTAAACATAGGCTTTGAATTTCTTTTGAATATTAATAGGAAAGGATTTAAAAGCTATATTCCTTGAATACTGTTCACATAAATAATTTTATTTGAATTGCTTCTGAAACATAAGTAGAATATTCCACATTCCACAATGTGGCAGTGATTGTGTTTCTTTTACATTCTCATCATTACAACTACAAGATCTAAACAGGGATTCATATATAGAATATTATCAAAATTTTTTGAATGATTGAGTGAATGAGTTATTTTAATAAGTGAATTAAAGCAGTATCCAATTAAAAAGAAACCTGATCTTTAAGAGAGAGAAATACTCCTGCAGTAGTTGCATTAGCTAGTGTTAATTAACAAATAACTTTTGTGAAAATGATTAAACAACAAATAATTTGAAATTCCTTAATGATTTTATTACATTAGGGGATATTTTAGGAAAACAAAATTAATGGAAAGCAGAGGGCAGTTTTTAGTAATTTATATAACACTATTATTTATATATAAAAGACTCACATATGAAATATGTTCTACGATGTAGTGGTTTTCACAAATAAAATAGCTATTTCACCTTACCTGGCTTCTGAGAGACCTGTATGCATGTCAGGAAACAGAAGTTAGAACCAGACGTGGAGCAAGGGACTGGTTCTAAATTGGGAAAGGCATGTGTCAAGGCTGTATATTGTCACCTACTTATTTAACGTATATGCAGAGTACATCATGCTGGACTGGATGGATCACAAGCTGAGATCAAGAATTCCAGGAGGAATATCAACAAACTCAGATCACAGATGATACCACTCTAATTGCAGAAAGCAAAGAGAAACTAAAGAACCTCTTGATGAAGGTGAAAGAGGAGAGTGAAAAAGCTGCCTTAAAACTCAGCATTCAGAAAACTAAGATCATGGCATCTGGTCCCATCACTTCATGTCATGGAAAGTAGATGGGGAAAAAAGGGAAACAGACTTTATTTTTTTGGGCTGCAAAATCACTATGGACAGTGACTGCAGTGAAATTAAAATAGCTTGTTTCTTAGAAGGAAAGCTATGACAAACCTAGTCAGCATATTAAAAAGCAGAGACATCACTTTGCCAACAAAGGTCCTGTTTAGTCAAAGCTATGATTTTTCCAGTACTCATGTGCAGATGTGAGAGTTGGACCATAAAGAAGGTTGAGCGCTGAAGAATTAATACTTTTGAGCTGTTGTGCCAGAGAAGACTCTTGAGAGTCCCTTGGACAGCAAGGAGATCAAATCAGTCAATCCTAAAGAAAATCAACCCTGAGTATTCATTGGAAGGATTGATGCTGAAGCTCAAACTCAATACATTAGCCACCTGATGCAAAGAGTCAACTCATTGGAAAACACTCTGAGGCCAGGAAAGATTGAGGGCAGGAGGAGAAGGAGGCGACAAGTATGAGTTGGTTGGATGACATCATAAACTCAATGGACTTGAGTTTGAGTAAACTCCAGAAAATGGTGATTGACACCAAAGCCTGGCGTGCTGTAGTCAATGGGATTGTGAAAATTTGGGCATGACTTAGCGACTGACAACAACATAATAGACTATAATAGTATCTATCTTTCATGATTTTGAATCTTTTTCTAAATTATGGTATTTTCATTTAATGATTGCCTTAGGGCTGTAATTATGGAATCTGACTTACTGTTTAAGTCACCAATTATATCATCACAAAACCAAATTTTATACTAGGTGATTAATAAGTTGTTGTTGAGTTCTGATTTCTATGAAATAGAAATAAGCTATCTTGAATTATTTCATATTGTTACTGATCCCTGAAAAGTCTACATTGAATATATTTTTATTCTTTCTTTCCTTATAATTTTCTTCCACTGTTTTCTGCTTCTGTTTCAAAATACTCAGTTTACTAACTTCAGCTTGAAATTAATGTTAAAATATTCAACTTTTGCAGGGATTCTTTGGTCCAAGGAATGCTGTGTGTGAGAGGATTCAATTTGCTTAGAAGTTCCTCTGGGAAGTACCAAGTTAGTCTTATTTAAACATTGCTGTAATTATGTTTCAGTATCTCGTCAGTTTCTGGTCTCTTTAGAAGTCTGTTTGCAATTTTTCTATCATGAAAAGAAAATGTAATTCCAAGAAGTCACATAGTCACAAGGATTAAACAACTCGAGCTGGAAATTAAGGAGATAAATGCCCCTTTACACTCTATTCAGCATAAAAGTACTTATCCAGTTCATCAGAAAATTAATATCAATTCTTATGACATACTAGGATACAGATATGCTTTTTATTTCAAATTAACAAATCTAAAATTGTTACTACTATTACAATTTGCCACTCATGAAACAATGCATTTTTTCTTATTTCTCTCTTTTTATTTTTATTCATCTATTTCTTCCATTTCTCTTTTTCTCTGAATTACCTCATAAACTCAGAGAAGTCACCTCTTACAGTGACTTGCCTCAGGAAAGTATCCCATGCTAAGTATCTGAAATGATCAACTAGTTTCTTAAGCTTTTTAATGACTTTCTTAATCAGAAATATCTATTGAAAGTGAAAGTGAAATTTGCTCAGTTGTGTCCCACTCTTTGGGACCCCATAGAGTATGCAGTCAATTGAATTTTCCAGGCCAGAATCCTGGAATGGGTAGCATTTCTCTTCTCCAAGTGATCTTCCCAACCCAGGGATCGAATCCAAGACTCCCACATTGCAGGTGGATTCTTTACCAGCTGAGCTACCAGGGAAGCCCAAAAATACTGGAGTGGGTGGCCTATCCCTTCTCCAGTGGATCGTCTTGACCCAGTAATCTAACCAGGGTATACTGCATTGCAGGCGGATTCTCTATCAGCTGAACTACCAGGGAAGCCTTAAGTACTTATATTCAAATCAAAATAAGAAGCAATGAGGATGTTCATTAAATATATTGTTTGTCATCCCAACATCAATTTTAGCCAACCCATATGGAAGAGTTTTTGAAATCAGATTGTATCGAATGACACCATTGATTTGAAGCTAGGGCCTGGTTTTTCTAAAACACTGATTCTCAATATGAAGCAATACTTCACCACCATCTACCATTTCATGGGTTTCACATTTGTGCAGTCATATAGGGTCCCTTGTTTAGAAGAGTTCATGATTGGCTTAATGCTCTGTTGTTACCATCTTGAAAATTTTAATGATATCTCAACATGGAGTGTGTATTCTCATCTTGCTCTAGGTCTTGAAAATCGCATTGCCTGTCCTGGCTCCTGAAGATGTTCAGGAAGTGTACTCATGTTTGCCTTTCACAATGACTGAAGGTTGTTAGTGATTTTCAAAACCCAGAAAGCAGAGATGGTAAATGTTCTGAAATGCACCACTTTAAATGTTAAACCCATAGAGAGAAGCGCTGTTGTAAACCAATCAGGATAATTCCCAAATTCTTTGCAAAAGTAATTGCAGTGGACATGAAATATATGACTAAACCAGTAAGATCAAGATTGCAGCATTTCTTTAACATTGACTGAGTTACAGATAGTGCAAGGAATGAATCTTTGGATTTTTGCTTAATATTATTAAAGGGTATGGGAATCATTATATTTTTTCTTTCTCTAAAGGTAAGCAATAAGGCATGTAGTTTCAGTGGCTATAAACACACAGGGCAGAGCTTAGAATGGAAGATGACTGAGCTGAGAGGACCAAAGGAAGAAAAAAAATTAAATAAAAGAGGCATAACCCAGGTTAAGACACTTAACTCCTAGCTTTTTTTTGATATAATGTGAGCAACTTGAGTATGGCTATTGGCTCCCTGTATCCAAATTTTCTTTACTATTAGAATTTAATGCCAGAGTACAGTTATCAAAGAAAGAAACACTAATAGGAAAACCACCTGGTGTGAAGCATTGAACACTGATGTCACCACTGCATAGGGTTAGAACTTTAGCAGTCATGGTTATGTGGTGGAGTGATAGTTTGTGCTGCTTTCTGTTGTCCCTTGCAGTTGCAATCCATCTTGACTGTTTCTGTGTTTCACTTTGTTGAAAACATTCATGGTTTCAATTTCCTCTGACCTTCAATAATTTCTTAGTGAGTTAAGAAACAGACCTGAATAAAATCAAAAAATGAAGCAAATACATCTGTATCAATCAGTAGAATAGTCGTTCATCCTGATAACAGTGGCTTAAATCAGTAGAAATTTGTTTCAGTCTCATGGTACTTGATGTAATTTCTATGACCCTCCAAGATTTATTACTGGATTGTCTGGAAAATGTGTTCCCTAAAGATGGTGTGCCTGAGGAAAGGGGCTTCCACCCAGAGGTCAGTAGTCACAACTAAACCTGTGACCTCAAATCATATATAATAAAGATTGAAATATACAAGAAAGAATTTAAAATATTTGACTTGGATTGTCACTGCTAATTAGGGTTTAATCAGATTATAAGGAAGCTTTGTGAATTAGCTAATTTAAAATTGGTTTTAATGGTAAGCCAAAATATTATTGCTTTAAGAAAAGAGACATTAATTTGTTGTCCATGTTTGTTTGTATAAGTAATCAAAGGCTAGTTTTAGTGCCATTTCTCAAAGTTCTCAGGGATCCAAGCTTCTTCCAGCTTACTTCACAACTGTTCTTGGTGTTTGGCCAAAGTCACCAAGATCCAAGATGGTAACATCTACGTTTCAGGCCCTAGAAGAGACTAAGGAACAAAGCAATAGAGAGAAAATTGTGAGTGCTAATTAGTTCTTAAGAAGTATGGAAACTGATGTATGCTATTTCTCTTTCATTCTACTGTCCACCGTTTTGTCACATGACCAAGCCTAACTGCAAAAGAGTTTGGCAGTCATGTTCTCAATCAAATACTAACATTATATATAGAGGTCAAAAGGGATAGAGTGGGAAGTCCAGCAGTCTTTGTGATCAACACCATAAATTAGTTGAAAAAGCAAGATAAACAGTTTTAACTCTAGGGGAAAAGTAATGAATTAATTTTTAAGTGATCATTAACAAACAGAATTTTTAAATACATAATTTTATACATTTTACTACACAAACAACCAAAGGGAGTTTTTCCTTATATCCATACTTACCATGGTGCCTTGTTTTTCTTTGATTTTAAGAAATGGATTTATACATAGATATTTATAATTTTCTCATTATTCTCCATATCTTGAAGCTAAAAAATTTTATCTTAGGTCTCTATTTCAGTTTATTTCTGCATTTTAATTTTTGTGCTTACTCTTTAAAGCAGATGAATATTTATACAAATGCAGTCTTTCATTCAAGAGTTTTGAGCAAATGCATTATTTTGAAAGTGCTACTCAAAATAATATCGTTGTGCAAAACCAGTTGAATGTAAAATTCTTCTTTTAAATAATGAATGAAAGTATTTTGAATCATTCCTAAATAGGTCACACTTCTGTCAGAAAATAAATTATGTTGATTAATGTTACATACTCCATTTAACAAACATTGGACAGGTTGATTAAAGAAACTTTACCCTGAAGAGCTACTAATGCTATTATTATAGTTGACTTTATGACAACAGCTCTATAATTCTATTTCCCCCTTTTTTTTATTTTATATTTTTTGAATTATGGAAATATAATAACACATTTGTAAGAGACTTGGAAAGTACAGAACAAAGTTACATATAGTTCTACTATATATTAAAATTATTTTTAAAGTAGATAACCTAAGATATTAGTTGGAGTTTCAATATCAAACTCTCAAAAATGAATGGAATGAATATACAGAGATGGAGAAGGCAATGGCACCCCACTCCAGTACTCTTGCCTGGAAAATCCCATGGATGGAGGAGCCTGGTAGGCTGCAGTCCATGCGGTCGCTCAGAGTCGGACACGACTGAGCGACTTCCCTTTCACTTTTCACTTTCATGCATTGGAGTGTTCTTGCCTGGAATCCCAGGGACAGCGGAGCCTGGTGGGCTGGCGTCTATGGGGTCGCACAGAGTCGGACACGACTGAAGTGACTTAGCAGTAGCAGCTGTAGTAGAAGGATATAGTAGACCTGAAAACCACCGTGAACCAATTCAACATAAGTAAGATTTATACAGTTTTCACACAACAGTAGTAAACAAATTCTATTGAAGTTCCCATATACTATAAACTAGGAGACACTGGAACGTATCCAGGGACATAAAACAGGATGCAAAAATTTCATGGTCTAAAAGTATTAAAATCATACCAAGTCTGTTCTCTATCACTGTGGAACTATGTTAGAAATCAATATCAAAAGATATTTGAAAATAACCCATATATTTTTAAGTGCTATATAATATTTACCAAGAGAGATCTTTGACTTAGCCATTGAAAGCCTAAATAAAGTTAGAAGACTGCAAAAACACAGAGGGCAATTACAGAGAAGAAAGCATTTATGTAAGAGATTAATATCAAAATGGGAAATTAATATCAAATATATTTAAAAGCCACATACATTTGGAAATTAAATGGACAACAGTTGTATTTTATTAGTTTATTTTCAGAGGATAATTAGTCTAGAAAGTCATAGAACTTTCAGAATTTTAGAGTGACACATGAATGTAAAGGTTATTATTTAGTTGTTACTAAACCAAGAAATGGGCTTTCCTGGTGGCTCAGTGGTAAAGAATCTGCCTGCCAAGGTGGGAGATGCAGGTTTAATCCTTAGGTCTGGAAGATCCCCTGGAGAAGGGAATGGCGACCCATTCCACTGTTCTTGCCTGGGAAATCCCATGGCCAGAAGAGCTTGGTGGGCTACTGTCCATGGGGTTGCAGAAGAGTCAGACATGACTTAGCAACTAGACAACAACAAAATCATAGATGATATAAGTGATTTTTCCCAATTACTAACAATAAAGGAAAATATGAATAAATTTGAGAACATATAGTGTTATCTTTTAGACGACAATATCAGAAAGAATATGAAATGAACATCAATTGGGAAAATTATTCCAAAAATTGTACAGCAAAAAGAGTATATGTGTATGTGTGTGTGCATGTAGTAAAACTTACTCCTGAATATCTGAATACATCTTTGAGAATATGAAAAGGAAGTGATGCTTGGGAAAACAGTTGAAAACTATGGTGAAACAAGTATTATATAAACAATTCTAACACCAAAAATATAAAGTTGGTCGAAGATGTGATCGATCTCAAAGAAATAAAGATAAAATATTAGTAGAAATAAATGAAAATTTTAATATTACTATTAAAAAGATATAAATGAAAATGTTAATTGAAATTTAAATTACAGTTAATTCCCTCTCAGTTCAGTTCAGTTCAGTCACTCAGTTGTGTCCAAATTTTTGTGACCCCATGGACTGCAGCACTCCGGCTTCCCTGTACATCACCAACTCCCGGAGCTTACTGAAACTCATGTCCATCGAGTTGGTGATGCCATCCAACCATCTCATCCTCAGTCATCCCCTTCTCCTCCCGCCTTCAATCTTTCCCAGCATCAGTCATCATCTGAATTGATTTTGGAGATCAAGAAAATATCTCTCACTGTTTCCATTGTTTCCCTAACTATTTGCCCTGAAGTGATGGGACCAGATGCCATGATCCATGATTATATGGTGGAAGTGACAAATAGATTCAAGGGATTAGATCTGATAGACATAGTGCCTAAGAACTATGGATGGAGGTTCATGACATTGTATAGGAGGCAAGGATAAAGACTATCCCCAATTCCCTCTCAGGAGCATATTCATAATGAAAAATATATAGTATAAGTCCCAGTTTAAATTCAATCCCAGAGAAGGGCAATGCCAAAGAATGTTCAGTCTACCTCACAGTTGCACTTATTTCACATGCTAGCAAGGTAATGCTCAAAATTCTCCAAGCCAGGCCTCAATGGTTTGTGAACCGAGAACTTCCAGATGTTCAAGATGAATTTTAAAAAAGCAGGGGAACCAAAGATTAAATTGCCAACATTTGTTGGCTCATAGAAAAAGCAACAGAATTCCAGAAAAACATTACTTCTACTTGACTTTGCTAAAGGCTTTGAATGTGTGGATCACAAAAAACTGTGGAAAATTCTTAAAGTGATGGGAATACCAAACCACCTTACCTACCTCCTGAGAAATCTGTGTGCAAGTCAAGAAGCAACAGTTAGAACCAGACATGGAACAACAGACTGGTTCCAAATCGGGAAAGGAGTACTTCAAGACTGTGTATTGTCTCCCTGCTTATTTAACTTATAAGCAGAATACATCATGTGGAAATGCCAAACTGGATGAAGTACAAACTGGAATTAAGATTGCTGGGAGAAATAACAATAACCTCAAATATGCAGATAACACCAATCTAATGGCAGAAAGCAAAGAGAAACTAAAAAGCCTCTTGATGAATGTGAAAGAGGAGAGTGACAAAGCTGGCTTAAAACTCAACATTTAAAAATGAAGACCCTGACATCTGGTACCATCACTTCATGGCAAATAGATGGGGAAACATTGGAAACAGTGACAGACTTTATTTTCTTGGGTTCCAAAATCACTACAGATATTGACTGCAACCATGAAATTAAAACACTTGCTCCTTGGAAGGAAAACTATGACAAATCTAGACAGCATATTAAAAAGCAGAGACATTACTTTGCCAACAAAGGTCCATATAGTCAAAGCTAGGGCTTTTCTAGTAGTCATGTGTGGATGTGAGAGTTGGACCATAAGGAAGGCTGAGCACTGAAGAAGCAATATGTTTGAACTGTGGTGTTGGAGAAGACTCTTGAGAGTCCCTTGAATTGCAAGGAGATCCAACCAGTCCATCCTAAAGGAAACCAATCCTATATACTCATTGGAAGGACTGCCACTGAAGCTGAAGCTGCAATACTTGGCCACATGATGCAAAAAGCCGATTCATTAGAAAAGACCCTAATGCTGGGAAAGATTGAAGGCAGGAGGAGAAGGGGATGACAGAGGATGAGATGGTTGGATGGCATCACTGACCTAATGGACATGAGTTTGAACAAGTTCTGGGAGATGGTGAAGGATAGAGAAGCCTGGTGTGCTGCAGTCCATGGGATCATAGTCAGACACAGCTAAGCAACTGAACAACAAAATAATTCCCTTTGAATGGCAGCAATGTCTTTATGCTTGAAAGAATCCTCACTTCATTAAAAGCTGAAAGATTAAAGATACAATATTTTACTTGTTTTGACAGTCATTCAGATCCTATGTTCCATTTCATTTTTTGTCATAATACAGAAGGTGGCATGAAATACAGAGGAATTTGGCTATAAGTAAAACAACATTTGTTATAATTTCCAGTTTAGCAGCATGTTTACTTGATAACTACCTACCTGTTGTTTTGTTTGTTTTTAAGTACCACATTTCACACCTGGTAGTCCTATAACACTGCAAAACTCCAAATAGCTTTATTTTTATAACTCTTCATTTCAGAAGTTCTATTTGGCTGTCTTATCGGTGCTTTGAAGTTTTG
Organism: Bos indicus; assembly: GCF_029378745.1. Taxonomy (NCBI): domain Eukaryota; kingdom Metazoa; phylum Chordata; class Mammalia; order Artiodactyla; family Bovidae; genus Bos; species Bos indicus. The sequence goes on along the minus strand of NC_091780.1, from coordinate 53,126,928 downwards.
TAATGTCTTTAAAGAAAACAACAATGACAACTTTGGAATAACTTTAAAGAAATTGCTTATTCTTAAAAGGATGCAGACCTTTGAATTTTCTCTTTAAAAAAGAGAGGTTTTTTGATATATTAAACTGCCTATAAAATTGAATGTAGGTTTATATTGTCGCTAGAAAAAAAATGTAGGCATTTCATCCAAGATAGTGAAAGGGAAGTTCATGGAAATGTTTTCCAAAAGAAAATGCATTCACAACTTGTATTACTCATAGGCGCTCAACGACACTCTGTGGAGTATTGCTTTGTGGTCTTTGTCCTAATGTTCGGGTGTTGGTGATAATAAGTTAGTTGTTGGTGGGAAAACATGTTTTGTTCACATTGAACAAGTTTACATCAGTGAAATGGGTAAAGATAATTGTAATTTAACAGATTATTCCTTTCATACTGTAATTCATTGATACAAGGTAATTATACAATACAGATCCTTAGCTTATCAAAATATGTAAAGTGGGGAAGGTGAATAGAAATGTTAACATTCAAAAGTCATTCCATTTATTTCACATACCTAAAGTTGTATAAAGGCATATCCTTGACTTACAACTTATTTTAGGCAGAAGCACCAGTGAATTATAATTTGAACTAATAAGAAGAAAACAAACATGTCAATAAATTGGTATGTAGATGTGAGATATTAGAAAAAAACATAACCTTCTTTAATACTACATTGATATATTAATTCCTCTATAAAGTAATTAAACTTAGAAATGTCATGCATAGTTTGTTTTCAACATAGCTATTTCTATGTAATTTCATCCCACTATTGAAAACTATAAACATTTATTTCTACTAGGAAAATACCGGTGTTTATTATTTCCTTAGGCAAAGTTATATGCTGTGAATGAGATCCGGGGAACAAAGAAAGAAAGGTAGTGCTTTTACAATAGTCTAGGCCTGTGCTCTCCTTTGTGAAATAACATGATGGCACTCTCCCTTCTGAAGGAACATCACACCCTACCTTCTCTACTTTCAGAATCCTTGGTACATTACTCAGATTTTTCAGTGGTAGACCACCAATTTATTTTCCATTCTTATGACTTGTAAAACATACAACATGTATTCAAACATAATATTTGAATCAAATTAATTTATCTAAACCAATACAAATATAGTAGATGTTTAAACATCTACTATATACAGCATACCTGGGGAGTACAAAGTAAACAAGACATCCTTATCTATTATGGAGACATATCTAATAGGTAGATAGATATCTACTCCAGTTCCCAATGATTATCATAAAATTGTATGTATTATAATGAAAATGTATTTTAAAACCCAGTAGGAGTGTTAAAAACAATGCCTTTAAGCTAATTTGGGGAGTTTGTGCAATACTTTACCAAAGCAATGAAATTTAAATTGAGACTTACAGTAGAAGTAGAAATTTCTGAAGCATATGGACAGCTAGTATATTGATAAGGAATTCTCATGAAGAACAGATGCTTATTCAATGATTTGATAGCATCAAAAAATCCAGTATTTCTCAAATTGCTGGAGCATGCACTGCATTTGAAGGGCATATTATCAGAATTAGTCTTGATAAGAAGGTTGAAATGGATATCTATATATATAGATATAGATATATGTATATATTATTTATTCATTAAACTTTATATTCATGAACATTTATACAGTTGGCTTCTACTCTTTTCCTGCTGGCTCAAAGGTAAAAAATCCGCCTGCCAGGGCAGGAGACGTGGATTTGATTCCTAGGTCAGGCAGATCCCCTGGAGAAGGAAGTGGAAACCCACTCCAGTATTCTTGTGTGAGAAATCCCATGGACAGAGGAGCCTGGTGGGCTACAGACAATCCATGGGGTCACATGGAGTCAGATATGGCTTAGTGATTAAGCAACAGCAACAAATTCTCTGGCCAGACTTTTTTGAAACATGTGAAGCTGATTCCTATCTCAAGAACTTCACATTTGTGCTCTGCATCTGAACTGTTTTTATCTGTTTGTCTCATACCTGGCTCTTTGTCAGTATTTATGTCTCTCATGTGACGTATCCTGTAGTTTCCTGTTGACCATATTTCACTTTTTACATTTTCTTAAGAGTCTCTTAAACAATAAACATCGTTCACTGATTTGTGTATGTGTTTATGTCCTTCTCTCTAAAATATATGCTTAGTGTCAACAGGTGACTAGTTCACATCATTGTATCCAGTACTTCTATATATTAGGCAGTCAAAAATTTCCACTGAAGACAAAATCCTGAACAAAATAAAATCAATATTTTCAGTTAAATTTTTAAGGCCAATATAAGGACAAATATACTATTCCTTATCCAAATGAGAATAAATTTGAAAATTAAACACAAATTACTTTTGATCATTTAAAAAAATCTTTATTTTCAAAACATAGAGCAGGCTAAAAGGACTTCAGCCAGTGTTTACTGTACTAAAAGTAACAATATGATATATAATAATTTGTAAATAATAAAATTAAATGAATTAACATATAATTTTTGTTATAATTTAAAGCATTTTAAATAATTTCCAGGGCAAAATTAAAACACAGCTCTAACAAACTTAGTTTTCTAATGTATACTGACATTTTTATTTTACTGTATATGAGTAGTCATGTCTGATACTATTTTACACATAAAGAGCTTTGTAATCAGAAAACTGAAATTTAGAAGAAAAATATATTTTCTTTCTTATGGTGCTATGAATAATAGAATCACAGGAAAATATTTATTTCATGTATGTTCTTTATACCATCTATAAACATATTTGTTGATTAGAAAGATTTTAGCATTTCTTACTTTTAAGTACAATTGTATATATTAAATATTCTCTGTAGCAGTCTCAAAAATTAGGCTAAAACTCCTGTAAAAAGTAATGATCATTTTTTTACAATTTGCAAAGAAAATAAGGGACCACATTTCCCTCAGTTGTTAAACTTAGCTGACAAAATAAATACATGTTTTATCAAAATGTCATATAAAATTATGACATTTAACATTTTATTAAATTTTATTATGAATACAATTTAACATATGTGTTGAAATATCAAAGAAGATCTATAAATTTAAAGACCTCTAAGGCTAATTCACCCAGAAACAATATAAACACAACAAATTCAAGACAGAAAGGAACTATTTGAATATGATGGTGGTGATAGTCCTGTATACTCAGCATTGTTTTGAAAACTGCTTTTTCACAGTAGACATTTTTACTTTTTTTTTTTTTTTTTCCTGGCTGGCTGTCATGGGGAATTTAAGCAATTCAAAAATCAGAATTTCAAATGCTTCTGTTGATAAACCCAGTTACAGTACAACTGATTCTGTATGGTTATAGGAGGGAAATTTGTGATGAGAAGAATGAGTTTTGTTAATACATTCCTCTGTTTTATCCACCATATACTAAACAATCTAATGTGACAGGCAGTTATTACAAATCTGCTCTTCCTTTTGTGTATCTCACCACAAGCCTTTGGCTTTACAAAATCTAAGCTCTGAGCAGGATCATGAAGTTATCTTATTTATTCCTTTGCCTTAGATCAGTGTTCCCTTTAATTATTCCAATGAGAAAGGGAATGGTACATCATCACCTATCTACTCAGTGGCATTGAGACAGGAGATAAATAGGTCCCCCCCAGGGTAAAGCAATTGGAGATTCATTTCCTGTGAACTGAAACTCCAAGTTGAGAATGCATGTGTGCATACTTAGTCGCTCAGACACTCAGTCGTGTCTGACTCTGCGATCCCATGGACTGTCTATCCCATAGGCCGGATTCCTGTCTATGGGATTTTCCAGGTGAGAATACTGGAGTGGGATGCCTTTTCTTTCTCCAGTTGATCTTCTTGACCCGTGGATCGATCCTAGGTCACCAACATTGCAGGCGGATTCTGTATCCTCTAAGCCACCAGGAAAGCCTGAAACTCCAAGATGAGAATAGCAGGACAATTAAGGGAGGAGGCTGGGCCTTACCTAGACCACATATTTCTCATTCTTGAAGTCAGGAGACCTCCTCAACCATACATACACAAGGAGTGATGCACAAATGCCCACAGGCCTTTGCAGTAGGATCCATATTGGCTAAGAAATGCACGTGCACATATGGAACGATCCTGAGATATGTCAAATATGGACTGTGAACCAGGCAAATCAAAATGATTAGCCAAAGAAAAACCAGAAGAAATGCACCATATAAGTGATTTAATTGGCCCAAGGGTGCAACACAGGGACTCTTCCTCTGAATCTGCCCCTATGTCTATCCACACGTAGTGTACTCTTCCTGTTCTTTGTTTCAAAGTAATGGTTCTGTATCTGGGCCATAAGTGGCTTCATATAGGGGCTTTAGAGGTTTCATAAAGTCCCTGATGCTGGGAAAAATTGACAGCATATGGAGAAGAGGGCATCAGAGGATGAGATGACTGGATGACACCAGTGATTATTATTTTTCTTTCTCTATTTTTGAGTACCCTGCCTAAATATTTGGCTTTTATAACACCTTGAAGATTCAATAAAAATAAAAAGTAACACAAATTTGTTAATTAAGACTCCTCCAATTTCTTTATTGTTTCCCCTCCTCCCATGGGTCACAGTATTCTTTATTTCTATTTTAGTACATCTTATGTTATATGCTGTAGTTACTTGTGAACATGCATTTGACAGTGTTGTAAGCTATGACAGCATCTTTAGAAACATGGAGAGTTTAGAATAAGGTCTATTTTGGGTTTAAAATTTAGAAATAATAGATAATGAGTCAACTCAAAACATACAAAATAACTCTAAAGACAAGTACAATCTAACCAGTTTGAGATTCTACAGTAAACAAACTGTGACAAAACCTAACTTTAATAATTGCATTAATCAGAATGAGAATGTTGATCAGAAATAGAAATGCAATAAAAACTGTCAAAGTAGTGAGGCAGAGATGAAACTGATAGAAGTGGCTTTTAGGGAATAGAAATCTGTACCCCAACATGTCTTTTGATTGCAGATTTTATATTTCTGGTTGTATGCTAATCCAGTTGATTTAGTCAGATACTGGTAAGGATGTAAAATGTAGAGCATGATCTTTTTATTTTAATTTTATGATCATTAAGCAATCTTCTATTTATAGTTGTTTTCCACACATAATATGATTTCATATAGAAAATATTTAGAAAAGAAATTTAATTTCTGCTTCTTTGCCAATTATATTTTACTGTTCACTTAATTTATTTTTATTATCCTTGTAAGTGTGGGTCATATTATCCTATCCCTGATGACTTAGAAGCATCATTCTGACAAACTGAACTTTTATGTCTGCAAAACTAAGAGAAATGCCTTCCGAGATATTTTGGGATACAATCATGTGGTCCTTTGTAGGAAACTACTCTGAAATCTTTGTGGACCATACATTCACTCCAGTACCTGTCTCTCTGAATTGTTTTATGCTTCATCTCTTGTAATACATTGCCAACTATTTGAAAGTAGAGCTATTAACAGTTTTTCTTATTCACTTAGGACTCATGTATTTTCTTATTCAATAAATATTATTTGAAGGTTTACTATATTTCAGATATTCTTCCAGATTAACTGAAAATCAAAACATGGTAAAACAAAAATGCTTACCCTCACGGACATACCTTGCAGCATATGTCATATATATAATATGCAATAGACATGTTTAACATGTAAATGATTTACTATATTGGGAGATGAAAGTAGAAGGAAGACAGTAAAAATTTCATTTTATAAAATGGAAAATCAATAGATGTTTCCTATAGTTGATGAGTCATGGAACAAGAAATTGAGGTACAAGTATATTATTTTAAATTGCAAAGGCACAGAGCTTGCAATTTCAACTCTGACACTTAAAGTGTTACTCTCATTTTTACAACTAGAAAAACAGTGAACAAATAAAAAGATGAACCTTTTTTTTCCTTGAATTTATCTAATAGATGATGTTGCAGAACAAACTACCACCTAAAAATCTGAAGAAACAAAGGACTTTGATACAGCTGAAATCAGCTAACCTGGAACAAAAGAACTGAAAATGTGAACCGTTGGGTTTATTTACATGCTAATTTTAATAATTTGATGGAAGCTAAATATAGACTGACATAAGACTATAAAATTTCTAAGAGCCAAAGTCTAAGGGATGGAATTTACTTCCAACAACATCACCAAGTTCTCTTGGTGAACAGCTGAGAAATATCCTCTGTTAGCTTGGCATGGGAAGGGAAAGAAATAATTGAAAAATAAAATTCAGTAAGAGCACTCTCCATTTAAAAAGGCCTGTCCTATAGTGTAAAGGCTAACAGAGCCTTATCCCATGGTGGCAATAGTGGTAAAGAACCTACCCGACAATGGTGAAGACATAAAAGATGCAGGTTCTATCCCAGGCTCAGGAAGATCCTCTGGAGGAGGAAATGACATCTTGCCTGGAGAATCCCATGGACAGAGGAGCCTGGCAGGTTATATATAGTGCATAGAGTCACAGAGTCGGACACAACTGAAATGACTTAGCACATATCCAACCTGGAAGAAGGTATTCTCTTGACTCCAGGTCCTGCTCAACAGTTTTTTGTTTGTTTGTTTGTTTCACCCAAGGACAAGGGAGCTAAGAATGACTTGTAAAAAGTCATAGCCCAGGGACAGATATCCATTACACACTGAATTTAATCATAAGATTGTTGTAAAAAGAACAAATTCTGATCCCATGTTGGAACTGTTTCTTTGACCTACTATTCATTGTTGTTGTTGTTATTATAATCATACATAATGGCTCAACTTGGAGGACCCTACTCCTCTGCCTGACTGTTAAAGTGCCTTTATTCAGCTCACAAAGAGATAATCTGACCCTGCCTACCAGTGAATAGCTGCAAGAAAGAAGAGATTAATACATCCCTTCCAAAGGCTGACCATTCCTGGAGATGTTTTTCAAGACCGATGGCCCTTTTTACTTTACTTCCTTATTTCCCCGCCCTTTCTATTCTGCCTTTTGAATTTAGTTTCTCATCACTTCTCTCTCTGGTTTGATAAAAGAATCTGGCATCCAGACCCTGACAAGATGGTTATTTTGAGACATTAGTCTGTCAGCTTGTCTGTAGGCTGGCTTTCCAAATTAAGTTGTATCCCTTGCCTCAACACATCATCTCCGATTCATTGACTTGTTCTGCAGAAATTTGAGCAAGCTTGGACTTGGTAATAACATCACTGAATTCTCTTGCACCACACCACACCATCACTTCAACAAAGCCCCAGTATTAAAAAAACATAAAATAAAAAGATATAGCTGAAAGAGCTGCAAGGCAGACTCTTAAGAAAGCAGAAAGAAAACAGGAGATGCAAGAATAGGAACATTAGAGGGATTTGAATGATTTGGGTACAGAAAAGATTAAAGATAACTCAACTCCTACCCAAAATAACATAAAACCTTACACTTCAGCCCTCTTAATGTTAATCCCTAAAGTCCAATATGTCCTTTCTGAATTAAAGCAAAAAAAAAAAAAAAAATTGAAAAGCATACTAAAAATGCAAGAAAAAATTTGAAGATACAAAGCAAATGGAAATCACACCTAAATAAGAAACAGATTTTGAATCTCTGTAAAATGTAAAATAATCAGGATTAAAATGTTAAGCACTCTAATGAAAAAGATACTATGCAAGAAACAATAGGTGATGTAATTAGAAAGATGGATAATCTGAGAAATAATCAAAGGAAGAACTAAAAATTAAAAATAGTGCAACAGAAATGAAGAATGTCTTTGACAGCTCATTGGTAGGATGGATAAAGCTGAATCAGTGAGCTTGATGATAAGTGAATAAAAAGTTTCCAAAATGAAAGGTGAAGAGAAAAAAGTGTGAAGTTATAAAGAAGTTTCTCTTCCTGACTTCTATTTATTCATTCAACAAACATTTATTCAGTACTCAATATGTGTCAGTTCCTTTTCAGTACTGAAGACAGAGTCAAAATAGTGACATGGTTGCTACTCTTGAAAATTTTCATTTCTAGAGTGACAAGTTAAAAATAAGTGTAAAATCTGCATCTAAACTGTGTCTAAGCACCTTTTAAAAAGGGAAAATCTATCTCGTCATTAACATCAGGATAGTTTTGCCTCAAGTATAATAATTAAAATGGCCACCACTGAGTGCTTTCTGTCTGGTACTTTTCTATATTTTATGACTGTACTGTGTATTCATTCAATACTCATAATCATTTTATGAGGAAAATAGCATAAATTTCCCATGTTACAGATTAAAACTAACCCACCCAATGTTTGAATAATTTACCGAAGGCTCAACCAGATTATATATTTATTGGAGCTTGAATTCTAATTCAGTCTTGGATATTATGTTCTGCTATCTGTTAAGGAAGTGATCTTTGAGCTGAGTGTTGAAAGATATTTTATTGAAGAATAAAACTTTACTAAGTGGAGTAGAAAGACTGATATAAATCTGCTTTTCCAAGAAAGAGGAGATATTATATACAAAAGGTCTCACAGAGGGAGGGAAGAGAATAATTAAGGAAATGAAGGTACAGCAGGGCAGCTGGAGCATGGGAGGAGACTAGAATTGAGGAAAGAGCGTGCTGATGAAGGAAGGAACAGACCAAGCAGAGTTCCTGGGTTATATTAAAGTTGTTATTCTTCACTGAAAGGACAAGGGGGAACTAGTGTGATGTTTTAAGTGTGGAAATTATATCATTCTATTTGCATTTGAAATAAACATTTTTGGTTCTCAGAAGATAAAGGGTTGTGGGAGAAACTACAGAATTGGCTCTGAGAAATCAAGAAATTCATGGTGAGAATTATAGACTATTAAAAAATACAAAAAAGCAAACTTCTCTTTCCTGGCTTGCCTTCCTATAATGCAAAGACAAGCAACCTAAATACTGCATTACTCATGTTTATTTGCAGCTAGGATTCTTGTGATCAAATTTTCATGAAGCAGATGTACTTGTGAGAAACTTGATGGTGGAACAATAATTTTGTTTTCAGCAGTGTCTGAATCCACAAAATCTGACTGTGGGGCAGGGGGTGGGGTTAGCTATAACCTGACTCACTGCTGTGCAACAGGTGCCTCCCAGGTGGCTCTAGTGGTAAAGAACCCACCTGCCAATGCAGGAGATGTAAGAGATGTGGGTTCAATCCCTGGGTCTGGAAGATCCCCTTGAGAAGGAAATGGCAACCTCCTCCAGTATTCTTGTCTGGAAAATACCATGGACAGAGGAGCCTTGCAGGCTACAGTCCATGGGGTCACAAAGAGTTGGACATAACTGAAGCAAGTTAGCACACCTGTAGTGCAATAAGAACAGCTTTGTAAGGAGTAGAAGCAGTACTTCTACATACTCAGCTGAATTATCGGGAGTAGGATTGTCACATTGATTCTTTGGCAACAATAAGGTCTTAATACTTTTTTGCACAGACACATCTTAGGGCCAGCAACCAACTGTGGATCTTCGGTTCATTAGAGCATTAGTTTTGATGGTGTCCCCTTAATAAGGAGCTCATCTATGTTTTATTCTGTTAATTTATCCCAGTAACTGATTACTATGACTCATGTGGATTAATATGGTAATCCCAATTTGGTACATTAATATGGAACTTCACACACTGCTTTGGAGGAAATTGTTGTTTAAAATGCACTACTGACTTCTCCTAGATGTGTCTCAGTCTTTGATATCTGTAGTCCATTAATTCTTCTTCTGGGTCTTTGATGTTTAATAGGTTACTCTAAAAGAAAAGCAAAGCTCTAGTCTTAGATATTGGAAGCATTCAATTAAATGTGCACAGATAACAATACTGAGGGCTTCACCAAGCACCATTATAAAATTTTTGAATAAAGTTTATTTAAGTGTATATAATTTGCACATTATATTTTAATACTTTACATTATTCCTTTTTGACAGTATATTGTCTTTTAAGCACATATCTCTTTCAGTGCTATAAATAGATACTATCATAAATGAGAAAACCATAATTGAAAGAGACGTATGTACCTCAATGTTCACTGAAGCTCTAATTACAATATCTAGGACACGGAAGCAACCTAGAGGTTCACTGATAGATAAGTGGATAAAGAAGATGTGGTACATATATACAATGGAATATTACTCAGCCATAAAAAACACATTTGGTCAGTCCAATGAAGGAGATGGACCTAGAGCCTGTTAAACAGAGTGAAAGAAGTCAGAAAGAGAAAAACAAATATTGTATATTAATGCATATATTTGGAATCTAGACAGATGGGATTGATGAGCCTATTTGCAGGGCCACAGTAAAAATGCAGACATAGAGTAGAGCCTTGTGGACACAGTAGGGGAAGGACTGTGGGATGAATTGAGAGAGTAGCATGGAAACATGTAAATTACCATATGTAAAATAGATAGGCAGTGGGAATTTGCTGTATGACACAGCTCAAATCAGGTTCTCTGTGACAACCTAGAGGGGTGGAATGGGGCAGGAGGTGGGGGGGAGATTCAAGACGGAGAGGGCATTTGTATACCAATGGCTGATTCACGTTGATGTTTGGCAGAAGCTAACACAGTATTGTTGGAGAAGGCACTGGCACCCTACTCCAGTACTCTTGCCTGGAAAATCCCATGGACAGAGGAGCCTTGTAGGCTGCAGTCCATGGGGTCTCTAAGAGTCAGGCACAACAGAGCAACTTCACTTTCACTTTTCACTTTCATGCATTGGAGAAGGAAATGGCAACCCACTCCAGTGTTCTTGCCTGGAGAATCCCAGGGACAGAAGAGCCTGATGGGCTGCCGTCTATGGGGTCGCACAGAGTCAGACACGACTGAAGCGACTTAGCAGCAGCAGCAGCAACACAGTATTGTAAGTCAATTATCCTCCAATTTAAAAATTGTAAAAAATAGAGATTATCAAAGCATTGTCAGTATATTCAATTGTATCCTTTTTTTTTAGTTTCTACATTTAAAATGTATCTCTCAGAACCATATTTTACTTATGTTCTCATCATAATCACATTCACTCAGTAAAGTCACTGAACTTTTAAGAAAAGCATCTAAAATATAGAAATAATTATATAGAAAAAATAGGTATATAAACATGTTCATGCACACATATATATCACCTAGCACACAGAATTCAGTGCACATTTGTTGGTGGCTGAAGTGAAGTAGTGAAATAATAAATTGTTAATTAGGGCCTAAAGAAAAATAATGATACAATTCTAGAGCATATGTACAAATTTTCAAATATTGATGGTATATGCATTTTAAGTCTAGCTTTTCCTCAATATTTTAATTTTTTGCATATAGCTTAAATGATGTTATGTAATTACTAACTTACTAAAAATGAAAAATATGTAAAATATACATGTAAGAAAATTTCCAAAACACTAGAATGCATAATAACTAGTCTGATACCTTTAGTTTTACATTCAAACTTAATCTTTAAACACCTAAGATCATGCATCTGGTTTCATCACTTCATGGCAAAGAGATGGGGAAAAAATATAAGCAGTGACCTTTTATTTTCTTGGTCTCCAAAATCCCTGCAGACAGTGACTGCAGCCATGAATTTAAAAGACGCTTGCTCCTTGGAAGAAAAACTGTAACAAACCTACACAGCATATTAAAAAGCAGAGACATCACTTTGCTGACAAAGGTCCAGATAGTCAAAGCTATTATTTTTCCTGTAATCATTTATGGATATGAGAACTGGATCTAAAGAAGGCTGTGTGCTGAAGAATTGATAACTTTCGAATTACAGTGCTTGAGAGTCTGTTGGACAGCAAGGCAATCAAATCAGTCAGCGCTACAGGAAGTGAAGGCTGAATATTCATTGGAAGGACTGATACTGAAGCTGAAACTTCAATACTTTGTCCACCTGATGTGAACAGCTGACTCACTGGAAAAGACTCTGATGCTGTGAAAGACTGAATGAAGGCTTATTGAAGGATAAGAGGGCAGCAGAGGATGAGATGGTTAGTTAGCATCACTAACTCAATGGACACGAATTTAAGCAAACTTCGAGAGATAGTGGAGGCCAGAGGAGCCTGGTGTAGTGCAGTCCATTGGGTCACAAAGAGTCAGATACAACTTAGCAACTAAGCAACAACAGCATAGTTCTTTTTACAATATGATCACTTGTAGAGATATAAATGCAGTGTGTTTTAGAAGGAAACGGAGAAGGCAATGGCAACCCACTCCAGTACTCTTGCCTGGAAAATCCCATGGACGGAGGAGGCTGATAGGCTGGAGTCCATGAGGTCGCAGAGTGGGACACGACTGAGCGACTTCACTTTCACTTTTCACTTTTATGCATTGGAGAAGGAAACGGCAACCCACTCCAGTGTTCTTGCCTGGAAAATCCCAGGGATGGAGGAGCCTGGTGGGCTTCCGTCTATGGGGTCGCACAGAGTCGGACACAACTGAAGCGACTTAGCAGCAGCAGCAGCTTAGAAGGAAATGTTACTATAGTAAAAAAATAAATAAATTTTTGGAAATTTTAATGAGTAAAAATGTTTATAATTTTGTTGGCCCTACCAAAGTTTTAATCAGGCTTTCTGGAGTTAATGAAAATGCTTGTATTGAAACACATAATGCTTTTTAGAGTCATAGGACAAACAATGGGATAAAAAGGCAAAGAAAAAATCATGAAGTTATGTCATATTTTGTCATTTCTTTGTTTTATAAAAATTCATTAGCAATGTTTTTCAAACTAATTCCAGAATATGTGCTATATATGCAAATAAGATTATATTTGATAGTATATACCTCATACATTTCAGTGCTTTTATTTTCAGAATGGATACTTGACAGCAAAAAAAAAAAAATTAAGTAAATTACTATTAATTTGTATCTCAAGTAATAAGAAAATGAATTATGCAGCTTACCTGAGAGATAACAATGGCTACAGTTCATACTGTAGCTATGAAAAGAAGTATCACATGAACTATAATTTTAGTAATACCGTGTGGTAGACACCACTTTGGAGACTCAAAGTATATTTTTAAAGACTTTACCATTTGTACCCGGTATGATTCTACAAGAGACTTTTCCGTTTGTCTGTGTTGTTGTTGTTTGTTTCATTTAACTAATTTCTTAGATACTGGGGGCTGTGTAACTAAGAATGTTGAAACTGCAAAAAAAATAGGAATTGCCAATATTGTAAAAAAATAAAATAAAAAATCCTGGAGAAAAATGTGAAATGGGACAAGCTCTTTCAGTGCCCTGGTATCTCCTTCAATTTTTGTATCTCAGTCATCAGTGCCCTGGGCTGCTGCCTTAATTCCTAGGATACTTAGCTACAGACACACTAAAACTTTCCATCCCAATATTTCTTTTTTCCCTGTAACCTAGTTTATACAACTTATGTTTATCACATATCCTATTAACTTTGACTTTCTATTTCCTGTTAGTGAACTGAGATATGTTCTTTAAACCAGAAATCGTTCTTAGTTCTCTAATAGCTGATATCCTGATAGCTCCTGCATATAGCCATACTAAATATAAATACACAGCAAACAAATGGATAAAACTATTATTAATTGGTTATTAATTCATTGGTAATCATGTTAAGAACTGAACCACACCTGTAAAACACAACATGTGCACATGTAGTCTTTTAATTATTTTTTAAAATTAGTTTTTTTCTACACTTTTAATATGTATAAAATTATTACTTATATTTAGAAAAATGCTTAGTGTTTCATAATGAGTGGAATTTCCTGTGGCATAAAGTAAAGTAAAAGTAAAAAGTCACCCAGTCGTGTCCGACTCTTTGCGACCCCGTGGACTATAGCCTATCAGGCTCCTCTGTCCATGGGATTCTCCAGGAAAGGATAATGGAGTGAGTTGCCATTTCCTTCTCCAGGGGAGAAGTTACTGCTGCTGCTAAGTCACTTTAGTCGTGTCCGAATCTGTGCGACCCCATAGATGGCAGGCTCTTCTGTCCCTGGGATTCTCCAGACAAGAACACTGGAGTGGGTTGCCATTTCCTTCTCCGATGCATGAAAGTGAAAAGTGAAAGTGAAGTTGCTCTGTCGTGCCTGACTCTTAGAGACCCCATGGACTGCAGCCTAACTAGGCTCCTCCATCCATGGGATTTTCCAGGCAAGAGTGCTGGAGTGTGGTGCCATTGCCTTCTCCATCCTATATGGCATAGATTAAATAATAAATATTATGAAGTAAAGTACTCTGAATACAAAAGGAAACTGAGCTTTTATAATTAAATTCTTTTAATGAGTGTTTTGTTTTATTGTGTTAGTCTCTTTTCATGGCTTATTTGTTATTTCAGAAACTGAGGAATATTTTATATTTGAATATTTTCCTTTTTGTGTGTGTTCTAATAGTCTCAACTTTTTAAAAGTTTGAGGTAACTATACAGTGATAATGAAATACAATTAAGTTAAATATACTCTTACAGATGAGATATTGCTTTATCTGAGTAAGATTAGGTTTTCCTTTCCTCTGCTTCTTTTTATTTTTACAAAAAATTTCTTGGTTGGAGGGCATATTCATATTAAAATGTAATACACTGAAAATTCTTTAGATGACTGGAGTTTGAGTAATGTTAATAACAGTTCTTTTAATCATGTAGTGATCATGCAGGGATGAAATCTTACTTTTCTCATGATGCTTGAAGGAATCATGCCACAAGAAAATACTTCTGTCTGAATGGCAAGTTCACACCAGTGGGAATCCCAGTGCCTTTTCACTGAAGATTGTGGCTTCCAAGGGGGAAAAATTAAAGACAGTATAATTTATTTTTCTAAACCTATCGTAACATTTTATGTTAGTATAATTTGTGTACATTTTTTTTCTTCCTTCAGTTCAGTTCAGTTAAGTTCAGTCACTCTGTCATGTCCGACTCTTTGTGACCCCATGGACTGCAGCTTGCCAGGCTTCCCTGTCCGTCACTAACTCTGGGAGTTTATTCAGACTCCTGTCCATTGATTCCGTGATGTGATCCAACCATCTCATCCTCTGTCATCCCCTTCTCCTCCTGCCTCAATCTTCCTCAGAATCAGGGTCTTTTCCAACGAGTCACTTCTTCCCATCAGGTGACCAAAGTATTGGAGTTTCAGCTTCAACATCAGTCCTTGCAATGAATATTCAGAACTGATTTCCTTTAGGATGGACTGGATGGATCTCCTTGCAGTCCAAGGGACTCTCAAGTCTTCTCCAACACCACAGTTCAAAAGCATCAGTTCTTCAGTGCTCAGCTTTTTATATAGTCCAACTGTCACATCCATACATGACTACTGGAAAAACCATAGCTTTGACTAGATGGACCTTTGTTGGCAAAGTAATGTCTCTGCGTTTTAATATGCTGTCTAGGTTGGTCATAACTTTTCTTCCAAGGAATAAGCATCTTTTAATTTCATGGCTGCAGTCACCATCTGCAGTGATTTTGGAGCCCCAAAAAGTAAAGTTTATCACTGTTTCCACTATTTCCCCACCTATTTGCCATGGGGTGATGGGACCAGATGCCATGATCTTTGTTTTCTGATTGTTGACTTTCAAGCTAACTTTTTCACTCTCCTCTTTCACTTTCATCAAGAGGCTCTTAAGTTTTTCACTTTCTGTCATAATGGTGGTGTTGTCTGCATATCTGAGGTGTATGCATTTTCTTCCTTAGACAGTTCTTATTTTTAACTTGTGTTTCTTCAAAATTACAGGTAAGGAAAATATCTGTTTTTGTTCCCTGATATTTTCACAGGAAATTTTTATTCTCAGTGTAATATAGCTTTACAAAATTGAATAAAGTGTGATACACAAATTATATAAATGAAGCTGTAGTTTCCCAAGAAATTGTAGCTATTATTCAAGACCAAGGGCACTGGGAAAAATAGTTTATGTTATTTTTCCATCATTGATTGTAAAAGATCAGTTTTTACTTCATATTACATTGAAGGAACTGACCTTAAAAAATAATGTCCATTATTTTTTCCTACAAAAGAAAAAAAGGGTCATATAGCTCATTTCTAGGACATTTTCTAGTCTTATAAAGATATTGCCATATGTTTCTAGGTAAGCATAATCTCATATGCAGTGCCTATCTCAAAATATTTGTTTGTAACCTTTTTTGTGGTTAAATGCCCATACATGGCACAATAAAAAGAGTAACTGAAAACTTTTATTAAGTGACAATTTATAAATTTCTTTTGGAATTGAGTCAGGAACCAATAAAAGGGAGTTGCTGTGAGGGAAGTGTTAAGGGAAAAAAGCTGTTGCCAGAGATCAGCAAGCTCTTTAGTTATGACAGAGGCACTACCTGCCATCAGCTATGACCTTCATTTGAAAGTGTTGACAATGGCAAATAATGCCAGTCAAAGAAGCATAAAGACAAACAGATAATACTTTGACTTCATTTTCTCATCTTGTCATCTGAGCTAATGATAATTGACATGGAGGTCAGCCTGAGTTAGTGCGTGAAGGGCAGAAGCCAAAACCCAAGTACTGCAAAAATGTGACAAATAGATCTAGAATGATAAAAAGGAAGAAATACAGCACAGCACTTTATATGCTGTTGCAGTTTTAAACAGAGTTAACTGTTATTTACAAGTTGGGCACAAAATACGTGAGGCATTTCTCTTTCTAACCATAAAGGAATAACTAGAACTAAAGCTCTTCTTGCTATAAGTAGACAACACTATGAAATATACACAAATTTGGTTTTAGTCATTGGACAACAGGAAGTGATTGCATGTGATCTTTGAGGGAAGATAACTGAATGATGTGAGCTGTATTACTGCTTGGCTTTCTGCTCTTAAGTCATTATGTGTACCGTAGTACAGGGAACAAGACTCATACCAGGGGACAATAATCTCAATTGACTGAGGCAACTGAAATTTGATGGTTAAAGTAATAAAGATGAAGTAGCAGTGAACTTAGAGAAGTTTTAAAAACAATGAATTAATGACCCAGAGGAAGATGTGCCGAGGTCCAGCCCCGGCTGATCCATGGTATTCGAAGGGGAGACGGCATCGGCGACCTATTTATTTATTTATTCATCAAAGATATAAAGAATAATAGAATGAGGATAGCTCAGTAGGAAAATTCAGTGGAGAAAAGAGGCTGAGTAGCTTGGTTTACGCAGAAAATCAATATAACCTGTGACACCAGGTTAGCTCTGACCACGGAGGCCGCAGGCGCCCTCTCGAATAGCGGAAGGAGCCCCACCTTAGACACCTTCTCGAGTGAGTCTTAGAAGCCCAGGCAAATAAATGGTCGCAGAGGATTTCTGCGCTCCAGATGGAGACTCAGCTGGAAATTAAGGAGAAAAATGACATGGGGAGACCAAGCTTTGGTGAGCAAGGCCCGTAGCTTTATTTTCAACAGGGGCTTATATACCCTAAGTTACACATAGAGGATAATAGGGGATGCAAAGTCAGCAGTCTTTGATCCTTATCAAAAAACTAGGGTTTCTATCCTGCAAATTTATCATATACAAATGGTTTAGGTGATTTACATTATCTTCTGGCCAGAAGGCCTATTAACATTTTATGACTCTTGACAAAGACTTATTTTCTCTAAGAGTAATTATTTTAAGGTTTAGTGCCATCTTCCGAAGGTATTAGATAAACTTGCATTCCTATAGGGCGGATGTGTAATGGGTTTACAACAAAGGAAAAAATTTATTACCTTAAGGGTCTGTCTTGCTAACACTAAGGCCACTACTTATTTTTTCTACATACCAACTATATTAATTAATACACATTCAAGGATACAATACAGGGGATGTGGAAACTTGGCAGCAAGCATTGGCTCATCAATGAAATCTTTTACTAGTTTTATTCTGACAGTTTCTAACTCTCTGAGAAGTTCTAAGCTATTTGAATATCTTAAGCTTCCCGTGCCTCCCAAGGCTGGGAGACTGTAAACAATCGTATGCATAGCTGTAGGAGTCCGGGTAAACTTGTCAGGCAAGTTAGAGAGCTATCTGAGGGGTTTGGGTTTAAACACTCCTAATTGCCCAGGAACTTTATTAATTGGAGCTGTAAGTTAACTCTTTGACAGAGAGAGCGAGATGGTGGTAGGGAACAGCCCCCAGTAAAGTCAGAGGTGAGAGCAAAAAGCAATAAAGTAGGCAGACTCTGGTTTTTTGGAGGTAGACGCTCGAGAATATCCAGGGGGACTCCTGAGGCTTGATCCCGCCTTTGCGTATGCCAAGCTTCCTTCCTCATGACCTTTGTCACGAGTGGAATGCCTCACCGGCTCCTGGCAAAGATGAACTAAAGAGACTTTTGATGAAGGTGAAAGAGGAGAGTGAAAAAGCTGACTTAAAGCTCAACATTCAAAAAATGAAGATCATGGCATCTGATCCTATCACTTGATGGCAAATACATGGGGACAATGTGAACAAAGTGTCAGATTTAATTTTCTAGGGTTTCAAAATCAATGTGGATGGTGACTGCAGCCACAAAATTAATAGATGCTTTCTCCTTACAATAATGGCTATGACAAACCCAGATACTGTATTAAAAAGCAGAGATATCTCTTTGCTGGCAAAGGTCTGTATAGTCAAAGCTGTGGTTTTCCAGTAGTCATGTATAGATGTGAGAGTTGGACCATAAAGAAGGCTGAGTGCCAAAGAATCGATGCCCTTGAATTGTGGGGCTAGAGAAGACTCTAGAGAATCTGTTGGACAGCAAGGAGATGAAACCAGTCAATCTTAAAGGGAATAACTCCTGAGTAATCATTGGAAGGACTGATGCAAAAGCTGAAGCTCCAATACTTTGGCTACCTGATGCAAAGAGCTGACTCATTGGAAAAGATCTTGATCCTGGGCAAGACTGAGGGCAAGAGGAGAGAAGGGGGTGACAGAGGATGAAATAGTTGGATGGCATCATCAGATAAATGGACATGAGTCTGAGTCACCTCCTGGAGATAGTGAAGGACAGGGAAACCTGGTGTGCTGCAGTTCGTGGGGTTGCAAAGAGTGTGACATGACTTAGGAAATGAACAACAACAACAGGGCAAGCTCAAGAAATCAAAAATATATGTAATTGGAGAACAAATAAATGAATAATGATCAAATGATTTCAAAATTTTATGAAGAAATAAACCCACAGATACTAGATGCTCAAAAAATCTAAAGATAAATCCAAAGAAAACTGTAGTAAATCTCACTAAATTGAAATTATTGGACTCCTACTTACAGATAACTTGATCCTATATGTAAAAATGTTGAAAGTTGTCACTCCCACCGTTACAAAAAATAAATGCTGAACTACTTTAAAGTGATGACTTTTCTTCCACCCATCAGAAAACTCGGGTTTCAGGGCAAACTACCACCTGATATCTGGTGTTTGTTAATTGGTCAGTCATGTCTGACTCTTAGTGACCCATGGAGCCCACCAAGCTCCTCTGTCCATGGAGTTCACCAGATAAGAATACTGCAGTGTGTTGCCATTCCCTTCTCCAGGGGATTTTCCTAACCCAGGGATTGAACCTGGGTCTCCAAAATTGCAGGCAGTGTCTGAGCCACCAGGGAAATCTGAAGAGTCAGATTGTTTACCAAGTGAATCCAGAGTCACAACCTAGATCCACTTACCTGAAACAGAAACAGCTGAAGACATAAACTGGTAAGACTACTTCAGTGGTGTTTTGATGAATTGCTAGAACCTGGTTATAGACCAGCATGAGAATCACAGACTTCTTGGGGCCACAGTCTTGGGGTTCCCATACAATTTTGTGGATTTTACCTCTAGGAACCACATCAGGTCTCACAGTGAGAGCTGGAAAAGTTCTCCCATGATTATGGCAGGATGGCCAGAATAATCTTGTGAAATATTTCAGATAATTTTTCATAACCAACATCTACTTTTCAATGGAAATATTTATTCCATCTTATTCCAGAATCTTATTCCAGCTGGGGAAAGGGCATATCTTCCACTCCATTTCCTCTAGCCTTTTTATATCTGAGGATTGGGAGAAAACTAAGAAACTCTTGTGAAGTTAATACCCAAGAAACACCAACACATTGATAGACTAATCATAAAATTTCAGAGCACACAACAGCAACAAAATTCTAGTATAATAACAATGAATTATGGCTGCAAGACTCAAGCACTTTTCCTAGAGAAGTGTTTAAAAGACCCAGAGTCAACAAGGGAGATGTAAACAATGACATTAGAAGAATGTGAAGCCTCTGATGTCTACAGTTACAGCAAACATTGAAAGAAGTGAAAGTGTTAGTTGCTCAGTCAAGTCCAACTCTTTGCAACCCCGTGGAATATGGCCCTCCAGGCTCCTTGGTCCATGGACTTCTCCAGGTAAGAATATTGGAATGGGTCACCATTCCTTTCTCCAGGGGATCTTCCTGACCCAGGGATCGAACTCAGTTTTCCTGCGTTGCAGGAAGATTCTTTACCATCTGAGCCACCTGGGAAGGCCAACAAACATTAAACACAGCCAAACTCCTTGGCAGATTAAAATAAAACCTAGTACCAAAGGCCTCTTTACCTCAGTTCCTGTACATCCCATCTGGTTTTTAACAGAAAATCATAAGGAATATTAAAATGCAAGAAAAATCATAGTCAGAAGAGGCAAAGCAGGTATCAGAATAAGACAGATATGGCAAAGCTGTAGGAATTATAGGAAATTTAACATAATGATGATTAATATATAAGGACCCAAAAGTAAAATGCCAACAGCAAGCAGGAACAGATGGGGAATGTAAGCAGAGTGATAGATAAGCAGAGAGATATAAACTCTAAGATAAAGAAAAAGAAATTGGTAGGGGGAAAAAAATGACAGAAATGAAGAACAATTTTGATGGGCAAATCAGTGTATAAAAAATGGCCAAAGAAAGAGGAGTGAGTTTAATGAAAGGCCAATAGAAATTTCCCCTGCTGAAATGTGAAGAGAAAAGAGGATAAAAAAAGCAAAATAGGACATCGAAGTCAGTGGGACAATTTAAATGTGCGACATATGTGCTGTGTTCAGTCACTTCAGTCATGTCCAACTCTTTGTGACCCATGGACTCTAGCCCGCCAGGCTCCTCTGTCCATGGCATTTTCCAGGCAAGAATACTGGAGTGGGTTACTGTGCCCTCCTCTAGAGGATCTTCCCAATTTAGGAATCAAACCCACAGCTCTGGTATCTCCTGCATTGCAGGCAGATTCTTTACCCAGTGAGCCACCTGGGAAGCCCATTAGCACATTAAGACCCCCTAAACCTTGTTTCCATCAGCTTATGGTATCAGAATGTGGAGAAGCAAACCTCCAGATCTGTCTCCTGACTACTTTCATAAGGCATGTAACTGGCCTGTTACCAACTGCACCCAGTCCTCCTGAATGCATGGTTTCTCCAGCCCTGAAGAGCCTTTTAAACAGCTGCTGCAAGTGATATATGCAGTAAGCAAGGGCACCAGTATAAAGACAAACGCTAATTGAATGGTGTTGGAGCAGCATGTCACACAGTCCTGTCAAGCAGAGGATATGACATAAGTGAGGAACAGAACCAGGAGAACTCACGTCCTGGAGCAGGGCTGGTCGGCGCTGCGAGTGGGCTGTGCAGCGGTGTCCTATGCAGGAGCAGGAAGCCAAGACATGCTCTCCGTACCGTGTTTCTACCAAGAAATGGGTAGAGCGGGGTCTGACAGGAAAACGTTCTATCCCTCAGTAAAAACAGAGCATGGTTCATGGTCTCTGAATGCACATTTATGGCATAAAAGAATTTCAATCCTCTGTTTTCGTAAATCAAAAATCTCAAGTCTTTGTGATCGGGTTTCACTTTAACTGGCATTTTATTTGCATATAGTTAAAATACCAAAGAAAAGAAAGAGAAACTGGAATAGAAGAAATATTTGAGGTAATCAAGACCTCTCAAAGTTAGTAATATACACCAAACCATGGATCCAGGAAGCTCAAATAACAGCAGAATAAAAGCAAAACAAAATGCTACCCATAGGAATACTGTATTCAAACTGAAACAAAATCCAGAGAATATTGTGAAAAAAGCCAGAGGAAAATAAAACCTTACCTAGAGAAGTAAAGATAAGCACTGTAGTGGGATTCTTGTCAGTAACTGCAACATAAGTGTTTTTTTGTTGTTGTTGTTTTTTAACAAAACTAGAATTATATATCTAGTGAAACTGTGTTTCAAAAGTGGAAGAGAAATAAATATACTCTCAAGAAACAAAAACTGATGGAATTCTGTCGACTTGCCTGTTAAAATATTAAAAGACATTCTTCAGGCAAAAAGAAATACCTGGATATCTAGATTTATATGAATTTTGTCACATAGGAGAAGGAGAAAATTCAGGTTAAAATATCTTTTATTTCCCTTAATCTTCATATATGTAAAAGTAACCATTTAAAGCAATAGTAGTAACTTCCTGGGCTACTGTACCATAGGAGTAAGTGAAATGGATGATAGTAATATCATAAAGGTTGGAGGGAAGATTAGGGAATGTTCTCTGATAAAGTATGTGAACTACATCTGAAACAGTACGATATTAATTCTCCTTCCTTCAGTTCTTGAAGAGCTGGCCATTCTAGGGTTTAGGACCTGATATCCAAGACACACACGGAGCATCTTTCAGTGCCAGAAAGTAAGGAAGTGCTAAGAAATAAAACCAATGCATCAAAGAGATACAGAAGTTCCCAATCACCAAAGCTGCAACAATTTGAGTCAGAAATTAAATGTATTAGTATTGCATTATAAACCTGAAAGTACAAAATATATACCCATATTGTTTTTCTCAACTTTAATAAACATTTGCATGCCATGAAGAAATACTCAAACATTTAAATTTGTTTTGGATGCTGCAACTGGTGATACAAGCCAAAAACATGAAACAGTTTGGGACTTACATACTAGAGACTGCTGGGGCGAGAACAGGGCAGGCGTCACAAGCAGATCCAGATCTGAGAGAGTCACATGAGGAAACGGGCTCTGGGCTTTTATTGTAATTAGAGGATGGGGTCAGAAGAAGGTCTGGGACTGTGGATTGGGGCTTGCAAGATTTGACTCTTCCATCTGAGCCAAAAGAAAGAGCACCCAGGCTTACTTAGCAACACCCTCCTTCCTTGTGCGAGGAACAAAGGGAAAAGGGAGGTGTGTGGCTTTAAAACTATCAGCAATCAATCACACATCAAAAAATGAAACCAGACTGCTTATCATTCATGAATCCATACTGATACATACAAATGATGAAAAACAATTAAATAAATGAAATGAAGGAGAAGAGACAATTCTGTGTCCAAGAATTCCAAATACTTTTTAAAGATATTTCATCTGCAAAAAGGTAGAAAATGATTCCCCACTCCTTAAGTGTAGAAGAAAGTGTGAGACTTTTTCCAAAGACTGTAATATAGAAAAAGAGAGAAACAAAGAGAACCTTCAGTGTGGAGAACTTTAATATTAGTTTAGGTCTGTGATTAACAGGAAGAACGGAAATTCATGTTGATAATATGCACCTTTGATACGACTTAATCAGAATGGATTTTGCCTCTATGGTCTTTCTTCCTGCAATAACCTCAGTTTAATCAGGAGAATAATATCAGACAAAAGCCAATCAAGGGGAATTCTGCAAATTTTGGTTTTGGTATTGGTATTGTTCTGACAGTTTTGATATTGGTGTTGGTTTGACAAAACTGTCAAACTCATTGAAAGAAAGACTGTCTAAGAAGCTGTCACTGCCAAGAGATGCTGAGGAGATATGATGGTTAATCATGGTGTCCTGGATGGGATTCTTGAACATGAAAAGGACATTTAAGAACATTTTGATTATTTTAATAATATTTGAACATTAATTAATAAAGATGTGTCAATATTGGTTCATTACCTGTAACCGATATACCATACTATAGTAAAATTTTATTAATAGAGGAAACTGGGTGTCAGATATAAGGAAACTGCAGTTTCTAAATTTTTCTGTAAATATATAGCTTTTGAAATGAGGATATTTGTAAAAATAAACAGCAACATTCTAAAAACTTGTGATAAATAGAAAATATTAAAGCTACTAAAGAACAAAGACATGTTATTATTGTACTATTCATCTCTAGAAGGTCCATATTTTAATCTTTCATTTCATTATTTATACATTTCACAATAAACACGTGAACATATTTACAGTAGCTCTTTTAAGGTCTTTATGTGTGTAATTCCATGTGTATATTTCATTGTATCATATCTGTGTTTGTTTCTGTTGACTGACTTTTCTTCTGAGAATGCAAGACATGTGCTTTGTGTGTGCTAAGTTGCTTCAGTCATGCCTAACTCTTTGCGACCCTATCGACTGTAGCCCACTAGGCTTCTCTGTCCGTGGGATTCTTCAGGCAAGAACTGGAGTGGGTTGCCAAGCCCTTCTCCAGGGAATCTTCTTGGCCAGGGATCGAACCTGTATCTCTCATGTCTCCTGCATTGGCAGGCTGGTTCTTTACCATTAGCACCACCTGGGAAGCCCATGCAGGACATATTTCCCTGTTTCATCATATATTCTTGAATTGGATGCTGGATATTATAAACTTTACATTTTGGAGAACCAGATTTTATTGTTTTAAGATTGTCAGAGTTTGTCTGGCAGATAAGTTATTTGGAGATAAAATAAATCCGTTCAAGTTGGGCGTTTACATAGCATGAAGGCAGTTACAAAGACTAATAGAGTGTTGCCAAGAAAATGCACTGGTCATAACAAACACCCTCTTGCAACAACACAAGAGAAGACTCTATACATGAACATCACCAGATGGTCAACACCGAAATCAGATTGATTATGTTCTTTGCAGCCAAAGATGGAGAAGCTCTATACAGTCAGCAAAAACAAGACCAGGAGCTGACTGTGGCTCAGATCATGAACTCCTTATTGCCAAATTCAGACTTAAATTGAAGAAAGTAAGGAAAACCACTAGACCATTCATGTATGAACTAAATCAAATCCCTTATGACTATACAGTGGAAGTGAGAAATAGATTTAAGGGCCTAGATCTCATAGATAGAGTACCTGATGAACTATGGAATGAGGTTCATGACATTGTACAGGGATCAAGACCATCCCCATGGAAAAGAAATGCAAAAAAGCAAAATGGCTGTCTGGGGAGGGCTTACATATAGCTGTGAAAAGAAGAGAAGTGAAAAACAAAGGAGAAAATGAAAGATATAAACATCTGAATGCAGAGTTCCATAGACTAGCAAGGAGAGATAAGAAAGCCTTCTTCAGCAATCAATGCAAAGAAATAGAGGAAAACAACAGAATGGG
The DNA here is from genome assembly GCF_029378745.1 of Bos indicus. NCBI lineage: Eukaryota > Metazoa > Chordata > Mammalia > Artiodactyla > Bovidae > Bos > Bos indicus. The sequence continues at coordinate 53,101,760 of NC_091780.1, read as the reverse complement.
AAAGACTAGCGGTATCTTCAAGAAAATTAGAGACACCAAGGGAGCATTTCATGCAAAGATGGGCTCGTTAAAGGACAGAAATGGTATGGACCTAATATAAGAGAAGGTATTAAGAAGAGATGGCAAGAATACACAGAAGAACTGTACAGAAAAGATCTTCATGACCCAGATAATCACGATGGTGTGATCACTGACCTAGAGCCAGACATCCTGGAATGTGAAGTCAAGTGGGCCTTAGAAAGCATCACTATGAACAAAGCAAGTAGAGATGATGGAATTCCAGTTGAGCTATTCCAAATTCTGAAAGATGATGCTGTGAAAGTGCTGCACTCAATATGCCAGCAAATTTGGAAAACTCAGCAGTAGCCACAGGACTGGAAAAGGTCAGTTTTCATTCCAATCCCAAAGAAAGGCAATGCCAAAGAATGCTCAAACTACCACACTATTGCACTCATCTCACATGCTAGTAAAGTAATGCTCAAAATTCTCCAAGCCAGGCTTCAGCAATATGTGAACCATGAACTTCCTGATGTTCAAGCTGGTTTTAGAAAAGGCAGAGGAACCAGAGATCAAATTGCCAACATCCACTCATGGAAAAAGCAAGAGAGTTCCAGAAAAACAACTATTTCTGTTTTATTGACTGCCAAAGCCTTTGACTGTGTGGATCACAAGAAACTGTGGAAAATTCTGAAAGAGATGGGAATACCAGACCACCTGATCTGCCTCTTGAGAAATTTGTATGCAGGTCAGGAAGCAACAGTTAGAACTGGACATGGAACAACAGACTGGTTCCAAATAGGAAATGGAGTATGTCAAGGCTGTATATTGTCACCCTGCTTATTTAACTTCTATGCAGAGTACATCATGAGAAACGCTGGGCTGGATGAAGCACAAGCTGGAATCAAGTTTGCCTGGAGAAATATCAATAACCTCAGATATGCAGCTGACACCACCCTTATGGCAGAAAGTGAAGAGGATCTCAAAAGCCTCTTGATGAAAGTGAAAGTGGAGAGTGAAAAAGTTGGCTTAAAGCTCAACATTCAGAAAACGAAGATCATGGCATCCGGTCCCATCACTTCATGGGAAATAGATGGGGCAACAGTGGAAACAGTGTCAGACTTTATTTTTCTGGGCTCCAAAATCACTGCAGATGGTGACTGCAGCCATGAAATTAAAAGATGCTTACTGCTTGGAAGTAAAGTTATGACCAACCTAGATAGCATATTCAAAAGCAGAGACATTACTTTGCCAGCAAAGGTCTGTCTAGTCAAGGCTGCGGTTTTTCCTGTGGTCATGTATGGATGTGAGAGTTGGACTGTCAAGAAGGCTGAGCACTGAAGAATTGATGCTTTTGAACTGTGGTGTTGGAGAAGACTCTTGAGAGTCCCTTGGACTGCAAGGAGATCCAACCAGTCCATTCTGAAGGAGATGAGCCCTGGGATTTCTTTGGAAGGAATGATGCTAAAGCTGAAACTCCAGTACTTTGGCCACCTCATGCGAAGAGTTGACTCATTGGAAAAGACCCTGATGCTGGGAGGGATTGGGGGCAGGAGGAGAAGGGGACGACAGAGGATGAGATGGCTGGATGGCATCACTTGATGGACGTGAGTCTGGGTGAACTCCGGGAGTTGGTGATGGACAGGGAGGCTTGGCATCCTGAGATTCATGGGGTCGCGAAGAGTCAGACACAACTGTGATTGAACTGAACTAAACTGAACTGAAGGCAGTTACAAATCACTCTAAAGTGAGGTGTTGCAGAATGTTCTCAGTGATTAATGAGGACATTCCACTCAGTCTGGTTGAACATAAAGCGTCTCTATCTCTGTATGGAATTGGAATGTTACTAAGCAGAATTCAAGTTGATTCCATGACTCTAGTGAAGATCATCCGAAGTATACACAGTTTAGTATTAATCACAGACTCAAGAGAAACACTATGCATATTTCTGTAGTAATTTCTCTATACAGTACTGCAAGTTGTCCTTCATATTCCATATTCAGACATCTAGACCTCCAAATCTTTCTATTCAAATCACCAAGACCTCTAACTTTTGCTTGGACCCTCTAACCTGCACTGGATTATTAATTGTGAATGTTGGAAATAATTTGGGCCATGAAATTGACATCATTTGTTTTATTATCCTGTATCAGGTGTCACAATCTTGTGCTATCTATTGTTGAATTTCAAAATAACAGTTGTCTTGTGTATTGTGTACTGTATTTTTGTTGTTTATGCATGGAGGGTACTAGTCCTAGTTATATTATAATGGATGAGAACAGAAATTTCTCTGATTAAATGTTATTTAATATTCATAAAATTAAATATTTCTTAAAATCTGAACTCTCTTAAGTTTCATTTGCATGCTCTTGAGAGAATTGGTCATAACTTCTTTAAGTGTTACAAAGGAGTAATGCTCCATTGTAAATTATTTCCCACAGTGAACTTTTTAAGATATCTTACATTCCCAGGATAAACTCTGATAATGTATTGCCATTTTTAATATTGTCCAATTTGCGTTATTGATATTGTATTTAAGGTTGTTGCATCTGTATTCATGACAGAAATTTGGAAATTTCTTTCCTCTGGAGTCCATTTACAATTTTTATACCATTGTTATCCAGGCCTCATAAATTGGCTTGGTATGTGTTCTTTCTTGAACTGTTTCCCTTGAAGTATGTGCAAAATATTGAAGTTATTTATATCTTAAGTATTCAAAATAAATCTTAAGTGGAATCATCTGGATTTCTCTTTTAGAAAAATATTTAATAATTGCTTCAATTTCTTTACTACCACTATAGTTATTCAGTGCAGCAGATGCTGTTCTGTGTCAGCCAATTTTCCCTTCATGACAGAATGACTGAACTGCCTGCTGTGCTTCTGTCAACCTCAAGCAGTCAGCCCTCTTATGATATTACCCTCAACTAAAGAGAACTGCTTCACCAACCTCATCCCTTCTTCTCAAGGGCAGCTAGAGTTAATATCTATTCAATGTCTGATCTGTTACCCCAACTGGAACAAGTGTGTAGTGTCATTCTTTCTTCAAAGCTCCCCTAACTCCTAGCTGACTTGTGACTATGTCTTTTCCTCCCCAACTTTGCTTTCTTCTTTTTCAGCACAGATGTTGGTTCCAACATATATGTGCAAAAATTGTCCTGTCAACTAATGTCCACCTCTGGGTCTTCTTTCTGAGGAAAGCACAGTCCAAATGTGGGTATCCCATTGGTCCGAGAAAGTTGATTCTAAAATGGGATCTGGGATCTGTACCTCTTCTTCCTTTGTGGTGATAATGACCATATTACTGGAAGTAGGTGAATTACTGATAGCTCCTGGCATAAAAGTTCAATTGTTAAACTCTCAATTATAGTGAGATGAGTTGTTATATGAATGGAAGCAATTGCACTAGAAATTTATATTTAGAAAATGAAAGAAATAATAATTACAAGCCCAATAGAATAGTATGACCAATCCTGAAGTCAGGTGATGTTCTACAGAAAGTTTTAAGGGTCTGATGCTGGTTAATCACTAGGTAAAACAAAATATGAAAGCCAAATGGTCCACATGGTCTCATATCAAGTGTCTTTATTTCCTGCAGCCAAAATCAGAGAGGACTTGAGCATCCCATATTTCAGACTGTTTTGGCCTAGCACCAGGATTCTTACTAGAATGACTTTTCTCTGTAAATTGACAGAGTTTCCTGAAATTTCTAATTATTTTCCTAAATTATATCTCATATTTATTATTTTTGCTTAATGAATCTGAATACTGCTAGGTCTCTTTGTTACATGAGGCTGGGGACGTATCTTTCACCCTTTTTCTTCACATTATGTGGTGTAATTTTTCTAAGTGGGGTGGCTGAAAGAACTGGAACATTGATGTGAAGAGCCACAGATTTTGTCACCACAGTTCTCTAGGGGAGCAGTTCATTCCTCAAATAAAGATATGCTTTGACCAGTAAACCACTAAAAGAATAGTGGTTTATTCTCTTTGTTATTCTCTGAGTTTATATCACAACCATTTTTTAGTACTTATTCTTTATAGCACCAATTCCTAAAACATAAGGCCTGATGTTTAATGAGTTGTAATAGTAATGGTCCCATTATACTCTCTCCTCACAGAATTAAGGGCATGAATATACATTGCAGTCTTCTTATACTATGGGATAAACCATTGTCTTCTATACCTTACACTTTTGTAAAATGGGGATAAAAATGAGGAATCTGAGTTTATAAAAATATGTTGAAGACAAAATATGAGATAATACCAGTGATATGATCAGCAATACAAACAGCATAATGGAGATAAACAGTTCCCCTAAGATATGTTTTGAACAGGAAAGTGATGAAATTCTACCATTTTTTGTTTCCTATTTCAGCTGGGGAAGAAGTACTCTAAGACTTAAATCTGGATCTATTTAAGATATATGGCAAAACCAATACAATATTGTAAAGTTAAAAAATAAAATTAAATTAAAAAAAAGATAATAATAAACTAAATTTCTAAACATCAGATATATATTATTATTTTTAATCATGTATACCTATATTTTGTTTACCAAAAATGTCATTTTTGTTAGCATTAAAAAAAAAAAAAAAACAGCAACCACAAAGGTAAGGTTTTATTAAGAGAGTTGAATTTTACATGCAAAAGAGAGTCAGAATTTAATATTTGTTTTGGAATTTCACTACTAAGAAAGAAGCTCATGGAGTTTGAATTTTAATAGAAAACCAAGCCTAAGCAAAATGTCAAATGAATGAGGTAAAGAAAATATTTTGATAGTATATACCTTATTAGGAACATATATAGATATAAATTAAGCATGGGAAAATATGGTATATGTCACCAATGAAATGCAAGTTTCATACTTGTTAGAATGACCAAAACCCAGAACACTGACAATACCATATGCCGGTAAGGGTGTAGAATAATAGCAATCCCATTCACTGCTGATGGAAATACAAAATGGTGTCACCGCTTTAGAAAACTATATAACTGGACTAAATGTATGAGGCCAGTGTTGAGCAAAGTAGTACAGATCTGATTCTTGAAAAATATATATTGTAAACCCTGTCATCACTGCAGCTTTCTGTGTTGAAGCTACTTGTCTGCTGTGATAAAGGCACTGGAGACCAAGTAGAATGGTAAACTCACAGAAATGAAGTGGTAGAGATGGGGAGTGTGGGCCTCTGGTGAACCTTGAATTTTTAGGCAAGTTGTCAGAGAAGAGACAGTCCTAGATAAGTTTTAGATAACTCTCTGGCGATTTGTCAAAAGACCTCAGCCATTACTGGCTATATTGGTGGAAGACTGGAGTCCACAAGGCCTTGAAGAGATTCCTGCCATGGCATAAGAGCTGAGCACTAATATCAAGTAAAATTCCAGTAAAGCCAAGCTTTCAGGGTAATGACCGCCTTATAGATCATTATACTGAATTCAAAGCAGGGAGAAACTTGCTTTAGTAATTTAGAAAACTTTAAAAGGACCATTAGAAAATACAGCATTCAAACCAAGCACTTCAATAAGTTGAATATATCATAAACTATTAGATATTAGAAGCAAGAAAATGTGACTGATGATGAAGAAAAGTTATCAATAGAAACATACTCTGTGACAATTCATACATAATTATCAGCAGGAAAATACTTATGCATATATTATAAATATATTCAAGAACTTGAGACATTCATGGTGAGTGAAATGATGAGATATTTCAGGAGAAAAGGAAACTTAAATTCCAGAACTGAAAAGTGTAATATCTGAAATAGTTTTCTTGATCAATTTAACAGATAAGACATTCTGAGGGTAAAATGTATTAGGTAAATTCTAGACAGATCAATGGAAATGATTAAGAAGAAAAGAGAAAAATGATTGAAAATATGAATAGATTGAAATGAATGCCAATGACCAATGAAACAGCAAATGAATTAAAATGTAATCTATTATGTTTTAAAATATAATAATAATTTGTACTTGACTCCCAGAGAAATATGAAAAAGTAATGGTTCACTTAAAATAGTTTGTAAAATAATAGCAGCTTTTACAGTGTTGTGTTGTGTGTTAGTCGTTCAGTCACGTCTGACTCTTTGCCACCCCATGAACTGAGGGCCGCTAGGTTCCTCTGTCTATGAGATTCTCCCAGACAAGAATACTGGAGTGGATTGCCATGCTCTTCTCCAGGGGATCTTCCTGACCCAGGGATTGAAACCTTGTCTCCTGCATTGCAGGCAGCTTCTCTACTGTCAGCGACCAGGGAATAACATTAGTTTGCAAATCCAAAATTCTCACTGAAACCCAATCAAAACAAATCACTCATAGGCATTCTCATAGTACTACTGGCAGCATTCAAATATGAAGAGAAAATATTTAAACATTCAAGAGAAAAAAATAGATATTATACAGCGAGTGACTTTTTAGTAGCAACAATGAAATTAAGAAGATTCATGTCTGTGTATGGCAAAAACTATCCCTTTATTGTAAAGTAATTATCCTCCAATTAAGACAATGGGAGGAAACACTTAAAGGGTAAATAAAATTTGTCAACCCAGAAAAATTTCTTAACATATTAAAGTGAGATAGAGTCAGTTTCAGATAAAATATAGTTGAGAAATTTTAGATTCAGCAGACTTATGTTAGTTAAAGAAAGCACTTTAGACTAAAAATTACAAAAAAAAATTGTAAGCTTGCTTCCATAGGACAGAATGAAGAGCAAAAAAATGATTAATATTTGAGAAGAGGTTAAATCCATCTTTTATTTCAATTACTTTATTGAAAGAAAACTAACTGTAAAACAAAATTAATAGTATTTTGTGTGGTAACTTACAAAAATAGACATAAAATACAAGACAGTGTTGGCTTATCCTCTCAGGCATGGATTTGGTTTTAATGCCAGTTAAGCCTTCATTAGGGCTTCCTTGATAGCTCAGTTGGTAAAGAATCCTCCTGAAATGCAGAAGACCATGCTTTGATTCCTGGGTCAGGAAGATCCGTTGGAGAAGGGATAGGCTACCCACTCCAGTATTCTTGGGCTTCCCTTGTAACTCAGCTGGTGAAGAATTTGCCTGCAATGCGGGAAACCTGGGTTCAATCCCTGGATTAGGAATATCCTCTGGGGAAGGGAAAGGGTACCCACTCCAGTATTCTGGCCTGGAGAATTCCATGGACTGTATAGTCAGTTGGGGTCACAAAGAGTTAGACATGACTGAGCAACTTTCACTTCACGTCAAGCCTTAATTGGGGCTTCCCTTGGGGCTCAGCTGGTAAAGAATCCGCCTGCCATGTGGGAGACCTGGGTTCGTTCCCTGCGTCGGGGAGATACCCTAGAGAAGGAAAAAGGCTACCCATGCCAGTATTCTGGCCTGGAGAAGTCCATGGACTGTATAGTCCATGGGATCACAAAGAGTCCAACATGACTGAGTGACTTTCACTTTCACTTTCAAGCCTTCATTAGCGTTACTACATAGGGGCAAACAGAATTTCTGATACGAAAACAGTGTCTCTTATGACATGGAATTCATTCGGTAGACTGACATCAGAGGAAAGAGGTTCTTTAGTGGGTCCATTATGATGTGATCCATTGGTTGTCCGGAATAAGTCTTCCTCATATAGCAATGGAAACTGCCATAGAAAGCAGCTTTGAATGACAACTAAGGAAGAAATTCTAGGAAAAGATGGATTTCATTTTTCAATATGCACTGTGCAATATAGGTTGTTGTTGTTCAGTCATTAAGTCATGTCCAGCTCTTTGCAACCCCATGGACTGCTGCTTGCCAGGCTTCCCTGTCCTTTACTGCCTCCCAGAGTCTGCTCAAACTCAGGTCTGTTGTTCTGATAATGTCATCCAACTATTTCGTTTTCTATTGTCCTCTTTCCTCTTGGCCTCAGTCTTTCCCAGCATCAAGGTCTTTTCCAATGAGTCAGCTCTTTGCATCAGGTGGCCAAAGTATTGGAGCTTCAGCTTCAGCATCAGTCCTTCCAATGTATAGTCAGTATTGATTTCCTTTAGAATTGGCTGGTGTGATCTCCTTGCTGCAAGGGATTCTCAAATCTCTAGCACCACAGTTTGAAAGCATCAATTCTTCACCGCTCAGCCTTCTTTATGGTCCAACTCTCACATCTGAACATGACTACTGGAAAAAAAAACCATAGTTTTGACTATAGGGACCTTTGTCTCAAAGTGATGTCTCTGCTTTTTAATATGCTGCCTAGGTTTGTCATGGGTTTACCCCATGGTTCAACAGTAAAAACATCTGCCTGTAATGCAGGAATTGAAGGAGATATGAGTTTGATCCCTGCGTTGGGAAGATCCTCTAGAGGAGGGCATGGCATCGCACTCCAGTATTCTTGCCTGGAGCATCCCATGGACAGAGTAGCTTGGCTGGCTACAGTCTGTGGGGTTGTCTCATGGACAGATTCGAACACGACTGAAGCGACTTAGCGCACACACATACACAGGTTCATCATAGCTTGTCTTCCCAGGAGCAAGCATCTTTTAATTCATGGCTGCAGTCACTGTCCACAGTGACTTTGGAGCCAAAGAAAATAAAGTCTGTCACTTTTTGCATTTTTTCCCCGTCTATTTGCCATGAAGTGATGGCACTGGATGCCATCATCTTAGTTTTTTGAATGTGATTTTTAAGCAAGCTTTTTCACTCTCATCTTTCACCTTCATCAATAGGCATTTTATGGTCCAACTCACTTCCTCTTCATTTTCTGCCTTTAGAGTGATATCATCTGCATATCTGAGGTTGACATTTTCCCTGGCACACTTGATTCCAGCTTGTGATTTATCCAACTCAGCATTTCACATGATGTACTGTGCACATAAGTTAAATAAGCAGGGTGACAATATACAGTTGTGTCATACTCCTTTTCCAATTTTGAACTGGTCCATTGTTCCATGTCCATTTCTAACTGTTGCTTTTTGACCTGCATACAGGTTTCTCAGGAGGCAGGTAATATGGTCTGGTATTCCCATCTCTTGAAGAATTTTCCACAGTTTGTTGTGATCTACATAGTCAAAGGCTTTAATGCAATATAGGTACATTGCACTATATAAGTACACATGTGTCTAGGGAAAAGGGAGAGAATTCTTATTGACCTGCTAGGGTTATAAGTTTGGAAGTTCTGATTTTCCATGTGCTTGACATGTGCTTGGCAATGGATACAAAAAGCATTCCATTGAACTATAAGCTATAGCTTCCATCTGAGCACATTGGACTTCTATCCAGGGACCCACAGGTGAAAGAGGATTACCATTTTGATAACTGACCCTGATCAGCAGGATGCTATAGGCTACTTTCACAAAAAATGAGACGATGGAACATGTGTGGAAATGCCAGCTTTACTCGTGCTCCTCCTGTTCCTCTTTTTACCTGTGATTGTACAAATATAGCAACTGTAGCTTGAGATGACCAAGTGATACCAAAGCCCCAGACTCTCTAGGAAGGAGGGGGTAGTCCCATCAAAGCCAACACTTTCTAAGGTGATAACTGGAGGGGAGGGAAATTTGTAATAGATGACGCAGAAGACAGTCATAAGTATTAAATGCTGAGGCCAACTGCAACAAAGGGTGCTATATTACCCTCACGGTTACCTTCTTCTGAATTTATCCTCAGGAAGATAGCTCCACAGGAAGTATGGATGAGCTCCTCCACAATTCTCTGTAGAAAGGGGTGGGCTTTATTGGCCAATGAATGTGCCCTACTTAGGTCTTTTGGCAAAAAAGCCTACTTCAAACAGTGTTGATAGTGGAATCCGTGGACATCTAGACAGATTATTTTCCATTGAATTCATTAAAAAGTTGACAACATATATGATTTGAATATGTTTGAGCAAAGCAAGTGTAGAGAAAAAAACAGCTAAACAGGATACTTGGAATTATTAAAGTAAAAAAAGGAAAATAACAGATTGAAGAGCTATGAAACTCCTATAACCCATTCAGTCAGGAAGTGATTAATATCCACTACAGGTCAGTGGGTATAGTAACGAAGAATAAAGTGCAAGACTAGTTTATCAGTAGCTAAAGAAAAGCAAATTCAATGTGGAGAAGAGTTCACTGAAGTGCTTATTGTATCATCATAAATGCTACCAATGTTTTAAATACTATTATGTTATAAAAACATGGAAAGGTGACAGAGGATCCATTTCTGAGAGAAAAACAGATATGGAATAAATTTAGGGGACAAAATTTTGGGCATATCAGTGAATGTGAAAGTTCAAGAAAAATAAAGTATATCATCAATATGCAAATTTTTAATAAAATATGACATAATGGACCAATGTATTAAAGTCTACTAAAACCAATTATCACAAATAATGACAGGACTGTGATGCACTGGATGTGCAAAAGAGGGGTAAAGTGAGGTAGAAAGAAAAGCACATAAAATGGTGCAGTGATTTATCTTTATCAGCACCTCGGAAGACAGCAGGTTACAAATAGCTAGCTCATATTGCAAGCAATTTAAACAATTCCCTAAATATAATAGCAGCAAGATGAGTTTGTTTGGAACCTCAATTCAGATCAAATATGTAGACAATCTATCATAATTATTTATGCCACCATCATCTTTTATGTTGACATATGCTGAAAACCTGTTCCCTAAAGTGATCATTCTGAACTAAATACTTCGGAGTCAGCCAAAAATAAATATACCTGCATTGAGTATTATGTAATATATATCTTCAAAAATGGCTTTTGAATTGTGAAATAATGGAGCAAGAGAATTAACTAGTAGTTTGTCCTCTTGGGTTTGAAATTTTCTTTGAAGCTTGTGTAATTTAACCACTTAACCTCTGAGCTTGTCTTACCTCATTTGTAAAATGGAAATAATAACTCTGCCCTGAAAGCATTTGAAAATTAAAGGCTTCATCATAATTAATGTTATTCATTTTAATATGTCGAATTAATGCAGCATGGCCACTTAAAGTAGGGAACTGCAAATAACATTATATTGAATTTTACCTAATTAAATTTGGCTAAGAAAATGACACAATTTCATATGTGAAATTATCCTTTCAAACTGATAGAAGAGCATGTTCATTGTAAGAGTCTAATGGTCTGAATCTGATGTATGTATTAAATATGTTATATTCATAATATATATCTATATATATGGTATGTATTATATACAGATATGTCTGTTGAATTTAAATATGGAGTAAATTAACATTTACACACATGTAAAATAAAACTAAATATGAATACTAAAAAGCCTGGGAAATCAGAGGAAAATAATTAAAAGTATGTTTAAATACTATTTTTATGCCATTAGTATGAGTAATAAAGTTAAGTAGAATTGCATCTGGGTAAGTAGTATTTTAAAAAAATAGTGTGGTTTTTTGGGGACTTAACTTCTGATAAGTTTCCTCACCAGAAAAATAAAAAGATGAATATTTTCTTTAGGAACAAGGGAATGACTCAATGTCTGAAAGGTTCAAAGATTGATGGTAGTTGGCAGTCAAAAAAGTTACCTTATCTTACTTCATGTTAACTTAAGGACACATAAAGATGAAAAGTTTGTAAAGATTATAGTGGACTTCACCAGGAAGATGAATTACCTTATATTATTTTTTAGCAATAAGATTCTGAAAATCATTGAGAAAGACGCTCAGGGCATTGCACACTTTATTTTACTGCTTTGGAACAAACATCAACTCTCATCCAAAAAGTAAAGACTTTTCACCTTCCAATTGATAAGTTTCACAAACACCTGTCAGAGCAAATGTATTTTCTTTCTCTCTTTCTAAACCGTTTCTTTTTCTCTTTTAAATTGAGGTATTGTTGATTTACAGTGTTATGTTATCTACAGGTATACATCAAAGTGATTCACATATAAAGTATATATATATATATTCTTTATATATATTCAGATATAAAGAATATATATATATATATTCCTTATCAAATGATTTTCTCTTATTGATAAATATTGAGTTAAGTTCCTTGTGCTATGCAGTAGATCCTTGTTGATTATCTATTTTGTATATAGTAGGGTGGATGCTGCTGCTGCTGCTGCTAAGTTGCTTCAGTCGTGTCCAACTCTGTGCGACCCCAGAGATGGAAGCCCACCAGGCTCCCCCGTCCCTGGGATTCTCCAGGCAAGAACACTGGAGTGGGTTGCCATTTCCTTCTCCAGTGAATGAAAGTGAAAAGTGAAAGGGAAGTCGCTCAGTCGTGTCCAACTCTTAGCGACCCCATGGACTGGAGCCTACCAGGCTCCTCCATCCATGGGATTTTCCAGGCAAGAGTACTGGAGTGGGGTGCCACTGCCTTCTCCGAGTAGGGTGTATATGGTAATATCAAACTCCTAACTTATCCCTCCCACCTTTCCCCTTAGATACCCATGTTTGCTTTATTTTTCTGTGGTTCTATTTCTGTTTTGTATATAAGTTCATTTGTATCATTTTTCTTTTAGATAGATTCCACATGTAAGCAGTATAATATGATGTTTTTCTTTGTCTTGTTAATTACTTCACTGAGTACAATAATCTCTAGGTCCATACATGTTGATGCAAATGATATTATTTCATTCTTTTTTATGGCTGAATAAAATCCCATTATATAAATATACCACATCTTTATGCATTTCTTTGTTGATGGACATTTAGGGTGATTCCATGTCTTTGCTATTCTGTATAAGGCTTCAGTGAATATCAGGATGTGTTTATCTTTCCATATGATGGCTTTCCCCAGATATTATTGTTCAGTTGCCCGGTTTTGTCCAACTCTTTGCAACCGCATGGACTGCAGCATGCCAGGCCTCTCTGTTCCTCACCATCTCCCAAAGTTTGCCCAGGTTCATGCCCATTGCATTTGTGATGGCATCTAGCCATCTCATCCTCTGATATCATCTTCTCCTTTTCCCTCAATCTTTCCCAGCATCAGGGACTTTTCCAATGAGTCAGCTGTTTGCAACAGATGACCAAAAACTCCAGTGGAGTTTTAGCTTCAGCATCAGTCCTTCCAACGAGTATTCAGGGTTGATTTCCCTTAAGGTTGATTGATTTGATCTCCTTGCTGTCCAAGGGACTCTCAGGAGTCTTTTCTAGCAACAGTTAGAAGGCATCAATTCTTTGGCATTCTACCTTATTTTTCCTCATATATGGAAACACAAAATACTTTGAATAGCCAGAGCAATCTTGGTAAAGAAAAATGAGGCTAGAGAAATCAGGTTCCCTTACTTTAGGCTATACCACAAAACTACAGCAGTTAAAACAGTGTGGTACTGGCACAAAAACAAACATAGATCACTGGAACAGGATATGAAGCTCAGAAATAAACCGATGTACATATGGGAAATTAATCTTTGACAAAAGAATCAAGAATATACAATGGAGAAAGGATGGCCTTTGCAATAAGTGGTATGTAGAAAACTGACTAGCATCCTGTAAAATAACAAAAATAGAATATTCTCTAACACCATACACAAAAATAAACTCAAAATAGATTAAAGACCTAAATGTGACAGCAGATACTATAAAGCTCCTAGAGGAAAGGATGGGCAGAATACCCTTTGACATTAATTGCAGCAGTGTCTTTTTGGATCCTTCTCCTACAATAATGAAAATAGAAACAAAAATAAACAAGTGGGACCTAATTAAACTTAAAAGCTTTTTACACAGCAAAGGAAACCATAAACAAAACAAAAAGATCACTTACCAAATGGAAGAAGATATTTGAAAAGTATTTGAATAAGGAATTAATCTTCAAAATATGCAAAAAATTCATATAACTCAATATTAAAAAAAATAAAAAATGATCAGAATATCTAAATAGACATTTCTCCATAAAAGACCTGCAGATGGCCTAAAGGCACATGAAAATATGCTCTAATCACTGATTAGAGAAATGCAAATCAAAACTATAATGAGGTATTTATTACCTGACATCCATCAGAATGGCCATCATCAAAAAGTTTCTTTTTGATGGTTAACATAGATTATTCTCTAAAAATATGTTTTATGTTAAATAGATGTATGTCTCTTGACAGTTTTTGAGTTCCCAATACCTCATTAGTTTAGTACTATTTGTTGGCAGGTTGGAGCAATTTAAACACTTTACAGTTATTACAATTTCTCTTGAATGGAAAGGTAATATCTAAATAGAGCCTTCTTACTTTTTATTTTCTTTACTGTATTAAAGATAGCAAGATCTAAACAAGGTATGCTTTATCACTGTGGTGTCTTAAATAAATCTGAATTTGGCAGTAAATATTTTGATACTTATTGTGCATTTAAGTAATGTGTTTTTTTTCACACACTAATTTTAATCTACATTAACTTGAAAAGAATTAAATTGGAAGGTCAACTTTAATTTATGGATCACTAAGTGGATTTGACAAGTTTGATTATGACATTTAACCTGCAAAGGGGTAACAGAATCAGGGACTAAAATGATAAATGGTTCCCTGTAAGCAAATTACAAACGTTTTCACAACAATTGTGTTAGAGTTGTATTCCTTGTCTCTTTTGTCAAATTGCAAAACCTTTTTAATTACATCTGACTTTGTCTTATGCTCCATTGTACATAAATATAAAGAATGCTTTGATTAAATTTGTTTTTAAATATAGTATAAATGAATAGTATGTCAAAGATTTTTTTAAGTTCAAAACCTAGTTGTTTTTTTTAACAGTTTTAATTGAAGAATAATTGCTTTACAATATTGTATTGGTTTCTGCCATACATTAACATGAATCAGCCATAGATATGCATATATCCTCTCCCTCTTGAGCCTCCCTTTCACCTGCCACCCCATCCCACCCCTCTAGGTTGTTACAGAGCCCTCATTTTAGTTCCCCAAATCATACAGCAAATTCCCACTGGCTATATATTTTACGTATGATACTGTATATACTTCCATGCTTCTCTCTCCATTCATCTCACCCTCTCCTTCCCACTCTGTGGCCACAAGTGTGCTCTCTATGCCTGCATCTCCACTGCTGCCCTGAAAATAGGTTCATCATTATCATCTTTCTAGATTCCATATACATGTGTTAATATACAAAATCTGTTTTTCTCTCTCTGACCTACTTCACTTTGTATAATAGACTCTAGGTTCATCCACCTCATTAGAATAGACTCAAGTGTATTCCATTTTATGACTGAGTAATATTCCATTGTATAAATGCACCATATCTTCATCCATTAATCTGTCAATGGACATCTAGGTTGTTTCCATGTCCTGCTGCTGCTGCTGCTAAGTCGCTTCAGTCGTGTCCGACTCTGCGACCCCATAGATGGCAGCCCATTAGGCTCCACCGTCCCTGGGATTCTCCAGGCAAGAACACTGGAGTGGGTTGCCATTTCCTTCTCCAATGCATGAAAGTGAAAAGTGAAAGTGAAGTCGCTCAGTCGTGTCTGACTCTTAGCGACCCCATGGACTGCAGCCCATCAGGCTCCTCCGTCCATGGGATTTTCCAGGCAAGAATACTGGAGCGGGGTGCCATTGCCTTCTCCGTTCCATGTCCATGTCCTAGCTATTGTAAATAGTGCTGCAATGAACACTGGGGCACAAGTATATTTTGCAGTCATGGTTTCCTCAGGGTATGTGCCCAGTAGTGGGATTGTTGGGCCATATGGTAGTATTATTCCTAGTTTTTTTCATAAGGCATCTCCATACTGTCTTCTATAGTAGCTGGATCAATTTACATTCCCATTAACAGTGCAGGAAGGTTCTCTTTTCTCCATACCCTTTATAGCATTTATCGTTGGTCGATTTTTTGATTATGGCCATTCTGATCAGCGTGAGGTGATATCTCATTGTAGTTTTGATTTGCATTTCTCTAATAATAAATGATGTTGAACACTTTTTTCATGTGTTTATTAGCCATTTGTATGTCTTCTTTGGAGAAATGTCTCTTTAGGTCTTCTGCCCACTTTTTGATTGAGTCGTTTGTTTTTCTGGTATTCAGTTGCATGGACTGGTTTTATATTTTGGAAGTTAATCCTTTGTCAGTTGTTTCATTTATTATTCTTCCCTCCCATTCAGAGGGTTTTCTTTTCACCTTGTTTATAGTTTCCTTTGCTGTGCAAAAAGCTTTTAAGTTTAATTAGATTCCACTTGTTCATTTTTGGTTTTATTTCCATTACTCTAGGTGGTGGGTCATAGAGAGTCTTGCTGTGAGTTATATCATAGAGTGTTCTGCCTATATTTTCCTCTAAGAGTTTTATAATATCTGATCTTACATACAGATTTTTAATCTATTTGAGTTTATTTTCATGTATGGTATTAGGAAGTGTTCTAATTTCATTTGTTTACATATAGCTGTCCAGTTTTCCCAGCACCAATTATTGAAGAGGTTGCCTTTCTCCATTGTATATTTTTGCCTCCTTGGTTGAAGATAAGGTGCCCACAGCCGTGTGGGTTTATCTCAGGGCTTTCTGTCTTATTCCATTGGTCTATATTTCTGTTTTTGTGCAAGTGCCATTCTCTCTTGATGACTATACTTTTCTAGTATAGTCTGAAATCAGAAAGGTTGATTCCTCCAGCTCCATTCTTCTGTCTCAAGATTGTTTTAGCTATTCAGGGTCTTTGTGTTTCCATAAAAATTTTGAAATATTTTGTTCTAGTCTAGAAAAAATACCATTGGTACTTTGATAGGGTTTGCCTTGAATCTTTATATTGCATTTGGTAGTATAATAATTTTCATAATACTGATTCTTCCGACCGAAGAACATGGGATATCTCTCCATCTGTTTATGTCATCTTTGATTTCTTTCATCAGTGTCTTATAGTTTTCTGTATACAACACTTTTGTCTCCTTAGGTGCTTTATTTCTAGGTATTTTATTCTTTTTGTTGCAATGATAAATGAAATTAATTCCTTAATTTCTCTTTCTGATTTTTCATTGTTAGCATATAGGAATGCAAGTGATTTCTGTGTATTGATTTTGTATACTGTGACTTTACTAAATTCACTGATTAGCTCTAGTAATTTTCTGATAGTATATTTAGGGCTTTATATGTGTAATATCATGTCACCTGCACACAGTGAGAGTTTTACTTCTTTTTTTCCAATCTGGATCATTTTTATTTCTTTTTCTTCTCTGATTGCTGTAGCTAGGACTTCCAGACCTATGTTGAATAATAATGGCAAGAGTAGGCACCCTTGTCTTATTCCTGACTTTAGAGGAAGTACTTTTTGTTTTTCACTGTTGAGAATAATGTTTACTGCAGGTCAATCCCTAGTTGTTTTAACACACAAGTTTTCCTCAGCATATGATGGGTTCATCAGGACATGACTGATAAGCTCATCATACATTGAAAATATAATAAATTGAAAATGCATTTGATACCCCTAACCAACTGTATGTTATAGCTTAGCCTAGCCTACCTTAAACATGCCCAGAACACTTAAAGTAGACTAGAGTTGGGCAAAATTATTTAACACAAAGCCTATTTTATAATAGAGTGTTGAATATCTCATGTAACATGGGATACTGTACTGGAAGTGAATAAAATAATGCTTCTATGGGTATAGAATGGGTGTAGCTTATATCAATTGTTTACATGTGATTGCCTGTCTGTCTGGGAGCTGTGACTCATTTTCACATTGATGAAAGCATCATGAGAGAGTATTGTACTGTGTTTCACTAGCTCTGAAAAAGATCAATATTCAAAACTCAAAGTACAGTTTTCTTTCAGACCATTGTAAAGATGAAAAATCATAAGACAAAACATTGTAAGTCAGGGAATATCTGTATATGCTGAAGAAATAAAATCTTGTCAAAGGAAAAAAATGTATAAAACAAATTAAAACTTGTAATGCAAAAGTTTTCATATAATGTAATTTTTCCTCCCATCATTGGAAAGCACCTCAACAAACACATTTTTCTTCAGTATTTGTCATGTAAAGTGTGTAGAAATAGGAAAGTCAGGTGTTTCTGACAATTTTAAATAATATATTGAGCAATATAAAACAAAAATCTTACATATAGATACCTGGTAGCTAAATGTGAAACATTAAAATTTATACTAATTATAATGTCTAGAGGAGCCTGGGAGACTACAGTCCGTGGGGTCGCGAAGAGTCGGACACGACTGAGCGACTTCACTTTCACTTTTCACTTTCGTGCATTGGAGAAGGAAATGGCAACCCACTCCAGTGTTCTTGCCTGGAGAATCCCAGGGTCAGAGGAGCCTGGTGGGCTGCCGTCTATGGGGTCGCACAGAGTCGGACAGGACTGACGTGACTTAGCAGCAGTAGCAGCAGCATATGAAAAGCATCTGTTGAGCTATTCGATGAGGATTTCTAAAATGTATCGACATACCCATAGGAAAGTTATTTGCTGAAAGAGTAATCTATTGACATAATTTATTGGATTTAACTTTTCCATTATGAAAATAAATAATATATAACATTTCCAGTAATCATTGGTATATATGCCTTTAAAATTTTCTCTTAACTAAAAATAATTTCTTTTAATCCTTTTTGCAATGCAAATGGTACATGGATTTGATTCTGGTTGGGGAATTAAATCCAACATGCCACAGGGCAACTAAGCCTTCACTCTGCAACTACCGAGCTCAAGTACCACAACTAGAGTCTGTGCACCAAAATGAAGGATCCTGCATGATACATGAAGATCCCATGTGCTACAACTAAGACTCCACTAGCCAAATAAATAGGCATTAAAAAAAAGTTCTTTATTTTAATGTTAGAACCTGGCAAACATATGTTGCTTTATACATGTAAATCAATATGATTAGCCTCTAATTTTCAGTATAATATTACATGATTTTATTATTTAATTAAGTTAATCCATGATTATTGCCTTCTATAATTATCATTTCTATCATTTTTCTTCTATCATTTATTTATAGTAAAATTTTAATTTTAATCTCTTGTAACTGAGTCCAAGCTCATACTGATTGTCAGGACAGAATAACATCAACAGAAAAAGTGTTGTGGCAAGGAGAATTGACTTTATTTGGAAAGCCAGCAAACTAAGAAGATAACATACTAATATCCTAAAGAATCATCTTTATTTGGGATAGAATTCAAGCTTCCTTTATGCTAGGTAAGGAGGGAGTAGATAGGGGTTAAGATCAGAAAGTGATAGACAACCAGAGACATTTGGGTGCCAGTAAGGGTCCAAGTAGTGTTGTGAAAAGTCTTTGTTCTTGGTCAGTTGACTTCAGCTGATTTGAGCCTGGTCATGATGTTCCTAAGAATCTTGACTAAACAATTCTTATGTTTGTTCATGCTTCCTTATCTGCCCAAGGGAGGAAAATTTCCAGTAAGGAATCCTTTGCTCAGATCTTATTCTGTAAGCAAAATTCCTTCAGTGATTAGCATGTCCATGGGCAGGGCTAAGCAGAGGCTTATGACTCAGAGGTTAAAGCAGCAGAAGAGACAGATACAATCTTGGGTCAGAGATGCCAAGCTTCTACAAACAAGAGGCAAGAAGGGGATACAGGGGTTGCAGGGGAGTGGGGGTCTGTCCACAGAAAAGCCCTGCAGAATCTTGCTTGGTTTCACTTTTTCTGCAATATCAGCAAGTCCCTGTGTTATTTGACACTTGCATACAATACATCTAAACTCAAAGTTTGTATGCTTCTTAAACCCTTTTGGATGAATTTTTGGCCCAAAATGGAGATGTAGACATAAGAGCCTTGTGAACTCATCTTCTACCACAGATACATCAAATCTGTGTCTGTGCACAAAAGCAATTACCCCTCAAATAAATCTAGAAAACAGCTGCGTGATTCCTACAAGTTTGTCTCAGGAGAAATATCCCCTTATCACCCACATCAAAATGGGAGTTAACTGCAATCCTAAATAATAACAATAAACTATCAGATAAATTAAAAAGAAAATTCATTTAAAATAACATCAAAAAGAGTAAAATATTTAGGAATAAATTTAACCAAGGTAGTAATATATCTATACACCAAACCCATAAAATATTGGTGAAATAAAGTTTGTGCTTTTGCTAAGTTGTTTCAGGCATGTCTGACCCTTTGTGAACCTATGGGCTGTATCCCGCCAGGCTCCTCTGTCCATAGGATTCTCCAGGCAAGAATACTAAAGTGTGTTGCCATGCCCTTCTATAGGGGATCTTCCCGACCCCAGGATTGAACCCGCATCTCTCATGTCTCTTGCATTGACAGGTAGGTTCTTTACCACTAGGGCCACCTGGGAAATAAATTGAAGAAGACACAATTAAATGGAAATATAAACTGTACTCATGAATTGGAACAATGACTATTGTTAAAATGTCCATCTTATCCAAAATGATCTGCAGATTCAGTGCAATTCCTATCAAAATCCCAAAAGCATTGTTCACTGAAGTCGGAAAAAAAAAAAAAAAAAAACTAAAATTGGTTTGGGGTCACAGAAGACCCTAAAGAACCAACGCAAACTTTAGGAAGAACAAAACTGGTGGATCACACTTTCAGATCTCAAAATGCATTACAAAGTTTTAATCATCAAAATAATATGGTATTGGTATAAATGTAGACAGTTAGATGAGTGGAACAGAATAGAAAGCCCAGAATAAACCCATGCATGTATAGTTAATTTATAGCAAAGGAGTCAAGAATATACAAAGGGGGAAAATAGTCTTCTACATAAATGTTGGGAAAACTGAACAGCTGTAAGTAATAGAATGAAATAAAGTTAGAAAAGTCATTGGCAGGGGTGACTGCGTGGGGAAAATAGGAAGAGACTGATAAAGGATTATAAACTATTAGTGGAAGACCCATAACATTTGAGAGCTACCCACGTGGCTCAGTGGTGAACTGTGTGCCAATGCAGAAGACATGGGTTCCATGCCTGGGTCAGGAATATCCCCTGGAGAGGGAAATGGTATCCTACTCCAGTATTCTTGCCTGGGAAATTCCATGGAAAGAGGAGCCTGGTGGGCTATAGTACATGGGGTCACAAAGAGTTGGACATGACTTAGCAACTAAATAACAACAACAATAATGTTTAAGGATATAACATGGTGATGTATACAACAGTGTTGACTCTTTGGAAAAGACTCTGATGCTGAGAGGGATTGGGGGCAGGAGGAAAAGGGGACGACAGAGGATGAGATGGCTGGATGGCATCACCAACTTGAAGGACATGAGTTTGAGTGAACTCCGGGAGCTGGTGGTAGACAGGGAGGCCTGGTGTGCTGCTATTGATGGGGTCGCAAAGAGTCAGACACGACTGAGCGACTGAACTGAACTGAACTGAAATTTCACAATGAATCCCTAAGGATTCATGATTTCATAATCATCTAGGTCATGTCACTGGAGGAAAATCTAAGGCTTAGGATGTAGTAAGTATCTCAGTACAGTTTCAATAATACAATGTGTCTCTAATGGAAAGAAAATAATATATCACATTTTTTCTGTAACTTTTTATAAATGATGATGAATGTTTTATTAGCATTATTTGTGATTCGGACAATGGGGTAACAAATGATGCTGCTTTTGATTTCACTGGTATATTATGTCAGCCAATGAGAACATTTTTCGATGTACATAAGCAGGAAGCCGAGTGAATTTGCTCAAGCAACATTTATGTTTGTGCAATGAGGCAGCATAAGCTAAATAAATGACCTTTCTGTGACATTTTAATAATCCAGGAAGAGAATGGTAAATGCACTCAAGGGAAAAGGAAATATCCTTTATTGTTAAGAAATTTAAAGGTTCATGGAAATAATGGAAGCTTAAAAGTAGAAACTGGCTTTTTATTTTAAAAAATGCTATGTTCAGAATTAACTATGCAGTTATAATGATGCTGCGTGTCCTACCTAAATTAGTTACAGTAGCCTCAGATCACAGGATCTACAGTTTTATAGTATCTATTATGCCATAAATAGGTACTATATGTATAAATTGTTAAATTCAACTAATAATTTCCAAAAGTAATTTATTACTTTTAACCTAATTATTGTGCATTCTCATAATTCATATAACATTCCCTTTATTTGTCAGCAAAAGTATCATCAAAGTATTAATTATCCTTTCAAAACACATGAAAACTTTGACACTGTGAAGTTCATGTCTTGGTTGGTATGTATTTCCCCATAGTGACTTGGATGGAAATTCATTAAAATGGAATAATTATTTGAGGTTTCAATTTCTTTCATTTAAAATATGAATGTAGCAAAAGCATATGATACAAAATTCAGTATGAAAAGTTAAAATAAGTAGTTGAAATTTCTGTTCTTCTACACCTAACTTTGAGTCAACTCAAATGTGAGTGGGTTTTTATCTCTGTTTTTGTTGTTGTTTAGTCCCTCAGTCATGTCCAACTCCGAGGACACAGGAATAGGAATCCCTGTCCTTCACTATCTCCCAGAGTTGGCTCAAACTCATGTCCATTGAGTCAGTGATGCCATCTAACCATTGTCGCCCCCTTCTCCTCCACTTCCTCCTGCTCTCAATCTTACCCAGCATCAGGTTTACAGTTAAGCAAACACAAATGGCCTAAACATATCATATACAATTACATTTTACACTTAATGAAGTATTTATTACACAGAACAGTGCAGTTGACCCATAAATAACACAGATTTGAACTGCATGGGTTCACTGATATACAGATTTTTTTCAATTAAATATGTACTACATACAGTACTAATATAGGAACTTCTATTGGTTCAATCTTTGAATGCAGAACCATTGAAACAGGGGGCCGACTGTAAAGTCATATGTAGATGATGACTGGTTTGAGGCTTGTTACCCCTACTCCCCAGTTGTTCAAGGGTCAACTATAAGTGTATTTTGGACGTTTATCAGGCTTTAAACATTGAAGTCATTCCCTTTAAACTTGCATAGTATTTTATTGTATAAATACATTATGTTTTACTAGTCTACCATTGTTTTAAATCGCTTCCAGATTTGTTTTAGCTATGCAAGCTATTAATACACTGCAAGAAACATTTTCAAAGTACATCTTTGTGAACATATGCATGTACATCATTAGGTTAAATTGCTACCAGTAGAATTAGGTGAGCCAATGGCTTTGAGTGATACAGCTAAACTGATCTTTGAAAATAATCTCACTTTCTATTACCATTAATACTTTATAGGAGATTCTGTTTCCTTCTCTCCAAACCTAAATTTAAAATCTAATTAGACTGTCTCAGTTTGGACCTAGTACCTGGTATCATTATAAATCACCACACTCAGATCTCTCATAACTATAAATATAAACTCAGCTTGAAATAGCAGAAAGAACTCCCAAGTAATAATTGAGTTTTTAACCATTCATTATTTCTGCAACCTGGGACTACAAAAGTGGTTATAGCAAAGGTAATTACAGCCTAGAAAATATGGACAGATATAGAGGTCAAAGTGAGTTTAAAGAGTCATCAGTGGAATATTTTGAAATAATATTTAACTGAAAATATACTACTGATATAAGATATTAGACCAATAATTGAAAAAAATCACAGGAAGCAGGTTGTATGTTCTCAGTCTCATCTGACTCTTTGTGACCCCATGGACTGTCTCATGGAGCCTAGCCTGCCAGGCTCCTCTGTCCATGGGATTCTCCAGGCAAGAATACTGAGTGGGCTGCCATGCCTTCCTCCAGAGAATCTTCTCAACCTAGAGACTGAACTGGCATCTCCTGTGTCACCTGCATTGCAGGCAGATTCGTTACCACTGAGCCACCAGCAAAGCCTAGGAAACAGGTTAGCATATGCTAAAATTTAAAAGACATAGTTTATTATTATTAATACACAATTCATTAAAAGCTAGTCCTATAAACTCTATCACCTTCCTCATCAGACTACTAATTCTCTTTTATCTTCATCCAGTCTAACTCAGTTAAAAATAAAAGTAAGATGAGTAGAATGACATTGGCAATAGATGTCCAGGGAAATTTTTTGATAAGATTTGTTTGCACTGAACCTCCATTTTGAGACTAACTTGTAAGAGAGCCTGACTGAATACTGCATTGTGCAGGAGACCTCCAGTCAGTAACTAAAGGAGACATTCTCAGTGACCTTCTTACATTTCTGTGACCCTGACTGTAGCCCTGCATGTCAACCCCAAAACTTTCAATTTTTTTAAATTTAATTTAATTTTATTTTTTAACTTTACAATATTGTATCGGTTTTGCCATATATCAAAATGAATCCGACACAGGTATATCTGTGTTCCCCATCCTGAACCCTCCTCCCTCCTCCCTCCCCATACCATCCCTCTGGGTTGTCCCAGCCCCAAGCATCCAGTATCGTGCATCGAACCTGGACTGGTGACTCGTTTCATATGTGATATTTTACATGTTTCAGTGCCATTCTCCCAAATCATCCCACCCTCTCCCTCTCCCACAGAGTCCAAAAGACTGTTCTATACATCAGTGTCTCTTTTGCTGTCTCACATACAGGGTTATTGTTACCATCTTTCTAAATTCCATATATATGCGTTAGTATACTGTATTGGTGTTTTTCTTTCTGGCTTACTTCACTCTGTATAATAAGCTCCAGTTTCATCCACCTCATTAGAACTGATTCAAATGTATTCTTTTTAATGGCTGAGTAATACTCCATTGTGTATATGTACCGCCACTTTTTTATCCATTCATCTGCTGATGGACATCTAGGTTGCTTCCATGTCCTGGCTATTATAAACAGTGCTGCAATGAACATTGGGGTACACGTGTCTCTTTCAATTCTGGTTTCCTCAGTGTGTATGCCCAGTAGTGGAATTGCTGGGTCATAAGGCAGTTCTATTTCCAGTTTTTTAAGGAATCTCCACACTGTTTTCCATAGTGGCTGTACTAGTTTGCATTCCCACCAACAGTGTAAGAGGGTTCCCTTTTCTCCACACCCTCTCCAGCATTTATTACTTGTAGACTTTTGGATTGCAGCCATTCTGACTGGCATGAAATGGTACCTCATTGTGGTTTTGATTTGCATTTCTCTGATAATGAGTGATGTTGAGCATCTTTTCATGTGTTTGTTAGCCCTCTGTATGTCTTCTTTGGAGAAATGTCTATTTAGTTCTTTGGCCCATTTTTTGATTGAGTCGTTTATTTTTCTGGAATTGAGCTGTAGGAGTTGCTTGTATATTTTTGAGATTAGTTGTTTGTCAGTTGCTTCATTTGCTATTATTTTCTCCCATTCTGAAGGCTGTCTTTTCACCTTTCTTATAGTTTCCTTTGTTGTGCAGAAGCTTTTAAGTTTAATTAGGTCCCTTTGTTTATTTTTGCCTTTTTTCCCAATATTCTGGAGGTGGGTCATAGAGGTTCCTGTTGTGATGTATGTTGGAGAGTGTTTTGCCTATGTTCTCCTCTAGGAGTTTTATAGTTTCTCGTCCTACGTTTAGATCTTTAATCCATTTTGAGTTTATTTTTGTGTATGGTGTTAGAAAGTGTTCTAGTTTCATTCTTTTACAAGCGGTTGACCAGTTTTCCCAGCACCACTTGTTAAAGAGATTGTCTTTAATCCATTGTATATTCTTGCCTCCTTTGTCAAAGATAAGGTGTCCATAGGTGCATGGCTTTATCTCTGGGCTTTCTGTTTTGTTTCATTGATCTATATTTCTGTCTTTGTGCCAGTACCATACTGTCTTGATAACTGTGGCTTTGTAGTAGAGCCTGAAGTCAGGCAGGTTGATTCCTCCAGTTCCATTCTTCTTTCTCAAGATAGTTTTGGCTATTCGAGGTTTTTTGTATTTCCATACAAATTGTGAAATTATTTGTTCTAGCTCTGTGAAGAATACCGTTGGTAGCTTGATAGGGATTGCATTGAATCTATAAATTACTTTGGGTAGTATACTCATTTTCACTATATTGATTCTTCCAATCCATGAACATGGTATATTTCTCCATCTATTAGTGTCCTCTTTGATTTCTTTCACGAGTGTTTTATAGTTTTCTATATATAGGTCCTTAGTTTCTTTAGGTAGATATATCCCTAAGTATTTTATTCTTTTCGTTCCAATGGTGAATGGAATTGTTTCCTTAATTTCTCTATTTTCTCATTATTAGTGTATAGGAATGCAAGGGATTTCTATGTGTTGATTTTATATCCTGCAACTTTACTATATTCATTGATTAGTTCTAGTAATTTTCTAGTGAAGTCTTTAGGGTTTTCTATGTAGAGAATCATGTCATCTGCAAACAGTGAGAGTTTTACTTCTTCTTTTCCAATTTAGATTCCTTTTATTTCTTTTTCTGCTCTGATTACTGTGGCCAAAACTTCCAAAACTATGTTGAATATTAATGGTGAAAGTGGGCACCCTTGTCTTGTTCCTGACTTTAGAGGAAATGCTTTAAATTTTTCACCATTGAGGATAATGTTTGCTGTGGGTTTTTCATATATAGTTTTTATTATGTCAAGGAATGATCCTTCTATTCCTGCTTTCTGGAGAATTTTTACCATAAATTGTTGTTGAATTTTGTCAAAGGCTTTCTCTGCATCTATTGAGATAATCATATGGTTCTTATTTTTCAATTCGTTAATGTGGTGTATTACATTGATTGATTTGTGGATATTGAAGAATCCTTGCATCCCTGGGATAAAGCCTACTTGGTCATTGTGTATGATCTTTTTAATGCGTTGTTGGATTCTGATTGCTAGAATTTTGTTAAGGATTTTTGCATCTATGTTCATCAGTGATATTGGCCTGTAGTTTTCTTTTTTTGTGGCATCTTTGTCAGGTTTTGGTATTAGGGTGATGGTGGCCTCATAGAATGAGTTTGGAAGTTTACCTTCCTCTGAAATTTTCTGGAAGAGTTTGAGTAGGATAGGTGTTAGCTCTTGTCTAAATTTTTGGTAGAATTCAGCTGTGAAGCCGTCTGGACCTGGGCTTTTTTTTTGCTGGAAGATTTCTGATTACACTTTCAATTTCCGTGCTTGTGATGGGTCTGTTAAGATTTTCTATTTCTTCCTGGTCGAGTTTTGGAAAGTTGTACTTTTCTAAGAATTTGTCCATTTCTTCCACATTGTCCATTTTATTGGCATATAATTGCTGATAGTAGTCTCTTATGATCCTTTGTATTTCTGTGTTGTCTGTTGTGATCTCTCCATTTTCATTTCTAATTTTATTGATTTGATTTTTCTCCCTTTGTTTCTTGATGAGTCTGGCTAATGGTTTGTCAATTTTATTTATCCTTTCAAAGAACCAGCTTTGGGCTTTGTTGATTTTTGCTATGGTCTCTTTTGTTTCTTTTGCCTTTATTTCTGCCCTAATTTTTAAGATTTCTTTCCTTCTACTAACCCTGGGGTTCTTCCTTTTCTAGTCACTTTAGGTGTAGAGTTAGGTTATTTATTTGACTTTTTTCTTGTTTCTTGAGGTATGCCTGTATTGCTATGAACTTTCCCCTTAGGACTGCTTTTACAGTGTCCCACAGGTTTTGGGTTGTTCTGTTTTCTTTTTCGCTCATTTCTATGCAATTTTTGATTTCTTTTTTGATTTCTTCTGTGATTTGTTGGTTATTCAGCAGCGTGTTGTTCAGCCTCCATATGTTGGAATTTTTAATAGTTTTTCTCCTGTATTTGAGATCTAATCTTACTGCATTGTGGTCAGAAAAGATGCTTGGAATGATTTCTATTTTTTTGAATTTACCAAGGCTAGATTTATGGCCCAGGATGTGATCTATCCTGGAGAAGGTTCCGTGTGCGCTTGAGAAAAAGGTGAAATTCATTGTTTTGGGATGAAATGTCCTATAGATATCAGTTAGGTCTAACTTGTCTATTGTATCATTTAAAGTTTGTGTTTCTTTGTTAATTTTCTGTTTAGTTGATCTATCCATAGGTGTGAGTGGGGTATTAAAGTCTCCCATTATTATTGTGTTATTGTTAATTTCTCCTTTCATACTTGTTAGCATTTGTCTTACATATTGTGGTGCTCCTATGTTGGGTGCATATATATTTATAATTGTTATATCTTCTTCTTGGATTGATCCTTTGATCATTATGTAGTGACCTTCTTTGTCTCTTTTCACAGCCTTTGTTTTAAAGTCTATTTTATCTGATATGAGTATTGCTAGTCCTGCTTTCTTTTGGTCTTTATTTGCATGGAAAATCTTTTTCCGGCCCTTCACTTTCAGTCTGTATGTGTCCCCTGTTTTGACGTGGGTCTCTTGTAGACAATGTATGTAGGGGTCTTGTTTTTGTATCCATTCAGCCAGTCTTTGTCTTTTGGTTGGGGCATTCAACCCATTTACGTTTAAGGTAATTATTGATAAGTATGATCCCGTTGCCATTTACTTTATTGTTTTGGGTCCAAATTTATACACCCTTTTTGTGTTTCCTATCTAGCCTTTAGTATTTGTTGGAGAGCTGGTTTGGTGGTGCAGAATTCTCTCAGCTTTTGCTTGTCTGAAAAGCTTTTGATTTCTCCTTCATACTTGAATGAGATCCTTGCTGGGTACAATAATCTGGGCTGTAGGTTATTTTCTTTCATCACTTTAAGTATGTCTTGCCATTCCCTCCTGGCTTGAAGAGTTTCTATTGAAAGATCAGCTGTTATCCTTATGGGAATTCCCTTGTGTGTTATTTGTTGTTTTTCCCTTGCTGCTTTTAATATTTGTTCTTTGTGCTTATCTTTGTTAATTTGATTAATATGTGTCTTGGGGTGTTTCACCTTGGGTTTTTCCTGTTTGGGACTCTCTGGGTTTCTTGGACTTGAGTGATTATTTCCTTTCGCATTTTAGGGAAGTTTTCAACTATTATCTCCTCAAGTATTTTCTCATGGTCTTTCTTTCTGTCTTCTTCTTCTGGGACCCCTATGATTCTAATGTTGTAGCATTTAATATTGTCCTGGAGGTCTCTGAGATTGTCCTCATTTCTTTTAATTCATTTTTCTTTTTTCCTCTATGATTCATTTATTTCTACCATTCTATCTTCTAACTCACTAATCCTATCTTCTGCCTCTGTTATTCTACTATTTGTTGCCTCCAGAGTGTTTTTGATCTCATGTATTGCATTATTAATTATATATTGACTTTTTTATTTCTTCTAGTTCCTTGTTAAACCTTTCTTGCATCTTCTCAATCCTTGTCTCCAGGCTATTTATCTGTGATTATATTTTTATTTCAAGATTTTGGATCAATTTCACTATCATTATTTGGAATTCTTTATCAGGTAGATTCCCTATCTCTTCCTCTTTTGTTTGGTTTTTTGGGCGTTTATCCTGTTCCTTTCACCTGCTGGGTATTCCTCCGTCTCTTCGTCTTGTTTATATTGCTGAGTTTGGGATGTCCTTTCTGTAGGTTATTTTGTGGCAGTTTGTGGAGTTCTCTTTATTGTGGAGTTTCCTCGCTGTCTGTGGGTTTGTACAGGTGGCTTGTCAAGGTTTCTTGGTTAGGGAAGCTTGTGTCGGTGTTCTGGTAGGTGGAGCTGGATTTCTTCTCTCTGGAGTGCAATGAAGTGTCCAGTAATGAGTTATGAGATGTCTATGGTTTTGGAGTAACTTTGGGCAGCCTGTATATTGGAGCTCAGGGCTGTGCTCCTGTGTTGCTGGAGAATTTGCTTGGTATGTCTTGCCCTGGAACTTGTTGGCCCTTGTGTGGTGCTTGGTTTCAGTGTAGGTATGGAGGCATTTGATGAGCTCCTGTCAATTAATGTTCCCTAGAGTCAGGAGTTCCCTGGAGTCAGGGTTTGGACTTAAGCCTCCTGTTTCCAGTTATCGGTCTTATTTTTACTGTAGTCTCAAAACTTCTCCTTCTATACAGCACCATTGATAAAACATCTAGGTTAAAGATGAAAAGTTTCTCCACCATGAGGGTCACCCAGAGAGGTTCACAGCGTTACATGGAGAAGAGAAGAGGGAGGAGGAAGGTAGAGGTGACCCAAATGAGATGAGGTGTAATCAATAGAGGAGAGAGCAGGCTAGCCGGTAATCACTTCCTTATGTGCACTCCACAACTGGACCGCTCAGAGATGTTCACGGAGTTATACAGAGAAGAGAAGAGGGAGGAAGGAGACAGAGGTGGCCAGGAGGATAAAAGGGGGGAATAAAAAGGAGAGAGACAGATCCAGCCAGTAATCAGTTCCCTAAGTGTTCTCCACCGTCTGGAACACACAGAAATTCACAGAGTTGGGTAGAGTGGAGAGGGGTTAGGGAGGAGACACAGGCGACCTGGTGGAGAAAAAGGGGAGTCCAAAGGGGGAGAGAGCAGTCAAGCCAGTAGTCTTGCTCCCAAGTAAAAAATGGGTACTAAAGATTGGGTTCTTAAAGGTACAAAATTGGTAACAAATACCTAAAAGCAAAAATTAAAAATCTACGGTAGAGTTTGGAACTTCAAAAATACAATGTTAAGGAAAAGAAGAAGAAAAAGAAAGAGAAAAAAACAAACAAAAACAAAGTCACAAAAATTATAAAGAAAATATAGGTAAAAAATTGATAACAAATACCAAAAAGCAAAAGTTAAAAATCTAGAGTAGAGTTTGGAATTTCAAAAATACAATGTTAAAGAAAAGAAGAAGAAAAAGAAAGAGAAAAAAACAAACAAAAACAAAGTCACAAAAATTATGAAGAAAATATGGGTACAAAATTGATAACAAATACCAAAAAGCATAAATTAAAAATCTAGAGTAGAGTTTGGAATTTCAGAAATACAATGTTAAAGAAAAGAAGAGAAAGAAAGAGAGAAAAAAATCACAAAAATTATAAAAAAAAAATACGTACAAAATTGATACCAAATACCTAAAAGCTAAAATTAAAAATCTAGAGTAGAGTTTGGAATTTCAAAAATACAATGTTAAAGAAAAGAAGAAAAAAAAAAAAAAAAGAAAAAGGAAAGAGAAAAAGAAAAAAAAAAAAACAAGGTCACAAAAATTATAAAAAAATATATATATGAAGTTTGCTTTTAAAAAAATAGGGTCTTTTTTTTTTTTGCAAAGTAATAGTAGGTTATAAAAGTGATAATTAAAGGAGTAATATAGGACTTAAAAAATTAAAAAAAAAATTAAAAAAAAGAAAGAATGATCGTAAAAATATATCTAGGACTTTCTCTGGTGGTGGTGTGGGTATTGTGGGGTCAGTTCATTTTCGGCTAGTTCCTTGGTCCGGCTTATATTTCTCAAGATCTGGAGGCCCCTTCCTATGTATTCAGTTCTAACCACAGGGTTTTAATCTATTGCCTGTAGCTTACAAGGCCGTTCCCTCTGTTGTAGCTTCTTCTGTTTGCTGGTCTCTTCAGTGTCTGGTTTCCACCCTGACACAAAGGGGACGGTGGTGGACATTTTTTTTTTTTTTTTAGGCTCACTTGTTCAGTCACGCTGTGGGGAGGGAGGGACGCTGCAAACAAATAACACTGGCGTGTGCTCGCAGTGCCTCAGCCACACTGGGCCTTCCCCCACTCACAGTACATGTAGCCTCCCTGCCCACACTGCTCAGGCTCTAGGTTGCTCCACCGGGAACCATCCGAGGCCGGCCCTGGACTGCTTGCACCTTCCAGGTCTAAGCCGCTCAGGTTCAGGCACTCGGGTAGTCCTCAGAGGCGCAGACTCAGTTGGGCCTGCCTTTTGTGCCCTTCCCAGGTCTGAGCAGCTCAGGTGATGAGGTGTTTGGCGATCGCGATTGCTGCGACTTATCGCCTCCCCGCTGCTCTGTTTTCTGGGTGTACAACCAGCACACCTTCTCAGGCGGATGTTGACCATCCAGAACCCCAAGAAGTCTTAGCAAAGAAGCCTGCTTACAGTTTTGTAGATAATGTCTCTCTGGGGCTGCGATTGCCCCCTTCCGGTTCTGGCTGCCTGTCACTGGAGGGGGATGGTCTGCACCCGGCTATCTCTGTTCAGTCCTTTGTTACGTGCAAGGGCCTGGCGGTGTCTTAGGTTAGGGCTGGCTTTTCACATGGTGGTTATCCCACAGTCTGGTTTGCTAGCCCAAATTAGTTCGCGCAGATAGCGCTCAGGGCATTCAGGCCAGATCCTTACTCTAAGCGATGCAGCCTGCGCCTCCCTGCTCAGCCCCTGCTTGCTAGTGGTGAGTACAGGCATCTGCGCTGCTTCTCTGCTGGGGGAGTTACCGTTGGGCTCATAATCTGTGGGTTTTAAATGTTTATTTATTTTTCCTTCCTGTTATGTTGCCCTCTGTGCTTCCAAGGCTCAGCAGACTCGGCAGTGAGAGTGTTTCCTGGTGTTTGGAAACTTCTCTCTTTTTAAGACTCCCTTCCCGGGATGCAGCTCCATCCCTCCCTCTTTTGTCTCTTTTTTTGTCTTTTATATTTTTTCCTACCTCCTTTCAAAGACAATGGGTTGCTTTCTGGATGCCTGATGTCCTCTGCCGGCATTCAGAAGTTGTTTTGTGGAATTTACTCGGTGTTTAAATGTTCTTTTGATGAATATGTGGGGGAGAAAGTGGTCTCTCCTTCCTATTCCTGCGCCATCTTAGGTCCTCCCCAAAACTTTGAATTTTAAGTTCCTGAAACTCTGCCTGATAATTTTATTTATCTGATTGTTCCATTGTAATTCTAAGGCCAGTTAATGGTTTCCAGGAGTAGGCCTCAACCAGTGACTGACAATATTTGGTATGTAAATACTTTGCTTCCCTCTAGTGAGATGATTCAAGCTGGTTTTAGAAAAGGCAGAGGAACCAGAGATCAAATTGCCAACGTCCACTTGATCATAGAAAAAGCAAGAGAGTTCCAGAAAAACATCTATTTCTGCTTTATTGACTATGCCAAAGCCTTTGACTGTGTGGATCACAATAAACTGTGGAAAATTCTTAAAGAGATTGGAATACCAGACCACCTGACCTGCCTCTTGAGAAACCTATATTCAGGTCAGGAAGCAACAGTTAGAACTGGACATGGAACAACAGACTGGTTCCAAATCGGGAAAGGAGCACGTCAAGGCTGTATATTGTCACCCTGCTTATTTAACTTACATGCAGAGTACATCATGAGAAACGCTGGGCTGGAAGAAGCACAGGCTGGAGTCAAGATTGCCTGGAGAAATATCAATCACCTCAGATATGCATATGACACCACCCTTATGGCAGAAAGTGAAGAGGAACTCAAAAGCCTCTTGATGAAAGTGAAAGAGGAGAGTGAAAAAGTTGGCTTAATGCTCAGTGTTCAGAAAACGAAGATCATGGCATCCAGTCCCACCACTTCATGGGAAATAGATGGGGAAACAGTGGAAACAGTGTCAGACTTTATTTTTCTGGGCTCCAAAATCACTGCAGATGTTGATTGCAGCCATGAAATTGAAAGACGCATACTCCTTGGAAGGAAAGTTATGACCAACCTAGATAGCATATTCAAAAGCAGAGACATTACTTTGCCAACAAAGGTCCGTCTAGTCAAGGCTATGGTTTTCCCACTGGTCATGTATGGATGTGAGAGTTGGACTGTGAAGAAAGCTGAGCGCCGAAGAATTGATGCTTTTGAACTGTGGTATTGGAGAAGACTCTTGAGAGTCCCTTGGACTGCAAGGAGATCCAACCAGTCCATCCTAAAGGAGATCAGTCTTGGGTGTCCATTGGAAGGACTGATGCTAAATCTGAAACTCCAATATTTTGGCCACCTCATGCAAAGAGTTGACTCATTGGAAAAGACCCTGATGCTGGGAGGGATTGGGGGCAGGAGGAGAAGGGAATGACAGAGGATGAGATGTCTGGATGGCATCACAGACTGGATGGACATGAGTTTGAGTGAAGTCCGGGAGTTGGTGATGGACAGGGAGGCCTGGGGTGCTGAGATTCATGGGGTCGCAAAGAGTCAGACATGACTTACCGACTAAATTGAACTGAACTGAGTGATATGATGAATGTTGTTCCCTCTCAAAGATTCCCCTCAAAGTTCCCCAGTAGGAGAGGGCTTTTCCAATCATGTGTTCTTTATTAGTTCCTTTTCCTTCTCTTTTTCACTTGTGGACCCTCAAAAATCATAATTCAATTTCTTTTGTCAGTTTTTTTTTTTTTCCTCTTGAGGGTAACTCCAGGGAAGAGAGAAACTTCCCAGGCATTTATATTATTATATTATATTTATATAATACAAATATATTATATAACATATATTACAACATTGGGGTTATATTATAATATATTATATTATCCCAGGCATTTATATTAAATATATATTTTATTTATCATACCATAGCCATACCCAAGTAACAAGCAGGAGAATATCTGATTTATAGCACAAACTGAGTTTCAATCCTGTTCTACCTCCATCAAAAATAGTACTTAAATCTCATGCATATGTGTGTGTGTGTATATATAGCAAGCTTTCTGCAGTCTAAAATAAAGATATAGGATAATATGATCACAACAGCAATTTAAAA
Organism: Bos indicus; assembly: GCF_029378745.1. Classification (NCBI taxonomy): domain Eukaryota; kingdom Metazoa; phylum Chordata; class Mammalia; order Artiodactyla; family Bovidae; genus Bos; species Bos indicus. The sequence continues at coordinate 53,067,575 of NC_091780.1, read as the reverse complement.
CTTGGGTTGAGTGTGTTAAATTAAAATGTGAAGTAAAGTGAAGTGAAAGTTGCTTGGTTGTGTCCGACTCTTTGCAACCCCACGGATTATACAGTCTATGAAATTGTCCAGCCAGAATACCAGAGTAGGTAGCCTTTCCTTTCTCCAGATCTTCCCAATGCAGGGATCAAACCCAGGTCTCCCACATTGCAGGTGAATTCTTTACCAGCCGAGGCACAAGGAAAGCCCAAGAATACTGGAGTGGATAGCCTATCCCTTCTCCAGCGGATCTTCCCCACCCAAGAATCAAACTGGGGTGTCCTGCATTGCAGGCAGATTCTTTACCAACTGAGCTACCAGAGAAGCTCTAAATTAAAATGTGCATATCTTTATTTAGGCTTCCCTCCTGGCTCAGCTGGTAAAGAATCTGCCTGTGAGTTGGGAGACCTGGGTTCTATCCCCGGGTTGGAAATCTCCCGTGGAGAAGGGAAAGGCTACCCACTCCAGTATTCTGGCCTGGAGAATTCTGGAGTCACAGTGTTGGACATGACTGAGTAACTTTCACTTTATTTTTATTTTAAAAGTCTATAACTCAGTCATTATTAGGCAATAAAATTAGTAGCCTGCTTTGTTGGGTAGTCACATCTATTTGACCTACAGTGTGTCATCTATTGGAGGAGGAAGTTAAACTTGATATAAAGTTTGTTCGTATAGAAACCGCCCTCAACCTTTTCCTGTGGAGAAAAATCATGAAATTTAATTGAAGCTATAGAACCTAATCAGAGATCCGTGGTGCACCTATGTATGTTTAAAGTTGTAATAGAAACAGACTCTTAAGTCAAAGTTAATAGAGAGACAATATTATGAAGTAAAAGCAAAACTATTTTTATAATTCTTGTAGAATTTTGAAATTCTGACATAAAAATATGTGTTCCAAAATAGCTTGATGCCAAGGATATTTAAAGTCAGTGTTCTAAATCATGATCAGTTATAGTAATAAAGTTAAATGTAGTAAAATAGAAAACAGTAAAAGTAATCTTAAATATTAGTAATAATATTAAAATATTAAATGATAATGAAACTAATACAGGAAATACTGGTAAAATAATATAGTAAATATTAGTAAATGTAGCCTAGAAAATCCCATGGATGGGGGAGCCTAGTGGGCCGCAGTCCATGGGGTCACTAGAGTCGGACACGACTGAACGACTTCACTTTCACTTTTCACTTTCCTGCATTGGAGAAGGAAATGGCAACCCACTCCAGTGTTCTTGCCTGGAGAATCCCAGGGACAGGGAAGCCTGGTGGGCTGCCATCTTTGGGGTCGCACAGAGTCGGACACGACTGAAGTGACTTAGCAGCAGCAGCAGCAGTAAGTAACAGTTCAGTTCAGTTGCTCAGTAACAGTAAAAATAGCAAATAGTAGTAAAAATAACATAGTAAAAATAATTATTTTATTAAGTAAAAGTATTTTGTTGAAACAGTCTTCACCTATTTCAAGGCAATTAAACGCTATGTAAAATGAAGTATAACATAATTTCTGTCCCAAATTTGAACATCTTTTCTTTATAATTCAAAGCATCATTGTAGACTATCTTAATATTAATAAGTATTTCTATGGGTAAACAACTTATATAGAATGAGTTACTCTTTTATAAATAAGTTATATTTTTGTTTAAACTCTTTGACTATATTAGAAATATACTTTAAATTTCCACAATGGGGATTTAATGAATACTGTTTTCCATAGGTCATATACTGATTGTATCTATAACTATTGATGATGTAATAGTTAATTATAATGGTATCTATTAACATTTCTTGAAAATAATGTTTGCTGAATAGCTTAGGAAATGCTCATCTAATTTTGCCCAAAGGTTTTATGATCAATTTATACCAAATATAAACTTTTTTTTAACATGACTATTCTGCTAATTTCAGTGACCTTTATATCAAATGAATATGTTTTACTTTAATGAAGTTACTGTTTTTAAAGACACTCAAGAGCTACCATAAAAATGTTTGAATACATGCAGACATCAGAGGATATAATGTTGTTCAAATTTTGTTTCAGTTCATAAGTGAAATAAGAATACATAAGAATTACATAAGAATGCCAGTTAGAATCAGATGATAAGATTGTCTAAATACAACTTTCTTGCTTCTTTCTCTGTGACTCAAGAAATTTATATAGACATGTACCCGGGTAGGCATTTGCTAGAAGTTCATGCTATATCAGAAATCAATTGACACACTTAGGTATTTGCAGAAACTAAGTAGAAGAATGGGCACCAGGAAGCACTGGTGCGAAAGTTCACTGCCATTACTGTCTTCATTCATTTATTTTTTATTTATTTGTTTAACACATTTTACTGTGACTCTGCTCCAGGGACTATGGTGCAGCATTGGACATACAATGGTAAATAAGCAGGCCTCATTTTTTTTTTGTTTTTGTTTTCCTTTGTTTCTATGTTTCCCCTAATTTTCATTCTCCTATTCTATCTTCTATTATTCCTCCCCACCATTTTTATCTTCTTTATTTCTTCCACTTCTATTTTTGTTTTCCTCTTATCATCTTGAGTAGAAAATAGGATCATGGCTGGGCCTGAAGAAGTTACAGATTTGGCCATGCAAGGGAGAATTTTTGTGGATTCCCCTCCATCCCCATGGTAAAGTAACAACAAATTTGAGGAAGAGAGTGTGTGGTCCAGTTTGAGTTGCCCTTATCCATAGGCAATCAGTTGCGTCTGGGGAATAGTACTGAGAGCTAAAGGCTACTGGATTTTGCATTGTAATAAATGATACCTTTGAAGTAAATATTCAGATGATCAAAGTACTAGGTATAATTATTTGAAAATATTTAATGCTCCTCCTGTTAGGGTCTACTTTAGAACAATAAAGAAGAAAGAAACTTTAACAAATCCTTTTTTCCCCTAGTTCATTCACTGATATATTTAAGCCTAGTATACACCATGGAAAATTGTAAAGGTAATAGATTTGTCTTCAGTATCACCCTTTTTCAATATGTTCAGTGCCCAACAGTGTATACTATAGCAATATAGGATTTTCACTATGCCTACTATACAAAGGTTTGCTGTCATCAGAGAAAACATACCTTCTGTTGTCTCAAGCCCCTCTTATAGAAAAAAAATATGAAAGAATCTCTTCTAGCACATTCCAGTGAGAATATAGAAATGACTAATTTGTAAATAAAGGCAGTTTTTTCCCCCCACAAATAATGATGCTTCCACTAATACTCATGTAGAAATTTGGAATAAGTATTATAATAGTAGACTATTTTTAGTTATTTTTCTAGAATCACATACCAACATTGTGAAATAGACTTAACAATATTAAGTTTAATGGAATATTTCTCTTTGGAAATATGTCTAAAAAGTTTGCTTACAGATAGTTCCAAAAGCCTTTGTGTATTCCACACCTTCTAGTGTTTCCCTGGTGGCTCAGATGGTAAAGGATTCACCTTCAGTGTGGATGACCTGGGCGATCACTGGGTTGGGAAGATTGCCTGGAGGAGGACATGGCAACCCACTGCAGTGTTCTTGCCTGGAGAATCCCATGGACAGAGGGCTACAGCCCATGGGGTCGCTAAGAGTCACACACGACTGAGTGACTAAGCACAGCATGCAGACAGCTCAAAGTTAACTTTGCTGCTAAGTTAGTGCTTGTTGAATGAAATATTTTATAAAAAGAAATGGCAAGATAATGATTTTACAGAAAAAAAAAATTCTCTGTTGAAGATTCCATTTCAGAAAAACATTGCCAGTTTGGGATGTTACAGACACTTCCAGGTTGGTCCCCCAAAAGGTTCTCTCTGCCTGATGTTGCTAGTACCAATAGAACAAGGTAGACTTCTGTTTGGAAGGAAAGGAAAGCCTCTGCTCTTTGATTGGAGAACGAGAGGTGCAAACATGTCCACTAGGGTCCATACTTGTGCCCACTGTCTGTGAGCGGGACTTCTCTAGGGATTTGCCATTAAAAAGAGGTGGAATTCTCCCAGGATGTGGACACAGCTGCGTTGCTTAAGGCTGCAGATCACAGAACACAGGAGCAGAGTCTGTGTGCGCGCCCTCCTGCCTCCGCCATCTTGAATTGCTGTATTGTGCCTGAAACTTAGCCTGGACAAGCTGAGGTGTCTGCATAGCCATTTCACACAAAGAACTTTGATCTGAAGTGCTGGTTCCAAGGTCTTTGACGCTGCACCCTATGAGTAACCGAAACTAGACAAAGCACAAAGGAAAAGAAAAAAGGTTAGGCTTTATTTTATTATCCAGATTCTACTTTTATTTCCTGAGAATTGTTAATGGGCTTTGCCAGTGACAGTGACTCATGTATTAAAAAAAAAAAAAAAAAAATCTCTCTTTGAAATTTATCCTCAGGGTGGCATACAGAACAAATTCCTGGACTGTCTGGAGAATCAGGGCATATTAGCTCATATTGATTGGGAGAGAATGGTAGTCCTAGTTACCAAATCAGCTTCTGAAGCTGTGGTGTTTCCTTAGAAAAATGTATTCAGTTATCAGTCATGCCACACTCAGTGACTTAAGATTGGCTGTCTAATGTCACGTGAGTTTGGATGAACCCCACTGCCTCTGGTTTGAGACTCTCACATGGATGTATAGTAACAAAAATGCTGTGCTAACCTTGGAAAGGGCATTCCCAGAGATTAATATTAACCTTAAGCTGTATTAAAAACCTCTATTCAGAGTTATCAGTCCTTTGAAAATGTATTTTGACAGTCGGTTATTACGACTAAATATGTAAAAATTAAAAAAAAAAAAAAAGGAAAGAAAAAAAAGCTAAATTGAGTTTTGCTTTTCTCTGGGCCAGGTAAAGTTGAAACATATTCTTGAATAGAGCAAATAAAATTTTGAAGACTGCTACATTATGAACATTTAGGTTATTATTAATGATGGGTGAATGTGGCTACATTATATCAATGCCCTTCAGGTTCACTTATTCTGAAATGTTTATTAGGAATTAACCTTGCATTTGAGGCTTTCCAGGTGGCACTAGTGGTAAAGAGCCTGCCTGCCAATGCAGGAGATGTAGGAGACATGGGTTCAATCCCTGGGTCAGAATGATCCCCTGGAGAAGGGCCTGGCAACCTACTCTAGTATTCTTGCCTGGAGAATCCTACGGGCAGAAATGGAGCCTGGCAAGCAACAGTCCATAGGGTCATAAAGAGTTGAACGCGACTGAAACAACTGAGCATAGCATGCTGCTGCTGCTGCTGCTGCTAAGTCGCTTCAGTCGTGTCCGACTCTCCTGTAATTATGTTTGCTTGCCAATTGGTATGAAAAATGTAATCTGGCTTACTATTATAAAAATTCATTATTTCATCTTTATATTTAAAATATATTGTGTTCAAGACTACACAAAACAAGAATATACAACTCAGTGAATTATTATAAAATGCAAAATGAAACAAAGAAATTACGTTTACCACCTTGGATCACCATCCCTGCCTCCAAAATAAGAACTCTTTGATTTTCATAACATATGGTTTCTTTTCTTTTTTTTTTTTTCATTTAAGCACAAATATCTAATCGTCATACTACAGTTTTACCTGTCATGGAACTTTGTATAAATCAAACAGTACAGTGAATATTTTATTTTCTCTTGCTTCTCTTGTTCAGCTTTCTGTTAGGCTCACCCCTGCAGTTGATGTAGAGACAGTGGGCTCATTTTTATTGATAAGTAGTATTTTGTTGAGTACTCCACAGTTTGTCTGTTTTACACTTTATCTTAGCCAAAAGATCAAGAAGGGATTTGTTGTCCGTTTTAATGTTGATTGATATTTGAGCTTTTGCAGTTTGACATGTTTACAAACAGTATATATATTTATAGATTTTTTTTTTTACTGCACATGTGCACATATTTTTCGTGGTGTATACCTTGCAATGGAATTATTATTACAGTATGTGTGTATGTATAACTTTAGTGACTGATTCCAAACTTTTATTAAAGTGATTGTCCCAGTTTATTATCTCACCAGCAATGTATGGCAGTTCTCATTGGTTTACATTCTTGCTAAAATGGCACTGTAATCTGATTTAGTGTTATAAAAGTTCATTTTATTATAATTAATTTTTACAATGCTATTTTATTTATAGGACAAGGGTTTCAAAAATGTATGGGAAACCATCACCTGAGATCCATTTTGCTGATTCTGATCAAATAAGTTGAAGGTGAGGTAAGTTCAAACTAATGAATAGCATAAACATTTACAGCAGATAATTCATGACAGATTATTAAAGCATACTGCTTTACATTTCCATGTAAACTGGAACTTCTAAAATTTCTTATGTTATACAAATAATTTTATAAATCTTAATAATTTGTTTCTTTAAGATTTATACACTCTATATATAATTAAATCCAGAAAAACTTGAAATTTTAGAGCATAGTATGATTTATGTCATTAATGTCAAATTAATGTCATTGAGTAGAACAACTGTCACAAAGGAATTAGAAATATGATTGAATATTTGACATTTTAATGGCATTATCAGTAGTTGAATTCCCATGCAACTCCTTAGAAAGCTTGTAATATCATTTTAAAAAATTATACTAAAGACACATGATGAAATTTTGGCAAGATATTTATAAAAGTAGCCTAATGTTACTACCACAGGGAAAGATTGATAGTACAGTATGAGAATCTATACAAAAAAACTCCACAAAAAGAGTGTAGGCTGTTCTAAATAAAATGTAAAAATTGAGTAACATAACTAATAAAAGGTTTATAAAACTTCATGAAATAATAAATGAGATGAGGGTGTGGAGACATTCTCTGGAATGAACAGAAGTTGTGTCTGCAAACCAAGAGATTATTAAGCTAATCAAGAAATAAATCCAAGTATATGTGTGAGCTGTTAATATATGACAACAGTTGTGGAGGACACCGTCTTAGTTGAAAGACAGATGAACTTAATTATTTAATATTTTGTATGTTTGAAAATTAATATATGACATGTATAAAATCAAAGCATGAGTGATCGAGTTGGAAAAAATGTTTGTAGTGCACATACCAAGTACCTTTTACAAATTTACAAGAGTAAATAAATATATAAAATATAAAATGGGATATTTGAAAAATATATGAATAGGGAATTTATAGAATAATAAATAAAAATTCTGACAACATGAAAATTTGCTCAAACATGAACATAATTAAAGTAAAGCAACTTAGAAAAATATGTGGCTTTTATGATTATGTTTATGTATAAAAAATCCTTCTAGTTTATTTTTATATATAATATGAAGGAAGATGTAGAAGGCTACACTCTGATTTAAATAGATTAGCTCAGGGAGGTGAGGATAGAAGGAGTCAGGGATTCAGGAGATTGATTAGCACTGTTTTTTTTTTTTTTAATTTTGTTTGTGTAATACATATATACATATATATATATATGTTTTCTTTTCTCTTTTCATGTTCGATATCTATTAGCTCCTTTTGTTACATTCTATTTTTCCTTTACTGTGTATTTATTTTTTCCTTTATTATTACAATTCTTTTATAGTTAATTAAATTCTTTTAATTGGAGGATAATTACTTTACAATCTTGTGATGGCTTTTGCCATACATCAGCATGAATTGACCACAGGTATACATTTGTCCCCCCAATCCTGAAACCGCTCCCACCTCCTTCCCCACTCCATCCCTCTGGGCTGTCCCAGAGCACCAGCTTTGAGTGCCCTGCTTCATATATTGAACTTGCACTGGTCATTTGTTTTACATATGATAATATACTTGTTTCAGTGCTATTCTCTCAAATCTTCCACCCTTACCTTCCCCACTGAGTCCAAAAATCTGTTCTTTTCATCTGTGTCTCTTTTGCTGCCCTGCATGTAGGATCATTGGTACCCTCTTTCTAAATTCCATATATATATATATGTATATGTTAATATACAGTATTTGTCTTCCTCTTTCTGACTTATTCACTCTGTATAATAGGCTCCAGATTAATCCACCTCTTTAGAACTGACTCATATGTATTCTTTTTTGTAGCTGAGTAATATTCCATTGTGATATATACTATAGCTTCCTTAACCATTTATTGGCCTATGGACATCTAGGTTGCTTCATGTCCTAGCTATTGGAAATAGGGCTGCAATGAACACTGGGGTACATGAATTTCTTTCATTTCTGGTTTCCTCAGGGCATATGCCCAGCAGTGGGATTGCTGGATTGTATGGCAGTTCTATTCCCAGTTTTTTAAGAAATCTCCACACTGTTCTCCAAAATGGCTGTACTAATTTGCACTCCCATTATTGCCAAATTCAGACTGAAATTGAAGAAAGTGGAGAAAACCATTAGACCATTCAGGTATGACCTAAATCAAATCCATTATGACTATACAGTGGAAATGAGAAATAGATTTAAGGGACTAGATCTGATAGATAGAGTGCCTGATGAACTATGGACAGAGGTTCGTGCCATTGTACAGGAAACAGGGATCAAGACCATCCCCAAGAAAAATAAATGCAAAACCCAAATGGCTGTCTGAGGAGGCATTACAAATAGCTGTGAAAGAAGGGAAGTGAAAAACAAAGGAGAAAAGAAAATATATACCCATTTGAATGCAGATTTCCAAAGACTAGGAAGGAGAGATAAGAAAGCCTTCCTCAGAGACCAATGCAAAGAAATAGAGGAAAACAACAGAATGGGAAAGACTAGAGATCTCTTCAAGAAAATTAGAGATACCAAGGGAACATTTCATGCAAAGATTGGCTCAATAAAAGACAGAAATGGTAGGGACCTAACAGAAGCAGAAGATATTAAGAAGAGGTGGCAAGAATACACAGAAGAACTGTACAAAAAAGAGCTTCACGACCCAGATAAACACGATGGTGTGATCACTCACCTACAGCCAGACATCCTGGAATGTGAAGTCAAGTGGGCCTTAGGAAGCATCACTACGAACAAAGCAAGTAGAGATGATGGAATTCCAGTTGAGCTATTTCAAATCCTGAAAGATAATGCTGTGTAAGTGTTGTACTCAATATGTCAGCAAATTTGGAAAACTAAGCAGTGACCACAGAACTGGAAAAGGTCACATTTCATTCCAGTACCAAAGAAAGGCAATGCCAAAGAATGCTCAAACTACCGCACAATTGCACTCATCTCACACACTAGTAAAGTGATGCTTAAAATTCTCTAAGGCAGGCTTTAGCAATATGTGAACCATAAACTTCCAGATATTCAAACTGGTTTTAGAAAAGTCAGAGGCACCAGAGATCAAATTGCCAACATCCATTGGATCATCAAAAAAGTGAGGGAGTTCCAGAAAAACATCTATTTCTGCTTTATTGACTATGCCAAAGCCTTTGACTGTGTGGATCACAATAAACTGTGGAAAATTATGAAAGAGATGGGAATACCAGACCACCTGACCTGCGTCTTGAGAAACCTATATACAGGTCAGGAAGCAACAGTTAGAACTGGACTTGGAACAACAGACTGGTTCCAAATAGGAAAAGGAGTAGGTCAAGGCTGTATATTGTCACCCTGCTTATTTAACTTCTGTGCAGAGTACATCATGAGAAATGCTGGGCTGGAAGAAGCACAAACTCGAATCAAGATTGCCAGGAGAAATATCTATAACCTCAGATATGCAGATGACACTGCCTTTATGGCAGAAAGTGGATTAGAACTAAAGGGCCTTTGATGAAAGTGAAAGAGGAAAGTGAAAAAGTTGGCTTAAAGCTCAACATTCAGAAAACTAAGATCATGGCATCTGGTCCTATTACTTCATGGTAAATAGATGGGGAACCAGTGAAAACAGTGGCTGACTTTATTTTTCTGGACTCCAAAATCACTGCCGATGGTGATTGTAGCCATTAAATTAAAAGATGTTTACTCCTTGGACTGCTGCAAGAAGCACAAGCTGGAATCAAGATTGCAGGGAGAAATATCATTAACCTCAGATATGCAGATGATACCACCCTATGGCAGAAAGTGAAGAGGAACTAAAAAGCCTCTTGATCAAAGTGAAAGAGGAAAGTGAAAAAGTTGGCTTAAAGCTCAACATTCAGAAAACTAAGATCATGGCATCCCGTCGCATCACTTCATGGGAAATAGATGGGGAAACAGTGGAAACAGTGTCAGACTTTATTTTTTTGGGCTCCAAAATCACTGCAGATGGTGACTGCAGCCAGAAAATTAAAAGATGCTTACTCCTTGGAAGGAAAGTTATGACCAACCTAGAAATCATATTCAAAAGCAGAGACATTACTTTGCCAACAAAGGTCCGACTAGTCAAGGCTATGGTTTTTCCAGTGGTCATGTATGGATGTGAAAGTTGGACTGTGAAGAAAGCTGAGTGCTGAAGAATTGATGCTTTTAAACTGTGGTGTTGGAGTAGAGTCTTGAGAGTCCCTTGGACTGCAAGGAGATCCAACCAGTCCATTCGAAAGATCAGTCCTGGGTGTTCTTTGTAAGGACTAAAGCTAAAGCTGAGACTCCAATACTTTGGCCACCTCGTGAGAAGAGTTGACCCATTGGAAAAGACTCTGATGCTGGGAGGGATTGGGGGCAGGAGGAGAAGGGGACTACATAAGGTGAGATGGCTGGATGACATCACCGATTCGATGGACAAGAGTTTTGGTGAACTCTGGGAGTTGGTGATGGACAGGGAGGCCTGGCATGCTACAATTCAAGGGGTCGCAAAGAGTCGGACACGACTGAGCGACTGAACTGAACTGAACTGAACTTACTCCCTGGAAGGAAAATTGTGACCAACCTAGACAGCATATTTAAAAGCAGAGACATTAGTCTGTCAACAAAGGTCTGTCTAGTCAAGATTATGGTTTTTCCAGTGGTCACATATGGATGTGAGAGTTGGACTATATTGAAAGCTGAGCACCGAAGAATTGATGCTTTTGAACTGTGGTGTTGGGGAAGACTCTTGAGAGCCCTTTGGACTGCAAGGAGATCCAACAAGTCCATCCTAAAAGAGATCAGTCCTGGGTGTTCATTAGAAGGACTGATGCTGAAGCTGAAACTCCAATACTTTGGCCATCTGATGTGAAGAGCTGAGTCTTTTGAAAAGACCCTGATGCCGGTAAAGGTTGAACGTAGGAGGAGAAGAGGACGACAAAGGATGAAATGGTTGGATGGCATCACCGATTCAATGGACATGGGTTTGGGTGGACTCCAGGAGTTGGTGATGGATAGGGAGGCCTGGCATGCTGCGGTTCATGGGGTCGCAAGGAGTCGGACATGACTGAGTGACCGAACTGAACTGAAGTGAACAACAGTGTAAGAGAGATCCCTTTTCTGCACACCCTCTCCAACATTTATTGCTTGTAGACTTTTTAATGATGGAGATTCTGACCAGTGTGAAATGATACCTCATGTGGTTCTGATTTGCATTTCTCTAATAATGAATGATGTTGGGCATCTTTTCATGTGTTTATCAGCCATCTGTATATCTTCTTTGGAAAAGTGTATGTTAGGTCTTTTTCCCACTTCTTGATTGGTTGTTTGTTTTTCTGGTACTGAGCTGCATGAGCTGCTTGTATATTTTGGAATTTCATTTGTGTCGGTTGTTTCATTTGCTAATATTTTCTCCCATTTTGAGGGTTGTTTTTTTCCTTGCTTAGTTTCCTTTGTCGTGTAAAAACTTTTATGTTTAATTAGGTGCCATTAAGTTGTCTATTTATTTATTTTGTTTATTTATTTATTTTTTAAATTTCCATTACTCTGGGTGCTGGGTCATAGAGAATCATGCTGTGATTTATGTCATAGAGTGTTCTGCCTATGTTTTCCCTCTAAAGAGTTTTACAGTTTCTGGTCTTACATTTAGGTCTTTAACCCATTTTGAGTTTATTTTTGCGTGTGGTATTAGAAAGTGTTTTAGTTTCATTCTTTTGCATGTAGTTGACTGGTTTTCCCAGCACCATTTGTTGAAGAAATTGCCTTTTTCCCATTGTATATTTTTGCCTCCTTTGTCAAATATAAGGTGTCCATAGGTGCATGGATTTATCTCTGGACTTTCTATTTTAATGTATATTTCTCTCTTTGTAACACTTTTTTTTTTTTTTTACTGTATCAATTCAATGGGTGTTTATTGATTCCTGTTATAAGCTGCTTACTCTTCTAGTTGCTAAGAATACAGCAGTGAAAAAAGATATGAGTACAAAGATTACTGCTATCAATGATAAATACAGCACAATAAACTATAAAATATTTATATTTTAGTATTCATGCATTATACAGCTGTAATATAAAACACAAGAGGAAGATTAAACATAAAATGTTATCACAAAAATTGAATAGCAAAATATATGTCAATTTAAAATACGTTTTCATCATTTTCTTTTCCGCTACTGGATAGACAGTAAAAAACTTGTTAAAAAAATAAACAAAAATAGTGTTCATTGTTTCTCAGCATCAACTATGGATGATATTTTCCCATCATGCTATTAAAACCTACCCAAAAGAGTTTTAGGGTTTTAGTTGCCTGTGGAAATAAGTACTGTGTTCTTTAATTCTTCCAAATCTTAATTTCTTTAAACTATTGTTTCACATTAGCAATTGAAAACAAGGCTGGAAGCTTGGTCGAAAGTGTTTTGAAGTTGTGTTTATTATCATAAGGAGATAAAAAGAAAATGAGGATTTGTTTTGCTTTTAGTATGCAAATAAATAAAGGAAAAGAGATTGCATCTATATGTTTTAGTTTGCATAGGGTAAAATGTCTTCATAATTTTTTTAAGATGATAGGAAGAGATATAATTAAAGACCTACATAAGCAACACGTTATTTTTTAAGAATATAAATGCATATATTTATAAAATATTACATAAAAAACACATGCCTTACTCTTTAGTAATTGCTAAAATAGTACATTTACAACATTGCATAAGAGTGAAATAAGTATTACAGTGGTACTGCACTGTTTTAGGTGTTTCTTTTATAATATTGTCTTTCCTTATGAAATAGTGTAGTTTGGAGATTCCAAACCTAGGAGTTTCCTTGCATGTGCTCTCACTCATTTCACTTACTGTACTTGATAGTATATATTTGTGTGATATAGCACAGGTAAGAGTGATCTCAACCATTAATTTTTATGTTTGATGAAGCCAGGTTCCTTGTTGTTTTCTGATCAATATTATATCCCTAACAGTCTGCAGTTTCTTGTTTGTGGACACTATTTTCCCTACTATTAAAGATGATATAAGCTCTGAGAGAGAAGAGGTTTGGGGGCAAGAATTTCTTTTCATTTGCTCTCTCATTTTACTGTTCATAATTCTAAGCCCCTTCACCTAAGACAGTTAAAAAGATTTGCAGTGAATCTTGTGCTATCAAAACCAGGTATGTCAGAGATTTACTCGTCTTTTTTGTGCTGCATTTGGAAAGTTTGTGTTGAAGAGAACAAATTTCTTTTAAATGTTAGATTATGTTTCTAATTGAAAAATATTCACATCAGTAGAGGAATTAATGAAGAGTAATATATTAATGAAAATTTAATTATGCTAATTGAACATCAGTCTTTTCTTCTTGCTTTCTAAATAAAGTCAGAAGAGCAAAAAGAGATTAATATTTATTTCTAATGTTCAGTCAGCTAATGAATCTGTTTATATGGCTTGCCAAGATTCACTGTAGGTTCTGAGATTAAATTAGTCTTGAGTTAGTAACACAGATTTTATATAGAAGATGTTTGTATCCTAGTGGAAGGAATTATGAAAAGATACTTTATAAATTTGAATACCAATAATAATTTACAAGTTTTAACTTAATTATATTTATGTGCTTAAGGCCAACCATAAAATGACTTTGTATTCATGTTTTATTATACTTTGAAAACCCATTTTTAGTGAGAAAATTGAAAAACTTGTCCATTCAGGGTCATGACTAAAACTTACTAATGGAACAGATGACTAGAAAATTAATTGATATGAGTCTACGTATCTCACTTGTGAAGTTTATTTTTTTTTCAAGTTGAGCATGCTACTTCCTCAATTTAATTGTTGTACATTAATAAATATATCATGGCTTTCACAGCAGGAAATCATACTTATAAATTACTATTATTTCTAACTTGATATCAAAGCATAGAGTTTCACTGAGATAAACAAAAGTATTTGCACACAAAATAATTTCTCTCATCTTCATTATTTTTTCTCACATTTTTGGTACTTATACATTAATTATTGCATATAAAAGCAAAACAAGGCTGAAAATGTACAAAGATTTCTGTGTATGTGGGGTGCATATTATATTTCATAATTATACTCCTGCTAAGTCACTTCAGTCGTGTCTGACTCTGTGCGACCCCTTAGACGGAAGCCCACCAGACTCCCCCATTCCTGGGATTCTCCAGGCAAGAACACTGGAGTGGGTTACCATTTCCTTCTCCAATGCATGAAAGTGAAAAGTGAAAGTGAAGACGCTCAGTGCGTCTGACTCTTAGCGACCCCATGGACTGCAGCCCACCAGGCTCCTCCATCCATGGGATTTTCCAGGCAAGAGTATTGAAGTGGGGTGCCATTGCCTTCTCCAATAATTATACTACAAATACCAAAATTGATACAATGTTTTTGTCAGTTATATTATTGGTGTCGATGAAAATATCCCTAAATTATCCTACAGACAAATTTTGAAGCTATAGAAAAATATTAAATATAAAGAGTTTGCTAGTAAACCTTACCAAAGGCAAAAAATAAAAGATTTTTATTTGTATTATAGTGCTTATAATTTATCTTTGAAAATAAAACTATCTCTTTGATATCAAACTGAAATTAACAGATTGTATTGGTATTTTTAATAATTCAATAAGTTATGTAATTTTAGCTATTAATATGGCTTCTCTCATGGCTCAGTGGTAAAGAATCCTCTTGCCAATGCAGGAAACATGAGTTCAGTTCCTCGGTCAGGACGATTCCCTGGAGAAGGAAATGGAACCACTCCAGTATTCTTGCCTGGGAAATCCCATGGGTAGAGGAGCCTAGAGGGTTACAGTGCATCGCGTGGCAATGAGTCAGAAATGACTTAGTGACTAAACAATAACAAGTGTAGATTCACATATGAAAACTTTTTTAAGCAACTTAAAAATTTTCAAATACTGGAATTATCAGTTTTTAAATTTAAGCTTAAGTTGAATGAATTTTCTTTTTAAACTACGGTCCTCAGTTACAGTAGTCATGTCAAGCCTTAAGAGCTATGTGTCACTGGTGGGTACCTTCTAGAACAGTACAGATCTCTAGGGTGTAAATCTTTTGCATATAGGGAATTATTTTCCTCCAAGGCAAATTGAAATGCAATTAAAACTTATTTGTGAAATTTGAAGTGCTGTCACTCTAATTAAAACATATTCTATAAATGTATTACCTTAAAAATGATTTCCAATTGAATAGCTCATTACATGTATAAAACTCATAAGGTAAATTTAAAGTTTTATGTTAAATATGCATGATTAAATTGCAACAGTGTTTTGGCAATTAGAGATATTTAAGCCAAGACTTTATTAGTCTCTCTGAGACAGTTTTATGCGGTTGCACTGTTCTGTTGCTTTCCACTAGTCTGTAGATTTAATCTTTGAGGCTCCTAAACATAACGTATATCAGAACTTCAAAGGGTCCACCAACAGTTTTTTTTGATGAGATAAAGTATAAGATTTGTTGTTTTTCTCCATCTGAGCAGAAATCTGGCTTTAATAATCTGTTACTATTTAGTCATTTCACCTTAAACTTCTCTCTACTTAATGTATGAATTATTTTTCTAGAATCACACATATCTCAAACTTTTAGATTAATATTATGCAATGATAATTTAATGCATGTGTTAAGGTATGCATGAACTATTCACTCCATAGATGTACTTTAAATGAAGAATAAATATAAGTTAAAGAAATGCATGCATGGGTTATGAAATGGTATAAAGGAAATGCAAAAAACTTCTTCTGTTTTAGTTTTTTCAATCAGAAACAGCCAATGACATTAATCACAGTTTATTAAAAATAAGTCTGACTGTTTCACAGGGATTCTAATGATTTCACCAACATCTGAAATTATACAAAGTAGTTAGGTACTATGCTAAGTGAAAGAAGTCAGTCACAAAGGACCACGTATTGTGTGATTCCGTTCATATAGAACCTCCAGACTTGGCAAACCCAGACACAATGTAGATCAGTAGTTTCCTGAGGCTCTGGCAGAAGTGGAGGAAGTGATGAATGGGAAATGACTGGTAATGGGTATGGGATTCGGGGGTGGTGGTGATAAAAATGTTCTAAAATTAGATTGTGGTTATCGTCATACAACTCTGTAAATATACTAAAAACCACTAAATGTACATTTTAAATTGGTGAATTATACAGTGTATGAGTTAAAACTCAATAAAGGGTAAAAAGGAAAAAAAAGAGTTTTAAAAATGGCATTTCTCATATTTATGTTGTTAATACTGACATACAAATATTACCTTATATGTTTCTATAAAATTTCATTCAATTTAGCAAGATCACTTACATACTAATGTTTTTAAAGTTGTGAAATATGTGGAAAAGAGGATTTTGGTAGAGGAAAAATATGAAAAAGATATAAAAGGTCATATTGGGTAAAGGGATAATCAAAAGCAATTATATCTAATTTAGAATTTTAGAATATAGCATCACATTGGCAGTCTAAACTTGTTATTCTTCTGATATTTGGGACCCTTGACAAAGACATCTTCAAGCTACAATCAGTATGCAGAAATTAATCAATGTATTGGTTTTTTTTAAACATTAAAATGAAAGGAAATCTATCAAATTAATAAGTTCATAAAGCCAAAACCTCAATATGAGATGCTAGTACATTATATACAATAGTATCCCCAATTTGAAGTGAACCTATTTTAGTAAGCTGTCAGATTACAAATAGGTTGGTTATGTGTCTATAACTGTTACAGGAAGATAATTGAACGATGGAGAATGTGCTTTATTTCCACATATTTCTCAGGTGTCAGTCTTGGGACAGAATAATTATATTAAATTGAACGACACTAAAACTGACTTAGTAAAAGGGAATGGATCTTATTTTATTTTTCAATATTAAAGGGAAATATTTAATACCAAATGTACAGTTCATAAATTGAGTCATTTTTACTTGATGTAAGTAGCTAAAGTAAAATGATCACTTTATCTGTTTTACATAAACTTATAGTGATTGAGCATATTTAAAAGCCCATTTTAACAAAGG
Source organism: Bos indicus (assembly GCF_029378745.1). Taxonomy (NCBI): domain Eukaryota; kingdom Metazoa; phylum Chordata; class Mammalia; order Artiodactyla; family Bovidae; genus Bos; species Bos indicus. The sequence goes on along the minus strand of NC_091780.1, from coordinate 53,050,397 downwards.
AGTGTGTGCACTGACATTGTTTATATATGGAATTCACAGTGGTTATGAAGAAAATATTTCCTGATTATATGACCATTATAGAGGAATGTTACTGGGCAGTTATCACCTGAATGTAGTTTCCTTAAGAAATTCAGATTAGATTAGCAAGGTTTGCATAATTTAATACAGTTTATATGTTTCTAAATGACTTAGTAGGAGAGCATCTAAAATTGTGTTGAAAATTGCCTGGGGTACCTAGGTTACAGAAAATACTAAACATGCCTTTAAGAAAAAATGTATTTATTTTCCTTTCTCTCCTTTCCCCAGTTTACTATATGGTTTTAAATCCATTCTAAAATAAGCAGAAATTTTAAAAGTTCAACATTTTTACAATAATACAGAAATAAAGATGTTCTGGTAGAATACTATTTTTATTTTCTTTATTGCATATTAAACCATATATTGGTTTTGAAACACTTTTCAATCACATGCAAACACATAATAATCCTAACAATATCCTTGTGAAGTTGACAAAATATATTATGATACTACTGATAAAAAGTTAGCAACAATTAGAAATTGCACAGAAGTAGGTTTTACCTAAAAAATAAATCAACATATAGAAACATGAGATGGATATTATTTTTAATTTATACTATTCATATTTGAATATATTTTCTTAAAATTCAATTATATAGTTCTTTGAGCTAAATGAAAAGACAACAAAGAGTAATGTGAATCAATAGAAACAAATAAACAGCACTGGTAGTTAAGTTAAAAAAAATGTAATTATCATCCAAATGTTTAGAATGTCAGTTATCCAGATGGGTAGTATATGAAACGCCTCCCAAATCCATATCTGCATACCCCTGAAACTTGCCTAAAAATACATCAAAACACCTTGTTCTAATATTGGTAAGACTGTATCAATTCTGTTTTAATCTTATAGAGTATGTCTTTTTGTTTTAAATGCAATAGAATGTAATTAATAACATTTAGCTCTCTTAAAATTAATAGAACATTTTAACAACTATACTATGATGGATTATGATTTTTCCTTCTGTTAATCTGACATATGTCAAAGTAATTGTTAGGCCAGCCAAACAACCTAGAAAGCAAAAAGGGAACATTTCTTTATTTCTACAACAGTGACCTAAAAGGATTGTTCGTAAAATTCTCTTAGTACTGGTTTGAGTTGAGCTTAATGACACAGTAATATATTCTATATTAAAAAGAGGTGGCAACAATACACAGAAGAACTATACAATAAAAATCTTCATGACCCAGATAATCCCGATGGTGTGATCACTCACCTAGAGCCAGACATCCTGGAATGCAAAGTCAGGTGTGCCTTAGGAAGCATCATTATGAACAAAGCTAGTGGAGGCAATGGAATTCCAGTTCCAGTTCCAGTTCCAGTTCAGTTGCTCGGTCATGTCCGACTCTTTGCGACCCCATGAATCGCAGCACACCGGGCCTCCTTGTCCATCACCAACTCCCGGAGTTTATTCAAACTTATGTCCATCGAGTCGGTGATACCATCCAGCCATCTCATCCTCTGTCATCCCCTTTTCCTCCTGCCCCCAATCCCTCCCAGCATCAGGGTCTTTTCCAATGAGTCAACTCTACGCATGAAGTGACCAAAGTACTGGAGTTTCAGCTTCAACATCAATCCTTCCAATGAACACCCAGGACTGATCTCCTTTAGAATGGACTGGTTGGATCTCCTTGCAGTCCAAGACTCTCAAGAGTCTTCTCCAGCACCACAGTTCAAAAGCATCAATTCTTTGGCTCTCAGCCTTCTTCACAGTCCAACTCTCACATCCATACATGACCACTGGAAAAACCATAGCCTTGACTAGACGGACCTTTGTTGGCAAAGTAATGTCTCTGCTTTTGAATATGCTATCTAGGTTGGTCATAAATTTCCTTCCAAGGAGTAAGCGTCTTTTAATTTCATGGCTGCAGTCACCATCTGCAGTGATTTGGGAGCCCAGAAAAATAAAGTCTGACACTGTTTCCACTGTCTCCTCATATATTTGCTGTGAAGTGATGGGACCAGATGGCATTTTCTTAGTTTTCTGAATGTTGAGCTTTAAGCCAACTTTTTCACTCTCCTCTTTCACTTTTATCAAGAGGCTCTTTAGTTCCTCTTCACCTTCTGCTGTAAGGGTGGTGTCATCTGCATATCTGAGGTTATTGACATTTCTCCCGGAAATCTTGATTCCAGTTTGTGCTTCTTCCAGCCCAGCGTTTCTCATGATGTACTCTGCATATAAGTTACATAAGAGGGTGACAATATACAGCCTTGACGTACTCCTTTCCCAATTTGGAATCAGTCTGTTGTTCCATGTCCAGTTCTAACTGTTGCTTCCTGACCTGCATATAGGTTTCTCAAGAGGCAGGTCAGGTGGTCTGATATTCCCATCTCTTTCAGAATTTTCCACAGTTTATTGTGATCCACACAGTCAAAGCCTTTGTCATAGTCAATAAAGCAGAAATAGATGTTTTTCTGGAACTCTCTTGCTTTTTCAATGATCCAGCGGATGTTGGCAATTTGGTCTCTGGTTCCTCTGCCTTTTCTAAAACCAGCTTGAATATCTGGAATTTCACGGTTCACGTATTGCTGAAGCCTGGCTTGGAGAATTTTGAGCATTACTTTATTAGCGTATGAGATGAGTTCACCAAATGCCCAAGGTCAGGGGCGGTGGCCGAGAGGAGCTACCACACTCCTGAGATCAGGGGAGGCGGCCCAGAGGAGCAACCCCACGTCCAAGGGGCGGTGGCTGCGTGGGCACAAGAGGGCCAAGAGGAGCTACTCCACGTTCAAAGTCAGGAGGGGTGGCTGTGAGGAGATACCCCTCGTCCAAGGTAAGGAGCAGCAGCTGCACTTTGCTGGAGCAGCCGTGAAGAGATACCCCACAACCAAGGTAAGAGAAACCCAAGTAAGATGGTAGGTGTTGTGAGAGGGCATCAGAGGACAGACACACTGAAACTATAATCACAGAAAACTAGCCAATCTGATCACACGGACCACAGCCTTGTCTAACTCAATGAAACTAAGCCATGCCGTGTGGGGCCACCCAAGACAGACGGGTCAAGGTGGAGAGGTCTGACAGAATGTGGTCCACTGGAGAAGGGAATGTCAAACCATTTCAGTATTCTTGCCTTGAGAACCCCATGAATAGTATGAACAGGCAAAATGGAATTTCAGTGGAGCTATTTCAAATCCTAAAAGATGTTGCTGTGAAAGGGCTGCACTCAGTATACCAGCAAATTTGGAAAACTCAGCAGTGGCCAGGGACTGGAAAAGGTCAGTTTTCATTCCAATCCCAAAGAAAGGCAGTACCAAAGAATGCTCAAACTACTGCACAACTGAACTCATCTCACATGCTAGTAAAGCAGTGCTCAACATTCTCCAAACCAAGCTTTAACAGTACACAAACTGTGAACTTCCAGATGTTCAGGCTGGGTTTAGAAAAGCAGAGGAACCAGAGATCAAATTGCCAACATTCATTGGATCATAGATAAAGCAAGAGAGTTCCAGATAAACATCTACTTCTGCTTTATTTACTATGCCAAAGCCTTTGACTGTGAGGATCACAACACACTGTAAAATTCTGAAAGAGATGGGAATACCAGACCACCTTACCTGCTTCTTGAGGAATCTGGATGCAGGTCAAGAAGCAATAGTTAGAACTGGACATGAAACAATGGACTGGTTCCAAATCAGGAAAGGAGTACATCAAGGGGATATATTGTCACCCTGTTTATTTAACTTATATGCAGAGTACATCATGAGAAACGCTGGGCTGGATGAAGCACCGGCTGGAATGAAGATTGCTGGGAGAAATATCAATAATCTCAGATATGCAGATAACACCACCATTATGGCAGAAAGCAAAGAAGCACTAAAGGGCCTCTTGTTGAAAGTGAAAGAGGAGAGTGAAAAAGTTGGCTTAAAACTCAACATTCAGAAAACTAAGATCATGATATCTGTTCCCATCACTTCATGGCAAGTAGATGTAGAAACAATGAAAACAGTGAGAGACTTAATTTTTTGGGAATCCCAAATCATGGCAGATAGTGACTGCAACCATGAAATTGAAAGACCTTTACTCCTTGGATAAAAGCTATGACCATCCTAGACAACATATGAAACGGCAGAGATGTTACTTTGCCAACAAAGGTCCGTCTAGTTAAAGCTATGGTTTTTCCAATAGTCATGTATTGATGTGAGAGTGTATGGACTGTGAAGAAAGCTGAGAGCTGAAGAATTGATGCTTTTTTTTTTTTTAATTTAATTTAATTTTTTTTTTTAAGTTTTATTTTATTTTTAAACTTTACAATATTGTATTAGTTTTGCCAAATATCGAAATGAACCCACCACAGGTATATATGTGTTCCCCATCCTGAACTCTTCTTCCTCCTCCCTCCCCATACCATCCCTCTGGGTCATCTCAATGCACCAGTTCCAAGCATCCAGTATCATGCATCGAATCTGGACTGGCGACTCGTTTCATACATGATATTATACATATTTCAATGCCATTCTCCCAAATCTTCCCACCCTTTCCCTCTCCCACAGAGTCCATAAGACTGTTCTCTGTGGTGTTGGAGAAGACTCTTGGGAGTCCCTTGGACTGCAAGGAGATTCAACCAATCAATCCTAGAGAAAATCAGTCCTGAATATTCATTGGAAGGACAGATGCTGAAGCTGAAACTCCAATACTTTGGCCACCTGATGTGAAGAACTGACTAATTGGAAAAAACCCTGATGCTGGGAAGGTTGAAAGCGGGAGGAGAAGGGGATGGCAGAGGATGAGATGGTTGGATGGCATCACCGACTCAATGCACGTGAATTTGAGTAAGCTTCGGGAGTTGGTGTTAGGGAAGCCTGACGTGCTGCAGTCCACTGTGTTGCAAAGAGTCAGACACAACTGAGGGACTGAACTGAATACACCATACACTTGAACCACAACTATAAGATCAACTAGCTAGATGGAAAGGCTTTTTCTCACTCCACTATTTCCTTACCTAAGTGTTTAATTGTACAGACTGTAAATCCAATTGTTTCACTTGCCCAAGAATTAATCTTTGAGATAGTCAAGGTCATGAGCCTCAAACTTGTTTTCAGTGCTATCATAGAGTGAAGTCCCCAAAAGCAAAGCACCTTGGCATAGCCATGGGCATTAGAAAATTCAGTGTTTGAGTTTTTATTATTCAATCAGTATGAAGTCTGAAACAAAGAGATAGGTAGATTCTCAGAGTGCTTGACCATAAATGCATTCTTCCATTAGTATGTGAGTCCAAAAGTAGTTTTAAAAATTTACTAGTCATTCACATATGTGGTGAACAAATCAACCTGAATTTGTGCTCCTGAACTTGATTGTGTAACTAGTATTTGCTGAAGTGCTTTTAAAATTTGCAAGTGTGCAAAGTGTTCCTAGTTCAAAGTGCAATAAGAACAAATCACTGTGAAGTATAGCTTAGACTCCAGAGTTCTGAACAGCTTCCCTGAGGAAACACTTTTAAAGATAAAATTTGGAGACTAAAATTGACTCATACAGAATAATGTATATTTATCTCACAGTAAAGTCAATGAGGTAAATGAAATTATTACATTTGTTCACCAGAGACAAACTAAATGAATGTAGGCCAGTTTTTTTACACTGTTTTAGGAACTGTGCACAAGAACACTCAAGCCATTCAAGAAACTATTAAAAATATTTCACCAATAATGAATTAACAGTAGAGTGATGGTTATTACTCTGCTTGTTGTCAACTAAAATCCTAGTCATTCTTGCCATTAACATTTAGGAAAATAAAGCAAAAAGAAAAATGCAGTGTAAGCAAATGAGATTATTTTTCAGATGGAGAGGAAGAATTATAATGTTCTTAATAGTTATCTTTTTTTTTTAATCTGATAAAAGCTATCTATCTGAAATTAGGCAGAAATGATTATATTAGATTCAGTTAGAGAGAAATGATTGCATTAAGAAAATGAATCAGGATGATTCCTTTTACATTCAGGTTACATTAGGAATCTTTAAAAATGATAGCTACTTGTGTTTATTTTTTTAAATCACTTATCTGATTTGATTAAAATACAAAAAGCTGCACATATTAAGTGCATACAACTTGATGAGTTGAGAATAAGTATATGCCAGTGACACTATCACTATAATCTCTGCCATAAACATATTCATAACTTCTAAAATGTTCTCATCTTCATCATCATTATTTATTGTATATTTATGATAATACTTAAATGTAAAATCTGCTCTCTTGGCAAACTGCAGTATGCAATGTGGTACTGTTAACTATAGACTCTATGCAATAGGTCTCTAGGACAGATACATTTTGTGTAACTGAAATTTTATACCCATTGACTAACACCTCTTTGTCTGGCCTCCATCTAGTGAAAGTAACAACCATTCTTTGCTCATCTTCTATGAGTCTGACTATTTTATATTCCTTGTATAGTTGATATACTATAATATTTGATTTTATGTTTGTCTTATTTCACTTAGCATGTTGTCCGAGTTCATCCATATTGTTGCAAATGATAGTTTCTTCTTTTATAAAGGTTGAATAATATTAAATTGTATGTATATAACATATTGTTTATTCATCTATCTGTTGCTTGATATGTAATTTGCTTCCATCTTTTGACTATTATGAATTAAGTCACAATGAACATGAGTATGCACATGCTGTTTGGGACCCTGTATTCAGTTTTTTTTTTTTTTTTTTTTAATATAAACTCAGAAGTGGGGTTGCTGGAACAGACATGGTCTTTTAAATAGAAAACTCTAAAATAATCTATATAAGGTACTACTAGAATTAGTAAGTTTAGCAAACTCACATACAGAAAAGTCAAATTATTTGTAAGCACTAGCAATAAATAAACAAAATAAAATTAAAATACCATTTATAAGAGCATAACAATACTTGATATTAAACTTAAATTATATGCATGGTCTATATTCTAAAATCATGGGGATATTGCTGAAAAAATTGAAGAAGACCTTAATAAAGGAAAAAGCTACCATTTTCATAGACTGAGAGTTAAATAGTTTTAGGATGTTGGTTCTCCTCAAAGTGATAATTGAACCAACAAAATCCAAGTAGAAATCCCAATAGGCTTTTTTGGAAAAATATATGGGAATGAAAACAATCCATTAAAAAAAAAAAAAAAGAGCAACAGCAAAAAAAAAACCAAAAAAAACACTAAAAATTTTTTTGAAAGAATTATAATGCCATTCTTTATCCTGTCTCAAGATAAGTTAGATATTCTCATTCTTTCATTAACTACTTACTGAGCAGCAGTTATGTTTTGGGCACAGAAAACACACATAATAAAAAAATGAATGGGTGAATGAATGAATGAATGAATAGTAGATTATCTTACATCAAAGGATTTACAGTCTTTGGGGAATATATGTCACTGTAAAATCACACACTAATTATGAAATTCTTATAACATCATTGTGTTGCTATACTATAATAATTCTATAGTGATAGAAATTAGCAGTATTATCTTTTAACAAGTAAACATTCCTGTGCAAATATTGGACTGAAACTTAGGAGAAACTGTGTAGAGCTTGGACTAATGTTGGCAAAGTGTGATGTAATTGAAAGGGCCTTTTATTAGGGCAGAGAGTTAAATTACTCCTTATAAGATTTGACCAAAAGTTGTTAAGATTAATTAGTAATATAAGTAACTTATATTGCTCAGTCCTTATCTTTTAAATTCAGTAATCATACTTACTATTTTTATATTATATATATAGAAATTGTCTCTCTAGAAATACAGACATAAAATAAATATAAATATCAGTTAATTATATGTAAAATAATCATTTAACTATACTTTTAAATTGCTAGCTTACTCAAAGTTATTTTACAGAAAATTATACTGATAATTGGGCTTCCCTTGTGGCTCAGCTGTAAAGAATCTGCCTGCAATGCAGGAGACCTGGGTTCCATTCCTGGGTTGGGAAGATTCCCTGGAGAAGGGAAAGTCTACCCCCTCCAGTATTCTGGCCTGGAGAATTCCATGGACCGTATAGTCATTGGGGTTGCAAAGTGGGGACATGACTGAGCGACTTTTCACTTCACTCATATTATAATTAGCATAAATTAGCATCTATGTGTATATTATGTTATATTTTTAAGAAATATATTCACGTATAAGTATCATTTTAATGAATCATATTCATTAAGAAGTAATCTCATTATGGAAATATAAACTGTTATAACCTCATTATAATTTTGCACTAACATTAAATATACACCTGGAATGAAACTAATCATAAATATTTATAATTGAAATTGATAGGCAAGAAGATCAAACCAGTCAATATTAAACAAAATATTCCTGAATATTAATTGGAAAGACTGATGCTGAAGCTGAAGCTCTTTGGCTACCTGAAGCAAAGAGCTGACTCATTGAAGAAGAACCTGATGTTGGGAAAGATCGAAAGCAAAAGAAGAAGCGGGCAACAGAGGATGAGATGATTAGACAGTGTCACTGACTCAGTGGTATTGAATTTGAGCAAACTCCAGAAGATATTGGAGAACAGAGGAGCCTGGTGTGCTGTAGTCCTTGGGTTTGCAAAGATTCGGACATGACTTGGCACCTAAGCAGAACAACAAATTAACATAAGATTGTTTATAGACTCACAATTTATTTGATAAAGAAGCTCATTCTGATAAAGAAGAAATTATGTTTTCCAAAGGAATGTGACACAAAGGAACTTATGCCCTTCAGAAAACAGTATTCTAATAATGACAAATGATATATAAGAAATTGAAAAATCTGGATACCAAAAAAGCTAGAAGCTATATTAGACATTTAATTATTTTAAATTAAAAGAACAAAAATGTCAAAGTAGATTACTTTGATACCTCTCATTCACTGAAGTTATTTCATGACTCCAATAACATGATAGTAACAGAAGTGAAAATGTTACAATTGCAATAGGAAATGAGTCAGCTAAATATTATCTGTGTAGGACCCTTGGGATAGAAAATCATCAGAGGCAACTAAAAATGCAATGTCAACAAGCTGCAATATATCCACAGGGAATCTGAGGCAACAGAGAAAAAATGAATAGGCAATAGCAGATGTTTTCCCCTAGGGACATTTATAGAGCAATAATTAAAAATCAAGACAGTCTCTAAAAAGATGCATAGTAATACTAACAGGAGGAAGAAATTAAGAGGATGATGAAACCCTTTTAAAGCAGTTATACTACTATTTGCTACAAGTTGATTATCCTAATCAAAAAGACACACAAACAAACAAAAAAAAGTGAAAAAATACTTGATTATTCCAGCAAAGTTGCTTCTATACAGCATATCCATGATTTATTTCACCAATGATTTTAGGATCAAACAATAACTTACACAAAGCTACTTTTTACACTTAGATCATTTATGTATTCTCTTTGTAGAATTAATCCGGTTCAGGATATGGAACAAAAGAATCCAATTTAGTTTCCAGTCCTTCCTATGCCACTAATCTACATTGTCTTGGATATAGTCTCTGATATTCTTTGAGATTCATTTTTTTAAATTGTTTGACACAAAATGATCTGCAACTGCCTTTGTCTGATCCAACTTTCCGTGATATATCTTGTTATCAAACATACATGTTTGATTTTGAAATATAGTCACTAAAAGGTCTTGTGTGTGCATGCATGTGTGCTAAGTCACTTCAGTTGTATTCTACCCTTCGCAATCCTATGAACTGTAGCCTGCCGGGCTGCTCTAATCCATGGGATTCTCCAGGCAAGAATACTGGAATGGGTTGCCCAAGCAAGTAGATTATTCTTGGAAAATGAAGCAAATTTTTTTTACAAATACTGCATCCAGTTTTATTGCTATAGTATAATGACAAAAATCTGAAGATATCTAACAATATTAGTTCTATTTTTTAAAACATGGACCTTTAGAGTCTGTTATATAATTAATTTCTATTCAGATTCTGTTATTAAACATCTATTTACTTTGACAAAATCAGATCTAAAATTTAATAGTATTATTTTAAAATATATTAACTAATTTAGAAGATATTAATGAGTTGTGTTATTACTACTTTAGCCATAAAACTCATCACTTTGTGTAGAAAAAGGAGTTTTTGTATGCAGACTTTAAACTTTTCTTATAGCATAGTATATAAACACTTAGTCCAATAAAGAAGGAAAGAGGAAAGAAATGGAAGAAAGTGTTACTCCTGAAGCTGGAACCAAATGAGGTTGTGCTGCTCATTGCTCAAAAGTCAGTGTTCCTCATTGCTTAAAAATCAGTGTTTCAGAGAAAAGGAGTGGTGGAGAAAGAAAGATACTTTATTCAGGAAGCCGACACCGTGGGAAGATGACAGACTAGCGTCTCAAACACCATCTCTGAATTGCCAATTAGAGGACAGCTGAGGCTATCAAGGTGCGACAGAGCCCTCTGATGATCATCATCTGATGACCAGGAGTAATCCGGTCAGCCTCTACTTGATTGAGTAAAGAGAGCAGACAATCTAAAGCTGCAGGGTTGAAATGTCCTATAGTTCCTGGAATTTCTTAAGCATGAAAGAGGGTATTCTATAAGCATTTAATCATATTATGGCTTGTTCAGGGCTGTTGTTGTTTAGTTGCCAAGTCCTGTCTGACTCTTTCCGACCCCTATGGACTGTAGCACACCAGGCTCCTCTGTACATGGAAATCTCCAGGCAAGAATACTAGAGTGGGGGACTTTACTGACAGGGATCAATGCCATGTCTCCTGCATTGGCAGGCAAATTCTTTACTGGTGAGCCACCAGGGAAGCTCTGTTTAGGACTAGGTCATTTTTTTTTTTTTCCTAATAATGGAACTGGAGCTTCTAATATGGATTTGCCTTCTCTAAGTTAGAAGCTTAGGTTCCTTTACCTCTTTCTTGAACAAGTGTTTCAGAGCCTGGTTTCAAATAGAAGAAGGGAAAATTGGGTTATTTTAGTCAAGCACTGCTTCAAGTTACATTGTCTGGCTGATTGTAAAGTACATGCCCATAGTCTCCCTTTGGAAGGAAACTTAATGAAAGTCATAAAATTAATGTGCTTTATAGTAAAGTTTAGATGATCACACCTAGCTCTTATGTTTAGTCTACTTTAGTTGATTATACTCATATTATTTTATATTGACAAAGTCAAATCTAAAATTTAATAATATTATTCTTTATTGAATTAGAATTGAGATATATTATTATGTAAGTTATAGATGTACAAAATAGTGATTAATAATTTTTAAATGCCATATTCCATTTTTAGTTATTTTAAAATATTGACTATATTCCCTATGTTGTATAATATATCCTTGTAGGCTATTTTATAAATAATATTTTGTATCTCTTAATCCCTTGCCTGTAAATTGTCCCTCTCCTGTTCTCTTTCCCCTCTGGTAAGCACTAGTTTGTTTTCTGTATCTGTGAACCTGCTTCTTATTTGTTATATTCACTAGCATGTAGTATTTTTTAGATTCCACATGCAAGTAATATTATATAGCATTTTTCTTTCTCTGTCTGATTTATTTCACTTAGATAATAATCTCCAAGCCCATCTATGTTGTTGCAAATGACACAATTTCATTCTTTTTTATGTTTAAATAGTATTCCAGTGTGTGTGTGTGTGCATGTGTGTGTAGTCTTTATTCGTTTGTCTACTGGTGGACACTTAGGTTGCTTCCATATCTTGGCAAGTGTCAATAATGCTGCTATGAATGTTGGGGAATAAGTACCTTTTAGAATCAGTGGTCTGGCTATTTTTTGAATCTATACCAAGCAATGGAATTGCTGGGACTCATATGATACTTCTATTTTTAGTCTTTTGGAAAATCTCCATACAGTTTTCTAAGGATTACCACAGCAGTTTTAATGTCACCAGAAGTCTATGAAGGTTTGCTTTCTCCAGTCCTTTACCAGCATATGCTGTGTTCATTTTGATGATAGTTACTCTGACAGGTGTGAGGTGATATCTCATTGTGGCTTTGATTTGTATTTTCCTGATGATGAATAATGTTGAACATCTTTTGTGAATATTTTGGCCATCTTCATGTCATCTTTGGGGAAAAAAATGTCTATTCAAGCATTCTGCCTATTTTATAGTCAGGTAGATTTTTATGTCGCAGAAGGCAGTGGCACCCCACTCTAGTACTCTTGCCTGGAAAATCCCATGGACGGAGGAGCCTGGTGGGCTGCAGTCCATGGGGTCGCTAAGAGTCAGACACGACTGTGGGGCTTCACTTTCACTTCTCACTTTCATGCATTGGAGAAGGAAATGGCAACCCACTCCAGTGTTCTTGCCTGGAGAATCCCAGGGAAGGGGGAGCCTGGTGGGCTGCCGTCTATGGGTCGCACAGAGTCGGACACGATTGAAGCGACTTAGCAGCAGCAGCAGCAGCAGATTTTTATGTTGAGCTGTATGAACTATTTCTATATTGTGGATATCATCCCCTTATGGGTCACATCATTTGCAAATGTTTTATCCCATTCAGTCGGTTGTCCTTTTTGTTTTGTTGATTTTTCTTTGCTGTGTGAAAACTTTTAAGGTTAATTAGGTCGCATTTGTTTACTTTTGCTTTTTTTCCCATTACTCTATGAGATGAGTCTAAAAAAATATTGCTATGATTTATATCAAAGAGTATTATGCCTATGCTTTCCTCTAGGAGTTGTATGGTGTCGTGTCTTACATTTAAGTTTTTAATCAATTTTGAGTTTACTTTTGTGTATGGTTTGAAGAAACATTCTCATTTCATTCTTTTGTATGTAGATGTCCAGTTTTCCCAGTACCACTTATTGAAGAAATGTGACTTTTCTTATATATTTTTGCCTACCTTGTTGTAGATCAGCTGACCATAAGCACATGTTTTATTTCTGGGCTTCTAATCTGTTACATTAATCAGTGTGTCTGTTTTTGTGCCAGTACCATCTCTTTTGATTAATATAGCTTTATAGTATAGTCTGATGACAGGGATTATGATTCCTTCAGCTCTGTTCATTTTTCTCAAGATTGTTTTGGCTATTTGGGGTCTTTTGTGTTTCAATACAAAATTTAAAGGTTTTTGTTCTAGTTCTGTGAAAAATGCCATTGATATTTTGGTAGGAATCACATTGAGTCTGCAGATTGCCTTGGATAGTATGATCATTTTAGCAATGTCCATTCTTCCAATGCAAGAGTATGGTATATCTTTCCAATTGTTTGTGTCATCTTCAGTTTCTTTCATCAGTGTCTTATAGTTTTCTTAGTACAGATGTTTTACCTCTGTAGGTAGGTTTATTCCTAGGTATTTCATTCTTTTTGATGCAGTGAAGGATGAAATTATTTCCTTAATTCCTCTTTGTGAAATTTAGTTGTTTGTGTATAGAAATGCAACAGATTTCTCTATGTTTATTTGTAGCCTGCTATATACTGAATTTGTTGATAAGTTCTAGTAGTTTTCTGATGGCATCTTTAGCAATTTCTATATATAGTATCACGTCATCTGTAGACAGTGTCAGTTTTATTTCTTCCTTTCCACTTTGGCTTTTTTAAAATTTCTTTTTCTTGTCTGATTGTTGTGGCTAGGACTTCCAGTACTATGTTGCATGAAAGTAACATGACTGGACATCTTTGTCTTATTCCTGTTCTTATAGGAAGTGCCTTCAGATTTTTTACCTGAGGGTAATGTTAGTTGTGGGTTTGTTGTAAATAGCCTTTTTTATGTTGAAGTATGTTCCCTTTTTGCCCACTTTCTATAAATTTTTTGGTATAAATGGATACTAAATTTTATCAATAAGTTTTTCTGAATTTATTAAGGTGATCATATGACTTTTATTCTTCAATCTGTAAATGCAATGTATTATATTCATTTATTTGGGTATATCGGAAAATTCTTGCATCTCTGGGATAAATCTGACTTGATTGTGGTGCAGGATACTTTTAATCTGTTGCTGGATTTGGTTTTTTAATATTTGTTGAACATTTTTGCATCTATGTTTGCCAGTGATACTGATAAGTAATTTTCTGTTCTTTTGATATCATTGACTGGTTTTGCATTAGGATTGTGCTGGCCTCATAGAATGAGAACAGCAGTGTTCCTTCCTTTGCAGTTTTTTGGAGTAGTTTGAGAAGTGATCTTAAGTCTTCTCTAAATGCTTGGTAGAATTCACCTGTGCATGTGTGCACAGTAGTGCCCAACTCCTTGTGACCCCATGGACTATAGCCCATGAGGCTTCTCTGTCCATGGGATTATCCCAGCAGGAATACTAGAGTGGGTTGCCATTTCCTCCTCCAGTGGATCTTCCCAACCCTGGATCAAACCTACATCTCCTGTGGCTCCTGCATTATTCTCAGGCAGATTCTTTATCACTGAGCCACCTAGGAGGCCCAGAATTCACCTATAAAGCTATCTAATTCTGGAATTTTGTTTGTTGGAAGTTTTTTGGTTTTGTTTTGTTTTTCTGAATTACTGATTCTATTAGATTACTTGTAATTGATCTAATCATATGTCCTATTTTTTCCTGGTTCAGTCATGGGAGACTTTACATTTCTAAGAATTTGTCGATTTCTTCTAGGTTGTTCATTTTAATTGGGAAATAGTGGTGTGTTGTAGTTGGTCATGATGCTTTGTATTTCTGTACTGTTGACTATCCACTGGATCATACTGTTGATACCGCTGGATCATCAAAAAAGCAAAAGAGTTCCAGAAAAACATCTATTTCTGCTTTATTGACTATGCCAAAGCCTTTGACTCTGTGGATCACAATAAAATGTGGAAAATTCTGAAAGAGACGGGAATACCAGACCACCTGACCTGCCTCTTGAGAAATCTGTATACAGGTCAGGAAGCAACAGTTGGAACTGGACATGGAACAACAGACTGGTTCCAAATAGGAAAAGGAGTATGTCAAGGCTGTATATTGTCACCCTGTTTATTTAACTTATATGCAGAGTACATCATGAGAAATGCTGGGCTGGTGGAATCACAAACTGGAAGCAAGATTACCAGGAGAAATATCAATAACCTCAGATTTGCAGATGACACCACCCTTATGGCAGAAAGTAGAGAAGAACTAAAGAGCCTCTTGATGAAAGTGAAAGAGGAGAGTGAAAAAGTTGGCTTAAAGCTCAACATTCAGAAAATGAAGATCATGGCATCCGGTCCCATCACTTCATGGCAAATAGATGGGGAACCAATGGAAACAGTGGCTGACTTTATTTTTCTAGTGTCCAAAATCACTGCAGATGGTGATTGCAGCCATGAAATTAAAAGACGCTTGCTCCTTGGAAGGAAAGTTATGACCAACCTAGATAGCATATTGAAAAGCAGAGACATTACTTTGCCAACAAAGGTCCATCTAGTCAAGGCAATGGTTTTTCCAGTAGTCATGTATGGATGTGAGAGTTGAACTATAAAGAAAGCTGAGAGCAGAAGAACTGATGTTTTTGAACTGTGGTGTTGGAGTAGACTATTGAGAATCCCTTGGACTAAAAGTAGATCCAACCAGTCCATCCTAAAGGAGATCAGTCCTGGGTGTTCATTGGAGGTACTGATGTTGAAGTTGAGACTCCAATACTTTGGCCACCTGATATGAAGAGCTGACTCATTTGAAAAGACCCTGATGCTGGGGAAAGATTGAGGGCAGGAGGAGAAGGGGATGACAGAGGATGAGATGGTTTGGATGGCATCACCGACAAAAGGGACATGGGCTTGGGTGGACTCCGGGAGATGGTGATGGACAGGGAGGCCTGGGGTGCTGCAGTTCATGGGGTCGCAAAGAGTTGGTGCAACTGAACTGAATTGAACTGAACTGTTGATTATAACTTCTCTTTTTTCACTTGTGGCTTTTTTGATTTAGCCCCTCTTCCTCTTTTCCTTGATGAGTTTGGCTTAAGGCTTATCAATTTTATTTTTTCAAAGAACCAATTTTCAAAATCACTGATATTTTCTAAGTTTTTTAGTCTCCATTTCATTTATTTCTACTCTGATTTTCGTGTTTTTGTTTTTTAACTTTGGGGTTTGTTTTTCTTTCTCTATTTCCTTTAGGTATAAAGTGAGGTTGTTTACTTGAGATTTCTCTTGTTTCTTGAGGTAAATTCATACTGTGATAAACTTTCCTCCTTGAGCTTCTTTTCCTGCATCCCAGTAGTTTTGGATCATCTTCCTTTTGTTTTCATTTGAGCCAATTTTTTTTTTTTAATTTCCTCATCGATCCCTTGGTTGTTTCATAGTATATTATTTAACCTGCACAATTTAGGTTTTTTGTAGATTTTTTCCTATAGGTGATCTGTAGTCTCATGGAGGTGTGGTTGGAAAAGATGATTGATATTTCTTCTTTAAAAATCTGTATAATGCAAAAATATGTGTGATTTTTATTTTTTTTAATTTTAATTTTTTAGTTAAAAATTTTTGGAGTATAGTTGATTAACTGTTGTGTTAGTTTCAGGTGTATAGCAGAGTGATTCAGTTATACATATACCTATATTCATTCTTTTTCTCACTTTTTTATTGTATAAGTTTTCACAGTAATTGAGTAGAGCTCCTTGTACTATATAGAGGTCCTTTTGGTTATATGTGTTATATACGTTAGTGTGTGTATGTTATTTCCAAATTCCTGACTTATCCCTCAACCCCAAGTTTCCTCTTTGGTAACTATAAGTTTGTTTTTTATGTCTTAAATCTGTCTTGTAAATAAATTTATTTGTTTCACTTTAAAAAAAATAGATTCCATATATGAGTGATACATTTGTCTTTCTCTATCTGACTTACTTCACTTTGTATGATAATCTCTAGGTCCATCCATGTTGCTGCAGATGTCATTATTTCATCTTTTTATGACCGAGGAATATTCCATTGTACATTGTACTACATCTTATTTATCAATTCATCTGTAAGTGGACATTTAGATTGCTTTGATGCCTTCAGTTCAGTTCAGTCGCTCAGTCGTGTCTTTGCTACCCCATTAATCGCAGCACACCAGGCCTCCTTGTCCATCACCAGCTCCCAGAGTTCACCCAAACTCATGCGCATCGAGTTGATGATGCCATCCAGCCATCCCATCCTCTGCCGTCCCCTTCTCCTCCTGCCCCCAATCCCTCCCAGCATCAGAGTCTTTTCCAATGAGTCAACTCTTCGCATGAGGTGGCCAAAGTATTGGAGTTTCAGCCTCAGCATCAGTACTTCCAATGAATACCCAGGACTGGCCTCCTTTAGGAAGGACTGGTTGGATCTCCTTGCAGTCCAAGGGACTCTCAATTCTCCAACACCACAGTTCAAAAGCATCAATTCTTCGGCACTCAGCTTTCTTTATAGTCCAACTCTCACATCCCTACATGACCACAGGAAAAACCACAGCGTTGGCTAGACAGATTTTTGTTGGCAAAGTAATGTCTCTGCTTTTTAATATGCTATCTAGGTTGGTCATAACTTTCCTTCCAAGGAGTAAGCGTCTTTTAATTTCGTGGCTGCAATCACCATATGCAGTGATTTCGGAGCCCCCAAAATAAAGTCTGACACTGTTTTCACTGTTTACCCATCTATATCCAATGAAGTGATGGGACCAGATGCCATGGCTTGGCTTTTGTAAATAGTGCTGCAGTGAAAACTGGGGTCCATATATTATTTTGAATTATGGTTTCTTCTGGTAAATGCCCAAGAGTGGGATTGTTGGATCATACAATAGCTCTATTTTTAGTTTTTTAAGGAACCTCTATACTCTTCTCCATAGTTGTACCAATTTACATTTCCACAGAGTGTAGGAGGGTTCCCTTTTCTCAACACCCTTTCCAGTACTTCTTGTATGCAGATTTTTTTGATGATGTACCTTCTCATCTGTGTGTGGGGATACCTCATAATTTTGATTGCCATTTTGCTGTTAATCAGTGATGTTGAGCATCTTTTCACTTGCCTTTGTTGATTTCTCCATTTATGTCTGTTAATATTTGCCCTATATTAATTATGTGCTCCCATGTTGGAGAAGGCTCTTGAGAGTCCCTTGGACTTCAAGGAGATCCAACCAGTCCATCGTAAAAGATATCAGTCCTGAATTTTTATTGGAAGGACTGATGCTAAAGTCCTGAAACTCCAGTACTTTGGCTACCTTATGTGAAGGACTGACTCATTGGAAAAGACCCTGATGCTGGGAAAGATTGAAGGCAGGAGGGGAAGGGGATGACAGAGTACTAGATGGTTGAATGGCATCACTGACTCAGTGGACATGAGTTTGACCAAGCTTCAGGAGTTGGTGAAGGACAGGGAAGCCTGATGTGCAGCAGTCAATGGGGTCACAAAGAGTCAGACAAGACTGAGTGACTGAACTGTGTGATACATATATATTTATAAGAATTATATCTTCTTCTTGGATTGATCCCTTGATTATTAGTGTCCTTCCTTGTCTCTTGTAACCATCTTTAAAGTCTGTATTGTCTTATGTAAGTAGTGCTACTCCAGCTTTCTTTTGATTTTCACTTGTGTAGTATACCTTTTTACCATCCCCTCAACTTCAATCCTTGTGTGTTTTAGATCTGAAATGAGTCTCTTGTTGATAGAGTATTTATGGGTCTTGGTTTTGTACCTATTCACTCACTCTTTCTTTTGATTGTAGCACTTAGTTCATTTATATTGAAAGGAATTATTGATAGATATGCACTTATATTCCCATTTTGTTAATTGTATTGGAGTTGTTTTGTAGTTTTTTTTTTTTTTTAATTTGTTGTTCCTTTATACTTTTCTGTCTTCTCTGATGACTTGATGACATCTTTAGTGTTATGTTTAAATTCCTTGTTATTTTTTGGTGTATATATATATATTACAGATTATTGGTTTGTGTTTACCATGAGATTTCTATGTAGAAATGTGTGTGTATACCTATATATGTATATGTGTATGTATATATATATATATATACACACACACACACACACACACACAAACACACACACCTCACTGTTTTAAATTGCTGGTCTGTTAATTTTAAATGCATAAAAAACCCTACATTTGTGTTATTCTCGGCTTACAATTACTGTTTCTGATATTATATTTTACACCTAGTTGTTTTGTGTATTTATTAATTGCTTTGAGAATGCATATGATATTACTACATGTCTTTTAACTTCCTCCTAAATTTGTGCATGCATGATTTCTTACCTTTATTGCATGTCTGCTTTTCTCAATGTGCTTATTCATTTTGTAAATGTCTTGTTTCTAGTTTGGGCCTTACCTTTTTTCTCCTGGAGGAAATCTTTAACCTTTGTTGTAAAGCTGATTTGGTGTTGATAAATTCTTAAAGTGTTTGCTTGTCTGTAAAGGTTTTCAGTTCAGTTCAGTCGCTCAGTCATGTCTGACTCTTTGCTACCCCATGAATTGCAGCACGCCAGGCCTCCCTGTCCATCACCAACTCCTGGAGTTCACTCAGACTCACATCCATCGAGTCAGTGATGCCATCCAGCCATCTCATCCTCTGTCGTCCCCTTCTCCTCCTGCCCCCAATCCCTCCCAGAATCAGAGTCTTTTCCAATGAGTCAACTCTTCGCATGAGGTGGCCAAAGTACTGGAGTTTCAGCTTTAGCATCATTCCTTCAAAAAAAATCCCAGGGCTGATCTCCTTCAGGATGGACTGGTTGGATCTCCTTGCAGTCCAAGGGACTCTCAAGAGTCTTCTCCAACACCACAGTTCAAAAGCATCAATTCTTCAGCGCTCAGCCTTCTTCACAGTCCAACTCTCATATCCATACATTACCACAGGAAAAACCATAGCCTTGACTAGACGGACCTTTGTTGGCAAAGTAATGTCTCCACTTTTGAATATGCTATCTAGGTTGGTCATAACTTTTCTTCCAAGGAGTAAGCATCTTTTAATTTCATGGCTGCAGTCACCATCTGCAGTGATTTTGGAACCCCCCAAAATAAAGTCTGACACTGTTTCCACTGTTTCCCCATCTATTTCCCATGAAGTGATGGGACCAGATGCCATGATCTTAGTTTTCTGAATGTTGAGCTTTAAGCCAACTTTTTCACTCTCCTCTTTTACCTTCATCAAGAGGCTTTTTAGTTCCTCTTCACTTTCTGCCATAAGGGTGGTGTCATCTGCATTTCTGAGGTTATTGATATTTCTCCCGGCCATCTTGATTCTAGCTTGTGTTTCTTCCAGCCCAGCGTTTCTCATGATGTACTCTGCATAGAAGTTAAATAAGCAGGGTGACAATATACAGCCTTGACGTACTCCTTTTCCTATTTGGAACCAGTCTGTTGTTCCATGTCCAGTTCTAACTGTTGCTTCCTGACCTGCATACGAGTTTCTCAAGAGGCAGGTCAGGTGGTCTGGTATTCCTATCTCTTTCAGAATTTTCCACAGTTTATTGTGATCCATACAGTCAAAGGCTTTGGCATAGTCAATAAAGCAGAAATAGATGTTTTTCTAGAACTCTCTTGCTTTTTCAATGATCCAGCGGATGTTGACAATTTGGTCTGTGGTTCCTCTGCCTTTTCTAAAACCAGCTTGAACAACTGGAATTTCACGGTTCACGTATTGCTGAAGCCTCCATAAAATCTGAAAAAGAGCCTTGCTGTGTAGAGTGTTCTTGGCTATATTTTTTTGGTCCCTTTCATTGTTTTAAATGTGTCCCTCTCTTCTGGTCTGAGAGTTTCTCCTCTAAAATCCATTGATAGCCTAATGGGAGTTCCTTTGTATTTTACTCATTGTTTTTTCCATGCTTCATTTAAAAGCCTCTCTTTATTTTTAATTTTTGTCATTTTAATTACAGTGTGTCTTAGTCTATTCCTCTTTGGGTTAATCCTTTATGGCACTGTGCTTCCGGGACTTGGGTGACTGTTTCCTTTCCCAGGTTAGGGAAATTTTTAGCTATTATGTCTTCCAGTATGTTCTCAGCCCATTTCTCTATCTTTTCTCCTTCTTAGACTGCTGTGATGTATGCTGTGATCATATTTGTATGATAGATATTGTCCCGGGGTCTCTTAAACTGTCCTAATTTCTTTAGTTTTTTTTTTGTTTGTTTGTTTAGCATCAGTAATGTCCACTATTCTGTCTTCCAACTAACTGAACATTCCTCTGTATCACTTACTATAGCTTTGATTTTTGATTCGTCATGCTGTATTTTTCATCTTAGTTATTATAGTTATCACATTTGGTTTTAATTTATATTTTCTTAGAAACTTTTAGCTTTTCTTCCTTTGAATCTATTCTTTTCCTGAGCTCTTTCATCATCTTTATGACTATTTCCCTGAACTATTTCTTATGCAGATTGCATATCCTTGCTTAGTTCTGGGGTTTGATCTCATTGCCTTGTGTGGAGCATGTTCTTCTGCTGCCT
Organism: Bos indicus; assembly: GCF_029378745.1. Lineage (NCBI taxonomy): Eukaryota > Metazoa > Chordata > Mammalia > Artiodactyla > Bovidae > Bos > Bos indicus. The sequence goes on along the minus strand of NC_091780.1, from coordinate 53,029,079 downwards.
CATTTTGCCCAAGTTGTTGTTTGTATTCTTATGTATTCAGTAGGTAAGTTACATCTCTGAAACTTAAAGTGCCTTCTGTAGGAGATGTCCTCTTCAGCTCAGCAATTCACTCCCCTCTTGCCATCTTAGCTATATATTTTAAGAGTTCCATCTGTGAGGGCTTGGTGATCCTTTCTGTTGTGACTCACTATGTGGGCAGTTTGGTAGGTTTGTGTTGGCCCCTATTATCATTGGTTGCCAGCCCTTGCCTTGTGCAAATTCTATCAGGTACTGGTTTTTGGGATCTGATCATGAAGCTGCTGACTGCAGAAATGCAGAGGGTCCCAGGATGACTGCTAGCTCACTGATGGGCGAAGTCCAGTCCTGGGACTAGTGCTAGACTGTTGGCAGGCAAAGCCAAGTCCTGGAGTCTTACTGCAATGACCAGGTTCCCATACCTGGTGGCAGATGGCTGGACAGGGGTGTGCATGATTACTGACAGAGTTGGTAATCCTGGAGTGTCCTGAAGCTTGTCTTAGCCTGCTAGTGGACAGGGCCAGGACCCAGTTGGTCCCAGGAAGGATCTTGCCTGCTTTGGGAAGGCTGGTCCATAGACTGGGATTTTGGTTTTCAAGCATCAGAAGTGTGCTTTCTTGTAGGTCAGGTTAGTCCAGAGGCTAGAGCAGGCCTCCTGGAAGGGAAGACTAGTAACTACCCACCTTTGGGCAGAGCTGGGTCCTGCCTGGCCTGTGGTTAGCTGAGCTATGTCTAGAAGCAGGTCTGGAGGTGGCTGTCAGCTCAGGAAGTCTTTAGGCAGCTAATCTGCTGTTGCTTGGGGTCAGGCCTTGGTGCTAATGAGCTAGAGGATAGATTCAACAATGGCATTCACCAATACCAGTGTCCATGTAGTAAAAGCATCTCCCAAGAGTGGTTGCCACCAGTGTTTATGCCCATGCTGTGAACCACAGCTGCTCCATACCTCTCTGGAATATTCTCCAAGACCAGCAAGTAGGTCTGGCCCAGGTTTCTATCAGATTGCTGCTTTTTCCATGGGTCCTGGAGCATGTGAGATTTTGTGTACACCCTTTAAGAGTGAAGTCTTTATTATGCCTATTTCTGTGTGACTCTCGAAACTAAGCCTCACTGGACTTCCTGGCACAGAACTCTTGGGCTGGGGAGCCTGATGTGGGGTTCAGAACTCTCACTGCTGTAGGAAAACCCCTGCTATGTAATTATTCTCCAGCTGGTAGGTCACCCACCCAGGGGTATGGGACTTGATTTTATCTAGAGTCTGTCCCTCATACCTATCTCCTTGTGCTTCCTTCTTTATGTCTTTACTTGTAAAAGATCTTTTCCAGTGGGTTCCAGTCTTTTTTATTGATACTTATTCTGACAACAGTTAATGATTTTTGGTGTGCTCATGAGAGGAAGTGAGCTCAGTGTCTTTCTACCACACCGGCTTATTTGAAGTAATTTAGGAAATAATACTGAATTTTCTTATTGTCATTTTAGTTATAAAACATCACTTTGGGTAGAATATTAAGTTTTTGAAGATAGACTTTAATATTTGTATAGTCTTATATTTCCTAAAACGTGGACCTATGCAAGCAGATTTAACACTATAAATTGTATTACATCTTGAGAAGTGGCTCAAAATAGACTTTCAAAACCAGCCGTTAGCTGTGTTTTGTATGTTCAATTCTACTATACTGAAGACTAGGATTTTCTTATCATGCTATATAATAATGGACTATAATAAATGACCCTTGCTATGAATTTTCTTTAACTGAGTATAGACCTCATCATTACATCCTATGTTCAATCCTATATTGAAGGCAATATATTTATGTTTATGGAACCAGATATTATTTTAATTTAGCAGTTATTTATTTATTTTTACTGAGTTCATGAATAAAGGAATTGTATTTGAATTCTCCCTATGAAACTTCAGAATCCTCAGTGACATAAATTGAAAAACCAAATATTCACACTATGACAATTGACCTGTAGATGTTAAAGAAGTTACCTTCTTTAAAGAAATATTTTACATAGATTTATTCTAAATGGTTTATATTATTATAATTGGCAAATAAAATACAAATCTAATGCATTTGAATGCAAAGTTCTAAGGATAATCTTATGAAAGGAGAAATGAGTCCAAAGAAAACTTTCTGAAGGAAATAAGCTTTTTAAATAAAAGCTGTTACCTCAGTGTTGTTTTTCACTCCTATAATGAAACTTTCCATTTCAGTAGGTAACACTGCAGAGATGACAATATGAGTACCTAGTTGATGGAATGTATCTGCTTTTATGCATGATGAAACATATTTCTGAAGATTTTGTCAAATTTATATTGGGCTTTATTTATGAAACCAACTTACAAAATACAACTGGACATGGAACAACAGACTGGTTCCAAATAGGAAAAGGAGTATGTCAAGGCTGTATATTGTCACCCTACTTATTTACTTATATGCAGAGTACATCATGAGAAACGCTGAGCTGGAAGAAGCACAAGCTGGAATCAAGATGGCCGGGAGAAATATCAATAACCTCAGATACGCAGATGACACCACCCTTATGGCAGAAAGTGAAGAGGAACTGAAAAGCCTCTTGATGAAAATGAAAGTGGAGAGTGAAAATGTTGGCTTAAAGCTCAACATTCAGAAAACTAAGATCATGGCATGTGGTCCCATCACTTCATGGGAAATAGATGGGGAACCTGGAAACAGTGTCATGTATGGATGTGAGAGTTGGACTGTGAAGAAAGCTGAGCGCCAAATAATTGATGCTTTTGAACTGTGGTGTTGGAGAAGACTCTTGCGAGTCCCTTGGACTGCAAGGAGATCCAACCAGTCCATTCTGAACGAGATCAGCCCTGAGATTTCTTTGGAAGGAATGATGCTAAGGCTGAAACTCCAGTACTTTGGCCACCTCATGCAAAGAGTTGACTCATTGGAAAAGACTCTGATTCTGGGAGGGATTGGGGGCAGGAGGAGAAGGGGATGACAGAGGATGAGATGGCTGGATGGCATCACTGACTCGATGGATGTGAGTCTTAGTGAACTCCAGGAGTTGGTGATGGACAGGGAGGTCTGGCGTGCTGCGATTCATGGGGTCACAAAGAGTCAGACACGACTGAGTGACTGAACTGAACTGATGCTAAAATTAAACCCATTTAGTGAACTAGAAGTTTTAAGTTAATTTTTCAGAGGTGATTTCTGTTTTGTTCAGCTTGATTTATTTAACTAAGGATCACATAATTTGAAAGTGCTTGCAATGTTAATTTCTAAGTAATTTGTATCAACTCCAAAATTCCCAAGTGTTGTTGTCTCTGAGTGTTATATTAAGGAATGAAAAAACCTGTATCATTTGGAAAATTATTTTAAGGCAATAAATGTTCACATCAACTTATTTTGGCAAGAAGTTAATTCTAGCTGGTATTTTTATTAGCAGTAGAAGAAATGGTAAAATTGGGAGAAATGAAATTTTATTGCCAGAATTTCATTGTTAACACCTGGGGAGAGAGGTACATCAATATCAGGAAAATGGATAAAAACTGAAATTTCAAGTCAAATAACATATATGTCTGTTAAATAAGTCTATTAAATAATAAGTCTGTTAAAGAACAATAATGAAGAGAGGAAAAAATACATTAAATTCTTGAGACAATGAACAGCTTAAATGTTATTAAATATGTTTAAACATGTTCTACCTCATTAATAAAATTCTACCTTATTAATAAAATTAATAAAATTAATGATTAAAGTGATTATTCTATCACTAAAATTTTCATATAGCAATCTCAGAGATGATTACACATACTAACTTGCTAGTTGAATTACTGTGGTATTTTGGTTTGGATTCAAAAAGTCATAAAAGAATCTAAACTATTAGGGGAAATGAATTAAATAAAGCAGTTGGCTGAGTTTTCACTTGACCCTTTAACATCTCTTGATGCATTAGGACAAACATTTATTTTGCAGCAAGTCTTGAATCATATGTAGCCCTTCTTTACAGATGCAAGCCTTCTTTTAAGATAGATGGTATTTTTTGGCAAGAATATGTTGCTATATTGCCATTGTTGTTGTAGTTGCTAAGTCATGTCAGACTCTTTTGCCGCCCCATGGACTGTAGCCCGCCAGGCTCCTCTGTCCATGGGATTTCCCAGGCAAGAATACTGAATTGCCAGAATTGCCATTTCCTTCTCCAGGGCATCTTCCCAACCCAGGGATCTAACCTGTGTCTCCGGTATTGCCAGGCAGATTGTTTACCACTTAGTCACCAGAGAAGCTCATATTCTGATACAGTTGCTTCAAATCAGTAATAAAACTTAAGAAAACATTTTAAAATGTGTTATTATACAAATGAACATTGTTTTTCAGATTCAGTGAATGCTAGTGAAATAATTTTCATTTGGAAGCATTTTTTGGTTTCTCCTGTTGGAAAGCAATTATTTTGCCATGATTTAATTTTGTCACATGTATTTATCAAAACCATGTGAGTTGTATGGTTTTCCAAACCATATAGGGTTAAATTTAAGAATGCCCAATTGTGTCACATAATTATGATATAGAGATGATATTGTCTTTCAGTGATTTTATTTAAAGAAATAATGCCCAGGTACTTCATGTAGCAGTTTTCAAAGGAAATATCCACACAATTAGTATCTCCAGCTATGGAATTGGTTCCCTACCACTTGTATTCATATTAGAAAGTTAATCTCTATATAAATGCATTCTAAAAGCCTTATTATTTTTGAGTCTATTAATTTCAAGGACATTGTGTGTGAATGAGCTTATAATTTTACTGATATCCACAAAACTGCTCAAAAGTCTAGTATATGAAAAAATTATTCATAGTACTGTTTCAGGGAATTATTTGTTGTAAAAGTCTTTATGTCTTAAATGTAGAAGAACAATGTTGATTTAACAGATAATAACAGCTAATGAAAAGCTGGCAGAATTAGGGATCCAAACTATCCCAGTTATGTGAATATAATTATAATTAAGTCTTTTTTGAAAATGTAGCTTTTAAATTATAATCCATAAAGTGATAGGTTATGCATGTAAATGACAACTTAAAGGTAGGATACTTTTGGAAATTCACAATTTCTCATTCAAAAATCCACTATTTCTAACTTATATCAAGATTTCTTTTATCTAATGTGACTTTACTGCTTTGTATAATGACATCTATTTATAGTTTATAAAATTATCTTTGTGAAAACCATGCCAAGCTGCCTTAACTTTTTCTTTTTGTTATTGTTGTTCAGTTGCTAAATCATGTCTGACTATTTGTGACCCTGTAAAGTACAGCACTCCAGGCTTCCCTATCCTTCACTATCTCCCAGAGTTTGCCCAAACTCATGACCACCGAGTCGTCGACACCATCCAACCATCCCATCCTCTGTTGCCCACGTCTCCTCCTGCCCTCAATCTTTGCCAGCAACAGGGTCTTTTCTAGTGAGTAGGCCATTTGCATCAGGTGACCAAAGTATTGGAGCTTCAGCTTCAGCATCAGTCCTTCCAATGAATATTCAGGGTTGATTTCCTTTAAAAGTGATTGGTTTGATCTCCTTGCTGTCCAAGGCACTCTCAAGAGTCTTCTCCAGCACCACAGTTTGAAGACATCAATTCTTTGGCACTCAGCATTTTTTGTGGTCCAACTCTCACATCATACATGACTACTGGAAAAACCATAGCTTTGACTATAAGGAACCTTGTCAGCAAAGTGGTCTCTCCACTTTTTAATATGCTGCCCAGGTTTGTCATAGCTTTCCTTCTAAATAGCAAGTGTCTTTTAATTGCATGGCTGTAGTCATTGTATGTAGTGATTTTGGGGACCAAGAAAATAAACTCTGTCTCTGTTTCTACTTTTTTCCCATCTATTTGCCATGAAGTAGTGGGACCAGATGCCATGATCTTAGGTTTTTGAATATTGAGTTTTAAGCCAGCTTTTTCACTCTCTTCTTGCACCATAATCAATAGGATGTTTAGTTTCTCTTCAATTTCTGCCGTGAGAGAAGTATTACCTGCATATCTGAGGTTGTTGATATTTCTCCGAGAAATGTTGGTTCCAGCTTTTGATTCATCCAGCCCAGCATTTTGCATGCTATACTCTGCATATCAGTTAAGTAAGCAGGGTGACAATATACAGCCCTGAAGTACTCCTTTCCCAATTCTGAACCTATCAGTTGTGCCACATATGGTTGTAACTGTTGCATCTTGTCCAGAAACAGTCCAGGTTTATCAGGAGACAAGTAAGGTGGTCAGCTATTCCCATCTCTTGAAGAAATTTCCACAGTTTGTTATGATTTGAGCCACATAGTCAAGGCTTTAGTGTAATCGATGAAGCAGAAGTGGATATTTTTTTTTTCTGGAATTACCTTGCTTTTTCTATGACCCAACAGACGTTGGCAATTTGATCTCTGGTTCCTCTGCCTTTTCTAAACACTGCAGGTACACTTGGACATTCTCAGTTCACATATTGTTTAAGCTTAGCTTGAAGGATTTTGAGCATTACCTTGCCAGCATGTAAGATGAGCGCAGTTGTGTGGTAGTTTGCACATTCTTTGGCATTGCCTTTCTGTGGGATTGGAATGAAAACTGACCTTTTCCAGTTTTGTCAGCACCGCTGAGTTTTCCAAATTTGCTGACATGTTGAGTGTAGCACTTTAAAGCATCATCTTTTAGAAGTTTAAATACCTCAACTGGAATTCTATCACCTCCTCTAGATTCATTCATAGTAATGTTTCCTAAGGCACACTTGGCTTTACATTCTAGGATGTCTGGCTCTGTGTGAGTGATCACACCATCATGTGATCACACCACCTTATCCAAGTCGTTAAGATCTTTTTCTGTATAATTATTCTGTGTATTCTTGCCACCTCTTCTTAATCTCTTCCACATCTAAGGTCCTTGCCATTTCTGTTCTTCATTGTGCCCATCTTTCCATTCTATGTTTCCTCTATATCTTTGCATTGTTCACTTAAGAAGGCATTTTATCTTTCCTTGCTATTCTCTAGAACTCTTTATTCAGTTGGGTATATCTTTTCCTTTCTCCTTTGCCTTTCACTTCTCTTTTCTCAGCTGTTTGTAAAGCCTCCTTAGACAACCAGTTTACCTTCTTTCATTTCTTTTTCTTGGCAATTGTTTACATCATCTCCTCAATGTTATGAACCTCTGTCCATAGTTCTTCAGGCCCTCTGTCTACCAGATCTAATCTCTTGAATCTATTAACTACCTCCACTCTATAATTATAAGGGGTTTGATTTAGGGCATGGGCTTCCCTGGTGGCTCAGAGGGTAAATCGTCTGCCTACAATGTGGGAGACCTGGCTTCGATCCCTGGGTTGGGAAGATCCCCTGGAGAAGGAAGTGGAAACCCACTCCAGTACTCTTGTCTGGAAAATCCCATGGACAGAGAAGCCTGATAGGCTACAGTCCATGTGGTCACAAAGAGTTGGACAGGATTGAGCAACTTCAATTTCACTTTCACTTTCACTTTAGGGCATAACTGAGTGGTTTAGTGATTTTCCCCTGCTTTCTTCAGTTTAAGTCTGAATTTTGCAATAAGAAGCTCATGATCTGAGCCACATTCTGTTCCAGGTCCCATTTTTGCTAACTGTATAGAGCTTCTCCATCTTTGGCTGCAAAGAATAAAATCAATCTGATTTCAGTATTGACCATCTGGTGATGTCCATGTGTAAAGTCGTCTTTTGTGTTGTTAGAAGAGGTTGTTTCCTATGACCAGTGGATTCTCTTGACAAAAGTGTTAGCCTTTGCCCTGCTTCATTTTGTATTCTAAGGCCAAACTTGCCTATTACTCCAGGTATCTCTTGACTTCCTACTTTTGCATTCCAATCCCCTCTGCTGAAAAGGACATATTCTTTTGGTGTTAATTCTAGAACACCTTATAAGTCTTCATAGTGCCATTCAATTTAAGTTTCTTCAGCATTAGTGGTTGTAGCCTAGACTTGGATTATTGTGATACCAAATGGTTTTTGCATTGGAAATGAACCAAGATCACTCTGTCATTTTTGAGATTACATTTAAGTACTGCATTTTGGACTCTTTCATTGACTATGAAGGCTACTCCAATTCTCCTAAGGGATTCTTGACCACAGTAGTAGATATAATGGTCATCTGAATTAAATTTGTCCATTTCCAAATATTCTTTCATAATTCTGTGATTTATCATGGGAGTTCATCAATTAATCCAACATGAAAATAAAACACATATTTGATTATTCATTCTTTTGACTTCTATGGGATTTTTGTTACTCAGAGTTCAATTATAAAGGTCATTTGCACAGAAAGATAAAGAAAAATCTTTTTATATTAATTTTGATCCTCATTGAAACATAAAAATATCTTGTTTGAGGCCATATTACACAAAAACTGCCTGTTAAGAATCATTATGTATAGAATTCACTTACTCTCCTTCAGAATATCTTTGTATTTGATCCCATGATCAAATGTTGTTTTTGTTGTTCAGTCACTCAGTCATGTCCTACTCTTTGTGACGTCATGAACTGCAGCATGCCAGGCTCCCCTGTCCTCCACTGTCTCACTCAGCTTTCTCAGACTCATGTCCATTGAGTCAGTGATGTCATCCAACCATTTCATCCTTTGTCTCCCCGTTCTCCTTCTGCCCTTAATATTTCCCAGCATCAAGGTCCTTTCCAGTGAGTTGACTCTTCACATCAGGTAGCCAATGATTGCAGCTTCAGCTTCTGCTTCAGTCCTTCCCATGAATATTCAGGGTTGATTTCCTTTAGGATTGACTGCTTTGATCTTCTTGCAGTACAAGAGGCTCTCAAGAGTCTTCTCCAGCAACATAGTTTGAAAGCATCAATTCTTTGGTGTTCATCCTTCTTTATAGTCTAACTCTCACATCTATACATGAATACAGGAAAACACATGGCTTTGACTATACAGACCTTTGTCGACAAAGTGATGTCTCTGCTTTTTAATACACTATCAAGGTTTGTCATAGGTTTTCTTCCAAGGAGCAAGCATCTTTTAATTTCATGGCTGCAGTCACCATCTGCCTTGATTTTGGAGCCCAAGAAAATGAAATTGGTCACTGTTTCCATGGTCTTCTCATCTATTTGCCATGAAGTGATGGGGCCAAATGCCATGTCTTCATCTTTACATCTTCACATCTTTAGAAATAGTAGAGTGTCTAATGTAATGAAAATAGTTATGATGACCAGTAATGGACTTTCTTCCTTGACAGCATTTCTGGAGGAACAATCAGGATTGATTAATAGCACTGCTTTAATGATAGACCCTGTTATATTCAGATAAATTTTCATGATCAAGGGAGTGTGTTAGTGTCACTGGGATCATGGACTGCTGCTGCTGCTGCTAAGTCACTTCAGTCATGTCCGACTCTGCGCGACCCCATAGACGGCAGCCCACCAGGCTCCCCCATCCCTGGGATTCTCCAGGCAAGAACACTGGAGTGAGTTGCCGTTTCCTTCTCCAATGCATGAAAGTGAAAACTGAAAGTGAAGTCGGTCAGTCATGTCCAACTCACTATGTGTCTTAAAACAAATGCTGAAAATAAGGCAATTTTGATTCCCAAAATGTTTTGAAAATATGGTATTTTTGACCAAAAATTTACCCTACAATCAATAATTTTTTCTTTTTTAATTTAGGGATACCCTCTGGTTTTGAGAATGTTTGATTCTTGTTTGGCAATTCATTTGAAGATATGCTGGGGATCCAATATCTTTTTATCAGTATTTTCTACTATTTGGCTATAAAAAGTGATGTGGTATTGCAGATATGCATAATGCTTTCCTTTGGAGAGATTAAAACAAAGACTATTGATTTTTTTCTTTTATTCCTTTTGAGTTCTTGAAAATAAATATTTCATAATTCCATTGATAATCAACTGGCTGTCAGCCACCAAGATATTACTGGAGTGCTTATTATAGGCTTTGGAATTCAATTTAAGCAAACTACTTCTTGACCAATTTTCTTATACTAAGGAAGCAAACAAAAATAATAACTGATAAAAAATAACTGATCTAGTGGCAATTTTCAATAAATACTGAGGCTATCTTCACAAATCAAAGTTACAAAGAATCAATAACCTTCTAAAAAAGGTATATGTGTTTAATTAATGACACTTTACTAAATATGTATTACATATTCATTTATATTATGTATTTATCATACAATATTAACTAGGAATCATCTTCTCCCTGTGTTCTGGGAATGTAGAAGTGACATATAATTCAAAGTTTCTGCTATCATGAACTTGGGCTTTTAATGAGGCAGGACTGAAAATAAGTAAGAAAATACGTACAATATTAAAGAATATAAGTGAATAAGTTAATGGAGAATGATAGTGGAAATGGTGCACATGGGCAAGACAGTTCAGTTTTGCATAAAGTTTTCAAGGAAGACCTCCCAAATTAATAGGCATTTGAGCTAGATGAAGTCCAGATGAAGTGAGGAAATAGAATGAGGATGAGATTATACTAGGATAAAAGAATTGTGAGATGATAAAGACAAGGGCAGGAGTCAGCTTGTTTGAAAGAAAATAGGATTAGAGATTTAGTTTGATGCCAGATATCGGGGTTAAATCCCTGGGTCGGGAAGATTCTCTGGAGAAGGAAATGGCAGCCCGCTCCAGTATTCTTGCCTAGGAAATTCCATGGACAGAGGAGCCTGGTGGGCTACAGTCCATGGGGTTGCAAAAAGTCAGACTTGACTGAACAATGGACACACTTTCACTTTTTTTCACATACTTGTACAGTGGAACCGAACTTACCAGCTATCAAATAACAGTGCCTGATGATGTCATGAGGAAAACAATCATTTACTTACAAGTTGTATAATCTTCACTCTAACTAAAAGGAAAAAAGCAGAAATGATTTTCCTCACTTGGGAATGTGGTTTCAAGAGAAAGTAATTGTAGTTTTCCAACATGCATTGCTAATTTAGTTCCATAAGTGAAAGACCCTGTGGCTAAATGATACTCATTCATCAAGATTACTATGCCTAGGGGAGTAAAACCTCAATATCCTCCTGACCCATCAGATACTTCAGCCACAGTTGCCAAAACATCTTATCAGTGGCTTATTTAGAGATATCACTTTATAGATGCAGATATTATTGTGCTGTCAGAATTTCCAAATCTAAAACAGTGATTTGCAAACATGGCTGTATAACATAATGATCTATCTTTATGTATGGTTGGTGATATTGCAATTCTGAGGGCCCATCACATACCTCCTGACTTAGAATGTCCAAGACTGGAGCCTGAAAAATGTAATTAATGGAAGTTTATTAGTGACTTTGATGCCTCTGTTATTTTAAATTGGGATAAAGAAACTATATGCAAGGACACAATGCATCCTCATATTTATATCCAAACTTCCCTGGTGGCTCAGAAAGTAAAGCGTCTGTCTACAATGCGAGAGATCTGGGTTCGATCCCTGGGTTGGGAAGATTCCCTGGAGAAGGAAATGGCAACCCACTCCAGTACTCTTGCCTTGAAAATCCCATGGATGGAGGAGCTTGGTGCAGGTTACTGCCCATGGGATCGCAAAGAGTCGGGCATGACTGAGTGACTTCAGTATGTTCTAATCATGCAAAATTCACCATACTAAACACTGGTGTATCCACATGAAACCTTGAAGAAGATATATATCTGTGTTAGCTTGATTGTCTAGACTTCACTAACATTGTTTCAAAATTGTAGTAACTTAGGCATTCAACTAATTTAATTAACTATTTTAATATAACTAATACATTAATTGATTTAATTAATAATAAACAACAGACTGGTTCCAAATCAGGAAAGGAGTATGTCATCATACTCCTTTCATACTTCTGTTCATCATCCAGTGAAGACAATTTAGTTACATGTTAAGTACAAGGGAAACTAAGAAAGATAGTCTATCTTTATGCTCAGGAAATGGAAGAATAGATTTTATTAGAAATCTGGCTGTTTTGACTTCAGTGTGAATATTATAGTTTAGAAATGAGTACTGATCAGTAATACATGGAAAAAACAAATTTTAAAATCCTATCAACAATAATATGTACTTCTGCAATGTAAGATGAATACAGAGGAAAGCGTGTATTTGGTTGTAGTATCAAATTTTTGGACCACTGTCCTTAAATGGGAAAGTTGAGTTTATGCTTACTGGGATATAATAATTTGCAAGCAGTAAGTGAGGTAGAGATTTTCTTTTTCTTATTTTTTTTTCTTCAGCTATTTTAAGGGAGAGAAATTTTATCAGATACATCACTTGAAAAATAGAGGAACATAATCACTTGTGAAAAGTTAGCTCCTTAACAAATTGGTTCAGATTGGAGCTTAAAATGTAAGTTGCAGTTTATAAAACTACATATTATGTACATTTATGTGTGTATATATATGTGTGTGTATGTAATATACATACATATTCTGTAATATGTATGTATGTATGCACATACACACATACCTGCTGGGGGAAACACTGAAATTCAGGAAAGGTGATTTTGGTATTCAAGATTCAGCTTTTTGTTTGTTTGTTTGTTTGCTATGATGATACCTTTAAAATTGATACGCATTCTCTTATATAGACTATTGTTTGCTTCTGGTTTCTTTGTGAATGGATAAGGTGATGTGCTAGCTTGAATACTGGGGAGATATAGACAATGGGGAGTTGGAATAGCATGGATGGTTGTTGGTAAAATGAGAAGAGCTCACACCATGGGAGCAGACAACTAATCAGTAGTAATAACACTTGTGGAGAGAATAGGGTTTTTAATAATAATGAGAGACAAAAAGTCATGCTCTTTTCCTCGGTATTAAAAAAAAGGTTTACCTCCTAGTTAGAACTTTATAAGTTGTACAAATATGTATTTAGTTACATAATACAGTGGGATAATGATATGAACATGGCATTCTAAGGAAGGCAAATAAGAGGGACATTTCATCCAAAAGAGGACATGTATGTCTATCTACAGGAAGTACCATCTTTGAATAAATATAAAAGATGACTGCATCAAACCACACAAGATATAAATGGGAGAATTTCAGGAAAATATAATAGCATACATAAAGGACCTCAGTTCAGTTCAGTTCAGTTGCTCAGTCCTGTCCAACTCTTTGTGACCCCATGGAATGCAGCACGCCAGGCTTCCCTGTCCATCACCAACTCGCGGAGTTTGCTCAAACTCATGTCCATCAAGTTGGTGATGCCATCCAACCATCTCATCCTCTGTCATCCCCTTCTCCTCCTGGGTCAGTATTTCCCAGTATCAGGGTCTTTTTCAGTGAGTCAGTTCTTTCGCATCAGGTGGCCATGGTCTTAGTTTCCTGAATGTTGAATTATAAGCCAACTTTTTCACTCTCCTCTTTCATTTTCATCAAGAGGCTCTTTAGTTCTTCTTCACTTTCTACCATAAGGGTGGTGTTATCTGCATAACTGAAGTTATTGATATTTCTCCTGGCAACCTTGATTCTAGCATGTGCTTCATCCAGCCTGGCATTTCTTATGATATAATCTGCATATAAGTTAAACAAACAGGGTGAAAATATACGCTCTTAATGTACCCCTTTCCCAGATTGGAACCAGTCTGTTTTCCAAGTACAGTCCTAACTGTTGCTTCTTGACCTGCATACAGATTTCTCAGGAGGCAGGTAAGGTGGTCTGGTATTCCCATCTCTTTCAGAATTTTCCACAATTTGTCATGATCCACACAGTCAAAGGCTTTGGCATAGTCAAAAAAGCAGAAGTAGATGTTTTTTTCTGTAACTCTCTCGCTTTATCTATGATCCAGTGGATGTTGGCAATTTAATCTCTGGTCTTCTGCCTTTTCTACATCCAGATTGAATGTCTGCAAGTTCACAGTTCACATACTGTTGAAGCCTGGCTTGGAGAATTTTGAGCATTATTTTGCTAGTGTATGAGATCAGTGCAATTGTGTGGTAGTTTGAACATTCTTTGGTATTGTTTTCTTTGGGATTGGAATGAAAATTAACCTTTTCCAGTCCTATGGGCACTGCTGAATTTTCAAAATTTGCTGGCATATTGAGTGCAGCACTTTGACAGCATCATCTTTTAGGACTTGAAATAACAGCTGGAATTCCATCACATCCACTAGCTTTGTTTGTAGTGATGCTTCCTAAGGCCCACTTGACTTTGCATTCCAGGATGTCTGGCTCTAGGTGAGTGATCACACCATCGTGGTTATCTGGGTCATTAAAATCTTTTTTATATAGTTCTGTGTGTTCTTGCCACCTCTTCTTATCTTCTACTTCTGTTGGATAAATACCATTTCTGTCCTTTATTGAGCCCATCTTTGCATGAAATATTCCCTTGGTATCTCTAATTTTCTTGAAGAGATGTCTAATCTTTCCCATTCTATTGTTTTTCTCCCTCTCTCTCTTTTTTTTCTTTTGCACTGATCACTGAGGAAAGCTTTCTTATCTCTCCTTGCTCATCTTTGAAACTCTGCATTCAAATGGGTATAACTTTCCTTTTCTCCTTGCCTTTTGCTTCTCTTCTTTTCTCAGCTATTTGTAAGGCCTCTTCAGACAACCATTTTGCTTTTTTTTAAATTTCTTTTTCTTGGGGGTGGTCTTGACCACTGCCTCCCGTACAGTGTCAGAAACCCTCATCCATAGTTCTTCAGGCACTCTATCAGATCTAATCCCTTGAATCCATTTGTCACTTCCACTGTACAATCGTAAGGGATTTGATTTAGTTCATACTTGAATGATCTAGTGCTTTTCCCTTCTTTCTTCAATTTAAGTCTGAATTTGGCAATAAGGAATTCATGATCTGAGCCACAGTCAGCTCCCAGTCTTGTTTTTGCTTACTATATCTTTGGAGCTTCTCCATCTTTGGCTGCAAAGAATATAATCAATCTGATTTCAGTATTGACCATCTGGTGATGTCCATGTGTAGAGTCTTCTCTTGTATTATTGCAAGAGGATGTTTGCTATGACGAGTGCATTCTCTTGAAAAAAGCCTGTCACCCTTTGCTCTGCTTCATTCTGTACTCCAAACATAATTTGCCTGTTTCTCCAGGTATCTTTTGATTTCCTGCTTTTGCATTCCAGTACCCTATGATGGAAAGGACATATTTTCATCTTTTTTGGTGTTAGTTCTAGAAGGTCTTATAGGTTTTCATAGAACCGTTCAACATCAGCTTCTTCAGCATTACTGGTTGGGGCATAGACTTGGATTACTCTGATATTGAGTAGTTTGCCTTGGAAATGAACAGAGATCATTCTGTTGGTTTTGAGATTGCACCCAATTACTTTGTTTCAGACTCTTTTGTTGACTTTAAGGGCTACTGCATTTCTTCTAAGGGATTCTTGCCCGCAGTAGTAGATATACTGGTCATCTGAGTTAAATTCCCCCATTCCAGTCCATTTTGTTTACTGATTCCTAAAATGTCTATGTTCACTCTTGCCATCTCCTGTTTGACCACTTCACGGCATCACACAATTTCAGTTCACATCTGCAGAACTTAACAGAGGGCAGGCGAATTTGGTTATAGGGAAAGAAATGGAACAATCTCAGAAGCAATAAGAAGATAGAACTAAGCAGGAGCTAAATTAACATTAGACCATATTGGTTATAGTTTATATTTTTTACTTTCAGAGTAACAGTTATAGGGTGACCACTGTATTAGTAATCGGGAAAGATTTATGGCAATATATTGAAAATCCAATTATAGCTTATGTGCTTAAAAGTAAGATTGGTAAAAAGACATGTTATTGCTGCAAATAAAGTATATGCAAAGGTTAGGAAGAGAAGATTGAGAGTGATTATTGTGTAGGAGATTTCATCATGGAAGAGATGAACTTCTAATAAATATAATACACATAAATAATGTTGAATATAAGCTTCTTCCCTCTCTTCTCTATGTGTTGGTTTTTTCCTTCTCTCAAATCACTCTCCTTGCTTTCCATGGAAATTTGTTTTTAAAAAAAAAAGAAAGATAGAAAACTATTACTCTTAAACTAAGAAAGAGTCTTTGGTTGACAAAAGTGAAAGAGAATATCATTAGAGTGATGAATAGGATCAAAGAGCTCATAAATGGAGTAGAATCTGATATAATTCCTAGTGTCTGAGAGTTAGGGCTTAGACTCTGTAATAGAAAGGATATTATGAAAATAGCTTTCTCCTTGTAGAGAACCAGACTAAGCTAGGTAAATGAAGCTGGAAGTCATGAAACTGTCTACTGTTGGAGATATAGAAAACAGAAGAAATGTTATCTCCTGTACCAGGAGGCAACAAACAGATTGGCTGTCTGTCCTGGGTTGTGAATAAATAGCACAGTAATAATCTATAATAAATCATAATCATAGGATTCCATGGCAAACCACTGTGAGGTTTCCCTACAATGATGTGATTGGAAATAACTATCAACCTTAAAACTTACTCACCCTGTGCAAAGCTATAAGCTCAGAAAGAGAGAAATTCACAATAACCCTATTCAGATTCCATTCAGATTCAGATTGACATAACACATTCAGATTCCAGGACACATAGGTTCTCACAGATAACATCCACTGAAAATATGTTTGCCATAAGAATCATTGTAAATCACATGTATAAATAAATCATCTTGAAGGATAGTAAACAAGACAAAACAAACAGAATAATATGCAGTCTAATAATCAGAGAAAAGATGATAATAATAAGGGTATTTCATAAAATGAATGAAATGATCATAGATATTGGAAAATAATGTAAAAATTAGCCAAGACCAGGCTGTCATGGAAAATGTGTAGGCACATTTTAGAAATTATGAAAATTGAAATTAAGGACATAATTTTAAAATATAATCTTATGTATGGATAGGAGAGCAAAATAGACCATCTGTAAAAAATAACCGATAAGTTATAGATGTGTTTGAAGAATAAAACTAGATTAGACACAGATAAATACGTTAAAAATATTTCAAAAGATTTTAAAACGAAAGATAGTATGAAAAGTCTGGGTACAGTGAGAGTCTTTAAGGATATACCTAGATGCAGAGTGAGAACTTAGCGTACGCAGGTCCTACATCTAGCTTGGAACTCCAGCTTGGAATGGGAGCATAACACAGAAGTGAGGTATCTGTACTGCATAACAGTACTCTAGATTTAAGACATTTATATATAAAATAACCTTAGAAATGAGGCAGGAGATGATTTGTATTAACAACTTTGAAGAATCTTCTGTACCTACATCCAATATAGTTAAAAGTGCCAGGAAATAGTATTGCTCTCTCATTTCACCTTTGTTAATGACAGTTACCTACTTGAGATCTTGTTTTTGGAAGTTAAATCTGGATCCCAATCCAAGAAATATTTTCTAACACATAGCATTTCTTTGAATACAGAACAGATTAAAATTATCCATAGACATCTTTTTAATTATCTTTATCCAGATTTTTTTTTACCCAATAGTCTTACTATGAAGTAGGCATGTATATTCAAAATAAAAAGCAGGATGAATTAATGTAAATTTCTTTACATGTTGGTTAAATATATATATATATATGTATGTATGTATATGATCTGTAACTATTAAAACTTTAGAAATGCATTAGCAACCCACTCCAGTGTCTTGCCTGGTGAATCCCAGGGACGGGGGAGCCTGGTGGGCTGCCGTCTATGGGGTTGCACAAAGTCGGACACGACTGAAGCGACTTAGCAGCAGCAGCCGCAGCAGCAGCAGCAGTATTGAATAGGACTCAGAGTTTCCATAGGTCTTTAGGAAACTGTATCTATTTGATTATATTTATGATAAATAATAATGACTATTTCCAAAATGATACAATATGTATGTTTTTAATTATATACAAACTACCAATGGGAACGAAATTTGAAAAGCGACCAAATTCAAATTATGCTAATCTGTTTTATTCTATGAAATACCTGTTTATTAAATTTTCCAAGCCTGTTGTGTTATTACTAACAACTGGGTTAAATAAAAATATTGTAGAGGACTAAGAATTATTCACCCAGGAATATTCAGATATACAGGATTTACCTAGAATCTCATGCCAAATTGGAAAATGAAAATCTTATTTGTTGGTTAATGAAATACCTGTATGGAATCATTTCATATATTTTCAAGCATGTATTTATTTGGTAAAATAAAATTCCCTGAAGACTTGAAAGTGAATTTACTAGTGTGCTAAGCATTTCCAGGAAATTCAGAGGAATGAATTGATGTAGGATTAATTAGCAACACAAACTGATAAAAAAAATAAAATATTGGAAGGAATCAAAATTTTGGGGTGGAATTTGTAGTCCTCCTCCATAACTTCAGAAAGCATCAGCGATGTTTCTCAAGCTCACCCTCGGAGAAAAAGCAAATTGGGACTTAGGTAAGGAGAGACTGGATTCAAATGCATCTCTTTTGCAAATGGGATAAATGGGACTATTGTAATAAGGAAGGATACTGTTGTGAGGAGGATAGTACTTTGACCATGAGATCTGCAAACAATTCAAAAATTAGATAGCAAAGGGCTTTTAATTTATCAATGTTTGGTTAAAAGATTTTTTTTATAATTTTGGAAATGAAATTGTGACTTAGATTCTCAGTGGACTTAATTTGGTGTAAAATAAATATAGATGGAAAGTCTAAAGGACTATAGTTTATTAGGTGGCACTGAGGATATAACAGAAATTGCAGAAATCTTGAACAGAAGTATAGAGTTTCCATGAACTATGTAATTAGTGTAGATTCTATTAAAATTAGTCTTTGTCTACAACCACTAACGTTTACTTGTTACTATTTTATATCCTCTTTCATCAACACTCCAAGATCTATTATGTGATGTTTAATTTCACCTGGAGTGAATATACATAAACTTGAGTTCTAAAGTGTATTGGTTTGGTAAGGATATGTTTATTGCAGAAGCATATTGTAAAATAACTGAATTTAAATTTTCCATTAGAGTTAAAGTTATAGATGGAGCAGTGTTTAAAGAATTTGCCAGTGTAAGAGACTCAAGAGACTTGGATTTGATCTCTGATTTGGGAAGATCCCCTGGAAAAGGAAATGGCAACACACTCTGATATTCTTATCTGGAAAATTCCATGGACAGAGAAGCATGGTGAGCTAAAATCCATAGGGTCACACAGCTTTGAACATGACTGAACTTATATGTCCTAGACCTAGACCACAATTTAAAAATAAATACAAAACAAGGTGCTATACTATTTATTTATTTTTAATATAAATTTATTTTAATTGGAGGCTAATTACTTTACAATATTGTATTGGTTTTGCCATACATATACTATTTAAAAATACGAAATTAAACACCAGAAATAAAGTAAACCAACATGAAATTAAACACAAAATGGAAAATAAATCAGAAAGCTGATAAGATTTAAATTGGCTTGGCATGGAAAGACAGGAATTGCAGTGAAGAGAGGTGTGACAATGGCTACCACTTATTTATATTTTTATTTCATTTTAAAAATATATATATTACCCAAAATTAATGTAAATTAAATTTAACCATAACAAATCACTAAAATTCTTTCTACAGAAGTTCCTCAGAATCAATTAATTTTTTTTTTCCCTTGTGCCATTTTTACCATATTTCTTAAATCGTCCTTTGATGGGTAACGAATAGGGAATGTGAGGAAATAGGGCATGGGAAAATGAGTTGTAAAATCCAAAAAATAATTCTCAAGGAGTTTTATTTTGGCTGAGATATTCTCTGCTTAGAAGTCTAGAAAAGTCAATAGGTTTATAGATTTTTTTTTAACCTTCAAAATGGAAATAACAGTGTAAGTGTATTTTGCAAAGGTGTTAAGAGAATAAATTATTAGCGATAACCCTGACACTCAATATTTTTACACATTTGTACTTCCCTAGCTAGTCTCCATACTTTGATTCTTGATTTTTAAGAGCTTCAAATTTCACAGAAATAGCATCCAAGGGAAGGGAGGAAAAAAGGTGAGATATTTATGTCAAAATCAGTGTAATCTTAAACCAAGAAGATATTTAGGTCTTCCCAGTGGCTGCTTTACTTGTGATAGGATCCTCTCCATTTAAGTCAGCTCAAGCTGTTCATGAATGCATCCTCTGCAATAGCAAATGGTTTCTCCTTTTACCAGCTGTGGCTACCCACTAACTTCTGCTTTATAAAAAATGCTTTGAATCTGAAATAAAACACACAATTAGAAGTTTATGTACATAGAGTACTTTTATTCATTGCATGAACTTTCTGAAGTATTATATACAAAATGGTATCTTTTCTGAATTCAAGAAAATGTAAACATATGAGGGTTAGTTAATTACTAACAGGGTAATTAAGTAGCTGTATATACCCCTTTGCAGATATTCATGTAACTCACAGTTGAAAATTCAAGCCTGTATTTCCATTAAACTTAAGAGAATTGTTAAAAACTTGATTTTCCCCTTAACTTCTTTTGCAAGGAATATGCAATATACAACATGAGCATATTTAAGTTTATTTGAACTGTTTCACTTTATGTGATGATTTCCACTATAGTATCTTTTCTAGGATGTTCATTGTTTGGTCACAAGACTTTAAACCATTTGGAGAAAAAATGGTTTAAAGTAAAATATGTTTTGTGATGCAGATAAGTTTCAGTCATTCTACTATTATTTGTAATGAAGACTTCCAGGAACTTACCTAGAGTATTTCTAAACTACCATTATAGGAAAAACAATATTGCATTTAACAAATAGTTATCCTTTCTTATGCTCTTTCTCTGAAAGAAAATGAAATAAAAATGCCCTAAATATTTTCTTAAAATGAATATATAGTATATATGCTGCCAGCCCTTTTGAACTAATAGAACACTAGAAATTTTGAAATAGAGTAAAATAAACTTAAAAGTATGCTTCAAAAAAAATATGCTTCAAAGTGCAGGTTATAGGCAGAGAGCAGTGATTTTTGGAAACTCAAACACCTGTGTTTTTTCAACCCCTATTCAGACAAGAAATATCAGAAATGTCACTACATAAAAATTCCACCTTTTTGAAATCCCATTCACCCTTGCCTATCCTGGTAGGGGAGGACTTACTGGTTAAGAGAACATTCTGAATATCCCTTCTGTGGAAGTAATTATGCCAGCTGTGCTGAGGCCCAATGGGTCTCTGCCCAGAACCAGGCCTGTGTTTTGGAAAAACTTTCCAATGAGCTTGTTCTTCTTGTCTGTTCCATGTGAAATTGATCAAAAAAAAAAAAAAAACCCAACCCAAAAAACTAGACAAGCATTGTCTACTTCCACATGATTGGCTGTGATAACACTAATGTTTGTTGAACCTCATTTATAGAGTCACTTCACCAAAATTAGCATATCTGGTTTGTATACCTTCTGGTTTGATCCACATCCATCATGTGGTCAAGTAAAACTGATACATTTATATTTGCCACTCACTCACATGAAATATTAAGTAAAAGATTGTTTTAAGGAAAATGTGCTACTTAGCAAATCTTAATCATTTTAGAAAATTAATTGACTGCACATTCTAATACCTATATTAGATATATATATAATTAAATATATATATCTAATTATATAAACATATATATAATTAGATATATATATATATATATGTATACAAAATATTCCTATTCAAACATGCCCCTCTGCCAAGTTCAGCTTATTGTCTCCTCTTCCAATACCCAGCAGTGGAAGTTAAATAAGCAGATTGACAATATACAGCCTTGACGTACTCCTTTTCCTATTTTGAACCAGTCTGTTGCTCCATTCCAGTTCTAATTGTTGCTTCCTGACCTGAAAACAGGATTCTCATGAGGCAGGTCAGGTGGTCTGGTATTCCCATCTCTTTCAGAATTTCCCACAGTTTATTGTGATCTACACAGTCAAAGGCTTTGGCATAATCACTATAGCAGAAATAGATGTTTTTCTGCAACTTTCTTGCTTTTTTGATGATCCAGTGGATGTTGGCAATTTGATCTCTGGTTCCTCTGCCTTTTTGAAAACCAGCTTGAACATCATGTAGTTCACTGTTCACGTATTGCTGAAGCCTGGATTGGAGAATTTTGAGCCTTGATTTACTATCGTGTGAGATGAGTGCAATTGTACGGTAGTTTGAACATTCTTTGGCATTGCCCTTCTTTGGGATTGGAATGAAAACTGAATTTTTGCAGTCCTGTATGGCACTGCTGAGTTTTCCAAATTTGCTGACATATTGAATGTAGCACTTTGACAGCATCATCTTTTAGGATTTGAGATAGCTCAACTGGAATTCCATCACCTCCACTAGTTTTGTAGATATAATGGTCATCTGAGTTAAATTCACCCATTCCAGCCCATTTTAATTTGCTGAGTCCTAAATGTCAGTGTTCACTCTTGCCATCTCATGTTTGACCACTTCCAATTTACCTTGATTCATGGATCTAATATTCCAGGTTCCTATGCAATATTGCTCTTTAAAGCATCGGACCTTGCTTCTATCACCAATCACATCCTCAGCTGGGTATGGTCACTTACCTACAGCCAGACCTCCAGGAATGTGAAGTCAAGTGGGCCTTAGGAAGCATCACTATGAACAAAGCTAGTGGAGGTGATGGATGTTGTTTTTGCTTTGGCTCCGTCTCTTCATTCTTTCTGGAGTTATTTTTCGACTGATCTCCAGTAGCATATTGGACACCTACTGACTGGGGGAATTCATCTTTCAGTGTCCTATCTTTTTGCCTTTTCATATTGTTTATGGGGTTCTCAAGGCAAGAATACTGAAGTGGCTGGTGCAGCGTTGGAGTGGCTATTGGCCAAGAAGGTAAGGAACAGTGGTTGCAGTTTGCTGGACCAGCCGTGAGGAGATCCCTCATGTCCAAGGGCAAAGAAGCCCCATTAAGATCATAGGAGGGGCAAATTCGCATTTAGAATCAAACCCCATGCCCGCCAGAGACTCTCAGAGGCCTCAAATAAACTTTGTGCGAACAGGACCCAAGGACTTCACAGAGACTGAGACAGAACTGTGTTTGAGCATCTCCTATGGAGATATGGGTCAGTAGTGGACTGCTGCAGGGACACGGGCTCTGGTCCAGCAGACTTGGGTATGGCATAAGACCTCTTGGAAGAGGTCGCCATTAACCCCACCATAGAGACACCAGAACTTACACAGGGTTGGGAAACAGACTCTTGGAGGGCACAAACAGAACTTTGTGCACCAGGACCCAGGAGAAAGGGGCAGTGATCCCACAAGAGATTGACCCAGACTTACCTGTGAGTGTCCAGGAGTCTCCAGCAGAGTCGTGGGTCAGTGGTGGCCTGCTGCAGAGTTGGGGGCACTGAGTGTAGCAGTACTTGTATGGGATCTTTTGAAGGAGGTCACCATTATCTTCATTACCTCCACCAGAGTTTGGACTTAGGTCAAATAACAGAGAGGGAACACATCCCTGCCCTTCAAAAGAAAATGGGATTAAAGATTTATTGAGCATGGCCCCGTCCATCAGAACAAGACCCAGTTTCCCCCTCAGTCACTCTCTCCCATCAAGAAGCTTCCATAAGCCTTTTATCCTTCTCCATCAGAGGGCAGACAGACTGAAAACCACAATCACAGAAAACTAACTAATCTAATCACATGGATCACAGCCTTGTCTAGCTCAATGAAACTATGAGCCATGCCATGAAGGGCCACCCAAGATGGACTGGTAATGGTGGAGAGTTCTGACAAAATGTGGTCCACTGGAAAAAGGAATGGCAAACCACTTCAGTATTCTAGGGAGGTGAGAACAGTGATCAAAGAAACATAAAAAAAAAATTCACCACCTAAAACCAGTTTTCCCTTTAAATTAGAAGCCTTTTATGCTTTCTTATATTTCAAAAACTGTATTTTGTTTATTGTGAAAAGCCTATTGAGGAGTTCATAAGCCCTTGTCCCTAGAGTAGTTAACCAATCCGACTCTATATCCTCATCCCTTCTCTTCTGTTTTTTCAAAGCTGAAAAGCAACACAAATCCCAGGAGAACAGCCCCAGTTATGAAAGCAAGCCTAGTTGTATAGCTGAGAGGAATCTCATAAGGGCTGATGTGAAATATTTCATACAGAATACATTTCCATTCTCAGATAATTTATCTTTTACTGGGACATTTTTGTAGTTTGATTTTTTTTGCTCTAAACATCATTACAGTGAGTTGAGTCATTGGCATTGCTTTAGAGGAAACTACACACTTTGGGAATTAAGTCATGAGAATGTATTATCTATGAATGGAGGTTCATGATATTGTACAAGAGGCAGTGATCAAGACCATCTGCTTCCGTAGTGATTGCACCAATTTTCATGTCCACTAACAGTGTAGGAGTGTTCCCTTTTCTCTACACCCTCTCCATAATTTATTATTTTTAGACTTTTATGATGCCATTCTGACCAGTGTGAAGTGGTACCTTATTGTAGTTTTGATTTGCATTGTTCTAATAATCAGTGATGTTGAGCCTCTTTTCATTCTTTTTGGCCATCTGTATGTCTTCTTTGGAGAAATATCTATTTAGACCTCCAGCCCATCTTTTGATATGGTTGGTTATTTTTCTTGATATTGATCTGCATAAGCTATGTATATTTTGGAGATAAACCCATGTTCATTGCATCATCTGCAAATATTTTCTCCAATTCTGTAAGTTATCTTCTCAATTTGTTTATAGTCTTATTTTTAATGTTATTCAAAACAAATTTAAATATACCCTTATATTTTACAGTCATTGTGGTAAATGGTGGGACTAAAGACAACTTTGTCATCATACGTGAACTCCAAACCTCACAGACTAGATCAGATCAGATCAGTCTCTCAGTCGTGTCCGACTCTTTGTGACCCATGAATCACAGCACGCCAGGCCTCCCTGTCCAACACCAACTCCCGGAGTTCACTCAGACTCAAATCCATCGAGTCTGTGATACCATCCAGCCATCTTATCCTCTGTCATCCCCTTCTCCTCCTGCCCCCCAATCCCTCCCAGCATCAGAGTCTTTTACAATGTGTCAACTCTTCGCATGAGGTGGCCAAAGTACTGGAGTTTCAGCTTTAGCATCATTCCTTCCAAAGAAATCCAAGGGCTGATCTCCTTCAGAATGGACCGGTTGGATCTCTTTGCAGTCCAAGGGACTCTCAAGAGTCTTCTCCAACACCACAGTTCAAAAGCATCAGTTCTGCAGCACTCAGCCTTCTTCACAGTCCAACTCTCACATCCATACATTAGCAAAGGAAAAACCATAGTCTTGACTAGACGAACCTTTGTTGGCAAAGTAATGTCTCTGCTTTTCAATATGCTATCTAGGTTGGTCATAACTTTCCTTCCAAGAAGTAAGCGTCTTAATTTCATGGCTGAAGTCACCATCTGCAGTGATTTTGGAGCCCAGAAATATAAAGTCTGACACTGTTTCCACTGTTTCCTCATCTATTTCCCATGAAGTGATGGGACCGGATGCCATGATCTTCGTTTTCTGAATGTTGAGCTTTAAGCCAACTTTTTCACTCTCCACTTTTACTTTCATCAAGAGGCTTTTGAGTTTCTCTTCACTTTCTGCCATAAGGGTGGTGTCATCTGCATATCTGAGGTTATTGATATTTCTCCCGGCAATCTTGATTCCAGCTTGTGTTTCTTCCAGTCCAGCATTTCTCATGATGTACCATGCATAGAAGTTAAATAAGCAGGGTGACAATATACAGCCTTGACGGACTCCTTTTCCTATTTGGAACCAGTCTGTTGTTCCATGTCCAGTTCTAACTGTTGCTTCCTGACCTGCATATAAATTTCTCAAGAGGCAGATCAGGTGGTCTGGTATTCCCATCTCTTTCAGAATTTTCCACAGTTTACTATGATCCACACAGTCAAAGGCTTTGGCATAGTCAATAAAGCAGAAATAGATATTTTTCTGAAACTCTCTTGCTTTTTCCATGATCCAGCGGAAGTTGGCAATTTGATCTCTGGTTCCTCTGCCTTTTCTAAAACCAGCTTGAACATCAGGAAGTTCACAGTTCACATATTGCTGAAGCCTGGCTTGGAGAATTTTGAGCATTATTTTACTAGCGTGTGAGATGAGTGCAATTGTGCAGTAGTTTGAGCATTCTTTGGCATTGCCTTTCTTTGGGATTGGAATGAAAACTGACCTTTTCCAGTCCTGTGGCCACTGCTGAGTTTTCCAAATTTCTTGGCATATTGAGTGCAGCACGTTCAAAGCATCATCTTTCAGGATTTGGAATAGCTCAACTGCAATTCCGTCACCTCCACTAGCTTTGTTTGTAGTGATGCTTTCTAAGGCCCACTTGACTTCACATTCCAGGATATCTGTCTCTAGGTCAGTGATCACACCATCGTGATTATCTGGGTTGTGAAGATCTTTTTTGTACAGTTCTTCTGTGTATTCTTGCCATCTCTTCTTAATACCTTCTGTTTCTGTTAGGTCCATGCCATTTCTGTCCTTTATCGAGGCCATCTTTGCATGAAATGTTCCTTTGGTATCTCTGATTTTCTTTAAGAGATCCCTCGTCTTCCCCATTCTGTTGTTTTCCTCTATTTCTTTGCACTGATCGCTGAAGAAGGCTTTCTTATCTCTTCTTGCTATTCTTTGGAACTCTGCATTCAAATGTTTATATCTTTCCTTTTCTCCTTTGCTTTTCACTTCTCTTCTTTTCACAACTATTTGTAACGCCTCCCCAAACAGCCATTTTGCTTTTTTGCATTTTTTTTCCATGAGGATGGTCTTGATGCCTGTCTCCTGTACAATGTCGCAAACCTCAGTCCACAGTTCATCAGGCACTCTATCTATCAGATCTAGGCCCTTAAATCTATTTCTCACTTCCACTGTATAATCATAAGGGATTTGATTTAGGTCATATCTGAATGGTCTAGTGGTTTTCCCTACTTTCTTCAATGAATTTGGCAATAAAGAGTTCATGGTCTGAGCCACAGTCTGCTCCTGGTCTTGTTTTTGTTGACTGTATAGAGCTTCTCCATCTTTGGCTGCAAAGAATATAATCAATCTGATTTCGGTGTTGACCATCTGGTGATGTCCTTGTGTAGAGTCTTCTCTTGTGGTGTTGGAAGAGGGTGTTTGTTATGACCAGTGCATTTTCTTGGCAAAACTCTATTAGTCTTTGCCCTGCTTCATTCCGTATTCCAAGGCCAAATTTGCCTGTTACTCCAGGTGTTTCTTGACTTCCTACTTTTGCATTCCAGTCCCCTATAATGAAAAGGACATCTTTTTTGGGTGTTATTTTAAAAGATCTTGTAGGTCTTCATAGAACTGTTCAACTTCAGCTTCTTCAGTGTTACTGGTTGGGGCATAGACTTGGATTACTGTGATATTGAATGGTTTCCCTTGGAAACGAACCCAGATCATTCTGTCGTTTTTGAGATTGCACCTAAGTACTGCATTTCGGACTCTTTTGTTGACCATGATGGCTACTCTATTTCTTCTGAGGGATTCCTGCCTGCAGTAGTAGATATAATGGTCATCTGGATTAAATTCACCCATTCCAGTCCATTTCAGTTTGCTAATTCCTAGAATGTCAACATTCACTCTTGCCATCTCTTGTTTGACCACTTCCAATTTGCCTTGATTCATGGACCTGACATTCCAAGTTCCTATGCAGTATTGCTCTTTACAGCATCGGACCTTGCTTCTATCATCAGTCACATCCACAGCTGGGTATTCTTTTTTTGGCTCCATCCCTTCATTCTGGAATTAACATTCTTTTTTTCTTATAATGCTTCACATTATGCTCACACTTTCTTGTGATTAAAATCAGTTCCAGTCACAAACTGTGAGATATGGTTAGCTTTTCTTTCCATTTATGAGAAAGTAGAGACTTAGAAGTGCCTTAAAGTTCACATATTTAGTGAGACACAGTCATGACTCAGATTTTCTTAATCTGACTCAAAATTCCATTGTTTTTCCTCAAAACAAATAATAATAACAAAGAAACAAGACCATGCTGGTTCCACAGATGGCTTGTAAATGATGGAGGTCTTTTCCTGTCCCAAGAAAATTTGGCCTTATTTCTTCTTATTGTTACAACTAATATTTTATTTCATTTCCTCACTTGCTACTCTTGCCTAGGGGCTCCAGTGATTTAGAGACATGTAGAGGAGACATCTTGAGTATGTGCGTAAGAAAGAAAGAATGCTCAGTATTCTGTCTGTTCCTTTTGTCAAAATTTAAAATAATACCACATGTAGAAATTGCAGCATTCTGGGCTGAACTAAGAAATAAACATTTTTTTTTTTATATCCATTGGTTAGTTTAATTACATGATATTAACTAAAGACAATTTTAATGTTAGACTATTTCTAAACAGTCACATTATTACTAATGTCAAATTGCAGTAATTGCTAGAATCAAAAGTAGAAAAGGCTTAAATTCATGAATACTAAATCTTAGTCCAGAGATGATTCAGCATCTTTAATGTTATTAATGAGATTAGTTGGTTAAAAAGGAAAATTGATAGACTTATTTGAGTGAAATATTTTTGAGAAAAATATTGTTTTACATGTAAGTCAGGAAAGTTAATTCAGAATGATTGGCCCAGTAGGAATATGATTTATATAAGAATTATTAAAATGCAGATTAATTGCACACTAGCCAGTTTTCCTTAGCATGTATGCTAAATTTCATTTCAGTTTCATTTAGTAGAAAAAAATGTTTGCCTCTGACAATTTCTATTTGAATTTCATTTCAGGAACTTAATAGAACCAGTTATTTTATATTTCTATGAGGCAGATATAAATCTTCATCCTGTAGATCTCAAGAAGGGCCATGTATTTTGGGCCTTATTTATATGTGTAGCACATAATTTTATTGAATAGTGTAGTATCTCACTCAGAGAAGTTAAATAGTTGATTTAAATCTCAGTTTTCATTTTATTTTTCTGATGAAATGTTCCCTTATTATCTCAGGTAAAATATCTTACACAAGGCTCTGTTTTTTCCTTCTGTTTACATTTTTATAGAAGGGAACTTGTCACATTGGATTGTACCTATCATTTTGTTTATGCTCCTTTACACCATGAACTGTTAAAAGGGACAATTTAGTCAATAGTTATATTTTTGAAAGTCTCTTCTGCTTTTTATTTTTTAAGAAGATGGATTCAACATTCATAGTCCCCAATATATGGGTTAATTATTGATCTTTAACAAGTTACCCCAAAACATAGCACCAAACAACAAACAAACAAAAATTCACTATCTCATCATATTTTCCTTGGATCAGTAATTCAAGATCTATGTTGCTGGATGGCTCTATTCTGGCTGTCTGGGAAAGTTGCAGTGAACAGATCAGTCTGAGATGCAGTCATCTGAAGTTTCTGAGATGACTAATTTACATGGCAGGTAGCAGGAAGACTTGAGTCTTGGTTAATATGGTTCTGCCAATTAACCAAGAACTGAAAGAATATCCTTATAATATGGCAGCTAGCTTTCCCAAAAGTGAGTGACCTAAGAGAAAGCAATGAGGAAGTCACAATGACTTATATTACCCAGTGCCAGAAACACCATCTTACTTTCATTAGAAGTTGGTCATTAAGTCCAATTCACATATTTATAGGCTCACATGATTACGGAGGCTCAGAAATTCCATTATCTGCTTTCTTCAAGCTGGAGAATCAGGAAAGCTGGTGCTATAATTCAGCCCAAGTCCCTTGAAGTTCAGGGAACCAGAATTGCCAATATCCAAAGGCAGAAAATAGATGTTCCATTTCCCAGCTTAAGCAGACAACACATGCATCCACCTTCCACCTTTTTGTTCTATTCAGGTTCTCATAAAATGGGATAATGTCTACTTGCTTTCGTAAAGAAGATCTTCATAAGTCAGTCTACTGATTTAAATTCTAATCTCTTCCAGAAGCATGCTCAAATGCATATCCAGAAATGCTTTACCAGCTATCTGGTCATCACTTGTTCAGTCACAAGCAGTTCAACTCTTTGTGACCCCATGGACTGCAGCATGCCAGGCTTCCCTCTCCTTCACCATTTCCCAGAGTTTGCTCAAACTTGTCCATTGAGTCAGTGATACAATTCACGCACCTCATCCTCTGTTGTCCCCTTCCCCTCCTGCCCTCAATCTTTCCCAGAATCAGGATCTTTTCCAATGAGTTGGCTGTTTGCATCGGGTAGCTAAAGTATTGAAGCTTCAGCATCAGCATCAGTCCTTCCAGTGAATATTAAAAGTTGATTTCCTTTAGAATTGACTGGTTTGAACTCTTTGCAGTCCAAAGGTCTCTGTAGAGTCATTTCCAGCACCACAGTTCAAAAGCATCAATTCTTTATGATGCTATAATTCTCAGTCTTCTTTATGATCCAGATCTCACATCCATACAAGACTACTGGGAAAACCATAACTTTGACTAGACAGACCTTTGTTGGAAAACTGATGTCTCTGCTTTTTAATACACTGTCTAGTTTTGTCATAGGTTTCCTTCCAAGGAGCAAGCGTTCTTCAGTTACATGGTTGCAGTCACCATCTGCAGTGATTTTGGAGCCCAAGAAAATTTGTTTATCTCTCACTGTTTACAGTTTTTTCCACATTTATTTGCCATGAAGTGATGGGACCAGATGCCATGATGTTTGTTTTATGAATGTTGAGTTTTAAGCCAGCTTCCTCACTGTCCTTTTGCAACTTCATCAAAAGGCTCTTTAGTTTTCTTTCTTTTTCTGCCATTAGGGTAGTATCATCTGCATATCTGAGTTTGTTGCTATTTCTCCCAGCAATCCTGATTCCAGATTGTGATTCAAATAGCCTGGTATTTCACATGATGTACTCTGCATAGAAGTTAAATAAGCACGGTGACAATATACAGCCTGAAATTCTCCTTTTCTAATTTAGAACCTGTCTATTCTTCCATGTCTGGTTCTAACTGTTGCTTCTTTACCTGAATACAGGTTTCTCAGGAGGCAGGTTAGGTGGTCTGATATTCCCATTTGTTTAAGAATTTTCCATAGTTTGTTATGATCCACATGATCAAAGAAGCAGAAGTATTTTTCTAGAATTCTGTTCCTTTTCCTATGATTCAACAGATGTTGGCAATTTGATCTCTGGTGCCTCTGCATTTCTAAATCAAGCTTGTACATATGGAAGTTCTCAATTCACATACTGTTGAAGGCTATTTTGAAAGATTTTGAGCATTACCTTGCTAGCCTGTTAATTCACACATAATTAGTCTAATAAAATAGACACATAAAATTAACCATCACAGGAGTGTCAAAGAATCTATGGACATATTTTAAACTACCACATCCACTAACCTCCTACTACATTTATCTATATCTATATCTATATCTATATCTGTATCTCAGAGAAGGCAATGGCACCCCACTCCGGTACTCTTGCCTGGAGAATCCCATGGATGGAGGAGCCTGGTGTGCTGCAGTCCATGGGGTCGCTAAGAGTCGGACACGACTGAGCGACTTCACTTTCACTTCTCACTTTCATGCATTGGAGAAGGAAATGGCAACCCACTCCAGTGTTCTTGCCTGGAGAATCCCAGGGATGGGGGAGCCTGGTGGGCTACCATCTATGGGGTTGCACAGAGTCAGACATGACTGAAGTGACTTAGCAGTATATATATATATATATATATATATATATATATATATATATATATATAGTTGTTTGTTTGTTTGTTTCCAAGGATCATTTAAGAACTTTCAGCTAACTGTAACTGGTCTTTGTAGGTATACTAGGGTAGGCAAACTCATGGATATCTTTTATTTACACTTAAGTTTAAAAATTGATTTGAATCCTTCACCAAGCTTCAGCTATTCTTTTTGTGATCTATAACAGTAGATTTGTCATAAGGATTTATGAGAATTAAATGAAAAAATGCATATAAAGCACTAAATTTGTGACTGCTACATAGGAAGCTGTTAACATTAAGTGTTGAGATCACTAATATTAACTGCCATAATTGTGATCACAAGCAGACGTGAAGTTCCTTCACCATGTGTTTTTCTTTGCTGAGTTGTGTTTTGTCTCATCGCAAAGGCAAAAGGGATGCTCAGTTCATGAACAGCCCTAGTTTTCTTCCACGTGGTTGAATGGAAAATGAAAAGGAACAGAAGATCCTGTGGAAGAATTGAACTTTTACCTCCTTAATTATCTCACTGGAAAATAGGTCTCTTATTTTAAAGCTTCTATGTCATGCTTAATATGGATCCAAATATTCCCTTTTGTTTAATAGGAAGGAGAGGAAGAGCACCCCAGAGACTTCAGAAGTTTTGCAGGATAGTTAACACATTGCTTGATATTGTAAAATCTCAAGTAAAATATGCCCAGGGTCCAGCCCCAGCTGATCCAGGGTATTCGAAGCCGGGATAGTGTCGGCGAGGATCAGGATACAATAGCTTCAATTAGATATTAATTAGAGATGTAAAGAGTAATAGAATGAGGATAGCTCAGCAGGAAAGTTCAGTGGAGAAAAGAAGCTGAGTAGCTTGGTTTACGCGGGAGATCAATAAAACTTCAAGACAAGAAGTTTGCACCACTTATGTAGGCCGCAGGCGTCCTTCCATTCTCCCGAAGGAGAGGAGACACTGAGGCCTCCCCAGTCGGATCTTAGAAGCCCAGGCATAATTAGTAAGCATGGCGGGTTCCGCACTCCAGATGGAGACTCAGCCAGAGTGAGAGAGACAATGACATGGGGAGACCAGTATTTCGAGAAATTGATCCCAATTCTTTATTTTCCATGGTCTACTTTTATACACTGAGATGTTATGCAAACGTCACATGGGGTCAGCAGTCCTGACTTTTATCAAAGTCAGGTGCTTCATACAAATGTATACAGAGGTCTTAGGGGTGTTACATCATCTTCTGGCCAGGGGGCCTGCTGACAATTTATGACCCTCTCCTTGTGACAGCGGTCAGTCAACCAGGACAATTATTTCTCCAGGGCTGATTATTCTTAAAACAGACGCCACCCAAGTAAAGTTACATTCCTATAGGGTGAGAGTGTAGTGGGTTTTAGTTAAGGAAAGAATTTACTTAGCCTAAGGTCTAACACGATTAATATCAAAGGTTAATACTTATTTCTTCTATATATTCATTAATGTGTGTAAGGGCAGGGGATATGGAGACTTAGCAACAAACATTGGCTCAACAAATGAAAAACCCTTCACCAATACAATTTCTAATCAGCCCATTATACTTATACTAATAGTTTTCTAACTTTTCTAAGGAACCTGTTTTTAGAAGGTTTAAAGCATCTCGTGCCTCTCACGGTTGGGAGGCTGTGAGCAATCACATGTGGCCGGACAAGCCCGTCAGGCAGGCTAGAGAACCTTCAGAGGAGTTTGTAGGTTAAAACACTCTTGTCACACCCAGGAGTTTTTATTAACTGGAGCTCTAAGTTAACTCCTTCTCCAAAAGAGGTGGTGGGGGACAGCCCCCCGTAAAGTCAGAGGTGTAGGTGAGAGTACAAAGTAGTAAAGTAGGCAGGCTCTGGTTATGGGGATAGATGCTTGAGGATTTCCAGGGGGACTCCTGAGGCTCGATCCTGCCTTTGCGTATGTCGAGCCTCCTTCCTCATGACTTTTGCCACGGGCGGAGTGCCTCACTCTGGCCCCCAACAAAAATGTGTTGGCTTAATTCATATATGAATGAATAGAATCTGTGAGTATTATAAAACCCCATATTAATAAGTAGTATTTTACTCATTTTACTTGAAATGAATAGTCACAGAGTACTTTTTTACCTCAACATGCTCTTTGATGGCTGGATACAAAAAAAGAAAACATGGAATTTGGGGTTAAAAAGTTGCCTAAATGACTTTATTAAGTGGGAAGTCAAGCCATTTATTTCCTAAATAATTACTTTCATCTAAGTCTCAAAATGACCACTCATTCTATTTTATCTTGCCAATTTAGAGCTGTTTCTAGAACACAATAAAGGGAATAGAGATAAAATTTATTGCTTTCATTTTTCTACTCTTACTAGGAGTGAAATTAAAATACATACATAATTCTATTTTTTCTCAAAGGAAAATTATTCCCATTTACTCTCATTTCTAGAAATAGCCTGAACACAATTTTAACAACTACTTTATTCAAGTCCTATATTGTTAACTAATGGGTGGTTGAAACATATGATGTGCCCTAGATAGTCTAATGGAGAAGGAAATGGCAAGCCACTCCAGTGTTCTTGCCTGGAGAATCCCAGGGATGGGGGAGCCTGGTGGGCTTCCATCTATGTGGTCACACAGAGTCCGGTTCGACTGAAGCAACTTAGCAGCAGCAGCAGATAGGCTAATGACATAACATGTTGTAACACTAATGAGTGTTACTAATGAGTGGTAACACTCAACCCAGGAAGCCAAAGTCTTTCCATTTCCCTTCTCTTTCTTTTCAACTGACTTGACATTTGGTAATATTTCTGAAGTTAGTGTTAGCGTTTTTGTTTAGATGTTTTATTCAGATTACACCTGAAGAAAACATGAAATCATGGCAAAGAATACCTGAATTTGGATCCCTCTTTCCAGATGGTTTTCCTCTCAGCATCAGCAAAATATCACAACTTTTTTTTTTTTTCCCCTAAGAGTGATGGCCTAGACAGGGATACAAATTCAGGTATTTTTTTGCTGTGATTTCATGTCTGGGTTTGTTCCATGCAAAATAACCATATAAAGAAGAAAAAGGTACTGGTCAAAATATTACTTATTTGAAAATAAAATATGAATTATTCTTCTAACCTCGTGATGGGAAAAGCCAGAGTCATTGTTAATTCATTGTTAATCCACTCTTCACTCTCTGTTGCTACCTGGCTTTCCTGCCACATTCCCAACCTACCATGTCAAAGCAAGTAAAACAGACATTGAAAATCTACATGTGAAGACTAACACAGAAAGAGCCTTTGTAGAAAGTTTAGAAAGTTCTAGGGACATTCTCTAAGACCCAACCTTAAAACTTTGGTTTCTCTTCAGACTTATGAGTTCCTAGTATAAGTTCCATGCTAGATTTTTACAAAGTGAATTCATTTTATTACATTCACTTTTACACTCTGAGCATTAATAAACCTACTGAGCTTTGCTTTCTGCAAGAGCCTTGTTTTTAGGACAGTAGAATAGGAGGAAGTAGAATAGGAGGAAGAAGCAAGTAGAATAGATAGTAGAATAGGAGGAAGAAGCAAAGGTGAAACTGTGTGTCAGTTTTGAATACATTTTCTTATTTGATGCCCTTTTCAATAGCTTGAATGTTAAAGCTATTTTTGTTATAATTCATTCATTCTTTCATTTGGATTATAAGTAGTAATTGAAATAACCGTTACAAAGGAAGTAGAAGATTGAACCTGAGAAAATGAGGTAGTGATAAACCAAACATTTAAAGAAGTTGATGGTACATTTAAGCCAAAGAGCATAGTT
This sequence comes from Bos indicus, assembly GCF_029378745.1. Lineage (NCBI taxonomy): Eukaryota > Metazoa > Chordata > Mammalia > Artiodactyla > Bovidae > Bos > Bos indicus. Next base: position 52,993,780 of record NC_091780.1, on the reverse strand, counting down.
GAAGAATATTCTACACATTTGAAGGATAATTTTGGAGTACTGAACTGGCCATTTTTGCCTGAAAAATCCTATGGACAGAGGAGCCTGGGGGACTACAGTCCCTGGGGTCACAAAGAGTTAGACATGATTGAGTTACTGAGCACACACACCGAACTAGACGTTAGTGGAGTAAAGAAGTGAAATGAGTTAAAGAGAAAAAAAATCTCAGAATCCTGCCTAGACTTATTCTATGGCTAGTTATTGTTTGAGTTTTATCTTATTAACAGTTTGTAGAAGTTCTGTTACTATAATCCCATCTGACTGAAAATGTAAAGAAATTTAATGTTGATTTGTTTTTCAAAGACACAGTACAAGCTAGTAGATTCATTATGAATGCAGCTGTTTGGAGATCATTAACTTAGAAAAATTTTAGTAAGTTTAAAACTTTGCATCAAAACCAGTGAGGAACTTGCTGTATTATAAACCATGTCAGGTAGTACATACTTGGGATGAATCCTTTGATATTATTAAGAACTCCCACAGATGAAATAGTTGCTAGATGTAAAATTTCACAGCAGTCAATTAACTGGAAGGGATATCTCTGACAAACTTCAGAATGGGTAATCTGATGAGTAAGGTAGAAGAAATTAATTTGCATAATAATGTGGCACTCACAAATTGTTCTGTTTCTTCAGAGTTGAGTGTTAGCTATTGCATGTTTCTGATTTGAAACATATTAGCAAATTCGAACTCCATTACTTTCCATTTATTAAATTTTTCAACAATAAAAAAATGTTGAATTTCAAACCATTGACAGTGTCCTTATGAAGATGATTTTCCCTCTTTTTGTTTATATTTAGGATATAGAAAACAGAAAAGAGTTTATCTCCCAACCTAACAGAAAAATCAGACAGACTGAATGTAAATTTATAATTCATCTTGAAACTATCATAAAGTTAAGATTGTAGTGCAGCCAAGTAGCTTGAAATTCAAGGAAAGAAAGGTATCACCAAAGAGATATGAGTTTCAAACAGTAGATAACCTTGGATACAGTACAGCATTAGTAATATTTCAGCTAAAATTTTGAAGCAGTTCATAAGATAATGTGAGTTAATATAATAGTATAGAATCCATGGGGCTTTCAGAAACAAGTTCTGAAACATTAGTTCTCACTTGAGTCTCTATTCCACAGATGTCATCACAGGCATTTGAGAAGAATTATTGTTGTTTAGTCACTAAGTTGTGTCTGACTCTTTTGTGACCACTTGGACTATAACCCACCAGACTTCTCTGTCCATGGGATTTCCCAGGCAAGAACACTGGAGTGGGTTCCCATTTCCTCTACAGGGGGTCTTTCTGACCCAGGGATAGAACCCACATCTCCTGCATTGACAGGTGGAGTCTAAAACTGAGCCACCAGGGAAGCCCTAAGAAGGATGAGAAGCTAAAAGAAAAAAAAAAATAGTGTTAGGCCTGGGTAGTGGAAATAACAAAAATCCTTGCCTTGAACTTTGTATCTTAAGGCAAAAAGGCCTTTTTTCCCTTGAAAAAAGGACGGCAAACCCTGAGATCCTAATGACAGCTGAAGAACATTGCAACTGGAGGAGAGAAACAGAGAAAAACAAAGAAAACAAAAATCTCTACATTTGGGAAATGAAAGGAAAAAGCTTTGGTCCCATCTAATGCTGGGGAAGAAGCAGGACCACTGTAAAACCCCACAACGAAGATCCAGAAACATAGGCAACACATACATCGGTGCAAGAGACGAGGTATCCCCATATCCTGAACACAAACTAGAAAATACTGAGAGCGTTAGTTTGCTAGAGCTGCCATTAACAAAATATCACAGACTGGGTAGCTTAAACAACAGAAATTTATTTCCTCACAGTACTGGAGGCTGGAAGTCCAAAATCGAGTTGTCAGTAGCTCTCTCCTTGGCTTGCAGATAGATGTCCCCTTGCTGTGTTTTCACGTGGTATTTCCTGTTATGCACACAGTTCTGGTGTCTCTTTATCTGTCTAGATTTTCTCTTCTTATGAAGTCGTGTGTTCAGTAGGATTAGGGCCCACCCTAAGGGCCTCTTCTTAATGTAATCACCTCTTTAAAGGCCCTATCTGCAAACATAGTCACATTGAGAGCTTCTGGACCAGAGGTTAGGGCTTCACCATAAAGTCTGAGGCCACACATTTGGCTAAAGCCCTGAGTAACCGTAAAGCAGCTGTCTACCACTGGGAGAGGCTAGAGGGCAGAGAGAGACCTTCTGTGAGTAATATGCACATAGGAACACTCCGAAGCTGAAAGTGAACAGGAACATTGAGATTACTCCAGGAACCCTGCCCTCACACTAAGCAAAAGGTAACACTGGAGAAATACGAAGCCAATGTTAGATGAATAGAAGGGAATCCTAAGCACAACATCCAAAGTCAGTATACCTCTTAGTTTCCTCACACACACTAAAGTTCTAGCAAATAAGATGCATGCACATTTTCTAGCTTAAAGATCATTCATCTCAGTCTTTCCTACACAAGTTTTACAGAATCAGAGTATAAAACAAAAAACATGAACACACAGGTACACGCACACACACACAAACATGCACACATGTACACTTTGCAGAGACAAAATAATCAGAAGCACTGGAATTGGAAATGACCCAGATGTTGAATTTCTCAAGAAATGCAAAGTAACTATGATTAATATGCTAAGGGTTTAATTGCCTATAGTGGATAATATGAATGACTATGTGGGAATTTTACTGGAAATGTGCAAACTAATGAGTCAAACTGAAATGCTACAAATAAAAATGAATTAATAACAAAAAGATGAAGAATGTATTTGATAGAATTATCAATAAATTCAACACATTTAAAGAAAGAATACATAAAATTTCCATATGTCAATATAAATTATTGAAACAAAATTTCAAAATGATAAAAGAATAAACAAAGCAATAATCTAAGATGTGTTAAAATAAAAAAATGGTGACCAATTCCATGAACAAACAAAGTCAGTTTAGTTATATACACAAAACTTGATTTATTTTGCAGGACTAATTTTATTCTGTGTCATTTCTTATTTGTGCTTCTGAGATGCATAAGGGAAACTTAAAGTGTTTCCCGAAAATTAACCAATTCTCTATCATTTGAGAAAATTCTAACACTATAACCACTGAGAAGAGTAAGCAGTCATTGCTTTGTCACCATATAAGCTGCTTTACAACGAAAGCCTAAACCTAACGCTGTGTTTGGGTTTGAAATGTTCCTTATTCATAAACTGTATCTTGGGTGTGTATCCAGTAAAGTTTTACAATACTACTCTGTTTATTCACTGGTAGGACTTTTTGGCAAAGCTCTGGGATAATATCAAATCATTGGATACCTGTGTAATTGGAACCTCAGAGTAAAAATAAAGATTAATCAAGAAAAAGTCAGACTTACTTTGGAATTGTAAGACATGTTAAGATTCAAAAATTGATCGCTGAGATGCATTCATTAAAACACTAAAGAAAATTAATGTGACAATGTTTAATAGATTTGTAAAATGTGACAATATTCAATCACTATTGTTGATTTTTAAGAGCAATTTACAAATATAAAGGGGATACTTAATCCTGATAGTGAGCACCTATAAAAGTAATCTATATTTAGTACCACATACATTGTTGAAAAGCAACAAAAATAACAAACAAAAAATGAGAAACTCAACTTTATTGAAGTTAAAAACTTTTGCTTTGCAAAAACTGTTAAGAAAATGAGAGAAGAAACCATAGGCTGGGAGAAAATATTTGCAAATTGTATACCTGTTAAAGAAAAAAAAAAAAAAACACTGGAAGTTGGCATTGAAGTCTGACCTTTTATAACTGGTAAAACTGATGAAAGTTTAAATATTTGCACTAATTTAAATACATAGGCTTATGTATAAAAATATGCAACCTTAGAAGGAGCTGTAGAGTATGGTTACCAGAATCTGAAAGTCTGTTCACATCTCTGAGTTACAACTTCCTCCATCTAAGCTGTATAAAAGTCCATTTTGACCTTTAGTATTTCTAAATATGAAAAAAAATCCCAGGCATTCTAAAGGAGAATCTCAAGTGAAAATAAAAAAGAAAAGAGAAAGTGATATAACACAAAATCTAAGTTATGTGGCAATAATGTTTGATAAACTATTAAGATACTCAGATACAGTGTCTTGATTTTATATATATATATATATATATATATATATAATCCAAGCATGTGCTATTGTCATTCTTTGTTTTAGGATCTATATTTGCAGGACTTGAAATTTCACCTCATACCTGCCAAAGATTTCTGCATTCTCAAAGATTTGTATTTATGAATATACATAGATAAATGTATGTCTTTCTTCTCTTGAATTATCCTAATATCATTCTCTACTATGTCCCATATTTGCTGCTTTTCCTAAACTTGAGCATCTACTCACTTGGGAGCAGCCTCTTTTCTATGATCCCATATCCTCATAAGATTGGTCATTGATGCCAGGCATATGTAATTGAGATTTAATAACAACAGTAACAGCAAGTGTGTCTGTATCATCAATATAGAAGCTGATTTATAATTCAATATTAGATGTATGTCTTCTTAAAAAAAGTCTTTACCTGCACTGCATCTTCAGATTTTGCTTTCATTTATTTCCTTCTCTCCCTCCTTTCTCCTCTTTCTGCACATTTCTGCTTACTGTTTTTTTTTTCTTTCTTTCTTTCTTTCAACAGACACTGGCTTTCATACCTGCTTTTGCTATTCTTTCAATAACCAAATTACACAAACACATTCATGGCCTCTGCACTTGTTTTTCCCTCTGCTTGGCCCGTTATCCCTTTTGTTAACTGCATGGATTATTCTGTCACAGCATTTACCTAAAAGCAGTTTTTCTTAGCAGCTCCCCTAACTACCATCTTAAATTGCATCTGCCCATTACAATTGCTTTATTTTCCCAATTACACTTACTACTTAACATACACGTATATTATTTTTGTTATCTATTGTCTCCGCCTCCTTTATAACGAAATTGTGAGTTCTACTGTGTATTGAGTTTTGAATTTGCTTAGGAACTTCTCTCCTTTAAGGGAGTTGAGGACAAGAGTAAAATATTGTTCACTACAGCCAAAAATTTAGTATTTTAAATATGGCAGATGTCTATTTTTTGTTATTTTTCCCATATTGATTTCTAAAACAAAATATAGTTTTAGGAAATAATAGACACAAAATATGGTTTAAACTTTGTCTTCGATGGGGTTTAGTGGGAGAGATGAGTTATTCTTTTATGTGTTAAATCTTTCTTAACTTGTGGAGGTGGTAATGTTAAGATCACTGATGGTATATTGAAGTTAAAATAGAAAGTGTGAATATTCAAAAATGAATGGCAACAGCAAATCTGTAATCAACAAATGAGAACGTAACTGAGTCACCAAACCAAGGACTAGCAGAAAATATCAAAAGTATAACCTACTGAAAAGTAGGAAATCTATTCCCATCACTAAAAATGTGCCTCATACATTAGAAGTACTCAAAACATATTTGTTGAATTTATAAATTGGTAAGTTTAGAATCAGAGATATGAGGACTAATTGTGAATAAAGATCAGTGAGGTTAGTGAATATATCTTTGGAACAGATTTAGATTAATATTTCTAATCTCATGATCTGATGCATAGGAGGATCAATGATACTCAGATTACCAAAAAAAAAAAATTCTTTAAAAATAAACAGAATGATCTTTATCATGATATGTCATCCTTTATACCCTTAAAACTAGGTACCAAACAGTCTAACCTCAATAGTGTGCATTTGCTTCAGGCTTGTTTCATCAGTTTCATTTTACTAATTCATTAAAGAGGACTGAGATATTTTCTTTCAGTCCTGAATGTTAATGGTCAGATATAAAATAATGTCTTCTCAATTGTGAAATTATATTGGGTTAACAGATAATAGCTACATATCAAGCAACATATCATAGCAAGCACCCTTTTCTGAAAATCAAAGAGAAAACTCTAGACCTGGACACCACCAGATAGTCAATATTGGAATCAGATTGATTATGTTTTTTGAAGCAAAGGTGGAGAAACTCTATACAGTAAGCAAAAACAAGACCTGGATCTGACTGTAGCTCAGATCATAAGTTCCTTATTGCAGTATGCAGGCTTAAATTGATGACAGTAGGGAAACCCCATAGACCATTCCAGTATGACATAAATCATACCCCTTATGATTAAACTGGAGGTGACAAATAGATTCAAGGGATTAGACCTGGTAGACAGAGTCCCCGAAGAACTATGGGCAGAGGTTCATAACAGTGCACAAGATTCAGTGACAAAAACCATCCAAAGAAAAAGAAATGCAAGAAGGCAAGGTGGTTGTCTAAGTAGACTTTATACATAGCTGAGGAAAGAAGAGAAGCAAAAAGCAAGGGAGAAAGGGAAAGATATACCCAACTGAGTGCAGAGTTCCAGAGAATTGCAAGGAGAGATAAGAAGGCCCTCTTAAATGAACAATGTAAAAAGATAGAGAAAATCAATAGAATGGGAAAGACTAGAGATGTCTTCAAGAAAATTGGAGATATCAAGATATGAAAGAATGGGCACAATAAAACACAGAATGGTCTAAAAGACCTAACAGAATTAGAAGAGGTTAATAAGAGGTAGCAAGAATACACAGAAGAACTGGGGGAAAAAAATCTTAATGACCAAGATAACCACAACAGTGTGATCACTCACCTAGAGCCAGACATCCTGGAGTGTGAAGTCAAGTGGGCTTTAGAAAGGATCACTATGAACAAAGCTAATGAAGCTGAATTCCATCTGAGCTATTTCAAGTCCTAAAATGTGATGCTGTTAAAGTGCTGCACTCAATATGTAAGCAAATTTGGGAACCTGAGCCCAAATTTCCAGCCTGAGGACTGGAAAAGGTCAGTTTTCATTTCAAACTCAGCAAAGGGAAATGCTAAAGAATGTTCAAACAACCAAAAACCTTTACTCATTTCACATGATAGTAAGTTTATGCTTGAAATCCTTCAATATAGGCTTCAGCAGTATGTGAACTGAGAAATTCCAGATGTAAAAGCTGGGTTTTGAAGAGGCAGAGGAATCAGAGATCAAATTGGCAACATTCCTTGGATCATGGATAAAGCAAAGGATTCCAGAAGTATATTTACTTCTGCTTCATTGACTATGCTAAAGCCTTTGAATGTGTGAACTGCAACAAGCCATGAAAAACTCTTCAAGGGATGGGAGTACCCTTCCTGTCTCATGAAAAACTCATATGCATATCAAGAAGCAACAGTTAGAAGCAGACATGGAACAAGTGATTGGTTCCAAATTGAGAAAGGAGTATATGACAAAGCTGTATATTATCACCCTGCATATTTAACTTCTATGCAAAGTGTATCATGCAGATTTCTGGACTAGATGAATCACAAGCTGGAATCAAGATTGCTGGGAGAAATATCAATAACCTCAGATATGCAGATGATACCACCGTAATGGCAGACAGTGAAGAGGAACTAAAGAACCTCTTGATGAGGGAGAAAGAAGAGAGTGATAAAGTTGACTTGAAACTCAACACCAAGATCATGGCATCTAGTCCCACCACTTCATGTCAAACTGATGAAAATATGGCAACAGTGACAAATTTTGTTGGGCTCCAAAATCACTGTGGATGGTGACTGCAGCCACAAAATTAAAAGACACTTGCTCCTTGGAAGGAAATCTATGAAAAACCTAGACAGTGTGTTAAAAAGCAGAAACATCACTTTGTCAACAAAGGTTCATATAATATAGCTTGGTTTTTCCAGTAGTCATGTAGGAATATGAGAGTTGGACCATAAAGAAGGCTGAGCATTGAAGAGTTGATGCTTTCCAATTGTGGTGCTGGAGAAGACTCTTGAGAGTCCCTTGGACAGCAAGATCAAGCCTGTCAATCCTAAAGGAAATCAACCCTGAATATTCATTGGAAGGACTGATGCTGAAACTCCAGTACTTTGGCCACCTGATGCAAAGAGCCAGCTCACTGGAAAAGTCTCTGATGTTGGGAAAGATTGAAGGCAAAAGGAAAAGGGGAGGGCAGAGGATTAGATTGGTTAGATAACATCACCAACTCAATTGACATGAATTCGAACAAAACCTAGGAGATATTGGAGGAGAGAGGAGCCTGGCATGCTGCAGTCACAAAGAGTCAGACAAAACTTAAAAACTGAACAAAAACAGCAACAGATAATAATCAAACCCATACAGAAGTGATGACAATAAAACCATGACAAAATTAATAATATATATATATATTTTTTAATAGCTTAGTAAAAATATTTTTATAATCATTAAGATCTGGTGTGCTGTTTTACATTCCTGATGCTTGGTACTGATAATATTTAGAGAGAATTTTAAAGAAGCAGATAACATACATTTAAACATTTATATAGTTATGTAATTTTATGTATTCTTTTGAATAAGCAGTATATTGTAAACTGCTTCATTTACAAACTGTGGTTTTTCATCATCACGCCACTTTTCCTTTGAAATTGTCTTAATCTCACACTATAGTCCTTAGGAAAAAATAGAACAGATGGTAATTCATTGCTTTAATAATGTATTTAATTTAGTATGACTTACAGGTTAGGTGTTTTTCAGTACATTGTCTTCCTAATTCTCATTACATAATCAGGCTAATGGAACCGAAAAGATGGTCAATTTGGTTTTGTTTCAGTGTAACATAATAACAAGATTTGAGTAAGTTTTTAACAACTTTTCTGTAAGTGAATTGGATTGTTTTATTTAAGGAGACTGCATGTTATATGTAAAGCCTATTATTTCTATAAATGTATTTGAACAAAATTAAAAAATAATTCATCACAGTAATAATTTCTGAGTGCTTACAACCTACTATGTAGTCCCCATAAAATAGGGAGTCAATTAATATATAAGACACAGTTCATCCTCTCATGGTACCTCTCATCATCAGGGAAGAAGATCAGTGAGTCAATGTATAAGACAGAATGTTTAAAAATAGTATTTGCTAAGCATTAAACTATATTTGTTTCATAATTTACTTCCCCGAAGTGAATTGCTCTCATGCCGTCTATGGGGTCGCACAGAGTCGGACAGCTGAAGCGACTTAGCAGCAGCAAAGAGTTTTGAGTGATCTATTAATTCTTTGAGAAAAACTAGAAACTAAAGCAGTAGAAGGGGTAACCTCTAAGTAAATTAATAGATTTTAACAACATTAATAGATTTAACAACATTGTAGTTTTTTCCAGTTTTGTTGAGGCATAATTGACAAATAAAAATTGCGTATATATTTACAGTGTACTCCAGGTGTTTCTTGACTTCCTACTTTTGAATTCCAGTCCCCTATAATGAAAAGGACATCTTTTTTGGGTGTTAGTTCTAAAAGGTCTTGTCTTCATAGAACCGTTCAAGTCAAGAAACACCTGGAGTAACAGGAAAATTTGGCCTTGGAATACGGAATGAAGCAGGGCAAAGACTAATAGAGTTTCGCCAAGAAAATGCACTGTTCATAACAAACACCCTCTTCCAACAACACAAGAGAAGACTCTATACATGGACATCACCAGATGGTCAACACCAAAATCAGATTGATTATATTCTTTGCAGCCAAAGATGGAGAAGCTCTATACAGTCAGCAAAAACAAGACCAGGAGCTGACTGTGGCTCAGACCATGAACTCCTTATTGTCAAATTCAGACTTAAATTGAAGAAAGTAGGGAAAAACACTAGACCATTCAGGTATGACCTAAATCAAATCCCTTATGATTTTACAGTGGAAGTGAAAAATAGATTTGAGGGCCTAGATCTGATAGATAGAGTGCCTGATGAACTATGGACTGAGGTTCGTGACATTGTACAGGAGACAGGGATCAAGACCATCCTCATGGAAAAGAAATGCAAAAAAGCAAAATGGCTGTCTGGGGAGGCCTTACAAATAGCTGTGTAAAGAAGAGAAGCAAAAAGCAAAGGAGAAAAGGAAAGATATAAGCATCTGAATGCAGAGTTCCAAAGAATAGCAAGGAGAGATAAGAAAGCCTTCTTCAGTGATCAATGCAAAGAAACAGAGGAAAACAACAGAATGGGAAAGACTAGAGATCTCTTTAAGAAAATCAGAGATACCAAAGGAACATTTCATGCAAAGATGAGCTCAATAAAGGACAGAAATGGTATGGACCTAACAGAAACAGACGATATTAAGAAGAGATGGCAAGAATACACAGAACTGCACAAAAAAGATCTTCATGACCCAGATAATCACGATGGTGGATCACTGACGTAGAGCCAGACATCCTGGAATGTGAAGTCAAGTGGGCCTTAGAAAGCATCGCTATGAACAAAGCTAGTGGAGGTGATAGAATTCCAGGTGAGCTATTTCAAATCCTGAAAGATGATGCTGTGAAAGTGCTGCACTCAATATGCCAGCAAACTTGGAAAACTCAGCAGTAACCACAGGACTGGAAAAGGTCAGTTTTCATTCCAATCCCAAAGAAAGGCAATGCCAAAGAATGCTCAAACTACCACACAATTGCACTCATCTCACACGCTAGTAAAGTAATGCTCAAAATTCTCCAAGCCAGGCTTCAGCAACATGTGAACCATGAACTTCCTGATGTTCAAGCTGGTTTTAGAAAAGGCAGAGGAACCAGAGATCAAATTGCCAATATCTGCTGGATCATGGAAAAAGCAAGAGAGTTCCAGAAAAACATCTATTTCTGCTTTATTGACTATGCCAAAGCCTTTGACTGTGTGGATCACAATAAACTGTGGAAAATTCTGAAAGAGATGGGAATACCAGACCACCTGATCTGCCTCTTGAGAAATTTGTATGACGGTCAGGAAGCAACAGTTAGAACTGAACATGGAACAACAGACTGGCTCTAAATAGGAAAAGAAGTACATCAAGGCTGTATATTGTCACCCTGTTTATTTAACTTATATGCAGAGTACATCATGAGAAACGGTGGACTGGAAGAAGCACAAGCTGGAATCAAGATTGCCGGGAGAAATATCAATCACCTCAGATATGCAGATGACACCACCCTTATGGCAGAAAGTGAAGAGGAACTCAAAAGCCTCTTGATGAAAGTGAAAGTGGAGAGTGAAAAAGTTGACTTAAAGCTCAACATTCAGAAAACAAAGATCATGGCATCTGGTCCCATCACTTCATGGGAAATAGATGGGGAAACAGTGGAAACAGTGTCAGACTTTATTTTTCTGGGCTCCAAAATCACTGCAGATGGTGACTTCAGCCATGAAATTAAGACGCTTACTTCTTGGAAGGAAAGTTATGACCAACCTAGATAGCATATTCAAAAGCAGAGACATTACTTTGCCAACACAGGTCCGTCTAGTCAAGGCTATGGTTTTTCCTGTCGTCATGTATGGATGTGAGAGTTGGCCTGTGAAGAAGGCTGAGCACCGAAGAATTGATGCTTTTGAACTGTGGTGTTGGAGAAGACTCTTGAGAGTCCCTTGGACTGCAAGGACATCCAACTGGTCCATTCTGAAGGAGATCAGCCCTGGGATTTCTTTGGAAGGAATGATACTAAAGCTGAAACTCCAGTACTTTGGCCACCTCATGGGAAGAGTGAATCATTGGAAAAGACCCTGATGCTGGGAGGGATTGGGGGCAAGAGGAGAAAGGGATGACAGAGGATGAGATGGCTGGATGGCATCACTGACTCGATGGACGTGAGTCTGAGTGAACTCCTGGAGTTGTTGATGGACAGGGAAGCCTGGAGTGCTGCGATTCATGGGGTCACAAAGAGTCAGACACGACTGAGTGACTGATCTGATTACAGTGTACAACAAGATTTTTATATATGTGATAAATATATATATACCTATACTGTTAAATGATTACTGTAATCAATTATTTAATATGTTCATCACCTCATATGTATGTGTGGTAAGTCACTCAGTCATGATCCATTATTTGCGACCCCATGGACTGTAGCCCACCAGGCTCCTCTGTCCATGGGATTCTCCAGCACGAATACTGCAGTGGGTTGCCATTTCCTCCTCCTGGGGAATCTTCCTGACCCACAGATCGAACCCACATGTCTTAAGTCTCCTGTATTGACAGGCAAGTTCTTTACCAAGAGTACTACGTGAGACTTTGTTTACTGTTAAGAGCGCTTATGCTCTAATAATATAACTTTTAATTATATAATACAGTATTATTAACTGTAGTCACCAAGATATACATTAGATCCTTAGATAAATTCATATTATACCTAAAAGTTTGTACCCTTTAACCGATATCTCCTCATTTCCCCTAAACCGTAGCCCTTGCAACCACCATACTACTCTCTGTTTCTATGAGTTCAGCTTTTTTAGATTCATTATGTGAGATCATGTAGTGTTAACTTTTTCTTTATTGTTTTTCTTTTAAGAATAAATTTCAAGAATTTATGACTACAGGCATACCTTAGAGATATTGCAAGTTCAGTTCTAGACCACTGTGATAAAGTAAAAATTCCAATAAAGTGAATCCCAAGAACTTTTTGGTTTCCCCATATATATATTAATAAAAGTTACATTTATACTACACTATACTGTAGTTTATTAGCATCATGTCTTAAAAATGTTCATACTTAATTGAAAATAATACTGTTGGAAAAATAGTACTAGTAGACTCGCTCAATGCAGGGTTGCCATAAACCTTCAACTTGTTAAAAAAAAAAAAAATAGAGTATCTGGGAATCACAGTAAGGCAAAGTTCAGTTGAACAAGGCATGAATGCATTCCCATAAGTCACTAAGTACTCATTTAAAAATACTATGCAAACAATAAGGAAAGAGTTAAAATAACTTCGTGCATACACACATTATTAACAGGGAGAAGTTGCAGTTCCAGTCCAAATGCAGTCTGCTCTAATTCCCTCTTGCTCAGGTGGAGCTGGTAGTAAAGGACCTGCCTGCCAATGCAGGTGACATAAGAGACCTGGGTTGGATCCCTGGGTCAGAAAGATCCCCTGGAGAATGAAATGGCAAACTACTCCAGTATTCTTGCCTGGAGAATCCCTTGGACAGAGAAGCCAGGCAGGCTACAGTCTATGGGGTCGCAAAGAGTCAGACATAACTGAAGCAACATAGCATACAGGAGAAGTCAAGCTTTGTTTTATTAAGGCCTTCAGCTGATTGGATAAAGCCCACCCACCCTTGAAGGGTAATCTGCTTTACTCAGAGTCCACCAATTTAAATTTAATCTTATCTAAAAAACACCCTCCTTCAAAGCCGGGTCTCCCACATTGCAGGCAGACACTTTACCCTCTGAGCCACCGGGGAAGCCCTTAAAAAACACCTTCCTAGAAACATACAGGTTAACATTTGAGGACACATCTAGGCACTGTGGTCCATCTAAATTGACACATAAAATTAGCCAACATAATACTATATATTGTAAACTTGCTATAGAAAAGGAAAATAGGCATTTCAGTAGTTACTTTATTTGTTTAATGTTATCTACTTTGCTACCATTATGGATCTTTTAACATTATCATATTTGAAGTTGCTGATATGACATCTGTATTTTTAAAAAAGAAAAATGCTTATTTTTCTTCTTTGACAATTGTGGTGTTAATTTTCAGTAGAAAACCCTTGGATATTATATTTTACATATGATAAAGCATGAAAGTCATCCAATAATATAACCATTTAAAGATGAAAATTTCACTTTGTGAGTCTGCTATAATTTTGGCATTTATAGAAAAATGTGTAAGAATTAGTTTTATTATTTAAGTGAAAATTTAGTGTAACTGGAGGAGGAAACGGTAACCCATTTCAGTATTCTTGCCTTGAGAATTCCATGGACAGAAGAGCCTGGCAGGCTGACAATTCATGGGGTCACAAAGAGTCGGACATGACTGAGTGACTGACATACATTTAGTACAAGAATCTTAAGCATGTTCTCCAAATTGTAAACACATCAAGTAAATCTCTAGAAGTTGCCACTCTTATATTTCAACAATGATTATCTAGGAGGCAGGATTACGAGCAGTTCTTATTTTAGCCTATATAGTCTGAATTAAAAAAAAAATTAAAATGTGCGTCTACAGTATCAGACAATGTCTATCCAGTCATCCCTCCTTATCTCTGGGGGCCTAGCTGCAGGACAGACATGGAACGTGCACGTGAGGAGAGTCCACTGTAATATACTGTTGTTGTTTTTTTTTTATGCTATCTCACTGAAAAAAGAAAGACTCCTTTTCACAACTGCTTGATTAGCAAACATTACCATGTATTAACATAAGTTGAACAAAGCTGTTTTATCTTTCTAGACCCAGATAGTAACTATTTATAAGTCAGAACAGGCTCTTATTTTCAACAAATGATAAGGAATTTAATGTAACCATTGTAATCAATTTAGCTGCATTTAGGAAGGTAACTGAAAACATATGAAATGAGACTGCTATTAAGTAGAGATAAAGTTGAAGTCATACAACATCTGCCAGTTAATCATTCAGTATTTATTGACATTGATGGGACTAGGTAAGTATTCCTTGGATAGCTAGTTGTTAGCTATTTGCTCCCACCTGTACATTGAGAGTCAAGTATTACAGCTGTGATGCAATTGATTTCCTCATGACTTTAGCAAAATAGCATGAAATAGCTCAGAAAATGTGTAGAATATCTTTCAGTAGCATATATTCTTAGTTACAGCCATGTCAAGTTGGATTTAAATTTATAAATGAGATTCTAGATTGGCTTCCTTTGTACTGTAAAATGAAACTTAATTGAGATATAAAATCAGTGTGTTGATCAGTAAAATATTTGTAAGGCTAGAAATGCTAATAAAGTAAAACATAAAGGCTAAAAAACAAACTGTTTTTAATATCAACATGGGAATGTGCTTACGACTTAATTTTTAGAGCTGTTCCTTTTGAGACAATAATGATATGAATAATTATTGCACCATAACTTTCATCAAGTACTTAATACTGAATGGGATCTACATTTTAAATTAACATGACAGTCTTTGGAGAAATTCAGAAAATGAAATATGACTACTGTAATTTTTTGAATAGTTTCTTATTTTGTTTTAAAAGGAATTAAAGAAGCAATTAGTCTAAAACAGATATTTGAGATTAAGTGGAAAAGAATATTTCTGTGATGCAAAACATCAGTCAGTTCAGTCTCAGATGTGTCTGATTCTTTGCGATCCCCCGGACTGTAGCACGCGGTGCTTCCCTGTCCAGCACCAACTCCCAATGCAAAACACATTCTAAATTAAATTCATCATGTGTAATAAATAATATTTCAGAGAGATAATATGTCTTGATTCACAGAGTTGGCAACTCTGTTTTGTAGCATGTTTAATTTGTTAGGAAGTGAAAATGATGGTGTATCAGTTCAATTCAGTTCAGTTCAGTCACTCAGTCGTGTCCGACTCCTTGCGACCCCATGAATCACAGCAGGCCAGGCCTCCCTGTCCATCACCAACTCCCGGAGTTCACTGAGACTCACGTCCATCGAGTCAGTGATGCCATCCAGCCATCTCATCCTCTGTTATCCCCTTATCCTCCTGCCCCCAATCCCTCCAAGCATCAGTCTTTTCCAGTGAGTCAACTCTTCCCATGAGGTGGCCAAAGTACTGGAGTTTCAGCTTCAGCATCATTCCCTCCAAAGAAATCCCAGGGCTGATCTTCAGAATGGACCAGTTGGATGTCCTTGCAGTCCAAGGGACTCTCAAGAGTCTTCTCCAACACCACAGTTCAAAAGCATCAATTCTTCGGCACTCAGCCTTCTTCACAGTCCAACTCTCATATTCATACATGACCACAGGAAAAACCATAGCCTTGACTAGACGGACCTTTGTGGGCAAAGTAATGTCTCTGCTTTTGAATATGTTATCTAGGTTGGTCATAACTTTCCTTCCAAGAAGTAAGCGTCTTTTAATTTCATGGCTGCAGTCACCATCTGCAGTGATTTTGGAGCCCAGAAAAATAAAGTCTGACACTGTTTCCACTGTTTCCCCATGTATTTCCCATGAAGTGATGGGACCCGATGCCATGATCTTCGTTTTCTGAATGTTAAACTTTAAGCCAACTTTTTCACTCTCTACTTTCACTTTCCTCAAGACGCTTTTGAGTTCCTCTTCACTTTCTGCCATAAGGGTGGTGTCATCTGCATATCTGAGGTTATTGATATTTCTCCCAGCAATCTTGATTCCAGCTTGTGCTTCTTCCATTCCAGCGTTTCTCATTATGTTCTCTGCATGTAAGTTAAATAAGCAGGGTGATAATATACAGCTTTGATGTACTCCTTTTCCTATTTGGAACCAGTCTGTTGTTCCATGTCCAGTTCTAACTGCTATTTCCTGACCCGCATACAGATTTCTGTGGTGTATAAACAATGTCATATTGAAAAGAACCCTTGCCATGTGAAGAAATATTAAGTGATTATAATCAAATTAAGTATATTCATTTAGAGGAAATATGTTTAATGTTGTCCTCTGTAAAATGATACCTACCTATTTGCTTTCTCTGAACAAACTATTTACATCAAGGTCAAGTTATAGAGCTTAGATGTTATACCTTACTCTTACTTTATCTGAACTTGGAGTTAAATCCTAAATAGTTGAAATACACACACAGTAATGCAAAATCTCATGTATCTAATTTCCAAGAACTTTTCTTCCAACTTCATTCAAATATATAATGTAGGAAAAGGTACAATCTATGAAGTCTTTTGATAATAGTCCTCAGGCTTGGAATACAGGGTCACATTCCTTTGCCCTTTTCCTCAATTAAACTTAATATGTTTCTACCAGTTAAATAGCAAACTTAATATCCAAGAACTTGGGATAAATATTAAATGTATGCATTAGTAAGTCAGTCATGTCCAACTCTTTCTGACTCTGTAGACTGCAGCCCATCAGGCTCCTCCCTCTGCCCATGGGATTCTCCAAGCAAGAATACTGAGTGAGTTGCCATGCCCTCTTCAAGGGGATCTTTCCAACCCAGGAATTGAACCCAGGTCTCCCACATTGCAGGCAGATTCTTTACCCTCTGAGTCATCTGGGAAGCTCAAATATTTAATAAATTATTAATGGCTAATTGTTGGATCTATTTGAGATGAAATATATCCTTTCTAAAATTTATCCTAATAATTGTACATGCAATACCTTATTAGAATAACACTAAATTTATTAATATCTGTAAGTCAGCACATTCAGGAAAATGTCTTTTTTTCATTTTATCATTATCCATGGTAAATAAAAATGTTAATTTTTATTGCAAGCCTGTGCACCTATATACATAGTCTCTAGACCAATCTATAAATTAAAATATAGAAAAAATTTAAAGTTTAACAAATACAATTCTTATGCATTCTTTACTTCATGATATGAATTCTGGTATGTTATACTTTATATTCTACTTTTTTTTTAATCCATCGTCATACTTTCTTCATATAAAAGTTTGGCATTTGTTTTTCCTCTATCACAAGAGAATAGATCTAAAATATGCTCCCCTCAGAGTGGTTTTGATTTGCATTTCTCTGATAATGAGTGATGTTGAGCATCTTTTCATGTGTTTGTTAGCCATCTGTATGTCTTCTTTGGAGAAATGTCTATTTAGTTCTTTGGCCCATTTTTTGATTGGGTCATTTATTTTTCTGGAGTTGAGCTGTAGGAGTTGCTTGTATATTTTTGAGATTAGTTGTTTGTCAGTTGCTTCATTTGCAATTATTTTCTCCCATTCTGAAGGCTGTCTTTTCACCTTGCTAATAGTTTCCTTTGATGTGCAGAAGCTTTTAAGGTTAATTAGGTCCCATTTGTTTATTTTTGCTTTTATTTCCAATATTCTGGGAGGTGGGTCATAGAGGATCCTGCTGTGATGTATGTCAGAGAGTGTTTTGCCTATGTTCTCCTCTAGGAGTTTTATAGTTTCTGGTCTTACGTTTAGATCTTTAATCCATTTTGAGTTTATTTTTGTGTATGGTGTTAGAAAGTGGTCTAGTTTCATTCTTTTACAGGTGGTTGACCAGATTTCCCAGCACCACTTGTTAAAGAGATTGTCTTTAATCCATTGTATATTCTTGCCTCCTTTGTCAAAGATAAGGTGTCCATATGTGCGTGGATTTATCTCTGGGCTTTCTATTTTGTTCCACCATTCAGAATGGCTGCGATCCAAAAGTCTACAAATAATAAATGCTGGAGAGGGTGTGGAGAAAAGGAAACCCTCTTACACTGTTGGTGGGAATGCAAACTAGTACAGCCACTATGGAGAACAGTGTGGAGATTCCTTAAAAAACTGGAAATAGAACTGCCTTATGATCCAGCAATCCCACTGCTGGGCATACACACTGAGGAAACCAGAAGGGAAAGAGACACGTGTACCCCAATGTTCATCGCAGCACTGTTTATAATAGCCAGGACATGGAAGCAACCTAGATGTCCATCAGCAGATGAATGGATAAGAAAGTGGTGGTACATATACACAATGGAGTATTACTCAGCCATTAAAAAGAATACATTTGAATCAGTTCTAATGAGGTGGATGAAACTGGAGCCTATTATACAGAGTGAAGTAAGCCAGAAGGAAAAACATAAATACAGTATACTAACGCATATATATGGAATTTAGAAAGATGGTAACAATAACCCGGTGTACGAGATAGCAAAAGAGACACTGATGTATAGAACAGTCTTATGGACTCTGTGGGAGAGGGAGAGGGTGGGAAGATTTGGGAGAATGACATTGAAACATGTAGAATATCATGTAAGAAACGAGTTGCCAGTCCAGGTTCGATGCGCGATACTGGATGCTTGGGGCTGGTGCACTGGGACGACCCGGAGGGATGGTGTGGGGAGGGAGGAGGGAGGAGGGTTCAGGATGGGGAACACATGTATGCCTGTGGCGGATTCATTTTGATATTTGGCAAAACTAATACAATTATGTAAAGTTTAAAAATAAAATAAAATTTAAAAATAAAAAAAATAAAATAAAATAAAATATGCTCCCCACAAAAAAGAAGTGGTAATTATGTGACATGCTGGAGGCATTAGCTAATGCTATGGTGATAATCATTTTACAAAATATTAGTATATCAAACAAACTTAAATATGCAATGCTTATTTATGCAATGCTATATGTCAATTATATCTCAGTAAAGGTGGAGAGGAAAAAAAGAATGTTATTTAAACCTATCATCACATAGGTTCTTCTCAGCATTCATGACATACTTTATATCCTTACTCAGAGAAGATTCCCTGAATACCTTTGCTAAAATATCTTTCTCTCCCCACCCATCTCTCTCTCTCTCTCTCTGTCACACACACACACACAAATACCCACACAGAATCCCCACTTTGGCCTATTATTTTCTACTATTCTACTTCATTTGTGACATACAGTTTTGAATACAAAAATCCGTTTTATTTGGCTGTTTATGTCCTAATGTATTATCTTGCCAAGTAAGCAAGACTTATAAAAGCATATCTTATTAGTTACTTCTGTAATTTCCAGAACTTATATGATAAAGAATAAAGGAGATTTTTCTATATGGATAAATGCATTGATAAATGAATATTTAGTCAATTCTATGAGCTACTTTATTGGAGCAGGAAATGGAAACCCACTCCAGTGTTCTTGCCTGGAGAATCCCAGCGACAGGGGAGCCTGGTGGGCTTCTGTCTATGGGGTCGCACAGAGTCAAACATGACTGAAGCGACTTAGCAACAGTAGCAGCAGCATGAGCTACTTTAGTAAGTATCTTGATAGTTTACTGTACAGACCAAAGAGCAAAGAGATTTGGTGACTGCTGAGCACATAAATGAAATCTCTTATACAACTAGTGTAGACACTATACAAAAAATATAATAATAAGCAAATATAAAAGCTTTTTTCTAGCTTCAGAAGATTTAAAATGCCTAAAATATGTGTTTTTTTTAAAATTCTTAATCAGAAGCTTTTTATTTAACACTGTTGTTAATGCTTAAATGCAGCGGTTGTTTCATGCGATATCCCTTAAATGTATACTTCCAAACATTTGCAACAAGTTCTATAAATATTATCATATCTTTACCTATATCTATATTAGTTGTGAAAGGGAAGAATTTCAAAATAAACATATAAATTTTGTACTAGTAACAATGTCAGAAATACTAGTATCACAGTGAAAATATATGAAGTAGCTCTAGGTTATTCATCAAATATAGCTTGTATTTCATAAAATTTATTTTCTTACCCTCTGGCTTGCTAAACATTAGTTTCTAGCCAATGTTGTATGTAATAAAAATAACTAACAAGGGAATTTTTCTTTGCAAGTTCAATGCATTTTTCTCGATGTAGGAAGAGAAGATTAAGCCTCGAGTGTTTTTAATCAGAAATTATGTTTGGGAATATCTGTATTTCTTGGTTTGACAATGACTAGAAAGACTTCAAAACTCTTTAATTTATTTTAAACATGTTTCAAACTTACACAGGTTCCCTATTTCCCAAGTTTCAGTAGACTCTTGAAACAGAAATGGAAAAAACAGTGATTTAAACAGATCGTGATATATAGGTCACGAAGCACAAGCTGGAATCAAGATTGCCAGGAGAAATATCAATCACCTCAGATATGCAGATGACACCACCCTTATGGCAAAAAGTGAAGAGGAACTAAAAAGCCAACTAAAAAGCCTCTTGATGAAAGTGAAAGAGAAGAGTGAAAACGTTGGCTTAGAGGTCAACATTCAGAAAAGTAAGATCATGGCATCTGGTTCCATCACTTCATGGGAAATAGATGGGGAAACAGTGGAAACAGTGTCAGACTTTATTTTTCTGGGCTCCAAAATCACTGCAGATGGTGATTGCAGCCATGAAATTAAAAGACGCTTACTCCTTGGAAGGAAAGTTATGACCAACCTAGATAGCATATTGAAAAGCAGAGATATTAGTTTGCGCACAAAGGTCTGTCTAGTCAAGGCTATGGTTTTTCCTGTGGTCATGTATGGATGTGAGAGTTGGACTGTGAAGAAGGCTGAGCACTGAAGAATTGATGCTTTTGAACTGTGGTGTTGGAAAAGACTCTTGAGAGTCCCTTGGACTGCAAGGAGATCCACCCAGTCCATCCTAAAGGAGATCAGTCCTGGGTGTTCATTGGAAGGACGGAAGCTGAAGCTGAAACTCCAATACTTTGGCCACCTCATGCGAAGAGTTGACTCATTGGAAAAGACCCTGATGCTGGGAGGGACTGGGGGCAGGAGGAGAAGGGGACGACAGAGGATGAGATGGATGGATGGCATCACCGACTCGATGGACGTGAGTTTGAGTGAATGAACTCCGGGAGTTGGTGATGGACAGGGAGGCCTGGGGTGCTGCGATTCATGGGGTTGCAAAGAGTCAGACACAACTGAGCGACTAAACTGAACTGAACTGAACTGATACAACCCATATTCATCTTAGTGGTGGTTAAAACTGACAACCATTGCCAGAGTCTATCAAAGAGTATGTGCACCTTTCAGTTCAGTTCAGTTCAGCCACAAACTCACGTCCATCGAGTCGGTAATGCCTTCCAGCCATCTCATCCTCTGTCGTCCCCTTCTCCTCCTGCCCCCAATTCCTCCCAGCATCAGAGTCTTTTCCAATGAGTCAACTCTTCGCATGAGGTGCACCTTTACAACAAGACAATTCCACTAAAGCATATAAATGTTAATAAAATAATTCAGTTTTAAAGGAAAGTGAAAGTGGTGCAGAATTATAATTGCCACTATTATTCACGATTCCCCTTTATCTTAGAAATAATCTCTTTTGGCAAACTATATGCAATATACAGGCAAGATGCTTATTTATAGGATGTTGGATATATTTATGGGGCTTCCCTTGCAGCTCAGTTGGTAAAGAAGCTGCCTGCAATGTAGGAGACCCTGGTTTGATTCCTGGGTTGAGAAGATATGTGCCTCTTTTTAAAACTTTTTTATACACAATAGCTGAAAAATTTAAGAAGAATAAAAAGAGTAAAAAAAAAAAAAAGGTAATTTGTAAACTCCCTTACTAAAATAACATAATAATTTTGCATTTTCCTATGACATGAAAGAAAATTCATTAAAATGTAATGAAAAAATATGTTAAGGAAAAAAGTGAAAAAACAGTGTGTGTGGGATATGGAGTAAAGAGACCTAACTGTGATTAAAATATTTGGGGCCTGTGGTTGTACTTCTGAACCAAACCATTATATGATTTTAGACTAGACACATACTTAAGCATTGGTTGCTTTCATAGATAAGAATATTTTAGAAAATGGTTACATATAATTAAAAATTTAGTATATTTTAATTCCATTAAGATATTCCCAAATAGTAAGAAAAATAATTTTGAATAAGAAAGAGTTTTTAAATTTCACAACAATTATTTTGGTCATTTAAATATGCAAAGCACTTTACTTAGAACTTGAAGTGACCTGAGATAAAATCAATCTTTCAGTGTTAATAAAAAGAGAATACAAAATGTTACTGAGTAAAACAAACAGCAGTGACTCACATTGATTAGGGCTTCCGAGGTGGCGCTAGTGGTAAAGAACCCGCCTGCCAATGCAGGAGCCATAAGAGATACATATTCAATACGTGGGTCAGGAAGATCCCCTGGAGAAGGGCATGGCAACCCACTCCAGTAGTCCTGCCTGGAGAATCCCATGGCCTGAGGATCCTGTTGGGCTGCAGTTCATAGGGTCACTCAGAGTTGGATACGACTGAAGATCTTCATGACCCAGAAAATCACAATGGTGTGATCACTCACCTAGAGCCAGATATCCTGGAATATGAAGTCAAGTGGGCCTTAGAAAGTATCACTATGAACAAAGCTAGTGGAGGTGATGGAATTCCAGTTGAGCTATTTCAAATCCTGAAAGATGATGCTATGAAAGTGCTGCATTCAATATGCCAACAAATTTGGAAAACTCAGCAGTGACCACAGGACTGGAAAAGGTCAGTTTTCATTCCAGTCCCTAAGAAAGGCAATGTCAAAGAATGTTCAAACTACCGCACAATTGCACTCATCTCACACGCTAGTAAAGTAATGCTCAAAATTCTCCAAGCCAGGCTTCAGCAATATGTGAACTGTGAACTTCCTGATGTTCAAGCTGGTTTTAGAAAAGGCAGAGGAACCAGAGATCAAATTGCCAACATCTGCTGGATCATGGAAAAAGCAAGAGAGTCCCAGAAAAACATCTATTTCTGCTTTATGGACTATGCCAAAACCTTTGACTGTGTGGATCACAATAAACTGTGGAAAATTCTGAAAGAGATGGGAATACCAGACCACCTGATCTGCCTCTTGAGAAATTTGTATGCAGGTCAGGAAGCAACAGTTAGAACTGGACATGGAACAACAGACTGGTTCCAAATAGGAAAAGGAGTATGTCAAGGCTGTATATTGTCACCCTGCTTATTTAACTTACACACAGTGTACATCATGAGAAACGGTAGACTGGAAGAAACACAAGCTGGAATCAAGATTGCCGGGAGAAATATCAATAACCTCAGATATGCAGATGACACCACCCTTATGGCAGAAAGTGAAGAGGAACTAAAAAGCCTCTTGATGAAAGTGAAAATGAAGAGTGAAAAAGTTGGCTTAAAGCTCAACATTCAGAAAACGAAGATCATGGCATCTGGTCACATCACTTCATGGGAAATAGATGGGGAAACAGTGTCAGACTTTATTTTTTTGGGCTCCAAAATCACTGCAGATGGTGACTGCAGCCATGAAATTAAAAGACACTTACTCCTTGAAAGAAAAGTTATGACCAATCTAGATAGCATATTGAAAAGCAGAGACATTATTTTGCCGACAAAGGTCAGTCTAGTCAAGGCTATGGTTTTCCCTGTGGTCATGTATGGATGTGAGAGTTGGACTGTGAAGAAGGCTGAGCGCTGAAGAATGATGCTTTTGAACTGTGGTGTTGGAGAAGACTCTTGAGAGTCCCTTGGACTGCAAGGAGATCCAACCAGTCCATTCTGAAGGAGATCAGCCCTGGGATTTCTTTGGAAGGAATGATGCTAAAGCTGAAACTCCAGTACTTTGGCCACCTCATGCAAAGAGTTGACTCATTGGAAATGACTCTGATGCTGGGAGGGATTGGGGGCAGGAGGAGAAGGGGACGACAGAGGATGAGATGGCTGGATGGCATCACTGACTCGATGGACGTGAGTCTGAGTGAACTCTGGAAGTTGGTGATGGACAGGGAGGCCTGGAGTGCTGCGATTCATGGGGTCACAAAGAGTTGGACACAACTGAGTGACTGAACTGAACTGAACTGAAGCAACTTAGCATGCACATTGATTAAGTACTTTTTGTATTCTAGTCCATAAATCATCATGTTTTTCTTATGTGATAGATATTGTCAACCTTTTTACCAATAATTTAACATGCTTAAGAATTTTAAAAGCTTTACTTAAGCATAAATGATTCATAGAAAACTTAATTTAGTTTTTGTCATTACGTATAATTTGTTCTTTAGATCACTACACAACACCCTCTTATTTGCCTATATTCCCCCTAGTCATGCCAGAATTTGCCTCTATGATTTCCTTTCCCTTAATATTCCAGTTCTGATGAGCAGTGTTCAGTAACATTTATTTGGACTAAAATGTATTATGTAATTCTGGTACTTCTGCGTTGAGAAATAAATGTATTTCTCTTATTGCCAAAAGCAATGATTACCATCATTCTTAAAATTTTAGAATGAGAATGGCTATGATTAAGAAAATCGTATATCAGTTCTGTAAACAATATAGCAGTTTATTTTAGTATTTTTTTTAAATCACCTTATTCAACCTGAAGGCAAGCTGTCCAAAGGTAGAATAATGTCTCTACTCTAGGAAATTCTCCACTCACTGTTAACTCTTCCACCAATCCTAAGACATGTTCCTAAACCATATGATACAAGATGTTGCATCAACTTTTTAGGTAGTGGTCAAATGGAGGGCCAAAGAAGAAAGTGAAGGTATCTCTTAAAGAAAGTAGCTGATAGAAGTCACTTTGGGTTACTTAACTTTGGACAGAATTTAGTTACGAGTCCACTATTATTTGCAAGGAGGTTTTGATCAATAGTTATTATTTAGTCTGGAAGATCCTATATATTGCTGAGAGCAGTTGATATGAAAAAAACAGGGTATTACCTCTGTTGTGTCTCATATAGCATATGAAAAATAGGGATTTTATAAAAGAGAGATCAGAAGATTTAAAAAATATATATATTGCAGTTTTTTTGTTTGTTTTTTTTGTGAAGAATTTTGAGTAGGGTTGCTATATGCCAAGAGTTCTGCAGTTTTTATTTGTAGAAATGCAAATAGCATAGCCAGTTTGAATGGCAGTTTCACCACAACCTATTACATTAGTCACGTCCTCTGATGTTCCATAGTTACCCAAAGATATTAATGGTCAAAAGGAAATGACTTCATTAGAACCTACTTCATGTTGCGAATATCTCATGAATTTCTGGAGACAAGAGTCATAACTACTGAGCAGGAAATGTTCAGATGTGATGTCATAAAGAGAAATTTAAAAGAGAAAAACATTGCAAGGACAATTATATGACACTGTTATATCTTTTCAAAAACACAATAGTGGAATGGAGAAACTGCCTTTGAGTTTGTGCAAGTGACGTTAAAACAGATGTGGTTCATGGGGATTTTCCTGCAACTTGCTCTGCAGATAGAAACAAAAATTCCAAAAAGTAAATAGGATATCAGTATCATTGATCCTGTCTTTTTGGCATCTTAAGGGAAATATGCATGAAGTTTTATTTTTCAGTGCAAAAACTGATTTATTTATTCTATATTCTGTGTTTATGAGCTAGCCAGTGCCAACAAACCTGTTATTTAACAGTCTTAGCAGGATGATGAGGTAAGAACAATCCTACTTCTCAGAAATAGAATAATGTTTCTAAGTGTATTTGTGTGGAGAGCACTACAAAGTTTGATCTTAGTAAGTAAGAAGCTACAACAGCAACTTAGTTTATCCAGATGATGCTCTGAGTCCCAATGTAACTATGAGGACTTCAACTTCAAGAACAGTAGAGCCATGTTATGTTTTGAGAATCAAATCATGGCCCAACCCACAACCTTTGCCAGCTTTACTAATGTGAAGAAAACACAGAAAGCATACGATGTTTGTATTTAGGTCCAGTGGTAGAATTTCAGTGAGTGAGGAATTCACGGCATTTAGCATTATTTTCTTTTCACTCCATTTCATCTCCTGGAATGAAACTGTCAGTTGTTTCAGAGTGTGTGTATAAGCTAGAGAGGATTGAGATAGATTATTCTAACTTCTTGAGCAATTAACCTTTCTGCTGTTCTGGCCAGTGCTTAGTTGCTCAGTGATGTCCGACTCTTTGCGGAAGCCCCACCAGGCTCCTCTGTCCATATACTTCTCCAGACAAGAATACTGGAGAGAGTACACATTCCCTTCTCCAGGTTTCCCACATTGCAGGAAGACCCTTTACTGTCTGGGCCATCAGATAAGCCCAAAGGATAGGTATTATGTCTGTTTTAGTTAGTATTCCATCCTCAGAAATTGGTATTGTGCTGGCACATGGTAGCCAATGATTTTTTTAAATTAACTGATACATTAAAAAGATGATAGAGCCATTACATTTTGGATATATAGTGGACTTCAGAATCACTGCAGTGGCTTTGACATCAAATGTGCAGGTAACAAGAATAAACAGTGATGCAGAAGAGAGAGTAAACGAGATGCATAGCATAGATTCAATAAATATAGTTCAGGAAACTAAGGAAAGCATGATTTGTGAACTCTAGGTGGTGATTACAAAGTAGATACCCCAAGAGTAAAATAACTCACTAGAAAGTCACCCTTATTACTTTATAAACAGTTTTAATATAAAACAGTTACAGTATATAACAAATTTATGTCATAAAATTCAACCATTTCAGTGTACAAGTCTTTGATTATTTTTAACAACTTTACTGAGTAATGTGACCATCAACATATCATTTCTAGGACATTTCCTTCTCTACAATAAATTCCCTCATGCCTCTTTACAGCTAATTCCCACTCCTACCACCAACTCCCAGCCACCAATAATGTACTTATTTATTGAGAGAATAACTCAATAAATTTATATTTTCTGGGCATTTTATGTAAATAGAATCCTAGAATAGTCTCTTGTATCTGGCTACTTTCACAGAACATAATGTATTTGAGCCTGTGTCAGTAGTATGTACCTTTTTTTGCAACTGAATAATGTTCTATTGGGCGAATATAATATTTCATCAGTGTGGTCTGTAAACACAAAGACACACAGTTGTATATATGTATGAGACATATAATTACATGTTTTATACAAAACACATATATAATTACATATTATATATATAATTAC
Source organism: Bos indicus (assembly GCF_029378745.1). NCBI lineage: Eukaryota > Metazoa > Chordata > Mammalia > Artiodactyla > Bovidae > Bos > Bos indicus. The sequence goes on along the minus strand of NC_091780.1, from coordinate 52,966,451 downwards.
ATATTTATACAAAACACATAAACACATATATACAGTTAGTTTTCATTATTCATGGTAGTTTTTTTTTTTTATAAAATCTCCATTAACATTAAATTAGTGAACACTGAACTACTGTTCCTAGGGAGAAAAAAAAAATATATATATATATAACATATATATTTTTAAATACTAAAAATAGCATATTCTAGTAGATTATGTATAGATGTGAGAGTTGGACTGTGAAGAAGGCTGAGTGCCGAAGAATTGATGCTTTTGAACTGTGGTGTTGGAGAAGACTCTTGAGAGTCCCCTGCACTGCAAGGTGATCTAACCAGTCCATTCTGAAGGAGATCAGCCCTGGGATTTCTTTGGAGGGAATGATGCTAAAGCTGAAACTCCAATACTTTGGCCACCTCATGAGAAGAGTTGACTCATTGGAAATGACTCTGATGCTGGGAGGGATTGGAGGCAGGAGGAGAAGGGGACGACAGAGGATGAGACGGCTGGATGGCATCACTGACTCAATGGACGTAAGTCTGGGTGAACTCCGGGAGTTGGTTATGGACAGGGAGGCCTGGAGTGCTGTGATTCATGGGGTCGCAAAGAGTCAGACATGACTGAGTGACTGAACTAACTAAACTAAAGTATATTATGTTTTGTTGTCGTTGTTGTTTTACAAGAGAGCAAATGATATTAGAATCAGAAATGACGAGTTACTTGCATAAGGCTATTCCATTAACAGGTTGCCAAGTTGGGGTTAGTGCGTGTGTGCTAAGTCGCCTCAGTCATGTCCAACTCTTTGTGACTCCTATGGACTGTAGCCTTTCAGGCCCCTCTATCCATGGAATTCTCCAGACAAGAATCCTGGAGTGGGTTGCCATGCCCTCCTCCAGGGGATCTTCTAGACCCTGGGATCAAACCCATGTCTCTTATGTTTCCTGCATTGGCAAGTGGATTCTTTTACCACTAGCAACACCTGGAAGCCCAAGTTGGGGTTCAACTTCTTCAAATAGTCATGGAGATTGAAATTTTTATACTGCATTGCACTCCTGGCTGTCACTATTCCCTGATTATCTACAGAAGATGTGTCACATTTTTTTACCTCAACTGGAGAGTTCCACATCTAGCAATTCTAATTATTTCTACTTTGCAAAAGTATTTGTATTTGAAAATGTCCACATATATGTCATATACAGTCAATCTTCATTAATTATGAATTCCATGTTTGAGAATTTGACTAGCAAAAATTATTTATAAGCACTAAATCAATACTCAGGGAAATTTTGCTGTTGATAAAAGACATATGAAAAACTGAAAAATTTGATTTCCTGGACTTTCAGGTTTCCAGGTAAGATTGAACAAGGCTGCATTCTGTCTTCTTGATTTCAGTGCTCATATAGAAAAAAGTGTCCGTTTCACTATCTATTGGTTGCTGCATTTTTCACATATTTATGCAAGTTCTATGTAATATTCTTAAGCAGAAGAATGATTACCTCGTAAAGAAAATATCTGTGTTTCTTAGGTAAATTTCCTCTGGGCATGATTTTAATGCTGTGGGCTATAAGTCCTGGCTATCACATCAACAGTATGGTATATCCAGAAAGAAAAAGAGGATGTTTGTTGGTCTCTACATGAGGCCATTTTGGAAAGAGCTAAAGTAATACCTTAAAAGAAAAGAAAGAAAGATGTTCTTTCCATCATAGGGGATTGGAATGCAAAAGTAGGAAGTCAAGAGATACCTGGAGTAACAGGCAAGTTTGGCCTTGGAGTAAAAATGAATCAGGGCAAAGGCTAACAAAGTTTTGCCAAGAGAACACCCTGGTCGTGGCAAACAGTGTCTTCTAATGACCCAAGACGACTCTACACATGGACAACACCATATAGTCAATAATGAAATCAGATTGATTATATTGTTTTCAGCCAAAGATGATGACGCTGGATAAGTCAGTAAAAACAAAACCTAGGGCTGATAATGGCTCAATGCAGGCATAAATTGAAAAAGTAGGGAAAACCACTAGGCCATTCAGGTATGCCCTAAATAAAACTCCTTATGATTATACAGTTGAGGTTACACACAGATTCAAGGGATTGGGTCTGGTAGATAGAGTGATTGAAGAACTATGGACAGAGGCTCATAATTGTACTGGAGGCAGTCACCTAAACCAACCAAAAGAAAAAGAAATGCAAGAAGGCAAAACAGCTGTCTGAGGAAGCTTTACAAATAGCTGAGAAAAGAAAAGAAGTAAAAGACAAGGAAGAAAGGGAAATATATACCCAGTTGAATGCAGAGTTCCAGAGAATATCACAGAGAAGTAAAAAGGCCTTGAATGAACAATGCAAAGAAATAGAGGAAAACAATAGAATGGGAAAGACAAGAGATCTCTTAAAGAAAATTGGAGATATCAAGGGAAAATGTCATGAAAGAATGGACACAATAAAGACCAGAAAAAATAAGTACCTAACAGAAGCAAAAGAGATGAAAAGGTGACAAGAATACACAGAAGGACTATACAAAAAAGGTCTTAATGACCTGGATCACCATGATGTTATGATCACTCACCTGGAGCCAGACATCTTGGTGGGTGAAGTCAAGTAGTCCTTAGGGAAGTGTTACTATGGACAGTGTTAGGGGAGATGATGAAATTCCTTGAGGTAATTTATCCAGGTGACGGATTCCTGGAGTATGAAGTCAAATGGACCTTAGGGCACATTACTACCAATAAAGGTAGTGGAGGTAATGAAATTTTAGCTGGAAAAGATGATGCTATTAAAGTGCTACACTCAATATGTTAGCAAATTTGGAAAACTCAACAGTGGCCACGGGATTGTAAAAGGTCAGTTTGCATTCCAATCCCAAAGAAGGGAAATGCCAAAAAAATATTTAAACTACTGTACAATTGCGCTCATTTCTCATGTTTGCAGATTATGCTCAAAATCCTTCAGGCTAGGCTTCAGCAGCACATGAACCAGATGTACAAACTAGGTTTAGAAAAGGCAGAGGAGCCAGAGATCAAATTGCCAACATTCACTGGATCATGAAGAAAGCAAGAGAATTCCAGAAGAAAAAAAGGGGGGGGGGGGCGGTTCATTTACTATATTAAAGCTTTTGACTGTGTGGATCATAAAAAAAATGTGGAAAATCCTTAAAGAGATGGGAATACAAGATCACCTTACCTGTCTCCTTAGAAACCTGTATGCAGGTCAAGAAGCAACAGTTAGAACCAGAAACTGAACAACTGACTGGTTCCAAATAGGGTAAGGAGTATGACAAAGTTGAATATTGTCACCCTGCTTACTTAACTTCTACGCAGGGTACATCATGTGAAATGCTGGGCTGGATGACTCACAACCCATTTGACTGGACAACTCATGACCCACACTCCAAGAATCCATCACGTGGAATAAAGATTGCTAGGAGAAATATCAACAATCTCGGATATCCAGATGATAACAGTTTATTGGCAGAAAGTAAAGTGAAACTAAAGAGTGTCTTGATGATGGTGAAATAGGAGAGTGAGGTTCAGATCCATTCAGTCGCTCAGTCGTGTCCAATTCTTTGTGACCCCATGGACTGCAGCATGCCAGTCTTCCTTGTCCATCACCAACTACTGGAGCTTACTCCAGCTCATGTCCATTGAGTCGATGATGCCATCCAACCATCTCATCCTCTGTTGTCCCCTTCTCCTTCCTTCAATCTTTCCCAGCATCAGGGCCTTTTCTAGTGAATAAATTCTTTGCATCAGGTGGCCTTAGTACTGGAGTTTCAGCTTCAGTATCAGTCTTTCCAATGAATATTCAGGACTGATTTCCTTTAGGACTAACTGGTTGGATCTTCTTGCAGTCCAAGGGACTCTCAAGAGTCTACAGTAAAGAAGCTGGCTTAAAACTCAACATTCAAAAAACAAAGATCATGGCAAAATCTCCCATCATTTTATGGCAAATAAATGGGGAAAAAGTGGAAACATTATAAGATTTCATTTTCTTGGGCTCCAGAGTCATTGCAGACAGTGACTGCAGCCATGAAATTAAAACTTGCTTGCTCCTTGGAAGAAAAGCTATGACAGACCTTGATAGTGTATTAAAAAGCAGAGACATCACTTTGCTGACAAAGGTCTGTATAGTCAAAGCCATGTTTTTTCCAGTATTCATGTACAGATGTGAGAGTTGGACCATAAAGAAGTCTGAGCACCAAAAAATTGATGGTTTCAAATTGTGGTGTTGGATAAGACTGCTGAGAGTCCCTTGGACTGCAAAGAGATCAAACCAGTCTACTCGAAAGGAAATCAACCCTGAATATTCATTGGAAAGATGATGCTAAACTCAAGTTCTAATACTTCAGCTACCTGATGAGAAGAGTAGACTCATTGAAAAAGATCCTGATGCTGGGAAAGATTGTGGGCAGGTGGAGAGGAGAGAAACAGAGGAGGAGTTTGGACGGCATCATCGACTCAATGGACATGAGTTTGAGCAAACTCTGGAAGACAGTGAAGTACAGGGAAGCCTGGCACGCTGCAGTCCATGGCGTTGCAAAAAGTCAGATACAACTTAGCAACTGAACAACAAAAGCAACATCTATAATGAGTGAGGAAACTATGGAAAAGATGGAAAAGTGGCTAAATTGGAATTCACTAGATGAAGACTGATTTTTTTAAAATGTAGCATGTGGCATTTTTATGAGACTCATGACTGTATTCACCCAATGGATGGATTGAACAAAAAGTCCCAAGGTCATTCCTGCTGAATGCCTCAATTTTGCTATATGACCTCTCATCTCAAGTAATTTAGACTATGCTTCATACATAAAGTTCTCAAGTTTCTAAAATGAGAGCAGAGGGTGCAAGCCCTCTTATGTTCTATGTTCCAGAATCATCTATCTCTTCTGCCACATCTATTGGTCAATAGAAGACTCAATCAGTCCAGATTCAAGAATATGAATAATTATTTTTTATAAGAGGACCCACAACAGTTATATGGCATGCATGTTTGGACACAAAAAGATGTGATTCACTGCGATGCATTATGATAATTGCTTACTACACTGGGTATCCTTTTTCTAGAAAGGGACAGAATCTTTCCCATTCTATTTGAAAAAATACTTCAAGCAGTACAAGCTGAACTTATGTAAACTGGTCCACATTTCACATAACTTCTGTGAAACTGAGACAATCTCTGTTCTTTGTAATATAAAGTGGCATCTCACTTAAAAAAATTTACTCATTCTATGAAGCATGTATATAAATACTTAAAAGCCCTCTAATTACCAAAGAAATTGAATCATTGGATATGTATCTGCCTACAGTGAAGAGCCATAGGATAATTATTATACAAAACCTTTTAAATAATAAGGATAATAATAATAATAAGGATATGTATGGCTGAGTCCTTTTGCTGTCCACCTGCAACTATAACAATATTTTTAATCAGCTATACTCCAATATAAAAAAAAGTTTAAAATAAATACTAGAATAAGGATATTCCCCAATGTATTATATGATTCAAGAATATTCTTGGTATACAATAGTTAACTGGAAAATTAAAAGTCAGTCACATATATGAATATAGCTGCAACAAAAATCATGTACCAAATATTCTTACCCAATATGAATAAAATGATAGATAAAGGCAAAATCCTTTAGAAAAGATGAGATTCATTCTCATCATTGTTCGAAAAATAGCTATGAAAAAAATATGTTGTCCCACAAAATATACAAAATGATAGCAATAACCTAGACATGGACCTTGCATATTTTATAGAAATTGACTCAAAATGGAATGTAGATCTAAATGTAAAGTGTTAAACTATAAGACTTCTAGTAGAAAACTAGAGGAAAATCTAGGTGATGTTCAGTTTGGTGATGAGATTTTAGATGCAACACCAAAAGCAACATCCATGAAAGAAAAAATTGGCATGTAGCACTTTATTAATATTTAAAACTTCTTTTTCAGAGCCACTGTTAAGAAAATATAGACAAACCACTGACTGGGAAAAAATATTTGAAAAGCATATACATAGTAAAGCTCCTGATATTCAAGTTAGAAAGAATTCATAAAACTAAACAGCAAGAAAGAGAACTTCAAAATGGGCAAACAGAACAGATACCTAACCTAAGAAGATAAACAACTGGCAAATAAGTATAGATTATGAACATCAAATATAATTAAGGAATTGCAAATTAAAGCATTGAGATACTAGTAAATGCCTATTAGAATGACCCAGATGCAACAATCCTTGTGAGGATGAGGAGTAGCTGGAACTCTCACTTATTACAATTGGGAATGAAAAATGGTACAACCACTTGGGAAGAGTTTGGCTGTGACTTACAAAGCTAACCATAGATTATCAACCAGCAGTCACATACTTAGGTACTTATCAAACTGATTTGAAAACTTATGTCCACCAAAAAACTATGCATAAATGTTTATAGCAGGTTTATTCATAATTGCTAAAAATGAAAGCGGCATTATGTCCTCCAATAAGTGAATGGACTTCAGAAAATCTGTGTGATATCCATACAATTGAATTTTATTCAGCAATTAAAATGACTATCAAGTCATCAAAGACATTGATGAATGTTAAATGCACATTACTAAGCAAAAGATGTCATTGTGAAAAAAGTATGAGTTCTGTGATTTCAATTACATACCACTCTGGAAGAGGTAGAAGTATAGACAGACAAATATAAGCATGTCATACTGTGAGGGCAGGGGAGAGGAAATTTGAAAAGATAGAGCATAGGGAATTTTTCAGAGGTTAACCTGTTCTCTATGATATGCAGTTATATGACATTGTGCCTTTGCCAAAATCTGTCGAAATTTAAAGTATTTAAAAATTTTAAGAATGTATTATTTTGGAGTTCAAGGGTGCCCAGAATAAATGCAGAATGACAAATAAATCACCTGTATTTCACATATATTTAACAACCTTTTTCACTGTCTTAGTCCATTTTGATTGTTATCACAAAATACCACAAGCTAGTCAGCTTATGAATGGCAGAAATTTATTGTTTCTCCATATACCTGGAGACTGGAAGTCCAAGATCAACCAGCATGATTGAATGAGAACTCTCTTTGAGTTGCAAATTTCTTGTGCCCTCACACAGTGGAAGGAGAAGCTCTGTGGGATCTCTTTTAGTATAATGTCACTAATGCCATTCATGAAGTCTCCTTCTTCATGACCTAATCACTTCCCAAAGGACCTATCTACATATATATTATCATGCTTGGGGGTTAGGATTTCAATACATGATTTTGGAGGGATGAAATTTTCAGCTCATAGCACTAATTAAAGGGAGTGAAGTAAACTGTGCTGACCTGAATGACTATGTCATGGACTATTTAAACTGAAGACAAAAGGAATTATACTGTAAACATTCTAATTTAGTTTTCTATGTGATAAAGTTCTTTCCATGGGGACATAGGTTAATAATTCTGATAGTGCTATACATGTTCAGAGGAATTAAACCATTAAGGAAATGGATAGTAGAAGGTGAAAGTCAGGTTTTTCAGTTTTAGAGTGGGCATTTATACATAATCATGGGGGTGAGACTATAATGACCCATGGGATAATGGATTAAAATTGTAGAAGTCAGTATGAACACGTGTATATGGATGGCTAGATATAGAAAGAGTTACAGATGTATGCCTACATATAGGTTAGCTCTATACATATATTTTCTTGCTCTATGAGCTGAAAGTGCCTAAAAGCAATGAAACTCATAGCAGTGTTCATGGTAGATACCTGAATTATACAATTTCTAGTACCATTCTCCAAAATAATAATCAAGGGCTATTGATTGTAGGACTAGTAAAGGAAATGCATAAGATGAGCCTGGAGCATCTTGTAGTGCCAGAGGATAATTTGTAGCTTAGTACACAACTCATGATCACACACAGAGACATGTGTACACACAGTGGTGGTGGTGTTATGTCAGAGACTTGAATGTCAAGTGAGAGGGTTTCTGATAGTCAAAGCTACAATTTGAGTAAAAAAGTAAGTACATTTGTACTAGATTATAATTCACAAAAAATAATTCCTGAGTCCATACTGACATAAATAAATTATTTCATAAGTAAATACATAGAAAAAAAGAGAAATTTTTCATGTAGATATAGTCCAAATAATATATATAGATATTTCACCCTGGAGATGGATCATAACTCCTCAGTACTTAAATGTAGATTGTACTAATTGACTTGATTTCAAAAGTGCAATGTAAAAGGGGAGATGGTGAGTAACTTTACAGTGGAGAAATTTCACAAACACTACTTCAGGCAGGTAATTAAGGTCAATATCCATGGTAATAAGTCTATAGCTTATAGTATGCACCCTTCATATGATGTCATAAAAATGACACCTTGCGTATGTGGCCTTGCTCTCAAAAAACAATAATTCCAGTCTAATTACGAGAAAAAAACATCAAACAAATCCCAATAGAGGGGCATGCTACAAAACATCTGTTATGTTAATTAAACAAGGAGTCTATTAGGCTGAAGTGATGCTAATGTTTTGGTAGCCAATGTAAGCAAAGCAAAATCTAAGCCTGTAAATGCCTCAAGATTAAGAAAATCAAAACCTAGCTACAACACATCACAAATAGTCAACTAGGCTTTACAGTAAATCAATCAAATAATTTTCTTTCTTTGCTTCTGTAACTTGTCTACCTAAGTCTTTCCCCTAGCTTTCCTCAGCAGAGCACTCCTAATCACTTTGAGCTTGGCACTGCCAATTCTACTGCATTTTTGCTCAAATAAACTCTTAAACGTTTTACTATGCCACAGTTTATATGTTAACACAATTTACCAGCATGTCTCAAAACATTCTTTAGAAACAAGGACAGTCTAAGAAACTGGCACAGATGAGAGAAGCCCAAAGAGATATTGCAACTAAATGCAATGTGGTATCCTGAATAGGGTCTCTTAAGCAGAAAAAGAGGGTAAGAACGAAAAATGAAGGAAATCTGGATAAAATATGGACATTATCCATGGGGTCACTTTTCTTTCCTTAGGTAATAAAACCATATTAACATTGGTTCATTAGTAATGTAAAATGTTATTAGTAATGGAAAGTGGATGCAGGATATATGTACTAAATTTGCAATCCTTCTGTAAATCTAAAGCTATTCTAAAACATATATACTTAAAATTATAATTAGTATTATTCTAAGTAGGAATATTTGAAACCTTTACAGTCAGTAACAAAATATTTCCTACTATTAATATCACTTCTATCATTATTCAGAAGATGTAGGTAACAAAATTAGGCATAAACTCAAGAGAAAATATGTAACATTTTGAACGTGAAAAACAGCACTCCTGTTATATGACACAACGCATTGCTAAAATTTAAAACAAATTTACAGGGCAACTGTTAGCATTTTTAAGTGATTTTAATTTTTAAGATGGTTGGCCAATCTATAGAGTAAGGCAGTCTATGAAATGGGAGACAATATTTGCAAATCAATGTATGTTTGGAAGTTAATATGAATTCAGAGTATATGAGTAACACAACTCTCAGTAACAAATAACAAACAACATTTAAAATGTCCATTTAAAAGTGGACAAAGGGACGGGCCCAGCGGCCGTGGCTTCTTCAGGGGCCCCCAGGGCAGGGTGATGCAGAAGGTGGCACCGGCTGCAGTGGTGGTTGGCCGTGTTGTTGGCGGCACGGGGAGGGGGCGCTGTGGCCGCAGTGGTGGCGGCGCTCGCAGGTGGTATAAAATGGCAGATTTCGAGGAGTTGAATATGGTTTCCAGTTTTAGGGTTTCTGAACTACAAATGTTACTAGGCTTTGCCGGACGGAATAAAAATGGTCGTAAGCATAACCTCCTGATGAGGGCGTTGCAGTTATCGAAGAGTGGCTGCAGCCCTGTGGTTCAGATTAAAATCCGAGAATTGTATAGACGCAGATTCCCGTGGACACTTGAAGGCCTCTGATTTATCCACAATCAAATCACTGGTTTTCAGTTTGGATGGGAGCTCACCTGTAGAACCTGACTTGGCTGCAGCTGGAACCCACTCGTGGCCTTCCACTTCAGTTATACCTCACTCGCCGTTCTCTCCTGCTGGTTCTGTGCTGCTTCAAGATACTAATCCCACGCTTGAGATGCTGGCAGCCGTCTCCCCCAATCCTTCATGTCCAGCATGATGTGTGGGGAAAAATAAAACAAAAAAATACCATTTTATGAGGCCCCTGATGTTCTCATCAAGCCCACGAGTTTAGTTCAAAGCAGTGTACAGCAGTTCCAAGAGAAATTTTTATTTTTACTCTGACACCTCAACAAGTTAGAGACAGATGCATATCCAGGGATTTTTTGCCAGGTGGTAGGAGAGATTATACAGTACAAGTTCAGCTGAGACTTTATCTGGCAGAGACAAGTTGCCCCAAAGAAGATAACTATCCCAATAGTCTCTGTATGAAAGTAAATGGGAAGTTGTTTCCTTTGCTTGGCTATGCACCACCAAGTTAAAATGGGATTGAACAGAAGCGCCCTGGACAGCCTTTGAATATCATATCTTTAGCTAGGTTATCTTCAGCTGTGCCAAACCTGATTTCCATTTCTTGAGCATCAGAAATTGGAAAAAATTACTTCATTGCTGTATATGTTGTACAAAAACTCACATCAGCCATGTTATTACAGAGAATAAAAATGAAAGGTATTAGAAACCCTGATCATTCCAGAGCACTAATTAAAGAAAAATTTACTAAGGATCCTGACAGTGAAATTGCTACCACTAGCCTTCAGGTGTCCTTGATGTGCCCTTTAGGGAAAATGAGGCTGATGATCCCATGCTCTGTGGTGACTTGTGCACACCTACAGTGTTTTGATGCTGCTCTTTATCTGAAAATGAATGAGAAGAAACCCACCTGGATTTGTCCTGTGTGTGACAAAAAAGCTGCCTATGAAAGTCTAATTTTAGATGGGATTTTTATGGAAATTCTCAATGACTGTTCTGATGTGGATGAAATAAAATTCCAAGAAGATGGTTCTTGGTGTCCAATGAGACTGAAGAAAGAAGCTATGAAAATACCCAGCCAGCCATGTACAAAAATAGAAACTTCAAGTGTCCTCAGTAAGACTTGTTCAGTGACTGTAGCCTAGCCGATGAGACAAGCAAGTAGAAAGTGGATATCATTTACCTAACAGTAGAAAGCTTTTCTGATGAAAAGGAAGACCCTCATGCCAAAAGGAAATGCATCTTTATGTCAGAAACACAAAGCAGCCCCACCAGAGGGGTTCTCATGTATCAGCCGTCTTCTGTAAGTGTGCCCAGCGTGACTTCCATTGATCCTGCTGCTATTCTGCCTTCATTAACAGACTACTCGTTACCATTCCACCACATGCCCATCTCAAGCATGTCCTCAGATCTGCCAGGTTTGGATTTCCTTTCCCTTATTCCAGTTGATCCCCAGTCTCACCTCACCCTTAACAGCAAGCAGTATGTCCGTCACCACCACCAGCCCCTATGGAAAGTAGTACTTGTGTGAGTTCATCCAGCAGCAGAAGTGAGACGGGGTCATAACCAACAGTGGAAGTAACATTCCTAAGATCATCTCACTGGACTAAAGAAGGACTCACTCGATTCTACAAATCATTCATCAGAACTGCTCTTTCTTGAATCTCTGCTCCATGGAAGCTATTTTTTTGCTAATGATTACTTTGATATTTATTGAAATATAAAATGGATTATTTTTCCTTCTGAGAGATGAACACAGATGACTGCAATGAGAACCACATGACATGCAAGGATTTTTCTTACTCTTGGTGTACTCTTGAGCATCATCAGATACATTCAACTGTAACTATATCCTCCTGAGAAATGGATTTCAATTTCATGTTACAGGATGGATTCTACAAATCAGTTAATTTTTTTTGTTATACACAGCAATAAAATTATGTAAATATTCAAGTATACTTTTTTCTAATTAAAAAAAGATGTAATTAGTGATTCTAAAATGACAACTTTTCGTTTAACCTGAAGTGAAGGAAACATATACGGAAAGAAGTTATGTTCACTAAATGAGTCCTTTCCATGGATTTGTTCTGTTTCATTGAAGTAATGAAGTCTAGATAAGTGGCCAAAGTTTGGATCCATTTTTCTCTGTTTCCATCAAAGAAAAATGGCCTTTGTGTTAAGCATTTTCCCTGGGGGATGTTTCCACTCTGGTGTTATGTGCCCATGAGTACAGAGTGGAGTTCTGGGATTTGGCTACTCCTCATTAGTGATTATGTTGAAGAACACTATGCAGAGTCTGCCCTGACGTCATGGGTGCTGTTTTTGGTGATTGAACTTTCTCATTCTAGAGATGTCTGTAAATTAGGGCCTTACCTTCTCAAAGAAATTCTCTGCAATTGTTGAATGAAATGTTTTTGGATTAAGGTGTGGCTGGAATGTTTGTTAAAATTTTGTTCACACTGTCCAGAAATATTGAGAGCATGGAGGCAGTGGAAAAACAGATTTAGGGGCAGTGGGAATAGCACAGTTTAACTTCGTCCTAAGAACTTATTTTACTCATTTATTTTATAGGATAATGTTCAAATCTGCGATGAGTAATACGGACAAAGAAAGTATATCATAGATCTCATTTTGCTCAGAGCAATGATTTTTAAACTTAAAGAACAAACAATAGCAAAGGGGTGGAGATGGTATCAGATTCCCTTTTTTTTTAAAAAAAAAAAAAAAAAAAAGGAAATATTTCCTGAAACCACAAAGGATAAAACCAGAATTAGAAGTCTTTGAGTATAAGAAAAGTTTGAAGAGGAAAGGATGCGCCTGAAACCCACTTTACAAACCACTCTCTTACTATGTGTTTGATTTTAAATCTCTCAGGAAACTGAATTTTACCCTTAGAGAAACATTTTTATCCAAATTGTGTACTTTGCTTTCATTTGGCCGCACAATTTTGATTTCTCAAGGAGTCAATACTTTCCTAATGTTTAGCTTTCTCTCCCTAAGCTGTATCTAAATAAACCTTTGTTGAAAAATCATTAACCTGGCCTATTTCTCAGACTGAAATGCCCAGATGAAGAGTCTGATCAGTTTCATATAGGATAGGGAACAATCAGGGTTGGTGCCACTCCAGGGAGCTGCCTTGTCGCTGCTTGGTTTTTCACATCTTCTCAACCCTTGTGCTGTTTTTGTACTCATTTAATTTCCTGTGGTTTTCTACATCTTCCCTTCTTTGGCTGTATTATCCCCTTAACGTATTATCCCTTTTGGAGAGTCAAAAACATGGAAAACAAACCTGAATCTTCTTGCAGTCGTTGCATCAGAATTGCCAGTTTTGCTTTCTTAGGACATGTTGTAGTCCTTTGGTCCATATACAGAATTTCTTCCTGGTAAAATTTTATGTCGCTGCTCTAAATGTGGACGCAAGTTCTGTTAACTCTATAATCGGACAGAAAGAGTAACCTGATTTGTGTGGTATAATCTGTTAATAAAGAAATGCTGTATATTTGTTATCATTTCATTACCCATTAGATTTTCAGGAACCCTCCTCTCTCCAACTTAACCAACAAAGTTTTAAAAGGTAAATGAGAAAAAAAAAGAAGTTAGTTTATTTACTTGATTCTTGTAACTGATAACCTCTGCACTTTTATAGCTGTACTTTGTTTTCAACATTTTATGTGAACAGTTTTACTGTTCATTTTTGGTACTTTACACTAAATTACATAAATTTTAATTTATCCCCCCAAAAATGGACAAAGGTTTTTAATAGACATTTCACCAAGAGTGATATACAAATAGATGAGCATACGAAAAGGTGCTCAATATCATTCATTATTGGAGAAATGTAATCAGAACCACAGTGACACAGCACATTGCATTAATTATGATGGCAACTATCAAAAAATAAAATAGTAACATTTATTGGAAAGAATATGGCAAAAATCAAAACCGTGTAATGCTAGTGGAATTGCAAAATATTTCGGCTGCTATGTAGAACAATCTGGCAGTTTATAAAAAGATTAAAAATAGAATAACTATATGATCCAGCAATTCTACTTCTTAGTATATAATCAAAAGAATTGTAAACCAGTTCTAATTGAAATGTTTGTATACCCATGTTCATTGTAGCATTTTTTAGATAAGGCAAAATTTGAAAGCAACCAGAGTCCTTACTGGCAGCTGAATAGATAAGCTAAATGTTGTATATAGATACAATGGGATATTATTTAGCATGGCAAGGGATGAAAATTCTGACATAGGCTACAGTAGGAGTGGACCTTGAGGGAAGTATGCTAAATGAAACAAGCCAGTTGCAAAAAGGAAAATAGCCACTTATAAAGGATACCTACAGTAGTCAAATATATTGAGACCGAAAGTAGAATGATGGTTGTCAAGGGCTACAAGGGGTGAGGGAAATGGAGACTTGTTGTTTATTGTGTATAGTGTTTCAGGTTTTTAAAGTGAAAATAATCCTGGATGTATATTTAGTGTGAATATACTTGAACTACTGAACTATATAAATGTAAAATGGTTGGATGGTGAATTTTATGTGTATTTTGTTGTTGCTCAGTCATTAAGTCCGACCCATGGACTGCAGCACATCAGGATCCTCTGTCCTACTATCTCCCAGAGTTTTCCCAAGCCAGTGATGCCATTTAATCATCTCATCTCATCCTCTGCTGCCTCCTTCTAACTTTTGCCCTCAATCTTTCCTGGCATCAGGGTCTTTTGAAGTGAATCAGCCCTTCCCATCAGGTTGCTAATGTACTGCATCTTCAGCTTCAGCATCAGTCCTTCCAATGAATATTCAGGACTGATTTCCTTCAGGATTGACTGGTTGGATCTCCTTGCAGACCAAAGGACTCTCAAGAGTCTTCTGAAAGCATCAATTCTTTGGAGCTTAGACTTCTTTATGGTCCAACTCTTACATACGTACATGACTACAGGAAATACTATAGCTTTGACAATAGGGACCTTTGTCAGGAGAGTGATGTCTCTGCTTTTTAATACACTATCTAGGTTTGTCATAGCTTTCCTTTCAGGGAGCAACTATCTTAGAATTGCATGGCTGCAATGATTGTCTGCAGTGATTTTGGAGCCCAAGAAAATAAAATCTGTCACTGCTTCTACTTTTCCTCCTTCTATTTGCTATGAACTGATGGAACCAGATTCCATGATCTTAGTTTTGTGTGTGTGTGTGTGTTTTTAAGCTGTTGAGATTCAAGCCAGCTTTTTCACTTTTACCCTCATCAAGAGGCTCTTTAGTTCACCTTCACTTTCTGCCATTAGAGTGCTATCATCTGCATATCTGAGGTTGTTGATATTTCTCCCAGCAGTCTTGATTCCAGCTTGTGATTCATCTAGCCTGGCATTCAAATGATGTACTCTGCATGGAAGTTAAATAAGCAAGGTGACAATATACAACCTTAACAAATTACTTTCCCAATTTGGAACCAGTTATTTATTCCATGTGCTGTTCTAACTGTCGCTTCTTAACCTGCATGCAGGTTTCTCAGGAGACAGGTATAGTGGTCTGGTAACTTCTATCTCTTTAAGAACTTTCCACAGTTTTTTTAATGATCCACAGAGTCAAAGGCTTTAGCATAGTCAATGAAGAAGAAATAGATGTTTTTCTGGAATTCCCTTGATTTCTCCATGATCCAACAAATGTTGGCAATTTGATCTCTGGATCTTCTACCTTTTCTAAATCCAAATTATACATCTTGAAGTTCTCAGTTCATGTGCTGTTGAAGACTAATTTCAGGAATTTTGAGCATAATCTTGTTAGCATGTCAAATGAGTACAAGTGTGTGGTAGTTTGAACATTCTTTGGAATTACCCTTCTTTGGGATTGGAATGAAAATTGATCTTTTCCAGTCCTGTGTCTACTGCTGAGTTTTCCAAATTTACTGACATATTGAGTGCAGCACTTCAACAGCATCATTTTTAGAGCTTTAAATAGCTCAGCTGGAATTCTGTCACTTTCACTAGCTTTGTTCATAGTAATGCTTCCTAAGGCCCATTTGATTTCACATTCCAGGATGTCTGCTCTAAGTGGATGACCACACCATCATTGTTATCTGCCTCATTACCACCTTTTTTGTGTAGTCCTTCTGTGTATTCTTTCCACCTCTGCTCAATCTCTTCTGTTTCTGTTAGGTCCTTACCATTTCTGTCCTTTATTGTGCCCAACCTTGAATGAAATGCTCCCTTGATATCTCCAGTTTTCCTGAAAAGTTCTCTAGTCTTTCACATTCTATTGTTTTTCTCCATTTCTTTGCAGTGTTCGTTTAAGAAGAACTTCTTATCTCTCTTTTGTTATTCCCTGGAACTATGCATTCAGTTGAGTATATCTTTCCCTTCTCCCTTGTTGTTTGCTTCTCTTCTTTCCTCAGGTATCTGCAAAGCCTCCTCAGACAACCACTTTGCCTTCTTTCATTTGGTTGTCTTTGTGATGATTTTGCTCTCTGCCTTCTATACAGTGTTAGGAACTTCTGTCCATAGTTCTTCAGGCACTCTGTCTACCAGATCTAATCCCTTGAATAACAACAATGTGTATTTCATGACAGTTAACATTTTAAAAGTTCAAAAAACTGATAATCAGATAAAAAGTCATATAAAATTAGTCAATTTTTATATTAGTAAAGTTTCAAAAACCCAGTATGAGACAAAAAGTCTATTACTTATCATTATACAGAATTTTAAGGAAATTAGAAATTATATACCCAAACTTATACAAGTTGTTATCTTAAAATATTAAAATGTTTTATTAAAAATATTGAGATATGTAAAAAATGCCTAGATATATGAAAGGTATATATATGAAAGGGTATGTATCATATATTATATATGAAAAGGTATAATAATATAGATGAATCTTTGAAACTTAATTTTCCATGAAAAATAAAATTTCTAAAATTACCAAATTATATACAGGAATATTCCTTATCCAGAATTTATAAACAAACAAACATTATTAACATATTATTTAAACAATGTGTGTAGAAAAACTATTTTTCAAAGGAAATAGAACATGCACAGTTGTTTATCTGTGTTTATCTCGTGTTTTTCTCAGGTATAGAGGGTGGTACATGTGTGATTGCTAAGTTGCTTCAGTCCTGTCTGACTCTTTGCACCACAGGTACTGTAAGCCACCAGGCTCTGTTATCCATGGGATTCTCCAGGCAAGAATACTGGAGTGGGTTGCCATGCCTTCCTCCAGGGGATTTTCCTGAGCTGGGAGTCAAACCCATGTCTCTTACGTGTCCTGCTTTAGCAGGGGGGTTCCTTAGAGCTAGCACCAAGTGGGAAGCCCATAGAAGTTGGGAAGATGGACAAATGGAGGAGAATATAAACAAGTAGAATTTGCAGGTAACGTTCTACTGCTTAGGTTTGATGTTGTGTTTACAGCTATATATTTTCAAAAAAAAAAAAGGAAAATTTTAAATAAAATCAATTTGTTAGCAATTTTTAGCCTTATAGCAATCACTTTTAAATTTTCAGTAGGAAGATTGGATTTGGGAATTCAAATAGTTTACCTGAAAGAAGAAATCCTACATGTGATATTCTTTTAGAAGAAAAGCTGAAACATACATGAATTATGTACTCAGAAGCAGAAAAAAAGTGACATCATTCCTCCATTCTGTTGTCTCTAATTCTTTGCATATATTGTTTTATGACTGCAAGCACATAATACACACAAGTTCTGCTACTCCTCCATTTTACCAGTTACCAGAAAGTGGAATAAGTCTATCTGAGGACCTGCTTCAGCTAATTTTATTATCACTCGCTTAAATATCATCTTCCTTGGCACATGATCAGCCAGGATGGAGTGCATCAAATTGCTCTTCACTATTACTAAGGCCTCATTCTGGACTTTGATGCTGTCATAGCTCATACTGAGTATGATGATTTCATATAAATTTGGTATAGGAGAATGTTAAGAATATTGGTATTTAAGATGATATGATACAGTATATGAATAGAGAATACCTTAAAACACGAGACAGCTAATGCAGCCAAATATTTTAAATCATTTTAAAATTGACATTTGAATTTCTAAACAGCAAAGTTAAATAACAAATTTATTCAGCTGTAATGAATATTTGATTGGTTTTCAAAGATAATTGCCCTCTATCAGGGTCATAGTATTAACATGAAGATTAGTCATTATCTTCTTTATGAGAATTGGAACGAAATCCCTATTAACATTTTTGAAGGAGCTTTTCAATGAAATAGCTTTGCTTACTGATGGCATTATATGATTTGAAAATATTTCTTCAAACCTGCCTTTTATATTTATTCTAAGTTCTGTTTTTATATTCATGGAAAAGGACTTCAAAAACTTGGGTATAATATATATCTTCACATAATTTTGTGCAATAATATTCAGTTTAGTTCAGGTGCTCAGTCATGTCTGACACTTTGCAGCCCCATGGACTGAGCACGCCAGGCTTCCCTGTCCTTCACCAGCTTCCCTGTCTATCACCAACTCTGGAAGCTTGCTCAAACTCATGTTCATTAAGTTGGTGATGCCATCCAACCACCTTATCCTCTGCTGACCTTTCTTCTCCTGCCTTCAATCTTTCCCAGCATCAGGGTCTTTTCCAATACCCACTGCAAAATATTGGAGCTTCAGCTTCAGTATCATTCCTTCCAATGATTTCCTTTAAGATTGACTTGTTTGTTCTCCTTGCAGTCCAAGGGACTCTCAAGAGTCTTCTAAACACCATAGTTCGTAAGCATCAATTCTTCAGCACTCAGCTTCTTTATAGTCCAGCTCTCACATCCATACATGTCTACTGGAAAAGCCATAGTTTTGACTAGAAAGACCTTTGTCAGTAAAGTAATGTTTCTGCCTTTTAATATGCTGTCTAGGTTTGTCATAGATTTTCTTTCAAGGAGCAAGCCTCTTTTAATTTCATGGCTGCAGTGACTATCTGGAGTGATTTTGGAGCCCAAGGAAATAAAGCCCATCACTGTTTCCATTGTTTCCCCATCTATTTGCCATGAAGTGATGGGACCAGATGCCAGGATCTTAGCTTTTTGAATGTTGACTTTTAAGCCAGCTTTTTCACTCTCCTCTTTTACTTTCCTCAAGAGGCCCTTTAGTTCCTCTTTGATTTCTGCCAGGTGGTGTCATCTGCACGTCTGATGTTACTGATATTTCTCCAAGCAATCCTGATTCCAGCTTGTGTGTCATTGAGTCTGGCATTTTGCATGGTGTACTCTGGATATAATTTAAATAAGCAAGGTGACAATATATAGCCTTGACGTATGTCTTTTCCAATTTGGAACCAGTCCGTTGTTCCATGTCCTGTGACAACTGTTGCTTCTTGACCGCATACAGATTTTTCAGGAGGCAGGTGAGGTGGTCTGGTATTCCCATCTCTTGAATAATTTTCCACAGTTTGCTGTGATCCACACAGTCAAAGGCTTTAGTGTAGTCAATAAAACAGAGTTGATGTTTTCCTGGGATTCTCTTGTTTTTTCTATGATCCAACAGATGCTGGCAATTTGATTTCTGCTTCTTCTGCCTTTTCTAAATCCAGCTTGAACATCTGAAAGTTCTTGGCTCATGTACTTTTGAAGCCTCACTTGGAGAACTTTGAGCACTACCTTGCTTGTGTGTAGTTGTGTGGTAGTTTAAACATTCTTTGGAATTGCCCTTCTTTGGGATTGGAATGAAAACTGACCTTTTCCAGTCCTATGGCCACAGATGAGTTTTCCAAATTTGCTGGCATATTGAGTGCAGTGCTTTCACAGCATCATTTATTAGAATTTGAAATAGCTCACCTGGAATTCTATCACCTCCACTAGCTTGTTCATAGTGATGCTTCCTAAGGCCCACTTGACTTTGCATTCCAGGATGTCTGGTTCTAGGTGAGTGATCACACCATCGTGGTTGTCTGGGTCATTAAGATCTTTTTTGTATAGTTCTTCTGTGTATTGTTCCCACCTCTTCTTAATATCTCTTGCTTCTGTTAGCTGAGAAAAGAAGAGAAGAGAAAGGCAAAGGAGAGGAAAGATATATCCGTCTGAATGCAGAGTTCCAAAGAATAGCAAGGAGAGATAAGGAAGCTTTCCTAAGTGATCAGGGCAAAGAAACAGACAAAAACAATAGAATGGAAAAGACTAGAGATCTCTTCAAGAAAATTAGATATACCAAGAGAACATTTCATGCAAAGATGGGCACAATAAAGGACAGAAACAGTATGAACTTAACACAAGCAATAATATTAATATAGGGAAATTAGGAAGAAAAACAGACACATTCTTTCTGTTGGTTTATCTGTTATGAATTATTAATTTTTCACATTTAGCAGTTACAAAATTAAATTGAATAAAATATTTTGGGAAAGTAATTTTAAAGATTATCTAAGCCATATACCTTTAAATATGAATTTTTATTAAAAATAACAACCTTTGATATTAGATAGCTGAAATGATTTAGATGACCACAGAAATTAGATATTGCCCTTGATTCTAATCATAGTTCATGAAAACTGTATCCAATGCTTATATTTTGTCAATAAAAGTAATGTACCAAAATTCCACATCAAAGTATCGTAGAAAATCCCCAACTGTGATACACAATGGAGGAGTGAGGAGGAATGATGTATCGAAGATACTTTGACGTGGTACTCTCTGAGTAAAATGGCTGTACAGTGCAGAAATAGAACGCATGTAAACTCTCAAAAACATCTCTGGCATTTCCACGTGAAATTTGCTAGAGAAATACTTCAATGTTGTAACATCAAAAATAAAAATGAAAGATTGAAAGCTAGTAGCTAATAGCAGTTTGCACATTGTTACAGCACAGATAAGAAAGGCATGAAATTATCCTGTTCCCAATAAAAACTGGTTTGAAGAGATAAAAGCTGAAACTATTAAAATCATGACGAAAGACAAAGAGTAGCACTCAATACATGGACTCCATGAGGACATATCACGCTTATGGTAACACATTTTTCTACTGTATCACTGTAGGATTATAGAATTTAGACACAGAAGAGTGATATTATTAGGTTGGTGCAAAAGTGATTGCAGTTTTGCATTTTTGAACTTTGCCATCTGATATTGGAATATATTCTTAAATAAACATAGTTATGTTATACATCATTTTAATGCACATTTCTTGCTTTCTTGCTCTATGTTTTTTCTTTTATTGCTAATGACTTATTACCTGTTCTTTATTTTATGTTTATTGTAGACTACAGAAATGATGTTAGTCAAAAAGCAAATTCAAGGTTTTTTTTTTTTTTTTTTTTAGTTCAAAATGGGCCATAAAGTAGCAGAATGAACTCACAATATCAGCAATGCATCTGGCCCAGGAACTGCTAACAAATGTACAGTGCAGTGGTGGTTCAAGAAGTTTTGCAAAGGAGACGAGAGCCTTGAAGATGAGGAGTCTAGTGGCTGGCCATTCAAAGTTGACAAAGACCAACTGAAAGAATCATCGAAACTGGTCCCCTTGCAACTACATGAGAAGTTACAGAAGAACTCCCTGTCAACCATTCTAACGTCATTTAGCATTTGCAGCAAATTGGGAAGATGAAAAAGCTCTATAAGTGGGTGCCTCATAAGCTGACTGAAAATCCAAAAAACAAAAAACAAAAACAAAAACATCATTTTGAGGCATCATCTTTTATTCTATGCAACAACAATGAACGATTACTCGATCAGATTGTGACATGCGAGAAAGTATGCATGCTAAGTCACTTCGGTCCTGTCTGACCCTTTGTGACCCTATGGACCACATACTGCCAGACTCCTCTGTCCATGTGATTCTCCAGGAAAGAATATTGAAATGGGTTGCCATTTCCTCCTCCAGGGGATCTTCCCAACCCAGGGATTGAACCAGTGTCTCTTACGTTTCCAGTATTAGCAGGCAGAGCTCTTTACTATTAGTGATGTGTCAGAAAAGTGGATTTTACAGTCAGCGACAACCAGCTCAGTGGTTGGGCAAAGAAGCTCCAACACTTTTCCCAAAGCCAGTGAAGTGAAGGTAGCTCAGTCATGTCTGACTCTTTGAGACCTCATTGACTATATAGCCCATGGAATTCTCCAGGCCAGAATACTGGAGTGAGTAGCCTTTCCCTTCTCCAGGGGATCTTTCCAACCAAGGGATCAAGCCCAGGTCTCCTGTATTGCAGGCAGATTCAAGCTGAGCCACAAGGGAAGCCCTCCTAAAGCCAAATTAGCACCAAAAAAAGGTCAGGGTCACTGTTTGGTGGTCTGCTGCCTGTCTGTATCACTACAGCTTTCTGTATCCCAATGAAACCATTATATCTGAGAAGTATGCTCAGCAAATTGATGAGATGACAGCTGCAGCCGCTATCGGTCAACAGAAAGGTCCCAGTTCTTCTCCAGGACGACACCCAACCACACGTTGCACAACCATCACTTCAAAACTTGAACGGACTAGGCTACAAAGTTTTGCCTCATCTGTTATATTCACCTGACCTCTTGCCAACTGACTACCACTTCTTCAAGTATCTTGACTACTTTTTGCAGGGAAATGCTTCCACTACCAGCAGGATGCAGAAAATGCTTATAAGAGTTTGTTGAATCCTGAAGCACGGATTTTTACACTACAGGAATAAACAAACATTTCTCACTGGCAAAAATCTGTTCCTAGTTTGATTAATAAAGATGCTTGAGCCAAATTGTAATGATTTAGTAACTGCAGTTACTTTTATACCAACCTAATATGTTATTTGGAGAAGGCAATGGCACCCCACTCCAGTACTCTTGCCTGGAAAATCCCATGGATGGAGGAGTCTGGAAGGCCGCAGTCCATGGGGTTGCTGAGGGTCAGACACAACCGAGTGACTTCACTTTCACTTTTCACTTTCATGCATTGGAGAAGGAAATGGCAACCCACTCCAGTGTTCTTGCCTGGAGAATCCCAGGAACGGGGGAGCCTGGTGGGCTGGCGTCTACGGGGTCACACAGAGTCGGACACGATTGAAGCGACTTAGCAGCAATATGTTATTTACTTACATGTGCTGCCCTAAAACTTCCTTTCTATTCTTTATGACATGAAAAATATTACTTATCACTTATGACATGGCTTAAATACCCTCTCCTTTGTTCTCTCAAGAAAAATCAATCTAAGCTACCTCTATTTTCACTTTGTCTTCTCTCTACCACTTGATAGAGCATTTATCACACTGATGCTAATATCATATTGCAAATATTCTAAACGTATATTTTTCTACATTATAACACCTATAAAATACAGATATGTGTTATAATTGATGCAATAAGAGATTAGATCTTTTTAATTGACTGCACTTTTTTCTTAATAGAATATAAAATAATTATTTCATAATCAGTAGCAACAACGTCTCTGAAAAATAGTGATAAATATACAGTTGACTATTCAAGGATGAGATTCATATCTTACTCCTTTGTGTTTCTTAGAGCCCCAACAAGTGGCTGTCACATAATTGATTAGCAATAAATGATAAGGCAATGTATCTCATCAGTATCAGTCTCATAACTATTGCTCCATTAAAAATAGCAAATCTTCAGAACTTTTTCTATAAGGACATGTAGACAAAAAAATAGTAAATGAAAACAGTGACATGTCCCTCAAGTGCAGATTATTTACACCACCTGCCTCACAAAGAATTTTTTTCAATACACTCATAAACAGAAAGATGGAGAGCAGATTCATGTAAAATAGGGAGAGGATATAAAAATAAAATCAGCAATAATTTGTGTAACATTATCTTCAAAGAATATATTTTTGTATTTTTTTTATGCCCTGATTATTGACAATGGTGCCAACATAATAGTGGCCAAGTTTAAAAAAGTATGCATAAGAATAACCAAGAAATTTAGCATATACCTTAGGCCTAATGAAACTGAATTTTCTCTTCAAATACAAATTAAAACTGAGACAATGCAAATTATTATCATCTCTTGAGTGTTCTAACAATTGCATCAAGCTAAATTTAAGATTTTTCTTTTGGAAATTTATCTGTACGTTGTAAAATATAGAGACCAAACCATTTGCAACATTAGTGAATTACATAATAGTATGCAGTTATTAATTTTTGCAAAAGATACTTTTGAAGGAAAAATAGTTATAGAGTTAAAATGAGATTTCTTTCAAAATGACTTCTAGTTTTTATATATGCTTCATTGATAATGTATATTTTTTCCCCTCAATTTTGTTGTGAATTGCATTGTTTCAGTCAACTCAGCTTATAACCACTGTGCTCTTTGTCCATTTCTTACAGTGGCATTATAATCCTGAACCCTAATCTAGTGTATTTCTCAGCACAGGGAAGTGAAGGGAAGTTAAATTTGATGTTGATAAATGAAATGAAATATTTATTTACACATTGAGTATAAAATCTCCCTTATTTGCTTCTAGAGCACATGGATATCAGTGACCTTTATGATAATTCATCCTTTAAGCAAAGAAAATAATTGCTCTGACTCTTTTAATTTTTAACAGTAGGGTAAAACTATGAAGTAGATTGTTACTATAATAATTTTCATCTAACAAGATTTGAAGTGTAATTAATATACTGATTAGGATATTTTACATAGAAGAAATGATTATAACTTTATTTCCTTTAAGTTATATAGTGTGGGTGTGTGTGTGCCAAGTAGCTTCAGTCTTGTCTAATTTTTGTTAGCACATGGACTATAGCCCGCCAGGCTCCTCTGTCCATGGGATTTCTCAGGCAAGAATAACGGAATGGGTTGTCATGCCTTCCTCCACAGAATCTTCCCAACCCACGGTTCAAATGCACATCTCTTATGTCTCCTACTTTGACAGATGGGTTCTTTACCACTACTACCACCTGGGAAGTCCTATTCTATGTTATAAATTCTGTGCATTAAATTTCAACTCAGTCTGTCAAACACTGGGTTATGCCTGACTCTACAAAACTTACACTTGATAGATGCTGCTTTAAAATTAGTATTTGGTGTAGTGTTTATTTATTAGTATTTATATCTTGACATTCTGGAGTGTAGCTATTTATTACAGTATGTTTTAATTGCGTGGTAGCTATTTATTACAGTATGTTTTAATTGCATGTCGGATTATCGTCACCTTTTTCTTGACACTCAGCTAGATTCCAGTTCCCGTTTCTCTTGCAGTTAGGTGAGGCCATGTGATTATGTTGACAAATAAAATGGTGAGAGAAAGTAATGTTCAGCACTTTCAGATCCAGCCCATAACAATTTCCCACAGATGATATTTCTGGTTCTTTTCCCTTATAGCTGGATGGAATAGACAAAACTTCTAGAACAAACTCAGTAGCCATGGGGGAAAGAGCATAGTTCACAGGATCACAACTGAGAGGAATGATGTCCATTCTGCAATATCAGTGTTGGATTGTGAGGTAAGGGGAAAATAATGTATTTCTGAATTCTGGAGAGTTATTCTATAACTGATGTAATGTAGTTGGAGGATAAAATACTGAACTGACAATGAAGAAACATTACTATTAATACCTCCGGTCTTCAACCAATGGTACTGTGAATTTAAGAATGCTTTAGATCTCAGTTCTGCTTTACTGACCAGGCCAAAGCCTTTGACTGTGTGGATCACAACAAACTGTGGAAAATTCTTCAAGAATTGGGAATACCAGACCACCTGATCTGCCTCCAGAGAAATCTGTATGCAGATCAAGGAGGAACAGTTAGAACTGGACATGGAACAACAGACTGGTTCCAAATTGGGAAAGGAGTATGTCAACGCTGTACATTGTCACCTTGCTTATTTAACTTATATGCAGAGTACATCATGAGAAATGCTGGGCTGGATGAAGCACAAGCTGGAATCAAGATTGACAGGAGAAATATCAATAACCTCAGCTATGCAGAAGATACCACTCTACCACTCTTATGGCAGAAAGCAAAGAAGAACTAAAAAGCGTCTTGATGAAAGTGAAAGAGGAGAGTGAAAAAGTTGGCTTAAAGCTCAACATTCAGAAAACTCAGATCATGGCATCCAGTCCCATCACTTCATGGCAAATAGATGGGGAAACAGTGGAAACAGTAACAGACTTTATTTTGGGGGGCTCCAAAATCACTGCAGATGGTGACTAAAGTGATGAAATTAAAAGACGCTTGCTCCTTGGAAGAAAAGTTATGACCAAGCAGAGACATTGGTTTGCCAACAAAGGTCTGTCCAGTCAGAGCTATGATTTTTCCAGTAGTCATGTATGGATGTAAGAATTGGCCTATAAAGAAAGCTGAGCGCCGAAGAATTGATGCTTTTGAACTGTGGTGTTGGAGAAGATTCTTGAGAGGCCCTTGGACTGCAAGGGGATCCAACCAGTCCATCCTAAAGGAAAACAGTCCTGAATATTCACTGGAAGGACTGATGCTGAAGCTGAAACTCCAATACTTTGGCCACCTGATATGAAGAACTGACTCATTTGAAAAGACCTTGATGCTGGGAAAGTTTGAAGATGGGAGGAGAAGGGGCCAACAGAGGATGAGCATCAGTTGGATGGCATCACCAACTCAATGGACATGAGTTTGAGTAAACTCCAAGACTTGGTGACGGACCAGGAGGCCTGGTTTGCTGCAGTCCATGGGGTTGCAAAGAGTTGAACATGACTGAGTGACTGAACTGAACTGAACTGAGACCTCAGTTTTTTCATCTGTATGATGCTGTAGATTTATTAAGTATATATGCATTCATTCAGTCAATATTTAGTCTCGTAGGAGGATACAACAGACACAGTGCTTGTCCTTGGGGGTCTCAGTCTTCATGGCATTATTTATAATAATAATATAAATAATATAAATAACTAATATACACGTTAGTTAATAAGAGTCCAAATTATCCTATGAGAGAGTTAACAAGCAAGTCTCAGCCTAGTCTAATGTTTAAGGAAAGCTTCACTCTGAAAATCTTTTTGAAACTGAAACATGTATAATTAGCATGCCAGCAAAATTGAAAATTAGCCTTTCAGGTGAAAGAACATACCTATGAGCACCACAAAGAACATAATCTACTTTTAAAAAGAAAGCAAAAGAGAAACTGATGTATAGAACAGTCTTATGGACTCTGTGGGAGAGGGAGAGGGTGGGAAGATTTGGGGGAATGGCATTGAAACATGTAAAATATCATGTAAGAAATGAGTTGCCAGTCCAGGTTTGATGCACGATACTGGATGCTTGGGGCTAGTGCACTGGGATGACCCAGAGGGATGGTATGGGGAGGGAGGACGGAGGAGGGTTCAGGATGGGGAACACATGTATACCTGTGGCGGATTCATTTTGATATTTGGCAAAACTAATACAATTATGTAAAATTTAAAAATAAAATAAAATCAGAAAGAAAAAAAAAGAAAGCAAGTTCAGTGCATTGCTGACATGGAGTCATAATGTAGATGGAGAATGCAGTAGTTTGAGATGAGTATACAGAGGCAAGTAAATGTCATAAAGTAATTTATATAATGATTTCATTATCTTCCTGGTATTAGGAAGCAATGTTAAAAAGGCAGGGTCATAAAAATACAAATGGAGAGATATAGAATAAAGAAATTTTAGAAATAACATTGAGTCAAGATGTTGGTTAGGATATAGAGAGATGGGAGAAAAATAGTCTTCTGGTTTGTGTGCCAAGTCGCTTCAGTCGTGTCTGACTCTGTGTGACCCCATGGACTGTTGCTTGCCAGTCTCCTCTGTCCATGATATTCTCCAGGCAAGAATCCTGGAGTTGGAGTCCATTTCCTTCTCCCTTCTGGTTTGTGTAGCTGGTAAAATTTCAATGCCTCTTAATGAATGAACCATGAAGCACAATAGTAGCAGATAGAGGGAATTTGAAAATCAATTTTAGAAATGTTAAATTAGAAATGACTAAGATATTCAAATGAAAATATTTTAACCCTAAAGTATATTTTTCCAGTTGTTTAGAAAGCCCAGTATGTATTACCAAAGTACATGTAATGTGACCCATGTATTTTATATATATAAATACATATATGTATAAATACTTATATATAGTATTAAAATATTTTAATTATATATTCTATGTTCAAATCTAGATCATATGAACACCACTGCTTTTATGAATTTAAATATATTTTCATCAAGTATTTGATTTGTCACACACACCCACACCCATACCCACACACCCACCCACTCACCTAGGCTCTTCTGTCTATAGGATTTCCCAGGCAAGAATACTGGAATGGAGTGAGCTGCCATTTCCTTCTCCAGGGATCTTGCTGACCCAGGAGTCAAATCTGTGTCTCCTGCATTGGCAGATAAATTCTTTACCACTGAGATACCTCAGAAGCCTAGGTATACATATACCCATATAGCTATGAAACCATTAAGATAATCAAGGTAATGAAAATATGTATCATACCAAGTGTTTCCTATTGTTCTTCTCTAATCTAACCACCACATTCATCTGCTTTTTGTTTAATATAGATTAGTATACATATTCTAGAATTTGTTATACAAGGGGACACGTAGTAAATACCTGTAGTTCCTGTAGTTTGGGGTCCTATAACTCAACATACTTATTTTGATTTATCTGTGCTCTCATGCTTATCAGTAATTTATTCCATTTTTTAAAATTTGAATTCCATCACATAGATATTTATTGATTCATCCACCTCCTGGTGAATATTGTGTTGGTACTGATTTGAGGGTAATTGAAATAAAATCTATGTAAACATTTGCATTCATGTTTTTGTGTAGGCAAATACATTCATTTATTGTGGGTAAATTTCTGAGTACAGCTCTTTTGGTGGGTTTATTCCTAAGTATTTTATTTTCTTTGATACAATGGTAAATGAGATGTTTCGTATTTGCATTCTGATCTTTAATTATTTTTTAGTATATAGAAATGCAAGAGATTTCTGTGTATTAATATTTATCCTGTAACTTTACCAATTTCATTGACAAACTGTAGTGTTTCTGGTAACATCGTTAGGGTTTCTATGTAAAGTATCAAATCATCTGCAAACAGTAATAGTTTTACTTCTTCTTTTCCAATTTGGATTCCTTTTTTTTTTTCTTTCTTCTTTGATAGCCATGTCTAGGACTTGTAGAACTATGTTGAGTAATAATGATGAGGGTGGGCACCCTTGTTTTGTTTCTGATCTTAGAGAATATGCTTTCAATTTTTTAGTATTGAGAATAATGTTTGCTATGGGTTTGTTGTGGACAACCATTATTATATTAAGATATGTTGCCTCTATGCCCACTTTCTGGAAAGTTTTTTTTTTTTTTTTAATCATAAATGGGTGTTGACTGTTGAATTTTGTTAAAATATTTATCTGTATCTATTGAGATGACTATAGGGTTTTACCTTTCAGTTTGTTAATATGGTTTATCACATTGATTGATTTGCATATGGTGAAGAATCTTTGTATCCCTTGGATAAACCCCACTCGATCATGGTATATGATCCTTTTAATGTGTTGTTGGGTTATGTTTGCTATTATTCTGTTGAGAATTTTCATGTCAATATTCACCAGTGATATTGACTTGTAACTTTCTTTTTTGTGATATCATTGTCTGATTTTGATATGAGAGTGATGGTTCAGTTCAGTTCAGTTCAGTCACTCAGTCATGTCCAACTCTTTGCAACCCCATGAATCGCAGCACGCCAGGCCTCCCTGTCCATCACCAACTCCCGGAGTTTACTCAAACTCATGTCCATCCAGTCTGTGATGCCATCCAGCCATCTCATCCTCTGTTGTCCCCTTCTCCTCCTTCCCCCAATCCCTCCCAGCATCAGGGTCTGTTCCAATGAGTCAACTCTTCGCATGAGGTGGCCAAAGTATTGGAATTTCAGCTTCCGCATCAGTCCTTCCAATGAACACCCAGGACTGATCTCCTTTAGGATGGACTGGTTGGATCTCCTTGCAGTCCAAGGGACAACACCACAGTTCAAAAGCATCAATTCTTCAGTGCTCAGCTTTCATCACAGTCCAATTCTCACATTCATACATGACCACTGGGAAAACCATAGCCTTGACTAGACGGACCTTTGTTGGCAAAGTAATGTCTCTGCTTTTGAATATGCTATCTAGGTTGGTCATAACCTTCCTTCCAAGGAGTAAGCGTCTTTTAATTTCATTGCTGCAATCACCATCTGCAGTGATTTTCGAGCCCAAAGAAATAAAGTCTGACACTGTTTCCACTGTTTCCCCATCTATTTGCCATGAAGTGATGGAACCAGATGCCATGATCTTAGTTTTCTGAATGTTGAGCTTTAGGCCAAATCTTTCACTCTCTTTCATCTTTCACTTTCATCAACAGGCTTTTTAGTTCCTCTTCATTTTCCGCCATAACGGTGGTGTCATCTGCATATCTGAGGTTATTGATATTTCTCCTGGCCATCTTGATTCCAGCTTGTGCTTCTTCCAGCCCAGCGTTTCTCATGACAATCTCATATAAATAGAATGAGTTTAAGAGTGTCCTTCCCTGTGCAATATTTTGAAAGAGTTTCAGAAAGATAGGTGTCAGCTCCTCTCTAAATGTTTGTTAAAATTCACCTGTGAACCAATCTTGTCCTGGGCTTTTGTTCGTTGGAAGATTTTTTAATCACAGTTTGAATTTCAGTGCTTGTCATTGGTTTGTTCATGTTTTCTGCTTCTTCCTGGTTCAGTCTTGAAGAGTTGCGTGTGAGTGCTCAGCTGTTCATTCCTGTCTGACTCTTTGTGACTC
This sequence comes from Bos indicus, assembly GCF_029378745.1. Lineage (NCBI taxonomy): Eukaryota > Metazoa > Chordata > Mammalia > Artiodactyla > Bovidae > Bos > Bos indicus. The sequence goes on along the minus strand of NC_091780.1, from coordinate 52,935,851 downwards.
TACAGACTGTAGCGTGCTAGCCCACCAGGGTCTTCTGTCCATGGGATTCTCCAGACAAGAATACATGAATTAAAAAAAAAAGAAAAATATATATTTTTTAAAATCTAGGAATCCTCTTTTTTCTTATAATATATGTCATAACAGATTTCAGAGACGCTAGTATTTCAGATGGAGAAGGCGACGACATCCCACTCCAGTACTCTTGCCTGGAAAATCCAATGGACGGAGGAGCCTGGTAGGCTGCAGTCCATGGGGTCGCTAAGAGTCAGACACGACTGAGCAACTTCACTTTCACTTTTCACTTTCATGCGTTGGCGAAGGAAATGGCAACCCACTCCAGTGTTCTTGCCTGGAGAATCCCAGGGATGGGGGAGTCTGGTGGGCTGCCGTCTCTGGGGTCGCACAGAGTTGGACACGACTGAAGCGACTTAGCAGCAGCAGCAGCAGTACTTCAGAAATGATTGGAGGATTACTGCAGATATACTCAAACAGGGTCACTTAATACATATGGCTCCATTTACCTGACTATGTAACTAAGGAGAGGCAGATGTTCCCCAATGAATCTCTCTCTGAAACAATGTTACTTTGTTTGATGTTTTCATATCTGTTTACTATGAGTATTTAAGCTGGTCATTTCATGATATGTAATATTTTAATAATAAATACCTGAATCTAAAGCTTAAAGTAAATGAACTATGGCAATAATGAAAGATTCTACAGAGTTTTAAACTAGTAAAACCAATTAGTTAAGCAAATATGACTCTTTACATTGTTGAGGGAGGGAGAGAAAATAGATCTACAAAACCAAAGGCACTTAACCTGTCAAAGTAAGATGTCCAGAACCTTATATAATTTATAAAATACTTCATATTGTTGCTATTTAAATTTAAAAATGAATACCTTAGCTTAAAACACTTATACCTGAAAACACAAACAGAACTTATAAAGATCTCACCAAAGAAGAAAAACAGATGGCAAATAAGCATCTTAAAAGATGCTCCACATCATATGCCATCAGGGGAGATTCAAGTTCAAATAATAGTGAGATTCCACTAAGCACCTGGTAGAATGGCCAAAATGCAGAACACTGACAACACCAAACACTCAGGAGGATGTGGATCAACAGGAATTCTCAAACACTATTGATGACAATGCAAAATGGTCCAGTCAATCTGGGAGACAGTTTAGCGTTTTCTTACAAAACTCAGCATACTGTTACCATACAGTTCCACAGTTGTGCTCCTTGGTTTTTACCCTAAAGTTTAGAAAACTTGTATCTACACAGAAATGTGAACATGGGTATTTATAACAGTTTCATTTATAATGGCCAAAATTTGGAAGCAACTGAGATGTCCTTCAGTAGATGAATGGATGAATAAACTGGTACATGCAGACAACGGACTGTTGTTCAACACCAAAATGAAATAAGTTTGCAAGAAATGGACTGACATTGAGAAACCTTAATTGCACGTTAATAAGTGAGAAAAGGTCAATCTGAAAAGGCTACCCAACATAGAATTCAACCATATGACATTATGGAAAAGTTAAAACTATGGAGAGAGTAAAAATATCAGTGGTTGAACAGTTTGGTGGGGAGGACTGAATGGCAAAGCACAGATTTTTAGGGCAGTAAAAATATTTTGTAAGATATTATAATGATAGATACATGTCCTTACACATTTTTTTTAAAACCCGTAGAAAATATATTATCAAGAGTGAATTCTAATGTAAATATAATGCAAAAGGACGTTGCAGTCCCATGGACTGTCACCTGCCAGGCTTCTCAGTCCATGGGATTTTTCCAGGCAAGAATACTGGAGTGGGTTGCCATTTCCTCCTCTAGGAGATCTTTCTGACCTCGGGAACCAACTTACATTAATATACAGTGTAATAACATGCTATTAAATGGTATGTCTAAGATGTTAATTTCACTCATTACTACACTACAATAAATTATTTTAACATTTGTGAGCATAAAATTGCCTTCATCTCACATGCTAGTACAGTAATGCTCAAAATTCTCCAAGCCAGGCTTCAACAGTACATGAACTGTGAACTTTCAGATGTTTAAGCTGGATTTAGAAAAGGCAGAGGAACTAGAGATCATATTGCCAACATCTGCTGGATCATCGAAAAAGCAGGAGAGTTCCAGAAAAGCATCTACTTCTGCTTTATTGACTACACCAAAGCCTTTGACTGTGTGGATCACAATAAACTGTGGAAAATTCTGAAAGAAATGCTAATACCAGGCCACCTGACCTGCCTCTTGAGAAATCTTTATGCAGATCAGGAAGCAACAGTTAGAACTGGACATGGAACAACAGACTGGTTCCAAATAGGAAAAGGAGTACGTCAAGGCTGTATATTGTGAACCTGCTTATTTAACTTATATGCAGAGTACATCGTGAGAAGTGCTGGGCTGGATGAAGCACAAGCTGGAATCAAGATTGCCGGGAGAAATATCAATAACCTCAGATACGCAGATGACACCACCCTTATGGCAGAAAGTGGAGAAGAACTAAATAGCATCTTGATGAAAGTGAAAGAGGAGAATGAAAAGTTGGCTTAAAGCTCAACATTCAGAAAACTAAGATCGTGGCATCTGGTCCCATTACTTCATGGCAAATAGATGGGAAAACAGTGGAAACAGTGGCTGACTTTATTTTGGGGGGCTCGAAAATCACTGCAGATGGTGATTGCAGCCATGAAATTAAAAGACGCTTGCTCCTTGGAAGGAAAACTATGACCAACCTAGACAGCATATTAAAAAGCAGATACATTACTTTGCCAACAAATGTCCATCTAGTCAAAGCTATGGTTTTTCCAGGAGTCATGTGTGGATGTGAGAGTTGGACGATAAAGAAAACTGAGCGAAGAAGAATTGATGCTTTTGAACTGTAGTGTTGGAAAAGACTCTTGAGGGTTCCTTGGACTGCAAGGAGACCCAACCAGTGCATCCTAAAGGAAATCAGTCCTGAACATTCACTGGAAGGACTGATGCTGAAACTCCAATACTTTGGCCACCTAATGCAAGGAGCTGACTCATTTGAAAAGACTCTGATGCTGGGAAAGATTGAAGTCAGGAGGAAAAGGGGATGACTGAGGATTAGATGGCTGGATGGTATCACTGACTCAATGGACATGGGTTTGAGTAAACTCCTGGAGTTGGTGATGGACAGGGAGGCCTGGCATGCTGCAGTCCATGGGGTCGCAAAGAGTTGGACACTGAACTGAGCGACTGAACTGAACTGAACTGAGCATAAAATATATAATGTGTTCCTAAGCATCTGTAGGTAGATAGAGAGGTAGATAGGTTGATAGGTAGATAGTTAAATTGAAAGATAAAAAGCTACCTATCTTAAGATATCATAATGAAAAATCACATAACTTTTTTGAGTCTGTTTCCACTTGAGTTATAAAATTTTCAGTAAACACTAAAATTCTTGAGTAAGTATCAGTGTCATATGGTATGTGAAAAATGCACATTAAGACAAAATATTTACATACTATTTTGATATATTGTTTTAAAAGGGATAATACTTTACATTGTCCAAAAAAATAATATAGATTGTATGACCATATATCTTATTCATGAAAATGTCTTTTTGTCAATTCAATCATATTTTCTCACAAATTGAATGAAATTTATTAATTCTTTATTTTCTTAAGCATTTAGCCTACATTTGATTAACCTATAATGATGTGATATAGATATAAATCCATTGCATAAAATGTATTAAAGTATAAATATAATTGGCTTGCTTGGCAGTAATTTGCTTTAATTAGCTTCTTATTCTCTCATATTATATTTTACTGCCTTTGGCATGGGGCTCTTTAAAACAAATTTAGTAAACAGTATCAGTCAACCATGCAAATAGATGAAAACTATTTACCAGCCCACAAAATGTTTTACCAGCCCTTCTGCTTTGGTGACATCCCAAATGTAGTAAAATTAATGTGATTAGCATCCGTTATGAGTCACTCAGCAAAAGCTCTCCTTCTCTGAATCCATAATGAATGAATGATTAACAAATGTTAATCATTATTTCTGTATTATTTCCAGCTTGAAACTTTGAATATAAAGTCATGATCTAATAATGTCTTGATTATCACCAAATAAAATAATTCTTCCATAACCAATATTTAAATATGTTCATGTATATTTTAAAGCTGGAATATTTAACAGAATAGGAGAGAAGAGTGAGAGTATAGTTAGGACGAGAAATTATTGAACAAATACCTCTCCTGCGATGCCTACACCTCGGTTATCACTAACCACTTTCCATAAGAACTAAATTGATTTCTTTGTGAAGAAAGCCGTAAGGGTTTTGCTTCAGCCACTGTACTCAACAGTTCCTTTTGCATTATTCACAGAGATCAGTGACTGGGAATTGACAACAGAAAGGAACAAATTATAAAAGGTAACTCAAGCAGATTGCTGTGACCATCTTAGACTTTTAATGCTGTGCCTGTTTCCCTGTCAGCTAGTTGCTGAGTGACAATTACTATGTGACTCTAGAAACATGATTCTTCTCTCAACTCTTAACATTATTATGCAATGTAGGGCCTAAGCTTTGTCATTTAAACTTGTTGGACTCAGATGTCTATTATGTTAGAATAGGATTATATAACTAATTAGGAAATACCTAAGCCCAGCTGGATCATTAGAATGTTGCACCACTGCCTGGCCCGATTAGCACAGTGTGACATGGCGTAGCTGCTGACAAGTACATCCTCAAGGCCACTTTGCTTAATATACGTGTTATTTTTAAATTCATGAAAAATCATTGGTAACTCTATACATTAATTTATAACAAAAGATATATGTTGTCTGTTCTAGGCAACTAAGAAAGGTGGGAAAGAAGTAAAAACAGTATCTAATATTGAAAAAAAATTATACAACATAAAAGCATAAGTGAGGAGTAGGAATGTATGCTTACAGGCCTAAGCTGGTAGTAGTATATGCAGAAGGACTTTCACAAAAAATTAAAGAGTTCAAAAGGTACAGGAATGGCAAGACTTCTAATTTGAAGGAAACTGACATTTACAGTCCAGACAGGAAGCTGCGAGTCTAGAAGAAATAGAAGGGTTATAGCATTGGTCACAAAGTGGGGGAGTTTAATAAAGATATCAAGAGGAGAGAGTTCTATGATTAGAGGAATCATCAAAATTGCCAAATTCTCCCAAGAATTAGCTCAAATGCTCAATGTCAGAGAAGTGACATTGGTGACTCTAGCAAGGACAGATTAAGAATACGTAAAGGCCTTCCTTATAGTAGTCAATTGTCTTCTCCAACTGCTTATAAAGCTCCTTTCGGCTCCTAGACTCATGGACAGAAAGAAAGCTTCCTGAGACATAGTAAAGTCTGCACAGGCACCGAGAAGACATCAAATTGTAAGTTGTCACAGCCTTTTTATTAAAATATTTGTTTTTGCTCTTTTACAGTTATTATTTATTTACCTTTTGTTCCCAACTTTCAACATTGTGGTTTCAATTATTAGATTTGATAAGTATAAAATTAGTTATATAGACATTTATATCTATAAAGAGACTGAAAATTATAATGACTTCTATTTTGTGAACTTATGGACTTTTTTCAAATTTCTTGAGAGATTTACATAACTCTATGATGCAAACAAAATGATCTAGGTTAATAGGATTGTTTTGGGCTACATATACTTAGATTTTTTTTTTTTAAGTAGTAAATTTACCAGCAAATTCATACATGCTGAAGTGATGTAATCCTCACCCACACTGCCTATGCTTATTCACAAAATCAGACATGAAAATTTTCTAAGCCCTTTCTTTGTTTTGTGCTCAGTATCCATTTGTCTGCATTTCTTTTTCAGGAGAGAATTCTGAAATAGGATTTTGGTCCCCTTGATGGCCTTAGTTATGTATGAAGCTGTGATTTCAGGCAGGTTCAATAATTATAAAATAGATCTCTGTATGAGGCAAAAAGCTTAAACACACCTCATCAATAAAGACAAAAGAAGAGAGTTCCTGGAATCCATCCCCAACACTGTATGAATTTTTAACTTTTTTCCTAGTCATACCTATGAGAAGCCTTTCCAGGAAGATGTGTTCATACTGCTTCAATTAGTATGATCTCTTCCTGGACTTGGTGAGACAATATCTTAGAGATTTCAATTAGAATGGGCTTTATTGTTAAATAAGCGAAGTCAGGGCAACCTATATTCAAAATCTGCTCTTTCATATTTCACACATTTTCCAGGCACTGAGAACTTTTTGTCTAACCACTGTGGCATTCAACTTCTCACCTCTTCACAGTTTACATGGCTGAGTTCCTCAGTAATTTGTTAACTGACAAACTGATGTTAATGAACATCAATCTTTTACTTCAAGTGGATCTTAAATAGGGGAAAATATGATCTATCTAGGAATTAAAGCTCCTACAAATGCAGTTGGGGAGCATAAGTGAAAGGCAATATTCTGAAACACATGAGTTACTCTTTTCTTCTAGTTTACCCGCCTTCGTGTCTGAGAATGGTCCATCCAACCAAAAGATTCAAGTCATGTTGGTAACTTATTGATTCTTACTGACTGCCAGTTAAAATCCAAGCTGTTAAATATATCATGCATTGCTTTCTAAGATTTGATTACATTTCTTTGCAGTTGATTCCACATACTTAGTGCAATACTGGAAGAGTAAGGGTATTGCTTGAGTTTTTTAACTAAAATAAACATTGAATTTGTTTAAGAGATATTTAACATGCTGATACTTATAGGCGGAGAAGGAAATGGCAATCCACTCCAGTGTTCTTGCCTGGAGAATCCCAGGGACAGGGGAGCCTGGTGGGCTGCCGTCTCTGGGATCGCACAGAGTCGGACATGACTGAAGTGACTTAGCAGCAGCAGCAGTGGCATACTTATAGGAAAAGGGCTTCCCTGGTGGCTCAGCAGTAGAAGAATCTGTCTGCCAATGCAGTAGGCGTGGATATGATCCCTGGGTTGGGAAGATCCCTGGGAGGAGGGAATGGAGACCCAGTCCAGTATTATTAGAAAATCCCATGGACAGAGAGGAACCTGGCATGCTACAGTCCTTAGGGTCACCAAGAGTTGGACATAACTGAACGACTAAACTACCACGACTTAAAGGAAAATAATTTGTCCAGATGATAGTTTTTACCTGCACATGAGGGAAAAGTCCAAACCCAATATATAGGGTTTTAGTATCTCTACCTTTTTTAATGTAGTACTTTTAGTTTATATGTCCGAGGTATGTGAATTCATAGAAACAAAATATCTAATGTTAACCCTCATGAGATTAAGAACCGGAAAAACACATGGCTCCAGGAAGAATATAATCCTTATACTGCAAGTAAGAATAGTAAGTAAGCAGAAAAACACAAACAAACCAGCAGCTATATTACAGATTAGAAGCAACATCATTGACTCAAATGTGACAAGAAGTTGCTCCCCCATTTCAAAGAAAAAAGGACAACTTGAAAGAGAGATTTGTGTCTATTGCTGTTAAAAATAAATTACTCCCTAGGAATAGGAATACAGTATGCTAATATTATTTATAAAGCATAGTTGTAGACATTTATAAACTAAAACCTAGAACACAGCCAAAAACTTTCATAGTAGAGCAAAAATTATAAAATATCATTTATTTCATGTTAACTTGCACTTTGAAATGTTCCATAATGTATGACTGGAAATGCAACAGTAGATGTGTATCGTTTATAAATATAAGAAAATATCTATATTGAGGTTTCATATTCTTTTTGTCTTTCTTTTTTATTGGATTAATGGTTTCAGAGCTTTCAGTTCAGTTCAGTTCAGTTCAGTCACTCAGTCGTGTCTGACTTTTTGCGACGCCATGAATCGCCGCATGCCAGGCCTCCCTGTCCATCACTAACTCCCGGAGTTCACTCAAACTCATGTCCATTGAGTCGGTGATGCCATCCAGCCATCTCATCCTCTGTCGTCAGCCTTTTCCTCCTGCCCCCAATCCCTCCCAGCATCAGAGTCTTTTCCAATGAGTCAACTCTTCACGTGAGGTGGCCAAAGTACTAGAGTTTCAGCTTTAACATCATTCCTTCCAAAGAATTCCTAACCCTACCCCAGGGCTGATCTCCTTTAGAATGGACTGGTTGGATCTCCTTGCAGTCCAAGGGACTCTCAAGAGTCTTCTCCAACACCACAGTTCAAAAGCATCAATTCTTCGGCACTCAGCTTTCTTCACAGTCCAACTCTCACATCCATAAATGACCACTGGAAAAACCATAGCCTTGACTAGACGGACCTTTGTTGGCAAAGTAATGTCTCTGCTTTTGAATATGCTATCTAGGTTGGTCATAACTTTTCTTACAAAGGAGTACACCATGGACCACAGCATGCCAAGCCTTCCTGTCCATCACCAACTCCCAGAGATTACCCAAACTCTTGTCCATTGAGTCGGTGATGCCATCCAGCCATCTCATCCTCTGTCGTCAGCCTTTTCCTCCTGCCCCCAATCCCTCCCAGCATCAGAGTCTTTTCCAATGAGTCAACTCTTCACGTGAGGTGGCCAAAGTACTAGAGTTTCAGCTTTAACATCATTCCTTCCAAAGAATTCCTAACCCTACCCCAGGGCTGATCTCCTTTAGAATGGACTGGTTGGATCTCCTTGCAGTCCAAGGGACTCTCAAGAGTCTTCTCCAACACCACAGTTCAAAAGCATCAATTCTTCGGCACTCAGCTTTCTTCACAGTCCAACTCTCACATCCATAAATGACCACTGGAAAAACCATAGCCTTGACTAGACGGACCTTTGTTGGCAAAGTAATGTCTCTGCTTTTGAATATGCTATCTAGGTTGGTCATAACTTTTCTTACAAAGGAGTACACCATGGACCGCAGCATGCCAAGCCTTCCTGTCCATCACCAACTCCCAGAGATTACCCAAACTCTTGTCCATTGAGTCGGTGATGCCATCCAACCATCTCATCCTCTGTCTTCCCCTTCACCTCCTGCCTTCAATCTTTCCCAGCATCAGGGTCTTTTCAAATGAGTCAGCTCTTCGCATCAGGTGGTGAAAGTATTGGTGTTTCAGCCTCAACATCATTCATTCCAATGAACACTCAGGACTGATCGCCTTTAGGATGGATTGGTTGGATCTCCTTGCAGTCCAAGGGACTCTCAAGAGTCCTCTCCAAAATAACAGTTCAAAAATATCAATTCTTCTTCGCTCAGTTTTCTTTATCGTCCAACTCTCACATCCATACATGACCACTGGAAAAACCATGGCCATGACTAGATGGAACTTGTTGGCAAGATAATGTCTCTGCTTTTTAATATGCTGTCTAGGTTGGTCATAACTTTCCTTCCACGGGGAAAGCGCATTTAATTTCATGGCTCCAGTCACCATCTGCAATGATTTTGGAGCTCCCCCTCCCCCCCGCAAAAAAGTCAGCCACTGTTTCCCTGTTTATTTGCCATGATGTAATGGGACTGGATTCCATGATCTTAGTTTTCTGAATGTTGAGCTTTAAGCCAAATTTTCACTCTTCTCTCTCATTTTCATCAAGAGGCTCTTTAGTTCTTCGCTTTCTGCTCTAAGAATGGTGTGATCTGCATATCTGAGGTTATTGATATTTCTCCTGGCAATCTTGATTCCAACTTGTGCTTCATCCAGCCCAGCATTTCTCACAATGTACTCTGCATAGAAGTTAAATAAGAGGGTGACAATATACAGCCTTGACGTACTCCTTTTCTGAATTGGAACCAGTCTGTTTGTTGTTCTGTGTCCAGTTCTAACTGTTGTTTCCTGACCTGTATACAGATTTCTCAAGAGGTAGGTCAGGTGGTCTGGTATTAGCATTTCTTTCAGAATTTTCCACAGTTTGTGGTGATCCACAAAGTCTTTGACATAGTCAATAAAGCAGAAGAAGATGTTTTCCTCAAACTCTCTTGCTTTTCTGATGATCCAGCAGATGCTGACAATTTGATCTCTGCTTTCTCTGCCTTTTCTAAATCCAGTTTGAACATGTGGAAGTTCATGGTTCATGCATTGCTGAAGCCTGGCTTGGAGAATTTTGAGCATTACTTAACTAGTGTGTGAGATGAGTGCAATTGTGAGGTAATTTGAGCATTCTTTGGCATTGGCTTTCTTTGGGATTGGAATGAAAACTGCCCTTTTCCATCTTTCTAAATTCCATATATATGTGTTAGTATACTGTATTGGTGTTTTTCTTTTTGGCTTACTTCACTCTGTATAATAGGTTCCAGTTTTAATCCATCTCATTAGAACTGATTCAAATGTAACAATAACCCTGTGTACGAGATAGCAAAAGAGACACCTATGTATAGATCAGTCTTATGGACTCTGTGGGAGAGGGAGAGGGTGGGGAGATTTGGGAGAATAGCATTGAAACATGTATAATATCATGTATGAAACGAGTCACCAGTCCAGGTTTGATGCACGGTACTGGATGCTTGGGGCTGGTGCACTGGGACAACCCAGAGGGAGGGGAGGGGAGGGAGGAGGGAGGAGGGTTCAGGATGGGGAGCACAGGTATACCTGTGGCGGATTCATTTCGATATTTGGCAAAACTAATACAATATTGTAAAGTTTAAAAATAAAATAAAATTAAAAAATAAATAAATTAACTTAAAAAAAAAAACAAAAACAAACTGCCCTTTTCCAGTCCTGTGGCCACTGCTGAGTTTTCCAAATTTACTAGCATATTGAATGCAGCACTTTCACAGGATCATCTTTTAAGGTTTGAAATAGCTCAACTGGAATTCCATCACCTCCACTAGCTTTGTTTATAGTGATGCTTCTTAAGGCCCACTTGACTTTGCATTCCAGGATGCCTAGCTCTAGGTGAGTGATCACACCATCGCGATTATCTGGGTCATGAAGATCTTTTTGTACAGTTCTTCTGTGTATTCTTGCCAATTCTTCTTCATATTTCCGGCTTCAGTTAGGTCCATACCACTCCTGTCCTTTATTATGCCCGTCTTTGCATGAAAACTTCCCTTGGTATCTCTAATTTTCTTGAAGAGATCTCTAGTCTTTCCCATTCTGTTGTTTTCCTCTATTTCTTGGCACTGATCACTGAGGAAGGCTTTCTTATCTCTCCTTGCTATTCTTTCGAACTCTGCATTCAGATGCTTATATCTTTCCTTTTCTCCTTTGCTTTTTGCTTCTCTTCTTTTCACAGCTATATGTAAGGCCTCCTCAGACAACCATTTTGCCTTTTTGTTTCTTTTTCTTGGGGATGATCTTGATCCCTGTCTCCTGTACAATGTCCCGAACCTCTGTCCATAATTCATCAGGCATTCTCTCTATCAGATCTAGTTCCTTAAATCTATCTCTCACTTCCACTGTATAATTGTAAAATATATGATTTAGGTCATATCTAAATGGTCTAGTGGTTTTTCCTACATTCTTCAATTTAAGTATTAATTTGGCAATAAGGAGTTCATGATCTGAGCCACAGTCAGTTCCCGGTCTTGTTTTTGCTGACTGTATAGAGCTTCTCCATCTTTGGCTGCAAAGAATAGAATCAATCTGATTTCAGTGTTGGCCATCTAGTGATGTCCAAGTGTAGAATCTTCTCTTGTGTTGTTGGAAGAGGGTGTTTGCTGTGACCAGTTTGTTTTCTTGTCAAAACTCTAGTAACCTTGACCCTGCTTCATTCCGTACTCCAAGGCCAAATTTGCCTATTTCTCCAGTTGTGTCTTGAATTCCTACTTTTGCATTCCAGTCTCCTATAATGAAAAGGATATCTTTTTTGGGTGTTAGTTCTAAATCGTCTTGTAGGTCTTCATAGAACTGTTCAACTTCAACTTCTTCAGCATTAATGGTCGGGGCATAGACTTAGATTACCATGATAATGAATGGTTTGCCTTGGAAATGAACAGCGATCATTCTGTCGTTTTTGAGACTGCATCAAAATACTGCATTTCAAACTCTTTTGTTGACCATGATGGCTACTCCACTTCTTCTAAGGGATTCTTGCACACAGTAGTGGGTATAATGGTCATGTGAGTTAAATTCACCCATTCCAGTCCGTTTTAGTGTGCTGATTCCTAAAATGTTGACATTCACTCTTTCCATCTCCTTTTTGACCACTTCCAATTTGCCTTCATGGACCTAACATTCCAGGTTCCTATGCAATATTGCTTTTTAAAGCATCAGACCTTGCTTTTCTCACCAGTCATATCCACAACTGGGTGTTGTTTTTGCTTTGGCTCTGTCTCTTCTTTCTTTCTGGAGTTATTTCTCCACTGATCTCCAGTAGCATTTTGGGCACCTACTGACCTGGGGAGTTCATCTTTCAGTGTCGTGTCTTTTTGCCTTTTCATACTGTTCATGGGGTTCTCAAGGCACAAATATATGTGTGGATTTATGTATATACACATATATATTTATTTTACACATACACATGTGTATATATAGTTATAGTTACATCTGTTGTATCACAGTGCCTTAGGGGCTCCTTGGTGGCTCATATGTTACAGAATCCACCTCTAATGTGGGAGACCTGGATTTCATCCCTGGGTTAGGAAGATCCCCTGTGGAAGGAGATGGCAACCCACTCCAGTGTTCTTGCCTGGAGAATATCCACGAACAGAGGAGCCTGATGGGCTACAGTCCGCGAGGTCTCCAAGAGACTGACATGAGGAGGTATAAATGCATCAAATCTCCCTGTTGATTCCCAGACTTCTGGAAATCAAATTGTCTGATATTTTCCAGTAACTATAACATATCATATTTTCCTGAAACTTGTTTAATATTTGAGAAACACAGTGCTGATAGATCAAAGTGAAAGTGAAGTCGCTCAGTCGTGTCCGACTCTTTGCCACCCCATGGCAGGTAGCCTACTAGGCTCTGCGATCCATGGGCTTTTCCAGGCAAGAATACTGAAGTGGGTTGCCATTTCCTTCTCCAGGGGATCTTCCCAATCCAGGGATCAAACCCGGGTCTCCTGCATTGCAGACAGACACTTTACTGTCTGAGCCACTAGATCAAAGGTAAAAATAGTTTGGTGGGTTTTTTTCTAATTTTTTTTCAACGATATCTAGAGTAGAATTCTTTCACAGAAATAAAAACACTTTGAGTGACCTTGGCATGTGGTCAATGGGAGAGACATTCTGTACATATTATTAAACACTCATTTTAACTATAACTAAAATTTATGGTTAAAGGGAATCATTTTCCTTCATTAGTCTCTATTGTGCAATATCAAAAAAGAATAGAAGAGAATTGCAGATAAAAAGTCCCAGTGACCTTTAAACATGTCTAGAAAAACTTCTTATAATTTATAGTATTAAAGTTTTTAATACAAAATATATTTCACTGAATATTTAAAATTCTATAATATACCATACATATTTATTATAAAAACTTGAGAAATTTTAGAAAAGAAGATGAATAAAATTATCTAAGTACACAGTCTACAGAAAATTAATACAAAAATGTTTAGTATTATTCATTTCTGTATTGTATATATGTTATGTGGATTAACAGGGAATATTTAATATTAAAAAATAAAATAAGTTAAAGATACTTTAGGGTATTAGTTTAATACAACAACTTCTTTTTCCATTTGTTTTTTTTTTTCGTATGTAACTCAGGGCTACAGAAATAAAATAATCAAGATTATTGGTTCATGGAGGCCCCTTTCCTCTCTAGTAAAGTATATTTCTTTTAATAAGGGAATAATTAACTTTGAAATCACCATTGAACATAACCCATGACTTTGGCAATAAATTTTATCTAGCTCTGTTGTGCTCTACCATTCCACTACTGTTTTTTATATAACCTCCTTTATCCTATTGTTACCAATTCATTTTCTTTTTATGTAATTTTACTTTATTAGTATGTATTCCAGAAGCGTTATTTTTTGGTGTGTTCATTTTTTAACATTGGAAGCATTTAATCAACTTTTACAACATAAGTTAAATTTATCAACTCCCTTGATCTGTTTATTATTGATAATTTAAAACTTATGTGGACAAATATGTCCTTTAAGATAATTTCCATTTTTCTCTTAGTAAGGTTTGTCATACAAATTAAAACTTATCTCCAAAGTAATGTATATTCATATTAAATTCTTCAAATATTAAAAATAATTCCATAAATGGAAAATGAAAGTTCATCCAATCTCACCATCAAAATAGGCCAGAGCTAAAAATTTGATATAAATCTTCCCCCAAATAAATATTACACCTAATTTTGAAAATGTTAGTCCCAGTTAGTATACATAGAGCAACGTCAGTTTTTATAGATGTCATATAAAATGCAAATGTGTCTAATTTAGGGTCCTTTTTGCCAAATCATACATATATTCTTTTAATTTGTATATATCACTGTTATTGTACATCTCTGTACATGTTCCTAAAGACACATTTAAAGGTGCAGAACATTAAAATTTTTAATTACAAAGAGATTACTTCACATCAGGGGTGTTCTAATTCACACTCAGAAATATTGTCTGAGAGCCCGTTTAACTCCATTTTAATAGTGGTAATTATTAATCTTTTTCATTCTTCTGTACTGTATTAAAAGGGAAAAGGAGTAGTAAAACTGACATACTGAAGAAAAAAAAATTTCTGAATTCTGAACATTTTCAATATATTTAAATAAATGTACTTTGGAAACGTATTCAAAGCCACATGGTGAAACAGAACAATTTCACTATTTGGGAGAGATATAGCTTAGTTTCTGTGTATTAACACAAGAATATACCCAGAAAAGAGGGGCTAATGGTTGTTGGCTCAATTAGTGCAACTTGAATGAATAACTTTTTTTTTTTTTTTTGAGAGCTTGAGGGTAAATTAAGACAACATTTAGCTCTGCTTCTTATTAGCTGTGCATAAATTCTCCCAAGAGCCTAATTAGCTCTGTCACAGTAAGTGTCTTATCCATTTACACAAGAGAACATTTTCCTTCCCCTTACATTCTGTCATGTAATAAATGATTGCGATACTAAATTTAAACTTGCTTTTAGAGTAGTGATATGAGGTTTGCTGAAGGTTACATTTGCCGCAACTAAATGGCCTTTTGTGTACCTTTTTTTTTTTCTTTTTTTTCCTTTTGAACCTTGAGATATCGACCTAATATTAAAAACAAGTAACAAAGTCTCCTTCCTCCTTTTTTCCCCCCATGCAGCCACTATACTCCGCACTTGATAAAAGTTTACTTTGGTGTTTAAAATGTTATCAGATATCATTTTAATAGTTATTTATTGGGAAGTAGAAATGGAAAAGGAAAGGTGGTAAATAAAAAGTTGAGAGAAGCAAAACTCTTAATATAGTAAAACAAAATTGGTGGCTTTTATTTAAAATATTAAAAAAAATTTGAATAATATTTAAAGTCAAACGGTTGCTCATGGAAGAAGAGTTATGACCAACCTAGAAAACATATTAGAAAGCAGAGACATTATTTTTCCAACAAAGAGCCGTCTAGTCAAAACTTTGGTTTTTCCAGTAGTCATGTATGGATGTGAGAGTTGGACCATAAAGAAAGCTGAGTGCTGAACAATTGATGCTTTTGAACTGTGGTGTTGGAGAAGACTCTTGAGAGTCCCTTGGACTGCAAGGGGATCCAACCAGTCCATCCTAAAGGAAATCAGTCCTGGGTGTTCATTTGAAAGACTGATGGTGAAGCTGAAACTCCAGTACTCTGGCCACCTGATGCAAGGAACTGACTCATTCGAAAGACCCTGGTGCTGGGAATGATTGAAGGCAAGAGGAGAAGGGGATAACAGAGGATGAGATGGTTGGACGGCATCACCAACTCAATGGACATGAGTTTGAGTAAGCTCCAGGAGTTGGTGATGGACAGGGAAGCCTGGCATACTACAGTCCATGGGGTCGCAAAGAGTCGGACATGACTGAGCAACTGAGCTGAACTGAACTGACATATTTAAAAATTTCAATCAAGATAATGATTAAGTGTAAGTCACAGAGGGGCACATCCCTTTCATTTTATTTTCCAACACTGCCCTTGATCTCTTGCACAGTGTCCCTTACCCTGGCTGAGAGAAATAGTGGGCTTGGCTCTCCTCTCATTTTACTTTGCACTATGATTGAGAAGACTCAAATTTCCGAGATCTGCTGGATCATCAGAAAAGCAAGAGAGTTCCAGAAAAACATCCATTTCTTCTTTATTGACTATGCCAAAACCTTTGACTGTGTGGATCACAATAAACTGTGGAAAATTCTGAAAGAAATGGAATACCAGACTACCTGACTTGCCTCCTGAGAAATCTGTATGCAGGTCAGGAAGCAACAGTTAGAACTGGACATGGAACAACAGACTGGTTCCATATAGGAAAAGGAGTACATCAAGTCTGTATATTGTCACTCTGCTTATTTACTTATATGCAGAGTACATCATGAGAAACGCTGGGCTGGAAGAAGCACAAGCTGGAATCAAGATTGCCGGGAGAAATATCAATAACCTCAGATGTGCAGATGACATCACCCTTATGGCAGAAAGTGAAGAGGAACTCAAAAGCCTCTCAATGAAAGTGAAAGTGGAGAGTGAAAAAGTTGGCTTAAAGCTCAACATTCAGAAAACTAAGATCATGGCATCCAGTCCCATCACATCATGGCAAATAGAGAAACAGTGGAAACAGTGTCAGACTTTATTTTTTGGGGCTCCAAAATCACTGCAGATGGTGATTGCAGCCATGAAATTAAAAGACACTTACTCCTTGGAAGGAAAATGATGACCAACCTAGAAAAAATATTAAAAAGCAGTGACATTACTTTGCCAACAAAGGTTCATCTTGTCAAGGCTATGGTTTTTCCAGTAGTCATGTGTGGATGTGAGAGTTGGACTATAAAAAAAAGCTGAGCACAGAAGAATTGATGTTTTCAAACTGTGGTGTTGGAGAAGACTCTTGAGAGTCTCTTGGACTGCAAGGAAATCCAACCAGTCCATCCTAAAGGAGATCAGTCCTGGGTGTTCATTGGAAGGACGGAAGCTGAAGCTGAAACTCCAATACTTTGGCCACCTGATGAGAAGAGCTGATTCATTTGAAAAGACCCTGTTGCTGGGAAAGATTGAAGGCAGGAGATGAAGGGGACGACAGAGAATGAGATCATTGGATGGCTTCACCGACTCAATGGACATGAGTTTGGGTAAACTCTGGGAGTTGGTGATGGACAGGGAGGCCTGGCGTGCTGTGGCCCATGAGTTGCAGAGTCAGACATGACTGAGCAGCTGAACTGAATTGAACAAGGCTTTTTTAAGATTTCCTGTCCTTCATTTTGCAAAGGAAGCAATTGTTATTCCTACCTTCATCTCTATTTCTATTTCTTTTATAAAGTACAGTAGTACCCTTGATTCATCGTTGCCCTTTCTGCAGTTTAATAAACCCATGTTCAACTGCAATCTGGAAATATTAAATAGAAAATACTAGAAACATAATTTGTACACTTTAAATTGTGCACCATTCTGATTGGTGTGATGAAATCATGCCCTCCTTCTTCCTGCTTGGGATTATCAACTGTTGGTGTTGTGTGCTTCTGACATCCAACCATGTCTGTCATCATGGCTTGATGATTTAGGGTCACTAGAAGCAGATGATCTTCCTCGAATATACTGTAAGAAGATCAGTAGTAACCTAGTGTTACCTCACCACGCCTAGATCATTCATGTCACTTCATGTCATGGTGTAGGCATTTTATCTATTTACATCATCACAAGAAGAGATAGTGTGGTATGATATTTTGAGAGAGACGGTTACAGAAGCCAAGCTTGTACTGCTGGCTGCATATGTCAATAAATCAAGAGATGAGTTTGGGGCAAGTAGTATTGACTTTATTTATAAAGCCAGCAGACCAAGAATATGGTGGACTAGTGTCCCAAAGAACCATCTTACCAGGAAGAGCAGAGAATGGAGAGTTCCAGTTTTCATAGGTACTGAATTTGAGTTTGGGAAGATAGGAACCTTCTGGAGGCAGATGGTGGTGACAACAGTGTGAATGTATTTAATGCCATTGAACCCCTACACTCAAAAATGGTAAATTGTATGTTCTGTGTATCTTACCCAAAAATTCAAGAAATATAAATTAAAATAATAATGATAATGAAAAGAACCATCTTACCTGATAGAATTCAGTCTTCTTTTAAATAAAAAGAAGAGGGAGTAATTCAGACATTTTTTGTTCCAGTCATCCTCTGGAGGGGATGTGTTAATTTCTTCCTTCCAGCAGTCATTCATAGGCAGGCTTGGTCAGGATGTTTCCTGTGATCTAAACAAAGGTATTTTGGCTAAATTATCTTTATCTGGGAGTCAGGGTTCCCAAAGATAGGCTATTATGCATTATTTCATCTTATAGGCAACATCCCATTAGTGATTAACTTGTAATAGAACATGAATGCTCTTCCTTATTAGAAAGGCACATTTGCATAACCTTTGTTATAGTATATTATTATATTCTATTTTTTCTTGTAAATTCAGAAATTTTATTTTATTTTTTAAATTAATTTTATTTTATTTAACTTTACAATATTGTATTGGTTTTGCCATATATCAAAATGAATCTGCCACAGGTATACATGTGTTCCCCATCCTGAACCCTCCTCCCTCCTCCATCCCTATACCATCCCTCTGGGTCATCCCAATGCACCAGCCCCAAGCACCCAGTATCATTATATTTATTATTGTTAACCTCTTACTGTATCTAATTTTATAATAAACTTTATCATAGATATGAATGTACAGGAAAAAACATGGTATGTATAGGGTTTTGTACTATAAGAAATTTCAGACATCCACTATAGGTCTGGAAACATATTTCTCACAGATAAGGGTGGATTATGATAGCTGTTTTGATACCATTAATATTATGTTCTACTACAATAAATGTCTTTAACAGATTGTGTATAGATTGATAATGCTAAGAATTGAAAAACTCTGAGTTTTTATGCTCTTATTTCCTTATGTATATGTTTTACTTCACATCGATTATGACTTTCTTATGTATACTTTTTTGGTCTGCTATACTTATCTAATTATTTGATTTTACTTATTCACTGTCTAATTTTAGAAGAGCCTCTTGATGAGGGCGAAAGTGGAGAGTGATAAAGCTGGCTTAAAACTCAACATTCAAAAAGCTAAGATCATGGCATCTGGTCCTATCACTTCATGGCAAATAGAAAGGGAAAAACTGGAAGCAGAGAGAGATTTTATTTTCCTGCACTTCAAAATCACTGTGGACGGTGATTGCAGCTATGAAATTAAAAGACACTTGCTCTTTGAAAGGAAAACTATAAGAAACCTATATGCTAAGTCACGTCAATCATGTCTGACTCTTTGCAACCCTAGGGACCATAGCCCACCAGTCTCCTCTGTCCATGGGATTCTCCAGAAAAGAGTACTGGACTTGGTTGCCATGCCCTTCCCCAGGGGATCTTCCTGACCCAGCAACTGAATAGACCTTTCTTACATTTCCTGAATTGGCTAGCGGTTTCTTTACCGATAGCGCAAGCAGGGATGTTATAAGAAACCTAGACAGGGTATGTAAAAGCAGAGACATCACTTTGCTGACAAAGGTCTGTATATTCAAAACTATGTTTTGTTTTTTTTTTTCCAGTAGTCATGTACAGATGTGAGAGTTGGACCATAAAAAATAAATAAATGAATAAATAAATAAAGCTGGGCACAGAAGAGTCGATGCTCTCGAACTATGGTGCTGGAGAAGACTCTTGAGAGTCCCTTGGACACCAAGAGATCAAGCCAGTCAATCCTAAAGGAAATCAACCCTGAAGGTTGGAAGGGCTGATTCCTTGGAAGGACTGATGCTTAAGCTCCAATACTTTGGCTACTTGATGCATAGGGCTGACTCATTGGAAAAGACGCTGATGCTGGGAAAGATGGAAGGCAAAAGGAGAAGAAAACAACAGAGGATGAGATGTTTAGATAGTGTCACCGACTCAATGGACGTGAATTTGAGCAAACTCCCTCCAGGAGATAGTCAAAGACAGGGAAGCCTGATGTGCTACAGTCCAGGGGGTCACAAAAAGTCAGACAGGACTTAGCAACTGAATAACAGCAACAACAAACAACCAGGGTCAGACTTTGGAGAATTTAATGATAGCTTTGAAATGTATTGCATGACTTCCAATTTAGTCTCTATTTATCTGTATCCTTATATAAAATATTGATCAGACTAGCTAGTGAACATATGTGTTCAGAGGATTCAATGAAACTACCCAAAAACATAGGCATGTCTGATAGGCTGAACGATGATTCCTTGATCACTGGAACCTCTGAATGCTACCTTACATGGCAAAAAGGACTTTGCAGAGGTGATTAAATTAAATATCTGGAGATGAGATTATGCAGGTAAAGCCTAAATGTATTAATAACTGCCCTTAAGAGAAAAACAGAGATTTGACCAGAGAAGAGAAGAAAGCAGAAATTGGAGTGAAGCAGCAGAAGTGAAGTAAAACCTGCAGCCAACAGAATCTGAACTAGACAAAGAATGCACGCATTTTCTTCTGGAGCCTCCTGAAGGAACCAGACCTTCTAAGGACATCAAAGCCCTTCTTCTTAAGATGTATTCACACAGCTGTCCACAAAATACGTATTCTTTCCATATACATCTTACAGATAAGGAAACTAAGTCTCAGCAAGGTTAAACAATTTGCCCAAAGTTGCCAAGCTAATTAGTAGAGGCCTTGACTTTCGAATGAAATTCGTAACTTACTCATTTCATTTTTTATATCTATTATAAAGCATGCTTATATATCTGTTTCATTTACCACATTTCAGGTTCCCTAATATCAGATACCATACCTACCTTCGACCTTAATATATGTCCTTAGTCCATGATGCATAAATCTTAGGCAAGCTTTCCCATTGTCATGTCTGTGAGGCCACTCGCAGTCTTTAAATGATGCCTCATTTTCTCTAAGGTCTCAGAATTTAAAAATTTTATGTTGGTATTAACATAGAATTTTAGGGTGAAATTTACTCAGATTTACTCGTATTTGTCATATCTAGACTTTTTTTTTTTTTTTTAATGGAGAAGGCAATGGCACCCCACTCCAGTACTCTTGCCTGGAAAATCCCATGGACGGAGGAACCTGGTGGGCTGCAGTCCAGGGGGTCACTAAGAGTCAGACACGACTGAGCAACTTCACTATGACTTTTCACTTTCATGCATTGGAGAAGGAAATGGCAACCCACTCCAGTGTTCTTGCCTAGAGAATCCCAGGGACGGGGGAGCCTGGTGGGCTGCCGTCTCTGGGGTCACAGAGTCGGACACGACTGAATCGACTTAGCAGCAGCAGCAGCAGCAGATTTTTTTATGTAGCAGAAAAAATGCTTTAAATTAAAAGAACACT
Source organism: Bos indicus (assembly GCF_029378745.1). Taxonomy (NCBI): domain Eukaryota; kingdom Metazoa; phylum Chordata; class Mammalia; order Artiodactyla; family Bovidae; genus Bos; species Bos indicus. The sequence goes on along the minus strand of NC_091780.1, from coordinate 52,914,527 downwards.
AACATCAAGCCAGACAACTTGAGTTCAAGTTCTGTTTCTACTACTGTTATTGTTGCTATTGTTCAGTTGCCAAGTCATGTCTGACTCATTTCGACCCCATGGACTGCAGCACACCAGGCTCCTCTGTCCTCCACTGTCTCCCAGAGTTTGTTCAAATTCATGTCCACTGAGTTGGGACTGCTAATAAGTTCTATTTCCAATTTATTTCTCTTTTAGATGATGATAATTATACCTTCCTCAATACTTCATTGTAAAAACTATTGAAAAATGTGAAAGAAAATATCGAGGATGCATTCTGATAAATATTTATGAAAAGTGTAAGTTTCTCTCTCCAGGGACAACATATATGAAATCAGGAATTTTAATTAATTTTGTGCTTTGTTTAGAAACTATTCTACCACCTTCTCTTGCTATTAGCTCATATACTTTTATTTCTTTTTTGTTTTTCTGAGACTACCACTGGCATTTTTTCTTCATATTTATGTTAAAAATCCATCAATTTTTAAAATTATTTATGTATAAAATTCATAATTTCTTCATTAATTTTTTCAAAGAACTGATTAAAAGATATTCTCTAGAAAGCATTGAGTTTAGGGATGGTATTAAACATTTTTCTCTCAACGCTGTTATTCCGTAGAGTTACAGGAGCTAATATTGGAAAGAAAACATTTGTAATTGACAGACTATCAGTTGTGTTACTTATTTGAGGAACCAAGTAAGAAAAGTGGCTTTCTTTAAAACATAGTCACAATGTATATGCCCTTATTGTTCTTGAAGACTATATTATGGCTATATGACCTCTCATTACTACTGGCATTTTCAAAGTAAATGTCAGAATTATACTTCAGAGAAAACCCAGTGTGCCATGTCACTTTCTATATTATAGGTTTGTCAACCATGAGATCATCATCACCGCAGCTTATGATATAGAAAAGGTAAATGTGACTCTCTGTATTAATTACTTTGCACATGTACTCAAAAGAACAGATGTCATAGTATAATTTCGCTATTATAGATTTGGACTCTTTTGCTATACAGCTTCTTAATATGTACATCTCAATTTTTTTTGAGAAAAAAATCTCGATTTTTTTATTTTAATAAGTTTTAACTAAAAAGTCATTGCTAATACCAAAATAATTCATGATTAGGAATTTAATGTTCAATGATTTAGAAATTTAAAATGTCTGAAATAATTTCTAAAAGGCAGAGAATAGAAGGCACAATTCAATTCTCCTGTGAAGCAGTTAGCATGACTCTCTTTTATGATCACCAGTTATATTGCACCCTTGACTGACCTCAGTCTTAGGTGATAAAAGCAAGTGTCTTGCAGTTTAAGTTGCATAAGATCAAAATCACACCCGGTATGTATTATTCACTCACTCCTTCAGACACCTCTAGAGTTTCTTAGCTGAAGTAAATTTCAACAACAAAATCAGCAACTGTAAAATATAGGTGTCAGCCTGACTTTAGCCTCCAATATTTTCCATTCAGTTCAGTACAGTTGCCCACTCATGTCTGACTCTTTGGGACCCCATGGACTGCAGCATGCCAGACTTTCCTGTCTTTCACCAACTCCCAGAGGTTGCTCAAGTTAATGTCCATCGAGTCGGTGATGCCATCCAACCATTTCATCCTCTGTCATCCCCTTCTCCTCCTGCCTTCCATCTTTCCCAGCATCAAGGTCTTTTCTAATGGAGTCAGTTCTTCATATCAAGTAGGCAAATTAATGGGGCTTCAACTTCAGCATTAGTCTTTCCAATGAATATTCACAACTGATTTCCTTCAGGATTGCCTGGTTTGATCTTCTTGCAGTCCAAGGGATGCTCAAGAGTATTCTCCAACATCACAGTTCATCAGAATCAAATCTTTTGATGCTTCCCCCCCCCCCAAATAAATTATGTCACAGTTTCCATTGTTTCCCCATCGATTTGTCATGAAGTGATGGCACCAGATGCCATGATCTTAGTATTTTGAAGGCTGAATTTTCAGCCAACTTTTTCACTCTCCTCTTTCACTTTCATCAAGAGGCTCTTTAGTTCTTCACTTTCAGCCATAATGGTGGTGTCATGCATTTCTGAGGTCATTGATATTTCTCCTGGCAATCTTGATTTCAGCTTGTACTTCATGCACCCTGGCATTTTACATGATGTACTCTGCATATAAGACTTCCCTAGTGGCTCAAATGGTAAAGCATCTACCTCCAATGAGGGAGACCTGAGTTCGATCCCTGGGTTGGGAAGATCCCCTGGAGAAGGAAATGGCAACCTACTCCAGTACCCTTGCCTGGAAAATCCCATGGATGGAGGAGCCTGGTAGGCTACAGTCCCTGGGGTTGCAAAGAGTCGGACACAACTGAGCAACTTCACTTATGACTCTGCATATAAGTTAAATAAGTAGGCTGAGAATATATAATCTTGATGAACTTCTTTCCCAATTTGGAACCACTCTGTTGTTCCATGTCCAGTACTAACTGTTGCTTCTTGACCTATATACAGATTTCTCAGGGGACAGATCAGGTAGTCTGGTATTCCCATCTCCTGAAGAATTTTCCACAGTTTGTTGTGATCCACACAGTTAAAGGCTTTGGCGTGGTCAGTAAAGCAGGAGTAGACATTTTTCAGAAATTCTCTTGCTTTTTCTGTGATCCAACGGATGTTGGCAATTTGTTCCCTGGTTCCTCTGCCTTTTCTAAATCCTGCTTGAACATCTGGAAGTTCTCAGTTCACATACTGTTGAAGCCTCACTAGAAGAATTTTGAGCATTACTTTACTAGCATGTGAGATGCGTATAATTGTGGGGTACATAAACATTCTTTCTCATTGCCTTTCCTTGGGATTGGAATGAAAACTGATGTTTTCCAGTCCTGTGGCCACTGCTGAGTTTTCCAAATTTGCTGGCATATTGAGTGCAGCACTTTCATGGCATCATCTTTTAGGATTTGAAATAGCTCAACTGGAATTCCATCACCTCCACTAGCTTTGTTCATAGTGATGCTTCCTAAGGCCCACTTGACTTTGCATTCCAGGATGCCTGGCTCTCGGTGAGTGATCACACTATTGTGGTTATCTGGGTCATGAAGATCTTTTACTGTATAGTCCTTCTGTGTATTCTTGCCACCTCTTTTTAATATCCTCTGCTTCTGTTAGGTCCAAACCATTTCTGTCCTTAATTGTGCCCATCCTTGCATGAAATGTTCCCTTGGTATCTCTAATTTTCTTGAAGAGATCCCTAGTCTTTTCCATTCTGTTGTTTTCCTCTATTTCTTTGCGTTGATCAATTAAGAAGGCTTTTTTAAAAGTCTCTCCTTGCTATTCCATTAGCACAAATTAATTTGTCTGCTTAGCAAGATGTCAAGAGAGAGAACATCAGTTTAATGTCTACCAAAACTCAGCTACCATACCTCTAGTTGCATCTCTCTTCTTCAATCTCCACAGCTATACAATGAGCCAGAAAAAATTATTTTCATTTTAAGAAAGAGTAATTGAGGTTCATTTCTGATAAGAATCAACTCCTTAAAATGTGCAGAGCTGAGGATTTAAATCTAGATAATTAAGATATCAAAATATATGATGTTTGGTGCAGGCTAATGGAAATACATAATACAGTCATAAATTTTAGTAGTAAGTTAAAATATGAGGGAAGAAAAAAATAAATAAATAAAATATGAGGGAGGAATGTGTCCTGAGAAGATAACTCCCAATAGCTAGGAAGCCAAAGGAACCTCTAGTCTCAAATTGTTACCTAAGACTTCATCTAGTTAATTCAGAAAGAAAATAAGGAAATAATAGTATGTCAATATATAAATAGAAAGAATGAAAAAAAGACGAATGGAGAAAGGAAAGGAATAATAAAACAGAGGAGAAAAATTTACAATCTCTCTCTATATATATGTGTGTGTGTGTGTGTGTATACAGGTTATGTAGTGTTTATATATAGGTTATGTATATATAGGTTATGTAGATAAGTTTGTTATTTTAATGAATTACTCATTTCCTTATATTTTGCAAAGTACAAAAATACTTGTTTAAAAAAAAATACTTGTTTTTACTTATTATCTCCTAGTTTGATGTGTCTTGATCACTGTTTCCTGTACAATGTCAGGAACCTTCATCAACAGTTTTTCAGGCACTCTATCAGATCTAGTCCCTGGATTCTATTTGTCACTTCCACTCTATAATCATAGGGATTTGATTTAGGTCATACCTGAATGGTCTAGTGGTTTTCCCTACTTTCTTCAATTTAAGTCTGAATTTGGCAATAAGGTGTTCATGAGCTGAGCCACAGTCAGCTCCTAGTCTTGTTTTTACTGACTGTATAGAGCTTCCTCATCCTTGGCTACAAAGAATATAATCAATCTGATTTCAGTATTGACCCACTGGTGATGTCCATGTGTAGAGCTTTCTTTTATGTTGTTGGAAGAGGGTGTTTGCTATAACCAGTGTGTTCTCTTGGCAAAACTCTGTTAGCCTTTGCCCTGCTTCATTTTGTATTCCAAGGCCAAATTTGCCTGTTACTCCAGGTGTTTCTTGACTTCCTACTTTTGCATTCTAGTAACCTGTGATGAAAAGGAAATCTTTTTTGGGTGTTAGTTCTAGAAGGTCTTATAGGTCTTCATAGAACTGTTTCAATTCAGCTTCTGCATTAGTGGTTGGGCCATAGACATGGATTACTGTGATATTGAATGGTTTGCCTTGGAAACGAACAGAGATCAATCTGTCATTTTTGAGATTGCACCCCTGTACCACATTTTGCCTCTTTCATTGACTATGATGGCTACTCCATTTCCTCTAAGGGATTCTTCCCTACAGTAGTAGATACAATGGTCATCTGAGTTAAATTCACCCATTTCAGTCCATTCTAGTTCACTGATTCCTAAAATGTCAATGTTCACCCTTGCCATCTCCTGTTTGACCACTTCCTATTTACCTTGATTCAGGGACCTAGCATTCCAGGTTCCTATGCAATACTTTTCTTTATAGCATTGGGGTTTACTTCCATCATTGGTCACATCCACAACTGGGTATTATTTTCACTTTGGCTCTGTCTCTTCATTCTTTCTGGAGTTATTTCTTCACTCTTCTCCAGTAGCATATTGGGCACCTACAGACATGGGGACTTCATCTTCCAGTGTCCTATTGTTTTGCTTTTTCATACTGTTCATTGGGTTCTCAAGGCAAGAATATTGAAGTGGTTTGCCATTCCCTTCTCCAGTGGACCAAGTTTTGTCAGAACTCTCCACCATGACCTGTCCATCTTGGGTGGCCTACACAGCATGGTTCGTAGTTTCAGTTAGACAAGACTGTAATCCATGTGATCAGTTTTATTAGTTACCTGTTATTGTGGTTTCCTTTCTTTTTGCCTTTTAGGGATAAGGAAAATAAGCTTATGAAATTTTCCTAATGGGAGAGACTGACTGTGGGGGAATCTGGGTCTTGTTCTGATGGCAGGGCCATGTTCAGTAAATCTTTAATCCAATTTTCTGTTGAAAGGTGGGGCTGTGTTCCCTCCCTGTTTTTTGACCTGATACCAAACTGTTGAGGAGGTAATGAAGATTCTTTCAAAAGATCTTGTGCAAGCACTGTTTTGTTCAGCGCCCTTGACCCTTAGTAGAACACTGTCAACCCAGGCCTCCACCGGAGACTACTGGACACTCACAGGCACATCTAAGTCAGTCTCTTCTGGGGGTCACTGCTCCTTTCTCCTGGGTCCTGGTGCACACAAAGTTTTGCTTGCACCCACTAAGAGTCTGTTTACCCAGCCCCTAAGTTCTGTAATTCAATCCCACTGGCCTCCAAAGTCAATTTCTCTGGGTGTCTCAGTCCTTTTGCCAGATGCCCAGGTTGGTAAATCTTTTGTGGGTCCTAGAACATTCTTAACAATGCGGGGATTTAATTGGTATAATTGTTCTGCAGTTTGTGCAAGTTTCATCAAGACCATCCCAAAGAGAAAGAAATGCAAAAAGGGATAATGGTTGTCTGAGGAGGCCTTACAAATAGCTGAGAAAATAAAAGAAGCTAAAGACAAGGGAGAAAAGGAAAGATATACCCATCTGAATGCAGAGTTCCAAAGAATAACAAGGAGTGATAAGAAAGCCTTCCTCAATGATCAATGCAAAGAAAGAGGAAAACAACAGAGTGGGACAGACTAGTGATCTCTTCAAGAAAATTAGAGATACTAAGGCAACATTTCATGAAAATATATGCACAACACAATAGAGAAACAGTATGGACCTAATAGAAGCAGAAGACATTAAGTAGATGTGGCAAGAATCCACAGAAGAACTATACAAAAAAGATCTTCATGACCCAGATAATAACAATGGTGTGATCACTCACCTACAGCCAGACATCCTGGAGTGGGAAGTTAAGTGGGCCTTAGGAAGCATCACTAAAAACAAAGCTAGTGGGATGATGGATTTCCAATTATTTCAAATCCTAAAAGATGATTCTGTAAGGGTGCTGCACTCAATATGTCAGCAAATTTGGAAAACTCAGCAGTGGCCACAGGACTGGAAAAGGTCAGTTTTCATTCCAATCCCAAAGAAAGGAAATGCCAAAAAATGCTCCAACTACTTCACAGTTGCAATCATCTCACATGCTAGCAAAGTAATGCTCAAAATTCTCCAAGCCAGGCTTCAACAGTATGTGAACTGAGAACTTCCAGATGTTCAAGCTGGATTTAGAAAAGGCAGAGGAACATAAATCAAATTGCCAACATCCATTGGATCATAGAAAAAGCAAGAGAGTTCCAGAAAAACATCTACTTCTGTTTTCTTGACTAAGCCAAAGCCTTTGACTGTGTTGATCTCAACAAACTGTGGAAAATTCTTCAAGAGATGGGAATACCAGACCACCTTACCTGCCTCCTGAGAAATCTGTATGCTGTCAAGAAACAACACTTAGAACTGGACATGGAAAAACAGAGTGGTTCTAAACTGGAAAAGGAGTTTGCCAAGGCTGTATATTGTCAACCTGCTTATTTAACTTACACACAGAGTACATCTTGCAAATTACTGGGCTGAATGAATCACAATCTGGAATGAAGATTGCTGGAAGAAATATCAATAACCTCAGATTTGCAGATCACACCACCCTTATGGCAGAAAGCAAAGAACTAAAGAGCCTCTGATGAAAGTGAAAGAGGAGATTGAAAAAGTTGACTTAAAACTCAACATTCAAAGAACCAAGATCATGGCATCCGGTCCTATCACTTCATGACAAGTAGATGGGGAAACAATGGAAACAGTGAGAGACTTTATATTCTTGGCCTCCAAAATCACTGTAGATGATGACCCCAGCCATGAAATTAAAAGACACTTGCTCCTTGGAAGAAAAGTTATGACCAACCTAGACAACATATTGACAAGCAGAGACATTACTTTGCCAACAAAAGTCTGTCTAGTCAAAGCTATGTTTTTTCCAGTAGACATGGATGAATGTGAGAATTGGACTATAAGCAGAGCTGAGTGCCTAAGAATTGATGCTTTTGAACTGTGGTGTTGGAGAAGACTCTTGAGAGTCCTTTGGACTGCAAGGAGATCAAACCAGTCAATCCTAAAGCAAATCCACCCTGAACATTCATTGGAAGGACTGATGCTGAAGCTGAAGCTCCATTACTTTGGCCACGTGATACAAACAGCCAGCTCATTAGAAAAGATCCTGATTCTGGGAAAGGTTGCAGGAAGGAGGAGAAGGGGATGACAAAGTTTAAGATGACTAGATGGCATCACTGATTCTAAGAACATGAGTTTGAGCAAGCTCTGGGAGTTGGTGATGGTCAGGGAAGCCTGGCGTACTGCAGTCCATGGAGTCACAAAGAGATGGACACACTGAGTAACTAAACTGAGTTTGAGATGTTCTTGTTTCATTTAGATCCTGTGTATGTGTATATATATATATATATTCATATACATATATATCTATAGATTTAGTTCAAGAATAAATCTCATCAGAAACTGTATAAATCAGAAATGACTCTGAGTGTTATATTTTGACTTGATTATCTTTTCTTGCTTTTGCAATTCCATAAAATTTTTAAATATATATATAATATATTAAATAAAGCAGTAGTTCTTATAATTATATTTAATTTATATATATATGTATATCTGTCATAATGTTTAAGTAGTCAATAAAAATGTAGTGTTTAATTTTTTGCTTATAGAACAGCTACATTATCACTTGGTTCTTCAGCTATGAAAGAAAAATTATGAGGAGCGTATATGAAATAGTCTTCTTTTACTTTGCATTACACATACTTTGAAAAAACCCTGATTCTGGGAAAGATTGAAGACAGGAGGAGAAGGGGAGGACAGAACATGAAATGGCTGCATGGCATCACCAACTCAACAGACATGAGTTTCAGTAAACTCCAGGAGTTGGTGATGGACAGGAGGCGTGGCGTGCTGCAGTCCATGGGGTCTCAAAGAGTCGGACATGACTGAGTGACTGAACTGAGCTGAACTAAACATATAATTATAACAGTAATCTAATAATCATTTTGAAGTTTAAAGGAATTTTTTATCCTGAAAAGAAAACATAGTGAAAAATATATTTTAGTGATGTATCTTCTCACATTGATATACATGTGGCTACCCTATATACAAAAAGGAAATAACCACATTTTTATTGACTACTTAGACATTTCAATCAGATCAGATCAGTCGCTCAGTCATGTCCGACTCTTTGCAAGCCCATGACTTGCAGCACGCCAGGCCTCCCTGACCATCACCAACTCCCGGAGTTCACTCAGACTCATGTCCATCGAGTCAGTGATGCTATCCAGCCATCTCATCCTCTGTCGTCCACTTCTCTTGCCCCCAATTCCTCCCAGCATCAGAGTCTTTTCCAGTGAGTCAACTCTTCACATGAAGTGGCCAAAGTACTGGAGTTTGAGCTTTAGCATCATTCCTTCCAAAGAAATCCCAGGGCCGATCTCCTTCAGAATGGACTGGTTGGATCTCCTTGCAGTCAAAGGGATTCTCAAGAGTCTTCTCCCACACCACAGTTCAAAAGCATCAATTGTTCGGTGCTCAGCCTTCTTCACAGTCCAACTCTCACATCCATACATGACCACAGGAAAAACCATAGCCTTGATTAGACGGACCTTTGTTGACAAAGTAATGTCTCTGCTTTTGAATATGTTATCTAGGTTGGTCATAATTTTCCTTCCAAGCAGTAAGTGTCTTTTAATTTCATGGCTGCAGTCACCATCTGCAGTGATTTTGGAGCCCAGAAAAATGAAGTCTGACACTGTTTCCACTGTTTCCCCATCTATTTCCTATGAAGTGATGGGACCAGATGCCATGATCTTCGTTTTCTGAATGTTGAGCTTTAAGCCAACTTTTTCACTCTCCACTTTCACCTTCATCAAGAGGCTTTTTAGTTCCTCTTCACTTTCTGCCATAAGGGTGGTGTCATCTGCATATCTGAGGTTATTGATATTTCTCCCGGCAATCTTGATTCCAGCTTGTGTTTCTTCCAGTCCAGCATTTCTCATGATGTACTCTGCATATAAGTTAAATAAACAGGGTGACAATATATAGCCTTGATGTACTCCTTTTCCTATTTGGAACCAGTCTGTTGTTCCATGTCCAGTTCTAACTGTTGCTTCCTGACCTGCATACAAATTTCTCAAGAGGCAGATCAGGTGGTCTGGTATTCCCATCTCTTTCAGAATTTTCCACAGTTTATTGTGATCCACACAGTCAAAGGCTTTGACCTAGTCAATAAAGCAAAAATAGATGTCTTTCTGGAACTGTCTTGCTTTTTCCATGATCCATCGGATGTTGGCAATTTGATCTCTGGTTCCTCTGCCTTTTCTAAAACCAGCTTAAACATCAGGAAGTTCACGGTTCACATGTTGCTGAAGCCTGGCTTGGAGAATTTTAAGCATTACTTTACCAGTGTGTGAGATGAGTGCAATTGTGTGGTAGTTTGAGCATTCTTTGGCCTGCCTTTATTTGGGATTGGAATAAAAAACTGACCTTTTCCAGTCCTGTGGCCACTGCTGAGTTTTCCAAATTTGCTGGCATATTGAGTGCAGCACTTTCACAGCAGCATCATTTAGGATTTGAAATAGCTCAACTGGAATTCCATCACCTCCACTACCTTTGTTTGTAGTGATGCTTTCTAAGGCCCACTTGACTTCACATTCCAGGATGTCTGGCTCTAGATCAGTGATCACACCATCATGATTATCTGGGTCATGAAGATCTTTTTTGTACAGTTTTTCTGTGTATTCTTGCCATCTCTTCTTAATACCTTCTGCTTCTGTTAGGTCCATACCATTTCTGTCCTTTATCGAGCCCATCTTTGCATGAAATGTTCCTTTGGTATCTCTGATTTTCTTGAAGAGATCTCTAGTCTTTCCCATTCTGTTGTTTTCCTCTATTTCTTTGCCTTGATTACTGAAGAAGGCTTTCTTATCTCTTCTTGCTATTCTTTGGAACTCTGCATTCAGATGTTTATATCTTTGCTTTTCGCTTCTCTTCTTTTCACAGCTATTTGTAAGGCCTCCTCAGACAGCCATTTTGCTTTTTTGCATTTCTTTTCCATGGGGATGGTCTTGATCCCTGTCTCCTGTACAATGTCATGAACCTCAGTCCATAGCTCATCAGGCACTCTATCTATCAGATCTAGGCCCTTAAATCTATTTCTCACTTCCACTGTATAATCATAAGGGATTTGATATAGGTCATACCTGAATGGTCTAGTGGTTTTCCCTGCTTTCTTCAATTTAAGTCTGATTTTGGCAATAAGGAGTTCATGGTCTGAGCCACAGTCAGCTCCTGGTCTTGTTTTTGTATATATTGGTAGACATTTCAATAGATATACCAATATATACATATATATTCTGATTAATTTCAATTATGAACACTTCATTGCTTTACCTAGCGGATATGCAATTTGTCACCTTTGCTCTGAAACACTGTGTACATGTGGTTTCTTTTGAGTAATTTAATTGAGAAGTATCCTCGAGAGAGGATTTGCTCGTCTCAGACATCAGGATATTTCCAGATAGACTGATATTGAGGAAAGTTATGAAGAAACATAGTAATTATCCATTGGAATTATCATAAGGATTTTCTAGCACATGTAATGCTTATTATGGTTCTTGATTTTAAAATAATAAAAGTTTCCCTTTCTTGTATTCTCTGTTGCCTTTCAAGCCAGAGTGTGATCCAGGATTCTGGTTCCCCAAAATGTAAAGATGTCAGTTTACTTTACCTACAAATTTATTCCTGTTAAGTAGTGAATTCAAGCTCTTGTCCTAGAAGCAGAATGTTAATTAGTATGTTTGTACTAGATAATAGGATATAGTGGAATCTGGACTGATTTCAAAATGTTCTAAAACACATAGAACATGCTTTAGATTGCTGAGAAAGATTAAGGGCAAGAGAAGAAGCAGGTGACAGAGGATGAAGTGGTTGGATGTCATCACTGACTCAATGAATATGAGTTTAAGCAAACTCTGGGACATCGTGAAATCAGGGAAGCCTGGTGTGCTGCAGTTCATGTAGTCACAAAGAGTCAGACAGGACTTAGCAACTGAACAACAGTAACAATACTTTAGATTGCTTATCCTCTGTTGACTTTTTTTGTTACATACTATGTATCAATTAGGAAAGATCAGTTCATGCTCAAATAACAAACAACAACAAACCTGAATTTATAGTCCATGACACTATAAAAAGAAAGATGTGTTTATTTGTGCCAAATATCCATCAGAAGTTGGCTGGAAACTCTGCTCATCATAATCTTAAAGAAATTAGGCTGACCAAGGTTCAATTTTCAAATGTACTTCCATGACCACTGAGTTAGAAGGATGAAGATACGGTGGATCTAAAAGTTTCAACTCGGAAGTGATACACATCACTTCACTTCTGTACATTTTATTGTCCAAAACAAATTATGTGATGTTATTTAATCCAAGTGGCTGAGGATATGCAATCATATGAGAGTCCAAAATGGAAATGAATATTTGGTGAATCAGATCAGATCAGATCAGATCAGTCGCTCAGTCGTGTCCGACTCTCTTTGCGACCCCGTGAATCGCAGCACGCCAGGCCTCCCTGTCCATCACCAATTCCCAGAGTTATAGGGCCAGTGAATACACATAGTGCATTGGTTATTTCTTTAAGGAGTTTTCAGTTTCTCATAATCTCTGAATACATCCTGCTGTTATATGAGTTACAAATATTTATTTAAATTCAACCGTTTATCTTTTCATTTTACAAATAATATTTTCTGTGCATGTGGAAGTATTTTTGTATTCAATATGTAATGGCTTCTGATTTGTGGACTATTATTGGAAAGGTCTCCCCTACTCTAGAGTTAAAATATATGTTTCTGTAGTAAAAATAAGAGATCTTCTATGCTTTTTTACTTGAAAAAATAACTATAAATTCGATGAATTAAGAGTGTGTTTCTATGTGATCCAGCCATTTTACTTCTGGATATATACACAAAAATCAGTAAAGGAAGTTACCTCAACAGGTTTGTGCACTCATATACATTGCATCATTATTCACAGTACTCAAATTCTGGCAGCAGCCCAAGTGATTATTAACAAGATTAATGGATAAGAAAAACGTGATATATAAATCTTTAGCCTTAAAAATGGAAATTTTGATACATGCTGCAACACTGAAGACATTAAGTGAAGTTAACTGAAGACATTAACTAAGTGAAATCTTAACCACAAAAGGACAAATATTGTATTACCCATATAAGGTTTCTAGAGATGAAAATTAGAATGGTGGTTGGCAGGGGTTAGAGAAAGGGCTGAAAGGGCTGTTAGTGTTTAATGGATACAGAGTTTTAGTTGGGAAAGATGAAAAGCTTCTGCTGGTGAATACTGGTAATGCTTGCAAAACAATGTGAATGTACTTAGTACCACAAAATTGTACATGTAAACAGTTAAAATTAAATTTCCTTCTCTCTGGAGAGGGAAATGGCAATCCACTTCAGCATTCTTGCCTGGAAAATCCCAAGGACAGAAAAAGCCAGGCGGGCTACAGTCAATGGGGTCACAAAGAGTCAGACACAACTGAGCATGCACACATATTTTACCACCAAAAAAAAAAAAATCAATCAAACAAAAAAACCAAGAAGGAACATCTCTGATGAAGTTGCCAAGTCCCATATCAGTAGGCAAATTGTATTTTAAGGTATTAGAGCCTCTGATGCTAATGCAGATTGATGTGAAATACAATCAAGTAAAAACCCTCAAATGTTCATACATCACTTCAAGTCATGAATGTCCTCTATTTATGGAGGGGGTTTGGATTTCTCTTGCTGTTGATATTGTATTGGGTATAGGCAGTTTTTGTTTCAACCAAAAATAATGGAATTATGAAATTTCCAAAACAGCTCCCCCCCCCCAAAAAAAAATAGATATCGTTTTCTGTTGATGACATTTGGGTTTGACTTTTCAAAGAATTGTTAAAATGTTGTCTTACACATTGAAGCAAATAATCCAATTTACAGTTCTTCAAAGAACCATGTTGAAATGTAATAAAAATATATTAATAATTCTGAGTCAAATGGAATGCCGCTGTTCCCTTTTCTTTCTCTTGTTTCAATAACAGGTGTTCTGGACTATTTCCAAGCTTGATCATTCCCTCTCTATTAGTATTCATCATATCATATATTTAATAGGAAAATAATAATAACAGCTGATATTTCTGGAATGTTGAGTACTTGTCAAATAAAATATGTAGGCTATTATGATCATTACCTCAAATGAACCCAATATAGATAGTCATGCATCATTCTTTTGAGTAGGAAATTGAGGCCTACATAGAATGAAAAAAAAAAACAAAAACTGGCTGATATCATTTGAGATCAATCTGAGAGAGAGACCGAATTTAATTCTCTGTAAGTATGTTTGTGTGTGTGTGTGCACAAGTCTGCTCTTAAGCAAATGTTTGTATTGTGAATCAATAACAATTCTAGGTTTTCATGACCAGGCTTTTCTCTTCTCTAGGGAAAATCTCAAGTCTGACATTTTAAAATTATCTTCTTTTCCATGTGTGAAAAAAGACTGTAACTGTTGATTTTTAGGATGGACTGATGTACATAGTTCTCAAGGTATTTTGGTAAGAATGTTATTAATATATTCATTGGCAAAGACATCACTTCTTAAGAGACTCTGGATATTGGTCTCAATGTTCTAGTTTATAGATGAGTGTCAGAATAAAGGTAGTAAAAACTCCTCTATGCTAGTTTCACCTGACATTTTCTATCCTGAACTCTAATATAACAAAAACCAATATTCATATTCTAACAATAATAAACTACCTTTCATAACAACTTGCGTTCATAACTTAGCCACTTGACACCTGTTACAGAAGTGTACACTTTAAAATACACTTAAAATTGCACATTGTAATTTGGCATTTTTAACAAAGAGGACTTTTTAAATAGCATGAAAAATGCTTGAAGAGAAATGATTATCCATATCTGAAAAATTACTGCTTGTTTGATTTAAATTAGGGATATTAAAAACTATCAGTAACAATGTGGCAATATTGAGCAATAAGTGTTTAGCTCTATACATCAGGTAGAAAAAAGTACATCATGAATACATAAGGATTACTATGTTACCCCGTATGAAAAAGCAACTGATTACTAATATAATTGCAATAAATCCTGATTTTAGAGAGCAGATTGCTATCTTCAATAAGGAGTATAAATGTTTAAGTCACTGGAAAAATGTAACCTCCTATTTTATATTCAACTCATTTTCCATTCATCAATCTTAAGTAAATTTTATTTTTATGAACATTTCACTGAGGTCTACTAATTTTCTAAGTGGACGGATAAAAATAAGTTTAACTGCATGACAGAGGACCAAAGCTCCAAGTGACAGTAAATTAACCATATTCATGCCTTTCCATAGAGTAATTTATCAACCTTTTGCCGAGCATTTTCTCTGAAATGAAATGCAATAGTTTCATATCCGTACTACACAGAAAAAATGGTGAATTATTCAACAGCTCTCTTAATAATATCAAATGTTTTTGTTTTGATATTTTTTTCCTTCGGCTTTTATACATAAGTTGCAATACTTTAAGAGCAAACCAAGTAACTACTCAAATTACTGCATATCTGTTTACATACATGATATACATTACATATATCTGTGTATATAATTTATCCATATAAAATGTATTGCTGCTGCTGCTGCTAAGTCACATCAGTCGTGTCTGACTCTGTGCGACCCCATAGACGGCAGCCCAACAGGCTTCTCTGTCCCTGGGATTCTCCAGGCAAGAATACTGGAGTGGGTTGCCATTTCCTTCTCCAATGCATGAAAGTGAAAAGTGAAAGTGAAGTCATTCAGTCGTGTCCGACTCTTAGCGACCCCGTGGATTATAGCCTACCAGGCTCCTCCATCCATGGGATTCTCGAGGCAAGAGTACTGGAGTGGGTTGCCGTTGCCTTCTCCAAAAATGTATTGATAGATGGACAAATAGAATGAAGGCTGAGGTCCCACAGGTAATAATCTCATAATCTTTTAAGGTATCTGCTGAACTCCATATTTTATTTTACTGTTTTATTCTGATATTAAATTAACTTTGTTCCATACAAATTCAACTGCAAATAGAAATCAATCCAGTTATATTAAAATCAGAGTAAAATAGAAGTTCCTACATTCTGTTTGTATACTAAAACTGGAATACTATTACTAATGCTTTTGACCACAAATTGTATCAAGACCTTCAAAATATTCTATTTTTTTAATCTGACAATTTACTTTAGGTATTCTATAGTAAGGAAATAAAATCAAATAAAAAATTACAGAAAAGCGCTATGAATGATAAAGTATTATATATCATATTATATTATTATCTATCATATATTATATATGAATGACATATATTATTATCCATATTATGTTGTTAAAATAGTGAAAAAATTGAAAGTGACACAAACATCCAAATATATGGCATGATGAAGCCACTAATAGAGAATTAATAAATTAATGCTATATAGCCAAAGGAATTATGTAAGTAATTGGTAATAAGCTGGAAATTATTTTGTGCACAAAGCACATAATTGAGAAACAGAGAGCACAAAATATTGACTTCATCTTTTGAGCAATATTGCTATTGTTACTGTTCCATCACTAATGATAATACTATGTATTCTAAAGAACTTTAATTTTCTCTCTAAACTATTCACTGGAGAATCCCTGATTTAGTTTTATTCTGAGAGATAAAATGTGTGCCTCCCTTTCTTTTAATAAAATACATATTTAATATTAAAATTTTATAGAAATTTTCAGTTACCTTTATCATTCTGAAGGAATATCTTTCCATGTTTTTTTACTGAGACATCTTTTTTATTAGAAAATATCACAGTAGGTATCATTTCATCAAATTTTCCTTCCCAGTATCTATCAATATATTTGTAGCTGTCATTATCAATTGAGGTGTGGGCAGTTCAGTCTCGGATGAATCATGTGGCAATGTCCTGAGATATTTTTGGTTATCATCACATATGATTCTGTTGCTGGTGGATAAAGGCTTACAGGCATCCCACAGTGAAAAGGACAACCAGTCCCTGGCTACAAATAAGGAAGTATCTAGCCCAATATCAACAGTGTCAAGGTGAAAGAATACTAATTTATAATTTCATTATTTAGCATTTTTTAACAAAAGTATGTTGATGTATGGCAAAACCAATAAAATATTGTAAAGTAATTAACCTCCAATTTAAATAAATAAATTTATATTAAAAATAAAAAGAAGAAAGAAAGAAAAAAAGTAAATAGGACAGAATCTGGCTAATTTATAAAGTTAGGAAATGACTTTTTGATCTATGGGATGCAGAATGGATGTTGTATTGGCAGGCATGAAAACATTCTTCTAATTATACATCTTCATCCGAGCTCTTGGGTGACCTAGTACATTGTTAGTGAGCAGTAATATTTTGAAAGAATCCTTTTCTATTTTTTTTCTGAGCAGTAGATCTAAATAGTGGGCATAAAATGTGCAGTAACCATGCTGTAAACAGATGTGCTGGCATCAAGGCTTTGCTGTTCATTTACAGTGCACAAGCACAAGATTTAGCACAGTTCTTAAGACCCTAGGATTTTTAGAATGTTGACGGAACACTGACTTCAAACTTCATGTTGCAAGCTGCATTAACCCCTAACAAGAGAATCAGCCTGTCCTAACTTTGAGGCCAGACATTGACTTATCCTCTCCTGCTATGAAAATTCTACTTGGCATCTTCTTTCAATAGAAAGCTGTTTCATATGCATGGAAAATCTCTTGTTTAGTGCAGCCACTTTCATTGATTATTTTAGCTAGATCTTGTGGATAACTTGCTACAGATCCTACATCAGCACTTGCTGCTTTACCTTCTACTTTTTTGTTGTGGAGGTGGATTCTTTCATTAAATCTTAAGAACCAACATCTGCTAACTTCAAACTTTTCTCTGCAGCTTTTTCACCTCTCTCAGCTTGCCTAGAATTGATGAGAGTCAGGGCCTTGCCTAGATTAGGTTGACTTGAGGGAATATGGCTGGTTTGATCTTCCTCCTCCTTATCAGCATTAAAGCTGTTTGGCTTTCCTATCATTCATGTGTGTTCACTGGAGCTGCACTTGTAAGATCCTTCAATAGCTGTTTTCTTGGCATTCACAACACGGTGTATACTGTTATATTTGGCACAAGAGGCCTGGTTGTAGGCCTGTCTTGATTTTTGACATGCCTTCTTAACTAAGCTTAATCGTCTCTAGATTTTGATTTAAAGTGAGAGACATGTGATTCTTCTTTCACTTGAACACACAGAAGTCATTGTTGTGTCCCAGGAAATAGGGCTAAGGAGAGGGAGAAAGATATGCGAATGCTGGTCAATGGAGCAGTCAGAACACACACAGTATTTATCATAGGTGACACCTCAAAGTAATACAGATTACCATAAAATATAATAGTAATGAGTAAGTTTGAAATATGGTGAGAATTACTAAAATATGACACAAAAACAAGAACTGAGCAAATGCTTTTGAAAAATTGCACCAACAGACCTTCTCAGTACAAGACTGCCAAAAAAATCTTCAATTTTAAACAAGGCAATATCTGCAAAGCTCAATAAAGCAAAGCACATTAAAACAAAGTATGCCTGTATCCTTTTTTTCTGCCATATATGCCAGGTGAATTCTTCCCCTTAATGCTTTCCTCTCAAATAAAGTAAGATCAAGTACCATACTCTAGACACAAGAAGCATCTGAAATTTTCAGCTTTTCTTATGAATATTGGAAGAATTGTTAGCTGTTGAGCTGACAAAAAAAAAGAATGAAAAAATCTTCAAATATCTTTCTTTACTCAGTATTACCAACTTGAAACGTTTTTTAAAAACGGTACTTTGATGCTATTTAAATCATTTCAACAATTCAAAATGCAGTATGTTTATATAGTAATGTCCATTTGAATATAGCTAAATATACATTTATAAATATCATTTTCCTGTTTTTTATAGCTTACCTTGGTATCAGTTTAGTTCAGTTCAGTCACTCAGTCATGTCCAACTCTTTGTGATCCCATGGACTTCAGTATGCCAGATTCCCTGTTCATCACCAACTCTTGGAGCTTACTCAAACTCACGTGCATTGAGTTGGTGATGCCATCCAACCATCTCATCCTCTGTCGTCCTCTTCTCCTCCCGCCTTCAATCATTCCCAACATCAGGGTCTTTTGGTTTTAAAGTATAATAACTAATACATAACAAATTCTATTTATTATAGCCTATATAAATATTTATTCTATGCAGTCGAAAATAAAGACATTATCAACAAAATAATATATCCAACAAATCTATTGTAATTATAGAAACATTTTCAAGACTGCCTTATAAATTACAAAAGTCAGTTGGGTATGTTAATGTATCCTTGTTTTGTACTTCTGAAAACTGCAAAGGCAAGGATGTCTGGGTATCTGTCAATTCAGCTTCTTTGTGGACGCTCTATTCCAGATGTACCATTCTGGATGTAATGCTTGCTTCTTACACACACTTGAACTTGTTCCTGGATGAGTATCTCTCTTTTTCCAACTTGCTCTAAAGAATTTTTACACATATTATGTTGTTTGAAAGTTCTATACTTTGGAATTCCAAAATAATCTATTACATAAAGCAAAGTAGTTAATGAAAATATGTTTTAAATTTTCTGAGTGCATCTACAGAAATCAATTACTTTAAAAACATAATGGGAAACATATTCATTTATAATAACAATACTTAGGAATAGGTATAATACAAAATAAGCAAAATATTAAAATATAAAAATGTCTCCTTACCAATCTACCACTCAAAATGCAGAAAGTAATAGGATTCCAGGTATGTAAGTAGAAGATAATCTCATAAATATTAATTCTACTTACATTAAAATTACATCAAACTGAATTAACCAAACCCAGAGTAGAAAATTAGTTACTGTAATTTATCCATATAATGAAATCATTTAAAATTAAAAATCATGTTTCTGTATTGATACAGAGTGATTTATAAGATATGATATAAATTGTAAAACATACTATAATGTGTTGAACACACTATCTTTTGTATAAGAAAATTAAAATATAATATATGTGTTTATCTTTGTACAGATGTAGAGATTTTCTAAAAGCTGAAAACCTTGCCTGGCCATCATGTAGGTAAACTGATTGGCTGGCTGGCTGTTAGGAAGGGAGACTTTTCATTATATACTTCATAACTTATTCAAAGGATAAACAGATTTCAAGTAATCTATTCCTTTCTACAGTCAGACCACATGCAGATGTTTATGTTCTTATTTCTCTTCTTCTCTCTTCTCTTCATTCATTTGGAATAACTTACAATATTGATAATATACTACCTCTCCATTATTGCTGTTGTTTTTCAGTCACTAAGTCGTGTCTGACTATTTGCGACCCTATGGACTGCAGCACGGGCTTCCCAGGTGGCATTAGTGGTAAAGAACCTGCCTGCTAATGCAGGAGACATGAGAGACTTGGGTTCAATTCCTGGGTTGGGAAGATCCCCTGGAGAAGGAAATGGCAACCCACTTCAGTATTCTTGCCTAGAGAATTCCACAGAGGAGTCTGGGGGGCTACAGTCCACGAGGTCACAAAGAGTCCCACTCAGTCATGCCACTTTCACTTCAGCCTTCTTTATGGTCCAACTCTCACATCCACACATGGCTACTGGAAAAACCATAGCTTTGACTATATGGACCTTTTCAGCAAGCAATGTCTCTACTTTTTAATACACTGTCTAGATATGTCATAGTTTTCCTTTCAAGGAGCAAGCATCGTTTAATTTAGTGACTGCAGTCAGAGTCCTCAGTGATTTGGGAGCACAAGAAAAGAAAATCTGTCACTTTTTTCACTTTTTCCCCTTTGATTTGCTATGAATTGATGGGACTAGATGCCGTGATCTTTAGTTTTGTGAATGTTGAGTTTCAAGCCAGCATTATCACTCTCCTCTTTCACCTTCAAAAAGGGGCTCTTTAGTTCCTCTTCACTATCTGTCATTCAGTGATATCATTTGCATATCCTAAGTTTTTGATATTTCTCCCAAGAGCTTCCAGCTTGTGATTGATTCAGCCCAGCATTTCACATGATATGCTCTGCTTAGAAGTTAAACAAGCAGGGTGACAATATAAAGCTGCCTATTCCTCTTATATTCCCAATAAAAAATATGTTCCTTTTTTGAGTTCAGTTCCATTCGGTCACTCAGTCGTGGCCCACTCTTTGAGACCCCATGGACTGAAGCACGGCAGGCTTCCCTGACCATCACCAACTCCCTAAACCTACCCAAACTAATGTCCATCGAGTCTGGGATTCCATCCAACCATCTCATCCTTTGTCGTCCCCTACTCCTCTCGCCTTCAATCTTTCCCAGCATCAGGGTCTGTTCTGGTGAGTCAGTTCTTCACATCAGGTGGCCAAAGTATTGGAGTTTCACCTTCAGCATCAGTCCTTCCAATAAATATTCAGGAGTGATTTCCTTTAGGATGGACTGGTTGGATCTCCTTACACTCCAAGTGACTCTCAAGGGTCTTCTCCAACACCACATTCAAAAACATCAATTCTTAGGCACTCAGCTTTCTCTATAGTCCAACTCTCACATCTATACATGACTACTGGAAAAACAGTTCAGCATCAGTCCTTCCAATGAATATTCAGGAGTGATTTCCTTTAGGATGGACTGGTTGGATCTCCTTACACTCCAAGTGACTCTCAAGGGTCTTCTCCAACACCACATTCAAAAACATCAATTCTTAGGCACTCAGCTTTCTCTATAGTCCAACTCTCACATCTATACATGACTACTGGAAAAACCATAGCTTTGACAATACTTGGTTGGCAAAGTAATGTCTCTGCTTTTTAATCTGCTGTCTAGGTTGGTCATAGCTTTTCTTCCAAGGAGTAAGCATCTTTTAATTTCATGGCTGCAGTCACCATCTACAGTGAAAAAATAAAGCCTCTCACTGTTTCCATTATTTACCCATCTATTTGCCATGAATGGAAGTGACCCAATGCCATGATCTTAGTTTTCTGAATGTTGAATTTAAGCCAAAATTTTCATTCACCTCTTTCACTTTCAACAAGAGGATATTTAGTTTTTCTTTGCTTTCTGCCATAAGGGTAGTGTGATCTGCAAATCTGAGGTTATTGATATTTCAGCCAACAATCTTGATTCCAGCTTGTGCTTCATGCAGCCCGGCATTTCGCATGATATATTCTGCATATAAGTTAAATAAGCAAGGACACAATATACAGCTATGACGTACTCCTTTCCCAATTTGGAACCGGCCTCTTGTTCCAGGTACAGTTTTAACTGTTGCTTATTGATCTGCATACAGATTTCTCAACAGGCAGCTCAGGTGGTCTGGTATTCCCATCTCTTTCAGAATTTTCCACAGTTTATTGTGATCCACACAGTCAAAGGCTTTGGCATAGTCAATAAAGCAAAACTGGATGTTTTTCTGGAACACTCTTGCTGTTTCGATGATCCAGCGGATGTTGGCAATTTGATCTCTGGCTCCTCTGCCTTTTCTAAAACCAGCTTGAACATCTGGAAGTTCACAGTCAGTTCACATACTGTTGAAGCCTGGCTTGGAGAATTTTGAACATTATTTTGCTAGCATGTGAGATGAATGCAATTGTGCAGTAGTTTGAACATTCTTTGGCACTGTCTTTCTTTGGGATTGGAATGAAAACTGACCTTTTACAGTCCTGTGGCCACTGGTGAGATTTCCAAATTTACTGACATACTGAGTGCAGCACTTTCACAGCATCATCTTTTAGGATTTGAAATAGCTCAACTGGAATTCCATCACCTCCACCAGCTTTGTTTGTAGTGATGCTTCCTAAGGCTCACTTCACTTTGCATTCCAGGATCTGGCTCTAGGTGAGTGATCACACCATCGTGGTTATCTGGGTCATGAAGATCTCTTTTGTATAGTTCTGTGTATTCCTGCCACCTCTTCTTAATATCTTCTGCTTCCGTTAGGTCCATACAATTTCTGTCTTTTATTATGCCCATCTTTGCATGAAATGTTCCTTTGATATCACTTATTTTCTTGAGATCTCTAGTTTTTTCCATTCTATTGTTTTCCTCTATTTCTTTTCATTGATCACTGATGAAGGCTTTCTTATCTCTCTTTGATATTCTTTGGAACTCTGCATTCAAATGGATATATCTTTTTTTCTCCCTTACCTTTATTTTCTCTTCTTTTCCCAGCTATTTGTAAGGCCTCATCAGACAAATATTTTGCCTTTTGCATTTCTTTTTCTTGGGGATGTTCTTGATAATTGCCTCCTGTATAATGTCCTGATCCTCTGTCCAGAGTTCTTCAGACACTCTTTCTATCAGATCTAATCCCTGGAATCTATTTGTCACTTCCACTGTACAATCATAAGGTGTTTGATTTAGGTCGTATCTGAATAATCTAGTCGTTTTCTCTACTTTCTTCAATTTAATTTTGAATTTGGCAATCATGAGTTCATGATCTGAGCCACAGTCAGCTCCTGGTCTTGTTTTTGCTGACTGTATAGAGCTTCTCCATCTTTGGCTGCAAAGAATATATTCAATCTGATT
Source organism: Bos indicus (assembly GCF_029378745.1). Lineage (NCBI taxonomy): Eukaryota > Metazoa > Chordata > Mammalia > Artiodactyla > Bovidae > Bos > Bos indicus. The sequence goes on along the minus strand of NC_091780.1, from coordinate 52,891,433 downwards.
TTGGTATTGACCATCTGGTGATGTGCCCATGTAGTCTTCTCTTGTGTTGTTGGAAGAGGGTGTTTGCCATGACCAGTGCTTTCTCTTGGCAAATCTATTAGCCTTTGCCCTTCTTCGTTCTGTACTCCAAGGCCAAATTTGCCTGTTACTCCAGGTCACTCTTGACTTCCTACTTTTGCACCCCACTCCCTTATGATGAAGAGAACATCTTTTTTTGGTGTTAGTTTTAGAAGGTCTTCTAGATCTTCATAGAACCATTCAACTTCAGCTTCTTCAGCATTACTGGTTGGTGCATAGACTTGAATTACTGGGATATTGAATGCTTTGCCTTGGAAATGAGCAGAGATTATTCTGTCATTTTTGAGACTGGATCCAAGTACTGCATTTTGGACTCTTTTGTTGACTATGATGGCTGCTCCGTTTCTTCTAAGGGATTCTTGCCAACAGTAGTAGATATACTGGTCATCTGAATTAAATCCACCCATTCCAGTCCATTTTAGTTCACTGATTCCTAAAATATTGATATTCACTCTTGCCTTCTCATTTGGCTACTTCCTATTTACCTTGATTAATGGACCTAATGGTCCAGGTTGCTATGCAATATTGCTCTTTGCAGCATCAGACTTACTTCCATAACCCATCATATCCACAACTGAGTGTTGTTTTTGCTTTGGCTCCGTTTCTTGATTCTTTCTGGAGTTATTTCTACACTCTTACAGTAGCATATAGAGCAACTACCGACCTGGGGAGTTCATCTTTAAGTGTCATACCTTTTTGCTTTTTCATACTGTTCATGTGGTTCTCAAGGCAAGAATACTGAAGTGGTTTGCCATTCCCTTCTCTAGTGGAGAGTGTTTTGTCAGTACTCTCCACCATGACCTCTCCATGTTCGGTGGCTGTACATGGTAGGGCTCATAATTTCATTGAGCTAAACAAGGCTGTAGTTCTTGTGATCAGTTTGGTTAGTTTTCTGTGATTGTTGTTTTCATTCTGTCTTCCCTCTGATGGATAAGGATAAGAGACTTATGGAAGCTTCCTGGTGGGAGAGTCTGACTGAGGGGGAAACTGAGTCTTTTTCTGATGGGTGGGGCCATGCTCAGTAAATCTTTAATCCAATTATCTGTTGATGGGCAGGGCTGTTTCCCTCCCTGTTGCTTGACCTGAGACCAAATTATGGTGGAAGTAAAAGGCAATGCCAAAGAATGCTCAAACTACCACACAATTGCACTCATCTCACACGCTAGTAAAGTAATGCTCAAAATTCTCCAAGCCAGGCTTCAGCAATACGTGAACCGTGAACTTCCTGATGTTCAAGCTGGTTTTAGAAAAGGCAGAGGAACCAGAGATCAAATTGCCAACATCTGCTGGATCATGGAAAAAGCAAGAGAGTCCCAGAAAAACATCTATTTCTGCTTTATGGACTATGCCAAAGCCTTTGACTGTGTGGATCACAATAAACTGTGGAAAATTCTTCAAGAGATGGGAATACCAGACCACCTGATCTGCCTCTTGAGAAATTTGTATGCAGGTCAGGAAGCAACAGTTAGAACTGGACATGGAACAACAAACTGGTTCCAAATAGGAAAAGGAGTTCGTCAAGGCTATATATTGTCACCCTGTTTATTTAACTTCTATGCAGAGTACATCATGAGAAACGGTGGACTGGAAGAAACACAAGCTGGAATCAAGATTGCTGGGAGAAATATCAATAACCTCAGATATGCAGATGACACCACCCTTATGGCAGAAAGTGAAGAGGAACTCAAAAGCCTCTTGATGAAAGTGAAAGAGGAGACTGAAAAAGTTGGCTTAAAGCTCAACATTCAGAAAACGAAGATTATGGCATCCGGTCTCACCACTTCATGGGAAATAATGGGGAAACAGTGGAAACAGTGTCAGACTTTACTTTTCTGGGCTCCAAAATCACTGCAGATGGTGACTGCAGTCATGAAATTAAAAGATGCTTACTCCTTGGAAGGCAAGTTATGACCAACCTAGATAGCATATTCAAAAGCAGAGACATTACTTTGCCAGCAAAGGTTCGTCTAGTCAAGACTATGGTTTTTCCTGTGGTCATGTATGGATGTGAGAGTTGGACTGCGAAGAACGCTGAGCGCCGAAGAATTGATGCTTTTGAACTGTGGTGTTGGAGAAGACTCTTGAGAGTCCCTTGGACTGCAAGGAGATCCAACCAGTCCATTCTGAAGGAGATCGGCCCTGGGATTTCTTTGGAAGGAATGATGCTAAAACTGAAACTCCAGTACTTTGGCCACCTCATGCGAAGAGTTGACTCATTGGAAAAGACTCTGATGCTGGGAGGGATTGGGGGCAAGAGGAGACGGGGAAGACAGAGGATGAGATGGCTGGATGGCATCACTGACTCGATGGATGTGAGTCTGAGTGAACTCCGGGAGTTGGTGATGGACAGGGAGGCCTGGCGTGCTGTGATTCATGGGGTCACAATGAGTCGGACACAACTGAGCAACTGATCTGATCTGATCTGAACCTCCTTCAAAGGGTCTCATGCACACACTGCTGCACTCAGTGCCCCTGACCTGCAGCAGGCTTCTACTGTCACATGCCTCTACTGGCGACTCCTGGACACTCATGAGTTTTTCTGGGTCAGTCTCTTGTGGGTTCACTGCTCCTTTCTCTTGTGTCCTGGTATACACAAGGTTTTATTTGTGCCCTCCAAAAGTCTGTTTCCCCAGTCCTATGTAAGTTCTGGTGGTTCTATAATGGGTTAATGGAGACCTCCTCCAAGAGGGCTTATGCCATACCCAGGTCTACTGCACCCAGAGCCCCTGCCCCTGCAGCAGGCCACTGCTGACCCATACCCCCACAGGAGATACTCAGACAGAGTTCCGGCTCAGTCTGTGTGGGTTGGGTGTGTGTTTTGTGCCATTCGCAATTCTGAAGAGCTCAGGAGACCAGATGCTCGGCGGGTGCACTGTCCCTGGTGGGCCATGCATCCAACCCCCTGGTTCCGGCCACTCATTTTCCTGGGTGCGCTGTGAGAGCACCATCTCAGATGTATCGTATGTCTCCTCTGGAGAGCTGATCTCAGACTGTGGCCTGCATGGTGGCTGTCAACCATCCAGGATCTCAGAAAGACCTGGTTAGCAGCTGGGAGCCTGCTCACTGGTGGAAGATGCCATCTCTGGGGCTGAGATTGCAGCAGCCCCTTGCCTTCTGGCTCTGGCTGTTGCAAGCCTGCCTCTCTATCTCCAGGTGGGGAAGGGCTGTTATGTAGCAGGCTAGCTCTCCTCTGGTATTCTCTCAATCCTTTGTTTTGTGAGTGGGCCAGGCTGTGTGTTAGGTTGTTAGGTTAGAGCCTTTTGAGTTGTGGTTAGGCATGTATTTTGTTGGCTTTTATTTTCTTTTTTTTTTTTTCCAGTTATGTTGCCTTCTGAGATTCCAAAACTCCCCACAGACCTGCCTGTAAGAGGATTTCCTACTGTGTTCCTTTTTTTGTGATGCTTATTCTTACCCCTGCTCAGTTTTTGTGTTTTCTTTAAAAGAAAGAAAGAAAAAAATTTGAATTTTTCAGCCTGTCTTTGATTATAGATATATGCATTGAGAGTTAAAGAAAAGGAATCTGGACCTTATCAAAATGAAGAAAGTCTCATGAAATATTGAAACAAGTATCTTTTTAATTGAAGCTAAATATTACCAACTTTTTCAGGTTTCATTTCATGCTAGGTTTTTGTTTTTGTTTATGATTTTTTTCCCCAGTATTTAGACAAGCTAGACTAACCTAGCTGAAATTTTCTGCTTTCTAATAGAAGTCTAAGCTGAACCAATATACAACTACTATCAATACTAATAAAAATAACAACAATGATTATAGGAATCCAAACAAAAGCTCTAGAAATAACAAGATAGCATGTAATAAGTTATACTGAACCATAGTCAGAGACTCACATATAGGGTAGCGATGTCTGTTATCCTAGTACCTTTAAATATAAAAGTTAATATATAAAATTTCATTTAGGTAAATTTAACTAAGTTGATTCTTCAGTTTCATTTTCCTTTTATAAACAATAAAATGTGTAAAAACTGAAATTTCTCTCCAGTACACTATTTAAAATATGTTAATTTAAAAACATTATATATATATATATAACTGAGAGTATAATTCTGAGGAATATTATAAACAATGTTCATAGTAAATCCTAATATGTTTTTAATTCAAATTCTCAGAGATTTACAACAAAGCCAACTTCTAAACAATGCATAGTATTTTATAATGCATGTATTACACAGCAAACATAACGAGGTGACACACTCATAAATGTATTGCTTCTTAGACTAATAATGGAATATCATGCAATTCTATAACCCCTTCAGCAGTTACAGAAGTTGGTCTTTACTCTAAAGATGTATTCATGTGTATCCAATGAAATGTTACCAAGAAGTCTTCACCTTTATTTTGGTGGTTAACTTTTGCTCAGTGATCTTCTGAGAACAGCTTGCCATAGGTTATAGTAGTTTAATGGCCTAGCTGGCCATTTTTACCATCTCCTTGAACTTAACAAATGAGAAAATGTAAACATCCCACAAGGGATTTTGCTCCAATTGCCTTCAGAATAAATGCATATTAATAATGATTATCATGATTACCATGTTAATAATTACCATGTTAACAGGAAAATCTCCTAAATAAATAAGAGTCTAAATGAATAGGAGGAAATGAGGTGGTAGTTGAAGAGAGAGTACCCCATCTGCAGTATGAACATACCACATGACCATAATGAATTGCATTAGTGTTCTTTAAAACTAACATTCAGTCTCTATATTTCCATATGTAAATAATCATACATTTTATCATACATCAGCTGTCTTTGTCATTGAAATTTTTCAGCAACAGGGAGTCCTGCCGGGAACTTTACATATCTGCATTGATCAGCCCCTCTTCTCCTGGTTGTCCTTCATAGTCCATCTTCTCAATGAGGCTTTCTGTAAAGCCCATTCAAGATTGGAGCATTCTTCTACTCTCTTTGACCTGTTCATGTTTTACTTATCCCTCATCACTCGTCACTATATGACAATATATCCTATAATCTCTCTTTTTTCTTTGTTCTCTCTCTCACCTAACTCAACAGGAAACTATGATCTGAGTCATTTGACTGCTGTGTTCACTGATCTATTCGTAGTCCTGGAACGTTGTCTGGAACATAGTGGGTTCAGCAGATATTTATTAAATAAATTGATGAATATATGAAATAGAAAGAGATGATTAAAGAGTAGGAGTCTTTTAGATGTTATATTTTAGATACTGGTATTTTATATACACTTTCAGTTGTGACAAACCACTCTAAATTTGAATTATATCAGTGGTGCAAATTTTAGATGATATTTCAAAGGTGACCTATGTCGCTGGCTAACTAGAATGGATAGATAAAACATTGTGTGGAAAGTTGTACCAAAAAAATAAAGAATTTTAGTACATGGTGTGTATACTATTTTAATTTTAGCCATTCTAATAGATGTATAATGGTATTATGGTGAATATTTAAATTCCCTATTGACAGATCTTTTCATTTGCTTATTATAAGTGAAAGTCACTCAGTCATATCCAACTCTTTGCAACTCCATGGACTGTAGTTCCCCGGGCTCCTCTGCCCATGGGGATTCTCCAGGCAAGGATACTAGAGAGTGGGTTGCCATGTCCACCTCCAGGGGATCTTCCCAACCCTGGGATCGAACCCAGGTCTCCCGTATTGCAGGCAGATTCTTTACCAACTGAGCCATCAGGGAAGCCCTGCTTATCATATGTACCATTTTTTTTTAAGGATGCTGGTTCAAACATATAATCCATTTTAAATCTTCTTTGTCTTGTTATTAAGTGGAAAGATTTTTTCATTTTTATAGGTCTTCTAAAAATTATGTGTGTGTATATATATATATAAATTTTACATATACATGTAATTTCACCCTAGAAATTATATAGATATTTAGTTAGAATTATGAGGATATAGTGTTTTGATGCTATAGTGTTAGCCTTATTCTATATCTCATAAAATACTTTATTATACTGATAATAACATTATAATATAAAGTATACATATATACTTATTAGTATAAATTATATAGTATTATATTGTGATACATCATATCAGTAACTTATACTATAAGGCAGTATTTTTCATATTATTTTCCAGCTGTTCATTAATTGTGTATATATGTATATGCATTTATATATATTTTTTATTTTTATATATTGAATGTATATCCTCCTTATCCTGCAAAATTCTTATTGGTTCTAGTAACTTACTTGTAGATTATTTTTGGCTCAATGCAAAAAATGTAGGAAGAAATATAAAACAAAATAATCAAAAGCAAATAGAATGCTTACTCTCCTATTTCTTATGCTGAGTATTCATGGCTACATGTTTTTAAAAATTACTTCTTACATATGATTCACAACTTTACATATAGTTATGTACGATTGACTATTTTTTATAGAAATTGCACTTTCAATTAATATATCCAGTTTGTACTGTGTAATTTATATTTTTTAGTGCTTGGTTTAAACTCTTTACATGTAATATTAAAGAAATCAATTCCATTTCTGTCATATATATTGCAAATATTTTTACTCAATATGGCAGTTTGCTTTTTAATTTGTATTTTGTTTTTTATTCATGTTAAAAATGTTAAAATTTTAGGTAGTCACATTTATCATAAATTTTACTTATTGTCTCTGAATTTTATCTCTAGCTAGAAATAATTTTTCATTCTGCAAACATTTATTCATAATTTGTGAGGTTTTATGACTTATTTTTTGCCAAATATTTGATTCATATAGAATTGGTTTTAGTATAAAGAATATACAAGGAGAGAGAGTTAAATTTCTCTTTATATATATTTGGGGAAAGGTGGTAATAAGTTGTGCAGTTTGTCTTAGCAGCATAAACTGCACTGTATAAGCCCTCTTTTACTCATTCTCATAAAGTGAAGTCTTGCATATATGCCTATTTTTAGAATTTCATGCATTTAATTTACATTAATGTTATCAGTACTCCAGAATTCATAATTCTATGGTCATAATCATAATTACCAGAGATTCATGGCTTGTTTTACTATCTGGAATGTTGGCCAAATATGTTTATTTTCCCTCTTGCTTTGTAAGTTTCCAGAGCAAATCTGTCATTTTAACTGGGATAACACTTAATTCATTGCATAGTATTGTGTGTTCAGTGCTATGTCAGTCTTAAGTATCATTAATGCAAGAGTCAGACTCCCATATTTCCCTGATTTTATACCCAGAGCACAGCAGATCCAATGTGCCTGGGTTGCATCTATGTGTTCCAGTTTCTCTGTAGTCCAATGAGAAAAGAAAAATAAAAAAATATAATTTTTATTGTAACAATATATTTTAATTAAAAATTAACTTTTCCTAATTTTAAAGACTTATTTTTTAGAACAGTCTTAACTTTACAGCAAAATTGAAGGGAAGATAGATATCATACATACCCCCTACCCTTACACATGCATAGCCTCTCGCATTATTTATTGTTGTTTTGGGAATGGAAAAAGAAGTTTGAAAATTGATCTCACAGTGCATTTTAAGTACTATCTGGCAATACTGTGTTTCAAAATTATTTTAAAACTTTTCTTCTGAGAAATTTGAACATAACCCAAGTTGAACTCACCAATGCGTGCACAGAAAAATCAATATCTAACAAGAGAAGGAAATGACACCCCACTCCAGTGTTCTTGCCTGGAGAATCCCAGGGACAGGGAAGCCTGGTGGGCTGCTGTCCATGGGGTCGCACAGAGTTGGACATGACTGAAGTGACTTAGCAGTAACAAGTAAAAATAATGGAAATTATTTAAATGGTTATGATTTTTACCTCTGAGTACTCTCTAAATTCTAAAGATACATTTGAATTTACCACTACTATTTCAAGACTGGTCAAGCATATATGCTGTAACTTCGTAAGATTTTCAGTATTTATTATTTAAGTACCAGTTCTCTCTCTCTCTCTCTCTCTATATATATATATATATACACCTCTCATATATATATATATACACCTCTCTCTTAAATTATCATGCCTTTAAAAAATATTCTAAACAACTGACCAAAAAAAACTCAAGAGAGTGAAAATAAGTAGCTATATTTCCAAGCATGAATATACCTACACCAGAGATAGTTTTGCTTCTGTGCTATGTTTAAACATCTCCTGGGAGGGATATTTCAGACTTCTTCCTTACTATTTCTTTTGTTTCCCTGACAACTTAAGCACTTAGACTTTTGGGATTGGTAAAGGTAAAAAATAGCTGAATTTACAACATGCTTAGACTTTTAAATGACATCGCTGATTCCTTGGTAAAGATATATCTTACAGTGAGGTGAATTAGTTGTCAGAAAAGTGGCAGTGATGATCTAATCATAAGCCAGGAGCAAGTAGATACGATCTAAGGAAAAACACTGGTTCTTTGGAGAAATTGAAGATTTTCTTAGGCTTACTAGTATTAAAGCCAACATTCTCTAGGTTCCTGATCCAGCTGATGGGGAGACAAGAGTCTTAATATTTTAAATAAAATAAGGATGTGAATTTGAATATTAAGCATCCTGTGAAGAAGCAGTACAAAGAGAAGAAAGGAATAATTGTTGAAATCAACATCTGTTAAAAATTAATGGTGTAGTCTTTCAATTTATCTAAAAAGCAAACAAAATTGAAATGCATTTATATTCAGCTGTAAAATATTCAACAAATGTTAAATGTCATTGGAAATAATTAACAATTTGTGATTTACATTAGAAACAAGTTAGAATGCCAAAGCAGCAACATGGACACATATGTATGTGTGTTTGTGTAAATCAGAAACAAAGCAATGTGTAATATATATATATATACCATATATTTTGATTACCTATATGCATAAATATAGAGAAGAAAAATAATTAGATGGGATGTGAGGTTTGGAATTCACCAAAGGGGGTAAACAGATTAAGAGAATTTAAACCAGAGATTATGAGAATAAAGCAGGGCAAACCAGGGATACTACAATGAAAAAGTAGTGTCAACAGGGAGAGGCAATTTTTTTTTCTCTTTTTAGTCTTGTCTTTTTCACATATAGTCACATATACACAAAATGTATTGACATAAATGTGCATTTAAACACAAATACATACAAATTACAGCAGCATTGTATATCTACAAATCATTTCACATAACAAAACACTATTTCAGATATATTATCATCACTGAACAACTTGGAAATCAGAAGCACTGACAAATGCATATTTTGAGAATTAGGGTGTTAGATGTATTTTGCATCTTTCTGGAGCCACTCTACCCTTTCCTGTCCTCTGTCAGGTTACCTGATCCATATGATTCACATCTAAGCATTTGCATGTCCCTTGCCTTCCTGTTGTGTTTAACCAGTGGGGAACTAAGGAGGAGGAGTGAAGAGTTTGAGGAGAAAGGGGTCAAAGTATACAGGTCCCTGTTCGCCATACTGTGAGTCTACCCTGTGCCTGCTGTGTCCCTTCACAGAAGGATGCTGCTTCTCCTAAAAGACCTGTGCTAAAGAACTCTCCTTTCTTTTGAAATTGTAAGCTCCTTCCTTATCTCTATTATTTGAACCTAGAGGTGGTGATAGTTGTACTGATGCTAACCTCAAATTCAAGCACTATTCATTATGGTTCCCCCATATACAAGCCAAGCTTTTGAAATTATTTTTTTGTGATTAAACTTTCAGGTATTCAAATTTGTTTCTGGCATCTGTCTCCCATTGGGTCCTGATTGAGACAGTGAGAAAATAAAATTGATAATGAGAAGGCAAAGTTGATCAATGCAAACAGTGGAAGTGGCAAAGCTTCATGTAGGAAATACATTCTGAGGTGGCTCAGCAGTAAAAGAATCTGCCTGCAATGCAGAAGACAGGGGTTCAATCCATGGATTGGGAAGATCCCCTGGGGAAGGGAATGGCTACCCACTCCAGTATTCTTGCCTGAAATTCCAGGGACAGAGGAGACTGGCAGGCTGCAATTCATGGCAACACAAATTGTTGGATAGGACTGTTCAGTTCATTCTCTCAGTCGTGTCTGACTCTTTGTGACCCCATGAATCACAGCACGCCAGGCCTCCCCATCCATCAACTCCCGGAGTCCACCCAAACTCATGTCCATCAAGTCGGTGATGCCATCCAGCCATCTCATCCTCTGTCGTCCTCTTCTCCTCCTTCCCCCAATCCCTCCCAGCATCAGGATCTCTTCCAGTGAGTTAACTCTTCACATGAGGTGGCCAAAGTATTGGAGTTTCAGCTTTAGCATCAGTCCTTCAAATGAACACCCAGGACTGATCTCCTTTAGGATGGACGGGTTGGATCTCCTTGCAGTCCAAGGGACTCTCAAGAGTCTTCTCCAACACCACAGTTCAAAAGCATCAATTCTTCTGTGTTCAGCTTTCTTCATAGTCCAACTCTCACATCCATACATGACCAATGGAAAAACCATAGCCTTGACTAGACAGACCTTTGTTAGCAAAGTAATGTCTCTGCTTTTTAATTTGCTTTCTAGGTTGGTCATAACTTCCCTTCCAAGGAGTAAGCGTCTTTTAATTTCATGGCTGCAATCACTATGTGCAGTGATTTTGGAGCCCCCCAAAATAAGTCTGACACTGTTTCCACTGTTTCCCCATCTATTTCCCATTAAGTGATGGGACCAGAGGGCATGATCTTAGTTTTCTGAGTGTTGAGCTTTAAACCAACTTTTTCACTCTCCTCTTTCACTTTCATCAAGAGGCTTTTTAGTTCCTCTTCACTTTCTACCATAAGTGTGGTGTCATCTGCATATCTAAGGTTATTGATATTTCTCCCCGCAATCTTCATTCCAGCTTGTACTTCTTCCAGCCCAGCGTTTTACATGATGTACTATGCATACAAGTTAAATAAGCAGGGTGACAATATGCAGCTTTGACGTATTCATTTTCCTGTATGGAACCAGTCTGTTGTTCCATGTCCAGTTCTAACTGTTGCTCTCTGGCCTGCGTATAGGTGTCTCAAGAGGCAGGTCAGGTGGTCTGATATTCCCATCTCTTTCAGAATTTTCCATAGTTTATTGTGATCCACACAGTCAAAGGCTTTGGCATAGTCCATAAAGCAGAAATAGATGTTTTTTCTGGAACTCTCTTGCTTTTTCCACGATCCAACAGATGTTGGCAATTTGATCTCTGGTACCTCTGCCTTTTCTAAGACCAGCTTGAACATCTAGAAGTTCACAGTTCACGTGTTGTGAAGCCTGGCTTGGAGAATTTTGAGCATTACTTTACTAGCGTGTTAGATGAGTGCAATAGGGTGGTAGTTTGAGCATTGTTTGGCATTGCCTTTCTTTGGGATTGGAATGAAAACTGACCTTTTCCAGTCCTGTGGGCACTGTTGAGTTTTTCAAATTTGCTAACATATTGAGTGCAGCACTTTCACAGCATCATCTTTCAGGATTTGAAATAGCTCAACTGGAATTATATCACCTCCACTGGCTTTCTTTGCAGTGCTGCTTTCTAAAGCCCACTTGACTTCACATGCCAGGATGTCTGGCTCTAGGTGAGTGATCACATCATTGTGATTATCTGGGTCATGAAGATCTTTTTTGTACAGTTCTCTGTATTCTCTCCACCTCTTATTAATACTTTCTGGTTCAGTTAGGTCCATATCATTTCTGTCCTTTATCGAACCAATCTTTGCATGAAATATTCCCTTGGTATCTCTAATTTTCTTGAAGAGATCCCTAGTCTTTCCCATTCTGTTGTTTCCTCTATTTCCTTGGATTGACCGCTGAGGAAGACTTTCTTATCTCTCCTTGCTATTCTTTGGAACTCTGCATTCAGATGCTTATATCTTTCCTTTTCTCCTTTGCTTTTTGCTTCTCTTCTTTTCACACCTATTTGTAAGGCCTCCCCAGACAGCCATTTTGCTTTTTTTTTTCATTTCTTTTCCATGGGGATGTTCTTGATCCCTTTCTCCTGTACAATGTCACAAACCTCATTCCGTAGTTCATCAGGCACTCTGTCTATCAGATCTAGTTCATTAAATCTATTTCTCACTTCCACTGTATAATCATAAGGGATTTGATTTAGATCATACCTGAATGGTGTAGTGGTTTTCCCTACTTTCTTCAATTTAAGTCTGAATTGGACAATAAGGAGTTCATAAACTGAGCCACAGTCAGCTCCCAGTCTTGTTTTTGCTGACTGCATAGAGCTTCTCCATCTTTGGCTGCAGAGAATATAATCAGTCTGATTTTGATGTTGACCATCTGGTGATGTCCATGTGTAGAGTCTTCTCTTGTTGTTGGAAGAGGGCGTTTGCTATGACCGGTGCGTTCTCTTGGCAAAAGTCTATTAGCCTTTGCACTGCTTCATTCTGTACTCGAAGGCCAAATTTGCCTGTTATCCAGGTGTTTCTTGACTTCCTACTTTTGCATTCCAGTCCCCTATAATGAAAAGGACGTCTTTTTTGGGTGTTAGTTCTAGAAGGTTTTATAGGTCTTCATAGAACCATTCAACTTCAGCTTCTTCAGCATTACTGGTTAGAGCATAGGCTTGGTTTACTGTGATATTGAATGGTTTGCCTTGGAAACGAACAGAGATCATTCTGTCATTTTTGAGTTTGCATCCAAGTACTGCATTTCGGACTCTTTTGTTGACCATGATGGCTACTCCATTTCTTCTAAGGTAGTCCTGCCCACAGTAGTAGATACAATGGTCATCTGAAATAAATTCATCCATTCCAGTCCATCCTCATTCACCGATTCCTAGAATGTCAACATTCAATCTTGCCATCTCCTGTTTGACCACTTCCAATTTGCCTTGATTCATGGACCTAACATTCAAGCTTCCTATGCAATATTACTGTTTACAGCATTGGACCTTGCTTCTATCACCAGTCTCATCCACAACTTGGTATTATTTTTGCTTTGGATCCATCCCTTCATTTTTTTTAGAGTTATTTATCCACTGATCTCCAGTAGCATATTGGGCACCTACCAACCTGGGGAGTTTCTCTTTCAGTATCCTATCATTTTGCCTTTTCATACTGCTCATGAGATTCTCAAGGCAAGAATACTGAAGTGGTTTGCCAGTTCCTTATCCAGTCGACCACATTCTGTCAGACCTCTCCACCATGACCCGTCTGTCTTGGGTGGCCCCACCCGCCATGGCCTGGTTTCATTGAGTTAGACAAGGCTGTGGTCTGTGTGATCAGATTGGCTAGTTTTCCGTGATTATGGTTTCAGTGTGTCTGCTCTCTGATGCCCTCTTGCAACACCTACCATCTTACTTGGGTTTCTCTTACCTTGGACTTTGGTTATCTCTTCATGGCTGCTCCAGCAAAGCACAGCTACTGCTCCTTACCTTTAATAGGTCTCCCCTCCTGACCTTGAACATGGAGTAGGTCTTCCGCCACTCCTTGGACATGGGGTTGCTCCTCTAGGCCGCTGCCCCTGACCTCGGACTTTGGGTTGCTCCTAGTGGCATAAATGGTAATTTAATCAAAGGAAAAAAGAATGAGAATCATGGTATCAACTATCATTACAATGCACTCTGATTAGAATATCCTTTACATGCTCTTGATTCTCAAACTTCATTTTCAGTACAATTTACAGGAAGTTGTTAAGATTCCTTGGCCCTCTCCATAGAAATTGTGGTTTAGCAGATGAGGAACGATTCATGAAGCTGCATTTTAAACATTGCCACAGATCATTATACTACAGGTGTTCCAAAGAGCAGGCTTTGAAAGCAATGCATGGACATAAATAAGAAGATTACATTACTTAAGAACAAACAAAATAAAAGATAACACTGCAAAACACTTAGCTACTTATAACTAAAATATCTCCCTAAACACTTGCTTGAGAACTTTTGCCAAACCACTCCTGCATTCTTTACAAAGTAATATAAATGAGAAACTGCAACAAAATGATTGCAGTATAGTTGTTTAAAGAATATGCCTTTTGCTTGTTGAAATAATTTATCTGATTTTTTATAACATACCTTGTTTCTACAGTTACATGAAAGTAGCACTATGTTCAAGGTACAATAGATTTAAATATATGTCTTGAATTTTATTTATGTGATTATCTAAATTCAAGATTGGGAGAAAGAGGAATAATATGAAGATTGGTCTTGAAATCAATATTTTTTGATAATATAAAGATTTATATTGATAATATAAAACATCAATTAAAAAAACATAATATTTTAGAAACTGAACTTACCTAAGTTAGTAAGCAGGAATGAACTCAGAAGGTTATTTGGTTAGATTTATAAGAAATGCGGCCTCTTTTTTGTGGCTATCTAAATAACCTAGATAGCATATTGAAAAGCAGAGACATTACTTTGCCAACAAAGGTTCGTCTAGTCAAGGCTATGGTTTTTCCAGTGGTCATGTATGGATGTGAGAGTTGGACTATGAAGAAAGCTGAACACAGAAGAATTGATGTTTTTGAACTGTGGTGTTGGAGAAGACTCTTGCGAGTCCCTTGGACTGCAAGGAGATCCAACCAGTCAATCCTAAAGGAGATCAGTCCTGGGTGTTCATTTGAAGGACTGATGCTGAAGCTGAAACTCCAGTACTTTGGCCACCTCATGCGAAGAGTTGACTCATTGGAAAAGACTCTGATGCTAGGAGGGATTGGGGGAAGGAGGAGAAGGAGACGACAGAGGATGAGATGGCTGGATGGCCTCACTGACTCGATGGACGTGAGTCTGAGTGAACTCTGGGAGTTGGTGATGGACAGGGAGGCCTGGCGTGCTGCAATTCATGGGGTCACAAAGAGTCGGACACGACTGAGCGACTGAACTGAGCTGAACTGAAATAACTAACATGTGTAAAATGACTTTTGATTAAGGTTATTCTAAAACATTTAATATATGTTTTGGCAATACTCCTAAATGTGTATTATCATCGTTATGCTTGTCAGACATTAAAATGTCTGTATAATATTTTCAGATCCTATTTTTCTAACTTTGGGAGTTTATCAGGTTCTTTGATGATGTATAATTTCTCATACAGCATTTTTGAATGTTAAATAGAAAAGTAAAAGTCGCAACTAAATTCACTGGAAGCTGCAACTTGAAATTCTTCCCTCAGATGGAGTTGTCTCCATAATTAATGAAAAGTCAGTCATGAGTAATGAAAATGTCATGATATGGAAGAGATGACAGTGTAAAGCACAACCTCATCTGGAATAGACATGATTACATAACTTGATTATCTGGGAGATCTAAGGACATGCTTTTGAGTACCCTGACTATTTCCCATTCGAAAGTCATCTCAATATGTAATTTAATGTAATTCATCCTCACAGTGTTTCTTGGTTTGTTTCATTCTAATTACAATACAATCACAGAAAACATTATTGAACATTTGTATTAACCCTTGATCAAACACTCAAATTTGTATTTGATGACTATTTCTTGAATTAATACTGCTTTTGTTTCTACATACTAATACATATAAAATTATTAAACTACAAATGCAAATTTTCTTTTAAAGCAATCCTTAATAACCTTCATTTAGGGAGAAATTAATAGTAGGAATATATATTTTTGAAATTAACTGTTTGTCTGTTGCTTCATTTGCTATTATTTTCTCCCATTCTGAAGGCTGTCTTTTCACCTTGCTTATAGTTTCCTTTATTGTGCAGAAGTGTTTAAGTTTAGAAAAATAAATGACGCAATCAAAAAATGGGCCAAAGAACTAAATAGACATTTCTCCAAAGAAGACATACAAATGGCTAACAAACACATGAAAAGATGCTCAACATCACTCATTATCAGAGAAATGCAAATCAAAACCACTATGAGGTACCATTTCACGCCAGTCAGAATGGCTGTGATCCAAAAGTCTATAAGCAATAAATGCTGGAGAGGGTATGGAGAAAAGGGAACCCTCTTACACTGTTGGTGGGAATGCAAACTAGTACAGCCACTATGGAGAACAGTGTGGAGATTCCTTAAAAAACTGGAAATAGAACTGCCTTATGATCCAGCAATCCCACTGCTGGGCATGCACACTGAGGAAACCAGAATTAACAGAGACACGTGTACCCCAATGTTCATCGCAGCACTGTTTGCAACAGCCAGGACATGGAAGCAACCTAGATGTCCATCAGCAGATGAATGGATAAGAAAGTGGTGGTACATATACACAATGGAGTATTACTCAGCCATTAAAAAGAATACATTTGAATCAGTTCTAATGAGGTGGATGAAACTGGAGCCTATTATACAGAGTGAAGTAAGCCAGAAAGAAAAACACCAATACAGTATACTAACGCATATATATGGAATTTAGAAAGATGATAACAATAACCCTGTATATGAGAAAGCAAAAGAGACACTGATGTATAGAACAGTCTTTTGGACTCTGTGGGAGAGGGAGAGGGTGGGATGATTTGGGAGAATAGCATTGAAATATGTATACTATCATATATGAAACGAGTCGCCAGTCCAGGTTTGATGCACGATACTGGATGCTTGGGGCTGGAGCACTGGGATGACCCAGAGGGATGGTATGGGGAGGGAGGAAGAAGGAGGGTTCAGGATGGGGAACACATGTATACCTGTGGCAGATTCATTTTGATATATGGCAAAACCAATACAATATTGTAAAGTTAAATAAAATAAAATTTTAAAAAATTAAAAAAATAAAATCTCAAAAAAAAATAGTAGGAATATAAATTTACTGATAAAATATTTCTGGAAGCCACAGTGAAAATACATTTGAGATCTATCATAGGAATTATCTTTCATGGTGAAGAGCTATAGGGATTTTTACCTTAGCTAGAATTTGCTCTTAAATTATTTTGTTTAGAGCTAGTTTGATTATAGTGATTACTTACAGTAGTCAAGATTGAATGCTTATTGTATGCTCTGCATGCCTTAATATGTTCTATTTCACAGCTTGCTGATGATACAGGTATTATGAATTAAAACATGATGATTAGCCAATATTTAGAAAAAAATTCATTATAAAGTCAAGTTTTGAACTCAGGTCCACTGTATTTTGGATTGGCCAGAAAGTTCATTTGGGTTTTTCTGTATGATGTTACAGTAAAATTCGAACAAACTTTATGGCCATGCAATATTTTAGTAGATTGCATTTAGAAGTATATATTTTTGAATTAGCTATCACAGTCACACAGAATAAAGAAGCATATTGTTTTAAACTGTTCTTTGTTTCTCTGTAAGTCATGGAATTTATAAGCATCCAGATATTTACACAGTGGTACATATGTAGAATATTAGAATAACTGGAATGCAACCACATTCCCCAGGAACCCTAAGAAACCCTTACATTTCCTATCAGCTCTAAAATAGCATTGAATTTCATATTTGCTTACAATAATCCTTTTTCTCAAAAAAACAATTATCATCCTCATTTCCATAAGGAAGGAGTATCTACCAAACATGTTTTTGTAGATGATAACAGTTTTGCCTTTATCCAAATTGAATCAAACTCCTCTTCCATGAATTTTCTGTCCTAAGTCTGACACAGCATGCTAATATGCTTAGATTTTACACTATTTATTCCATGTCCAGAGTATAATTTTGTATTATAAGCATCAGGAATTATATCTGTGTCTCCAAATCTTATCATTGTGTATATAAGATTTATTTCATTTATTTCAGGTAAACTGTCTAAGGTAAATAGAAATATATACATAAAAGACATATAATCACTTGATATATTGCAAACTAAATGACAAAGCGGTAGAATCATATCTTCAGTAGCTGGATATTGAACATTTCCTGTTGGAAATTATAATTTGGGAATGTCTCTACAGGCTGTTCTATATTTCTTGCCAACGGGAGGGATGTAGTAAGAGGAACAGGCCATAATATGAATGGCATATTCCCATTAGGACCAGGAATTAGAGGTAATGTCTACCCATTTTTATACCCGATCACTGTAAACTTCGGAAAGCATATTTAAGAATATTTAGGAAAACACACTAGATTTGTTAATATAGATTTTCACAGCAAATGTATTTTTTAAATTCAGTATCATTTTAATTTCCATTTACATCATCACTTGAAACATCAAATGTGGTATTTCATCATCACCAAATATAATGTGATGAATTCTCATTGAAGTATTCAAAGCTATAAAAATATCTGAGTGCAGTCAGAGAAAGATGCAATGTTGTTATTTAATAACCAAAAGTCAGGTGTTGTGTCGAACTTCTTACCTGCTTTTGTTATCTTATACATACAACATTTCTGAAAGTTTGATATTTCTAAGACCTTCAGAATCAAATATGTGTGCATTTCAATAAAATATGTTCTTTAAAATATTCCTCTAGTCTAATCCTGCTTCTCCACATGAATGTTCTCTGGACTTGAATTTTTACTTTTTAGTACATGTGTTGTTCCCCTTCATGGATCATAACCTTGTCATGGAGAAGGGGCTTGTGTAACTCAAAGAAGCTATGAGTCATGACTGACGGATCATAGTGGAGAGTTCTGACAAAATGCGGTCTGCTGGAGGAGGGAATGGCAAACCACTGAAGTGTTTTGCTGTGAAAACTGCATGAACAGTATGATAAGGCAAAAAGATATGACACCAGAAGTTGAGCCACGTAGGTTGGAAGGTGTGCAATATGCTAGCAGGAAAAAGCAGAAGACAAACACTAATAGCTCCAGAAAGGATGTAGCTGGTGGGCCAAAGTGAAACAGTGCTTAGCTGTGGATGTATCTGGTAGTGAAAGTAAAGTCCAGTGCTGTAAAGCACAATATTGCGTAATAACCTGAAATGTTAGCTCCATGAATCAAGGACAATTAGACGTGCTCAGGCAGGAGATGGCAAGAGTGAATTTTGACATCTTAGGAATCAGTGAATTGAAACGGGCGGGGATAGGCAAATTTAATTCAGATGACCATTATATCTACTAATGTGGCCAAAAATTCTGTAGAAGAAATGGGGTAGCTCACATAATCAACAAAAGGGTCCAAAATGCAGTACTTGAGTACAACCTTAAGAACAACATCATGATCTTGGTTCGTTTCCAAGACAAACCATTCAACATCACAGTCATCCAAGTCTATGCCCCAACAGCTGATGCTGAAGAAGCTGCAGTTGAACAGTTATGTGAAGACCTACAAGACCTTCTAGAACTAACAGCAAAAAAAAAAAAATAAAAGTTTTTTTCATTATAGGGGAAGGAAAGCAAAAGAACGAAGTCAAGATATACCTGGAGTGACAGGCAGGTTCGGCCTTGGATTGCAAAATGAAGCAGGGCAAAGGCTAACAGAGTTGTGTCAAGAGAATGCACTGGTTGTAGCAAACACCAATTTCCAACAACACAAGAGACAGCTCTACACCAGGACATCACCAAATGGTCAATACTGAAATCACACTGATTATAGATTGATTATATTATTTGCAGCTGAAAATGGAGACGCTATATACAGTCAGAAAAAACAATACATGGAGCTGACTGTGCCTCAGATCATGAGCTCCTTTATGCAAAATTCAGGCTTAGATTGGGAAAACAACTAGGCCATAGAGGTATGACCTAAATCATATGATTATGATTATATGATTATGATTATACAGTGAAGGTAATGAATAGATTCAAGGGATCAGATCTGATGGAGTGCCCGAAGAACTATGGACAGAGGTTCATAGATGCACAAGATTCAGTGACCAAAACTATCCAAAGAAAAAGAAATGCAAGAAGGCAAGGTGGTTGTCTAAGTAGACTTTATACAAAGCTGAGGAAAGAAGAGAAGCAAAAAGCAAGGGAGAAAAGGGAAAGATATACATAACTGAGTGAAGAGTTTCAGAGAATAGCAAGGAGAGAGAAGAAGACCTTAAATGAACAGTGCAACAAGTAGAGAAAACAATAGAATGAGAAAGACTAGAGGTCCCTTCACAAAAACTGGAGATATCAAGGGAACATTTCATGCAAGAATGGATATGATAAGGACAGAAATGGTGGTAAAAACTGGAAAAAAGCAGAAGAGATTAAAAAGAGGTGGCAAGGATACACACAAGAACTATACAAAAAAGTGTTTATGACCCAGATAACCACAATAATGTGGTCAACTCAACTAGAGCCTGACATCTTGGAGTCTGAAGTAAAGAGGCCCTTAGGAAGTATTACTACAAACAAGGCTCATAGAGCTGATGGAATTTCAGCTGAGCTCTTTCAAATCATATAAGATGATGCTGTTAAACTGCTGCCCTCAGTATATTAGAAAATTTGGGAAACTCAGCAGTGGCCACAGGACTATAAAAGGTCAGTTTTCATTTCAATCCCAAAGAGCAGTGCCAAAGAATGTACAAACTAGTGTACAATTTCATTCATTTCACATGCTAACAAGATTATGCCCCACATCCTTCAAGCTACGTTTCAGCAGTGTGTGAACCAAGAACCTCCAATTGTAGAATCTGGGTTTAGAGAAGGTAGAGCAACCAGAGGTCAAATTGCCAACATCCTTTAGATCATAGAAAAAGCAAAGGAATTCCAGAACAGCATCTACTTCTGCTTCATTGACTACACTAAAGCCTTTGACAGTGTGATCACAACAAACTGTGGAAAATTCTGAAAGAGAATTTCAGGATTCTCTTACCTGTGTCCTGAGAAACCTGTATGAAGGTCAAGAAGTAGCAGTAAGATCCTTACATGGAACAACAGACTGCTTCAAAATTGGGAAAGGAGTACATCAAGGCTGTATATTGTCACCCTGCTTATTTAGCTTATATGAAGAGTACATCAGGGGGAATTACTAGCTGTATGCAGCTCAAACTGAAATTAAGATTGCCAGGAGAAATATCAATAACCTCAGATATAAAGATGACACCATCCTAAAGGCAATCAAAAAACTATGATGTTGGCATCCAGTCCCATCACTTCATGTCAAATAGATGGGGAAAAAATGGAAACAGTGACAGACTTTATTTTCTTGGGCTCCAAAACCACTGGGAATGGTGACTGTAGCCATTAAATTAAAAGATGCTTGCTCCTTGGAAAGATAGTTATGATCAACCTAGACATATTGAAAAGCAAAGACAACCTTTACCAACAAAGGTCCATATAGTGAAAGCTATGGTGTTTCCAGTAGTCATGTATGGAGGTGATTGTTGGACCATAAAGAAGAATTGATGCCTTCAAACTGTGGTGTTGGAGAAGACTCTTGAGAGTCCCTTGGACAACAAGGAGATCAAACCAGTCAATCCTAAAAGAAATCAACCCTGAATATTCATTGGAAGGGCTGATGCTGAAGCTTAAGCTCCAGTAGTTTGGCCACCTGATTTGAAGAGCTGACTCATTGGAAAAAACCCTGATGCTGGAAAATATTGAAGGCAAAAGGAGAAGAAGGTGGCAGAGGATAAGATGTTTAGATAGCATTTCCAACTCAATGGACATGAATCTGAGGAAACTCCAGCAGATAGTGAAGGACAGGGAAGCCTGGCATGCTGTAATCCTTGGGATAACAAAGAGCTGAACACAAGTGAGCAACTCAACAGCAACAACATATATTCTAGAATGACACATACATGGTGGTAGGGTATTTAAAATCATTCAATAAGTTGCCAAAGGCTACACATGAAGATACATTGTTTTGAACTCTAAATCAGGTACTTTTTGTTGTTTTGCTATGTATAAAAGTTTTATTTAATGTACGTGGACTAAGGATGTGAGATATCATTGCTTGTACTTTTTAATGATATTTTTGTAGTTTATTGATCCCATACTTTCTAAGGAGTATCATGAAGACATAAGAATACAAATTAGGGTTTATGATTCATTGGATTAAGCAGCATATGTCTTATGTCTTGGGTATGTCAAACATATGTCTTGGATGTCTTTCTTCAAGGTGTTCCTGAAGAAGTTAGAACTCAGCTCAGCTAGCAGCAATTCAAGATACAGAATTAGCATAATTTTTTCTCAAAGTATGCCCATGAATGTGCTAGAGTCGCTGTCTCATGTGAGAGCTGAGCAGAATTGCTGACAGCCAGAGAGGAAATAGGCATCAGACACACAGTAAACCTGTGTGGCTGTGTCTGGTTTGGTATCTCAGGAAAGGAAATGTTGGGATCATTATTGAGTAATTAATACACAGGCAGTGGAGGTTAGTGTTGCCCCTGGCCAAATCAGTTACTTTTGAATAAAGAAAATTTTCTTATTCTTTTGCAATTTATTAGATAACTGTTATCTTCAGTTCAGTTCAGTTCAGTCTCTCAGTCGTGTCTGATTCTTTGCAACCCCATGGACTGCAGCATACCAGGCTTCCCTGTCCATCACCAACTCCCAGAGCTTACTCAAACTCATGTTTATCGAGTTGCTGATGCCATCCAACCATCTCATCCTCTGTTGTCCCCTTCTCCTCCTGCCTTCAATCTTTCCCAGCATCAGAGTCTTTTCAGATGAGTCAGCTCTTCGCATCAGGTAGCCAAAGGATTGGGGTTTCAGCTTCAGCATCAGTCCTTCCAGTGAATATTCAGGACTGGTTTCCTTTAGGACAGACTGGTTGGATCTCCTTGCAGTCCAAGGGACTCGCAAGAGTCTTCTCCAACACCACAGTTCAAAACTGTTATCTTAGTTTTAGCTATCAAACTAACTGAAAATTGTTTCCTTGTTTTTTTTTTTTTTTTAAACAACTAGAGACAAAATATTTCAAGTTTAAAATAACCATATGCAGAAGACTGTATTTTTTAAATAACCAATCTTAAACTAAGTTAGATTTTCATTTTCCACCTTCTAGAAAAAGAATATGTTATTGAATAAAATCATAATTGACTGAAAACATTTAAAGAAAAAAAATATTACTTGTGTTTACATCTCAGAAGATGAGAACAGACTCATCAGACATGCTAGCTAACCTTGGGTGTTGGCACTAGAGAAGGTCCCTATAGGTGGAGTAGGATTAAACTGGAATGTTAAGTGACAGAAAGGGTTCCAATCAGAGGTGTAAATATGGACTCCAGAGATGTAAAATATGCACTCCAATATAGCAGGAATCCCAGGTCAATGTCATTGGCCTAGGCTAAGGGATGCCATTGAAAGTAAGAGATAATAGACAGGTCAGGAAATAAGAATTCAATGGAATAAAATTAATTACATAAGAATATATTGTATATACTGATACAATATATTCTTATGTAATTGATTTTATACACTGTTGGAGGGAATGCAAACTAGTACAGCCACTATGGAGAACAGTGTGGAGATTCCTTAAAAAACTGGAAATAGAACTGCCTTATGATCCAGCAATCCCACTGCTGGGCATACACACTGAGGAAACCAGAAGGGAAAGAGACACGTGTACCCCAATGTTCATAGCAGCACTGTTTATAATAGCCAGGACATGGAAGCAACCTAGATGTCCGTCAGCAGATGAATGGATAAGAAAGCTGTGGTACATATACACAATGGAGTATTACTCAGCCATTAAAAAGAATACATTTGAATCAGTTCTAATGAGATGGATGAAACTGGAGCCTATTATACGGAGTGAAGTAAGCCAGAAAGAAAAACACCAATACAGTATACTAATGCATATATATGGAATTTAGAAAGATGGTAACAATAACCCTGTATACGAGACAGCAAAAGAGACACTGATGTATAGAACAGTCTTTTGGACTCTGTGGGAGAGGGAGAGGGTGGGATGATTTGGGAGAATGGCATTGAAATATGTATACTATCATATATGAAACGAGTCGCCAGTCCAGGTTCAATGCACGATACTGGATGCTTGGGGCTGGAGCACTGGGACGACCCAGAGGGATGGTATGGGGAGGGAGGAAGGAGGAGGGTTCAGGATGGGGAACACATGTATACCTGTGGCAGATTCATTTTGATATATGGCAAAACCAATACAATATTGTAAAGTTAAATAAAATAAAAAAAGAATATATTTTATCAGTTATATAATTGATGTATTATATATTGAAAGCAAGTAATAGGTTCCAGTTGATTATTATAAACTCAACTAAGAATAGACTGGACACTCCTTCCTGAGCTTATCAAGTCTTGACGTAACTTAGTCTCCATCACCTCTCCAAATATATCTTCAACCTTTGCCTTCCTAGCTCACTACATGCCATACCTACAGGTTTGTTTTTCTTTTCTACTTATATGCTCTATTCCTGTCTCCCCAAATTTTGTATTTTCTGTAAACTGTGCTAGAAACTTGTGCCTTCAGATCCTGATACTGTTATTTTCTTCTTGTTTTTCATATTTTAGCTCAAATTTCACATTCTTTACACATGCATTCCTGATAACCCCATTCAGGTCCTAGAACTACCCAAGACCAAAGACACACTGTTATATATTATCAAAAGTACCTACCACTATTTTTCTTTTATTTGTTTACATGTTTGTTGGTTTTCTTCTTCATCAAAAATGTAAACGTCATGAAGGGGAGAAAGGCGGTTGCCTGTCATGCTAGCATCCTAGTAATGCTTGGCATATAGTTGGCAAAGATATATATTCACTAAATGTGTATTACTCAATTTTTATTCAATTCTTCTGTAGAAACAAGTACCCACCCCCTACAATCTCAAAAGGCTATTTCTTGCTTGTGTTTTATGTTTGCTGCCAGTTAACAACCAAAATGTTTCAAAAGTTTTTATTCTAGGTCCCTGAATGAAGGAGACACCTTCAGCTGGGTCATGAGATTGTTGTTGCAGAAGGAAGATAGGGAATATGAAAAGAATTCAATGACACTTAAAGTGTATCTCTTCTGTGCACATTCTGCTGTCTTACCAAGTGACTTGACCAAGTATGGTTTCAGTGGGAATTATTGCAATTCACATGGCAATGGTCAGAGTTGTACAGTTCTGGGAGCATGTTATAGGCATCAGATCAGAGCAGAGCAGAGCAGTCGTTCAGTCGTGTCCGACTCTTTGCAACCCCATGAATCGCAGCATGCCAGGCCTCCCTGTCCATCACCAACTCCCGGAGTTCACTCAGACTCATGTCCATCGAGTCAGTGATGAGATCCAGCCATCTCATCTTCTGTCATCCCCTTCTCCTCTTGCCCCCAGTCCCTCCCAGCATCAGAGTCTTTTTCAATGAGTCAACTCTTCGCATGAGGTGGCCAAAGTACTGGAGTTTCAGCTTTAGCATCATTCCTTCCAAAGAAATCTCAGGGCTCATCTCCTTCAGAATGGACTGGTTGGATCTCCTTGCAGTCCAAGGGACTCTAAAGAGTCTTCTCCAACACCACAGTTCAAAAGCATCAATTCTTCAGCGCTCAGCCTTCTTCACAGTCCAACTCTTACATCCATACATGACCACAGGAAAAACCATAGCCTTGACTAGACAGACCTTTGTTGGTAAAGTAATGTCTCTGCTTTTGAATATGCTATCTAGGTTGGTCATAACTTTCCTTTCAAGGAGTAAGCGTCTGTTAATTTCATGACTGCAGTCACCATCTGCAGTGATTTTGGAGCCCAGAAAAATAAAGTCTGACACTGTTTCCACATCTATTTCCCATGAAGTGGTGGGACCGGATGCCATGATCTTCGTTTTCTGAATGTTGAGCTTTAAGCCAACTTTTT
Source organism: Bos indicus (assembly GCF_029378745.1). NCBI lineage: Eukaryota > Metazoa > Chordata > Mammalia > Artiodactyla > Bovidae > Bos > Bos indicus. The sequence continues at coordinate 52,865,900 of NC_091780.1, read as the reverse complement.
CACTCTCCACTTTCACTTTCCTCAAGAGGCTTTTGAGTTCCTCTTCACTTTCTGCCATAAGGGTGGTGTCATCTGCATATCTGAGGTTATTGATATTTCTCCCGGCAATCTTGATTCCAGCTTGTACTTTTTCCAGTCCAGTGTTTCTCATGATGTACTCTGCATAGAAGTTAAATAAACAGGGTGACAATATACAGCCTTGACATACTTCTTTTCCTTTTTGGATATTTAGATATAGATATTAAAATCAATAAAAGATGATGTTGTTAAATATTAATTTTTCAGATAATTAGTAATTAGTATTCAATATTACTTAAGCTTATGGTACTTTCCCACAAGCTGAATATATATTTATTTTAGACTGAATAAAAATAAGATTAACTATGCAAATTAACAGATCAAATATACTTATGGGAGCATATTTAATCTGCTTAATGTTCTTAAAAAATAATCAGCTATTAATTTTGATCTATAAATGATTATTATTTCTAAGAAAATATTATCTGCATGTCAGTTGGACAGCTGTTGATACTTCAGTTTGAAAAGCATACTGGGAGGCAAGATAGGAAATCTGGTTCTTAGCATCATTTCCGCTAATGAGCAATACTTCTTTGCAAATAAATGTTGACCTAAATGTTTCTCAGTTTCACATTCTGTACAGTAGGATTGGATTAGAGCACCTATTTTCAAGCTGTGCTTCATGGAGTCCTAGGATTTATGTGATGGTATTCAGGGTCCATTAAGGGGTAAGGATGTGGAGGAAGTAGGAGTAAAAAAAAAAAAAAAAAAGTCCCTTTATGTTTTTTCATTCCATGTAAAAATTTTAAAGGAAGAAAATGTCTTTCTGACAAAAAGTTGAAGACTAGATAATTTCTATGAAAATGTGTGTGCAAAAATTTAAATGAGAAATCACATATGTAAATTTCATAATTTCTGAACATGTCAATCTTAGATACTAGAACAGACTAGTAGTTTAGGGTCTCTCAGGAAGTGTAAGTTTTACACACTGAGGTTCAATTCACAGTATCAACTAAAAAGTGTATTAAATGATTTCTGATTCTTATTAATAAAATATATATAATACCATGATTGCCAGTTCTAGCAGGTCTGGAATTATTTGAGCCATTTTACTGAAGTAAAACATGTATTTGTGTAATGCTAATACTTAGTCAAGCCATGGATTTATGAATTAATACTGGCCTTATAATCCTTTGTCCAAAAATCAGTTTAAGCTTAGCAGCATAGTTTATTCATAATAGATATGAATGATTTGCATGTGGTCTCTGGCAGACCCACAAGGACAAGCTGCCATTGCAGTAGGTCATATAGTACCACTAAGCCTGTGACCTGCAGAGTATAAGAAGTCTGGGCTTAAACCCTGTTGTGGACTACCAAATTCCATGGTTCTCTGTCCACAAGATAGTGATTCCTGACCCCAGAAGAAAGCAGATCATGGTACCCCTGCAGAGGAAGGATAGTTGGAGTTCATATGGAGATTCTTCAAACCTCAGATATGAGCCAGCCTTTCAATTGTGATCATTGTTATTTCCTTAATGCTTTGTTGTATGATATCATTATCCTGCCTTAAACCTTAGATTTGTAAAACTTTTCATTTTAATCTTGTCATCTGTAGCATGGGTCATCTGTAGCAAATGAATCCTGTCGGGCTGGCACCGTTAACGTGTGTGTACACACATCTAAATTTGCTGTTTCCTAAATGATTTACTATACCTTTTACATACCTGCTGTCGTTTGACACCTTTATTAAATGACAATAAGGAAATTAATGGATACTGATGAGACATGAAGAAAATACGGGTGGTGTCCTCAACATAGATAGTTTACCTTCCTGCAAGACAAAGAGAGTGTCCAGAGACAGCAGGTCACAAGCAAGATTTGTGGAGTCACACAAACCAGAGTTTGACATTGGTTCTGCATTTATTCTCTTAGTAATCTTAACCGAGGATATTAAACTCTTCAAGGATTATATGTAAAGGGAAAATAAATAATGCCTTGCATGTCCTTATCTTGCTGTGTATTAGAAAAAAAGTATATCCCTATCTATGTCTATATATATGTGTCTATAGAGCCTTTTAGGCTGCAGTCCATGGGGTCACATGGAATTGGACACAACTTGGCGACTGAACAACAAAAATAGAACTATATATATATATAGTTCTTTGTAAATGTGTGTATATATATATATATATATACATTCTTTGTATATATATACATTCTTTGTAAATACATATATATGTACATATATAAATACATATTTAAATAGCTATACATCTATATCTATCTATTTTATATAAATATTAAAGTTACCTGCTTCCCTGGTGACTCAGACAGTAAAGAATCCACCCACAATGCAGGAGACCTGGGTTTGATCTCAGGGTTGGGAAGATCCTCTGGAGGAGGGCATGGCAACCCACTCCAGTATTCTTGCCTGAAGAATCCTCATGGACGGAAGAACCTAGGCGTCTACAGTCCATGGGGTTGCAAAGAGCAACTAAGCAACTGAGCAACTACACACGGCACAGCATTTGGCTGGTACTCAGTAATACCAAAAATAAACAACAAACAAACAAAAAAATCCAAGGCCAAAAACAACCCTGATCCTAGTATTGAAATATTTAAACTCCTTTGACATCCTTGGAACTTTCATTTTACTAAATAAATGTAAAATTCCTGATATGATGGCCACACTTGACTATTCTTTTAAACAGTTTATATAGTAGCCACAGAGAATTGCTGCACTTAACTAAAAAATAAGACAATTAGAAATCGAAGGCAAACAAAATGACAAAACAAAGTTATCATAGAAGAAAATACATGTATTGTTACTGTATGTTATGGACTGTATAGTATGTAAAATGTATCATAATCTCTATTTTTTCAAATAAACTTTGAACTTTTAAAAATGTTTCTGATCACCTGAGTTGGGAAACAAAATTAGATGTTAATGTATCAAGGATCTAATTTGGAAAGCATGAAACAAATTATTTCTCCAATAAATATATGTTTGATTCCTGTCCATTTTTTTCTAATAATAGTTTGTAATATTGAAATTATCATATTAGTGACAACAGAGGTATGAAATTATAAATCACAGATATATTTTTCAGTGGTGCTTATAAATAATAGGTGCAATATTCCTGTGCACTAATATTCATATGTATAATAAATAATTGCTATGAAGTATAAATAAAGTAGACATAATAATGTTACAGATGTTTACATGTAAAAGAAATTACTTTAGACATTTGGGAAAGTATCACTCAGGAAATGGTACTTCAGCCATGAAAATTTAGGACAATTTGGACATGTACAAATTGGCTTGGGTGATACTACATTTGGAGTAAACAAAGCTAGAGTAAGACATTACTTTGCCAACAAAGGTCCATCTAGTCAAGGCTATGGTTTTTCCTGTGGTCATGTATGGATGTGAGAGTTGGACTGTGAAGAAAGCTGAGTGCCAAAAAATTGATACTTTTGAACTGTGGTGCTGGAGAAGACTCTTGAGAGTCCCTTGGACTGCAAGGAGATCCAACCAGTCCATTCTGAAGGAGATCAGCCCTGGGATTTCTTTGGAAGGAATGATGCTGAAGCTGAAACTCCAGTACTTTGGCCACCTCATGCGAAGAGTTGACTCATTGGAAAAGACTCTGATGCTGGGAGGGATTGGGGGCAGGAGGAGAAGGGGACAACAGGGGATGAGGTGGTTGGATGGCATCCTGACTCAATGGGCGTGACTCTGAGTGAACTCCAGGAGTTGGTGATGGACAGGGAGGCCTGGCGTGCTGCGATTCATGGGGTCTCAAAGAGTCAGACATGACTGAGCAACTGAACTGAACTGAACTGAAACCCTCTAAAACCATGTTTATTAAGAGTAGTGTGCCTCCTTATCTTATTCTTCACTTTGATGGCATAGATGCTGTTTCTTTTTTATATGGATATTTATTTTCCTGTTGAAGTTTCATTCTATTTCTAATTTATCAAGACTTAATTTAGAATGGCTTTTTCAAATTCTTTCTTAACTTCTAAAATATCATTCTCCTCCTTTAATGTAAAAGTTTTATTAATACATTTCCTAATGTGCATCTAATTTAGCGTTACTGAGATAAAATATCTCAAAAGGATACATTATTCCTCTGGTATACTGCTATGATTATTTTTTTACAGTTGGTGCAAGAATTCGGATCAGATCAGATCAGTCGCTCAGTCGTGTCCGACTCTTTGCGACCCCATGAATTGCAGCACACCAGGCCTCCCTGTCCATCACCAACTCCCGGAGTTCACTCAGACTCACATCCATCGAGTCAGTGATGGCATCCAGCCATCTCATCCTCTGTCGTCCCCTTCTCCTCCTGCCCCCAATCCCTCCCAGCATCAGAGTCTTTTCCAATGAGTCAACCTTTCACATGAGGTGGCCAAAGTACTGGAGTTTCAGCTTTAGTATCATTCCTTCCAAAGAAATCCCAGGGCTGATCTCCTTCACAATGGACTGATTGGATCTCCTTGCAGTCCAAGGGACTCTCAAGAGTCTTCTCCAACACCACAGTTCAAAAGCATCAATTCTTCGGCGCTCAGCCTTCTTCACAGTTCAACTCTCACATCCATACATGACCACAGGAAAAACCATAGCCTTGACTAGACAGACCTTTGTTGGCAAAGTAATGTCTCTGCTTTTGAGTATGCTATCTAGGTTGGATATAACTTTCCTTCCAAGGAGTAAGCGTCTTTTAATTTCATGACTGCAGTCACCATCTGCAGTGATTTTGGAGCCCAGAAAAATAAAGTCTGACACTGTTTCCACTGTTTCCCCATCTATTTCCCATGAAGTGGTGGGACCAGATGCCATGATCTTCGTTTTCTGAATGTTGAGCTTTAAGCCAACTTTTTCAGTCTCCACTTTGACTTTCATCAAGAGGCTTTTGAGTTCCTCTTCACTTTCTGCCATAAGGGTGGTGTCATCTGCATATCTGAGGTTATTGATATTTCTCCCGGCAATCTTGATTCCAGGTTGTGCTTCTTCCAGCCCAGCGTTTCTCATGATGTACTCTGCATATAAGTTAAATAAACAGGGTGACAATATACAGCCTTGATGAACTCCTTTTCCTCTTTGGAAGCAGTCTGTTGTTCCATGTCCAGTTCTAACTGTTGTTTCCTGACCTGCATACAGATTTCTCAAGAGGCAGATCAGGTGTTCTGGTATTCCCATCTCTTTCAGAATTTTCACAATTTATTATGATCCACACAGTCAAAGGCTTTGGCATAGTCAATAAAGCAGAAATAGATATTTTTCTGGAACTCTTTTGCTTTTTCTATGATCCAGCAGATGTTGGCTATTTGATCTCTGGTTCCTCTGCCTTTTCTAAAACCAGCTTGAACATCAGGAATTTCACAGTTCACATATTGCTGAAGCCTGGCTTGGAGAATTTTGAGCATTACTTTACTAGCGTTTGAGATGAGTGCAATTGTGCAGTAGTTTGAGCATTATTTGGCATTAATTATTTAGAGCTAATTATTTATATATAATGTTAAGTTTTTTCATTCCATTTTTAATATATTTTAAAATATTATAGTCAAAGAATATATCTAACGAGAATTCTACTCTGAAGTTTAGTAAGATTTGTCTTTTAGCTAGTTTTTCTAAATATCTTACATATGTTTATAAGCAATATATAAAATGCAAAGCTTTAAGTGTATTTCTGTAGAATGTAGGGTTCTAAATGTGTTATATTAAAATTATTAATGTCATTCAAGATGTTTCCATTCTTATTTTTTCAAGATTCAAAATATTCTCAGGGAGATGTTCAGTAATTCTATGATTTTATGTGTTTTTCTCATATTCCTTCTGGCTTCTGCTTTATATATATGTGTCTATTTTATAGGGTATAGTGGTTCACAGTGTCTGCTTTGTGAATTGTACCTTTTATCTTTAAAAATAGTCATTTTTGTTCCATTTAATTTTTTTGCATTGGAGTCTGTAGGCTGTTAGTATAAGTTCGAAGGATAGACAGTCTCTCAGACTTACGTGGATTATATGTGAGCAAGAATGGAAGCAAGAAAACCTCTCAGGCTGTTGGTGATGTTAGTACAAGAAACAATGAAGACTTCCCCAACAGTTTTGAGGGAATGTGCAGAATTGGTCACCTTTGAGGTGTATTTTAGAGTAAAACAAGAAATCCTAATGAAGAAATAGACACGGAGGTAAAGAAATAAAAGTAATGAGAGAAGACTTAGATTTTGAGTTTATTAGTTTTTACAATATTAAAATCAAAATAATATCTTAGGGAGGAAAAGGTTTTCTGAAAATTCCAAGGATTCTGTTTTCCAGCTCTTAATTTTGAGATGCTTATTAGACATCCAGTGGGATTTTAAAGAGGAAATATATAAGTTTGGTTTTCAAGGAAATGTTTTGGCAGCCTCTAGGAGCTAATTGTGACCTTCAGGGGAAAGTGAGGAAAGAGGAATTTCTATAGTATTATATTCAATAATAGGTAAACATTAGATTTGGTGCAATAATGACCTTTGGTAATTTGACAGTGATAATTTCTATAAGGAGGAGACATGTGCTTTGTCCGAGAAGGTTAGCAAAAAAATAAATGAGTGTGAAGTCATTGAGTATGTAGTCAGGAGGGTTTTCCTGTGAAGTAGAGGAGAGCAGACTGAGGTAGTCTGAGGGGCACAGAGTGATGATGAGTGCATATTTCTCATAAAGAGGGGTGTAGTAAAACTATATCAATGGGTAAGATAAATAGAAGGGGAGCAATCACAGGAACAACATCCTTGAGAAGACAAGAAAGCCCACCAGACAGTTAGTATTGCTGTTTTCATTATATCAATTGGGAAGACAATGAAGATGTAGCTTGGTTTGGTAGATGTGGAATGTGGCAGTTCTTAACTGCTTTCATTTCCATTGTTATGGAAGTGCTGGTTGATAGTTTCAGGTGAAAGTAAAAGAAAAAAAAGAAATAATTTTTGGGACAGTTGAAAATATAGAAGGATTCCCATGCAGTGATTCTACCCGTTTGACCTCTTTGGTCATCAATGCAAAGTGAGACCAATCAACTCTATTCTTATTCGTAGATTGTTTTTTCCCCCAGTAAGTTAAATTGCTTGAGAAAGATCTGGATGGGCCAAAGAGATGACTGATGTAATCTAGGTTGTACCATTTGCATAGAACTGATTTTAATGATTGAAGATGGACAACTTATTCAAAAGGATAGATCTGGGACCCAACATTTAGGTCAGATATTACATATTTCAGTGAATAATGAAGTATGTGGAATGCAGTGCAGTAATGACATTGTGCTAATTACAGGAAATATTGAGAAAAGAATGATGGGAGAAATTAAAAATAAAATTAACTTTCAGAAACAGAAGATCCAAGTAATTAAAAATTATTTTGTAGGTTTCACACTGATTCATACATATTTATAAATAGAAAATGAAAAAAAAATCATAATGGTAATGTACATTTTGGTATTGAAAACTTGAATCTTGTAGGAATGAACATGGAAAATAATTTTAAAATCAGGTAAAAAAAAATATTTGCATGATTACAGTTTGGTTGCTCTCATGATTATGAAATCATGAAATTGATATATTAACAAAGTGATAAATAGATAAAACAAGAATATTTTCAGAGCCAAATAATATTTTCATAAAATCCCTAATATAACTTGTCAAAATCAATTTCTCCTGAGAGTATATTTTACTCATTGTGTTTTTATGACACATTTTTCTAATAGTTTTTCATCCATGCAGTGAAAATCATAATCTCTAATTTTACATATTTTTCCAATTAAATTTTATCTATGGACTTCTTTCTTTAAAGTGTTATATTTTTAACACTCATATTAAAAACTTAATTTGCTCTGAACAAATTGGGTTGGAAGATGCTTATGTTTTAAAGAATTAAACACACGAAAAAAGAAGAGTTTAAAAGTAATAATTTCATTTTTGTGGGACTAGTGAAAGCAGATCACAAGTCTCAGATAGTATTAGAAGTATAAATCAAGTGAGAAAAGGGAAATTTTGAGGACTAAATAGTAAGAAATTCTCAAGTGACTAAAGAGAGACTATGTTATTGGTATTGATGAGGATTAGAAGAAAAATAAAAATTACCAGATTCTCCTGGAGTCAAATTATACTTAGATGATTTTAAAACATGGGCTGTCATTTTTTAAATTATATTTTTGTGTATAACCTAGTTCCTATAATTTCCTATTTTGTATATATTTCTTGTTCACAATCTTAATAGCTATGTAAACTTCAGAAACTATAACCTTGCTAAACTATTCATTTCTATAAAGTGAGTATACAATTGCCTCAAATATTTAAAAATGTATTTAGCAAGTACTGCTTACTATAGTGTATTGCAGGCATTGGAACAATGTTGACAGAACAGGCATAGTCTCTGCCCTCCATTGTAAAGAGAGATAATTAGCAATTATGTAAATGAATATTTAATTAAACTATGAAAGAGATATGGAAGAAGATTACAAAAGCATTAATAAAGCATTGCATGAAGAAACTAGCTCAATGTAGGGCAGTCTGAAGTACAACTTTTCTAATAAGTGAAATGGTACTGAGGAACAGAGTTAGACAGCTCATTTGAGAAAATATGAAAGCAGCCAATTATTATATTTTTAAAATCTTCATTGTTCTTCAGTCACGGAGTCATTTTCGACCCCATAAACTGCAGCACACCATGCTTCTCTGTCCTTTTCTACATCTCAGAGTTGGCTCAAACTCATGTCCATTAAGCAGTGATGCCATCCAACCATCTCATCCTCTGTCGCCATCTTCTCCTCCTGCCTTCAATCTTTCCCAGCATCAGGGTGTTTTCCAAAGAGTCAGCTCTTTCTATCAGCTGGTCAAAGTATTGGAGTTTCAACTTCAGCGTCAGTCCTTCCAATGGATATTCAGGGTTGATTTCTTTAGGATTGACTGGTTTGATCTCCTTGCTATCCAAGGGACTCTCAAGAGTCTACTTCAGCACCACAGTTCAAAAGCGTCAGTTCTTCAGGGCTCAGCCTTATATATTTGCAGCTCTCACATCCATACATGACTACTGGAAATACCATATCTTTGACCATATGGACCTTTGTTGGCAAAGTGATGTCTCTGCATTTTAATATGTTGTGGAGGTTTGTCATAGATTTTCTTCCAAGTAACAAATGTGTTTTAATTTCATGGCTGCAGTCACTGTTCGCATGGATTTTGGAGCCCAAGAAAATAAAGTCTGTCACTGTTTCCATTTATTACCCATCTATTTGCCATGAAATGGTAGGATCACATGCCATGATCTTCATTTTTTGAATTCTGAGTTTAAGCCAGCTTCTTCACTCTCCTCTTTCACCTTCATCAAAAGTCTCTTTAGTTCCTCTTTGCTTTTTGCCATTAGGGTGGTATCATCTGCATATCTGAGGTTGTTGCTATTTTTCCGAGAAGTTTTTATCTTTTTCCAGCTTTCAATTCATCCAGCCCAGAATTTCACATGTTGTGGTCTGCATATAAGTTAAATAAGCAGGGTGACACCAGACAGCTTGAAGTTCTTCTTTCCAAATTTTGAACTAGTCAGTTGTTGCATGTCCAGTTCTACCTGTTGCCTCTTGACCTGCATTCACATTTCTCAGGAGGCTAGCAAGATGATTTTGTATTCCCATCTGTTTAAGAATTTTATCAAGTTTGTGGTGATCCACACAGTCAAAGGCTTTAGCATAGTCAATGAAACACAAATAGAGGTTTTCTGGAATTCTCTTACTTTTTCTATAATCCAATGTGTTACTCGCTTAGTCATGTCCAGCTCTTCACAACCTAACAGACTGTAGCCTGCCAGGCTCCTCTGTCCATGGGATTCTCTAGGCAAGAATACTGGAGTGGGTTGTCATTTCCTCCTCCAGGGGATCTTCCCTACCCAGGGGTTGAACCCGGATTTCCCTCATTCCAAGCAGATTCTTTACCATCTGAGCTACCAGGGAAGCCCTGAGATCCAATGGATGTTTGCCCTTTGATCTATGGTTCCTCTGCCTTTTCTAAATCCAGCTTGTACATTTGGAAGTTCTCAGCTTACATGCTGTTGACACCTGGCTTGAGGGATTTTAAGCATTAACTTGCTAGCATGTGAAATGAGCCCAACCGTCTGATAGTTTGGACATTCTTTGAAAATTGCCCTTCTTTGGGAATGGAATGAAAACTAACTGTTTTCAGTCCTATGGCCATTGCTGAGTTTTTCAGACTTGCCCACGTATTGGGTGTAGCACTTTAAAAGCATCCTCTTTTATAATTTTGAATAGCTCAGCTAGAATTTAATCACCTCCACTAGCTTTCTTTGCAGTAATGCCCCCTAAAGCACACTTGACACTCCACGATGTCTGGCTCTAGGTGAGTGATCACACCATCATGGTTATCTGGGTCATTAAGACCTTTCTAGTATAGTTCTTCTGTGTATTATTGCCACCTGTTCTTAATAACTCCTCCTTCTGTTACGTCCTTGCAATTTCTGTCCCTTACTCTGCCTATCTTTGCATGAAATGTTCTGTTGGTATCTTTAATTTTCTTAAAGAGATCTCTAGTGTTTTCCATTATATTGTTTTCCTCTATTTCTTTGCATTGTTCACTTAAGAAGTCATTCTTTTTCTCCTTGCTATACCTTGGAACTCTGCATTCAGTTGGGTATATCTGAATGCAGATATACCCTTTCTTTTGCTTTTGCCTTTTGCTACTTTTCTTTTCTTGGCTATTTGGAAGGTCTCCTCAGAAAACCATTTTGCCTTGCTGCGTTTCTTTTTCTTTGAGATGGTTTTGGTCACCATGTTCTATACCATGTTATGAACCTCCATCCATAGTTCTTTAGGCACTCTGTCAGATCTAATCTCTTGAATCTATTTGTCACTTCCACTGCATAATCATAGGGGATTTGATTTAAGTCATACCTGAATGCCCTAGTGGTTTTCCATACTTTGTTCAATTTAAGCCTGCATTTTGCAATAAGGAGTTCATGCTCTGAGCCACAGTCAGTTCCAGGTTTGTTTTCACTGACTATAGAGAGCTTCTCTATCTTGGGGTGCAAAGAATATAATCAATCTATCATCAATCTGATTTTAGTATTGATCATTGGTGATGTCCATGTGTAAAGTTTTATCTTGTGTTGTTGGAAATTGGTGTTTGCTATGACTAGTTTGTTCTCTTGACAAAACTCTGTTATCTTTGTCCCGCTTCACTTTGTAATCTAAGGCTGCTGCTGCTGCTAAGTCGCTTCAGTCGTGTCCGACTCTGTGCGACCCCAGAGACGGCAGCCCACCAGGCTCCCCCATCCCTGGGACTCTCCAGGCAAGAACACTGGAGTGGGCTGCCATTTCCTTCTCCAATGCATGAAAGTGAAAAGTGAAAGTGAAGTCCCTCAGTCATGTCCGACCCTCAGTGACCCTATGGACTGCAGCCCACCAGACTCCTCCGTGCATGGGATTTTCCAGGCAAGAGTACTGGAGTGGGGTGCCATTGCCTTCTCCAAATCTAAGGCTAAGTGTGCCTGTTACTCCTGGTATCTCTTGAATTCTTACTTTTGCATTCCATTCCCCTGTGAAGAAAAGGACTTTTTTTTGTTTTGGTGTTCTAAAAGTTCTTGGAGATCTTCACAGAACCATTTAACTTCAGCTTCTTTGACTTTAGTCATTGGTATACAGACTTGGATTACTGTGACGTTGAATGATTTCCCTTGAAAACAAATCGAGATCATGCTGTCTTTTCTGAGATTGCACCCGAGTAGGTACACTCATTTCTTGACTATGAAGGATACTCCATTTCTTCTAAGGGATTCTTGCCCACAGTAGATATCATGGTCATTTGAATTAAATTTGCCCATTCTCATCCATTTTAGTTCATTGATTCCAAAAATGTTGATGTTCAGTCTTGCCATCTCCTGTTTTTCTGCATTGAATCTACCTTGATTCATGGACCTAACATTCATGTTTCTTATGCAATATTGTTCTTATAGCATTAGACTTTTCTTTAACCACCAGATTCATCCACAATTTAACCACCAGACACAACCACAATTGGGTGTCATTTCTGAAGTCATTAAAATGAAATTTAAAATATTATTTTTTCTCCCTCTATATAGCAAAATATGATGGCATCCAATACTGAAAAGGACTTGGAGAAATGAACATTTTGAGCCAATGCTAGTGAAAGTTTAAAATATTACAAATAGCAGATACTTTTTTCCTGTTTTGCCCAATATATAAAAATTATCAATCCTAATATTTACTATTTAGGTTCTAGGAATTTTAGTTACATAATCCAAGAAAAATTAATAGTATAAATATTATATGGTTGAAAATTAGGAGTATCCTAGTTCCACAAGAAAGTATTTAAACTATTATAACATGTTATTATATAGCATCTGTTATATAACATTATATATTATAAAATATTGTATATTTATATACAAAATAAAGTGTATCTACTAAAATTATTCTTTTAGTGGTTCTTACTATATTTTCAATTAAAGAATTTCAAGTTTGAATATGTTATGACTAGAATACACATGATTTTATGTTTTATTATTAAAAAGTATATGAAAATGCATTCACCAAGTGTGAATTGTTGTTCTATCTGAACTTTGGGATTAAGAAGGATTTGTATTTTATCACTTATTTTTGCTGTAGCTGTAAGAATACTTTCATAGGTTAAAAAACACAATGTCTACCTATTTATCTTGTCAATAGAAGAATTGGGCTTTCCAGATGGCATTAGTGGTAACAAACCCATCTAGCAAAGCAGGAGATATAAGAGACGTGGGTTCCATCTTTGGGTCCAGAAGATTCCGGAGTAGGGTATGGTAATCCACTCCAATATTCTTGCCTGGAGAATCATCGTGGACAGAGGAGCCTGGTGGGCCACCATCCAGTAGGTCACAAAGAATCAGACATGACTGAAGTGACTTAGCACGTGGAAGGATTATGACATATCTTTAATAATTTTGAATATTGTCCTTAATTATAAGATATTATTGCATGAAGAATAAATTTGAGATGTAACAGATTTGTTAAAGTGAACATGGCTGAAATATACATTTTTTTTCAGGTTAAATAGAAGTAAAATAGATTACAAAATCAAATGTTAGAGGAGCACCAGTCACAGTGCTACCTTTACAGAATTGGCAGGAATTGTTTCTGATATGGTAAATAATGTTTTAATAAATCTGTTGCCTTAGACTTCTGTCTAATGCAAATGTTATTATGTCCTATGAAAAATGTGAATAGCTGTTTCTATACAAAAAAAAATTTATTCAGAGATTTCTCTGCAAATGAGAAAATATTAAATGAACTTGTGCCATATATGTGTCTATGACCTACCCAAAACACAAAGCACAATTAAACAAAACCCAAATATTGATAAGCCTATTTACAAAGATTCTATAAATTGTATTCCATGGTATTTCAAGAACTCTTAAGTCATTAGCACTGAAGCATGAACACTTCACGTGCTTTGAAACAGGAAATAGTAGTGTCTTTTCATCAATTCGGATTATAATTTTTATAGAATTGCATTATCCAACTAGAATTTTAGCACACTTTGGAATTGAAATATCACAGTTTCCGTTAAGACTGTGCTCAGGATGCTGGGCTAAATCTGGTGGTTCTTAAAAATGTATAATGAGTAAAATGTTTCAATTGGAACTTGAAAATTCACAACATATTTTATTGCCTCTTTACATGGAGCATCTCTGTTCAGCTCTGACTCCAAAATCTGCCACTTTGCAGACAAACATTATCCAATTTCTGCAGCAAGTACTGTGGGGATGGTGCTTTTGTATAGGTCAAATATTGCTTCCACACAGTGGATATTTATAGTGTTCTACTTTGCTGGAGAAACGCTGACATTGCAATACTCTATTTAACTGTGAGCTCAGATACCAGATTGGGTTGATAATATTAGTTCCAGCTCTCACATTTCACCTTTCTCCCTTCTTAGCCCATTTCTTTGCATCACTCTATCTACCTATGTGCACACATGTCATGTCTATCAGCTCAGGAAAATAACTGTTCCCTATTTCTGTTTTCACACTTGAGCATGCACTTTACCTTGAGAGACACAAAATGAAAATAATGTAAGTCAGACTCTTTGTCTAAGCAAGCTGATAAAAATGCATAGTGTTCTTGCTTTTTTTTTCCCCTCTCAGGAAAAGCAGTACCTGCAGTCATATGCTCATGTAAGTTCAAAACCACCAAATACTGATCTAAATATGCAGAATCACTAGCACAAATCAGTGGAGCCACTTATCCCTAAAGGAAATCTCTTACTGGCTCAAATAGCAACAGCCTAATTAGAGCGTATGCAGGTTTGGCATATATGGCATCTATAGTTAATTTCCAGAAGAAATATGCTACAAGTATCACTACCTAAATAATAAATAACTAAAATAAATAACCATATCATTTCACTTGTCTGAATTTTAGTGTCCTTTCACAAATTTACACCTAACCATCCCAACAACCCTAAACCAAAACTTTCCATTGAGTATATATTATGGCCAATAAAAATAATTTTAAAGATATATAAAGGTACCTTCTTGAACAAAGTTCAGTTGATATATATAATATATATATATTGTTGAATATATCAACAATATTTATAATAATATAAATATGAACTGAGATTGTCCTCATCATGAATATGAAAGAGTAATGAGCTTAAGAAATTGACAGCTGGCAGTTTGACTATCAACCTTAAATCATCTCAGCTTGTTTTACCAAAAAAAGACTGAAATATTCAAAACAGAAAGTTATTAGAATAGGCACAGTCAAACTTTCACCACAAAATGTGTGAAATTTAAAAATGAGGGCAAATCTTTGGAACATTTAGTTACATATGGATTTCTTAGCAAGGGCAGCAGAACAAGCATGAGTGAATAAATCAACCAATCAATCAATAGTAAAATTTTTAAAAATAAAATTGCATTTCATGACACTGTTGATAAAATGAAAAGGTAAAGTAAAAACTTCACAAAACATCTAGAAAGTCATCTGTTCAGAGTAGATAAGTAACTCTTACAATTCAATGAGGCAAAAATCTCAATAAAAAGAGGGAAAATTTTTGAACAGTTTACAAAAAAAGATGTGGCTAAACTCACCAAACTACATTTATGTGAATTCAATTTAATGTAAAAAGAATGGCTAATGAGCACAGTGTAATTTCTCAAGATAAGTAGGTTTCATGAAATGTAAATTAAAAGCTCAATGAGAAACGTTTACACACAAAAGGATAGCTAAAATTTAAAAGGATGACAGTAGTAATTATTGGAAAGTATGGGATCATCTAGGACATTCATTCATTGTTGGAGAGATTCTAAATAGTATGACAGTTTCAGAAAACAGTTCAACTGTTTCTTATAAAGCTTAACAGACCACAGAATCCAGTCAATTGATTTTTCATAGAATTCCAATGTAGTCCAAGGCACTTTGTACATTTAGTAAATAGTGCTGGAACAGTTGTATATGACTATGGGGAAAATGATGCACAAACCTTAGTTAACACCCTACAAAAATTAGATCAAAATGAGACATACTCCTTATATGAGATAAAACACAAAATGTGTGAAATTTTAAAATGACAGCAAACCTTTGCAACTTTCAGTTAGATAAGGATTTCTTAGCAAGGGCCCAACAACTATGAGTGAATAAATGAATCAATCAATCAATAATAAAAGTTTCAATGTATTTACCAAAAAACCTACAAGTTCAGTTCAGTGACTTAGTCATGTCCAACTCTTTGCAACCCATGGACTGCAGCATGCCAGGCCTCTCTGTCCATCACCAACTCCTGGAGTTTACTCAAACTCATTCATTGACTCGGTGATGTCATCCAACCATCTCATCCTCTGTCACCATCTTCTCCTCCCACCATCAATCTTTCCCAACATCAGGGTCTTTTCAAATGAGTTAGCTCTTCACATCAGGTAGCCAAAGTATTAGAGTTTCAGCTTCAACATCAGTTCTTCCAATGAATATTCAGGACTGATTTCTTTTAAGATGGACTGGTTGGATCTCCTGCAGTCCAAGGGACTCATAAGAGTCTTTTCCAACACCACAGTTCAAAAGCAGCAATTCTTCAGTACTCAGCTCTCTTTATAGTCCAACTCTCACATCCATACATAACTACTGGAAAAATCATAGCATTGATAGATGGAACTTTGTGGTCCAAGTAATGTCTCTGCTTTTTGATATGCTATCTAGGTTGGTCATAACTTTTCTTCCAAGGAGCAAGCATCTTTTAATTTCATGGCTGCAGCCACCATCTGCAGTGATTTTGGAGCCAAAAATATAGTTTGCCACTGTTTCCTCTGTTTCTCCATCTATCTGCTATGAAGTGATGGAACCAGATGCCATGATCTTTGTTTTCTGAATGTTGAGCTTGAAGCCAAGTTTTTCGCTCTCCTTCATTCACGTTCATCACTTTCTTCAGTTCCTCTTCACTTTCTGCCACAAGAGTGGTGGCATCTGCATATATAAAGTTATTGATATTTCTCCTGTCAATCTTGATTCCAGCTTGTGCTTCATCCAGCCCAGCGTTTCTCATGATGTACTCTGCATATAAATTAAATAAGCAGGGTCACAATAAAGAGCCTTGACATACTCCTTTTTGTATTTGGAACCAGTCTGTTGTTCCATGTCCAATTCTAGCTGTTGCTTCCTGACCTGCATACAGATTTCTCAAGAGACAGGTCAGGTGTTTTGGTATTCCCATCTCTTTCAGAATTTTTGACAGTTGATTGTAATCCACACAAAGGCTTTGGCATTGTCAATAAAGCAGAAATAGATGTTTTTTTGAAACTCTCTTGCTTTTTTGATGATCCAGCCAATGTTGGCAATTTGATCTCTGGTTCCTCTGCCTTTTCTAAAACCAGCTTGAACATCTGGAAGTTCACAGTTCATATATTGCTGAAGCCTGGCTTGGAGAATTTTGAGCATTACTTTACTAGTGTATAAGATGAGTTCACTTGTGTGGTAGTTTGAGCATTGTTTGGCATTGCCTTTCTTAGGGATTGGAATGAAAACTGACCTTTTCCAGTCCTGTGGCCACTTCTGAGTTTTCCAAATTTGCTGGCATATTGAGTGCAGCACTTTCACAGCACCATCTTTTAGGATTTGAAATAGCTCAACTGGAATTCTATCACCTCCACTAGCTTTGTTCGTAGTGATGCTGCCTAAGGCCCCCTTGACTTTGCATTCCAAGATGCCTGGCTCTAGGTGAGTGATCACATCACCGTGATTATCTGGGTCATGAATATCTTTTTGAACAGTTCTTTGTATTCTCTCCACCTCTTCTTAATATCTTCTGCTTCTGTCAGGTCCATATTATTTCTGTCCTTTATTGAGCACATCTTTGCAAGAAATGTTCCCTTGGAATCTCTAATTTTCTCGAAGAGATCTCTAGTCCTTCCCATTCTATTATTTTCCTCTGTTTCTGTCACTGATCACTGAGTAAGGCCTTCTTATCTCTCCTTGTTATTCTTTGGCTCTCTGCATTCAAATGGGTATATCTTTCCTTTTCTCCTTTGCTTTTTGCTTCTCTTCTTTTCACAGCTTTGTACGGCCTCCTTAAACAGCCATTTTGCTTTTTTGCATTGTTTTTTCTTGGGGTTCGTCTTGTTCCCTGTCTCCTATATGATGTCATGAGCCTCTGTGCATAGTTCATCAGGCACTCTGACTATCAAATCTAGTCCCTTAAATCTATTTCTCACTTCCACTGTATAATCGTAAGGGATTTGACTTAGGTCATACCTGAATGGTCTAGTGGTTTTCCCTACTTTCTTCAATTTAAGTCTGAATTTGCCAATAAGGAGTTCATGATCTGAGCCACAGTCAGCTCCTGATCTTGTTTTTGCTGACTGTATAGAGCTTCTCCATCTTTGGCTGCAAAGAATATAATCAATCTGATTTTGGTGTTGACCATCTGGCGATGTCCATGTGTAGAGGGTATTTGCTATGACTGCTACTACATTCTCTTGGCAAAACTCTATTAGTCTTTGCCCTGCTTTATTTTGTACTCCAAGGCCAAATTTATCTGTTACCCCAGGTAGCTCTTGACTTCCTACTTTTGCATTCCAGCCCCCCATAATGAAAAGGACATCTTTTGGGGTTGTTAGTTCTAGAAGGTTTTGTAGGTCTTCATAGAACCGTTCAACTTCAGCTTCTTCAGCATTACTGGTCGGGGCATAGGCTTGGATTACTGTGATGTTGAATGGTTTGCCTAGGAAATGAACAGAGATCATCCTGTCATTTTTGAGACTGCATCCAAGTACTGCATTTTGGACCTTTTGTTGACTATTATGGCTACTCCATTTCTTCTAATGGATTCTTGCCTACAATAGTAGATATATTGGTCATCTGAGTTAAATTCACCCATTCCAGTCCAGTTTAGTTTGATGATTGCTAAAATGTCGATGTTCACTTTTGCAATCTCCAGTTTGACCACTTCCAGTTTGCCTTGGTTCATGGACCTAACATTCCAGGTTCCTGTGCAATATTGCTCTTTACAGCATCGGACCTTGCTTCCATCACCAGTCACATCCACAACTGGGTGTTGTTTTTGCTTTGGCTATGTCTCTTCTTTCTTTCTGGAGTTATTTCTCCACTGATCTCCAGTAGCATATTGGGCACCTACCAACCTGGGGAGTTCATCTTTCAGTGGAATGGCAAACCAATTCAGTATTCTTGTCTTGAGAACCCTATGAACAGTAGCTTTGAGTAGACAGACAAAGCTGTTGGCAAAGTGATGTTTTTGCTTTTTAATGCACTGTTTGTCATAGTTTTTCTTCCAAAGAGTAAGTGTCTTTTAATTTCACGACTGCAGTCACCATCCAGTGTTTTTGTAGCCTATAGAAATAAAGTGTATCACTGTTTCCATTTTTCCCCATCTATTTTCTGTGAAGTGATGGGTCCAGATGTCATGATCTTGGTTTTTCGATTGTTGTATTTTAAGTCAGCTCTTTCACTCTCCTGTTTCACATTAGTCAAGAGGCTTTTTTGTTCCTATTCTCTTTCTTCCATTAGCTTTGTGTCATCTGCGTGTCTGCAATCTTGATTCCAGCTTGAGTTTCATCCAACCCCACATTTCACATGATGTATTCTGCATATACGTTAAATAAGTACGATTACAATATACATCCTTGACAATATACATCCTTTCCCAATTTGGAACCAGTCCGTTGTTCCATGTCTGGTTCTAACTGTTGCTTATTGACCTGCATACAGCTTTCTCAGGAAGCAGGTAAGGTGGTCTGATAGTCCCATCTCTTGAAGAAGTACAAGCTTCAGTTCAGTTCAGTTCACTTCAGTCGCTCAGTCGTGTCTGACTCTTTGCAACCCCATGAATCACAGCACGCCAGGCCTCCCTGTCCATTACCAACTCCTGGAGTTCACTCAGACTCACGTTCATCGAGTCAGTAATGCCATCCAGTCACCTCATCCTCTGTTGTCCCCTTCTCCTCCTGCCCCCAATCCCTCCCAGCATCAGAGTCTTTTCCAATGAGTCAACTCTTCGCATGAGGTGGCCAAAGTACTGGAGTTTCAGCTTCAGCATCATTCCTTCCAAAGAAATCCCAGGGCTGATCTCCTTCAGAATGGACTGGTTGGATCTCCTTGCAGTCCAAGGGACTCTCAAGAGTCTTCTCCAACACCACAGTTCAAAAGCATCAATTCTTCGGCGCTCAGCCTTCTTCATAGTCCAACACTCACATCCATACATGACCACTGGAAAAACCATAGCCTTGACTAGAGGGACCTCTGCTGGCAAAGTAATGTCTCTGCTTTTGAATATGCTATCTAGGTTGGATATAACTTTCCTTCCAAGGAGTAAGCGTCTTTTAATTTCATGGCTGCAGTCACCATCTGCAGTGATTTTGGAGTCCCAAAAAATAAAGTCTGACACTGTTTCCACTGTTTCCTCATCTATTTCCCATGAAGTGATGGGACCAGATGCCATAATCTTAAGTTTTCTGAATGTTGTTTTAAGCCAACTTTTTCACTGTCCTCTTTCACTATCCTCAAGATTCTTTTTTAGTTCCTCTTCACTTTCTGCCATAAGGGTGGTGTCATCTGCATATCTGAGGTTATTGATATTTTTCCCAGCAATCTTGATTCCAGCTTGTGCTTCTTCCAGTCCAGCGTTTCTCCTGGTGTACCCTGCATATAAGTTAAATAATCAGGGTGACAATATACAGCCTTGACATACTCCTTTTCCTATTTGGAACCAGTCTGTTGTTCCATGTCCAGTACAAGCTTAGGAATGGTAAATAAAATAAATTGGGGGAGGTCATCATTTAGAGGACCCAGCCTCACTTCTCTGATATTCCTGCCAAAGAATAATAGAATATTTTAATCATAACCTCAAAATTAAAGTATTTTCAGCTAGCAAATTCCACATATTTTAAACATTAAAGTGCAAATATTAATCAGTTTAAGCATTGGTTCTCATACACACCTTCAATATATCCTTAACAGACCAAAGGCTTCTATCCTACATTTTTAACATTCTTTGTATCTTTTCCTTCCTGTGTTGATATTCTATGAGAATTTTATTTTGGTAGGAGAATGTTATGACCACTAAAAGTGAAAAATTAAAGTGCAAGTCACTCAATTCTGTCCAACTCTTTGAAACCCAATGAAGTCTACAGTCCATGGAATTCTCTAGGCCTCAATACTGCAGTGGGTAGCCTTTCCCTTCTCCAGGGGATCTTCCCAACCCAGGGATTGAACCCAGGTCTCCCACATTGCAGGCACATTCTTTACCAACTGAGCCATAGGGAAGCCTGAGAATACTGGAATGGGTAGCTGATCCCTTCTCCAGTGTATTTCCCAATGCAGGAATCAAACCGGGGTCTCCTGCTTTGCAGGTGGATACTTTTAACTAATTGAGCTATATGACCACTGAACATAATACAAATGATTTTTCAAAACTTCTAAAATAATTAATTTAATTTTAAGTAAAATTATTAACACATTTCTCACTGTTCTTTTTTGCCTTTATTTTCTTCTAGGAACAATTTATCAATCAATCCTAAAAATATTTTCTTTTTATTATTCTCGGGTTTATTTGAAAATTTTATTTATTTATGCATGTATGTATGTGTAATCAGACAGGATTCTTGTAAATACACAGCACATAATCTTAGTATGATCTTTCACATGTAATGACATTTATTAATCCCTCCAATAAAAGAAAAACTGGGATAAATTGTAATCTCAAAGTTAAAAGACAGTTGTTTCACCCATTTCATGTAAATGCTTAGTTTCATGATATGTTTATTCATCTTAATCTTACAGAGTTTCTTGATCTATTGCTATTATTTTTCATTTAATGATAAATATGTTAGAAATAAGGAGCTGTGCATGCAACTCACAAATCTCTTTAATTATATTAGCACAACAGAACAAACAAGAGGAGCCTTCAGAAATGATGGATCCCAAAATTAGTTTCAGAATCAGCTCAGTTAAATCTTATCTGGCAATTAATAAAGTGAATGGTAAATGTAATCTCAAAGTTGTACAGATATTTTCTCTAATATGGCTACTTTTATTTAATAATCCAAAGCATTGATGACATTAGAATATTTTCTGTATCCTAAAATCCATCATTCAGTTGCCCTTTTTTATTGCCCTGCATTTATTCTCTGTCACTGGACTGTAAATAGTATCCTTATTATGCCTTGACATTTGACAGATATTCTTTATCATTGAGAATTTAATCAAAATTTAGTAATATTTAAATCTTTTCTAGTGAGGCTTAGTGTATTTGAAAAACAGCAGGTAAATTAATTATTTGTAAGCAGACATATGAAATCTAAAATTCTCTAACCATCATCTTAAATAATTTTTGTTGTCTACAATGTTTTCCCTCACCCTCTGTTACTCTTTTCCATTCCTCTTTCTTTTGACCTTAGTCTTTTCAGCATAAGGCCTTTATTGAGTATTTATTCAATAATACTATAATTTGTATCTTCCTCTGTTTTCTCCAGCAGTTTATATAGTTTACGGAAACAAATCTATGACCCCATATTTCCTTCACCCTGATATTTGTGGAGTTTTTGCCACAAGCTTTTTTATAGGTATTTGCCTACTGACCAGTTATTAATTCTGTATTTGAAAGGTGTTATTAAGTTTTGTCCCATGAAAAGCCACGAGATTTTCCATATCCTTTTAAACAAGTATGTTTTACTAAAAAGAAAAGGAAGTAAACATTTTAAAGAATATTAAAAATACATACGACTATGGTGGAAGTGATATGATTTAAAATGCTTCATCACAACTCAGTATTTCATTTTATTGTACATATATTTTCTGTTCTGTTCTGGCCAGAATATGGGGAATAGTGGTTAGAAAAAAATTTAATATTCAAGGGCTCAATCATATTTTACATAAATCAATCTCCTTAGTAAGTTAAATTCCAAACCTTCCCTTTATAAATTTAGTGATGTATTTAAAGTCGTAGATGTTACCTAGGGATACTTCATATTCAATTGGACTGCAGTTATTTACATGTTTAAAAATAATAATGTCTGAATATTCATGTAGCTCATATATAAGTACAAGTCAAATGTGATACCCTGCATTTGATTAATGCCTCCTAAATAAAATGTTATTTACTGTTTCAGCTCAATACAAATTGCCAGTCGATACTGCTATTATTCACAAGAGAAAAATGTAGATCTTCACCCTAGTGTTCACTTTTGTCATATTAGAACAACTGTGATTAGAGAGATTCCGGATAAAATAACTAGATCTTTACTAAAGTCTAAAGACCTTTACTAAAGAATAAGCACAATGTTAATTTTCCTTTAATTTTATGAAGATATTTCCTTCATTAGCATTTATTTAAGCATTCCTTTACTTTTAGTGTTATCTGTAGAGATTTTAATATGATTTTTATTATAAAGATGAATAGAACATCATCCATTTATGTTATAACAAGTGGCATCAGCCCCTGTGAATCTAGATTAAGTTTTACTTAATTTACTGACATTTTAGCCATCATTTGGAATTTAGCAATATGTATACAGGGACACATGATACTGATCAGAGCTCACAAATCTTTTTTTTTTTTTTTATTAATCTCTCTGTTAACCATTGTGCTATTAGCATATATTTTAACTCCTCATCTATTTAAGATCAACAGGTGAATATTGTTATCTCACATAGGAAAAATTTCTTTGCATTTATCACTAATATGCTTTCCCTGACAAATGCTTAAAAATTTCTTTCTCTCCCAGTTGTCAGAACTGCAGGAATTATTTTTCTACTGCCTGAATAACATCATTTTCACCCCAGTTTCTGTACATCTGTTAGTCTCTTATTTTAGGTCCCATCCTTTAATCCCTATGTGCTTTAGTGTGTTTATATTGTTCTTAACTGTATTTCAGTTCACCAGTTCTCTCTTAGGATCCCTCAAATCCTCTTAAACTCATTCACTGAATTCTTAAGTTCAATTGTTGTATTTTTTTTAAATTCTGGGATATTTGTTTGCTTTATTTTTATAGTTTCTGATTCTCTGCTTGCTTTCTCCATCTTATGTTCAATTTCCCTGAGTGTATTATATACAATAATATTGAAATTTGTATTTAATAATTGTATTATATTATCTTTCTTTTATCTTTTTCTGCTGTTTAACTTTGTGTTGATATTTTTGGAGATAGCTCTGTGTTTTTATAGGTCTGTCATTCAGATGGAGAGATGGCTCTTCTTTATGAAAAATCATGTAGATAACTCAAAGCTCTGGCTTATATTTCCCCACTGATGATTTAATTTTGCTTCAGGCTGTCAGCTGGGCTGGAGGCAAAAGCAATCATAGATCAACATAATTTAAATTAATTATAACTGGGCTTTGATTCCTGTGAAGAGTGGTCTATTTCTGATGTATGCTTGCTCTTAATGTTTGCCCACCATGGTTTCATCCAAAAAGTGTCAGTTATACCCTCCATTCCACTCTCTGTACATGCAGCTTATGTTTCTCCACTTTTTCTTCCCTAAGGCTTAAACATTTCACATTCATCATTCACCAGAAGGGAAAAGTAATACTGCATGAGACTCACAATTTTGGTTTTCCCTACTTTTCAGGATCTTAACTGCAGAAGTTCTTATTAGTTTGTTAGCTATCTAATGACTTCAAAGATAACATTAAACATTTATCAGCATCATGATATCAGGATTCATTTCAAAAATATAGAGCTAGAAACACTTCACTCTCCCGTATTCCCAAGAAAACAGAAGGTGAACTGTACGCTAATGGCTTTTGTTGAACCTGTCAGAGAACCTAATTCAAGAAGAGCGGTGAATCAAGGGGGAACCCTGAGCTTTTAGGTACTTGCGGAAATGCCACATGATATACAAAACCATAAATTTTAATGTCCCTACAAGAACATTTTAGACATGGGTAAAGTTTAAGTGTGACTTAACTGTAAAGGTCCTGTTGTCCACAGGCATGGGGAAGTTCCCACCCACGTGCAGGCTGTTACTTGAAGGATATCCATCTGGCTCAGAAAAAGGATTGAAGAGAATTTAGAGATAACCTGCCTCCTCTACATGGTGCTACTTGGTGGAGAGGAAAAACAGCTCCTGTTGAAATATGTGTAAATCTGTGTTCCCTATTTCATTTGATTTCATTTCATTTCATTTATTCTGCTGGGCAGAATTTCCACAGCAGCTGTTGGATGACCAGGAAAGCCACATTCTGCCAGGACTCATTTTTCTTATATCCCTCAGGTAACCAAGGATTTAATCTGCAGAGGGAACAATTCCTAAACTGTAGACTGTAAACACTGGAGAACCTCAACTGCAGTTGGATAGATTTCAGAAAAAAAGAAACTCAATCCCTAGAGGAGGGAAAGAAAACCTGTGAAGTCTATCTTGTCAGCTCACGTCCATAAGCTGAAGCTTGAGATGGTCCAAGAAGTTGGGAACATCAGAAAATTCCCCCCCGACACTTCCCCTTCAGCACCATACTAACAAAGTCCCAAGGAAACGCTATTAATAATAGTGGAAAAATTGGGATAGCTGCAACAAAGAGGCACTTTTGGGAAAGCAGAACAAAGGAAAGCCCAAAACCCAATGGAGGCGATTAAAAAAAGAAAATGTATTACTACAGGAATTTGATGTATTCAGTGAACAAAACAACAAAAATTCCAACTCTGGCAATCAGAGTAACAACAAACTTTATAGAAAATCTGACTCCTGTATAGATTCACTCAATCCTCATACTAAAGGCCCAGGAAAAGGAAACAGTGCTCTTCTCTAAGCATTAAAAATAAGTCCACTGTGTCTATTATCTGATACAATATGCCCAACTTCCATCCAGCAGTTACCAAGCATACTAACCTCAAGAAAAAACACTCTGAATAGATGAATCAATTTTGACAAACACAGATACGACACAGTTATGGGAACTGCCAGGCACAGAATTTTAGATAGCTATGATTTGTATGTTAAAGACTCTAGTGGAACACACAGAAATAAAAGCCAACCTCAACCCCCCACCCCCAATAAAGTAAACGTAACTGAGAGAAATTAGTAACCATGTAACAGAAATAAAGGATGCCTTTGATGGACTCCTTGGTAGCCTTGGCAGGATAGATAAAATAAACCTATGGTGAGCTTGAAGACATTTTGTGAAATAACACAGACAGAAAGCATCAGACAAACCTAATCGAAGAAACCTTCTCCAAAGTACACAGCCAGAAATCCCCAAGATTGCACAAGTCGTGTGAAATAAAGAAAAGACAGAGAAACATTTACAAATCAGAGGAAACTGAAGGCATGAAAATAAACAAGTTTGTTATCCTGTATTGGATTCCTGAGACAGGGAAAAAAAAAAAGAATACATTGGAAGAAAACTGGAGAAACTCTGAGCTTGATGTATCTATTGTAACAGCAAATCTGGGCAAAACTAGCTACAAATTCAATGATAAAGAGTTCCTTAAAGGTTTACCTTTTTATTGTGTCAAGACATTTCCAAAAAACTATTCAGAAAAAAAAAAATCCATATACGTATTCAGTTCAGTTCACATCAGTCGCTCAGTCGTGTCCGACTCTTTGCAACCCCAAGAATAGCAGCACATCAGGCCTCCCTGTCCATCGAGGAGTTTGTCCTCGTATCCATCGAGGCGGTGATGCCATCCAGCCATCTCATCCTCTGTTGTCCCCTTCTCCTCCTGCTCCCAATCCCTGCCAGCATCAGAGTCTTTTCCAATGAGCCAACTCTTCGCATGAGGTGGACAAAGAATTGGAGATTCAGCTTTAGCATCAGTCCTTCCAATGAACACCCAGGACTGATCTCCTTTAGAATGGACTGGCTGGATCTCTTTGCAGTCCAAGGGACTCTCAAGAGTCTTCTCCAACACCACAGTTCAAAAGCATCAATTCTTGGGTGCTCAGCTTTCTTCACAGTCCAACTCTCACATCCATACATGACCACTGGAAAAACCATAGCATTAACTAGATAGACTTTCGTTGGCAAAGTAGTATCTCTGCTTTTGAATATGCTATCTAGGTTGGTCGTAACTTTCCTTCCAAGGAGTAAGCGTCTTTTAATTTCATGGCTGCAATCACCATCTGCAGTGATTTTGGAGGCCCCAAAAATAAAGTCTGACACTGTTTCCACTGTTTACCCATCTATTTGCCATCAAGTGATGGGACCGGATGCCATGATCTTCGTTTTCTGAATGTTGAGCTTTAAGCCAACTTTTTCACTCTCCTCTTTCACTTTCATCAAGAGGCTTTTGAGTTCCTCTTCACTTTCTGCCATAAGGGTGGTGCCATCTGCATATCTGAGGTTATTGATATTTCTCCCAGCAATCTTGATTCCAGCTTGTGCTTCTTCCAGCCCAGCGTTCCTCATGATGTACTCTGCATATAAGTAAATAAGCAGGGTGACAATATACAGCCTTGACATACTCCTTTTCCTATTTGGAACCAATCTGTTTTTCCATGTCCTATTTGGACCAGTCTGTTGTTCCATGTCCAGTTCTAACTGTTGCTTCCTGACCTGCATATAGGTTTCTCAAGAGGCAGGTCAGGTAGTCTGGTACTCCCATCTCTTTCAGAATTTTCCACAGTTTATTGTGATCCACACAGTCAAAGGCTTTGGCATAGTCAATAAAGCAGAAATAGATGTTTTTCTGGAACTCTCTTGCTTTCTCCATGATCCAGCGGATGTTGGCAATTTAATCTCTGGTTCCTCTGCCTTTTCTAAAACCAGCTTGAACATCTGGAAGTTCACAGTTCACATAATGCTGAAGCCTGGCTTGGAGAATTTTGAGCATGTCTTTACTAGCGTGTGAGATGAGTGCAATTGTGTGGTAGTCTGAGCATTTTTTGGCATTTCCTTTCTTTGAGATTGGAATGAAAACTGACCTTTCCCAGTCCTGTGGCCACTGCTGAGTTTTCCAAATTTGCTGGCATATTGAATGCAGCACTTTCACAGCATCATCTTTCAGGATTTGAAAAAAGCTCCACTGGAATTCCATCACCTCCACTAGCTTTGTTCGTAGTGATGCTTTCTAAGGCCCACTTGACTTCACGTTCCAGGATGTCTGACTCTAGGTCAGTGATCACACCATCATGATTATCTAGGTCATGAAGCTCTTTTTTGTACAGTTCTTCTGTGTATTCTTGCCACCTCTTCTTAATATCTTCTGCTTCTGTTAGGTCCATACTATTTCTGTCCTTCTTTGAGCCCATCTTTGCATGAAATGTTCCCGTGGTATCTCTAATTTTCTTGAAGAGATCTCTAGTCTTTCCCATTCTGTTGTTTGCCTCTATTTCTTTGCATTGATCACTAAGGAAGGCTTTCTTAGTTCTCCTTGCTGTTCTTTGGAACTCTGCATTCAGATGCTGATATCTTTCCTTTTCTCCTTTGCTTTTTGC
Organism: Bos indicus; assembly: GCF_029378745.1. Taxonomy (NCBI): domain Eukaryota; kingdom Metazoa; phylum Chordata; class Mammalia; order Artiodactyla; family Bovidae; genus Bos; species Bos indicus. The sequence continues at coordinate 52,837,965 of NC_091780.1, read as the reverse complement.
TTCTCTTCTTTCCGCAGCTATGTGTAAGGCCTCCTCAGATAGCTATTTTGCTTTTTTGCACTTCTTTTCCATGGGGATGGTCCTGATCCCTGTCTCCCATACAATGTCAGGAACCTCCATCCATAGTTCATCAGGCACTCTATCTATCAGATCTAGTCCTTTAAATCTATTTCTCACTTCCACTGTATAATCATAAGGGATTTGATTTAGGTCATACCTGAATGGTCTAGTGGTTTTCCCTACTTTCTTCAATTTACGTCTGATATTGGCAATAAGGAGTTCATGATCTGAGCCACAGTCAGCTCCTGGTCTTGTTTTTGCTGACTGTATAGAGCTTCTCCATCTTTGGCTGCAAAGAATATAATCAATCTGATTTTGGTGTTGACCATCTGGTGATGTCCATGTGTAGAGTCTTCTTTTGTGTTGTTGGAAGAGAGTGTTTGTTATGACCAGTGTGTTCTCTTGGCAAAACACTATTAGCCTTTGCCCTGCTTCATTCTGTTCTCCAAGCCAAATTTGCCTGTTACTCCAGGTGTTTGTTGACTTCCTACTTTTGCATTCCAGTCCCCTATAATAAAACGGGCATCTTTTTTGGGTGTTATTTTAAAAGATCTTGTAGGTCTTCATAGAACCATTCAACGTCAGCTTCTTCAGTGTTACTGGGTTGGGGCATAGGCTTGGATTACAATGATATTGAATGGTTTGCCTTGGAAATGAACAGAGATCATTCTGTCGTTTTTGAGATTGCACCGAAGAATGCACTGCATTTCGGGCTGGTGGCTCAGAGGTTAAAGCATCTGCCTAGAATGTGGGAAACCCCGGTTCGATCCCTGGGTTGGGAAGATCCTTTGGAGAAGGAAATGGCCATCCACTCCAGTATTCTTGCCTGGAGAATCCCATGGAGGGAGGAACCTGGTAGGCTGTAGTCCATGGGTCGCAGAGTCAGATATGACTGAGCGACTTTGCTTTACTACATTTCAGACTCTTTTGTTGACCATGATGGTTACTCCATATCTTCTAATGGATCTGCCCACGGTAGTATATATAATGGTCATCTGAGTTAAATTCACCCATTCCAGTCCATTTTAGTTCACTGATTCCTAGAATGTCGACGTTCACTCTTGCCATCTCCTGTTTGACCACTTCCAATTTGCCTTGATTCATGGACCTGACATTCCAGGTTCCTATGCAATATTGCTCTTTACAGCATTGTACCTTGCTTCTATCACCAGTCTCATCCACAACTGGATATTGTTTTTGCTTTGGTTCCGTCCCTTCATTCTTTCTGGAGTTATTTCTCCACTGATCTCCAGTAGTATATTGGGCACCTACCGACCCAGGGAGTTCCCCTTTCAGTATCCTATCATTTTACCTTTTCATACTGTTCATGGGGTTCTCAAGGCAAGAATACTGAAGTGGTTTGCCATTCCCTTCTCCAGTGGACCACATTCTGTCAGACCTCTCCACCATGACCCAATATTTTAAAGACAATTTTCTCCTTAAAATTTCATGTGCATTTCAAGTCACAAGTCTACATAAAGATCAGCACCACTTATGTCCATATCCTGATGGACTATTTCGATTACCTCAATCTTTCATTTTGCCTGAGTCAGAGCTAATAGTGGAACCAGCTGCTGCTACACATTGTCTCGTTCTCAAATGGTAATTTGTAGGAGTGCATTTGAAGATTATGAAAATGTCTTGGGAGAGATATCTCAAACTTAACACACATTGTAGTGATAAATACTCAAGAAGATTTTCAATTATTTTCCACATGAAAGGAGCAAAAAGATCTTTTGAGTAATGAATAGTTGGTGATATGTATTATGCAAGCTGGAAAGGAGCTTAAATTTTTTTTTTCATATATAAATTTTTGCATCAATCATAAGAATTTTACAGATCTGTAAATATGTCCTCTGTAATAAAGGAGTTCACTAATACAATTGCCTATATTATTTTAATTGGAAAAATAAAACGGTTTTTTAAGTGTTAATTGCTTGCATAATTGTTACAGAGACTACATTCGGTATATTTTTGTTGGAAAAGGCATGCATTTTATTTGGAATTACACTTATATTCATTTAAATGCCTGCTCTACTTTATTTATGACCTTGCAGGCATCATGCATAAAAGTTACCATTCAACAGGCTCTTTAAAATATCTTAACTCTAAAATGAAAATAATTACTGATAGTTTGCTGAACCAGTTTAAAACAGGAACTTATCTCTGTGTGATAAAAGAAATTATTTCTAAGGTTTACTTTGCTAGCCTGTGATTGTTGTAATGAAAATTATATTCTATAATTTATTTCAATATAAAGTGATATAATTCTATATGTTAAAGGTGAATCTCTATGTATAGAATATTTGTATATATGATATTTATAGTATATAAAAATATATTTTCAAAAAGTTTGAAATATATATACATATGTATAATTATATAGATAGTAGTTTGATATACATCTAATGGACTCTTCATAACACAAAGGAGATTCAAATGTGCTTTTTTTTTCAGCCTTTGAAACATTATCATGAAATATCACATAAAAAGACTATATGCACATGCTCACTTATCCTGTGTGTATTTGTATTCTATATAAGTTGAAACAACAGGAAGAAAGGTTTTTAAATATTCACATAGCTTTGGCAGACTGCCACTGGTTCTAGTCTGAATTCAAATTAGTCCATTGCTGAAATTTAAATTGGAATAAAAAAGTTATGCTTTCCTTTTAAATACAGATTTCACAGATGTTTATAAATTTTTAGAACAAACACAATCAATGCAAACACACAGGAATGATATTATGTTTTCAAATAAATATCAAACTATAATAAACAAACGTGAGGCTGTAAACTGATATTCTACTTTTTCATAGAATACATGAAAATACACTATTTTTTCAACATATATGTTAAAAATAAACAGTTAGGGATGGTATGGGGACGGAGGAGGGAGGAGGGTTCAGGATGGGGAACACTTGTATACCTGTGGCGGATTCATGCTGATATATGGCAAAATCAATACAATATTGTAAAGTTAAAAAAATAAACAGTTTTCAGGAATCATAGGTAAATATTGCCTTCTCTAAAGAGTTAAATCAACATAAGACACTTTTTAATACTGTCAAAGTAGATAGAAGTCTATTTTGAATATATAACAATTCAAACTTTGAAAATTATATCAATCACTGTTTGCTACATCTAAAATAATGTTATACTGCTTAATAATGTTTGCTTATCTGATTAATTCACTTCGTAAAACTTTTCAAGTTTGACTTACAAAATAGTTTATAAAAGCCGTTGCCTAAAAATGATTTATAATTATTTTGCACATTACAAAATATTTTTCCTAAATTATGTTATACATTTCTCAATATATGAAAATTTTGAGCATCTGCTATGCCTATTATTATATAATTGAGTTCAGTTCAGTCACTCAGTCATGTCTGACTTTTGCGACACCATAGACTGCAGCATGCCAGTTTTCCTTGTTCATCACCAGCTCCCAGAGCTTGCTCAAACTCACATCCATTGAGTTGGTGATGCCATCCAACCATCTCATTCTCTGTCATCCCCTTATACTCCAGCCTTCAATCTTTCCCAGCATCAGGGTCTTTTACAGTGAGTCAGTTCTTTGAATCAGGTGGCCAAAGTATTGGAGCTTCAGCTTCAGCATCAGTCTCTCCAATGAATATGCAGGACTGATTTCATTTAGGATTGACTGGTTTGATCTCCTTGCAGTCCAAGACACTCTCAAGAGTCTTCTCCAACACCACATTCAAAAGCATCAATTCTTCGGTGCTCAGCTTTCTTTATAGTCCAACTCTCACATCAATATATGACTACTGGAAAAACCATAGCTTTGACTAGATAGACCTTTGTCGGCAAAGTAATGTCTCTGTTTTTTAATATGCTGTCTAGGTTGGTCATAGCTTTTCTTCCAAGGAGCAAGCATCTTTTCATTTCATGGCTAGAGTCACCATCTACAGTATTTTTGGAGCCCAAGAAAATAAGGTCTTTCACTGTTTCCAATTGTTTCCCACTCTATTTGCCATGAAGTGATGGGACCGGATGCCATGATCTTAGTTTTTTGAATGTTGAGTTTTAAGCCAACTTTTTCACTCTCCTCTTTCACTTTCATCAAGAGGCTCTTTAGTTCTTTGCTTTCTGCCATAAGGGTGGTGTCATGTGCGTAGCTGAGGTTATTGACATTTCTGCCAGCATTCTTGATTCCAGTTTCTGCTTCATCCAGCCTGGCATTTCGCAAGATGTACTCTATATATAAGTTAGATAAGCAGGGTGACAATATATACCCTTGAAATACTCCTTTCCCAATTTGAACCAGTTGGTTGTTCCATGTCTGGTTCTAACTGTTGCTTCTTGACCTGCATTCAGATTTCTTAGGAGGCAGGTCAGATAGTCTGGTATTCCCATCTCTTTAAGAATTTTCCACAGTTTGTTGTGATCCACACAGTCAAACTATGTGATCCACACACTACTTTGGCTCAGTCAATAAAACAGAAGTAGATGTTTTTCTCGGAGAAGGCAATGGCAACCCACTCCAGTACTCTTGCCTGGAAAATCCCATGGACGGAGGAGCCTGGTAGGCTGCAGTCCATGGGGTCGCGAGGAGTCGGACCCGACTGAGGGACTTCACTTTCACTTTTCACTTTTATGCATTGGAGGAGGAAATGGCAACCCACTCCAGTGTTCTTGCCTGGAGAATCCCAGGGACGGCGGGGCTTGGTGGGCTGCTGTATATGGGGTCGCACAGAGTTGGACGCGACTGAAGCGATACAGCAGCAGCAGCAGCAGCAGCAGATGTTTTTCTGGAACTCTCTTGCTTTTCCTATGATCCAACAGATGTTGGCAATTTGATCTCTAGTTCCTCTCCCTCTTCTAAATCCAGCTTGAATATTTGGAAGTTCATTGCTCTTGTACTGTTGAAGCCTGGCTTGGAGTATTTTGAATGTTGAGTTTTAAGCCAACTTCTTAAAAATTCTGCATCAGTTTCTGTATTAGTGTATTAGTCAGGGTTCTTTAGAGAAAAAAGAATATTATGCATCAGGAATTAGTTCATGTGATTATGGAGTTCAAAAGTTGGTGGCTGGCAGGCTGGCTACTCTGGAAACTCTTAGATTGGGTTTAAAATTGGTCTGCTGTAGAACCACGAAGAGTCAATGATACTGTTGAAGTCTAAGGACAGACTATGGAGAATTCCATCTTTTTGTGGGAAAGCAGTCTTTTGTTCTATTCAGGCCTTCAACTCACTGAATGAAGTTCACCCAACTACAGAGACCAATTGGGTTTAATTAAAGTCTGCCAGTTTAAATCTTATCTAAAAACACCCAAAGAATATTTGACCAAGTACCTGGGCATTGTGGTCCAGAGAAGTTGACACATAAAATTAACCATCACAAGTACACCCCTTGTCAACTTGGCAACCATATGCAACTCTTTAAACCATATTAATCTCCAAATAAAGAAAAATGACAAGATCTGTGGACTTAAAAAATATGTGCAGCCTTAAAGTTGAGAGTTATGTTTTATTCAGTGGGAATTTTTAGGACTTCAAAACCAGGAGACAGCATCTCAAGTAGCTGTGAAAGACCTGGTTAAAGAGGTGGGGAAGGAGTCAGGTTATAGAGAAGTTTGCAACAAGGGGCAGTAGTCAGAACATCAAAAGATTATTTTTAATTGAGGAAAACCAAATATCTCAAATTAAGAAATTTAGCACTTTTCTATGGATGGGAAGATGCTAGAATCTGGGCTTACTGAAATCATTCCTTCCATATGCACCTCAGCTATCTGGGGTCATCACTCTGCATCTTTTCACATTTCCCCAAGCTCCTCAAAGCTTCAGAAGGCAGCTCAATGGCTGCTGAGCAGGCATTACTTTTCCTGCATGTTTTCCAGGCTCAGATATTCATATTTGGATGTTCAGAATAGCTGATGGCTGTGACATCATTGTTTATTGATATGGCAGGAAATACTCCTTTTCACAGCCATACTTTTGCCTATCATAATATATGTATATCTATATGATATAACTATCCTGCATACAACCAAAAATGCACTTTTCTTCCAGAAGAGAATGCAAAGAACTTGGATGATGCTTATTTTTTTCCCTTGATAGCTCATACTTCTGCTTTATTGATTACACCAAAGCCTTTGTGTAGATCACAACAAACTGTGGGAAATTCTTCAGGAGATGGGAATACCAGACCACCTTCCCTGCCTCCTGAGAAATCTTTATGCAGGTCAAGAAGCAATGTTAGAACATGGAACAACAGACTGGTTCCAAGTTGGGACAAGAGTATGTCAAAGCTGTATATTGTCACCCTGCATATCTAACTTATATGCAGAGTACATCATGTGAAATGCCATGCTGGCTGAAGCACAAGCTGGACTCAAGATTGCCAGCAGAAATATCATAACCTCAGATATGCAGATGACACCACCCTTAAGGCAGAAATTGAAGAAAAACTGAAGAGCCTCTTGATGAAAGTGAAAGAGGAGAGTGAAAAAGTTGGCTTAAAACTCAACATTCAACAAATTCTTTTTAGCACACTTTTCTCTTTTAAAACCCAACTATTTCTTCAATTTATCTCTCCTCTCAGATTTTAATATAATCAGTAAGGGGAAACTGAGCACAGCTGCCTGTGTTTTTCATACTACATAAATTTAAGTTGTTTTACTATCTGATACATAGCATTTAACAATTTAAGCTATATGCTTGAAATGAATACAACTAAGTTTCTATGAGAGCTTCCTTAGTACCTTAGACAATTAAGAATCTGCCTGTGATTCAGGAGGCCTGGTTTCAATCCCTGGGTAGGGAAGCTCCCCTGGAGAAGGGAATGACTACTCACATCAGTATTCTAGCCTGGAGAATTCCATGGACACAGGAGCTTTGCAGGCTACAATCAGTGGGGTTGCAAAGAGTTGGACATGATTCAGTAACTCAGAAACACATTCAAAAACAAGATTCTGTGAATGATGTAATTTCAAGAATTGACAATATTGTTAGAAATGCCATGATTTTAAGAATATCCTTATAAATTCTTTTAGACCTGAAATGCCCTTAGAATCTAGTAATCACTTTTTTCCCTGAATCATGACCAGTTTAGAATATTCACATGATATAATGCTTATTGAGTTCAGTTGCATAAGAAAATATGTATTTATTTATTATAAATAAATATATCCATTTAAAATATCTTTTGAGATTAAGAAGCAGAGGAATTCTTAATGTTGAATACAGTTATTTTATTTTCTCTGCTTGAATATAGATGCAAAAGCTAACATTTAACTCACACTAAGACTCTTATCTTCCTGTGCTGTGTGTCAAAAAATGCTAAATTTCTTCAAACTATGTGTGTGCTGAGCAAAACTAAATTAAGTCACCAGTAAAAGATTAGTCTAGAAGCCATTTAGCAACAAAAGCTATACAGACTTTTGCTGTAGTTGCCAATAAGTAAAATGTACAGACTTTTCCTGGAGTAGCTCCAGGAGTTAGTAATGGGCAGGGAAGCCTGCCAAGCGGTAGTCCATGGGGTTGCAAAGAGTTGGAAAAGACTGAGTGACTGAACTTAACTGACAAGACTTTTCCACGAAGTGTAAAAATTATAATTCAGAAATGAGTAGGCAAAACTGAGGCCCCACTTTCCATATTAGAATGTTGTTACTAGTCCCAGCTCACTCTGTTCTCTGCATGATAGGTCAATAATTTCAGGAGATGAGTTGTTGAGGCAAGGAATATGACTTTATTTGGAAAACTGTGACCGAGAAGATGGCAGACTAATGTCTCAAAAGACCATCATGTGGAGCTTTGAAAGCCAGGTTGTTTTAAAGAGCCAGAGAGAGAAAGGAAATAAAGTCAAAATGGAGAATAGAGAAGGAGAGGCAGTGAGGAAGTAAAATAAAAAGGGTCTTCAGATTTGCAAAACATCTCTAGGAAGGGCCAGCCTTTGGAAAGGATGTGTTAATCTCTTCTTTTTGTTGTAGCCCTTCACAGGTGGGCAGGGTCAGATTATTTCTCTATGAACTGCATAAAGTCAGAGAGGCAGGGTCCTCTCAAGCAGGCTATTAGGTATGATTATAATAGCAAAACTCAGCATTCAAAAAACTAATTTTTTTAAACACTAAACACTAAAACTCAGCATTCAAAAAAACTCAGATCATGGCATATGGTCCCATCACTTCATGGCAAATAGATGGGGAAAAAATGGAAACAGTGACAGATTTTCTTGGACTCCAAAATCACTGCAGTGACTGAAGCCATAAAATTAAAAGACATTTGCTCTTTGGAAGAAAAGATATGACAAACTTAGCACATTTAAAAGCAGACACATCACTTGGCTGACTAAGGTCCACATAGTCAAAGCTATGGTTTTTCCAACACTCATGTACAGATTTGAGAATTGGACCATAAAGAAGGCTGAGTGTCAAAGAACTGATGCTTTTGAATTGGGGTGCTGCAGAAGACTCCTGAGAGTCCCATGGACTGCCAGGAGATTAAACCAGTGAATCCTAAAGTAAATCAACCCTGAATATTCATTGGAAAGACTGATGCTGAAGCTGAAGCTTCAATCCTTTGGCCACTTGGTGCAAAGAGCTGACTCATTGGAAAAGACCCTGATGCTAGGAAAGATTAGGGCAGGATGAGAAGGGGGTGACAGAGGATGAGATGGTTGAATGGCATCATTGACTCAATGGACATGAATTTGAGTAAACTCTAGGAGATAGTGAAGGACAGGGAAGGCTGGAGTGCTGCTGTCGATGGGGTCTCAAAGAGTCAGACAGGACTGAGCAACTGAACAACAACACAGAATAGCAAAAGCAATTAAAAGCAAGGCAAAGAGTTTTCAACATAGAGTCAAATTTGGCTTCTTCTCTGCAGCACTGTGACATAGGAAAGAACATACTGGAATTCTAAACTATGTCCAGTGGTAGGACTAGGCAACCCAGATTAAATAAAGGAGCTTTTACATTGATAGAGAAGAGAGAAATGGGACAGCAGATCCCATTTATCTTTCAGTTCAGACTAGCATTTTTTTTTTTTAGGTGTATTGATTTTATTTTTTATTTTTTAAAAATTTTATTTTATTTTTAAACTTTACAATATTGTATTAGTTTTACCCAACATCGAAATGAATCTGCCACAGGTATACCTGTGTTTCCCATCCTGAACCCTCCTCCCTCATCCCTCCCCATACCATCCCTCTGGGCCGTCCCAGTGCACCAGCCCCAAGCATCCAGCATTGTGCATCGAACCTGGACTGGCGTTTTATGTCTGGGTTTGATTTAGATTTCTGTTGCTTTGAGAAGACATTAATACAAATTTAGTGGCTAAAAACAATAAATCCATTGTCTTGCAGTTCTTAATGTCAGAAAGTCTTACCAAAGTCTCACTCAGCTAAAAACAAAGTATAGAGGGGGATACATTTTTTCTAAAGACTTAGGGACACATCTGTTTTCTTTTTATTAAGCTTGTTGTCAGAATTCAGTTGCTTGAAGATATAGTACCTACGTCCCTGTCTAGTTTCTGGTTGTCAGTTGAAGGCTATTCATAGCTCTTAGAATATTCCACATTCTTTGCCTCAAGGCTTCCTTCCTTCATCATCAAGGTCATAAATGATGATTCTTTTTATAACTCTCAGACTCACTCTTCTGTTTCCCAGAACTCATGTGATTAAAATGGTCTGTAGACAAAGAATGTTGCCTACCATTTTAGTAAACAAAGACTATTACCTGCCATTCCAGTAACCAAGGAATGTTGCCTGCCTTCAAGCCATTAGCCAGGGTAGGCAGCTGACTCCCAAGGTGTGATAGTGGCCATACTAGTTAAGATACATATCAAAGGAATAATTTCAATGATCCCAGATTCTTGCATCCTCCCATATAGAGAAAAACAGCAAAAGTAATTAACTTGAGATGTCTGGGAGTTTTTGTGATTAGTAGTAGTGTTTTGATATTCAACTACATGTTTTGTTTTTCAGCAAAAGCTCTTCTATATCCTGGCTCTTCCCTTGCCTCTTTCAAATAATTCCTCAGAGCTATCTGACAGGCTGTCTCACAGGCAGCAGTTGCCAATAAGTAAAATTTACATCTATTAAGATCAGCTAATAGAGCAACCTCAATTCCCTCTTCAAATTTAATTACTTTTTGACATGTAACTTTAATAGATTCAAAAGGTCTGTGAATTTGGAAATGGACATCTTTTTACAAGCATTTATTCTGCCAACCACAGAGTTCAAAAGAGGGTTGGTTTTCGTATTAATTGCAAAGAAACTATTTTGTAAAAGCCTTGGGCAATAACTGGGGACATAAATACCACTGCCTCAACAGAGACATTAGAATTCTGAGATTAATGCTAACAGAAACAATAATTAGTTACCCTTGTAGGGGAGTAAAGCTTGCTGCCCCAAAATGTCTCCTTAACGTGAAGAATATTCTGAGCTGAAACAATCAAGGCCACAAAGACTCAGGAGAAACTTCCTGACCTTCCCCCTAACTGCCTAATAAATGTAGATGAAGCACCTGTTCCAGAATGGGAGCTATTCCGTAGATAACTAAAGCATGAACATGTTTGTGAACCGGGAGGAACCCAGCAAAGTCTGTCAACATTCCTTTCTCTGTCCCATTGTCCCTGTGTGGTCCAGGAAACATTGTTTATCAATCATTTGCTTTTCCAACTTCATGGCAGTTGCCCTCCTCCCCTTTGACATCCCAAATCACTATTCCCACCATTACCTTTAGCTGAAGATGGTACCTAAGCTGAGGGTTTCAGCCGTTTTGATGAGGTAATGATTTTCCTGGGTCTTTCCCATGTGTGCTCACACATGCTCGTTTGTATCAGGCGTGTCTGACTCTTTGAGCCTCCGTGGAGTACAGCCTGCCAGGCTCATCTGTCCTTGGAATTTTCCAGGCAAGGAAACTGGAGTGGGTTGACATTTTCTCCTCCAGGGGATCTTTCTGACCCAGGGATCAAACCTGCATCTTCTGTGTCTCCTGCATTGGCAGGCAGATTCTTTACCACTGAGCAAACTTTTGTTTGATTTTCTTGTTAATCTGTCTCATGTCAATATATGCTTAGACCAACCAAAAGAACCAAGAAAGGTAGAGGAAGATTTCTTCCTCCTCAACACCCTCAAACAGAATTACAGCAGAGGTGTTTGGACATAGCAGGAAGAGAAGGAAAGGAAGGGAAAAAAAAAAAAAAAGCACTATTTTATCTGTTATTGACATACTTGCTCAAGAAAAATCATTGGGAGATGCCGTAGATCTAAATGGTGTATTCTTCTGTTGTAACTATGTTACATGCAGCATTTTCTAGTCTCTAAGAGTGTCTTAAAAGGGGCTGGTAGAACCTGTTATGTAATTTGACACAAGCGTATAAATGTTATGTTACTATGTAAAGAATTTCTTTATGGCCTGCCTGAGGTGTTCTGGAGGAATTATTTTTGAAAAATAATAAAACTTTGCAAAATCTGCAGTTTATCCTCTATGCATATAGATTATTGCTACTTAAGGAAGATGATTGAAAAGTCTCACTCTGACACCAGTGAGAGGATAAGCCAGAATATTGAATATTACATGCAAAAATGGCAAGATTGAGTGTCCTAAGCAATGTCATGTTAAAAGGCTTGATCAACAACTCAGTAATTCAGGGGACATGCATGAGAAAGAATTAATTGTTTCCTAACAGGTTACTGACATGACTTTAGCTATGAAAGAGGTAGGAATGAAAGAATTACTTGTGCCATCACCTCTTCAACAAGCAGGAATGACGAGATATAATTTAGGGAGTTCAGACATTATAGTGAATACCAATATTAAGTATTTCTTGAACAACTCAAAATCTTCTGGCCTCTTTCTGGTCTGTTCTTTCCAGATCTAATATGATTTCCAAAACAGATAATTTATTTTGTGTGCCTGTACATCTAACGATTGAACTCTGAATTATCTACCACTATTTTCCATATCAGTAAAATATAAAATTGCCCAATTTTCTCAGTAGCATCGGATTTTATATACATTTCAGTTCAGTTCAGTTCAGTCGCTCGGTCGTGTCCGATTCTTTGCGATGCCATGAATCGCAGCACGCCAGGCCTCCCTGTCCATCACCAACTCCCGGAGTTCACTCAAGCTCACCTTCATTGAGTCGGTGATGCCATCCAGCCACCTCATCCTCTGTCGTCCCCTTCTCCTCCTGCCCTCAAACCCTCCCAGCATCAGAGTCGTTTCCAATGAGTCAACTCTTCACATGAGGTGGCCAAAGTACTGGACTTTCAGCTTTAGCATCATTCCTTCCAAAGAAACCCAGGGCTGATCTCCTTCAGAATGGACTGGTTGGATCTCCTTGCAATCCAAGGGATTCTCAAGAGTCTTCTCCAACACCACAGTTCAAAAGCATCAATTCTTCGGCACTAAGCTTTCTTCACAGTCCAACTCTTGCATCCATACATGACCACTGGAAAAACCATAGCCTTGACTAGACGGACTTTTGCTGGCAAAGTAATGTCTCTGCTTTTCAATATGCTATCTAGGTTGGTCATAACTTTTCTTCCAAGGAGTAAGCATCCTTTAATTTCATGGCTACAGTCACCATATACATTTAGTAGATATGATATTTTATTTGTTTGTTTCTTTTTTTATTTATCTTTTTTACAATATTGTATTGGTTTTGCCATACAACAACATGAATCCACCACGGATGTACACGTGTTCCCAATCCTGAACACCCCTCCTACTTCGCTCCCCATACCATCCCTCTGGGTCATCCCAGTGCACCAGTCCAAGCTTCCTGTATCCTGCATCGAACGTAGACTGGCGATTTCTTTCTTACATGATATTATACATGTTTCCATGCCTTTCTCCCAAATCATCCCCCCCTCCCTCTCCCACAGAGTCCAAAAGACTGTTCTATACATCTGTGTCTCTTTTGCTGTCTCGCATACAAGGTTATTGTCATCATCTTTCTAAATTCCATATATATGCGTTACTATACTGTATTGGTGTTTTTCTTTCTGGCTTACTTCACTCTGTATATTCGGCTCCAGTTTCATCTACCTCATTAGAACTGATTCAAATGTATTCTTCTTAATGGCTGAGTAATACTCAAATTCCAGTTGAGCTGTTTCAAATCCTGAAAGATGATGCTGTGAAAGTGCTTCACTCAATATGCCATCAAATCTGGAAAACTCAGCAGTGGCCACAGGACTGGAAAAGGTCAGTTTTCATTCCAGTCCTAAAGAAAGGCAATGCCAAAGAATGCTCAAGCTACCACACAATTGCACTCATCTCACACGCTAGTAAAGTAATTCTCAAATTTCTCCAAGCCAGGCTTCAGCAATACGTGAACCGTGAACTTCCTGATGTTCAAGCTGGTTTTAGAAAAGGCAGAGGAACCAGAGATCAAATTGCCAACATCCGCTGGATCATGGAAAAAGCAAGAGAGTTCCAGAAAAACATCTATTTCTGCTTTGTTGACTATGCCCAAGCCTTTGACTGTGTGGATCACAATAAACTGTGGAAAATTCTGAAAGAGATGGGAATACCAGACCACCTGATCTGCCTCTTGAGAAATTTGTATGCAGGTCAGAAGCAACAGTTAGAACTGGACATGGAACAACAGACTGGTTCCAAATAGGAAAAGGAGTACGTCAAGGCTGTATATTGTCACCCTGTTTATTTAACTTCTATGCAGAGTACATCATGAGAAACGCTGAACTGGAAGAAACACAAGCTGGAATCAAGATTGCCGGGAGAAATATCAATAACCTCAGATATGCAGATGACACCACCCTTATGGCAGAAAGTGAAGAGGAACTCAAAAGCCTCTTGATGAAAGTCAAAGTGGAGAATGAAAAAGTTGGCTTAAAGTTCAACATTCAGAAAACGAAGATCATGGCATCTGGTCCCACCACTTCATGGGAAATAGGTGGGGAAACAGTGTCAGACTTTATTTTGGGGGGCTCCAAAATCACTGCAGATGGTGACTGCAGCCATGAAATTAAAAGATGCTTGCTCCTTGGAAGGAAAGTTATGACCAACCTAGATAACATATTCAAGAGCAGAGACATTACTTTGCCATCAAAGGTCCATCTAGTCAAGGCTATGGTTTTTCCTGTGGTCATGTATGTATGTGAGAGTTGGACTGTGAAGAAGGCTGAGCATGGAAGAATTGATACTTTTGAACTGTGGTGTTGGAGAAGAGTCTTGAGAGTCCCTTGGACTGCAAGGAGATCCAACCAGTCCATTCTGAAGGAGATCAGCCCTGGGATTTCTTTGGAAGGAACGATGCTAAAGCTGAAAGTCCAGTACTTTGGGCACCTCATGCAAAGAGTTGACTCATTGGAAAATACTCTGATGCTGGGAGGGGTTGGGGTCAGGAGGAGAAGGGGATGCCAGAGGATAAGATGGCTGGATGGCATCACTGACTAGATGGACGTGAGTCTGGGTGAACTCTTGGAGATGGTGATGGACAGGGAGGCCTGGCATGCTGAGATTCATGGGGTCGCAGAGTCGGACACGACTGAGCGACTGAACTGAACTGAACTGAACCACAGCTTTCTTATCCATTCATCTGCTGATGGACATCTAGGTTACTTCCATGTCCTGAATACTATAAACAGTGCTGCGATGAACATTGGGGTACATGTGTCTCTTTCCCTTCTGGTTTCCTCAGTGTGTATGCCCTGCAGTGGTATTGCTGGGTTGTATGGTTGTTCTATTTCCAGTTTTTTAAGGAATCTCCTCACTGTTCTCCATAGTGGCTGTACTAGTTTGCATTCCCACCAACAGTGTAAGAGGGTTCCCTTTTCTCCACATCCTCTCCAGCATTTATTACTTGTAGACTTTTGGATGACAGCCATTCTGACTGGTGTGAAATGGTACCTCATAGTGGTTTTGATTTGAATTTCTCTGATAATGAGTGATGTTGAGCATCTTTTCATGTGTTTGTTAGCCATGTGTATGTCTTCTTTGGAGAAATGTCTATTTAATTCTTTGGCCCATTTTTTGATTGGGTCATTTATTTTTCTGGAATTGAGCTGCAGGAGTTGCTTGTATATTTTTGAGGTTATTTGTTTGTCAGTTGCTTCATTTGCTATTATTTTCTCCCATTCTGAAGGCTGTCTTTTACCTTGCTTATAGTTTCTTTTGTTGTGCAGAAGCTTTTAATTTTAATTAGGTCCCATTTGTTTATTTTTGCTTTTATTCCAATATTCTGGGAGGTGGGTCATAGAGGATCCTGCTGTGATGTATGTTGGAGAGTGTTTTGCCTATGTTTTCCTCTAAGAGTTTTATAGTTCCTGGTCTTACATTTAGATCTTTAATCCATTTTGAGTTTATTTTTGTGTATGGTGTTAGAAAGTGTTCTAGTTTCATTCTTTTACAAGTGGTTGACCAGTTTTCCCAGCACCACGTGTTAAAGAGATTGTCTTTTCTGCATTGTATATTCTTGCCTCCTTTGTCAAAGATAAGGTGTCCATAGGTGTGTGGGTTTATCTCTGGGCTTTCTATTTTGTTCCATTGATCTATTTTTCTGTCTTTGTGCCAGTACCATACTGTCTTGATGACTGTGGCTTTGTAGTAGAGCCTGAAGTCAGGCAGGTTGATTCCTCCAGTTCCATTCTTCTTTCTCAAGATTGCTTTGGCTATTCGAGGGTTTTTGTATTTCCATACAAATTGTGAAATTATTTGTTCTAGCTCTGTGAAGAATACCGTTGGTAGCTTGATAGGGGTTGCATTGAATCTATAGATTGCTTTGCGTAGTGTACTCATTATCACGATATTGAATCTTCCAATCCATGAACATGGCATATTTCTCCATCTATTAGTGTCCTCTTTGATTTCTTTCACCAGTGTTTTATAGTTTTCTATATATAGGTCTTTAGTTTCTTTAGGTAGATATATTCTTAAGTATTTTATTATTTTCGTTGCAATGGTGAATGGAATTGTTTCCTTAATTTCTCTTTCTATTTTCTCATTATTGGTGTACAGGAATGCAAGGGATTTCTGTGTGTTGATTTTATATCCTGCACCTTCACTATATTCATTGATTAGCTCTAGTAATTTTCTGGTTGAGTCTTTAGGGTTTTCTATGTAGAGGATCCAGAGAAGGCAATGGCACCCCACTCCAGCACTTTTGCCTGGAAAATCCCATGGATGGTGGTTCCTGGTAGGCTGTAATCCATGGGGTCACTAAGAGTCGGACACGACTGAGTGACTTCACTGTCACTTTTCACTTTCATGCATGGGAAAAGGAAATGGCAACCCACTCCAGTGTTCTTGCCTGGAGAAATCCAGGGATGGGGGAGCCTGGTGGGCTGCTGTCTATGGGGTCGCACAGAGTCAGACACGACTGAAGTGACTTAGCAGCATGTAGAGGATCATGTCATCTGCAAACAGTGAGAGTTTTACTTCTTCTTTTCCAATTTGGATTCTTTTTATTTCTTTTTCTGCTCTGATTGCTGTGGCCAAAACTTCCAAAACTATGTTGAATAGTAGTGGTGAGAGTGGGCACCCTTGTCTTGTTCCTGACTTTAGGGGAAATGCTTTCGATTTTTCACCATTGAGGATAATGTTTGCTGTGGGTTTGTCATATATAGCTTTTATTATGTTGAGGTATGTTCCTTCTATTCCTGCTTTCTGGAGAGTTTTTATCATAAATGGATGTTGAATTTTGTCAAAGGCTTTCTCTGCATCTATTGAGATAATCATATGGCTTTTATTTTTCAATTTGTTAATGTGGTGTATTACATCGATTGATTTGTGAATATTGAAGAATCCTTGCATCCCTGGGATAAAGCCCACTTGGTCATGGTATATGATCTTTCTAATGTGTTTTGGATTCTGATTGCTAGAATTTTGTTAAGGATTTTTGCATCTATGTTCATCAGTGATATTGGCCTATAGTTTTCTTTTTTTGTGTCATCTTTTGGTATTAGGGTGATGGTGGACTCATAGAATGAGTTTGGAAGTTTACCTTCCTCTGCAATTTTCTGGAAGAGTTTGAGTAGGATAGGTGTCAGCTCTTCTCTAAATTGTTGGTAGAATTCAGCTGTGAAGCTGTTTGGACCTGGGCTTTTGTTTGCTGGAAGATTTCTGATTACAGTTTCAATTTCCATGCTTGTGATGGGTCTGTTCAGATTTTCTATTTCTTCCTAGTCCAGTTTTGGGAAGTTGTACTTTTCTAAGAATTTGTCCATTTCTTCCACGTTGTCCATTTTATTGGCATATAATTGTTGATAGTAATCTCTTGTGATCCTTTGTATTTCTGTGTTGCCTGTTGTGATCTCTCCATTTTCATTTCTAATTTTATTGATTTGATTTTTCTCCCTTTGTTTCTTGATGAGTCTGGCTAAAGGTTTGTCAATTTTATTTATCCTTTCAAAGAACCAGCTTTGGGCTTTGTTGATTTTTGCTATGGTCTCCTTTGTTTCTTTTGGATTTATTTCTGCCCCAATTTTTAAGATTTCTTTCCTTCTACTAACCCTGGGGTTTTTCATTTCTTCCTTTTCTAGTTGCTTTAGGTGTAGAGTTAGGTTATTTATTTGACTTTTTTCTTGTTTCTTGAGGTATGCCTGTATTGCTATGAACTTTCCCCTTAGCACTGCTTTTACAGTGTTTTGGGTTGTGTTTTCATTTTGATTCGTTTCTGTGCATATTTTGATTTCTTTTTTGATTTCTTCTGTGATTTGTTGGTTATTCAGCAGCATGTTGTTAAGCCTCCATATGTTGGAATTTTAGTAGTTTTTCTCCTGTAATTGAGATCTAATCTTACTACATTGTGGTCAGAAAAGGTGCTTGGAATGATTTCAATTTTTTTGAATTTACCAAGGCTAGATTTATGGCCCAGGATGTGATCTATCCTGGTGAAGGTTCCGTGTGCGCTTGAGGAAAAGGTGAACTTCATTGTTTTACGGTGAAATGTCCTTAGATATCAATTAGGTCTAACTGGTCTATTGTATCATTTAAAGTTTGTGTTTCTTTGTTAATTTTCTGTTTAGTTGATCTATCCATAGGTGTGAGTGGGGTATTAAAGTCTCCCACTATTATTGTGTTATTGTTAATTTCCCCTTTCATACTTGTTAGCATTTGTCTTACATATTGCGGTGCTCTATGTTGGGTTTATACATATTTATAATTGTTACATTTTCTTCTTGGATTGATCCTTTGATCATTATGTAGTGTCCTTCTTTGTCTCTTTTCACAGCCTTTGTTTTAAAGTCTATTTTATCTGATATGGGTATTGCTACTCCTGCTTTCTTTTGATCTGTATTTGCATGGAATATCTCTTTCCAGACCTTCACTTTCAGTCTGTATGTGTCCCCTGTTTTGAGGTGAGTCTCTTGTAGACAACATATGTAGGGGACTTGTTTTTGTATCCATTCAGCCAGTCTTTGTCTTTTGGTTGGGGCATTCAACCCATTTACATTTAAGGTAATTACTGATAAGTATGATCCTGTTGCCATTTACTTTATTGTTTTGGGTTCGAATTTATACACCATTTTTGTGCCTCCTGTCTAGAGAATATCCTTTAGCATTTGTTGGAGAGCTGGTTTGATGGTGCTGAATTCTCTCAGCTTTTGCTTGTCTGTAAAGCTTTTGATTTCTCCTTCATGTTAGAATGAGATCCTTGCTGGGTACAGTAATCTGGGCTGTAGGTTATTTTCTTTCATCACTTTAAGTATGTCTTGCCATTCCCTCCTGGCCTGAAGAGTTTCTATTGAAAGATCAGCTGTTATTCTTATGGGAATCCCCTTGTGTGTTATTTGTTGTTTTTCCTTTGCTGCTTTTAACATTTATTCTTTGTGTTTGATCTTTGTTAATTTGATTAATATATGTCTTGGGGTGTTTCGCCTTGGGTTTATCCTGTTTGGGATTCTCTGGGTTTCTTGGACTCGGGTGACTATTTCCTTCCCCATTTTAGGGAAGTTTTCAACTATTATCTCCTCAAGTATTTTCTCATGGTCTTTCTTTTTGTCTTCTTCTTCTGAGACTCCTATGATTTGAATGTTGTGGCATTTAATATTGTCCTGGAGGTCTCTGAGATTGCCCTCATTTCTTTTAATTCGTTTTTGTTTTTTCCTCTCTGATTCATTCATTTCTACCATTCTATCTTCTATTTCACTAATCCTATCGTCTGCCTCCGTTATTCTATTATTTGTTGTCTCCAGAGTGTTTTTGATCTCATTTATTTCATTATTCATTATATATTGACTCTTTTTTATTTCTTCTAGGTCCTTGTTAAACCTTTCTTGCATTTTCTCAATCCTTGCCTCCAGGCTATTTATCTGTGATTCCATTTTGATCTCAAGATTTTGGATCATTTTCACTATCATTATTCAGAATTATCAGGTAGATTCCCTATCTCTTCCTCTTTGGTTTGGTTTGGTGGGCATTTATCCTGTTCCTTTACCTGCTGGGTATTCCTCTGTCTCTTCATCTTGTTTATATTGCTGAGTTTGGGGTGGCGTTTCTGTATTCTGGCAGTTTGTGGGGTTCTCTTTATTATGGAGTTTCCTCATTGTGGGTGGGGTTGTATTGGTGGCTTGTCAAGGTTTCCTGGTTAGGGAAGCTTGTGTCGATGTTCTGGTGTGTGGAGCTGGATTTCTTCTCTCTGGAGTGAAATGAAGTGTCTAGTAACGAGTTATGAGATGTCAATGGATTTGGAGTAACTTTGGGCAGCCTGTATATTGAAGCTCAGGGCTGTGTTCCTGTGTTGCTGGAGAATTTGCGTGATATGTCTTGCTCTGGAACTTGTTGGCCCTTGGGTGGTGCTTGGTTTCAGTGTAGGTATGGAGGTGTTTGATGAGCTCCTATCGATTAATGTTCCCTGGAGTCAGGTGTTCCATGATATTCTCAGGATTTGGACTTAAGCCTCCTGTTTCTGGTTTTCAGTCTTATTTTTACAGTAGTCTCAAGACTTCTCCTTCTATACAGCACCGTTAATAAAAAAAAAAAATGGGCTTTGAAAGCCCATTGTCCTTTCAAAGACAATGGGCTGCTTTTCTGGGTACCTGATGTCCTCTGCCGGCATTCAGAAATTGTTTTGTGGATTTTACTCAGCGTTTAAATGTTCTTTTGATGAACTTGTTGGGGAGAACATGGTCTCCCCGTCCTATTCCTCTGCCATCTTAGGACTGCCCCTAGTAGATATGATTTTAACACTTACAGAGTTTTATTTTATTTTGTAATAAAGATTTACAAAGCTAGAAAATCAGTTCAGATAAATATTATAGGCATTTTAAAAAATAATATGCCTTATTACAACTTGAATTTTCTTATTATGTAGGTAGTGGTAATGTATAACAACTGAAAGCTGACATGTAAGTTGTATTGACACTTTAAAGTAATACTGTGAAGTGATAGCTGGGAAATGGCAGAGTGAAGACCACTGGAAATTCTCTCCATAAAATCTATGACACTACTGCACAGAAATTTCAGGATTAACTTTTTCAGACTTCTGAAAATTGGCAAAAGGCATGCAGCAATGGGAAGCTTTTAGTTCAAGAAAATGGTTGAATCTCTGTAAGAACAGCACAGTTTGTAGCGTTTTAATGACTCTATTCTCATTTTTACCAGGTTGTGCAGTAGCTTTAAAAACTAACAAGATAGTTTTATTAGTCCCAAGATAAAAGACTGTAGCCTGGCAGCTACCTGAGGGTTCAGAATGTGATTGAAAGTTTTTTCTAGGCCTCATTCTCAGATAGTTGTCATTATTTTAAATTTCCTGGGAAAAACCACTTGCTGATTTTTCAGCTGATTTATTTGACCTGACTCAGAATTTACCCAGTTCAAAAACATATTCCATGAGATAATTATCAATAACGATTGAAGTCAATTATTTAATTCTGTGGCTTCCTAGAGCAGTGGATAGCTTCTATAGCAAATTATAGACAAACTTGAAAGGGAGAGGTGGAGAATGAGATATTTATAAGGGCTTAGAAGTGCACTGTAATATTCCTGAGAATCTGGAAGGTCCACTTGCAGTCATAGGACTATGTGCATAGTAGGAGAGCACAAGCTTATGAAAGACCTAAGAAGCTTTAAACTTTTATCTGTAGATAAAATCTTGAGGTTCTGCTCAATTAAGAAGTAAAGGCTAAAGTAAAGAAAATTCCTGGTGAAGTGTAAAGACACACCCAAGTACACGTACAGAACCCCTTGACAAAGATTGGTTGAATTACTGATTTCAGGCATTTAAGAAAATTTCTGTGGAAACACTAGCTGACCCCTAAGCTAACCAATCAAACACATCAGTGTCCATGAATGACAAAAAACACAGAATCATATCCAGAAACAAACAACAAACAGCAACTCTGGACAGGACAAATAATATAATTTCCAGTGTTGCCACTTTATATTATTTACATGTACAGTTTTCAATGAAAAATTAAGAAAAATATCCAAACCAGCAAACAAACAAATATATAGGCTTATACATAGGAGAAAAAAGACAGTCAACTGAAACTGTCCTTGAGCATGTTGAGGCATAAGAATTACTAGACAAATTTTTAAAATCAAATTTTTAGAATATGATAAAGAACTAAAGAAAATATGCCCAAATAATTAAAGAATGAGAATAGTGTCTCAACAAATGGAGAAAATCAACAAAGAGATAACAGGGAACCAAATAGAAATTCTGAATTTGTAAAGTTTAATTGCTAATTTTTTTTAAAAAAATTACTAAAGAAACAGCAGATTTGAGCAGACAGAAGAGAAAAATCACTGAATTTGTAGATTGGTCAATAAGTTAAACACAGAGTTAGCATATGATTTGACAATTCAACTCCTATGTACATACCCTCAAAATTGAAAACATTTTCATATAAAAACTTGTACTTGAATATTTATGGCAGCATTATTCATGATAACCAAAAAATGGAAGTGGCCCAAATATCTTTTAACTGATGAAAAGATAAAATATATTAAAAGTATATCTGTACACTGAAACCATATTCATAC
Organism: Bos indicus; assembly: GCF_029378745.1. Lineage (NCBI taxonomy): Eukaryota > Metazoa > Chordata > Mammalia > Artiodactyla > Bovidae > Bos > Bos indicus. The sequence continues at coordinate 52,815,985 of NC_091780.1, read as the reverse complement.
TTAAAAGTAGAGTGTGGATATATGCCACAGCATGGTTGAATCTTTAAACATATAAGTTATTGAAAAGGCTTATTCTGTGATCCCATTTCAGAATTGGCATTCCCTGAAAACAGCACATAGTAATGGTTTTCAGGGAAAGAAGAGAAGAAGGAAGAGGCAGTGACTGCTAATAGATACATATTTTCCTCCAATGGTGATGAGAATTTTCTGTGATAACAGAGTGGTGATGCAGTGGTTGCATTATGAGATTCATATTTAAGCAAAAAATAGCATGAATAAAAAATGTATTTTCCTAATCTATTGATTTGCTTTTATGTTGATACCTGAATGTATTACACAATGAATTATAAAAGAAAAATGGATAGTGAAAATTTAATAATATAAAAAGTATTATTTGAATATGCAGTCAGGTAAAATAATTAGACCCTTGTTTATTGAAGCATTTAATTTGAAGTCTGTATTGGTATTAATGCCAAAAACATGAATGAAACATTTCAACAACTTTATTTACAGATTTAAACATTCAGAAAAGGTAATTTTTGCAGAAAATGTATTTGTTTAGTTGAGTATATTTTTAACCTTGTGTTTTTAAGCTCATTTTGTCAATCTTGTGAACACACTTTTCATGAAGTTAAAAAATTAGGAATAAAATCAGAATAGAAGGAATATTAAAAATAACTTAAATCTTCTGTAAATAGGTATGTAAAATTTCCTAAGTTGAGCTATTGTATAAAAGTGCATCTCTCTTTATATATACTGCTCGAATAAATGTTTACATTGTTTTCTATACTCAATAAAACTCCACTAACTAAAGAAAAAGTGCTTATCTACTCAAAATATGTGACAATAGAATAATGACTCCTGTCATAGAAGAGAAAATAACTCAACAATGACTTTATACAAATTAACAGGTATTAGTTCTGCAACTATAATTGTGACATCTCTATAAACAAAACATTTTGAAAGAACTTGAGTATAAGACGTTGGGAAAATTTGAGAATATAAATTGTTTTAATTTTTATTCTGGTTGAAATTTGAGATGTTGGAAGAGAAATGGCAATATGCAGTTGAACAGTTGGTTAATTAGGTGGTGATGATGAAACTGATTTAGTATTCTGTACTTAGACTTGAGATGGCAAAATGATAACTTCCTCGCAAGAGATAAAGGACATCTTACAGAGACATGAAATGAAATATATGGTAAAACATTTTTAACCTAATGAATGACTTCAATTTTTTTAATTATTATGAAAAAAATCACAAAATCTATAGCATTTATTGGTAGAACAAACTTTACTTAAGTAGATTAAAAGACAGTTTTCCTATGATTTCTCAGATGAACAGAGAGAGATCTAAGGCACTCTTCAAAAGTGTCAAGATCATGAAAAACGAGGAAAGACGGACACTGTCACAGATTCAAAGAGATGAAAGAGACATGAAAACTAAATGTGATATGGTATCCTAGTTTGCATCTGGAACAAAAAAATATATATAGGAAAAATGATGAAATCATTTTAAACTGTAAAGTCAGCAGTTAATGGTATTTTCAGTTCAGTTCACTCGCTCAGTCGTGTCCAACTCTTTGTGACCCCATGGACTGCAGCGTGCCAGGCTTCCCTGTTCACCACCAACTCCTGGAGAGTGCTCAAACTCATGATCGAATCGGTGATGCCGTCCAACAATCTCATCCTCTGTCATCCCCTTCTGCTCCTGCCTTCAATCTTTCCCAGCATCAGGGTCTTTTCAAATGAGTCAGTTCTTCACATCAGGTGGCCTAAGTATTGGAGTTTCAGCTTCAGCATCAGTCCTACCAATGAATCTTCAGGACTGATTTCTGTCTCTGCTTTTTAGTATGCTGTCTAGGTTGGTCATAGCTTTTCTTTCAAGGAACAAGCATCTTTTAATTTCATGGCTGCAATCACCATCTGTAGTGATTTTGGAGCCACCATAAGTAAAGTCTGTTACTGTTTCCAGTGTTTCCCCATCTATTTGCCATGAAGTAATGGGACTGGAAGCCATGATCTTAGTTTTCTGAATGTTGAGTTTTAAGCCAACTTTTTCACTCTCTTCTTTCACTTTCGTCAAGAGGCTCTTTAGTTCTTCACTTTCTGCCATAAGGATGATGTCATCTGTGTGTGTATCTGAGGTTACTGATATTTCTGCCAGCAATCTTGATTCCAGCTTGTGCTTCATCCAGCCCAGCATTTCTCATGATGTACTGTGCATATAAGTTAAACAAGCAGGGTGACAATATACAGCCTTGATGTACTCCTTTCCTGGTTTGGAACCAATCTGTTGTTCCATGTCCAGTTCTAACTGTTGCTTCTTGACCTGCATATAGATTTCTCAGGAGGCAGGAAAGGTGGTTTTCTGGTTTTTCATCTCTTTCAGAATTTTCCACAGTTTGTTGTGATCTGCACAAAGGCTTTGGCATAGTCAATAAAGCAAAAGTAGATGTTTTTCTGGAATTCTGTTGCTTATTTGATGATCCAGCGGATGTTGGCAATTTGATCTCTGGTTCTTCTGCCTCTTCTAAATCCAGCTTGAACATTGGGAAGGTCATGGTTCATGTACTGTTGAAGCCTCGCTTGGAGAATTTTGAGCATTACTTTGCTAGCATGTGCATGCATGCATGCATGCTCAGTCACTTCAGTCGTGTCTGACTGAAGCCAACCAGGCTCTTCTGTCCATAGGATTCTCTAGGCAAGAATACTGGAGTGAGTTGCCATTTCCTTCTCCTTGCTAGATTGTGAGATGAGTGAATTGTGTGGTAGTTTGAACATTCTTTGTTATTGCCTTTCTTGGGGACAGGAAGGAAAACTGACATTTTCGAGTTCTGTGGTTACTACTGAGTTTTCCAAATGTGCTGGCATATTGAGTGCAGCACTTTCACAGCATCATCTTTTAGGATTTTAAATAGCTCAACTGGAATTCCATCACTTCCACTAGCTTGTCAGTAGTGATGCTTCCTAAAGCCCACTTGACTTTGCATTCCAGGATGTCTGGCTCTAGGTGAGTGATCACACCATCGTGGTTATCTGGGTCATGAAGATCATTTTTGTATAGTTCTTCTGTGTATTCGTGCCACCTCTTCTTAATATCTTCTGCTTCTGTTAGGTCCATAACTTTTCTGTCCTTTATTGTGCCCAATGGTACTTTACCAATGTTAATAGCTTCTTTGTTTGGGCAAATTTGCAATGATTTTATAAAATGTTAACATTATTGAAAACTAGATGAAAGGGATTTGGGAAATGTCAGTACTCTATTTTCAACTTTTCTGAAAGTTAAAAATCATTTTAATGTAAAATATAGAAAAGAATCTGGGAAAGAATAAAACAGTAATTTTTTCCATTTTTCAGTCTATCTGGACTCTTTTGTCTTGAATACTATAGTTAAATCAGGTATAAATCTTTCAACTTTGTTCATTTATTTCAAATCACTTGGCTATTTTATGTTTTTTTATTTCCATATAATTTTCAAATTTGTCATTTTTTTCCAAAAACATTCCTAGGATTTTGGATTACTCTGAATTTATAGCTTAGTTACTGATAAACGGTATCTTCAAAATGTTGACTTTCCCAATTCCTGAACATAACATTTATCTTTTTTTTATTGTCTGGAGGTCTGCTGAGCTAGAGAGAGAGAGCTGAATTTCCAGGTGTCAGAATAAGCAGGATAGGCATTAAAAGCCACAAGCCAGATATGAAAATGACAAATCAAGCCTTTAGTCACTTGACCCCGTATTATACACAAGAATCTAAAAGCAGAGAAGGTGCCCATTGCCTCCTGTTCCATCTCTCCTTATATAACAGCACTCGGGCAGATCAGCATGTAAGGTGGTTTCTCTTGTAGCTCAGTCTGTAAAGAATCTGCCTGCAGGGCGGGAGACCTGGGTTTGATCCCTGGGTTGGGAAGATCCCCTAGAAAAGGAAATGGCAACCCACTCCGTATCATTGCCTGGAAAATCTCATGGACAGAGGAGCCTGGTGAGCTGCAGTCCATGGGGTCGCAAAGAGTCGGGCACGGCTCAGTGACTAACACTTACTTCCTTACTAAGGGGGCATTGTGAGGGATCGTTACATTGTTGAGGGAGTCCTAATTGAAAGACTCCTACCATTGTATGGAGCTGGGAACAAAGGATAGGAAAAGTAGTAGGAGTGGGAACTGAATACTTGGTGAGAATGGAGAAAATGTCTTGAAGTTTTGCTTATAAAAAGACCTGCTAGTGGTGGTGTCTGGGCTGGGAGTGCGGAGATGCCTGAGAGAGAATGTGGCCAGCTAGAGGGACACAGGTCCTTTCTGTAACTCCCTTCAGAAACTGCAAGGTGCTGGCAGGGCACTAAGTCTAATATGCGGAAGAAAATTCTTAATCATTGTTTATAAAATATTTTCCTCCATTATCTATTACTTCTCTTTTAATGTTAAATTCTTATATAGGGGTATTAATACATCATAGGCTTACAGCTTCCTTTTTGCTTATATTGTCTATTTCTTTAATTTTTTTTCAAATAGATTTATGAAACATTAAAGCCAGAAATTTGATATAGGCATAAACATTTCCCAAAAAATATGAGAAGATAATGGAAATGTGAATCACTTGAAAATAGTAGCTATTAAAATTAATATTACTAATACAAAAATGGAGTCACTGGAGTAATAGCAAAATGGATACACATATTAAGGGAAGCACATACTATTTTTTATATTAAAGTATATAGAAGCTTTATACTTATATATAATTATATAATATATACTTATATAATATATATATTATATCAGATCAGATCAGTTCAGTTGCTCAGTTGTGTCCGACTCTTTGCGACCCCATGAATCGCAGCATGCTAGGCCTCCCTGTCCATCACCAACTCCCGGAGTTCACTCAGACTCCCTTCCATCGAGTCAGTGATGCCATCTGGCCATCTCATCCTCTGTCGTCCCCTTCTCCTCCTGCCCCCAATCCCTCCCAGCATCAGAGCACACTCCAGGCCTCCCTGTCCATCACCAACTTGAATTGGTGGAAAGGAAAAGTAGTAGGAGTGGGAACTTAATACTTGGTGAGAATGGAGAAAATGTCTTGACGTTTTGCTTATAAAGAGACCAACTTGAGTTGGTGATGGACAGAGAGGCCTGGAGTGTTGCGGTTCATGGAGTTTCAAAGAGTCAGACACAACTGAGCAACTGAACTGAACTTATAGAAGCTTTACAGTATTGTGTTAGTTTCAGATGAACAGCATTTTCAGTCACTCAGTCATGTCTGACTCTTTGTGTCCCATGGGCTGCAGCATGCCAGGCTTCCCTGTCCTTCACTATCTCCTGAAGTCTACTCAAACTCATGTCCATTGAGTTGGTGATTCCATCCAACCATCTCATCTTCTGTCTCCCTCTTCTCCTGCACTCAAAGTTTCCCAGCATCAGGATCTTTTCCAGTGAGTTAGCTCTTTCCATAAGGTGGTCAAAGTATTGGAGCTTTAGCATCAGCCTCAGCCCTTCCAGTGGATATTCACAGTTGATTTCCTTTAGGACTGACTGGTTTGAACTCCTTTCTCTCCAAGGGACTCTCAAGAATCGTCTCCTGGACCGCAGTTCAAAAGCATCAATTCTTCAATGCTTAACCTTCCTTATGGTCTAACTCTCACATCTGTACATGATTATTGAAGAAAGCATAGCTTTGATATTGTGTAGCTTTATTAGCAAAGTAATGTCTCTGCTTTTTAATATGCTGTCTAGGTTCATCATATCTTTTCTTCCAAGGAACAAACGTCTTTTAATTTCGTAATTTGAGTCACCATGTGCAGTGATTTTGAAGCCCCACAAAATGAAGTTTGTCACTGTTTCCATTGTTTCCCTATCTATTTGCCATGAAGTGATGGGACCAGATACCATGATCTTGGTTTTTTAAATGCTGAGTTTTAAGCCAGTTTTTTCACTCTCCTCTTCCACTTAATCAAGAGGCTCTTTAGTTCCTCTTTACTTTCTGCTAGTAAGGTGGTGTCATCTGCGTATCTGAGTTTATTGATATTTCTCCCAGCAATCTTGATTCCATCATCCAGCCCAGCACTTCACATGATGTGCTCTGCATAGAAGTTAAATAAGCAGGTGATAGTGTACAGACTTAATGTACTTCTTTCCCAATTTTGAACCAGTCTGTTGTTTCATGTCCCATTCAACCTGTTGCTTCTTGACCTGCGTACAGGTTTCTCAGGAGGCAGGTAAGGTGGTTTTTGTATTTCCATTTCTTTAATAATTTTCCACAGTTTGTTGTCATCCACACATTCAGTATTTTTGTAAATTATATTTTATTATAACTATTACAAAAGAATGGGTAGAATTCCTTGTGCTATACAGTAAATCCTTGTTTTGAATCTATTTTATATATAGTAGCTTGTATATCTGTTAAATCTGGGTTCTTAATTAGTCCCTCCCCACCTCTCTCTCTCCTTTTCCATCCATAAATTTTTTCCTTTGTCTATGAATTTGTTTCTGTTTTATATGTAAATTTATTTTTATTGTTCTATAGATTCTGCCGAAAAGTAATTTATAAATTCTGCAGAAAAGACAGACAGTACTTGTCTTTCTGACTCATTTCACTAAACACAATATTCTCTAGGTCCATCCATCCTCATTGCTGTGAATGTCAGTATTTCATTCATTTTATGGCTGGGTAATATCCCATTGTATATGTATATCATATCTTCTTAAGCCAGTCATCTGTTGTGGATATTTGGGTTTCTTCCATGTCTTGAATAATGTAAATAGTGCTGCTATGAACTTTGAGGTGAATGTATCTTTTTGTATTCATGTTTCCCCAGTATATACCTAGGAATGCATTTAAGGATCATATGTTAATTCTGTTTTTAGTTATTTTAAGGAACCTCCTTTTGTTTTTCATAGTGGCTGCACTAATGTACATTACGAACAACAGTGTGCTAGGGTTACCTTTTCTACACATCCTCTTCAAAGTTTGTTATTGTTATACTCTTGATGGTAGCCATACTGACAGTTGTGAAGTAATATCTCATTGTGCTTTTGATTTGCATTTCTCTAATAATTAGCAATGTGGAGCATCTTTTCATGTGCCTGTTAGCCACCCATGTGTCTTCTTTGGGGGGAAAATGTACGTTCAAATCTTTTGCCCATTTTTGATTGGATTATTTGTTGTCTTCATATTGCAGTGTAGGAATTGTTGGGATATTAACCCTTTGTTGATTTCATCATTTGCAAATATTTTCTCCTATTCCATAGGTTGTCTTTTCATTTTGTTGATGGTTTCTTTTGCTGTACAAAAGCCTTTAAGTTTAATTAGATCTAATTTGTTTCTTTTTTCCTTTATTTTCCTTACTATTTCCCCTTTATGAATTGATCTAAGAAAATATTGATTTATGCCAAAGAATTTTATGCCTGTGTTCTTTTCTAAGAAAATTTTATGGTTTCATTTCTTACATTTAGGTATTTAAGCCATTTTGTGTTTATTTTTGTAAATGATATAAGGATATGTTCTAATTACATTGTTTTACACGTGGCTGTCCAGTTTTCCCAGCACCACTTTTTGAAGGGACTATCTTTTCTCCATTATATATTCTTGCTAACTTTGTTGTAGATTAATTGAACATAGGTGTGGGGGTTTATTTCTGGGCTCTCTATTCTATTCCATTGATCTGTGCGGCTGGTTTTGTGTCAGTATCACACTATTTTGATTATTGTAGCATTGTTGTTCAGTCGGATGTCTGGGAGCATTAAACCTACAGCTTTGTTCCTTTTTTCTCAAGATTGCTTTGGTTATTTGGGGTCTTTCCATGTACATTTTATGACTGTTAGGATTCTGAGAAGTCTCTTAGGTATTTTGCACTTGAATGTGTATCCTGCTTTTTTTTAAATGTAGTACCCTATAAATACTTATCAATTAAGTCCAACTTGTCTATAGTATCCTTTGGGATCTCTGTTGCCTTATTTATTTTCTATCTGGATGATCTGGCCATTGATGTCAGGGGGGTTAAAGTTTTCTACTATTTTTGTATTATCATCAGATGCTCCCTTTATGTCTTACTCAGAACCTTCTATGCTTCCTATACCCACATATCAGTTTCCTTCTTTAGGTTTGGGAGGTCTTCAATCATAATTTCTTCAAATATATTTTCAATCCCCTTCTCTTTCCTCCTTCTGGAACCTCTTTTATGCATATATTGGCACGTTTTCTATTATCCTATAGATCTCATATGCTACTTTAATTTTTTGATGATTTGTTTTTCTGTGTACTATTGTGAATGGGTCATTTCTATTATTTTATCTTCCAGCTCACTTATGCTTTCACTGTTTCTAGAGTGCTGTTTTTTTTTTTTTTTTTTTTTTTTAATCTCAGAAATTGAATTACATGGTTTTGATTGGGTCATCTTTCTACTTCTTTCTTAAAATGATCTATATTTATATTGATGTTTCTTAATTCAGTTAGTATTTGTATTACAAACTTTTTGAAGTATCTGTTAAACTATCTTTTTTTTTTTTTCACTGTTTTTTTTTTTTTTTTTTTTTAAGTATTTTCTCTTGCTCTTTCAAGTGGAAGTAGTTCCTCTGCCTTTATATTTTATTTAACTTTCTTTGTCTATGAATTTAGGTGAAACAGTTATCTATTGTGGTCTTGAAAAGGCATTTTTATGTGAGATTTCCTTATTTAGACTACGTGTGCCCAGGAATGGATTCAGTGTGAACAACAGCTGCACTTTTCCTCAATATGTGCTGGCTACTGTCACCTTGATAGGAGGTGTGGTTGGTGTTGGAGAAGCTAGAATCTGAGCAAGGTGTGAGGTGAGACTTCTCTCTGCTCCATGGCTGTAGCTTCCCTGTAAGGGACAGTGTCTGCTCTCCCAGCTAATGGCATGGAAGACCTGAGAGTTGTGCTCAAGCAGGTTCTGTTCCCTTGTAAGATTATGTTATTTCTTCTCCCTGAACTGAGGTCTTTGTCCCAAAGGAGGGGGGTGCTGAAATAAGTGAGGACCATATTCTCATGCAAGTCGGATATGTTCAAGACTACCAAAATTCCCGAAGACTGCATTTTTATTGAAAATAAATGTTAACACAACCTTGAATGAGACAGTAAATGTTTACTTCTATCTTTCCTACATAAAAGAGTAACTGGGTTTGATCTCTGCTTATGGGCATATTAAGATAAAAACCACATTTTCCTATTCATAATGTAGCAGTGACACTCGTCCAACACGACAGCAGGTTCTGGGACTGTCTTGTGTAAATTTCTGGTAGTTTGCCATTATTCTGCATGTCACATCCAGTTTTCCAGGATCTGGATGAGTGGTCTAAATGAGGATATGACTTGGACCTCATGTTACAGGTTTGGATGGGTTGCCAGTCTCTGCATTTCCTAATGAAATCTAGCAATGCATGTGATGTACTATCTTGGCTGAGGCAAGTGGACACATAAAGAGGCTTAATTTTTGTCTTTCTGCTATATTTCTACTCTCACTTCACTGTCAGAAATCCAATGTGGGGGTCCAGATGAAACAAAAATAGTCAACACCTCTACTTACAAGAAACATCAAGACCTTTCTCCCAGTAGAAGTGGCTTCTGGATTTTCTCCAGGAAAAACAAGCTCCAGGAGATGGTGAAGGACAGGGAAGCCTGGCATGCTGCAGTCCATGGGGCTGCACTTCTCAGTTTTCTCAGTAAATTTTAGTGGTATCTTTATGAAAGTATGTAATAAGTATAGAATAAATATGGAGATATCATCTATATGTCAAAAGGTAATTCCAACATGACTGTTCAATTTGTAGACTAAACTATATGTAAATAGTATTTTCCTGAAAATTAAAATTTGTTAAAAAGCTAAGTGACAGAAAATATGTATTATATAATTTGTCAGTAAAATTTGTATAGGTAATTTTATTATATTAAACAGAATCTTTATTTTTGTTTTATTGTTTGATTGTGTAGAACTGACTCAACTATGAATCATTTTTCTTTCAATAGAGAATAAATAAAAATATAAATAAAAGTTTGAACTTTCTATTCTTTACATAATTCCACAGATTTAACTTTCAATCATCGGGAAACTCTAACATTTTTGTATAAAGTTTAATTATATTATTTCTCAATTCATCTATTTTTTTTAAAAGCACCTTTAATGAATACAGAGCCTTGATGAAATTTAAAATGTCGTACAAATACTGACATTTTTTAACTGAATTATAAAGAGAATGATTTTGATTTTTATAGAGAACAAAGTATTTCTTCCTACTTTAGTCACACTTGCAGCCAGATAGTTTTCTGAAGTCCTTTTCTCGAAGAATTCTGCAGAAAGTTTATAAGTTGTAAAAAACATTCATGGAGGAAACCATGTTAAAACTAGAGTATCAGAGAAATTTTATTGAAAATTTCAAAACATACATTTGTTATATGATTTGAACTGAAATTGTACAGAAAAATGCAAAAATTTTAGCTTTCACCTTTTTGTGTATTTCTTTATAATCAAAATAAACTTTAACTGGTATTCATATGTGAAAATATAAATTATTGTGCTTACATAGTAAGTCTATATATACACAATTATAACTATAAGCATAATAAAATATTAAAAGTTAACATATAGCATGCTGTCAGTGATTATCTCAGAGTAGTTATTAAGCAAATTTTAATACTTTAATTGATATTTGTTTATTTATTCATAACTTTCATAGTGTACATCTTTGGTAATACAAAATGTACATGTTGTTTTGTCAGTTATTGATGACTTCAGATGAAAGTAACATCAGAAGAGAGAAAAAAGAAAGAAAGAAAGGAGGAAAGAAGGGTGGAAAGGAAGAGGGAGAGGAAGGGAGGGAAGAGAGTGAAGAGAGTTACCAATAGTAGATGTTAATGACAGGATTTTAGAGGATCTCCTTTAATATCTATCTTCTGTGATTAACCCCAGGGAGTTATAAAAAAAATACTTCAAGATATGGAGTAAGCAGTCAGATAACTTATGGAATGACACAGCATTCTTTCAAAATGGTGTATGAGGATTTGGTTGGTGGCATTGGGGACCATGGCTCTAGGATGATAATAAAAGAAATTCTCATTTTATCCCTCTGTCTCTGTGCTCCTGTTGGTTAATTCTGTATGGGACTCTGTGCTTCCTTTACTTGGGTAACTGTTTCCTTTCCCAGGTTATGAAACTTTTCAATATTATCTCTTCAAATATTTTCTCAGGCCCTTTCTCTTCTTCTGAAACCCATATTGTGCAAATATTACTACACTTGATGTCATCCCAGAGGTCTCTTAAACTGCCCTTATTTCTCCCCTCCTCCTTTAAAATCAGTTTTTATTTAAATAGGTAGCAGTTTTTGGATACCAAAATCATAAATTGTTTGCACATAACTTATTAAGGTTTGGATACTAAAAATCATAAATTTGGAGGGCATCATAGTGATAGTTTACTTCAATTTTCTTCCTAACTCAATTTTATAGTATCTGTGGAGAGTATTAACCTTCATGGATGAAGAACAATTTTATAGTGCAGGCTGTTTCTTTTGCAGAGGGTGATGAATGAAACTTTTCTTATCTCAAAATGTATCTTTTTCAATTTTGGTGCATTAGTTCTATTTTTTGCCACTAGGAGAGCACCAAATAAGTTCAAACCTTCCTCCAAACAAACTTTTAATATGTCTTCTTTGATGTTTCTTCTCTTCTTCCTCCTTTTTCTTTTGTTTAAATGATTTTATTGAGATAAAATTTGCATGCCATAAAATGCACCCACTGTCCTCATTTCTTTTTATTCTCTTTTCCTTTTTTCTGGTTGGTGGTAGTGATTTCCACTACTCTTTCAGCTCACTAATCCTCTCATCTGCTTCATGTATTCTACTATTGATTCCTCCTAGTGTATTTTTCATTTCAGTTACTGTATTCTTCATTTCTGTTTGGTTATTCATTGTTTTTAAGTTCTTTCTTAGAAACATCTGATTTTTCACTCTGTGAATCCATTCTCCTTGTGGGTTCTTTGGTCATCCATGCCATCATTACTCTGAACTCTTTCTTGGGTACATTGCTTGTCTCCATATCACCTAGCTTTTCTGCTGGGGTTTTATGTTTCCTCATCTGAAACATATTCCTCTGTCACCTCATTTTTTTCTAAGCTGCTATTTGTATTTTTATTGATGAGATAGGTTAATTACATTTCTCAAGCTTGGAGAAGTGGCCCTCTGTAGGAGACATCCTATGCATCCCAGAAATACTCTCCCTTCTCATCACCCAGTATCAGGCTTCCCTTGTGGCTCAGCTGATAAAGAATCTGCCTGCAATGCGGGAGACCTGGGTTCGATCCCTGGGTTGGGAAGATTCCCTGGAGAAGGGAAATGCTACCCACTCCAGTATTCTGGCCTGGAGAAGTCCATGGATTGTATAGTCCATGGAGTTGCAAAGAGTCAAACATGACTGAGCGACTTTCACTTTCACTTTCTCATCACCAAAGGGCCAGGGGCCAGCTTGTCTCAGGGAAGTGTCTTGCTAGTGTTTGTAGACAAGAGTGTACAGCTGTGAGACTCTGGTTTTCTTGCTCAAGGCGTCTACCCCCCTCCCCACACCCCACCCCCCCAACCACCACCATTCAGTGAGGCTGGTCGAGCTTTGTACAGGCTTCCTGTCAGGAGAAGCTGGTGCCTACCCACTGATTCATGGAGTTGAGTCTTGGCCTTCTGGTGAGTAGGGCCACCTCTGGGGCTCCTAAGGCATGTCTAGGGGCACTGTGGGTTTAGAAAGTCTTTAGGCAGCCTGGGGCTCTGTTTCCTGCCTGTTTAGTTGTTTGGCCCTTGGCATCCCAGCTCTGGAGCCTACAGGCTGTTGTATAGGGCCAGGACTGGTGCCAAGATGTCAGCCACCAGTAGCACTCACGCAGGTGGATGGTGCCTGGCATGCCCATCACTAGGTCTGTGTCCCCAAGGTGAGCCAAAGCTACTGCCGCCTCAGTTCCCCACGAGACCCTCCAGGACCAGCAGATAGGTCTGGCCCAGGCTTATGTCAAATTCCTTATTTTGTACTTGGTCCCAGTACTTGGGATTTAGTATGTGCCCTTTAAGGTTGAAGTCTCTATTCCCCCCATTTCTGTGTGGCTCCTGTAATAAAGTCCCACTGACTTCAAAGCAAAACAGCCTGGAGGCTCCTCATCCCAGTGTCTGGCCTTCAGGGAGAGGGGTAAGGGGGTAGTGGTGCCTGACATGGGCTCAGAACCCTCCCTCCTGTGGGAGAATCGCTGCAATGTGCTTATTCTCCAGTTTGTGGGTCACTCACTCAAAATGTTTGGAATTTGTTTATATTGTGTGTCCACCCCTTCTACCTATCTTACTGTGGTTCCTTCTTTATGTCGTTAGGAATAAAAGATCTTTTCTGGTACGATCCAATCCTTTTTATCAATGATGTACCTCAGTTAGTTGTGATTTTCATGTCCCTGTGAGACAAGGTGAGCTTGGTACCCTTCTGTTCTACCATCTTGGCCAATTTCCTCTGTTTTCCTTTTTTGAATCAAGCTGAACTAGAAGTCCTTGTGGGAGTCTAGAAGTCAGTGGCTATGATTCAGCACACCACTGGTGCAGGAAAAATCTGAACCAAGGTCCTAGAGCTACAGTCAACCATTGCAGACAATAATGGGCAGGACATGGCATCAGTGTTTGCTATTCAGAGGGGCGGAGGCTACCACTTATGGGATGATGTGTTTTAAACGCACTCGGAGCCAGAGAAGGAGAATATTCTGAAGCTGAGGATAGGGATACAGAATGCCAAAGGCCATATGCAACAGTTAGTTCCAGAGCAAGAGAGACCAGGTGCAGGATACTGAATCTCCTTTTATTTTAGCTGCTAGGAGTCTGACTGGTGGTGACTCTAGAGAAAGCACTGCCCAGTGGCTGAACAATGAAAAGATAAAATTATACGGAATTAAATTCCTAGAAAGAATGATAGCTCATGTAAAAAATGTCAGAAGAGAATCAATCTCCCACATCCAAGAAGAGCTGCTACTAGGAGCTACTCAGTTCAGTTCAGTCGCTCAGTCGTGTCTGACTCTTTGCAAACCCATAGACTGTAGCATGTCGGGTCTATCTGTCCATCACCAACCCCCAGAGTTTACTCAAACTCATGTACATTGACTTGGTAATGCCATCCAACCATCTCATCTTCTGTCGTCCCCTTCTCCCACCTTCAATCTTTCCCAGCATCAGGGTCTTTTCAAATGAGTCAGTTCTTCTCATCAGGTGGCCAAAGTATTGCACTCTTAGCTTCAGCATCAGTCCTTCCAATGAATATTCAGGACTGATCTCCTTTAGGATGGACTGGTTGGATCTCCTTGTTGTCCAAGGGACTCTCAAGAGTCTTATCCAACATGACAATTCAAAAGCATCAATTCTTTGGCACTCAGCTTTCTTTTTAGTCCAACTCTCACATCCATACATGACCACTGGAAAAACCATAGCTTTGACTAGACGGACCTTTGTTGGCAAAGTAATGTTTCCACTATTTAACAATGCTATCTAGGTTGGTCATAACTTTTCTTCCAAGGAGTAAGCATCTTTTAATTTCATGGCTACAGTCACCATCTGCAGTGATTTTGGAGCCCCCCAAAATAAAGTCTGTCACTGTTTCCACTGTTTCCCCATCTATTTGCCATGAAGTGATGGGACCAGATGCCATGAAGTGATGGGACCAGATGCCATGATCTTAGTTTTCTGAATGTTGAGTTTTAAGCCAACTTTTTCACTCTCCTCTTTCACATTCATCAAGAGGCTCTTTAGTTCTTCACTTTCTGCCATAAGAGTAGTGTCATCTGCATATCTGAGGTTATTGATATTTCTCCCAGCAATCTTGACTCCAGCTTGTGCTTCCTCCAGTCCAACATTTCTCATGATGTACTTTGCATATAAGTTAAATAAGCAGGGTGACAATATACAGCCTTGATGTACTCCTTTCCCAATTTGGAACCAGTCTGTTGTTCCATATACAGTTCTAACTGTTGCTTCTTGATCTGCACACAGATTTCTCAGGAGGCAGGTCAGGTGCTCTTGTATTCCCATCTTCTTAAGAATTTTCCAGTTTGTTGTGATCCACTCAGTCAAAGACTTTGGCTTAGTCAACAAAGCAGAAGTAGATATTTTTCTGGAACTCTCTTGGTTATTTTAATGATCCAGCAGATGTTGGCAATTTGATCTCTGCTTCCTCTGCCTTTTCTAAATCCAGCTTGAACATCTGGAAGTTCACAGTTCACGTACTGCTAAAGCCTGGCTTGGAGAATTTCGAGCATTACTTTGGTAGTGTGTGAGATGTTTGAGCATTCTTTGGCATTACCTTTCTTTGGGATTGGAATGAAAATTGACCTTTTCCAGTCCTGTGACCACTGCTGAGTTTTCCAAATTTGTTGGCATATTGAGTGCAGCACTTTCACAGCATCATCTATTAGGATTAGAAATAACTCAACTGGAATTCCATCACCTCCACTAGCTTTGTTCGTAGTGTTGCTTCCTGGGAGCTATAATTACTTTTAATTCTAATTACATTCACCTTAAAAATTACTAAATGCTTTTATATTCCTTAGCTGGCAAAGATGAAAAACCAAAATAATTTCAGGTGGGTAATAAATTAATGAGTTTATATGGGTATAAAACATGAGAGTATATACATTAAATCAATTGAGAATATATTGAAATGAATCAGTAAACTATTTTTAAGGATTAAAAATGTGTGGAAATCACTTTTACTCAGCACCATATTGGGTATATATACCTAAGGCATGTTAGAATTCTGCAGAAAGGTAGAATGTGTGGGATACAATATCTTAATTAGATATATTGATATTTAACAAGAGAACTACAACTTCCCCTAAGCTTAAAATCAAGGAACTATTAATGGACTCAGGTATAGACAATAGTCTTGAGGGGGAAGAACTTGAATACATATAGATAAGTATGTGTATATAAATGAACAGTGTATGAACAGTCCTATCTGTAAGAAATATAGTCATTGTGTGTATATGTGTGTACATTCTACCAGTCTAAATATGCTTTTTATGTACATAAGAATAACAGAAGGAGAAAGTTCATATGTAGATTTCTTCTGACATTAGGGAGAGGCAGACAAAACAATTAATGAGAAGAATCATATGGGAAGAAATTAAATCAACAACCAAATGCAGTAATAATTTAGAGGAAGTAATTTATCCTTAGGTAATGAAAACATAGATGCTTCATTTTTGTTTAAGATCTAGAACATTTACTGTCAAACCTTAATTCAGACTAATTTTCTTTCATTTAAAATTTGTAAAACATTATTTCATTTTTTTCTTATAATATTCTCTGTTGGAGGACATAGTAACTTATTCACTTTAAATGTAAGCATTAGTATGTTTATAGGCTTTTACTTTAATCTGTGTACATATCACCATATATGTAATGATGTAAATTAGAAATTAGTACTTTTTATTTTACAGTTTATATTAGATCATCTATATTTATCAAAACTATTCTGGTTTTCTTAATTTGTACCACTTTCAACTTACTAACCTGGTAAAACTCTATTATTGTCCAAAAAATTTATTTTTTCCTTATTTCTTCACAGCTTTGCCCTAACTTATTAAATTATCTGAAATATGTAGCTAGAAAATGTTGCTATAGTTTTACTTCTATTGAATTTATTTATGGAAATGTTTAGGCTTTTTTATTATATGGGCTGAAGCAACATCTGTTGTATTTGGAAATTTTAAAAACAAAATAAATAAAGGTTGTGTTATATTTTTCTTAATTACATTTCCACCATCTATTTTCAATCATAATTGAAAACCAAACATATTTTATACTGTAACAACTGTCTTCTATGTGTTACAGTGAAGAATAATATAGAGTTTTACTTTCAAAAGGATAAGAAATATAGAATTTGATATTACAGATATTTTAATCTTCAGGTGTATGCATGCCTGCTTAGTCACTTCAGTTGTGTCTAACACTTTGTAATACCATATACTGTAGCCCACCAGGCTGTCTGTCCATGGAATTTTCCAGGCAGGCATACTGGAGTGGGTAGCCATTTCTTACTCCAGGGAATATTCAGGTACTTATCATTTTATCAACTTATAAAAAAACTGACAGAAATCCTTTAAACTATAATTCGGGGAGTGAGCTCCGCCCCTGGCAAAGGTCATGAGGAAGGAGGCTTGGCATATGCAAAGGCGGGATCAAGCCTCAGGAGTCTCCCTGGAAATTCTCGAGCAATCTACCCCCAAAACCAGAGTCTGCCTACTTTCTGCTTTGTGCTTTCACCTACACCTCTGACTTTATGGGGGGCTGTCCCCCACTACCTCTCTCTGAAAAAAGAGTTAGCTTACAGCTCCAGTTAATAATTCCTGGGTGTGACAGTGTTTCAACCTACAAACTCCCTTGGAAGTCCTCTAGCCTGCCTGAATAGGTTTTTCCGGCCACATGTGATTACTCAGAGCCTCCAAACTGTGAGAGGCATGAGATGTTCTAAACTGTCTAAATACAGATTCCTTTGAGCAGTTAAATGATTGATTAGAAATTGTATTGGTGAAGGGATTTTCACTTGTTGGGCCAATGTTTGCTGCTAAGTCTCCATATCCCTTACCTGCTGTGTCCCTGGCAGTGTATTGATTAATTAATTGGTGTAAATAGTAGCTTTAATGTTTGTAACCTGGGACCCTTGAGTTAATTCTTTTTCTTGTTATAGCACACCACACCTTTGCTCTGTAGGAATGCAACTTTATCTAATGCTTTTGGAGGGTGGCTCCTGACCAATCACCTTTACAGAAAAATAAGTTTTCTGAAGAAAGGGTCTTAAAATGTTAACAGGCCTCCGGGCCAGAAGATGATGCAAATCACCTAAGCTTTTGCATATGATAAGTTTGCAGGAAGAAAGTCTGGCTTCCTGCAGGACTCTACCCCTTCCCCCATTATCCTCTATGCATAACTTAAGGTATAAAAACTACTTTGGAAAATAAAATGCGGGCCTTGTTCACTGAAACTTGGTCTCCCCATGTCGCTCTCTCTCTCAAATTCTGGCTGAGTCTCCATCTGGAGCGCGGAACCCGCCATGCTTGCTAATTATGCCTGGGCTTCTAAGATCCGACCGGGGAGGCCTCAGTGTCTCCTCTCCTTCGGGAGAACGGAAGGACGCCTGCGGCCTGCGTAAGTGGTGCAAACTTCTTGTCTTGAAGTTTTATTGGTCTCCCGCGTAAACCAAGCTACTCAGCCTCTTTTCTCCACTGAATTTTCCTACTGAGCTATCCTCATCCTATTACTCTTTATATCTTTGATAAAATATTTAAATAAATAGGTCACCGACGCCGTCCCCGCTTCGAATACCCTGGATCAGCCGGGGCTGGTCCCCGGCACTATAAATTCTTATTCTAAATTGAATAATATATTAACTTTCTTGTAATTTATCATGGTAGAGTTTTCACATTTGAGCCTCATGAATTTGAAGAAGAAAATGGATTGTGACTTCACAGAATAGAAAGAGAAAAATAGCTGTACTTACATTTGAAAATAAAATGTAGAATAACATTGTATTTCTATTTAGGAAATTTTATTGCCCACTGGTGAAAATAAAAACTATAGTGATACTCTTCAGTATGTCTCAAAATAGAATTAAGAATGAGAAACAATGTTCAACATTAGAAGAAGTCAGTGTTTAAGGATAGAAAATACTGTTTCCACATTCTGTGTCTCAGTGCATATAGCTTTTAACTAAGAGAGATATTTAAAATTGAGATACTTAAGCTTATTACCACATTTTTTCATCACTCTTAAAAAAAAAGCAAACCTAGTCCACTTTAATATTGTGCAATCTTAAGCTACTACTAGCTGACTTCACACACACACACACACACACACACACACAATCCCTGTACCTCACTGAGGCCCAATATTATTTCAGTGACACATCAGGCCTTTTGGACACTTGCTCCTTGGAAGGAAAGCTATGGCAAACTTGGACAGCATATTAAAAAGCAGAGACATCACTTTGCCAACAAAAGTCCATATAGTCAAAGCTATGGTTTTTCCAGTAGTCATGTATGGATGTGAGAGTTGGACCATAAAGAAGGCTGAGTGCCTAAAAACCGATGCTTTTTAATTGTGGTGCTGGAGAAGACTCTTGAGTGTCCGTTGGACAGCAAGGAGATCAAACCAGTCAATCTTAAAAGGAATCAACCCTGAATATTCATTGGAAAGATGATGATGAAGCTGAAGCTCCAATACTTTGGCCACTTGATGAAAAGAGCTGACTCATTGGAAAAGACCTTGCTGCTGGGAAAGACTGAAGGTAAAAGAAGGGGAAACAGAGTATGAGAAGGTTAGATAGCATCACTGAGTCAATGGACATGAATTTGAAACTACAGAAGATAGTGGAGGACAGAGAGCCTGGTGTGCTACAGTCCATGAGGTCACAAAGCGTTGGACATAACTTAGGGCCTGAACAACGACAATAAACGGCCTTTGGTTTAAATATGGCTGATTCGTGTTGATATATGGCACAAACCAACACAATGCTGCATAGCAATTATCCTTCAATTAAAAGTAAATAAATTTTTAAAAAGTTAATCAAGTAAGATGATTGAGATCATACTGTTTACTAGCTGCAACTTTCAGAATAATATGTTTTAATTTGGTAAAATGATAGAAACAGAAGAAGAAGAGAACAGAGATATTTAGTGATGTTAGGGAAAGGGTTACATACACTCTGAGACTGTACAGGAAAAAAGAAAGACTTCAAGACTTTTGCCTAACACGTCTTCCATTTAAATTCTGCTCAATGACAAATAATAAATATTTGCATTTTTCAAAAATATGCATCATTTGGACTTCCTTGGTGGTCCAGTAGTTAAGAATCCACATGCCAATGCAGAGTTTGCTCCTTGATTCTGGAAGAGTCCACGTGCCGCCTGGCAACTAAGCTTGTGCACCACAACTACTGAGCCCATGTGCTGCAATTGCCGAAGCCTGCATGCTCTAGAGATGGTGCACTGCAGCTGCGAGCCCGCGTGCTGCAATTGCTAAAGCCCGCGCTCCACACCAGGAGCGTCAACCGCAATGAGCAGCCTGGGCACCGCGATTAGAGAGTAGCCCCCACTAGCGCAACTAGAGAAAGCTGGCGCACTCAGCAACAGAGACCCTGCGCTGTCATAAATAAACAAACAAAATATGCATGATTTGACAAAGGTATGTTTTTTATGTTAGCTTTTATTGTTAATACCTATTTAACATGGCTAATACTGCGTGTAACTCTCTTCAAACATGATCATATTAATGCATTACATTTTTACATTACAGAATGCCTAACTTCTAAAATGAAATGTTTTTAAATGGAAATGATTATATCATGTTTAACACCACTGTATCTGTAAGTATCATATTTTAAAGACTTTAACTGAAACTGAAAGTCCCTCAGTCGTGTCTGACTCTTTGCAACTGTGTAGTCCATGGAATTCTCCAGGCCAGAATACTGGAGTGGGTAGTCTTTCCTTTCTCCAAGGGATCTTCCCAACCCAGGGATCAAATCCAGGTCTCCTGCACTGCAAGCCAATTCTTTACCAGATAAACCACAAGGGAAGCCCAAGAATACTGGAGTGGGTAGCCTATCCCTTCTCCAGTGGATCTTCCTGACCCAGGAAGTGAACCGGGGTCTCCTGCACTGCAGGTGGATTCTTTACCAACTGAGCTATCAGGGAAGCCTGAGAGCTTTAAGAGAATTTAAGAGATTCTGTTAAATGTCTGAATAGCAAAATTGCTGAAAATAAATGTCTACAAGACATTTCTAATTTGGACTAAGAAAAGTGCACAATTCTATTGTCCAGAAATTAAAGAAATAAATGGCTGGTACATAGAAAGGTTAGGCTATACAGTAGAGTTGTAACTGCTCTGTGACATTTCTCCTGCAAGCAGTAGTGATATCAACATTCTTTTATTTTCTAACTCACCTCTGGATCCCCAGAGATCAATTTTCAAGTTTTGTTTTGTGTGTGTGTGTGTAACTTGGAAATGGAGATGAAAGGTTTTCTTGGTCAGCTAAAACAACTGACTGTTTCTAGACCAAAAAAAAAAAAAACAAAACCTTAACTATCAAACTTACGTTATTTGGTATTTCATGTTTATAAAACCTACAGAATGATTTCCCCAGTTTCTCTTCAGTTCAGTTCAGTCGCTCAGTCGTGTCCAACTCTTTGCAACCCCATGAATCACAGCACACCAGGCCTCCCTGTCCATCACCAACTCCTGGAGTTCACCTAAACTCATGTCCATCGATTTGGTGATGCCATCCAGCCATCTCATCCTCTGTCGTCCCCTTCTTCTCCTGCCCCCAATCCCTCCCAGTATTAGAGTCTTTTCCAGTGAGTCAATTCTTTGCATGAGGTGGCCAAAGTACTGGAGTTTCAGCTTTAGCATCAGTCCTTCCAAAGAACACCCAGGACTGATCTCATTTAGGATGGACTGGTTGGATCTCCTTGCAGTCCAAGGGACTCTCAAGAGTCTTCTCCAACACCACAGTTCAAAAGCATCAATTCTTTGGTGCTCAGCTTTCTTCACAGTCCAACTCTCACACCCATATATGACCACTGGAAAAACCATATCCTTGACTAGATAGACCTTTGTTGGCAAAGCAATGTCTCTGCTTTTGAGCATGCTATCTAGGTTGGTCATAACTTTCCTTCCAAGGAGTAAGCGTCTTTTAATTTCATGGCTGCAGTCACCATCTGCAGTGATTTTGAAGCCCCCAAAAATAAAGTCTGACACTGTTTCCACTGTTTCCCCATCTATTTCCCATGAAGTGATGGGACCAGATGTTAAGATCTTCATTTTCTGAATGTTGAGCTTTAAGCCAACTTTTTCACTCTCCTCTTTCACTTTCATCAAGAGGCTTTTTAGTTCCTCTTCACTTTCTGCCATAAGGGTGGTGTCATCTGCATATCTGAGGTGACTGATATTTCTCCTGGCAATCTTGATTCCAGCTTGTGCTTCTTCCAGCCCAGCATTTCTCATGATGTACTCTGCATAGAAGTTAAATAAGCATGGTGACAATATACAGCCTTGATAAACTCCTTTTCCTATTTGGAACCAGTCTGTTGTTCCATGTCCAGTTCTAACTTGCTTCCTGACCTGCATATAGATTTCTCAAGAGGCAGGTCAGGTGGTCTGGTATTCCCATCTCTTTCAGAATTTTCCACAGTTTATTGTGATCCACACAGTCAAAGGCTTTGGCATAGTCAATAAAGCAGAAATAGATGTTTTTCTGGAACTCTCTTGCTTTTTCGATAATCCAGCAGATGTTGGCAACTTGATCTCTGTTATCTCCTAATAATACTAATAATGCATAGAACTTTTATTAACACTCTAGACCAGCCACATACTGAATCACTCTTCATAACATTAATGAGTTAGCCAAAAACACTTATAATGGATGAATCAAGCACAATTCTGACCAAGTTTAACAAACGATGTCTTCATGTCCTTTTTTATTTGAAATTTATTAAAGCTATTCAAACAAAAAGTCCTTATAGAATCTAACCTTTAATAAAGGCACACATCTTTCAGCTAAATAAATGAACATTTAATAAACAATCACTTGGATAAATTATTATGCAAAAGCCTGTATAAACTTAGAAGGCAATTTAGATTAATTTATCTGTAATTTCAGAGGTAATAATATGAAAATCTGCATGTTTTGAGATCTGTAAAGAAAAAGGACATACAGTTTGTGGAAATGCAAATTGAATAATAGACTGAAATTGATAACCATAGAAAAACATTCAGTATCATTTCATGACAAAAAAAAAAAGTGCATTGTGCTGCACCAGAATCACATAAAAATTCACTTGAAACCACATCCTGGATGAGACACTAAATGTATGGCCAGTGTTTTTAAAATTAAAATATTGCCTGGCAATGTTTTCACAAATGACACATGAACAGCATTTTGGATATAATACCTATTGTAATCCTTATAAAGTCAATGGGTATTGGAAGAAGAGGTAAATATTGACACATTATTGATAGTAAGACTGAAATACTAGCCATAATACAATCTATAAATGAAATTATTAGTACATAGTACCCTTACAATTTTGAAAAACTGCTGAGTAATTTTAAGCAGAGCTTAAATAATTTAAGGTTAAAAGCAACAATGGTGAGAATGTGAAGAAAGAAACTGATGGGGTATAGAGTACAGCAGTTATGCATGATGAGGAATAGAATTAATGCATAAACAGAAAAGATGGAGAGGTAATAATCATTTACATAAATATGTAGAAGTTGAACTTTTAGGACTTAGTGAATAATCTATTGTGGCATTGAAAGAAATAGAAAACCCAAAGTGGAAGCCAGGATGTAATCAAGATAGTAACACAGGAGGCTTTTGAATTTATTTTCCATGGACACAGTATGGATCCATTCACTCAGAGAAATTCAGAAACCAGTTGTGTGACTCCTTCACATTGAATGATTGAAAAAGTACCCACATTGAAATGGGGAGGAAAGACTGAGACACATTCTCGTGTTAAACCCCATCCCCAACATATTACCTTAGAGTTGGGAGAGAACTTCCAACCTTCAGCTTTTCCCTGAAGAGTGAAGGGTTAGGGCTGCACGTATAGGAGCCCAGCTCTCTAGGCTGCCACCTTAAATGTTTCCAAATTAGCTAGCTCCAAGAGCCAACAGGGCTGGTGTTCATGAGTCCCACAGATATATACTTTGTATGCTCAGTCATTTCAGTCCTGTCTGACTCTTTGTGACCCTATGCACTGTAGCCCGCCAGGCTCCTCTGTCCTTGGGATTCTCCAGGCAGGAATACTTAAGTGGGTTGCCATGCCCTCCTCCAGGGTGTCTTCCTGATCCAGAGATTGAACCTGTGTCTCCTGCATCTCCTGCATTGCAGGCGGATTCTTTACCCACTGAACCACTTGGGAAACACTGTAACAAATAAAGAAGCAGTTGTTAATATTGAGTGCAATTGTGCGGTAGTTTGAGCATTCTTTGGCATTGCCTTTCTTTGGGATTGGAATGAAAACTGACCTTTTCCAGTCCTGTGGCCACTGCTGAGTTTTCCAAATTTGCTGGCATATTGAGTGCAGCACTTTCACAGCATCATCTTTCAGGATTTGGAATAGCTCAACTGGAATTCCATCACCTCCACTAGCTTTGTTCGTAGTGATGCTCTCCAAGGCCCACTTGACTTCACATTCCAGGATGTCTGGCTCTAGGTCAGTGATCACACCATCGTGATTATATGTGAACCATGAACTTCCAGATGTTCAAGCTGGTTTTAGAAAAGGCAGAGGAACCAGAGATCAAATTGCCAACATCCGCTGGATCATGGAAAAAGCAAGAGAGTTCCAGAAAAACATCTATTTCTGCTTTACTGACTATGCCAAAGCCTTTGTCTGTGTGGATCACAATAAACTGGAAAATTCTTAAACAGATGGGAATACCAGACCACCTGATCTGCCTCTTAAGAAATTTGTATGCAGGTCAGGAAGCAACAGTTAGAACTGGACATGGAACAACAGACTGGTTCCAAATAGGAAAAGGAGTTCATCAAGGCTGTATATTGTCACCCTGCTTATTTAACTTATATGCAGAGTACGTCATGAGAAACGCTGGACTGGAAGAAACACAAGCTGGAATCAAGATTGCCAGGAGAAATATCAATCACCTCAGATATGCAGATGACACCACCCTTATGGCAGAAAGTGAAGAGGAACTCAAAAGCCTCTTGATGAAAGTGAAAGTGGAGAGTGAAAAAGTTGGCTTAAAACTCAACACTCAGAAAACGAAGATCATGGCATCCGGTCCCACCACTTCATGGGAAATAGATGGGGAAACAGTGGAAACAGTGTCAGACTTTATTTTTCTGGGCTCCAAAATCACTACAGATGGTGACTGCAGCCATGAAATTAAAAGACGCTTACTCCTTGGAAGGAAAGTTAAGACCAACCTAAATAGCATACTCAAAAGTAGACACATTATTTTGCCAAGAAAATTCATCTAGTCAAGGCTATGGTTTTTCCTGTGGTCATGTATGGATGTGAGAGTTGAAGAAGGCTGAGCGCTGAAGAATTGATGCTTTTGAACTGTGGTGTTAGAGAAGACTCTTGAGAGTCCCTTGGACTGCAAGGAGATCCAACCAGTCCATTCTGAAGGAGATCGGCCCTGGGATTTCTTTGGAAGGAATGATGCTAAAGCTGAAACTCCAGTACTTTGGCCACCTCATGCAAAGAGTTGACTCTTTGGAAAAGACTCTGATGCTGGGATGGATTGGGGGCAGAAGGAGAAGGGGACGACAGAGGATGAGATGGCTGGATGGCATCACTGACTCGATGGACGTGAGTCTGGGTGAACTCCAGGAGTTGGTGATGGACAGGGAGGCCTGGCGTGCTGTGATTCACGGGGTCGCAAAGAGTGGGACACGACTGAGTGACTGATCTGATCTGTTAATTTTGAGAGCACTTCCAATATGCGCCCTCTCTTCCTCTCTGCTTAATGCAAAAATTGCAGGAAAAACAAAACAAAACAAATTAAACAAAAACAACAACCTCCCAATTTTCTCCTGAAAGTGATTTGATTGAATTCTTTGACAGCTGCTGCCTGAAGGTTTGGTTTCTAATTAACCTTTATCTAAAATTAAAAAGAAGGAAGAAAACAGAAAAATAAATCAAAATGAAAGAAGAGACATCACAACAGATAACACAGGAATGCTTAGGACTGTGAGAAACTACTGTGAACAATTTTATGCCAGAAAATTTAAAAATCTATAATAAATGGTAAATGCCTAGAAGCACATAACTTGCTGAGATTGGATCATGAAGAAATAAAAATTTGAAGAGGTCAGTTACTAGTAAGGAGATTGAGTTAGTAATCAAAACCTCCAACAAGAAAAGCTAGTATCATATGACATCACTGGTTATTCTACCAAAACATAGAAGGATTAATGTCAACCCTTCTCTAAGTATTCCAAAAAACTGAAGAAGAGTAACATTTCTAAGCTTATTTTACAAAGTCTGATTACCCTGATAAAAAACCCAGTAAGGATACTTAAAGAAAAGAAAATTGCAGCACAGTATCCCTGATGAACATAGATGAAAAAATCTCCAATAAAATATTTGCAAACCAAAATCATTAGTACATTTAAAGAATCATAAATCATGATCAAGTGGAATTTATTCCTGTGATGCAAGCACAGCTCAACATGAGCAAGTAAAAAATGTGATATACCACAGTAATAGAAGGAAACATAAAAAAACAAAAATCATATGATCTTCTCAAAGGTGCAGAAAAAGCAGTTGAAAAAATTAACATCCTTTCATGGTAAAAACTTACAAAAATTAAATATAGATGAAATGTACCTCAACATAGTAAAGCTGATAAATAGGACAAATCCATGGCTATGTCCAACTCATGGTAAAAGGTTGGAAGATTTTTCTTTAAGATCAGAAACAAGACAGAGAGGCCCATTCTCTTCCCCTAGCCAGAGCAGCTAGGCAAGAAAAACAAACAAAACAGAAAGAAGTAAGGGTATCTCTGTTTGCTGATAATATGATATTATATATATATATATATATATATATATATATATATATAAAACTATAAAAGATTCCATCAAAACTATAAAAGCTAATAAAAAATTCAGTGATGTTGTAGGAGGCAAAATCTATACACAAAAATTTGTTGCACTTCATTACAACAATGAGCTATCAGAAAGAGAAATTAAGTAAATAGTCCCTTTACAATAATATTAAAAACAGTTAAATGCTGAAAAATAATGAAGAACTGTGATTAAAGATCTTTACTCTGGAAACTATAAAATATTGATGAAATAAATTGAATAAAGCACAGACAAATGAAATGATATTCTGTGCTCATGAATTAGAAATATTAATATTGTTAAAATTCTGTACTGCCCACAGCAATCTACAGATACAATGGAATCCCTGTTTTTAAAAAATCTAATTGCATTTTTTCATGGAAATAAGTAAAAAGATCCTAAAATTTATGTGGAACCACAAAAAACCCAAGGCCAAAGTGATCTTGAGAAAGATGAGCAAAGCTAGAGGCATTTCACTTCCTGATTTCAAACTATATTACAGAGCTTTATTAGTCAAAATAGTATAGCACTGACATAGAAACAGACACATGTCAATGGAATAGAAGAGGCCCAGAAGTAAACCCATACACATACAGTCAATTACTTTATGACAAAAAAGCCAAGAATATAGAATGGGAAATGAATAGAATGTTCGATGAATTGTGTAGACATAACTGGTTTGCCACATGAAAAAGAATGAAACTGAACCTCTGTCTTGTACCATACACAAAAACCAACTTTAAATGGATTACAAACATGAATGCAAGACCTGAAACCATAAAACTAGAATAAATCATAGTGTGTAAGCTACTTGACATGGGTCTTGGCAATTATTTGTTTATACTTGACACCAAATGTAAAGGCAACAAAAGCAAGAATCAGCAAGTGGGACTGCATCATGCTAAAAAGCTTCTCCACAGCAAAGAAACCACCAATATATTCAAAAACACCCTATGGAATGAGAGGAGATATTTTCAAGCATATATTCAGTAAGGGGTTACTATTAAAGACATATAAAGAACTCATAAAACTCAATAGCAACAAGCAAAGCACTCAATTAAAAAATGAGCAAAGAACCTGAATAGACATTTCTCTAAAGAGGAAATTAATCTTGAGGAACTGCTATACTGTTTTCCATAGTAGCTACACCAAGGTACAATCCCACTGACAGGCCTAGTAATTATTTTTTGATGACCATTTGTTATCTATTGTCTTTGTGAAAATGGACAGCCTAACTGGATCATTTTTTATTTGAATTTTTTTATTTGTGGTTTTTATTTATTTATTTACTTGTGGTTTTTATTTGAATTTCACTAATGATTAATGACGTTAACTATCTTTTCATTCAGGCCATCTGCATGTCTACATCAGAAAAATATCTATTTTTGATTGACTGCTTTATTTTCATAATTGAGATATTAATTCATTTATTTAGTTCATGGAACAAACATGTTTTTCTGACATGTTCTGGATAATAAACATGTTATACTGACCATACCATCTCTATTTCATTAACTCAACTCTGCCCTGTAGTATGAAGACAAGTCAATATGTAAAAGAATGCATAGCTGTGAAAGTGAAAGTTGCTCAGTTGTCTCCGACTTTTTGCAATCCCATGCACTATGTAGTCCATGGAATTCTGCAGGCCAGAATACTGGAGTGGGTAGCCTTTCACTTCTCCAGGAATCTTCCCAACCTAGGGATCGAACTCCCGCATGCAGGTGGATTCTTTACCAGCTGAGCCACTGGAATGGGTAACCTACCCCTTCTCCAGTGGATCCTCCTGATCGTGGAGTTGAACCGGGGTCACCTGTATTGTAGGCGGATTCTTTACCAACTGAGCTATGAGGGAAGCCCATGGCTGTGGTCTAATGAAAAAAAAAATTAACACTGAAATTTAAACTTCTTGAAATTTTTTACCTGTCACATATAATTCTTTTTAATTTTTTTGTTTGGAACCATTAATATAATCACTTTTGAAGCCACATGCTGCTGCTGCTAAGTCGCTTCAGTCGTGTCCGACTCTGTGCGACCCCATAGACAGCAGCCCACCAGGCTCCCCTGTCCTTGGGATTCTCCAGGCAAGAACACTGGAGTGGGTTGCCATTTCCTTCTCCAATGCATGTAAGTGAAAAGTGAAAGTGAAGTCGCTAAGTACCGTCCAACCCTCAGCGACCCCATAGACTGCAGCCTACCAGGCTCCTCCGTCCATGGGATTCTCCCGGCAAGAATAGTGGAGTGGGTTGCCGTTGCCTTCTCCTTTTGAAGCCACATAGCCATTAAAAATGATCAAAATGTTTGGTGACGTACTCATATATAACATATTGCATATTTTGCAAAATTCAGTGCTATTCTACCCATTTGAAAAAACTCCACTGTTGCAAACTCAAAATAATGCTTTTATTTCTTAATTTCTTAAACCTTTGCATTTAGGTAAAAATCTGAATTAAATAATTTATTCAATGCATTTATTAAGTGATTGATTATTTAACAGGAAACATAATCTTCAAAAACTGTTAATAAGAATTACAAAACCAAAAACCAGATGTAGTTTAATGTTAACATAGCCTCATATGAATCACTACATTCTGTTTCTTCATTAAAATCCATTCTGAAAAACTGCAAAATCCAAGTATATACATATGAAAAACATCAGGGGAAACTGTTGAAAATAACAATTTCTGATATTTCTTGGAAAAACATAGTTCACATGAGTTTAAGTTCAGTTCAATCGCTCAGTCATGTCTGACTCTTTGCAACCCCATGAACTGCAGCACGCCAGGCCTCCCTGTCCAGCATCAACTCCCGGAGTTCACTCAAACTCAGGTCCATCGAGTCAGTGATGCCATCCAGCCATCTCATCCTCTGTCATCCCCTTCTCTTCCTGCCCCCAATCCCTCCCAGCATCAGAGTCTTTTCCAATGAGTCAACTCTTCGCATGGGGTGGCCAAAGTATCGGAGTTTCAGCTTTAGCATCAGTCCTTCCAAAGAACACTCAGGACTGATCTCCTTTAAGATAGACTGGTTGGATCTCCTTGCAGTCCAAGAGACTCTCAAGAGTCTTATCCAACACCACAGTTCAAAAGCATCAATTCTTTGGCACTCAGCTTTCTTCACAGTCCAACTTTCACATCCATATATGACCACTGGAAAACCACAGCCTTGACTAGACGAACCTTTGTAGGCAAAGTAATGTCTCTGCTTTTGAATATGCTATCTAGGTTGTTCATAACTTTCCTTCCAAGGAGTAAGTGTCTTTTAATTTCATGGCTGCAATCACCATCTGCAGTGCCCCCCAAAATAAAGTCTGACACTGTTTCCACTGTTTCCCCATCTATTTCCCATGAAGTGATGGGACCAGATGCCATGATCTTCGTTTTCTGAATGTTGAGCTTTAAGCCAACTTTTTCACTCTCCTCTTTCACTTTCATCAAGAGGTTTTTTAGTTCCTCTTCACTTTCTGCCATAAGGGTGCTGTCATCTGCATATCTGAGGTGATTGATATTTCTCCTGGCAATCTTGATTCCAGCTTGTGCTTCTTCCAGCCCAGAGTTTCTCATGAAGTACTCTGCATATAAGTTAAATAAGCATGGTGACAATATACAGCCTTGACATACTCCTTTTCCTATTTGGAACCAGTCTGTTGTTCCATGTCCAGTTCTAACTATTGCTCCTGACCTACATATAGGTTTCTCAAGAAGCAGGTCAGGGGGTCTGGTATTCCCATCTCTTTCAGAATTGTGATCCACACAGTCAAAGGCTTTGGCATAGTCAATAAAGCAGAAATAGATGTTTTTCTGGAACTCTCTTGTTTTTTCGATGATCCGGTGGATGTTGGCAATTTGATCTCTGGTTCCTCTGCCTTTTCTAAAACCAGCTTGAACATCAGGAAGTTCATGGTTCACATATTGCTGAAGCCTGGCTTGGAGAATTTTGAGCATTACTTTACTAGCATGTGAGATGAGTGCAATTATGCAGTAGTTTGAGCATTCTTTGGCATTGCCTTTCTTTGGGATTGGAATGAAAACTGACCTTTTCCAGTCCTGTAGCCACTGCTGAGTTTTCCAAATTTGCTGGCATATTCAGTACAGCACTTTCACAGCATCATCTTTCAGGATTTGAAATAGCTCACTTGGAACTCCATCACTTCCACTACCTTTGTTTAGTAATCAATTAATGGCCACAGGTGAAGGAGAAAAATAGTAGAAAGTACAAATGAATTATAATAGTGAAATATGCTCCCATTTCACTTAGTTTATGTTCTCCAATTTCTCCTTCTCCTTTGTTTAATGTTCTTCCTCAAACCTTTATCAAGTGTAGTGGAAAAGTTTTTGTATACATATATATAAAAATATATATTATATATATTTTAGAAGACATGAATTTTTGCCTAAGGAAAAAAATTATGATAATTGATTCCACTTTTTTGACCTTGTATGAATAGAATGCTAGATTTCTAATTATCAAATAGATATGCAACAAGCAACAAAGGTTTATTATAGAGCACAGAGACCTATAGTCAATATCTTCTAATAACCTATAATGGAAAATAATTTGAAAAATAATATATGGGTATTTGTATAACTGAATCACCTTGCTGTGCACCTGAAACATTGAAAGTCAAATATACTTCAATAAAATACATAAAATAAAAAAAAGTTAAATATATTAAACAGTATTTAAAACTGTATATAAAACCATAAAATACATAAATTAGAAAATCTAATATTGAAACAAACACTATTTGCAAAGTTGTCATCACTATGGTTAGACAGAATCCCATTCCATTTTAAAATACAAATTTAATGATCAAACTTAAAGATATTTATAAACACAGAAAATACATTGTGTATATGACACCTCATAAAAGTAATGATGCTGTATTTAACAAGGCATACTTGATAATTATTCAATACACTAATAATAAAATATGTTAGAGTAAACTTTGCTTTATATACTCACAATTCCACAATAGCATTCTGGGCTTAATTTTAATAGTAAGAACAATCAATTTTTGAAAGCAGTAGCCAGTAGCAGTAGCCAGTAAAATTCAATTTTATTTCGAATTGTAACATCTTACATAATGTAAATTTTTTGAATACTATAGATGTTTTAGGAATTTTATAAAACATATAATTTTAAGATCAAGTATTTTACATTTTAAGTATATGTTTCTGATTAAACATTGAGTGTTCAGGTATTTTATAAGGATAAATATTGGAAATTAGGCTTTATGTATATAGGAGAGGATGCTGCTTTCTCCTTGTCCATAGTGCAGATAGAGCATTAAGTATGGAAACTCCTGACACACAACTTACACTCTGAAAAGGCAACTGAATTTAGCAGAAGCATAATGTTAGTATCCAGTGTCTGTGACCAAGAACCAGTCTCAGCTCTTTGGATTGAATGAGGAAGTTTTCATGAGATTTGCCAGAGAGGAAGGGCAGAGTGTCAGGAAAGGAGAGTACAGGTAAGAGAGAAGAAAAGTCCCTTCTCTTGAGTACTGTCTCAGTTCAGTTCAGTTCAGTCACTAAGTCATGTCCGACTCCCTGCGACCCCATGAATCACAGCACACCAGGTCTCCCTGTCCATAACCAACTCCTGGAGTTTACCCAAACCCATGTCCATTGAGTCAGTGATGCCATCCAGCCATCTCATCCTCTGGCGTCCCCTTCTTCTGCCCCCAATCCCTCCCAGCATCAGGGTCTTTTCCAATGAGTCAACTCGTCACATGAGGTGGCCAAAGTATTGGAGTTTCAGCTTTAGCATCAGTCCTTCCGATAGACTGGTTGGATATCCTTGCAGTCCAAAGGACTCAAGAGTCTTCTCCAACACCACAGTTCAAAAGCAACAATTCTTCAGCACTCAGCTTTCTTTACAGTCCAACTCTCACATCCATACATGACCACTGGAAAAACCATAGCCTTGACTAGATGAACCTTTGTCGGCAAAGTAATGTCTCTGCTTTTGAATATGCTATCTAGTTTGGTCATAACTTTCCTTCCAAGGAGTAAGCGTCTTTTAATTTTTGGCTGCAGTCACCATCTGCATTGATTTTGGAGCCCCAAAATATAAAGTCAGCCACTGTTTCCATTGTTTTCCCAATTATTTCCCATGAAGTGATGGGACCAGATGCCATGATATTAGTTTTCTGAATGTTGAGCTTTATCTAGTAATACTTATGTATATAAATGAGAGTACATAATGAAGTAGTCACAGAATTCTCAATTGTGCTTACTAGAAGTAAGAAAATATGCAACAGATTACACTTTTCTTTATATTTGACATTTTCATATAAGGGCTAAGTGTGTTCGTGTATAATCTTTAAATGCTAAAGTTACAAATGCCAGTTAATGCAGCTGTGTGTATCACTGACCTAATAGTTCAAAAAGAATGTTGCTGTGATTCATAATATTTTCTGAAGAGATAAATAACTTTGGTCAAAAGAACACAGAAAGTCAACCTTGTCTGAGTTTATTATTATATTCTTTGGGGAAAAAATGTCAGTATAAACTAAAACAATGCAAAATGTATTATCTTTTGGTATAAAATACAATCAGATGATGTGATTTTACTATTACAAGCAGGTCTGACTTCTGTACTGTATTACACCAAGCTATATTTTTTTTAACATGAAGCATCAGTAGCCCTTGCCTAGAACCCCATGTACAGAGTAACCTGACAGGGTACAGTCTATAAGGTCACAAAGAGTCAGATACTACTGAGCATGCTTGCATGCACAGACACAATATTTATACAATCGCTAAGACAACTGAAAGTGCATGGATTTCCAAAATTCATCTTTGTAGGAAATAGCATCCCCCTTGAGAAAGACTCTCTAGATTTTGAGTTTCATTGTTACTGAATATGTGAATTATATTACTTCCTATAGTTGTATCTGAATATCATTCTATGTAAGGCAGTGAAAAGTAACATTTACATGTATAATTTTATGAATATGATAGTAAATATCTACATTTATATTGATAGTTTTAGCTTTGAAAATCCAAACATGTTGCCACATAGATCCATTATATTTCAGATATGCTTAGCCTGAAACATGTTAAATATGAGGAATGAACAACAAATAAAATAAGAAAGAAATGAATAGCATTGATCAATGCTAAATTGAAAGAAAAGAAGTCACAGTTTTAAAAGGGTGCTAATTTGTTTGCTTTTTGATAAATTTTAGATTATTTCAAAACCTGTAATATGATTAATGCTGTGTTTTTATTTTAATACATATTTCCAGAGAAAATATAAAATTAGAAACTAGCTTTTCTTCAGGCTTGTTTAGATGAGAGAAGACTTATACTATGTCTTTGTACACATTGATTATAGAAATTAGAGTGAGTAATTTCAAAAAGAATACAAATGATTTTTGCCTCTTTCTGCCATTGTGCCAGAAGCAAGACTGTTGCTGAGGAAAGAAATAGCATCTCCTGCAAGGCTCCATCTTAAAGGAAAACCTGAAATCTGAGCCTCCGCTCTTTCCTCAGGAAACTAAAAGGACAGCAATTATTGGATTTTTTTTTTTTTTTTTGTGGCACCGACCACAGGCAGAGTAGAAGTGAGACTTACGGTCCTCAGCACAATGATGCAATATTATTATGCTTAGAAGACAGGGCCAAATCCTTTCAAACAAAGGGACAATTCATTTTTCAATATACTGTTAGACTGTTACCACAGAGAGAAAATGACGTGTTAGACAGAGGTGCTTAATTTATAGACTACCGGGAAAGTGAAACTCAGTTCCTCTGCTGAATTTATAATTAACCTCTCTATACAAAATGTTATTCTCAATACCTACCCCCTCAAGACTGAGGTGTATCAGAGGAAAGGGGATATGAAGGTAGGTTTAAAACCCAGGAGCCCTTCAGGACCCTCTCAGGTATAAAAAGCCTTCCTGTGTCCCCTGTGGGAGAAGGCAATGGCACCCCACTCCAGTACTCTTGCCTGGAGAATCCCAGGGACGGAGGAGCCTGGTGGGCTGCAGTCCATGGGGTCTCGAAGAGTCGGACAGGACTGAGCGGCTTCACTTTCACTTTCACCTGTGTCCCCTGTTTCTTTGTAGGAAAAAGGCTTCAGGCTCCCAGGTCTTCTTGAGTTCCAAAGAGCTAGAGTCAAGCAGTTAAATATTAGGACAGTAGTCACAGGGCTCCTAATTCTTCCTGAAAGGATGTAGTTAATGACATGATGCATGCTTTTAGACAGTGACTACATGCTGACCACAGGCACTAGATAGACCTCAGACTGGTTGGAACCAAAAGATCGAGATTCTGGACATAGGACCCTGTTACCCCACCACCAATCAATCAGAACAAGGTCTGTGAGCTTATTACACAACCTGTGATCTTCTTCCCTAACACTGTCTTTG
Source organism: Bos indicus (assembly GCF_029378745.1). NCBI lineage: Eukaryota > Metazoa > Chordata > Mammalia > Artiodactyla > Bovidae > Bos > Bos indicus. The sequence continues at coordinate 52,781,003 of NC_091780.1, read as the reverse complement.
AAAACCCTTGCCTGAACGCCATAGAGGAGCTGAGGTCTTTTGAGTACAAGCCAGCCACCTATTCTTCTTACTTGATCCTTGCATTAAAACTTTCTTTGCTCCAAACTCTAAGTTTTGTTTTGGTTGGCCTCACTGTGAGCTGAGCACATGAATTTGATTTGACAACATAAAGAAGCCTGCTGGCATGCCCTTCTCCATTAAGGCATTTTTGGAATAGAATTTAATTCAGCTTCACTGATTAGTATTCATAACCCACCCTGAGCCTTTACACTTTTGCAAATGCAAACATTTATATCCTCCTTACTAAGACCTCTGATATTAGGTGAGAATAAGAATTTGGGGAGGAATCCCAAAGCAACACTTTCTTTTACGTACATGGTGTGATTTGCCAAAGGGCAGGAAAGGTGTGTGTTCTCAAACTGAAAGGCTTCCAGGTGAGGCAAGAATGAGAGAGAACATGCAAATGGGGGAATAAGGTGAGGAGTGAGGGCTTTCTAGGTGGTGCAGCGGCAAAGAATCTGATGGCCAGCGCAGGAGACGAAGTGACGTGGGTTCTACCCCTGGGCTGGGAAGATCCCATGGAGAAGGAAAAAACAACCCACTCCAGTATTCTTGCCTGGAACATCCCATGGACAGAGGAGCCTGGTGGGCTACAGTCCAGAGGGTCACAAGGAATCGGACAAGACTGAGCGACTGAGTACACACACAAGGTGAGGAGTAGAAACGATGTTCATGGATACAAACATCTCTGCTGCTGCTGCTGCTGCTAAGTAGCTTTAGTCGTGTCTGAATCTGTGCGACCCCATAGACGGCAGCCCACTAGGCTCCTCTGTCCCTGGGATTCTCCAGGCAAGAACACTGGAGTGGGTTGCCATTTCCTTCTCCAATGCATGAAAGTGAAAGTGAAGTTGCTCAGTCGTGCCCGACTCTTAGCGACCCCATGGACTGCAGCCCACCAGGCTCCTCTGCCCATGCGATTTTCCAGGCAAGAGCACTGGAGTGGGGTCCTATTGCCTTCTCCGCAAACCTCTTTGGATGGCGTTAACTTTTGATCTTCCCTTATGCATAAGAATAGAAAGTTTGATCTTGTCAGAACTTCAGATTTTGTTCTTCTCAACCTTGCTTTCTCTGAGGGATTGCTCTAGGGCTTGTACTTTCAGGTCAGAATTTTTACATGTGCACATCACTCCTCTGTATTTGTTTTTTCTTAAAGGAAATGGTAGAAGATCCATTGAAAGAAATTCAGAGGTTAGATCATTATTCCCTTGAGTCAACTTTGATCACATGTAGAAAATTTCAATAAATGAAAGAAATTGTTGATATTCATAGCAAATGGGTGCTTTGTGCTTTATTTACAGAACAATTAACTTAACAACTTCATATTTTAGGATAATCTTTTGTACTTTGGAGGGCCCAGTAGAGTCCTACCTGGTTCCAATCCCCCATTTTCTCTGATACTCCTTGCTCTTGAGGGGAATAGGTGTTGGACAAGAAAGGGAATGAGGTTTTGGATAGAAAGGTTAATCCTAAACTTAGCAGAGGAATTCGGTTTTAGCGGGACTCATATTCTGGGCCACTGTTAGCCCTACTACTGTCTCTGCCACCGTCTTGTTTCTTTCTCATTCTTTCTTTCCATTGATTCTTTGACTTTAAGCTTTATAAGAACGAAACCTGCACAGCCACACACACAGAAAGACATGCACACAGTAGACAGTTCTTTTGGCTGCAAATGAAACTAACAACTGACTACAAGGTAAGTATATATGTATTTGTTTCAACTACTAAGAATTTTGATAATAAATTATTTTAATTTGATATTTCAGTAGTTAAGAAGATGTTCTATTTAAAACATATTCAACAATTAATAGACAGTAAAATTATGATTCAGGATGAAATTTTTGTCTAAATGAGTTATGTATGAATGGTATTCCATTCATTCATTCATTCACTTAGTGGTTAATTCGTCTTTCTTCTTTGGAATCTCACAAATATCAATTCATTTAAAAAACTGTACTCAAATTATTTACAAATATTTGTATTATCACACTGTTCTACGAAATGTAGTTACCATCCAACCAGGTAGTAAAACTATCTGTTGTCCTTTTAGATCACTCTTTAGTGTCTTTGAAGCAACATAAGTTTACTCCTGAAAAATAAAATGTCTAATTTCTATATAGATGAATCCTACCAACACTGGGATGATGTGAAGGATGACATGTTTAGGCCACACTTGTGAATCAGATAATGCTATATCAATTTGATCAATTCTGACAAATTTAATTTGGCATTATGACATAGAAGTTCAGTTTATGCTGGTTGATTATATATGACTATATATGGGGGCTTCCCTGGCGGCTCAAGTGGTAAAGAATCTGCTGCAATGCGGGAGACCTGGGTTTAACCCCTGGGTCAGGAAGATCCCCTGGAGAAGGGAATGGCAACTCCAGTATTCTTGCCTGGAGAATTCCATGGACAGAGGAGGCTGGCAAGATACAGTCTATGGGGTCGCAAAATGTCAGACGCAACTGAGCAACTAACGCACACATACAACTATAGGTGTGTATATATGTTGCAGGAAGGGAGACCCTTTCCAGGGCCTGAGAGTGGGCTATTGTGTAACACTTGGAAACGAACTGTCTGAAGAGACACAAGTGCTGACAAAGCAGGAGACTTTATTGGGAAGGGTGGCCTGGGGGGAGAGCAGCAGAGTAAGGAACCCAGGAGAGCTGCTCTGCCACGAGGCTCACAGTCTCACATTGTATGGTGATGGGGTTAGTTTCCAGGTTGTCCCTAGCCAATCATTCTGACTCAGGGTCTTTCCTGGTGGCTCACGCATCCCTCAGTCAAGATGGTTTCCAGTGATAACGACTCTGGGAAATTGGTAGGACATATAGACTGGAGTCTCCTCTCTCATTTTGACATTTTCTAAATTCTTCCAGTTGGTGGTAGCTTATTATTTCTGTATTTCTTAGAAAGGACCTCCTGTTGTAAGATAACTCATGTAGCTGCTTATTATCTTGCCTAGCCAGGGCTGGGGTTTGAGTCACTGGTTCCCCTAACATATATATGATTATAAGTGTATATGTTTGTATATGCACAAATATACACCCATACATATGTGTACACACACAGTGGTCACATCTATAATTTTATAACTTTAATTTCTAAAGTCATAGATATTTAAGGGTTGTTCTAATAAGCAGATAATATTCAAATACATTCTTACAATTTTGAAGAGTAATGTATACAAATTATAGCATGTCAGAATTTCCTTGACAGATTGTTATAATACCAAATAGATATATAGGGCAGCTGTTGCTATAGCAACAGGATAGGCTTAGGGAACCAAATGCAGGATAATTTATTTTTTTAAATGATCATACTCATTCACCTCACCCACTTACATGATAGTTTTTCCTCTGTATGTATATCACTAGCTATACATTATTATCAATAATTTGAAAAGCCAGATTGGACTCTACATCTGTGATATATTTATATGCAAGTACATTCTAAAACCTTTTTAAAGATTGAGACTGGTTTTCTGTTATTTGCTCTTGATTATGTTATGGTTTGATTCTCATAATTAATTATTAATAGATACATGATAGACATGAAGATTTATATTTTTGTAATTTCGTATGCAGTTTCATTCTAATCATTGAGAGACTAGAACTATATATCTCAATTTCAAATGCAAATATATATATATATATATATATATATATATCCAGGTACATATATATGTGTGTGTCTGTGTGTGTCTGTGTCTGTGTATATATATATTCTAAACATTAGCATAAAGACTGGAGAAGGAAATGGCAACCCACTCCAGTGTTCTTGCCTGGAGAATCCCATGGACGGAGAAGCCTGGTAGGCTGCAGTCCATGGGGTCGCACAGAGTCTGGACACGACTGAAGCGACTTAGCAGCAGCAGCAGCCACATAAAGGCATTTGGAACCAGTAACTCTTTATTAGGGGAGACTGTCCTGTGCACTCTGGGATGTTTAACCTCATCTCTGGTTTCTATGCACTAAATGTCAGTAGCAACTCCCACCACTCCCAGTTTTGAGAAACAATGAACACATATTAATTCAAGCATTGTATACCAAAGATGTTTCCAGATATTGCCAGTTGCTCCATTGGACATCAACTGGCCCCTATTGTGAAAAGCTGGTCTAATGTTTTAAAAACATCCCCTACCAGCCAAATATATATTCAAGATTATCAGGAATATATTAAATATTTAAGCATTTAAACTAGTTGAAAAATCCATACACACCTTTGATGAATTTTCATCGACTCTTCCAATCATTCAAATCTTGAGTCTTTAAAATATTTTAAAATGTTAGGTAAATAAGCAATTTTTCTTTCTTAAAAATAAGTCATTTAATAATATGTAGTAAGAAAAAACACATAATATGTATGTTAGGGAACTTTAAATCATCTAAAATTTTATATTTACAAGCTAATGAATTAACTTGCCTTGGTTTTATTTATACTGATAAATGATGTAAGATTCCTAAATCTAGGATGGTCAGTTTTAGGAATAGCAACAGCCAGAGAATCAGTTTTATTTTGTTGGTTTCCTAAATTCCAGTTCCCACAGGAAGATGCAAAGATTCATACAATAACAACCCAGGTGGAGTGGATTTGTATTATAAGAAAGGAATTTAGAATATTCAGATCTTTTCTAATGTGGAATTAATATGCCTGCCCTTTGATCCGGAGGGTGACAATATCTCTAATATCTCTATCGTCAATCCTGTTTATTCTAAAAATATTGTTTATATCAATCCCGTTGCATATAAAAATGTCCTTAAAATAGAAATCTGGAAGAAAAGGAAGTCAGTTCCTTGCTTACAAGATATATAAAACATAAGAGACCCAGGGAGAATTCTTTCCCACCAGGTACTGCATGCAGAGAGATTATATGAAACTCAAACTTGAATTTAATTATTGCTAAATAAACGCTGAAACAATTTGAAATAAATTTTTTATAATATATATTGATTTTATCATCAGGACAAAGATATTTAAAACCCATATAAAATAAATATAGGCCTGAATTTTAAAACATAAGTAATTGTGCTTTTAATATCCTGCCCCCTTTTTTTTTCACTTCTAGAAAAAGAATAAGCTGTATTAATTACAGAATCATTTGAGAGCACACAAAGGCAATGAATAAACTTGTGCTTGAAAATAGCTAGTAGATACAATGGGAAATAAATTTAAGACAGAGGGAACAGAAAGGGGAAAAAGATATTGAGCAGTTTAAGAGCAGAGTATGTTTTACTAAAATCACAAGTTGAGTGTGTTTGGAATAAGGTCATGTGATGGGTGAGAAGCTGTCATGGTTCTCTGAATTTTAGTTTAAGATGGGTCCAGTTATTGGGAAAATGATATTGCATGCTATTATTGCATTAGACAAATAATGTGACAAAATCACATTGATATCGAAGTCATTTGACTCTGGAAGTAATATAGAACTAGATCAAATATGTTAGCAATATCCCCAAAATGAAATACTATCTCACCTATTAAAATATTTGTTTTACATGTTGTTAATATATGATACATAATTTTATAATATTGCACATATTTACTATATAGTCTCTTTGCTTTTAGTATTCAATATTTTTTGGTCTGGTAATTGCTATTATATTAATATCTTATAAGTACACATGTTTTCTTATTTTATAAAATGTGTATTGGCTTAACAGACATTAATAGATTTATATAAAAATGTCTTCTACTTTATATCTTTTCTAAATAGCTGATAAAAATTTTTCTCATTCCAAATTAATATCTGTAGGGCATCCCATTCTACTTTTTATTTATTCTGGCAATTATCTGTTTTTCTTAGTTTTAGTTTTATATATTACAGGCTGTAATATTTTCATCCATTGCCATCATTCATTCCTCAATTTTTAAAATCATTAAATGCTCACTTTCAGAACACATAACAAATCATCTTCAAATTTTTCTTATTTATCTATCTACTATTCTAAGAAAGGCGTATAAGACCAGTATTCTGTGAGATTTTGCATTTTTATTGTCTTTTTGTTCCATTTATTCTTGAAAGACACTATTTCTTGATACAAAACCCAAATATCCTATTATAAAAATGTCACTCTGTTCTGTTTTGGAATAAAATGTTGCTTCAAACAATTCATTTTCTTTCTCATATAAATCACTTGATGTAGACATCCAAAATAATTATTTTGTTTTCTTCAAAATTTTTCCTGTGTATTTAAAATCAACTCTTGTTCTGTTATCTAGTTAATTTTCACCTTTTTGTTACACACACACACACACACACACATATAGGTGAATGGATAGTCATTCTTACTGCTTTTTCATGCTTAAATGAGGCATGTTTTTCTAGGTTATTAGGAGGTACTTTTCAAGTACAGTAAAGTAGAGCAGGTTAGCTTTCCAAGTCTAGTAACTAATTACAGATTCCTCCCTTTATATTTGTACCATGAGGTACTGAAAAAAAGTGGCCTCTCTTTGAAGTTACTTCTGAATCCCTCACGGATAATTCAATTCAGAGGCACTTTCTTTGTATCTTTTTGTATTTTTCAGAGATCAACAAACCTTTCCTTTCAAGTGAGTCTCTTGTTTCTGAAAAATGTATTTTGCTGCCGTACTATATTCTGGATTTCCATCCTCTGAACCTCTCTTCCTTTATATTACTTCTCTGTATCTAGGGGTTCTGGCATTTGTTTGCATTACTTCTTCTGCTTGCAGAGTCTGTGTTAAATTTCTATCCATTGGGAAAAAAAAGTAGTTCTGTATGCACTCTTCAACAACTTGTAGCCAGTGTGGATTTTGAATTGTGTCAGTTTTCTCAGATTTACTCACCTGGTAGCTACTCAGCCAGGTAACTCTCTTTGGGGTGTAAACTTTATCGGCAGTACCTTCATTCTGAGACTTGTTAGATCTTTTGGAAATAAAGCTTTCCCTCTATCATTTCTCAACAGTAGTGCTGATACTGACACCCACATCTATGTTCACAGGTTGACAAGGATCCTTCTTAACTAGTGTTGTTGAAGATACCATATATGGATTTTTTTTTTCCTTTTAACTCTGCAACCCAGTCTTTCTGTTGACTATAGTAAAAAATAATGCAGCTGGTACTATATATTCATCAGTGGGAGTCTTCAGTGATATTAAGAGGCAAGAAATTGAATGATACAGCCTAGGAAGTAAACATAGATAGAAAAAAGGTCCTGAAGAAACTTATAAGAATATAAGAATTGGAAAGTGGAAAGGACAGAGTAGATGACACCAGTATAGGAAGTCAAGGTTGCCATTTTGGAAACCAAAATTTAAAATGTTTCAACAAAGAGAGTATGTTGCTGACATGTGAAGTAAGATAAAACCTAATATAAAATTGGATTGGTTTTATATTAAAATAGTAAAACACCTGCACTGAAGCTTTAAAATCTGGTGTCACTCTGATCAATATTGCAGATACTCAGCTCAAGGGTATTTTTTAAAGGATTGGCTGTCAATATTTGTCTTAAATATTATAAATGCTAATAATATTTGTGGATTTTCCAAATACATAAAGATTTCTAGATTCCACACTGGAATGAAGTATGTGCAATAAGTTAGCACAAGGAATATAATTATTTTTTCATATTGAATTTTTTGTAATATGGTGTCAGTTATTGACTTGTCGCCTCAGCTCCAAATTCACCCTATCAGATTGCTCTGTGAAAATGGTACTTGACCTTTTAAATACTCCCCCCAACCCTCAGCCACCCCAGCTGGCAAGAAACTTTGTCAGTAGAAGGGGCTGAAGAGACATTCCAGGAGCAAAAGACTCCCACAAGCATTTCCCATCTTCACTGCCCTTTCCTGAGGGACACAGTCAGGGTTGCAGGGGGGAATGCTGAAGCACTGAGTACTAAGCACCCAGCCCTTCACCAGGCCTCTGGTAGCTCTCCTGGCCCCAGCTCCTGCAGTGCACAGCTGTGAGCAATCTACTGTGAACATCCTCCCCCACCACTGTTCCCAACCATCAGGCAGTTTTTCAGCAGAGTCCCTGGAACCCTGCATCACATTTGGTTTCCCCAACGCCCTACTTCTGCACTGCATGACAGCCAGCAGACCTAATAGGGATCAGCTTTCTCTAGCACCCTGAGGGTGGATTTCAGGCAGGTCCCAGCACATGTGGAAAAACAACAGATATTTCTCTGCCATTCAGTGAGCCAAAGAGACACTTTCTCCAACAAGATCTGGATATCCATCTAGGGGAAGCATTGGCATTCTGTCTCAGCCCTAGGGTTAGTAACTAGTTTTTATATAATTAGACTTCCCTTTACTTCTTAAAAGTTGACCCTCCTTACTTGGTGTTAAACTACCCTGTTCAAATTATCATGTCATTTTTCTCTCTTGATTGAACATTCATTAACTAGGTGTTCGTGCAGGACAATGCAAAATTGAGTACAAAGTTTCAATTATTTGACTGTCTCAATATTTTAGCATCAGTATGATTGTAAGCCTCATCATCAGCATATTTTGTATTGAATATAACTTTATTTATTTATTTTTTTTTTAATTTTTTTTTTAATTTTATTTTATTTTTAAACTTTACATAATTGTATTAGTTTTGACAAATATCAAAATGAATCCACCACAGGTATACATGTGTTCCCCATCCTGAACCCTCCTCCCTCCTCCCTCCCCATACCATCCCTCTGGGTCGTCCCAGTGCACCAGCCCCAAGCATCCAGTATCGTGGATCGAACCTGGACTGGCAACTCGTTTCTTACATGATATTTTACATGTTACAATGTCATTCTCCCAAATCTTCCCACCCTCTCCCTCTCCCACAGAGTCCATAAGACTGTTCTATACATCAGTGTCTCTTTTGCTGTCTCGTACACAGGGTTATTGTTACCATCTTTCTAAATTCCATATATATGCGTTAGAATACTGTATTTATGTTTTTCCTTCTGGCTTACTTCACTCTGTATAATAGGCTCCAGTTTCATCCACCTCATTAGAACTGATTCAAATGTATTCTTTTTAATGGCTGAGTAATACTCCATTGTGTATATGTACCACAGCTTTCTTATCCATTCATCTGCTGATGGACATCTAGGTTGCTTCCATGTCTTGGCTATTATAAACAGTGCTGCGATGAACATTGGGGTACACGTGTCTCTTTCCCTTCTGGTTTCCTCAGTGTGTATGCCCAGCAGTGGAGTTGCTGGATCATAAGGCAGTTCTATTTCCAGTTTTTTAAGGAATCTCCACACTGTTCTCCATAGTGGCTGTACTAGTTTGCATTCCCACCAACAGTGTAAGAGGGTTCCCTTTTCTCCACACCCTCTCCAGCATTTATTACTTGTAGACTTTTGGATCGCAGCCATTCTGACTGGTGTGAAATGGTACCTCATAGTGGTTTTGATTTGCATTTCTCTGATAATGAGTGATGTTGAGCATCTTTTCATGTGTTTGTTAGCCATCTGTATGTCTTTTTTGGGTAACTTTAATCGGCACTGTGTTAATATGTTCATATGGTTACCAAGTCAGTTAATCTTTACAAAAACCATGTAAGAAAAATAATACTGTTTTCCTTTGTTTAACAGATGAATTAACTGATAGTAGGTAGATTAACTACCTTGTTTTTGATTATATAGCTACCTTGTCTAAGATTATATAGCTCCGTTAAGTGGCAAAGCTGAGATTTATATACACTGGGTTTGGCTCCAGAGTCTGTGTTTTCAGCACTATCTGTACTTCAATTATTTTTTCCTTTTAAATATATGTTTATTTTCTTTACAGTTAAAAAAAATGACTGGAAAAATGCAGTGTATCCAAATTTCATAAGTCACATATACAGCTAATTGAATAGCAAATTCTTACTATCCTGGATTTCTTTCCTGATATCCACTACTTATCAGTATTTGGGTTTTGTGTGACTAAATACATGTTAGGTGCCATACATTATGAAATATGAGCTATTTGTAGAAAAGGGTCATGTTCATCTCATTCTTTAAAGCTTAGCACAGTGCCTGCTTGTGTTGAATGAATGGATGCATAATAGAAAATAAATAATTTTACCCAATTTTTTTATAATTCATAAGTTTAATCTGGAATAAATTTTTCTTTACAGGGAGAAAGATCTGTTTTTATATGTGTGATTCATCAGACTGCACAAATTTAGTTCTTCTCTCTTCACATGGTATGTCAACACCATTCTCTTAACAGAAATTCTATTATTTTACTATTAAACTACTGTCTATATTTGATAAATTCTGAACCTTTTGTGCTCAGTAAAAATTGTTGATGGGTCCTTTAATCTACAGCTTTTAACTCTAAAGGAGGAAGTATAATGAAGTAACAGCAATGCATTGCATTTTCAACGTGTCAGCGCTTGGAATTATGTGTTTCTTCTAATGATACAATGTTGGGGAAATGGAATGTAAAGTATCATTTTGAGCCCATAAATGTGGCATGTTGCATAATGAAAAAGAAAAAGTGGCAGTTGTTCAGTGATATGTTGGTGGAGCCTTATAGCGGAATTGTACCAAAAAATACTGAGAGCAAGTTAGAGGATGTTAAGCCCTGCTCTCATCTCTTTTATTTGTTTCTTCTCCAGTTCTATGTTTTAATTAAAAGAGTACATTGAAACAGCCTGAATCTTTAGCACCAATGTTCTCAAGGGATATTATGCAGGCAACTGGGTTAAGAATCAGAAGTCTGCAACATAATTTTCAGCCAACTACTCAATGACTATCACTCTGGCCCTGGATTAATCTCATAATCCCTTTATAACAGTTTCAATACTGGCAAAATATAATGGCAAGATTGTAAACTCACAGTTCTACTCTCTAGGAATAAAACATCTCCAAGGCAACACTCATGACTGGACTTCTGGATTCATTCCAAATCCAGTACTACAAAGGGAAAAAAAAAAGTTGACAGATCTTGAGGATTACTTTAAATCATGATGCAATAATTTTATGAATATTTAAAAGCACAGAAATACTTAATCAAAGAATAATGAACATGCAGTGTTTGGTTGAACAATAGTGTGTGCATGCTAAATCATTTCAGTTGTGTCTGACTCTGTGCAACCCTTTGAACTGTAGCCTGCCAGACTCCTCTGTCCATGGGATTCTTTAGGCAAGAATACTGGAGACTTGTATGTATATATAGCAAATAGCTCAATAACTCCTGTGGACCAGCTCATTGACATTTTTCACTTTCATTTCCTGATTTCTGTGTAAGCAGTCTGTAAGATTTATAATTGCAGATATGAATGTGGCTTTGAACATTAAGTTGAATTTTTATTTAGACACCTATGGTTTTCATAAAATTGTTACAGACACATTTTTCTTTAATGTACTCAGGGATCCAAAACAAACCAACCTACAATTAATATGTTATTGAAGCAAAAATAGTCAGAGAAAAGCAACAGAGTATTTCCCCCAAGTCTTTGTTCTGGTGGGACTGTGCAAGTAATATACAGACAGTACAGATTTATATTTTCAAGATAATCCACACATACAAATTTCTGTTTAATGTAGTTACGTAACAATACCTTCTATTGAATAAACTCATGATATCATTTGTGAGTGGATTCTCTTAAACTACAGAAGCCTAGGGATTTCTCTAGTGGCCAAGTGGTTAAAAATATGCCTTGCAATGTAGGGGACCCAGGTTCAATCCTTGGTGAGAAACATACCACAGAGCACCTGAGCCAGCACACCACAGCTAGATGATCTGTGTGCTGCAAGAGAGATCTGCATGATACAACAAAGATTCCACGTGCCGCAGCTGAGACTTCCACACAACCAAATAGGTGAATAAAGAATTGTAGAAGCCTATTATTAATATTGACACTCTGAAAAACTGATATAGATGCAGAGCTGGATCCATCTCTATTCCCCCATCTCCTTTCCTAATACTTAAACATTTTTATATGCTGGCTCATTTAATTTTCGTTTCATAGCTAATGTCTTACGTGTGTGTGCCTGCATGTGTATGCATGTCCATATGTTTTAATGAAGAATCAAAGATTACTTCAACCAGAAGACATGGAAGGAGTTCAACAATCTAAAATTCCTAGAATTCCTACAGAACTTTTGAAAAGATGATGTAATGAAGCAAAGTAACATAGGTATTGCATTAAGAAGAAAGGAAAAAATGAGAAAGGAAAAAGGAAAGACGGTAAGGAAGCAGGAGAAAAATGGAAGAAAATGGGAGAGAAAATGGGAGAGAAGGAGAAAATGGATTTCACGATTCCTGTCCAAAAAAAGGATTTATATTTTTAAATACTTTGAGTTGTTTAAAGGACTGCCTAACTTCGAACCATTCTCTTGTAGACAAAATATACTTGTAAGTAAATGGATGATTGAAGGAAAGGTGGAGAATTTCTCCCATTGTAAATCTCACAGCTTTCAGCAGACTGTGAGACATCTTTCCTTTTTGGTGTAAACTTTTTGTCTTCTCATGTTTTCACCAAATGGACTTTAGGCTTTCACCACAGGAAAGTTCAAGGCAATTACATATGCTAATTCTGTATATGCTACATTCAGAGGGCTGTTCACATTGGTTGAAGACTAACTTGGCCTTACTGATTAGGTCCTCTGTGATGCATCAAGCTTTCTCTGCACTCACAAATTCAGGCAGGGCTTCTCACTTTATGACTCCATAAAGCATTGTACTTCCCTTCAGTGTGGTTTGCCATGGTATATTGCTGATGTCTATTAACCTGTTTTTCCTTCCATTCAATTGTAAGCTAAGCAGTAAGGCTACAAAATAATGGTAGTCATGTTTTATAATATCTGAAATGTCCTTTATGCCAAGCAGAGTCCTTTACACAAATTATATTCCTAAATGTTTTACCTTCATTTAATCCTCCCAATGACCCTGGAAGGTAGCTGATATCTTCTATTCATCATTAGAGAGAGGGAGACAAATAGAGATTAAAGAACTTGCCCAGAGCTGGTAAGTGATTAAGACAAGATTTTCACACAGAAAAACTGGTACCCAAGACTTTGATCTTAACCATTATGATGTGTTTATCATTATTTTATCCCAAAGTCTTAGCATAAGTGTCTGGGACATAATATGCACTTAGATATTACTCAAAAAAAATGCTTTATTATGTGCAAATTAAAACTGTGTGAAAAATAAACCAAGTCTCTTCAGATGTTTTTATTTTATAGTCAAACTTTCTCAACTGATTCTATTTTCTCTACTAGCATTTTTCCATCAAAAATGCATTATCTTACCCTTAAATGTATGTTTGAATTTTCTGTTCTGTTTTTCTTGCTAGTTATCTAAATGAGAGGACAAGGAAAAGAATATCAAAACAACGTCTCGTATAGAGTAGTAGTCTCTGGAATTATGCAAATAATACTCTCCTCCTGAAAAGAAAAAAAAAGTTACAGTATATGTTTAAAGTTTATTCACCCACCTCTTAATGCATCAATCTATTAAAAATGTTAATTGAGTTCCTACGATAAGCCAGATAGCATGTTAGACCTTGGACATGTTAGGGTTTATAAGGATGAGTTATAAAGCATGACCTTTCCCTCATGAAACTTGGTAGATTAGGGGTGCAAATAAGCATAAACAAAATAAGATATGCATGTAATCCCAAACCCTGGCAATGCTCTGAAGGAAAAGTATGCAAAATTGGCAAAACTCACATATAGGGAACAAACCACAGGCTGTGAACTCAAAGAAGATCCTGAATCAGGAAGAAGCAAGAGTAACCTAAATAGTCTGGAAATAAACTTGGAGAGAATCCTGAACTTACATTACTAAGGGCCTCAGCTATTGCTGCTGTTTGGTCACTAAGTCCCCATGGACTGTAGCATGCCAGGCTCCTATGTCAATGGGATTTTCCACATAAGAATACTGGACTGAGTTGCCATTTTCTTCTACAGAGGAATTTCCCAACACAAGAATGGAACATGCATCTCTTGTGTTTCCTGCTTGGCAGGGATATTCTTTACCACTGAGCCACCTTGGAAGCCCAAGGGCCTCAGAGGCAGTATTACTTGTTTTGTGTTTTCTTCTAAGAAAAACAGAAGAGAATTGATGAATTTTTGGTCGAAGAATGGCATGGTGAAATTGACATTTTAAAAAGACTGTTCTTGCTCAAGTTTGGAGAACTGATCACATTGAAATATTCAGCATATATTTATAGTTATTCTCTCATGCTATTCACAAAAAAGATTATATAAAAGCTAAGTTTAGTAAAACTGTACTGACAGTGTTATGCATATATTAAATATGTGTCTGTCTATCCCTCAAATCACCCTCATTGTTAATCCCAATTTTATAGGTGAGGAAACTGAAGCTTAGAGTTTGTATAATTTGCCAAATGTAAATTTAGATGGTGTGAAATGTCATCCCCCTTAAAGCATTTTGGGCCAGTGAAAACAGAAGAAGAGTTACTTGAGAGCTATCAAGGAGATAAAATATGACAGACTTCGTGATTAGATTGTTTTGGGGTAGAGTTGACTCTGAGGCTTCTCATTTATGCAGCTCAGTGTGGAGAAGGCAATGGCACCCCACTCCAGTACTCTTGCCTGGAAAATCCCATGGATGGAAGAGCCTGGTAGGCTGCAGTCCATGGGGTCGCTGAGAATCAGACATGACTAAGTGACTTCACTTTCACTTTTCACTTTCATGCATTGGAGAAGGAAATGGCAACCCACTCCAGTGTTCTTGCCTGGAGAATCCCAGGGACGGGGGAGCCTGGTAGGCTGCCATCCATGGGGTCACACAGAGTCGGACACGACTGAAGTGACTTAGCAGCATGGTGGGTCATGCTCACTGAGATGGGGAAAAAGAATCTTGCAGAAGAGATAAAAGTTTAAGCATTGGACATGATGTCTGCAGATGATTTTGAGATGTTCAGGGTGCGATAACATGTGAGTCAAAGATGTGACCTGTGACATAGGAGGTCCTAAGTGCTTGGGGGTGAGGGTTCATAAGTATTGATAGCAATTGTTGGGAAAGGTAGCCAGTGGCTTCTTCATAGGCAAGAATGTTCACAAAAGTGAAACTAGGCCTATGTTTTTAGAACCGTTGAGATTTAAAAATAGAGCTATATGTTTCAGAATAAGTGGCTATAGTTGTAGGAAAAGCTCAGGGAATTAGAGCATGTTTCAGTTGGAGAAATTATCAAATATATAAGGCAATAATATAAAGTCAGATTATAGAAGAAAGAAAATATATCTTTAAATGTTAAGTAAAAATGTATTTTCTCACCTTAATGATATCTTCTTTTAGTGTATTGACAGAAATAGAGGCAAGGTAATTTAAGAAATGAGTGTTAGATAAAGAAATAGTTAGAGAATATGAGGAACATGTAGACTGTTAAGAGAAAGGTCAGGATAGCAGTAAAAAAGGGAATGGATTTGAATAAACATGCCTGATTTTTAAATATAATAAAAATTTCTGACATTTATTCTAAATATGAAGGATAAGACACCACGGTGAAGTTGACCATAGAAGTAAGAGGTAGAGTCGATAAGATGTCATTAGAGTGTCAGAGAAAATGTGATCATATATTAAGAAAAGGAACAGTTCTTCAACCGAAACAACACTAAATAATAACCATGTCTATGTTTAAAATATAGAATGAATCAAAGAAAACTCTACATCTGTATGTGCAATTACATTGAGTGTGTTTTGTTTTCTAAATAAACAGCTTAATCAGGTTAATGTATTTGAGCAAATACTAAAGAGAACTTTGTATTCATAGCACTCTCTTCTGAAAGGTATAGAGAACTAGTCTAGACGGATGTGTGAAGAGGCCAGTGTTAATGAACAAGAACAAGGATTTGTGGCATGAGTTCAACAGTAGAATCTCTGTAGTATATATCTAGCTGGTTCACGTAACATTTTAATACCAGCAAGAAAAGTAAGCAAACTACCTGAAAATCAATGGTTTTAAGCAGTGGAGTTTCTTGTCCTAAAGAAATAAGCAGCCACTTCCATCCAGACTTGCATGATACACAGGCTTTCAGTGTGTCTTCCATTGGGATATCAGCTTGGAGAATGTATTAACAGTGTCTTGCCTTTTTCCTGGGCTCTTGTTTGTTTGATTGTTCGGTTTCCATTTGCATATTTATTTATTTATTAAGCCATAATACCTGCTACTCACTAGCCCTCTTCTTTGAGGGCTTAATACTGAGTACTTTATTTGGTTGACTTAAGATAGTACAAGAAGGATTTGCATAAATGAACCCCTTAATTCATGTAGCTTAAAAATCCATTCTCTGATAATGTAGCTTAAGAGGGGTACAAAATCTTGTTCAAACAAAAATTGCATGAAAAGTTCTGCATTTTAGGACAAAGGCAGATAGGAAGATAAGTATTACATGCACAATTAAAAGAAAAGAGGTTTATAATAACCACTAAAATAGAAGCACAATAGTTT
The DNA here is from genome assembly GCF_029378745.1 of Bos indicus. Classification (NCBI taxonomy): domain Eukaryota; kingdom Metazoa; phylum Chordata; class Mammalia; order Artiodactyla; family Bovidae; genus Bos; species Bos indicus. The sequence goes on along the minus strand of NC_091780.1, from coordinate 52,764,574 downwards.
ATTGTATGGTGAACACAATAAATTATGGAAACAACTCTACCAAACTGGATTTCTTTGCAATTTTATAAACATTTTGGATTCTGATGACACTGCAGTTGATAAGCTAATAAACAGGTTCAAAGGCATATGCTCCTAAGTCACTTCAGTCGTGTCCGACTCTGTGCTACCCCATAGACGGCAGCCCACCAGGCTTCCCCATCCCTGGGATTCTCCAGGGAAGAACACTGGAGTGGGTTGCCATTTCCTTCTCCAGTGCATGAAAGTGAAAAGTGAAAAGTGGCAATGAGTGGGACACGACTGAGCGACAGAACTGAACTGAACCGAAAGCATAATGTTTAATGATAAATGAAAATGTGTCAAATTGATGAGAAAGCATCAAACTGAGTGCCACAGTATCTGTAATGTTTTCAGGTATAGCTGAAAATTTTCATGTGATCCAGAAGAGAATTAACAAAACAATTACTATAAATAAATATTAAATATAAAATTTTCAATTATGTGGGGGCATTTAGTGTACTGTATGATAAAAATATATATTAAAAAACATTTGCTTATATTTGGCTTTATAATTTATGATTATTTTTTCCTTTTCTTTCTCTTCTGACGTTTATAGGTATCTGGAAAAATCTCTGCTTATTTGAATTTTCTTTAAAATGTACAATATCACAGTAAGTTGAACCTCATAACTCATATTTTGACCAAGAGCTAAGAACTTTGCTTTAAGATAATTATCATTTTTATACTTTCGTTGTTTATTTTCTATTAGAGGTAGGAAAAAAAAGCAGCTTACAAAGTTGCTACTATATGCCTAGAATTATCTTTATAAAAGTAACAATACTCAAATATATATGAATTAATGTATCTAACATCTATGACTATTACCAAATAGATATTCTATAAGTAAAAATATGTCTTCAAGTTTTCCAGTATCAAAGGAGTAAATATTATATTTAAGTAATAAACTCATGTCCTCTTTAATCTTCTTAATATTAACTTTTTCTTTTCCATTTTTTCTTAAAAATGTTACTCAGGATTTATTTCTGCATAAACTATTTTAAAGGACTTCGTTTTCTTATATGTCTATTTTTATTTTACTCTTTTAGTGATTTTCTGTTTATGTTTTATTTTCTCATTTTAAAAATTTATTTTGTTGCACTTTTATAGAATATTTAGTAAATGTTTGTAATTTTTAAATTATTTAAAAAATTTTAAAAACCTTGTTATAAAATGTTTATAAATTGTATAAAATGTAATTTTTAAATTTTTTAAACAATTTTTAAAAAACTTGGGATGACCCCAAGGGATGGTACGGGGAAGGAGGTGGGAGAGGGGTTCAGGATGGGGAACATTCGTGTACACCCGTGGCTGATTCATGTTGATGTATGGCAAAACCAATACAATATTGTAAAGTAATTAGCCTCCAATTAAAATAAATAAATTTAAATTAAAAAATTTTGTTATAAAATGTTTATAAATTTATAAAATGTTTATTTTTCATTAAAAGTTCATACAAGATATTGATTATATTCCCCATGTTATATAATATATACTTCCTTATTGACTAAATGTTTCATACATTGAAACTCTCTCCTGCAACGTGAGGATGTTAGGAGACAGGGATTTGGGGAGGTAATCATGATTAAGTGAGGCCATGATGGCGGTGTTCTCATGAATAGAATCTGAATCCTTACAGAGTTACAAGAAAAGTTTTCTGCCCTATCTGCTCTCTGAAATGTGAAGATACAATGAGAAATTATCAGTCTACAAACAGGAAGAAAGTTCTCACCAGAACTCATGTTGGCACCTTGATCTCAGACTTTTAGCCTCTCAGTTCAGTTTGGTTCAGTTGCTCAGATATATTGGACTCTTTATGACCCCATCAGAGAAGGCAATGGCACCCCACTCCAGTACTCTTGCCTGGAAAATCCCATGGACGGAGGAGCCTGGTAGGCTGCAGTCCATGGGGTCACTAAGAGTCAGACACGACTGAGCGACTTCACTTTCACTTTTCACTTTCATGCATTGGAGAAGGAAATGGCAACCCACTCCAATGTTCTTGCCTGGAGAATCCCAGGGACGAGGGAGCCTGATGGGCTGCCGTCAATGGGGTCGCACAGAGTCGGACAAGACTGAAGTGACTTAGCAGCAGTTACGACCCCATGGACTGCAGCATGCCAATCTTCCCTGTCCATCACCAACTCCCAGAACTTGCTCAAACTCATGTCCATCGAGGTGGTGATGCGATCGAACCATCTCATCCTCTGTCACCCCCTACTCCTTCTGAGTTCAATCTTTCCCAGCATCAGGCTCTTTTCCAGTGAATCAGCTGTTCGCATCAGGTGGCAAAAGTTTTGGAGTTGAGTATCAGTGCTTCCAATGAACATTCAGGACTGATTTCCTTTAGAACTGACTGGTTTGAACTCCCTGCAGCCCAGGGGACTCTCAAAAGTCTTCTCCAACACCATAGTTCAAAGGCATTAGTTCATCAGCGCTCTGCTTTCTTTATGGTCCACTCTTACATCCATACATGACTACTGGAAAAACCATAGCTTTGACTATATGGAACTTTGTCAGCAATGTCTCAGCTTTTTAATTGCTGTCTTGGTTGGTCATCGCTTTTATGCCAAGGAGCAAGCATCTTTTAATTTCACGGCTGTAGTCACCATCTGCATTGATTTTGGAGCCCAAGACAATAAAGTCTGTCACTGTTGCCACTGTTTCCCCATCTGTTTGCCATGACGTGATGCCATGATCTTAGTTTTCTGAATGCTGAGTTTTGAGCCAACTCTTTCACTCTCCTCTTTGACTTTCATTAAGAGGCTTTTTAGTTCTTCTTCACTTTCTTGCATAAGGGTGGTGTCATCTGCATATCTGAGGTTATTGATATTTCTCCCGGCAATCTTGATTCCAGCTTGTGTTTCTTCCAGCCCAGCGTTTCTCATGATGTACTCTGCATAGAAATTAAATAAGCAGGGTGACAATATATAGCCTTGATGTACTCCTTTCCCGATTTGGAACCAGTCTGTAGTTCCATGTCCAGTTCTAACTGTTGGCTCTTGACCTGCATAAAGATTTCTCAGGAGGCAGGTAAGGTGGTTTGGTATTCCCATCTCTTTAAGACTGTTGCACAGTTTCTTGTGATCCACACAGTCAAAGGCTTTAGCATAGTCCATAAAGCAGAAGTAGATGCTTTCCTGGAATTTTCTTGCTTTTTCTATGATCTAATGGATGTTGGCAATTTGATCTCTGGTTCCTCTGCCTTTTCTACAACCAGCTTGAACATGTGGAAGTTCATGATTCACGTACTGTTCAAGCCTTGCTTGGGGAATTTTGAGCATTACTCTGTTAGCATGTGAGATGCAGTAGTTTGAACATTCTTTGGCATTGCTCTTCTTTGGGACTAGAATGAAAAATGACATTTTCCAATCCTTTGGTCACTGCTGAGTCTTCCAAATTTGCTGGCATATTGAGTGCAGGACTTTCCCAGCATCACCTGTTAGGATTTGAAATAGCTCAACTGGAATTCCATCACCTCCACTAGCTTTGTTCATAGTGATGTTTCCTAAGGTCCACTTGACTTTTCACTCCAGGATGTCTGGCTCTAGGTGAGTGATCACACCATCATGGTTATCTGGGTCATTAAGATCTTTTTGTATAATTCTTCTGTGTATTCTTGCCACCTCTTCTTAATATCCTCTGCTTCTCTTGAGTCTACACTGTTTCTATCTTTTACTGTGTCCATCTTTGTATGAAAATGTTTCCTTGGAATCTCTAATTTTCTTGAAGAGATCTCTAGTCTTTCCCATTCTATTGTTTTCCTCTATTTCTTTGCATTAATGACTTAGGAAGACTTTCTTATCTGTCCTTGCTAATCGTTGCAACTCTGCAATCAGATGGATATATCTCTCTTTTTCTCCTTTGCCTTTTACTTCTCTTCTTTCCTCAGCTATTTGTAAGGCCTCCTTATACAACCATTTTGCATTTTTGCATTTCTTTGCTTGGAGATGATCTTGATCCCTGCCTCCTGTACAATGTCATGAACCTCCATCCATAGTTCTTCAGGCATTCTATCTAATCTAATCCCTCAAATCTATATAATCACTTCCACTGTATAATCGTAAGGATTTTGATTTAGGTCATACCTGAATAGTCTAGTGGTCTTGTTTTTGCTGACTGTATAGAGTTTATCCACTTTGGCTGCAAAGAATATAATCAATTTGATTTCAGTATTGACTATCTGGTGATGTCCATGTGCCTCTATAAATAAATAAATTTCTATTATTATCTACTGATCTATGGCACTTTGTTAGAGCAGCATGAACTAAAAGTTTGTTGTACATTTGTTTTCAATATATATTTATAAAAAATATTACTTCAATAGTATCTTCAATTACTACTATAGTTTAGTGCCTTCTGATTTGATACATAGTGTTATTACCATTTAGTTCTAAATATCTTGTAATTTCCAGTGTGGGTTCTTTCTAATGCTTGCATTATATTGGACTTCACTAAAAAAAAAAAAAAAAGAAAGGAATTTAACACATTTGTAAGTCATTTTATTTCTAATTTAATTACAGTATTATTTTTTTAAGGTAGAATCTTTGGTAATATTTCTGATATTTTTAAATCTTTGAGACTTCTTGTATCTATATGATCCAATTAACTCAGTGTTTTTATGTACATAAAAATGAACTTTATTCGGACAGAGAAAAAGAGAGGTGTATTCATTCATGTAAATTTTGTTCATATAATTTTGACTTTTAATGTTTTCTATCTGAACTATGTGCAGGTTTTTTTTTTTTTTTTTTTGCATTTTCCAAGGGAATTCATCCCATTCACATTTAGTAGAATAAATACATGTGGTTATTTAATTGTATTTCATGATTTACTATTATGCATTTAAGTTTGTTTTCATTTTCTCTTTTCCAGTTTCCTTCCTTTACTTCAGTATTCAAGTTTTGATGTATTTCTTTTGTTCCTAGTTTGTTTGTTTTAAGATTCTGTGATGGCCAAGCAGCAGGGAAAGCAGACCAGTAGCATTAAGACTTTATTATATAATACACGACTATAAAATGTCAAACCTTTCAAAAACACTAAAATATACATAAAGATCTTCAAAACTAATTATCAGTTGGAAAATTGGTACTTCCTGATTTTACATGTACAATGACTTACAACTCTCACTATTTAGATTATATTTTATTTGAATATGCTTATAGTATCAGTTTTCTCACAAAATTGATATTACTTATTGTAGACACAAATTCATAATATGTACTTTCATTTGAATTTAAGATTCATATTTTATGATAAAAATATTGGATTTCTAATCATAAACACACAGTGTACTCACTTTCATTTTTTGAAGTTACATATAAAATGTCCAACTTCTTAAGGGGAAAATACATCTTGAATAAAAGAGAATATTACATATAAATAAGGTAGTATTCAGTGGAATTATGATGTATATATTCCCAGTGTATTTATGAAATAAATCATTGATTTTTCATAAAAGATATCCAATCAAAATCAATTTATTTATATTTCCCAAGACATGTGTTTGTCTCAAGTGAAGCATTTAAAAGCTAAATAATTTTCTTTTAAGCATCAGGCAGGATACTGATAGCATAATTTAAAGGATTTAACTTCAGAAGCCATGATGAAGGAAATAGTCTTAATGGTGTTAGCAGGATAAAAGGGAACATATATAGTTGCTAAATGTCAGGCACAACAACTGTGAGAAACTGTTATGCCCCCAAAGGTACCGAAGAAACAGAGTTAAAGCCTTGAAGAGATCAGAAGCCTGAATGAGTGGATAGCCTCACTGAATTTGATCATCCAAACAGTATTATTTGGTAGGAATATATGAATTCAGGCTGTAGACTGAAACACACAGAAGTTAAATGATTTGCTCAGGTCGCACCACTCAGAATCCCCTATCTCCTCTTGCATCTAGGAAAGCTTATGGTATTGAATTCTGGCTGAAGGAATTCAGGATATTTCATTGAATTCTGGCTGAAGGAATTCAGACTATTTCTTCTTCCATCTATTAGCAGAGTGAGCACATTTCTAAAGTGACTTTGGAAACTATTTGTCAAAAATTAAAGAGACTCCATTTTTTTCATCCATTAATAACCAGATGAAACAATATTTTCTGATTAATATGACCACCATTAACTAAGCTCACGGAGAAGGTAATGGCACCCCACTCCAGTACTCTTGCCTGGAAAATCCCATGGATGGAGGAGCCTGGTAGGCTGCAGTCCATGGGGCCGCTAAGAGTCGGACATGACTGAGCGATTTCACTTTCACTTTTCACTTTCATGCACTGGAGAAGGAAATGGCAACCCACTCCAGTGTTATTGCCTGGAGAATCCCAGGGATGGGGGAGCCTGGTGGGCTGCCGTCTATGGGGTCGAACAGAGTTGGACACGACTGAGGTGACTTAGCAGCAGCAACTAAGCTCAAGCATGCATGGAAAAAAATTCTCCTTTGTATTAAGACACTGAAGTTTCAGGAATTACCTATATTTCAGCTAATATTGATACTTAGCTCACCTACAAACAGGGTCTTTATTCTCTTTAGAAGAATGTAATATAAAACTTGTTATATGAGTTTCTAGACAAGTTTAATCAGATGTGTGTAGTAAATGTAATACAGTATAGAGATAAATAAACAGGGACATTAATATAACAATGAGATGTTAAGATATTATTCTCATTCCAAAAGTATCAAAGTTTCATTTGGTATAATGCACACACAACAAAAGGAAGGTAAATCTATCTGCTGCTGCTGCTGCTAAGTCACTTCAGTCGTGTCCGACTCTGTGTGACCCCATAGACGGCAGCCACCAGGCTCCCCCATCCCTGGGATTCTCCAGGCAAGAACACTGGAGTGGGTTGCCATTTCCTTCTCCAATGCAGGAAAGAGAAAAGTGAAAGTGAAGTCGCTCAGTCGTGTCCGACTCTTTGAGACCCCATGGACTGCAGCCTACCAGGCTCCTCCATCCCTGGGATTTTCCAGGCAAGAGTACTGGAGTGGGGTGCCATTGCCTTCTCCAAAATCTATCTAGTGATTCCCTAAAGATAAAGCCCACATCGAAGTAAGTAGACTATTCTTACAGTGGAATCCCAGTCAAAGTTCAAGGGGGTAAGACGTGGTAGGTTATAGAGAATTTGAGGGAGTGGTATATTTTAAATGTATGATTGTCTAATTTGCTGGTCAAAAATCAATCACTTAAGAATTAGCTAGAATAGTTTCTGGCATTAACTATAAAGTCATCACCAATACGGAAACAACATCTGCTTTTTAGTGTTTAATTAATTTAATCAGAGGGATATTACACAGTTAATTATGAGTAATAAATAGAATAAATTATTAGAGTGCAGAATTCTGCTAAGGACAAATTTTAGGTGCTTTGTGAAGAAGTAATAAGAGAGCAAGTGACCACATCAGTTCATACAGTATAAGTCAAGTCGAGCACACGGTGAGCCAGGTTCCTCAATCAAAACAGCCCTGTTAGAGAAACAGTCACTGTTTTAGCTGAGCTTATTGTTGCCTATCAGAGAAGGCAATGGCACCCCACTCTAGTACTCTTGCCTGGAAAGTCCCATGGATGGAGGAGCCTGGTAGGCTGCAGTCCATGGGGTCATGAAGAGTTGGACACGACTGAGCGACTTCACTTTCACTTTTCATGCATTGGAGGAGGAAATGGCAACCCACTCCAGTGTTCTTGCCTGGAGAATCCCAGGGACAAGGGAGCCTGGTGGGCTGCCGTCTATGGGGTCACACAGAGTCGGACACGACTGAAGCGACTTAGCAGCAGCAGCATTGTTGCCTATAGAATCCCATGGACAGAGGAGCCTGGTGGACTAGAGGCTATGGGGTCACAAAGAGTCAGACACAAAGAGTCAGACAAAGAGTCAAAGTGACTGACCATGAGAGAAAGTAGCCACAACACCTAAGAAATCAAACATTCTATAATATGATAAAGTTACCTACATACACCGTATACCAATTATTCTCTTAACATGGAATGTCCAACAATTATCACATTAAAACTCAATTTATGTTTTATTTTATTTTGCTGGTTTGTTATTAGATTCTTCAAAGACATATTTTCTGTCAGAATTCTGTATGAACCTTAAAGCAGAGTAACTATATATCTCCTTTCATTTAAATAAAAAAAAAAACCCAGACAACAGGAAAAAAACATACTGACCAAATAAATTGCTTTAGCAATTTAATAGAAACATAATCCAAACAGAAAATACACCTCTTTGAGAGAGAAATATTATGTCAAGAATTACATGTATTCTTTTCATACATATATTTATCAATGAGTATTTCCCAATTTTCTACAGCAAATACATGTGCTATGGCCAAATGTATATGATGAAAAGCAGTATAGCCAAAAAATAACGCATATCAGTTAATAAACAAGTAATTATAGTGTAATTAATTAAATATTAATCCACAGTGAAAATCCTGTTTATTTAGTTTCTAATTAATGATATTGTAGGTTGTGTTGGTAATTTTGATATCATCTCCTGTGAGAATCATTTGATTCACATATTTAATGCAATTCTGTTTTTGAAAATTTATTTGTCTTAAAAATAATGACAGCTTTTCACAACATAGATTTTATTAGACACTTAGTTTTCTCAATGGAGAAGGCAATGATACCCCACTCCAGTACTCTTGCCTGGAAAATCCCATGGACAGAGGAGCCTGGTGGGCTGCAGTCCATGGGGTCACTAAAGAGTCAGACCTGACTGGGTGACTTCACTTTCACCTTTCACTTTCCTGCATTGGAGAAGGAAATGGCAACCCACTCCAGTGTTCTTGCCTGGAGAATCCCAGGGACGGGGGAGCCTGGTGAGCTGCCGTCTATGGGGTCACACACAGTTGGACACGACTAAAGTGAATTAGCAGCAGCAGTTTTCTCAAATATGGGAACCAGCTCAGCAATTCTGATTCATGTGCAAATCCGTACATGTAAGGGAGTTAAGTGCAATTATAAACTCTGATTGTAATACACACACACACACATATATATACACCCACACAGGCATACATACACCCACACATACTCAAGGAGTCAATTCTCAGGTGCATTCTACATAACCCTTTAAAGGTCCCAGGGGGATCAAACTCTAGCTCCCCAGTATAGTATTTAGCTCAATAACTCACAGCTGGATTGTGTTTGGTACGGTCAGGCCACTCAAGATGACTATTCTCTTGTTCTCTGTGTATCCCCTGCCTGAGCAGTGCCTGCTTTTACCTCTGTCCTATGCTTGTAACTGATCTTCTTTTGTATTTGCCTCAGGCCTCAGCTGGTGATTGTTCTCATCAAAGGCCAGGTGAGGGGCTTGCTCCTCTACTGGTTTCCCTGGTAACTAGGGAGCTCAGCTGAAATCAATTCCCCTTGTAACTGATAATCGCTCCTCTCCTGGCAGGAGCAATGACTGCCGCCAAGTCCTGCCTGCAGGTCACGGTGCATAGTGGGGCACTGCCCAAGACCTCGCCTCAGACAGGTAAGCTTCCCCATCCACTAAACTGCTGATCTCTCTCCTGCTGACTCTGTCCTCTTTCTTTGGTTTTGAAGCTAGGCAAGCACAGGCCTTATAGGCCTGTGGGGTTCAGCCCAACCGTTTTTCTCCCGTTTCCTCATCACAGTCTCTCATTCCTGCTCCTTGGGGTCACTTCCCCAAGTAATCTGCCTGTATGCAAGCCCTTGACTCCAGCTTTGCTTCAGGGTGCAAACCCAGGTTACAACTCTTGGTTGTAGAGGCCCTTGAGAAAGTATAATTTCAGGATGCAATTCTGAAGGTGGTATTTAACCCATTGGTCAGATATTGAAGGTTATAACTTGTGGTATATGGAGAGGTAAAAAATATAAAATAAAGCATTATTTGCTACAGCGCTTGACTATGGTGTGTTCAGAAGGTGAACCATTGGTGTTTTGAGGTAGCAGTATCATTTATAATGTATGAAGGCAGTCAAAACTGTGAGAATTGTAGAGTGAGAGGACTCAGTAAAATGCTTTACATACCTTCCCAAACTGCCTAAAATCAGAATAGCCAACCAACAAATCCAGGCATACAACTAACAACTAATGCCCCAAGGCATTATTAAAGCAACTTATCCTGTATAGACTCTGAGCAAAACATACTGAAAATCAGACACAGGATTTAATTTTAAGTAAAAGCTACAAAAGATGAATACATTGTTTCAACAAGTCTTCTAAACTGAAGTCATGGCCCCCACAGGAGAGGAACAAAATGACACCTGTGTTGTGGGACAAAGTCATTAGGGAAAACAGTTAAGGATCTTCTAGTGCAGATCTGTTGATAGCTGGAGCTGTGTTCCCTCTCTGCTATTTACCTGGGCCCAAAATGGCACCCTACTCCAGTACTCTTGCCTGGAAAATCCCATGGACAGAGGAGCCTGGTAGACTGTAGTTCATGGGGTTGCTAAGAGTTGGACACGAAGGAGCGACTTCACTTTCACTTTTCACTTTCCTGCATTGGAGAAGGAAATGGCAACCCACTCCAGTGTTCTTGCCTGGAGAATCCCAGGGATGGCGGAGCCTGGTGGGCTGCCGTCTATGGGGTCGCACAGAATCGGACACAACTCAGGCAACTTAGCAGCAGCAGCTGCAAACTATGGTGGAGGTAATGAAGATAATGACGACATCCTTCAAAAGATCCCATGCATATGTTTCTACGCTCATTACCCCAATCCTGCAGCAGGCCACCACCGACCCACGACTCCACTGGAGACTCCTAGACACTCCCAGGCAAGTCTGGGTCAGTCTCTTGTGGGGTCACTGCACCTTTCTCCCGGGTCCTGGTGCACACAAGTTTCTGTTGTGCCCTCCAAGAGTCTATTTCCCAGTCCTGTGTAAGTTCTGGCAACTCTAAGGTGGGGTTAATGGTGACCTCCTCCAAGAGGGCTTATGCCATACTCAAGTCTGCTGCACCCAGAGCCCCTATCACTGTGGCAGTCCACTGCTGACCCGCACTGGTCATAGGAAACACCCTATTCCAAAAACACAAGAGAAGACTCTACACATGGACATCACCAGATGGTCAATACCAAAATCAAATTGATTATATTCTTTGCAGCCAAAGATTTAGAAGCTCTACACAGTCAGCAAAAACAAGATCGGGAGCTGACTGTGGCTCAGATCTTGAATTCTTTATTGGCAAATTCAGACTTAAATTGAAGAAAGTAGGGAAAACCACTAGACCATTCAGGTATGACCTAAATCAAATCCCTTATGATTATATAGCAGAAGTGAGAAATAGACTCAAAGTACTAGATCTGATAGAGTGCTTGATGAACTATGGATGAAGGTTCGTGACATTGTACAGGAGACAGGAATCAAGATGATCCCTAAGAAAAACAAATACAAACAACAAAATGGCTGTCTGAGGAGGCCTTACAAATAGCTGTGAAAAGAAAGGAAGTGAAAAGCAAAGGAGAAAAGGAAAGATATACCCATTTGAATGCAGAATTCCAAAGAACAGCAAGGAGAGATAAGAAAGGCTTCTTCAGTGATCAATGCAAAGAAATAGAGGAAAACAATAGAATGGGAAAGACTAGTGATAACTTCAAGAAAATTAGAGATACCAATGGAACATTTCATGCAAAGATGGGCTTGATAAAGGACAGAAATGGAATGGACCTAACAGAAGCAGAAGATATTAAGAAGAGGTGGCAAGAATACACAGAAGAACTGTACAAAAAAGATCTTCACAACCAAGATAATCACGATGGTGTGATCACTCACCTAGAGCGAGACATCCTGGAATGTGAAGTCAAGTGGGCCTTAGAAAGCATCACTATGACCAAAGCTAGTGGAGGTGATGGAATCCCAGTTGAACTATTTCAAATCCTGAAAGATGATGCTATGAAAGTGCTGCACTCAATATGCCAGCAAATTTGGAAGACTCAGCAGTGGCCACAGGACTGGAAAAGGTCAGCTTTCATTCCAATCCAAAACCAAGGCAATGCCAAAGAATGTTCAAACTACAGCACAATTGCACTCATCTCAAATGCTAGTAAAGTAATGCTCAAAATTCTCCAAGCCAGGCTTCAGCAATATGTGAACCGTGAACTTCCAGATGTTCAAGCTGGTTTTAGAAAAGGCAGAGGAACCAGAGATCAAATTGCCAATGTCCGCTGGATCATGGAGAAAGCAAGAACGTTCCAGAAAAACATCTATTTCTGCTTTATTGACTATGCCAAAGCCTTTGACTGTGTGGATCACAATTAACTGTGGAAAATTCTGAAAGAGATGGGAATACCAGACCACCTGACCTGCCTCTTGAGAAATCTATATGCAGGTCAGGAAGCAACAGTTAGAACTGGACACGGAACAACAGACTGGTTTCAAATCAGGAAAGGAGTATGTCAAGGCTGTATATCATCACCCTGCTTATTTAACTTCTATGCAAAGTACGAAATGCTGGGCTGGATGAAGCACAAGTGGGGATCAAGATTGCCAGAAGAAATATCAAAAACCTCATATATGCAGATGATACCACCCTTATGGCAGGAAGTGAAGAACTAAGGAGCCTCTTGAATAAAGTGAAGGAGAAGAGTGAAACGTTGGCTTAAAGCTCAATATTCAGAAAACTAAGATCATGGCATCGAGCCCCATCACTTCATGGCAAATAAATGGGAAACAGTGGAAACAGTGACAGATTTTATTTTGGGGGGCTCCAAAATCACTGCAGATGGTGACTGCAGCCAGGAAATTAAAAGATGCTTGCTCCTTGGAATAAAAGTTATGACCAACCTAGACAGCATATTAAAAAGCAGAGACATTACTTTGCCAACAGAGGACTGTCTAGTCAAGGCTATGATTTTTCCAGTAGTCATGTATGGATGTGAGAGTTGGACTGTAAAGAAAGCTGAGGTCCAAAGAATTGATGCTTTTGAACTGTGGTGTTGGAGAAGACTCTTGAGAGTCCTTTGGACAGCAAGGAGATCCAACCAGTCCATCCTAAAGGTAATCAGTCCTGAATATTCATTGCAAGGACTGATGCTGAAGCTGAAACTCCAATACTCTGGCCACCTGATGTGAAGAACTGACTTATTGAAAAGAACCTGATATTGGGAAAGATTGAGGGCAGGAGGAGAAGGGGACAACAGAGGATGAGACGGTTGCATAGCATCACCAACTCAATGGACCTGAATTTGAGTAAACTCCGGGAGTTGGTGATGGACAGAGAGGTCTGGCATGCTGCAGTCCATGGGGTTGCAAAGAGTTGGTTGTGACTGAAATGAACTGTAGAAACATTGATCCTATGGCATGGGAGAGAAACTTCATAAAATGAGGAGATGTGACACACCTGCTCACATTCATAAGATACTCCCTCTAATTTAAAACACAAAACTTTGTGTCTCACATACTGCTATTAAGAGTCACATTGCTTGGTGGACTTTTGGAAATTGAAGGCATTATTGATCAAGATTATTGCAAGCTCTGAGCTTCCAAAGTGGCTCAGCGGTGAAGAATCTCCCTGCCAATTCAGGAGGTACAAGAGACATGGGTTCGATCCCTGAGTCGGGGCGATTCCCCTTGGGGGAACAAATGCCAACCCACTCGAGTATTCTTGCCTGGAGAATTCCATGGACAGAGGAGCCTGGTGGGTTCCAGAGCGTGGGGTATCAAAGAGTTGGACACAACTGAGCACACATACATGCACACATTGTGATCTCTAAATGAGACCCAGCCCTCTGCAGGGTTCAGTTGTGTGGCCAGCTTATAATGACCTGGTCTGATCACCCAGCAGATCCTGTGGTGCTATCTGTGATAGATAAAAATGCTGGGTGGTGCCCTTACCACCCCTCTGTGAGAATCACAGGGTAAAATTCTATGATTATGGAGAAAATACTTATTTTGCTGCCAAAAAAAAAATCACTTGTAAAGTGAATCCTTTCATGTTACTGGTTGATGCTAAAAGACTGTGAGAGCAGAGCTGTTCATCATGAGCTTAAATTTATTTCACCTACTGAGCCATAACTTGGAGTAATGTGATGGCAGCCCATTATATAACAGACAGAAAACACATTTGGCGTTAGATCTGAGAAGATCCAGAGGGCACAGATTGGTTATAAAAAAAGACTACTCAGAGAGAGATACATTTTTTAAAATCTGAAAAAATGTCTTCAAAAGTATTTTGAAAGTTAATATATGCATAAAGCAAAAACAGAATGTGATATAAGAGGAATTCTTAGAGCATAAGAAAAACATCTTTAAGAGAAAAAATGGAAATATTCACATGTCTTCTCCCTTCTGTATCCCTTTCTCAGAACACTAGCAAAACAAATCCATGTTATAACAAAAATAACCTCAAGCAACAAACTTTTTATGCTATATAACTGCTTTTAATTTTCCACTAGAAATATATCATCACTTCATTTTACATTGAATATTAATTATGCAATTGTTCTAATCCAAACATTCTTCATTGGTTTGTATTTTTAGAAAAAACATTTTAGGTGAACAGCAAAATGTAGTTTTGTTTATAAAATGAAATGTGTACTTTATAAACTATGAAGTTATAAAGACAATGATAAAGGAGGGAAAATTATCCTACAAAATAGTTAAGAATCCCCATATAATACAGATTCAAGAAACAAATAGTTTGAAGGGATAAACTTAATTTTTCAAAATTTTATATTATAGAAATTTTATGAAAATAACTAATTGAATTAATGGCAACAATTGTACATCTAAAAAAAGCCCAATCATATATGAAGGAGGCTCTCAGGAGGTGATAGTTTAGTCATGTGAGCTGAAATTATCATCTTTTATTTTCTAGAGTCAATTCATGTAGTGTCTAAAATTGATACATAAAGAGATGTAAAAAACTGAGGGTTATGAAATGGCGAGGTGGGCCAAGAGAACTTTTTTGTGTGTTTTATTTTCTTTTCAAGTGCATATATTAGTTTTATAACACTAATAAAATGAAAACAATGCTATAACAGTAAGATTTTTGTGTTCTTTATTGATCATGTTGAAAAGCTTAAAAAGTGTAAAGGCATCTATTGTTGATTCTAATAAGGAAACAATTCAAATTGGATGCAGCTATACATAGGTCCTGGCATGATGAAAATTTTAATTTTGTTAACTCCATTTTCTTAGTCTTTAAAAATGAGTGGTATTAATAAAGCAATAATAATACTCTAGGTTAAAGAAATGTTAATTGAAACCTTAGTTTAGGCATATCTGATATTTCTAGCATTGATATTTCTTGTAGTCTGTTTGCTCTCATTTAAGATTTTTTTTTCCCTGAACATACTGCTATAGACTGAATGTTTATGTCCCCTAAAAATTCATTGGCTGAATCAGTAATTCCCATTGTGATGGTATTTGGAGGTGAGGCCTTTGCAAAGCAATTAAGGGACAAGGGTGGAGGCATCCTGATGGGATCAGTGTCCTTATTAAAAGGAAGAAGCCAGAGCATTTTTTCTACAAAACAGGACTCAGCAAGTCAGGAAGAGGACTTGCTCCAGAACCAAACCATGGTGGCACTCTGATCTTGGACTCCCCACATTCCAGGACTGTGAGAAATCATTTTATGTTATTTAAGCCACCCAGTCTATGTTTTTTCTTAACGCAGCCAAAACTGACTAAAGCACATATGACTCAAATGAAGATAATAATAGGGTTGGTTTAGTCATTAAGTTGTCCGAATCTTGAGACTTCATGGACTGTAGCCTGCCAGACTTCTCTGTCCATGGGATTTTTCAGGCGAGAATACTGGAGTGGGTTGCCATTTCCTTCTCCAAATAACAGGGTTAAGTGGACTAAAACTCCATGTTCTAAATTTCCAATTTTTGCTTTCTGAACATTCATCCCAGATCATTCCACTATTCTTTATTTTTCCTTGTTGCTTTTTGTTGTTTTGATATATCTTTTAGAACTGAGTGGTTTCTCGTTAGGGTTCTGTTCTCTTAAAAGCTAGTTGTAACTTATTTCCAGAGCTTTTTGCAGTGGCATGTAGCATTATAGAAAACTATTGTATTTATTTATTTATTCTTGCCAAAACATCCTCCCATGTGGTCAGTTAAAACTTTCCTCATGATCCATTGAAACAATATATGGGCAGTACAAGAAGGATTCCTCTTTATCCGTAGAATTATGCTAATATTATTAATTTTGCCTTGAATGACATGAAATTACTATAAATGTTGTGGTCATTATATTCTTGTATATAACTGTGGTTGCACTCTGGTGTTAATAAAAATCTATAGATTTTTTCATACTTCCTTGAATTTCAATTATATGTTTTCTGTAAATGATATGCATTTTCTCAGTTCCAGTCCATAAACTTTAAATTTTTTTTGCAAATGCTAACCCAAAAGCAATCAATTAACAAAGAATGATAAAATATATCCCTATATATTACTCAATGTTTTCATTTCACTCTGAGTGTGAAGGGAAGGGAAGGACTGATGAAAATAGATGATGAACTCTTTATTTTTCACAGCATTCCTCCTTGCATGAAAGGTGAGTAGTTGTAGCTAGGATTTTGCCGTAGAATAGATGACTGTTGGAGGAGGTCATCAAGGAGACAAGACCACCGGTTGACCTGGGAGGGGTGGACCTGGGCGAGACAATTACAGGCTCCCTCCCTTCTCCCCCAGGGCTTCCCTGGTGGCTCAGACAATAATCTGCCTGCAATGTGGGATACTTGGGTTCAATCACTAGGTCGGGAAGATCCCCTGGAGAAGGACATGGCAACCCACTCCAGTATTCTTGCCTGGAGAATCCCATGGACAGAAGAGCCTGGCAGGCAATGTCCATGGGGTCGCAAAGTGTCAGACATGACTCAGTGGCTAACACTTTTACTTTCCCTTCTCCCTCATCCTTGAATGTACATTTCACTTGCCCTTCCCTGCTCCCAGAATCTGCTGCAAGGATACAGCTTTGAAATAGAAATGTGTGCTGAGACTGTCTGGACTGAACTCAAGTAAAGCCTCTATGTACAATTTTAGTATTTGGTGGGCAGGTGCAGAAATTTACTCATCTTGCAGTCATCTAAGAGAAGTGTTTACATTCCCTGGCTTATTAAACTGGATCCCCATCAATCGGGAGAGGTCTGCCTCTTTCTTTGGTCTCTCCCAGCCCTCTGAGTGTGGATGCCAGTTTCAGATTATACCTAGGAAGCTCCTGAGAAAGTTGGGAAGCAACAGTGGCATAGCAATTTGATTAAATTCGTAGTGAATCTCTCATTTCATATCTCCTAAAGACCATTAAATACTTTTTTCTTCTCCTTGACTTTGTTGCATTCTCAGCTGTAATTCTTGGATCTTTTTCATTTTTCACTTCTACAATATAAAATATTCTTTTAATTGAAGCACTAAGGTTTTTAATTCCAAGGTCAAAATTTCCTTATATCTTTCTTTACTCTCCTAAACTATGATTACCTTATAACTTTTTCATTTAATATTTTTAAATGTATAACATTTTTACTTTGATATTTTAATGATAACATAGTTTCTTTAATATCTCTGAAATTATATCTATACTATTTGTTTTTTAGTTTTTCTTCTGTGAATCATTTTTTTGGGGGGAGAAGGAGGCTATGTGTACTGAGTTTAATGTCTTTCTTTGTATGTTTGTATTATCCTCAAATATTTAATGATTATTTGATGACTATTCAGCTTGAAGGTGCATATTTTTTTTTGACTTGTAATTTAATATGGCCTCTAATTATGCTGGTTCCCTTCGTTGAAATTTTGGTAGGACAAAATGAGTTCTATTCCCTAGTGAAATGAAGGTGTAGCTCATTTACATGTCCATTCTTTCTGATGCTCATAATTTGAGACTTTGCTCTTCTTCTCTAACCTCGACACCTACAGTGAATGTCACCAGTTTCTACACTTGAGTTTCAGACAGTTCTAGATTTAAGTCTGGAGCAAATGTAAGAGAGAACTATTTATTTTCCTCTTTTGCTTAATTCACACTTAGTGTCTTTGAAGTAGGAAGGTTTTACCTGAGGTTTTGTTTGATTCCTTTTATGTCTTTCTTTTCCTTTCCTAAATAACATCAATTATTTTTAAAGAAATTAGCTTGCAGTGCTTTATAGTTTGATCATGCTACCAACAACTGATACATATGTGGAGAGCTGAAGAATCCTGGCTATCCCAGCAATTCTGAAAGCAGTTCTTTAATTTTTTCCTGATTAATTTTGAAGATGCTCCAATTTCTTTGTATTTGCTGACTTTGTGCTTGAAGTTTATCTGTTACTACTTCCCCTTTCTTTGAGTGTGTGTTCCTTTTCCATCCTTTGCATTTTTAAAGAATTATTTAAGGTTTTTTTTTAATTATGTAATTTTATGGCATTTTGATATATTTTAGTTTTCCATTCTTATCTAAACTTGAACCTTTTCATTTCAAATTTCATATGCTTCTGTGACATTAATACTGTTGAATACATTTTGGTAATTACTTTTAAAAATGTACTTGTCTAATTTATTATGCTTATAAAATAATAGTTCATAGCTGACCCACTTTTCTAGGAAACATAAAAAAAATTGTTTCTCAGTAAGAGATAGCTTGTTTAATTTCTCTAGGCATTTGCATTGATGTATTCCAACTTCTAAAAATTGTTCACTTAATAAAATATGATTAGGTTAATTTATCCATTTCAATTTTATCTCAAAGCTATTATCTCATATAACTTCAATTTGGTGATGTGCAGCATCTCCATTAACCATTTTCTGTGCAACTTCTCAGTTACCACTGCCAATTTCACTAGAAGTATTAGTGGGTTTAAGTATTTCTCTATAAACATAAACCTATGTTTATTAAATTTAATAAACACACACTACATATAAGATGTCGATTTCAAATGGATTTCATTTAAACAAGTCCACGGAACTCTGTGAACTATAGCACAATATAGGTGCCATGAAGACAGTTCTGTAGAGCTGGGTTAACAACGTTGTTAGTGAATCTCTATGAAAGTAGAGACTTAGTTTCTTGATGAATGTTTTAAATATTAAGTTAGTTGGGTTTTGATTAATTCATAAATGATATTAAGACATATCTAAACACCCTATTAAGTCTAACCAAGGCTTATTTTTTAAAAATTAAGAAAGTAAACATAATTAAAATCAGGGTACCCCCAAGAATATCATTTCTAACAGGTCTGGCACATTAAGACTATATTTTAACATGTGTAATCAACTCTTCTATTTTACCTATTGCACAATAAGAAAAAATAACAATAGTCTTTTTAAATTTTTTAATCTAAAATAATTTTTCATACTCTACATTTAATGTCACTTTCTGACCTCTTTGCTAAGAGAAATAACCTTCAAAATTACTAATTATACTCATAAAATATTTCCCATATAGTTAAAAAAATACATTTAAGATAAAAATTAAAAAAATAACATACTTGATTTAAACTTTTCTCTTTCACCTTGAAGCTTACCTAAAGCTTTAGTCTTATCCTACAATTCATTAAAGCAACCTCTGTTATTTAAATTAAAATAGTGTTTTCACAAAAAGTGGCTTAATAAACTGTGGGACCTTAGATAATCTAACCTATATCTAATTCTGTGTCTACTCTCCACCTTCTAAAATATAAAAAAATCAGAAGAAATTTTGTGATTTCGAGTGTTGACAGATGTTTGTGATCAAAGGTGCCCAATAGATAATAGCCAGCTTCAAAGCTAAAAACAAAGGAATATTTTAAGAGGTTAAGTTTATACCTTAGATAGATTTTGGTATTTTATTCCAATTAAAATTAATTTTCTACATTTACAAAAATAAAATTATTCCACATTGTCATATAGACATGGCAAGCTATGTTTCTATACCAGAATTTAAACTTTCGTAATGTAGAGTTAGGCTCAGCTGATAAAGAATCCACCTGCAATGTGTGAGACCTGGGTTCGATCCCAGGGTTGGGAAGACCCGCCGGGAAGGGAAAGAATACCCACTCCAGTATTCTGGCCTGGAGAATTTCATGGACTGAATAGTCACAAAGAGTGGGACATGACTGAGTTATACAGAAAGGTCACAGTATTTACATCAGATAATTTTATGCTATTTGTAAAATAATTCCTGTCATGCTAGTAGACACTGCACTGACCAACTTGGGCTTTGCTACAACAACCAAGTTGTTAGCTTAGGTCCAGTAGCAATCCATCACAAGATGAACTGATTTGGAGCTGAACCTGGGTAGGGGCATGATTCAGAAGATTAATATTGTCAAGATTGTAATAATCTTCAAATTTCCTATAAATAAGGACTATGTATACCATAGATGTGAAGAGCCAACTCATTTGAAAAGGCTCTGATGCTGGGAAAGATTGAAGGCAGGAGGAGAAGGAGGCAACAGAGAATGGGATGGTTGGATGGCATCACTGACTCAGTGTACGTGAGTTTGAGCAAATTCCAGGAGATAGTGAAGGACAGGAAAGCCTGGCATGCTGCAGTCCATGGGGTGGCAAAAAGTTGGACATAACTTAGCAACTAAACAATAGCATAGAAATTATCCTGTATAACATTTGTAGATAGGGATTCTTAAAGACCTGCTTGCATAAAGTAAAAAAAAAATCAAAACAACCTCAGTATATAAACATGTGGACTAGGAGGTTTTCTTGCTTTGTCCCCAGTTGACTTGGAACCCACAACTGAATCCCGGTCAGTTGTCATGATGTCTATTAATAAAAGCGAGTATGTGATCAAGGGTTGATTATACTAGATAGGCATAGTAAATATCTCTGTAATTCTTAGTGATTTCTTCTATAATGGAACTGACCTTTACCAAGATTATACAGTGATATAGTGGAATACTGTCATTATCAGTCAGATCAGATCCGATCAGTCGCTCAGTCGTGTCCGACTCTTTGCGACCCCATGAATTGCAGCACACCAGGCCTCCCTGTCCATGAGTTCTATGATAATACTGGTACTGATTATCAAAATATTTGGAGATCAAATTAAAGTCTTTTAAAACTGTATTCTGATGGAAAATTACTGCCTAAGGAAAAACTGGCTTTAGCTAACCATCAGCTTGTTTCTATTCTAAATATTCCTGTTCAAATTTATCACATGGTATAGATTAAGGAGGGAAATTGAGTAATTAAATAACATAAAATATGAAAATTTATGTAATGGCCCTATAGAATAGATTAATTTTTTTTCAGTCCAGCCTCTACCATACTAGCTCCCTGAAATGTTAAGCAAATGCAAAATGCTGTTCCTTTTACTTTATCAGGTACATAAATGCTATACTAAATGTCAATAACCAAGAAAATATTATCATGTATTTTCCAATAGAAGGCATTCAAGGGCCAGATTTAAATCAGTTAATTCAGGAAAGAATTAACTCTGTTGGTTGGGTTATGCAAACCCCGCATATTTCTAGGAAATACCTGTCTTTAGCCAGGGTCCTTTGCTGGTTCCTGAGATCTAAGCCCTTACAATATTATACAGGATAAGAGTGTTTTATCTGGCAGAGGCCTTTGCAACATTCACTACCATTTGTTTAAATAGTTTATGCTAACAGTATGATTTAGGGTGAAATTCTCTCTTTGTATGTTTGAAACCGTGGGCCAAGTAGTATCAGTTGATCAGAGAGTTTATGCTAGCAATATAATTTATAAGTAATGTCTTTCTTTGCTCTGGGCAGCTGGCATCTGAGCAGCTGAGGCCAGTTATACAGATGCATGCCTGTATGTTTGAATTTCAGTAAAACTCTGGATACTGAGACTTGGGAGTTCATCCTTGGTTGGCAATGATTTACACATATTATAATACATTGTTGCTATGAAAAACAAGTGAAGTCATGCAATTCTAGGACAGGACATTTGGAAGTTTGTGTCTGGTTTCTCCCGGGCATTGTTCTTCACACTCCTCCTGGGCATTGTTCTTCACGCTTCTCCCATTGCTGGAATATATGCGTACCTATATGTGTAATAACCTAGGACGATGAGTATAACAGCTTTTCCGAGTTCTGAGAGTCCTTCTGGTGAATCATTGGTCCCAAAGCTCGTCTTGTGAAACCCCAACTTACAGCTCCTTTCTGATTAATGGCAGCCTCTGATTAATGGCAGCCTCTGATTAATGGCAGAAAACATTGGCTCATATTTACAAAATACATCTGTTCTTTGAGCTTTTGGGAATATAGTATCTAAATTAGAATTACCATCAATTTTGCACTTAAAAGATCAAAGTACAAAGCCATTGTTCTCTAGTAAAATAGATTTCAAAACACATACACACAAACAAGAGAATTAAATGTGTGGACAGCAGGGATTGATATAAATATAAACTTTCAAGGTATGTCAGTATATATTATAGTCAGCATATTTTAAAAGATAATTTGCTGCTGCTGCTAAGTCGCTTCAGTTGTGTCTGACTCTGTGCGACCCCATAGACGGCAGCCCACCAGGCTCCCCCATCCCTGGGGTTCTCCAGGCAAGAACACTGGAGTGTGTTGCCATTTCCTTCTCCAATGTATGAATGTGAGAAGTGAAAGTGAAGTCACTCAGTCGTGTCCGACTCTTAGCAACCCCATGGACTGCAGCCCACCAGGCTCCTCCATCCATGGGATTTTCCAGGCAAGAGTACTGGAGTGGGTGCCATTGCCTTCTCCGAAAAGATAGTTTAGGTCTAGGTTATTTATTTTAAAAAATCTGATTTAAGAAAATATATTACCAGGCCCTCAAGTAGCTCATGAATAATTATTTTTTCAGTATTTCTTATTGCTAATATAATTTATTATTAGAAAAAATATTGTTGACCCTTATAATAAAAATGTTAATTATCCAGTTTAATGCAAAACATATGTCAGGTTCGGAGTTAAATTATTCTCCTCTCTTTTCATCATTTGTTCTAATCCTTGTTGTTGTTCAGTTGCTAAGTTGTATCTGACTGACTCTTTGTAACCCCAAGGACTGCAGCATCCAGGCTTCCCAGTCCTTTACAATCTCCCAAATTTTGCTCTAACTCATGTCCATTGAGTCAGTGATGCCATCCAACCATCTCATTCTCTATTGACCCCTTCTCCTCCTGCCCTCAATCTTCCCAGAATCTGGCTTTTTTCCAATGAGTTGAATCTTCACGTCAAATGGCCAAAGTATCGGAGCTTCAGCATCAGTCCTTCCAATGAATATTTAGGGTTGATTTCCTTTAGAATTGACCGATTTGATCTTCTTGCTGTCCAGGAGACTCTCAAGAGTCTTCTGTAGCACCACAATTTGAATGCATCAATTATTTGATGCCCAGCCTTCTTTATTGTTCAACTCACACATCCATACCTGACTGCTGGAAAAACCATAGCTTTGAATATACAGACTTTTGCCAGCAAAATATCTCTTTTTAATACACTGTTTAGGTTTGTCATAGCTTTTCTTCAAAGGAGCAAGAGTCTTTTAATATCATGGATGCAGTCACCATCCCTAGTGATTCTATCACATACTTTTAGAGGAAATAAAACATTCAATATCTCTCTGAAGGCCATCTCATTAGTAACTTGTAAAGCTGAGCCTGTGATCTGTGTTTATTACACATGTGTGTTTGCACTCAGTATAAGTAAGTATGTGGCTCTTGTGTAGGGTATGTATGAATATAGTCATTCTACACAACCTAAATATTACATCAATCAGAATAGTCTATTCTAAAATTCATCTGAAAATACAGTATCCATTATAAATCCCTTATAAATAACTTTGCATGTTATCCATTATAAATAACTTTGCGTGTCAAATCTGAGAATGAATTTAGTGATTTTTTTAGAAGAAAAAGGATGACAAGTAAGACTATTTGAAAAATATATTTGAGTTCTTAATTCTTGACTACAAGGCAGACCTGTACTGGTATATGTTTTTCAGTTTATGAACATGTGGATACACTTCATGTAGGTAGGATGCACTTTTCTCCATATAAAATAAAGTAGAAAAGGGCTTTGGCTCTCATTAAGGGCATGACTCCTATTTATTTAATTATCTCTATTTATTAACTTGTATATTTGTTGAAATAACATTTATTTGCAAACTATTCTGGATATTTTGGTCACTGGAAATGCACTGGTGAAAAAAAAGTGATATCTGAGTTCTTGAAAATGAGTTTTGTAGAGTATGTAAATATTAATTTATGTAGAAGAGATATCAGTCAAGAGGGAGCATCAAATATTTAAACTGAAAGCAAGGAGCAGGCAGTTTACTTGGAATAGAAAACGCATAAGGAAGTTTTAGTATTTAATAAGCCACCAGACATCTTTCTTTTTGCCATGTCATATATACTAGACTTCATTGCTATCAGTTCAGTTCAGTCGCTCAGTCGTGTCCGACTGTTTGCAACCTCATGGACTGCGGCACGCCAGGGCTGCCTGTCCAACACTACCTCCCAGAGTTTACTCCAACTCATGTCCATTGAGTCGGTGATGCCATCCAACCATCTGATTCTCTGTTGTCCCCTTCTCCTCTGGCCTTTAATCTTTCCCAGCATAGGGGTCTTTTCAAATGAAACAGTTCTTAGCATCAGGTGGCCAAAGTAATGGAATTTCAGCTTCAACATCAGTCCGTCCAATGAACATCCAGGACTAATTTCCTTTAGGATGGATAGGCTGAATCTCCTTGCAGTCCAAGGGACTCTCAAGAGTCTTCTCCAACACCACAGTTCAAAAGCATCAATTCTTCGGCGCTCAGCCTTCTTCACAGTCCAACTCTCACATCCATACATGACCACAGGAAAAACCATAGCCTTGACTAGACAGACCTTTGTGGGCAGACTAATATCTCTGCTTTTTAATATGCTGCTAGGTTGGTCATAACTTTTCTTCCAAGGAGAGAGCGTCTTTTAATTTCATGGCTGCAGTAACCATCTGCAGTGATTTTGGAGCCCCCCCAAATAAAGTCAGTCACTGTTTCCACTGTTTCCCATTTATTTGCCATGAAGTGATGGGACCGGATGCCATGATCTTCGTTTTCTGAATGTTGAGCTTTAAGCCAACTTTTTCACTCTCCTCTTTCACTTTCATCAAGAAGCTCTTGAGTTCTTCTTCACTTTCGGCCAAAAGGATGGTGCTATCTGCATATCTGAGGTTATTAGTATTTCTCCTGGCAACCTAGATTCCAGCTTATGCTTCTTCCAGCCCGGTGTTTCTCAGGATATACTCTGCATATAAATAAATAAGCAGGGTGAAATATACAGCCTTGATGTACTCCTTTTCCTATTTGGAACCAGTATGTTGTTCCATGTCCAGTTCTAAGTGTTTCTTCCTGACCTGCATACAGATTTCTCAAGAGGCAAGTCAGGTGGTCTGGTATTCCCATCTCTTTCAGAATTTTCCACACTTTATTGT
This sequence comes from Bos indicus, assembly GCF_029378745.1. Lineage (NCBI taxonomy): Eukaryota > Metazoa > Chordata > Mammalia > Artiodactyla > Bovidae > Bos > Bos indicus. The sequence continues at coordinate 52,739,225 of NC_091780.1, read as the reverse complement.
GATCCACACAGTCAAAGGCTTTGGCATAGTCAATAAAGCAGAAATAGATGTCTTTTTGGAACTCTCTTGCTTTTTCAGTGATCCAGTGGACGTTGGCAATTTGATTTCTGGTTCCTCTGCCTTTTCTAAAACCAGCTTGAACATCTGGAAGTTCACAGTTCACGTACTGCTGAAGCCTGGCTTGGAGAATTTTAAGCATTACTTTAATAGCCTGAGAGATGAGTGCAATTGTGCAGTAGTTTGAGCACTCTGTAGCATTGCCTTTCTTAGGGATTGGTGTGAAAACTGACCCTTTCCAGTCCTGTGGCCACTGCTGAGTTTTCCAAATTTGCTGGCATATTGAGTGCAGCACTTTCATAGCATCATCTTTCAGGATTTGAAATAGCTCAACTGGGATTCTATCACCTCCACTAGCTTTGTTCATAGTCATGCTTCCTAAGTCCCATTAGACGTCACATTCCAGGATGTCTAGCTCTAGGTGTGTGATCACACCATTGTGATTATCTGGGTTGTGAATATCTTTTCTGTATAGTTTTTCTATGTATTCTTTCCACCTCATCTTAATATCTTCGGCTTCTGTTAGATCCATACCATTAATGTCCTTTATTGAGCCCATCTTTGCATGAAATGTTCCCTTCGTATCGCTAATATTCTTGAAGAGATCTTTAATCTTTCCCATTCTGTTGTTTTCCTCTATTTCTTTGCACTAATCACTGAGGATGGCTTTCTTATCTCTCCTTGCTATATTTTGGAACTCTGCATTCAAATGGTTATTATCTTTCCTTTTCTCCATGCTCTTTGCTTCTCTTCTTTTCTCAGTCATTTGTAAGGACTCCTCAGACAGCCATTTTGCTTTTTTTGCATTTCTTTTTCTTGGTGATGGTCTTGATTCCTGTCTCCTGTACAATGTCACAAACCTCTGTCCATAGTTCATCAGGCACTCTGTCTATCAGATCTAGTCCCTTAAATCTATTTCTCATTTCCACTGTATAATCTTAAGGGATTTGATTTGGGTCATACCTGAATGGTCTAGTGGTTTTCCCTATTTTCTTCAATTTAAGTCTGAATCTGGCAATAAGGAGTTCATGATCTGAGCCACAGTCAGCTCCCGGTCTTGTTTTTGCTGACTGTATAGAGCTTCTCCATCTTTGGCTACAAAGAATATAATCAGTCTGATTTTGGTGTTGACCATCTGGTGATGTCCATGTGTAGAGTCTTCTCTTATGTGTTGGAAGAGGGTGTTTGCTATGACCAGTGCATTCTCTTGGCAGAACTCTGTTAGCCTTTGCCCTGCTTCATTCTGTACTTGGTACCAGGAAGATACCAAGGCCAAATTTGCCTGTTACTCCAGGTGTTTCTTGGGAGAAGGCAATGGCACCCCACTCCAGTACTCTTGCTTGTAAAAGCCCATGGATAGAGGAGCCTGGTGGGCTGCAGTCCATGGGGTCGCTAATAGTCAGACACGACTGAGCGACTTCACTTTCACTTTTCACTTTCATGCATTGGAGAAGGAAATGGCAACCTACTCCAGTGTTCTTGCCTGGAGAATCCCAGGGACGAGGGAGCCTGGTGGGCTGCCGTCTATGGGGTCACACAGAGTCAGACACGACTGAAGCGACTTAGCAGCAGCAGCAGCCAGGTGTTTCTTGACTTCCTACTTTTGCATTCCCGTCCCCTATAATGAAAAGGATATCTTTTTTGGGTGTTAGTTCTAAAAGGTCTTGTAAGTCTTCATAGAACCATTCAACTTCAGCTTCATCAGCATTATTGATCGGGGCATAGACTTGGATTACTGTGTTATTGTATGGTTTGCTTTGGAAACAAACAGAGATCATTCTGTCATTTTTGAGACTGCATCCAAGTACTGCATTTCAGACTCTCTTGTTGACCATGATGGCTATTTCATTTCTTCTTAGGGATTCCTGCCCACAGTAGTAGATATAATGGTCATCTGAGTTAAATTCACCCATTCCAGTCCATTTTAGTTCTCTGATTCCTAAAATGTCATCGTTTACTCTTGCCATCTCCTGATTAATCACTTCCAATTTGCCTTGATTCATGGACCTAACATTCCAGGTTCCTATGCAATATTGCTCTTTACAGCATCGGACCTTGCTTCCATCACTAGTCACATCCACAACTGGGTGTTGTTTTTGCTTTGTCTCCATCTTTTCATTCTTTCTGGAGTTATTTCTCCACTGATCTCCAGTAGCATTTTGGGCACCTGCCAACCAGGGGAGTTCATCTTTCAGTGTCCTATCTTTTTGCCTTTTCATACTGTACATGGAGTTCTCAAGGCAGGAATACTGAAGTGGTTTACCAATTCCCTTCTCCAGTGGACCACATTTTGTCAGAACTCTCCACCGTGACCGATCTGTCTTGGGTGGCCCTACATGGCATGGCTCATAGTTTCATTGATTTAGATAACGCTGTGGTCCATGTGATTAGACTGGCTTATTTTTCTGTGATTGTGGTTTTCAGTCTGTCTGCCCTCTGATGAAGAAGGATAAGAGGCTTATGAAAGCTTCCTGATGGGATAGACTGACTGAGGGGGATACTGGGTCTTGTACTGATGGGTGGGGTTATGCTCAGTACATCTTTATTCCAGTTTTCTGTTGATGGATGGAGCTGGGTTCCCTCCCTGCTATTTACCTGAGGCCAAACTATGTTGCAGGTAATGAAGATAATAATGACCTCCCTCAAAAGATCCCAAAAGATCTCATAGCCATACTGACTTTTAAAATCCAGGAGATTCTTATGAAATATTTTAAACAGGTTAGGTATTATATTAATAATTCAGATTCATTCATTTTCAAGTAAATACTGTCTTCCACATTCTAGAATAAGTGTTAGTTTCTAGAAATAAAAAGATGCAAACCAGGTGTTATTCCCCCAAGTACTATCAACCAGTCTTTATGGATAAGAACTGTTGAGAGATTGAACCTGGAGAATGTCTTTCAGGTCAACTCCAAGGTCAAGTTGCCCACATACATATTTACTAAAGTTTTTTTTTTTTTTTTTTTCTTTTAAAGAAGACATCTCACATGAGACAGGGTGCTCAGGGCTGGTGCACTGGGATAACCCTGAGGGATGGGATGGGGAGGGAGGTGGGATGGGAGTTCAGGATGGCAGGATACATGTACACCCATGGCTGATTCATGTCAATGTATGGCAAAAACCACTACAGTATAGAAAAGTAATTAGCCTCCAATTAAAATAAATTAATTAATTTAATAAAAAATAAAGAAGACATCTCTAATATGCAATGCCATTCAAAGGTAGATTTCCCTTTCTTATTTTTTTGGCCATGCTGTGTGGCTTATGAGATATTAGTTCTCTGATCAGGGATTTAGCCAGGCCCTTGGCAGTGAGAGCACAGTCCTAACCACTGGATTATCAGGGAATTCTCTGGAGTTTCTTTCACTGTATTCTTCCACAAGTTCAGGTTGGCTAATTTGGAATACCTAAAGTAGTGTTTTATAAATTGAATATTAAGAAATTATTCATCTGTCTCTACTTTCCTTGGTCATTGTTTTGCACCAGTGCCTCCTGTTTAACTTAGGATGGTTAAAAAGGTTTTTAAAAATAAAGTATATCTTTTAGTCACGAAAATATATATAATGACTATCTCAAATATTATTTGATAACTGATATGAATTCATGGAGGAAGACAACTCAGGGGTTGTGGCTGTTTCTGATGCTTCCAGTTTCCATTTCGTGGCAAGTAAGTAATGGTTAAAACTTACTTCCAGGCAACTGATGAGTTCTTTACTGCCACACCCCATTAATGAATGGAAATTGAAGACTACCACAGAGGAAGAGAGGCAGACAGGAATATTGTCAGACTCAGCTTTGAAGTCAAAGTTCTAGCTCCAACAATCAAGTTAGCTTATAATTTAAAGTGTCTGGTTAAATAATTACAAGAGAAATGTTTCAACTTACAAAATCTGGACAGAATAATATCTCCTCTTGCTACAGTAATTATAACTGCTATTTAAGGGTTTCTCAAATATATGTCTCCAGATAATTACTTGCAGATATTGCCAAATTCAGAATATAACTGAAATTTGCTTTCTTAAATGGAGTAAAGATGGCTTTATGGTTTGCTTCTCACTTTTATTTTCACAAGGTCCTCAAAATTACGTTCTTCATGGAGATAATGGTTTTTCTAGCTGAATCTTCTATGGATAAAATATGTTTTTTCTGCTTTCACTTAGCAAGGTCCATCTTTAGGAATTATATGACACAGTTTAACCAAATACACTATAGATTATGACAAAAATATTCTTGCCTCTTAACCAAGCTGCATAATTCTTTGAATCCTTTTCATTTTTCCATTATTAGAGATAAGTGCCTTTGTAACTACCTTTTCAGAAAAGGTAATGAACACCTGTGCCTGATCTGAATTGCGAAAAAACTTATTTTCCTCATGAAACATGAAAAGCACAGTGGAATTCTGTTACAATAATAAGGATGAGTAGTTTAGATGAATCTTTTTATTTTAGTGGTCAGTACAGGCCAGTAGCCACCCCCTCCCCAAATGCTTAGTTTTACTGATTCAAGCATTTCCAAAAGATAAAATTGTTCTCTTTCCAAGGAAAATATATTATGTAGGGTATGCACTTACTAGAAACGTTATTATGAACTGTAATTAGGAGTCTCAACACCTGTAACAACAAAGTAGCTCTCAAAAGTTTTTAAATTATTAAGGTTTTGTCACAGAAACTGAAAATTTTTCATTTTTCAAGATCTAAACTAGCCAGCTATTTGTCTAAGACTATAACATTTGGGAGAAAGAATCCCACACTTGAATTTAAGTAATTGCCAGCAAAGCACTTGTTATCCTTGGAAAGTATATTATCTGCAACAGTATGTAGAATTATGTGCAGTTGTTTCAAGGAAAGAGTTTTTAAAGTTCGTTCAAAATAATAATTTCAGAGTAATGAATGTTTCTTGAACTAAATTAGCCATTCCAAGAGGTTGGAGAACAAACAAGTGGAATGAAGAGATGGACAGTATATTCTGCTAAAGAACTTGTCCTTCAAGGAAGGAAAGTAGATGTTCTTTAGTCGGTAACTCAACTAGCCATAGCTTATGAATATTACCCATATACTGAGATGGAAAAATAGGTGTCCAGTCAGTCAGTCATGCCCGACTCTTTGTGACCCCATGGACTGCACAGCACACCAGGCTTCCCTGTCCTTCACTGTCTCATGGGGTTTGCTCAAACTCATGTCCACTGAGTCGAGAATGCCATCCAACCATCTCATCCTCTGTCATCCCCCTATCCTCCTGTCTTTAATTTTTCCCAGAATCATGGTCTTTTCTAATGAGTTGGCTCTTGGCATCAAGTGGCCAAAGTTTTGTAGCTTCAGTTTCAGCATCAGTGTTCCCAGTGAGTATTCAGGATGATTTCCTTTAATATTGACCAGTTTGATCTCCTTGCTGTCCAAGGGACTCTCAAGAGTCTTCTCCAGCATCACAGTTTGAAAGCATCAATTCTTTGGCACTCAGCTTTATTTATGGTCCAACTCTCACATCTGTACATGACTACTGGAAAAACCATAGCTTTGACTATATGAAGCTTTGTCAGCAAAGTGATATCTCTGCTTTTTAATACACTGTCTAAGTTTGTCATAGCTTTTCTTTGACAAAGAATAAAAGCAAGTATCTTTTAATTGCATGGCTACAGTCATTGTTTCCCCATCTATTTGCCATGTAGTGATGGGACTGAATGCCATGATGTTAGTTTTTTGAATGTTGAGTTTGAGGCCAGATTTTTCACTCTCCTCTTTCACCTTCATCAAGAGGCTCTTTTGTTCCTCTTCACTTTCTGTCATTAGAGTGGTGCCATCTCCATATCTGAAGTTATTGATATTTCTTTTTTATATAAACTTATTTATTTTAATTGGAGGCTAATTACATTACAATATTGTATTGGTTTTGCCATACATCAACATGAATCCACCACGGGTATACACGTGTTTCCCATCCTGAACCTCCCTCCCACCTGCCTCCCCATACCATCCCTCTGGCTCATCGCAGTGCACCAGCCTGTATCATGCATCGAACCTGGACTGGCGATTTCTCCCGTCAATCTTTATTCCAGCTTGAATTTAATCTAGCATGGCATTTCACATGATGCACTCTGCAAATAAGTTAAATAAGCAGGGCAACAATATACAACCTTGAAGTACTACTTTCCCAGTTTTGAACAAGTTCATTGTTCCTTGTCTGGTTCTAACTGTTGCTTCTTGACCTATATACAGGATTCTCAGGAGACAGGTAAGGTGGTCTGGTATTCCCTTCTCTTTGAGAAAAAGTAATAGATGAGCTCAAAATACAGTCATCAAATTAAAATCTTTCTGTACTATATAAAAAAAATTACCACTTTATTGCTGAGAAGTGTGTGTGTGTGTGTGTGTGTGTGTAGTTGCTCAGTCATGTCAGACTCTATGCAACCCTGTGGACTGTAGCCTACCAGGCTCCTCTGTCCCTAGGTTTCTCCAGGCAAGAATACTGGAGTGGGTGGCCATTTCCTTCTCCAGGGGATCTTCCCGACCTAGGGATCAAACCTGGGTCTCCCGCATCACAGGCAGATGCTTTACCCTCTGAGCCACCAGGGAAGCCTGCTGATAAGACAAAATACTAAAAGATGTAAATAAATTAAGGATACAAAGGTCATTTGATTGGAGGTTTTAATCTTCAGCACACTCATTTAGGGCCTTAAATATTAGGGATACAAGAACTAAAGTTTGAATTTAGTGAGGTTGGTGCTAATTGTGCCAAAAGCTTGGAGGGGATAATGATAATGCACAATTATAAAATAATTGTTTTAATGTAGCAATGGTAAGATCATGAGGTGACACATGCTGTTGTTGAGTAAATGAAAATCATATGCTGCAAAGTATTTGGGAGTTAAAACACAAATGATAGGGATACCGCCTAGTAAAAATATTAATTGAACATTCTTATTGTAAGTAACTCAAAAGATGGACACAAATTTTGATTTATCCATTCTATTAGTGGACCTTAGTGTCAAATTTTAAGTCCTTCATTTTTGTAGAGGTGTTTGGGTGGGCATATGCTTTTATTCCTTTTTCTATTTTTTGGAAAAAATTAGGAATAGAGTGGATGGGTTGTATAACAGGGAAAATTTTAAGATATTCCCTTGTTGGTATGTAGATCTTCCCTGATAGCTCAGTTGGTAAAGAATCTGCCTGCAATGCAGAAGACATATGTGTTGACAAGGTATATTTCAACATTGCTGTAGTCTTCTGAGTTCTAGTTCATGCATGAGCACTAAGTCGCTTCAGTCATGCCTGACTCTGTGACTCAATGGACTGTAGCTCATCAGGCTTCTCTGTTCATGGATTCTCCAGGCCAAGAATACTGGAGCCAGTTGCTATATCCTCCTCCAGGGGGTCTTCTTGACCCAGGGATCAAACCTGTGTCTTAAGTCTCCTGCTTTGGCAGGCAAGTTCTTTACTGCTAGCACCACCTGGGAAGCCCAGGTTCTAGTAGGCTTCTTTTATAGATTCCTTGGAAGTTTCTACATAGAGGATAATGCCTATCTCTCACCTCTCGAGACCAACAGGCAAGTTTGTCAATGTCCTTCTTTTGGCAATGATGGAAAGGCAAGAGAACAAAAAGCAACTCACCAGCTTGCACCAAGGACCATTTATGTGAGTGAGACTGTCTTGGACGCTCAGTTTTAGTTAATATGTCAAAAAATGGCTCAGCTTAGCCAAGCCCAAATTCCAACCCATAGAATCCTAAGAAAATAATAATAGTCTTTCTTTTAAGCCACAGAATTTTGGGGATTGTATATTTTAAAGTAATTGATAAGTAAGTCATAGACCAATTCAAACTATATAAACTATAGATACTTTAGAAAACATATGCATACCATCATTTCTAGATTTAAATCAAAATTAATGTATCTTTTTATATTATAAAATCTGTTCCATTGATTTGACACTAAATAAATATCAGAAATATTATTTCTATTTAAATATCACATTTCTGATATATTTTTAAAAACTCACTATTTTATCCTGTAGCTAAGTGATTTTGTCTCATAGAAATTATTAATGCTTTTCTCATTTACATTTTGTTGCTTAATTTAGTGGAATCATTCAAGTGCATTATAAGTTATTGTTAATTTAAGCAGATTCTCTGTCCTGGTTGAATTTTCAGTCTTGGTTCTGTAAGGGTTAGAATCTGGACCCCTCAAAACCTTAAAGCCTTCAACAAGAATAAAAGCAAAGTACTAGGCTGAGTGCACAGGTAATCGTGCTGCTGCTGCTTCTGCTAAGTCGCTTCAGTCCTGTCTGACTCTGTGCGACCCCATGGACCGCAGCCTACCAGGCTTCTCCGTCCATGGGATTTTCCAGGCAAGAGTACTGGAGTTGGGTGCCGTTGCCTTCTCCAGGTAATTGCACTAGATGCTTTTTATTGCAGAGATCACAGAGAAATTCAGCCAGGGAAGTGAAGTTTGAAACTCACAACTGTTTGAAGGCCAGTTAGGCATGTCTCGGTCCAGTTGTCATTCTGTGTGCGGTATGTCTTACTGACCCACTTCTGCCTTTGGTGCAATCAGGCAGTTTTCCAGTGGGCTCAGTTTTGATGTTAAAGGTTAAACTGATTTGAAATTATCTGTGACCCTCAAATACAAAGTTGTAAAGCCACTTCTGTTAAGGTGAAGAAGATACAATAACTTTGAAATGGCACAGGATTTATAATAACTGATATAAAAAATTTCTAAAAATCTCTGGCATCTTAAATATCATCATCATGCCCTAGTTTTGAATCATATTGTAAATATACAGAACATAATATATACTGTATATAATATAATACAATATATTTATTAGATTTAAAATATATAAAGAGGAAACTAAAGTTATAAAACCATGCCATAGGATAAATTGTTATGTCACCTTCATAAGGCTAAAATTTTTAAAAATATGTATTTTACTTGCAAAATTCTTAAGAAATTTTTGGAAAACAAATTATTGATACAAGTTAGTTGAATAATTCAAAATACAAAATTAGATATCATCCTTCATTTAGGAAAAGATGAGACTATTTAAAGACCCAGGTGGCTCAGTGGTAAAGAATCTGCCTACATGCAGGAGATGCACGAGACACTGGTTTAATCCCAGGATTGGGAAGGTCTCCTGGAAAAGGGCATGGCAACCCACTCCAGTATTCTTGCCTGGAGAATCCCATGGACAGAGGAGCCTGGTGGGCTACAGTCCTTTGGGTCACAAAGAGTTGGACATGACTGAAGTGACTGAACACACACACGTATCATTATCACAACATGAGAAAGAATTAGTATGTTAAAAAGTTAAAGAAATTTAAAGCTTCTAATGTTACACATTTTGAAGTTGTAAAAAACTATGAATGTGACAATTAAATTAGCATGTTAACTTATTTAGTAAAATCAATAAAAGATACATTTATAATAAAGTATCAAAAGCAGTGACATAAGTCCATAAGATTCAAGTATCTACTCCAAATATTTGGTAGACTATGACCTCATGCGAAGATTTGACTCATTGGAAAGGACTCATACTGGGAGGGATTGAGGGCAAGAGGAGAAGGGGACGACAGAGGATGAGATGGCTGGATGGCATCACCAACTCGATGGAGGTGAGTTTGAGTCATCTCCGGGAGTTGGTGATGGACAGGGAGGCCTGGCGTGCTGTGATTCATGGGGTTGCAAAAGAGTCAGGCACGGCTGAGCGACTGATCTGATCTGATCTGATTCTCCTTAATAAATTTTAAAAATTAAAAAATCTTCCAATCACTTTTCTCAAGCCACCAAAGTGCTTAATGAAAATATGCCGACCAGATGTGGTAGGATTTTGTTGTCAAAATTTTTTTTTTAAATGTGATGATATAAAATTTGCAAACTTATTTTTAATTCTTAAAAAATGTAAATATCCATTAATTCTGTCACCTGAGTTACATTTCTAATGGTAAAAATTGTGATTCTTAACATTTTGATTAGAGATAATTGGGGATCCCCAAGATCCTTTTAAGTTCTGTGTAAGATAAGTACTATTTTCATAATAATACTTAGTTGTAACTTACCTTTTTAATCTTTTTATATTCTGTATGTCCCTTCATGAATGTACCGAGTACAGAAAGCTTACTGACATGCTTTCTGATTCCACATTTTATTAACCCTTAAAAATACTAACACTTGTGAGCTTTAGTGTACTATTAAATTAGAATTTCCATAATTATCTGAAAAGTTTGTTAAACTTTTTCCCAATATCTCTGTGGATACAGAATTTTTTAATATACCTCAACCAAAACAGCATATTATGACAAATGAGAAACAAGAACAGATATAACAATCCAGATGCCTTACAATAAAACATTAAAAAAAAAAATACCTACTTGGATCTGCTGGTTCTTAGCTTAAATATGTGGGATCTAATTCCCTAACCAGGAATCAAACCTGGGCCCCCTGCATTGGGAGCATGTAGTTTTAGCCATCGGACCACCAGGGAAGTCTCTAAAAGATATCTTTTAAAATTTCAGAAATGTGAAACAATGGCACTGTCACAGTTTTTTGCTTTGAAATAGTATATTTTTTTTAAAATATATGCTGTTTATGTTAAGGTATCTGCCTGCATATGGGAAACTTGCATTCAATCCCTGGAGAAGGGAATGGCAACCCACTCCAGTCTTCTTTCCTGGAGAATGCCATGGATAGAGGCTACAGTCCATGGGATCAAAGAGTCAGACACAGCTGAGCAACTAACACTTTCACACTTTCACGGTGTTAATGTGTATATCCTTAATAATGTCTTTTTTGACAAAAATAATATAGACTTTGGTAGATAATTCCAACCGAAATCTGAAGAATAAATGACACTTGTGCTCCTTTAATATGTAGTAAGACTTGCTCTCCTTTAAGTCTTTCATGCTGTAGAAAAATAGGACAGTGAGCACATTAGTGACAACAAACTTCAAATTTGATTATCTGCTGTGTTAAGAGTATTTCTTGTACAATATCTGTAAACATTTTACATGACTGACAATTTTTATTGTTAGTGCTTGACATAATGTCACTTAACTTGTCAGAAGTGATCTCCTCTACAACAGACATTTGTAATGAAGGTAATAACAAGAACTGTGGTGGTTGTAAAATAGAGGTTTGACATTAAGTTACTTTGCTGAGCTTTCGATTATTCAATTTCAATAGTAGAAGTTGAAAGATTTTACAGTTTTTAAGGCATAAAACATTTAGCTGTATGCACAGGAATCCACTCAACAATGAGTAGTTCTGAAAAATATTCAGAAGAGCAGCAGTGCCTATTATATATTTTTTAAGTGTGAAGAGAAGTTATTTTTAGAAACAGTAAACTATAAGACACAAAATGTGTTCCAAAAAAAAATCCAATTTAAGGAAAGTTAAGCTAGCAAGAGCCAAATTATTTGTAGGTTGTTAAAAAATGGACCTGTTGTGCTCAATTATAACCTCAACATAAGCATAAGTACTTTTCTGAACAACAATAAAGAGTTTTAAATTCTACCTTGTCTTTTGCTTTTGAAATTAACTCAATCATGTTGCATGTTTATTGAAACTCTTTCAGGTGAACATCTGAGTTCAGTACCTGCAAATCTAACTCTTTTGGCAAAATAGCAGGAGACAAGGATATAGAAATAAACAATCACCTTTCAAAACCTGCTGAGAAGAAATGCATAGATCATATATCTGCCACTAATCCTCAATCCCTTCTTTGTTACAAACTGCAAACACAGCTTCCTCTTGAGAAGTATTAGGCCTTAGTAAAAAAAAAAAAAAAAAAAGTCGCATATTTTTCCCTGAAGATATCCAAAATACTATAGTCCTATGAACAGCTTTTGATGTTGTAATCAAAATAACCTATCTTACATGTGAATATTATCTTTTATTCCATTTTCAAATTAAACCATCATATGACACTTGCACACCCTACACTTATAACTTAAGATTTAAATATTGCTATATTTAACTCATCCTACTGCACTCCAGAAACAATATTTTTGGTTAAAAATAAATGGATGACTTGTGCCTTAAATAATTACTTGAAAAGCAATTGCAGGTGCTTTATGCCACGATACACAAAAGATAAACCAGTCTTTTGAATACTTGAGAGGTAATTTTATTTAATTAAAACTTGAAAACCTATTGGTCTGTAAGTCTTTAGCTTATTCTTATCCTCAAGAATCAACACCCAAATGCAAGATTTATTTTAATTTTTGTTTTTATTTTGTTGTGCTAGGTTGTAGTTGAGGCATATGGGACCTTGAGCCATTGCAGCATGTGGGACCTTTTTGTTGTGGCCTGAAACTCTTAGTTGCAGCATATGGGATCTAGTTCCTTGACCTGGAGTTAACCCTGGTGCCCTGCCTTGGGAACATGGGGTCTTAGGTACTGGACCACCACAGAAGTCCTGCAAGATTTATTTTAAAAGAAATACTATTTTCTAATAGTGTGAGAAACTGCAAACATAAGGAAAATACATTGTGATTAATTGATGGAAATTTTTTTAAAAGTAGATATAAACTCTTAATCTTAAAAGAATATATAAAACATTTAGCAACATGACATTGTTTTTCAATTCTTCTATTCCTTGAATTCATGTAAATAATACCTCCCAATAAAAGCAGAGAAAATCCATAACAGCACTTGTTTTTAACAAAAAATAATAATCATGTATGTCACATAAATTCAAGAAATGTAACATCAGTATGTCAGTGACAGACTAGACTGAATCTAGTTACCAAGGTCCAGAGTAGTGTTCTTAAGAAATGTTCTAATTTTGAAAGAGATAAGTAAAAGATTATTATTATATTCTTGCAACCCCAACAAAACTCTTTAGGCTAAAAGAGGCCAAGAAAACATGGGCATCAATTTTTCTTGAGAGTTTGTTCAAAATTATAGATCAAGTTTCTGAAAAGTTTCAGCTTGTGGCATATAGAGCTATTAATAATTTGAATTCAGCCCTCCACTGCACAACACTTTCCCAAGGGCATCCTTTGTCTCTTTTGGGAAGAAGATTGCTTCCCTACCCACTACAAGTGCTAAAACATACAAAGTACACTTTAGAGCAAAACTATCTGACCTATCCATATTAGAACCAGTAAATAAGTTTAGATTAAAGCATTTCATAGGTAAAAAATCAATATAAGAAAAATTTGAATCAACTGTATAATACCTGTATTTTAAATATGCTGTACTTGAAACATAGCCTATATACATAAAAGTTAACATAAAATAGCATGAATTATTGAAGAAATCTGTTATTACAGTGGGAGATTTAAATGGAATTTTCATTAATTGACAGATAAAACAGATAATAACTAGCAAAATAGTATTGAACAGCACAGTAACATATGATATAGAAAACCTGTAAAGAATTCCACTTTCAATAATTGTTCCTTATTTGCAAGCACATATGGGACATATGCATGTAGTAGTTATGATGCAAATCTCAGCAATTTCATTGACGATTTATTATGCATATTGTATTCTTTAGCTACAATGTAATTAAATTGGAAGTTAGTTTTCAAATAATGAATTAAAAGCCAATATATTTGTAACTTAAAAATACTTAATTGAATTATATAATCTTGAATCATTAAATAATTTATCAGATATGAATTATAAATTTATATTTAAAGCATTTTAAATCAAGCATACATGAAGGACTAATCAAAATTTATCATATATCATACAAGTACAGTTTCAGTTTCACATTCATAGTACTAAAAGGCACTTGAAAAGCAGGTAAAAAATATTTTGATCTGGCAGCAGTTTCTAACACAAAAAATGTTAAGTGACTAAAGATTAAGCTTGAAGTAAATTGAAGGAAGGCTTTAGCAAATATAAAGCAGAAATAAATGAAATATGGAAAGAGGAAACAAAAGATTTGTTCTTTGAAAGCTATCAAAATAGTTTTTGATTTAAAAAAAAAAACATACTATTACAATCAGGCAAACAAGCAAAAAAGATCTTTGGTTAATTAGGAATGAAGAGAACTGATCTCATAAATCATATCTTCAACACATTAATTTAGGAGACCCTGAAAACATTTCCATTTAAAATCAAGAAGCTGACAAGATGATTTTTACCACTAAATTTATTATCATTGTTTTGAAAGTCATAGTGATATAATAAGAAAAGGAAAATATAAAAATATTAAGAAGATGGAAGTAAAACGTGCATTATTTGCACACCATGTGATTATATAGGAAAAAGATACACTTAAAAGCTAAAATTAATCAGTATACAAAAGATCTCAATGTATGGAGTCTATTGCATTTCTATACAATAGAATTATTAGCTCTCAAATATTAGAGTTGCAATTTTAAAATGTCACATTTTACTATTGCAAAAAATCTATGTGCAAAAGATCTATATTGTAAAAAATATATCTATATCCCAGGCCCCTCTGACTATGAGATTCTCTAGACAAGAATACTGGAGAGTGTTGCCATTCTGTTCTTCCCAAATATATAGTATATGGAATTACACAAAAAAATTATAAGAAGTTACACAATAGGCATTTACTTAACTGTAAATCTTATTAAGTCTATAATTATTAAGTCTATAAAAATTATGGCAAACCATAATTTGCCAATAAATCACTTGTAATAAGAGCATCAGACTCAAATTTAACAGGTGAGCTGTTATAACCTTTCAAGGAACATGTATATCACTGCATAAACAATTAGGATTTTGTAGACATAAAACATCAATACATAAAATCTCATGTCCTGCTAAAACTAAAACACAAATTAATAAAATGTTATGTGAATTATGTTTCAAAAAGTGAAAAAAACTCCAAAAACTATAAGAACCTGAATTATCTCTGTTGGAAACAAGGGGAAAGACATCTCCTCTGTTTACTATGAACTTCCCCAGAGGCTCAGTGGTAAAAGAAATCACTTCTAATGCAGAAGATAAAAGAGATGCAGGTTGATCCTGGGTGGAGAATATCCCGTGGAGTAGGAAATGGCAACCCTCTCCAGTATTATTGCCTGTAATAATCTATGAATATACGAGCGTGGCCGGCTACAGTCCATGGGTTGCAAAGAGTTGGATATATGAGCATTCATGCATGCACATGTCCCTTTACTTATAGCATTTATTAAGAAAATTAATTGTATCTTTTTGTTCTGTTCATTGGAAATGTGTGTATATCTCAAGGATCTGAAAGTCATCACTTTGAAATGTAGTCATCATGGAAACAGTGCTCTATCTCCCTCTTTCTCTAGAAGGGTAAGAGCCAAAATTTGTTGGCATCTAGCTCCAAGATGCCAGAGAAGGCAATGGCACCCCACTCCGGTACTCTTGCCTGGAAAATCCCATGGACGGAGGAGCCTGGTAGGCTGCAGTCCATGGGGTCGCTAAGAGTCGAACACGACTGAGCAACTTCACTTTCACTTTTTACTTTCATGCATTGGAGGAGGAAATGGCAACCCACTCCAGTGTTCTTGCCTGGAGAATCCCAGGGACGGTAGAGTCTGGTGGGCTGCGGTCTATGGGATCGCACAGAGTCGGACACAACTGAAGCGACTTAGCAGCAGCAGCAAGAGCTCCAAGATGCAAACATCCCTCCTTCCTAAGGGTGCATGCATGCATGCATGCTAAGTCGCTTCAGTTATGTCTGACTCTGTGTGACCCCATGGAGAGCAGCCCACCAGGCTCCTCCGTCCACAGCATTCTCTAGGCAAGAATACTGGAGTGGGTCGCCATTTCCTTCTCCATCCCTAAGGATATGAGAAGCTTATTTTTTATTTGAATAAATACCATTAGCTAACACAGAAGTGAAGTGAAATGAAGTGGAGTCTCTCAATTGTGTTCGACTCTTTGCGCCCCTGTGGACTGTAGCCTACCAGGCTTCTCCGTCCATGGGATTCTCCAGGCAAGAATACTGGAGTGGGTTATCATTTCCTTCGCCAGGGGATCTTCCCGACCCAGGGATCGAACCCAGGTCTCCCTCATTGGAGGCAGACGCTATAACCTCTGAGCCACCAGGGAAGTCCAGCTAACACAGAAAACGACTCCAAAAACCAAGTGAATTTAGGATGGTCTATGTCTGACAAATAGATCGTGTGGTCAAGTCCTATTATTTGAGGACTAGGTACTGTTTATTATTGAGAACATGTGTGAGGTGTGTTATATTTGCTTGCTTACATAAAGAAGGTGAGATTTCTTTCAGTCTTTGCAGTCCCTTTAGTAGATTATTTGTGATGCAGCCCACATTGTGGTTTAATGCTTATTCATTAATAAAATTATTTTCTTTCACATCTCTACTTGAGTGGAGAGGTTTTCTGGTTTGGAGGGAGACTGTAATTATGTTTCCCCAACAATTCTGATGATGAAGACTGTCTGGCAGCTATTGATCAAGGCTAGTGAAAGATCTATGGCCACACCAGTCGGTTCAGAGACCTTCCCTCCATTATAGCAAGTTCCCCTTCTGGCTCTCCACTCTGTTGGCATACTAGCTGTAGTAACCACCCTTTCCAAATTCAAGATTTTATTATTGAATAAGCTTGGGTAATTTGGCCCTAAAATCCCATCAGAAACACCACATAGTTGGAAAATATGAGAAGCTAGTAATGGTACCTTCAGGTATTACTCTTAAAAAGCCAATATATGTCTGTCATATTTAAAATGAGTATATGGCAATTCAGTCTTGCACTAGCCAAGGGATTTTTTTTTTTAATTTTGATGAATTAATATTTTGTTGTATTACTTTGGCAGTCCTCATCTCAAGCAAATATATTACTGGCATTTATAGGATGGTTATCATTCTAAGAAAAATGATTTGGGATAAACAGGAGTAAAGATTAAGGAAAATAGAAGAGGAAATATAAGAATTAATGGTGCTGTCCCTTTCACAGAACGTTCCTCCTCTTTTCTTTGCTGTCTCTGCTTCTCCTGCATTTCTTTACCCCTCCCTGCTTCAGTCTGACTCCTGGGGAAGGGGAGGTGATGGTCTTTTAGTTGGTGGTTGCCTTCACTTGCGTATTTTCATGTGAAAAGTGTGGAGGACACAGCTTTAGTTCCTAATGATTTATGTGCCCTGTGTGAGGACACAGGTTTCTGTTCCTGGGGGCTTAGCCCGAAGTTCAAACATTAGACCACCTTCCACCTTCTAGAGTCTCTTCTTATCCACACACCATGTAGCTCGGAAAAGAGATCTAATCAGGGACTAAAGATAACTTGGATAACTGTGGCCCCTATGAAGGCAACAGGATGGAGAGTTGTTACTCTCCATATCTGTAAAAAAATCAATCAAACAAGGCATTAATCTGATAAATGTAAACACAGAAAGAGAGAAAAAAGTGCTGTATAACTTAATTTTGTTGTTGTTTTGTTGCAGTGCTAGGAAAACCAGCTCTCTTTGGATCCCCAGCAAAACTATTGCCCTGAGAAGCTACCCAGGCCTAAAGGTACCTCTGTTTCTATCTATGTGAATTAAAGTTAATTGAGCTTAATATGAAATATTGACATAATATCTGGGTTAGCATTGTTGAGAATTAATAAGATAATGTATGCAAATCTCCTGATATATTTTTGGCACTTAGCAGGCATTTATTTAATGATAGATCTTATTAAGGTTATAATTATCATAATCATAATTTGCCAATGAATCACTTATAATAAGAGCATCAGACTCAACATTTAATAAGTGAGCTGCTTTAATCTTTTAAGGAACATATACATCACTGACATAAACAATTAAGTTATCTTTTATTGTGGAAATAAAACACTAATAAATCAAGTCTAATATCCAGCTAAAATTAAAATATACCACAATGATTTTTTTTTAATTTCAGAGATGCTAGTGGGGCCCGATAATTTACTGAGATATTAATTTGTGTTGTATTCTCCTTTGTACTGTCCGTACCCCATTGAAGTGGGTAGAGACACTGTGAGTCTTCGTGCCCCTTCCTTTGTTTTGCAGGCTAAGTAAGAGAAGCAGGTATACAACTGTGTTCCTGATTTTGGGGTTCTAGATACTTAATGTTCCTGAGGGTATTTTGCTGATAGAGAAGAGAAACAGGTGAATGGCTTTTAAACTTGTGAAAAAAGGAGGGAAGCTCCCCTAAGATCCTAATTGATGCTAACATGAAAGGTATGCTGTGACTGATGTTCTTGAGACAGCAGGATGAGAGTTCATAAATATTGCGGGCAGTGTCTGAGTGTGAACCTTAAGGAAACAGGAGCTTGGACTCCATGGCTCCAACTCTTAGAACTGAAAAATCCAAGTCCTTATGATCTGGAAAGTTAGCTTACAGAAATGATGACACAATCAAGAAAAAAATTACACTTTGTTCAGTTTGTAATCACTGCTTAAGACTCCTTGATTCTTCTGTAAAGAGTCTCAATAATGACTGAGTGATTTTCCTAACAGGCTGTACAGGTTCTGAGCCATGTTTAATCTGACTGAAAAATATAGATTTATTTGATGTGTTATCTCTTGCATAATAATTGTTGGGTGTAAAGTTCACATAAAAGAGAGTTTAGTATTTTATTTTTTCTGGCAATCCACTCTTTTTAAAATTTATTTTGCTGAAGTACGGTTGCTATTAATGTTGCATTAATTTCTGCTGTACAGAAAAATGACTCATTTACATATATACACATACATATGTTTATTTTTAATTTCCTTTCCTATTATGGCTTAACACAGGATATTGAATATAGTCCCCTGTGCTATACAGTATGACCTCATTGTTTATCCATTCTGTATTTAACAGTTCTCATCTGGCAATTCACTCATTTTCTTTCAGCTTTTAATTTTATATTGGAGTATATTTGATTAGCTGTGTTGTGTTAGTTTCAGGTGTGATTCAGCAAAGTGATTCAGGTACATACATGTATCTGTTCTTTTTCAAATTCTTTTCCCATTCAAGTTGTAACATAATATTGAGCAGAGTTCCCTGTGCTATACAGTAGGTCCTTGTTGGTTATCCATTTTAAATATAGCAGTGTGTACATGTCAGTCCCAAACTCCCTAACTGTTCCTCCTCCCCACCTTACCCCCAGTAGTTTAGTATTTTAATGTAACCATCTATCAACTAAAGATAACAAAGTACCAAAATAACCTTAAGTGTTGCATAAAACAAATTTGACATTTCTTCTTACTACTTATGATACTTTTTGTCTCTCTCAGTTAGACAAATCATGGCACTTCCATCTTAATCCTCCTATTTAACTGTAAATATAAGGAGCCCAACAGCTCAGCCAGGTTCTATGAAGAGCCCTCACTCTGTGCTATGTGAGTCACATATTATAGGAAATTGAAGACCTATATTAAAGACCATCTGGGCCTGTGGGTATAACTTTTCCTCGGTCCAAAATGGGAGATAACATGGACTTGTCCTTTGATGCCACTGCCTTCTTTCCTGCAACATCTTTAAAAGCCTATATTTAAAGTATTTGGTTTAAAAATTGATTCAATTGAATTAAACATCAAGGGGGAGACAGAAGAAAGAAGATAGGTAAAGTATAAAATCCTCAAACTAACCTGAGATATATTCTGCAACAAAGATGTCATGCTGACGGGCTGGTTGATTAGAACAGACATTTTGAGTTCAGTGATCCAGCAGCCCTTAGGAATCCTGGGAGAGAGCTGCCAATTCTGAGAAATACATTTTTTTTTTCTGTTTGGTTTTACTGATTAGTTGAAACAGTATTGCCGAGGCCCAAATTTCAGTCACATCTTTATTGTTGCTCTGCCATTATAACGCTTCTAAGGTGTGTCTCTTCCCAGTCTTATCACTGATGCTTACCTCCTCATAGTGTCATGTGAGGAGGGACCACAGAAGCACCAGATTTCCGCTTTAAGAAAACCCTGGGGCTTCCTGAACAGCTGCTTCTCAAAGCTGTTGATTTGCAGTATAAAAATTGATCCAAATGGTTTGTTCTCCATCTGTCTCGTGGCCTGCTCTTGCTCCTCCAATTAGGAGGTGCTAGTTAGCTCTGCTGGTAGCTCTTCTTTTGCTGTTTTCTCAATAAGCGGAATTGCATGTTGAAGGTATTGCCTCTGATCAGTCTAGCCCCTCTGCATTTGACCAGGGGAACACATAATCAACAATAATAACAACATAAATTTCTAATCTATACAATGTACATCATCCTTATTCTCATTTTTGGACATAAGAGTATCTAGAAGCTTTAAAAAAAAATTTCAGTGCACATGTGGATGGAGCATAAAACAGATCCCTGAGTGACCCATGTACAAAAGTAGGCATTACATCTATTCCTGTCAACATACATAATAACTTAAAACAATATTTTAACTAGGTGATCCCTGATCACTTTAGTCAGGACTATGTCATTCTTCAGATAAACATCAGCTCTGAAAGAGTTTTCCTGAGAGCCTTACTTCTGTTTTCTACAATTTACATTCATTCCATAGACAGAGAATGTTGAATTGCTGAATGAATTGATTAATAAATAAATTCACCAATAATCTGTGGAAATGGAAGAGTTAGAAAATGGTAAATAGGATGAAAAACTTGTGTAAAGGAAACCATTACACTTTATGCCACCAGAAGCTTCTTTTAAGTAATGAAGGAAATAAAGTAGGGATGGGAAACAAAAATATTTTTTAAATAACCTTGTGGCATAAACTAATTTTTTCATGTAAATGTATATAACATTTTAAATAGTCATCCTGATATATCATTGATTTTATATTAAGTGGAAGATTTTAGGTTATAAGGTGGAAAAACTGCCTGGCAATGTTCACAGTCAACTCTTTGCAATGCTAATTTATTCCAGAAAGCTCAAGCTGAAGAGGATTAATGCTGGTGTCCATATATAACTGCATTTCAAGAAACAGTGACTATTGTACAGTAGGTACAAAGCTGAGTCAGCATCTTCCAGTTCTGACTGATAATTTTTTTTTTTTAATCCTGTTTATCTTCTCCCCTTGGAGCAGCTGAGGGATACATACACTTTTTATTAGGTAGAAAAGCAGTAATGGCTTTCTTAGTATCTGAGCTCAGCAGCAAAGAAGTCTGCAATTATAGCAAAAAGAAAAGAAAAAAAAAAAAAAAAACAAAGCTTGCCCCAGTTTTACTTAGAAGCCTGCAACTCGTGTTCATTTTTTCATGGAAAGAGACAGTGAACTGTATCCTCTATATGCAGTCTCTTGAGAAGGAATGATAAATCTGGCAGATACAATAGGCCAGCAGGAAAGTTAAGAGACCAGGAATTATAAGTAGCTAATTATGAGTATTCACTAGTTGATTTCACAGACTCTCTCTTAAAAGAAGTGAGTTATTATAGAATTATATTTCATCTAGCTCAATTTTTGTCCTTATTCATGAAATTTTTTATTCTACAAACTGAGTCACGGATGCACAAAAACAAAGATTAGAAAAAAGATACATGTATTTTTCTTCTAACTAGAATTTTTGACCTGTAAAATATATAATGTGGCATGATTATTCTCAAAAGATTGGATTTTAGCACAACTGTATCAGTTGAAGCATGGATAGTAAACAGTGATGGTTTAAATTATTATATAATATTAGAATGAAATCTGACCATTTCCAGTCCTGTGGCCACTGTTGAGTTTTCCAAATTAGCTGGCATATTGAGTGCAGCACTTTCACAGCATCATCTTTTAGGATTTGAAATAGCTCAGCTGGAATTCCATCACCTCCACTAACTTAGTTCATAGCAATGCTTCCTAATCCCACTTGACTTCACACTCCAGGGTATCTGGCTCTAGGTGAGTGACCACACCAGCGTGGTTTTCCGGCTCATTAAAACTTTCTATATAGTTCTTCTGTGTATTCTTGCCACCTCTTCTTAATATTTTCTGCTTCTGTTAGGTCCATACAGTTTCTGTCCTTTATTGTACCCATCATTGCATGAAATGTTCCTTTGGTATCTCTAATTTTCTTTAAGAGGTCTCTAGATTCTCCCATTCCATTATTTTCCTCTGTTTCTTTGAATTGTTCACTTAAGAAGTCTGTCTTATCGCTCCTTGCTATTTTTTGTAAGTCTGCATTTAGATGGATATATCTTTCCTTTTCTCCTTTCCCTTTCACTTCTCTTCTTTTCACAGCTATTTATAAGGCCTCCTCAGACAATCATTTTGGCTTCTTGCAGTTCTTTTTCTTGGGGATGGTTTTGATCACTGCCTCCTCTACAATGTTACAAACTTCTGTCCATAGTTCTCCAGGCACTCTATCAGATCTAATCCCTTAAATCTATTTCTGACTTCCACTGTATAATATTAAGGGATTTGATTTAGGTCATACCTGAATGGTGTAGTAATTTCCCCCACTTTCTTCAATTGAAGCTGAATTTTCCAATAAGGATTTCATGATCCGAGCCACAATCAACTCCTCATCTTGTTTTTGCTCTCTGTATAGAGTTTTTCCATCTTTGGCTGGAAAGAATATAATCAATCTGATTTCAAGACTGACTATTTGGTGATGCCCATGTGTAGAACTGTCTCCTGTGTTGTTGGAAGAGGGTGTTTACCAGTGCATTCTCTTGACAAAATCCCATTAGCCTTTGTCCTGCTTCATTTTGTCTTCCAAGGCCAACCTTGCCTGTTACTCCAGGTATCTCTTTTCTGACTGCTTTTGCATTCTAGTCCCCTGTGATGAGAAGGACGTCTCTTTTTAGTGTTAGTTCTAGAAGGTCTTTTAGGTCTTTATAGAACCATTTGACTTCATCTTCTTTGACATTAGTGGTTGGGACATCAACTTGGATGACTGTGATATTGACAGTTTGCCTTGGAAACAAACCAAGACCTTTCTGTTGATTTTGAGATTGCTCCCAAGTACTGCCTTTTGGACTTGTTCATTGACTATGATAGTTACTTCATTTCTTCTAAGTGATTCTTGACCACAGCAGTAGACATAATTTGTTGTTCACTCACTCAGTTGTTTCTGACTCGTTGTGACCCCATGGACTGCAACATGCACGGCGTCCCTGTCCTTTAGCATCTCCTGGAGCTTGCTCAAACTTATGTCCATTGAGTCGGTGATTCCATCCGACCACCTTGTCCTCTGTCTCCCCCTTCTCCTCCTGCCTTCAATCTTTCCCAGAACCAGGGTCTTTTCTAATGAATTGGCTCTTCCTATCAGACGGACAAAGTATTGGAGCTTCAACTTCAGCATCAGTCCTTCCAATGAATATTCAGGGTTGATTTTCCTTTAGATTGACTAGTTTGATCTCCTTGCAGTCAAGGGACTCTCAAGAGTCTTCTCTAACACCACCATTTGAAAAGATCAATTCTTTGGCCCTCAGCCTTCTTTATGGTACAAATCTCACATGGATATGTGGCTATTAGAAAAACCATAGCTTTGACTATACAGACCTTTGTTGACAAAGTAATGTCTCTGCTTTTTAATATGCTGTCTAGGTTTGTCATTGCTTTTCTTCTAAGAAGCAAGCATCTTTAAATTTCATGACTGCAGTCACCATCTGTAGTGATTTTAGAGCCTAAGAAAATAAAGTCTGTCACTGTTTTCATAGTTTCCCCATCTATTTGCAATGAAGTGATGGGACAGGATACCATGATCTTGGTTTTTTGAATGTTGAGTTTTAAGCCAGCTTTTTCACTTTCCTCTTTCACCTTCATCTGCGTCATCTGAATTAAATTTGCCCTTTCCCATCCATTTTAGTTCACTGATTCCTAAAATGTCGATGTTCACTCTTCCACTTGCTATCTGGTCACTTCCAATTTACCTCGACTTATGCAACTAACATTTCAGGTTCCCATGCAATATTGTTCTTTACAGCATCCATCTTTAGTTTCTCCACCAGACATATCCACAACTGGGTGTCGTTTCTGCTTTGGCTCAGCCTCTTCATTCCTTCTAGATCTATTTCTCCACTTTTCTTCAGTAGCATATTTGACACCTACTGATATGGGGGGGGGGCTCATTTCCTATATATATATATATATTTATATATTATCTTTATAAATTATATATATATATATATGTCAGTCTCTAAGTAACCTACATAAATGTATGTCTGACAAATAAGATGTTGGAAATATTTACCTTTGTAAAGTATTTAATGCTGCTTTATTTTTAAAGTTAAGATTAGTTGTATTTAATTTAGGGTGTCTATAGTTCATTGTTTGTTTTCATGTTTTAAGGAAAGTGCATCTGTGATTGGTGTAGTGTACTTTCAGATAGTTCAATTCCACTCAGTGTTTCAAAATTAATCGTATTGGTAATAAGTATGTAAATAAATTACTAGCACAAAGTCCTCTTGAAATATATATGTATATATATATATATATATATATACACACATACACACACACACACACTGAATGTGCTTTGCATGTATCTCACAATAGACATTATAAGCAGGCATATTTTGTGTGGTAAAACAAAAGCAATTTTTCTATGCATATATTTATAAGCTATGAATTTTTCAACTATAATTTAATTATAAATTAATAATATTAGAAATGTTTTAGCTGTAAAACAATTTGCAAATTATGATATAAAATATGAGAGGCAGTCCAGGCTATATAGTTGCTCAAACATGTCAGCAGGAATCTGAGCAACTTCCAGCTTTCTGTTCTTCCCAGTCTCAGTGTTTTGGCTATAGACTTTATACCAGTTGCAAGATGATTATCATATCTCTAGATGCATCTCTTCCCATTAGCATCCCAAGTATGAAGAAGAAGAGGTCAAAGGTTTGGTCTTTGGTTTGTTGCTGTTTTCTCTATGAGACTTTATTAGGGTCCTTTAACCATTCTTTCCCTCTCTTTTACCATATTTGAGTCACATGGTAGCCCCTAGTTGGAGGATGCCAGGCAAAGACACATCTGGCCAAAGGGAAGGCAATTGATATAACTGGCTTGGCTTGACTATGGTTATTTTGGAAACTTGGGAATATTGTTGACCTATAAATCTGTTGACTCTAATAGAAAGAAGTGGAAAAGTGGGGAAGGATAACTGCAGGTCAGTCAGTATATTTTGTGTACAACAGAAATATGAGAATAAGAAACATATAATTTTTATTTGATTTTGAGCTTTTATATTAAATATTCTTTAGTGAAATGTAAGATTGCAAAACTGAGTCTGACATTGTCATTGAGTATTCTAAGATATTACATTTTATTTATTTAGTGACTTTATTATTAGATTTTATAGATTCTATAATTTTGTTCCATTTAAAGTTATTACAAAATAATGGCTATATTTCCCTGTTCTTTACAACATGTAATTATTGCTTACCTATTTTGTATATAGTGTGTTGTATCTCTGCATCCCACACTCCTCTCTTCCCCTCCCATTCTTCTGTCTTCAAACTGGTATCCACTAGTTTGTTTTCTACATCTCTGAGTCTGTTTCTGTTATATACAGTCATTTATTCTGTTTTTAGATTCCATGAAGAAGTGATAATATACAGTATTTTTCTTTATCTGACATTTCACTAAGCATAATACTTTCTGTTGTTTGTTGTTTGCTGAGTCATGCCTAACTCTTTGTGACCCCACAAACTGTAGCCCACCAGACTCCTCTCTAAGTTAATATTGTTGCAAGTGGCATAATTTAGTTATTTTTTATGGCTGAGTAATATTCCATTGTATTTATATATGCCACTATTCTGTATGGTGACTCAGATGGTAAAGAATCTGCCTGCAATGCAGGAGATCCAGATTTGATCCCTTGAAGAAGGGAATGGCAACCCACTCCAGTATTCTTGTCTGGAGAATCCCATGGACAGAGGACCCTGGAAGGCTACAGTCCATTGGATTGCAAAGTGTCAGATATAACTGAGTGACTAACTTTCATGTTTATCTTCTTTATCTATTTATCCTTTTAGGGACAGTTGAGTTGTTTCTCGGAGAAGGCAATGGCACCCCACTCCAGTACTCTTGCCTGGAAAATCCCATGGATGGAGGAACCTGGTAGGCTGCAGTCCATGGGGTCGCTAAGAGTCAGACACGACTGAGTGACTTCACTTTCACTTTTTACTTTCATGCATTGGAGAAGGAAATGGCAACCCACTCCAGTGTTCTTGCCTGGAGAATCCCAGGGACAGGGGAGCCTGATGGGCTGCCGTCTATGGGGTCTCACAGAGTCAGACACGACTGAAGCGACTTAGCAGCAGCAGCAGCAGCAGAGTTGTTTCTATGTCTTGGTTATTGTAAATGATGCTGCTATGGACATTGGGGTACATGCGTCGTTAGTGTTTTCTTTCTTTTTTTTTTTTTTGACATGAACCTGGAAGTGGAATTACTAGATCATGTAGAAGTTCTTTCTTTCGCTTTTTGAAGACTCTCCATAATGTTTTCCATAGTGATTGCAACAACTTACATTTCCACCAACAGTGTACAAGGGCTCTCTTTTCTCCTTGTTCTCACTAACATTTGTTATTTGTAGATAGGCATTGGAAAAGTGTGAGATAATGTCTCATCGTGGTTATGATTTGCACTTGTCTAATGATTAGCAATGTTGAATATTTTTTCATATCTTCTGACTATCTGTATGTCTTCTATGAAATATGTCTGTTTAGGTCTCCCATTCATTTTCTAATCAGATTTTTTTTTGCATTGAGCTGTATGAGCTATAAATATATTTTTTGGATATTAACCCCTTATTGGTTATCTCATTTTCAATATTTACCATTCCATAGACTGTATTTTCATTTTAAGACATTATATTCTGCAGTACTATACACAAATCCCTTCAAGTTCTTTAATGGGTTATAATATTAATAGAAAACACATCATTCCTCAGTTATTATTTCAAAAAGCAAATAATTTTTAAAGTAATACTTTTTCAAATACTTGACTAAAAAATAGGCTGACTACATTTATATTAAAAATTTACTTATCTCTTAACTATGATTTTGTATAATAAATATATATTTTAAAGTCAGGTGAAAGAGGTTAAGTCTTGGTTTATTTAAAATTACTTTTTTCTGGTGCTAAATAAGTTTAGTCAGCAATACTCTCTCTGTGGGTAGATAAAATAATGAATATTTCACTCAAATATAATGCTGAAATTTTCACTGGCTTTCAAAAAGCATCAAATTTTGGCTTAAAGCCCAGATGTTTCTTAAGATTCTAGCCAGTAAAATCTGTTTGAAATTGTGAGGCAGGATGGAGGGTAAGGAAGTAACCAAAGTGCTTGATATTATAAACTTTGTAATTTGGCTGATAAATCCATTACTTGTAGTTATGTGTAGCACCTATGATGGTTTTCAAATTATTTAATTATGACAATTAATAATAAAAAGTACATAATCTCTAAGAGAAAAATGTTTTAAAAACAGGTTCGATGAAGTAGGTAAGTAGATAATTTGCAAAATTTTAAGTCCTTCATCTCAGTCTCATTAATAGTCACAGAAAGACCTCTGGTAAATAATAGACTCTTGAGATAATGAGGTTCTTTACTTCAGGACAATAGAGCACCATTGGGGTTACTCTTTTAAGCCTTATTTTCTATTTGGATTAGTTTATCTCTGATAATTTCAAGTCTCCCTTGGGATCAGGAGAGGAAGCTTAACTGAGGATAATAACTGTAGAATAGAATATGGCTAAGTGGTCCTAGAAGGGATAGACCTACTCAAAAGTTTTACTAAACTTTATACCTATACAACTGGGCCCTGAAGCTTCTGCATATGGCCAAGTAATGAGACTCAGTAGAAGCATTTTTTTTTTTTTTTTTCACTTTCCTAATGCGCCTGCTGCTGCTAAGTCACTTCAGTCATGTCCGACTCTGTGAAACCCCATAGATGACAGCCCACCAGGCTATGCCATTCCTGGGATTCTCCAGGCAAGAACACTGGAGTGGGTTGCCGTTTCCTTCTCCAATGCATGAAAGTGAAAAGTCAAAGTGAAGTCGCTCAGTCGTGTCTGACTCTTAGTGACCCCATGGACTGCAGCCTACCAGGCTCTTCCATCCATGGGATTTTCCAGGCAAGAGTACTGGAGTGGGTTGCCATTGCCTTCTCCTCCTAATGCCCCTAAATTTCCCTATAAGTGTGTTGAAGGAAGGCCAGTCTTTCCAGGCCTGCTTCTTGAGAAACTTATATGCAGGTCAGGAAGCAATAGTTAGAACTGGACATGAAACAACAGACTGGTTCCAAATAGGAAAAGGAGTGTATCAAGGCTATATATTGTCACCCTGCTTATTTAACTTATATGCAGAGTACATCATGAGAAATGCTGGGCTGGAAGAAGCACAAGCTGGAATCAAGATTTCTGGGAGAAATATCAATAACCTCAGATATGCAGATGACACCACCCTTATGGTAGAAAGTGAAGAGGAACTAAAAAGCCTCTTGATGAAAGTGAAAGAGGAGAATGAAAAAGTTGGCTTAAAGCTCAACATTCACAAAATGAAAATCATGGAATCCGGTCCTATCACTTCATGGAAAATAATGGGGAAACAGTGTTAGACTTTATTTTTGGGGGCTCCAAAATCACTGCAGATGGTGACGGCAGCCATGAAATTAAAAGACACTTACTCCTTGGAAGGAAAGTTATGACCAACCTAGATAGCATATTCAAAAGCAGAGACATTACTTTGCCCACAAAGGTCCGTCTAGTCAAGGCTATGGTTTTTCCAGTGGTCATGTATGAGTGTGAGAGTTGGACTGTGAAGAAAGCTGAGCACTGAAGAATTGATGCTTTTGAACTGTGGTGTTGAAAAAGACTCTTGAGAGTCCCTTGAACTGCAAGGAGTTCCAACCAGTCCATCCTAAATGAGATCAGTCCTTGGTGTTCTTTGGAAGGAATGATGCTAAAGCTGAAACTCCAGTACTTTGGCCACCTCATGCAAAGAATTTACTCATTGGAAAAGACTCTGATGCTGGGAGGGATTGGGGGCAGGAGGAAAAAGGGACGATAGAGGATGAGATGGCTGGATGGCATCACCGCCTCAAGTTTGAGGACGAGTTTGAG
The DNA here is from genome assembly GCF_029378745.1 of Bos indicus. Taxonomy (NCBI): domain Eukaryota; kingdom Metazoa; phylum Chordata; class Mammalia; order Artiodactyla; family Bovidae; genus Bos; species Bos indicus. Next base: position 52,710,285 of record NC_091780.1, on the reverse strand, counting down.
TGAACTCCGGGAGATGGTGATGGATAGGGAGGCCTGGCGTGCTGCGATTCATGGGGTCGCAAAGAGTCAGACACCACAGAGCGACTGAACTGAACTGAACTGAATTGAGTCTTTCCAGGTGGCACAGTGGTAAACAATCTGCCTGCCAATGCAGAAGATTCTGGTTTGATCTCTTGGTTCGGAAGATCCCCTGGAGAAGAAAAGAGCAACCCACTCCAGTATTCTTGCCTGGAAAATTTCATGTACATGTTCAAGGTAAAAAGTATTGTGTAAATATCTCAGAGGAAGTTACCATGAAATACAAAACATCATCAAAAGGTGTAAAAGAAAAGACGTTTCACAAGGTAAATCAAAGCTATAGATCATAGAATCTTTCCTCTGGCTGTTGTCATATTTTCACTCTGCTTAACTCTTGTCTATTTATCCTAGTAAAATAGGAGCATCTTAATATGAATTTATATGAAAATACAAGAATTAGTTGATGTTTTCTTTTACACAAAATGAAATAACTCAAACTTGGGGTACATTATTGTTTAACTGTTTAGACCTGTTTCTTTCCCTGTGAGATGAAAATTTCTTTCAGAATATGTGGATCAGATAATGAAATTCTTCCAGAAGTAATACGTGACTAATAGCTCACATTAATGACCTTTATGGATGGAATTGTCAGTTGAAAACAATTCACTTATTTTTTTTATCAAGAATTGAAGGCCATAAGGTTTTTTTCACTGCTGCTGCTGCTAATTTGCATCAGTCATGTCCGACTCTGTGGGACCCCATAGACGGCAACCCACCAGGCCCCGCTGTCCCTGGGATTCTCCAGGCAAGAACACTGGAGTGGGTTGCCATTTCCTTCTCCAATGCATGAAAGTGAAAAGTGATAGTGAAGTTGCTCAGTCGTGTCTGACTCTTCTCGACCCCACGGACTGCAGCCTACCAGGCTCCTCCGTCCATGGGATTTTCCAGGCAAGAGTACTAGAGTGGGGTGCCATTGCCTTCTCCTTTTTTTGCTAGTAGCTTTAAATCCTTCGAGTGACTGTATTCATCAGGGTCAAGTCAGGAATAGAAACCATGCCAGTTATTTTTGGAGATAATTTAAGGTAAAGAATTATTAATACATATGTCACAACATAACGATGAACCTTGGCAACATTATGCTACATAAAATAGCCAGATATAAAAGGACAAATATTGGATGATTCCACTTATATGTTGTATCTAGAATAGTCAACTTCATAGGCACAGAAAGTAATACGGTGGTCTTTAAGCAGTGAAGGAAGTGGAGGATGGAGAGGTATTGTTTTTTGTTTGGGTTTATTTTTTATTTTTTTACTATTATTTATTGTATAGATTGAAATCTAATGTTGCTATTAGAACCAACTGCCTTTGTTGGTATGAACAAACATTGTTGGGGTAACCCTAGTAATAGCAGTAGGAAAGAGTAGAGCCAGTTCCTTTCTGCTTGAGCCCAACGGGGAGCCATTTGGCCAAAGAGAAATGCAGTTTGCAGAATCCTAGGCCCAACAATCAACAAGTAGAGTATACAGTAATAGGCAGGGAGATGAGAGACCAAATATTAATAACTGTTGCAGTCACCTTTGAGTTGCTGTAGATTCTAGCACAGTATCATGGACCAGAATCATATCATTAGAATCACAGTATCATATCATTAAATATTGTATTAATGAATAAACAAATCCTTATTGTATGCCCATACTCTTTTCTTGATCTTTTGATGTAACATTATGAATACTGAGGTCTGTGATTTTCAAGAGTTTGTATAGATTTTATTTTAAAAGTTGCTTATGTTTATAAGTTTTAAGTGACACATGGTTTGTATAATTAAAAATATTTTTAAACTACTGTCCATAGGCTTAGAACATGACTGATTCTTTCCATTTTATTTCTGGTAAATATTCCAGAGTTTCTAATTCCTGCACAAACATTATCACCATCTCGTTATCAAGACATTAAAGACACCTGTGAGCACTTTGCAGCGTGGGCAACAAATGATCTTTTTAACAATACATTTTAATGGAGAGTTTACTGCTGATTAAAACCACCTTTCAAACATCCTGCAAATAAGAAAAACTGACGGAAATGCAATGAGGCCAAGGTTAAAGGTGAACTAAGACTTTTATCAATTATGTCAGTTTAATGGTTAAAATGCATGAAAGTGATGAGACATTCATTCAATAATGAGTTTATATTCTGTTCACTCATGCAGCTATTCTTCATCTTCTAATGATATGCTATATTGAAAATAATTATAAAAGACAAAAGATAGTTTTAGAGATGAAAATAAAGCAAACAGGTAGCTTTCATTGTGTAGCCCAGATCCATAAGCGTGAGGAAAAACAATCTTCTTAGGAATGTCGGCAATCTTTGCTTTCTGGTTCCTGCTTTCCCGAACAATTATAAATACTGCTATTTTGTTTTATGTGTTATTGATTTTTATATTTACAGTTTAGACAGTAAGTGCTATGTAATTATCAGAATGGAACAAATACAAAATATCTTAGAAAGGCATTAAAATATCAAAAATGCATTAGTTAATGCAATTGAATGATTCAATTCCATACACAGACATGACTACATGTTGCAGAACACATATTAGTTCCCGCATCAGAGACTAAAATATCTTATGTTCAAATCCCGACTAAGTCCTCTGGGTCAGTGGCACAACTTAGTTAAGGTCAGATTCCAATAGTCCCATCAAGAACCACTTTTAATTATTCTTACAGCAGCATTTCTTTCTTTCAGGCACTCTTGTCCCCTTCTCATTAGGTTTCACTGATTGGTAATAACTTCACTCATCAGGAATTGTTGACTGCACATCTGGATCAATCAAAGGTCAAACTCACAGAGATAACTTTCTTAGTGTAATATTCCCCTAATAGTTTGGTTTCAAACTTGGATAGATTCTATTCCTATAACTGTACTTTTCAGTCCTTTGAAGTTCATCAGAATCATGGAGTCTTGCCAGAAGTATATTATAATTTCAGTAAATTGAGGATTTGGGAGTTTGTATCTTACCTAACTTCACTGAATTTATTCATATAACATAATTAATAATGATTTGCTACTTGTAGTTTAAGCAAGAGGCACTTAATGAGCCCTTAATATATCTAGGTGCTCAGATTCTATATGGAATATCTTATTTAATATTGATAATATCCAGTGATGAAACTGTTATTCTGTTTATATGAAACAACTAAAGGTTAAAGATCTAAGGAGTGAGTATTATTCAGCCTTAAAAAAAGCAAATTCTGGATAAAGAAGATGCAGTCTGTATATACAATATAATAATACTTGGCCACAAAATGAATGAAATAATGCCATTTTCAGTAACGGGGATTCAGCTAGAGATTATCATACTAAGTGAAGTAAGTCAGAAAAACAAACAGCATGTGATACAACTTATATGTAATCTAAATATGACACAAATGAATGTATCTATGAAACAGTCATGGACATAGAAAAGAGACTTGTGGTTGCCAAGAGGGAGAGGGTTGAGAGAAGGATAGGGTGGAAGGATGGGGTTAACAGATGTAAACTATTACACATAGAATGGATAAACAATAATGTTCTGCTATGTAGCAGAGGGAACTATGTTCAATATAGTGTGATAAACCATAATGGAAAAGAAAGTTAAAAGAAGAATGTATATTTATATATATAATGAATCACTTGCTGTACAGCAGAAATTAACACAACATTATAAACCTACTATACTTCAATAAAAAATAAATGTTAAAAAAATCTAAAAACAAAAGAAAATTCTGTCATATGCAGCAATATGGATGGCACTGGGATAGTGCTAAAATGAAATCAGCTAGTCCTCTAGGGATAATTACTGCATTATTACACTTATATGAAGTACATTCTAATAGCAAAAATTGTCAGGCGGGGCAAAAAATTAAACTATGTCACCTGTAGGTGCTTAATTTTAGAGTTAGGTTGAAAAGATTGAAACTTAAAATATAGATAAAAGGTATAAGTAGCACTCGTAAGTGAGCTAAAATTATTGTGGTAAAATCAAAATACTTAAAGAAAAAATAATGCTAGAAGAAATGATGGACATTTTATAAAAATAAATGTCAGTTTTTAATGAAAATAACACAATTATAAATGCATACAGCAAAAACCAGGTTCCCTATACAAAAACCAAATACTAACAGAATTAAAGAGAAAAATAAATAACTTAAAAATAATGATCAGAAACTTCAATTAACCAATCAATATTGTATAGAAAAATTAGGCAGGAAAATAATTTATATATAGTGAAAGTTTCTACATGTTTGTAACTAGTATATATAAATACACTTTAAAGTATTTTATTAAAAAATGTTACTATAATCTAATATTATAATTAACTTTATAATTATACATAGTCATATTTAGATAATAATCATTCAGTTCAGTTCATTTCCGTCACTCAGTCCTGTCTGACTCTTTGAGACCCCATGAATCGCACTACCCGGGCCTCACTGTCCATCACACCTCCCGGAGTTGACCCAAACTTGTGTCCATCGAGTTGGTGATGCCATCCAGCCGTCTCATCCTCTGTCGTCCCCCTTCTCCTCCTGCCCCCAAGCCCTCCCAGCATCAGGGTCTTGTCCAATAAGTCAACTCTTCCAATGAGGTGGCCAAAGTACTGGAGTTTCAGCTTCAGCATCATTCCTTCCAAAGAACACCCAGGACTGATCTCCTTTAGAATGGACTGATTGGATCTCCTTGCAGTCCAAGGGACTCTCAAGAGGCTTCTCCAACACCACAGTTCAAAAGCATCAATTCTTCAGTGCTCAGCTTTCTTCACAGTCCAACTTTCACATCCATACATGACCACTGGAAAAACCATAGCCTTGACTAGACGGACCTTTGTTGACAAAGTAATGTCTCTGCTTTTTAATATGCTGTCTAGGTTGGTCATAACTTTCTTTCCAAGGAGCAAGCGTCTTTTAATTTCATGGCTGAAGTCAACATCTGCAGTGATTTTGGAGCCCCCAAAAATAAAGTCTGACACTGTTTCCATTGTCTCCCCATCTATTTCCCATGAAGTGATGGGACCAGATGCCATAATCTTAAGTTTTCTGAATGTTGTTTTAGGCCAACTTTTTCACTCTCCTCTTTCACTTTCATCAAGATTCTTTTTAGTTCCTCTTCACTTTCTGCCATAAGGGTGGTGTCATCTGCATATCTGAGGTTATTGATATTTCTCCTGGCAATCTTGATTCCAGCTTGTGCTTCTTCCAGCCCAGCTTTTCTCATGATGTACTCTGCATATAAGTTAAATAAGCAGGGTGACAATATGCAGCCTTGACGTACTCCTTTTCCTATTTGGAACCAGTCTGTTGTTCCATGTCCAGTTCTAACTGTTGCTTCCTGACCTGCATATAGGTTTCTCAAGAGGCAAGTCAGGTGGACTGGTATTCCCATTTCTTTCAGAATTTTCCACAGTTTATTGTGATCCACACAGTCAAAGGCTTTGGCATAGTCAATAAAGCAGAAATAGATGTTTTTCTGGAACTCTGTTGCTTTTATGATGATCCAGCAGATGTTGGCAATTTGACCTCTGGTTCCTCTGCCTTTTCTAAAACCAGCTTGAATATCTGAAATTTCATGGTTCCTGTTTTGCTGAAGCCTGGCTTGGAGAATTTTGAGCATTACTTTACTAGCGTGTGAGATGAGTACAGTTGTGCAGTTGTTTGAGCATTCTTTGGCATTACCTTTCCTTGGGATTGGAATGAAAACTGACCTTTTCCAGTCCTGTGGCCACTGCTGAGTTTTCCAAATTTGCTGGCATATTGAGTGCAGCACTTTCAGAGCATCACCTTTCAGGATTTGAAATAGCTCAACTGGAGTTCCATCACATCCACAGCTTAGTTCAAGTGATGCTTTCTAAGGCACACTTGACTTCACAGTCTAGGATGTCTGGCTCTAGGTGAGTGATCACACCATCGTGATTATCTTGGTCTTGAAGATCTTTTTTGTACAGTTTTTGTACAGTTCTTCTGTGTATTCTTGCCACCTCTTCTTAATATCTTCTCTATTAGATAATTTCTAATCTAATATTTAAAATTACATAATTTTTTCTTTGTAATATTTATACATTTTTATTTTTTTACATTAATAGTTGGTATCTGTAATAAAATGCTGGACAGAAATTGTTCCAAACACAAAGAGAAAACTTTTAAACTTTCAGCAATAAGTAACTATTTTAAGAATTTATAGTTATGATTTTTATCAAATATTCTATATCACTGCATAAATATTTTCTATTTTAAAATTAACAATATCCTGAATTAATTGATTTTTAATATTAAATTAGTTTTCATTCCTAAAATGCAATGCACAATCTGATCATGGTATACTATGTTGTTATGTATTACTGTCACGACCTTATTTGAGATTTATATTTTTCAGTAAGATTGGCTTGCAATTTTCTTTTCTCATTATCTCCTTACTTGGTTTTTCTAGCTCACTATTTGGTTGTGCATCAGTTTATAGGTGCTTTGCTACTGCTGCTGCTAAGTCGCTTCACTTGTGTCCGACTCTGTGCGACCCTATAGACGGCAGCCCACTAGGTTCCTCTGTCCCTGGGATTCTCCAGGCAAGAATACTAGAGTGGGTTGCCATTTCCTTCTCCAGTGCATGAAAGTGAAAAGTCAAAGTGAAGTTGCTCAGTTGTGTCCGACTCTTAGCGACCTCATGGACTGCGGCCCACCAGGCTCTCCCGTCCCAGGGATTCTCCAGGCAAGAACACTGGAGTGGGTTGCCATTTCCTCCTCCAATGCATGAAAGTGAAAAGTGAAAGTGAAGTTGTTCAGTCGTGCCCGACTCTTAGTGACCCCATGGACTGCAGCCTACCAGGCTCCTCTGTCCATGGGATTTTCCAGGCAAGAGTACTGGAGTGGGGTGCTATTGCCTACTCTGATAGATGCCTTAAGTAAGACAATTAGCTTAATATTAGATTAAGCCTTTTATTTCTAAGTTATTTCTTTGTCTCTATAAAGGTACTTTACTATAAATGCTTTATATTAGGAAAACAAACTCCCACTTGTTTTTAGCTAGTTATGGCATAGCTTATTTTTAATGATTTTCTTTCATTTAAAAAAAAAAATTCTTGGATTTCATATGTCTTTTCTAAAGACCTTATTATTAAGTTTGTTGGTTTTATGCAATCTAAATTTTCTTCTTTATCTGGAACACTCAGTCTAAATTTATATTTACCTTAGTTGCTCTTTTATTGGGTCATACTTAAGTGCTTTCTACATTTTTGCCTGTTCTTTTGTTCATTTTCTCTTTCCTTTTTGCCTTTTTTAGAAGGATGAATTATGCTTTTTTATCATCACCCTTATATAATAGTATGAAAGTTATGATATAGATTTCTTATTTCTGTTCTTTTAGTGTTTATTCCTTTCTGGTCGCCAATTGACATTTCAAATCATGACTGGAAACACTGCAGATGGTATCTGTTCTGTCAGCTTGGGTTCGAAAGCAGGGCATGTAGATAGGAGCACCCAGCCTACTTATAATGATTGTATTGTGTATGAGAAAAACTTGGTTCTTATAAGCCACTAAGACTTTTCTTTATAATTATTGCAATATAACTTGGTATATCCTGATACATAAATTATTATCAGTGGTAAATATTATCATATAAAAATTAAAGGTGTGTATGTATGTGTAACTTGGAAGTAAATTATTGTAGTGGGCTGGAAAGATGATAATCCTATTTATATAGTAACCTATTATTTAGTCAACATGTGTCTGTGGAAACATGGAATCATATCAAATATATACTGCACTTGTAGCTCTTGGGGAAAAATTTGGAAGTAAAACACATGACTGAGACTTGATTTCTGTGGACATATTTGGTAAAGTAATACAAGAAATAAATCTATCTATCAGAAAATAATTGGCTAGTTTGAAAGCAAACCTGAAACAGACTAGAAGAGGTCTACAAATTTGGCAATTTGCAGGTGTGGAATCACCATCGCTTCTAATCCCAAATATTAAAGTCAAATTGGAAAAATTACTTTCAGTAATAATTGCCAATTAAACTCAGCGTTATATCAAGGACCAAGTGAAGTATATAATGGCTACAGCCTATAGTTATAATCACTAAACCTATAAAAGTTTCTCAGAGTTAAGTAATTAATGATGTGTCATTAGATAAAACGACTTCACTTAGAACAAAGGACTTAATGGAAAGGAATGTCTTTCCTACTAAAGTCTGATAAAATAATCATAATTAAGAGATAGTCATATTGGAAGAATAACAGAAATATGAAAAGATGTAACTATATTTGACACTTGTGGTTTGTGGTTTAGTCACTCAGCCATGTCCAACTCTTGTGACCCTATGGACTGTAGCCTGCCAGGCTCCTCTTTCCATGGGATTCTCCAGGCAAGAATACTAGTGTGGGTTGCCATTTTCTCCTCAAGGGGATCTTCCTAACCCAGGAATAGAACCCGAGTTTCCTGCATTACAGGAAGACTCTTTACCAACTGAGCTATACTTAACTGTAAGGACCAAAACTATAAAATTTTTAGAAAAAACTAGATTTTTGGTTACGCAACAGTACGATACCAATAGTACAAGTAACAAAAAAACAATTCTTAAGAGTTTTAAAAATTATAATTTCTTATATTTCAAAACATCAGTTCAGTTCAGTTGCTTAGTTGTGTCCAACTCTTTGTGACCCCATGGACTGCAGCAGGCCAGGCTTTTCTGTCCATCAGCCATGACATCACCCAGATTGTAACTCTGGGTGCAGCTATGAGTGTGTGTGTGTGTGTGTGTGTGTGTGTGTGTGTGTGAGTCACTCAATCTTATCCAACTCTTTGTGACCCCATGGGCTATAGATAACCATGCTCCTCTGTCCATGGAATTCTCCAGGCAAAAAGACTGGACTGGGTAACCATTCCTTTCTCCAGCCTTTCCTTTCCCAACCCAGGGATTGAACCCAGCTCTCTCACATTGTGGGCAGATTCTTTACGATCTGAGCCACCAGGGCAGCTATGAGCATGTACCTAGATCAAGTGGGCACAAAGATAAGTACTTTAGATTTTTACTGACAAAATAATAATCAGCTTGTACTAAAAGATACAGTGACTTCAAACTTTTGAGAGGCAATCTTCCACAGGTTTGTTCTGTTTTATAGTTTTGTGAAGTGGGGTTCTGATTGTTCCTTGTGTCAGAATATTTTTTCAGGAATTTTTGTATAGAACATAACTTTGAAAAAGAGAGTGATTCCCTTTGTAGTGAAGGGCAGATATACTTACAGTGAGGAAAAATAGAGATAATATCTCCCTACAAGACACAGGTTGAGCATGCTTCCTTACCTTTTAAAGGAGATGGAGTGCACTAAACTTAGAAGTCTTCACCTGAAGCACAGTATGGTTCATATGCAGTGTCATCTGGCCTTTGCCTTGTCACCATGTGAGAATTGGGGCTCAGTGAACTGGAACAAAACAGGCTGAAAATCTGGCTATCACTACTTCCATACATAATAAGTTATTTTTCATCTCTGACTCAAGAGTCTCATATATTCTACCAGAATCCATGTTTCTTGCATGAAGGATAAAATTTACTCTTTACATTTCATGACAAAAACAGCCCTTATGCATGAAATAGATTGAGAAAACTCCAACCAGTCAGTATCAAGAGGACCAAAATGCAATTAAAGAACAAACCATTATACCTACTAAACTTTCTGTACAAAATTTAGAAGTGTCTCTGTTTTGGAATAGGACCAAAATACATTAAAAAAAAATGTGCAATGGAATAGAAAACGCATATCCCAGTAGTTCAATCTTTTCACAAGAAACTTTGTTTGACTTAGGGATTACACAGCCCTGCAGAGGAAAGCATTAAATAATATTATATTCAGGAGCAATGGGGACAGTATAACATTTAGATTCAAATGATAAAGTTTTTGGAAAATAGTGTTGAATAACATTGGCTTTGAAATTCAATCATGCATTTATCTAACAAAGTCTGAGGCAGGTCCATCTATAAATGTTTTATAATCTCCATCTCTGGATGTTTTGTAAATAATGATTTAAACCATAACTTGTGGAGAAAGTGGATTACTATGATGAACCACTCAGTCTTTGGGAACTCACTACCTACATTCATAAATATTTATCAGTGTGTATAAACACATACACAGTTGATTAAATTCATTAGATAAATAAAAATTTGACTAAAAATCTAACCTGGCAATTTTGTAGACTCATAGATAAGTTAAACGATTGCTTTTTAAATATAGTGTTGATATGCTATCTTTTCATACATTTTATCATCTAAATATATAATAGTGATTTTTTATTAGTTAATTATTTTATTTTTGGCTGTGCTGGGTCTTTTTTGCTGTGTGCAAGTTTTCTCTAGTTGTGGCATGTGGGGACTGCTCTTCATTGCTTCTCATTGTGGTGGCTTCTCTTATCATGGAGCACAGGCTCTAGGTGCCTAGGCTTCAGTAGTCGTAGCTAGTAGGCTCTATAGCTTGGCCTCGGTAGTTGTGGCGCATGGGCTTAATTGCTCCACAGTATGTGGAATTGTCCCAGACCAGGGATCAAAGCCATGCCCCCTGTATTAGCAGACTGATTCCTATAAGACACATAAAATTCTGATTTTCATATTTTTTTTAACCTGCAATATTGCTTAGTTCTGTTCCACATCTTAAACTGTGACATAATTCAGAGTAATTTTCACAATTATGATTAATAATGAGATTTTTAATCCCAGGAACAGTATCAAAAACTCTGTGAACCAGTTCTGAATTAATAAAATACAATATTACAAAAAGAATCAGAGATTGCTTCTTTAAAATATCTCTGGGTAGGGGAACTCAAATACATATATTTTGTTATGCAAGAAATAAATCCAGAGGAATTGAGAAAAATATGGGTCTTAGTCTCACAAAATTTTTAGTTTTGCAGGGTTAAAAGTTTTTATCTCACTTTATAATGTTACAGAAAATGTTTAATATTATAATTTAACTTAGTAGGACTTCAGATGATTATAGGTTCTACTCAGAGTGCTTATATATCTATTTAGAACTCTTACTTTCTTTTGGTATTTGCTTTATGTCCATGTAGAGTACTATAATATTTATTGTTTTCATAATATACTATATAAAATAATACTATTTATTATATATGCTATAAGTAGATGATACACAATGAATATGCTAGACATTACTTTGCCAACAAAGGTTCGTCTAGTCAAGGCTATGGTTTTTCCTGTGGTCATGTATGGATGTGAGAGTTGGACTGTGAAGAAGGCTGAGCGCCGAAGAATTGATGCTTTTGAACTGTGGTGTTGGAGAAGACTCTTGAGAGTCCCTTGGACTGCAAGGAGATCCAACCAGTCCATTCTAAAGGAGATCAGCCCTGGGATTTCTTTGGAAGAAATGATGCTTAAGCTGAAACTCCAGTACTTTGGCCACCTCTTGCGAAGAGTTGACTCATTGGAAAAGACTCTGATGCTGGGAGGGATTGGGGGCAAGAGGAGAAGGCAACAACAGAGGATGAGATGGCTGGATGGCATCACTGACTCGATGGACATGAGTCTGAGTGAACTCCGGGAGTTGGTGATGGACAGGGAGGCCTGGCGTGCTGTGATTCATGGGGTCGAAAATAGTTGGACACAACTGAGCAACTGATCTGATCTGATGTGATAAAGAATATCCAATTTGTATAGGAATTCATTTAAAGAGACACTAAATGATTATTTCCTTTTCTTAGAATTAAAAATATCATAGTTTTTGTATGAGAAATGCATTTTGTAAAAAATTTAGAAGGAAAAGCTTATTTGAGTTAACATATAAAAATACCTAATCTAGAAGAACTAGGATACCCTAGTCTAGGCCACGCACTCTGCAAGAATGAAAGTGTTGTATATAATAGAAATATCCATGTAATTTTAATAACTACTATAGCAGTCAGTATTCTGAATGTAAGTAATTTCAGGATTTTGCTTTATTTTCATAGCTATAATTAAAAAGGAAAATACCACATAAATTATATTTTAAATATATATTTCATGTTTATTATATTTTGTAATAGACACATATACTTATCCTAATTAAACCTTTAGGAGACAATATTCCCTAGCCTTTGAGCAATTTGTCCTACTTGATTCTCTATATTATTTTTTGAATTTTTTAAACAACTTTATGTCTTTCATTATTTAAAATAAGTGTCTAATTTCCAGTTATTTATTTATGAAGAGAATGCATATTATTGTTTTACTAAATTCCAAAAGCTTTAAATTTGTAAAATGCACTTTTTTACAAATATGTAAATATGTACTTCATTTCTTTAACAAAAAATGTAGAAATGACAAAAAGTAATTTTTTAAAAAAATTATAAATACTAATATAGAAAAGTAAAGAAAAAGGCAGTGTGTCTTTACTGGACATAATTTGGCTGAATTTCTGAAGGAGACAAATAAAAATGAATACAATGGTTAGAAAGGACTGTTTTAGAAATTGAGGTCTTTATAGGGATACCCCAACCTCAGAGAGCCAAGAAACAGTAAGTAAGAAATTATGTTAAGGTAGTAAAGTACTGCTCAAAATTCTCCAAGCCAGGCTTCAGCAATATGTGAACCGTGAAATTCCTGATGTTCAAGCTGGTTTTAGAAAAGGCAGAGGAACCAGAGATCAAATTGCCAACATCCGCTGGATCATCGAAAAAGCAAGAGAGTTCCAGAAAAGCATCTATTTCTGCTTTCTTGACTATGCCAAAGCCTTTGACTGTGTGGATCACAATAAACTGTGGAAAATTCTGAAAGAGATGGGAATACCAGACCACCTGACCTGCCTCTTGAGAAATTTGTATGCAGGTCAGGAAGCAACAGTTAGAACTGGACATGGAACAACAGACTGGTTCCAAATAGGAAAAGGAGTTCGTCCAGGCTGTATATTGTCACCCTGGAAGGCAATGGCACCCCACTCCAGTACTCTTGCCTGTAAAATCCCATGGACGGAGGAGCCTGGTGGGCTGCAGCCCATGGGGTCGCTATGAGTCGGACACGACTGAGCGACTTCGCTTTGACTTTTCACTTTCATGCATTGGAGTAGGAAATGGCAACCCACTCCAGTGTTCTTGCCTGGAGAATACCACGGACAGAGTAGCCTGGTGGGCTGCTGTCTGTGGGGTTGCACAGAGTCGGACACGACTGAAATGACTTAGCAGTAGCAGCAGCAGTTATTTAACTTATATGCAGAGTACATCATGAGAAATGTTGGACTGGAAGAAGCACAAGCTGGAATCAAGGAAGAAAGATCAAGCGGGGAGAAATATTAATAACCTCAGATATGCAGATGACACCACCCTTATGGCAGAAAGTGAAGAGGAACTCAAAAGCCTCTTGATGAAAGTGAAAGTGGAGAGTGAAAAAGTTGGCTTAAAGCTCAACATTCAGAAAACGAAGATCGTGGCATCTGGTCCCATCACTTCATGGGAAATAGACGGGGAAACAGTGGAAACAGTGTCAGACTTCATTTTTCTGGTCTCCAAAATCACTACAGATGGTGACTGCAGCCATGAAAATAAAAGACGCTTACTCCTTGGAAGGAAAGTTATGACCAACCTAGATAGCATGCTCAAAAGCAGAGACATTACTTTGCCAACAAAGGTCCGTCTAGTCAAGGCTATGGTTTTTCCTGTGGTCATGTATGGATGTGAGAGTTGGACTGTGAAGAAGGCCGAGCGCCGAAGAATTGATGCTTTTGAACTGTGGTGTTGGAGAAGACTCTTGAGAGTCCCTTGGACTGCAAGGAGATCCAACCAGTCCATCCTATAGGAGATCAGCCCTGGGAATTCTTTGGAAGGAATGATGCTAAAGCTGAAACTCCAGTACTTTGGCCACCTCATGTGAAGAGTTGACTCATTGGAAAAGACTCTGATGCTGGGAGGGATTGGGGGCGAGAGGAGAAGGGCATGACAGAGGATGAGATGGCTGGATGGCATCACTGACTCGATGGACCTGAGTCTGAGTGAACTCCAGGAGTTGGTGATAGACAGGGAGGCCTGGCGTGCTGCAATTCCTGGGGTCGCAAAGAGTTGGACAGGACTGAGCGACTGATCTGATCTGATCTGATTTTGTCAAGTGATTAATTCATGTGCCAGATTTGAATAAATGAGGATATGCAGTGGACACAGGAAGCATATATCAGAGTTAACATACTGAGAAACAAAGAAATTCAGTGCCTCCAGCTAGTTACGAGCCCAAAAGTAGTGCTTACTTATCAGGAAAACAAGTTATTGGAACACGTTATGGGTATTATGACTTGTTATTCCCAAACAAAGCTTCTGAGGCAGACCACAGTACATAAAAAGTAGCTTCCACAGTCTAGGGCTTGTCTTTGAACTTTTTTATTTGGTGAATTTTGTGAACAAATATTTTGATCTTGTACTTTGAAATTTATTACCCCTTTCCTTATAAATTTCTGGGTGTTGGGTCCTAATTAAAATCTTTTTTCCCTTGGAACTATTGAAAAAATTATATTACATTGTTATGTATGCTAGTAATATGACCAATTTTCCAAATATAAATATACCTTTATTTTCAATTTGTAATATACATTTAATATGTACTGTCATTTATTTATATATTCAAGCATATATTTTGAAATTCCTCATTTTATTGATCCGTTCTCTTGATTGAAATAGTCTATATATGTATACAGTAATGCTATATTATGAATATTAGTATTATAAACTCATCTTTGTATTTATTACCTCAATTATTATTAAAATTTTTCCATACATTTTAGGATTGAGTTCTGATGCTTCAAAAGTTTCATTTGAATTTTGATTAGACAACTTTTTTTGAAATGAGAAATAGTAGAAATAATGTTAGAAAAACAGGATACAATAGGGATCTCTTTCTGCATCTATCAGTTCAGTTCAGTTCAGTTGCTCAATCGTGTCCGACTCTTCGAGACCCCATGAATTGCAGCACGCCAGGCCTCCCTGTCCATCACCAACTCCCGGAGTTCACTCAGACTCATATCCATCGAGTCAGTGATGCCATCCAGCCATCTCATCCTCCTTCATCCCCTTCTCCTCCTGCCCCCAATCCCTCCCAGCATCAGAGTCTTTTCCAATGAGTCAACTCTTCATAGAGGTTGACACCTTCACATGAGGTGGCCAAAGTACTGGAGTTTCAGCTTCAGCATCATTCCCTCCAAAGAAATCCCAGGGCTGATCTCCTATAGGATGGACTGGTTGGATCTCCTTGCAGTCCAAGGGACTCTCAGGAGTCTTCTCCAATACCACAGTTCAAATGCATCAATTCTTCGGCGCTAGCCTTCTTCACAGTCCAACTCTTACATCCATACATGACCACAGGAAAAACCATAGCCTTGACTAGATGGACCTTTGTTGGCAAAGTAGTCTCTGCTTTTGAATATGCTATCTAGGTTGGTCATAACTTTCCTTCCAAGGAGTAAGCGTCTTTTAATTTCATGGCTGCAGTCACCATCTGTAGTGATTTTGGAGCCCAAAAAAGTAAAGTCTGACACTGTTTCCACTGTTTCCCCATCTATTTCCCATGAAGTAATGGGACCGGAGGCCATGATCTATAGTAAGCATTAAACAATATTCCCTATCTATTTCTAAATAACTAAAGTAAGAGTATTAGACTGATATTGCTAAAATACTATCCAAGAGTAAGAGTAAATACTCTTTTTGACCTTATGATTACCTGAATTTGTCCTGCCCATAAATCTATCTTGTAGAAAATTTAATACCAGTTATGTGAAACCCCATTATCTCATCCAATTAGCAATCTAAAATTAGAGCAATTTAAATTAAACATGAACTATAATTTTAATCTTTATAAATTTACCCAGTGATTATGCAGTACAATAAAATTATTTCAATTTATGAATTAAACATATATTGTTTATTATATTGAGATCCTCCTTTTTATTAATAGATAGCATTTGAAATGAATAAATGAGGTACAATGTGTGATGTAAATACATAACTTAGCATAGGTCCTTTAACAGCATTATAAATGTTTCATAATTTCACAATTCTATGAAGTAGAACTCCAGTCTGTGTGTGTCTGTATGTGTATGTATGCTGCTGCTGCTCAATCACTTTAGTTGTCTCTGACTTCTTGTGACTCTATGGACTGCAGCCCACCAGGCTACTCTACCCATGGGATTCTTCAGGCAAGAATATTAGAGTATGTTGCCATGCCTATCTCCAGGAGATCTTCCCAACCCATGGATAGAACTCATGTCTATGTTTCCTGCACGGTAGGCAGATTCTTTAATGCTGAGCCACTGGGGAAGCGTGTGTGTGTGTGTGTGTGTGTGTGTGTCTGTGTGTGTGTGTAAAACCATATATAAGACTTGAAGTAAACTGTGAAGCACATAAGTTATTGTTATTACATATATAATTTTTAGTAATTTGAATTTAATTAATTATGTATAGGCATGTATGTATATATAACTATATATATTTCAGTCCAGTTCAGTTGCTCAATCGTGTCCAATTCTTTGTGACCCAAAGGACTGCACCACATCAGGCTTCTCTGTCCATCACCAACTCCTGGAGATTGCACAAACTCATGTCCATTGAGTCAGTGATGCCATCCAACCAGCTTGTCTTCTGTTGTCCCCTTCTCCTCCTGCCCTTAATCTTTCCCAGCATCTGGGTCTTTTCCAGTGAGTCAGTTCTTCGCATCAGGTGGCCAGAGTATTGGAGCTTCAGCGTCAGCAACAGTCTTTCCAAAAATATTCAGGACTGATTTCCTTTAGGATGGACTGGTTGGATCTCCTTGCAGTCCAAGGGACTCTCAAGAGTCTTCTCCCACACCACAGTTCAAAAGCATCAATTCTTCCGTGCTCAGCTTTCTTTATAGTCCAACTCTCATATCCATACAAGACTACTGGAAAAACAACAGCTTTGACTAGATGGACATTTGTTGGCAAAGTAATGTCTCTGCTTTTTAATATGCTGTCTAGGTTGCTCATAACTTTTCTCCCAAGGAGCAAGCGTCTTTTAATTTCATGGCATCAGTTACTATCTGCAGTGATTTTGGGACCCAGGAAAATGAAGTCTGTCATTGTTTCCCCAACTCTTTGCCATGAAGTGAGGCCATGATCTTATTTTTCTGAATGCTGAGTTTTAAGCCAACTTTTTCACTCTTCTCTTTCACTTTCATCAATAGGCTCTTTAGTTCTTCAATTTCTTCCATAAGGGTGAGGAAGAAATATAATATCTGGAATATTATCTGAGGTTATTGATAATTCCCCAGCGATCTTGATTCCAGCCTGTGCTTCATCCAGCACAGCACTTCTCATGATGTACTCTGTATATAAGGTAAATAAGCAGGGTCACAATATACAGCCTTGACGTACTCCTTTCCCAATTTGGAACCAGTCTGTTGTTCCATGTCCAGTTGTAACTGTTGCTTCTTGATGTGCATACAGATTTCTCAGGAGGCAGGTCAGGTGGTCTGGTATTCCCATCTCTTGAAGAATTTTCCACAGGTTGTTGTGATCCACACAGTGAAAGGCTTTGACATAGTCAATAAAGCAGAAGTAAATGTTTTTCTGGAACTCTCTTGCTTTTTCAATGATCCAGCAGATGTTGGCAATTTGATCTCTGATTCCTCTGCCTTTTCTAAATCCAGCTTGCACATCTGGAAGTTCATAGTGCCTGTGCTATTGAAGCCTGGCTGGAGAATTTTGAGCATTACTTTGTTAGTGTGTGAGATGAGTGCAGGTGTTTGGTAGTTTGAACATTCTTTGTCATTGCCTTTCTTTGGGATTGAAATGAAAACTGACCTTTTCCAGTCCTGTGGCCATGGCTGAGTTTTCCAAATTTTCTGGTTATTGAGTATAGCAGTTTAACAGCATTACCTTTTAGGATTTGAAACAGCTCATCTGAAATTCCATCACCTCCACTAACTTTGTCCATAGTGATGCTTCCTAAGGCCCACTTGACTTTGCATTCCAGGATGTCTGGCTCTAGATGAATGATCACACCATCGTGGTTGTCTGGGTCATGAAGATCTTTTATGTATAGTTCTTCTGTGTATTCTTGCCATCGGTTCTTAATATCTTCTGCTTCCGTTAGGTCCATACCATTTCTGGCCTTTACTATGCCCATCTTTGCATGAAACTTTCCCTCGGTATTGAAAGGTTGTTGTTGAATCACGCAAATACACCGGGATTCTTGGCCCCCGGAGAAGAATTCAATCCGGGGCCAGAGACGAGGCTTGATCGCTCAGAGCTTTTGTGTAATAAAGTTTTATTAAAGTATAAAGGAGATAGAGAAAGCTTCTGACATAGGCATCAGAAGGGGGCAGAAAGAGTACCCCCCTGCTAGTCTTCAGCTGGATGTTATATAGTCACTAGCAGTCTGTTAATGAAAGAAAGATGTCTTAAAATTCAGAATGGCACCAGGCCCCTCACCCATAAGATGCATTTTGGGATACTCTTGGCACCAAATGGCTTATCCTGGGCCATAAAATGATTAACTTGAATCTTGAAGAAGGGCAGACCACCATACAAATAGTTTCATTTACATAGATTAGGGGAACAATATCTGAGTATAACATACTGGTTTGTCAAGTAGGTTCTGGGCCAAAGGCATAGTACATTAGCATAGCTTAAGACAAACATTTCCATAAGAAAAAGGCATTGGATATCTCTAGGCTCAAGAATAGCTAACTTCAGGCGAAACCAGGTGTCATTATGGTAACACAGTATTTTAAGAGAAACCTCCCTTTAAATTTGTATAGAGAAGGAAAAAATATTGCTAGTTTGTTTCCTCCTGCCGCTTAAGAGAGATAAAAAATGTCTGACACTTGCAGGCTATTTCCTCCATTTGGAGACCCCTGGCCTTCCTGCCTGTTACCCTCTCAGTATCTCTAATTTTCTTGAAGAGATCTATAGTCTTTCCCATTCTATTGTTTTTCTCTATTTCTTTGCCTTGATCTCTGAGGAAGGCTTTCTTATCTATCCTTGCTATTGTTTGGAACTCTGCATTCAAATGGGTATATCTTTCCTTTTCTACTTTGCCTTTTGTGTGTGTATGTGTGTGTGTGTTTTCTCTCCTATTTGTAAGGCCTCCTCAGGCAACCTTTTTGCCTTTTTGCATTTCTTTTTCTTGTTTGGGGTATTGATCACTGCCTGCTAAATGTCAGGAACCTCTGTCCATATTTCTTCAGACACTGTCTATCAGATCTAATTCCTTGAATCTATTTGTCACTTCCAGTGTGTAATCATAAGGGTTTTGATTTAGGTCATACCTGAATGGCCTAGTAGCTGTCCCTATTTTCTTCAATGTAAGTCTGAATTTGGCAATAATTTCATAATCAGGGGCACAGTCAGCTCCTGGTCTTGTTTTTGCTGACTGTATAGAACTTCTCCATCTTTGGCTATAAGAATATAATCAGTCTAATTTCAGTGTTGACCATCTCTTGATGTCCATGTGTAGAGTCTTCTCTTGTGTTGTTGGAAGAGGGTGTTTGCTATGACCAGTGTGCTTTCTTGGCAAAACTCTGTTAGCATTTGACCTGCTTCATTTTTACTCCAAGGCAAAATGTGCCTGTTATTCCGGGTATCTCTTGACTTCCTACTTTTGTATTCCAGTCCCCTACAATGAAAAGGACATCTTTTTAGGGTATTAGTTCTAGAAGGTCTTATAGGTCTTCATCAGTTCAGTTCATTCACTCACTCATGTCCAACTGTTTGCAACCCCATGATCTGCAGGATACCAGGCCTCCCTGTCCATCACCAACACCCAGAGTCCACCCAAACCCATGTCCATTGAGTTGGTGATGCCATGCAACCATCTCATCCTCTGTCATCCCCTATTCCTCCTGCCCTCAGTATTTCCCATCATCAGGGTCTTTTAAAATGGGTCAGCTCTTTGCATCAGGTGGCCAAAGTATTGGAGCTTCAGGTTCAATGAACCTTCCAATGAACATCCAGGACAGATCTCCTTTAGGATGAACTGGTTAGATTGCCTTGCAGTCCAAGTGACTCTCAAGAGTCTTCTCCAACACCACAGTTCAAAAGCATTAATTCTTTGGCTCTCAGCTTTCTTTATAGTCCAACTCTCACATCCATACGTGACCACAGGAAAAACCATAGCCTTGACTAGACGGACCTTTGTTAACACAGCAATGTCTCTGCTTTTTAATATGCTGTCTAGTTTGGTCATAACTTTCCTTCCAAGGTGTAAATGTCTTTAAATTTCATGGCTGCAGTCACCATCTGAAGTGATTTTGGAGCTCCCAAAAATAAAGTCAGCCACTGTTTCCACTGTTTCCCCATCTATTTGCCATGAAGTGATAGGACTGGATGCCATTATCTTAGTTTTCTGAATGTTAAGGTTTAAGACTACTTTTTCACTCTCCCTTTTCACATTCATCAAGAGGCCCTTTGGTTCTTCTTCACTTTCTGCCATAAGGGTGTTGTCATATGCATATCTGAAGTTATTGATATTTATCCTGGCAATCTTGATTCTGGCTTGTGCTTCCTCCAGCCCAGTGTTTCTCATGATGTACTCTGCATATAAGTTAAATAAGCAGGGTGACAATATACAGCCTTGACGTACTCCTTTTCCTATTTGGAACCAGTTGTTTTTCCATGTCCTGTTCTAACTGTTGCTTCCTAACCTGCATACAGGTTTCTCAAGAAGCAGGTCAGGTGGTCTGGTATTCACATCTCTTTCAGAATTTTCCACAGTTTATTGTGATCCACACAGTCAAAGGCTTTGGCATAGTCGATAAAGCAGAAATAGATGTTTTTTCTGGAACTCTTGTTTTTTTTATGATCCAGCGGATGTAGGCAATTTGAACTCTGGTTCCTCTGCCTTTTCTAAAACCAGCTTGACTATCTGGAATTTCATGGTTCACATATTGCTGAAGCCTGGCTTGGAGAATTTTGAGCATTACTTTACGAGCATGTGAGATGAGTGCAATTGTGCAGTAGTTTGAACATTCTTTGGCATTGCCTTTCTTTGGGATTCAAATGAAAACTGACCTTTTCCAGTCCTGTGGCCACTGCTGAGTTTTCCAAATGTGCTGGCATATTGAGTGCAGCACTTTCACAACATCATCTTTCAGGATTTGAAATAGCTCAACTGGAATTCCATCACCTCCACTAGCTTTTTTCTTAGTGATGCTTCCGAAGGCCCACTTGACTTCACATTCCAGAATATCTGGCTCTAGATGAGTGTGAGTGATCACACCATTGTGATTATCTGGGTCATGAAAATCTTTTTTGTACAATTCTCCTGTGTATTATTGACACCTCTTCTTAATATCTTCTGCTTCTGTTAGGTCCATACCATTTCTGTCATTTGTTGAGCCCATCTTTGCATGAAATTTTCCCTTGGTTGGTGTCTCTAATTTTCTTAAAGATATCTCTAGTCTTTCCTATGCTATTGTTTTCCTCCATTTTTTTGCCTTGATCATTGAGGAAGTCTTTCTGATCTCTCCTTGCTGTTCTTTGAAACTATGCATTCAAATGGGTATATATCTCATTTTCTCCATTGCTTTTCACTTCTCTTCTATCTGTAGAAGGCCTCCCCAGACAGCCATTTTGCTTTTTTACATTTCTTTTTCTTTGGGATTGTCTGATTCCTGTCTCTTGTACAATGTCACAAACCTCCATTCATAGTTCATCAGGCAGTCTGTCTATCAGATCTAGTCCCTTAAATCTATTTCTCACTTCCACTGTATAGTCATAAGGGATTTGATTTAGGTATACCTGAATGGTCTAGTGGTTTTCCCCATCTCTTCAATTTAAGTCTGAATTTGGCAATAAGGAGTTCATTATCTGAGCCACAGTCAATTCCCAGTCTTATTTTTGCTGACTGTATAGAGCGTCCCCATCGTTGGCTGCAAAGAATGTAATCAATCTGATTTTAGTTTTGACCATCTGGTAATGTCCATGTGTAGAATTTTCCTTTGTGTTGTTGGAAGAGGGTGTTTGCTATGACCAGTGTGTTCTCTTGGAAGAACTCTATTAGCCTTTGCCCTACTTCATTCTGTACTCCAAGGCCAGATTTACGTGTTACTTCAGGTGTTTCTCCATCTAGTCAAGGCTATGGTTTTTCCTGTGGTCATGTATGGATGTGAGAGTTGGACTGTGAAGAAGGCTGAGCACCAACAAATTGATGCTTTTGAACTGTGGTGTTGGAGAAGACTCTTGAGAGTCTCTTGGACTGCAAGGAGATCCAACCAGTCCATTCTAAAGGAGATCAGCCCTGGGATTTCTTTGGAAGGAATGATGCTAAAGCTGAAACTCCAGTACTTTGGCCACCTCATGCGAAGAGTTGACTCATTGGAAAAGACTCTGATGCTGGGAGGGATTGGGGGCAGGAGGAGAAGGGGATGACAGAGGATGAGATGGCTGGATGGCATCATTGACTTGATGGACGTGAGTCTGAGTCAACTCTGGGAGTTGGTGATGGACAGGGAGGCCTGGCCTGCTGCAATTCATGGGATTGCAAAGAGTCAGACACGACTGAGCTACTGAACTGAAGTGAACTGACAGGTGTTTCTTGAGTTCCTACTTTTGAATTCCAGTCCCCTATAATGAAAAGGACATCTTTTTTAGGGTGTTAGTTCTAGAAGTTCTTGTAGGTCTTCGTAGAACTGTTCAACTTCGGCTTCTTCTGTGTTACTGTGCGGGGCATAGACCTGGATTACCATGATATTGAATGGTTTGCCTTGGAAACAAACAGACATCTTTCTGTCATTTTTAAGACTGTATCCAAGTACTGCATTTAGGGCTCTTTTGTTGATTATGATGGCAACTCCACTTCTTCTAAGTGATTCTTGCCCACAGTACTAGATATAATGATCATTTGAGTTAAATTCACCCATTCCAGTCTACTTTAATTCACCGATTCCTAAAATGTGATGTTCACTCTGGCCATCTCCTGTTTGACCACTTCCCATTTGCCTTGATTCATGGACCTAACATTCCAGGTTCCTATGCAATATTGCTCTATAACTTTGGACTTTACTTCCATCACCAGCCACATCCACAACTGGGTGTTGTTTTTGCTTTGGCTCTGTCTCTTTATTCCCAGGATGGAGGAGTAGAAGGTCGTATGTTCATCTTCTCCTGTGAGAACTCCAAAATTATATCATTAGCTTATATCAATTAAGGAAAAAAAATGTAATGCTCACGGTGAATGAGAATCGCTCTTTGATATCTAAAGTGTGAATTTTTGTTTTTTCTTTACTTTTCACCTGCATCTGAAATTATACTTATGAGGCCATAAGTACCGTGTCTGTACTTCAGAAAGCCTTTCTCTCTCATTGGGCAAGTCTGTAATGTTTTCTGTCTTTACAGAGTATCAATAAATTATAAACTTTATCAGAATAAATGTTATCTGATGGCTTGGAGAGATGAGTAAGCACAGTTATGTTCCTAAAATTCCCCTGAAATAAGAAGATGAACTTTTAGTACATTAAGGGTGATAGAGTTGAAAATAACTTTCTTTTTGCAGAAACTAACTCACAAATATTTTATGAACTCGCACAAAAAAATAAAATGTTAGAAATTTGAGGAGCTAGACTACTTTAATAATTTTGTGTTTTAAAAATCTATCTTTTCTCTAATTTATCAATTTTAAGTATTATACAAGCATGCCTTTTATTCTACTTGTTCTATGGCTTTTCTGAGCTTATACAGGCTAGCCAAATATGTTAACATTATATCTGCATGATTTTAAGCATTATTTTAACAGTATTCATATTTTGTAGCATATATGCTCAGTGTTACTCTCTAGGAGAGTTGGGTAATTGAAAATCTGGGATTTATATAAAAATTATTTTAATTAATGGATAATCACTAGCTCTCTAAATAATTTCTACTGAGGAGAGAATTCTGAAAGATACATTATGGACATAAATTTAAACATATGTTTTACTTATTTTATGCTGTGTGTGTGTATATATTTGTGTGTGTGTGTGTGTGTGTCTTTTGGTAGTCCTGATTTTGTTTATTCCTGCCACTTTTAGAAGATGAAGGAATGCATGACTGTAGAGTTTGTTACCTTTGCTCACAGGTTTGATAATCTGCCATATGCTTGAGTATACCAGACAATTCTTGATTGTTCATCCCTACTCCCACGTTTCTCTGTGAAACAGAGGTTAGTTAACCTGGCTAAAGTTAATTAACATGAGAAGTTGAATCTATACCACGAGCAGTAGTGATGGAGCAAAATACAATTATGCAGATGCTTTTGTTTTGTAAGGAAAACTTGAGCAGTTTATTCTACAGCATTGAATCAGACATTTTTGGTTTCCAGCCCCCTTAATATTTTTGGGCTTGCTGAGGTCTCTTTTTTTTGTTTATGTAGATTATAGCCATCAGTGTTTACCATGTTGAAAATGTGAACCTTAAAAATCATTAAGTACATATTTGTCAATCAATCTGAAGATAGCAATGATGGGCATAGTGTGATTTAACAAAAATAAAGTCTTGGTATACTGTGAAAATAGCTTTGGCTTCACAAACCCCCTACAGGAGAACTGTTGACCTGAAGTATTATTTTTTCTCAGAACATGAAGTAATAAAGCATTCTACTTAGAAAGTGAATTTTATTTGCTTTGCTTAGAGTGACTGAGTTGATTTAAAAATAAAACAATAAAATGTGTTAAAATTGAGAAAATTTCACTCAAATTTGATGGGTTTGTCTCTTTGATTTATTGATGAGTAATAACTTTGGCTGCAATATGATAGAAATTTTTTAATCTTATGTGTAATCTGTTTTGTTAGATTTTATGTCTTAGAAAAAAAAACTATGCTTTTTTCTTGAATCTGTTCTCTTTTTGATTATTTATTCAAGAAAAAGCAAAAATAAAGATTTCTCACTTATAGATTTAGCTAAGAACTCTTCAATCACTCATGCTTATTTTAAAATGTTTAATTATCACTTTGTCTCAAGACTTAACAAAATGATATTTATTATCGTATCTTGTTAGTGTGGAACTTTCTTCTAATAACTTGAAAAAATTTTCCTTACTAAATTGCTCCTGAATAGAAACATATAATAACTTTTACATTAAGACTCTTTTTGAGATGTTCTAGAAGGCTTATGAATGAAGAGTTCCAAAGAATAGCAAGAAGATTAGAAAGCCTTCCTCAGCGATCAATGCAAAGAAATAAGAGGAAAACAACAGAATGGGAAAGACTAGAGAGCTCTTCAAGAAAATCAGAGATACTAAGGGAACATTTCATGCAAAGATGGTCTTGATAAGGAACAGAAATGGTATGGACCTAACAAGCAGAGGATATTAAGAAGATGTGGCAAGAATACACAGAAGAATTGTACAAAAAAAAAGATCTTAATGACCAAGATAATCATAATGGCGTCATCACTCACCTAGAGCCAGACATCTGGAATGTGAAGTCAAGTGGGCCTTAGAAAGCATCACTATGAACAAAGCTAGTGGAGGCCATGGAATCCCAATTGACCTGTTTCAAATCATAAAAGATGATGTTGTGAAAGTGCTGCACTCAATATACCAGCAAATTTGAAAAACTCACCATTGGCCACAGGACTGGAAAAGGTAAGTTTTCATTGCAATCCCAAAGAAAGGCAATGCCAAAGAATGCTCAAACTACTGCACAAAGGCACTCATCTCACACGCTAGTAAAGTAATGCTCAAAATTCTCCAAGCCAGGCTTCAGCAATATGTGAACCGTGAACTTCCAGATGTTCAAGCTGGTTTTAGAAAAGGCAGATGAACCAGAGATCAAATTGTCAACATCTGCTGGATCATGGAAAAAGCAAGAGAGTTCCAGAAAAACATCTATTTCTGGTTTATTGACTAGGTCAAAGCCTTTGACTGTGTGGATCACAATAAACTGTGGAAAATTCTGAAAGAGATGGGAATACCAGACCACCTGACCTGCCTCTTGAGAAACCTATATGCAGGTCAGGAAGCAACAGTTAGAACTAGACATGGAACAACAGACTGGTTCCACATAGGAAAAGGAGTACGTCAAGGCTGTATATTGTCACCCTGCTTATTTAACTTCTATGCAGAATACATCATGAGAAATGCTGGGCTGGATGAAGCACAAGCTGGAATCAAGATTGCCAGGAGA
This sequence comes from Bos indicus, assembly GCF_029378745.1. Classification (NCBI taxonomy): domain Eukaryota; kingdom Metazoa; phylum Chordata; class Mammalia; order Artiodactyla; family Bovidae; genus Bos; species Bos indicus. The sequence continues at coordinate 52,684,156 of NC_091780.1, read as the reverse complement.
AATATCAATAACCTCAGATATGCAGATGATACCACTCTTATTTGAGAAAGTGAAGAGGAACTAAAAAGCCTCTTGTTGAAAGTGAAAGAGGAGAGTGAAAGAGTTGGCTTAAAACTCAACATTCAGAAAACTAAGATCATGGCATCTGGTCCCATCACTTCATGGGAAATAGTTGGGGAAACAGTGGAAACAGTGTCAGACTTTATTTTTTGGGGCTCCAAAATCACTGCAGATGTTGACTTCAGCCATGAAATTAAAAGACACTTACTCTTTGGAAGGCAAGTTATGACCAACCTAGATAGCATATTCAAAAGCAGAGACATTACTTTGCCAGAAAATGTCCATCTAGTCAGGCTATAGTTTTTCCAGTGGTCATGTATGGATATGAGAGTTGGACTGTGAAGAAAGCTGAGCACCGAAGAATTGATTTTTTTGAACTGTGGTGTTGGAGAAGACTCTTGAGAGTCTCTTGGACTGCAAGGAGATCCAACCAGTCCATTCTAAAGGAGATCAGTCCTGTGTGTTCCTTGGAAGGACTGATGCTGAAGCTGAAACTCCAATACTTTGGCCACCTCATGCGAAGAGTTAACTCATTGAAAAAGACCCTAATGCTGGGAGGGATTGGGGCAGGAGGAGAAGGGAACGGCAGAGGATGAGATGGCTGGATGGCATCACTGACTCAATGGACATGAGTTTGAGTAAACTACAGGAGTTGGTGATGGACAGGGAGGCCTGGGGTGCTGCAATTCATGGGGTCGCAAAGAGTCGGACACGACTGAGTGACTGAACTGAACTGAACTCAGAAGGCTTATGGAAATAATAAGTTTGCTTTATTTTGTAAGAAGAAAGAATTTTGAAATACAACTGTTTGATGTCTACTGTTCTGAGACTTGCATGGGAAGATTTATAAAACCAGAAATGGGTGCACAGCCTTCCCTTGGTAAAATGTGTGGGAATGTAAAGATTGTTAATATTAGTATCTCAGGACGTTTACCTCTCCATATACATTCACAAGCATTTCAATGCCCTTATTGTTGTTGCTGTTCAGTCACTCAGTCATGTTTGACCCTTTGTGACCCCATGGACTGCAGCACACCAGGCTTCCCTGTCCTTTACTATATCCCTGAGTTTACTGAAACTCATGTTCTTTGAGTCAATGATGCCATCAAACTATCTCATCCTCTGTGGCTCCCTTCTCTTCCTGCTCTCAATCCTTCCCAGGTTCATGGTCTTTTCCAATGAATTGGGTATGTCTATCAAGTGGTCAAAGTATTGGAGCTTCACCTTCAGCATCAATCCTTCCAATGAATATTCAGGACTGATTTCCTTTAGAATTGGCTGATTTGATCTCCTTGCTGTCCAGGTGACTCTCAAGAGTCTTATCAACACCACAGTTCAAAAACATCAATTCTTCATTGCTCAGTCTTCTTTATAGTCCAGCCCTCACATCCAAACGTAACTACGGGAAAAAAACCAAAGCTTTGACTATACAGACATTTGTCATCAAGTGATGTTTCTGTTTTTTAATATGCTGTCTAGGTTTGTCATAGATTTTCTTCCAAGGAGCAAGTATCTTTCAATTTCATGGCTGCAGTCACTGTCTGCAGTGATTTTGGAGCCCCCCAAAATAAAGTCTGTCACTATTTCCTTTTTGCCCCATCTATATGCCATGCAGTGATTGTACCAGATGATATGATCTTAGTTTTTTGAATGTGAGTTTTAAGTCAGCTTTTTCAGTCTCCTCTTCACATTCATCCACAGGCTCTTTAGTTCCTGTTTGCTTTCTACCCTTAGGGTGGTGTTATTTGCATATCTGAGGTTATTTATATTTCTCCTGGCAAACTTAATTCCAGCTTGTGCTTCACCCAGCCCAGCATTTCTCATGATGTACTCTCCATATAAGTTAGGTAAGCTGGGTGACAATATAAAGCTTTAATGTACTCCTTTCCCGATTTGGAACCAGTCTGTTGTTCTATGTCCAGTTATAACTGTTGCTTCTTGACCTTCATACAGGTTTCTCAGGAGACAGGTAAGATGGTCTGGTATTTCCATCTCTTTCATAACTTTTCAGTTTGTTGTGATCCACAAGGCATTAAAAGGACATCTGTTTTTGGTGTTAGTTCTAGAAGGTCTTGTAGGTCTTCATAGCATCACTCAACTTCAGCTTCTTCATTGTTAGTGGTTGGGACATAGAGTTGTATTACTGTGATGTTGAATAGTTAGCCTTGGAAATGAGCTGAGACCATTCTGTTGATTTTTGAGACTGCACCCAAGTACTACTTTTCAGACTCTTGTTGACTATGAGGTCTGCTCTATTTTTTCTAAGGGATTCTTGCCCACAGTAGTAGATATAATGGTCATCTGAGTTAAATTAGCCCACTCCCATCCATTTTAGTTCACTGATTCTTAAATGTCGATATTCACTCTTGCCATCTCTGTTTGTCCACTTTCAATTCACCTTGATTCATGGATCCAACATTCCAGGTTCCTATGCAGTTTTGTTCTTTACAGTGTCAGACTTTACTTTCGCCACCAACACATCCACAACTGGGCGTCCTTTCCGCTTTGGCTAATTCTCTTCATTTTTTCTGGAGCCTATTGTCTACTCTTCCCCAGTAGCATGTTGGACAACTACTGACCTGGGGGGCTTGTCTTTCAGTGTCATATCTTTTTGCCTTTCGTACTGATCATGGGTTCATCATTCTTCTCAAGGCAAGAATACTGAAGTGGTTTGCCATTCCCCTCTCCAGTTTTTTCAGGCCCTGACTAGTAGGGACATGCCCCTCAGCTGCTCTGTGTAGCTGTAGGATATTCTCACTGCTGGTCTTCTTGCTCTTATTATTCATAATATGTTTCTAATCTCAGGACAAACACTGACTTCAAATTATGTAATAATTAACTATGCCACTTGATAGAGAATTTTACTGTATTCCATTCTGTTGACTTTGGTTACTATATTCGTTATACTATATTATATATATATATATACTATATTCATTTTACATTCATTATAGCTATTAATTTTGTTATCTACAGATAGTTTTTATTTTACTCTGATTCTGGCTTGAAAGCTCTGCCATAATTTTCTGGCCAGATTTTGTGTTCTCAACAAAGAAAGAAGGTCTCAGAGCCTTATGGAAAGGGATTATATTGGGTATTTAAAACTGTTGCAACTTCAGAGAATATATTCTTGGGTAGAAGCTGCTAAAATCATATCACTTAGAAACTTTCCATCTGTACCTATGGATTGAGTTAGGACCTCCAGAACTCTCTTTATTCTAGAGGACTTCATTAAAGTAGATTGTTCACCCAAGCTATAATGGAAAAAAAAAATAATTATATAATTAATTCCTATTAAGAACAGGACGAACTGTGAAGGAAGTTTTATTGTGGTATTTGTCTGAAATACTGAGATTACTTTAATGTTCTTTTTCATGTGTGTATATATGAGGAATCTATTTCTCTGTGATACTAAAATCTTGGTAACCCATAGCAAAATAGTAAACTCTAGTTGTGTGTAAAATAAATGTATTTTTAATTGACATAATTCTCACTGACTTCCAAATATTAAGAAATTCTTTAGCTTTTTTTTTTTTCCTTTTCATGGAAATTTATTGATTTTCAAATGTGCAAAAGTATTTGTCCACATAAGGAAATGGCAGCCCACTCCAGTGTTCTTGCCTGGAGAATCCCAGGGACGGGGGAGCCTGATGGGCTGCCGTCTATGGGGTCGCATAGAGTCGGACACGACTGAAGCGACTTAGCAGCAGCAGCAGCAGGATATATTTAGTCAAATCAACTGTGTAACTGAGATCTTACCTTAAGAATGTTGTTTGTTTAATAAGATAGAAGATACCACTTTTGGTGGTGGTGCTGCTGCTAAGTCGCTTCAGTCGTGTCCGACTCTGTGTGACCCCACAGATGGCAGCCCACCAGGCTCCTCCGTCCCTGGGATTCTCCAGGCAAGAGTACTGGAGTGGGTTGGCATTTCCTTCTCCAGCTACCACTCTTAAGGAACTAAGATTAGCTGTATTTGTAGAGCCTGTGCCTACAGAACCCTTTCAGGAATGCTGGAGTTCCAAGTTTTACAATGAGGGCTATTATTGTGATGGTAAATGCTGTTGGATTAAAATTTGTGTAATTGTCACTGACTAAAATATAATAGACTAATAGTAACAGCTATTATAGGAAGTATTGATACTATGGCTTGTGTTACAAAATATTTAGTGGATGCTTCAATGGCTCCTGGTTTAAATATGTTTAAATTGGCATAGCAGCTAATGTACATATTTCCAAACTGACCTTAATTTTTAATTAGCATGAGGTTATTATTTTAATTCTTGTTCTTGCAATGATGCTTAGTGTGTGTGTGTGTGTGTGTGTGTGTGTGTCTGTCTGTCTGTCTGTCTGTCTGTCTGTCTGCATGATCCATCATGTCTGACTCTTTGCAACTGTATGGACCATAGCCCACCAGGCTCCTCTGTCCATGGGATTTTCTAAGCAAAAATACTGGAGTATGTTGCTATTTCCTCCTTCAGGGAATCTTTCCAACTCAGGGATTGAACCTGAGTCTCCAGAGTCTCCTGCACTGGCAGATGGATACTTTACCACTGAGCCAATTTAGTAGGATGGTAGTAAAAATAAGGAAAATTATTAGTATGGAAGGATATATTAATAACATTTTCAGGATATAGTCTGACTGTTGCATGGGTTATAGGATTCCAACTTGACAGATAGTAAGTGGGGAGAACATGTCTTTGTAGGCCAGGAACCTTAATAAACTTCAGGCATACTTAAAAGAGAAGTCAACTAAATTTATAGATATGGAAGGTGAAACCTGGTAGTGTTTTAAGATTTGGTTTCCTAGAAAGTACTAAATGCTTTTAATAATTCAATCCAACTTTTTGTATGAAACCCATTACATAATAGTTTCAGTTCAGTTCAGTTCAGTTCAATCTCTCAGTCATGTCCAACTCTTTGCGACACCATGAATCACAGCACGCCAGGCCTCCCTGTCCATCACCAACTCCCGGAGTTCACTCAGACTCATGTCATTTGAGTCAGTGATGCCATCCAGCCATCTCATCCTCTGTCGTCCCCTTCTCCTCCTGCCCCCAATCCCTCCCAGCATCAGAGTCTTTTCCAATGAGTCAACTCTTCGCATGAGGTGGCCAAAGTACTGGAGTTTCAGCTTTAGCATTATTCCTTCCAAAAGTGAAAGTGGAGAGTGAAAAAGTTGGCTTAAAGCTCAACATTCAGAAAACGAAGATCATGGCATCTGGTCCCATCACTTCATGGGAAATAGATGGGGAAACAGTGGAAACAGTGTCAGACTTTATTTTTGGGGCTCCAAAATCACTGCAGATGGTGACTGTGGCCATGAAATTAAAAGACGCTTACTCCTTGGAAGAAAAGTTATGACCAACCTAGATAGCATATTCAAAAGCAGAGACATTACTTTGCCAACAAAGGTCCATCTAGTTAAGGCTATGGTTTTTCCTGTGGTAATGTATGGATGTGAGAGGTGGACTGTGAAGAAAGCTGAGCGCCGAAGAATTGATGCTTTTGAACTGTGGTGTTGGAGAAGACTCTTGAGAGTCCCTTGGACTGCAAGGAGATCCTACCAGTCCATTCTGAAGGAGATCAGCCCTGGGGTTTCTTTGGAAGAAATGTAGTTATATTTATGCCTTTAGCAGTTGATTATTCAACCTGGTAGTTAAGACAGTGAAGAATCTGCCTGCAATGCAGGAGACCTAGGTGCGATCCCTGGGTCAGGAAGATCCCCTGGAGAAGGGAATGGCTACCCACTCCAATATTCTTGCCTGAGGAATTACATGGATAGAGGAGCCTGGTGGGCTATATTCCACAAGGTCTCAAAGATTCAGATATGACTGAGCGAATAACACTTTAACACTTTTGTTCAATGCTCTGCAGCTTTAGATTTGTGAAGAAAATTAAAAAACAAATATATGGTTAATTGACATTTTCCTTGCACTTATATACATAATGAGAATACCATAATAGTGGCAAGTTTTTGTGTTATGTTTTTGTATCAAGAGTAATCTTTCTTTGTGATCATTATGATCACAGGTGAGGAGTATTGGAAAAAAGGGTTAAAATGGGCAAAAATAATTTCTGACTATCTTCTAGAGCACTGCTTGGGATATCTCCTGAGCTATTTAAAACTATGAACATTGTTAAAAGATTATATCATGTGGAAGATAATGCACATGATTTTTGTCTGTAGGAATCCAAATAAACTGTATGTGATGTATCTGACTATTGCACCATGAATATTGACAGATTTTACTTGTATTTGTAAACTTATTTCAGTATTCTTTAAAAAAATTTTTTTTCAAGTATATTTGATTTATGGGGTTGTGTACATTCAGTTGTAGAACAAAATGAAACAGATATACATAATCCGTTTTTTTTTTTAATAACTTCCCCATATAGGCCATTACAGAGTATTGAATAAAGTTCTTTGTGCTACACAGCAGGTTATTGTTAGTTATCTATTCTATGTATAGTAATGGATATATGTTCAACTCCAGTTTATCCTTCTGGGCCATCTGTTCTCTGGTAACCATAAGCTGGTTTTCAACATCCATGATTCTGTTTTGTTGATAAATTCGTTGTACCATTTTTTAAATATTCCACATATAAGAGATATCATATGATATTCGTCTTTCTGTTTCTGACTTATTTGACTCATTATGACACTCTCTTGGAGAAGGAAATGGCAACCCACTCCAGTATTCTTGCCTGGAGAATCCTGTGGACGGAGGAGCCTAGTGGGCTGCTGTCCATAGTGTCGCACAGAGCCAAACACGACTGAAGCGACTTAGCACGCATGCATGCATTGGAGAAGGAAATGGCAACCCATTCCAATATTCTTGCTTGGAGAATCCCAGGGACAGAGGAGCCTGGCGGGCTGCCATCTAATAGGGGTCACATAGAGTTGGACACGACTGAAGTGACTTAGCAGCAGCAGCAGCAGCAGACACTCTCTGAAGTATGACCATCCATATTGCAGTTAAGTGGCATTATTTTGTTCATTTTTATTGGTGAGTAATATTTCATTGTATTTAAGTACCACATCTTCTTTATCCATTCCTCTCTTGAGGGACATTTATGTGGCTTTCATGTCCCAGTTATTGTAAATAGTGCTGCAATGAACACTGAGATGCATGGATCATTTTTGAATTATGGTTTTCTCTATGTATATGACCAGAGGAATTGCTGGATCATGTGATAGGTCCATTTTTAATTTTTTAATGAACCTGTATACTGTTCTCTATAGTGACTATACCAATTTACATTCCCACTAACAGTGTAGGAGGATTCTCTTTTCTCCACACCATCTTCAGCATTTTGTTTGTAGATTTTTCTTCATGATGATCATTCTAACTAGTATGAAGCGATACCTCATTTTAGGTAGTTTTGATTTGCATTTCTCTTATAACTAGTGATATTGAGCTTATTTTCATATGTTCTTTGGCTATCTGCATATCTTTTTTGGAGAAATGTCTCTTTAGATCTTCTGCTTATTTTTTGATTGGATTATTTGTTTCTTGATATTGAATTGCATGAAGTGTTCCTATACTTTGAAAATTAATCCCTTGTTTGTTGCTTCATTTGCAAATATTTTCTCTCATTGTGAGGGTAGTGTTTTTGTTTTGTTTATGGTTTCCTTTGCTGTGCAAAATCTTTAAGTTTAATTAGATACCATTTGTTTACTATTTTATTTTCCTTACTCTTGGAGGTGAGTCAAGAAAGATATTGCTGTGATTTATGTCAAAGGGTGTTCTGCCTATGTTTTCCTCTAAGGAAACACTACTTGTAGTAGTGTTTTATGATCCTTTATGTTTCTGCTTTAGGTGTAAAGTTAGGTTGTTTATTTGAGATTTTTGTTTCTTAGAGATAAGATTGTATTTGCCTCAACTTGCCTCTTTGAACTCCTTTGCTGCATACCGTGGGTCTGGGTTGTCATGTTTCCATTGTCATTTTTTTTCTAGGTATTTTTTAATTTCCTCTTTGATCATTTTCATGATCCATTATTTATTTAATGCCAATAATTTTTTTAAAAATTATTGGAGTATAGTTGTTTATAATGTATTAGTTTCAGGTGTTCAGCAAATTGCATAGTTATACATGTACACATGAGTGCATGCATGCTCAGTCATGTCTGCCTCTTTCAGACCCCATGGACTGGAGCCACCAGGATCCTCTGTCCATGGAATTTTCCAGGCAAGAATACTGGAGTGGGTTGCCATTTACTACTCCAGGACATCTTCCTGACCCAGGAACTGAACCTGTGTCTTTTGTGTCTCCTGCATTGGCAGGCAGATTCTTTACCACTGTGCCACCTGGAAGCCCACATATACATGTATCTACCCTTCTGCTCCCTAGTATTCCTTTTTGCCTAATTGTAAGACATTAATGATTCTTTCACTGACTAATTACATGTATTTTGACACATGTCTCTTTTTTACCAAAAAAAGATGGCATTAGATTTTTCCTCTGATACATTAACTATCAAAATATATTATTCATGTCATCACTGTTTGAAGATAATGAGTGTAACCTCTCAAAGAAACGTATTCATCCATATAAGCAGCCAAAAACATGCTCAGGTTTTCAAGAAATCAGAAAATCTGTTTTCTGTGAACACTTCAAAAATTAGTTTTATTTGGTATTATATTGCTCTCAGGGAACAGAATTTACGTGAAATACTGGAAAATCTAAAAAATATTTCCGTATCCAAAAGATAATAATTTTCAAAATCTAAGATGCCATATATAGTAACAAGAATTTAACCATATGAATATATACTAAGATTATAGCTATACTTAATAAATATTAGAAGAGGGACAATAAAAATCAATATTTTGAGTTGTAGAGGGTCAAATGATACTGTGGATTTTGTCAATACAACTGAATTAATGTATTAATGATTTAATGGGACTATTAAGTTGATCAGAAATTTGTATGTATACATTACTGTAATACTGCATAACACAAGAAAGTAAAATATCCAAGTAGCTAAAAACAGAGAATGATTTTTACAGAAAGCCTAAAAACAAGAAGCATAGAATAAAAATGTAGCATAAGCTAAGGTTGGTCTTTATGATTAGTGAATAAAGGCTTCATTTTGCAACAAATATTCTTTAGAGCACTAGCTAAAGGTTTTGAAAACAAAACAGTATAAATATGGTCTCCACTTTGAATTTTCCTGGCGAGCACTCTTAAAATTATTCTTTGGCATCTCCTTGGAAGCTGAAACTTGTGCAGTCTGTACCACTGTAGGAGGCAATCCTGACTATCTACCACAACCTATTCCAAAAGGATAAGCATTTAAAATGAAAGCTCCAAACCACAGAAGAGTTGCAAAATGTGAGACAATATAGACTTTCACAAGTCTGGAGGCAAATAAATAAATTGACAATTTTCAATTATAAAAGTTGTAATCCTTAATATTAAAATATTTGTGTATATTTTTCATTGTTTTCTCAATATAATGAATTTCATATGGGAGGTCTCAGTGAGTTTATTTAATTCTACAATGCACAAAAAGAAAGATACATACCTTAGTAGAAAAACAGGTGAAGTATATTAACATCTGTTTTACAGAGAATAATTTCAAGATGTCAGTAAGCAAATAAATATTACTAGTGATCTAGAAAATCCAGAATAATTGAGATTTTTTTCCATTTACTCAACTTGCAATGATTACAGATTAAAATTCACATTCATATCTATATTTTATGAAAATGGTTATAGTGTACAGATGTTAAAAGAGAATAAATTAACATGAAGTTTCTAAAAATACAAAATTGAAATAGGCACCAAATTAAGCAAAACATCATATCAATGAACCAGGAATGACATCCCCTATAAATTATGTTGAAAAGGCAATAAGTTTATAAATTTATATATATAAGTATATTCTAGAAATGACCACAAGAATGTAAACCACAGAAATGCCTATAAATATAAGAATATTTAAATTTATTACAACATGTCTGCACAATGGAATTGTGTTTTAGTTTCAAAAGATAATATAAATGTGTGTAAAATAAAAATATGATGCAATTATAAATGAAAAAACTAAAATAAGTAAGTGTATATGTATATAGATAATTATAAAATAAACACAATTGTGTTATTAACATTTTTTCAAACATACAGGGTTAAAAATAGTAAGTAATCATTCTAACAAGAATGTGAAAAAAGGGGAAATAAACCTATTGCTTGAATTTTCTTTTTAGAGACATATATGACATCCATCTTTCCATTGACTCCCTTTATTCCATGATGATATATTTATTTGTCTCTTTGAAGTAGATATAGGTCATGGCAGCTAAATTGTCATTAGCTCCTTTTGAGTCCTAAGTCTATTCTCTGACCCTTCCCTCAAGTATCTGTTTGTAGTGGCTGCTGCTGCTGCTGCTGCTAAGTCACTTCAGCTGTGTCTAACTCTGTGTGATCCCATAGACGGCAGCCCACTAGGCTCCTCTGTCCCTGGGATTCTCCAGGCAAGAATACTGGAGTGGGTTGCCCTTACCTTCTCCAATGCATGAGAGTGAAAAGTGAAAGTGAAGTCACTCAGTCGTGCCCGACTCTTAGCGACCCCATGGACTGCAGCCTACCAGGCTCCTCCGTCCATGGGATTTTCCAGGCAAGAGTACTGGAGTGGGGTGCCAGAAGGTTTAATTATCAGAGCAGTCTTAAAATAGATTAACTGTGTAATCATAAACAATCATTTACACTGTTCCTAGAGCCTATTCCTCATTTGCAAGCATGGCTGACCTGTTTGGCTATTTCCCTTAAGGAAAAGGTTCTAGACTTAAGTAGAACCTTGTTTTGGAATATTGTGTACTGAATTTTATGAAATGCTTGTATCTGAGTATATTGAGTTCCTTATAAAGTTTTATTCCTCTCATCTTTTAGAGTAGTGAATTATATAAGTAGATATTTCTAATATTAACCAACCTCAAATTCCAAAACAAATATTTCTTAGTCACTATCATCTATTTTTACATTTTATACACTGATGGATTCAATCTGTTAAGAATCCTCAGTACACAAAAATGAGAATTTTCTAAATGTTCTTTTCTTGTACTGATTTTGTGTAGATTGGGTATCACATTGAAACATCCTTCATTAACCCACTAAATGGGATTTCCACATTTTCTTGTTCAGTCCAGTTCAGGTGCTCACTCCTGTCTGACTCTTTGCGACCCCATGGACAACAACACCCCAGGCCTCCTTGTCCATCACCAACTCCCAGAGACTACTAAAACTCATGTCCATCACGATGGTGATGCCGTCCAACCATCTCATCCTCTGTCGTCCCCTTCTCATCCTGCCTTCAATCTTTCCCAGCATCAGGGTCTTTTCCAATGAGTCTGTTCTTTGAATTAGGTGGCAAAAGTATTGGAGTTTCAGCTTCAGCATCAGTCCTTCCAATGAATATTCGGGATTGATTTCCTTTAGGATGGAATGATTGGATCTCCTTGCAGTCCAAAGGACTCTCAAGAGTCTTCAACATCACAGTTCAAAAGCATCAATTCTTCACCGCTCAGCCTTATTTATAGTCCAACTCTCACAACTGCACATGCCTACTAGAAAAACCATAGCTTTGAATAGACAGAACTTTGTTGGCAAAGTAATGTCTCTGCTTTTTAATATGTTGTCTAGGTTGGTCATGGAGAAGGAAATGGCAACCCACTCCAGTATTCTTGCCTGGAGAATCCCAGGGACCGGGGAGCCTGGTGGGCTGCTATCTATGGGGTCGCATGGAGTTGGACACGACTGAAGCGACAGCAGCAGCAACTTAGCAGCAGCTAGGTTGGTCATAGCTTTTCTTCCAAGGAGCAAGCATCTTTTAATTTCATGGCTGCGTCACCAACTGCAGTGATTTTCAAGTCCAAAAAAATAGAATCTGTCACTGTTTCCATTGTTTACCCATCTGTTTGCCATGAAGTACCAATATGCAAGCATTTGTTAGATTCTTATTAATCAGGTCAGGTGGTCTGGTATTCCCATCTCTTTAAGAATTTTCCACAGTTTGTTGTGATCTTCCTAAAGGAAATCAGTCCTGAATATTCATTGGAAGGACTGATGTTGAAGCTGAAATTCCAATATTTTGGCCCCCTGATGTGAAGAGCTGACTCATTTGAAAAGACCCTGATGTTGGCAAAGATTGAAAGCAGGAGGAGAAGGGAATGACAGAGGATGAGATGGGTGGATGGCATCACCAAATCAATGGACATGAGTTTGGGTAAACTCCGGGAGTTGGTGATGGACAGGGAGGCCTGGCATGCTGTGGTTCATGGGGTTGCAAAGTGTTGGACAGGACTGAGCGACTGAACTGAACTGAACACAGTCAAAGGCTTTGGCATAGTCAGTAAAGCAGAAGTAGGTGTTTTTCTGGAATTCTCTTGCTCTTTTTGATGATCCAATGGATGTTGGCAGTTTGATCTCTGGTTCTTCTGCCTTTTCTAAATCCAGCTTGAACATCTGGAAGTTCACATACCATTGAAGCCTGGCTTGGGGAATTTTGAGCATTACTTTGCTAGCATGTGAGATGAGTGCAATTGTGTGGTAGTTACAACGTTCTTTGGCATTGCCTTTCTTTGGGATTCTTTTCCAGTCCTGTGGCCAAGGCTGAGTTTTCCAAATTTTCTGGCATATTGAGTACCATATTGGCTTTTTCTTGTTATATTCTTATTAATATACTCTGACTTAGAAGGAGAAGAATGAGGCTCCAAAAACTTCTTACTAAGAAAGTCAAATTTCTCTAATGAAGTGTTCTTCTGACCTGATCTCAAAAAGTTATGTACAGTTAATTTAGATTCAGATTGTTTTTAAAACAAAATATGATGTGTTTGAAGCAGCTATAATCCATGCAGGTTTTTTTCCCCCCCTCTCCTCCTCAAGAGTAGATTATCTATTAACCAATCCCACTTTTCCCTCTACATTATTATAATTTTTGAAAGTATGTTTATTTTTAATGATGTATGTAAATATTTGTCCTAATACTTTTCCCAAATGCTTACAATTTGAAAAGTACTTTATGTTTTCCTAATTTCTCCATCTACTAATAACCTTGGTATTTTGAAAGATACACACTTCACATTTTATAAGATAAACAGATGTAGTCACATCTTAATATTTTGTACTTTTCATGTAACAAAATGTAATCTGCCTATTTAAATGTGCAATATTCTAAAAATCCAAATGATATGAAAATTATCTGTGAAGTGATTTTAATACAAAAAAGTACAATGCATTGCTATGAACATCACATGGACTAATTGTACATTTTTTTTTCTTGCCCAAAGGGATTTATAAAAATGCATTGCCAAAAAGCTAAAGGATACCTAAATTTTACAATGCCTATGTGATTTTTATATTTTTGTAGCAACATGTACAGTTGGAAAGACAACTCAAGCTTTTATGGAATCAAATAAAAATATTATACCATATGAAAATATTTAATTTGCATCCAAATCCTAACTGAATTTTATTTATGCACAATTGCAACTGACAAGTACTTATTTAAAAAAGAAAGGACTGAGGAATTTCATTAGCAAGAATACTTTGATTTTATTTTCCCCATAGGCGAAAAATCATTGAAAAAAATTACCTAGCAAAAAACATAATTTAAGTTTAAATCTCAGTTGGTGAAATGTGTTACACCTTCACATATAAAGTATGTGTTTTATTTGATTAAACCTATTGAAAATATGCTTTTAGGGTTTTTTATTATAATAAATTTCCAAAGTAGCTGATTTTAAAATATCCATTTCTATTTTGTACTGCTTATTGCCATACACACATTTTTGTTATTGTTATTCAGTCACTAAGTCATGTCCAACTGTTTGCAACCCCATGAACTAAAGCACGTGAGGCTTCTCTGTCCATCACTATCTACCTCAGTTTTCTCAAACTCGTGTCCATTGAGTCAATGATGCCATCCAACCATCTCATCTTCTGTTTCTCCTTCTCCTCTGGCCCTCAAACTTTCTGAACATCAGGGTCTTTTCCAAAGAGACCGCTCTTCACATCAGGTGAAAAAATATTGGAGCTTCAGCTTTAGTATTGGTATTTCCAGTGAATATTCAGGGTTGATGTCCTTTAGGAATGACTGATTTAATCTTCTTGTCCAAGGTACTCTCAAGAGTCTTCTTCAGCACCACTGTTCAAAAGCATCAATTCTTTGACTCTCAGCCTTCTTTATGGTCTAATTCTCACATCCACATATGACTACTGGAAAAACTTTGACCATAGCTTTGACTGTACAGACCTTTGTGGGCAAAGTAATGTCTGCTTTTAAAAACACTGTCTAGGTTTGACATAGCTATTCTTCTTTCATTTATAAAATCAATTTTATTATAAATAATATAGAAATCATGAGTAGAATCACTAGTTAACTTAATCATTTTCATTTGGTCTAGAGTTCTAAGAATATTTTGACTAATAATTTTTAATTTCTCTAAGTTGTAATTAATCTCTGTTTTTTATAAGGCATTATTCATTTTAAAGCTCTCCATGACTAATGGATCAACTGGAAAATTAAGAAGAAAAGGAAATTGAAGTTAATCATACTTCTGGGAAGAGTGAAAAGCTACTATCTATTTTGTTTGATAGAAATGACTCATTATAAACTTTGAATATAATAGGCCTATCATCAGTGAAAGGAATATGGTAGTGTTTCTTTTTTTAGTATTTTGCTTAACTTAAATATAGGAATATTATAAATATCCAAGGGATTGATTTCTTTTTCAAAATTGCTTACTGATTACCTATAGTTTTCCAGGGACTCAATAAATATTTTTGAATGAATGCAATGTGGTGACACACAGGGGTGACAAAACAGGTAAGAGTCCTATCAAATAAAGTGTTCATTGGGGAAGGACTGTTCATAATCAGATAAACAGTGAAACTGTAGGCAAATCGAAAACAAAATAGGACATGACTTGGTGGTGGGGGGAGGACAGTATTTTATTTTTGAAAACTTTTTATTTTGTATTGGGGTCTAGTCAGTTAACAATGTTGTGATTGTGTCTGGTGAAGAGTGGAGGGACCCAGCCATACATATACATGTATCCATTCTCCCCCAAACTACTCTCCCATCCAGGCTGCCATGTAATGTGTAGCAGAGTTCCATGTGCTTTACAGTAAGTACTTGTTGGTTATTCATTTTAAATATAGCAGTGTGTACATGTTTAATAAACAGTACCATCTGGGAAGCTCTCTGAAGAAGTGACAGGTCACAAGCAGTCCTAATTAAAGGACAAGACAGTCATGTGGCAATCTGGAGGAAAAGCATCACTGCCTGTCAGAAGACGAGGTATAATAGTCTTGAGTTTGAATAATCCTGTTATTTTCCAGGGAGAGTCAGATTCTTAACTGAAGTGAAGGGAGATTTGTAGAGGAATTCCACAAGGCAGGTAGGGGCCAATGAACTGTAGCCAAATGAGCTACATTGTGTTTGAATATCATATATATATAGATAGATAGATATAGATAGATAGATAGACAGACAGACATAGATATAATAGAAAGCCACTGGAATGATTTAAAGCAATTAAACAATATAGCCAGCCTTTAAAGAAAAATACAAATAACCTGATTACTATAGAAGGTATACACCGGTGGCTCAGTGGTAAAGAATCTGCCTGTAATGCAGGAGATGCAGGAGACCTGGGCTTGATCCCTGAGTTGGGAAGATTCCCTGGAGTAGGAAATGGCAATCCACCCTAGTATTCTTGCCTGGAGAATCCCATGGACAGAGGAGCCTGGCAGTCTACAGTCCATAGGGTCGCAAAGAGGCAGAAACAACTGAAGTATCTTAGCATGTATGCAAAGTATAATCTTCTTTGTTATGGAAAAAAAATTTCTAAAATAGTGACTTTTAAAGTAAACCAAGAGAGAAAAGAGGCTAGCTTGATTAGCGTATGGTGTTGGATTAAGTGAAAAGTAGACAGATTTGGTATGTATTTTGAAGTCAGAACTTGCTGATGGATTGGCTAATGGAAGAAGGAAAATATTTTAAAACGAGGTCAAAGTTAATTATATTTGAGCTGTCATAATGATGGTCATCAGTCTTATCAATCAGAGTAAACCATTCTACACGGAAGAAATAACCTTAAGGCGAACGCTATTCCACAAGCAGAAACTGTAGTGGCCAACTATGTCTCTAGAGCTAGAGAGAGGAAAAAAAAAGATTAAAAATTCAAAGAAAGATAATGGCTAAATATATAGATTTGTAATTCATCTTTATGGGCTTCCTTGGTGACTCAGGGGTAAAGAATCTGCATGCCAATGAAGGAAACACAGGTTCGATCCCTGTGTTGGGAGGATCCACTGGAGAAGGAAATACTAGAGTGGCTACCCACTCTAGTATTCTTCCTGGGAAATCCCATGGACAGAGGAACCTGATGGGCAACAGTCCATGGGGTTACAAGAGACACAACTTAGCAACTAAATAACAGCAATTAATGTCTATAGTGCTGTTGCTGTTCATTTACTAAGTCATGTCTGATTCTTTGAGACCCCATGAACTGCAGCACACCAGCCTCCCCTGTCCTTCATTATCTCCTGGAGTTTGCTCATATTAATGTCCATTTAATTGGGGATGCTATCTAACCATCACATTCTCTGCCGGGCCTTCTCCTTTTGTGTAGATGAGGCATAATATGCAGTGTAGATATAGTAAAATCAATAGAAAGCCTTGCCTTAAGAGTTTATTAAAATGTTCTAAAGAGCTCAAGTTGACTGTTGGGGTGGGAACACAAGATTAAAGATTTCGTACACGCAATGAAGAAGGTAAGTCAAAGTTCAGCTCTATTTCAAGAATTACCTGTTTAAATTCTCAGAAAGATTTGAGAACTCTGAAGTTTTGTTAATCACAAGAAAACCCTTTGTTTATTCTTTATAAAGCAAGAATTGCCATAAGGTTTTTTTGTTTTCTGAGTACTTAAACATGATGGCCCATTCCTCTTTCTTGTAAATCTTAATACAAAACAGAGGAAACTGAGAGTAATATACAATGTTTTTGGTGAGAGGGAATAAGTAGCCTCTTATTTTTTTCTGTTTTTAATTGCATCACCATACATCATTAGAACACAAGTAAATTTTTATAATAGAACTAAAACAGAACTAACTTAGATGAAAAATAAGGGTTGGAGAATATATGTGAACTCAGCGACAAGCCAGATGTACAATTTAGAATTAGACATTTGAATTCTAGGTAGTGAGTATTCCTGAAGGCTTGAAAATTTAGTGATATCCTTATTTCAGTTTTTAAAGAATGCTTTTCTTATTCAATCACTTAGTCATGTCCAACTCTTTGTGACTCCACAGACAACAGAATGCCAGGCTTCCCGTTCTTCACTATCTCCCAGAGTTAGCGCAGTTTTCATATCCATTCAGTCAGTGATACTATCTAACCATCTTATCCTCTGCTTCTGCCCTTCTCCTCTTGCCCTCAGCCTTTCCCAGCATCAGGGTCTTTTCCAATGAGTCAGTTCTTTACATCAGTTGGCCAAAGTATTGGAGCTTCAGCTTCAGAATGAGTCCTTCCAATGAATATTCAAGATTGATCTACTTTAACACTGACTGATTTGATCTTCTTGCAGTTCAAGGGACTCTCAAGAGTCTTCTCCAACACCACTGTTCAAAAGCATCAATTCTTCAGCACTCAGCCTTCTTTATGGTCCAACTCTCACATACATACATGACTACTAGAAAAACCATAGCTTTGACTAGACAGACCTGTGTTGGCAAAGTGATGTCTCTGCTTTTTAACATGCTAGCTAGGTTTGTCATGACTTTTCCTCCAAGTAGCAAGAATATTTTAATTTTGTATCTATAGTCACCATTCACAGTGATTTTGGAGTCCAAGAAAATGAAATCTGCCACTGTTTACACTTTTTCCTCAACTATTTGGTCATGAAGTGATGAGACTAGATGCCGTAATCTTAGTTTTTTGAATGTTGGGTTTTAAGCCAGCTTTTTCACTCTCCTCTTTTACCTTCATCAAAAGGCTCTTTAATTCCTCTTCTATTTCTACCATTAATATTGTGTCATCTGCATATCTGAAGTTGTTGATATTTCTCCTGGAAATCTTGATTCCAGCTTGTGCTTTATCCATTGCCACATTTCACATGAAGTACTCTGCATATAAGTTAAATAAGCAGGGTGACACTATGAAGCCTTGACACACTCCTTTCCCAATTTTGAACCAGTCCACTGTTCCATGTCTGGTTCTAACTGTTGCTTCTTGACCTGCACACAGATTTCTGAAGAGGCAGGTAAGGTGGTCTGGTATCCCTGTCTCTTTCAGAATTTTCCACAGTTTGTTGTAATCCACATAGTCAAAGGCTTTCGTGTAGTCAATGAAGCAGAAGTAGATGCTTTTTTTGGAATTCCCTTGATATTTCTTGATCCAGAGGATGTTGGCAATTTGATCTCTGGTTCCTCTGCCTTTTTTAAATCCAGTTTGTACATCTGAAAGTTCTTGGTTCACATGTTATTGAAGCCTCAGTTCAGTTGCTCAGTCATGTCTGACTCTTTGAGACGCCATGAACTGCAGCACGCCAGGCCTCCCTGTCCATCACCAGGCCTCCTTGTCCATCACCAACTCCCAGAGTCCACCCAAATCCATGTCCATTGAGTTGGTGATGCCATCCAAACATCTCATCCTGCTGCCATCCCCTCCTCCTCCCGCCCTCAATCTTTCCCAGCATCAGGGTCTTTTCAAATGAGTCAGCTCTTCGCATCAGGTGGCCAAAGGATTAGAGTTTCAGCTTCAACATCAGTCCTTCCAATGAACACCCAGGACTGATCTCCTTTAGGATGGACTGGTTGGATCTCCTTGCAGTCCAGGGGACTCTCAAGAGTCTTCTCCAACACCACAGTTCAAAAGCATCAATTCTTCCATGCTCAGCCTTCTTTATAGTCCAACCTTCACATCCATACATGACCATTGGAAAAAACCATAACCTTCACTGGACAGACCTTTGTTGACAAAGTAATGCCTCTGCTTTTTAAAATGCTGTCTAGGTTGGTTACAACTTTCCTTGCAAGGAGTAAACATCTTTTAATTTCATGGCTGCAATCACCATATGCAGTGATTTTGGAGCCCAGAAAAATAAAGTAAGCCACTGTTTCTGTATCTATTTGCCATGAAGTGATGGGACTGGATGCCATGATCTTAGTTTTCTGAATTTTGAGCTTTAAGTCTAGCTTGAACAATTTTGAGCATTACCTTGCTAGCATGTGAAAAGAGCGCAATTGTGTGGTAGTTTGAATATTCTTTAGCATTGCACTTCCTTGGGATTGAAATGAAAACTGACCTTTTCCTCTTCTGTGGCCACTGCTGAGATTTCCAAATTTGCTGGCATATTGAGTGCAGCACTTTAACAGCATCATCTTTTAGGACTGAAGTAACTCATCTGGAATTCCATCACCTCCACTAGCTTTGGTCATAATAATGCTTCCTAAGGCCCATTTGACATCACATTCCAGGATGTCTGGCTCTAAGTGAGTGACCACACCATTGTGGTTATCTGGTTCATTAACACTTTTTTATACAGTTCTCTTGTGTATTCTTGCCGCCTCCTCTTCATCTCTTTTGCTTTTCTTAGGTCCTTGCCATTTCTTTCCTTTATTGTGCCCATCTTTGCATGAAATGTTCCCTTGGTATCTCCAATTTTCTTGAAGAGATCTCTAGCTTTTCCCATTCTATTGTTTTCATCTATTTCTTTGCATTGTTTACTTCAGAAGGCGTGCTTCTGTTTCTTTGCTATTCTCTAGAATTCTGCATTCAGTTGGGTATATCGTTCCCTTCCTCCTTTGCCTTTCATTTCTCTTCTTTTCAGCTATATGTAAGGCCTTCTCAGACAACCACTTTGCCTTCTTTCATTTATTTTTCTTTTGGATGTTTTTAGTCACCGCCTCCTGTACAATGGTACAAACCTCTGTCCATAGTTTTTCAGGCACTCTGTCTTCTGGATCTAATTCTTTAAATCTATTTGTCACCTCCCCTGTATATTATATTGGATTTGATTTAGGCCATACCCAAATTGCCTAGTGGTTTTCCCTGCTTTCTCAACTTGAGCCTGAATTTTGCAATAAGGAGTTCATGATCTGAGCCACAGTCAGCTCCAGGTCTTGTTTTTGTTGACTGTATAGTGCTTGTCCATCTTTTGCTGCAAAGAATATAATCACTCTCTGGTGATGTCCATGTGTAGAGTCATCTCTTGTGTTGTTGGAAGAGGGTGTTCTCTATGACCAGTGTGTTCTCTTGGCAAACTCCATTAGCTTTTGCCCTGCTTCATTTTGCACTCCAAGGCCATACTTGCCTGTTACTCCAAGTATCTCTTGACTCCCTACTTCTGCATTTCAGTCCCCTATGATGAAAAGGACATATTTGTTTTGGGTGTTAGTTCTAGAAGTTGTTGTAGATTATCATAAAACCAGTCAACTTCAGCTTATTCCCCATCAATGTTTGGGGAATAGACTTGGATTCCTGTGCTGTTGAATGGTTTGCCTTGGAATAGAACCAAAAACATTCTGTCATTTTTGAGATTGCACCCAAATATTGAATTCTGGACTCTTGTTGGCTATGACAGCTGTACCATTTCTTCTAAGAGATTCTTTCCCACAGTAGTAGATGCAGTGGTCATCTGAATTAAGTTTGTCTATTCTCATCCATTTTAGTTAACATATTCATAATATGTTGATGTTCACTCTTGCTGTCTCCTGTTTGACCACTTCTAATTTACCTTGATTTATGGACCTAACATTCCAGGTTTTATACAATATTGTTCTTTATATCATTGGACTTTACTTTCACCACCAGACACATCCACAACTGGGCATCATTTACACTTTTGCTCAGCCTCTTCATTCCTTCTGGAGCTATTTCTCTGCTCTTCTCTAGTAGTATATTGGACGCATACAGACCTGGGGTGTTTATCTTTCAGTGTCATATCTTTTTTGCTTTTTCATATGTTCTTACTATTTAAAGAAGAGTAAGAGAAATTAATGTGATTGACATATTCTTTCAATGATCTTATAGTTTGTAAGTATCATACAATTATTTTTAGTTCCATTCATTCAACACTAAGAATAATTATCCTCATTTCAAAACTTCTGAGTTAGAACTCGAATGCATTTTATGACTCAGTTCTGCCATTAAATCAAAAACTTTCATTATTTTGTAAATAATATAAAACTACTCTGGATCAAATAAAAATCTCTCATGGAAGTTAGCATAAATAAGATATATATTTTATAGAGAAATTATACTGAATCTTTTCAAACATTTTTAACAAAATAAAATGTAGCTTTTACATTAAATTCATCTATTTCCATGGGGGCTGATATTCTAAAATTTGCAATAGTGTAGAAGCCAGTACAATAGAAGAACCTAAGAGACAATTCATGTTTTAGCAAAAATTGTGAAAACCTTGTAAACACATCTGTTTATTTACACATTTTTATTGATTCTGATGATTAAAATAAATTTTGCATTCCTTTTAGCTATGAAATTTTATCTATACAATTGGCAAAAGGCTAAAGAATTTTATTTCCAATGATTTGGCATTCGTACAAGAAACAGAACTTCTTGTACAAAAATGTAGTAATAAATATCAAAAGCAATGACAATGCTAATATATTTTTAACTAAATATAAATCTTATAAATATTGAACCCAAAATATAAAAGTATAGACAGTTGGAGGTATGAATTCATAAAAACAATAAGAAATCTCATTTAGTTTATTAATTCTTATTATGTGACAGATATTTTCCTAAATACATTAACATTTCTGGTTATTCCTCAACTGAATAAACAATAGACTTGGCCCAACTTTGTAATATTTCTGTAGTTTTCCTTTTCATACTGTTAATTTAATTAGAAACCTATGACTGGGAATCTTTCCTGGGGATCATGGATAAGCACCATAGAAGGACTGAAATATAACAAGATCTGTGTGTACATGCAAGTGGAATCTATACATAGAGTTTGTGACTCTGATTTAAAATCCTTGCATTGTTTAAATTAGCAATACTTTGTGTCCAGTAATCAAAAATATATATTTTTTGTGTTCCTTCCAGTGGGTACTATATCATTAGACTAATTTTAAGAACAACTGTTATCCCTGTTGAAACACCTCATGAAAAAATATCAAAAATTCTCAGTAATAAAAGGGATTTTCTGGGCACCATTTCAGCCTCAAATGATAGATAGTAATACATATTTTCCCCAAAAATAAGATTCTATTTAATATCTCCAAGGACATTGCAGAATTCATGAAAAACATAGATACTTTATAGATAAAACATTTGCATGCAGAAAAACATAGTTTCAGCATTTCAAAAATACTTAAATTACAGTGAAATGCAGTTGAGGAAATGTTTTATCATGATTGAGTTTTTGACACTAAAGAATGAGAAATGAGACACAACAACCTAGCCACAATAAAGCATGAGTCTGATGGATGCCAGCAATGAATCAACTCATGAATACAAACCAAGACTGGATGTTGAATCAGATCAAGATATTTCAAAATCCAAAGGGTAAAAAAGAAAAGAAAGTCACGTTATTGAAAAATCGTAAGTGTGTGCAGATGTGTATGTATAACATATAACATATGCATGTGCATATATGTATGTATAACACATCATCTCCTTGGTTAAATTTATTACTAAATATTTTATTGCTTGGGATGCTATTATAAATGGCATTGTTTTCTTAATGTTTCTTACATATAATATGTTAATAGTGTATGGGAATGCAATTGATTTTTATATGGTAATTTTCTATCCTGCAATTTAATTAATTAATTAATTAGCTCTAACGATTTTTTGGTGAGATCTTTAGAGGTGTGTGTATGTATATAGGATATCTACATACACTTCCTTTCTGATTAGGATGCCTTTTATTTCACTTTCTTGACTAATCATTCTGGATCGGACTTCCATTGCCTGGGTCGGACTTCCATTGATGTTGAGTAGAAATGACAGTAAGCCTCCTTGTCTTGTTCCTGATCATAGAAGAAAACCCTTCACAACAGCTTTTCACTGTTGAGTGTGATGTTAATTTTGGACTTCTCATACATTGCCTTTATTATGTTGAGTTAGAGTCCTATACGTAATTATTGAGCATATTTATCATGAAAAGATGTTGAAATTTTTTGATTTCTATATCTGTTGAAATGATTATAAAATTTATATTCCTTTTTGTTAATACAGTGTGTCACATTTATTGATTTGTTTTTGTTGAATCCTCTTTGTGTCTAAAGATAAATCCCTCTTGATCATGGTGTATGACTTATTAGTGTGCTCTTGAATTTGATTTGATGGTATTTTGTTGGGGAATGCTGCAATGATATTCATGAATGACATTGACATGTAATTTTCTTTTCTTTTAATGTCTTTGTCTGGCTTCAGTATCAGAATATGCTGAATTTATGAAATAAGTTTGGCAATAACCTTCTTATTGACTTTTTTGGAAGAGTTTGAGAAGGTTTCATATATTATTTCTTCTTTAAAATTTTGATATAATTCAGCTGAAAAGCATCTAGTCCTGCACATATTTTTCTAAGGAGATATTTTATTACAGATTCAGTCTCTTTGCTTGTGATTGGCCTGTTCATATTTTCATTGGTTCATGATTCAGTATCAGTTAAGTTGTATATTGAATGGTTTGCCTTAGAAACGAACAGAGATCATTCTGTCGTTTTTGAGATTGAATTCCAAGTACTGCATTTCAGACTCTTTTGTTGACCATGATGGCTACTTCATTTCTTCTAAGGGATTCCTGCCCACAGTAGTAGATATAATGATCATCTGAGTTAAATTCACCCATTCCAGTCCATTTTAGTTCGCTGATTCCTAGAATGTCAACATTCACTCTTGCCATCTCCTGTTTGACCACTTCCAATTTGCCTTGATTCATGGACCTGACATTCCAGGTTCCTATGCAACATTGCTCTTTACAGCATCAGACCTTGCTTCTATCACCAGTCACATCCACAGCTGGGTATTGTTTTTGCTTTGGCTCCATCGCTTCATTCTTTCTGGAGTTATTTCTCCACTGATCCCTAGTAGCATATTGGGCACCTGCCAACCTGGGGAGTTCCTCTGTCAGTATCCTATCATTTTGCCTTTTTGTACCGTTCCTGGGGTTCTCAAGGCAAGAATACTGAAGTGGTTTGCCATTCCCTTCTCCAGTGGACCACATTCTGTCAGACCTCTCCACCATGACCTGCCCGTCTTGGGTGGCCCCACAGGGCATGGCTTAGTTTCATTGAGTTAGACAAGACTGTGGTCCTAGTGTGATTAGATTGACTAGTTTTCTGTGGTTATGGTTTCAGTGTGTCTGCCCTCTGATGCCCTCTTGCAACACCTACCGTCTTAATTGGGTTTCTTTTAGCTTGGACAAGGGGTATCTCCTCACCGCCGCCGCTCCTGATCTTGAGCGTGGAGTAGCTCCTCTCGGCCCTCCTGCACCCACTCAGCCACCACTCCTTGGAACTGGGGTTGCTCCTCTCAGCCGCTGCCCCTGACCTCAGGCATGGGGTAGCTCCTCCCAGCCGCCACCCCTGGACTCCAGCGGGGGGAAGCATCACTAGGAACAAAACTAGTGGAGGTGATGGAATTCCAGTTGAGCTATTTCAAATCCTGAAAGATGATGCTCTGAAAGTGCTGCACTCAATATGCCAGCAAATTTGGAAAACTTAGCAGTGGCCACAGGACTGCAAAAGGTCAATTTTCATTCCAATCCCATAGAAAGGCAATGCCACAGAATGCTCAAACTACCGCACAATTGCACTCATCTCACACGCTAGTAAAGTAATGCTCAAAATTCTCCAAGCCAGGCTTCAGCAGTACATGAACCATGAACTTCCAGATGCTCAGGCTGGTTTTAGAAAAGGCAGAGGAACCAGAGACCAAATTGCCAACATCCGCTGGATCATCAAAAAAGCAAGAGAGTTCCAGAAAAACATCTATTTCTGCTTTATTGACTATGGCAAGGTCTTTGACTGTGTGGATCACAATAAACTGTGGGAAATTCTGAAAGAGAATACCAGAACACCTGACCTGCCTCTTGAGAAACTTATATGCAAGTCAGGAAGCAACAGTTAGAACTGGACATGGAACAACAGACTGGTTCCAAATAGGAAAAGGAGTACATCAAGGCTGTATATTGTCACCCTGCTTACTTAACTTCTATGCAGAATATATCATGAGAAATGCTGGGCTGGAAGAAGCACAAGCTGGAATCAAGATTGCCAGGAGAAATATCAATAACCTCATATATGCAGATGACACCACCCTTATGGCAGAAAGTGAAGAGGAACTAAAAAGCCTCTTGATGAAAGTGAAAGAGGAGAGTGAAAAAGATGGCTTAAAGCTCAACATTCAGAAAACGAAGATCATGGCATCTGGTCCCATCACTTCCTGGGAAATAGATGGGGAAACAGTGGAAAGTTTCCACTTATAAAAATAAAGTCAGACTTTATTTTTTTGGGCTCCAAAATCACTGCAGATGGTGATTTCAGTCATGAAATTAAAAGATCCTTACTCCTTGGAAGGAAAGTTATGACCAACCTAGATAGCATATTCAAAAGCAGAGACATTACTTTGCCAACAAAGGTCCGTTGAGTCAAGGCTATGGTTTTTCCAGTAGTCATGTATGGATGTGAGAGTTGGACTGTGAAGAAAGCTGAGTGCCAAAGAATTGATGCTTTTGAACTGTGGTGTTGGAGAAGACTCTTGAGAGTCCTGTGGACTGCAAGGAGATCCAACCAGTCCATTCTGAAGGAGATCAGCCCTGGGTGTTCTTTGGAAGGAATGATGCTAAAGCTGAAACTCCAGTACTTTGGCTACCTCATTTGATGAATTGACTCACTGGAAAAGACTCTGATGCTGGGAGGGATTGGGGGCAGGAGGAGAAGGGGACAATAGAGGATGAGATGGCTGGATGGCATCACTGACTCAATGAACGTGAGTTTGAGTGAACTCTGGGAGCTGGTGATGGACAGGGAGGCCTGGCATGTTGCGATTCATGGGGTCACAAAGAGTCAGACATGACTAAGTGACTGAACTGAAGTTGTATATGCATTTCACTAAGTCACCTAACTTGCTGACATGTAATTGTTCATAATATTCTCTTATGATCTTTTTCATTTCTGTGGTATCAGTTGAAATATCTCTTCATTCGTGTACAAATTTATCAATTTGAGTCATTTGTCTTTTTTAATTAGTAAAAGGTTGGTTAAGTTTGTTAACTTTTAGAAGAAACAACTCAGTTTTTTTTTTTTTTACCTATTGACTTTCTAGTCTCTATTTTGTTTATTTGTTCTCTAATATTTATATTATTTCCTATTCTGATAACTTTAGCTTTAGTTAGTTCTTTTCTAGCTCCTTAATGTGTAAGATTAGACTGCTGTAGTTTTAATTACTTATCCAGAGAATTCTTGTTTTTCACTTGCTAAGTCATGCCTGACTCTTTGCAACCCCATGAACTGCAGAATGACAGGCTTAGCTATCCTCCACTATCTCCTAGAATTTGCTCAACTCATGTTCATTGAGTCAGTGATGCCATCCAACCATCCCATCTTCTGTTGCCCCTTGTCCTCTGGCCTTCAATATTTCTGAGCATCAGGGTCTTTTCCAAAGAGACTGCTCTTCACATCAGGTGAAAAACGTATTGAACTTCAGCTTCAGCATCAGTCCTTCCAATGAATATTCAGGGTTGATTTCCTGTAAGAGTGACTAGTTTGATCTCCTTGATGTTCAAGGGACCCTCTTCTCCAACACCACAGTTCAAAGGCACCAATTCTTCGATGGTCAGCTTTCTTTATTGTGCAACTCCCACTTCTACACAAGACTACTGGAAAAACCATAGCTTTGACTATATGGATCTTGACAGTAAAGTGATGTCTCTGCTTTTTTACTACACTGTCTAGATCAGCATAACTTTTCTTCCAAGGGGCAAGCATCTATGAATTTCATGACTGCAGTCACTGTCTACAGTGATCTTGGAACCTAAACAAATAAAATCTACCACTGTTTCTATTTTTTCACATCTATTTGCCATGAAGTGATGGGACTGGATGCCATAAAACTAGTGATTTGAATGTTGAGTTTTAAGACAACTTGTTCACTCTCCTCTTTCATCCTCATCAAGAGTCTCTTTAGTTCCTCTTAGCTTTCTGTCATTAGATGATATCATCTGCATTCTGAGGTTGTTGATATTTCTCCCAGCAATCTTAGATTGTGCTTCATCTAGCCCAGCACTTTGCATGATGTACTCTGCATGGTCGTTAAATATGTTAGGTTTATCAATGTACAACCTTGATGTACACCTATCCCAACTTTGAACCAGTCTGTGGTTCCATGTTGTATTCTAATTATTGTTTCTTGAGCTGCTTACAGGTTTATCAGGAGGCAGGTAAAGGTGGTCCATATTCACATCTCTTTAAGAATTTCCCACAGTTTGTTGTGATCCAAACAGTCCAGGGTTTTCACTCAGTCACCTAAGGAGGAGAAGTAGATGTTTTTCTGGAATTCTCTTGCTTTTTCTATGATCCAATGGATGCTGGCAGTTTGATCTCTGGTTCTTCTGCCTTTTCTATATCTAGCTTGTATATCTGGAAGTTCTCAGTCCACATATTACTGAAGTCTAGCTTGAAGGATTTTGAGCATTACTGTGGTAGAATATGAAATGAGTGCAATTGTGTGGTAGTTTTAACATTCTTGGCATTGACTTTCTTCAGAATTGGAATGAAAACTGACCTTTTCCAGTCCCGTGGCCACTGCTGAGTTTTCCAAATTTGCTGGCATATTGAGTGCAACAGATTCACAGCATCATCTTTTAGGATTTGAAATAGCTCAGCTGGAATTTCATCACCTCCACTAGCTTTGTTTGTAGTAATTCTTCCTAAGGCCCACTTGTCTTCACAATCCAGGATGTCTGGCTTTAGGTGAGTGACCAAGCCATTGAGGTTTTCCAAGTCATTGAGACATTTGTTGTATAGCTTTTCTGTGTATTCTTGCCACCTCTTCTTTATCTCTTCTGCTTCTGTTAGATCCTTGCCATTTCAGTCCTTTTTTGTGCCCATCATTGTATGAAATGTTCGCCAGGTATCTCCAGTTTCCTTGAAGTGATCTCTAGTCTTTCCAATTCTATTGTTTTCCTCTATTTCTTTGCACTGTTCACTTAAGAAGGCTTTCTTATCTCTCCTTGCTATTCTCTGGAACTCTGCATTCAGTTGTGCCCATCTTTTCCTTTTTCCTTTGCCTTTCGCTTCTCTTCTGTTCTCAGATGCTTGTAAAGCCTTTAACAGGCAACTACTTTTCCTTCTTGCATTTCTTTTTCTTTCAGTCACTGCCTCCTATACAGTTTTATGAACTTCTGTCCATAGTTCTTCAGACACGCTATCTACAAGATATATGTCCTTGATTCTATTTGTCACATCCATTGTATAATAAGGGATTTGATTTAGGACATACCTGAATGACCTAGTGGTTTTTTGCCTAGTTTATTCAATTTAATCCTGAATTTTTCAATAAGGAGCTTATATACTGAGCTATAGTCAGCTCCATGTCTTCTTTTTGTTGACTATATAAAGCTTCTCCATCTTCAACTGGAAAGAATATAAACAATCTGATTTCACTATTGACCATCTGGTGAAGTCCATGTGTAGAGTTGTGTCTTGGGTGGTTGGAAGAGGGTATTTGCTGTGACCAGTTTATTCATTTTGTAAAACTCTGTTAGCCATTTTTCTGCTTCATTTTGTACTCCATGGCCATACGTGTCTGTTACTCCAGGTATCTCTTGAGTTCCTACTTTTGCATTCATGTTTCCTGTGATGAAAAGGACATAGTTTTTGGTGTTGATTCTAGGTCTTGTAGGTCTTCATAGAACTGTTCAGCTTCAGCTTATACAGCATTAGAGGTTGGGGAAGAGACTTGGATTACTGTGATGTTGAATGGTTTGTCTTGGCAATGAATTGAGATAATTCTTTGATTTTTGAGATTGCACCCAAGTACTGCATTTCAGATCCTTTTGCTGACTATGAGGGCTATTCCATTTCTTCTAAGGGATTCCTGCCCACAGTAGTAGATATAATGGTCATCTAAATTAAATTCACCCATTCCCATCCATTTTAGTTCACTGATTCCTAAAATCTCAATGTTCACTCTTGCCATCTCCTGTTTGACCACTTCCAATTTACCTTGATTCATGGGCCTAAAATTCCAGGTTCCTATGCAATATTATTCTTTATAGCATCAGATTTTACTTTCACCACCAGACACGTCCACAACTGAGTGTCATTTCCTCTTTCATCCAGCCTCTTCATTCTTTTTGGAGCTATTTCTCCTCTTTTCCCCAGTATCCTGTTGTACACCTACTGACCTGGGGGTTCATCTTCCAGTGTCATATCTTTCTGCCTTTTCATACTGAACAATTGTTTCTTGAGCCAAGGATACTATTGTGGTTTGCCATACCCTTCTCCAGTGGGACACATTTTGTCAAAACTCTTTCTTAAGGTAAATTCAATCAAATAATTCTTTTGTATGTTAGTATTGATACTAATAAATGTCATTTTAATAGGTAATTATTGAATTTGATTTGAAAATAGCATAAATTAAAAATTATCTGAGACATTCTATCTTTGTTAGTAACCTAAACTCTTGTAACAAGAGTCAAAAATTTCCATTTTTTCCCCCATTACAAAATAATTAGACCCTATGAAAAAGGAAATTGTATATAGAAAGTCATATTACATTTATTTATTGGTACCTTTTAAACATAATGCTGGAGGAAAATTACTTGCAAATATGATGACTAACAAGTCCTTTCATCCCTGTATGTATATGCCTCTCCTCTCAGAAAGAGGTAGAGGCCATTTCTTCATCTTTTGAATCTTGATTGGGCTTTTTGATGTGCTTTTTCCAATAAAAAGTGACAGAAGTGACTTGCCTAGATTTCTGAGCTTATCTATGTTTTAAGAAAACTTTCAGGTCACATTTTTATCATTTTAGAACCCTGTGCCACTATGTAAAAATTCTGACCTCTCTGCTGCAGAGTTCCAGCTGACTGTCAGCATTTCTAGGTACCCCAGATGAGGCTCCAGAGAGAAAAGTAAAGTTGTCTTAAATGTTCCAGCCCCAGCCCATCTCCCAGCTAAATTTAGCCACGTAAATAGCCCTAGCTGACACTATGTGGAGCAAAATAACTGTGTACTTGAGCCTAGCTGTGTGGTAAAGGATTAACCATACCCAAGAAAGTTTTGCTTTGGTGGCGCTAGTCGTGAAGAACCCACCTGCCAATCCAGGAGATTTAAGAGACCTGGATTTGATCCCTGAGTTTGGAAAATCCCCTGGAGGAGGGCATGGCAACGCACTTCAGTATTCTTGCCTGGAGAATCCCAAGGACAGAGGAGCCTGGCGGGTTTTAGTCCATGGGGTTGCAGAGGGTTGGACATGACTGAGCAACAAAGCATGCATGCAGGCTCCTGAGAGGCAACCCCTAGACCCTTGGAATCTCCTGCCTGATAATAGTGTTTGCTTTCCAGGGGCACTTAGACCAGTCATGCTAAATGGTCTGTGTTAACAATGTTATTTACAGTGTGGGCTATGCAGGCCTTGGAATACCAGAAGGGCTGAAAACTAAGATCAGCCATGTCTATACAACATTCCCCCAATAAAATCTCTAGATATCAAGGTTCAGGACAGTTTCCCTGGTTGTCAGTGCTCCCTTCATATAGTCACACATTTTTTTCCTGGGAAATTTAGACATTGTGGAGAGTACAACCGGAGGCTCAGTGCTTGAAAGTCTCCTAGGCCCTGCCTGTGTGATTCTTCCCTTGGGTAACTTAAATCTGTATCCTTTCATTATAATAAATCATAACTATGAGAATAACATTTGTATAGATTTTGGTGGGTCCTTTTAATGAAATATTGAAACTGAGAGTGGTCTTGCCCCACTCCCCCAGAAATTGCATTTATTTCAGAAACAAGAGTGATCTTGGAGACCCGTGGACTTGTAGTTGGTGTCAAAAATAAGGGTGGACTTGGAGACTCCTGTCAAAGTCAACCCACAGGTTTACAAGAGATAATAAGTTGAAGTTGCTTTAAGACATTCGGTTTTGTTGCATTTTGTTGCACACCAATATATAAGGATGTGTGATAAGTTGCTTCAGTCATGTCCGACTCTGTCTGTGCCCTCTTCCAGGGGATCTTCCCAACCCAGGGATCAAACCCACTGCTCTCTGTCGCCTGCATTGGCAGGTGAGTTCTTTACCACTAGCACCTGCTGGGAAGCCCAAGGTACAGAGATGTCTTTTTGTCTTTGAAGTGCCTAGGCATAATACAGCTTGTCTTTTAATCTGGAAATAATTGTTTACTTCCAGGATTTATAACATATCCCATGTATTTAACTTGTTGCTTTGAGACTTGTGCTTTTTCTGGGAGACCACATAACCCCAGGTCCCAAGGAAATTAAGAATTTCAATGATGTTACAATCTTAGGCTTCAGTGAAAGGGCTACATATTAATATATCTACATACTGTAGAATAGCCCCTTCTTTTAAATGTATTTTCCTTAGTTCCTTTCCTAGGGCCTAGGCAAACAGATGTGGACTGTCCTGAAACCCCTGAGGCAATACTGTCAAGGTGTATTGTTGCATCTCGCCCAAGTGGGAGTTAGTCCACTCAAAGGCAAACAGATATTGTAATGAGAGGTGAACTGGGATGCAATTGAAGGCATCCTTGGAGTTGAGCACTTGAGGGTGATAGACCATTTAGCATCCTCAGGGACATGGACTAATATGTTATGAGGATTAATCATGAGGGAGTGTACAGGAACCACTGGATCATTTACTGCTCTGAGATCATCCAGCATCTTATATTCCCTATTTGGCTTAAAAACAAGCAGAACAGGGGTAGGAGACTGACAAGGCACCAAGAGGCCATGCTTTAAGAATTTATCTATGAGGGGTCGTAACCCTTTTTTTGGTTATGAACTTATGGAGTATTGTCTCTTGTTAGGGTAGGCAGCTTCTGGATTAAAGGTCATTTTTACAGATTGGGCATTTATGGCCTACCCAGGGACTCCTCTGTCCTAAAAGGCAGGGTTCATTGCTTTTAGAGTACACTCCTAACCATAATATGGCCCGAAGGGAACCCAGAAGGTCTCTCCCCAGTAGTGGGGTAGGATACTCGGGGACAACCAGAAAGATATGTGAGATCAAACACTGTTCCAACTGGCAAGTAAGAGGCCCAGTGGGTGGGTGATGCCAAAATAACAAGCTAAAATATGCTAAATTAGGAATTTTTAAATAATTTCATATAATTTTTTAAAAATGATATCTGTTTATAAATGGCAGATAAACTTATTTTGGAGACCAAGAAAGAAATATTTATCAGTAGCAAAATATTTAGTACATGTACTGTCCACAGTAACTAGAAAAGCAAATCAAGTGACTACTTGGCCTGTAGTCACTCCAGAAGAAAAGACTGAAAAAACAAATTGTTGAATATTAACTGTTGCTTGTTATGTTTAGCAAGATATTATAAGAAAGAGATTAGTTCAGGCAAGAATTACCCAGTTTTTAAGCAGAGATGAAAGTAGGTTACTTCTGTAAATGTAAGATCTTTCAGAGTAAGATAAGCAAACTTCTGGCTCTAAACAACAGGAAATACAATGAAAAAGTTTATGAACAATGAAGATCCGGTACAAGTTCTGTGAAAACAAGGGGCCTTGGCCTTGAGGCAAAGCTCTGATTAAGTATGTTGACTTACCATACAGGCTATTGTTTTACCTGGCTCAAAATCTTCTATTAAATTGAGGGGGAAGAAAAAAAGACAATAAAACAAAGAGAGAAAGTTGACTTGATAACCTAAGTCTCAGAGAAAAAAAAATGTATTTTTATTAACAATACATTAAATGGAAAGCAAAAGTAACAGAAACATGATTTTTATCTACTTTTTAAACATTTCACTTTGAAATAATTTAGAATTATAGGAGGATTGTAAAGATAGTTTGGATAGCTACTAATCTATTGTTTATTCTTCAAACAGCTCACCCTAATGTCAATACCTAATATAACCGTGATGCATTCTATCAAAAAAGTTTAATATCGGTACAGCACTTTAACTGAACTATAGATTTTATTTGAATTTATCTAATTTTCTTTATACTAATTTCTTTTTTCCTGTTCCCAAACCCAGGCAGAACAACAATTTCTTTTAGTTTTTCCTTTTTTTCCATTTATTTCACACTTGAAAACTACTGATCAGATATTTTTAGAATGTCCATCCTCATGGGATTGTCTGACATTTTTCTTATGGTTTGATTGGGGTTACAGCTAAGAGGGAAAGTATCACACAATGATTGCCCTTGCCATGGTGTCATACAAGTGGGACTCTAAAAGCAACATGAATTATCACTGGTGATGTGGATGTTCCTTTAGAGTTTAAGATGGCATCTGCCAAGTTGCTCTACGCTAAAGTTACTCCCCTTTTTGATACTCTAATACATCAGAAGAAAATGATTTGCTCAAGCTACTCTCGAGAAAGGAGTAATTAACGTCCATCTCGTACAGGGAAGGTTATCAACTAGTTTGTGGGCAAATGTTAAAGCTATCGTTGTAATTAATGGATATTTTGAAAGAAGCAATGTGAGATTATGCAAGTATCCTGTTCCTCAGTTTCACACGTTAATTTTGGCATTCATCAGTGGATACTGCCTAAGAGAAATGATTGCTCTCAGGTTCTAATACCAATTTTCCATTTCCCTTATTCTCTCTTACTGATATGATTTGAACGTCAAGGAGGAGGATTGGTTACTTCTTCCTCACTTATATTACATATCCAGTCACTTATGTTTACTAGTATGGATTCATATGTATATAGTATTCTTTGAGTTATTATACAAAACTGTAGATATTTATTTATGCAAATTGTGCCAGTTTGTTTACTGGGAGCTCTTTCACTTAATTCCTATGTCTTTCTCACATGTTCCATGCTTTGTTGTTGTTGTAGCAGCACAAGATGCTTCAGGCTTATCTTGTATATATGCTGTCCTAGCTATAGAATCAGTCATTTCTCAAGCGAGGCCTAATTCAAACCCATAGACTGCAGCACCCCAGACTTCCCTATCCATCAGTGACTCCTGAAGCTTGCTTAAACTCTTGTGCATTGAGTGTGTGATGCCATCCAACCATTTCATCCTCTGTTGTCCACTTCTGCCTTCAATCTTTCCCAGCATCAAGCTCTTTTCCAATAGGTCAGTTCTTTGCATCCGGTGGCCAAGATCTGGAGCTTCGGCTTTAGCATCAGTCCTTCCAATGAATATTCAGGAATGATTTCTTTTATGATTGACTGGTGTGATCTCCTAGCAGTCCAAGGAACTCTCAAGAGTCTTCTCCAACACTACAGTTCAAAAACATCAGTTCATTGGTGCTCAACTTTCTTTATGGTCCAACTCTCACATCCACACATGACTACAGGAAAAACCATAGCTTTGACTAGACAAATCTTTGTTGGCAAAGTAATGTCTCTGTTCTTTTTAATATGCTGTGTAGGTTGGTCACAGCTTCTCTTCCAAGGAGCAAGCGTCTTTTAATTTCATGGCTGAGTCACTATCTGCAGTGATTCTGGAGCCCAAGAAATGAAGTCTCTCACTGTTTCCATCGTTTCCCCATCTATGTGCTATGAAGTGATGGGACGGGATGCCATGATCTTAGATTTCTGAATGCTGAGTTTTAAGTTAGCTTTTTCACTCTCCTCTTTCACATTCATTAAGAGGCTCTTTAGTTCCTCCTAATGTTCTGCCATAAGAATGGTATCATCTGTGTATCTAACATCAATATTTTGGCCGGCAATCTTGATTCCAGCTTGTGCTTCATCCAACCCAGCATTTTGCATGAAATACTCTACATATAAGTTAAATAAGCAGGTTGACAATATACAGCCTTGATGTACTCCTTTCCCATTTTGGAACCATTTCCTTATTTCATGTCCAGTTCTAACTGTTGCTTCTCGATCTGCATACAGATTTTCAGGAGGCAGGTAAGGTGGTCTGGTATTCCCATCTTTTAAGAATATTCCACAGTGTTGTGATCCACATGGTTAAAGATTTTAGCATAGTCAATGAAGCAGAACTAGGTGTTTTTCTGAATTGTTCTTGCTGTTTTGATGATCCAGCACATGCTGGCAATTTGATCTCTGGTTCCTCTGCCTTTTCTAAATCCAACTTGAACTGGAAGTTCTAGGTTCATGTATTGTTGAAGCGTAGCTTGGACAATTTTGAGCATTGCTTTGCTAGTGCGTGAGAAGAGTGCAATTGTGTGGTAGTTTGAACATTCATTGGCATTGCCTTTCTTTGGGATTGGAATGAAACCTGACTTTTACCAGTCCTGTGACCATGGCTGAATTTTCCAAATTTGCTGACATACTGAGTGCTCACTTAACAGCATCATCTTTTAGGATTTGAAATAGCTCAGCTGAAATTCTATCACCTTCACTAGCTTTGTTCTAAGGCCCCCTTGACTTTGCAATCCCAGATTTCTGGCTCTAGGTGACTGATCACACCACCGTGGTTATCTGGATCATTAAGATCTTTTTTTTTTTATTTTTTTATAGTTCGTCTGTATATTCTTGCCAACTTTTTAAAATATCTTCTGTTTCTGTTAGGTCCATACCAGTTCTCTTTATTGTGCCCATTTTTGCATGAAATGTTCCCTTGGTATCTCTAATTTTCTTGAAGTGATTTCTATTCTTTCCTATTCGATTGTTTTCTGCTATTTCTTTGCATTGATCACTGAGGAAGGCTTTCTTACCTGCACTTGCTATTCTTTGGAACTCTGCATTCAGATGGGTATATCTTTTCCTTTTCTCTTTTGCCTTTTGCGTCTCTTCTTTTCCCAGCTATTTATGAGCCCTCCTCAGACAACCATTTTGGCCTTTCACACTTCTTTTCATAGGGGATGCTTTTAACACTGGTTCCTGTACAATGTCATGAAGATCCATCCATAGTCCTTCAGGCACTCTATCAAATCTAATTCCTTGAATATATTTGTTACTTCCACTGTATTTAGGTCATAACTGAACAGCTTAGAGGTTTTCCCTGCTTTCTTCAATTTAAGTCAGAATTTGGCAGTAAGTAGTTCATGATCTGAGCCACAGTCAGTTTCAGGTCTTGTTTTTGCTGACTGTATAGAGCTTCTCCATCTTTGCCAACAAAGAATATAATCAATCTGATTTCAGTATTGACCATCTGGGTGATGTCCATGTATAGAGTCTTCTCTTGTGTTGTTGGAAGAGGGTGTTTACTATGACCAGTGTGTTCTCTTGGCAAAACTCGGTTAGCCTTTGCCCTGCTTCATTTTGCACTCCAAGGTCAAGCTTGCCTGTTTCTCCAGATAGCTCTTGATTTCCTACTTTTGCATTCCAGTCCCCTATGATGAAAAGGATATCATTTTTTGGTGTTAGTTCTAGAGGTCTAGAAGGTCCTCATAGAACTGTTCAACTTCAGCTTCTTTGGCATTAGTGTTTGGGGTATAAACTTGGATTACTGTGATACTGAATGGTTTGCCTTGAAAACGAACAGAGATTCTGTCATTTTTGAGATTGCATCCAAGTACTACATTTCAGACTCTTTTGTTGACTATGACAGCTACTCCATTTCTTCTCAGGGAATCTTGCCCACAGTAGTAGATATAATGGTCATCTGAATTAAATTCACCCATTCCAGTCCATTTTAGTTCTCTGATTCCCAACATGTCAATGTTCCCTCTTGCCATCTCCTGTTTGACCTCTTCCAGGTTACCTTGATTTTTGGACCTAACATTCCAGGTTCCTATGCAATATTGTTCTTTACAGCCTCGGACCTTGCTTGCATCACCAGTCACATCCACGGCTGGGTGTTGTTTTCACTTTGCCTCTGTCTCTTAATTGTTTCTGGAGTTATTTCTCCACTCTTCTCTAGTAACATGTTGAAGACCTACTGACCTGGGGAGTTCATCTTCCTTGTCATATCTTTTTGCCTTTCATACTGTTTAAAGGGTTCTCAAGGCAAAAGTACTGAAATGATTTCCATTCCTTTCTCCAGTGGAGCACATTTTGTCAGAACTCTCCACCAGGACCCGTCCATTTTGGTGGCCCTACACAGCACAGCTCATAGTTTCATTGAGTTAGACAAGGCTGTGGTCCATGTGATCAGTTTAGTTAGTTTTCTGTGGATGTGGTTTTCATTCTGTCTGCACTCTGACGGATAAGGATAAGAGGCTTTTGGAAGCTTCCTGATGGGGAAGGGACTGGCTGTGGGGGAATCTGGAGGATTCTAGAGAGAATCTGTTTTCTTGACTTCTCCAGTTTCTAGGGGGAGTTTTTGGCCAAGGACTGCTTCTTCTACCTTCAAAGTCCTTTTCTCTAACCTCCAGTTATTCTATTCTAATCACATTGCCTTACTCTATCTTTTGCAGATGAAGTGTAAAATTAAACAAATGCATAGCAATAGAAATTGTATGGTAAGGCAGATTTACTAGACGAAATGTTTCACAAAATTTAATTTTGGCAATAAATGGCTGGTAACTCTGTATTTGTTTCCTGTTGCTACTGTAACAAATCATCATACATTTTATGGCTTAAAAGAACATAAATTTATGATGTTGCAGTTTTGGGGATCATACTTCTCAAATGGGTCTTGCATGCTAAAATTGAGGTGTCAGCAGAGCTGTTACTTTGAAAGGCTACAGGGAGAATCTGTGTCTCCACTAGGTATTCACTAGAGGCTTCTTGCGTTCCTTTGCTTGAGGACCCTTCCTCCATCTTCATCACACAATATTTTATCCTTTAGTTATGCCATTTCATCACCTGTATCCAACTCTTATCATCCTGTTTTCCTCTTAAAAAGACATTGCCATTACATCTGGCCCACTAGAGAGTCCAGGTTAATCTCATCACTGAAATATTCTTCCTCACATTGTCTAAGCCTCTTATATTATGTAAGGTAATAACACCTCACAGGTTTTGAGATTAGGCAGTGAACACTTTTTTAGAGGTCATTCTTCAGCCTAATGTGCTGCTCTTCTTCCAGATACAATGTTGGAACTAGTAAATATTCCTGTTCTTCCTTAGGCTAGAGCTGGTTTTTTTTTTTTCCCTTCTCAAAGCTTCAGTGGATTTCCAACAATATACTCAGACTATAATTCCATTGCCCTTGACTCTGTAAATTAAGGATATTGTTATTTAGGGGAGATAGGTGACATAAGTTTGGGTGAAATTTTGATTGTTGTTGGGGGTCTTTGCTTCAAACTACAGCAGGTAATCACTTTTACCCTCAGGATACTATTTTATTTGCTTTTCCCTCTGCAGATTTAAGTTTTGGTCCTATATATGGTATAGGGGGCTGCTGTTTGGGATGAACTATCATCAATAGCTGCTATTCTATTCCCTCAGCCATATCATGCGGAATATTTCTCAAAATTCTCCTCAACCTTCACCATGAGCACCCACTATTGTTCCTGGATTTAAAAGCCTGGAAGAAGGTATAAATCCCCACTATGTCCATGCCGCATAGGGTTTCTCCACTTTCATTCTGCTGCTAAGCTGCTAAGTCGCTTCAGTCGTGTCCGACTCTGTGTGACCCCATAGACGGAAGCCCTCTAGGCTCCCCCGTCCCTGGGATTCTCCAGGCAAGAACACTGGAGTGGGTTGCCATTTCCTTCTCCAATGCAGGAAAGTGAAAAGTGAAAGTGAAGTCGCTCAGTAGTGTCCAACTCTTCGCGACACCATGGACTGTAGCCTACCAGGCTCCTCTGTCCATGGATTTTCCAGGCAAGAGTACTGGAGTGGGGTGCCATTGCCTTCTCCGCCACTTTCATTCTAGTCTTTAGCAATTTATTAAAAATGTCTAGCCGAGTCTTGTAGTAGAGTTATACACAATGTCTTGCCCAGGTAAGCAAGTGATTAAATTCTATTACATGCTTCATTTTTCAGCTGTATGCCCCATGACTAGTTTTCCAATGGGTTCCAAAAAAAAAAAAAATCTTAATTTGAAAATTTCTAAGCTTTTATGTTGGTTTGTTTTAAGAGTAGAAATAATGCCCTTTCAGGTCTGTACCTTCTGAGTTCAATCCAGAATAAGCTATTCTCTCTTACCTTTTTTTTTAAAGAGAATAAAATGAATATAACAACAAAAGAATTTCTCAAGCAATGCTTGAGGTCCTTAAACTTACCCCTGCAAAAAGTGAGCTGGGAAATCTGCTCATCTCTATAGTCCCCAGGGACATAATCCCTAAAGACCATTTCTATCAGTGAAAGTGCAGGAACAAGAAAGTTCCATCCAGAAATATATTCATTTTAAAAATCGAAATATTTTCCACTATAATATAAGGGTTCCTCATAATTGTTTAACATTATTTCATCATCGCTCTGGATTTCTCACCTTTTACTGGATGGAACTTTTCATGCATCTTCTCTGTCACTGTCCCTCATCATTGTTTGCATATTTACATTATGGGACATGTGGGTCACCCTCTATGGGGACATGTGCCCTGAACTGACGGAGAAGGCATTGCATGTTACTAAATAATTTGAAAGCCTGACGACATATTTATTACAAACTTTGCTGTCTAGTGGGGCTGAACTCTTAATATCTTGTGGCTCTGTGTAGGCTCTGAAATCTCTGTGGAGAGCTCTAGACAACAGTTTTATGCTGAGATATCTGGGTCATACTCTTGAGTATGCAGATCTTAGGAGTTTGGTCAGGAACCAAGGGAAGTTTATGCATATTTTAGAACCCCTTTTCTGTGCCCCATTCTATTACCTGCTCCCTCAGATACCCTTGTCAACACCAATCTGTGATCTCTGCATTTTCTCCTCCAAGTCCCACCATTCTCTGCTTGGACTCTGCTTCCCTGATGTAAGGTTTTGACAGGTCCCTGGAGGAGCGAGCTAAGTTGAATGGGCCCTCACTTCATGAGTTTATCCTTATCTCAAAGATAGTAGAATGATTTTAGTCTATGTGAAATGTATAAAAAAGACTTTGTATATATTTTGTTCACCTTTACTGTATTGAATACTGTATCATAACTGGAAAAATACATACAATATTTTTAAAAGAAAGAGAATATATTTGATGCACATTAGCAGATCAATAAATGATATATTTGTGAGACTTTATGGAAACAATATGATAAAGCCTCATCACCTCTAAATTCTAGTTAAGTGTATTATTAAATGTAAAAAAAGAGAACCAGAAATAACCAGTAGTAAATATTTTTCTTCTCATGGGAGTGTCTTTCTAACCACACATATAACAAAAGAAATGAGAAAAATAAATTTCACTAGACATAAGAAAATTAGTATTTAAAATTGTTATACATAAATATATATATGCAATGAGAACACAAAAGTGTGGGCAAAGGTATAGAATGAGTAATACAAAATATTTAACATTCCATATGATTAATAAAATGTAATATTTTCCATGATAATCTTGGTAGACAAGCCAAATATTAGGAAGTAATGTGGTACAAAAATGATTAACACTGCTCAAGAAAGAAATATGATACTTAAGAAGAATGATCAAACACTTAGAAATAGTTAAAAACACTATTGAATATTCAACATTTATTATGGTGAGTTCAAAGAGGCACTCTAGTTAAAATGCTAGTGTGAACATGAAATTCCTTGATTTTACTGGATATAAAAATTTAGCAGCATTTTTTATGTCAACAAAATTCCAAATTCTAAATATCTAAAATAGCTAATGTGTAAGCTAAGCAGTAATTTCATGTAAATTATTAAAATGTTCAAATACAGATAATACTTATATATAACGTATGGCATCACTGACTCGATAGACATAAGCTTGGGTAAGCTCCAGAAGTTGGTGAAGGACAGGGAAGCCTGGCGTGCTGCAGTCCATGGGGTTGCAAAAAGTTGGACATGACTGAGTGACT
Organism: Bos indicus; assembly: GCF_029378745.1. Taxonomy (NCBI): domain Eukaryota; kingdom Metazoa; phylum Chordata; class Mammalia; order Artiodactyla; family Bovidae; genus Bos; species Bos indicus. The sequence goes on along the minus strand of NC_091780.1, from coordinate 52,643,149 downwards.
AAAATGAACTGAACTAAACTGATAACTTATACTTCATTTACATGATAAAATATCATGTAGACAAGCTTATAAACAACTCCCATGCCATGCTTTAATGATAAAATAATACCAAAAAGCAAGAATTTATGTAGAAATTGAATTCCACAACATAAGTGAATTTATATTGTCTGTGTTTATACATCTAAGGTGGGAGGCACAGGAATAAAAGAAATTCTAAAAAAATTTGTCATTGGACAATAGAAACACAGGAGTTGTTCTCCTTTCTTAGTATTTTTAAAGTTTCTCAAGAAACACATTATGAAATTTGAAAAATAATTTTGAGTATATGGTTCAGTTTGGATGGTATTTACTATAATTGCATATTTTCAACTTTTCAATTAATGACAAAAAGTAAATATGTAAAGCAAAATGGACCTAAACTAGAAAATACCTAAACTAGTATATATACAATATACAGGGGCTTCCCAGGTGGCACAGTATGAGAATCCACCTGCCAATGCAGGAGACATGGGTTTATCCCTGGGTTGGGAAGATCCCCTGGAGGATAAAATGTCAACCCACTCTAGCATCCTTGTTTGGAAAATCCCATGGCAGGCTGCAGTCCATGGGGTCACAAAAGAGTTGGACAGGACTCAGTGACTAAACATACAATATATAGGTAAATAACCATATAGCATGTATAAAGGTGAGATAAAAATGTACACTCAGAGCATAAAAAGTTGGAGTAAGGGATAATGGATACCATGAAAAATGAAAAATATATGGATCATGCAAATTGAGTTTTTTGTTCAACTAAAATACATTAACATCAAATCCATCTATAGAGAATGACTTCAGCACATGATATACTTTATGACAAAATAACATTCTCAAATGCTTGTACCAAATGGGTAACATCAAGCTTGGAAAACTGACCCAACAATTTATGCCTTAACACTTGTTCCAGAATTTCCACTGGGCCCATCAACCACCTGTCCAGTGATTTCAGCAACTGGTTGTGCCATAATAGAGATGCAGCTGTTTCTTTTCTTACTCCCATAAGCATCAAAACCATGTGAAAACCAAGCAGCAAAATTTCAGATTTATAATAGATCAGTCATAAAGTTTAGATATAAACTCTCAGTATGTCCATGATCATTTATTCAGCACCCACAATGTCTATAGCTGTATACTAAGTGTCATCAGAAAAATAAACAAAAAGCATGAATTGACTTCCTGTAGTTCAAAAACAAAGTATGTACTTGAAAGTTTGAGATAATTTCTGTGAGACCAGAAGGAATATGTTTTGGCTAAACTATAGCTATTAGTGTTTTAATCATAACTCAAAGTTGCCCTTAGCATGAGGAAAACAAGTACATTCAGAGGTTAAAATGTATTTTAAATCTTTTAAAAAATACATATTCATTGGTGAATTTTTATTGTCAGAGGAATGATGAATTTTGATGAATTTAATTCTAAGAAAGAGCAGATACATCTGCTCTTTGCTTTGCCACAAAAGGGAGTAACTATACATAGCAGAGCCTAAGAAGCAGTCCTGACCCAAGCAGGTCATGACCTTTGGTTGAAACCTTTGAGTTAAGGTAATTACACTAGCCTCATTCTGTGTAATTTGCAGTTTTTAACTTAATAAAAGTAGCTTTTTAAAAAAACAAAATAGTGCTATTTGCCACAACATGAATGGACCTAGAGATTCTCATATTGACTAAAGTGAGTGAGATAAAAAAATCATATGATATCACTTATATGTGGAATCTAAAAATAAGGCTACAAGAGCTTATCTAAAAAACTGAAATAGAGTTACAGCTGTAGAAAATAAACTTATAGCTGGGGTAATAAGAGGGTTAAATTTGAAGATTGGAATTGACACATACAGACTACTATATATATATAATGTGGATAACTAATAAGGGTCCACTGTATACCACATGGAACTCAATACTCTGTAGTGGTTTATATGGGAAAAGAATCTTACAAAAAAATAGTAGATATATTGGTATAACTGATTGACTTTACTGTACACCTGAAACTAATATCAGTTCAGTTCAGTCGCTCAGTCGTGTCTGACTCTTTGCGACCCCATGAATTGCAGCACACCAGGCCTCCATGTCCATCACCAACTCCCGGAGTTCACCCAGACTCACGTCCATCGAGTCAGTGATGCCATCCAGCCATCTCATCCTCTGTCATCCCCTTCTCCTCCTGCCCCAATCCCTCCCAGCATCAGAGTCTTTTCCAATGAGTCAACTCTTCACATGAGGTGGCCAAAGTACTGGAGTTTCAGCTTTAGCATCATTCCTTCCAAAGAAATCCCAGGGCTCATCTCCTTCAGAATGGACTGGTTGGATCTCCTTGCAGTCCAAGGGCCTCTCAAGAGTCTTCTCCAACACCACATTTCAAAAGCATCAATTCTTCAGCGCTCAGCCTTCTTCACAGTCCAACTCTCACATCCATACATGACCACAGGAAAAACCATTATACCCCAGTATAAATTAATAAAAATACAAAAACGTTTTAAAAAACACAAAAAAGTCTTAATACAATATTGTAAAGTTTAAAAATAAAATAAAATTTAAAAAAATAAAAAAATAAAATTTGAGATCATTTATATAGAGCATACATTAGTAATTAAAAGTAAAAATACATGAATTTAAGCTTTGTAGCTTTGTATTCAACAGCAAAAATTCATGGAAAAACCATTTTAAATAGCTTTCATTATTCCAGTGTTTGAACTCTTTGAAAAAAAATAATTTCATAAAGTCATGGAGACTGCTGGCATTCCTACAGTCAATCTCAGCCTAACAAAATCCATTTCTTTGATACTTGGATTGACAACCAGTGTTGGAGGTAGCATTGAGGAAGACATGGTTTAAATGTTAATTAATTGAATCCATAGCCTATTTTTGAAAATGGGACTACTAAAACAACTAATCTTCTCTACAGTTTAAAATCCTTTATTTCTTTAAATTTTTGTCCCTTTCCTTTTAAACAACATAACTTGGAATAAATCTACCAGTGACGGACATGAAGCACCACTGCTGAAACGAAAGTGGCTGCAGCTTTGGAGCAATGGCCGTCCCTGCAGCCAACAGAGCTTTAAAATAATAAGCAAAAAGAAACAAACAAACATTGCTTTGGAATTTGAAATGGATCTGAGTTTTGGATGGAATTATCCCTTGGAGAACCTTAAGTCTTCTCTTTGGGGGCTTTCCCAGTCTGCTTTACCAAATAATTACCTCGTCTGGATAGGCTGGATGCAGCCATGACCCTAAAGTGTTTTTTGGCCTGGTGTGTTTATGTTTTGAGAAAGTCACTCAATTTTTTCCACTTGTTTTTTTTTTGCCTTGTTTGTTTGTTTCCCTTTTGTTTCTTAAATAACAAAGTATATGTTAGGTTTGTGAACCTAGGGTGCTAATATTTTGGTAGTTTTGAAAATTTGCAAAATGCTGATTTTAAAAAGAAAGGCATTCTTCTTGGTTTTGAGAAATTGATGATATTATATACATTCAGCTTCTTAAATTAGCAGTTTATAATTTCTTCCGTATCTTTAGGGCAGATGTTTCTTGAAGATTCTGAGCATATCTAATCTTATTTTCAATTTACATATAAAAACCAACTTCTTTGTAGTAAAATATAAATAGTTTAAGAACATGGAAGGTAATCTCTAACCTAATCCATATATTCTGTCTCTCCTTTTTGATGAGTCAGGTTCTTTTCTTCTACTCAGTCATCATTTTTCTGAATTCCATTGCCTCAGGTTAGTTTTTGAAAATACTGTTAAGATAATAAGCATAAAAGGATATCTGAGAACATTTTTTAAAGACACTTGTAATATTCCTGTTACATGTTTAAAATAAATAGAATAACTTCATTTTTGGAGTTCCTTTTCAAGTCTTCTCCATGTGTTATTCACACAGCAGGTATCTGTGTGATTTTCAGTTATTTATCTTATATAGAAAGTAGGTCAGAAAACACCATGGAATTTTTCCTTCTGCCAGCCAACACATTTAAAGTACTCATTTGGGGATCCATGATCAAAAATATAGTTGAGAATATCAACACTAAATATTGGTCTTAATGCATATATGATTTCCTTCAAAATTTAATAGTTTCACAATGGCGAGCAATATTGTCTCATCTATTACTAGCAAGCAAGAATTGTAGATTTGCTTGTAATAAAACAAATTGATGGTAGCAGCAGGTTTGGCCATACCAAAGTCTTTGCATATTCTCAAATTTTCCAGACTCCAATATATTTTCCATTGTGTTAGAATGTAAGCAGATTGAAAATGGCATGTAACCAAAAACAAATTGCAAAAGAACCAGAATATGACAGTTTCTGGATCGTCCCACACTTGTGGACACTTAATTTTCACTTATGTACTTACCTCAAATAAATTAATTAATACAGAACTTATTCAATTAAGTAATTAAAGTATAGAAATATATTGACTACAGTAAATGCTACTTTCATAAGTTATTTTCTTACTTTTCCTTACACTTTACCCCTTGTCAATCTCTAAGCCTATAGCTGAATTTTCATTGTTATTACAGTTTATATATATGGAACTATATCAGAGTTATGAGTGCCCCAAAATAAAGTGTGTCACTGTTACCAAGTCCAAGCTCACACTGCTTGCTTTGTGATAGGCCAGTAAATGGAGAGATGTGGTGTTCAGGCAAGGAATAGGGACTTTATTAGGAAAACCAGCAGACCGAGATGGTGAACTTGTGTTGCAAAGAACCATTTCACTTGAGTTAGAATTCAGGCTTCTTTTTAGGGGAAGGTATGTGGCTGGTTGTTGCAAACTTCTTGTTACTGGAATCCTTTGTTCTTGCAGCTGTCCACATAGGTCTGGTCACAGTGTTCCTGTAAACCTCCAGCAAGACAAATGCTCATATCTGTTCTAAAACTTTTTTTCTCTATATGGGTGAAAAGTGAAACACCTTTAAAGGTCAAGCCTGGGTGGAGAGCCTTTGAGAATGGGCTGTCTTGGTTATTCTTTTACAAAAGTGCAGAGCCAGCATGACTAAGCACAGGAGACAGAACACAGAGGTTAGATTTAAAGGAATAGATCCAATATTTCACTGATGTAAGGGACCAGGTAGAATGTCCAAGTGAAGCAATACTATCTCGGGCATCCTATAAGGTCCTTTTTATTTGATGAGGTCTGAACAGGCAGCAATTATTTTTTCTTCCATAACTGCCAAAACTGTGGAGAGTGTGATCTGCACACATAACCCCAATAAACTTTACGTGGTGAGCACCCCTAAATTCTGTCAACTGTTTTTAGATATCTCTGCTGGTGCAGGCGAGATAGTGCAAATCAAAGCTGTTGATATGGATGTTTCTGATTGGCCAACCAAGAAGGCATCTTTTTTTTTTAGTGACATTTTTTGACATCTGAGAGTAGGGGTACTTACACTAAATTCTGTCCTAGGTTCTGGATGCAAAATGCAGGGGGGTTTAAATACTCCTGGAAGAGTCTTGCAAATTCGTGAGGCCTTGCCACACAAATGTAAAGTGATCGTGTTTTTTTGGTGACAAGAGGGCAGAAATGAAGGCCCTGGAAATGTCCATGGTAGCATATGAAAAGTGAAAAATGTTTGCAAAGAATTCAGTTATTGCCTTGATATCTGGAAAAACCATGACTGCTAGACCAAAGTTGAATTTAGCTGGTGATAATCCTGTGTAAACTTCCACCTCCATTTGGCTTTTCACCAACTGTAGATCATACCGAGCTTTTATACTACAATGTCACATTACTTTACAACATCTGTAGAGTTTAAGCTCTAAATCAAATCTATTATTTCCATTTCTACTCCTTAAATTCTTTTAACATTTTATTTTATAGTGGAGTAATAGCTGATAAATAATATTGTTTTTAATTTCAGGTGGATAGCAAAGAGACTCAGCTATACATACACATGTATCTATTTTACCCTAAACTCCCTTCCCATCCAGGCTTCCACATAACATTGAGCTGAGTTCCCTGTGCTATACAGTAGGACCTTGTTGGTTATCTGCTATATATATCAGATCAGATCAGTCACTCAGTCGTGTCCGACTCTTTGCGACCCCATGAAGCACAGCATGCCAGGCCTCCCTGTCCATCACCAACTCCCGGAGTTCACTCAGACGCATGTCCATCGAGTCAGTGATGCCATCCAGCCATCTCATCCTCTGTCATCCCCTTCTCCTCTTGCCCCCAATCCCTCCCAGCATCAAAGTCTTTTCCAATGAGTGAACTCTTCGCATGAGGTGGCCAAAGTACTGGAGTTTCAGCTTTAGCATCATTCCTGCCAAAGAAATCCCAGGGCTGATCTCCTTTAGAATGGACTGGTTGGATCTCCTTACAGTCCAAGGGACTCTCAAGAGTCTTCTCCAACACCACAGTTCAAAAGCATCAATTCTTTGGTGCTCAGCCTTCTTCACAGTCCAACTCTCACATCCATACATGACCACAGGAAAAACCATAGCCTTGACTAGACGAAACTTTGTTGGCAAAATAATGTCTCTGCTTTTGAATATTGTATCTAGGTTGGTCATAACTTTCCTTCCAAGGAGTAAGTGTCTTTTAATTTCATGGCTGCAGTCACCATCTGTAGTGATTTTGGAGCCCAGAAAAATAAAGTCTGACACTGTTTCCACTGTTTTCCCATCTATTTCCCATGAAGTGATGGGACCAGATGGAGTGTGCATATGACAATCCCAAATTTCCTAACTATCCCTCTTCCTCCCTGGAGATATATATATATATATATATATATATATATATATATGAAAGTGAAAGTCCCTCAGTCATATCCAACTCTTTGAGACCCCATGGACTAAACATTCCATGGAATTCTCCAGGCCAGAATAGTCAAGTGGGGAGCCTTTCCCTTCTCCAGGGGATCTTCCCAACCCAGGGATCAAACCCAGGTCTCCCGCATTGCGGGCGGATTCTTTACCAGCTGAGCCACAAGGTATATTGGACTGCCCAAGACTGAATTGGGAAAAAAAATTGGAGCTATCCTTTTATCCCATTAGCACTTTTATACATGAATTCTTCCGGATCAAAAGAATCCTCTCTATAATTTAGTACTTTCAGAGAGGAAGCAAGTAAAACAAAAGCATTATGCAATCAGCATGCGTGCTAAGTCGCTTCAGTCGTGTTCGACTCTTTTGCGACCCCGTGGACTATAGGCCGCCAGGCTCCTCTGCCCATGGGATTCTGCAGGCAAGAATACTGGAGTGGGTTACCACCCTCTCCACCAAGAGATCTTCCCCACTCAGGGATCAAACCTGCATCTCTTTTGTCTCCTGCATTGGCAGGCAGGTTCTTTATCACTAGCGCGACCTGGCAGAAGTGGCTAAAACTATAATTTGAGTTGGCTCACAGGGCACCACCCACAAGGTCATGTTAGCTTCCCTTCCACATTGTGAACCTTATTTAACTAACTTCCTCTGTTAAATCTGACTTCCCCCCACCTCCACAAGCCTGAATTTGGTTGGTCATTTAAAATAAAAAGCTTGAGTCCTTCCTTTTTCTGAAGTTTCCTGGATACTCAAATGGGTGACTTCCTAGTCCTTTTGGTCCCTCTCAGGGACAGTGAAAACATGACCACCTCTCTCTACTCTTCTCCCCCCTTTTCACACCCTAAGGAATTCAAATTCATTAGGAAGGAGAGAGAGATTAGAGGACATAGGAGATATTGGCTTTATTCCATTCAGCAAGATGCATTCACATTTGGTTTCTAATAATGTGGCAATTGCTTCTGGTGCAACTAAATGAACTTCTACTGTTTTTTGTCTACCTAAAGCTTTGAATCATATGGTTTTGATTACTAACACAGCTTATTTAGCATTGGGAACCCCTTTACTCAGCAGCTATAGACACATGCTTTTGGACTAGGGGTATGGGATTTGCACCATTTGGTTCACTTCTTCTTGACTCGCAGGGTGGCAACAATTTTAAAGCAGTCTTTTTTAAGATGTGGCATCTGCTGCTCCATTTCCAGAACACATCTTTTAAACTCTTGTCCATTTTCAACATAAGGGACAATAGAATGTTTTAGATTTCTTCATAATTACTTTCTCCTTCTGCAGTAGGTCACCTTTATTGGCATTGCAAACCCAATCCAGAGCAATAGGAAGCTGAAATCTAGCCAGTCCTTCTGTGTCTTTCTGGGTGAGTTCATTCACTTCAGGGAAAACTCGCTCAGAGCCAAAGATCCTTTATTCCAACCAGCATGAGACCTCACATTGCCATCTCCAAATTGATCAAAGTTTGGCATGATAAATGCAGCATGAGTAGGGCCATGCTGCTGCTGCTGCTAAGTCGCCTCAGTCGTGTCCAACTCTATGCAACCCCATAGATGGCAGCCCATCAGGCTCCGCCGTCCCTGGTATTCTCCAGGCAACAACACTGGAGTGGGTTGCCATTTCCTTCTCCAATGCATGAAAGTGAAAAGTGAAAGTGAAGTCGCTCAGTAGTGTCCGACTCTTAGCGACCCCGTGGACTGCAACCTACCCGGCTCCTTCGTCCATGGGATTTTCCAGCCAAAGTACTAGAGTGGGTTGCTGTTGCCTTCTCCAGAGTAGGGCCATAAGACACTACAATTATTAACATTTTTCCTTAGCAGGTATTACATATCTTTATATACTGTTTTCTAAGTGGAGCAGCCAGAGTTCTAACCGTATACCTGATGCACATCCACAGTGATTGTAAATTTCCCTCTTTACCTGCTCACTGATACCGTGTCTTTGTAATCGTTGTCTGAAAGGAGTCATAATCTTATATCCATCCAAGATGTATTTTACTTCTGTTTTAGTTGTTATAAAGGGGCAAGCTGTAGAATGATGGACATATTAATGAGGAAGGTTTCCCACATGAAGGAGAGTTAGCAACAATCATGGCACTATTCAGGCCACAGTAATCAAACTTAATTCCTGGCAATAAACAGACATGATTCATTGCCTAGGTGACCTACAGTTTAGTTAACATGTTGACTGCTGAATCCCATGAACTTTCCATATATTCTATTAAGTAGATTTGAGGCCTTCATTCTTCATTTTTGGGAAGTCAAATTTCTTGCTTTTTCTTATTAAAGTATACTCAATTTTCAGTACTATTTTTAGTTGAATAATATGCTGATATTGTTATAGATAATTAATTGAAAGTTATAAGCATTTCTGATAATAACTATCAGCAATAATAATTAAATAACTATAAAATATAATATAATAAATAGAATAATTTATTTTATTTTTATTATTTTATATAATATATATTATAAATATATTTATAAAATATATTTTATAAATATATTTATATATATTATATGAAAGTGGAGAGTGAAAAAGTTGGCTTAAAGCTCAACATTCAGAAAACTGAGATCATGGCATCCGGTCCCATCACTTCATGGGAAATAGATGGGGAAACAGTGGAAACAGTGTCAGACTTTATTTTTCTGGGCTCCAAAATCACTGCGGATGGTGACTGTGGCCATGAAATTAAAAGACGCTTACTCCTTGGAAGGAAAGTTATGACCAACCTAGATAGCATATTGAAAAGCAGAGACATTACTTTGCCAACAAAGGTCCATCTAGTCAAGGCTATGGTTTTTCCAGTGGTCATGTATGTATGTGAGAGTTGGACTGTGAAGAAGGCTGAGCGCCGAAGAATTGATGCTTTTGAACTATGATGTTGGAGAAGACTCTTGAGAGGCCCTTGGACTGCAAGGAGATCCAACCAGTCCATTCTAAAGGAGATTGGCCCTGGGATTTCTTTGGAAGGAATGATGCTAAAGCTGAAACTCCAGTACTTTGGCCACCTCATGCGAAGAGTTGACTCATTGGAAAAGACTTTGATGCTGGGAGGGATATGGGGCAAGAGGAGAAGGGGATGACAGAGGATGAGATGGCTGGATGGCATCACTGACTCGATGGACGTGAGTCTGAGTGAACTCTGGGAGTTGGTGATGGACAGGGAGGCCTGGCGTGCTGCGATTCATGGGGTCGCAAAGAGTTGGACATGACTGAGAGACTGATATGATATGATCTGATAAGCATTGAATATACTTCTCATGGTTTACAATATATCCTTGCTGCTTATTTATTTTATACATTTGTGTCTCTTAATCCCACATCCCTATCTTGCCCCTCCCCCTTTCCTGATCCCCACTGGTAACCATTAGTTTGTTTTCTATATGTATGAGTCTGTTTCTGCCTTGTTATATGCATTTTTGTTTTAATATTTAGATTCTATAAACAAGTGATGTAAGAGTATTTGTCTTTGTCTGATGTATTTCACTATATACTCTCTAGGTGTATCCACATTGTTTAAAATGGCAGATTTACATCCTTTTTTTTTTTTTTTAATGGCTAACATACCATAGTGTGTGTGTGTACCACGTCTTCTTTATGCATTCATCTGTCAATGAGCACTTAGATCATTTCCATATCTTGGCTACAATAATAATGCTGCTATGAACTGAAGGTACATGAATCTTTTCAAAATAGTCTTTTTGTTCTCTTAAGATATACTGCTCATATAGTAGTTCTATTTTTAGTTCTTTGAGGAACCTCTGTAAAGTTTTCCACAGTGACTGCCCCAAAGCATAACTGAACAACAGGGTCCAAGGACTCCCTTTACTCACTCACATCCTTGCCAACATAGTTAATTGGTGGAGACCTTAGGGTTCTCTCTATATAGCATTGTGTGTTGTCTGCAAATAGTGATAGCTTTACTTCTTTCTTCCTAATTTGTATGCCTTTGAATGCTTTTTGTTGTCTAATTGCTATGACTGCTGCTGTTGCTAAGTCACTTCAGTCGTGTCCGACTCTGTGTGACCCCATAGACGGCAGCCCACCAGGCTCCGCTGTCCCTGGCATTCTCCAGGCAAGAACACTGGAGTGGGTTGCCATTTCCTTCTCCAATGCATGAAAGTGAAAAGGGAAAGTCAAGTCACTCAGTCGTGTCCAACTCTTAGCGATGACTAGGACTGCCTATATTGACTATATTAGGTAGAAGAGGTGAGAAAGGGACTGTTGTTCAGTTGCTCAGTTATGTCTGACTCTTTCTGACCCTGTGGACTACTGCTTCCCTGTCCTTCACCATATCCCAGAGTTTGCTGAAGCTCATGTCCAATGAATAAGTGATGCCATTCAACCATCTAATCCTCTGCCATTCCCTTCTCCTCCTGCCTTCAACCCAGCATCATGATCTTTTCTAGTGAGTCGATGCTTTGAATCAGGTGGCCAAAGTATTAGAGATTCAGCTATAGCATCAGTCCTTCCAATGAACTTTCAGTGTTGATTTTCTTTAAGATTGACTAGTTTGATGTCCTTGCTGTCCAAGGGACTCTCAAGAGTCTTCTCCACCATCACAGTTCCAAGGCATAAATTCTTCAGCCCTGAGCCTTTTTTTTTTAAATTGAAGAATAATTGCTTTACAGAATTTTGTTGTTTTCTGTCAAAACTCAACATGAATCATCCATAGATATACATATATCCTCTCTCTTCTTAATCTCCCTCCCATTTCCCTCCCCATCTCCCTCTAGATTGATACAGAACCCTGTTTGAGTTTCCTGAGATATACAGCAAATTCCTGTTGGTTATCTATTTTACATATGGTAATGTAAGTTTCTATGTTACCCTCCATACATCTCACACTGTTATTCCCTCTCCCCGTGTCCATAAGTCTATTCTCCGTGTCTGTTTCTCCATTGCTTCCCTGTAAATAAATTGTTCAGTACCATTTTTCTAGATTCTATATATATACATTAGAATACAATATTTATCTTTCTCTTTCTGACTCACTGCATTCTGTACAATAGGTTTTAGGTTCATCCACCTTATCAGAACTGACTCAAATGCATTCCTTTTTATGGCTGAGTAATATTACATTGTGTATATGTACCACAACTTCTTTATCCAGTCATCTGTTGATGGACATCTAGGTTGCTTCCATGTTCTAGCTATTGTAAATACTGATGCAATGAAAAATGGGATACATTTGTCTTTTTCAATTTTGGTTTGCTCAGGGTGTATGCCTGGAGTGGGATTGCTGGGTCATATGGTGGTTTTATTCTTAGTTTTTAAAGGAATCTCCATAGTGTCTTTCATAGTGGCTGTATCAATTTACATTCCCACCAAAGTGCAAGAGTGTTCCCTTTTCTCCATACCCTCTCCAGCATTTATTATTTGTAGACTTTTTGATGGCCATTCTGACTGGTGTGGGGTGATATCTCATTGCAGTTTTGATTTGCATTTCTCTAATAATGAGAGAAAAACCATTCTCTAATAATGAGAGAAAACCCACTGGAAAAACCATTGCCTTGACGAGAAAGGTCTGTCTCGTCAAGGTAATGGTTTTTCCAGTAGTCATGTATGGATTTGAGAGTTGGATTATAAAGAAAGCTGAGTGCCAAAGAATTGATGCTTTTGAACTGTGGTTTTGGAGAAGACTCTTGAGAGTCCCTTGGACTTCAAGGAGATCCAACCAGTCCATCCTAAAGGAAATTGGTCCTGAGTGTTCATTGGAAGGACTAATGTTGAAGCTGAAACTCCAATAGTTTGACCACCTGATGTGAAGAACTGACTCATTTGAAAAGACCCTGATGCTGGGAAAGACTGAAGGCAGGGGAAGAGGATAACAGAGGATTAGATGGTTGGATGGCATTGCTGACTCAATGGAGATGATTTGAGTAAATTCCGGGAGTTGGTGATGGACAGGGAGGCCTGGCATGCTGTGGTCCATGGTGTTGCCAAGAGTTGGACACAACTGAGTAACTGAACTGAACTGAATAATGAGAGATGTTGAGCATCTTTTCATACGTTTGTTAGCCATCAGTATGTCTTCTTTGGAGAAATGTCTGTTTAGGTCTCTTTCCCACTTTTTGATTGGTTATGTTTGTTTTTTCTAGCACTGAGTTGTATAAGCTGCTTGTATATTTTGGAAATTAATCCTTTGTTTCATTTTCTATTATTTTATCCCATTCTGAGGGTTGTCTTTTCACCTTGCTTATACTTTCCTTTGCCTTGCAAAAGTTTTTAAGTTTAATCAGGTCCCACTTGTTTACTTTTGCTTTTATTTCTGATACTCTAAGAGGTAGGTGATAGAGGAACTTGCTTTGATTTATGTCATTGAGTGTTCTGCTTATGTTTTCCTCTCAGAGCTTTATAGTTTCTGGCTACATTTATGGCTTTAATCCATTTTGAGTTTAACATTCTGTATAGTGTTAGAAGTGTTATAACTTCATTCTTTAACATATAGCTGTCCAGTTTTCCATGCACCATTTATTGAAGAGGCTGCCTTTGCTCCATTGTATATTCTTGCCTCCTTTGTCAAAAATAAGGTGCATGGCTTTATTTCTGGGCTTTCTATTTTGTTCCATTGATCTGTATTTCTGTTTTTGTGACAGTACCATACTGTCTTGATGACTGTAGCTTTGTAGTATAATCTGAAGTCAGGAAGCTTGATTCCTCCAGCTCCATTCTTCTTTCTCAAGACTGCTTTAGCTTCGGGATCTTTTGTGTTTCATATGAATTGTGAAATTTTTTGTTCTAGTTCTGTGAAAAATGTCATTGGTAATTTGATAGGGATTGCATTGAATCTGTAGATTGCATTTTGTAGCATAGTCATTTTCACAGTATTGATTCTTTCTACCCAGAAACATGGAATATCTCTCCATCTGTTTATGTCATCTTTGATTTCTTTCATCATTGTCTTATAATTTTCCATCTACAGATCTTTTGTCTCCTTAGGAAAGTTTATTCCTAGATATTTAATTATTTTGGTTGCGTTGGTGAATGGGGTTGATTCCTTAATTTCTATTTCTGATTTTTCATTGTTAGTATATAGAAATGAAAGTGGTTTCTGTGTATTGATTTTGTATCCTGCAACTTTGCTAAATTCACTGACTAGCTCTAGTAATTTTATGATACTATTTTTAGGGTTTTCTATGTACAGTTTCATGTCATCTGCAAGTAGTGAGAACTTTTATTTCTTCTCTCCAATCTGGATTCCTTTTATTTTTCTTCTCTGATTGCTGTAGCTAGGACTTCCAGAACTTTGTTGAGTAATAGTGATGAAAGTGGACACCCTTATCTTGTTCCTGATCTTAGGGGGAATGCTTTCATTTTTTCACTATTGAGATTAATGTTTGCTGTAGTCTTATCATATATGGCCTTTACTATGTTGAGATAGGTTCCTTCTATGCCCATATTTTGAAGAATTTTAATCATAAATGGGTCCTGGGTTTTGCCAAAGGCATTTTCTCCATCTATTGAGATTATCATATAGTTTTTATGTTTCAGTTTGTTAATATGCTGCTGCTGTTAAGTCTCTTCAGTCATGTCCAACTCTGGGTGACCCCATGGACAGCAGCCCACCAGGCTCCTCCATCCCTGGGATTCTCCAGGCAAGAATGCTGGATCAGTTTGTTAATATGGTGTATCACATCCATTGATTTGCATATATTGAAGCATCCTTGCATCCCTCAAACAAACCCAACTTGATCATGATGTATGAGCTTTTTGATGTGTTGCTGAATTCTGTTTGCTAAAATTTTGATGAAGAATTTTGCAAAAGGTTCATCAGTGATATTGGCCTGTAGTTTTCTTTTTTTGTGTTGTCTTTGTCTGATTTTGGTATCAGGGTAATGGTGGCATCATAGAATGAGTTTGGAAGTGTTCCTTCCTCTGCAATTTTTTAAAGAATTTTAGAAGGATAGGCATTAGCTCTTCTCTAAATGTTTGATAGAATTCTCCTATGAAGCCATCTGGTCCTGAGATTTTGTGTTTTGGGAGATTTTTGATCACAGCTTCAATTTCAGTGCTTGTAATTGTGTTTTTCATAATTTCTATTGCTTTCTGGTTCAGTCTTGGAAGATCGAACTTTTCTAAGAATCTTCCATTTCTTTCAGGCTATCCATTTTATTGCCATATAGTTGCTCATAATAGTCTCTTATAATCATTGTATTTCTGCATTGTCTGTTGTAACCTCTCTTTTTCATTTCTAATTTTGTTGATTTGATTCCTCTTTTTTTTTTGATGAATCTGTCTAAAGATTTGTCAATTTTGGTTTATTTTCTCAAAGAAACAGCATGTAGTTTTATTAACCTTTACTATTATATCTTTCATTTCTTTTACATTTATTTCTGCTCAGATCTTTATGATTTCTTCACTTCTGCTAATTTTGGGGGTTTTTGTTCTTCTTTTTCCAATTGTTTTAGGTGTAAAGTAAAGTTGTCTATTTGATGTTTTTCTTGTTTCTTTAGGTAGGATTGTATTGCTATAAACTTCCCTCTTAGAACTGCTTTTGCTGCATTCCATAGGTTTTGAGTTGTCATGTTTTCATTGTCATTTGTTTCTAGAAATTTTTTGATTTCCCTTTTGATTTCTTCAGTAATCTGTTGGTTATTTAGAAATGTGTTGTTTAATCTCCATGTGTTTGTGTTTTGTACAGTTTTTTTTTGTTGTTGTTGTTGCTGTTGTTGCTGTAATTGGTGTCTAGTCTCATATCATTGTGCTCAGAGAAGATGCTTGATAAGATTTCAATTTTCTTAAATTACTGAGGTTTGATTTGTGACCCAAGATGTGGTCTATCCTGGAGAATGTTCCATGTGCATTTGAGAAGAAGGTTTATTCTTCTGCATTTGGATGGTTGTCCTGAAGACATCAATGAGAGCCATCAGTTCTGATGAATCATTTAAGACTTGTGTTTCCTTATTAATTTTCTGTTTTGATGATCTGTCCATTGGTGTGAGTGGGGTGTTAAAGTCTCCTACTATTATTGTGTTACTGTCAAGTTCTCCTTTTATGTCTGTTAATGTTTGTCTTATGTATTGAGGTGCTCCTATGTTGAGTGCATAGATATTTACAATTGTTATGTCTTCCTCTTGGATTGATCCCTTGATCATCACGTAGTGTCCTTTCTTATCTTTTGTAATCTTCTTTATATTAAGGTCTATTTTTGTCTAATATGAGGATTGCTACTCCAGCATTTTTTTTGCTTCCCATTTGCATGGAATATATTTTTCCATTCCCTCACTTTCGGTCTATATGTGTCTTTAGGTCTGAAGTGGGTTTCTTGTAGACAGCATATATATGGGTCTTGTTTTTGTATTCATTCAGCTAGTCTATGTCTTTTGGTTGGAGCATTTAACCCATTTACATTTTAAGTATATATATATATATATATATATATATATATATATATAGTGTTCCTCTTGCCATTTTCTTAATTGTTTGGGGTTGATTTTGTAGATCTTTTTCTTCTCTTGTATTTCTTGACTCTATAAGTCCCATTAACATTTGTCGTAAAGCTGGTTGTACTGAATTCTCTTAGCTTTCGCTTGTCTGAAAAGCTTTTTATTTCTCCATTAACTTTGAATGAGATCCTTGCCAGGTACCATAATGTTGGTTGTAGATTTTTCCCTTTAGTACTTTAAATATATCCTGCCATTCCCTTCTGGCCTGCAGAGTTTCTGCTGAAAGATCAGCTGGCAAGTGTATAGGATTTCTCTTTTATGTTACTTGTTGCTTCTTCCTTGCTGCTTTTAATGTTCTTTCTTTGTGTTTAGTCTTTGTTAGTTTGATTAATATGTGTATTGGCATGTTTCTCCTTGGATTTATCCTGTATGGGACTCTTTCTGCCTCTAGGACTTTTTGACTATTTCCTTTTCCATGTTGGGGAAATGTTCAACTATAATCTCTTCAAAAATTTTCTCATAACTTTTCTTTTTCTCTTCTTCTTCTGGGACCTCTATAATTCAAATGTTGGTGTGCTTGATATTGTCCCAGGGGTCTCTGAGACTGTACTCAGTTCTTTTCATTCTTTTTACTTTATTCTGCTCTTCAGAAGTTATTTCCACCATTTTATCTTCCAGCTCACTGATTTGTCCTTCTGCTTCAGATATTCTGCTATTGTTTCCTTCTAGAGTATCTTTAATTTCAGAAATTGTGCTGTTTATCTCTGTATGTTTATTCTTTCATTCTTCTAGGTTTTGTTAATTGATTCTTGCATTTTCTCCATTTTGTTTTCAAGGTTTTTGATCATCTTTACTATCATTATTCTGAATGCTTTTTCAGGTTCAATTCAGTTCAGTTCAGTTGCTCAGTCATGTCCAACTCTTTGCGACCCCATGAATTAAAGCACGCCAGGCCTCCCTGTCCATCACAACTCCTGGAGTTCACTCAGACTCACGCCCATCGAGTCAGTGATGCCATCCAGCCATCTCATCCTCTGTTGTCCCCCTTCTCCTCCTGCCCCATATCCCTCCCAGCATCAGAGTCTTTTCTAGTGAGTCAACTCTTCACATGAGGTGACCAAAGTACTGGAGTTTCAGCTTTAGCATCATTCCTTCCAAAGAAATCCCAGGGCTGATCTCCTTCAGAATGGACTGGTTGGATCTCCTTGCAGTCCAAGGGACTCTCAAGAGTCTTCTCCAACACCACAGTTCAAAGCGTCAATCCTTCAGTGCTCAGCTTTCTTCACAGTCCAACTCTCACATCCATACATGACCACAGGAAAAACCATAGCCTTGACTAGAAGAACCTTTGTTGGCAAAGTAATGTCTCTGCTTTTGAATATGCTATCTAAGTTGTTCACAAGTTTCATCCAAGGAGTAAGCGTCTTTTAATTTCATGGCTGCAGGCACCATCTGCAGTGATTTTGGAGCCTCAAAAAATAAAGTCTGACACTGTTTCCACTGTTTCCCCATCTATTTCCCATGAAGTGATGGGACCAGAAGCCCTGATCTTCGTTTTCTGAATGTTGAGCTGTAAGCCAACTTTTCACTCTCCTCTTTCACTTTCATCAAGAGGCTTTTGAGTTCCTCTTCACTTTCTGCCATAAGGGTGGTGTCATATGCATATCTGAGGTTATTGATATTTCTCCTGGCAATCTTGATTCCAGCTTGTACTTTTTCCAGTCCAGCGTTTCTCATGATGTACTCTGCATATAAGTTAGATAAGCAGGGTGACAATATACAGCCTTGACGTACTCCTTTTCCTATTTGGAACCAGTCTGTTGTTCCATGTCCAGTTCTAACTGTTGCTTCCTGACCTCCATACAGATTTCTCAAGAGGCAGGTCAGGTGGTCTGGTATTCCCAACTCTTTCAGAATTTTCCACAGTTTATTTTGATCCACACAGTCAAAGGCTTTGGCATAGTCAATAAAGCAGAAATAGATGTTTTTCTGGAACTCTCATCCTTTTTTGATGACCCAGCAGATGTTGGCAATTTGATCTCTGGATCCTCTGCCTTTTCTAAAACCAGCTTGAGCATCTGGAAATTCATGGTTCATGTACTGCTGAAGCCTGGCTTGGAGAATTTTGAGCATTACTTTAGTAGTGTGTGAGATGAGTGCAATTGTGCGGTAGTTTGAGCATTCTTTGGCATTGCCTTTCTTTGGGATTGGAATGAAAACTGACCTTTTCCAATCTTGTGGCCACTGCAGAGTTTTCCAAATTTGCTGGCATGTTGAGTGCAGCACTTTCACAGCATCGTCTTTCACGATTTGAAATAGCTCAACTGGAATTCCATCACCTCCACTAGCTTTGTTCATAGTGATGCTTTCTAAGGCCCACTTGACTTCACATTCCAGGATGTCTGGCTCTACATGAGTAGGGGTGATCACATTATCATGATTATCTTGGTCGTGAAGATCTTTTTTGTACAGTTCTTTGGTGTATTCTTGCCACCTCTTTGTAATATCTTCTGCTTCTGTTAGGTCCATACCATTTCTGTCCTTTACTGAGCCCATCTTTTCATGAAATGTTCCCTTGGTATCTATCATTTTCTTGAAGAGATCTCTAGTCTTTCCCATTCTGTTGTTTTTCTATATTTCTTTGCATTGATCACTGAGGAAGGCTTTCTTATCTCTTCTTACTATTCTTTGGAACTCTGCATTCAGATGCTTATATCTTTCCTTTTCTCCTTTGCTTTTCGCTTCTCTTCCTTTCACAGCTTTTTGTAAGGCCTCCTCAGACAGCCATTTGCTATTTTGCATTTCTTTTCCATGGGGAAGGTCTTGATCCCTGTCTCCTGTACAGTGTCACGAAACTCATTCCATAGTTTATCAGGCACTCTATCAGATCTAGTCCCTTAAATCTATTTCTCACTTCCACTGCATAATCATAAGGGATTTGATTTAGGTCATACCTGAATGGTCTAGTGGTTTTCCCTACTTTCTTCAATTTAAATTGACTTTGCCAATAAGGAGTGCATGATCTGAGCCACAGTCAGCTCCTGGTCTTGTTTTAGTTGACTGTATAGAGCTTCTCCATCTTTGGCTGCAAAGAATATAATCAATCTGATTTCGGTGTTGACCATCTGGTGATGTCCATGTATAGAGTCTTCTCTTGTGTTGTTGGAAGAGGGTGTTTGCTATGACCAGTGCATTCTCTTGGCAAAACTCTATTAGCCTTTGCCCTGCTTTATTCCATATTCCAAGGCCAAATTTGCCTGTTACTCCAGGTGTTTCTTGACTTCCCACTTTTGCATTCCAGTCCCCTATAATGAAAAAGACATCTTTTCCAGGTGTTATTTTAAAAGGTCTTGTAGGTTGTCATAGAACTGTTCAACTTCAGCTTCTTCATCGTTACTGGTTGGGCCATAGACATGGATTACTGTGATATTGAATGGTTTGCCTTGGAAACAAACAGAATTCATTCTGTCGTTTTTGAGATTGCATCCAAGTACTGCATTTCGGACTCTTTTGTTGACCATGATGGCTACTCCATTTCTTCTAAGGGATTCCTGCCCACAGTAGTAGATGTAATGGTTATCTGAGTTAAAGTCACACATTCCAGTCCATTTTAGTTCGCTGATTCTTAGAATGTCGATGTTCACTGTTGCCATCTCCCGTTTGACCACTTCCAATTTGCCTTGATTCATGGACCTAATATTCCTGGTTCCTATGCAATATTGCTCTTTACAGCATCAGACCTTGCTTCTATCCCCAGTCACATCCACAACTGGGTATTGTTTTTGCTTTGGCTCCATCCCTTCATTCTTTCTGGAGTTATTCTCCACTTACCTCCAGTAGCATATTGGGCACCTATTGACCTGGGGGGTTCCTCTGTCAGTATCCTATTATTTTGCCTTTTCATACTGTTCATGGGGTTCTCAAGGCAAGAATACTAAAGTGGTTTGCCATTCCATTCTCCAGTGGACCACATTCTGTCAGACCTCTCCACCATGACCCACCATCTTGGGTGGCCCCACAGGACATGGCTTAATTTTATTGAGTTAGACAAGACTGTGGTCCTAGTGTGATTAGATTGACTAGTTTTCTGTGATTATGGCAGAAAGTGAAGAGGAACTCAAAAGCCTCTTGATGAAAGTGAAAGTGGAGAATGAGAAAGTTGGCTTAAAGCTCAACATTCAGAAAACGAAGATCATGGCATCTGGACCCACCACTTCATGGGAAATAGATGGGGAAACAGTGGAAATAGTGTCAGACTTTATTTTTCTGGGCTCCGAAATCACTGCAGATGGTGACTGCAGCCATGAAATTAAAAGACGGTTACTCCTTGGAAGGAAAGTTATGACCAACCTAGATAGCATATTCAAAAACAGAGACATTACTTTGCTAACAAAGGTTCTTCTAGTCAAGGGTATGGTTTTTCCTGTGGTCATGTATGGATGTGAGAGTTGGACTTGAAGAAGGCTGAGCGCCGAAGAATTGATGCTTTTGAACTGTGGTGTTGGAGAAGACTCTTGAGAGTCCCTTGGACTGCAAGGAGATCCAACCAGTCCATTCTGAAGGAGATCAGCCCTGGGTGTCCTTTGGAAGGAATGATGCTAAAGCTGAAACTCCAGTACTTTGGTCACCTCATGCGAAGAGTTGACTCATTGGAAAAGACTCTGATGCTGGGAGGGATTGGGGGCAGGAGGAGAAGGGGACGACAGAGGATGAGATGGCTGGATGGCATCAATGACTCGATGGGCGTGAGTCTGAGTGAACTCCAGGGGTTGGTGATGGACAGTGAGGCCTGGCGTGCTGCAGTTCATGGGGTCGCAAGGAGTTGGACATGACTGAGCGACTGATCTGATCTGATCTGATGGTTTCAGTGTGTCTGCCCTCTGATGCTCTCTTGCAACACCTACCATTTTACTTGGGTTTCTCTTACCTTGGACATGGGTTATCTCTTCATGGCTGCTCCAGCAAAGCGCCGCTGCTCCTCCTTACCTTGGACGAGCGGTATCTCCTCACCCCCGCCCCTCCTGACCTTGAACATGAATAGCTCCTCTAGGCCCTCCTGTGCCTATTTCTTCTTCATTTCCTTGGATTTCTGTGTTTCTAGTTTGTTCCTTCATTTATGTAGTATTTATCTGCCTTTTGATTATTCTATTGTAATTTATTGTGTTTGAGGTCTCCTTTTCCCAGGCTTCAAGGTAGAATTCCTTCTTCCTTTTGGTTTCTGCCCTCCTAAGGTTGATCCAGTGGTTTGTGTAAGCTTCATATATGGTGAGATTTGTGCTGAATTTTTGTTTGTTTGTTTTTCTTCTGATGGGCAAAGCTGAGTGAGGTGATAATCCTGTCTGCTGATGATTGGGTTTGTGTTTTGTTTTGTTTGTTGTTTAGATGAGGCATCCTGCACAGGGTGCTACTGGTGGTCGGGTGTTGCTGGGCCTGGTATTCAAGTAGTTTCCTTTGTGTGCGTTCTCACTTGATACTCCCTAGGGTTAGTTCTCTGGTCTAGGTTCTTGGAGTCAGTGCTCTCACTCTAAAGGCTCAGGGCTTGATCTCTGGTCAGGAATGATGATTCCACAAGTGGTTTGTTATGGCATTAAGTGAGATTTAAACAAATATACAAAAATGAGAAACCAAAGATGAACCCCAGACAAATGGCAGTTGCAAAAATCAGGAAAATAATAATTAAAATAATGGAATACACACACACACACACATACATATATATACACACTCATGAGAAAAGTCAATACAGTCCAACAAAAATAAAGTAGAGTAGCTTGACCTGGCAAACAAAGGAAATCAAAAATTATATTTACCATTAAGAACGAAACTAAAGCACTAACTGAAAAACAAAACTAAAGCAAGATGCCAAGTGGGTAATAAAGCAGTGAAAACGAACTAACAAATATGTTGAGAGGAAAGGGTAGAAAGAAAAGAAAGAAAGAATACACATGTAAAGTTAAACAGAGGTAGATGAAGATTTATATTCATTAAAGATTAACTTCAAGTGGAAAAGAGCAGTAGGAAAGGCAAACAAAGGAATAAATGTAGAAAAAATAATAATTGGTTTAAAAACTTAAAAATTAAAAAAGGAGAGAGAGAAAAAAAGGAAAACTCCACAGAACTGCAAAAGCCCAACATAGAGGCAGAGGTTTATAACAACAATAAAAAATGTGACTGAAACCTTCCCACCAGCTGTACAAGCTGCAGATTAAATCCACATGATCAACTAGGCAGACTCTGTGTCTATTGAATATATAAAAGGACATTGAGAGCTCCCACAATAGAAAACGCACTAGCTCTGATAGCTGTGGACACTGGAGGCAAGAAATCTGGTCCGACACAGGAGTAGGACCAGATTAGAATCTGAGCTGAATACACAAGAGGTCCACAGATCAGCGCAGTGTTGGAAGGCATCCTATATAGGTAAGGTGGATTATGACTCCCAGCGAGGGAAAGGACTCTGATAGCGTGATTCAAGTAAAGCATTTGTTATTCTTAAAAAAAAAAAAAAAAAGTGACTGAGGGAAAAAAAAAAACAAAAACAAAAAAAGCTCAAAACCTTTACAACTGGAAGAAAGAAAAACAGTCCAAAAAAATCTACAGAACAAGTCAAAACATAAGAGTATTAAATGTTTTTCATGAGTCACTGCTGTCAGAGTCCTTTGCCTCGCTGGGAGTCACAGTCCACCTCACCTCCGTAGGATGCCCTCAAACTCTGTGCTGACCTCTGGACCTGCTGTGGGGGCAGCTCAGATTCTGATCTGGTCCTACTCCTTTGTGTTCTTGCCTCCAATGTCCACAGCTATCAGAACAAGTTCATTTTCTTTTGTGGGCACTCTCAATGACATTTTATGTGTTCCATAGACACAGTCTGCCAAGTTGATCTTGTGGATTTAATCTGCAGCTTGTACAGCTGATGGGAAGGTTTTGGGTCTTCCTCCTTAGTCACACTGCCTCTGGGTTTCAATTGTGGTTTTATTTCCACCTTTGCATGTGGGTCATCCATTGGAGTTTGCTCCTGGGGCTGCCCTGGAGGACTTAGGTTTGCCCCTGTGAGGACCAGGTGTGGAGGTGGTGCAGCTGCTTGGGTCACAGGGGTTCTGGCAGCACTAGGTACTCAGGGAGTTGGTGGCTAGGGCAGCAGGAAATATAATGCTCTAAAAGGGTATGGCAACCAGTATTGGCCAATGTGTGCCAGTATTCTTTCCTGGAGAACCCCCCTCCCTGACAGCGAAGCCTGACAGGCCACAGTCTACAGGGTTGCAAAGAGTTGGACACTACCGAAGTGACCCTGGGCACATAGACACAAGTCATTTTTTGCCTGTGGCAGCTCTGCCCCAGTGAGTGTTGAGCGGGAAGGTGGTGCAGCTGCTTGGCTTGAGGGGACTCTGGCGGCACCTAGTGTACAAGGACATGGACTGCCTCTGCTGCAAGAGTTATGGCCCTATCACAGTCTCTTTTTGAACCTCTTATAGCTGGTGATCAAAAGTCCTCTTTGGCCAGTCTTTCTCTGTGGTTCCTCCTGTTCAGGCACTTAGAGGGCTCCTCTGCCTGGGGTCCTTCTCTGTTGTTTAGCACATCAGGCACATAGAGGGGCTCTCCTGGCTGGGGTTCTACTCTGTAAATCAGCACATCCTAGGCACTTTAAGGGGCACCCTTGGTGTGGTCTTACTCTGTAGTTCGGTGCATCAGTCACTTAAAGGAGCCCTGGGTGCGATCCTGCTCTGTAGTTCACTGTGGCAGGCGTTTGATGAGCCAGCCTCTCTATTCTTCAGCTGCTGATGTTGGAGTTTGGGGAAAGAGAGGCTATGGTGATGGCTCCACCCCTTATGCATGACTCAGCAGTATTGCCTTGCTTCCATGGCTGCCTGGCTTTCCTCCACAGACATTTCCCATTACAGTCTCCTCCCTCACATCCCCTTGATCCATCTCTCTGCAGTCAGTAGCAGCCCTCACCCTGGGATTGCTCCAGAATCCCTAAACTCCAGCTCCCAGCTGCTGTGCCTTCCCGGGGACCTGCATCCCTGTCTGGGGTATGTATGGCTGTGGCAAGGACTGTCTGATTCTCATTCCACTTAGGCTGCCGCAGATCAGCTATTTCATTCTCAGCCTTAAATGTTTCTCTTCTGACTTATACAATTGTTCCAGTGTGGGGATTGGACCCCTACTTCATTCCCCCCACCTGCTGAGGGCAGGTCTAGTCCTATTAACACTCCTGTTTTCCCCCCTAGTTCCTTTATCCTACTGAGTTTTGTGTGGTTCTAAATATTCTTTCCCACTGGTCAGGTACTCCTGTCTGCTCTCAGCTGGTGTTCTGCATGCACTTCTGTGTCTGATGTTGTATTCCTGATGTTTCCATGGAGAGAGATGTACTCCACATCCACCTACTCCTCTGCCATCTTGTTCTCCCAGCCCTCAGCCTTTTTTATTCTCCTGTTTTCACATCTGTATAGGACTACTGGGAAAAAAAACATAGTTTTGAGTATATGGACCTATTTGAAAGCTATTTGTTCTACAAATATTCTTGAAAAAAAAAATAGTCCAGAATGTAGTACCTTTGCTCATAAGATGTTTACTTTGGAGATGAAGAGACTGACATTCAGAAAGATAAAACAATATACATACATTATCCCACAGCACTATTTGTTTTTTAATTCAGGTCTATGAATCTCAGATTTTCTGTGTAATGGCATATCGTCAAGCAGAAATTCTTGCTTGCTCTTCATTAAATGACCTTGCTTTTAAGGCTGATTTTTCTTTTTTTTTTTTAAAATATCAGCATTTATTTAGTACAGATCTTGACTATAGCAATAAATTGCTATGGTCTTCTAACAAGTTTTGAAGATAGAAAATGTTTTCATCCTAATAGAAGAGCTTGTTAAAAAGACAAATTATTGAACAAGTCTAAGCCTCAGGTTCCATAGATGTAATATGAGAATGTATTCTGCTTCCCACTATTTTTTAAATACTAAGAAAGAAATACATAAATGAAATATGTTGGGCATATTATACCTTCATGAAATAGCAGCTTCATTCTAAAGGAGATCAGTCCTGGGTATTCTTTGGAAGGAATGATGCTAAAGCTGAAACTCCAGTACTTTGGCCATCTCATGCAAAGAGTTGACTCATTGGAAAAGACTCTGATGCTGGGAGGGATTGGGGATAGGAGGAGAAGGGGACGACGGAGGATGAGATGGCTGGATGGCATCACCGACTTGATGGATGTGAGTCTGAGTGAACTCCAGGAGTTGGTGTTGGACAGGGAGGCCTGGTGTGCTGCGATTCATGGGGTCACAAAGAGTCGGACATGACTGAGCGACTGAACTGGAACTGGATCACTTATATGGTTTCCCAGGTGGCTCAATCATAAGGAATCTGCCTGTCAAGCAGGAGATGCAAGTTCGATTCCTGAGTTGGGAAGATCCCCTACAGAAGGAAAGGCAACCCACTCCAGCATTCTTGCCTGGAAAATCCCATGGCCAGAGGAACTGACAGGCTACAGTCTATGGGGTTGCAAAAGAGCCAGACACTACTTAGTGACTAACAACAAAACATCACTTCCAAGTTTCCATAACCAAAAAATATTGATTCTAATATCTACATTTTAAAAGTGCTTGGAGCTCGGTAACTGAGAGCTTTATTATCCAGAACACCAAGTAAATTTAAAAGGATTTAAGGCTAATAATTGTGTGTTAAAACAATTGTATTTGCATACTAGAATTTCTAACAAACCTGTGTGTTCTTGTGTTCAGTACTATCTGACTCTTTACGAACCTATGGACTGTAGCCTGTCCGGTTCCTCTGCCCATGGAATTTTCCAGGCAAGAATACTGGAGTGGGTTCCCATTTCCTACTCCAGGGGCTCTTCCCAATCCAAGGATCAAACCCACATCTCTTGCATCTCCTGTATTGACAGGCAGATTCTTCACCTCTGTGCCACCTGGGAAGCCTAACCTTAAGTATGAATAACAGAAAAATTATATATATATATATATATAATGGACTCCACCAAATAATGTTATCTATTATTTTAACATAAGTACTTGTATTTTTAGAAAGTTACCAGGCACTTATTTAAGAAATTGTCAAATACATTTGCTACATCCTAGCCCCTTATTGCATAGAAAAATGGTAAAATTGATTAATGTTGCCTTTATTCCCTTATCCACAATGTGCATTTTAAATCCTCGGTTGTAAAAATGCAATAAAATGTTTCCTCCCAAGTAATTTTTATAAGTGCTTCTATTCTTTTCAATTACTTTCATGGGCAAGTCATTAAGTATGTGTTTTAAAGTTGGCATAATATACAAAAATGAACAACAGGGCTCTCTGTGCTAGACAAGATATTTGTCTGTACTTTATTTTAAACAGCTTATCATCCATACAGGTTTCATCTGCAGCAATATCTGAAATATTCCACATAAGTGCCAGTTAAGTATATTTGTTTCCTGAATCTAGCCAGCATATTAGATATTATATTTTTGGACCACATAAGTGAATACTTCTGCCAAGCATTTTCAATCAACTGTAACTTTGCAATTTTTCCTCTAGTGCCAGTTGAAAATGCATATGCTCTACCATCTCCATTAAATTCTCATCCATTAAAACATGAGATCTATGTGGAAGCCAAACATTTTATCATCATAATTTTAATTTGCATGAAATCATTTTATGCTTAAAGAACATTGCAGATTTCAAATTTTACATCTTGCCTTATAACATGGTTTTAGTAATTTTAATAGTCACGTAATCATTGGAACGACAGAAAAGTAGGGTGCCTATGAGAATTTTGAAATAGGAATGAAACAGAAATGTGATTGTATTGGATTTTTGCTTAGCTACAAATAATGACCTATATTTCAAAATATCTGACCACCCTAGAAATGATATGGAAGAAAAACAATTATAGATTGAAATTAATTACCAGAAACATTTTTAGCAACTGTTTTTCACATAGATTCCTTTCCTTCTTTATATATTATGAGAAATAATTGAATTAAGGCAGCTAGTGCACTATGCATTTGCTGTTATCTTTATATTTAATTAAATTTAATTTAAACTTAAAATCACCAACAGATTATATTAAGGCATATGAAAGGTGGAATTTTTATTTTGGCTGTCAAATTATTCCAATTCAATTAAAAGTAATCAACAGATTTGTTGAACAGGTTAACACATTATATTTCATAAATACAGGGAATATGAAAGTATTCAGTTTACTCCAATTAACTAGAGAAGCTTAAAGAGGAAATACCTGTATATTGTGAAATTTTTGAAAGAAGTGAACAATTTTCTTCATCTTGTATAGTATGTGGTGTATAATATGATGCTTCATGTGTTGTAGAGATGATTGATTTATCATTGGATATTATAAATACAAATTCAAAATTAGAGCAATAATGCATTCAATTTATAAATATATTCTATAAAATAAACTGAATTTAAGTGATTTTTTTTGGCTGATGCAGTACCCCTGGGAAGCAATGTTCATTGTTTTTAGAAGATTATTAATATCCTGTTTAAAACATATTTTTAATTTTTGTTGAATTACAGTCTTAGGACAAACATTTAGAACTTTTTGGCATTATGATGATTTACTAAAAAATGCCTTATTGAACTAGATAACATAATAATATGGACCTTTTGTGATCTGGATACAAAAAGGTATATTATGTCTAATAACAGTACATAGAGCCAAAATATGCTTTTTTCCCCCTTGCCAGATGGCAATACAAAAGGATAGGATATGAATCAAGGTTAAGTCTGATTCCTCCTACAATTGTTCATTTCAGGTTTATTGTCAGTCATTGCCCACCTGAGGTTCTGATAGTTGTTATAATCTATCTTGAGCTAATTTTGTAATTAGCTAATAGAGTAAATTAGTATCAGTAAGTCAGAACCAGAAAATGGAGAGAAAGATAGGTTTTACGTGCTAATAAACGAGAATTTACTTGTGGAATAAGCAGGATGATAATCATACAATTAAACAATCAGTGTAGTTTATCTTGCTCACTTCTAAGTATTCTAGTACATGGGTCACTTTCTAAACTTAAGGGAGTGACTATTTTAAGGTGATCCAGAGCAACAACTGGGAAGTCCACCCCCTTAATCTGATTTGCTCTAAGTAACTTTACTCAGTGGATAAATTTGATTAGCTCTGGACACTCAAGGCCTTTATAAGTTTCATTTTTTACCTTTTGGAGATAAAAGTAATATCTTTCAATATATGCAGGATCCTAAACTTATGAACCTTTTTTTTTTTTTTATTTTTTTCATTTTATTTTTAAACTTTATATAATTGTATTAGTTTTGCCAAATATCAAAATGAATCCGCCACAGGTATACATGTGTTCCCCATCCTAGACCCTCCTCCCTCCTTCCTCCCCATACCATCCCTCTGGGTCGTCCCAGTGCACTAGCCCCAAGCATCCAGTATCGTGCATCGAACCTTATGAACCTTTTCTATTGCCTTTTATTTTTTTTATTGGGATATAATTTACATATATTGGTTTCATGTGTACAATATAATGATTCAGTATTTGTACATATTGGAAAATGATAACCACAATAAGTTCGGTTAACATCCACTGGCATACATAGTTACATTTTTTCTGGTAATGAGAACTTTTAAGATCCATTCTCTTAGCAACTTTCAATATGCGGTACAATGTTACTAACTATAGTCACCATGCTGTACATTACATCACTCTGATTTATTTTCTAACTGGATGTTTGTTGTAAGTTTTGATCCCCCTTCACCCATATTATAATATGAACCTTTTGTAATCTGAATCTGCAAGGATGTATCATGTCTTCTAGTAGTATATAGAGTCAAAATATGCTTTCAAATATGAGTTTATATGAAAAATTTAGATGATGAATATAATCATACAGTTAATTAACGCGCATTTTCCTATATGGCCAATCAAGCTATGTGTTTCATCTATTTAAAGCTCAGTGCTATGGTCTGAATATTTGTATCTCACAAATGATATGTTGTAGTCTTAATTGCCAAGTGTCTCCCAAATTCATGTGGGTTCCATAGTTGCCCCAATGCACGTAGCATCTTAATTTCTGGACCAGGGATGGAACCCATGTCCCCTGCATTGGAAGGTGGATTCTTAACCACTAGACCACCAGAGAAGACTTCCCTGGTGGCTCAGATGGTAAAGTGTCTGTATATAATGCAGGAGACCCGGGTTTGATCCCTGGGTTGGGAAGATCCCCTGGAGAAGGAAATGGCAATCCATTCCAGGACTATTGCCTGGAAAATCCCATGGACAGAGGAGCCTGGTAGGCTACAGCCCATGGGGTCGCAAAGAGTCAGACACGACTGAGCGACTTCACTTTTCCAAAATTCATTGTTGTAATCTTTACTCCCAAAGGGGATGGTATTAGTACTTGGAGGCCTTTGGGAGGTGTTTAAGTTATGAGTGTAAAATCTTGAATGAGTGGAATTGGTGCCTTATAAAAGAGACCCCATAGGACTTCCTAGTCCTTTCAATTGTGTACCATGAGAAGTCTCTGACCCCAAAGAGGTCTCTCATCTAATTGTGCAGACGGCCTGCTCTTCGGCTTTCAACCTCCAGGACTATGAGCAATAAATTTCTGCTGTTCATAAGGTACCCAGGTTGAGGTGTTTTGTTACAGCAGCCAGAGCAGAATAAGAGGCTCAGGAAGATCAATCAGAAGTGCCTTACTCAGTACTCTACTCATGAAATTTTCCATACCAAGAACTAGGTATTATATGTCTTGTAATGTAAGTGGTACTATTACTATGTTAAGAATGAGAAAAATAGGGTGAACAGGAAGAGGTTGTCATGAAGAATTAGTAACTAATAATGAGAGATTAGTGGGCTTGTCTGGTGACTCAGACAGTAAAGAATCTGCCTCCAACGCAGGAGACCCAGGTTTGACCGCTGAGTCGGGAAGATACCCTGGAGAATAGAACAGTAACCCACTACAGTATTATTGCCTGGGAAATCCCATGGACAGAGGAGCTTGGTGGGCTACAGTCCATGGGGTCACAAATGAGAGGCTAACTACTAAGGTCTAAAGATAATTCAAAAGGATATGGGGAGACCAGATACAGATACCAGCCACTACCTGTAGGGCTGAAGCATGGTATGCAAAGCAGAAACAAATGTGGAAGAGCTTCCTTAGATCCCACTAAGGCTGAGATTCAGACCTGAGTGAAGAGGGTGTTGGCATGGCCTGGTGGAGAGTGGAAAACTTCACTGAGGTGCTGTAGACAGGGGCTGGCTAGGGGCCGAATAAACTCACTATTAACAAGCTACTTGCTGAGTTGCTGATAAGATTCACAGGAAGTTGCACAAACACTCTGGCAAGTTGTCCTCTGGTTGCTGGTGGAATTTGCTAGGAAGCTGCCTGTGAGAATGTCACTGAAAAGCTTTGCTTGCATGCTAAGTCACTTGTGCCCAACTCTTTGCGACACTATGGACTGTAGCCGGCCAGGCTCCTCTGTCCATGGGATTCTCCAGGCAAGAATAGGGGAGTGGGTTTGCCATGCCCTCCTGCAGGGTCTCTTTCTGACCCAGAGATTGAACCTGTGTATTTTACGTCTCCTGTATTGGGAGGCGAGTTCTTCACGGCTAGCACCACCTTCAGTTCAGTTCAGCTCAGTCGCTCAGTTATGTCCGACTCTGCGACCCCATGAACGGCGGCACTCCAGGTCTCCCTGTCCATCACCAACTCCCAAGTCGACCCAAACTCATGTCCATTGAGTCGGGGATGCCATCCAACCATCTCATCCTCAGTCGTCTCCTTCTCCTCCTGCCCTCAATCTTTCCCAGCATCAGGGTCTTTTCAAATGAGTCAGCTTGTCACATCAGGTGGCCAAAGTATTGGAGTTTCAGCTTCAATGTCAGTCCTTCCAATGAACACCGAGGACTAATCTCCTTTAGGATGGACGGGTTGGATCTCCTTGCAGTCCAAGGGACTCCCACGAGTCTTCTCCAACACCACAGTTCAAAAGCATCAATTCTTCAGCGCTCAGCTTTATTTGTAGTCCAACTCTCACATCCATACATGACTACTGGAAAAACCATAGCCTTGACTAGACAGACCTTTGTTGACAAAGTATTGTCTCTGCTTTTTAATATGCTGTCTAGGTTGGTCATAACTTTCCTTCCAAGGAGTAAGCATCTTTTAATTTCATGGCTGCAATCACCATCTGCAGTGATTTTGGAGCCCCCCAAAATAAAGTCAGCTGCTGTCTCCACTGTTTCCTCATCTATCTGCCATGAAGTGATGGGACCGGATGCCATGATCTTCATTTTCTGAATGTTGAGCTTTAAGCCAACTTTTTCACTCTCCTCTTTCACTTTCATCAAGAGGCTTTTTAGTTCCTCTTCCCTTTCTGCCATAAGGGTGATGTCATCTGCATATCTGAGGTTATTGATATTTCTTTTTTTTTTAAAATTAATTAATTTTATTTATTTATTTATTTATTTTTTTCTTCTTTAATTAAAAAAAATTATACATGTGTTCCCCATCCTGAACCCTCCTCCCTCCTCCCTCCCCATACCATCCCTCTGGGTCGTCCCAGTGCACCAGCCCCAAGCATCCAGCATCGTGCATTGAACCTGGACTGGCATCTCGTTTCATACATGACATTTCACATGTTTCAATGCCATTCTCCCAAATCTTCCCACCCTCTCCCTCTCCCACAGAGTCCATAAGCCTGTTCTATACATCAGTGTCTCTTTTGCTGTCTCGTATACAGGGTTATTGTTACCATCTTTCTAAATTCCATATATATGTGTTAGTATACTGTATTGGTGTTTTTCTTTCTGGCTTACTTCACTCTGTATAATAGGCTCCAGTTTCATCCACCTCAAAGTTATTGATATTTCTCCCAGCAATCTTGATTCCAACTTGTGCTTCCTTCAGCCCAGAGTTTCTCATGATATACTCTGCATATAAGTTAAATAAGCAGGGTGACAATATACAGCTTTGAGGTACTCCTTTTCCTATTTGGAACCAGTCCATTGTTCCATGTCCAGTTCTAACTGTCCAGGAGCGACGGCTGCACAGCGCAGGAGTGGCCAAGAGGAGTTACCCTACATAGGAGGTCAGACAGAGAAGGCAATGGCAACCCACTCCAGTAGTCTTGCCTGGAAAATCCCATGGACGGAGGAGCCTGGTGGGCTGCAGTCCATGGGGTTGCTAAGAGTCGGACACGACTAAGCAACTTCTCTTTCACTTTTCACTTTCATGCATTGGAGAAGGAAATGGCAACCCACTCCAGTGTTCTTGCCTGGAGAATCCCAGGGACAGCGGAGCCTGATGGGCTGCCGTCTATGGGGTCGCACAGAGTCAGACAGGGCTGAAGCGACTTAGCAGCAGCAGCAGGAGCAAGGGATAATGTATAAGAAAAATCAGGATAAATAGTTGGACTAATTTTACTCAGCTTTTGGAAGCATATACATTATATCATCTTATTTACTTATTTCCACCTCCATGCCCTTTCAACTTAGTCCCACCCTTCCTCATTTCACCTGAGTCACCAGTTCCTTCAGTGATATCTCAGTAGAAATTTTTAAATTTTCAGTTGGTTTTGGTTGTTAAGTTCTCTTATTGTAGCTTTCAAAACTTAAGTAATTCAATATAAAGCATGCTTTATGTTAGATTCAAAGCTGTAATCTCACTAATGTGGGATGATGTAAAACTTTATGTCACCTTTCTTGGTTACCAATTTATTTCTCTTGGTGAAAAATACTAAAAATAAGGGGAAGATATTCAATAAAATATATTTCTTTGAATGAGTATTTGAGTCTGTCAGTTAGCCATATTTTTTGTCATTAACAGAAATTATAGAGCAATAGAAGAGATTAAGCTGCTGCCCTTTCCACTTTTCTTTTTGGTCATCATAACTCACCTGTCATGTCTTTAGTCTTACTGCAGATAAATACAGTCCACAGCAGGCCTTGCGAACTCCAGCTCTAACACCTGCCTAAAACATTGGTTACCAGCGGACACTTGGTATTGTCAACTTAGTTTGACATCTAGGAAGAGGCCTAGTGGCATCTGACTAATATCCCTGAAGCTGAATCATACTCTGTCATTCCCCGCCAAGTATTGCCAGGTAAATGTACAATCTGTCCTTCAGAGCTCTAACCCTAGGAGGTCACGAGCCTGTTTCTTAGAGGTTTTGTTTTTTATTGCAACTACCATGTAGCGTGTGGGATCTTAATTCCCTGACCAGGGATCAAACCCATGCTCCCTGCAATTGAAGTGCAAAGTCTTATCCACTGGACTGCCGGCGAAGTTCCTGGGCCTGTTCTTACAGGCAAGGCTAAAGTCCATTTTCTGTACCTTTTGGGAAATGTACACTTAAGGGTTTTCCTTACCTATTCTTGTCCTGGCCGCAGCATTTCTCCTCAATCCTCCTGCTGCTTACCCTGATTCTGCATTAATTCTGTATCACACGTACAAGTCATTAAGGCCAACGGCCAAGCGGATATCCTGTTTGGGAGGTTAAGTAATTAGGCCTGCCTTACAAGCAGTTCTCCAATGACTAATGCATGCCAAGGTGGTGATGAAAGCCAGTCACTATCCCTTCCTTGAGAATAACTTCTTTTCGTGATCTGTCCTGCCTTTAAAGACCACCTTTGTCCCCATATCTCAACAGTTCTCCTAAACAGGGAAAGACGAGTGCAAGAGGATCACAGTGACAGGTCTCCTGAAATTATGCCTTTCTTAGGCTCTAGTCTCACATCTCACTGTTCTCTGGACTCAGCATGTAGGAGACTGATAGGCAGTTCTTCTCAGGTGTTGGCTATACCAGTCAATTCTGTGACCGCTAGTCAGTTTCTCCAGCGTGTCCATTTAATTTCCTGTGTTACAAAAATGTAATGGATTCTGTCATTAGAATTCTAAGGACTTATAAAGAAAAATATTGCATCAGCTTCATGAGTCAGAACTAGACTGGGAGAAGGGCCTGAGAAAGAAATAAGAAACATCATACTTACCCTTTTTATTCTTGCACAATGCTTATATTCCATGTGCTGTACAGTATATCCTTATAGCTTATTTTATACATAGTCATTTGTACCTCTTAGACCCCTACGCCTATATTGCCCCTCCCCCAATCTCTCTCCCCACTGGTAATCACTAGTTTGTTCTCTACATCTATGAGTCTGTTTTGCCATAGCCCTTCCTTTGTTTTATTTTTATATGTTATAAGTGATAACATAGAGTATTCATCTTTCTGACTTATTTCACTAAGCACCATGCCCTCTAGTTCCATCCACCTTGTTACATATGGCAGAATTTCGTTCATTTTCATGGCTGAGTTAAAATTCCATTGTAGTGTATATACCACATCTTCTCTATCCATTCATTGTTGATGGGAACTTATATCACTTATATATCTTGGCTATTGTAAATAATACTATGGAGAGCAGTATGGAGGTGCCTTAAAAAACTAAAAATAGAGAAACCGTATGACCCTACAATCCCACTCCTGGGCATATATCCAGAGGAAAACATGATCCAAAAGGAAACTTGCACCCCAGGGTTTATGGCAGCAGCGTTTACAATAGCCAGGACATGGAAGTAACCTAAATGTCCACTGACAGGAGAGGATAAAGAGGATATGGTACATATATACCATGGAATAACTCAGTCATAAAAAAGAATGAAGTAATGCCATTTGCAGTAACATGGATGGACACAGAGAGTGTCATACTGAGTGAAGTCAGTCAGACAGAGAAGGAGAAATATCACATGATATCCCTTGTATGTAGAATCTAAAAAGAAATGATATAAAGGAACTTGCTTACAAAATAGAAATAGACTCACAGACTTCAAGAACAAGTTTATGGTTGCCAGGGGGAAGGATGGAGGGAAAGGGTAGTTAGGGAGTTTAGGATGGACATGTACACACGTCATATTTAGAATGGATGATTAACAAGGACCTACTGAATAGCACATGGAGCTCTGTTCAGTGTTATGTGGCAGCCTGGATGGGATGAAGGTTTGAAGGAAAATGGATACATGTATACGTGTGCCTGAATCCCTTCACTGTTCACCTGAAACTATGACAACATTGTTAACTGGCTACGCACGCATGCTCAGCCTCTCAGTTGTGTCCAGCTCTGCAAACCCATGGACTATAGCCTCTCAGGCTCCTCTGTCCCTCGAATTTTCCAGCCAAGAATACTGGAGTATGTTGTTATTTCCTTCTCCATAATCAGCAATATCCCAATACAAAATTAAAAGTTTTTTTTTTTTAAGTAATGCTGTTATGAATAGCATGTTTAAATAATTTGAAACATTTTTCAACATATTGAGTATTAACAATTTT
The DNA here is from genome assembly GCF_029378745.1 of Bos indicus. Classification (NCBI taxonomy): domain Eukaryota; kingdom Metazoa; phylum Chordata; class Mammalia; order Artiodactyla; family Bovidae; genus Bos; species Bos indicus. Next base: position 52,607,625 of record NC_091780.1, on the reverse strand, counting down.
ATATTTTAGTCTATACTTCCTTATTACTTGCTTGCTCTAAGTTTCTGTAGAACTAGCTCTAGTTTTATTTTTTTCTTGTTTTATTGTTTGTGATTTTTTTTAATTTTTATGTGTGGTGTAGATTGAGATATCATTGCAAATTATAGAGAGACTTAGGAAATATAAAAACTATTTTCTGGACCTGTGTTTTCAAACTTATACTATAATGTTGTGCAAAAAGTTTTAAAAATATTTATTTAATTTTTTTGTTTATAATTCTACTTTATATAAATTTTCTAATTTTATCCTCATAGGAGTGATAAGAAGGTTAGTATAACTGATATTATTTTCCTGAAAGGAAAATGAAGCTGAAGAAAGAAGCAATAGGTTTCTGTTTCCTAGTTAAAAATATGAGAGTATTGTTTTTCTCCACTTTTTCCAATGTAGTACTCTACACCACAAAGTATTTAAATGTTTACCAGCATGTAATCAATATATTTATCATGATAATCCATAATGGGCAATAAACTGGAGATCATCCTCAAAGTGCAAATATCATAATAATTTTGACTAGAATTTCCAGAATGGATAAAAAGATGCAGACATTTAATTGAAATAAAATCACAGCTACTTTTCAGTTTTCAGTGAGTTTTAAATTGTGGAGCCAAGCTCCAAGGATCTAGGAACCACAAATGCTGGGATAGCAATTTCAGTAATATGTTTCTCTCCTTGAAGGTTGATATTAATTTGGTTATCTTCTCTGAAATAATTCACATAGAGATGAGGAACAGAAAATAAGCCTCATTTTGCTCTTTAGGTCACGGGAAATTTCACAAGTCAGAATAATCAAGCTAGAGGCAAGATATTAAATCAGGAAAATGGAATATTAAGTTAGGAAAATGGCATAATATTCCAACTACAGCATAATGGTGGTAACTGTATTTCTCAAAATCTTATCTTTATAGAGATTTTCTTAAACATGTGAATGGTTTGTAATAGCTCCTATCAGGACTTACTGAAAGAATGATTCTCTACCGTCTTTTCTTTCTGAACATATCAGCTACTCTACTCTAGTATACAAAATGTGAATCCTCTGTTTTTGACCTTTTGACCCCCAAGTTCTGGAAGGATGGATGCTGTTATTTCTCCATCTGATGAGGTATTAAGCATAAGGGAAAGATTTTGATCTTGCCATGTTTCTCACCAAGGATTTACTGGGTTAAGTTGGTGTCGGCTGTAAAGTTCACCTTTGTCCAGCACAAGCTGAAGAGTCAAGTGATTCTCATCTGAGACCAATTAGTTTGTAAAAAATATAAATGGAAAGAGCATTCCTTGTACAAGTGAGTACAGAAAGAAAAATTACCTGAGACACTGGAAAACATTTTATTTTTCACTTTGCAGAAATTGACAAAAGAATCTCCCAAATAATATTATCAATGAATTCCATAGGTAGATGAACAAAACACCAGTGAAACACTGTCAGAATAATAGGATAAAGAAATTCTCAATATGGAGTTATCACATCTTGGTGAAAGAAATATGTTCTGAATCACTGCTATTCAAAATGTGATTCATGAATCAGCAGCACTGGCGTCACTTAGGAGAACGGTATAAATGCAAATTATGCCCCACTCCAAACTTAGAATCAGTATCTTCATTTTATGAATGCAGATTCACAGGAGATTCCTGGACTAAATCTCCTGTATCCTAGGATTCATAATCTGATAGACAATTTAGTGGAAATTCTAACATAGCACAATTAATTAGCAGCAGATGTTTACAGTAATTGTGAAATTAATATATTTTTGAGTTTCCTTTTGAAAGCCAAAGGTGTGTAACATCATTTTCTAACCCATGTCCCAATAATCAAATTTCTAACTTTTTTTGTAGTGACTTCATGTAATACACATGCACAGAAGATTATATTCAGTTTATGATACATAATTCAAAAGTAATAATAAATATGACATTTTACAGTATATATGATTGATATACTGATTCTACTAACAGGAAAAAAAACCTGAAAAAATGCAATGGTTTTTAATTCATTTTCAGTTTATTTTGTACATGGTGTGAGAACATGTTTTAAATTCATTCTTTTACATGGAGCTGTCCAGTGTTCCCAGTACTGCATATCAAACAGTATCTTTTTTCCTCGGTATATTCTTGGCACTTTTGCCATTGATCAGATTAAACCATTTGGCATGAAGCAGATCGGTTCATGGATGTTTTGGAAAAGACCACATATCCTGCAAGGAAATTCATTTCACTTCAGTCACTCAGTCGTGTACAACTCTTTGCGACCCCATGACCGCAGCATGCCAGGCCTCCCTGTCCATCACCAACTGCCGGAGTTTACCCAAACCCATAACATTGAGTTGGTGATGACATCCAACCATCTCATTCTCTGTCGTCCCCTTCTCCTCCTGCCCTTAATCTTTCCCAGCATCAGGGACTTTTCAAATGAGTCAGCTCTTTGAATCAGGCGACCAAAGTATTGGAGTTTCAGCTTCAACATCAGTCCTTCCAATGAACACCCAGGACTGATCTCCTTTAGGATGGATGGGTTGGATCTCCTTGCAGTTCAAGTGACTCTCAAGAGTCTTCTCCAACACCGCAGTTCAAAAGCATCAATTCTTCGGCACTCAGCTTTCTTTATAGTCCAACTCTCACATCCATACGTGACCACAGGAAAAACCATAGCCTTGACTAGACGAACCTTTGTTGACAAAGTAATGTCTCTGCTTTTAAATATGTTATCTAGGTTGCTCATAACTTTCCTTCCAAGGAATCAGCATTTTTTAATTTTATGGCTGCAGTCACTATCTGGAATGATTTTGGAGCCTAGAAAAATACAGTCTGCCACTGTTTCCACTGTTTCTCCATCTATTTGCCATCAAGTGATGGGACCAGATGCCATGATCTTCGTTTTCTGAATGTTGAGCTGTAAGGCAACTTTTTCACTCTCCACTTTCACTTTCATCAAGAGGCTTTTGAGTTCCTCTTCACTTTCTGCCATAAGGGTGGTGTCATCTGCATATCTGAGGTGATTGATATTTCTCCTGTCAATCTTGATACCACCTTGTGCTTCCTCCAGCCCAGCATTTCTCATGATATACCCTGCGTATAAGTTAAATAAGCAGGGTGACAATATACAGCCTTGACGAACTCCTTTTCCTATTTGGAACCAGTCTGTTGTTCCATGTCCAGTTCCAACTGTTGCTTCCTGACCTGCATACAGGTTTCTCAAGAGGCAGGTCAGGTGGTCTGGTATTCCCATCTCTTTCAGAATTTCCCACAGATTATTGTGATCCACACAGTCAAAGGCTTTGACATAGTCAATAAAGCAGAAATAGATGTTTTTCAGAAACTCTCTTGCTTTTTCCATAATCCAGCGGATGTTGGCAATTTGATCTCTGGTTCCTCTGCCTTTTCTACCACCAGCTTGAACATCAGGAAATTCACAGTTCACATATTGCTGAAGCCTGGCTTGGAGAATTTTGAGCATTACTTTACTAGCGTGTGAGATGAGTGCAATTGTGTGGTAGTTTGAGCATTCTTTGGCATTGCCTTTCTTTGGGATTGGAATGAAAACTGACCCTTTCCAGTCCTGTGGCCACTGCTGAGTTTTCCAAGTTTGCTGGCATATTGAGTGCAGCACTTTCACAGCATCATCTTTCAGGATTTGAAATAGCTCAACTGGAATTCCATCACCTCCACTAGCTTTGTAGTGATGCTTTCTAAGGCTCACTTGACTTCACATTCCAGGATGTCTGGCTCTAGGTCAGTGTGAGTGATCACACCATCATGATTACCTGGGTCGTGAAGATCTTTTTTGTATAGTTCTTCTGTGTATTCTTCCCACCTCTTCTTAATATCTTCTGCTTCTGTTAGGTCCATACCATTTCTTTCCTTTATCGAGCCCATCTTTGCATGAAATGTTCCCTTGGTATCTCTAATTTTGTTGAAGAGATCTCTAGTCTTTCCCATTCTGTTGTTTTCCTCTATTTCTTTGTATTGATCGCTAAAGAAGGCTTTCTTATCTCTTCTTGCTATTCTTTGGAACTCTGCATTCAGATGGTTATGTCTTTCTTTTGCTCCTTTGCTTTTTGCTTCTCTTCTTTTCACAGCTATTTGTAATGCCTCCTCAGACAGCCATTTTGCTTTTTTGCTTTTCTTTTTGTTCTTGATGGTCTTGATTCCTGTCTCCTATACAATGTGATGAACCTCCAACCACGGTTCATTGGACATTTGTCTATCAGATCTAGTCCCTTAAATTTATTTCTCACTTCCACTGTTTAGTCATAAGGGATTTGATTTAGGTCATACCTGCATACCTGAATGATTATACAGTGGAAGTGAGAAATAGATTTAAGGGCCTAGATCTGATAGATAGAGTGCCTGATGAACTATGGAATGAGGTTCATGACATTGTACAGGAGACAGGGATCAAGACCATCCCCATGGAAAATAAATGCAAAAAAGCAAAATGGCTGTCTGGGGAGGCCTTACAAATAGCTGTGAAAAGAAGAGAAGCGAAAAGCAAAGGAGCAAGGGAAAGACATAAGCATCTGAATGCAGAGTTCCAAAGAATAGCAAGAAGAGATAAGAAAGCCTTCTTCAGCAATCAATGCAAAGAAATAGAGGAAAACAACAGAATGGGAAAGACTAGAGATCTCTTCAACAAAATTAGAAATACCAAGGGAACATTTCATGCAAAGATGGGCTTGATAAAGGACAGAAATGGTATGGACCTAACAGAAGCAGAAGATATTAAGAAGAGATGGCAAGAATACACAGAAGAGCTGTACAAAAAAGATCTTCACGACCCAGATAATCACGATGGTGTGATCACTGACCTAGAGCCAGACATCCTGGAATGTGAAGTCAAGTGGGCCTTAGAAAGCATCACTACGAATAAAGCTAGTGGAGGTGATGGAATTCCAGTTGAGCTATTCCAAATCCTGAAAGATGATGCTGTGAAAGTGCTGCACTCAATATGCCAGCAAACTTGGAAAACTCAGCAGTGGCCACAGGACTGGAAAGGGTCAGTTTTCATTCCAATCCCAAAGAAAGGCAATGCCAAAGAATGCTCAAACTACCACACAATTGCACTCATCTCACACGCTAGTAAAGTAATGCTCAAAATTCTCCAAGCCAGGCTTCAACAATATGTGAACCGTGAATTTCCTGATGTTCAAGCTGGTGGTAGAAAAGGCAGAGGAACCAGAGATCAAATTGCCAACATCCGCTGGATTATGGAAAAAGCAAGAGAGTTCCAGAAAAACATCTATTTCTGCTTTATTGACTATGTCAAAGCCTTTGACTGTGTGGATCACAATAATCTGTGGGAAATTCTGAAAGAGATGGGAATACCAGACCACCTGATCTGCCTCTTGAGAAATTTGTATGCAGGTCAGGAAGCAACAGTTAGAACTGGATATGGAACAACAGACTGGTTCCAAATAGGAAAAAGTGTTTGTCAAGGCTGTATATTGTCACCCTGCTTATTTAACTTATATGCAGAGTACATCATGAGAAACGCTGGACTGGAAGAAACACAAATTGGAATCAAGATTGCTGGGAGAAATATCAATCACCTCAGATACGCAGATGACAGCACCCTTATGGCAGAAAGTGAAGAGGAACTCAAAAGCCTCTTGATGAAAGTGAAAGTGGAGAGTGAAAAAGTTGCCTTACAGCTCAACATTAAGAAAACGAAGATCATGGCATCTGGTCCCATCACTTCATGGGATATAGATGGGGGAAACAGTGGAAACAGTGTCAGACTTTATTTTCTTGGGCTCCAAAATCACTGCAGATAGTGACTGCAGCCATTAAATTAAAAGACACTTACTCCTTGGAAGGAAAGTTATGACCAACCTAGATAACATATTTAAAAGCAGAGACATTACTTTGTCAACAAAGGTTTGTCTAGTCAAGGCTATGGTTTTTCCTGTGGTCACGTATGGATGTGAGAGTTGGACTGTGAAGAAGGCTGAGTGCCGAAGAATTGATGCTTTTGAACTGTGGTGTTGGAGAAGACTCTTGAGAGTCCCTTGGACTGCAAGGAGATCCAACCAGTCCATTCTGAAGGAAATCAGCCCTGGGATTTCTTTGGAAGGAATGATGCTAAAGCTGAACCTCCAGTGCTTTGTCCACCTCATGTGAAGAGTTGACTCATTGGAAAAGACTCTGATGCTGGGAGGGGTTGGGGGCTAGAGGAGAAGGGACAATAGAGGATGAGATGGCTGGATGGCATCACTGACTGGACGGAGTTGAGTCTGGTTGAACTCCGGGAGTTGGTGATGGACAGGGAGGCCTGGCGTGCTGTGATTCATAGGGTCGCAAAGAGTCGGACACGACTCAGCGACTGAACTGAACTGAACTGAACTGAATGATTTAGTGGTTTTCCCCACTTTCTTCAATTTAAGTCTGAATTTGCCAATAAGGAGTTCATGTTCTGAGCCACAGTCAGCTCCTGGTCTTGGTTTTGGTTGACTGTATAGAGCTTCTCCATCTTTGGCTGCAAAGAATTAATCAGTCTGATTTTGGCGTTGATCATCTGGTGATGTCCATGTGTACAGTCTTCTCTTGTGTTATTTGAATAGGGTGTTTGTCATGACCAGTGCGTTCTCTTTGCAAAACTCTATTAGCCTTTGCCCTGCTTCATTCCGTACTCCAAAGCCAAATTTTCCTGTTACTGCAGGTGTTTCTTGACTTCCTACTTTTGCATTCCAGTCCCCTATAATGAAAAGGATATCTTTTCAGGGTGTTTTTTCTTGAAAGTCTTGTAGTTCTTCATAGAACTGTTCAACTTCAGCTTCTTCAGTGTTACTGGTTGGGCTATAGACTTGGATTACCCAGATATTGAATGGTTTGCCTTGGGAATGAGCAGAGATCATTCTGTCATTTTGAGATTGCATCCAAGTACTGCATTTCAGACCATTTCAGAGTGACCATGCTGGATACTCCATTTCTTCTAAGGGATTCCTGCCCACAGTAGTAGATATAATGGTCATCTGAGTTAAATTCACACATTCCAGTCCATCTTAGTTTGCTGATTCCTAGAATGTCGATGTTCACTCTTGCCATCTCCTGTTTGACCACTTCCAATTTGCCTTGATTCATGGACCTAACATTTCAGGTTCCTATGCAATATTGCTCTTTACAGCATCAGAGCTTGCTTCCATCACCAGTCATATCCACAACTGGGTGTTGTTTTTGCTTTTTCTCTGTCTCTTCATTCTTTCTGGAGTTATTTCTCCACTGATCTCCAGTAGCATATTGGGCATCTACTGGCCTGGGGAGTTCATCTTTCAGTGTCCTATCTTTTTGCCTTTTCATCCTGTTCATGGGGTTCTCAAGGCAAGAATACTGAAGTGGTTTGCCATTCCCTTCTTCAGTGGTGCTATTTATAATGCTAACTCTTTATAACCTTTTTAATCTCAGAAACTACATCCTTGATATATTTAGAAGGCCATGATTGATATAACTTACTTAGCAAACTGTGTAGGAAATATGTAGTACAAAGTATACTATTGTATATAATAAGTATAATATATATATAGTATACTTTAAGTATAACATAATATTATAAAACATATAATATATATATAATATTTTAAGTATATATTAAGTATAATATATTATAACAAAGGTATGTATATATTGTAGTATATATTATATATAACAAAGTATGAATGTAATAGTGTGAAGATATCATACCTCTTAAAAACCAGTCTCCTAAATTTGGACATCTATACACAGAATCCAATAGTTTGCATATTACAAATAGTATTGCAGTGGAAAGTCTTGTGCACAACTATTTTCATCTTTTTAGAGGCATTGTTATTCAGCTGCTAAATTGTATCTGCCTCTTTGTGACCCCATGAACTGCAGCACACCAGGCTTCCCTGTCCTTCACTATCTCCCTGAGTTTGCTCAAACTCATGTCCATTGAGTCAGTCATGCCGTCTAACCATCTCATGCTCTGTTGCCCCCGTCTCATTTGCCCTCAGTCTTTGCCAGCATTCAGGGTCTTTTCCACTGAGTCAGCTCTTCACATCAGGTGGCAGAGTATTGGAGCTTCAACATCAATCGTCCCAGTGAATGTTCAGGATTTTTTTTAACCTTTCTTTTTTTATCTCTCTTTTTTTATTATTATTTTTTTTTTACTTTACAATATTTCATTGGCTTTGCCATACATCAATATGCATCCGCCACGGGTGTACATGCTGATTTTTCTCTAGAATTGACTGGTTTGATCTCCTTGCTGTCAGAGGGATGCTGAAAGGTCTTCTCCAAGACCACAGTTCAAAAGCATAAATTCTTCAGTGCTCAGTCTTCCTTATGGTCCTACTCTCATATCCATATATGACTACTGGGAAAAAACAAACAAACAAACATAGCATTGACTATATGGACCTTTGGTGGAAATGTGATGTCTCTGCTTTTTAATACAACTGTTTAGGTTGTCATAGCTTTGCTTCCAAGCAGCAAGTGTCTTTTAATTTTGTGGCTGCAGTCACCTTCTGCAGTGATTTTGGAGCCTATGAAAATCAAATCTTTTAGTTTCTACTTTTTCACCATCTACTTGCCATGATGTGATGAGGCCAGATGCCATGATCTTAGTTTTTTGAATGTTGAGTTTTAAGCCATCTTTTCGCTCTTCTCTTTCACCTTCATCAAGAGGCTTTTAGTTCCTCTTCACTTTCTACATTTAGTGTGGTATCATCTGCATATCTGAGGTTGTTGATATTTCTCCTGGCAATCTTAATTCCAGCTTGTACATCATCCAGCCACTCATTTAGCATCATGTACTCTGTATTGTTCCATGTCCAGTTCTAACTATGCCTCTTGGCCTGCATACAGTTTTCCCAAGAGGCAGTAAGGTGGTCTGGTATTCCTATCTCTTTAAGAATTTTCCACAGTTTGTTGTGATCCTTGTAGTCAAAGGTTTTAGCACAGTCAACGAAACAGAAGTAGATGTTTTGTTGTTGTTGTTCTGAAATTCCCTTGCTTTTTCTATGATCCAATTAATGTTTGCAATTTGATCTCTGGTTCTGCTTCCTTTTCTAAATCCAGCTTGTACATCTGAAAGTTCTCAATTCACATATTGTTGAAGCTTGGCTTGAAGGATTTTGAGCATTACCTTCCTATGTGAAATGAATGCAATTGTGCTGTAGTTTGAACATTGTTTGGCATTGTGCTCCTTTGGGATTAGAATGAAAAGTGACCTTTTCCAGTCCTGTGGCCACTGCTGAGTTTTCCAAATTTGCTGGCATATTGAGTGCAGCACTTTCATAGCATCATCTTTTAGGTTTTGAAATAACTCAGCTGGAGTTCCATCACCTCCACTAGCTTTGTTCCTAGTAATTCTTCCTAAGGCCTATTTGAGTTCACATTCCAGGATGTCTGGCTCTAGGGGAGTGACCACACCATTGTGATTACCCAGTTCATTAAGACATTTTTTTAATAAAGCATACCTTTAAAGTAATGTCTTTTAAGATAAGTTGCTTAGTTTCCAAGTCATTTCTGACTCTTTTGTGACCCCATGGACTGCAGCCTTCCAGGCTCCTCTGTCCATGGGCTTTTCCAGGCAAGAATACTGCAGTGGGTTGCCATTTCTTTCTCCAAGGGATCTTCCCTACTCAGGGATCGAATCTGTGTCTCCTACAGTGGAGATAGAATCTTTAGATTCTTTACCACAAAGCCACTAGGGAAGCCCTTTTAAGATAAATTGCTGAGTTCATGAGAAAATAGATATATAGTTTTGTTAGTTATTGACAAATTTTCTTCCATAGGGTTTTAACTACTTTATACTTCCCTGAAGCAAAGTTTGTAAGTGATCATTTTCTGGTAGTCTAACAATCTACTTTGAATTTTCGACAATTTAATATTTTAAAAATTGTATATAATTTTAATTTTAATGCATTAATCATATTCTGAGTGATACTGAATATATCTTATATGTTCAATAGCCATTTTTATATCTATGAGTTATCTCCATATGAATTTTATTCATGTTTCTAAGAACTATTGCTTTTTAAATCTATAATTTTAAGTTCTTCATGTATTAATGATATTAGACTTTTCCTTGCTTATGCTTTTTCATTAAAATTTTTGTGTAGTCTGTAATGTTGTTTTTCTTTTACTATAATTGAACTTTTAAAAATAATAGAATACTTTCACTCTTCTGCATATAGTTATGAAGTTGCCCATATTTTTCCCTAGTACTTCCTTTGTTTTATCTTTTGTATTTATGTAGACCTCTAAAACATTTTATGTTAATATTTTATACAGAATGACAAATAAATATAATGTATATTATTTCCAAAGGGTCACCTAGTTGTCCCAACACAGTTATTTAATAGTAGCATATTTTTTTCAGTGATTTGCAATTTCTGTATGCAGATAGAAATATTTCTGAACCTACTTCTATTCCATTGGTGTTTTTGTCTATTCATGTGTGAGTATATTATTGATTTCATTATAGAGCTTTATATATTTTAATATCTACTGTCTCATTTCCTCTCATTTTTTCAGTTTTCCTATTCATTCTTACTTGTTAATAAGTTCTTCTGAATTGTATTACCAAATTAGGTAACTGCTACTGCTAAGTTGCTTCAGTCGTGTCCGACTCTGTGCGACCCCATAGACGGCAGCCCACCAGGCTCCCCCTTCCCTGGGATTCTCCAGGCAAGAACACTGGAGTGGGTTGCCATTTCCTTCGCCAATACATGAAAGTGAAAAGTGAGAGTGAAGTCGCTCAGTCATGTCCGACTCTTCTCGACCCCATGGACTGCAGCCTACCAGACTCCTCTGTCCATGGGATTTTCCAGGCAAGAGTACTGGAGTAGGGTGCCATCGACTTCTCCAAAATTATGTGACACCACCTAAAAAAGAATACTGATGTTTTTGTGGGGATCATATTAATTTTATAAATCACTCAGGAAGATACTTCGTGTTGATGATATTGAGACCTCCTAGCCATGAATTTTTCAAGGGTTTTCTATAGTTTTCTTTAAACATATTTTGAATATTTCATAATTTCATAGTGTGTTTTGAGAAAATGAACTTTTTTATTTTGAATAGTTCAACATATCTCTTTTAATGATTAATGTCATTTTTATCCTGCTTAAGAAGCTTTAGTTACTCCAACATCACAAAAATACACCTCTACTGGTTTTAAATCTTTGTTGTTTTAATTTTACATTGATATCTGCAAACTATCTGGTGTTGATTTCTGTTCACATGTAGAGTAAAATCTCAAATACATTTTTGCCCTTATGGTAATAAGCTTGGTCCCATATAATTTATCAAAATAAATTTTTACCACTAATTACAGTGCCATTTTAGGTAGACATGTATTGATTCATTTTTGGATTCAATTTGCCAACTTCTTTTATTCTTGCATTAATACCATTCTATCTTGTCTATTGTAGGATTGTAGTGATTTTTGATATCTAGTTGAACAGACTGCTCTGTTTTGTTTTGTTTTGAATGAGGTAAACCTAGGGATAGGTTTAGGAAGAAATAATATTTGAGAAGTGTTGAATCTTTCAGTTAATAAACTTAATAAGACTCTCACCAACTTAAGTCTTCAATTTCTCTCAGAAATATTTATAGTTTTCAGTGAAACAGTCTAGGAGATATTTCATTAGAATTATTATAGATATTTTTTATTGAAATGCAGTTGATTTTCATATTATATTCATTTCAGGTGTACAGCATAGTGATTTAGTTTTTTGCTGATTATATATCATTATCCTGGAGGAGGAGTAGATCTTTGTTGCTGGTCTATTCTTTTTTTTTTTCTTTTTTTTTAATTATTTTTTTTTTTTTGAGATTTCTAAATTTTATTTTATTTTTTAACTTTACAATATTGTATTTGATTTGCCATATATCAAAATGAATCTGCCACAGGTATACACGTGTTCCCCATTCTGAACCCTCCTTCCTCCTCCCTCCCCATACCATCCCTCTGGGTCATCCCATTACACCAGCCCCAAGCATCGAATATCGTGCATCAAACCTGGACTGGCAACTCGTTTCATATATGATATTATACATATTTCAATGCCATTCTCCCAAATCATCCCACTCTCTCCCACAGAGTCCAAAAGACTGTTCTATACATCATATCTCTTTTGCTGTCTCATATACAGGGTTATTGTTACTATCCTTCTAAATTCCATACATATGTGTTAGTATACTGTATTGGTGTTTTTCTTTTTGGCTCACTTCACTCTGTATAATAGGCTCCAGTTTCATCCACCTCATTAGAACTGATTCAAATGTATTCTTTTTAATGGCTGAGTAATACTCCATTGTGTATATGTACCACAGCTTTCTTAACCATTCATCTGCTGATGGACATCTAGGTTGCTTCCATGTCCTGGCTATTATAAACAGTGCTGCGATGAACATTGGGGTACATGTGTCTCTTTCCCTTCTGGTTTCCTCAGTGTGTATGCCCAGCAGTGGGATTGCTGGATCATAAGGCAGTTCTATTTCCAGTTTTTTAAGGAATCTCCAGACTGTTCTCCATAATGGCTGTACTAGTTTGCATTCCCACCAACAGTGTAAGAGGGTTCCCTTTTCTCCACACCCTCTCCAGCATTTATTGCTTGTAGACTTTTGGATTGCAGCCATTCTGACTGGCGTGAAATGGTATCTCATAGTGGGTTTGATTTGCATTTCTCTGATAATGAGTGATGTTGAGCATCTTTTCATGTGTTTGTTAGCCATCTGTATGTCTTCTTTGGAGAAATGTCTATTTAGTTCTTTGGCCCATTTTTTGATTGGGTCATTTATTTTTCTGTAGTTGAGCTGTAGGAGTTGCTTGTATATTTTTGAGATTAGTTGTCAGTTGCTTCATTTGCTATTATTTTCTCCCATTCTGAAGGCTGTCTTTTCACCTTGCTTATAGTTTCCTTTGTTGTGCAGAAGGTTTTAATTTTAATTAGGTCCCATTTGTTTATTTTTGCTTTTATTTCCAATATTCTGGGAGGTGGGTCATAGAGGATCCTGCTGTGATGTATGTCAGAGAGTGTTTTGCCTATGTTCTCCTCTAGGATTTTTATAGTTTCTGGTCTTACGTTTAGATCTTTAATCCATTTTGAGTTTATTTTTGTGTATGGTGTTAGAAAGTGTTCTAGTTTCATTCTTTTACAAGTGGTTGACCAGTTTTCCCAGCACGACTTGTTAAAGAGATTGTCTTTAATCCATTGTATATTCTTGCCTCCTTTGTCAAAGATAAGGTGTCCATATGTGCGTGGATTTATCTCTGGGCTTTCTATTTTGTCTATTCTATGTATAGTAATTTGTATCTGTTAATTCCATACTCCTATTTATCCCTTACCCTTCTCTCTCCCCTTTGGTAATGATAAATTTGTGTTTTATATTTGTAAATTTGTTTCTGTTTTGTGTATGTATTTATATTATTAGTGTATTCTATATATAAGTAATATCATACATTGTTTCTTTTTCCACTGATTTATTTCACTAAGCATAATATTTTATACATCCACCCACGTTGCTGCAAATAGCAATTTCATTCTTTTACATGGCTGAGTAATATTATATTGTGTGTGTGTGTGTCTCACCATTTCTTAAGCCAATCGTTTGTTGATGGGCCCTTGAGTTGTTTCCATGTGTTGGCTGCTGAAAATAGTGTTTCTATGAACTTGGTGTCTGTGTATCTTTTTGAAATAGAGTTTTGTTTTTTGTTTTGTCTGGATACATACCCAGTAGTGGAATTGGTAGGTTATTGGTGGAATTGATAGTTATATTTAGCTTTTTAAAGTAATCTTTATGCTGTCCATACTGTTCATTATAGTGGCCACACCAAGTTAGTTACATTACCATCAAGAATGTATTAGGGTTTTCTTTTTGCCACATCCTCTCTAGCATTTGTTATTTGTAGACATTACAATGGTACCTATTCTAACTGGTGTGAGGTGATACCTAATTGTGGTATTAATTTCAATTTCTCTAATAGTAAGCAATGTTGATCATCTTTTCATGTGTCTGTTGGCCCATCTATATGTCTTCTTTGAAAAAATCTTCAAGTCTTCTGCTCATATTTTGATTGGATTGTTTGGGTTATTTTGGTATTGATTGGTTGGAGCTGTTAGTATCTTTTAGATACTAATCTCTTGTTGATCACGTTATTTGCAGATATTTTTTCACATTCTACAGGTTATCTTTTAATTTTGTTGATGGTTTCCTTTGTTGTGTAAAAGCTTTTAAGTTGTATATGTTAACTTTTGCTTATATTTCTTTTGCACTGGAAGATTAATCTAAGAAAATATTCTTAGGATTTATATCAAAGAATGTTTTGCCCATGTCCTTTCCTCAAAGTTTTATAGTGCTGTACCTTATATTTGGGTCTTCAAATAATTTTGAATTTCTTTTTCTATATGGTGGAATTTCAGGTCAGTTCATATCAGCCACTCAGTCATGTCCAACTCTTTGCGACCCCATGAATTGCAGCACGTAAGGCTCCCCTGTCCATCACCAACTCCTGGAGCTTACTCAAACTCATGTCTGTGTCCGTGTATTTATATGCCGTCCAACCATCTCATCCTCTGTCATCCCCTTCTCCTCCTGCTTTCAATCATTCCCAGCATCAGAATCTTTTCCAATAAATCAGTTCTTCACATCAGGCGGCCAAAGTATTTGAGCTTCAGCTTCAGCATCAGTCCTTTCAATAAATATTCAGGACTGATTTCCTTTAGAATGGGCTGGTTGGATCTCCTTGCAGTCCAAGGGACTCTTGAGAATCTTCTCAAACACTACAGTTCAAAAGCATCAATTCTTTGGTGCTCAGCTTTCTTTACAGTCCAACTCTCACATCCACATGACTACTGTATGGTGGAAAGGGATATTCTAATTCCATTTTTTTACAAGTAACTGCCCACCTTTTCTATATTACTTGTCTACACTGTATATTCTTGCTCACTTTGTCATAGATTACTTGACTGTAGGTGTATGGGTTTATTTCTGGGCTCTCTGTTCCATGGATCTATCTGTCTGTTTTTGTGTCAAACCATACTGTTTTGATTACTACAGCTATGTGTACTTAGTCACTTAGTTCTGTCCAACTCTTTGCGACCCCATGGACTGTAGCTTGCCAGGCTCCTCTGTCCATGGGGATTCTCCAGGCAAGAATACTGGAGTGGGTTGCCATGCCCTCCTTCAGGGGATTTTCCCAACCCAGGGATCGAACCCAGGTCTCCCACATTGCAGGTGGACTGTTTACCATCTGATTCACCAGGGAAGTCATTTTGTGGGGGAGGTGTTTGTTTTGTCCTCAAACACAAGTAAACGAAGTTAGATCCAAGATATTTGCACAGTCTCACATTCAGACAGAGGAAGTTGTAACCAGATAATGTGTGAATTTTATAGACTTACCTTCCACAGAGAGTCAGAGATAGATACCCTTGGCCTTCTATCTGTCTCCCAGAATCCTGACTTTCTATCTCCTTGTGATAAAAAGAAGTAGTGTGTGACCTGGCTCAGACATGCATGACATCCCTACTTTTGACAAGTCCTAAAATAAACATGAGGAGTTTATGTGCCTTAATGAGGGTCATGCAATGCTGAGGTCAACTCCTGACTCTAAATCCAAAGTTGTTTCCATGTAGTCTCAAGGGCCAGGTCTCCTTCAGGTGAAGAGCGGATAAAAGCCACCCAGGTCAGGGTTTTGAAGAAGGGCTTCCATTGACCTCAGGTTTCCTCTATAGCCTGGGCACCCAGCCTCAATGTCTCTGGGGAAGGAGGTGAATGAAAAAGATACTTCTTCCAAACATTCCAGCTTTGAGCTCAGTGTAAGCAATACTGATTTTCCTTTCAGAGCAAGGATAATAAAGGACCTGAGGTTCATTTTGGGCAGCCTGTCTCTCTGGACATCTGTGACCAGCCATAGCTTTGTCTGAAATCTGGAATGGTTATACCTTGACCTGTGTTCTTTTTTCTCAGTATTGCTTTTGCAATTCTGGGACTTATGTAATTTTATATAAATTTTAGGATGATTTGTTCTGCTGCTGCTGCTGCTACTGCTGCTAAGTCACCTCAGTCGTGTCTGACTCTGTGTGACCCCATAAACGGCAGCCCACCAGGCTCCTCCATCCCTGGGATTCTCCAGGCAAGAACACTGCAGTGGGTTGCCATTTCCTTCTCCAATGCATGAAAGTGAAAAGTGAAAGTGAAGTTGTTCAGTCGTGTCTGACTCTTAGCGACCCCGTGGACTGCAGCCCGCCAGGCTCCTCTGTCCATGGGATTTTCCAGGCAAGAGTACTGGAGTGGGGCTTGTCTAGAAATTATTTATCCTTCCACTGATATTCTTGCTGGGTAGAGTATCCTAAGTTGCAGGTTTTTCCTTTTCAAGACCTTGCATAGATCATGCTATTCTCTTCTGACATACAAATTTTCTGCAGAGAAACCAACTGATAGTCTTTCTGGTGTTCTCTTGTAACTAACTTTCTTTTCTCTTGCTGCTTTTACCATCCTCTCTTTAACTTTTGCCATTTTAGTTACGGTACATTTTGGTGTGGGTCTGTTTGGGTTCATTTTGTTGGAGACCCTTTGAACATCCTATATGTGGATATTTGTTTCCTTGTTTAAGTTTGGAAAGTTTTCAGTCATAATTTCTTCAAATACATTTTTAATTTCCTTCCCTCTTCTTCTTGTTCTAGAACCCCTATTATACATAGGTTTTCATGTTTTATAATATTCCATAGATCTTGTAAGATGCTTTAATCTTCTTTCTTTCTTTCTTTCTTTATTGTTGTCTGCTGATCTGATTGAGTTATTTCCATTATTCTATCTTCTGGATCACTTATTTGTTCTTCCATGTCATTTAGTTGGTTAGTCATTGGTTCTAGATTGCTTTTTATCTCAGAAATTGAATGATCTATTTTTGATTTGTTTTCCTTTATAGTTGCTAGTTCCTTGTTACTGTGATCTATTTTTGTGTCAGTAATCTTTCTTAATTTAGTTAGCATTTTTATTACCATATTTTTGAACTCAGGGTCTTGTTGACTGTTTTATTATTTATGTTTCATTATTTATTCTTTTAGGGGATTTCTCTTGCTCTTTTAACTGGAAATAGTTCCTCTTCCTTTTCATTTACTTTCTCCGGTTCTATGATTTTAGGAGAAACAGTTATCTATAGTGGTCTTGAATGGGTGTTTTTATGTGGGAGCATCTCTGTGTAGACTCTGTTTATCCAATGTCTTTGGTGCTTGGGCTTATTTTGCTAGGGACACCAGCCATATCTGTTCTCAGAGTTTTCTGGCTCCTATCACTTTGATAGGAGGTTTGGTTAGTGTTGGAGGAGCTAAAGCCTGTGCAGGGTGTGAGGCAAGACATCTGCTCTCCTCCATGACTGCTGTCACTCTACTGAAGAGACAGTGTCTGTTCCCCAGTTGTTTAAGTAGAAGCCCTGAGTGTTTGGTTCAATCAGGTTCCATTCCCCTTGAGTGCATATCCTATCTTATATTTGCTTCAAATATAGGAAACAAATCAGAGCTATCTACTCACAGAGGTGTGACACACTACCTGTGTAGTCATCGACAACTTCACTCAGATGCAGCACAAGTTTGTGTCTTTTTTTTCTGTTGTGGTCATCCCAGGTCTTTGGATAGGCCATGGCATGGAATGAGTGGGGTTGGAGCCTTAGCTAGGATGGAGCTAAGAGTCATGGCATTGTGGCTGCAAGAATTAATGCACTACATTATTACCAGAGATCTGGACTAATTCTATGATAGTTTTCTCCCAGGACCTGCCTGCTCCAGATCCAGCACAAAACTGTGGTATGGCATAGGCCAGTGTACTTGATTAGCTGGAATAGGGATATAGCCTGCTGATCATGGTGTTTCCCAAGGGGCTGCCTGAATAAGTATTGACAAGGCTGCTCCCCAACTGAGACCATATCCCAGGCCTTTGGGCCACCTCTGCATCCCTAGATCAGTCTTTACTCCAGACCTGCATGCCTCAAATCTAGCCACAAGCTACAGTGAGGAGTCAATGGGGCAAGAGTGTTTCTCTACTTGGACTTGGGAGTATAATTGAGGAACTTCTCTTCCCCTTGTATCTATCCCAGCAACCAGGGGTTTGTCTCCTATAGGACCCCAGGCCTGGGATAATCTGTAGCTCATCCTTTTCCCTCCTCAGGGCAAGAGTCCACTTGTGTGGACCTCCTCTTCCTTTTAGATCCCTCCCAAGAGTAGAGGTTATAACCCTACACTTTTTTCTTTCCTATTTAGTGTTTCAGAAATTGTTCATGTACCTTTTGCTGTATGGGATTCTTCTGCCAGTTTCATTAGTTTTCTGTGAGAATTATTCAAAATATAGATATATTTTGGAATTGCTTGTTGCGGGTATGAGTGAGCTCTACATCTTCTAACTCTGACATCTTGATCTGATCCATAGATATTTGATGTCATTGACATCATTTATCATTTATGCATTTTTTATTGGCAGTATCTCAAATTATAATTATTGTTTTATATTTCCTTTGTAATAATGTAAATTTGCTAACCCTAGTAATTTTCTACAAATTATCTTGGATTTTCTACAAATATCAGCTATAAATAATAGAAATAATTTATATTTTGTTTACTAATTCAATTATTCTGCTAAATGTATGAAGGAGATTGGGCTATAACATTCTTGTCATAAAAGATGGCAATTCTGATCTTACAATATGAGAAATGTTTACTAGTTTTTCAGTTTTCTAAGAGGTAAATATAAGATGGATATTTTCTGTTTAATCTTGAATTGACTTAAGATATCTAGAGATTTATGACACAGGAACTTTAATAATGATTTACTTTATTTAAACATATGACCATGATAATTTATTTCTTCTTGAAGAAATTTTGGTTTTCTATAATGGTATACATATATATATGTATTCTATATCTATATAGTAAATATATATTTTATATGTTTTACACACATATATATATGCATTCTATTTAATTAACCTGATTAACCAACTATAATAAAAAAAGTTATCTACTCTTGGGATTGCTAAAAATTTAAGAATGGAAAAATATGGACATTTGGACTAGACATAGTGGATACAGATGAAGTAGAAATATGAAGCCTTCTATATAGCAGCTGTATTTGTGTGTCTCAGTTTCAACTTTTTTGCCTCCAGAGGATACTATGTTCATCTCCTATCTTTGCATATGTTTTTAAAACTTTGGATTAACTCCCTTCTCTCAGATCTCTAGGGTTGCTGCAGCATTGGCTTTACATGCTCAGGATTCTGATTATCCGTGCTTTGTTTATTGCTGATTTTGAGTCATTTCCTGTTTTTCTTGTAAGCACAGAACATTATTTCATTTTTCTAAAGTTTTATTGAAAGAGTTGATTTGTAATGTTGTGTTAGTTTCAGATGTCCAACAAAGTGATTCAGTTATATATTTTTCAGTCGCTCAGTTTTGTCTGACTCTTTGCGACCCCATGGCTTGCGTGGTTTCCCTGTCCATCTCCCAGAATTTGCTTAAACTTATGTCCATTGAGTCAGTGATGCCATCTAACCATCTTATCCTCTGTCATCCCCTTCTCCTCCTACCTTCAATCTTTCCCAGCATCAGGGTCTTTTCCAATGAGTTGGCTCTTTGCATCAGGTAGCCAAAGTATTAGAGCTTCAGCTTCAGTCCTTCCAATGAATATTCAGGGTTGATTTCCTTTAGGATTGACTGGTTTGATCTCCTTGCAGTCCAAGGGACTCTCAAGTCTTCTCCAGGACCACAGTTCAAAGGCATTCTTCAGTGCTCAGCTTTCTTTATTGTCCAGATCTCACATTCGCACATGGCTACTGGAAAAAACAAAAAACAAAAAAAACATAGCTTTGAATATATGGACCTTTGTTGGCAAAGTAATGTCTCTGCTTTTTAATATGCTGTCTAGGTTTTCATTGCTTTTCTTCCAAGGAGCAAGTGTCTTTTAATTTTATGGCTACAGTTACCATCCACAGTGATTTTGGAGCCCAAGAAAATAAAGTTTGTCATCATTTCCCTATCTATTTGCCATGGAGTGATAGGACCAGATGGCATGATCTTCATTTTTTGAATGTTGAGTTTTAAGCTGGCTTTTGCACTCTCCTCTTTCACCTTCATCAAGAGTCTCTTTAATACTTCTTTGCTTTCTTCCATAAAGATGGTGTCATCTACATATCTGTGGTTATTGTTATCTCTGCCCACAGTCTTGAATACAGCTTGTGCTTCATCCAGCCCAGGATTTAGCATGATATACTCAACATTCAGAAAACGAAGATCATGGCATCCGGTCCCATCACTTCATGGCAGATAGATGGGGAAACAGTGGAAAGAGTGTCAGACTTTATTTTTTTGAGCACCAAAATCACTGCAGATGGTGACTGCAGCCATGAAATTAAAAGACGCTTACTCCTTGGAAGGAAAGTTATGACCAACCTAGATAGCATATTCAAAAGCAGAGACATTACTTTGCCAACAAAGGTCCGGCTAGTCAAGGCTATGGTTTTTCCTGTGGTCATGTATGGATGTGAGAGTTGGACTATGAAGAAGGCTGAGCGCTGAAGAATTGACGCTTTTGAACTGTGGTATTGGAGAAGACTCTTGAGTGTCCCTTGGACTGCAAGGACATCCAACCAGTCCATTCTGAAGGAGATCAGCCCTGGGATTTCTTTGGAAGGAATGATGCTAAAGCTGAAACTCCAGCACTTTGGCCACCTTATGCGAAGAGTTGACTCATTGGAAAAGATTCTGATGCTGGGAGGGATTGCAGGCAGGAGGAGAAGGGGACGCCAGAGGATGAGATGGCTGGATGGCATCACTGACTCGATGGACGTGAGTCTGAGTGAACTCCAGGAGTTGATGATGGACAGGGAGGCCTGGCGTGCTGCGATTCATGGGGTCGCAGAGAGTCGGACACGAGTGAGTGACTGAACTGAACTCTGCACTTAAGTGTATATATATATAAATATATATATATTTATATATATATAATTCTCTTCCATCATAGGTTATTACAAGATACTGAGTATAATTCCCTGTGCTATCCAGTATATCCTTGTTGATTATCTATTCTGTATATAGCAGTGAGTATATGATAATCTCCACCTCCTAATTTATTCCTCACCCTCCCATGCAGTGTTTCCCTGTTGGTAAGCAAAAGTTTGTTTTTGATATCTGCATGTTTGTTTGTTTTATAAGTAAGTTCATTTGTATCATCTTTTAAAATTCCACATATAAGTGGATTTATGTATTTCTCTTTCTCTGACTTAGTTCACTTAGTATGATAATTTCTAGGCTATCCATGGTGCTGTAAATGGGACTATGATATTTCATTCTTTTTTATGGCTTAATAAAATACATTGTATCTATGTACCAAACTTGCTTTATCTGTTCCTCTTTCAGAGAACACCTATCAATGTGTTGGCTGCTTTAAAAAGTGCTGCTGTGAATACTGAGCTACATATATCATTTCAAATTATCATTTTCTCTAGCTATATGTCCAGGAGTGGGATTACAGGACCCTATAGTAGCTCTGTGTCTAGTTTTTCAGGGAAACTCCACATTGACTGTACCAATTTTACTTCCCACAAACAGTATCAGAAGATTCCTTTTCTCCATATCCTCTCCAGCATTATTTATAGAATTTTTGATGTAAACTATTTTACTTTAGTATTGGTTTCCATTCCTCTAATCCTTAGCAATGTTGAACACCTTTTTCATCTACCCTTTGGCTATCTGTGTATCTTCTTTGAAGAAATGACTATCATTGGGAAAGCTAGTAATGTAGTCTTGTTCAGGCTTCAGAAATGACACTGTGCCTCTCTCTCTGCTCAGAAAATGACCCTAAAACTGACTACATACCAAACTGCTGAACTACCTACAGGCCAGAGCAGTGTCACCAAAATATCTTATAAATCATTGGATAAAACAGGGAGTTTTTAGTCCTGGGACATTTTGATCCTTGTGGGCTTGGCCAGCTCCTAGGGATCAGAAAACATTCCAGGACTTACAAATGTCTTGGTCTTAATTCATGACAATAACCAGAGCTGCACATTTCCATGTAGGCTGATTATCAACCTAGAGCCTGGTATTAAAAGCTGGACTCCTCCAAGCAGAACACTGAAATATCACCCATGGGGTGGATGCACCTCCTGGGGCCTTTCCCAACTGGGACTCCAGATTGCTGTTCCAGGGACTTCCCAGTACCACTTGGGTCTGGTTTCCCCAATTCAGTGATGTATAAACCTCTCTCTCTTATTATTCTTTTGAAATCAGTTCTATTCCTTAATTAGAATATTATAATCTTTGTTAATTCAATATTATTATATTGTAAGCTCTTATCAAGTTAATGAATTCTTTTAATTCTTGCTCAAATAAATGCAAAGTGGTTATTTTACCAGCGAATCCTACAAACCTTAAAACCAAAAGTAAGGCCTTTGGCAAAACAACTGTTTACTTTTTCTGCCCATTTTTTGATTAGGTTGTTTGTCTTTTGGAGATTGAGCCATATGAACTGCTGGTATATTTTGGGATTAATCCCTTGTCAGTTGCATTGTTTGCAAATATTTTCTCCCATTTTGTAGGTTGTCTTTCTGTTTTGTTTATGGTTTCCTTTGCTGTACAGAAGATTTAAATTTAATTAGGTCCTATTTGTTTATTTTGTTTTTATTTCCACTACTCTAGGAGACAGATAAAAAAAGTATTGCTGCTATTTATGTCAAAGAGTGCTCTGCCTAGGTTTTCCTCTAAGAGTCTTATACTATCTGGACTTATATTTAGGTCTTTAATCCATTTTGAGATTATTTTTGTGTCTGTGTTAGAGAATGTCATAATTTTATTCCTTTACACAAATTTGTCCAGTTTTCCTAGTACATTTATTGACAAGACTGTCTTTTCTCCATTGTATGGTTTTGCCTCCTTTGTCATAGGTTAATTGCCCATAGGTCCATGGGTTTATTTCTGGGCTTTCTACCCTATTCCATTGTTTATATGTCTGTTTTTCTGCCAGTATCATACTATTTTAATTACTGTAACTTCATAGTATAGTTTGAAATCAGGGAGTCTTATTCATCCAGCTCCATTTTTTTTTCCCCCCTCAGATTGCTATGGCTGTTTGGAGTCTTTGATGTTTCCATGGAAGTTTTAACAAATGCAAGTTGTTGGATGTAGATTATCTTTTTTGGTAGGTTTCAGTCTTTTCTATTGATGGTTGTTTCACAGTTAGTTGTGATTTTGGTGTTCTTGTAGGAGGAGTGAGTTCAGGTCCTTTGATTGCCATTTTGTTCTCTAGAACAGTTTCACATTACCCTATATTTTGAAAGTGAGACATTTTGCTTTATATAAAATATACATTTTAAAATTTACATATATCCATACATATTAAACATTTATAACATTAAAATAGAGAAAGATATATACAAACTGTAACAGCATGAATTCCTGAGTAGAAAATATGAAGATCAACATGGGATGGTGACTCTCTTTATTTGATATGTTACACTTCTACATTATTTAAACTGTTTATAAACAAGAGTACTTATTAAAATTTTAATAGAATTTAAATACAATCACCCCAGAAATACAAATTATCAAACTGAATTATAAATATGTTGAAGACAAAATGTGTGAATGCCCCCATTTAAAGACAATATTTTAATTATGTTTCATAAAATAATCATACTTTGAAATGTATTCTTCAAAATGTATGATTTGAAACATCAAATACAGTGTGTTCTAAACTGTGATTTATAGTCTCAGTATCCTCCTGAGAATTAGGTATTTTTACCATTCCCTTTCAATTAGCACAGCCCTACTTCATCTTTTTCTTTTTTCCACACCTAGGTCATCTATTGCATACTACTTGAAGAACAACATTATGGCTAAACTGGAGTTTGAAAATCATTGACTTAGACCAAGGTAAGACTACATTGTTTTTCTCTTTGGAAGTTTTGTACTATTTTTATGTATATTCTGAAAATCTGACTATGCCCTCTTATTTCTCTACAACAAAAATATGAACACATGTGAACCTCTCATATACTTATATCGTGCTCCTTAGTATAATTTTAAAAATGTCTTACTTTAGTAATCTTTATGAATATTAGCAAGCAGTTGATCAACACATTATAAATAGGACACATTTAGATAATTTATAAATGTAGTTAGTTAATAACTTATAAAGTTTATATTTATTAGAAGTGCCCAACTTAATGAAATGAAAGTTTTGTATTATTCTCATCAGTTCATGTGTTTGGATGATAATTTGTAAATGCTGCAATGAGTAAACACTGAGAAACTTTTTCATAAATATAATTATTATACATGTAAGTAATTTTTCTATAGCAAAGTCATTGAATACTTTAAGCTTGTTCTGATTTCTGTGTCAACAAACAAACGAAACAACCCTTGAGTTGATTTAACATCAGAATTTAATGTTCTCTAGTGATAACTAGATTAAGTCATCTTCAGTTTTATTGAAAACAATGCACTGCTAATTACCTGACCTGCCCATTGATTTATTACACAAGTTTTCATGTGAAATGAAATGAGACACCAATATTTTTATTTGCTTTTATCCTTTTCCCTTTTTATCCCAATGTTGTTTAAATGAAGAAAAATGATAAGAAGTCTTGAAAAGAGAACCAGATTCATGCTTTTCCGTATTAAGAGAACTCCTTCTTTTAATGACTCTAATTAAGTGATTCTTCTTATTGTTGAGGAATCCTTTGTTTTCTAATGAATATACATTTCTCTTTCATGTTCTGATTTTCTCTTGGAGTTTTTTTTTGTGTATGTGTATCGACTCCCCTTCCTGCATGTGTTTGCACACACATAGTTGAGGACTATATTTTATAATTCATAACACTTTATATTATTTTATGTAATTTTTATAATTAGCCATTTGTCTTTGTGAGTGGTCATTGCTATAAACATAGTTTGCTCCTTGGTATTATATTAATGCTCTTCTCATAATTCTCAAAGTCTTTAGGCAAATTTTCAGTTCAAGCCCTAAGTGAGTACATTAAGAATAAAAGTATTTTTGTGATTAAGGATGATTATATTTTATTTTTGGTATCAAAGATACAGATAAAATAGGTTTATTTTTCTCTAAATGCATATGCCTTAGAGAGATGCAATTTCTTGGAATAAAATCGAAATCAAATTGTACTGCTGCCAATCATCTTCCAGACACCTAGTAGAGAGAAGTGGGGAGTGTGGCCTCTTTCAGGGGGAGGGTTAGTGAATACACCAAGTATCCATAGAGATGTACAGTAATGAACATTCTTATTTGCTGTTTTGGGGTCTAACTCTGTACACTTTTTAAAGTAAAATTTGATATTGTTTATAATTGAAATTCTGTATACCATTTGTTCTACATAAATATTCTATACTGTGTACAGGTGCTTTTGATACAGATCTAGAAACTTGACGGATCATGTCTTTAAAAATTGAGTCTATGTTTTCCACATATAATTGGACATAGGCAGTGTTTGATGTTGGCAAAGTTCAACAATCTAATCAGTGTGGAGACTCTCATTCGTCGCTGACATCCTTAGAACATCTTGTGTTTTTCTCCCCATATTTGTTTCATCACATTTTCAATATGTTGGACTCATCCTCAGGAACCAAGTCTACATTCCAAGAGGAAAGAAGGAGAAAGGGACAGCAGCAATGCACACTCTCTTCACGTCTTGTCACTTATTAGAAAGTCAGGTCTCTTTGAGAAGCCCCTCTACCCACCCACAGATTTCATATTGTCTATTCGTTTATGAATGAGTTTCTCTAAATATGAATGATGATAGGAAGGAATGTCACTTTCGGTACTCAATCGACACTTTCACAATCAATGCTGAAATACAGGTAAAATATGTACAAAATTTGTAGGCATGTGCCATCCATATGGTAACAGCTAAAAATCCACAAAGTAACTATCAGTATGAGATGAGTTATCATGGACATGTAAGGCAAGGAAGGAGGAGAATGAAGAAGTAGGAGATGCCCCCCATCATACACCTTAGCTTTGTGTGAAGTGTTGGAATAGCTAATCATTCATCTAATTGTTATGGTGATAGAAAAGTCTAAACTTAGTCTCAGTTTAGTTTTCAAATGCACTCTTCTTCTAAACTAAAGACACATTTTAGATCTCAAGACTGCAAGCATCAAAATGATCTCCTAACACTCTAGGAATTGCTTGGTCTAGTCTTTGGTATACAACCCAAAGACCCATTGTCACAAGCTAACTGCAAATAGGAGGCTGATACCATTAATAAAGCATTAATTCACATACTTCTTACAACATTAATTCTAATACTTCTTATTCTCTCATTTTCCTTGTCCTCAAAATTATTTTTTTTTGTTGTTGTTGTCTAGATAGGTTTTCTAGGTTGACATGCTTGCGTATCTTTTTATTTTCATTCCCTAGTTTTAATCAGCAGTATTTATGACTTCAGTATTTATAAATCAAATAGAACAAAGACATATAATGTTCCATTGCTGCAGTTTTTTAAAAAATGAAAGCTATTCTCCCCATCTGAACTAGTTATAGAAAGACAGATTCCTAAGTCCACATTTTAGCATCATAAATTGATGGGGATATGAGTCATGGTCCATTAGGTGTGATTTATGCTTCTCATTAAATATAGCTATAGCAATATTTTTTTTTTCCTGTAAAGAACAGTTAATAGTAAACAAGTTCCCTGGCAAGAAACTTAGATTCTCCATAAATAACACTTCTATGGAACTTCAGCACTTCTGCTTCTATAATGCTAATTAGTAGTAGACCTAACTGTGGTATGTGTTGAAATCTCTAACAAACAACTTGTTTAATATTCTTTGTCACAAGCTAGAGCAATGCAAAGAAGTTATAAAAAGCTGTTCAAAATCTTATTAGAATCCTGAAATCAAAAGAGCCTAAGTTTGGGGAAAACATAAACAAATGTTTTTGAAATAAAACATTTCCTAATTTTTTCTATGAACAACATGATCTGAACATTGTAGGTATTTTTCACAAGGAAAATGTGGCCAACTTTGGAGTCATACTTACATAATGTGGTATATTATGCTGTTATTCAGAAAATATTAATCATCCTCACCCCCTTTTAGGGGAATATTTTATTTTCCCACCCTGTGAACGTGGCATTTGGCTATGTGATTCACTTTGGTTAAAACAATATTAGAGGATATGACATACAAGCAAATCCAAACAGAAGCGTTATCTGTGCTTGCATGGACTGGTTAGTGCAGGTTGCTCAGATGGTGAAGAATTTGCCTGCAAAGCAACAATTCACTCGAGTATTCTTGCCTGGAGAATCCCATAGACAGAGGAGACTGGCAGACTACAGTCCACGTGGTCACAGAGTTGGACACGACTGAGCAGCGAACATTTTGTTTCTTTCTCTTGTGCCCTTGTCCACAGCTGTGAGAATTTCATGTCCCAGACAAGGTATCTTTGAGCTTAGATCTAAGCATATTTAGAGTCAAGCTGCATTTTGGAGGTAAATCTTACTGAACCCACTACAGTCGAGCAGAGTCAAGCAGAGACACAGTTCATTCATATACCCATGGACACAAAATGAATAGTTTTGCCTTTAAGTCACTTATTTCCCATGCTATTTGCTATTAAATATTGCTACAGCCAAAAGATAAGTTATACAAATAGTTAGCAACCCAGGTTGATGAATAATGAATAGTCAAAATCACTCTTTAAAATTCTTTGGCCACTAGTAAAACATACTGTAGTTACTTTTGTGTAAACATCTCTGTGATATATCCAAATATATGTATATTCCCAAATATGTATATATAAACTAAAATTTTATTGTACTACATTTTAAATATCAAAATGTTCATCCTATGGAAGACTCTTAAGATAATAACCATTGAGGAATAGCATGACTTCTGTTCTCATGAGCACTCCTGGGTTTTTAATAGGATTGCCTCCCTAATTAATGGCTATTTTCCTCTTTTCCATTCTATTTCTTTTTCTTAAATATGCATTTAGAACTCTTCTATATAACTCTGCAGTCAACATAAGATCAGCGTGTGTGTGTATACTTACATTTTTGTCATGCTTTATGATTTTTAAAAATACTCAATTATGCAAACTTTTATTAATTGAAATAACTACCAACCATATATGTTTCCCTGATAGCTCAGTTGGTAAAGAATCCACCTGCAGTGCAGCCTCCTGATGCAAAGAACTGATTCATCTGAAAAGACCCTGATGCTGGGAAAAATTGAAGGCAGGAGGAGAAGGGGATGACAGAGGATGAGATGGTTGGATGGCGTCACCAACTCAATGGACATGAATTTGAGTAAACTCCAGGAGTTGGTGATGGACAGGGAGGCCTGGCATGCTGCAGTCCATGGGGTCACAAAGAGTAGGACATGACTGAGCGACTGAACTGAACTGAACCAACCTTATAATCCAATGATAATACTATTTTAGTTTTTGTTCCCCAAAACATTTTTATTTGGATATTTTATCAGCATGATCTGTTCTCTGATAATTGCCCCTCCCTTATCATAGAATTCAGATGGCTGGTTCCATTCATGTATTTATTCATTTAGTCATTTGACCCAAAAATGGAGCATTCTATGATCCAGGGATAGAATCACTATAGTTAAGCACTATCAGGATATTGATATTTATAGATTTTCATATCATAAGTAATATTATTAAGAAATATAGAATATCCTTCTGGATTATAATTTTGGAGTTATATCAGTTAACAAAACTATATTTGAGTGTGTACATTGTTTAGTTAAAAACAAAAAATATTAAAAGAGTAGTACATACATATTCATTCATCAAGAAGTAAATACTCTGCAAGTGGCAATGTGTGATGCAGAACTTAGAGCAAAAAAATAATATCTTCATATAACTTTTATCCAAATGATAGAACATATTATATGTTTTTTATATACACACATATATGTGCAAATAAATATGTATAAACATATATATGTATACCTTGATATATACTATTAAATAATAATAAATACTATAACAAAGCAAAACCTGACAATGACTATCAGTTCAGTTCAGTCACTCAGTCGGGTCCAACTCTTTGCGACCCCATGAACCACAGCATGCCAGGCCTCCCTGTCCATCACGAACTCCTGGAGTCCACCCAAACTCATGTCCATTCAGTTGGTGATGCCATCCAACCATCTCATCCTCTGTCGTCCCCTTCTCCTCCTGCCCTCAATCTTTCCCAGCATCAGGGTCTTTTTAAATGAGTCAGCTCTTCGCATCAGGTGGCCAAAGTGGTCAGAGTGGCCAAGATGGACAAAGACTATAGAGGTGTTGAAAAATTTAGTGAACTTGAAAATATGTGTAAAACACAGAAAACATTAAATAATGATTAATGATGGAGGATTAAATTAAATGTTATAACAATTATTGATTGCAGCTTAGATGTAGAGAAAACCAAAAATGGAGAAAAGATAATATTTAAAGAAATAATGACTAGAACTTATGAAAGTTACAAATCCAAATAAATAATTTGTAAAAAAAATTTCAGCAGGATAAATGAATAGAAATTCATATGCATATTATGAATGTCAAAGAAAGAAAAAGGTCTTTAAAACAGGCTGAACAACAACAATAACAAAGAATTAGTTACCTAAAAACAATAGACAAATAGAAATAACAGAGATTTTAACAAAAAAAAATAACTTAAATGAAGTGAAATAATATCTAGCTGACAACCTAGAATGCTGAACTCAGAAAATAAAATATTACAAATGGGAGGAAAATAAAAATAAAAGTGTGGAAGGCATATTTTTTCATGTTTAGAAGAAAATATAATATCTTAGATGCAAAATCATTAACCAAAAATATTGGATAGGAGATGTAACCTTAAAAAAATTTCCAGAGATCAAACAGGTCATGGAGATACTATAAGTGTGAGTCAGCCAAGGTTGTGAGTGGAGATTCTTGTTGATCACCTGAGGCATTCAATAGATAGAGCACACACATATATCACAATTTAGCAGCAGAGGTAAACCATTCCTAGATTAATGTTAGGGCAGTAGATCTGGAGTAGCTTTATTATAGTGGTAATTTTCTGCCATGTGTCATGAAGCTGTGCATCCATTATTCATTAATTTGCAAATATGAAAAAGAATTCTGCAGATTTCGAGAGCTCTTTTCCCATGTAGCTTCCAATGTAGGGGAACGCTGTCTCACAATTTCCAGCCCCCTCAGCCAGTTTTAGCTCTGATCTGTTTCCTTATCGCAACAGCACCACCACACTGGAATCCTCCTCCTTGCACCATAGTCAGAATGTATTTGTATGGAAAAAACCAGGGCAGTCACTAAGCTCACCTCAACTGTCATCTTCCTCCCAGAGTTCACACTTATGCATGGATTGCTATTCAGTGTTCAAAAACTACTGTTTCATATATTTCATCTAGTTTTCTCTTTGTTTTTGGTGGGAGAATAAACATAATTTCCAGAATAATGATCACCTCTGAAGGAAAAATGTAAGGTGAGTTTTGCCCAGTAGATATAATAGTAATTTGATAATGGGTTTATTAATGTATTTTTATTTTCAAAACTCCTATCTCATACTCACAAATGCACACACTATCTTTTATCAATTATTACAAAAATTGCAAGAACAGAGATAGGAAAACAAGTTAGATGATAACTACAATATGGGTAAAATAGTATTAATTTGGACAGTCTCACAAAGTTGGAGGAGGTGCAGTCATAAGTTTCATGATTACTTTGAAGGCAGAGTTTCAGGATTGGCTAATGGGTTAGTCCTGGGATATGGAGAAAGAATTTAGAGAAAGAAAACTGCTTTCTCTACCCCTGAGAAATCATGTTAATGTTTGTGCTTTGGCAAAGATGTGAAAAACTGAGCTATGAGCTGATCTGAAAAGGAAATTTATCATTTGTAGGTTTGACATTGTGAGTTTGAGATGCCCATGAGACTTCAAATTATGGATATAGTAGAGCAACCCACTCCTATGTTCTTGCCTGGAGAATCCCAGGGACGGGGGAGCCTGGTGGGCTGCTGTCTGTGGGGTTGCACAGAGTTGGACACAACTGAAGCGACTTAGCAGCAGCAGCAGAGGTATTTCAGGGGGCTTCCTTCCCCTGGAAAGGAAATTGCAACATACTCCAGTACTCTTGCCTGGAAAATTTTATGGATAGAGGAATTTGGCAGGGTATAATCCATGGGGTTGCAAAGAGTTGAACATGACTGAGCATACACACACACACAAGCACACTTCATGAGAGAGTTCAGGATAAAACATTAATTTGGATGTTATCTTTGCATATATGAGATTTAAATCTATACACTTAGGTAAGATCTAAGGAATAAGAATGATTAGAGCAGAAAATGTCTGTAGCCAGACAGAGTTTCTCATCCATACGGAGAGAGTTTCAGGAAGAAGTAAGAAAAGGAAACTGGGGAAGCACATAGGGCATACAAAACAAAAATTAGAAGGAGTATATGAGATGTTTAAAGAGAAAAAAGAAATGAGTGTTAGATACTCATTTTAGAAAATGCACAGTAAGGAAAGATTAGGAAACTAAACTAGTCCCCACTCTGTCAGCCAATTTTCACGCATGTGGTCCATGCTCAGTGGGGCCCAACTCTTTGCAATCCTATGCACTGTAGCCCACCAGGCTACTCTGTCTATGGGAGTCTCCAGGCAAGAATATTGGAGTGGGTTGCCATGCCCTTCTCCAGGGGATCCTTCCCACTCAGGGATCAAACCCCAGTCTCCTGCATCTCTTGCATTGCAGATGGATGCTTTACTGCTGAGCTACCAGGGAAGCCCCCAGTCAATTTGGCCTGTCCAAAAAAAAAAAAAAAAAAAGAGAGAGAAAGAGAAAGAAAAAAGAGGAAAAAAAGCCTAAATAAGACATTTGACTAAAGTGTCAAACCTGTTTATATGTGGTGATAAGACAAAAATTTGGAAACCATGTAATTTATTATGTATATTAGAGTTTAATTTTGTAAACATAATAACTTATTGCTGATGGTGCTTAAATGTATTTATTTATCATCTGGAGCTTTGTAAAGAAGCCAATTATTCACAGAGACAGGCTCAGTGTATTATTATATAACTTTCCATTGTAATGTAACTTTGTAAAATGGAGCTGATGATTCAAGTTGCCAACTTATTCACTAGCATAAAATTTGTTTCCCTTGATAGTGCTAATAATAGCCCAACAACTCTCCTAGGGAGACAAACAGATTGTGCACAGTCCTTTACTTCTGCTGCTATTAAAGGATGCTACAAAAACAGTTATCTCCTACCTGAAATATCCTAAAGGAAAAATCATCTGGTGATAAATATTTTAATTTTTGAGTCTGAAGCAACATTCTGTTCACTTTTATCTACAGACATATATGGTTCCCTCTGTCAAGAGCCTCTTTATTTTAGGGGGAACTGTGACTAAAATTTGTTAATTTACAGTCCTTTTAATGGTCACCTTCATGCCTACTTGAAATGTTTATCACAAAGAACATGAAGAGGACATTGACCTGAACAAGTAGAAAGTTCCTTTCATTCATAATAGCCTTCAGTCACTGTGACTAAAGGTCAGCTTTACAGCATTTGTAATTAGATTTTTTTCTGTTTTAAAATATGCTTAAAGATATCATCACACAAAGAATTAAAAATCAAAAGGGAACATAATATATACTTATACATTTGTTAAGTGAAATGGACAATTTTTAAAGACAAAAACAAAAACAGAAATAAAAATTCAGATAGTGCCTTATGCATGACAGAAAGTGAAATCATAATCAAAACCTTTTCACAATGAAAGTTCCATATGAAATGATCTTACTGGAGGGTTTTGTAAAACATATAACAAAGAAACCATACAGATCCCACACAATAATCTTTCAAAATAAGAGGACGGTAAAATCTGTTGTATGATAGCAGCAGAAACCTAACTCTCAAACCCAAGAAAAATAAGAAAATACCATCAATTTCCTCATAATTGTAGTCACAAACATCCTTAAAATTAATATTGAGTTGAACCCAGTCATGTACAAAATAAGAATATATTGTGTAAAAGAGTAGTTTTACCATAGCTATAGTATTAACATTTGAAATTAATTCAATTAATTAATGCACCACATTATTACAGAATAAAGGAAAAATAAGTGATTATATTGACATGTAAAATAAAAATTAATAAATTTTAGCATCCATTCATAATCTAACTGGTAAAAAGCTTCTTAAAAATGTGAACAGTGTCATACACATGGGAGAAATAGGAAAGCATCTCTGGTGAAGTCAGAGAAGTCACCATGGTACCACACCCATGGAAACTGGTGCTGGTTCATAATGTAAGTTGCTACAGAAGCAGCTCAGGGGGATATATTTTACCAGAGTCGCTGAAAGAGTTCCTGGTGAAAGACGACAGTAGATGCTGCTGGCTGCCAAGCATCAGAGGAGCCAGCAAACCATTATCCAAATTGCAGGAGGCTGGCGATAGAAAATCTCCCACACGTTAGGAGCCTTGTATTGGATTTTTAGTCTATCACATTCTAAACTTCTCCATGGTTTTCTAAAGCATCTTATGCCACACATTGTTTTGTAGCAATCCAACGTTTTGGTGTGAGTCCATGAAAGATATCATCATGCAAGAAATTAGGCAATTATAAATCCTCATGACAAACTCAATTTTTTTTTTTTTCCACCAGCTGCAATGCCCAGTAACAAATAAGTAAAGATATGAGTGAAGTTCTTGGATAGAAACCTTAAATATGGGATACTCAACCATCCATCTATTTTTATATGGAATGACTCCAAAGACTGCTTCTGAGAGTCTCAGTATATCATATAGGCACCATACGTATAAAAATCTGCAAAATAGCTACCTGGCTTAAGACAATGGTGCAAAATACTTTTATTAGAAGACTTGCCAAAATAGAATTTTATCTGCTGTTCCTGCATTCTCTAAATCTGTCTTTACTTTTTAGTCAACTTATTATTATTACCCTAATCCCCTATTAATGTTAACAGTTCTTTCTCTCTTTTTTTTAGATCAAGGCCTGCAGCCCTATGCACATTTTTTTTAACTTTTAATTTTGTATTGTGGTATAGCCAATTAACAATATTGTGATAGTTTAAGGTGACAGGGAAGGGACTCAGTCATACATATACATGTATCCAGGCTGCCACATAACACCCAGCAGAGTTCAATGCAGTAGGCCCTTTTTGGTTATCCATTTTAATTATAGCAGTGTGTACATGTCCATCTCAAACTCTTTAACAATTCCTTCCTCATGAAATCCTCCCTGATAACCATAAGTTTAGGGGATTCCCAAGTGGCGCTAGTGGTAAAGAACCTGCCTGCCAATGCAGGAGACTTCAGAGATGTCAGAAAGATCCCCTGGAGCAGGGGATGGCTGCCCATTCTATTATTCTTGCCTGGAAAATTACATGAACAGAGGAGCCTGTCGGGCTACAGTCCATGGGGTCACAAAGAGTCGGACATGACTGAGCACCTTATATTTTCACTCACTTCACTTTCAGTTGAAACAAACTACACAGTGATTTGAATAGAGGAAATTTAATACTGAACAAGAGCAAGAAGGAGAAATATTACTACATCCGTTATATGTGGAATCTAAAAAGAAATAATACAAATGAACTTACCTACAAAACAGAAAGAGACTCATAGAGAACAAACTTATGGTTGCCTGCATGCTAAGTTGCTTCACTCTTATGGAATCCTCTATTCAAATCACTGTGTAGCTTGTTTCAACTGAAAATGAAGTGAGTGAAAGTGTTAGTCGCTCAGTCATGTCCAACTCTTTGCAACCCCATGGACTATAGCCCACCAGGCTCCTCTGTCCATGGAATTCTCCAGGCAAGAATACTGGAGTGAATTGTCATTTCCTTCTCCAGGGGATCTTCCCGACCCAGGGATCAAACCAGGTCTCCTGCATTGCAGGAAGATTCTTTACCATCTGATCCACCAGGGAATTCAACTGGACCATAACTAGTAAACTGCCTGAATGCCTTGTACCCTATAGAAACTCAGCTAACATTAATTGAACAAGCAAATGGATGAAAGCAGAATGTTTACTAATTTTCAAAACCACCAGTGGAGGGACTAGGGGAAAACAACAAAGACCTCTTGGGCATAATTAGAGATGGCTCATAAACAGCTTGGCCAGTGTGGCATGTTGCACAAATTTCGTAGCTATTTCTGAACAGAATCAGGGAAAGCAGAGACTGATAACATCATTGCTCCTTAATGCTTCTTTTTAGCCAGACTTGGCAATAATCTCAGTCCATTTGTGAGCAGAACTGCTACCAGTTGAAAAGCTGGCATGAAAAGTTATACCTTGGGAAGGGTCATCTGTAGTTCTGAAATAAAACCATTATTACAATGCAGTCACTGAAACTGACCTGGCAGGGGGAAATGCTTATTTGCCCATACCCAACAAATTATGTTTGAATAAGTTGTTATTTATTTTTCCACTTCTGTGCAATCTGAACTACAATCTCAACTGCTGTTGATAATTTTGAAGCATCCAGTTAGTTGGCTTTAACTACAAATGAGTTATCTGGGGATCTAGAGGCCCCCTGATATTTCCAGATGTATTGAGGCTGTTGTATGCTCATTGGCCCCAGGCTTATCTCGAGAGAGAGAGAGAGAGAGAGATCTCTAATTCTTGCAGTGCCAGTGCTTTGCCCTTAGTTGTCATTTTGCAGCAACATGCATATTGAAAGCTCTGTCTGTAGCTCTACTAAACATTGGTTGATCAAGTTATATCTCCTAGTTTGTTTCTAAATATTTAGGGGTGAAATTTCTCAGGGTCAAGCACCAAGAAACAAGAAGAAAATATAAGAGACCAATGTGCTGTATATTTTTAAGAAAGTAGATGAAGTTTCTCAACGTATTACAGAATAATAAATGATAATAATAGTTAAAATTATATGATTATCATAGAACAAATCAAAAAGTATAGCAAAGGAGTATTTAAAGTTGGC
Organism: Bos indicus; assembly: GCF_029378745.1. Lineage (NCBI taxonomy): Eukaryota > Metazoa > Chordata > Mammalia > Artiodactyla > Bovidae > Bos > Bos indicus. The sequence continues at coordinate 52,571,638 of NC_091780.1, read as the reverse complement.
TAGGCCTAAACTTTGAAACTCCTGATTATTTTTGTCTTTTCCTTTACTTTTACAGGTTTCTGTTAGGTTTCTGTTATAAGGACTGCTGTTTTCCATTGCCTTGGGACATTACTAATAGTTCAGTATAAGATACAATATCTGACAGTTAACCATTCCTAAGAAAGAGTCTGAAAGGAACAAATAAAGGCTTTAAGGATGTATAAAAAAGAGATATCAGAGAATAGAAAGGTGAGGCTATAGAGGAAAAGAAAATGACTGGATGTATCTGTCAACCCAAGCTCCTAATTTATCCCTGTCCCCTCTCTCCCCTTTGGGACCCATAAGTTTGGTTTTTATGTCTGTGAGTCTGTTTCTGTTTTGTAAATAAGTTAATGTATATCATTTGTTTTTATATTTTCACATATATGATATATTTTTCTTTCTATGTCCTACTTAGTATGATAGTCTCTAGGTCCATCCATATAGCTGCAAATGGCATTATTTCATTCTTTTTATAGCTCAAGGAATTATATTCAATACCTTGTTATAAGCTATAATGGAAAATAATCTGAAAAATTATACACACACACACATATCTGAATCACTTTGCTGTACATCAGAAACTTAACACATCCTTGTAAACCAACTATACTTTAAAAAAAAAAACGATTTCCAGTTTTTTAGGGAATCTCTACACTGTTCTCCATAGTGGCTGTACTAGTTTGCATTCCCACCAACAGTGTAAGAGGGTTCCCTTTTCTCCACACCCTCTCCAGCATTTATTGCTTGTAGACTTTTGGATAGCAGCCATTCTGACTGGCATGAAATGGTACCTCATTGTGGTTTTGATTTGCATTTATCTGATAATTAATGATGTTGAGCATCTTTTCATATGTTTGTTAGCCATCTGTATGTCTTTTTTGGAGAAATGTCTGTTTAGTTCTTTGGCACACTTTTTGTTTGGGTCATTTATTTTTCTGGAATTCAGCTACAGGAGTTGCTTATATATTTTTGAAATTAATTCTTTGTCCATTGCTTCATTTGCTATTATTTTCTCCCATTCTGAAGGCTGTCTTTTCACATTGCTTATAGTTTCCTTTGTTGTGCAGAAGGTTTTAATTTTAATTAGGTCCCATTTGTTTATTTTTGCTTTTATTTCCAATATTCTGGGAGGTGGGTCATAGAGGATACTGCTGTGGTTTATATCAGAGAGTGTTTTGCGTATGTTTTCCTCTAGGAGTTTTATAGTTTCTGGTTTTATGTTTAGATTTTTAATCCATTTTGAATTTATTTTCATATATGGTGTTAGTGATCTAGTTTCATTCTTTTACAAGTGGTTGACCAGTTTTCCCAGCACCACTTGTTAAAGAGATTGTCTTTTCTCCATTGTATATTCTTGCCTCCTTTGTCAAAGATAAGGTGTCCATATGACCCAGCAATCCCACTGCTGGGCATACACACCAAGGAAACCAGAATTGAAAGAGACACGTGTACCCCAATGTTCATCGCAGCACTGTTTATAATAGCCAGGACATGGAAGCAACCTAGATGTCCATCAGCAGACAAATGGATAAGAAAGCTGTGGTACATATACACAATGGAATATTACTCAGCCCTTAAAAAGAATACATTTGAATCAGTTCTAATGAGGTGGATGAAACTGGAGCCTATTATACAGCGTGAAGTGAGCCAGAAAGAAAAACACCAATACAGTATACTAACGCATATGTATGGTATTTAGAAAGGTGGTAACAATAACCCTGTAAGTGAGACAACAGAGAGACACAGATGTATAGAAGAGTCTTTTGGACTCTGTGGGAGAGGGTGAGGGCAGGATGATATGGGAGAATGGCACTGAAACATATAAATTTATCACATTTGAAACGAATTGCCAGTCCATGTTCGATGGATGATACAGGGCGCTCGGGGCTGGTACACACTGATGACCCAGAGGGATGGGATGGGAACGGAGGTGGGAGGGGGGGTTCAGGATAGGGACCACATGTACACCCATGGCAGATTCAAGTCAATGTATGGCAAAACCAATACAGTATTATAAAGCAAAATAAATAAATAAAACTGAGATTTAAAAAAAGAAAATAATAATAATTTTAAAAATGAAAGATAATGACTATGTGTTTCTAATTGAGAGTTGACATCAAACTGACACCATGAGGTATGCACTGACAAAAATTGCCTACAATCTATGCATGCTTGTCTTCCTTTTTAAAGATACATATCTTAGACCCATAGAGAGTCACGTGATATGTTCTTAAAGATTCTGTAGTAAATTCTTCATTGTTACATGTTGATTCATTGGCTCCTCATTCCCATTAAGGTGGAGTATCTGAAATATTTTTCCTCAACAAGGAAAAACCTTTTCCCCAACTCAACCAGAATTTATATAAATTCAGAGCAGAGGGCGTTTATCATTAAATGTATATTTTCCATTAATTTAGGAGAACACCCAGCTTCCAACACATATCCTTTGAAGGGTTAAAGGGCATCATTTTGATCTTTCCTTTTGCATCTATGTTATAGAAATGATGAAAAGAAAGAGTTATTAGGAAAAGTGATATTACTCAAGATGGCACAAATGTTTATCTATTGTATTTAACATATAGATGTGATTTACAGAGGTATGACATAAGGAGCCTGTTAAAATTCTAGTATCTTCTTAATTATTTCAACTGTGATCATTAGGTTTCTATTTTCTGAGCAATAAGAATATATCAGAAAGATTCCGTAGGTTATTGGTTACTCTTATATTAAATGTTAACAGTAATGTTTAGAAAGCCAATCTTACTGCTGATTAAATGCTATGTAATCCTTCAGACACATCCAGGGTTGTTTTTTATAGTAGTTGGAGTGGAATTTCATATAGTAGCTGGAGTGGCATTGGCCACTCCTATTTCTCCTCCTACCCTAGCACCCTGCCCAGGAAGAAGAAGGGTATCATGGTCTGATTCTTACATAGTCATCCTCTCTTTTTTGAAATTTCTTACTATTCTGAGCTTGACAGATGGACACTTAGGAAGAACAATAGAGCAGGCAGGTAACTTCATTCATTCTGTTCATCTTTGCTTTGGTGAATTTGGCAAGCTTTGTTTATGTCTCCTCCTAGTGGCCTCAGACCACAACGTTCATAAATTTCTGGGAGATATGTCAGCTTTACCCTAGTTCCTGCTTTCTGTGAGGAGCCCTCTAACAAAGGATCAAACTTTGTCTCAACATCACTCCAACAATGGTCCATTGTAAACTATCTTTGGGTATCATGCCACTTTTCCTGGTACAGCTGACCCTTAATCCTATGTCCATCTCTAATTTTCATGTTCAAACATGGAGCCAAAGGAACAACTGAGTGCTTCTCATTACTTTATTCCTGGTAGAAAAAATTCTTAAGAATAAGAATCTTACCATGGAGTCTTACTGTTCCTCTGCTTAAGCTTCTGTCAAGCCACACCTCCTTAAAAAGAATCACTAAACACCAAATCCAGTAACATGTGTCAAGTTATGCAAAGAGCTTATTTTGTTATTATAATAACACAAGGGAGATCATGACATTCAATGGCCCAGTAAGCTTCTAGTAGGAAAATGAGACACCAGTCTCCTACCTTGCAAGAAGGTCCAGTGTCTGTGTCTTTAAATGTGAATCCCTACCTGTAAATTCTTATCACTCTGCTTTGAGAGGAAAGAATGCTACTTTTGTTCCAAATTGGCAAGGAGAGTAAAATTATTTTATTTATAACATCAATTTACTCACCAGTAGCAACCCAGATTTTCCCTCTTTCCTCCTTGTCTTTATTTTATTTTGATCAGACATCCTAGTGAGGAGTGGAATGGAGTTTAGGAGCACGGCAGTAGGAAAAAGGGCATTCATGGAGAAAGAGGTTTGGTCTGGTATATAAGCCCTGGAAAGTGGAATCTGACTTTATTTATGAATTAACTTTTTAAAAGTATGGAGCATCTTGTTGCTCAGTTGCTCAGTCATGTCCAACTCTTTGTGACCTCGTGGACTGAAGCATACCAGGCTTCACTGTCCTTTTCTATCTCCCTGAGTTTGCTCAAACTCATGGCCATTGAGTTGATGGTGCCTTCCAATCATCTCACCTCTGTCACCTGCTTCTCCTCCTGCCCTGTCTTTCCTGGCATCAGGGTCTAGAATGCACTGTTTATTACTGTGGTTTCCAGCACTGTTTTGCAGGGCATCAGTAAAATTCTCCACTCAATATCTTATTGCAAACATATCACTTCAATGCATGCTATGTTCAGTATTTTCTGGTGATTTCTGCTGTCAATGCTCCCTGCATTGCCTTTCCTATTTTGGTGAGTAGCAGCTTCACTTTACAGTTTTTTTTTTTTTCCCCAGTAAGCTTAGAATTATTATTGCTACTCCCAATTTTGTTTATAATTCACATCAAAATTAATGAGCAAATATTTAAAGCTGTGCCTTCAAAATATCCAGAGGTTGAATATTTCTGACATGGAACACCTTTGCTCTACTGGTTTAGGCGATCTTTAACTGTCTTCTGAACTATTTCCATAGCTTCCTAACCAGCCTGGTTACTGATGCTTTAGCTTTCCATCCTTCACTCAGTTCTCAACAAAGCAGACAGTGCAATTATTTTAAAATATAAATCTCATATTTCATTCCACAAATACTTTAAAAAATCCCCCAGTGATATCCTATATAATTTAGAGTGAATCTAAGGCCTTTAGATGTGTCTCCCTGCTCTACTTACCTCTTTGCTGTCACTTAAATATGGTTGGCACATTCTAGCTTCAGAATTTTTGTTCCTACCATTCTTCTGGCTGGAAATTCTGTCCCCACAGGTATATACATGGCTCATTTCCTCAACAGCTTGCAATATTATCATTATTATGCAGCCATTTCTGACTTCCTTATTTAAACATTTAATTCTATCTTTTCATCCTCATTTCTATGCCTTATCACTAATTTATTTTTCCTCTATAGAATTGATTATCTCAAGGCTCTCTACTTAGCAAAAGGAATGTTCTCTCTTAATGCTTGCTTAATAAACAATCATCAAATTTCAGTGGCAACTAACACTTAGATTTTCTTTTTCATGTATCTGTGGGTCAGCTACAAGTTAGCTCTGGCCTCCTTTTGGTTGCAACTTGTGGTCTGGTCTACTCTGACTTTTAATTTTGAGGCTTATGTTGAAGAGGCAATGGCTACCTGGAGGGAACTCTTCTCCACAGTGAAAGTCCCAAAAGAGAGTGTACTGACTGCTCACACACACATTTGGAGAATCTATTCCCATCAGGCCTACTAACATCACATTGCCCAGAATAACTCATATGATTAAATCCAAAGTCAAGAAATGGACAGGTATACACTCTGCCCATGGAGACAGGAGGGTGAGATTTTTTAAATTAAGTATTGAATGTTATCACACATGTGGAAATAGAATTTAACCAGCTGTAGTAGACAAAAAGACTTAGACTGGAAAATTATAGAAGCATTCTAACTTCTAATATATATATATATATATATATATATATATATCTCAAACTGTTTTCCATTAAAGTAGAAAAATATAAGGATTTTCAAGTAGAAAATGAGATTCCACTTTGATGTTGGCCTTCGCATTCAGTGTTGAGTAATACATGTGTTTCATATAAGTGAAAGGGAAGGCAAAGGGAAGTCTTCAGCAAGAAAGCTAGTTCAGCGAAGATTTAGGGGAAGGAAAAAAATGAAAGGTTTCCAAGTAGTGTCTAAATTCTCCTTTGCTCTCACTTCCCAAAACAATTCAGTCGAAGACCATTTAGTGAGACGGTGGCACACACCTTTCCGAAGTCTCAATAGGGGAAAAAGACAGGATGTATGTTAAGAGTACTTTCGTGAATATTCCACCCTCGGTTTTTCTAGTTTCTGCACTGCCTCTTCCTTCTTGTCCCTATTATTTGCCTTACTTCAATACATTTTCTGATAAATTCTATTTGTTGCACTTTTTATTTAATTCATTTTATGATTCATAGCTCTCCTTTAACTTCCTTTGGAATACAAGAAAATTGACTCTTTTGGTTGTGTTTAGCTAGTCTGTATGAGAGCCTAGGTGAACCAGTCAGCTGTAGGGATTCTGAACTCTCCCCTGCTTCTCTTGTTCCTACCATGAGTCACCCACACACGTGTCATTGTTTTTATTTTATTTTTTATCTTTACAATATTGTATTGGTTTTACAATGACATGGCTACATGTCTCCTGAATGTATGGTTTTAAACTTTTCCTTTATCTTTTAGTTTTTGTGGTTTATGCCCTAAATATACTTTAACCACTAAATTAAAGATCCACTAATAAATGTATGAACATAACAAAATAGTTACCTTTGCTCATAGATCATACAAAAAAGTCAGGTTTACATTATTTAGTTATTTGACAGATAATGAAGCTCACTCATATTCTAATTTTAAGGGGTGATTAATGAAGAATATTGAAGAGGATTTAGGAGATATTATTTCAAGTAAATCTCTGTCTCCAAAGTATAAATTTCTTAGGGGAATGACACATTTTACAACTTCTCCTCCAATTTTGTAAATTTTATAATCAGGATCAAAGAGAATAAGTTACCTTGCCCTAGAGCCTTGACTCCCAGACTTTCTGCTAAACTAGTTATGTCATTAAATACTTATTTTCTCATAAAACTCATAACACCTGATATTTAGCGGATAAGAAACAGTAATTTGATTTTTATTGTCCCTTCTTAAATTACATGATTCTATGAACTTAATTTGTTTATTTAATCCTCTCCTAGAACTGGACTGGATATATCTGCATTTGGCATATGCTTTAATCCCTTTCCTCTCAGATGGAGAATTAGGAAACTCTTTTCCTCTTATACGGAAAATAGATGCACTGAAAATAGCCCAGATTCCATTCCAGGACAGTTGCTATTGCTCCACGGCCAGTTTCCCTGGTTACTATTTATGGAGATTTGCTGTACTTGACATAGAGTGTAATATGTAAGTGCATCACTGCCTATAGCTTTATATAAAAGAATTCTTATTGATTTTTCTATGTGATGTGGTACCACATTTGTGTCAACTTTCTTCAGTTGCTTTATTTATTTCCTTTCTTCTTTGTCACTTTTCCCAAGTCAGAAAAGCATTTCTCATCTAGGTTGGAAAACCTCTGTAATTGCGTTTCTAACCCCTATCACTTGCCTTTACTTCTATTATAATATTCTTTCATTTGTCTTGCCACACATCCTTCACAGCATTTTGGGTGTAGTGACTCCTAGAAGAATCATTGAATAAATACACATCTCAGAAGTTTCTTATCTTAATAGGTAGAAGTGAAGCAAGTATCAATCTCAACTCTCCCACACATTTAGCATCCATTTTGTATTAAGCAAACGAGAGCAGGTATTTTAAATTGTAAAGTTTTATAGAATATCAAGGTAAACATTCACCTCAACTAAATGTTTTTTCCTGATCAAATGCTAACCAGTGGGATTTCATAAATTTAAATTTTATTATGATGAGATATTAAAACTACAGCTTATAAGATGTTTTCCTTGCAATGCATGAGAATGTTTAGCAGTAAGGAAAAGTGACTTCTGCTGCCAGTTAGAAAAAGACCCAGAGACTTACATCTCACTGTCTCAAAAGCTAGTAAGCCAGTGTTTATATAGCTCACAGCACAAGCACAGTAGAACTTCAAGAAAACAGATCATGTTAGAGAGTGCTCAGTACAAACACTCATGTTACAGCTAAAAAATATGAAAAGTATAAAAGTGAAACAATATTAGCTGCAAAATAATTTTGAAAACTAGCACTTGTTGAACATATAACACAATTATGCCTTTAGCTTGCATTATACCATTTTATACTGAACTTCCCAGTGGAACTAGTGGTATAGAACCAGCCTGCCAATGCAGGAGACATATAAGACTCAAGTTCAATCCCTGGGTTGGGAAGATCCCCTGGAGGAGGGCATGACAGCCCACTCCAGTATCCTTGCCTGGAGAATCCCACGGACAGAGGAGCCTGGTGGCCTACAGTCCACGAGGTCAAAGATTCGGACACAACTGAAGCGACTTAGCACAGCCTATCCCATTTTATACACAGAACAATCCTTGAGGTAAGTGCCATTATTAAAAAACAATTACACGTTAATATAGAGAAATAATTATAAACTATATTTTTAATCTCAATGCAGGGTTATTTTTAACTCACTACACCCTAATCATAAATATTTTTTAAACATTAAAATATTTTCCAGTTTCTGTGGATTGTATGAGGCATTTATGCTAAATTAGATGGTAAGAATTTGCCTGCAGTGCAGGAGACTTGGATTCGATCCTTGGGTCAGGAAGATGTCCTGGAGAAGGGAACGGCAACCCACTCCCATGTTCTTGCCTGGAGAATTCCAGGGACAGTGGAGTCTGGCGGGCTACAGTCCATGAGGTCACAAAGAGTTGCACGTGACTGATAGACTACACTAGATCTAAATAGTGTATATCATATTAACATAACTATGATGTAATATAGAGTTAATTGGCAAATACAAACCAATGAGGTCTAAGTCTTCTTTCTAATGAATTTAGTGGAAGAAAATGATTTCAACCGTTTCCATTCAATCTTACAAAAAATTCATCCTACACTTAGATCAGGCACAGCCACTCATATTTCTAAGTTTGTGACTCATGAGTAAGAAAATTTTATGAAAAACACTTCAATATATTCATGACTGCTGTGTAAACTTCATACCAATGATATTTTAATTAACCATGGAATAATTTGGCAACCGGTAATTTTGGAAGTGTCCAGTATAGATAATTTTGGTTCACTCAATCAATTATACTGATTGATTCAACCAAAAGGTAAACTACATTTTTTTTTAGTCATTAATCAATTGTTTTAATGTAAACTACATTTTAAAACCCATAGTTAAATTTAATCTAGGGTTCTGTAATATGTTAGAAAGAGGAAATATAGCAGGTATACATAGGAAACAATATTTCTGAAAATCTAAAACAGAGCTTTAGGAGTTCATTTACTTCCATTGAACTTATTCAAAGAAATACCTATTCTGGTAGTTGTATATCTACTAACTCAAGTTAGCAATAAATAATCATTGTTAAAGGAGAATCTTGAAGATAAAAATGATACTAAATATGATATACTTTGGATAGTAAATACCTCTGAAATAATTTAACCTCTATTTGCTCAACAAATAGCCTACTAGGGTTCTCTCTCCTTGGGATTTTTCAAGTAAGAATACTTGAGTGAGTTGCCATTCACTACTCCAAGACATCTTCCTGACCCAGGGGTTGAACCTATGTCTCTGTTCTACTGCATTGGCAGGCAGATTCTTTACAACTATACCATCTGGGCAGTTGCCAGTGAGGTACCTAGAAAGAGTGCTGTTCTTCCTATTGGTAAACAGCCACATACCTATGAAAAATTTAACCCTGAGAGTGCGCCTTGGCAATTTCTGGATTGATCCTTGTCCATTACTCTATTCTATTCTTATATTCAAAGAAGTATTTCAATATTTTATCTTATGAAGAGAATCTTAAAATAATGATTTAAGCCTTGTAACCACTTTATACCATTATTTCACTTCAGTTAAGATTTTTTAACTTTACTTTTACTACTCTCTTATTCTTCACCTTTTACTTTTTGAAAAGCATTTAATATTTATCTGGTTTTTCTACATTTCAGCCATCTATGCTTCTGACTGTCAATAATCCTATTGTACCAAGTATTAATATCTCAATGGGAATTCCCAGAACTAAAGATAAGGCAGACAGTCACAGAGGATTTTTGTTTTAACCTAGGTTTTAGTGCGTAAGAGAAACACCAATTCATTAAGGTTTTAGAAAGTCTTTACCAATAAGGAAATGAATAGTTTCATTTTACAATTATTAAAGCTAAGAGGCAATCTGACATACATTCTGTCCATAAGTTATAGATAAAGCCGTGTCATTTTTGCCAGTCATCGGTTTATACTTTGCTCTCTCATAATAGAAATAATTTGTAGAGAGAGAAACAGAATAAGAAGAAGAGAGAAAATAACAAAATTATATCACTATTATTAGCAATCAAATATATGTCCATATATCCAAAAAAAGAAAAAGAGAGAGAGAGATTCCAAGGGAATTGCATACTTGGCAGACAACCTGTTCTATGTTGCCTGAAATATTAATAGTCCTTTTCACCATCTCTGCATAGCTGCATTAATTTATAGGTACAGCAGCAAGCCCACTCAAATTTTATTTATCAAACACTGGCCTATTCTCTAATTTACTGTTCACAATTATTCAAATATTGACAATTCTTTCCCAATCTGGAATAGTCCCACTCTAATGTGATCTTTTGCTAAAATCTGTTAATTTTCATGCATGCATTGGTCAAATAAACCAGTTTCACAAATCTCAAAGAAATACTTATAATAGACTAATGTTTCCTAGTGAATTCAGTAATCATCAATGCGCTTTCAATTACCTACAGCATTTTTCCATTTGAGTAACAGCTTAGAATTTACTATTGTTCTTGATTACATTATTTCCCATTTTAAAAAGTAGCCTTAAGTATAAGCAGAAGAGGCAACTATCATGCAATAGTATATAAAAAATAAACAACAAACAATAAATGAAAAAGGTTAGCCTCGTACACATTTATAAAACTTATCATTGCCACCTCTATAAACAATACTGCTCCAAACAGATTCTCTAACAGTCTACAAAAATACCTGATATTAAAGACACATTTTGGAGATTCATTTGTTTTTTAAGAGTCCATTTGAGATAACACATAGAAAAGTCAAACTAACATTTTTAAATTTAGTGAAGCTCCAATACCTTGGCCACGTGATACAAATAGCCAACTCATTGAAAAAGACCCTGATGCTGGGAAAGACTGAAGGCAAAAAGAGAAGGGGACTGCAGAGAGGTGAGATGGCTAGATAGCATCACCAACTCAATGGATATGAATTTGAATAAACTCCAGGAGACAGTGAAGGACGGTGGAGCCTGGCATGCTGCAGTCCATTGGGCCAAAAAGAGTTGGACATGTCTTAGTGACTGAATAATGACAACTCTCTCTAACTTGGAGCATGTCAGGTACCAAAGTCCATACACAATTAACTTTTTTAAAAAGTCCTTCATACCCAAAGATAATCAGAAATTAAAATTAAAAACTTAACATCAAAAAATAAGATACTGCAGGTTATTTCTCATTTTTTTCCCATAAAAACTAGGGGCTTCCTTGGTATCTCAGATAGTAAAGAATCTGCCTGCATGCAGGAGACCCGAGTTTTATTCCTTGGTTGAGAAGATCCCCTGGAGAAGGGAATAGCTACCAACTCCACTATTCTTGCCTGGAGAATTCCATGGACAGAGGAGCCTGACAGGCTACAGTCCATGGGGTGACAAAGAGCTGGACACAACTGAGTGATTAACAGCACATCCCAAACATTATCTGAACAGAATTTTTTATTGTCATATAATAAAATTTGGTTATAAGTAAAGTATTCTCTTTTATCTGAAAGCCTGGGTGTCCCAGAACCTGTAGTTCCTTGCATTATGCCAGTAAATTCTTTCATGTGATTTTATTCTGTGTGTGTGTGTGTGTGTGTGTGTGTGTGTGTATGTGTATGCATGGTTGTGTCTGACTCTTTGCAACCCCATGAACTGTAGCCCACCAGGCTCCTCTGCCCATGGCATTCTCCAGGCAAGAATACTGGAATGGGTTGCTATTTCTTACTCCGGGGTTCTTTCCAACTCAAAGATTAAACCTATGTTTCTTGCATCTCCTGCATTGGCAGGTGGCTTCTTTAACCACTGTCCACTGTCTACCTATACATATAAAAGTCAATATCTGTGTCTCAACATATAATTTTATTCTATTCTTTTTTTTTTCTCTTTAGTTCAGTTCAGTTGCTCAGTCATGTCTGACTCTTTGCAACCCCATGAACCACAGTACGCCAGCCCTCCCTGTCCATCACCAACTACCAGAGTCCACCCAAACCCATGTCCATTGTGTCGGTGATGCCATCCAGCAGTCTCATCCTCTGTCATCCCCTTCTCCTCCTGCCCTCAATCTTTCCCAACATCAGGGTCTTTTCAGATGAGTCAGCTCTTCCCATCAGATTGCCAAAGTATTGGAGTTTTAGCTTCAACATCAGTCCCTCCAATGAATACCAGGACTAATCTCCTTTAGGATGGACTGGCTGGACCTCCTTGCAGTCCAAGGGACTCTCAAGAGTCTTCTCCAACACCACAGTTCAAAAGCATCAATTCTTCGGTGCTCAGCTTTCTTTATAGTCCAACTCTTACATCCATACATGACTGCTGGAAAAATCATAGCAGATGATGGACCTGATGACCCTTGACTAGATGGACCTTTGTTGGCAAAGTAATGTCTCTGCTTTTTAATACACTGTCTATGTTGGTCATAACTTTCCTTCCAAGGAGTAAGTGTCTTAATTTCATGGCTGCAATCACCATCCACAGTGATTTTGGAGCCCAGAAAATAAAGTCAGCCACTGTTTCCACTGTTCCTCCAACTATTTGCCATGAAGTGATGGGACCGGATGCCATGATCTTAGTTTTCTGAATGTTGAGCTTTAAGCCAACATTTTCACTCTCCTCTTTAGTTCTTTTTCACTTTCTGCCATAAGGGTGGTGTCATCTGCATATCTGAGGTGATTGATATTTCTCCCAGCAATCTTGATTCCAGCTTCTGCTTCTTCCAGCCCAGCGTTTGTCATGATGTACTCTGCATATAAGTTAAATAAGCAGGGTGACAATATACAGCCTTGACGTACTCCTTTTCCTATTTGGAACCAGTCTGTTGTTCCATATCCAGTTCTAACTGTTGCATCCTGACCTGCATACAGGTTTCTCAAGAGGCAGGTCAGGTGTTCTGGTATTCCCATCTCTTTCAGAATTTTCCACAGTTTATTGTGATCCACACAGTCAAAGGCTTTAGCATAGTCAATAAAGCTGAAATAGATGTTTTTCTGGAACTCTCTTGCTTTTTCGATGATCTAGAGGATGTTGACAATTTGATCTCTGGTTCCTCTGCCTTTTCGAAAAACAGCTTGAACATCAGGAAGTTCACGGTTCACATATTGCTGAAGCCTGGCTTGGATAATTTTGAGCATTACTTTACTAGCGTGGGAGATGAATGCAATTCTGCAGTAGTTTGAGCATTCTTTGGCATTGCCTTTCTTTGGGATTGGAATGAAAACTGACCTTTTCCAGTCCTGTGGCCACTGCTGACTTTTCCAAATTTTCTGACATATTGAGTGAAGCACTTTCACAGCATCATCTTTTAGAATTTGAAATAGCTCAACTGGAATTTCTTCGCCTCCACTAGCTTTGTTCGTAGTGATGCTTCCTAAGGCCCACCTGACTTCACGTTCCAGGATGTCTGACTCTAGGTGAGTAGGAGTGATCACACTTTCATGATTATCTTGGTCATGAAGATCTTATTTGTACAGTTCTGTGTATTCTTGCCACCTCTTCTTAATATCTAATGCTTCTCTTAGGTCCACACCATTTCTGTCCTTTATTGAGCCCATCGTTGCATGAAATGTTCCCTTAGTATCTCTAATTTTCTTGAAGAGATCCCTAGTCTTTCCTATTCTATTGTTTTGCTCTATTTCTTTGCATTGATCACTGAGGAAGGCTTTCTTATCTCTCCTTGCTATTCTTTGGAACTCTGCATTCAGATGCTTATATCTTTCCTTTTCTCCTTTGCTTTTCACTTCTCTTCTTTTCACAGCTATTTGTAAGGCCTCCTCAGACAGCCATTTTACTTTTTTGCTTTTCTTTTTCTTGGGGATGGTCTTTAGGCTATACAAATAGAAAATGACTATTAACTGATACTATCTATTGTTAAATTTTGATAAGATGTGCAGATAAAATGTTATGGACACTACTAAGAATTCTGGAGAGTGTTGCCATTTCCTTTTCCAGGGGACTTTCCAGACACAGGGATTGAACCCATGTCTCCAGCTTTGGCAGGCGGATTCTTTGCCACTGAACCACCAGAGAAGCCCAAGTTTAATTATAGACAGACAATAATTAGCTAAGATATAAAATCTAAGGTCAGGTGGTATTTTGATTAGATATAAATCTTGTTTTTCTTTGTAGAAACCTGTTTCTGTACACTAGAACTCCTAAAAGTGCAGCATTACGATATATGATCAGAGAAGGCAATGGCACCCCACTTCAGTACTCTTGCCTGGAAAACCCCACGGGCGGAGGAGCATGGTAGGCTGCAGTCCATGGGGTCACGAAGAGTCACACACGACTGAGCGACTTCACTTTCACTTTTCCCTTTCATGCATTAGAGGAAGAAATGGCAACCCACTCCAGTGTTCTTGCCTGGAGAATCCCAGGGACGGTGGGGCCTGGTGGGCTGCCGTCTATGGGGTGGCACAGAGTCAGACACGACTGAAGTGACTTAGCAGCAGCACAAGATCTGATATGACACAGTATGCCTGCAGGATTAGAATTGTACTTATCTTTTGTTCTGGCTCTTTTCGAAATACCTATTCCCTCTCTTCAACAAGAAAATAATTACAGGCTTGCCTCGTTTTATTGTGCTTCACTTTACTGTATTTCATAGCTAATTGTATTTTTTACAAATTGAAGGTTTTGGCAGACCTGTTTTTTAAGCAAATTTATCAGGGTCATTTTTCCAACAGAATTTGCTCACTTTGTGACTCAATGTCACATTTTGGGAATTCTCAAAATAGTTCAGATTTTTTCAATTATAAGTATATTTGCCATGGTGATCTGTGATCAGTGATCTTTGATGCTACTACCATTATTTATTGAAGGCTCAGATGATGGTTAGCATTTGTTAGTCATCCAGTATGACCTAAATCAAATATTTAATGATTATACAGTAGAGGTGATGAAAAGATTCAAGGGATTAAATCTGGTAGACAGAGTACCTGAAGAAATATGGATGGAAATTTTGTAATATTGTACAAGAGGCAGTGACCAAAACCATCCCAAAGAAGAAGAAATGCAAGAAGACAAAGTGGTTGTCTGAGGAGGCTTTACAAATAGCTGAATAAAGAGAAGTGAAAAGCAAGAGAGAAAGGGAAAGATATACCCTTCTGAATGCAGAGTTCCAGAGAATAGCAAGGAGAGGTAAGAAGGCCTTCTTAAATGAACAATGCAAAGAAATAGAGGAAAATAATAGAATAGGAAGGACTGGCACCCCACTCCAGTACTCTTGCCTGGAAAATCCCATGGACGGAGGAGCCTGGTAGGCTGCAGTCCATGGGGTCGCTAAGGGTCGGACATGACTGAGCGACTTCACTTTCACTTTTCACTTTCATGCATTAGAGGAGGAAATGGCAACCCACTCCAGTGTTCTTGCCTGGAGAATCCCAGGGATGGGGGAGCCTGGTGGGCTGCCGTCTATGGGGTCGCACAGAGTCAGACACAACTGAAGCGACTTAGCAGTAGCAGCAGAGATCTCTTCAAGAAAATTGGAGATTTATAAATGGAACATTTCATGCAAGAATAGGCACAATAAAGGGCAGAAACGGTAAGGACCTAACAGAAGCAAAAGAGATAAGGAAGAGGTGGCAAGAATACATGGAAGAACTTTCCAAAATGGTCTTCATGACCTGGATAACCACGATGGTGTGGTTGTTCACCTAGAGTGAGACATCTTGGAGTGTGAAGTGAAGTGGGCCTTAAGAAGCATCACTACAAACAAAGCTAGTGGAAGTGATGGAATTCCAGCTGAGCTATTTCAAATTCTAAAAGATGATGCTGTGAAAGTGCTGCATTCAATATGCCAGCAATTTTGGAAAACTCACCAGTGGCAACAGAACTGGAATAGCCAGTTTTGATTGTAATAAGAAAGAAGAGCAATGCTAAAGAATGTTCAAACTGCCACATGATTGACCTCTTTTTACATGCTAGTAAGGTAATGCTCATAATCCTCAAACTTATGTGTCAGCAATACATGAACTGAGAACTTCCAGATGTAAAGCAAGTTTTAGAAAAGGCAGAGTGATGAGAGATCAAATTGCCAACTTTTGTTGGATCATAAAGAAAACAAGGGAATTGCAGAAAAACATCTGCTTCTTTGATTAAATGAAAACCTTTGACTGTATGGATCACAACAAACTATGGAAAATTCTTAAAATATGGGAATATCAGACCACCTTACCTGTCTTCTAACCTGTTTGCAGGTCAAAAATAACAGTTAGAACTGGATATGGAAAAATGACTGGTTGAAAATTCAGAGAAGAGTATAACAAGGCTGTATACTGTCACCCTGCTTATTCAACTTATATGCAGATTACATCACGTGAAATTCCAGGGTGGATGAATCACAAGCTGGAATCAAGATTGCTGGGAGAAATATGAACAACCTCAGATATGTTGATGAAACCACTCTAATGGCAAAAAAGTGAAGAGTAGCTAAAGAGCTTTGTGATGAGGGTGACTGAAGATAGTGAAAAAGTTGGCTTAAAAGTCAACATTAAAAAACTAAGATTGTGTCATCTGGTCCCATCACTTCATGGCAAATAGAAGGGGAAAAATTGGAAGCTGTGACAGATTTTATTTTTGGGGGCTCCAAAATCACTGCAGATGGTGATTATAGCCATGAAATTAAAAGACACTTATTCCTTGGAAGGAAAGCTATGACAATCCTACACAGCATATGAAAAAGCAGGTACATCACTTTGCCAGCAAAGTGATATGATACAGGCTAAAGCTATGGATTTTCCAGTAGTCATGTACAGATATTAGATTTGGACCATAAAGAAAGCTAAGGACCGAAGAATTGATGCTTTTGAACTGGAAAAGACTCTTGAGAGTCCCTTGGACAGCAAGGAGATCAAACCAGTTAATCCAAAAGGAAATCAACCCTGAATATTCACTGGAAGGACTGATGCTGATATTCCAATACTTTGACCACCTGATCCAAAGAGCCAGTCATTGAGAAAGACTCTGATGCTGGGAAAGATTGACGGCAAAAAGAGAAGGGACAGTGGAGGATGAGATGGTTAGATAGTATCACCGACTCAGTGAACATGCATTTAAGCAAATTCTGGAAGATGGTGACAGACAGGGGAACCTGGCAGGCTGAAGTGAGTCTATAGGGTCATGAAGAGTCAGACATGACTCAGTGACTGAGCAACATCAAAAGTTTTAAATTTATGTATATTTTTTAGACATAATGCTATTGAACACTTAATACACTAGAGAATAATATAAGCATAAACCTTTTGCACTAGGAAACCAAAAAATTTACAGTTCACATTATTTCAGTAGTTGCTTTATCATAGTGGTCTGGAACCAAACTGGTAATATTCTAGGATATGCCACCTTGAGAAATATGTCAATGTTGATAAATCATAATTTTATAGTATACAAATTGATTATGACATTTTACTGTGAACTATATTCATTTATAATACAATTTTTAAACTATATCCTCTCATGAAAATTACTTAGATATAAATATGTAATAATTCTATATATACATGATTCTGTACCATATTTGAATAACAGTTTTAAATTCCTAAAATATCATAGTGAAAAATTTCATATGAATGAACTTGAATTATTTTTCCATTTTTTTTCTCAGTGGAAAGATAATCACTGAAGACTACTTCTCTGAAATCTGACACATGAGAAAAAAACATATATATGTTGCCTATAAGATACATGAAAAATATTTAATACTCTTTATAAAACATTGGTAGTTTCTTACATTCAGTGTTTTTGTGTGAAATTAACATTGCCATCAAGTTTGCAAGCTTCATTTTCATTTCATTAATTATACTTTCAACCTTGAATTAAGACTGCATTTGGTGGTAGATGTGAGGCTTAAAACAATTCTGCAGAAATGTATTCATTTCTTAAATTCTCAAATAATGATCTTATAAACTTAACTTACTTTATAGATAGAATCTTCAACAGTATAACTATGTTGTAGGGTAGCTAAGAAAAGGAATTCCTCAAAAATTATAATTCATAGTTCTCCCTTTCATACTTTAATGTCCAGTGTTAGAGATACCAAAACTGACAACGTGTGTATTCTGTATTCTTTCTAAAATCATTTATCACTCACTATGTCAATTGTTATTATAATTACACATGTTCTATAGTTCAGAAAAGTTAAAAACCAAATATTTTTGAAAGTTATTAACAGTATTAGGGTTAGGAAAGTTATATTTTCAGTTGGAAACACTGTTAAATGTTTACATTCATTTCATTTTTCCTTATTTTACATCCCTTAGCTTTTTTTTTCTTTCCATCAGATCCATTTTTAGAATGTCTACTGTGTGACCAACACTCTGATAGGCACTCTCTGTTCTTGATCTGCTCACAGTAGTGGTTGGACGAATGTATAAAATAATCAGGATTCACACATAATTCATTAAAGCCTAATTACAACATGATTAAATTATAGACCAAAAAATGTACCCTTCTTTTTAGATATAAAGACATAAAGAGGCACAAATATTGTTTCAGTGGAACTAGGAAGACAAGCACTGTTAAAACATGGATAACGGTATGTAGAAGTAGGTATATATGCAAAAATCACAACTTTCTGCATGAAAATTATAAGGATCATATGGTTAAATGAGTACAAGAATATTATATTCCTATTTATCATGATATGATCAGGAGAGATGATGGGAGATTATGGCTAATTATTCCTGAGTTCATCCTTTAACCTTTTTGTTCCCATTTTGCCCATTACACATATGTCTACAGTTATTACTAAGCCTTGTCACTTCCCAAGACTGCATGAACCCTGATGCATTTTGATTAGCCTCATGGTTGCTGCTACTGGTGCTGCTGCTGCTGCTGCTGAGTGCACAATAGTATTATAGAACAGATACATAAAAGGAGATACATTTAGTATGTCATAGAACATTTAAATATTTGGCCATATCGAATAAAGTAGATTATCGATCTTTTTCTGAGAAGAGTATTTTATTAAAATGTGATATCAGAGAGTTTATTTTTTATCTAGGCTTTATCTTAGGTACTTTCTACTTTTACCACTTTGGTTGTGTTTTTAAATGGCAGGATTCTGATTTTGCTTTATGGAGTTAAAAAAGCAATGCACACATTTTTCAAGATTATTATATAAGATATATTGATGTTGTTTAGTCACTAAGTCACGTCCAGCTCTCTTGTGATCCATGGATTGTAGCCAGGCTATCCCTGGGATTTCCTAGGCAAGATACTGGAGGGGGTTGCCATTTTCTTCTCTAGGGGATCTACCTGACCCAGGGGTCAAACTCATGTCTCCTGCATTGGCAAGCAGATTCTTTACCACTGAGCCCCTAAGGAAGTGCATATAAGATATATGCATATTATTTAACACTGAATGATAAATTAATGGTTTAAAATAGTGTCTAGTGCTGAATATAATACATGACACATTCTAGGCAGTCTCCCTTTATCTGCCAACATATATTAAAAAATACTAAACATATCAATTATAGTTTTTAACTAAATAAAATAGTTCATTGGTTTTCATTGGAGTTCATTGGTTTTGTGGGAAAATAACGCACTTATCTGGTTTACTATTTATTCAGATATTTTGATTTCTCTAGGCCATTCTTTGGTATAAAACCATAATTGTAATCAGTGTTGCCCTTTAGCAGCTACTTTAGCTTGGACCTTGGACATAAGATGGACTGGGAAGTATTGGGTTGATGCAAAAGTAATTGTGGTTTTTGCAACAACAAATGATTGAGATTTATTGTTTGATATTGGAATACATTCTAAATAAATGTGGTTATGTTATACATCATTTTAATGTGCATTTCTCACTCTATGTATTTTTCTAATGACTTATTACTTGCTGTTTATATTTATTTTATATTTATTTTAGACTATGGAAATGATGTTTGACAAAAAGCAAATTCAAGCAGTTTTTTTTTTTTTATTTGAGCTCAAAATAGATCCTAAAGCAGCAGAGACAACTCACAACATCAATGGCAGATTTGGCTCAGGAATTGCTAATGAATATAAAGCGCAGTGGTGGTTCAAGAAGTTTTGAAAAGGAGGTGAGAGACTTGAAGGTGAGAAGTATAATGGTTGGCCATAGGAAGTTGACAGCGATTCATTGAGAGGTTCATGGAAGCTGATCTCTGACAACTACATGAAAAGTTACAGAAGTCAATGTCAGCTCTTCTATAGTCAGTTGGCATTTGAAACAAATTGGAAAGGTGAAAAAGCTCAATAAGTGGTTGTCTTGTGAGCTGACCAAAAAACAAAACAAAACAAAACAAAATCATTGTTTTAAAATGCTGTCTTCTCTTATTCTCTGCAACAGTGAACCACTTCTCAATCAGATTGTGAAGTGCAACGAAAAATGGATTGTATACAGCAACCAGCAACAACCAGCTCAGTGGCGGGGCTGAGAAGAAGTTCCAACGCACTTTCCGAAGCCAAACTTGCACCCCTGTTTGGTTGTTGCTGCCCGCTGACCCACTACGATGAATCCCAGTGAAACTATTACAACTGAGAATTATGCTCAGCAAATCTATGAGATGCACTGAAAACGGCAATGACTGCAGCCCAGCTTTGGTCAACAGAAAGGAACCAATCCTTCTTCAGGACAAAGTCAGACCACACGTCACACAACCAGCACTTCAAAAGTTGAATGAATTGGGTTACAGAATTTTGCTTCATCTACCATGTTCACCTGACTCTCTCCAACAGACTACCACTTCTTCAAGCAACTCAACAACTTTTTGCAGGGAAAATGCTTCTACAACCAGCAGGAGACAGAAAATGCTTTCTAAGAGTCTGTTGAATCCCAAAGCATGGAATTTTATGCTACAGGGATAAACAAACTTATTTCCCATTGGGGAAAAATGTGTTGATCGTAATGGTTCATATTTTGATTAATAAAGTTGTGTTTACCTATAATTATAATGATTTAAAATTCACAGTCCAAATTACTTTTGCACCAACCTAATATATCTCCAGTGTCTACTTACAATCTTTGGTACTGTTTATGTTTATAGTTGTTTAAATCAAACTGGATATTTAAACATATTGAATATATTTAAGGACCATAACACCTTTTCTTGGTTTTGGTCCTGAAGCTTATTGTGCCTAAATGATCTGTAGAAATGAAAAATTTGCCACAAAAATATTCCCATACTAAATATCAACATCTGGAATAAGGTATGGCAAGCCTAGGAGAAAAGTAATAAAATCTGCCTTTTTATAAGGCTTAATTAAATATGACTGTAATACACATAATCAAGATGCTTTGATCAACTCTTAAAGAAAAGAGCAGGCCAAGTAAAGAAAGAAAATTTATTTGAGTTTTAAAAACAATTGTGTAAGTGTATGTACTTAGGGAACACAGCCCTGCCTATCGACAGAAAATTAGATTAAAGATTTACTGAGCATGGCACCACCCATCAGAACAAGACCCAGTTTCCCCTTCACTCAGTCTGTCTCATCCGGAAGCTGCCATACCCTTATCCTTCTCTATCAGAGAGCAGAGGAACAAAATCCACAATTACAGAAAACTAACCAAACTGATCACATGGACCACAGCATTGTCTAGCTCAATGAAACTATGAGTCATGCTGTGTAGGGCCACCCAAGAGGGACAGGTCATGGTGGAGAGTTCTGATAAAACATGGTCCACTGGAAAAGGGAATGACAGACCACTTCAGTATTCTTGCCTTGAGAACCCCATGAACGGTATGAAAAGTCAAAAAGATAGGACACTGAAAGATGAACCCCCCAGGTCAGTAGGTGCTCGAAATGCTAGTGGGGATCAGTGGAGAAATAACTCCAGAAAGAATGAAGAGATGGAGCCAAAGCAAAAACAACACCCAGTTTTGGATGTGACTGGTGATGGAAGTAGAGTTCAATGCTGTAAAAAGCAGTATTGCATCGGAACCTGGAATGTTAGGTCCATGAATCAAGGCAAATTGGAAATGGACAAACAGGAGATGGCAAAAGTGAACATCAGCATTTTAGGAATCAGTGAACTAAAATGGACTGGAATGCGGCATTTTAACTCAAATGACCATTATATCTACTACTGTGGGCAAGAATCCCTTAGAAGAAATGGAGTAGCCATCATAGTCAACAAAAGAGTTAGCAATGCAGTATGTGTACTCAATTTAAAAAATGACAGGTTCATCTCTGTTCCTTTCCAAGACAAACCATTCAGTATCACAGTAATCTAAGTCTGTGCCACAGCCAATAATGCTGAAGAAACTGAAGTTGAACAGTTCTATGAAGACCTATAAGACCTTCTAGAACTAACATCCAAAAAAGATGTCCTTTTCATTATAGGGGACTAGAATGCAAAAGGAGGAAGTCAAGAGATACCTGGACTAACAGGCGAATTTAGCCTTGGAGTACAAAAATGAAACAGGGCAATGGCTAACCCAGTTTTGCCAAGAAAACACACTGGTCATAGCAAACACCCTCTTCCAATAGCAAAGAGAAGACTCTACACATGGACATCACCAGATGGTCAACACTGAAATCAGATTGATTATATTCTTTGCAGCCAAAGATGAAGAAACTCTAGACAGTCAGCAAAAACAAGACCAGGAGCTGACTGTGACTCAGATCATGAATTCCTTATTGCCAAATTCAGACTCAAATTGAAGAAAGTAGGGAAAAACCACTAGACCATTCAGGGATGACCTACATCAAATCGCTTACCATTATACAGTGGAAATGACACATAGATTCAAGGGATTAGATGTGATAGGCAGAGTGCCTGAAGAATTGTGGACAGAGGTCCATGACATTGTACACGAGGCAGTGATCATGACCATCCCCAAGAAAAAGAAATGCGAAAAAAAAGGCAAAATGGTTGTCTGAGGAGGCCTTACAAATATCTGAGAAGAGAAGAGAAGGGGAAGGGAAAGGAGAAAAGGAAAGATATACCCATTTGAATGCAGAGTTCCAAAGAATAGCAAGGAGAGATAAGTAAGCCTTCCTCGGTGATCAATGCAAAGAAATAGAGGAAAACAATAGAATGGGAAAGACTAGGGATCTCTTCAAGAAAATTGGAGATACCAAGGGAACATTTAATGCAAAGATGGTCTCAATAAAGGACAGAAATTGTATGGACCTAACAGAAGCAGAAGATATTAAGAAGAGGTGGCAAGAATACACAGAAAAATTATACAAAAAAAGATCTTCAGGACCCAGGATAACCACGATGGTGTAATCACTTACCTAGAGCAAGACATCATGGAATGTGAAGTCAAGTGGGCCATAGGAAGCACCATAATGAACAAAGCTAGTGGAGGCAATGGAATTCCAGTTGAGCTAATTCAAATCCTAAAAGATGATGCTGTGAAAATTCTGCACTCTATATGCCAGCAAATTTGGAAAAGTCAGCAGTGGCACAGGACTGGAAAAGGTCAGTCTTCATTCCAATCCCAAAGGAAGGCAATGCCAAAGAAATTTCAAACTACCTCACAATGCACTCATCTCACATACTAGCAAAAGAATGCTCAAAATTCTCCAAGCCAGGCTTCAACAGTACATGAACCAAAACTTCCAGATGTTCAAGTTGGATTTAGAAAAGGCAGAGGAAACAAAGATCAAATCTCCAACATTTGTTGGGTCATCAAAAAAGCAAGAAGTTCCAGAAAAACATCTACTTCTGTTTTATTGATTATGCCAAATCCTTTGTGTGGATCACAACAAACTGGAAAATTTTTCAAGAGATGGGAACCCCAGGGTACCTTACCTGCCTCCTGAGAAATCTTTATGCAACTCAAGAAACAAAAGTTAAAACTGGACGTGGAAAAACAGACTGGTTCCAAATCAGGAAAGAAGTATGTCAAGGCTGTATATTGTCACCCTGCTTATTTAAATTATACACAGAGTACATCAAGCAAAATGCCAGGCTGAATGAAGCACAAGCTGGAATCAAGACTGCTGGGAGAAATATCAATAACCTCAGATATGCAAATGATACCACCCTTATGGCAGAAAGCAAAGAAGAACTAAAAAGAGCCTCTTGATGCAAGTGGAAGAGGAGAGTGAAAAATTTGGCTTAAAACTAAACATTCAGAAAACTAACATCATGGCATGTGGTCCCATCACTTCATAGCAGATAGATGGGGAAACCATGGAAACAGTCAGAGACTTTATATTTTGGGCTCCAAAATCACTGCAGATTGTGACTGCAGCCATGAAATTGAAAGATGCTTGCTCCTTGGAAGGAAAGTTACGACAAACTTAGCCAATGTATTGAAAAGCAGAGACATACTTAAAGCTATGGTTTTTCCAGTAGTTTTCTATGGATGTGAGAGATGGACTATAAAGAAAGCTGAGCTCCAAGAATTGAGGCTTTTGAACTGTGGTGTTGAAGAAGACTCTTGAGACTCCCTGGACTGCAAGGAGATCAATCCAGTCTATCCTAAAGGAAATCAGTCCTGAGTATTCATTGGAAGGACTGATGCTGAAGCTGAAACTCCAATACTTTGTCCACCTGATGAGAAGAACTGACTCATTGGAAAAGACCCTGATGCTGGGAAAGATTGAAGGTAGGAGGTTCAAGGGATGACAGAGGATGAGATGGTTGGATGGCATCATCAACGAGATGGACATGGGTTTGATTAAGCTCCAGGAGTTGGTGATGGACAGTGAAGCCTGGCATGCTGCAGTCCATGGGGTCACAAGACATACAACATGACTGAGTGACTGACCTGACTGACACTTTTACACTTACAGGGATTCCCTCGTGACTCAGACAGTAAAGAATCCGCCTGCAATGCGAACACCTGGGTTTGATCCGTGGGTTGGGAAGATCCCTTGGAGGAGAGCGAGACAGCCCACTTCAGTATTCTTGCCCATACCCGTAGACATAGGAGCCCAGCTTGTTGCAGTCCATGGGGTCACAAAGAGTGGGACAAAGGACAAGCCTGAGTGCCTAAGCACATTTGCTTGCACCCTCTTACAAATGTATCCACCATCATTACCAGTGGTAGAAGGAAATTTGGTCTATCGTTTTGGTATTTCTAACACATTTGAAAATTTAGCATGAAAATGGAGTTTATAAAATAAGATGATTGAAAGTGAAAGTGAAGTCGCTCAGTTGTGTCGGACTCTTTGCGACCCCATGGACTATAGCCTACCAGGCTCCTCCACCCATGGGATTTTCCAGAAAGAGTACTGGAGTGGGCTGCCATTTCCTTCTCCAGGAGATCTTCCCAACCCAGGGATTGAACCCAGGTCTCCCGCATTGTAGGCAGATGCTTTATTGTCTGAGCCACCAGGGAACTATCTAATTAGTGCTTTCAAAAATAATTATGATAATGACTATTAACTTTTGTTGGTCATTATCAATGTACGTAACTCTAGGCCAAACATTTTACATGGCTTATCTCAGTTAATCCCCCCAGCACCCTGGTAAGATAAATCCCTAGTATTATTCAGATTTTGTACACTAGAAATCCGAGAATTAATTTTTCAAAGTGCCATGGCTAATAAGTTGAGAAATTGCAATTCAGACAAAGGCAGTAAAGAACAGCTTAATTGGAAAATATTTGTGGGTTTACTTTAAATTGACAAGTAAACTACATTTTGATCTTATATATAGAAACAAAACAAAATAACCAGATTTGTGTATAAATATGGGCTTCCTCTGGAGAAGGCAATGGCACCCCACTCCAGTACTCTT
Source organism: Bos indicus (assembly GCF_029378745.1). Lineage (NCBI taxonomy): Eukaryota > Metazoa > Chordata > Mammalia > Artiodactyla > Bovidae > Bos > Bos indicus. Next base: position 52,545,990 of record NC_091780.1, on the reverse strand, counting down.
GCCTGGAAAATCCCATGGATGGAGGAGCCTGGTAGGCTGCAGTCCATGGGGTCGCTAAGAGTCGGACACGACTGAGTGACTTCACTTTCACTTTTCACTTTCATGCATTGGAGAAGGAAATGGCAACCCACTCCGGTATTCTTGCCTGGAGAATCCCAGGGACAGGGGAACCTGGTGGGCTGCCATCTATGGGGTCACACAGAGTTGGACATGACTGAAGCAACTTAGCAGCAGCAGCAGCATGGGCTTCCTCTGGAGGAGGGGATGGCAGCCACTCCGGTATTCTTGCCTGGAGAATCCCTATGGACTAAGGAGCCTGGTGCGCTGCAGTCCATAGGGTCACGTAGATTTGGACACGACTACACAACTAATCATAGCACAGCATGGGCTTCCCAGGTAGCACTAGTGCAAATGCAGGAGACATAATACATACGGGTTCAATTCCTCGATTAGGAAGATCCCCTGGAGGAGGGTGTGGCAACCCACTGTAGTTTTTGCCCAGATGGGATTGTTGTCCTAGTTACATTGTATTTATCCTATGATATCTCAAGTTTGTTTCTTTTACCTGTCACTGTTTTGTATGACAACCAAAAAATAAGCATATCCTTTTTCTGTTCATTTTATATATTAAGTGATTTGCAATGCAGAGTCATTAAATCATATAGAAGTATTTACTGTCTATTTTAAATACTGACAGAAAATTCCTTCCTTTTTGAGAGTATTATGCTATTTAAAGTGGGCTAGATGAGTGGTGCTAATTAAACATCTGGCATTCAACCTCACTTCACTATTTTCCCTTATCCAAACAACATTCTGTAGAGGGAACTGAGTACTTTAGAAGATTGACGAAGATAAGTAGCATCCAAAACCATGAGCACTTCATGATAATAAAATTTAACTCTAACTTTTAAGTTATTATAATTTTTAATCAGATTAATTTATGAGATTTTGCACTTTCTGATGCAAACATATAAATATATTTCAAATAGAGCAATACATCATTAAGCAAATACTATTGGGCTTCTAAGAAGAGGTTTAAGTTATTTGTGAAACAGTAGACCAGTCTTCCTTCTAGGATTGTATAACATTAAAAATAGAATACATGCAATTGTATATGTAAATATAGATGTGTTTAACATATGCATATGACAAGCATAAAGATCTTATAAAGTTTTTCATCTTTAATATAATCAGATTTTCATATCTAAGATTACACATGAGAAATGATATTTACAGACTGTGACAAAATTATTTTAGATAAATTATCTCTTAGGTAATGATATGGTACTGAAAAATAAGTTTCCCTCAGCTTTATTGGCTGGTGTGTGATTTTAAATTAAGTAATTAATGAGATTTTTTTAACCATTGGTTCTGAACCAAATGAAAATAGACCAACGAATGCAGAATGGTAGATTTGATACAGGATTGGAATGTGCATGATGTATCTTCCTGTGAATGAACATAAGGCATCCTTGGCCTTTGCCCTGCATGCGTGTGTGTGCTAAGTCACTTCAGTCATGTCTGACGCTTTGCAACCCCATGGACTGTAGCCCACCAGGCTTCCCTGTCCATGGGATTCTCCATGCAAGAAAGTGGATTATCACGTGCTCCTCCAAGGGATCTTCCCAACCCAGTGGTTGAACTCACGTCTCTTATGTCTCCTGTAATGGTAGGCAGATTCTTTATCACTAGAACCACCTGGGAAGCCCTATGCCTTGGTAAATGAACCTCTAGTGCTACAAGTCGGAGAAGGCAGTGGCACCCACTCCAGTACTTTTGCCTGGAAAATCCCATGGACAGAGGAGCCTGGTGGGCTGCAGTCCATGGGGTCGCTAGAGTCGGACACGACTTCCCTTTCACCTTTCACTTTCATGCATTGGAGAAGGAAATGGCAACCCACTCCAGTGTTCTTGCCTGGAGAATCCCAGGGACGGGGAGCCTGGTGGGCTGCCATCTATGGGGTCGCACAGAGTCGGACACGACTGAAGCGACTTAGCAGCAGCAGCAGCAGCAGCAGCAGTGCTACAAGTATCACAAATAGAGCAGAGTTGGGAAAATGCAAGCTTTTCTAGTAATTTTCAGAAGCCAGTACCATTGACAGCAATAATAAATAACAACAAATACTGTTTTAAGAAGGCAGGTCCTAGTGAATGAAGTGGAAAAAAAGTCTGAACCTGAGTTCAATGGAATTCAGGTTCGCTACAGTTATCAGCATTTCTCCAGTCTGGGCTGGAGCAAGTTATGGATGTGAGGAAATATTAAGGCAGGTAAAAATCTTTCAGTATTGTTTTCTAAGGGGGATTTTAATTAATCATTCATCTATGAAAAAATGCACATAAGTATCCATCTACTAGGAACAAGCATATGGAAATATGGAAGTGAAAACAGTTCTCTTTTAGAAAGCTCACAGTTTTAAGGAAATAATGATTTTTAAGTAGGAAAAATTATCATTGCCAACTATAGACAATTTTCTTAGAATGAGCTATTTGGAAACAAACAATGGTTAATTGCCAGCATATACTAAAAACCCCTTTAGATTAATCTTTATTGGCATAATAATTTTCAGAAAGGATAGTGACTTTTCACTGATATACTTGGTAGTTAATAAATCATTCCCAAGAATTCACTCCATCACTACAAATGCATCATTCTGGCATGCATTCTATAAATATTTATTTTGCATAAATTCTGTCTTGTGCTTTGTGCTGGGCCTAAGCAGTTAACAGATTTATAGTCCTTGTCTTCAAGGAGCTTATAGTCAAAGATGGGGAGACACACAAGTTGATAATTACCAGAGGATGCCCTTAAGTGTTTTGATGGAAATAAATCAGTGTATGGGAAGATATAAGTGGAGAACTCAACAGACTTGGTAGTTCAGGTAGGTTTTTGGAAGAGATGTTAGCTATGATGAATTGTGTGATGAGTTCGTAGAAATTATCCAGATACAATAAGAAAGGTTAGAAAAATCAAGGATATTGAAATATTAAAGAGCCTGGTAATATGGGAACATAAAGTATTTGAGATTACTTCACAGTAAAATGGAGAAAGGGCAGTGATCAGGAATAAAGTTTGAAGTCAAGATTATGAATGTGTACTAATTTTCTATTTCTGCTGTGAAAAATTATCACAAATTTAGAAGCACAATTTAATATTTCACAATTCTATAGGTCAGAAGTTAGGGTCTGCTTGACTGGTTTCACTGCTCTAGGTTTTATAAAGCCCATACCAAGCTGTTGTTAGCCTTCTGGGCTCCTCTCAGGAAAGATAAGAAGGTCTATAAAGGATCATCTTCTTTTTTTTAATTAATTTATTTAACTTTACAACATTGTATTGGTTTTTCCATACATTGACATGAATCTGCCATGGGTTACATGTGTTCCCCATCCTGAACCTCCCTCCCACCTCCCTTCCCATCCCATCCCTCTGGGTCATCCCAGTGCACCAGCCCCGAGCACCCTGTATCATCCATCGAACCTGGACTGGTGATTCATTTCACATATGATAATTTACATGTTTCAATGTCATTCTCCCATATCATCCCACCCTCACCTTCTCCCACAGAGTCCAAAAGGCTGTTCAATATATCTGTGTCTCTTTTGCTGTCTCGCATACGGGGTTATCGTTACCTTCTTTCTAAATTCCATATATATGCATTAGTATACTGTATTGGTGTTTTTCTTTCTGGCTTACTTCACTCTGTATAATAGGCTCCAGTTTCATCCACCTCATTAGAACTGATTCAAATGTATTCTTTTTAAAGGCTGAGTAATATTCCATTGTGTATATGTACCACAGCTTTCTTATCCATTTGTCTGCTGATGGACATCTAAGTTGCTTCTGTGTCCTGGCTATTATAAACAGTGCTGTGATGAACATTGGGGTACACGTGTCTCTTTCAATTCTGGTTTCCTCAGTGTGTATGCCCAGCAGTGGGATTGCAGGGTCATATGACAGTTATATTTCCAGTTTTTTAAGGAATCTCCACACTGTTGTCTATAATGGCTATACTAGTTTGCATTCCCACCAACAGTGTAAGAGAGTTCCCTTTTCCCCACACCCTCTCCAGCATCTTCTAAGTTCCTTATAAATAGGCAGAATCTGGTTTTTCATGGTTGTAAGACTGGGTCCCCTTTTTCTGCTGTCAGGTTTTTTTCCTATATAGTACCCACATTGCTTTTCATGTCTTCCATGTCACCCCCTTCAGCAATGTAGGGTTCAGTTCCTCTCAGGCTTTGAGGATCTCTGACTTCCATTTCTACCTTCTCTCCATGACTCATTCTTCATCTGTATCTCTCTCCTGCTTTCCTATTCTTTTAAAATCTCATGTGAGTAGACTGAGCCCATCCTAATAATTCAGAATAACCTATTTTAAAGTGAGATGAAAGGGCTTCTCAGGTGTCACTAGTGGTAAACAACCTTCCTGCCAATGCAGGAGACGTAAGAGACGGATGTTCAATCCCTGGGTCAGGAAGATCCCTGGAGGAGGGCATGGCAACCCATTTCAGTATTCTTGCCTGGAGAATCCCATGGACGGAGGAGCCTGGGGGCTACAATCCAAGGGGTCACAAAGAGTCAGACATGACTGAAGTGACTGAGCACACACATGATAGGTAACCTACTCCCTTCACAATAATACCTGGAGCACAGAGCCAGAGGACAGGCTTGGAGGAATACCTTTATAATTCTACTGCCACAGAATTTTTTTTCCATGTAAAATTGAAAATATCTGCTTTATATTGAAGAAAATAATTCTGAGAAATGACTCTGTGCATAGAAGTAACAGAATCAACTTAACATTTAAGAAAATCACTTTATACCATTGAAATATTAGAGTGGAAGATACTGAATGGCTTTGGAGAGACCAATTAAAATGGTCACTTCACATTTTAAGTTTAGAAATAAGTGAAGAGGAAAATAAAACAGTAAGAGCAAGGAGATATCAGAGGGGATATATCTGGATGGAACTGAGGAACCTGCTGTAGTTCATTCATGATCGACTGTAATAGAGGAGATTCAAATATGATTTCCCTTTTTGGCTTAGGTAACTAGATCAATAAGAGTAACTTTTACCAAAGCATGAATATAATAAGAACAGAATTGATTAATAAATAACACTAGACTCAGATTTAGAGAAAACAATTCATTCTTGTTTAGAAATGTTGATTTTCATATGCCCATGGTATTAAACAATTTCTAGTCAGTTATCATAAGGCTAAATGTAAAAAGTGGATTGAGTTGGCTGTGGAGATTTGTGAGTAACCACTGATTAGTACTGGAGTACTGCAGAAAAGTTATATCCATTGAAAACAGAAATTTTAATTTTAATTTTATGAAACATTGGCAGAAGTAAGAGAATGAATCAAAGAAATAATGGACATGGTAGAGGATGGGAAGGAAAAAACAGGTGAGTAGTTAATATAGTTTGGGATAGTATGCATATATTAGGAAATATAGACCATTTTGTACATGTAAAACCTGAAGTGTAAAATTATCAAGAGAAAGTATTTAATTAAAAACAGTAATATTTATCACAGAGCATATATTAATCTATCTGTGTTGATAAGAATGGGATTATACCAATTCATATACAAATGTATTCACAAGATAACTCTGTAGAGTAGGAAGAAGAGTAAATTTTCATTATACTTATGTCTGTTAAAAAAAAAAGCACTTGCATTATTTTCAAAATGTTATAAAACCAAAAGGGATATATATGCATTCATAAGCTGTAATTATCTATAGAAGGGCCCATGTATTATATTAAAAGGATATTTATGACCTAAATTTATCTATACTGATAAAAACTGTGTGTACAACATAATTTAGAGTACATGTAAACTTTGTAAGATGTTATACTCATAAACATATTTTTTGTATTTTTTCCTCTATCTTATTCTTAAAATATATTACTTTTTAAAATAAGGGAAAATCACCAATCTTATTATCAAAAAATGAGGCAAAATATATTGAACAGAAGATAAAAAATGAGAAGAGAATTGAATTAATGGTATATAGTACCTGGGAAAATGGGAAGAGATGGAATTCAATCTATACTCATAGTTGTTGCTATAAATGGCAGTAACATCTCCTCTACTCAAACTGGAAGAAAGGCTGTAAGGATGATTGATGATGCTGATCCATTTGGAGGTGGAAAGCCTGGAAGCCATTATGTTCTCTATTAAGTGGGATTCAAGGTATTCTGCCGAGTGTAGTGGGGAAAGTGGCCAGGCAAGAGCTTTGAGATGTATAGTAATGGTTAGAAATAGGTATTGTAGGGGCTGTGAAAGGAACGTGATTAGAGGGAAAGGACTAACTTCTCTCTGAGAGCTTTATGTAGCTTGAAGGACCACTGCAGAGTTACAGCAATTGAGACAGCTTGAAAACAGTGAAAGAATAGATAGATAAAATGCTTATACATACTAGAAAGCCCCAAAAAACAGACTTATAAATAAACACCATGCATGAGAGAGGTACCCTTGGACAATGAGAAAGGTTAGACATTTTGGGGGCCAAGTAGTTATCTATAGTTTTTAAAAAAATGAAATCTTACCAATTCCAGGGATATCAAAGATTTAATCTGAGAGAAAAGCTGTAAAGAATTTAGAAGTTATTATGGAAGAATATCTACTTGACTAAATTCTAGTCTCTATCCTATGTGTAATATGACAAGAAGAAGGGCACATAATATTCATCAAGGGGTCACTCTTGTGTGAGGCATACATTGTAAAATCTCTTGGTATTCATCAGCTAATTTTTGCCCTTACACAAAAATTAGTATATTTTTAAGTCACTTACTATATGCAAAGGTAAAAAGTAAATAGTATTAATCAAATTCTGTTAAATTATATAACTGTTTCAAGGGATAAGGTGTGTGACTAATAATTTAGGATGCTTCTTGGCCTGGCTTCAACGAGCTAACTTGGAGCCACTGTTGTCAATATGATGCTTATAAGAACAATGCAGTTAGAATTGTTCTGGAAAATCAAAAACAGTAGACATTAAAATTCAATATGGTATTTTCCGTATGCTGTCTGGAAGTCTGAACTCTCCCTTTCTCACATATGAGCTGGGAATTGTAGTCCTGATAGAAGGATAGATGTTTCCACTTTTCCCACATCTGTTAGTTGTGCCATTAAAAGGTTGGGGAGAACCAGAGATGAGAGTAGAGAGTTACTGAAAGCCTCTCCTTCTCCAGTGTTTGTGAAAAGAATCAAACAGCTTATCCAGAACAGTTTACAAATTATTTTTTCCTACATTCTTTGGAAAAAAAAATATAATGTTGCTTGATACTGCCAACAAATCTTAACGGTTTTTTCCAAATCAGTTTATTCAAGTTATTCACTAAAAATTCCAAATTAAAAAAATCATCTCTAGACTATTAATATTGAATCTACTGAGTTAGTTTGATAGCATATAAATGCTATCTAGAGATTAACCCATTCAAATGAACACAAAAAGTATTGATAACTGTTACAAAGAGGAATAACGGTCTTTTAGGGGATTGGACATGTGTTTCTCTTTATCTGAAAAATTTCACTATGAAAATGTAAGGAAAGGATGATGCCTATGAATATATGTGAGTATTCATATTTACATCTGAATTCATGCATTCTCTATCCTTAAACTGTGTCCACAGCTGTGTAAGTATATAAAGATATAATCTAAATGGTAATACAATCTACCCACACTAGGTCTGATTAGGCTATTCAGAATATAGTCACAAAAATGCTTAGAAAAGGAAACCTAAGTGTGTAAATGACACCTGGCTAAATGATTGGTTCTCTGGAGCATTCATCATGGAAAGGTACATGCACGTCTTGAGCAGTTACTGCTATTTTAAAATATCGAATATGATAAGCTACATAAGAAACTTCTAAAATATTGTGATTTTTTTTTCATATTCTTGATGATTACTAATTTAAACTACTTGTTTCTTATAAAAAATGATTCTGATTTCTAAGTGGTGCTGTTGTTCACTTGCTGAGTCATATCTAATTCTTTTGGATCCCGTGGACTAGAGCATGCCAGGCTCTCCTGTCCTTCACTATCTCCATGTTTGCTCAAATTCATGTCCATGAAGTTGGTGATGCTATTAATATCTAACCATCTCATCCTCTGCCACCCCCTCTGCCTCCTGCCCTCAATCTTTCCCAGCATCAGGTGTCTTCCAGTGAGTCGGCTCTAAGAATCAGGTGGCCAAAGGGTTAGAACTTCGGCTTCAGCATCAGTCCTTTCAGTGAATATTCAAGGTTGATTTCGTTTGGGATTGACTGGTTTGATGCAGTCCAAGGGACTCTCAAGAGTCTTCTCCAGAACCACAATTCAAAAACATCAATTCTTTAGTGCTTAGCCTTCTTTATGGTCAAGCTCTCATATCTGCACATGACGACTGGAAAAAATACAATTTTAACTATGAACCTTAGTTGGCAAAATTATGAACCCTATGAACTCTAGTTGGCAAAATTACGTCTCTGCTTTTTTAATACGCTGTTTGTCATAGCTTTCCTTCCAAGGAGCAAGTGTCTTTTAATTTAATGGCTGCAGTCACCATCTCCAGTGATTTTGGCGCCCAAGAAAATTAATTCTGTCACTGCTTCCACTTTCCCCCCTTCTATTTGGCATGAAGTAATGGGACCAGATGCCATGATCTTATATTTTTGAATGTTGACTTTTAAGCAGCTTTTTTCACTCTATAGTGTAGACCCGTGGACTACAGAATGCCAGGCTCTCCTGTCCTTCACTATCTCCACTTTTGCTCAGATTTCACTCTTTCACTGTCATTAAGAGGCTCTTTAGTTCCTCTTCACTTTCTGCTATTAGAGTGGTATCATCTGCATATCTGAGGTTGTTGATATTTCTCCCAACAATCTTGATTCCAACTTGTGAGTAATCCAGCCTGGAATTTTGCATGATGTACTCTGCTTAGAAGTCAAATAAGCAGGGTGACAATATATAATTGATGTACTCCTTTCCCAATTTTGAACCAGTCAGTTTGGTTTCTCAGAAGACAGGGAAGGTGGTCTAGTATTACTATCTCTTTATGATTTATAAGTAGTATTGGTCTTATTTTGTTTCCTATTTTAGGCATTCCCTAGAAACTATCACTAGTATAATGCTTTAAAATGTTTGCATAATTAAAGACCTCTCAAAACTGGCCTTGTTTAAATTTATCTGAATAATGCTAGATTGCACACTTAATTTAACTTTTAAAATGTGAACTCTGGGAAAACAATAATTTTTATAATTGATGAAAATTAATGTACTAAAAAAACTCAAAATTCAAGCTGTACAGTCTTGAAAACTATACGCACCTTGAACTGATGAGCAGATCAGAAGTTTCCAACCTTTCAGTGGTGGTGTAGCCAATCATAATTTATGTGCAGTCTCTGTGGTAGGAACTCTCTGTCATGGCACTTCTTTTCATTTTTAAAGCCATTTTTCAATGAGAGTCTTTTTATTCTTTACAAGTCCTCTTTTAATACTTGAGATCCCCAGGAAGGACATTACAGCTTAACCACTTATTGCAAAATGAGGAGGCCTGTTGATTTCTATCCCCCTCTCTGATCTACTGAACAGAAAAGAAAATGTAATATCATGCCCCCTTAAACATGCTGTGGGGCCAGTACATGTTAAACGTTCACATATGTTTCTCTCTGTTGTCTCTTCATTTAAGAGATTCTTTATCCTTTTTCCTTTTGGCTCCTCCTCATCCTACCTAACCACTTAGGAGTTGCTCATCACTGTTTAAAGTTCTAATCTAGCTGCTGGCATGAATTAAATTGGCAATGGGGAGTGTGTGGTCTCAGACTGTTAGCCCACCTTGCCTGGCAAATCAACACTGAACACTGGTCTATCTATCACCTATCTATCACTGAAGCACTAAGTTTTCCTTTCCTTCTTAATCTTTGTGTGTAAAGATCTCTTACAAAAAGAATTGTCCAGGGTGTTTTTGGTAGAAAACAACTACTATGAAATGTTTCACATTTTCTTCCTTAGGTTTGCTCCTGGTGCCTCTGTTGGCAGAACCTGATACACATATAAGGTTCTCTCTTCTGTAGAGCCTAAGAAATACACTTTTTTCTTTGTTCCCTGTTACATGACAAACTAGGTTAGGATTAGAGTTGGCAATGAATATGCTTATATTGATCCCTGAGTCAGTAAGATCCCCTGGACAAGGAAATGGCAACTACTCCAGTATTCTTGCCTGGGAAATCCATGGACTGAAGAGCGTGGTGTGCTGTAGTCCATGGGGTCACAAAGAGTCAGATACGACTTAGCAACTGAACAACAACAACAAAAGCCAACGTGGAGAAAGTTTTATTGTAGCAGAGCAAGATACAGACACCCTGTGTTCCTTTACTAAATATGATTAAAAATTCCACTAACAGCCACATCGTATTACAACATATGGACAGAGCATAGCACTTAGAAGAAAATTGAATTTTTATTTACCCCATTGTCAAATGCTTTCCTGGTCAAGCAGTAAAGCATGATGGAAATAATCCTTAGAGTCATGTCTCAGTTTCAGTGTATTCAACTGCAGTGGGTATTTTAATGAATAAATGACGGGAAATTAGCCTATACAGACCAATATTGTATACAGACCAATATCGTTTTTTCTGAAAAATATGGAAAGTAAAAGTCTTAATGAACATTTAATTTATAAAGCTAGAATTAAACAAAATGAGAAAGTAATGTTCCTAAAATATTCCAGCTCCAAGAATAGAGCTATGGTAACACATTAAAGGAAGATAAGTGTTTTTAAAATAGGAAGATTTTCTATATAAATATAAAATTAAGAATGACTTAAAAGTGAAAGAAAGTGAAAGTGTTAGTCACTCAGTTGTGTCTGACTTTTTGCAGCCCTATGGGCTGCAGCCCACCAGGCTCCTCTGGGAGTCCTCTGTCCATGGAATTTTACAGGCAAGAATATTGGAGTGGGTTGCCATTCTCTTCTCCAAGGAATCTTCCTGATCCAGAGATCAAACCTAGGTCTTCTGTATTGCAAGCAGATTCTTTACCATTTGAGCCACCAGGGAAACCTTCTTTTGTAGAAATACACGATCTTTGAGGCTAATTGTTTTGATCTTTCTTCTCTCTTTCTAATCCAGTAACAACTGAAATATTTCTCTGCAATATGTTGTTGTTCAGTCATTAAGTTATGTTTGACTCTTTGTGACCCTGTGGACTGCAATCCACCAGGCTCCTCTGTCCGTGAATTACCCAGGTGAGAATACTGGAATGGGTAGCTATTCCTTTCTCCAGGGAATCTTCCCAACCCAAGGATCAAATCCTGGTCTCCTGTATTGCAGGTAGATTCTTTACTGCCTGAGCCACCAGGAAAGCCCTTTCTACAATACGTCTGTATGTAAACAGAGCTACCCATGAGATGAATATACCTCTTGTCTTCATGACCTATACTTTACTGATTTTAAAAACTTGGATAGGAAAGAGGCATTTTCTTACTCATTTTAGGTCATGGAGGGGTACAGGAACTTAGAATTAAAAGAGAAAAAAGAATTCATTGAAAATTTTGAATAAACCCCATAATGGAATTGGGATAAAAAAAATCAGTGAGTATCAACCCTTAAAATGTAAAGCTAGAAGGAAACCAATAATAAAAATAAATAAGGAAAGTTCCTTTTATTGCAACAACTAATCTTGTGGATCGGAGAAGGCAATGGCAACCCACTCCAGTATTCTTGCCTGGAAAATCCCATGGACGGAGGAGCCTGGAAGGCTTCATTCAGTCCATGGGGTCGCTAAGAGTCGGACATGACTGAGCGACTTCACTTTCATGCACTGGAGAAGGAAATGGCAACCCACTCCAGTGTTCTTGCCTGGAGAATCCCAGGGACGGGGGAGCCTGGTGGGCTGCCGTCTATGGGGTCGCACAGAGTTAGACAGGACTGACATGACTTAGCAGCAATCTTGTGGATAAATTAAAATTTAAACATATTTGAACTAAACTTATGAGAAATATATTTAAAATGAACATAAACACTTTATTAATATTTTAGCCATCATTTAATTTCTTGTACTATGAAGGTGGCTGAAAATTGGTGAGATTAAGATTAAGCAGAGGCAGTCATTTGTTCTAGCACTGGCACTGACCAAGATTTAAAAGAGAAATGCTATTTTTCTCTCCTCTTACTGTTTTACTTTTATTCTATAACTTCTATCAAAATTTTCCAGGCATGAGGAGGATGAGGTGGGGGAAGGGTCAGTGGAAAGATATGAAGCATATATCTATTTCTTGTTTCTCTAGCCAAATTCCATTAGAAATGCTACAATTACCCCCTTAATCAGTGTCTTTCTGGGTCAATCAGAATCCTCAGCTTAAAATGGATTGAAAAGTAAACAGTTTACATTTCCCATAATGACTACTCAATCAGACCAAAACCAGAGCAATAGCCGACTGACTTTGGACGGACTGACTTTCCTATATCAGAAAGGGATCTAAAAAGAAGAATGAGATTATTCTGACTGGGTATAGGAGCAAGATCAAGCCTAGCATCATGGAACAGCAATCAAAGTGTCACTTGTATTAAAGAAAGAGACTCCATTATGGATATTTGGCTTCTGAGAGTTGTCAAGCCCTCAAATTCACCTTTATTCTTTGCCCCACATCTGTGCAATCTGAAAGGAAGCCCATTTTTCTTTCTCCCCTTGGGATCCCTTGAAATTTCAAACCACATGAGACCCAGATCACCCCAAACCATGATCTCCTCTGAACACAATTAAAAATGCAAAACCATTTGTCTCCCTCTGACTCTACTACTCTGCTCATTCTGTACTCCTCATCTTGTTCCACACTGGTTAAATCTGAGCCCTTCTCTTTGGGTAATCTTTTTGCTATTTTCTATGTGAGTAATAGCTTTATTTTATATCTTGGTGCCTAAGTGTCATTCATAAGCATCTTTATATTCCTGGATGGAGGCGGGAGGGATTGCTCAGCAGTTAGCAGAAGATGACCAATAAAACACTGATGTAACCAAATAATTGGTAACAGATGGATAGATGAAAAGATGGTTGGATGAGACAGAAGACAGACCTCTGAGTAAAAGGAAAAGAAGGAATGTGTGTTAGTAGAAACTGAACAGCAGAAACTAGAAACCTGACAATTATATAAGCCTAAATTATGATAGTGTTTTTATTTCATAATTTTTTTTTGTTCTTGCTATTATAATGCATTTATTACATAGACACAAGCATACAAATACAAAATTATATATAGTTATGTTATATAGATACAAACTGAAACTTAAAATATAGCATTATTTTATCAAATTAAGTTCAAAAAGGTAAGTAGCTGAATTCTATCATAGGCTTTATCAATTTAATTACTGAGTTTGACCAAATCTTGTCTTTCAATAACACTCTTTAAATTTTCCTCCTTATTAAAGTTTAAACAAGTAACACTAGAATCAGATTAGTCCGTTCAATGTATTTTTAAATAGACATTTCTTTCTAGGTTTATTTGCATTTTAGCTTTCTTTGTGTAAATAATTCTTTCTTGTTTTAATGAATCATAGCATTATGAAAGCATGTAAGAAAGTATATTGAAGTTCTAGGGACTTCTAAAATCCTTGAAAATTAAATATCTTTGTTATCTAAAGAGTCATACTTACCATTTTGGTCACCCATCTTAAACAGTACCACAAATAGAAAACCCCTATGGTAAGCAACATTGTTGCAAAGCTTACTTTATAGGATCTATATTTAAAATGCTGTTTATTAATTCATCTTTTTTTGCACAGACACCATTTGGGGAAACTGAGCTTTGTTGTCCTGGCAAAATGCCTATTTAGAGGTGAAGGAAACCCGTTTTAAGTTATAGTAACTGACTTATGTTAAGAGTCCTTAACAGGTCACTTAGAGGAGAGATTTGATGGAATGCCTAACAAATATAAATAGATAGATAGACAGTCATATTATGGATATCTATACTTATGTTGGGCTTCCCTAGTAGCTCAGCTGGTAAAGAATCCACCTGCAATACAGGAGACCTGGGTTTGATCACTCGGTTGGGAAGATCCCCTGGAGTAGGAAATGGCATCCCACTCCAGTATTCTTGCCTGGAAAGTCCCATGGACAGAGGAGCCTGGCAGGCTACAGTTCATAGGGTCGCAAACAGTTGGACATGACTGAGAGGCTAAGGACAGCACAGCACATGCTTATGCTATATATAATCTAAGATGTTTATATATATATATATATACACACATATATACATATATATAAAAATAAGATTATAGGATGTGCATTTGGTTGCTTCTTCACAAATATTGAAAACAAATAGAAAGCAGAAAACCATTCTGTCCAAACTGATGAATAAAAGTTCAATTTTAGTATGATTAGATCTTTTGTTTTTCTTTTCTCCATGTATATTTTGCTTATATTTTCATCTAGATAGCATCCAGAACTTTAAGTACTTTCTTCTTAAAATATTGTTTAAAGCAACAGTAAGTCTGCAAAATGCTTTTGGGAAAGCCGGGAGTTCATGCCCCTGTGCTGTGTGCTGGGAAGGAGAATGCACAGCAGGACAATTTTTGAAGGTGATATAAAATCCTTGTTCTTTGTGATTTTCTTCCATTACTGCCCTATGGATACAAGTAAATGTACAACACACAAAATCCAATGGCCTTAATCACTTCCCACAGCCCCACTGCATACAAAACTAGTACAGCTGAGAGGGTACTGTGTACTTCAGCATTTGAAACCCGTTAAAACCTAAGAAGAAAAAGCAGCAAAAACATGTTTTTCCAAACTTACAAGTGTCTGGGTGTGACAGTCCTGACTTTTTTGACATCATAGAAACTATAATGTCTGAATTCAGTTTGACAGTTGATTTCCCCCAGGCATTTCACTTTTGCATTCATCATAGAGTGCTGTGCAGCATAAATAAAGCCCAGCATTCAGAAAGAAGTCAACAGAAAAAGCTGGCCTTGTAATAAAAATTTAAACAGAAACTGTCAACCAATTATTTGCAGATGCAGTTCGCCCCCAATTTGACACAAATTGAAGTATAAAAATATTTTGCCCATTAATTTTGACTTCATATTTGCCATGACTGCAGTTCTGATTTTGGTTTCCTTTTTTTCAGATTTAAACAGATATGGATGTAGATATAGAAAGACACAGATAGAGATAGGTAGATATGGATACATATAAACACATATGAACATCCACACATACATATGGCTACATTGATATAGATTCTTGCCCTCCTGTTAGAGGATCTTTTTGCTAATGGACTCACATAAATGATTGATGTCAACATAGCTCAGAATTTTGATAATGCAAATAATCAAGGAAAGAACAAATTTCTGGGACTGATTTTTGTATTCTTTCTTTTCATTTTGTGTAAACGTAAAACATATGTAAGGTTTAAACTGGAAATATTACTATTGCTCTATGACTCTGAAGGTGTTATTCATTACTGCTAAAGTTTTCCTTATTAGTACTCCAGTTTTTCTTTTAGCCCATGTCAA
This sequence comes from Bos indicus, assembly GCF_029378745.1. Classification (NCBI taxonomy): domain Eukaryota; kingdom Metazoa; phylum Chordata; class Mammalia; order Artiodactyla; family Bovidae; genus Bos; species Bos indicus. The sequence goes on along the minus strand of NC_091780.1, from coordinate 52,530,496 downwards.
ATAATACATATCATATTCCATATTATTTGGAGAAGGCAACGGCACACCACTCCAGTACTGTTGCCTGGAAAACTCCCATGGATGGAGGAGCCTGGTAGGCTGCAGTCCATGGGGTCGCTAAGAGTCTGACACGAATGAGCGACTTCACTTTCACTTTCCACTTTCATGCATTGGAGAAGGAAATGGCAACCCACTCCAGTTTTCTTGCCTGGAGAATCCCATGGATGGAGAAGCCTGGTACGCTGCAGTCCATGGGGTCGCAGAGTTGGACACGACTGAAGAGACTTAGCAGCAGAATATATAAGTGCTAAGATCAACCAAATCAATCAATCATCATGCATTATTAAAAAGGTGAAAACAAATGAGTTTACATGAAAAATTGTATTTTAAGATTTTACATATGTGTGATGTTGAAGTCAGGAACATCTTTTTTTTTTTTTTTTTTAGGAACATCTTAAACATTTAAAAATGGCTAACCAATTTAGAATTACCACATATATATATTTATAATCATATATATTTTTATATGTATTTTTAATATATTTTTTTATATGTCAAGGCTATGGTTTTTGCTGTGGTCATGTATGGATGTGAGAGTTGGACTGTGAAGAAGGCTGAGCGCCAAATAATTGATGCTTTTGAACTGTGGTGTTGGAGAAGACTCTTGAGAGTCCCTTGAACTGCAAGGAGATCCAACCAGTCCATTCTGAAGGAGATCAGCCCTGAGATTTCTTTGGAAGAAATGATGCTAAGGCTGAAACTCCAGTACTTTGGCCACCTCATATGGAGAGATGACTCATTGGAAAAAACTCTGATGCTGGGAGGGATCGGGGGCAGGAGGAGAAGGGGACGACAGAGGATGAGATGGCTGGATGGTATCACTGACTCGATGGACGTGAGTCTGAGTGAACTCTGGGAGTTGGTGATGGACAGGGAGGCCTGGCATGCTGCGATTCATGGGGTTGAAAAGAATCGGACACGATTGAGCGACTGATCTGATCTGATCTGATCTGATATTTTTATATCATTTAAAAATTATCATTTTTAAAGTGTAAATTTTAGTAGAATTACAGTAGAGATATACAGATGTTCAAATATATTTTGCATTTCTCCCTTTGGACTATAATAAAATTCATTTGCAACTATATTTTTGCATTTCTTCCTATATATGTAATTTTTAAACAGTAAGCGGAAAATCCCATGTACTCAACTAAGCATAGAACTACTCTCACTAAATAGTTCACAGCATATTCTATTGAATAATTGAGGAGAAAACGCTACATTTTCTTGAGGGAAATTTAGTAAGGATAGAATGAAAAGAGAATTTTAATGGGAAGAAATAGAGAACCCAATAAGAGGAGGAGAGTTTGAAACATAATGTGGAGTAGCATATCACAGTTAAATTATTTGCTTGTTAAGATAGCTTCTCCCTAGTACCCTTCCTCATTGAAGTGTGGATTACTTGTTCTCAATTATTCAGTGGCCTTCCATACAGGAGGATCATATTTTCCAACCCTGTTGAAACTCAGGTATGAACAGCTTTGACAGGGTTTACTTTGGACAATGCAATATGAGCAAAATAATGAATCATTTCTAACTAGAAGTTACACAAACCAAGATGTGCTTGACTCAGCTCTTTTCCCTTCTGCCATTTGAAATATTCTTGATGGGAGCTATTCTGGCAGCTTGTGTCTGGGGGGAAAAAAGGGTGTCAAATAGAGTTGTAGCTAACCTGAGATGGGCATTCAGCATGGAGTAAAAATAACTTTATTTTATAAACCACTGAAGTTGGAGGATTGACCACTTTCCACTACAGCAAAAGCCTGTGATATGGAACACAAAGACTTGATGGGTATTTGTTTATTAGATTGTGTGTTTGCTTGTTTGCTTATTAGTTACTAAACAGTCTGAGTACCACTTTTTTTTGGCAAAATTGATAGGCAAGAAATGGATAGCATTACCTAGATGCTGAGATGAGCTATAAACTAAACACATGAAAGTAAGAACACAGAATCCAAGATAATCATGAGAGAATAAGCACTCCCTACACACCATCTTAGAGAATTCTCGGAAAGGAATTGGAAGTTTTATAAGTCCTGGAAATGGAATTGGAGTCTTTCTTAGTAGTAAGATTTACTAATACTAAAATTATATTATAAGATACAAAGATGATTGATTATTTAGTAATGTTTTTAGCTTGATTTGAATGAAACTATTTCTGATATATCTCTGAAAAGTCATCACAATTATGATATTGTGTCCATTATTTTTTCTTCTAGTGTGGTTATCTGATCATCTTAATATCCATGAATAAATCCACCTTCCTTGTAAATAAAATTAGTGGTTCATAGTATCTGTTTGTACTTTCTAGTAGAATAGTTGTGACATATTTTCTGGGCCTCATGCTATAAATCATATGAGGTTTAAGTTGTTTTTCCAGGATTCCAGATAAGTTTATTAAAAACTTGATTGATGTATTAATGTTATAAGCATTAGAAAAAATGCAAAATGTTTTGTAAAAAGCAAAATTTTAACCTCCTTAGAAATTCTATAATTTGTTTTGAATCCTTTTTCCCTTGTAGAATGTTTCACAAAAATATAAGAATGATAAAAGTAGGATATAAACTCAAAGAAATTTATATAAGCTAATTAGAAGAATTTCCAGTAATCATTTTTCTTTTTATTTGAGTATTCATTGCCCTCATAAATAAATGAAATTATATTTAAATATCCTATTAAGTTATAACATATACATTCCCTGTAGTGATCTCTGAAGCACCAATTGGATATTAAAATAATCAATATTTATAGTAAAGTATGAAATTTAACTGAAATTCTATAAAGTTGGTGATAGGATGATTTTATCTACATAATTCATTCATAGCAAGTTAGAACTATTAAGCATATTCTGTGCTACACTATGCTTTAGTTACAATTCCACCAAAGGAGTGTAGCATTCAAAGAGATCTCATAGATAAAGGGGAAAAATTAAAACAAGAGTTGTATTACTTCTTCATTTCCAATTTGAATTCTTTTTATTTCTTTTTATTTTCTGATTGCCTTGGCTAGGACTTCCAAAGCTATGCTGAATAAAAGTGGTGAGAGCTGAAAAAGAAATAAAAAAGAATCCAAATTGGAAAAAAAGAAGTAAAGCTGTCACTGTTTGCAGATGACATGATACTATGCATAGAATTTCTAAAGATGCTACCAGAAAACTACTAAAATTCATCAATGAATTTGATAAATTTGCAGGATACAGAATTAATACACAGGAATTTCTTTCATTTCTATACACTACCGGTGAAGGAAAGCTACATGGCTCAGAATAGTTTGGAGTTAAAACTCCCCTTCAGGTCCTCCCCACCATTCTATACAGAATAAAGAACTTTCTCCCCCAAAGAAAGGAATGGACATTAAGAATGATTATGTTCAGCTCCTAGCCAAACCCAGTCTCTGGTGGTCTCAGATCAGATCAGATCAGATCAGTCGCTCAGTCGTGTCCAACTCTTTGTGACCCCATGAATCTCAGCACACCAGGCCTCCCTGTCCATCACTAACTCCCGGAGTTCACTCAGACTCACGTCCATTGAGTCAGTGATGCCATCCAGCCATCTCATCCTCTATCATCCCCTTCTCCTCTTGTCCCCAATCCCTCCCAGCATCCGAGTCTTTTCCAATGAGTCCATTCTTCACATGAGGTGGCCAAAGTGCTGGAGTTTCAGCTTTAACATCATTCCTTCCAAAGAAATCCCAGGGCTGATCTCCTTTAGAATGGACTGGTTGGATCTCCTTGCAGTCCAAGGGACTCTCAAGAGTCTTCTCCAACACCACAGTTCAAAAGCATCAATTCTTTGGCGCTCAGCCTTCTTCACAGTCCAACTCTCACATCCTGACATGACCACAGGAAAAACCATAGCCTTGACTAGACAAACCTTTGTTGGTAAAGTAATGTCTCTGCTTTTGAATATGCTATCTAGGTTGGTCATAACTTTCCTTCCAAGGAGTAAGCGTCTTTTAATTTTATGGATGCAGTCACCATCTGCAGTGATTTCGAGCCCCCAAAAATAAAGTCTGACACAGTTTCCACTGCTTCCCCATCTATTTCCCATGAAGTGATGGGACCATATGCCATGATCTTCATTTTCTGAATGTTGAGCTTTAAGCCAACTTTTTCACTCTCCACTTTCACCTTCATCAAGAGGCTTTTTAGTTCCTCTTCACTTTCTGCCATAAGGGTGGTTTCATCTGCATAACCGAGGTTATTGATATTTCTCCCAGCAATCTTGATTCCAGCTTGTGTTTCTTCCAGTCCAGAGTTTCTCATGATGTACTCTGCATATAAGTTAAATAAACAGGGTGACAATATACAGCCTTGACGTACTCCTTTTCCTATTTGGAACCAGTCTATTGTTCCATGTCCTGTTCTAACTGTTGCTTCCTGACCTGCATACAAATTTCTCAAGAGGCAGATCAGGTGGTCTGGTATTCCCATCTCTCTCAGAATTTTCCACAGTTTATTGTGATCCACACAGTCAAAGGCTTTGACATAGTCAATAAAGCAGAAATAGATGATTTTATGGAACTCTCTTGTTTTTTCCATGATCCAGCGGATGTTGGCAATTTGATCTCTGGTTCCTCTGCCTTTTCTAAAACCAGCTTGAACATCAGGAATTTAATGGTTCACATATTGCTGAAGCCTAGCTTGGAGAATTTTAAGCATTATTTTACTAGCATGTGAGATGAGTACAATTGTGCAGTAGTTTGAGCATTCTTTGGCATTGCCTTTCTTTGGGATTGGAATGAAAACCTACCTTTTCCAGTCCTGTGGCCACTGCTGAGTTTTCCAAATTTGCTGGCATATTGAGTGCAGCACTTTCACAGCGTCATCTTTCAGGATTTGGAATAGCTCAACTGGAATGGTCTCAGGAATTCCTTACCCCGGTTGTTGAAAGCTAACTAATCAAAAATAATCATGAGGAAAAACAGACCTCCTCAAAACAATGTATCTCTGCATAGATATGTTTTCTATATATACCTACTCTCTTCTTGACTTAGCACAGCAGCCCACTAATCTGACTGCTGCCCCTTCTCACCTCATCAAAGGTGATCTGTTCCTGTAAAGTGCCAGTCTCATTCTTTCTTCTGAACCTCGCCTTCTCTAACTCCCTTCCCTTACAACTAGAAAGATCAAGAAAAAGAAATTAAGGAAATAATTCCGTTTACTATTGCATCAAAAAGAATTAATTACCTAGGAATAAACCTACCAAAGGAGGCAAAGCACCTGTAATTTGAAAACTATAAGATGCTGATGAAAGAAATTGAAGTGACAGAGATGTAGAGATATATCATAATCTTAGATTGCAAAAATCAGTATTGTCAAAATGACGATACTACCCAAGGAAATCTGTAGATTCAATTCAATCCCTATCCAATTATCAATGATGTTTTACACAGAAGTAGGTTAAAAATTTTGCAATTTGTTTAGAAATACAAAAGACCCTGAATAGTCCAAGCAATCTTGAGAAAGTAACACAGAGCTGGAGGAATCTAGCTCTCTGACATCAGACTATACTAAGAAGCTATAGTCATCAAAATAGCATGGTACTAGCACAAAAACAGAAATATGCATCAATGGAACAGGATAGAAATTCAAGAGATAAACCCACATATCTATGGTCAATAATCCATGACAAAGGAGGCAAGAATATACAATGGTGAAAAAGTCCATCTCCTAAGTAAATGGTGCAGGGAAAACTGGACACCTACATATAAAAGAATGAAACTAAACAGTCTCTAACACCATACAGAAAAATAAACTCAAAATGAATTAAAGATCTAAATGTAAGGATGAATACTTTAAAACTCTTAGTGGAAAAGATAGGTAGAATACTCTCTGACATAAATTATAGCAGTAGTTTTTTGATTTACCACCTAAAGTAATGAACATAAAAAGAAAAATAAACAACTAGCCTCTAAGAAAACTTAAAAGCTTTTACACAGAAAAGGAAACCATAAATAAAACAAAAAGACAACCTTCAGAATGAGAGAAAATATTTACAAACAATGAAACTTTCAAGGGATTAACCTCTAAAATATACAAACAGCTCATGAAGGTCAATATAAAAAAAAAAAATAGGCAGAAGATCTAAACAGACATTTCTCCAAAGAAGACATGCTGATGCTGCTGCTGCTGCTAAGTCGCTTCAGTCATGTCCGACTTTGTGCGACTCCATTGACAGCAGCCCACTAGGCTCCTCTGTCCCTGGGATTCTCCAGGCAAGAACACTGGAGTGGGTTGCCATTTCCTTCTCCAATGCATGAAAGTGAAAAGTGAGAGTGAAGTCACTCAGTCGTGCCCAACTCTTAGCGACCCCATGGACTGCAGCCTACCAGGCTCCTCTGTCCATGGGATTTTCCAGGCAAGAGTACTGGAGTGGGGTGCCATTGCCTTCTCCGAAGAAGACATACAGATGGCCCAAAAGCAAGTGAAATGATACACTAGCATCACTAGTTATTAAAGAAATGCAAATCAAAACTACAATAAGGTCTCACCTCACACCAGTCAGAATGGCCATCATCAAACAATTTACAAACAATAAATGCCGGAGAGGGTGTGAAGAAAGGGAACCCTCCTATATTGTTGGTGGGAATGTAAATTGATACAACCATTATGGAGAACAGTATGGAGATTCCTTAAAAATCTAAATACAGAACTAGTGTAGAGTCTGCAATCCCACCCCTAGGTTTATATCTTGGAAAAAAAAATTAAAAATATGTGCACCCCACTGTTCAGTGCAGCACTATTTACAATAACCAAGACATGGAAGCAACTTAAATATTCATAGACAGAGAAATGGATAAAGAAGACGTGGTACATATATACAATGGAATTTTACTCAGCTTAAAAAAAATGAAATAATGCCATTTTCTGCAATGTGGATGGGCTTAGAAACTATCATACTGAGTGAAATAAGTCGGACAGAGAAAGACAAATATTACATGATATCACTTACATGTGAAATGTGATGCAAACGGACTTATTTACAAATCAGAAACTGGCTCACAGATCTCTAAATCAAATTTATAGTTACGAATGTGTCAACATGGAGGGAAGTTAACAAATTAGGAAAATTATTTTAACATATATACACTAGTATATATAAAATAGATAACTAATAAGGACCTACTGTATAACATACGGAACTCTACTCAATATTCTATATGGAAAAATAATCTAAAAATAATGTGTATATATATATGCATATATATATGTGTGTGTGTCTACACACACACACACACACACACACACACACACACACACACATATACAACTGATTCACTTTGCTGTGCATCTGAAACTAACAACATTTTAAGTCAACTATACGCCAACATGCATTGGAGAAGGAAATGGCAACCCACTCCAGTATTCTTACCTAGAGAATCCCAGAGATGGGGGAGCCTGGTGGGCTGCCGACTATGGGGTCCCACAGAGTCAGACACGATTGAAGCGACTTAGCAGCAGCAGCATACGCCAACAAAGTTTTTTTTAGAAAAGAATAGTCTTGCTGACCATTGTAAGTGAGGTTTCCTTATACAATGACATAATGCATCTTGCTTTAGAATTGAATGCTATCTAGAAATTTTAGAAAAAGAATAATGGCAAAGAAGAGATAAATATTCCAGAAAATAGAAGTGTTATGAAATAAGATTCAGGTTTATATATAACTATATTCAAGCTGAGATAAAGACATTAAAGGTATTATAAGCAGAGATTTTAAAGAATGCAAGGCAAGTTAAAAAGCTAGAGTCAAAATAATGAAAAGCCTTGAGAAACAGATAACTTCTTGATAGTCATATAATTTACTTGGTCATGATGAAATGATAATTTTGGTGGGATCTGTGGAGAGTTAGATAAATATAGCTGTTGTTTAATGTCTCTGTCAAGTAGTAGTAATAATTTTTCAACTGACTATTTTTAACACATTTCTGTTTAAGCATCTTCTTTTTCCTTATCTTTCTGATCTTCTCTGAACACTACACCACCACCATTTCCATTGCTTTTCTAACTCTAAAAATTTGCCTTTTCAAATAGAATGGGATTATCAGGAGCACATTGTTTTAATGTTTTCATAAAATTTTCAAAATTTCATAAAATTTAACTCTCCCTAGATTTTCACTCTGGCTGATTTTAAAACAGAATATATAACTATGATGGTGTGATCAGTCACCTAGAGTGAGACATCCTAGAATGTGAAGTCAAGTGGGCCTTAAGAAGCACCACTACAAACAAAGTTAGTAGAGGTGATGGAATTCCAGTTGAGCTATTTCAATTCCTGAAAGATGATGCTGTGAAAGTGCTGCACTCTATATGCCAGCACATTTGGAAAACTCAGCAGTGGCCACAGGACTGGAAAATGTCAGTTTTCATTCCAATCCCAAAGAAACACAATGCCAAAGAATGTTCAAGCTACAGCACAGTTGCACTTATCTCATATACTAGCAAAGTAATGCTCAAAATTCTCCAAGCCAGACTTCAACAGTACATGAACCGTGAACATCCAGATGTTCAATCTGGATTTAGAAAAGGCAGAGGAATGAGAGAACAAATTACCAACATCTATTGGATGATCAGAAAAGCAAGAACATTTAGAAAAACATCTGCTTTATTGACTATGCCAAAGCCTTTGACTATGTGGATCAAAACAAACTGTGGAAAATATGTAAAAGATGGGACTACCAGACAACCTTACCTGCCTCCTGAGAAACCTTTATGCAAGTCAAGTAGCAGCAGTTAGAACTGGACATGGAGTGACACACTGTTTCCAAATTGGGAAAGGAGTACATCGAGGCTGTATACTGTCACCCTTCTTATTTAACTTCTATGCAGAATACATCACTTGAAATGCTGGGCTGGATGAAGCACAAGCTGGAATCAAGATTGCTGGGAGAAATGTCAATAACCTCAGATAGGCAAATGACACCTCCCTTATGGCAGAAAGCAAAGAACTAAATATCCTCATGATGAAAGTGAAAGAGGAGAGTAAAAATTTGGCTTAAAACTGAACATTCAGAAAACTAAGATCATGGCATCCAGTCCCATCACTTCATGGCAAATAGATGGGGGAACAAAGGAAATAGTGAGAGACTTTATTTCTTTGGACTCCAAAATCACTGCAGATGGTGACTGCAGCCATGAAATTGAAAGTCTCTTACTCCTTGGCAGAAAAGGTATGACCAACCTAAACAGCATATTAGAAAGCAGAGACACTACATTACCATCAAATGTCTGTCTAGTCTAAACTATATCTTTTCCAGTTGTCATGTATGGATGTGAGAGTTGGACCATAAGGAAGGCTGAGCACTGAAGAATTGATGCTTTTGAACTGCGGTGTTGGAAAGTTTTCCTGACAGTCCCTTGGACTGTAAGGAGATCAAACCAGTATCCTAAAAGAAATCATCCTGAATATTCATTGGAAGGACTGATGCTGAAGTATTGGAGAATACTTTGGATACCTGATGGTAAGAGCTGACTCATTGGAAAAGACCCTGATGCTCAGAAAGATTGAAGGCAGGAGGAGAACGGGATGACAGAGGATGAGATGGTTGGATGACATCACCGACAAGATGGACATGAATATGATCAAGCTCCAGGAATTGGTGACAGTCAGGGAAGCCTGCTGTGCTGCAGTCCATGGGGCTACAAAGAGTTGTGCACAACTGAGTGACAACTGGAACTGAAAATTAGAAAGTTTTGATTCTAGAAAAGATTAACCTCCATTCACCTGAAGAACATGTACATTTAAAATTGGTGAATAATACATGTACACATGTGGCTGAGTCCCTTTGCTGTTCACCTGAAAATATCACAACATTGTTAATCGCTTATTCCTCAATACAAAATAAAAAGTTTAAAAAATAAATGAAATACTGAGTATATAACATGTAAATTAGCCATATCAAAATACTTTTAGCAGTATTGCCTCTTGCAACAATTTTATGTTGTATTACAGTTTAATTGCTATAAGAATTTGGATGATTTTCTATTCCTTATTCGATCTGCTATAATGACTTTTCAATGAAAAGACACAGTGGAGACTTAAATACAGAAGATAATTAAGATGTCAAGTGCTTTAAAATCTCTACTATTATACAAAGTATACAATGCCATTCTTAACTGAAGATTATTTCTATACTAACATTCCATGTTGTCTATATAATGATAATATGTTTTAGAACAACCAAACCAGCAAATCATGGTATAAATATTTATTAAAATATTCCTCTGTCCATGTCAAATATATACCTTGTTATGTTTCTAACCAGTTCTCTTTTGGAAAGTAAAGTTCAGTGTTGAGGTTGATAGTAAATTTATGCATGTCACTCAGGTTTTTTATTATTGGGCTATGCCAAGATTTTCCTCTACACTAAGCACCAGGCTTGCAAATGTTCTTACCTTCTCACATTATCTGATCTAAACTGGATTTTCTATGAATTTTCTTGTAGTCTAATCACTGATAAGAAAACTTGTCAAGCCAGAACATCTGTAAGTTTAAAAGTATAAATTTAAGTATAGCTTAAATTATAGAATATTTCTTAACCTCCTGTATCATTTTGGAAATAATAAAAGTCTCCTATCTCATTTTCCCTCTATATTCACTTTTTATTTACATTTTGTTATATCTCTTTGTTTCTTTTCCCCTTCTCTTTTCTTATCCCTCTCCTTTTAAATTTCCATTCATTATCCCAAATTTCTGCCTTAAGCCAAGGATAAAAAAAAAAAAAAAAACTATTGAATCACATAATTGTGTTCTTATTTGACTGTTCCCACATAAGAATATCTGGAATGGATTATGATATTTGGGGGCAACACTAATAGTTTTGTGTTTTCCAACTGTTAAGCATACTGTTGGTGGCATTAGTTTCTGGCAAAGTCTCCAGAGCCTCAGAAGTTGTTTTCTCTACATTATGTCAAAATCAGAACAGGTAATGGCAGGACCTTGCCTTTTGTGTGCACATGAATAAAATCAGTGCCAAAAGGCTGGGGACTCTTATGATAGAAAAGCTTACATCGCTGTGAGTCCTGCCAGATACGGTAATTTTGTCTCCTTTTAACTTTAAAAGTACTTGATCAGATCAGGAAGAATACACTGGGACAAGAGGGTGAGGTAGAGTTCTTGGGAATAATGACTAGAATTTTTGTAGGACAAAGTCTCTTTCTTGAGACCTTTAATACTTAAATATGTTAATGATTTCCTTTACAATATTCTAAATACTTCCTCTTCAGTAGTTGCTAAGAATTCTGTCTTATATATAGGTGAAAGAGGTGAATTATTTGTTCATAAGTTCTATAAATGAATACTGATAAAAGTATAATAGACAATGTAGCTATTATAAAATAATGGTATCAGTTCAGTTCAGTCATTCAGTCGTGTCTGACTCTTTGTGACCCCACGGACTGCAGCATGCCAGGCTTCCTTGTCCATCACCAAGTCCCAGAGATTATTCAAACTCATGTCCATCAAGTAGGTGATGCATTCCAACCATCTCATCCTCTGTCATTCCCTTCTCCTCCTGCCTTCAATCTTTCCCAGCACCAGGATCTTTTCCAATGAGTCAGTTCTTCACATCAGGTGGTCAAAGCATTAGAGCTTCAGCTGTATCACCAGTCCTTCCAATGAATATTCAGGACTGATTTCCTTTAGGATAGACTGGTTGGATCTTCTTACAGTCCAAGGGACTCTCAAGAGTCTTCTCCAACACCACAGATCAAAAGCATCAATTCTTCGGTGATCAACTTTTTTTATAGTCCAACTCACATCCATACATGACTACTGGAAAAAACATAGCTTTGACTAGATGGACCTTTGTTGGCTTTGACTAGATGGACCTTTGTTGGCAAAGTAACATCTCTGCTTTTTAATATGATGTCTAGGTTGGTCATAGCTCTTCTTCCAAGTAGCAAGTGTCTTTTAATTTCATTGCTGCAGTCACCATCTGCAGTGATTTTGGAGTCCCCAAAAATAAAATCTCTCACTGTTTAACTATAATATAGTATAGTATATATTATCTACTATTAATGTGGGGTTACCTGATGACTCAGACAGGAAAGAAATGCCTGCCATGCAGGAGACCCAGATTTGATTCCTGGGGCGGGAAGATCCTTTGGAGAAGGGGATAATATCAATATAATTAATATAAATTTAAATTCACAAATATAGCTTTATAATCAAATTATATCCATACATCTATGTAACTATATAAGTATAGGGACATGTATATGAAACAATAATATGAAATAGGAAAATAAATTGTATAGCCTCTTATTATAATTCTGACATTTTCTCTTCACACACTTTATTCCTCTTTTTATCATAGGAAACGTTGTTATTTTTACTGAAGAGTAATGTGCCATTCTGTTTAAAACTAAATCTGACTTGACATTTCTATGTACAAACTTTTTCAGGTGTTTATGGGATGTACTGATTCTCATTATATCTGGGCAGCTGTCACCAAACAATATCCGAGTCCTGAATGCTAAGCACAGGACTCTGCCTGCCTAAATGTACTGTACCTGGTGTCCCAAAGCCACCATCTGGGCAGCTAGGGCATGCCTCCAGATTCTTAGGATTGCAAACATTAACAGCCTCTTGAACTATAAGCTGACTAGGCAGCAGGAAAATTAGCCCCTGGGAATAGGGACAGGTGGCAACCATTTCCACCAAAGCATGTTGACAGAAGAAGTGCCTACATTCAAATAATTTCTGAATCTGAGCCAAGAACTGCCCGTTCCTTTTGCCAGCTAACCGTTCACTATTCGCCTCCTCACCTGCTTCATTCTCTTGGGAGCTATACCAGCAGTACCCACCAGCTGCCCTGCTGAAGAAGGCTCTGCTCTGACACCGGAAAAAGCTGGGCGGAGAAAGCAGGGAGTATGAGCAACCAGGTAACTCCGTGTAAAGGTAAACAAAGGCTTCTTTGCTCTTTATTTTTTTTACACTCTTCTACAAAGAAATCAATGTATGTGATGGATATGAGCAAAAGTCCTTTAAAACACAACCTATTTTTCAATAGCTTTATTGTATACATTAAAAAATATAGTGAAGGCTAATCAGGACATAATTAATTTCCATACATAGTAGGCATGCATTAAATAAAGTTGGTACATACAAATACTAACACTGATGAATTTTCATTAAAGATTGTTCCTGTCTGTGCCTGTTTCTGCTTCCTTTGCTTTTTTTTTTTTTTTTCTTACCTTTACTTCCTCTGATTACATAAAGATTAGGAGCTACCCTCTTTCTCAGCAACCATCTCTGTTTTCTTGCTACATAAAGTAAGGTTCATGGACCAGCAACAACAGCATCACCCAAGAACTGATTAGAAAAATGCAAAATCTAGCATCCCAACCCTAGACCTGCTAAACCAAAATCTGCATTTTTATCAAAGCATCTATGTGTTCCCAAAGCATGTTAGTGTTGGTTAATACGGTATAGTGTCAGTGATTCTCAGGACTGGGATCACATTAAAACTACCTAAGGAGTTTAAAAACTAATAATGCCTGAACATACTACCAGATTTGTTATTGCTTTGTTTTGTTTTCTAAATTTTAAATCTATTTTTTTAATTGAAAAATAATCGTTTTACAGAATTGTATTGGTTTCTGCCAAACATCAACAAGAATCAGCCCTTGCTATAGATCTGGGAAAGTACCTAAGAATCAGTGCTTTTCAAATGTCTCTGAGGTGTTTCTAAATCACTTTTGAGGAACAAAGGTAAACATAGATTCCTAAAATATATTTTGAAAAGCTTAAATTTAAGCATATATTAGGGAATTCAGTTCATACAGAATTGTGAAAATAATATCTGGACCTAGAGTAGAATTATAGGAAAGAGGAACTGCTTTTAATAAAGGAAATTATAAATAACAAGTAGATTTTAAAGCTAGACTTTTATAATGGTGACAATTTCTTAAACAATATTTAGTAAAATATTGTAAGGATAAGAAGCACATTGTATGCTGCCTCACTGACCACAGCATTGTTTTCTTTTTAAAACAATGAGATCATGCACTCCATTAGGAAATAGAAAAGTTGTATATTAGAAATGCAATGGCACCCCACTCCAGTACTCTTGCTTGGAAAATCCCATGGACGGAGGAGCCTGCTAGGCTGCAATCCATGGGGTCACGAAGAGTCGCACACAACTGAGCAACTTCGGTTTCACTTTTCACTTTCATGCATTGGAGAAGGAAATGGCAACCCACTACAGTGTTCTTGCCTGGAGAATCCCAGGGACGAGGGAGCCTGGTGGGCTGCCGTCTATGGGGTCAGACAGAGTCAGACACAACTGAAGTGACTTAGCATAGCATAGCATATTAGAAATGGGATAGTTTTCCAAGAATCTGTTGGACTTAACTATAAACAAATAATAACAATGATTCTAATTCTAAATGAGGAATGTATAGAAATTAAGAGCTGGTAAGATAAAATAAACCAGTACCATAATTCAATCCTGTTATTTTTATCTTGTGAAGACCTTCTGTACTTTACAGAAAATAAGAGAGAATACTTTACAGAAAATAAGAGAGAATTACAAAAATATATTCTTTAAATTCATGTAAAATAGAAAGTATTTGTCTAAGGCAGCAACAGATATAAAATTGCACAACTTTCTGAATCATCCACGAAGAAGTATAAAGACAATAGGAGAAACAATGTTAGCATAAAGGCTGCTGTTGTCTAGTCTCTAAATTGTGTCCAACTCTTTTGTGACCCCAAGGACTGTAGCTGGCCTGTTAGGTATATTTCTTGCTTAAAGAAATTTTAAAACACTTATTAGCATCTGCCATAAAGTTCACATGTTTCCAAGTATTGTTGATAGAAGATTAAAATGCAGTTGAAAAATAAAATTCCATATACCACTGTGGGTTTACATAATGAGCTATTATGTCAAGGAAATTATGAAGCTGACCTGTTAATTACCTTATATCTAGCATGCTATTTGGGCTTCCCTGGTGGTTCAGATGGTAAAGAATCTGCCTGCAATGTGGGAGACCTGGGCTTGATCCCTGGGTCCGGAAGGTCTCCTGGAGAAGGAAATAGCACCCCACTCTAGTATTCTTGCCTGGAGAATTCCAGGGACAGAGGAGCCTGATGGGTTACAGTCCATGGGGTCCCTAAGAGTCGGACACAACTGAATGACTTCACTTTCACTTTTCACTTACATGCATTGGAGAAGGAAATGGCAACTCACTCCAGTGTTCTTGCCTTGAGAATCCCAGGGATGGGGTAGCCTGGTGGGCTGCCGTCTATGGGGTCGCACAGAGTTGGACATGACTGAAGCGACTTAGCAGTAGCAGCAGAATATATTGAACTCAAAATCTTATCTATTGACATTTTAAAATAAAAGCAATTGTAATTTCCAAATTGTATGTAGAAATTAGCCAAAAAATGTATAATTCATTTCTATAGTCCCCATTTGTAAATATGATTACAAGTGGTAAATATGATTATATTTCCAAATGTTGTAATTTTAATACATATAGTATTCCAAAACTGATATTTAAGCTATAACTAATTCATGTCAAAAAACAGACTTCTTGCCATGTAATTAGCTATATTATACTTTATTCATTATATATTCAGCCTTGAATAGAACACTGTTTTCTTAAAAACCTTAGCTTTTTGAAGTTACTAATATAATAATGGGTGGAAAACAAGAATATTAATGAAGGTAATGCCTACAAGAGCCAACTTTTAACAAATTTCATAATGAAACTTTGTTAAAGCACTGAATCTATCTTGAGATAAATTTAATTCCCTTTGAAATATGGTTTTACTTATTGAAAAAAGATTCTTTCCAGGATACATAGCTGCTTACAACACAATTCTCTTCCTTTACAAGAAAAACAACAGAATAATCATCAAACATAATTATAGCTATGAAGCATTTGTACATGCACTCAAAAATAATTTTTGCAAAACTACTAATGTGCCAAGTACACATGAAAATAAAAATGCAACAAGACATGGAGAACAGACTTATGGACATGGTGGGAGGGGAGGAGGGAGAGGTATGGAGAGAGCAACATGGAAACTTACATTACCATATGTAATGGCGCACTACCATATGTAAAGTAGATAGCCAATGGGAATTTGCTGTATGACTCAGTGAACTCAAACAGGGGCTCTTTAACAAGCTAGGGGGGTGGGAGTAAGGTTTTGGAGAGAGGGGATGTAGGTGTACCTATAGCTGATTCTTACTGATTTTTGACAGAAAACAACAAAATTCTGTAAAGTAATTATCCTTCAATTAAAAAACAAGTTAAAAAATTGCAACCAGGAACAAATTCTAAGGAACTAATATTCTCCCAGTGAACTCAGAAAAATACAAAATAAGTTAATCTCAGAGAGTGACATAAGTACTTTGAAGAAAATAAGGTGATAAAGCTTAACATGCTACCCATGGATGTGCATAGATCTGGGTTTTGGTGTAACTTTCGTCATTTGATGACGATCTCAGTTGATTGCAGCGTTGGACTACTACGAATATAGCTGCTAATATTTATGTACAGATCTTTCTGTGGACATATGTTTTTAAGATTTCTTTTGGCTAAAAACCTAGGAGTGGATTGCCCAGTCTTATAGTGGGAATAACTAATATAACGCTTGCCTGAAGGATTATACTCTCAAAAGACATAAAAGCAAAGTATGAATACAGACTTCAAAGAAGTCTTGAATGATTTGATATAAACATATATCAAAAATAATAATAATAATAGATCATATTTCATGTTGTTTTTAAAGGAAAGGTACAGTTCTTTCAGAATATAGACATGATTTGTCATTCCCACATTTTATTTTTATTTTATTTTTTAACTTTACAATATTGTATTGGTTTTGCCATATATCAAAATGAATCCGCCACAGGTATATACACGCTCCCCATCCTGAACCCTCCTCCCTCCTCCCTCCCCATACCATCCCTCTGGGTCATCCCAGTGCACCAGCCCCAAGCATCCAGTATCGTGCATCAAACCTGGACTGGCGACTTGTTTCATATATGACATTATACATGTTTCAGTGCTATTCTCCCAAATCATTCCCACATTTTAGAGAACCAAAGCATCTTTACCCTACAGTCATCACAAGGTGACTAATGGTAAATTAATTATAATTAATTATAAAATATATAGCAAATGTTGTTAATTTTGGTCTTATTTTGCATTGTTTTATTTTAATGATAGCTCTATAAATAATTTAATATATTTACTTAAATATTTTAAACCTTCAGCTCTCACTTTTCCTTACCAAAGAAGTTATTAAACTATATTATTACTCTAATTCTTAATATGCTATTAGTATTTTCACATATCAGAGATTAATTAATCTTCTAAAGGGAAATATTAAATTTCCAAAGATTTGAACATAGGAGTAATACTGGAGAAAAGAGAAGGTCATGATAATAAGAATAAATACAGAATGGAATAAAGCTAGGTACCTTAATGAAAATAGTGAAAACTTTCAACAGTATTTTGTGGAAAAGGTCTAGACTATTATTAATATGCTATGTTTAAGATCTAAAAACTATTTTTCAGGAAGAAGTAATAAAAAGTCTTGAGATTTTTGATGGAAAGTTTGCTTTCCTTAGTAGAATGTTGTACAGCAAAAGAAAAAACATTTTGGGCCTTCAGGGGACACTTTCTCTTTCTCTCTCTCTCTCTTTTTATTTTTTAATTTAACCAGTACTGGAACATCCTGGGAAGTTATCTCATTAGGGAGTCCAATATTTTCTTTTGCATTGAACTTGATTTATTGAATTTCTTACATTCTAAGGAATGCATAGTTTCCTTGTGGGGGAAAAAAAAAAGCAAAAAAGGCTTTTAGGTCGATTTGTTTCAGTTCACCCATTTTTTTCTCCGTAGGACAAGTTCTTTGGCCAATTAGGCCTGTTTAGATCACTGAGAAATACTTCTGCAGTAGCCCTGGAGAATCAATTCAGTGCTAAAGTTTGATATGCATGTAAAATCATAACTATTGTGTAGGTTGAAAGTTTGCTTCACTTTCCTACTTCATTGACATTTGCCCAATTACAAGGAGATCATTCTACCACCAGCAGGGAGCCCTGAAAAAAAACTGCATTTGAATTTTTTAACAAACTTTTATTCCAAGCCATTTTATAATGCAATATTAGTTCAGATCACCTTATTCTTTTTAAATTAGGAAACACCAATACAAATACCTTAAAATACCATTTATTATTGATGTATATAGCAAAGGAGTTTCATTAATATTATGTGCAGAAGTGAAGTGAAGTGAGGTCGCTCAGCCGTGTCCGACTCTTTGCAACCCCATGGACTGTTGCCTACCAGGATTCTCTATCCATGGGATTTTCCAGGCAAGAGTACTGGAGTGGGTTGCCATTTCCTTCTCCAGGGGATCTTCCCGACCCAGGGATCGAACCTGGATTTCCCACATTGTAGGCAGACGCTTTACTGTCTGAGCCAGCAGGGAAGTCCATTATGTGCAGAGAAAATACTTAAATCTTGCCTGTTGTTGTTTAGTCACTAAGTCATGTTGACTCTCTTGCAACCCCATGAACTGTCTTGCAACCCCATGAACTGTAGCCTGCCAGGCTCCTCTGTCCATGGGATTTCCTAGGCAGGAATGGCAAAATGGGTTGCCAAAATTTCAGAGGATTTTCCTGACCCAGGGGAGGAACCCATGTCACCTGCATTGGCAGTTGGATTCTTCACCTCTGAGCCATCTGGGAAGCCCAAAATGTTGCTGAAACGGCAATTTACTCCAGTATTCTTGCCTAGAGAATCCTGTGGACAGAGGAGCCTGGTGGGTTGCTGTCTGTGGGGTTGCACAGAGTCGGACACGACTGAAGCGACTTACCATGCATGCATGCATTGGAGAAGGAAATGGCAACCCACTCCAGTATTCTTGCCTGGGGCATCCCAGGGACAGAGGAGCCTGGTGGGCTGCTGTCTGTGGGGTCGCACAGAGTTGGACACGACTGAAGCAACTTAGCAGCAGCAGCAGCGTTGCAAAGTATATATTAAAAATTTCTTTGAAAATTTAATTTTGATATAATATAAATCATACAAACATAGTTTTTCCAAAAATAAAACTGTGTAAACTTAATAACAAACAAGGTTATAGAGATTGAATGCAGAGATGATTTTAGAATTATTTTAAAGAAAATATCAACAGAAACTAGTATCATAATGGTTAAGGAAAAATGAATACGTAAAATATGAAGCATGAATGAGTGAGCTATTAGTCTTCTAATAAAACATGATTTTCAGTAGTAGTCTCCATGTGTAGAATGATATTAAGAAATTCATATTGTAATAAATTTGGACTACGTAAATTGTGTCTTAAGTGGTTATTTTCTGTGTTTATGTGTGTGTGTGTTTTCAAGTATAGACTCAGAAATTAAATGCTTGGTAAATGCTAGAAGTAGGGTATTTTTAATTCATTTTAACTGTTCAAGAAAGAAAGTAGACATGCATGACATAATTTGTGAAATTATGTTTAGTTGCAAAGCCAGCAGTTCTTATAGCAAGAAAGTGTGGCTAGGAAGTTAGCCTCAGTACTCTTCTTGTATACAAATCTATTTTGGGGTCCAGAATTGACATCTCAACATAGTTCAGTTATTCTTTACCCTGTTATCACTAAATAGAGCCTCTTGCAATGGATAAAAATGGTGTTTCTCTCTGGCAAAGAGTCCAAGAGATAAACAAACAAAAAAAATAACAAAAAATTACCTATCAGGATATAAAAGTAGGAAAGATTGCTAATACTGGTTCTTAGCCAGATCATGGTTTTATATGCATTGAAGGTGGACTGTCCTTAATGTATGTAAAATTATTCAACACTGATGACTTGAATAGAGAGTATGCTATGATTTTAAAATAATGAAAATTATAAAGGGACCTAGAAGTGTAAAAATCTCTGAATGACAAATGAAAGTTTAGTAAAAGCTGAAAAAGCATTAATCATATAATAAGAGTATATACACATAGACATTGTTTGAAAAAAAAATGCACTTCTTAGCTTCACGAAGTTTTAGGCAGAGATGAGGCCACTGAAATGAATATTACTTGAGTAAATGTTGATTTGAATATGTTAAGAAAGATATTTCCTCCAACAAATTAAAATGTAAGGGAAATGGCATTAACTATGTGTCACAAAATCATTTTCCAGAGATCTAAGCATGCTCATAAGCAAACAGAATTACCGGCTGGAATAAATGTTCAAATCAATAAAAATAGCCTTATGGAATATAATAGTTCCTTGAACATGTATGAATAGAAGGAGGAGAGGGACTGTCAGGATTTAATTTAGCAAACGGCATTTTCATCAACTACAATCTACTAATGAAATGGAAAATGCATGAAATAATATAGGCCTTGGATCTCTACATGATAATCTGTAGAGACTATTATATTTGTAATATCCAACTACCAGTTTTAAGAAAGAACCTTTGTTATGCATAAATCACCCCTTCCTGGTATTGCTGACAAGTCAGAAAGTCAAGGGGAAAAAAACTATACCACCTGGGTAAATTCACCTGTGTTCTTTAGCTGGTAAGTTTTACAGTCACACTCATTCAAACTATTGATTGTTCTATATTTTTATCTTATTTATTTTCATATTTTTAGATATAACATTGGTGGTTAATATTACTATAGTCATTGAAGTAATTGTCCACTGTTGAGTATATTTAGAAACCTTCAATCTCTGAAAGTTTTATCTTGATTTTTATGTATAGGGTCATTATGTGCATGATGCTTTTTACCTGTTTAATGGGGGGAAATATAAATATGTGATATCGGTATATGCAGTTTTTGGAAATTTCATGGAGTCAAACATACTCTGATAAAAATACCTTTTAACCAAATGAGTTCAGTGGGCTTAGGGGTGGAAAGATTTAAAATATCTGTGGGGTTTAGATAAACAGAATCATGAAAAATAACTAAGGAGAAGCAAGATAGATTACAGATAAGCAAGCCAGCCAGCCTGCTAAAGTCAATATAACTATCAGCTAAATAGCAAAAAAGTTAAAAATAGATAGTGAGGTCATCAAAATTCATATATAACATTTCTGTATGAAAACAAAATCTTAAAATTTGAAATCATCTCTAAGTGATCCATTCAGAACACTTACTATGGTAATTTAAGTGTTTATTCTGAGGAACTGTGAGCAAAATAAAAGTAATTATGTAAAACTGTGAAATATATGTGTACCTGAAAGTCCAAAGAACAGTGTTGGTCTGAGAATTAAAATGTGGCCCTGCTGTCAGCAATTAGTGTTAATTTGGTACCAAGTTTTCATTTGAGTTCACATGGAATTTTTATTTAATATGGCATATTCTGCCAAGTCCAGTGTTCTTGACTGCAGCTTTATGTGTCAAATATTACCAAGTGTAAGCTAGAAGGGGAAAAAAAGAAAATGGAACTATCCCTGACTCATGATGCCATGAATAAGGTTCTTGACATCACAGAGAGATGACTCAAAGGATTTCAACTCAATGCCCCACCTCTCTGTGTCACTCAGGGCTGGAGCTGAGCTACACATACTTAGTTTCTTTGATACTGATACACAACCGTTTGTGCACAAAATATGCCACTTCAAATTGAATTTTCTTAATAAAATACTGGTACCTTTCCAGAGCAATGTAATTTAAAACATAAAAAGTGTGCTGTTTGTTTGCTTTTTCAGGGTAAGTCTACCAGTTTACTCTGAAAGATCAGACATCTCCTATTTTTGCATAAATCAGGCAATTGTAAAATGGCAATTTCTGAAGTGTCTTGATAGATTTGAGCATATTTTTCCTGGAATTTCTAACATATATAAGGATAAAGTAAGTCTGAGATAGTTCTATGAGGTCTACTTATTGTTGCGATTAAAAGATTTATTCACTTTCGATACAGATAAAATAATGTGGGCCGAGCTGCAGTAAAGAATTTATACACATAACTTAGTAAGGGATAGATCAAGCAAAATAGTATAGACACATTTCTGTCAATGTTCATTCCCATTGTTTACAATATGCAAGACCTAAATAAGAACCACTGTCTCTCGACTAATTATGTAACTATTCATGCAAATATCTTCAATAAGGCAATTTTACTTTTTCCGAATATCTATAAAGGAAAATATATGTATAGTTCTATTACAGTGCTTCCATCTATCTAGATGGAGAGACAGACAGATATATTCCCCAAAAGTATTATTTTTGTGACTCTAGCAAGAGTTCCATTTATATCCCTTTTTTAGTAATTCTGAGGTCTCAGCACTGGACAACTGAAGTTATATTTCGCCTCCAGGCTTCCTGGGAAAATCTTTGAGGGGGAATTCAGGGCTGACAGCACTTAGAGAAAAGTGATTAAAACTCTGGAGGAATTAAAGGTCAGAAAAAAATAATGGGTGCTGAAGAAACTGCCCTTATAGACATATCAGGAAAGGAATGTTTTAGTTTCACTTGATGCTAGTTATTCAAATTTCTTGTGCTACAAAAAAAATGGGAAAGTTTGAAGTTTTCTGAGTAGCTCAGATAATGAGAGGGCATAGACTAGGGGATATGAGGGAGAAGGGTCCTGAAATCTTAGTGGAAAAAAACTCACAGTGATATTCCCATTTTACTGTCTTTAAAGCTACTTTCCCTACATATAGCTGATTCACATTATTGTACAGCAGAAATTAACACAGCATTGTAATTATAATCCAATTAAAAACAAACAAAAAACTGCATTCTCAGTTTCTGCCTCTCTTTGTCTCTTATCCTACAATTGTCTAGGTTATCCCTTTCGTCCTTCTTTCTCTTCCTTTGTTTCTCCCTTCCTCCTATCTTCCCTCCCTTATTTATTTTGTGTGTTTGTGGGGGTGTTTGTGTGCTTCCTCTGTCCATGGTCTCTATTATCAGCATCTTTACAGATTTGCTCTTCTGTAACATGTAGACCAGGGCTTTCCTAGTGGCTCAGCAGTTAAGAATCTGCCTGACAATGCAGGAGATGTGAGTTCAATCTCTGGGTCGGGAAGATCCCCTTGAGCAGGAAAGAGCAAGCCACTCAAGTATTCATGCCTGGGAAACTCCATAGACAGAGGAGCCTGGAGGGCTAGGGTCCATGGGGTTGCAGAAGAGTCAGACACGACTTAATGACTAAACAACAACAACCACAACACATGGAGCAGCTTTTATTGTTCCCTAATGTGTCACTTTATGACCAACCTAGATAGCATTTTGAAAAGCAGAGCCATTACTTTGCCAACAAATGTCTGTCTAGTCAAGGCTATGGTTTTTCCAGTGGTCATGTATGGATGTGAGAGTTGGACTGTGAAGAAAGCTGAGCACTGAAAAATTGATGCTTTTGAACTGTGGTGTTGGAGAAGACTCTTGAGAGTCCCTTGGACTGCAAGGAGATCCAACCAGTCCATTCTGAAGGAGATCAGTCCTGGGTGTCCTTTGGAAGGAATGATGCTAAAGCTGAAACTCCAGTACTTTGGCCACCTCATGCGGAGTTGACGCATTGGAAAAGACTCTGATGCTGGGAGGGATTGGGGGCAGGAGGAGAAGGGGACAACAGAGGATGAGATGGCTGGATGGCATCACTGACTCGATGGATGTGAGTTTGGGTGAATTCCAGGAGTTGGTGATGGACAGGGAGGCCAGGGGTGCTGCAATTCAGGGGGTCACAAAGAGTCAGACACGACTGAGTGACTGAACTGAACTGAATGTGTTAACTTCAGCTTTAGGACACTATTGAATTGTCGTGGCTCCATTTATCAACCCAATGATACGTGTATTGTGACTTGGAGTCCCTTGCAGCTGATACTCTTTTAATGTCCCAATTCCAACTTCTCACAAAAGACCATTTGAGTAAATCAACTTGGAATTTGGTGTTCATGTCTGGTTTTATTATGAACTGGTTCCAAATTGGGAAAGGAGTATGTTAAGGCTGTATATTGTCACCCTGCTTATTTAACTTAATATGCAGAGTACATCTTGTGAAATGCTGGGCTGATAAAGCAAAAGCTGGGATCAAGATTGCTGGGGAAATATCAATAACTTCAGATATGCAGATGACACCACCCTTATGGCAGAAAGTGAAGAAGAACTAAAGAGCCTCCTGTTGAAAGTGAAAGAGTAGAGTGAAAATTTTGGCTTAAAGCTCAACATTCAGAAAACTAAGATCATGGCATCTGGTCCCATCACTTAATGGCAAATAGATGGAAACAGTGGCTGACTTTATTTTTTTGGGCTCCAAAATCACTGCAGATGGTGACTGCAGCCATGAAATTAAAAGACACCTACTTCTTGGAATAAAAGTTATGACCAACCTAGACAGCATATTAAAAAGCAGAGACATTACTTTGTCAACAAAGGTCCATCTAGTCAAATCTATGTTTTTTCCAGTAGTCATGTATGGATGTGAGAGTTGGACTATAAAGAAAGCTGAGCACCAAAGAATTGATGCTTTTGAACTGTGGTGTAGGAGAAGACTCTTGAAAGTCCCTTGGACTGCAAGGAGATCCAACCATCCTAAAGGAAATCAGTCCTGAATATTCATTGGAAGGACCGATGCTGAAGCTGAAGCTCCAATATTTTGGCCACCTGATGCTAAGAACAGACTCATTGGAAAAGACCTGATGCTGGGAAAGATTGAAGGCAGGAGGAGAAGGGGACAACAGAGGATGAGATGGTTGGATGGCATCACTGACTCAATGGACATGAGTTTGAATACTTTCCAGTGATGGACAGGGAAGCCTGGTGGGCTGCAGTCCATGGGATCTCAAAGAGTCGGACAGGACTGAGCGACTGAACTGAACTGAATTGAACCAGAGGTTATAAGAGGGGAGGAATTGTGGTCCGCTCTTCAAATTATTGCCCAGTTCCACTTCTTAGGAAAAACCACAGGTAGCTAGCATCATTTGTCAGAATGTATGATTGAGGAGGCAGTAGCTGTAATCTTTTCTGTAACCCATGACAATTCTGAATTTAAAAATTTTCTGTGAGATTTTAAACATTCTTAAAAATGTTGGATTTCAACCATTTGTTGTTGTTGTTGTTTTGGAGAGTCTGAGTTGACATGAAACTTTGAAGAAACTTCTCAAGAATTTGGAGACCGCAAAACAAAAATAAAATAATTCTAATTACCCATTTGTTTGCCAGCCAAGTTTACAATTGCTTCTGTGGGTAAATTAATCAGATAAAAAAACATAGACTATTAAATGTTATATATGTTTAAGAACCCTTATTATTTCCTGCTCTAAAAGGACTCTTCTACTAAGTATGAAATCTAAAATCATTAGGGAATGAAACAAGGCAAGAAAGTAGACATGGCTGGATCTTTATCCTTTGGTAATCTTATATGTAGGATATAAGAATTGCTTATAAGGAAAAGTCTTAGAAACCTTGCCTCATTGATCATAAGACCACTCAGAATATTTCCAATTCATTATATTCTTAGATCACTGCACAAATAAAATGTAATAGTAGCCATATTGGCAAATTACATATACATATGAAATTAGCTTTTCATGAAATTCTTTGTGAAAACTACACTGTTTTACTTTGAAGGTAGCTAAAATTATGTATAACTTTAGGATGACTAAATGAATAATATTAGGGTCAGATGAGTCTAAGAATATCATTTAAAAAGACTTTTAAGTGTGTAGAAGAAATCATTAACTAGCTGGCAGTTCATTTCTATTCTCAGACTCTACAAGAATAACTGGTGACCCTGCCATCATCTTCTAACAATCAGCCACCTATCCACTTGACCTTCTACACCTTTGCTCATATGCCAGGCTGAAATGATAGGAAGAACATCTGGGCATCTTGCCTACCCAAAGTCTCTAGGGCTCTTGTTTCTGCTCTGAGCTTAATCTTTATTTAACCTTTGTTTTAATGATGAAAGTCTGTCTCTCTGTCTTTGCTTCTCCGCCTACAGTACATTTTTGTTACTGGTTCCCAATTTAAACACTTAGGAGTCAGGAAGCATGACTTTGCCAATTTATGTGATTTTTTTTTGTCTGTTTGTTTGCTTTCTTCCTCAAATTCTAGTATAGCTAATATACTGACCTTAAATGTGAGATTATTGATTCTCCTTGTGCATTAGATACTCCCTTGGCCTAAATTTGGCACAATAGGAAGTTGCATTAACTTTTAATACATCAGTATGTCTCTTATAAAATCACACATCAAAAGTTGTGAATGTTTCAAATTTCAAAAAACAAAAAACAAAAAATGCCGTTGGCTTGTTTTGAGTTGCTAATGCACAGAAAGTTCTGACTCCCTGTTTTAGCTGAACCATCAGTTTACTTAATAACATATATTTTTAATAGCATGAAAGAGAAAAAAATCTCAGAGAAATAACTGAACTTTCCACCTAATGCAATCAGGAAAAGTAGAACAAACAAAACCCAAAGAAGGAAAGAAATCATAAAGAACAGACCAGAAATAAATAGGGACAAAGCAAGCAATGAAACTAAAAGCTGGGTCTTTGAAAAGATAAACAAAATTAATCAATCTTTAGCCATACTCAAAGAAAAAATGGTAAAGAGCTCAAATCAATAAAATTAGAAATGAAAAAGGAAAAGTTACAATTGACATCACAGAAATACAAAGGTTCATAAAAAAATAATTCAAATAACTATATAACAATAAAATGGACAACCTAGAAGAAATAGACAAATTCCTAGAAATGTACAAGTCTGAATCAGGAAGAATAGAAAATATGAACAGACCAATAACACTAATGAAATGGAAACTGTTTAAAAATCTTCCAACAGACAAAAGTTCAAAAACAGATGGTTTTACAGGCAAATTCTATCAAACATTTAGAAAAGAGTTAACACCTATCCTTCTGAAACTATTCCAAAAAATTGTGGAGAAAGGAACACTCCCAAACTCATTCTCTGAGGCCACCATGGCCTTGATACCAAAACCAGACAGAGATATTACAAAAATAGAAATACACAGACCAATATCACTGATGAACATAGATGCAAAAATCCTCAACGAAATAAGATCAAACCAAATCCAACAATATATTAAAAGGACCATACACCATGACCAAGTGGGATATCCCAGGGATGCAAGACTTTTCAATATCTGCAAATCATTCAGTGTGATATAACACATTAACAAATTGAAGAATAAAAACTATATGAGTATCTCAATAGATGCAGAAAAAGCTTTTCACAAAATTCAACACCCGTTTATGATAACAACTCTCCAGAAGGTGGGCATAGAGGGAGTGTGTATACGATGAACCCATAGCTAACATCATCCTCAGTGGTGGAAAGAAACCTGAAAGCATCTCCTTTGGGATCAGGAACAAGACAAGGATGTCAACTCTTGCCACTTTTATTCAACATTCAGAAGTCTTGGCCATGGCAATCAGAGAAGAAAAAGAAATAAAAGGCATCCAATCACAAAAGAAGTAAAACTGTCTGTGTGAAGATGACACGATATATAGAAAATCCTTAAGATGCTACCAGAAAACTACAAGAGTTCATCAATGAATTCAGTAAAGTGCAGAATACAAAATTAGTGAACACAAATTTCCTGCAATTCTATACACTAACAACAGATCAGTAAAATAAATTAAGGAAAAAAAATAGTTTACCATCAAATTAACATTACCATTATAAATTAGCAAATTGCCATTAATTTAGCATCAAAAAGAATAAAATGCCAAGGAACAAATATACCTAAGGAGGCAAAAGACCTATACTCTGAAAATTATAAGACAGTGCTATGATCAAAGATGACACAAACAGATGGAAAGATACATCATGCTCTTGCATTGGAAGAATCAACATTGTCAAAATGACTAGGCTACCCAAGTAAATCTACAGATTCAGTGCAATTCTTAGAAATTACCAACAGTGTTTCCCACAGAATTAGAATAAACAATTTTTTAGTTTGTATGGAAACACAAAACAGCCTGAATAGCCACAGCAGTCCTGACAAAGAAAAAAGAGGCTGGAGGCATCTGGCCCCCTGACTTCAAATTAAACTACAAAACTATAGTCATGAAAACAGATTGGTATTGGCACAAAAACAGGAAAACATATCAATAGAATAGGACAGAAAGTCCAGAGATAAACTCACACATCTATGGTAAATTAATCTACACATCTATGGTTAATTAATCTAATCCACTTTGCTGTATACTTGAAACTAACACAACATGGTAAATCAACTATCTCTTTCTCTCTTTAGTCACTAAGTCATGTTCGACTCTTGCGACCCTATGAACTCTAGCCTGCCACGCTCCTCTGTCCTTGGGATTCTCCAAGTAAGAATACTGGAGAGGGTTGGCATTTCCTTCTCCAGGGGATCATCCCAACCCAGCGATTGAACCTGGGTCTCCTAGGCTGCAGGCGGATTCTTTATTGACTGAACTACAAGGGAAGCTATTAAATTATATAGTACATAATATATAAATCAACTATACTCCAATATAAAATAGAAATCAAATGAAAAATAAAAGCATGAATGAGAGAAGCAAAGCCTTTTTGATGCGTGTACCATAAAGTTTAGGTAACTTGGCAACTTGTTTTTGTAGATACTGTTTTGTTAGGTATTCCTTAGTGAGAGGTGAATACATGCTGGGCTTTGCGGCTCATGTGGAGAAATTAAATGTCTATTAGTAAGCATTTAAAGAAACTAAAAATGATTATTTTTTTCCAAAGAAGAGGAAAAAAATCTAACAAAGTTTTAATAATTATATATAGTTATGGTTTTTTTTCTCGTTATGTTAACAGCCAGAACATCAGCTGGAGGAAATAAATAGCACTAGCGTATGTTTCCTTGGGCAGAGCTAGGACTTGATCAGCAATGATAAGATCCTCTGAGAAATAATTGTTTCACGCCAGATAACTCGCAAGTGTCAGGCTGCTTAGCACCCAGACATAAGAGCTATGACCTCTATTGATTAACGTCTGTTCACATTATCACCATCAGTTAAACAGCTATTTTCAAATTCATGCATATTAACAAAGTGAAATGAAACAGGTCTCTAACCTGAATTTCCATAACAATAATATAAACACACCAGCCATAATATAAAAGGGTTATTAGAACAAAAACACATGGGAAGGATGTGGTACCATTATGGAAGTGTCAACTGGGATGAAAATATGAGAAATATCAATCCAGTACACTTCTGTTAGGCTGTAAATTTGCCTCTGAATACATCTTTGATATACCTCATTTTCTTTCCATCTGCATTATTCTCCTTCTCAATCTCCCAGAACAGAACCACTAGCTTTAGCTATAGTTCATTATTTATTTAAGGCCTTCAAAGATCTATTTATCGTAACCCCCTTCCCTAAGGTTTGGATATTTTTATTATCAAAGTGATTTTTCCTTCATTAAGCTACTAATCCTGCAACACCACCTGTTCTATATCTTTCATGGTAAACAATCACATCAATCCAGTCCCTCAAAAATTGTTAGTAATTTAAATAAGTATAATATTTAATAGGAAATTAGGAGAGGGATAGAAAATTCTGATAGTTCATAGAGCTGTGGACTATTTGATTGCTGAAATGGATTTTCTGTGATCAGTGGGCTGACTTTGGTCTAGAGGGTTCTAATACTATATGTCCCAATCTGTATTTGAGATTTTTGTGCTTTTAATACCTGGAGTATGGATGGGAACTTCCTTTGGCCTTTCTGAAGTGTTACATGCATAAGGAATATAATAACTTGACTTTGGTTCACCAAGAACTGAAAACCAAATGTTCAACACCACCCTGAATCTTAGAAAACTCAGCACTGCATAACCTTAGAAGATAGATGTCACCTAAAGAAAAAAAGGGATAGGATCTAAAATTTTTTGCATTAAATTTTCAAATGTATGAAATTTAATTCTGTCAAATGAGAGACTTTGAAAGGCTTACCACCTGAAATTGCATTACTGGCATACTTACATTTTAAATTGAGATTTATATTCCCTCTCAATTGATAACATTTAGCAGATATCACTTTGTAATCACTATATTTCTCTTGCTTTTGAAAATTATATTGGTTTTGCCATATATCAACATGAATCCGCCACAGGTATACACGTGTTCCCCATCCTGAACCCTTCACCCTCCTCCCTCCCCATACCATCCCTCTGGGTCATCCCAGTGCACCAGCCCCAAGCATCCAGTATCGTGCATTGAATCTGGACTGGCGACTCATTTCATATATGATATTATACATGTTTCAATGCCATTCTCCCATATCATCCCACCCTCTCCCTCTCCCTCTCCCACAGAGTCCAAAAGACTGTTCTATACATCAGTATATGACAAAACCAATACAATATTGTAAAGTTAAAAAATAAAATAAATATTAAAAAATAAAATAAAATCAGCTTGAACATCAAAAAAAATGAAAATTAGAAAATTATATTGGATTCCTGATGTTAATTTTCACAATAAAATCCATTTTCAGATATAAGACAGCTTTTCATTTGTTTTTTTATTTACAAAATATTATTTTTCTGGATATTTACTACAGAAACATCAAACCAATTAGATTGATACTTTAAGGCTTCTGTGATATGTTTCAAAATCAATATCTAGGTACATACTTATTATAACCCTGACTGTTCATTTCCTTAAAGGCTAACTAACCACTTTCTAGCTCAGTTTTGGTTCATACTTTTTCTTTTATGGTGAATACATTTCTTTAACTTCCAAAAACATGTACTTCTTTTTATATTAAGGCACATGGATAACTTGATGCTGGCTAAAGTTATAAAAATATGCATTTATACATACAAACACATTTATATCTATTTCTATATCACTCTCTCTCTCCACAAGTTAAACTGATACTTCAAATTATAATCCAACTCTGAAGAATTTATTCTAGCCTTTTCTGTAAGTTTGTAACTCCTTTCTCTGAAAGTGAAAAACAGCTATCATCTCAATATATCTACTTATTTTTAGAAAATGTACAGTATTTGAAAACTTATAAAGTAATTTTAGAATTTCTAACATATACCTCTATGGAACACAAATTACAAACTAGAATTCAGTATTTGTGTACAGTAATTTTGTATTGTCTTTAGCCTTAGAGAATATAATAAAAATACTGGTTTTCCCATGTTCAGTTCAGTTCAGTTCAGTCACTCAGTCATGTCTGACTCTTTGAGACCCCATGAGTCACAGCATGCCAGGCTTCCCTGGAGTTCACTCAAACTCATGTTACTTTTCCTCAAATTGTTAGTTGGTGCTGTTCTTCCCCACCCTCTTCATTGTGACTACATGATTCATTTATTACTAGTCCACTTGCAATGCAGGAGACCCAGGTGGGATCCCTGTGTCTGGAAGATCCCCTGGAGAAGAGAATGGCAACCCAATCCAGTATTCTTACCTGGGAAATCCCATGGACAGAGGGGCCTGGTGGACTAGTCCATGGGGTCACAAAGAGTCAGACACAACTGAGAGACTAACATACCATACCACGTGGTGTGTGGATTCTATTATGGGTTGAATTGTGTCCTCTCCAATGGTATTTCCCTTCATACAGTAAAGCCCTGATCCCCACTGCCTCAACTATTTGGAGGCAGGCTCTTTAAAGAGGTGATTAAGAGATTTAGATACCCAGAGAGTCACCAGGGATGTGTATACACATAGAAAGGACCATATGAAGATGAAACAGGCAGGACAAATATCTCCTTGAGCAACAAAATGCAAAGAAACTATATGGGACTGTGCAGTTGGGCTAAATTCTGTACAAAATATGTAAAAAGACCAAAACACAACAACAACAACTACTTCCACTTCTGAAGAGCCAGGAGCAAAAGCAGGGCAGGGCACTGTGCATGCACAAGCACACCACTACCTAAGGAGTGGGAAAACCATCTAAGCCAGCCCTCCTGCCCAGTCTCTGGAATACTCCAACCCTCAACCCATAGAAGGAACCAGCTCCCCGCTTTAAGGAGTGAGCAAGGGAACCGTTACTTGTTCTCTCTCCTCTGCTGCACCAGTGGCCCTGTTAAAGCCCTGCCTGGATTTCTTGACTAGCCTCATCAACTGCTATTGATTGGGGAAGGCCAAGAACACTGGTCAATATCACTTCTATTAGTATCTCCTCCTCATAGATTAACAGTATTAACAGTATTCGTTTTCAGTTTATCCTACCCACGTTTCCTTCTCTCTCCTCTCCTCTCTGGCTTTCCTTCTTTCCCTTTTCCTTTCTTCCTTTTTCTTTCCCTTTTCCTCCCTCCCTCTCTCTGCCCTTTCTTCCTTTTTTCATTTCCTGCCCCCCCCTGCTTCCATCCCTCTCTGTTCCTTTCCAAAAAAGTTAAAGAGACACAAAACTATATATTTCCTTACCTCTTCCTCTTTCTTACAGAAAAGGAGCATATCATAGAATTTTTGCACATTATTATTGCCAAAGTCCTTTCCAAAAGGACAATTTTTTATTCCTACCAGCAAGGAGTCAGAGTGACTATTTCTCTAAATCAAGCATTTCTTATCTGCCAAAGCAGCAAAAATCAGAATTGAATTAAGTAAAGTATATATAAACACCTCCCTTCCTATCAAAGAAGCATCTTTATTATTATCATGGCCACATTGCCTACTGACTAGGCATTAAGTCAACTTAAACCCTCCCACTCTGACTTCAGTTATTTGAAGAAGGGATGAATGTCTAACTAAACATGTCTAGAAAAATGCTATATGAGTGATCACTGTTTTAGACAAGCAGCTATAATTGAGGAAAGCAGTCGGATTCTCTCTCAGGGAATTTTTACTCTTAAAAGCACAACAAAAAATCAGCTAGTTGGGAGCTGTGGAAATGGAGATGGAGCTAAAATATTAGTCAGAAATGTCATTTTTATTGTTTCTGATGGAGTACTTAGGGTCCAGTTGATCACCTAGAATTGCTGTTGGACTTTTAGAATTACTGCTGCAAACTGAACAAGCTTCTCTTTTGAAGAGACATGGCCAGCACTTTTTCTGTCTGTCTAACTTCTCTAAGTAATCTTAGAGACAACATGCTGTAAGTGAGATGACTGAAAATGGCTCTATTTCTTAATATAACTGAAAACCACAATCCATGGGGTTGCAAAGAATCAGACACAACTGGGTGACTGCATACACATGCACTGTTCCATCTCAGGGAAAAAACTCTCAGGTGCTTCATTCTGAGGGGGAAAAAAGTTTATGTTGGCAGAGTAAAAAGTACTTTGTCATTGTAAATGTTTTGAGAGAAGATAATAAGTTGTAAATTTTATGAGCCAAAATAAGAAAATGTAGTCTATAGTCCCAAACAATGTGCTTAGGGAACAGAAACATTCAAAAATTATAACTTATCCAATATCCTCTGTGTTTCTTATCAATTAGAAGTGTGTGTGTATTTTTCAATTTTAATATGTATGTATGTGGTAAGTCGCTTCGATTATGTCTGACTCTTTGCAATCCTCTGGACTGTAGCCTGCCAGGATCCTTTATCCATGGTTCTCCAGGCAAGAATGCTGGAGTGGGTTGCCATGTCCTCTTCCAGGGGATCTTCCCAAGACAGGGGTCAAACCCACGTCTCTTATGTCTCCTGCATTGGCAGCAGGGTTCTTTGCTACTAGCACAAACTGGGAAGCCCTGAAACACTCATAAATTCTCTCAAGCATCGACCAAGAGGAAGCATTTTGAGCAGAATTTGAGGAGTGAGTTTAAGGTCCAATCTGACTTTAGCCAAACTAAGTTAGCATGCAATTATTTAGTCTGATCCAATAGGTGATGATTTTAAAAGATAATGTTTTATGTTCCTAAGCAAGAACTCAAATCCAGCATTTATTAATACTTTGGTAATGAAGTTGGGAATTGGGAGTTGGTGATGGACAGGGAGGCCTGGCGTGCTGCAGTCCATGGGGTCGCAAAGAGTCAGACATGACTGAGTGATTGAACTGAACTGAATTGAATGAAAATAATATTTACTTCATATGATTTCTATGTACAATCATAGGAATAATATGTTTAAAACAGAACAATGTCAAGCATATAGTAAATATTAAATAATTAGTAAATGTTTAAACTGTAATTCATAGATGACATAAATGCTATAGGTAGTAAGTATTCTGATGTGTGCTAGATAACAATAGAGAGATTTAAAAAATTAAAAACTTCTCCAAGAGTGAACATTTCAGAAGTCTAGTGACTGATCCATTTTGTAGATAATTTGTATTGACTTACAGAAAGCTAGTCATTAGATAATAAGTCTGATTTGTATGTAAAATAATTGTATGTTTCTATACAAATTTGCCACCTATACTGTAGAGAGCAAGAGAACTCAAAGTTTATTTTGAAATAAAAGAATTAGCGCCTCAATTCTCTCACCTTTCAATATTCACATATACAGGGAAAGTGATTTGATCTTTAGAGTAGACTATATCTTATATATAAATATATATATACACACGGAGAGAGACATACACACATATATATATGTACAGTAACATCTCTTTAAGTTTTTTAAGCACAATTAAATTTCATACATAGATACACATTTACATGGGGTCCACATGAAAATTGTTTAAATGACATTGTACATTTTTTAAAAAATGCTATACTTAGGGCTTCCTTCATAGCTCAGTCAGTAAAGAATCCACCTGCAGTGCAAGAATCTGCCTGCAATGTAGGAGACCTGGGTTTGATTCCTGGGTCAGGAAGATCCCCTGAGAAGGAAATGGCAACCCACTCCAGTATTCTTGTCTGAGAAATCCCATGGACAGAGGAGCCTGGTGGGCTACAGCCCAGTGGGTCACAAGAGTCAGACATGACTTAGCAAGTAAACCACCACCATGCTTATCACTATGGTTTAGGCTTGACTGCTACCTAAAGGAGACACCAGCTGAGATACCTATCTTCAAATAAAAAACTGAAATTAAGAAATATAGATGTACTCTCTTGCACTGTGGTGGGAAAACATTCGTTTCTTTCCAGTGGTGTGGAACAAGAGCTGTGTACATCCAAATTTCACATTTAGCAACATTATTATGGTTGGCTTCAACCCAGCAACAAAATAATCTGACAGGGTCATTTAAAAAAAGGGCTTGGAGTGCATGGTATGACAGCAATTTGCTAAATTCAAATAATAGCATGATTATTGGTCTGAAAAAAAGTGCTAATAAGGTGTCCTGCTATCTGACTCTATGCCTTTTTTTCAGTGATCTGTGGTTGGATTCATCGTAAGCCTTATACAATGATGAACATCGTGGTACATTTATGAATAAAAAGTGACTAAAAAAGTCAAAACCAGACCCATTAAGCAAAGTGACTTTAGATGCTAAAGTGCTAAATCAAATGAAAGGATCTTATTTGAATTTAAAAAATAGCATTAAATGGACTGAAGCTGTCATATGAAAGAATGAGGAAAAGCACAAGAATATAATAGGCACTAATCCTTGCTTTTATAAAAATCAAGGGCACATTGTATCCATGTACGTTTTACTATGATGCTAACATAGAATACAAATTAAAAGTGACTTTAAAAGCTAAGTCCAATGATAATTATAAGAGAATAAGAAAATTAAAAAGTTTCAATTAAAGGAGTTAAAATGACAATCACATTTATTTTTCTAGTTCAATAAATACAATAATTTAATGGAAATGTCTAAAGAAGCCTTAATAGGGTTTTAATTGAATTTAAAACAAAAATGCCCATATCATAACTTTATACCTTATATTTTATATAAATCTCTTGAAATTTGCATAAAGTAGTAATTTATCTTACAGCTTTGACGTTATTTTTAAATGATGTTAATTTAATAGATGCTTTTAAGTATTAAATATGATTTAAATTGACTATGCCAAAGCCTCCGACTGTGTGTATCACATAAATTGTGGAAAATTCTGAAAGAGGTGGGCATACCAGACCACCCGACCTGCCTCTTGAGAAACCTGTATGCAGGTCAGGAAGCAACAGTTAGAAGTGGACATGGAACAACAGACTGGTTCCAAATAGGAAAAGGAGTACGTTAAGGCTGTACATTGTCACCCTGCTTATTTAACTTCTATGCAGAGTACATCATGAGAAACGCTGGGCTGGAGGAAGCACAAGCTGGAATCAAGATTGCTGGGAGAAACATCAATAACCTCAGATATGCAGATGACATTACCCTTCTGGCAGAAAGTGAAGAACTAAAGAGCCTCTTGATGAAAGTGAAAGAGGAGAGTGAAAAATTTGGCTTAAAGCTCAACATTCAGAAAACTAAGATCATGGCATCTGGTCCCACCACCTCATGGCAGATAGACGGGGAAACAATGGAAACAGTGACTGACTTTATTTTTTGGGGTCCAAAATCACTACAGATGGTGATTGCAGCCATGAAATTAAAAGACGCTTACTCCTTGGAAGGAAAGTTATGACCAACCTAGACAGCATATTAAAAAGCAGAGACATCACTTTGCCAACAAAGGTCCATCTAGTCAAGACTATGGTTTTTCCAGTGGTCATGTATGGATATGAGAGTTGGACTGTGAAGAAAGATGAGCACCAAAGAATTCATGCTTTTGAACTGTGGTATTGGAGAAGACTCTTGAGTGTCTCTTGGACTGCAAGGAGGTCCAACCAGTCCATCTTAAAGGAGATCAGTCCTGGGTGTTCATTGGAAGGACTGATGTTGAAGCTGAAACTCCAATATTTTGGCCACCTGATGCGAAGAGCTGACTCATTGGTAAAGACCCTGATGCTGGGAAAGATTGAGGGCGGGAGGAGAAGGGGACGACAGAGGATGAGATGGTTGTATTAGGGGAAGCACACTGATTGAAACCGCCCACCCTGGCCAGGCACCATAGTAACCATTTTCATGAGTTGTTTTAGGACAGGAGGTCCTGGTAAGAAACAGGGAACTAATAAGCCTCCACCAACCAGAAGAGTTTGAGAAAGGTCAAAAGGAGACACCACCTGTCTGACCACCTCCCAGAATCCTTCTCTCTGGCATCCATCTTGGCTGAACAAGGCTTGCACCACCAAGAAGGACTCTGAGTCAGAATGACTGGCTAAGGACAACCCAGAAACTAATCCCATCACCATAAAACTTGAGACTGCAAGTCATGTGACAGAGCAGTTCTCCTGGGTTCCCTTAACCTCCTGCTCTCTGCCGGGGTGCCCTTTCCCAATAAAATCTCTTGCTTTGTAAGCACATGTGTCTCCTCAGACAATTCATTTCCAAGTGTTAGACAAGAGCCCAGTTTCGGGCCCTAGAAGGGGTCCCCCTTCCTGCAACAGTTGGATGGCATCATCGACTCGATGGACATGGGTTTAGGTGGACTCTGGGAGTTGGTGATGGACGGGAGGCCTGGTGTGCTGCAGTTCTTGGGGTTGCAAAGAGTCGGACATGACTGAGCGACTGAACTGAACTGACTGATGATTTAAATTATTATTACAAAGGGAAATTTATATGAGGAGTAAAACTTAAAATGGATTTTAACATAGACCAGAAAGAATGAAATGAAAGGTTTTTATTAATGCGTTTTAAGTTTATAATATAGTACTTCTCTAAATACTTTAGTGTTTCAATCACAGAGAAAGACAGAGAATTGTTTTTTTTTTTTTTTTTTTTACTTTTTCAGTCTCCATAACTACACAAGTCAATTCTTTAGGATAAATCTCTTCATATTTATATGGTTCTGTTTCTCTGGAGAACTCTAATTAATAAAAATGTTTAAGTCTCTATTAAATTTTGGCCTTGGTGCATCTCTCTCTCTCTCTCTCTCTCTCTCTCTCTCTCTCTATATATATATATATATATGTATGTATTCAGTTGTGATAGGTAAGGGTTTTTTTTGTTGTTGTTTAGTTTGTGGGTTTATTTTTGTCAATCCAAGTACAGTAGGATACCTCAAATAAATGCATATCTTTAAGTATCTCCTCCAAACTCCTCCAGATATTTTAATGTATTGGTGTGAACTATATTTAGGCCTAAGATTAGATTCTTGCTATTTAAAATTTTAAATATTTTAGAATTTTAGGTTTAAAGAAAACAAAGTAAATATTTTTCATCAAACAAATACTGCAAGTTTGAATTATTTAAGCACTGAAGGGCTGTCAATTGAAGAGATCCTTTAAAATACAGATTTCTTATTGAAAGTCATGTACAGATAGGAGAAACATTTTCTTCTCTCTCAGAAGTCCTTGGAAGCCATGGTAACACCAGGAAATAGATACAGATAAGGATAAAATCACCCCAGGCATATTGACTAAACTTATGCAGAATATGGGAGTAGATTTGGTCCTGATAGCCTCATTATATTCCTTACTTGAAAGGTGTAAAGACTGAACAGTAGATTCTAGCTGTGATGCGCTGAAATAATAAAAGTTTTTCATTCTGAGTCTTAAGATTGAGTAAAGATAGTCTCTGAAAAGACAGCTATCATAAGTATCAAGGTAAGGACTAAATTGAAAGCTTGATATTTTTATTAAAAAAATACAGATTTATTTTCAACATATATGGATTGCTTTTCTTTAAAATAGGGAGTAGTAATATTTTCAAAAGCCAAAATGGCTGGAAGCCTGTTTTTCTGAAAATTACTGAAAACTAATGGAATCTCTTGGACAGCAAGAAGATCCACCATCCATCCTAAAGGAAATCAGTCCTTAATATTCATTGGAAAGACTGATGTTGAAGCTGAAACTCCAATACTTTGGCCATCTGATACGAAGAGCTGACTCATTTGAAAAGACCCTGATGCTGGGAAAGATTGAATGCAGGAGGAGAAGGGGACAACAGAGGATGAGATGGTTGGATGGCATCACCAACTGTATGGACATGAGTTTGAGTAAATTCCAGGAGCTGGTGAGTTGGGGGAGTTGGTGATGGACAGGGAAGCCTGGTGTGCTGCAGTTCATGGGATCGCAAAGTGTCGGACATGACAGAGTGACTCAACTGCACTGAAAGGAATCTTTTAAATGAGAACCTGGGACTAACTACGATGCTGAATTAAGTGATGAGACTACCAATACTTGCCTCACAGTCTAAACGCAGTTCTCAAAATAGAGCATGCATTAGAACATATGGAAGGCTTGAAAAACACAGACAACTGGGCTCAACCTCATAGCTTCTGATTTAACAGGTCTGAAATGGAGCCTGAGAATCTGCATTTCTAATAAGTCCCCAAGTGATGCTGATTCAGCTGCTCTGGAGAACACCCTTTAAGAAGCACTAGTCTATAGATCTCAGCCAACTCATTTCAGGGAATATTTAATGGGCAGAGCAAACATACTTAATTAAGTAAGATACTCGAACAAGATAAAAAAGGAAAGTAAAGACCTACATGCTATTCATGCTGCAGCCAACCATACATACATACATGCACAGACACAGACACACACACACACACACACACACACATGCACACAAACAATTTTAAGATTGAAAAGTCTTATCCAAGAAATGTGGGCCAATTATAGTGTTCATTAGGGAGGAAGGAGCTAAAATAGCCAACTCAAGATCCAATTATGTCCCAATTTTCAGGGCTGAGGGAAAAGGACAACTTCCAAAAAGAAAGAAAGCAGGTAATTCTGTCTAATCATCTTCAAACATGTTGACAACTGACTATCCTGGAAAATAAACCAATGATATTCGAATAAAGGGAAATCCATACTAAAGGAATTATGTTATAGAGGATCTCTAACTCAGGATTGCTTATAGTAACCAAATCCATCTTTTATGAATTTAGGAGACTGAATCCTTAGAAAATATAGTGCAAAATAAATGATCATCTAGATTATGATATGGAAATGTTTCATTAACTAAGTGCCCTTTTATTTTTTTATAAAAAGTGAAAGTGATCAAAGACCTCATTAGAGACATATCTATTACCCTGGGTCTCTAATGTGAAGGAAGGACTTCGAGAGAACCATAAATTGTCCCAAGTCCTTTCTTCCCATAATAAAAATGACTCATTAGGAAGCTTCACTAAAAATTTCAAAGACATGTCTGATGAAGAACATGTGTTGTGAAGCTTTAGAGTAAGATCTCTCTACTTTTGTGTTTTTGCTCTCTCACCAACAAGATAAATCACTCATCTTAGTGAGTTAAGAAGTGACAAAAGACAACCAAATTTTAAAATGAGAGAGGGTTGGAATAGACATTTCACCAAAGAAGCTTAGCCAATCAGCACAAGAAAAGATGCTCAACATCAAATGATTAGAGAAATGTTAATCAAAATGAGATATCATTTCACACCCAATTGATAGCTATAATAAAAATGCAGACAATAATCTTGATGAAGATGTGGAAAATCAGAAGTCTTATATATTACTAGAAGTGACCCAGCAATCCCACTTTAAAGTCAATGTGCTAAATACGAAAGTGAAAGTGTTACTCAGTTGTGTTTGACTCTTTGCGACCCATGAACTGTAGTCTGCCAAGCCCCTCTGTTCATGGGATTTTCCAGGCAAGAATACTGGAGTGGGTAGTCATTTCCATCTCCAGAGGATCTTCCTGACCCAGGGACTGAACTCAGATATCCTGCATTGCAGGCAGATTCTTTACCATCTGAGCCACCGGGTGCTAGGTATATACCAAATTAAAACATGTCCATGTAAAAACTTGTACGTAAATACTCATAGCAGCATGATTCACAATAAACAAGAGCTTAACAACCCAGTGCCCTTCAGCTAATGAATGGATTAAGGAAATGTGGATGCCTGTATATTATAGGTTGAATTGTATCTTTCAAAAGATATGTTGAAATCATAATCAAACTTGTCTGAGAATGTGAACTTTTTAAACAGAGCGTTTGCATATTTTATCAAGTAAAGATGAGGTCATCATGAGGCCCTAATATAATATTAGGGCCTAATAACTGGTGTCTTCGGAGAAGGCAATGGCACCCCACTCCAGTACTCTTGCCTGTAAAATCCCACGGACATAGGAGCCTGGTGGGCTGCAGTCCATGGGGTCGTGAAGAGTTGGACACGACTGAGTGACTTCCCTTTCACTTTTCACTTTCATGCATTGGAGAAGGAAATGGCAACCCACTCCAGTGTTCTTGCCTGGAGAATCCCAGGGATGGGGGAGCCTGGTGGGCTGCCTTCTATGGCGTCGCACAGAGTCGCACATGACTGAAGCAACTTAGCAGCAGCAGCAGCAGCAACTGGTGTCTTTATTAGAAAAGGGAAGTGCCCTCTAAAATCAGACACACAGGAAGAAGGCCATGTGATGACAGAGGCAGAGTTTGGCAGGATGGAAATACAAGCCAAGGGAAGTCAAGTACCTGCAGACACTTCCAGATGCAAAGAAAGATTCTACCCAGGGTTTTAGAGGGAGCATAGCTCTGCTAATACATTGATTTCATACACCTAGCCTCTAGAACTATGAGACAGTACATTTCTGTTCTTTTGATCAATCCAATCTATGGTATTTCATTACAGCAGTCTTAAGAAATTAATACACCATGCAGTAGGCTATATTCACCACAAAAAAGAAATAATGTGTTGATATACTACAACATAAATAATCCTTATAAAAAGTAGAATAAGTCAGACACAAGAGGATAAATAGTAAATGATTCTGCTTATATGAAATACCTATAAGAGACAAACCTGTAGGAACAAACAGTAGATAAGTGGTGGTCAGGAACTGGAGGAAAGGGGGAATGAGGAGTTACTTGTTAATAGAATGAGATTTATTGTGTGGGTGATGAAAATACTCAGTAATTAGACATTGGTGGTGGTTGTACACCTTCGTGAATATACTAAAAAGCCTTATGATTTACAATTTAAATATGAGAACTATGATGCCTGGTATGTGTGCTCAGTCATGCCCAACTCTTTGCAACCTCATGAACTGTGTCACCCACTAGGCTCCTCTCTCCATGGAATTTTCCTGGCAAGAATACTAGAGTGGGTTGCCATTTCCTTCTCCAGAGGAGTACTATGGTAGGTGAATTAAATCACACACACACACACACACACATAATAATAAGGAGTGAAGCAAAAAGCCTCAAATAGGATAACTCCTTATGGAAACCAAATATTTTCATTTGTTTATAATCCAAAGAATTTACACAGATCTCTTAATTATCTAAGGCTTCTGTGCAATATTTGGGCTCATTCTTGAGCCCAATGAAACATTTATTAATAAATCTGATTGGAACATCTCTCCCAGACTCCTTCTATACTATATATAACGCTCATTCTGTGGTAATCAAGCTCCTTTTGATGCTTGTATTAACTGAAATTTGGTTCACTTCTGTACTCTCTATAGCCATCTTATGAGGAACATGTTAATACTCATATGCTCAAGTTCTTGCATTAGAAATAAGGTTTTTATAATCATAGTTATTGTGACCACATCCATAGTATCACGCTTACTGTCTCATACAAATAATACCAGAAATTCTCCAATGAAGTTCTTCCTAGTCAATTCTCCATGATACTATCTTGTTATGGTCAATTACAGAGATTCTCCCAGCCAAAAAACACAAAAAATGAAACCTTATTAGAAAACTTTAGTCTTTTTAAAAATCAAAAAAAGAAAAACTGCAAAGAAAATGAAATAAAGTGATTTAGTCTTCTTGGATCCCACCTTAAATTCCTAAAAAAGAATGTGATTCTTTCTAGGTTTACAAAAAGAAATTTATTTCAGGAATCAGTTTTTTTCCTGGTTAAGATCTTTATCTCTTTATTTTTTATCTTTTCTCATATTAAAAACATGATGAAAGTTCCTGGAATGTGGCTCCAGTTTTAAGAACTCCAGCAATAAATCTCCAAAAAAGGATATGGACTTAGCAATTATCACTACTACCACCATAATCAAGATTGCTGGGAGAAATATCAGTAACCTCAGATATGCAGATGACACACCCTTATGGCAGAGAGTGAAGAGGAACTAAAAAGCCTCTTGATGAAAGTGAAAGTGGAGAGTGAAAAAGTTGGCTTAAAGCTCAACATTCAGAAAACGAAGATCATGGCATCTGGTCCCATCACTTCATGGGAAATAGATGGGAAAACAGTGGAAACAGTGTCAGACTTTATTTTGGGGGGCTCAAAAATCACTGCAGATGGTGATTGCAGCCATGAAATCAAAAGACACTTACTCCTTGGAAGGAAAGTTATGACCAACCTAGATAGCATATTCAAAAGCAGAGACATTACTTTGCCAACTAAGGTCCATCTAGTCAAGGCTATGGTCTTTCCTGTGGTCATGTATGGATGTGAGAGTTGGACTGTGAAGAAGGCTGAGCGCCAAAGAATTGATGCTTTTGAACTGTGGTGTTGGAGAAGACTCTCTCCATGGAGAAGTTCTCCTTGGACTGCAAGGAGATCCAGCCAGTCCATTCTGAAGGAGATCAGCCCTGGGATTTCTTTGGAAGGAATGATGCTAAAGCTGAAACTCCAGTACTTTGGCCACCTCATGTGAAGAGTTGACTCATTGGAAAAGACCCTGATGCTGGGAGGGATTGGGGGCAAGAGGAGAAGGGGACAACAGAGGATGAGATGGCTGGATGGCATCACTAACTTGATGGACGTGAGTCTGAGTGAACTCCAGGAGTTGGTGATGGACAGGGAGGCCTGGGGTGCTGTGATTCATGGGATCGCAAAGAGTCAGACACGACTGAGCTACTGCACTGAACTGAACTGAACCACCATAATACAAGCACACCTCAGAGATATTGCCAGTTCCTGACCACTGCAATAAAGCAAATGTCACATTTCAGTGAGTCACACAAGTTTTTTGGTTTCCTAGTGCATATAAGAGTTATGTTTACCCTGTTAAGTGTGTTGTATCATTATGTTAAAAATGTAAGATAATTAACGATATTTCCTTGCTGAAAATGCTAACCATCATCTGCCCCTCCAAGAAATAATAATCATTTTGTTGTTGTAACATTAAAGATGACTGATCACAGGTACCATTGCAAATGGTTTTTGAACTATTGTGAGAATTACCAAAATATGAGAGACAAGAGTGCAAATGGTGTTGGGAAAATGGAGCCAATAGACTATCTTGACCCAGATTGCCACAAACACAGTATCTCTGAAGTGCAGTAAAGTGAAACGCAATAAAACGAGGCATGCCTGTTTTTTTTTTTTTTTTTTAAATTAAATGGGAGACCTAGATGT
Source organism: Bos indicus (assembly GCF_029378745.1). Taxonomy (NCBI): domain Eukaryota; kingdom Metazoa; phylum Chordata; class Mammalia; order Artiodactyla; family Bovidae; genus Bos; species Bos indicus. The sequence goes on along the minus strand of NC_091780.1, from coordinate 52,486,401 downwards.
GGCTGAGCCTGAGATTTAAACATAGGTTAATATAATCCTGTGCTACATTTGACTAAATTATATGCCTCCTTGTATAACTTAATGAGCCGTATTTGAGTGTAAGAAACAGACTCTGTAAATTATATCAAATAAGGGGATACACTTTTTTTGGATAAACATGAAATCTCACAGATATGTCCGATTAACTTCATGAAAATTGAAGTGGAACTATGATTCTGGCAATTGAAGCTAGAAATTAATGCTGAATTCAAAGTAACTGTAGGGACATAGTCAGTGGTTCTTATTGCTTTGCTCTAGTGTTCTGCCCCTGGAGAAGGCAATGGCACCCCACTCCAATACTCTTGCCTGGAAAATCCCATGGACGGAGGAGCCTGGTAGGCTGCAGACCATGGGGTTGCAAAGAGTCAGACATGACTGAGCGACTTCACTTTCACTTTTCCCTTTCATGCATTGAAGAAGGACATGGAACCCCACTCCAGTGTTCTTGCCTGGAGAATCCCAGGGACGGGGGAGCCTGGTGGGCTGCCGTCTATGGGGTCGCACAAAGTCAGACACAACTGAAGCGACTTAGCAGCAGCAGCAGCAGCAGTGTTCTGCCCCAGATAGATCAGCAAGGTCCACATGGGCACTCCTAGCATCTGCTCATGTAGGACTTCAATTTACATACCATTCCTCATGGTCCCTAACACAGTATATATTGAACTTATGCACCATTATGTTTGGCTAATGCTTTTTCTACCTGGATCTTTTACAACACTTGAGAGAAAACAGTTCAAGTCCTATTTGATAAATAAAATCATATATACATATAGAATATGTGCCCTTGATCAGTTTTAAACTTGGGTCAGTTTTTAAAATGGGTCAATTTTAAACCCCTTGAACTAGTTCTCTCTGTTAAGTAGAGTACACTTTGGCTTGTGAGCGAGGAAACATCTATTGGAAGACAGTGTAAACATCATGGGTGCCCCGAGGGACACAGTTAGTACCCTCAATCTTGAATGCCCTGCCCCAACATTGTTTTCTCTATTATATATTCAGTGCAGTTCAGTTGCTCAGTTGTGTTGACTCTTTTTGACCCCATGGACTGCAGCATGCCAAACTTTCCTGTCCATCACTAACTCCTGGAGCTTTCTTAAACTCATGTCCATGGAGTCAGTGATGCCATCCAACCATCTCATCCTCTGTCGTCCCCTTCTCCTGCCCCCAATCCCTCCCAGCATCAGGGTCTTTTCCAATGAGTCAGTTCTTCCGTCAAGTGGCCAAGGTATTGGAGTTTAAGCTTCATCATCAGTCCTTCCAATGAATATTCAGGACTGATTTCCTTTATGAATGACTGGTTGGATCTCCTTGCAGTCCAAGGGACTCAAGAATCTTCTCCAACACCACAGTTCAAAAGCATCAATTCTCTGGTGCTCAGCTTTCTTTATGGTCCAACTCTCACATCCATACATGATTACTGGAAAAACCATAGCTTTGACTAGGTGGGCCATTTTTGGCAAAGTAATGTCTCTGCTTTTTAATATGCAGGCTAGTTTGGTCATAACTTTCCTTCCAAGGAGCAAGGGTCTTTTAATTTCATGGGTGCAATCACCATCTGCAGTGATTTTGGAGCCCAAGAAAATAAAGTCTGTCACTGTTTCCACTGTCTCCCCATCTATTTTCCATGAAGTAATGGGATCAGATACCGTGGCCTTCATCTTTTGAATGCTGAGTTTTAAGCCAAGTTTTTCACTCTCCTTTTTCCCTTTCATCAAGAGGCTCTTTAGTTTTTCTTCACTTTCTGCCCTAAGGGTGGTGTCATCTGCATATCTGAGGTTACTGATATTTCTCCCAGCAATCTTGATTCTAGCTTGTGCTTCATTCAGCCCGGCATTTCACCTAATGTACTCTGCATATAAGTTAAATAAGCAGGATGGCAATATACAGCCTTACATACTCCTTTCCCAGTTTTGAATCAGTCCATTGTTCCCTGTCTGGTCCTAACTGTTGCTTCTTGACCTGCATACAGATTTCTCAGGAGGCAGATAAGGTGGTCTGATGTTCCCATTTCTTTAAGAATTTTCCAGTTTGTTGTGATCCACACAGTCAAAGGCTTTGATGTATATATAGTTTCAAATATTTTGCAGCAAAAGTATTCAAATTCTCAAATGGGGTTTATCAAAACTCTCTCCCCGCCCCCTCAGTAGGAAAACCTCTGAGCCATATCATAAATTTTTTCTAGAGATGGTCTTTTAAGTTCTGTTATGGCAGTGGTTCCCAATCTGGTTAGATATTACCATAACCTGGAAAGATATTAAAATGCATTGATGTCTGGGCCCCACTGCAAACCTATTAAATTAGAATCTCCTGGGGTAGAACACAGATAATGATATATTTTGATGATGCAGATCTTTAAATTTTAAACACTGCAATCTCATAGTCCACAACTTCCAGGTAGTAACCATTCCTTTTCAAAACCTCTAATGACTCATTCCAGGGTTATATTTTCATCAGTGTCCAGCCAAACCACCACAAAGTGGCATATGTAAAGATGAGGAAGAAAAATAGCAAATTATACAGGTTCAGCTCCAATGTGCAAAGTGCTTGATCTCATCTCTTCTGTTCTTAGAACAAGATAAAGCTACACAAACTGAGAATCAGTGGTTTTTCTTGGACTCCAAGATTTCAGGACAGACAATTGCTTTAAAACCTGGAAAGACAAGTGCATCTGGAATGATAGAGCAAGGTAGGTCCAATCACCAGAAGCAGAAACTCCAGGATCAATATAATACTGGTAGAAACATTAAATGGCAGTTGTGATGAATTGCTAGAGACAGAGTATGGGATAGAGAGGGAGAGATTTCTGAGGGGAACAGTCTTAGATATTCCCAAAACTTTCATGAGCTTCCCTACAAGGAACCTGACCAGGTTCTCAATTTTAGGACCCAAGAAAATCCTCTGCTGTTCCAGAGACAGAGAAGAAGAGGAACTACTGTGAAGTGTAGACAAAGCATTCCCCATAAGACAAACCTAGTCTCTAGGAGAAAGGACTATGCCAGAGCTCAATTCTGGAAACACACTCTGGCTGAAGGAGAGAATTTATCCCTAGCCCAGCACTCTCCAGCCTTCCCCGTTTCACTGAAGGAGTGAAAAAGCATCATCAACAAGATACACAGCTTGAAGGAAATAATTGAGTACTTAGCAGTTGGGGCTTCCAAAGTGGTGCTAGTGGTTAAAAAAAAACAAAAACAAAAAAACGCCTGCCAGTGTAGGAGATGCGAGACACATGGGTTCAATCCCTGTATCAGGAAGATCCCTTGAAGAAGAGCATGGCAATCCACTCCAGTATTCTTGCCTAGAGAATCCCATGGACAGAGAAGCCTGGTAGGCTACAGTGCATGGTGTCATGAAGTGTCAGACATGACTAAAGGGATTTAGCACACACACATGCACATTGCAGCCAGGATAAGAATAGGGAACAGGAAAAAAAACTATACCACTGAAAGGCTTGCAAAAACAAAGAAACACTTACAAAAACAAGACCCCCAAAGTGAGGACAATTGGAACTACTTGTGCGGACAATGTGGTGTCCTAAATAGTAGTTTGCCAGGCAGCCATATGAAAGAATAGTGAGGCCTGTTTTACAAGTCAGTAGGATAATACAGTAAGAGACTTATGACAGATCAGTGGACATACATATATTTAATACAGTGACCCCAGCCAGTTGTTAACTTGGCTTTGTGGGGTTAACCGAGCCTGTACAGCTCTCTATATCTCACCAATCAGATAACTCAGTCCATCAATGTGAAGGAAAAGACTATTAAAACACCTAGATTGTTCACTCTAGTGCTATACGTTCTTGAGCCTGAAGCAAAGTCCCCTCGTTGAAAAATGAGGATGGATGTCAATGATGTTGGTGACTTCTAATAGGTTGTGCTCACATGCAATATTTAGAGTAGTCACCTTTGGGTTTTCCTTTTGTACAATGGGTAACTTTCTGGGGAGGAGGTAAATTTTTCTGTAAAGTGAACTGTGAAATATTTGAGCCATGGAGAACGGTTGATATATTGATCTCAGGGTGAACTAAACATGGGTTTTTATATGTTGGGTTGATGTTTTCCTGGCCATGTGTATGGGGACCATGCAAGTGTATGTCCTCACATATATTCATGCAAATATCACATTTTATTATGAACTAAAGACAAAACACCAGAGGATTCCCATGCCCAGTATGAGAAAGATACTAATACTCAGTTATAATTGATCCTACAAGACTCTTGATGAAATCCAAGGACTGTCTACCAACACCTCTATCTCCCTCTTACTATACATAGTCCGCATGAACTCACCTTTCCAAGGATCTGTCAGTATTGGCCACTGCCTTACAATAATGATAAAAGAATGCTTGTTATAATATAGAATATTCATTTATAGGTCTTAATCTTTATTTCTTTACAATCCTTTGCAAAAACTCCTCTCATATGGAAAGTGTTTTCATGATTGTACAACTGGGCTCCTGCCAGAATCCAATCATATGGCCCCAACTACAAGTTGGCTGAGAACTGTAGAAGTGCTCATGAATATTCAGTGGTTGTTAATTGTCTGCCACAGACCTCCAGGAGCTGAATCCTAATATGACTAGGTGTTTCCTAATTGAGTTCTCTCAGGAAACTAAATTTGTGATATTCTGCTTGCTCTCACTTTGCTAAAGCCCAACAGATGTAACCAACTCAGTGCACAATTCTTAAATTTTTAATCACTCTTAAATTATCCTATGATTTTAATGATACAATTACACAAAGTCTATTCCCAGATCTTTAATTGCTATGCATGTGTAGCATTGCAGAGATCAACAAATCCATATCTCTAGTCCATCCACTTCTGAGCTAGAAACCCCTACAGCTTGCCTATTGGATATCTCTAGCACAAGGTCTGAAAGAGGTTTCAAACTCAGCATGTCCAACAATAATTAAATCCTCTTGGTCTCAGACCTATTCGTTTTTTCTTTTTTTCCCTTATTAAAATGGTATTGACAATTTCCTCGTTGTTAAAGCCACAGATCTGAACATTATTGCTATTTCTTCAACATTTTTCTCTGCCTTTCTCCATTAAATTAGTTAGCAAGACTAGCTGATTTTATCTTATGCTTTCTTATTTCTGGCTCTGTTTCTCCATTCCCATGTCTCAGATCAATAGTGTCTCTTTCCTTGGTTGAATGATCTCCAGTCTAGTCCTCACTCTACAGTCAGAGTGACCTTAATCAAAGACAAATCATCATATCAGTTTCTTACTTAATGGGAGTCAGAGACTTCCATTACCCTTAAATGTGTTTCAAAATACTTAACGTTTACAGAGTGCTAAAAGGTCTGTGCTGTGTCTAACTCTCTGGCCTTATGTTTCATTATATTTCAGTTTCATATAACTCAGTCATTACTGACCTTCTATCCCTTCTCTCTTTCCTCGTTGACTTGAAATTCATAAATGTTTCTGTACCTGAATGATTCTGAATTCTTCTCCACATGTATTCTCAACCCTTGTCAAGTTAATCCCTAACTTTCCTTCAAGTCTCGTCTTAACTATTATTTTCCTAAGAAAGCATTACTTCATTCTTATATAAAAGTTAGATATTTTACCTCTGTAGTACTGCAGTTCTTCTATTACAGATCTGAAGCTTAGCTAATTAAAATTATCTACTCAAGTGAATGAAGTTTCATGTTGGTTCAGTGGTAAAGAACCCCTTTGCCAACACAGGATATGTGGGTTTGATCCCTCGGTTTGGAAGATCTCCTGGAGAAGGAAATGGCAATCCACTCCAGTATTCTTGCCTGGAAAATCCCATGGACAGAGGAGCCTGGCAGGCTACCGTCCTTGGGATCACAAAGAGTCAGACACAACTTAGCAATTAAACAACTGGAGTGGGTAGCCATTTCTTTCTCCAGGGGATCTTCCTGACCCAGGGGTTGAAGCCTGGTCTCCTGCATTGCAGGCAGATTCTTTACTGTCTGAGCTATCAGAGAAGCCCCAACAAAAACAACAACTCAAATGTAAAGGCTGTTCACCATATTCACTCTTCTTGACATTGAACATTATTTAATTTTAATCTAAATTTTAATTAGATTTAATATTTTATATTTGATTCAATTTTTTAAATTTAATTTTAACTTATTTTTGATACTATACATGCTCTAATCTGAAATCCCACACCATAATTTGTGAACACCTGTATTATGTTGAACAGTTCCTGAGTATAACCTATTGCACAACTTCTTTTACTTATATAAATCTGTAATAATTAGTAATAAACATTGTTGAAAAAAATGTACAAGTACTCATATTCACTGTTCAAAACTCTTGATCTAATTATTAGCATTTAAAAATTGCTATGCAAGACAAATAAAAATTAACATATATCATATAATCAATAACCCTGAAAAATACACTTTATATTATCAGTTGGTGATGGTGGTTTAGTCACTAAATTGTGTCTGACTTGTGACTATATGGAGTAGCTCACCAGGCTCCTCTGTCCATAGAATTTCCCAGGCAAGAAGCGTTTGCACAAATGAGAAAGCAAAACATAATATAAACCCCTATGTTTAAAACTGCCTTGCTGCATATGTATCAGTGGGGAAGATGTACCTACTCTTACTTCCTAGAATATAAATTAAAATATTTTATAATACAAATATGGTCTATGTTTTACCTAGTTAATCATTATAAATTTCATGAATATTTAGGCTACTATACATAGGTGCATTTCAGTAGTTGGTTTGATAATGTTTTTAAAAATATTTTAACATGAAAAATGATGGATATAACTTCTGAAATGTATAATGTTCATGGTGCTATTTAGCTTGAACATTGGGTCCTATTTATTAATATACCAATAATTTTGAGAGATGGCCTCAAAATTATTCAAAATTGAGAGATGGCCTTCAGTTCAGTTCAGTCACTCAGTTGTGTCCGACTCTTTGTGACCCCATGAATCACAGCACGCCAGGCCTCCCTGTCCATCACCAACTCCCGGAGTTCACTCAGACTCACATCCATCGAGTCAGTGATGCCATCCAGCCATCTCATCCTCTGTCATCCCCTTCTTCTCCTGCCCACAATCCCTCCCAGCATCAGGGTCTTTTCCAATGAGTCAACTCTTCGCATGAGGTGGCCAAAGTACTGGAGTTTCAGCTTTAGCATCATTCCTTCCAAAGAAATCCCAGGGCTGAGCTCCTTCAGAATGGACTGGTTGGATCTCCTTGCAGTCCAAGGGACTCTCAAGAGTCTTCTCCAACACCACAGTTCAAAAGCATCAACTCTTTGGTGCTCAGCCTTCACAGTCCAACTCTCAGAGATGGCCTTAGCTAAATGTTTATCTGAAAGAAATTGAAATCAAACAAATCTCATATATTGAAAAACCTCACACACATACAAAGCTTCCAGTCTTTAAGATTTCACACTTACAGAGTTGTTTCTCAAGGATTGCTTTATGAAGTGATACCTGTAGAGTTTACTAAAATATTTTTTTAAAACAAATAGTTAGCAGACAACCACTGTGACATGAGTGGACACTGTAGCAAGGAGAGTCACAGGAGGTGGCTGGAGTAGAACACCAGTGGAGCGATGGCATAAGTCCAGTGGAAGCTTTATCTCCTTGATAGATTGATGCTTTCTCTGACTGGCTTGTGGCCCATAGTGTGGACACCTGGGAGCCAATAAAAGTTTCACTTGGGATCACTAAAAGTTACTTTATAGAAATGGAAGCTCAGCATTCTAGAGCAGACATGTTCAACTTAATTCTGAAGAATCATTATTGTTGTCAACTGATAAGAGTTCAAAGTTGGAACCCTTGAAAAGACAGAAGCAAAAGGAAATAGGAAGAGTTAGGAGATAAAGTTATTATTTCTAAAGGAAGATTGATGAGTTAGGTATTTATCTTGTGACTTACTAAAAATGTTAACTGTAGACTTGAATGTTGGGATGGAAACAGGCATACTAATAGGCTTAGTGAAGCCTGGATGGCTGGTGCTCCTTAATTTCCAAATAAGATGGGTTTGATCCTGCTATCTGTCCTCTTTGAAACAAAGTGCTTTCTCATTCTTTGCCAAGAGCTTTCTTTTGATTGCTATTTTCTATTTATAACTGGCTGTGATTTTCAGCTTTTGATGTTTTCCCATACTCCTGCTATTTGCAGTGGTCTACGATTCATGGGGTTGCAAAGAGTCGGACAAGACTGAGCGACTGATCTGATCTGATCTGAATGCTGATCCAACTCAAGAGCATGAAATCTATTTGTTTTCTGTCACCTATGCCACAAACAATACTAGATAAAAATAATTATTGGCTGGAGATTTAAGTATAACTAAGCATAGGAGATGCTATATTATAGCATATTATCAAATATAGTTTTCAGATGGACCCCAAACTTCCAACTCTTAAGAAAGGTCTTCAGCCCCACCCATCAACCAAAGTGCCAGCCTCCGACCATATTGTTCTGCCTTCTCTCCTCTTCCTGCATAACACTATCTTTTCTTATTTTTTATCTATTACATTCCTAGATCCCTGTTCCTTTTTAGAAGAAACCTTAGCTAAACAGTTTACAGTCTCCTCATATCTCATGTTCATGAACCCTCCTCTAGAATTGATAGACAAAAAATACTTCCCTAAACAAAAGGAGTTACATAATGAAATTAAACTTTGATGTGAGATTTTACTCCAGGTAAACTAACTCTTGATTGCCGGGAGAAATATCAACAACCTCAGATATGCAGATGTTACCACTTTAAAGGCAGAAAGCGAAGAGGGACTAAAAAGCCTCTTGATTAAAGTGAAAGAGGAGTGTGAAAAAGCTGGCTTAAAACTCAACATTCCTAAAACAATGATCATGACATTCAGTCCCATCATTTCATGGCATACAAATGGGAAAAATGTGGAAACACTGTCAGATTTCATTTACTTGGGCTCCAAAATCAATGTGGATGGTGACTGCAGCCACAAAATTAAAAGACACTTGCTTTTTGAAAGAATAGCTATGACAAACCTAGACAGCATATTTAAAAGCAGAGATATCAGTTTGCTGACAAAGATCTGTAAAGTTAAACCTATGATTTTTCCAGTAATCATATATGGATGTGAGAAGGCTGAGTGCCAGATAATTGATACTTTCTAACTGTGGTGCTACAGAAAACTCTCGAGGGTCCCTTGGACAGCAAGGAGATCAAACCAGTCAATCCTAAAGGAAATCAACCCTGAATATTCATTGGAAGGACTAATACTGAAGTTGAAGCTCCTATACTTCAGCCACCTGATGCAAAGAGCCGACTCTTTGGAAAAGACCCTGATGCTGGGAAAGATTGAGGGTAGAAGAGGGTGACAGAGGAAGAGATGGTTGGATGGCATCACTGACTTAACGGACAAGATTTTAAGCAAACTCAGGGAGATACTGAAGGACAGGGAAGACTGGCATGCTGCAGTTCATGGGGTCTCAAAGAGTCGGATATGACTTAGCGACTGAAAACAACAATAACAGAACTATCTGTCTAGTAGACACCCTTCTTAACTCAGCTTTCCAACTGTAAGTAAATTAATTACAAGAGATTTTTCTCAACTCTGTTCTTTTCTGTTCCACCAGTATTTATCACAATGCTTGGCACAAAGGTGATGCTTTAAAAGTGTTTGGAAAATGAATGATTAACTGGTTAATAAGAAAGGCATTAATGCATACCCTTTAGGATATCACATTAATTCATTTGCATAAAGGACTACTGTTCACAGAAGTTGCAGTCCTTCCAGGAATCAGAGAAAACAAGAATAGCTATTTTGCTAATGCTACATATTAACTGTGTATCAATTGTATCTTTGTAATGAAAACTTTTGTAATGGGAACAGTAAATTCACTGAGTACAGAAATCCAATTCAGTTTCGTGCTGATTATTTACTACTTCATGCCAACAATAACATATAGACACTAATACAAAAGAAATGCAGGACTTTATTTTCTAAGGTTCAGTTCAGTTCAGTTCAGTTCAGTCACTCAATTGTGTCCGACTCTTTGCAACCCCATGAATCGCAGCATGTCAGGCCTCCCTGTCCATCACCATCTCCCGGAGTTCACTCAAACTCACATCCATCGAGTGAGTGATGCCATCCAGCCATCTCATCCTCTGTCGTCCCCTTTTCCTCCTGCCCCCAATCCCTCTCAGCATCAGAGTCTTTTCCAATGAGTCAACTCTTCACATGAGGTGGCCAAAGTACTGGAGTTTCAGCTTTAGCATCATTCCTTCCAAAGAACACCCAGGGCTGATCTCCTTTAGAATGGACTGGTTGGATCTCCTTGCAGTCCAAGGGACTCTCAAGAGTCTTCTCCAACACCACAGTTCAAAAGCATCAATTCTTCAGTGCTCTTTCGAAGTTTACATAACAACTGGTTCAAGATAATAATACTTTAGAAGTTAAGTTTTTCAGTCGTGTATGACTCTCTGCAATCGCATGGACTGTAGCTTACCAGGCTTCTCCATTCATGGAATTTTCCAGGCAAGAGTACTAGAGTGGGTTGCCATTTCCTTCTCCAGGGGGATGTTCCCAACTGGTGGATCAAACCCGGGTCTCCCACATTGCAGGCAGGGGCTATACCCACTGAACCATCAGGGAAGCCCAATAATGTTTTAGGAAAAACATTAAAGTAGATAGGGCTTCCTCAGTGGTGGTAGTGGTAAAGAACGGGCCTGCAATTGCAGGCGATGCAAAAGACACAGGTTCAAATCCTAGTTCAGGAAGATCCCCTGCAGGAGAAAATGGTAAACCACTCCAGTAGTCTTGCCTGGAAAATCCCATGGAAGGAGGAGCCTGGTGGGCTACAGTCCACACGGTTGCAAAGAGTCAGACATGACTGAAACATTCAGTTCAGTTCAGTGCAGTTGCTCAGTTGTGTCTGACTCTTTGCAACCCCATGAATTGCAGCACCCCAGGCCTCCCTGTCCATCACCAACTCCTGGAGTTCACTCAAACTCATGTCCATCGAGTTGGTGATGCCATCCAGCTATCTCATCCTCTGTCGTCCCCTTCTCCTCCTGCCCCCAATCCCTCCCAGCATCAGAGTCTTTTCCAATGAGTCAATTCTTCGCATGAGGTGGCCAAAGTACTGGAATTTCAGCTTTAGCATCATTCCTTCCAAAGAACACCCAGGACTGATCTCCTTTAGAATGGACTGGTTGGATCTCCTTGCAGTCCAAGGGACTCTCCAGAGTCCTCTCCAACAACACAGTTCAAAAGCATCAATTCTTCGGCGCTCAGCCTTCTTCACAGTCCAACTCTCAGGTCCGTACATGAGCACTGGAAAAACCATAGCCTTGACTAGACGGACCTTTGTTGGCAAAGTAACGTCTCTGCTTTTAAATATGCTATCTAGGTTGGTCATAACTTTCCTTCCAAGGTGTAAGCATCTTTTAATTTCATGGCCGCAATCACCATTTGCAGTGATTTTGGAGCCCCCAAAAATAAAGTCTGACACTGATGACCTTTAGGAGGAAGAAATTTTCAGAAAGTCAAAAGAACTACTGAAACACCAATGGTTTCTCTCTGGATTATAACAGTTCAAGTACAAGGCATGTAATTAATTAGTTAAAAGATACCAAGAATTAAATCCAAAATCAAAGAAATTTACTCTCAGAAGCCAGCCTTTACATACTGCCTAGTAACAACTATTTCAATGGTATTTAATAAATATTTAGTTGAGCATTTATTAAATAAATGTTTAATAAATAAACCTAATAGCTTAGGTTTCTATACTTTTAATGTATACAAGAGTGTAGTTAACTTTTTTTACTTAAGTTTTTACAAAGTATATGACCATTTGTGTGTTCTGATGGCAACAGGTACACTTTGAATGTTCATGTGATAATGTCTCAATGTATAGGGAATACATGCTACACACTTCAAAAACCTTTTTCTTACAATAATCATTCCCTTCTCTGGATGCCTGTAGTGATTATTGCTTTCAGCATTATTTTAATTCTTTCTGTATCTGATTTTAACTATTCAAGTTTATAAATTACCTATCCTACACCTCCAAAGAAGTAAATAAAACATTTAAATCATTGAAGAACTGTTTATTCCTATATATTTTATGCAAAATATACCCTCATCAAGATAGCTCACTAAATACATTGCAAAAAGTATGTAATCTCTAAATATGTTTACCTACATAATTGAAATCCATACCTTAGAACTGGTTAATTGGAAAAGACCCTGATGCTGGGAAAGACTGAAAGTGGGAGGAAAGGGGACAACAGAGGATGAGATGGTTGGATGGCATCACCAACTCGATGGGCATGAGTTTGAGCAAACTCCAAGGGTTGCCGATGGACAGGGAAGCCTGGTGTGCTGCAGTCCGTGGAGTTGCAAAGAGTCAGACATGACTGAGAGATTGAACTGAACTGATGAAATATTAAATCACTATTTTACATTGAATAGAAAAAAAGACATTTCATCTTCATGATTCTAAAATTATTTCATTAAGACAAATAATATTTAATCCCTATATATACCAGGCTCTTTTTTATTAAATGTACATATACTTTTGCTTCCCAGATGGCACCATAGTAAAGAATCTGCCTGCCAAGGCAAGAGATGTGGGTTTGATCCCTGGGTTGAAAGATCCTATGGAGTACGAAATGGCTACCTGCTCCAGTACTCTTACCTGGAAAATTCCATGGAGAGAGGAGCCTGATGGGCCACTGTCTATGGGTCACAAAGAGTTAGACACAACTGGGCACACATATACACACACGTGTACTACTGAATTAGTTAAACGCTATCTCTGGTATTTATTATTGTATTTAGCTACTTGTATCTCTATGAGCACTTTAGTTTCTATGCTTCAAATCAAAAGCCAGTTAACTTCCATGTCCTAAATGATTTCTTAACACTAGAACCCTCCTCTTTTCCCACCACTGGCCTTTTTATGCTATAAGACAGCAGGATCTAAGACTAAACATTTTGTATAGACACCTATGACCTGCTCTCTGTAGAGAGAATAGCTTCTTAAATAGAACAGCATCTGTGTTGTTTTAATTTGAAACAGCTCATTCATAGCAAATTTGTAATTATTTACTTAAACTTCAAATAATTTAAAGTTTTTATCTACTTTAATTCCCTTTAGCCCATTGAGGATTGGGTAGAAAGGGAACTAATTACTTTATATAGTTTATACAAACATAAACAATGAATTTTGATTTCCTTTAATGTTCCAAGAGAGAATATTAAAAGCACATACTTAAGACAGGTGAAAATATCCCATCAGATATCTCTACAGATTGATATTATTCATCTTTTCAAACTCTTCCATTGTCTTCCTTTTTAAATGATTTTGAGAAAGCACATATAAATAGTCAAACAAAAACCATATGGATATAAGCAGTTCTTTAATTCTGATATTACTCATTTTTCCCCCTTATGTTTTTAACTCCTTGAGAGAAGTGATCATATTCTAGATACTCTCAACCAACTAAATCTATTTACTTCTTTTATTAAAAAACTATTTTTCTTTTGTCAAGAACACTGTGATATCCTTGTTGTGGATGCAATAAATGACTTTCAAAACTTTTTTGATCTGGTATTTCTGGAGTGGTATATATGATGCTTCTTTTTGGATCTTTTTCTTTCTTTCTACGACATCAGCATTTTTAACCCATTGGCTCTCCTCGCATTCCTACTCTGTTTTTTTTTTTTTTTTTTCCTTTCCTGTAGGGATAAATGCTTGTACTTAGTAATAAATTTTGTTGCAAATATGTATATCGGGTTCATAAAATTCTCTATCCTTTTGAAAGCTGTTAATTTCAGGATTTTGCTCATGGTACCAGTTATTTTCTACTTTTTAAAAAATTCTTTTTCTCTGTTCTCAAACTCTTGTCCTCTTCTCTCCTTTTTCTTCTCTTGGTGCTTCTTTTTAGTATTCTCTCTCATATACATCCCAGGAAATCTCATTCACTTCAGTGACTTCAACTACCAACTATATTTTGAATATTCCTAGAACATCATTGATATCTGAATTATATCTTGACCTCTATATCACCTGCTATGTACCTTGAAATTAATCAGATCAAATGAAGACTTCAAAACTCTTCAACTGTAGTCTACATTTTCTGTTTCAGAGTATGAAATCAACATCATCTATGTGACCAAACCCAGAGGATGAGGAATCACCTGAATCCCCTACTCTCTAACTACTGTGTTCTTATGGCCTTGTAAGTCATCCCTCAATTTTAACTCCCCAGTTCTCCCATTTCTTCATCACTGTAGGACCTTCTTTAATGCAGATACATAAATAAATGATGGACTTAGTCCATGGAATTCAGAGAGCCTGATGTTTCAGAGAGCCAATAGAATAATCCATAATAGCAAATTTATATCTTTAGCCATGTATGGGCTGTGAGTACTCAGGAAAATGTATTTCTTAAAGTGTTATGGGACTTCCCTGGTGACTCAGATGGTAAAGAATCTGCCTGCAATGTGGAGACCCAGGTTCAATCCCTGGGGGTCAAGAAGATCACCTGGAGAAGGGAATGGGTACCCACTCCAGTTTTCTTTCCTGGAGAATACCATGGACACAGGAGCCTAGCGGGCTACAGTCCACGGGGGTCCCAGAGTTGGACATGACTGAGCAACTAACACTAAAGTGTTATACAAATCAAAACCTAGGATAGCAAATAAACTTGTAGCCAAAAACAAAAATTATGTAAATAAGTTGAGACAAAAAATGAGACCAAACCCAAATTGGGTAAGACCAGGAATATACAGAAATAAAGAGTATTAGAATAGATAAGAGTTAATGGGTCTAAAGAGGAAATCATATAAAGTTTTTTAATGAGCAAACTAAAACTCTGCATACTGGAGACTATTTTAAAGATAGCAGATTAAAATGGACACCTATGAATAGAAAGAATATTAATCTATATCTGTTTAATTTCCTTCTTGGATTTTTGTGACGTTTCTTAATGGTATCCTTTCCCTACTGCATTTCTTATTACTCCAAGAGTAATAGATGTAAAAGACAAATTTTTAATTCTGTCATTTTTATTTCAACATCCATTATATAGTGCTCTTCTTCACTTAGAATAAGTAACATTTTTCATATCTTAGAGTATCCTTCATGATCTGAAAGTTATAGACCACTTTAATTAATCTCTTACCACATTTTCCACTTGAAAGTCAACCCTAATTATATTAAAATAATTTCACTTCCCAATACTGTCATGCTCATTCAAGTTACATTTCTTAGTATGTATTTGTGTTTGGTACCTTTGTCTAGAAAGTTTGCATGTAGAATTCCTTCAAATCATAGCTTATTTTTTAAGGAAGAGCTTCCATTTTTTCTACCCAAATTACCCAATGCTATTATTTTCTTGAAATACTTATCTGACTACATTACATTTTCCCCTATATATCAAATTCATTTTTCTCCCAAACATCAAAGGACTTTTCTCCATATACAGGACCTAAAAAAGGGTAAGTACTTGGTAGCTGTTTATTTTACTTCAACTATAAATAGAATTTTAAGAAATTTTGATGAGGCATAATAAAATACTGATAATGTAAATTAGATAATTGAAATAAATTATAGCTTGCTTGCCTTGCTGTATATACAGACAGCAGTACATATAATCAGGGCTATGCATTCTCCCTTTCCCAAACTCTGGAATCTTGAGAAAGAACTAAAGTTTAGTTGTAACTTGACATTCAGGTTAAATAAATCAGTAACATTATATATAACTCAAAATTAGCCTTAAATAGGTTTAAAACTCAATTTTAAAAAAATTAAAAATTACCATACTATATATCTATAGGAAATGCTATATTCTTCCTGTTGTCATTATTATCTGGCTTCTAACTTACTAAAGTTGTCAATTGTCACTCTATCACTGGCATACAGGAAATCATTTTTCTTTTTCTAGTAGCATTTATAATTTTTCTTTTTAGCAATTTTCAATTTTCTAAATATGTATAGACTGCTTTTAAATTATGTACTGGTATTCATCAGTGAATTTTCAGTCATTGTTTTTTGAGTATACTCTGTTACATTCTTCTTTATCATATATGGCCTATCTGCATCTATATATATCATCTATCTATCCATCTATCCATCCATAGTCGACCTTCTCACTCTAAAACCTCTTACTCCATTGTGTGTTTCTTAACATTTTACAGTTGCCCCTCAGTTTCCACAGGGATTGTTTCCATGACCCTACAGATAACAAAATTCACAGATGCTCTAGTCCCTTGTATAAAATGGTGTAGGTCCTTATTTGTTATCTATAAGTTGTTGGCCCTGCAGGGACTCTATATTGAAAATGCTGAACCTTTGGATAGGGATGCAAAGGATAGATGGTCTTCCTTATTTCTTTATATCTTTGTATGTATTACGGATACTTCATATTTGTATATTTCCCCCCAATATGAGAGTCAGACACAACTTAGTGACTGAACAACAACATGAGAGCAGGTTTTAGTTTCACAATTTAAAATTTTCTTGAGAGTTGCTTTTACACCTTTATAAATCTACTTATGCTTTCTCACTCACATTTTCATCTCCACTTTTATTTGTTCATACTTATTTTATACCCAAATTTAATGATCTGGCTGTCAGTTGAAGCTGCTGATTCATCTCGTTATTTCTGCATTCCTTCCTTCTTTCCTTCCTTCTTCTCTTCCTCTCTCCTCCTCCTCTATCTTCCCTTCCTTCCTTGCTTCCTTCTCTCCTGCCTCCCCTACCTTCCTCCCTTTCCTCCCTCTCTTCCTTTTTCTGTACCTTCCTTAGGAGGATGAGATTAATATATACTATTACTATATATACACTAATAAAACTCCAGTACTTTGGCCACCTCATGTGAAGAGTTGACTCATTGGAAAAGAGTCTGATGCTGGGAGGGATTGGGGCAGGAGGAGAAGGGGACGACAGAGGATGAGATGGCTGGATGGCATCACCAACTCAATGGACGTGAGTCTGAGTGAACTCCAGGAGCTGGTGATGGACAGGGAGGCCTGGCATGCTGTGATCATGGGGTCACAAAGAGTTAGACACGACTGAGCAACTGAACTGAACTGAACTGATATATAAAATAGATAACAAAAGGACCTACTATTAAGGACAGGGAACTATATTCAATATTTTGTAATAAGCTATAAGGAAAAGAATCTGAAATATATGTGTGTGTGTGTGTGTGTGTGTGTATATATATATATATATATATATATGATTGTGCTGTACTTCTGAAAATACATGCCATTGGAAACCAACTCTACTTCAGTTAAAATATTAATAAATTTTCAAAAAATGAGCTCCACAGTTTTAGATTCTATGTATAAGTGAGATCACACATGAGCTCATTTGTCTCTCTCTGACTTATTTCACGTACCATACTGCCCTCACAGTCCATCCATGTTGTTACAAATAGCAAGAGTTTCTACTTTTTAGGATTAAATAATATTCCATTTTATATTTTGTTATATAATATATATATATATTCTAAATTATATCAAAGTTTTTTGTCCATTTATATGTAAATGGATACCTAGGTAGTGAATTATATGGCAGTGAACAGAGGGATGCATTATCTCTTCAAGACAATGATGTTTTTTTTTCCCCTTTGGAAATATACCCAGAAGTAAATTATTGGATTATATGCTAGTTTTCTTTTAATTTTTGAGGGAACTCCATGCTGTTTTCCAGAAGCAGAAGATTTGCCAGTTTACACTCCTAGCAACAGTACACCAGGGTTCCCTTTTCTCCACTTTCTTACAATTGTTATCTTTTATCTTTTTGGTGGTAGCCATTCTAAAAGCATGAAATAATATATCACTGTGGTTTGAATTTACATTTCTCTGAGAATTTACTGATGTTGGGTACATTTTCATTTACTTATCGGTCTTTGTATGACTTCTCTGGAGAAATATCTAGTCATCTATCAAAAAATTATTTCTTGTTAATGAGTCTTTTGAGTTCTTTATATATTTAGGACATCAATCCCTTTTTAGATATATGGTTTACAAATACATTCTCCCATTCTGTAGATCACCTTTTAATTTTGTTGATTGTGTCTTTTGCTGTGCATAAACTTTTTAATTCAACCAATTCCTTCCTTATAAATTTTTGCTTTTGTTGCTTGGGTTTTGGTTTCATATACAAAAAGTCACTTTCAGGACTGATATCAGAGAACTTCTTTCCAAATGTTTTCTCCTAGGAGTTTATGGCTTCAGGTCTTACAATTAAGTCTTTAATTTGTTTCAAGTTAATTTTTGTGAATGGTGTAAGACAGGGATCCAGTTTCATTTTATTACATGTTCAGTTCAGTTCAGTTCAGTTCAGTCACTCAGTCGTGTCCAACTGTTTGCGACCCCATGAACCGCAGCACGCCAGGCCTCCCTGTCCATCACCAACTCCCGGAGTTCACTCAGACTCATGTGCATTGAGTCGGTGATGCCATCCAACCATTTCATCCTCTGTCATCCCTTTCTCCTCCTCGCTTCAATCTTTCCCAGCTTGCGTCTTTCAAACAAGTCAGCTCTTCGCATCAGGTGGCCAAAGTATTGGAGTTTCAGCTTCAACATCAGTCCTTCCAATGAACATTCAGGACCGATTTCCTTTAGGATGGACTGGTTGGATCTCCTTGCAGTCCAAGGGACTCTCAAGAGTCTTCTCCAACACCACAGTTCAAAAGCATCAATTCTTCAGTGCTCAGCTTTCTTTATACTCCAACTCTCACATCCTACATAACTACTAGAAAAACCATAGCCTTGACTAGACAGACCTTTGTTGGCAAAGTAATGTCTCTGCTTTTGAATATACTGTCTAGGTTGGTCATAACTTTTCTTCCAAGGAGTAAGCGTCTTTTTATTTCATGGCTGCCATCACCATCATCAGTGATTTTGGAGCCCAGAAAAAATAAAGTCTGCCACTGTTTCTCCATCTATTTGCCATGAAGTGATGGGACCAGATACCATGATCTTAATTTTCTGAATATTGAGCTTTAAGCCAACTTTTTCATTCTTCTCTTTCATCACTTTCATCAAGAGGCTCTTTAGTTCCTCTTCACTTTCTGCCATAAGGGTGGTGTCATCTGCATATCTGAGGTTATTTATATTTCTCCCAGCAGTCTTGATTCCAGCTTGTGCTTCATCCAGCCCATGTATCTCATGATGTGCTCTGCATATAAGTTAACTAAGCACAGTGACAATATACAGCCTTGACGTACTCCTTTTCCTATTTGGAACCAGTCTGCTATTATATGTAGAAATCGTTTAATCATCATTCATAGATGAACTGTATGTCTCCAATGAGAAATTTTGGTGCTTTGTCAAGTACTGTTGTTTTTCATTTAGTCACTAAATTGTGTCCAACCCCATGGACTCTTCTGTCTATGGGATTTCCTGGGCAAGAATACTGGAGTGGGTTGCCATTTCCTTCTCCATAGGATCTTACCTACCCAGGGATCGAAACTGCATCTCCTTCATTGCCTGGCAGACTCTTTATCACTGATCCTCTAGGGAAGCCTAGTTAAATATTAGTTGAATATATGTGCATTGATTTGTTTCTGGTTTCTTGATTCTGTTCCATTGGTCTATGTGTCTGGTTTTATGACAGTACCATATAGTTTTGGTTACTATAGCTTTGTAATATAGTTTGTAATCAGGAAGTGTGCTGCTTCAAGCTTTGTTCTTTCTAAAGATTATTTTGGCTAGTTAGAGTTTTATGTGGCTCTATACAAATTTCAGGATTTTTTTTTTTATTTACTGAATAATGCCATTGGAATTTTGATAGGGATTACATTGACCTGATACTGGGAAAGATTGAAGGTGGGAGAAGAAGGGGATGACAGAGGATGAGATGTTTGGATGGCATCACCGACTCAATGGACGTGAGTTTGGGTAAAATCCGGGAGTTGGTGATGGACAGGGAGGCCTGGCATGCTGCAGTCCATGGGGTTGCAAAAAGTCAGACACAACTGAATGACTGAACTGAGCTGAACTGACATTAAATCAATAGTTGGCTTTGGATAGTGTGAGCATTTTAACAACATTAACTCTTCTGATCCATTGTGTGCTGTGCTTATTTGCTCAGTCGTATCTGACTCTTTACAACCCCATGGACTGTAGTCCGCCAGGCACCTCCATCCATGGGGATTCTCCAAGCAAGAATACTGGAGTGGGTTGCCATGTCGTCCTCCAGGGGATCTTCCCAACCCAGGGATCTGATCCATTAGTACAGTTTATATTTTCATTTACATGTATCTTCTTCAGTTTCTTTCATCTAAACCCCATTTATGGTATATAGATTTTTTACTTCCTTGGTTAAATTATGTTTTCTCTCTCTTTGTTGAACTTCTTATTTTGATCTTATATTTTCACTCATTTTGGTAAATGTTTATCAGTGCTCTTGATGTCTGATCATATTTACAACAATTATTTTGAATTCTTTGTTGAGCAGTTCATGGTTCTGCATTTCGTTGTACTGTGTTCCTTTGGTGGAGTTATGTTTCTGATTATCCCTGATCCCTGTAGACTTACATAGGTCTGCACATGTAAAAGAAGCAGTCTCCTCTTCCAGGCTTTGTGGACATACTTCAGTAAGGAAAGACATGCACCCACAGGTGGAGCATGCTGGAGTGTTTTGTGACACCAAGTCTACATGTTCAGGGTGCCAAGTGAGGACTGTGTGGCAGCTCTGGGTTCTAGGGAGTGTAATGTCTGATTGGCTCGGGCTACTGAGGCTCTTCACATTGACAAATGCCTGCACCTTGACACGAACAGCAGGAGGTCCTTAGTGGCTGCAAAGCTGTGGGCTTTCTCAGCAGTGCCCCCCAGTTTCAGCAGCTAGGGACCATATCAGGCCATGGTAATGGCTAGAGTAGGTGGTATGCACACATTCTTCTGTGGGGACCAATTGCAGTTACCCATGTGGGGTGAGGGTCAGCTGAAAACACATATCTAGTAGTGGAGGTCAAGGCCAGAAGCAACTGTGAGCACACTGCCAGCTGCTGAAGCCTTAAGTGTTGATTGTGCCACAGCTTTGCATACAGCTGTGGACATTGTGTAAGTGCATAGCTGGATGTGTTAGTCATAAGCACATTCATAGTATGTGTGTTTGTATGGCAGGGGGTGCTGCCATGGTAATCTAGGTGGGTGTATTGCACCCACCCAGCCACAGAGGTCTGAGATAGATGTGGGTATGGCTCCTGTGGGTTCAGAACAGAGGCTAAGGGGATGTAAAGGAATCCAGGTGAAGGGCTTCTGCAAACATTAACACCTGTGGGGGAAAACCAGTGAAATCTGCAGAGGGGCTAGTGGCAGCTGTGCTGGCCATTGATTCTTCAGTGGTGAAAGCAGAATCCTCAGAAGAGGATTGAAGACCATGGTTGCTCAAGCTCCATAGCTGATATTGGTAGTCTCCGTTCTTTCTTGTTCCTAGCCATTTCTATATGTCTCAGGTTTGCTGATCTTTGGGTGTGATTAAACTAAAGTAGGTATTTGTGCCTGCCCTGAAAGGTTGGGGAAGCTGATTATTCACTCTGCTCTCCAGCTGCCAGTGAGGGGAATTCTTTCTGGCTGAGGAGTTCCTTCTTGGCACTGAGCAATTCTGGTGTAGAGGATTGGATGATGCAGGCAAAATGAAAACCTTCTTCCTTTGTTTTATGTAGTAATTCTCAACTTGTTTGTTCCACTGTATTTCTGAAGTTTCTTAAGGACACTCCTGAGCTCTCTCTGAGCCATTTGGGTTTTTTATTTATTTATTTTTGTGGATAGCTATTTAATTGTTGATCTTTATGGAGACACAGAAATTGGGGTTGTCTTAAAGATGTTATTTCTCTAAAATAAACTGTTTGCTTGAAAGTTTTTGACAGTAAAATTTCATATATTCCATACTGAACCCTAATTTGCATAGGTTTAGAGGTTAATTTTTCACTCATCTTTATAATGTGGATGAAGCCCTTTGGCATCCCAAGTTTATCTTAGATGCTCTTTGACTTGCTGCCTTGGGTAAGCCTTAAATCTTTAAATCTAGCTCCATTGTCCTCTGAAATATCTAAAGCAAAAGCTCAAGCACATTGAGGTTCAGAACATAATGTCAGATCAAAAACTAGCTTTAGTATTTGTCTGTCTTCCTGTCTTTCAGTTAATACTTTATTTTTGGCCTCTAAGGACTTGCTACTTTTTGTCAGCTTGGCATTAGATTTGAAATATTAAGTATTTAATCAGTGCATTCTATGTTTTTTTTAGTTGTTTTCAATAGGAGGTTTATTCAGTGTCTGTAATCTGTGATACTGCTGGAAATTGAAATCTTACCTTACCATTCATCCTCTTAAACAGTTGGTAATCTCTGGTTTTCAGCAGATCCCAAATTAGAATAATTTGGATGGATTATCTACCCTTAAATCTAAGGTGATGGCACCCCACTCCAGTACTCTTGCCTGGAAAATCCAGTGGACGGAGGAGCCCAGTAGGCTGCAGTCCATGGGGTCGCTCAGAGTCGGACAGGATTGAGCTACTTCACTTTCACTTTTCACCTTCATGCACTGGAGAAGGAAATGGCAACCCACTCCAGTATTCTTGCCTGGAGAATCCCAGGGACAGGGGAGCCTGGTGAGCTGCCGTCTATGGGGTCGCACAGAGTCGGACATGACTGAAGCAACTTAGCAGTAGCAGCAGGTAAAATTTTTTTTTTTTTTTCCAAAACCAGTTATTAATCTGTGGTTTTATATTACAAATACGAACAGTTAATTTTGAAATAATGTCTTCCTCCTGTTTATTATGACAATTTGGTACATATGCTTACACATTTGATTGATATTTCTTTTCTACAGAACATCTCTTTCCAACTTCTCTGGGACAACCCTTCTTTCGTTTCACAGTCATACCTTAAACCATATGGGAAGAGCTGACTAAACTCAAATTCAAGTAACCTCTATTACAAGCCATTGTATCAGTGTCACAAGCTAACTCATTCAAGTCCTCATTTTGTAATTTGTATTTTGAATGACTAAGTCTATAGTCAAAAGGCTTTTGAAACTTGAGTCATCTGAGGTTTGTGCCCAAAAGTAAGGTCCCAGAGATGTCGTCATAGTGTCATGCCATTATTAAGCTGCCTTCAGCTATGTTAGCAAAGCAGCAACCTGACAGTATATATAATTTAATTTTTTAATGTTACTTCCTTTAGCAATAAGAACCCTTTGATATTGATAGATACCTCTTCTTAAAGTAGCTTAAATCTGAAAAAAGAAAGAAAAGATAATCAATAGGTAAGATGGAAGGGACAGAGGGAGAAAGTAAAAGACAAAAAGATATTAATTCACTCATCCATGAAAAGTTGGATGGATTCAGGGCCCCAAACTACTGTAATATGAGAGATTTTCTCTTACTCATGGTGATGACCTTCTCTGTGTTGACTTCATTTTCTAGGCATCTCTATACAAACTGTCAGTAAGAAATATGCCTTAATATTTCTCTTTAATATTGTCTCCAAAAATAGCTCCATTGTTCTGTCATGATCTAAATTTCAGATGGACAGAAAATATCTCTCCAGTTAAAACTAGAAAAAATTGTCCTGGAAAGGTACCATTAGAAAAAATAATTTCCAACCTAAACAACAATGAAAGAGGGCTCTGAGGAAGTCTAGGTTATGAGGCCACCTCTGGAATCTAGAAGGTAGGATGAGCATCACTCAAAATCACAAGGACTGATATGGTATGAGCAATGCATCTCCAAGACGAAAAGTCAAATTCAGATGGAAGAAGTGATATAGTGTCAACCAAACAGCACAGTGGCCATTATACTTTCTCTTGTTTCCATCTGAATAACAGTAACCGAAAAATATAATAAAATAAAGCTTCACATCATTTGGATTTTTTTGAAATACATCCATGTGAAGATGTATACAAAGCTCCATCTTTAATGATACCTAATCACTAATTTAAAAAAAAAAGGAAAATAAGGACTTAAAGCCAAACTATAAGATGCATTGCATTCTGTTTCATTTATAGATATGTGCTTTTACCCAAGGACTGATCTGAATAAGCATCATGAAAATTTATGCCGTTAGTTAAAAAAAAAAAAAAACAAACAGATAGCAAGAAGTTGAACAGGTTAATTGAAACATATAACTTAAGTACAAAACACAAGTCAATTCAGGAAAGTACTTTAATCCTTGTGTTTAGAGATGCTATATATTTATTTTTCAAACAGGCATTGACTATCATGAAGTTATGCTTGAAGGAAATGCTACATGCAATTTATGCTATGAATTTTTGCTTAATGATTTGTTTAAAGTTATCTATCATATTTGATTTTCCAAGGAAAAATTTAAGTATTTTTTTCTTGTTTTAATGATTAACTGAGAAATCCTTATTTAAATGTATAGTCTTCTTTATAGAAATATATATCTTATATATATGTTTAAATATAAATATATGTTATATATGCTTAAATGTATATATATATATATATGTTATATATATGTTTAAATGTGTGTGTGTATGTGTGTGTATATATATATATATATATATTACTACATAGATAGGGAGGTTCAAACTATTCACTTGCCCTCTGTAATCAGAGTAGGCATTACTATGGAGTTAGAAGTGTATGTCCTTTGGAAAGAGGCTTATTTTTTAAATCTGAATCTCTCAATCACAATTGTGTCATGTTGGACAGGAAATGTAACTCCCACATAGCTCAGTTTCTTCATCTGTAAAATAAAAATCCTAATATCTATCTCAGAATATTGTCAGAATAAATTGGACAAAATATTTAAAACACCTAATAAGTCTACAAACAGAAATTATTACAATGTTTGTTCCTTTGCTTTAAATTATTATATCCTTGCCCCTTCTCACATATAAGTTCTCAAGAGTACAAAGTTCAACTACCCCAGGTTGCTCACCATTATCTATACTGTCTGAGCTCTATGACTTGGATTAAGATATTTCCTCACAGAGAACAGAGAGAAAACTCTTGCTTCTCCTTTAGGACCCAGCTTTGAAGTACTTATGTAGCATTTCCTCTCTTTACTCTTTAAAAACTGAATTAACCACTTTCTCCTTTGTCCTCCATAACCATTTTGAGCACTTATCACATTATCATTTATACTATAACTATGCTTATACATTTCTGTCTCCTTCAGCATATCAAATCACTAGAAGAAAAACAGTTATAGAAAAGAACCAGGGAACACATATCCTTATGAAAATAAAGTGAAAAACAGTTATAGAAAAGAACCAGTGAAACACATATCCTTATGAAAATAGAGAGTCATGTCTGACTCTTTGTAACCTCATGGACTGTAGCCTGCCAGGCTTGTCTTCCATGGAAGACAAGAATACTGGAGAATTCTCCAAACAAGAATACTGGAGTTTGAGCATTAACTATAATTTTGTTTTTCTGCCCTCCCTTAACATCTTCCAATAAAGAGTTATTATTATTTTGTATTGTTATCAATATGGGGCATACAAGCTTTTAGCACTGTGCCTAGTACACAGAGAATGTTCAATAAAGTAAATTATTATTTAGAGGTCAGTCAGTAGAAGCTGTGAAAAGCAACATAGCTTAATTCTTAGGAGATGAGATTCTGGAGCTCTCAAGATTTGAATTTTAGTTCCTCTACTCTCTGGGAAAGTGTAAAATGTACCTCTTTGTAAAATGGAATAATAATACAATCTATACCACTGGGTTATGTGATACCACTGGGTTATGTGGGAAATATAATGAGTGATAAGTCCAATAACTGCAAAAGCATTAGAAGAATACTTGGAGCATAATAAACACACATTGGATAAAGAATGCCTGAGTTAAGCTACCGGAATCATATTCTTTGAATGAGGATTATACCTTCTCCTATCTGGATGAAACTCTGGCAGTTACGTGACCTTGCTAAATCATTTTATTTTTTTTTCATTTACAATATGGGGACACTATGCCATCATTTAACCTGGAGTATTAATTGAGACCTGTCATTGTGAAATGCCAGGCTGGATGAAGCACAAGCTGGAATCAGGATTGCCAGGAGAAATATCAATAACCATATGCAGATAATACCACTATTATGGCAGAAAGCGAAGAAGTCTCATGATCAAAGTGAAAGAGGAGGGTGAAAAAACTGGCTTAAAATGCAACATTCAAGAAAACTAAGATCATGGAATCTGGTCCAATCACTTCATGGTAAATAGATGGGGTAACAATGGGAACAGTGACAGACTTTATCTTCTTCGGCTAAAAAATCACTGCAGATGGTGACTACAGCCATGAAATTAAAAGACACTTGCTCCTTGGAAGAAAAGCTTTACAAACCTAGACAGTATATTAAAAAACAGAGACATTATTTTGCTGACAAAGTTCTGTCTAGTCAAAGCTATGGTTTTTCCAGTAGTCATGTATGGATGTGAGAGTTGGACCATAAAGAAAGCTGAGCATCAAAGAATTGATGCTTTTGAATTGTGGTGTTGGTGAGGACTCCTGAGTCCCTTGGACTGCTAGGAAATCAAACCAGTCAATCCTAAAGAAAATCAGTCCTGAATAGTCATTGGAAGGACTGACGCTGAAGCTGAAGCTCCAATACTTTGGCCACCTTATGAGAAGAACTGATTCAATGGAAAACACTCTGATGCTGAGAAAGATTGAAGGCAGGAGAAGGGGACAACAGAGGATGAGATGGTCGGATGGCATCACCGACTTGATGGACATGAGTTTGAGTAAGCTCCAGCAGTTGGAGATGGACAGGGAGGCCTGGCAGTGCTGCTGTCCATGGGATCACAAAGAGTTGGACACCTCTGAGGGACTGAGCTGAACTAATTGAGACAATGCTTTTGTAGGGTCCAGGATCTCTGAATATATAATAATTACCATCTTTGCCATTTCTTAAAATAACATTCTTGACTGCTCTGTGTTCTTTATTTTTGCTGTTGAACTCTGGGAGAAAACACTTTACATGATTGTGTCTTATTTTCCAGCTATCAAAATATCACATAAATTGTAAGAAATAAGATCCCTTTTGGAAATATCTGTTAGTATCTGAAATTTAAGTACTGAAGGCGTATTTTCATAATTGACTCTGTTCAAAGTAATTTAAGTGAAGTACCTTAGGCTAAATAAATTTCCAGAAGAGGTATTATTTTTCTCTTCATTAGTTGCCTGCAAATAGGCAATGTATGTATAATCCTTAAGTAAATCAACACCTCAGCACTTTAAAGGCAGGTATAAAATAGCAAGGAGGGAGTTGTTCTTTCAATTATCTGTGGTTAATGTCTAGGAAAGAAATCACAAATAAAAATAGAAATAATTTTGACTTATAAAAACTGAATTATTAAATTAATCTGTATTCCGCCTCAAGGTGCAGACCGCCGGCTACGTGGGCTTCAGTTTCTTGTCCACCGGGGCCATGGCAGCGGCCGACATCATCATGGGTGGGGTGGCCCGTGGGCGGCCCTACCTCTAGGATTATTTTACAAATGCAAACAGAGAATTGAGAAAAGATGCTCAGCAAGATTACCACCTAGAATATGCCATGGAAAATAGTACACACACAGTAATTGAATTTGCCAGAGAACTGCATACGTGTGACATAAATGACAAGAGTATAATGGAGAACACGGTAAGGGTGATCTGGGCCTACCACCATGAAGATGTGGGAGAAGCAGGTCCTAAGTACCATGAATCCAATCATGGTACCAAGAGTCTGCAGTTACTGAATCCTGAGAAAACCAGTATGTTGTCTACAGCCGTACCATACTTTGACCTGGTCAATCAAGACGTTCCCATCCCAAACAAAGGTACAACATACTGGTGCCAACTGTTTAAGATTCCTAGGCTCCAGGAAAAGCATCATGTCATAAAGGTTGAGCCCGTGATTCAGAAAGGCCATGAGAGTCTGGTCCATCACATGCTGCTCTATCAGTGCAGCAGCAACTTCAGTGACAGTGTCCCGGACGACGGGCACGAGTGTTACCACCCTAACATGCCCGATGCCTTCCTCACCTGTGAGACCGTCATTTTCCCCTGGGCCATTGGTGGAGAGGCTTTTTCCTATCCACCTCATGTTGGATTGTCCCTTGGCACTCCGTTAGATCCTCATTATGTGCTCCTGGAAGTCCATTATGACAATCCAACATATAAGGAAGGCTTAATAGATAATTCTGGATTGAGATTATTTTATACGGCAGATATA
Organism: Bos indicus; assembly: GCF_029378745.1. Lineage (NCBI taxonomy): Eukaryota > Metazoa > Chordata > Mammalia > Artiodactyla > Bovidae > Bos > Bos indicus. Next base: position 52,458,224 of record NC_091780.1, on the reverse strand, counting down.
AGGAAATACGATGCTGGGGTGATTGAGGCTGGCCTCTGGGTAAGCCTCTTTCACACCATCCCTCCGGGCCTGCCCGACTTCCGGTCTGAGGGTCATTGCACCCTGGAATGCCTGGAAGAGGCTTTGGAAGCTGAAAAGCCAAGTGGCATCCATGTTTTTGCTGTTCTGCTCCACGCTCACCTGGCAGGCAGAGGCATCAGGCTGTGTCATTTTCACAAAGGGGAGGAAATGAGATTACTTGCTTATGATGACAATTTTGATTTCAATTTCCAGGAGTTTCAGTACCTAAAAGAAGAACAAACAATCTTACCAGGAGATAATCTAATTACTGAGTGTCGGTACAACACAAAAGATAGAGCCCGGATGACTTGGGGAGGATTAAGCACCGGGAATGAAATGTGTCTCTCATACATTCTTTATTACCCAAGAATTAATCTTACTCGATGTGCAAGTATCCCAGACATCATGGAGCAACTTCAGTTCATTGGTGTTAAGGAGATCTACAGGCCAGTCACGACCTGGCCTTTCATTATCAAAAGCCCTAAGCAGTATAAAAACCTTTCTTTCATGGACGCAATGAACAAGTTTAAATGGACTAAAAAGGAAGGTCTTGCTTTCAATAAGCTTGTCCTTAGCCTGCCGGTCAACGTGAGATGCTCCAAGACAGACAATGCAGAGTGGTCGATTCAAGGCATGACAGCATTACCTCCAGATATAGAAAGACCATATCAAGCAGAGCCCTTGGTGTATGGAGCTTCTTCCAGTTCTCTTCATGGAAATGTCTGTCTCGAGCTGCTCCTAAGCTGCTCCTGGGCAGCTCACTCAGCACCAGGAGCTTGTGGCCCTAATTCTGTCCTGCTCGGTGATCATGGTTTTCCGTGATCTGAGCCTGACATTTCACGTGCAGGTTTAGGACATTTATGGGGTGTGAAGGATGAGGGTGAAGACCTTGGAGACTTCCTTTCACAGGTTCCCTTCCTCCTGTCCCCTCTTCCTTCCCAGGCTTCCTGAAAGATGTCCATCAGGTTCTCATCTTTTCCTCAGAAATATCTGATAACATGTATGAATCGTTCAGTAAAGCCAAATTGACCCTACATAACCTCTTAAACAGAGAAGGCAATGGCACCCCACTCCACTACTCTTGCCTGGAAAATCCCATGGATGAAGAAGCCTGGAAGGTGCAGTCCATGGGGTCGCTGAGGGTCGGACACGACTGAGCGACTTCACTTTCACTTTTCACTTTCATGCATTGGAGAAGGAAATGGCAACCCACTCCAATGTTCTTGCCTGGAGAATCCCAGGGACGGGGAAGCCTGGTGGGCTGCCGTCTATGGGGTCGCACGGAGTCGGACACGACTGAAGTGACTTAGCATAGCATAGCAATGATGGCTGACAACCCACTCCTTTACTCTTGCCTGGAAAATCCCTTGGACAGAGAGGCTGGGTAGACTACCGTCCGTGGGGTCGCAAAGAGTCGGACATGACTGAGTGGCCTCACTTTCTTTCACTTTTTCAATGGTACCAGTTATACAGGGTTCATTTTCCAATCAGTATTCACAGAACCCAAGATAGCAATGTTTACAAATCCACCATTTACTGCAGGAAAATACAATATAGCAACAGCATTAATCACAATGTGAATCACAACCAAGGGCTGCCTCATAGCAAGGAGTCTGAACTGATCTGGTGTGATTTCCCTATTCCCTTATCTCTGTAAAGTCTGTACCATATACTCTTCTTTCTCAAATCAGTAATCACTGATGTGGCTATGGAACATTTTGGAACCAAGACAGGGTTGCTGTACCCTGCTAGGCATCATATTTTCATGTAACCAGCTCCAAAGACAAACCTCACTGGGAGTCTTACAAAGACCAGGTGAAACGAGCAAATTGTACCATCATCAATAACCAGTGCTGATAAATTGGTGCAAATTGCCTCAAATTCTTTAAGAATATGGTGGTTATAAATCAACATTAGTAACCAGTCTGTTCGAGCCAAAGTGTAACACTTCAGTATAATAAATCTCATGAAAATCAATTGTAAGATAGCCAAAAAAATTCAGTAGACAAATGAGCTGTATAATATATACATATTTGGGAAAGGATAAGCACACAACAAAACATATTCAAATTTTAAAAAGTTAAACAAATAAACACAATTCAATTTTTCTCTTTTCATGTTTTTATCAGCTTTCAAAAATACAGTTTACAAATATTAATATGATTAGCAAAAATTAAGCTTGACAGGTGCTCTCATACCCTGCTGATGGGTCGATAAATTGATACAAGTAAATTGGCCTGAATTTATGAATCATACCAGCTGTGTGGCTCAAATATTGGTCTAAAATGGAAATCAGGAATTCAATCTATCTTGTTCTTCTGCTTTCAAGCCCTTATACTTTTTGAACTTGTCAGACATAGTTTTAAAATATCAAGTTATAGTTCCTTTCTTTCCTTTAAGCAGAGTGAATATGAGAGATAGATACATTGTAGAGTTTTCTCTCATGTAAGATATCACTGGTGCTAAATTTTTACCCCTTTAGTGCTTGTTCATATATATTAAACAAATAACATATCAATAGCTCCTAAAACATCCAATTATTTTTTACTTTATATTTAAGCTTAGTACCTATCTGAGAGGATATTAGGTAGGTGCAAAAGTAATTGCAGGTTTTGCATTGTTGAAATTTGTCTTTGATCTTGGAATCCAATCTCAAATGTGATTATGCTATACATCATTTTATTTTTTGCTATATATAATTTTAATGCACATTTCTCACTTTATATTTTTTATTTGATTTTTTTTGTGTGTGTGTAAATCATGGAAATGATGTCAGACAAAAAGCAAATTCAAGCAATTTTCTTACTTGTGTTTAAAATGAGTTGTAAAGCACTGGATATAATTTTCTACATCAATAATGGCCCAGAAACTTCTAAGGAACATACAATGCAGTGGTGGTTCAAGAAGTTTTGCAAAGGAGATGACAGTCTTGAAGTTAAGGAGTGTAGTGCCTGGCCATTGGAAGTTAACAATGACCAATTGAGAGCAATCATCAAAGCTAATCCTTTTATAAGAGAAGTTGCCAAAGAACTCAACATTGACCATTCTATGGTTGTTTGGCATTTGAAGCAAATTGGAAAGGTGAAAAAGCTCAAAAATGGGTGTCTCATGAACTGACCAAAGATTTTTAAAACATGTCGATTTGAAGTGTCAGCTTCTCTTATTGTACACAACAACAATGACTCATTTCTCGATCAGATTGTAATGTGCGATGAAAAGTGGGTTTTATAAGACAACCAGTGATGAACAGCTCAGTGGTTGGACTGAGAAATTCCAAAGCACTTCCCAAAGCCAAATAAAATAAAAAGGTCATGGTCACTGTTTGGTTGTCTGCTGCCCAGCTGATCCACTACAGCTTTCTGAATCCTCGTGAAACCATTACATCTGAGAAATATGGTCAACAAATTGATGAGATACACTGAAAACTGAAATGCCTGCACTTAGCATTGGTCAACAGAAAGGGCCCAATTCTTCTCCACCACACCTGACTGCACGTTGCACAACCAATGCTTCAGAAGTTGAACGAATTGGGCTATGAAATTTTGTCTCATCCACCATCAGTTCAGTTCAGTTCAGTCTCTCAGTTGTGTCCAACTCTTTGGGATCCCATGGACTGCAACATGTCAGGCCTCCCTGTCCATCACCAACTCCTGGAGTTCACCCAAACTCATGTCCATTGAGTCAGTGATGCCATCCAACCATCTCATCCTCTGTCATACCCTTCTCCTGCCTTCAATCTTTCCCAGCATCAGTGTCTTTTCAAATGAGTCAGCTCTTCGCATCAGGTGGCCAAAGGATTGGAGTTTCAGCTTCAACATCAGTCCTTCCAATGAACACCCAGGACTGATCTTCCTTTAGGATGGACTGGTTGGATCTCCTTGCAGTCCAGGGGACTCTTGAGTCTTCTCCAACATCACAGTTGCTTTTAAGCATCTTGACAACTATTTGCAGGGAAAACTTTTCCACAACCAGCCAGAGGTAGAAAATGCTTTTCAAGAGTTTATCAAATCCCAAAGTATAAATTTTTATGCTACAGAAATAAACTTATTTCTTATTGGCAAAAAATGTGTTGATTGTTATGGTTCCTACTTTAATTATTAAAGGTGTGTTTGAGCCTAGTTATAATGATTTAAAATTCACGGTCCAAAATCACAATTACACTTGCAACAGCCTAATATTATTTGTACTGCACGTCAAGAGATTCATATTCTAATTCTCTTTTTGTCCCAAACTTGCTGTATATTATGACAAAATTGCTCTTCAATTCACTTCAATAGTTAATTCAAAATTCTCTCACAATTCCCACACTTTGATTCTTCCTCCTTCTTCCTCCCTTTTTCACTCCTCAGCCTCTCCATATCCTACCCCTGCTTCCCTGAGAAGACAAAAGTCATTGCAACAAAAAACACCCCATTTTTCTCAGTCCACAGCCATGTACATCTCTACAGTCCTTCTCTGCTATGGCAAGTAAGCTCCCAGGCAGGCCCTCCAGCCTTCTGGAAGATTTTTAGTCACTGAGTCTTCCTGCTTTCTCATATAATTTTCTAATTTCTGATTTAAGTCTTATCTTTATTTTATTATTTACATAGCATAAAAATTAAACAGAAGTTTCTACACTGTACTTTTCTCTCCAAATAATACATTATACTTCTTACCCTTTGATAGTAAACTTTTTGACAAATTACTCTAATTTATTATATATTGTTTAAGAAAAAAAATGTTCAAAGACTTGTGTCAAATCACAGCAAGAAAAACTTTATTTGGAGGGTGGGGGTATCACTATCATAACAGATATAGGGAATACTATGATGAAGTTTTGCAGTGTGGGTGATAGATTGGATTTAACTCCAAATATAGCACATGCAAGTGGGACTTTACAGCCAAAGAACAGGGTTGTGGTCCATAGATGTACAATAAGGGAAAACACCAGGGGCATGGGGAATTCTGGCGAAGCCCATCTAATAGATGTCTTGCTAAAGATGGACCAGAGTGATCAGATATCCCCTGGGGGATTGTGCAAAATAAGAAATCTGATCGGATATCAGTGTGATCAGATATTGAAGAGGGAGTCCGAGTGGGGGTGGAGGATTCTTACTAAAGTGACTTAGCCAGACTCTTGCCAAAGTTGAATTATATAAAAAGTCTACAGATAGGCCTAGGAGAAGGTTCAGGAGCCTGAGTACGGTTTGGTCAAGCAAAAAATTTTGTCACTATCTCCTTAAGATCTCCTCACAAGGACTCCCCTAATAACTTAAACTTCAGTTTGGTCCAATAATTTACAGACATAACTTGTTCTAATGACAAAAATCTCCCACATGTATGCAAACTAATGGACATTTTCACTTCTCATCTTCTTCATTTTATTTTCTGCTTCTTAAAAATCTTTGCTCCTTTGGTCTTTTCTGGATTTTCTTCTATCCAGGTTTTCTTTTTACATTTTATAATGCTATTTTTATTCTTCTATTTTTATCCAACCTATTAGTATTACAGCTATCCAAAGCCCAATTTGATACCATTTTCTCTTGTTATGTTTCATTCTCTATGACTACAATTACATTCTATATGCCAATGTATATCATACATTTATATATCTAGAGTATCTCTCTTCTACATAATAATACACTATATCATAATACTATGTACATAATAATCATCACATCAGAGTTTTATAGTATCTTTGATATCTGGTTACTTTTAAGAGTGTCAGTCTTGAATGTCAGACCAAGAGAAGTCATGGAATTCAGTATAAAAAGCTTTGCAAAGGTATCAAAGAACAGGTATCCCCGCCTACCCTGTCTCAAACTAAATATATGACTTTACACAAGTAATTCAATTTCTACTGACCTTATCTATATGCAAATGCAGAAACTGCATTATTAAATAATCTTTAAGGTCCTCCAACTCTAAAGTTTTATTATTCAATTTCAGCTTGGCTATCTCAATGATCTTGATACTGGTATCGATAAGTAACAAGTCACCTTTTCATTGTACTGCTATAAGGCATGGCAATTATATAGATAACAGAAAATGCATTTAAGGTCATAAAACAGTTTAAAATAGCCTTTATTCTCCTATAAGTATACTTAGACATGAACTTGTAAATAAGCAATTATTGAAGGAAAGAAAAAAGGAAGAAATATACTCTTAAAAAAAAAAGAAAGGAATACATGAAGGAAGAAATCTTAAAAGAAAAAGTCAATGAATTAGGATAAAAAACTCAAAATATTAAATACACACAAAATATAACCAAATATACTAGAAAACAAAAATACAGAACTAAGACTCATGAAGTAGAGAGATGAAAACAAATACTAGGCACAAAGTAGGTGGATAGGAAAATTGCCCAGGAATGAACTAGCTTTGTAGAGAAAGGTTCTTCTCTTATGCATGCCTATACCAGAAGTAAGGGCTGTCCATCTTTAAAGGACAAATAATGGTAAAGTTTCTTAATTCACAATGTCCTCTAAGATAATTTTGCCACAATACAAATCTATTGGTTAATATAATTTATGAGAAAAGAAAACTCCTTGAAACAGAAATTTCCTAGTCATAGTCCCATGCTCTGTATTTTGTTCTCTAGGCCCTGATATATAGATCTTTTTAATACCAAACTCCAATTAAAATTAGGCATATAACTGCTTCTATGCAAAAGATAAAAGATATTAAAATATAAAACTACAAAATTTATAATTTAAACACTAAATGATTGTATAAATGAATGATTTTAATAAATTAGGCAGCACAATTTTTATAAAATTTAATAATGAAGATACAGAACACAAAATTGACATAAGTAGACAGAGAGACCAAAGAAGAATCTAGTTCAAAATGTTCATTCGTTCATCATTTATAGTTGTATTGAATGAATAAATGTGTTAGTCACTAATTTTTTAAAAATATGGTTATATAATTTTGCTGAAAACTAGTGTTTAGTAGGGAACACACATGTGAAACAATTAATTACATTGAAATGAATATAAATAAGAAAAATAATAAGTATATAATATTTTTAAGTGATTTAATAAAGGAGATGAGACTTTGAGAATCATTTTCCTAAATCACTTGAATAATATACATGAAAGAGATTATGGGATTAGAGTGCACATTTTAGGCCACAAAACAAGACTCAATAAGTTTAAAAAACAGAAATCATGAAGCATTTTTTTCTAACTAGGCAGTAAGAGATCAGAAATAAGCTACAAGAAAAAAGATGCTAAAAACTCAAGCACATGGAGGGTAAAAATTACGCTACTAAATAAGCAAGGGACGAGTGAAGAATCCTAAGAGGAAATTTTTAATTATCTGGAGATAAATGAAAATGAAACACAGCAATTCAAAATCTATAGCATTGTGCAAATGCAGCTCCAAAGATGAAGATTATGGTGATAAAAGTCTTCCTTAATGAACCAGAAAAAAATATCTCAAGCAGCATAACCTTACATCTAAGGAAACTAGAACAAGAAGAACAAACAAATCCCAGAGTTAGTTGAAGGAAAGATACGATAAAGATTGGAGCAGAAATAAATGAAATAGAGACTAATAAAATAGAAAAGATCAAGGAGTCTAAGGTCTCATTCTCTGAAAAGATAAAATTGATAAACCTTTGGCCTGATTCATCATAAATTAAAGAGAGATTTTAGATTCATCATAAACAAAAGAGAGATTTCAAATAATCAATATCAGAAATAGAAGGAGAAGTAACAACTGATCCACAGAAATACATTATAAGGGATTATTACAAATAACTGTCAGTTCAGTTCAGTCGCTCAGTCGTGTCTGACTCTCTGCGACCCCATGGACTGCAGCACGCCAGGCCTCCCTGTCCATCACTAACTCCTGGAGTTCACTCAAACTCATGTCCATTGAGTTGGTGATGCCATCCAACCATCTCATCCTCTGTCGTCCCCTTCTCCCGCCTTCAATCTTTCCCAGCATCAGGGTCTTATCAAATGAATCAGTTCTTCACATCAGGTGGCCAACATATTGGAGTTTCAGCAAATAACTATACACCAATAAACTGGAAAACCATGGAAATGTTCTTAGAAATATACAACCTTCCAAAACTGAATCAAGAAGAAATATAAAATATTACCAAATTGATTACCAGTAATGCAGTTGAGTCAGTAATAAAAAGAGCTCCCAAGAAACAAAATTCCAGGATCAGACAGCTTGACAGTACGATTATACCAAACATTTAAAGAAGAGCTAGTACCTATTCTCAAAGTCTCCCCAAACGTTTAAAAGGAGCGAAGAATTTCAAACTCATTCTAAGAGACTAGTATTACCCTGACATCAAAAACAAAGACACTAAAAAAAGGAAAGAAAAACAAGAAAATTATTCAATATTTCTGGTGAACATAGATGTAAACATCTTCAATTAGTAAACTGAATTAAATAATGCTTTTAAATTATCATTTTATGATAATTTTAAATGGTCAAAAAGATTAAATCCAAGAGTGCAGCATAGTTCAATATCCACAATTCATTAACTTGATGTACTGTATTAAAAATGAAGGATAAAAATCACACTGTCATCTCAATAGATGCAGAAAAAATATTCAACAAATTCAAACATTGATTTAGCATATTTTTACATGAACACTCATTTCTAACTTCTTTTTTTTTTCTAATTTTATTTTATTTTTAAACTTTACATAATTGTATTAGTTTTGCCAAATATCAAAATGAATCCGCCACAGGTATACATGTGTTCCCCATCCCGAACCCTCGTCCCTCCTCCCTCCCCATACTATCCCTCTGGGCCGTCCCAGTGCACCAGCCCCAAGCATCCAGCATCGTGCATCGAACCTGGACTGGCAACACATTTCCTACATGATATTTTACATGTTTCATTGCCATAACTTCTTGTTTGGTCGAGAGGTCTAGGCACAGAGAAAGATGTGGGGATCATCAAATTGCTGATGGATATGATGGCACAGGAAGATAAGCAAAGTAGGAGTGATTTCTAAAATATAAGAATTTCTACATCAGGAAAGATTTTAGACAATAAAAACAATAAAGGGCTCAATTTGCAAATCAACTTCTCTCCAGGAAAGAGAAAAAACCACTCATATGAGCATTTTAATATTTAGCCAATCTAAATTTATATTACACTTCCAAGTGGTTTCTTTTTCATGCTTCTGTTAAAGATATAACTTGCTTTTGTGTAGTTTTAGTTACTCAGAAAAACTTCATTTAATTTCTGTCACCATGGAGTAAATTTAGAGTCACATTAGCATCAGACTATTCAACGAAAAATACTAGTATTCATTTCTCATAGCTAAAACGAACTTTCAACAACTGTTGGCATTAAAGAAAAGTTATCTTCAACACTTATTCATCTTTAAGACTTCTTCCCAATCACTTTTGAAGATAAGCCTGCTGTGAATAGCCTCCCATTAATGACTCCTTCTAGAATATCAAAATATACTTCTTTATAGATGTTTTTGCTTCAGATATGCACATTGAATGAAAATTGGCTTTGGATTGTACTTCAGAAGATTAAATACATCATATAAATGTAAGTATTAAGCTTTAGAAATAAATGCATAGCTAAATTCTGAGTTTACAGTGAATACACCTGGGTTTATAAAGAGAATTTTAATGCAAAATTGTGAATTATAATAAAAATTTTAGACATTAGTCCCAAAACATGTAAAACAAAAATGTACTAATTCAAATGAAATACAATTAATTTTCTGTAACAGATTATTGCAAAAGAGATAATAAAGGATTATGTTGTGGGATGGTTAACTTTATGTGTCAAGTTGACTAGGCCAGAGGGTGCTCAGATATTTGGTTAAACATTATTCTGAGTGTGTCTCTAAGTGTGTTTCCAAAAGAAATTATACTTAAATCAGTAGCCTGAAGAAAGCAGATTACCATATCCATTGAGGCTGGGCATAACCAATCCACTGGATGTTGAATAGAGAAAAAAAGTTGAGTAAAGGAGAATTAACTCTCTCAGCCTGATTATCTTTAAGCTCAAGCTGGGACTTTTGTCTTCTCCTGCCTTCACACTCAGACTGAAGCTTAAATTTTTAAATGGACTAATCTATTTTTACATTAAAAAATATAGCAGGGGGAAAATAAAAAGTATTTACACATTGTCTCCAACATCTTGGGATGAATAGTGTTAGTTTTATTGTATTTCTTGTCTGCTTTATCAATTGGAATATTCTATAATACATAAGTGCATATTATCTCAAGAAAAAATTTTGACATTGGAGATACTCAGAGGCATTCTGCAGAACCATTTTGCTAAAGAGATAGTAAAGATTACAAGGAATTTGAAATATATATATATATGAGAGATGATTATTTTGTATCAATTTGCCTTTGCTAAGGGAAGCCCAGAGAGCTGAGATGCCCATCTTCTCCTGCCCTTAGACACTGATGGCACTCACTCAGATAGGGTCTTAGGCCACCAATGCTTCAATTCAGAGTCTTTTGGACTCTGACTGAATTAAAACATCAGACTTCCTGATTCTCCAGTCTACAGTTGGCAGATCATGGTACTTCTCATTTTCTATAATCCTATGAACCAATGACTATAAACATCACTTACATATATCTAGATATTACCTATTGTTTCCTATACATAATAAAATCTAGAAGTTTCCACAAATACTACTGGAACTATCAAAAAATCCAGCAAATAGTAGCAGGATACAAAGTAAAAATAGAAAAGTTAGTTCTATTTCTTTTTTTTTTAAATTTAATTTAATTTTTAAACTTTACATAATTGTATTACTTTTGCCAAATATCAAAATGAATCCGCCACAGGTATTTCTATACACTAACATTAACTATCTGCACATGAGATTAAGAAACCAATTCTATGTATAATAGCATCAAAAATAATGAGCTCAGGAGATGAAAGATTTGTACAGTGAAGACCACAAAACATTGCTGAAAAAGGAAATATATACATAAAAGGAAATACATTCTATATTCATAGATTGGAAAATTTAATATTTGTTAAGATGTCAATCTTACTCAAAGTGATCTACATATTTAATGTAATCACTATCAATATTCCAAATAAGCTTTTTTTCCCCCAAAAGTAGAAATACCATTCTAAAATTCATATAAAAACTCAAGGGATATTGAAGAGTCAAAATAATTTTGAAAACAAAATCAAAGCTGGAAGCCTCATACTTCCTGATTTCAAACTGTGTTATAAAACTATAATACTCAAAACAGTATGGTACAAACATAAAGACAGACATATAAACCAATGGAATAGAATACTTAGAAATAAATGCTTAGAAGTAACTTCGATTTTCAATGAATGACAAAATCATTCAACGGGGAAAAAGACAGTCAACAATTCAACAAATGGTAGTGAAAAAACTAGGTATCAATATGCAAAAGAATGAAGTTGGACCTTCACCTAACACTATGTATGCAAAAATTAACTTAAAGTGGATCAAATACTTAAATGTAAGATATAAAACTGTTAAACTTTTATAAGAAAACATTGGGCAAAATTTTCATTACATTGGATTTGGGAGTGATTTCTTAATTGTAACACCAAAGACTGAGACAACAAAAGAAAAAGTAGAAAAACCAGGCTTCATGGAAAATAAAAAATAAAAATAATGTGCATCAAAAGATACTATTAACAAAATAAATATGAATGGGAGATAATATTTGCAAATCATATATCAAATTATGGACATAACTCAGAATATATAAGAGAACTTCTAACTCTCAACAATAAAAAGACAAACAACTGATTCAAAAAATGTATAAAGAATATAATAAATATATTTCCAAAGCTTTTTAGATGGCCAATAGACACATGAAAAGATATTCAAAATCCTCAATCATCAGGAAAACAGAAGTCAAAGCTGAAATGATATTACCTTAGATGCATTAGGATGATTATTATCAAAAAAACAAACAAAAAAAAAGTAAGTGTTAGAAAGATATAGAGAAATTGGAACCGTTTTCCAGTGTTGGTGGGGATGTGAAATAGTATAGCTGTAGTGGAAAACTGTATGAAGTTTCCTCAAAAACATTAAAAATAGAATTATCACATGGTTCAATATTTGCACTTCTGGGTATATACCCCAAAAATTAAAAACAGGATCTAGAATAGATATATGCACATTTCATTTTTATAGCAACATTATCAACAAAAGTGAAAACATGGAATCAAGCCAAATTCCTAAAAACTGTACAAAAAAGAACTTCACGACCCAGATAATCATGATGGTGTGATCACTCACCTAGAGCCAGATATCCTGGAATCTGAAGTCAAGTGGGCCTTAGAAAGCATCACTACGAACAAAGCTAGTAGAGGTGATGGAATTCCAGTTGAGCTATTTCAAATCCTGAAAGATGATTCTGTGAAAGTGCTGCACTCAATATGCCAGCAAATTTGGAAAACTCTGCAGTGGCCACAGGACTGGAAAAGGTCAGTTTTCATTCCAATACCAAAGAAAGGCAATGCCAAAGAATGCTCAAACTACTGCACAATTGTACTCATCTCACACGGTAGTAAAGTAATGCTCAAAATTCTCCAAGCCAGGCTTCAACAATATGTGAACTGTGAACTTCCAGATGTTCAAGCTGGTTTTAGAAAAGGCAGAGGAACCAGAGACCAAGTTGCCAACATCTGCTGGATCATCAAAAAAGCAAGAGAGTTCCAGAAAAACATCTATTTCTGCTTTATTGACTATGCCAAAGCCTTTGACTGTGTGGATCACAATAAACTGTGGAAAATTCTGAAAGAGATGGGAACACCAGAACACCTGACCTGCCTCTTGAGAAATTTGTATGCAGGTCAGGAAGCAACAATTGGAACTGGATATGGAACAACAGACTGGTTCCAAATAGGAAAAGGAGTATATCAAGGCTGTATATTGTCACCCTGCTTATTTAACTTCTATGCAGAGTACATCATGAGAAACGCTGGGCTGGAAGAAGCACAAGCTGGAATCAAGATTGCCAGGAGAAATATCAATAACCTCAGATATGCAGATGATACCACCCTTATGGCAGAAACTGAAGAGGAACTAAAAAGCCTCTTGATGAAGGTGAAAGAGGAGAGTGAAAAAGTTGGCTTAAAGCTCAACATTCAGAAAAAGAAGATCATGGCATCTGGTCCCATCACTTCATGGGAAATAGATGGGGAAACAGTGGAAACAGTGTCAGACTTTATTTTTTGGGCTCCAAAATCACTGAAGATGGTGACTGTAGCCATGAAATTAAAAGACACTTGCTCCTTGGAAGAAAAGTTATGACCAACCTAGATAGCATATTGAAAAGCAGAGACGTTACTTTGCCAACAAAGGTCCGTCTAGTCAAGGCTATGGTTTTTCCAGTGGTCATGTATGGATGTGAGAGTTGGACTGTGAAGAAAGCTGAGCACAGAAGAATTGATGCTTTTGAACTGTGGTGTTGGAGAAGACTCTTGAGAGTCCGTTGGACTACAAGGAGATCCAACCAGTCCATCCTGAAGGAGATCAGCCCTGGGATTTCTTTGGAAGGAATGATGCTAAAGCTGAAACTCCAGTACTTTGGCCACCTCATGTGAAGAGTTGACTCATTGAAAAGACTCTGATGCTGGGAGGGATTGGAGGCAGGAGGAGAAGGGGACGACAGAGGATAAAATGGCTGAATGGCATCACTGACTCGATGGACGTGAGTCTGAGTGAACTCCAGGAGTTGGTGACGGACAGGGGGGCCCTCGTGCTGCGATTCATGGGGTCGCAAAGAGTCGGACACGACTAAGCAACTGAACTGACTGATTGACTGAAGCACGCCTGTGTGTGTGTGTGTGTGTGTTTAGACATATATACTGGAATAATGTTTAGCATTAAAATGGAGTGAAATTCTAATATATGCCTCAACATGGATGAAACTTGAGGACATTATATTAAGTAAAATAATAGAAAAAGACAAATATTGTATGACTCCACTTATTTGAGGTATTTAGAGTATTCAAAATCATAGGGACAAGAAATGGAATGCTTGTTGCCAGGAACTAAGGGAGTGGGGTGTTGTAGGAGTATAGTCTTTCAGTTTTGCAAGATGAGAGTTCCATTAGATGCATTATGGTGATGGTTGCACAATATCAATGTACTTAATATCACTGAACTGAACGTATAAAAATGGCAAAAACTGGAAATTGTATGTCACATGCATATTACCATAATTGAAAAAAATTTTAAAAGACATTTTTAAAAGACTTACTGTCAATAGAGTGGAAGCACTCTGACTAGAAATATAATCTGACTTAGAGTATAGAAAAATAATTATTTTAGTGCTTCTGGTGCTTTTGGAACTTATATATATATATATATATATATATATATATATATATATATAAAGTAAATTTCTAATTGTGGGGTAAGTTTAAGACCTATTTTTCCCAGAGTCCTGGTTTATGCTTGGTTATCCTTGTATCAAGCATAAACAGTAATCAAATCTCTTTAAAAATTATTTAATGACATGTTGACACTAAGTAATGGACTTTGGGGATCATTTAAAATGTGAAAAAAGAGCAAAGTTTTGCCTTTTAATGTATCATATTATTTACATTGAACAAGCTGTGTGCAGATTTTGTTATTCCTTTCAACTACAAAAGAACTTCCACAGTTCTGTTTCTCTGAAGTACATATATTTTAAACATCATATTACTTATAACTTTAAACCAAAGAAACTAACTTGTATTTCACAGAGAAAACTAGGATAGGGTGATGTTGATAATCGTTCATGATCATACAGCAGAGTTTTACAGCAAATTTGCAGAGCTAATGAAAACATAACACAGCTGTCTACAGCCATACACATCATTTATACAGTTCTCAAAGGGGCACAAATGAATGTTCAGGACAGACCTAGTCTTTCTGAAGCATATAAAAATAAAAGGTGAAAGTATAAACAATTAAATCAGGCTTAGTAATCAATGTTGTAATATTCTCCTATGTAGAAATGCTCTAGATATCTAATGAGTATCCATTAATTCAACCTACTATCAGTCCAAACATGCAAGTTACCTAAAGTTTTTCTTTTTTCTTAGCTTCTTATATATTATAAAATACAATTATTATTTTAATAGTTTGTCAGAATAATGATTCAATTTGGATTAAAAATTTATATTTTCATAATAATGCTGCTGCTACTGCTAAGTCGCTTCAGTCGTGTCTGACTCTGTGCGACCCCACAGACGGCAGTCCACGAGGCTCCCCCGTCCCTGGGATTCTCCAGGCAAGAACACTGGAGTGGGTTGCCATTTCCTTCTCCAATGCAGGAAAGTGAAAAGTGAAAGTGAAGTCGCTGAGTGGTGTCCAACTCTTCCCGACCCCATGGACTGCAGCCTACCAGGCTCCTCCATCCATGGGATTTTCCAGGCAAGAGTACTGGAGTGGGGTGCCATTGCCTTCTCCATTCATAATCATAAGTAGAGGCAATTCTAGGCTATTCAATCAGTAAATCTGTGTAAGTTTAGGGATAAATACCCAAGTAGAAGGAAAATGTGTGTGTATGTTATACTTAATACTGATAAATCAGAAAAAGACATAGTGGTTTTCATTAAGCCAAAAATATTAAACTAATCTTGAAACCAAATATATCCCAGCTCCCTCACCACCCCTCAAGTACAAAGGCCCCTCCACATCTTCTCCAACTTCTAGAGAGGCTAAAGTCTCCCATACCTCCCTCTGAGTCATAAAGGAGCAGGCTCAAGCAGCTAATGATTAGGACAATAGAGTCACAGACAGTGTCTGATGCACATTCCTGAGTTGTTTTACATACACTGTAATTGCTACCAGAGGGGAAAAGCTGACTGTATGATGCAGCCATGGCATAAACTGCTCATTTTTGAACAATACTGAGTCTGTGGCAAGCACAGTTCCAAGAACTGGCCTCAAGAGAATGGGATTAACACTATTGCTTATAATAATCTGTGTCTTTGTGGGCATCAAAATATGTATAGCTTGTTCTGCCTGTATATGTAAATGAGCAACTACAACTGTCAGCAAACAGATGCTACAGATCCATGTCAATACTTCCACTCTAAGAATGTGGTGCCCTGCAAGTTAGCATGAAGTTACAGAAAATGGACATTTGCCCATGATTCCTTAGAAATGGAATTATGTTCTGACAAGTGGGGATTTGTAACAGTTTTTGACAGGCAAGAGCTCTGGGCAGGAAATAACTCTCAGCAGGAGTCCCCTTCGCCTTGTTACAAACTTTAAAATCAGACACCCCCATGTTCAACTCTGCTCTGGCCCTAGTACATCTTTCAAAACTTTTGGTCACATGATATCTTGCCTAATTTGTTCATTCATTCCATAGATCCAAAAAGTAGAAATGAAGAATAAGCAATTAATAGATGACCAGATCTCTTTCCAAATAAACTGTGTAAACAAGATAATATCTAAAGAAAAATCACAAGAGGTCAACAAGCCTGCAGGCAGGGTAGGGGACAGTGATGACTCTGACACCTATCTCAATGATTAACTGAGATTACTTCCCTTTCCCCCTTTAAAAAACTTTCATGGCCAATCAGAATATTCAGAGATGGTTTTGGTGGGACACTAAGTCTAACATCTCAGATTCCTGGTATTCTGGTTAACAGCAACTTTCGTTGTCTCTCTCACTTGATTATTGATTTTTTGATCAGTGAGCAGCTAAACTTGATTAGGTAGCAATCTTATCTATCGGAGATTTACCTTAATTATGTGAACTTGAATTCTTAAAAATTTCCAAATTGGTTTCTTAAAGAATATTTTTAAAATCTCAGAATTGAAAGTCTCAGAAGCTCAGTTTTATTTTCTACTGTTGGGGAGTCTGTCATTTCCTCGGTCCTGTCATGTCACAACAAAAATTGGAAGTGACGGATGGACCAGTGTTACAGCCCTTGGACAGACCAGTATTACAGCTTTCGGATGGACCAGTGTTTTATTTAGAAAGTAAAGGAAAATACATCTTCGAGGCATGATGGCATGCCGACCCAAAAGATGCAAAGAGAAGAGAGGCCCCCAGCCCGATTTTGGCTCTTTTTATGTGCTTTTTCTCCTCCCCCTGGACCTGTCCTATGTAAACTGGGCTGGGCAGGAGTGTTGTTTGTTTCACCTGAGGTCCTCACTCTGGTCCTTGGACCTCCCTTTGTTCTATTTTTTCCGTCTTTTCCCTTTCTTGTCTTTTAGCCACTGCCATTCTGGACTCCTTTTTCCTATTCTAACTACCTAACACTACTAAAGAAATTGAGAATATTGTATTTATTGAAGATCTACTTATATATCTGTAATCAGGATATAGGTTTTTTTTTTTTTTAATATGAGATTCTATAATCTAATTTGTATTACATCTGGCGGGAGGAAATACTACACAC
The DNA here is from genome assembly GCF_029378745.1 of Bos indicus. Lineage (NCBI taxonomy): Eukaryota > Metazoa > Chordata > Mammalia > Artiodactyla > Bovidae > Bos > Bos indicus. The sequence continues at coordinate 52,440,814 of NC_091780.1, read as the reverse complement.
TTAATGAGTGGTAAAGACTTCTCTGAATTATAGACACATAAATGTACACACACACATATATCAAAGCTTATAAATTCAGTTCTAAAATCCTGTCCCTGGGTCAGAAGTAAACACAGATATATAAAACTCACAGGTCTGTATCAAAGATCTGTTATCTTCTCAGTGGGGACACATTCTTAATTGATTTGAGCTCAAAACAGAAAGAAAAAGAGAGAGAAGAAGCTAGTTTACCTGTGGTCTCTTACCCAATAAAGCTAAGAGTTCTATAAGCCATTAATCTGTTTATAGAAATAACCAAATTGTTAGACCATAAAACCAAATTCCCAATAGGGGATAACTTATATTGGCTATTAACAAGCCAAAAATTAAACTCAAAACAGCAGAAACCAGTACTAAAATCAAGCCAGTACTCAAAAATTATCAAAATGATATTCTTGCTCCGCTACATACAAAGTAAAGCACAAGATCAGGTGTTGAACTTCTCCTCTGGGCCCAGGTTACCAATCAGAAAGAAGCAAACAAATAAACAAACAAACAAAAAAACAGGCATTGTTACCTAGGTGGAGTGGAAGGGGCTTTAAAAATGAGACATGCGATGAAAACTGTAAAAGAAAATAACATTTTCTTAATTGGACAATTAAGAAAATCATTTTATTCAGGCTATTTGAATAGGGAGCAAGCTCATTTCTGCAGACAAATGTCTTAAAGAAAAGCAAGTAAGCCTTAGGTTTTATAGAGGCAGTTAAACAAGGGACTCATTAGCAACGGTGAACAATGACTATCTTAGCCAAGAGGAAAGGTGGTCCCTGTGCTTTACTGTTTCCAGCAATGAAGTGATCAGGAATTTGGCAGCCATCTGTTTTCCAGATATACAGGGATAAGGCAAAGTTCAACATTGTTAAGAGTATGCATTTTGCTCTATCCTTACTCCTTGCCAAGAAAATCTCAGGGCAGTGATCAAGGTGATCTTAAAGTTCCTTTCAGCAGAACTAAACTTCAGACAGGTTTATTTCCAGACAGGCCCTCATCTGCCTTTTCCTAGAGCATTTACTTTAAATATTTATAACTGCACAGTCTTCTTCTGCCTTGCTGTAATGCATGTAAATCTTCTTAGAAGCCTCTTGACCATTTTAGGACCTAGGGAATGTCTTTCTCAAAAACCTGAGAATCATCTCATTGAAATGTGAACATCAAAACAGATTGTGCCTCAGTCTCCCTCCCAGTCCCTGAGGGAAGAGAGGAGCCAGTGGGAACCCTGACCTAATCACAGAGAGAAACATTTTCAAAATCTTGAGTGCTGCTGCTGCTAAGTCCCTTCAGTCGTGTCTGACTCTATGCGACCCCATAGATGGCAGCCCACTAGGCTCTGGGATTCTCCAGGCAAGAACACTGGAGTGGGTTGCCATTTCCTTACTCTCAAATAATAGTCCATTAATTTCAGTTCAGTTCAGTCACTCAGTCGTGTCCGACTCTTTGCGACCCCATGAATTGCAGCATGCCAGGCCTCCCTGTCCATCACCAACTTCCAGAGTTCACCCAAACTCATGTCCATTGAGTTTGTGATGCCATCCAACAAAGTCCCCTTCTCCTCCTGCCCTCTATCTTTCCCAGCATCAGGGTATTTTCAAAAGAGTCAGCTCTTCGCATCAGGTGGCCGAAGTATTGGAGTTTTAGCTTCAACATCAGAGCTTCCAATGAACACCCAGGACTGATCTCCTTTAGGATGGACTGGTTGGATCTCCTTGCTGTCCAAGGGACTCTCAAGAGTCTTCTTTAACACCACAGTTCAAAAGCATCAATTCTTTGGTGCTCAGCTTTCTTTATAGTCCAACTCTCACATCCGTACATGACTATTGAAAAAACCATAGCCTTGACTAGATGGACCTTTGACAAAGCAATATCTTTGCTTTTTAATATGCTGTCTAGGTTGGTCATAACTTTCCTTCCAAGGAGTAAGCATCTTTTAATTTTACCTTCTCCCTAATGGCCCCTTCCAATAATTTTCCCATAGCCCAATCCAGCAATTAAACATGCTCCAGCTTACCCCCACCTCCGCCCCTGTAGCAGAATTGAGTTCAAGTCTCTCTTCTCTATTGAAATAACTTTGAAGAAACTCTGCCTGTTTAACTTTGCATGGTGCAATTTTTGCTTTGACAGAAATGAGTGAGGCTGTCATAAGGCTCATATCACTTGTTTCTCATCTCTCAAGTGTCACTGTCATTCATTGCCTGAAGTACTAAATCTTGGCTGGAAGCAGAACTATGTCACACAGATTAGTTTCAGTTATTAAGAGAAGACAGGTGTCAACTGAGAGCAATAATACTGAATTAAGCTGGAAGCTCATTGATTAGATTCACTCAATCGCCTATTGAATAGGTTGAAAAGATTCATTCCATAAACATAAAAAATTAATAATTGAAAATATTCTAAAATGTTTAGATTGTTCTGCTGTTCAGATAATCACACTAATGTGAAATCCATGAAGGAAAGAAAGGCTTCTCTTCCTCAGCCCTCCGACTGTATCAAGTTCTCTCTGCTTTTATGCATAGCTCCAAGCCAATTTCTCAGTCTGAAAGGCTTTCAATTCCTCAACTGATTGTCTTTAACTTGCTTTTATAAAATTTCACTGTCAAAGGACTTTGAGATTACATACAGCTTTGTCCCCAGTAATTCAAGTTGGAAATAATTAGAAAAAGAGAACTAGAACTTTGGATACATCAAAGGACACAAAGATCAGGAGCAGAGGTAGAGATAAAAGGCAGATGAGACAAAGCAAATACCCCTTCAGAACTATTTGCAGCATTCTCAGAAAGGAACTGAACTAAAACTTTGGGACACTGAAGGACTACAGTTAAGATGATTTACCCTATTCTAATAGATAAGTTTATGTATAGCATTGTCACGGAAGGAATAAGATTAAATCATATATTTATAAAATTGAATGGGAAATGTGGACTAAGAACTACTCTGGTAGGTAAATATTTGTTTCCACATAGATTTGAATGATATGGTAATCTAAGAAAGAAGCTTCAATGGAAAAGAGTAAAATGTTACAAGCATCCTTTGAAATGAACATTTTAAAAGAGTAACAAATTTTGAAGAGAAATTAGTTGATTCATACTAATTAATGAGACTTATAAGTCACAAATTTATTTGGTATTTTATAATACATAATACTATACCAAATATTTTCATGAGTTTATTTTAATCTCTTTTTTCTCATTAGGTTTTTAAGATCTTAATCATGGTATTTTTGTATACTTGAGTCCAAGAGAAGGAATTGTATCTGTATATGTATGTTTTAATGGTCTTCCTTCTAAAATATGAGTTTGTTTGGGAACAGGACAAATTATTAATCATCTATTTCCAATGGCTAACTCAGAAATATAATAAGTGTTTGATAATTTCAGTTGAATCAAAATTATAGGCCTAATGTGCACATGAACGTTGAGTGCAAAAATCAGTGATTCAAAAACAACTTCTGTGGGACAGTTTTCATATTTCAGAGAATCTATTAAAGGTGTGTATACAGATGGTCAGAGAAGGCAATGGCACCCCACTCCAGTACTCTTGCCTGGAAAATCTCATGGACTGAGGAGCCTGGTAGGCTCCAGTCCATGGGGTCGCTAAGAGCCAGACACGACTGAGCGACTTCACTTTCACATTTCACTTTCATGCATTGGAGAAGGAAATGGCAACCCACTCCAGTATTCTTGCCTGGAGAATCCCAGGGACAGAGGAGCCTGGTGGGCTGCCGTCTATGGGGTCACACAGTCGGACACGACTGAAGTGACTTAGCAGTATACAGATGGTGAAATTAGGTTCAAAGAAGACTATTCAGGAACATGGTTAACCATTCATCTTATAATATTAGGCCAAGAAATGTGATGAAATATTACAAATAAATAATGATTACAAAGATTTTTTAAAAACGTGTACATAAAACTAAGTGAAAGAAATCACATCATTTTACAGAAGTAATATTTTTGGAAGCATCCTCAGTTCAGTTCAGTTCAGTTAAGTCGCTCAGTCGTGTCTGACTCTTTGAGACCCCATGAATCGCAGCACGCCAGGCCTCCCTGTCCATCACCAACTCCCGGAGTTCACTCAGATTCATGTGCATTGAGTCGGTGATGCCACCCAGCCATCTCATCCTCTGTCGTCCCCTTCTCCTCCTGCCCCCAATCCCTCCCAGCATCAGAGTCTTTTCCAATGAGTCAACTGTTTGCGTGAGGTGGCCAAAGTACTGGAGTTTCAGCTTTAGCATCAGTCCTTCCAAAGAAATCCCAGGGCTGATCTCCTTCAGAATGGACTGGTTGGATCTCCTTGCAGTCCAAGGGACTCTCAATTTTTTTTTTTTTGCTATTATTTTGCTATTTTTTATTCAATTTTCTTTAAATTGTTTTTAATAATTCCTTGAATCATGTCTGAGCACATACTTGTTACTACTAGGGAATTGAAATCATTCTATCAAAGGGATGAAAAGCAAGGAAAAATGTAAATGATAGTTCCTACCTCAGTAGCAGTAGCCAAGTTAAACTAAGCCAGCGGATTATGGAATTGAAAATCAAACTTGGATGGTACAAAAATACAGCAGGGATAACATAATAAGCTTAAGCTATTTTGCCTATATGTTTTACTGATTTTTTGTAAAGAAATACTAGCCAAACACTCTGGGAAATGTACTCTATTATCCAAATGTGTACCTGCACAAAAGGCCTTGGTTGTCATTTTGGTTTTAGAGTAAATAGAATGTGTGGGCTATTTAAAGAATGAAACAGCTCAGTGAGCAACAACAAATTATAATTTGTTAGAGGATACCTAGGGGCCACAGATAACCTTTCATTGTAGTTTTTAGCTCTCTTTTTCCTATGTTCTCCAATAGCTACAGATTAGCACCAGGACTTAAAACATCAAGTACTTGATAAAGCACAATTTGTATCCTTTATTCTGGCTGAATCTGTTAACAACCTCATCAAACAATTTTTCTATAATAATTTCCAATGAAATATACTTCTTCATTTATCTTTTTATCCCAATTCTATAGTCACATTTCCATTTAGGAAGGACAAAGCATGACCATTCTCTAGTTATTCTTTTTTTTTTTTAACCGGAAATAGATAATTTTCTTTTGGGAATAGGCTTTGTCCCTATAATAATAAAAAGGACATTCAATTTAAAAAATATATTTTTAATATCTGGTTGAGAAAATACTCAGTGTGCCTTCCCAGTTTTATACTTTCAATACTTTGTTTTGAGATTGTGTAGACTTACCTCGTGGCTTCCCAGGAGGCACAGTGGTGAAGAATCTGGCTGCCAGTGCAGGAGACACAGAGATGTGGGTTCACTTCCTGAGTCAGGAAGATACCCTGGAGTAGGAAATGGTAACCTGCTCCAGCATCTTTGCCTGGAAAATTCCATGGACAGAGGAACCTTGTGGGCTGCAGTCCATGGGGTCGCAGAGAGTCAGACACAACAGCACGCACACAGGCTTACCTTGATTTCGATACTTTTCTGAAGAGAGACACAAAGGACCTGCTTAGCTTTGCAAAAGATTACAAAACAACAATAAATATTTTCTTTTTTTATGTTTAATGTTTTGTGTGTGTGTCTTCTTAGTGTTTATTGAAAATATGATACCCAGTGACTGAGTCATAGCCATCTCGCCTCTGAGAATTGAAATCTAACATCAGCCACTCTATGTACACATGAACCACAAAACAACTTAATATTTAACCAGCAATTTAAGCAGACCAAATAAAAAGAAATGGTGCAGGATAATCCATAGGAAAATTAGCATTATGCCTATTAAATATTCTCAAACTAAATAATAATCATATTAAACACATGCCTAATTCTTCTCATGTGTAATTTTTGAATCACTGAAAGGAGTATTTTCAAATGTGAAGTAAACATTTTTGGTGTACAGTTTTGTTCTTTTTTATTTTGTTTTTATCAATAAGACCCTGTTACTTAATTTCCTCAAAGAGACTCAAAGTTTAGTGAAACTTTTAACCAGTTAAAAATATGTAGTTTTAAATAAATTTTTTCATATGATTTATTTGCAGTCTCAAATAATGTTAAAGAGGAAATAAATAACAGATACATATAAGTGAACATATGTCAGCAATTTCATTTTACTTATTAATTATTGAGGAAATCAGTAAGATATTTTTTTAAATGTTTCAAAGGAGAATGCAAACAATGGACACATTTATAGGCAATCAGGAATGCAAAACTGACTTATTCCACAGCAGTGGTAATACCTTCTTTCTTATACCAGAATTGAGTTCATTTGCATTTCTGGAAAAAAAGACCAAATTATTTGCACTGGTCTGTGAGGCAGGCTTGAACAACAAGAGTATAAAGCAAATGCCTGTGTTCTATCCTGTAATTCTTTCTCATGACAAGAATACTTTTAGACTGAACAAAACAGCTAACAAGGACAGCAGAGAGAGATGAGAAAAGAATGGTATGTTTCCAGCAAGGATGCTCAACAAATAGGAACCAATAATAAAAATCCAAGTACCAAACCAAATAATAAATAGCCCAGGAACTCAACATAGAGAATGAAAAAAACAGAGTTCAGATCCCCATGCTGACTTACCACATTTTCCCAGGCTAGACAACCTGCAAGCAGCAAGGCACAAGGGGGCCCTTGTGAATACTGTGCCTGGCGAAGGCCAGTGTCTGTGGCGAAGGGCAGTTCCCAATGGAGGGCTTTAGTGGGACTTCTACGGCATCTGAGGAAATAGACCAAGGCCAACCGAATAAGAACAAGCAAAGGATATTTATTCAGAGCTTGCTATAGCAAGAAAGTCACCCACTGTTGCTTGTGTTTGGTACAGACTCAAACTCAGGCAGTGGTGTAGAAAAGAAATATAGCCAAAAAAAAAAAAAAAAAAAGAGAGAGAGAAAGCTTCAGCTGTGCCTTGATTGGAGGCCACTGGTACAGGGAACCTATCAGCAGGCTCACTGGAAAGGAGGCATGCTACATGATTGGTTAGGGAGGCATATTTAGGCTTTCTCTGATTGGCTCTAATTTGGAAACTGGGACAAAAATTAGAGAAATGCTCAGCAAGGCCTGACCATGTCGAACTGATTGCGCTAGAAGTGATTGTTTGACTTCCTGGATTGTTACCAGAGATAGCAGTCTGACTTCTTATAGAAAAATTGTATGGATTTTAAAATACCTAAACTATATGTGTTGGAGAAGGCAATGGCACCCCACTCCAGTACTCCTGCCTGGAAAATCCCATGTACGGAAGAGCCTGGTAGGCTGCAATCCATGGGGTCGCTGAGGGTCGGACACGACTGAGTGACTTCACTTTCACTTTTCACCTTCATGCATTGGAGAAGGAAATGGCAATCCACTCCAGTGTTCTTGCCTGGAGAATCCCAGGGACGGGGGAGCCTGGTGGGAGGCTATCTATGGGGTCACACAGAGTCAGACACGACTGAAGTGACTTAGCAGCAGGAGCAGCAAACTATACGTGTATATAATAAGACCATAAATAATATATATGTATCCTATATGTATTCATATATGTGTGTTTGCAGCAGCAGCATACATTTTTAGCCATTAAAATAACTCTGTGACTCCACAGACTATAGCCCACCAGGCTCCTCTGTCTATGGGGTTTCCCAGGCAATAACACTGGAGTGGGTTGCCATTTTATCCTCCAGGGGATCTTCCTGACCCAGGGCGATCAAATCCACATTTCCTTCATCTCCTGCATTGGTTGGCAAATTCTTTACCACTGAGCCACCTGGAAATCCTTCTTATATATGGGTATGAGTATATATGTATGTGTGTTCATATACTATTTCAGTCATTATAATTGCCACTTTTTTCCCACCATAGATTTTAAAGCAAACATCAGCATGTAAAATTAAATTTCATATTCTTACTAATTGATTTATTCTTTCCTTTGATCCAAATAATTACCACCCATGTCTTCAAACTGATAGTCTGAGTTTGGAAGAGAGGATGTGAAAAGATTTGAAGTCCACCAGCTGGGTAGTAGTAGTTGTTGATATTTTTCATCAAGGTAACAATTAAATATATTCATATAATGTCAAATAATTTTGCTTACAATTTTATATTTTCTAGTATTTGTTTTTGTGCTGGAATTCTAAGAGCATACTTGTGTTCCACTGAGATTCAGGGGAAAAAATGCTGGGATGGAAATTAGGTAATTGTAATGAAATTTCTCGGTTACAAAAAACCATACCCTGTGCTTGTAAATATTTTAAATGTAGTTCATTAGCTGATTTCATCCTTACAGACGCAGTGAGAATTATCATTATCTTTCCTGCTCTACAGACAATAATTATGACTAAGAGTTGTAGATTTTGTTAAGGTCCTTGGAACTAGCCCTGAAATGTAGTCATAGAAGGAGCTAGTACCTCTATCTCCCAGGCTCTGAGGAAGGATATGAGTCTAATTTCAGTGGGCACAAATTACCAAACAAAGATGACTTAATCACAAAGAAAAACATATGCAAACTCACAAATAGCTCACATAATTCTTAACACATCCATTGGTCAACCTTCCCCCGACTCCTTTCTGAATGTCCTCCAGTATCTTTTCACTAGCTTACCCAGTGCTTAAAGTTCCAGCCTACCCTTAGCCTCTTTGCTCCCCCAGTGGAGCTGAGTTCTGTTTCACTCCCCTCTGCAGTAATATCAGGATAAAATCAACTTATTTTTTTCTAATCTTGTCAGATACCATTTTTTCTTTAATACCTATAAGGTATTTTAATGTGATGCTTTCCTATAAAACAGCTTCAATACAAAGCCTTCTGCCTAGGTACTAGTATATTATGTTAAGTGTACTTTGAAAAACAGGTATACCTGCTATGAGGATCACTGTGTAGAGTCCAGAGCTTCAAGGTAGACATATAATAGTGGTAAGTGTCTTTGCAATACATTGTGTTATTGCATTTTTAAGACCTCTTCTGCAGCAACAAGCTCTAAGGTGTTTTCTAGAGTGATAAAATATTTAATGAAAGTAAGAAAAAGAGGCACAGCAGACCTCAGCAGCTCTTTTGCCCTTTGAAATACATTACTTGTCTGAAAGCTATTAACCTAATACTCCTTTCTAGTGAAAACTATAATTCATCCTCTAAAAGCAGGAAGATTTCACTAGATATATATAACTTCTCTTCATCTTCATTCAAGGTCCTAGACCTGATCTAATATAAAATTACCTCTCTGCATGCAGAGTGTGATTATGTGAGAGATAAGATATTACAGTAATGTCATTTTCCCTATCAGCTAACAATCAACAAATCTTCAGTGCTAAAAGGACAGTGGTAACTTGGTCAATTACCTCCCAATTCTGTGCACTGATGTGAAGAAATCTGAGATGAGCATACCACTGACCTTATGAGGTTACTCTCCCATGAATTGTTAATGATTATCTTCAGAGAGTGATAATATCCCTGCATCATCCATTTCATTTTTCTTAAATAAGAGCTAAAGTTCATGGGCTGAACAAACTCTGCCACCAAAGCAGGCTCTTCAGCATGAAGAGTCACAGTGTTAAAGCCACACTTGGTGAACAGCAGCTAATTTTTCTTCTAATATTCTGTATTTTCACAGATCCTTTTTGGTATTGCATAAAAACCCAGAAAAAAATGTGTAAATATTGTCTCTTTTTGAAGAAGAATATATTCTATCATATTATTAATACAAAACCATATTATGGACTGAAAACAAGGAAACAATCCCAAGAATGAACTATGAATACTCTTACTTTTCAAAACAATTGATACATTTATGATCTTATGAATTTTTAAATGTACTGACACGTGCTTAAAATGTTTGACTGATGAGAACGTTCTGAAAGTGTTAGTCACTCAGTTGTGCCTGACTCTATGTGACCCCATGGATTGTAGCCCAACTAGCCTTCTATGTACATGGACTTATAATTATCTTTAAAATTATAGTAGGCTGGATGAGATTTTCCATTTGAAAATTTAATGATTGTTAAATATAGTAAAAATAACAATGTATCAAGCAGCTCCTATATGCCAGCAGTCAAGCATTCATTATCTAATTTAATATTTAAGGACCATATGAGATACTCATTATTATTATTAATCTTACATATGTAAGGAAGAAGTCAGAGTGGATGTGTATAATGCAGCAGGGCTACTGAGTAGCAGAACTGGAATTTGGAACTGAATTCCCATCTCTACCTAGTAATAACAATGCCTCATGCTTCTCAAGGAAAAATGCTTCCATGGAACTTCTACTTCATTTTGAAGAAATAATACTGTCATTTCTTCTATCTCCTTCTTTGTGTGACATTCCAATCAGTAATACTAGTTTAGGTCTTTGGTTTTTCTATTAGTCCTATTAATGTGAAATGTTTTTACAATGAACTATAGACTTGTCATCTCTATTACAGATGATCTGTATCATCTATATCATGTTGATTCCTATAACATTTTTTGATGAAGTATGCAATCCAGCCTCTTTTAGAGAAATAGCTAAATATTCACTCACTATTTAACATTAAAAACATAGCAATAATCAGAATGGGAAGATGAAGTGTCTGGTCCTGTTCCAGAAAGGTCAGAAGCAATATCTCTAATCCAGAAATTCCCAGGTGATGAATGATTTCTCTTATGGTAAAACTATATTAGTAAAAGATTGATTTATGATGACAGAGACAGGTACACATTTTCCCTGCAGGAGAAACCCAGACATAGATATGGCCAGAAGAGACATGAGGGGACAAACATATAAGCCATCAATTATCAAGGAAGCTTGATATGGGGGTGATGGGATCAGTAAGATAGCTTCTGCTATAGAGTTCAGCATAATGCAATCTCCTGGTAACAGTTCTCAGTTGCAACTCAAAATGGACATTTTAAGAGCTCCAAGCTAGGAGATATTCATAGGATAATGATATAATTTGTCATCCAAATTGAGATACCTGTCATATTGAAATTGGGCCCTATGAATAATTATGGGCTTCCCTGGTGGTTCAGATGTTAAATACTCTGCCTGCAATGCAGCAGACCAGGGCTCGATACCTGGGTTGGGAAGATCCCTGGAAAAGGAAATGGCTACCTATTCCAGGATTCTTGCCTGGAGAATTCCAAGGACAGAGAATGCTGGTAGGCTACAGTCCATGGGGTCGCAAAGAGTCGGACCGACTGAGCAACTAACACTATATACTCTGAATAATTAGACTGAATAAGCTGATACTCATAGGGACAAACCAGGGCATACCATCTCCTCAAATCGTTGAAGTCATAGAACAGTGAGTATAAATTTCAGTTCTAATATAACTCCCCGTAAACTTTGAAAAATTACTTAGTCTTTCTTCATTTGATTCCTAATGCACACCATGATAGTAATTAATCTCAAAGTGTTGTTTATGCAGGCTAAATAGGTTAACATTCACAAAGTCCAAGTCCTAACACTTAGCCAATAACGAAAGCCTCAATGTGTACAGAACTTTATTCCAGCTTTAACAGAGTAGACTTTGAAGACTGAGGCCTACATTTTACTACATGCTATGGTAAAAACTAGCTGTATAAACTTAGACAACAATGCTGCCTCAGTTTCCTCATCAGTAAAATTGGAATTGAGTCATATGATTTACCTAAGAGCATTATTGTAAGGATTAAATCAGTGTACACACATTTAGAACATATATTATCAACATTTAACATTGAAAGTGAAAGTTGCTCAGTCATGTCCGACTCTTTGCAATCCCATGGATTATACAGTCCATGGAATTCTCCAGGCCAGTATACCGGAGTGGGTAGACATTCCCTTCTCCAGGTAGATCTTCCCAACCTAGGGATGGAACTCAGGTCTCCCACACTGCAGGCAGATTCTTTACCAGCTGAACTAGAAGGGAAGCCCAAGAATACTGGAGTGGGTAGCCTATCCCTTCTCTAGCGGATCTTCCCAACCCAGGAATCAAACGGGGGTCTCCTGCATAGCATTCTTTACCAACTAAACTATCAGGAAAGTTCATTAACTCATCATCATTATTATTATTAGTTGAAATTGTTTACAATATTTTTAGTATTGATACACTGACACACTGGCCTTTCATAGTTTGGTGTCAAGAAGAAAAAAAGGGATAAAAAAAGAAAGACCGTAAAAGTGTCATAAAAAATGAAAAGCATCAATTAATCATATTTTTACATTACATGTGTATTTAGAAAAACACCTAGACAATTATCTCTCTTCTGGTATTCAATAAAAGAGGTACCAAAAAAAGATTTTGCCCTTTTTATATCTCTTCACGAATTTCAAATTATTTACACAAAATTATTTCAAATGTGAAAGAATGTGTGAAGTAAGTGACATTTCTAAAAACCCTAATTATTGTCTTTAAAGATCATGAAATTCTTTTTAGCTTGATTTTTATTTCTCTCAACAACCTGATTTAATATACAGATATTCCCTCACTTTTGGTACATATTTAGCAAAGGAAAGTTACCAATGAATAAAGCTGTCTTTATTTAAGATATAAAAAACTTACTCTTTACAAAAAAAAAAGTTGAAAAGAAAAATATGGATAGTGTTTGATATAATAAGGTATATCACTAACTTAAAAACTCAGTAATTAAAATAAAAGTAAAATGAAGATGTATGAATTGTCAGATAAGCACATGAAAATGTGCCAAACTTGCTATATACTTCATGTAAATGAAAATAAAAAGACAAATTTTTACTTGGTACCAGGAACCAAATTTTTTTTTTTTTCCAGAAACTACTTCATTACCTTCAATCCCTGCTTATATAACATATATGCAGAGTACATCATGAGAAACACTGGGCTGGAAGAAGCACAAGCTGGAATCAAGATTGCTGGGAGAAATATCAATAACCTCAGATATGCAGATGACACCACCCTTATGGCAGAAAGTGAAGAGGAACTCAAAAGCCTCTTGATGAAAGTGAAAGAAGAGAGTTAAAAAGTTGGCTTAAAGCTCAACATTCAGAAAATGAAGATAATGGCATCTGGTCCCATCACTTCATGGGAAATAGATGGGGAAACAGTGGAAACAGTGTCAGACTTTATTTTTTGGGCTCCAAAATCACTGCAGATGGTGACTGCAGCCATGAAATTAAAAAACGCTTACTCCTTGGAAGGAAAGTTATGACCAACCTAGATAGCATATTCAAAAGCAGAGACATTACTTTGCCAACAAAGGTCCGTCTAGTCAAGGCTATGGTTTTTCCTGTGGTCATGTATGGATGTGAGAGTTGGACTGTGAAGAAAGCTGAGCACCGAAGAATTGATGCTTTTGAACTGTGATGTTGGAGAAGACTCTTGAGAGTCCCCTGGACTGCAAGGAGATCAAACCAGTCCATTCTAAAGGAGATCAGCCCTAGGTGTTCTTTGGAAGGAATGATGCTGAAGCTGAAACTCCAGTACTTTGGCCACCTCATGCGAAGAGTTGACTCATTGGAAAAGACTCAGATGGTGGGAGGGATTGGGGGCAGGAGGAGAAGGGGAGGACAGAGGATGAGATGGCTGAATGGCATCACCGACTCGATGGATGTGAGTTTGAGTGAACTCCGGGAGTTGGTGATGGACAGGGACCCTGGTGTGATGCGATTCACGGGGTTGCAAAAGTCGGACATGACTGAGCAACTGAACTGAACCAAAATTTTACAAGGGCAGGAATTTAACTGTTTTGTTCATTATCAAATTCTCCAAACCTAAACTAAGATGTGGCCTATTAAAGCAGCTACAAACACTTGTTAAACAAGTTAATTTTTATGCAAGAAACATATAAAAACATATTTTGCTCGCATTAAATGTCAGCAGAAAAAAAAATTATATATACGGTGGGGTCTAAATTGATACAATTGCATTGATAGAAAGTCTTGTAACTTTTAAAATTAAAAATGTATGTCATCTATTGAATAAATTTATTAATCACTATTCTAAAGCCCAACTTGCTCACCAACACAAATATATTTGGTTGATGCATTTATTAAATGCAAAGTAACAGTGACAGTTAGTTATAAAGTCCAAATGGTAAATGCTTTTGCAGTTTTGATGTCATACTGAGCTATCTAAATTTAAGAAATTTAAGAACACTGTAATAAAATACTCAGCAAAAGTGTATATTTTGTTATGGAATGAACATGAATTAGTACAATTATGACACTCATTCATAACACTATGAAGTTTTTTCAGGTTCAAGCTTTTTAGAAAAAAAAATGATCACAGAAGGTGTTGCCAATTCTGTCAATTCTGCCCTCTCTTCAATCTAAACCTGAGCAGTAATGCAAATTATGTCTTAATCACTCTCAAATTAAAGCATATACTGCCACCTCAAAGAGAGTTACAATGAAACACTAAAATCCTATATGTGTGCTGTGACTTCAGTTGTGTCTGACTCTTTGTAACCCAATGAACTGTGGCCCACTAGGCTCCTCTTTCCATGGAATTTTCCAGGCAAGAATACTGGAGTGGGTTGTCATTTCCTTCTCCAAAAATGGAGGTACTTAATTTCAAGTAGAGAGCTATATCCCTCTCCCTGTTATAAGGCTGGTTTTTCACTGGGCGAGGCCTATGGGTGGTGATTTTTCCCCAAAATATCTTCTAACTTTTCAGATTAGATACAATTTTCTGAATGAAGAAATACATAGTTAAACTATGATTATCTCTATCAGTTACACTCTGCTATTAAAGTTATGGTAGAACATGTTTAAAGCTATAAACGTAATCAAACTGAAATCAACATCTGTTTTAGGTTTACAAATGAAGCAAATGATTCCCTTTTTAAAGACTTGCTCATTAAAAGATTTGCCTCAGGAGAGGACAAGATCCCATGGTGAGGCCAGCTGGGGCAGTCAGCCTGAAGTGCTGATTTTGGATCTTTCGTGAGCATGCCCTGAATTCTCTTAGAGCTGACTACTCTGCTAGATGGAGCTTGGTGTCTATGTTTCCAGCTGGTCAGCCATCACTTCCTTGCAAGCTCCCAGCCTCCTATTGTCTTGTCCTCCCTCTAAGGTTATCTTGACATGTGGTTACTGCCTCTTGGCCTCAGGGACAACCAAGCTCTAGCCAAGTTGGCCCTAATACTCCAAAAGTCTCAGGTTTCTGACCCAGCAAGGAGCAGGAATTAAAATTCATATGGAGTTTCAATTTATTCTTGAATGCTGGGTGTTTTTTCTTAATTAAAAATATTTTGAGTAAATGAATAAAAAGGAGGTTAAACAGCATGTTACTGAACAACCAATGAGTCAAAGAAAAATGTTACAGAGAAATTTAAAAAATATTCGGAGACAAATAAAATTGGAAACACGATTTACCAAAACTTATGAGAGTCAGCAAAAACAGTTCTAAGAAGGAAGTTTATGTCAACTAAACAACTTAACTCTATACCTTCACGTGAGTGAGTGAAAGTCACTCAGTCGTGTCCAACTCTTTGTGACACCATAGATTGTAGCCCACCAGGCCCCTCTGCCCATCCATGGAATTTTCCAGGCAAGAATACTGGAGTGGTTTGCCATTCCCTATGCCAGAGGATCTTCCCAACCTAGGGATTGAACCCAGGTCTGCATTGCAGATAGATTCTTTACCATCTGAGCCACCAGGGAAGCCAGTTATACCTTCAAACTGAGCCCAAATTAGAAGAATAAAGGAAAGAGCAAAGATCAGAACAGATTTAAATGAAATAGAGATTATATTACTATTATCTTTTAGAATAAATGAAAATAAGAGTTTTTTAAAAAAAATATATGAACAAAATAGACAAATCATTATCCAAACTTATCAAGAAAAAGAAGAGACATAACTGATACCACAGAAATAAAGAATCATAAGACCCTACTATGACCAATTACGTGCCAACAAATTAGACAACCTAGAAAAAGCAGATAAAATCCTAGAAACATTCAACTCACAAAGGCTAAATTATTATGAAGAAATAGAAATCTAATCAGATTAATTATATTAGGAGACTAAATAATTGAAAACCTCACAAAACTAAAAGTTTAGAATCATGATTTTATAAGTGAATTCTAATATTTAAAGGACTACTAATATCAGTCTCTCAAATACTTCTCAAAAATTGAAGAGGAGGGAAAGCTTCCAAACTTACATCACAAGACATTATCAGGGTTTCCCTCGTGGATCAATTGGTAAAGAAACTGCCTGTAAGGCAGGAGACCAGGGTGCTATCCCTGGGTCAGGAATATCCCCTGGAGAAGGAAATGGTAACCCACTTGAGCATTTTTGCCTGGGAAATCCCATGGACAGAGGAGACTGGTGGGCTACAGTCTATGGTGTTGCAAAGATTCGGACACAACTGAGTCAGTAAACCACCACCACAATCCTGATAACATAGCCAGTCACTACACGCACAAAAAAGGAAATTACCTTAATTAAAGACTGGGATTAATGTTTTCATTAATGGTAACACTTATATTACATTTATAAGATTTGCATCCAAACATGTGTATTTTATTTACATGCAATGATAAGTGCAAGATAAGAAATTCAGGCCACAAATACCTTAAGACTATGGCTTCCATTTTAAATTTATTTACACATGAAATTTATAGATAAATTAATACATAATACTCTTAACTATTTCTTGCAACATGTACAGTAAAGTCCACTATTCCTGACTTTAAGGTATATAAAATTCCTGGTAAACACAGGTGCAAAAATCCTTAATAAAATATTAGAAAACTGAATGCAACAATACATTAAAAACATCATATACCATTATCAAGTTAGATTTATACCAGGAAATCAAGGGTGGTTGAGTATCTTCAAATCAATCAGTGTGATACACCACATTAACAAAATGAAGGATAAAAATAATATAATTTCAATAGATTCAGAAAAAGAATTTGACAAAATTTAATATCCTTTTATGGTAAAATCTCTGCTTAGAGAGGGAATATACCTCAACATAATAAAGGTCGTTATGAAAAACACACAGCTAACATCATAATCAACTTTAAAAAGCTAGATTATTTTTCTCTAAGATCAAGAAAAAGACAAGGATGTCCACTCTCACCACATTTATTCAACATAGTTTGAAAGTCCTAGCTAAAGCAACTAGGCAACAAAAAGAAAAAGCATATAAATAGAAAAAAAGAAAAAGAAGAAGACTATCTCTATATTTGTAGTGAAAGTTGTTCAGTTGTGTCCGACTCTTTGCAACCCCATGAACTATACAGTCCATGGAATTCTCTAGGCCAGAATACTGGACTGGGCAGCCTTTCCCTTCTCCAGGGAGATCTTCCCAACCCAGAGATCAAACCCGAGTCTCCCACATTGCAGGCGGTTTCCATACCAGCTGAGCCACAAAGGAAGCCCCTCTTTATTTTTTTATGTTATTATATAAACAAAACCCTAAAGAGTCCATCAAAAAACTGAATACAGTATTAATGAAAATAAATAAGTTCAGTAGACATGCAAGATAAAAAGTCAATATACAAAAATTGTTGCATTTCTCTATACTAATAATGAATTTTCAGAAAGATAAATTTTAAAAATATATTAATAATATACAAAAATATATTTACTATTACATAAAAAAATAATGCATCTGGGAGTAAATTTAACCAAGAAGGTGAAAGACATATACACAGTAATCTATAAGATACTGATGAGAAACAACAAAAACACACATATCCATGAAAAAAATATTCCATGCTCATGGAATAGAAGGACTAATATTGTTACATAACCATACTATTCAAAGCAATATACAGATCAATGCAATCCCTCTCACAATTCCAATGGCATTTTTCAGAGCAATAGAACAAACAATCCTAAAATTTTTATGAAGCCGCAATGGATTCTGAATAGCCAAGTAAATCCTGAGTGAGAAGGACAAAGCTGGAGGCATTTCAATTCCCGATTTCAAACTGTAATATAAAGCTACAGTCATCTAAATACTGTGATACAGGTATAGAAACAGACAGCCAGAACAATGGAAGAGAACTGACACTCAGAGATAAATCCACACACATCGGTTCAGTTCAGTTCAGTCACTCAGTTGTGTCCGACTCTTTGCAACCCAGTATACTGCAGCAGGGGAGGCTTTCCTGTCCATCACCAACTCCTGGAGCTTGCTCAGACTTATGCCCAACCATTCAGTGATGCCATCCAACTGTCTCATCCCCCTCTCCTCCCACCTTAAATCTTTCCCAGCATCAGGGTCTTTTCCAATAATTCAGTTCTTTGCATTAGCTGACCAAAGTATTGGAGTTTCATTAGTGCTTCCAATGAATGTTCAGGACTGATTTCCCGTAGGATGGACTGGTTGGATCTCCTTGCAGTCCAAGAGACTGTCAAGAGTCTTCTCCAACACCACAGTTCAAAAGCATCAATTCTTCAGCCCTCAGCTTTCTATATAGTCCAACTCTCACATGCATACATGACTACTGGAAAATCCATAGTTCTAACTAGACGGACTTTTGTTTGCAAAGTAATGTCTCTGCTTTTTAATATGCTGTCTAGGTTGGTCATAGTTTTTCTTCCAAGGAGCAAGTGTCTTTTAATTTCATGGCTGCAGTCACCATCTGCAGTGATGTTAGAACCCAAGAAAATAAAGCCCATCATGATTTCCACTGTTTCCCCATCTATTTGCCATAAAGTGATGGGACCAGATGCCATGATCTTAGTTTTCTGAATGTTGATCTTTAAGCCAACTTTTTCACTCTCCTCTTTCACTTTCATCAAGAGGCTCTTTAGTTCTTCTCTGCTTTCCGCCATAAGGGTGGTATCATCTGCATATCTGAGGTGATTGATATTTCTCCTGGTAATCTTGATACCAGCTTGTGCTTCATAGACCAAGCATTTCTCATGATGTGCTCTCATGTAAGTTAAATAAGCAGGGTGACAATATGCAGCCTTGACATACTCCTTTCCCGATTTGGAACCAGTCTGTTTTTCCATGTCCAGTTCCAACTGTCACTTCTTGACCTGCATACAGGTTTCTCAGAAGGCAGATAAAGTGGTCTGGTATTCCCATCTCTTGAAGAAATTTCCAATTTTTTTTTTTTTTTTTTTTTATCCCGACAGTCAAAGGCTTTGGCATAGTCAATAAAGAGAAGTAGATTTTTTTTTTTCTGAAACTCTCTTGCTTTTCTGATGATGCAATGGATGTTGGCAGTTTGATCTCTGGTTCCTCTGCCTTTTCTAAATCTAGCTCGAACATCTGGAAGTTCACAGTTCAATTACAATTGAAACCTGGCTTGGAGAATTTTGAGGATTACTTTGCTAGAGTGTGAGTTGAGTACAATTGTGCAGTTTGAGCATTCTTTGGCATCGCCTTTCTTAGGGATTGGAATGAAAACTGACATTTTCCAGGCCTGTGGCCACTGCTGAGTTTTCCAAATTTGCTGGCGTATTGAGTGCAGCACTTTCACAGCATCACCTTTTAGGATCTGAAATAGCTCAACTGGAATTCCATCATCTCCACTAGCTTTGTTCATAGTGATGTTTCCTAAGGCCCACTTGACTTTTCATTCCAGGATGTCTGGCTCTAGGTAAATGATCACACCATCATGGTCATGAGGATCTTTTCTGTGTTGTTCTTCTGTGTATTCTTGCCACCTCTTCTTAATATCTTCTGCTTCTGTTAGGTCCATACCATTTCTTTCCTTTATTGAACCCATCTTTGCATGAACTGTTCCTTTGGTATCTCTAATTTTATTGAAGAGAATTCTAGTCTTTCCCATTCTATTATTTTCCTCTATTTTTTTTTGCATTGATCACTGAGGAAGGATTTCTTTTCCCCCTTGCTATTCTTTAGAACTCTCAATTCAGATGGGTATATCTTTCCTTTTTTTCCTTTGCTTTTCACTACTCTTACATAGCTATTTGTAAGGCCTCCTCAACCATTTTGACATTTTGCATTTCTTTTTCTTGGGATGGTCTTGATCCCTGCCTCCTGTACAATGTCGCAAACCTCTGTCCATTGTTCTTCAGGCACTCTTTCTATCAGGTAGATAGACAGACCTGTCTATCTAGACATATCTAGAATAGACAGGCACCTCTGTCTTTTCTAATCCTTGGAATCTGTTTGTCATTTCCACTGTATAATCGTAAGGGATTTGATTTGTGTCATACCTGAATGGTCTAGTGTTTTTCCCTAGTTTCTTCAATTTATGCCTGAATTTGGCAATAAGGAGCTCATGATCTGAGCCACAGTCATCTTCCAGGCTAGTTTTTGCTGACTGTATATAGCTTCTCCATATTTGACTGCAAAGAATATAATCAGTCTGATTTTGGTATTGACCATATGGTGATGTGTATGTGTAGAGTCTTCTCACGTGTTGTTGGAAGAGGGTGTTTGCTATGACCAGTGCATTCTCTTGGTAAAACTCTGTTATCCTTTACTCTGCTTCACTTTGTACTCCAAGGCCAAACTTGCCTGTTACTCCATATCTCTTGACTTCCTATTTTTGCATTCCATTCCCCTGTAATGAAAAGGACATCTTTTTTGGTGTTAGTTCTAGAAGGTATTGTAGGTCTTCATAGAACCATTCAACTTAAGCTTCTTTGGCATTACTGGTTGGGATATAGATTTGGATTACTGTGATTTTGAATGGTTTGCCTTGGAAAGTAAAAAAGATCTTTCTGTCATTTTCAAGATTGCACCAAAGTTCCCTGGTGGTTCAGACAGTAAAGCGTCTATCTACAATGCGGGAGACCTGGGTTCGATCCCTGGGTTGGGAAGATCCCTTGGAGAAGGAAATGGCAATCCACTCCAGTACTATTGCCTGGAAAATCCCATGGACAGAGGAGCTTGGTAGGCTACAGTCCATGGGATTGCAAAGAGTCAGACACAACTGAGCGAATTCACTTTCACTTTTCACTGCATTTTGGACTCTTCTGTTGACTATCATGGCTACTCCATTTCTTCTAAGGGATTCTTGCCCACAGTAGTAGATACATTCATAATCTGAGTTAAATTCACCCATTCCAGTCCATTTTAGTTCAGATTCCTAAAATATCTGTGTTCACTCTTGCCTCATCCTGTTTGCCCTCTTCCAATTTACCTTGATTCATGGACCAAACATCCCAGGTTCCTATGCAATATTGTTCTTTACAGCATTGGATTTTACTTCCATCTCTATTCACTTTGACAGATATCCATACAGAAATGGTCAATTAACTTATGACAAAGGAGCCAAGAATATGCAATGAGGAAAGGATAGTCTCTTCAATAAATGTGTTAGGAAAATTGGACAGCCACATGTAAAAGGGTGAAAGTGGACCAGTATTATACCATGTATCATAATTAACTAAAAATGGATTAAGGCCTTGAAAGTAATATAAAACTCATAGAAAAACACAGTCAGTAAGTACTTTGACATTGGTCACATATCATGCTAGTTGCTTTTTCTTTTTTAATACCACAAATAAAGGTAACAAAAGTAAAATTAAACAGTTGGGATTATATCAAACTAAAATGATTCTGTACAGTTAAGGTAGCCATCTACAAAATGAATAGGCAACTTGTGTGATGGGGTAAATATTTGCAATCATGTATCTGATAAATTATTGATAGCCAAAATATATTAAAGAACTCATTATTTGCTCAACTGAAAAAGAAATACTGATTAAAATAAAGAGGTAAAATAAATAGATGATTTTCAAAGAATACATAGAAATGGCCAACAGGTACATGAAAAAGTGTTCAACATTATTATTAATCACTAGGGAATTGTAAATCAAAACATAATGAGATATTTTCTCACACATATTAGAATGTATTAAAAAGAGAAATAAGAAATACTGGTGGTGAGGGTATGAAAAAATAACTTTTGTAGACTGTTGGTGGGAATGAAAATTGGTGCAGCCACTGTCACAGACAGTATGGAGGTTCCTCAAAGAATTTGAAAAAAAAATTCACCCTATGATTCAGCAATCCTGCCTCTTAATATATACCCAAAGGAAATAAAATAATTAATTGTCATAGATATCTGTACTCCTATGTTCCTGGCAGCATTCTTCACAAGAGCCAAAGATGGAAATGATCTGAGCATTCCTCACAAATACATGAAAATATATTGTGTGCCAAGTCACTTCAGTCATGTCTAACTCTTTGCAACTCCATGGGCTGTAGCCCACGAGGCTTCTCTGTCCATGGGATTCTCCAGGCAAGAATAGGAATACTGGAGTGGATTGCCATTTCCATCTCCAGGGATCGAATAGATGTTTCTTATGTCGCTTATGTCTCCTTCACTGGCAAGCGGGTTCTTTACCACTAGAGCCACCTGGGAATGGGGATATCTATATCATATTTTCTCTATCTGTATTGTACATATAGTGTATAATGGAATGTTATTCAGCTCTAAGAAGAAAATCCTGTCACCTGAGATTATGTAGATGAACTTGGAGGCATTGTGCTAAGTGAAATAAGCCAGGCAGAGAAAGACAAATAGGACATAATATCAGTTATATGTGGAATTAAAAAAAAATAAACTGACAGAATGAGGAAACAGTGTGGGGGCTAGGGGAAATAGGGAGAGGCTGGTAAAAAGGTACAAACTTCCATTTATAAGATGAATAAAGAGTAAGGATCTAATGCACAATATTGTAACTATACTTGATAACACTGTTTGGTATAATTGAAATTCTAAAAAAGTATAACTTAAATTTTCTCATACACACACATTATATGTATGAATGGATGTTTTAACTAACTCTATGAGGAAATTCTTGCACAATGTATACCTATGTCAAATCATTGTTGCATTGTACATTTTAAATAGTTTGCAAGTAAGTATATTTATTAATTGTGCCTGAATTTAAAAAATAGATTTGAATTTTTAAATAAAAAATGAGATGAGATTTGAAAAAAATCACTTATTTATACATATGCTAGCAATAATATATCTGTCCTTTAAGAAATGTTTATTCACTTATAATAATAAATCATATCAAAATGAACAGCATTAAAAAATGATAGATCAAATCAAGATACATTTTTATTTATAGCTTTGGTGATCTTAATTAAACAAAAATGTTTATTAATAAAATATTAACAATGAAAAGAGGGCTTTCTTAGCCTTTGGAAAAAGGATGAATAAACAACCATATTTTTTTCTGAATTGTGATTACCAAGGCCTAATTTTGGAGACTTATCAGCCTTACTGAATTTAGTTACATTATTTTACTATGAATGTTAAAAGCCTTAAATGCAAATTGTTTTTACAGCAAGTTAAATATAATCAAGGTACATTTAAAATGAGGCAACATTAGAGGAAGAGCTAGTATTTACCCTCTGTGTATCTCCTTAGGATTGACCATGTTATCAGAATAGTTAGCTATTACTATGAGCTTCAGGTATCACACCAGTGACCTAAAGATGGGAAAGCAGGCTTAGTAAATTCCACTGGGTAGTGGTAATCCTGGGATTTGTGAAGAAAGCAGTGAACATGATTTCTGATAATAAGGCACATCAGAGAAGCATTTTGGGAAAAGACACATTAGTGAATAGATGAATGTATAAGTGTTGTGGTTTCTAGGCTGTAATTTTGTAATTTGAAAAGTAAAGTGAAAGTAGACTAAATTTTCTATCAATTGTAAAATTCCACAAATTAAAAATGTATAAAATGGTGGCTATACTTTGTCAACAAAGGTCTGTCTAGTCAAGGCTATGGTTTTTCCAGAGGTCATGTATGGATGTGAGAGTTGGACTATAAAGAAAGTTGAGCACCAAAGAATTTATGCTTTTGAACTGTGGTGTTGGAGAAGACTCTTGAGAGTCCCTTGGACTGCAAGGAGATCTAACCAGTCAATCCTAAAGGAAATCAGTCCTGAATATTCATTGGAAGGACTGATGTTGAAGCTCATATAGTTGGATGACATCACTGACTCAATGAACATGAGTCTGAGTAAACTTGGGGAGCTGGTGATGGACAGGGAGGCCTAGAGTGTTACAGTCCATGGAGTCGCAAAGTGTCGGACACGAATGAACTGAACTGAAGAAATTTAAGTAATTTTATGAAATGTAAAAAGAGAATGAAAAGTCATGTTTTTTATACATATTCTAGTCCTATGTAATATCAAAATTTTGGTAGTATGGAAATGATCATTTAATTATTCAAAGAAATCAATTATTAAAATGTGACTGACAAACTGAAATGTGAAAATGTTTAACATAAAACTATAATGACCTGTTTGAAATACTGTGGAAGTCTTAAGAGATGGATTCTAATTAAACTTATCTGTAGACATAAAACCAAACCTCTTAAAAGAATATAAAATGAATATTGTTTTGTGTTCTGCTATTTTGAATTAAGTGAAATAAAATTTCATTTCCAAGGAGCATATAGAAGGACATGCAAGACTGTTGCTCTTATGATAATATGGAGTAACTTGACAAAATAAAAGCCATACTTTTCAATGGGACTAACAAAGAAAGTGGAAAGCAAGAGCAAGGAACCCTTGATGAATTAAATTCCAGACAGAGATAAAAAATGAGGAGTTCATAGAAGGTCAGAGGAAGTTGCGGACCATGGGGTTGGGGATTACTGTGGACTGAGCAACCCTACAGGGACAAAGGGGATCCAGCACATTTTGGATCTCATTGCTGGATCGTGAAACTGGTTGGAGTCTAGAAAACCCCAAACACTGGAGCAGATTCCTCAGCTCAAAAGCCTCTATTTCAACCATGCCCAAAAAGTAGATTCAAATGAGGGCCTGGTAATGAGAGGCGAAGTGAATGTAACACTCTTCCAGCATAATTACTAAACCAAGGTTCTAAAGTCCACGGCTTGGTGATTGGAAGTTGGTATAATTACAAGGGAACTCTATCCTATTAAATTTAAAACCCCAAACTAGCTTAACTTGACTGCAGAAGGGAATGAAAATGATTAGTGACCTCTTCTACCCACATGCACACACTGACTCCCAGAGATGAAAAGGCCTGTACTCTCTGGGAAATAGACAAAACAAGATCAAATTATGCTTCAGTTCCAATGAACTTTTATACAATGTTGATAATACAATAAAAAATGTGAACAGATAGGAAATTTCAGGGGTTTATATGAATAATCATAAAATATATAGTTTAATGTAGTCTCTAAAATGAGAAAGGTACTAGATAGGCATAACAACACAATCTGCTAGTGCTAAGTCGCTTCAGTCGTGTCCGATTCTGTGCGACCCCATAGACGGAAGCCCACCAGGCTCCCCCGTCCCTGGGATTCTCCAGGCAAGAACACTGGAGTGGGTTGCCATTTCCTTCTCCAATGCATGAAAGTGAAAAGTCAAAGTGAAGTCGCTCAGTCGTGTCCGACTCTTCGCGACTCCGTGGACTGCAGCCTACCAGGCTCCTCCATCCATGAGATTTTCCAGGCAAGAGTATTTGAGTGGGGTGCCATTGCCTTCTCCAAGTCCTTGCCCTACCCCATCCTAAAGCCCTGTAGCGTGCACCCACGAGGAGGCGTCACACTCAGTAACAACACAATAGATATTTATAAAAAACAAGAGTAAGCTTGAAAATTTGTAAAATAGGAATTTTCCTACTTAAAGAGGGAATAAAAACTGGAAAACTGAAATCAGAGAATATGTTCTCCTGAAAGCCTTCAGCTATCCATTTTTCTTGGTAACCTCTAACCTACAGAATGAAATTTCCTGAATTTGCATACCTTAGGCCATGTACTTATAAGAATTTCTAATAGAGTACTACTTTGCTCTAAACTTCACATTCTTATTTCTCTTTTCTGTATCTAACTGATTAGCTGACCCAATATAAAAACTGCTAACTATCTAAAAATAGTTGTGACAGGAGCCCCTGAGATGGCTCACACTGACCTCCAACTCCAGGTCAGCATTTCTTAAGTAACCTCTTTCCCCTCCAGGGTATGCTGTGCCTAGGGACTTGCTTCTATACAGGCCAATATCACTGATGAACAAACATGCAAAAATCCTTAACAAAATTCTAACAATCAGAATCCAACAACACATTAAAAGATCATACACCATGACCAAGTGGGCTTTATCCCAGGGATACAAGGATTCTTCAATATCCACAAATCGATCAATGTAATACACCACATTAACAAATTGAAAAATAAAAGCCATATGATTATCTCAATAGATGCAGAGAAAGCCTTTGACAAAATTCAACATCCATTTATGATAAAAACTCTCCAGAAAGCAGGAATAGAAGAAACATACCTCAACATAATAAAAGCTATATATGACAAACCCACAGCAAACAGTATCCTCAATGATGAAAAATTGGAAGCATTTCCCCTAAAGTCAGGAACAAGACAAGGGTGCCCACTCTCACCACTACTATTCAACATAGTTTTACAAGTTTTGGCCACAGCAATCAGAGCAGAAAAAGAAATAAAAGGAATTCAAATTGGAAAAGAAGAAGTAAAACTCTTTTACATCGAAAACCCTAAAGACTCTACCAGAAAATTACTAGAGCTAATCAATGAATATAGTAAAGTTGCAGGATATAAAATCAACACACAGAAATCCCTTGCATTCCTATACACTAATAATGAGAAAACAGAAAGAGAAATTAAGGAAACAATTCCATTCACCATTGCAACAAAAAGAATAAAATACTTAGGAATATATCTACCTAAAGAAACTAAAGACCTATATATAGAAAACTATAAAACACTGGTGAAAGAAATCAAAGAGGACACTAACAGATGGAGAAATATACCGTGTTTATGGATCAGAAGAATCAATATATTGAAAATGAGTATACTACCCAAAGCAATTTATAGATTCAGTGCAATCCCTATCAAGCTACCAATGGTATTTTTCACAGAGCTAGAACAAATAATTTCACAATTTGTATGGAAATACAAAAAAACCTCGAATAGCCTAAGCAATCTTGAGAAAGAAGAATGGAACTGGAGGAATCAACCTGCCTGACTTCAGGCTCTACTACAAAGCCACAGTCATCAAGACAGTATGGTACTGGCACAAAGACAGAAATATAGATCAATGGAACAAAATAGAAAGCCCAGAGATAAATCCATGCACCTACGGACACCTTATCTTTAACAAAGGAGGCAAGAATATACAATGGAGAAAAGACAATCTCTTTAACAAGTAGTGCTGGGAAAACTAGTCAACCACTTGTAAAAGAATGAAACCAGAACACTTTCTAACACCATACACAAAAATAAACTCAAAATGAATTAAAGATCTCAACGTAAGACCAGAAACTTAAAAACTCCTAGAGGAGAACATAGGCAAAACACTCTCTGACATATATCACAGCAGGATCCTCTATGACCCACCTCCCAGAATATTGGAAATAAAAGCAAAAATAAACAAATGGGACCTAATTAAAATTAAAAGCTTCTGCACAACAAAGGAAACTATAAGCAAGGTGAAAAGACAGCCTTCAGAATGGGAGAAAATAATAGCAAATGAAGCAACTGACAAAGAATTAATCCCCAAAATATACAAGCAACTCCTGTAGCTCAATTCCAGAAAAATAAATGACCCAATCAAAAAATGGGCCAAAGAACTAAATAGACATTTCTCCAAAGAAGACATACAGATGGCTAACAAACACATGAAAAGATGCTCAACATCACTCATTATCAGAGAAATGCAAATCAAAACCACTATGAGGTACCATTTCACGCCAGTCAGAATGGCTGCGATCCAAAAGTCTACAAGCAATAAATGCTGGAGAGGGTGTGGAGAAAAGGGAACCCTCTTACACTGTTGGTGGGAATGCAAACTAGTACAGCCACTATGAGAACAGTGTGGAGATTCCTTAAAAAACTGGAAATAGAACTGCCTTATGACCCAGCAATCCCACTGCTGGGCATACACACTGAGGAAACCAGAATTGAAAGAGACACGTGTACCCCAATGTTCATCGCAGCACTGTTTATAATAGCCAGGACATGGAAGCAACCTAGATGTCCATCAGCAGATGAATGGATAAGAAAGCAGTGGTACATATACACAATGGAGTATTACTCAGCCATTAAAAAGAATACATTTGAATCAGTTCTAATGAGGTGGATGAAACTGGAGCCTAGTATACAGAGTGAAGTAAGCCAGAAAGAAAAACACCAATACAGTATACTAACTCATATATATGGAATTTAGAAATATGGTAATGATAACCATGTATGCGAGAAAGCAAAAGAGACACAGATGTATAGAACAGTCTTTTGGACTCTGTGGCAGAGGGAGAGGGTGGGATGATTTGGGAGAATGGCATTGAAACATGTATAATATCATATAAGAAATGGATCGCCAGTCCAGGTTTGATGCATGATATAGGATGCTCGGGGCTGGTGCACTGGGATGACCCAGAGGCATAGTATGGGGAGGGAGGTGGGAGGGAGGCTCAGGATGGGGAACACATGTACACCCGTGGTGGATTCATGTTGATGTATGGCAAAACCAATACAATATTGTAAAGTAATTAGCCTCCAATTAAAATAAATAAATTTATGTTTTAAAAAATAGAATATGCAAAATGAATGGAATGTCACTTCTGAGATAACTTCACAAAATTACTGTAACTTCTATGCTCACCCTTTCTTTTATCCTCTCCATTGTTCCCAGGGAAGCCTGCCACCAAGCTGTGAAGTGCCTGAAGGAGAGCCCATGTGGCAAGGGACTGAAGTCACTGGTCATTGGCTAGCAAGGGCCTGAGGCCTATTAACAGCCTTGTGAGTGAACCTGATGTGATTTCTCCCCCAGGGAAGCAAAGATGTTGCAGTACCACTGAGTACTTTGATTGAAGACTAGCGGGAGATCCTATGTGCTTGCATGCTAGGTAGCTTCAGTTGTGTCTGACACTGTGCAATCCTATGCACTGCAGCCTACCAGGCCTCTCTGTCCGCGGGGTTCTCCAGGCAAGAATATAGGCCAGCACTGAGCCCTGCAAGGGCAGATCCAGAATCTGAACCTATAGAAATTGTGAGATAATATATGTTTGCTATTTTAAGTTACAATTTGGGGCGTAGAGGGTAATCTACTGTAACAGTAGATAATTGGAAGTAAAGTGCTACCATAAAGAACACCTAAAAAATGTTGGTGAAGGCAAGAAAGATTTTAAGGAGTACATAAAGTGAACCCTAAACTGATTTGAACTAGAAATCTGGTTTTGAGGATACTATCTAAAAAGGAGGTAATAAAATTAACTAAAACGGAAATAAGAAAAATATCATTGGGAACTGGAAAAAATAGAGATCTCTTTGTTACAGAGTGGCAAAGACCTTAATAAAACTGTTGTCTGCAGTACTGGGGAAGCTTAAAATATGCTTAATGAATTTGATGATCTAGCTAAGGGGACTTCCAAGCAAAGAACTGAAAATGCTGCCTGGTCTCTTCTTTCTGCTTAGTGTAACAGGTATTATGGGGTACCTAAAAGGCATGGAAGATGGCTGACAACAGATGCTGGCCTTTTAAATGAGGTGATAATGTCTGGCATCATTTTTTTTTTTTTTTTTTCATTTTTGCTAAAGGAAATTCAAGTTAGTGAATCAGTGGAAAAGTTATGCAAATTGATGCTCATCTGAAGAAGTAAGATTGTCACATCTCAATATCATGGCAATTATACAGATTCAGAGTCAATTAACCTTTACTCAGTTCCTACTCTTCGCTAAGTTTCACTGCAAAGCATGATCACTAATGATATGTTGATTTAAATAGCAGTATTTTGAAGCAGTTATCACTGCCCAGGACACACTGAAGCTCACAGAGTTTAAGTGAATTGCTTAAAGCCACAATGGAGATTGATCTGAGGCAGGAAAGATAGAGGTGTGTCAAAGAAAGAATGGTTATAATCTTTCCTTTAGCAAAAATAAAAAAAAATGGAAAAAAAAAAAAACAAAAACAATGCCAGACATTTTCATCTCATTTAAAAGTCCAACCTCTGTTGTGAACCATCTTCCACCCCCTACTACCTGACTTGACTTTTCTTTTTACCTATAGATTGTACCACCTTCCAATTTAAGTTTACTTGTGCATTATGATTTGCTATTATCTAACTCTTCTAGAAAGTAAATCCATTTCTTTGTGTGTAGTATCTTTGTCTATTTTGGTCACTAATGTAGCACAATTACCTAGATAACAAACTTGCATATAACTGGTACTCAATTAGTAATTATCAAATGAATGAATAAATAATTCTCCAATAATTAATTCTAACTTCCTAAAAGTTAATAATTGCTCAACATTCATTGCCTACGAACTAAGAGAGGTACCTCAATAACTCTCAACCAGCTGGAGGTGACCAATAACCCATTGTATCCTGAATCCTGCTTCACAATCTAGTTTGTCTCTAAGAGAAAATCTTGGAAACCACTAAGAAGTGTCCCAACTGTACTGTGATTAGAATTTGGCTCAAGCGAATCTTGAATGACTGACACTGAAGCCACGCAGGGCAGTTAACAGATTTAAATTTTGATATAGAAGCATTCAAGCAAAATGTTAAAAACAATG
Organism: Bos indicus; assembly: GCF_029378745.1. Taxonomy (NCBI): domain Eukaryota; kingdom Metazoa; phylum Chordata; class Mammalia; order Artiodactyla; family Bovidae; genus Bos; species Bos indicus. The sequence continues at coordinate 52,410,387 of NC_091780.1, read as the reverse complement.
ATCTATTTCTATTATACAGATTCTACTTTACAAACAAATATTTGCTTCTTTGGAAAATTAACATCCTTCAATAACATGAAATCATGAATTTCTTTAATTTCCTAAATTTTGGGGGTAGGTTGGTCTACATACAACCATTTTTTAAGAAAATACTTCATTACATGAGAACAACTCTTATAAGCCCTTCCTGGTAACCCCACTGCAAATGCAGGCAGTTCTGTTATATCCAGCCAACATGACTGGCAGGTGCTGAGTTAGTTACTGTGGCAAAGAACAAAAGCTTTTGGACTTCGACCACCCAGCCATACTTTGATAGTCTAACTGAAACTCACAGCAGCATGTTTCTTCTCCACCTGCTGCTCATGTTTTTCTGGTTACTACCTAGAAACAGATTTGCCTTCAGTATGTCAACTAGCACTCAGTGGCACTGAGCACCAAGCTTTTGCTTTATTCCAAATAGTCTAGAAAAAATAGTAAGCCCCGTCAGTCCTTTCCCTGAAAATTCCATATCATACATATTCCTTTACCTTGGATAAATTTCAAAGTCCTTTTACTGGAAGAAAAGGATGATGTTTATATCAACTAAGTAGATAGCTCAATGTCTACCAATTATTTAGCAGTATTTTTAACATTAAAATCATAGTGATAACACAATTAGAAAATATATATTGATGGCATGTGTATTATATTTTCATTATTCATTTACTTTTAAAATTACATGAATCATCCTATAAGTATTAAGGAAACATATAGCATGGATCAGACCCTCCAGCAATATTTATATAATTTGGATACTTCTATATCATTCTTAGGAAGTAGTCATGTGCAATTCTTGTTTATATATACTTATTCAATCATGTTTGTTAAGTTTTCATCTCTTGAGTGTTTCTTTAGGTAACTAAAAATAATTTATTCCCTTGTAATTATTGATAGCAGTTATTTGACTTATAGTTATAAAGTGGTTTTGAACACATGAGTATTTTACACTGCAATTGTTAAGCTTACAGGTGTTTAAGATAAAACTATTTCCATTATTCATGTTTCCTATTCTCTTTGTAGTGGTAAATGTTGTAAGCTTTCATTTAGCTTCTTTACCCACATAACCATCAAGCCCCAGGTATTCAGTTAAAACATCTCTATGTAATAGCCAAAATAAGTGATCATTGGTTCAGAAGAGCTCTGGTATTCTTAAATAGAAATTTCTTATGACACTAATTTGCTTATACAAAGAAGTACAGGAATGATCCATCTGTTATGCTTGTATGTATATGTGTGTGTTTAAAAGAAATTAATCCCTGAATGTTTATTGATTATGATTCAACTTATGTGAGTTTTTATCAAACATCTGAGTATATTTTCAATATGGTTCCTAGAGACTAATCAAACACCTACTATTTCCCTTAAAATATAAATAAAATAACCCCAAATAATTTTTATATAAAAAGGAACTGTAACACCACAAAACATTTACTACCAGAAAGTTGGCATTTTTATATGTATAGAAATATTAATCTTATGAGAAATAATTGAAGGAAATATCAGCTGGTAGTACCTACCAAATTTCAACTGATTCTATGGAAAGGAGGAAAAAAGAAAAAAGTTGGTTAAATAAATAAATAACTGTTGGCTCTTTCTAAATACACAAAGTTCAAGTCAGTATGCAAAATGTAAAGGCCATTAGTTAGAAAGTAAGAGGGCAATCTGGCTTCCTAGTTAGCACAGTGGAAAGGAATCCACCTGGCAATGCAGGAGATGCAGGTTTGATCCATGGGTTGGGAAGATCCCCTGGAGTAGGAAATGACAACCCACTCCTATATTCTTGCCTGAAAAATCCCATGGACAGAGGAGCTTAACAGGCTAAAGTTCATGGAGTTGCAAAGAGTCGGACACAACTGACTGACTAAGCATGCATGCAAGCGGGAAATCATCAAGATTTCAGGAACTGCTGGAGTATCCTGCAGATGTAGTCGTGCTTTATTAAGGGTTTCAGCCTAATTCACAGGCAATGAAGAGCAATCTAAGGAAAGTGAAGATTTTGACACAGCTAGCCATTTTTATTGGTGATGAAGGCAAAATAGAAATAAAGACAATTCCCCAGCTAAACTTCAGAGAAACAAGACACACAAACTAAAAATGATTCAGGTTAGCACTAGATTTCTGTGATGTGCTTGGCTTCTCAGAAAATCTTTCTATAGTTACCAGTGTTAGATGACTGCCAAGGGATGTTTCAGGTGCCAATAACTGTTTGCTGGGTCATTTTTTAAATTACCTGAATAGTTCACTATTAATTTATCATGTTGAAGTTTGAGGGAACTCTTTTAATAAAACCACTCTTTTACTTGTTAATTTTGGCCTAATTGAAAAGTAAGGTGTTAATAGTATTAATGGAGATTAAAGACTTCTTAACATGAACATTTGTAAGTGAGGCTTAATCATAAAGTCTAGAGGGTTTCTGAATATCAGAATTACACAGTGAACATAGAAAATGTATTCATACTAGACCAATACACACCTCTCCAGGAAGCACAGCCGTATCTCCAAGCTCATCTCATTACCATGAGTGATTGAAAGAAAGCACATTTTCCAGATACATCAGCTTCTAAAAAATAAATGGGAGGAGTAATGCATTCTGATTCTTCTATAACCAAATGTGAGGATGAAGCATTTTTCTCCAAATCTCATTTCCACCTTTGATTTCAACAATTATTTATTTAACTTCTCATAACCTATCAAATGGTTGAAACAGAGCAGGGCCCCACAGGACTTCCCAGCTGTAAATCCCTCTGTGTGCCCCACCTCTTGTTTAGAAAATTTTTGTTTCCTAGGTTTTCCCTGAGTTCCCAAGTACAGATTCATGCTGTTTATGATTAGAGAAATGGAAAATGCAGAAGTGAAGAAAGCAATCAAGTTGGGCTTCCCTGGTGGGTCAGACAGTAAAGAATCCACCTGCAATGTGGAAGACCTGGGTTCAGTCTCTGGAGAAGGGAAGATTCCTGGAGAAGGGAATGGCTACCCACTCTAGGATTCTGGCCTGGAGAATTCCATGGACAGAGGAAGCTGGCAGGCTATTAGTCCATGGGGTTGCAAAGAGTCAACACGACTGAGTAACTTTCACTCACTAAGAAAAATAATAATGCCTTGAAACAATAGAGTCAGAAAACCCTTAGTTCCTCTGGAAGGGATATATAGATGACAATCTGAAGGATATCTTTGAATTGTTCTGCAGAAACTAAGACTCCTACATAGCAGAGTATGTTGACTACACACTGACCAGAAGCACATAAACCCCAGGCCTCTCAGAACCAGAACAGTAATTTAGATTGATTCCCAAAACATCACCCTGTTACCCGCCACCAACCAATCAGAAGAATGTCCAGGAGCTGATCATGCACCCTCAACCCTCACCCATAACATTGCCCTTAAAAAACCCTTGCCTCCACAACATTAAGCTGCTATACCCCAATACACAATATTTTTGGTGTTAAAAAAAAAAAAACCTTGCCTGAAAGCCATCAGAGAATTTGTATCTTCTGAGCATCAGCTGCCTATTCTCCTTGTTTGGTGTCTACAAATGAATACTGTACTTTCCTGAGTTCAGTTTGGCAAAATGATCAATATTTTTTTTCATGTTAATGATTGATTATGAAATTTATTTTGGTCTCCTAGACTCGACAATATTTTCTGTGAACCTATAAGGGTATTATTGTAAAACACCAAGTGGTGATTTTCCCTAAACAACAGGAAACCAGAGGTAGCTGATTCCTTCATTCATTTAACAAAACAATGATAGTACAGCTTTTTTTTTTTTTTTCTGATACTTCACTTATGTTGTAAAGTACCTGCAACAGTTTCAAGCAACATTTTCAGTGTATCTAAACATCTAAATAGAGAAATGGAGGGCAAGGACTTCTATTTTTACATCACTTTCTATTATAACAGATCGCAAATTTTTCTTAGAAACACAACATGTATATTGAACACATTCTATTTGTTCACATAGGCCAGGATTTAATCACATATCTACTATTCTACCTACAAAGATAATCTGGGAAAGTGAGTGCCTGGCATTTTCATATATTCAGAGGGAGGTAGCCTTTCTTAGAAAGGAGGAGGGATAGGAGGTGCGTGCTGTAAGCAAACAACAGTACCTGCCACTGACTACTTTATTTTGTATATAATCACTTACAAAGGTATTTTTTGCTCCTGAAAATATATCAGAATATATATCTGACAAGTACACACATACATTTAGAATATAGCTATTTAATTGTCTGTCCCTAGTGCAGGGTATGAGATATCCTCAAAAATATATCCAAAGAGAGGCCCATATATTGGCCTACGAGACAGAGCTGAGAAGAGAAAGCCTAAGAGATGCTTTTGGGAAAAGCCTTCATAGAAGTGGGAAAAATCAGGGCGAGGAAGAAGAAAATAATGAGACAGTGGGACAAATATCTATAATGTATTTTTCTCATAAAGAAGCCTACAATTAACAGCTTTCAGTGTTCTCTATGTGACATAGCCTGCAGGTCCTGGAAGGACATGAATTAGTCTATTTTCAGAGAAAAAGTGCTAGCAACAGAGCTGGACAGCATATATCATATGCCTGAAGGCAGATATTAGAAATTTAAAGACATGACTGCATGTATATGTATAATTGAATCACTGTGATATAAACCTGAAACTAACACAACATTATAAATCAACTATACTCCAATAAAAGTTAAAGAAAAAAAGAAAACTTGTATGAGCTTGAAAACTTATATAAATTCCTTCTTAGCATGTCCAAGTAACAGTTGACAAAGAACAAATGCATGCCTTCTGCTTTACACAATAGGAGAAATGTTCCCCACTCAAACAAAATATCCATCCCAATAATCTTGTGTGTAGGAGCCACGACTACTTTACTTAAAATCAGTCCAGATATTCCAGTTTTCATCCAAACAGTAAGAAAACAAGACTTGATCCTTACAGTTCACTGGAATTAAGAGTTTAACCACACATTAGCACACGTGCATCTGGTAGCTTGCACTATGCTTAGCCTACTGCTGCTAAACGAAAACATTAACTGGGATTATGCAATAGATCATCATACACAATAAATTTTAAATCACTATGTAGGCAATTTTTTTGGAATATCATTTAAATATTTTATTAATAATTCATTCATATGATATTGATATACATCTTGCAACAGACTGTTCAAAAGGGCAAATATATGTATTTTTAGAGTGTAATATCTTCCTCTAAATCATTATAAATATAAATCAACTAAAATTAATTTTTCATTTCATTAGATTTTTAGCATCCAGTCATATAAATAATTTTTATGTCAATTAATATGTAAATAAAATAACCAAGAGAAATGGTTATATCTGTTAAGGTGTCATTAATTTAAAAAATATTTATTGAAAGATTATATTAAGGTAAGGAAATGTTATTTTGCTAAGTATGTGATGAAAATATGATAATTTATTATAGCATAAAGGTGAGGAACTAAAGTCATTTTTTATGGTTTTATTTCTTTATTGGCTTATTTTTTTCTGTAGGCTACATGAAAGAATCCATTTCCCTCCCTTTCCAGATCCCAGAGGCCACTGGCCACCAGAATCTCCGGGTTCATCCCCTCCTCTCTCCATAGTCAAAGATAGCAAGTGCAGGCCAAATCTTTTGCCTGTAGAATCACTCAAGTTTTCAAAAGTCAAAGTGAAGTTGCTCAGTTGTGTTTCACTCTTTGAGACCTGTGGACTATAGCCTACCAGGCTCCTCCATCCATAGCATTTTCCAGGGAAGAGTCCTGGAGTGGGTTGCCATTTCCTTCTCCAGTGGATACAGTCCATGGAATTTTCCAGGCCAGAATACTGGCGTGGGTAGCCTTTCCCTTCTCCAGGGGATCTTCCCAACCCAGGGATTGAACCCAGGTCTCTTGCATTGCATGCGGATTCTTTACCAGCTGAGCCACCAGGGCAATTTCACAGCAATTTCTAACTCTGATTCTTCTTTTGTCTCTCTCTTCCACTTTCAATGATTCTTGTGACTATGTAGTGCCCATCTTGATATTCAAGATAATGTATCTTCTGATTAGCAACTTTATTTCCATATGTAGGTGGAATTCCCCTTACCACTTGATGAAACTTAATCATAGAATCTGGGGGTGGGGGGTGCAGAGCAGGTAATTTTTCTGCCTACTACCACAAGAGTTATGATTTGCTTTTTTTTTTTTTAATTTAACCTATTTTTGAAATCTCCATCTTTAACTGAAGAGTCTGAATATCTATTTAATGTAATTATTAATAATGCAGGCTTCCCTGGTGGCTTAGCTGATAAAGAATCCACCTGCAATATGGGAGACCTGGGTTGGATCCCTGGATTGAGAAGATCCCCTGGAGAAGGGAAAGGCTACCCACTCTAGTATTCTGGCCTGGAGAATTCCTTGGACTGTATAGTCCATGGGCTCACAAAGACTGGGACAGGACTGAGCGACTTTCACTTCACTTACTTATTTTAGTTGTTGCATCTGTCACGTTGTCTATTTTTTCTCTTGCTATGGGTTACATTGGGAATACTAATTTGTTAAATGCCTGGGTTTTGTTATGATAATTTAAAAGTGTTTTGAGGGTTTTTTTCTTTCTTTTGAAATTCTATTTTATTTTATTTTTTAACTTTACAATGTTTTGAGTTTTAACAGGAAGTTTGGAGAAGGAAATGGCAACCCACTCCAGTATTCTTGCCTGGAGAATTTCATGAACAAAGGGGCCTGGTGCCTACAGTCCACGGGGTTGCAAAGAGTCAAACACAACTGAGCAATCATCACTCTCTCAGTTGCATATAGAGCAGCATGATATTTTCAAACCTCATTTTAAAATCTTTCTCTGGCCTGACTAGAAAGATTTTGTTTTGGAGCTAGTTTAGCTCAACCATTCATATGACTGCATCACCTTTCTAATTATTCATCTATTCAGATTTTCTATTTCTTCATATTTCAGTCTTAATAGCTTATGTGTTTCTAGGAATTAGTATATTTACTCATCTTCTTTACTGATTTCCTAGTTATTAAACAAAGTCTGTAGTCTGGTTGTTCAGGACTAGAAAATCTCCCTTCCCTGCACGACTCTGCAAACTGTTCTACCTAAACCTTTGCAGTTGCTACTCTTTCAATAGTTACTCTCTGCTTAAGCTTCACACATTCTCGTTCTATGCATGAGTAGCTTAGTTCTCAGCCAAAAACACCACCTCATGTGTAGCCCTAATACATTTCAGGTACCATTTTTCTACCATTTCCCTCGCAGTGGTCCTATGCTCCACACAATTCCAGTTACTTCAACTTTTCCAAACTTCAATTTCCATTTCCTCAAATCAGCCAGACTGTCACAGTCTTTACTTTTTCACTTCTTGCACTTATATCTTTATCTAGAAAGGGCCTGTAGGCAGTAAATGAATGTAACAGTAAAACTCACTTTGTTTCCATTCTTTCATACTGTCATGCTTTTTCTGTTGTCTAGTATTAAATTAATGATTTCATTTTTCAAAAACTGTTCTTTACTGACAGTGGTAAATCCTGTTGCAGTTATGGCATTATAAATGCATCATCTTATGATCCAGTATTTTCTGGCATTGTAGCTCAGCTGGTAAAGAATCTGCTTGCAATGAGGGAGACCTGGGATTGATCCTTGGGTTGGGAAGATCCGCTAGAGAAAGGAAAGGCTAACCACTCTGGTAAACTGGCCTGGAGAATTCCATGGACCTCAGTCCATGGGGTCACAAAGAGTTATACACAACTGAGTGACTTTCACTTTTCACTTTCAAGCTAGACTTCAACAGTACGTGAACCAAGAACTTCCAAATGTACAAGATGGATTTAGAAAAGGGAGAGGAACTACAGATCAAATTGCCAACATCCATTGGCTCATAGAAAAAGCAAGGGAATTCCAGAAAAACAGCTATTTGTTTCATTGACTAGGCTAAAGCCTCTGATTGTCTAGATCATAACAAACTGTCGAAAATTATTCAAGAGATGGGAACATCAGACCACCTTACCTATCTTCTGAGAAACCTGTATGCAGGTCAAGAAACAACACTTAGAACCAGACATGAAACAATGGACTTGTTCCAAATTGGGAAAGGAGATGGTCAAGGCTGTATGTTGTCACCCTGCTTGTTTAACTTATATGCAGAGTACATCATGTGAAATGCCAGGATGGATGAAGCAGAAGCTGGAATCAAGATTTCTGGGAGAAATGTGGACAAACTCAGATATGCTTATGACACCACCATTATGACAGAAAGCAAGAACTAAAGAGCCTCTTGTTGAAAGTGAAGAGGAGAGTGAAAAAGTTGGTGTACACTCAACATTCAGAAAATTAAGATCATGGCATCTAGACCCATCAGTTCACTTCAGTTCAGTCACTCAGTTGAATCCAACTCTCTGTGACCCCATGGACTGCTGCATGCCAGGCCACCCTGTTCATCACCAACTCCCAGAGTTTACTACAACTCATGTCCATTGAGTCAGTGATGCCATACAACCATGTCATGCTCTGTCATCCCCTTCACCTCCCACCTTCAGAATTTCCCAGCATCAGGGTCTTTTCCAATGAGTCAGCTCTTCCCATCAGGTGGCCAAAGTAGTAAAGTTTCAGCTACAACATCAGTCCTTCCAATGAATACTCAGGACTGATCTCCTTGAAGATGGACTGGTTGGATCTCCTTACAGTCCAAGGGACTCTCAAGAGTCTTCTCCAACACTACAGTTCAAAAGCATCAATTCTTTGGTGCTCAACTTTCTTTGTAGTCCAACTCTCACATCCATACATGACCATTGGAAAAACCATAGCTTTGACTAAATGGACCTCTGTTGGCAAAGTAATGTCTCTGCTTTTGAATATGCTATCTAGTTTGGTCATAACTTTTCTTCCAAGGAGTAAGCGCCTTTTAATTTCATGACTACAGTCACCATATGCAGTGATTTTGGAGCCCAGAAAAACAAAGTCTGACACTGTTTCCACTGTTTCCCCCATCTATTTGCCCTGAAGTGATGGGACAAGATGCCATGATCTTAGTTTTCTGAATGTTGAGCTTTAAGCCAACTTTTTCACCTTCTCTCTCACTTTCATCAAGAGGCTCTTTAGTTCTTTTTCACCTGCATATCTGAGGTTATTGATATTTCTCCTGGCAATCTTGATTCCAGCTTGTGCTTCATCCAGTCCAGTGTTTCTCATGATGTACTCTGCATATAAGTTAAATAAGCATGGTGACAATATACATCCTTGACATATTCCTTTTCTTATTTGGAACCAGTCTGTTATTCCATGTCCAGTTCTAACTGTTGCTTCCAAACCTGCATATAGATTTCTCAAGAGGCAGGTCAGGTGGTCTGGTATTCCCATCTCTCTCAGAATTTTCCACAGTTTATTGTGATACACACAGTCAAAGGCTTTGGCATAGTCAATAAAGCAGAAATAGATGTTTTTCTGGAACTCTCTTGCTTTTTCAATGATCCAGCAGATGTTGGCAATTTGATCTCTTGTTCCTCTGCCTTTTCTAAAACCAGCTTGAACATCTGGAAGTTCACGGTCCATGTTTTGTTGAAGCCTTGCTTCAAGAATTTTGAACATTACTTTACTAGTGTGTGAGATGAATGCAATTGTGCAGTAGTTTGAGCATTGTTTGGCATTGCTTTTCTTTGGGATTGGAATGAAAACTGACCCTTTCCAGTCCTGTGGCCACTGGTGAGTTTTCTATCACTCCATGGCAAATAGATGGGGGAAAAATGGAGACACTGACAGACTTTATTTTGGGTGCTCCAAAATAACTGCAGATGGTGAGTGCAGCCAAGAAATTAATGACACTTGCTCCTTGGAAGGAAATTTATGACCAACCTAGACAGTATATTAAAAAGCAGAGACATTACTTTGCCAACAAAGGTCCATCTAGGCAAAGCTATGGTTTTTCCAGTAGTCATGTATGGATGTGTGAGTTGGACTATAATGAAGGTTGAGCACCAAGGAATTGATGCTTTTGAACTGTGATGTTGGAGAAGACTCTTGAGAGTCCCTTGGACAGAGTGAGATCCAACCAGTCAATCCTAAAGGAGATCAGTCCTGAATATTCATTAGAAGGAGTGATGTTGAAGCTGAAACTCCAATACTTTGGCCACCTGATTTGAAGAACTGACTCATTTGAAAAGAGCCTGATGCTGGGGAAAATTGTAGGCAGGAGGAGAAGGGTATGACAGAGGATGAGATGGTTGGATGGTATCACTGACTCAATGGACATGAGTTTGAGTAAGCTCAGGGAGTTGGTAATAGACAGGGAAGCCTGGAATGCTGCAGTCCATGGGGTTGAAAAGAGTTGGACATGACTGACTGGGCTGAACAGTTATGCTGATGGATACCAAACTAATGGCAAAAAGTGAAAGCTGAACTAAAAAGCCTCTTGATGAAAGTGAAAGAGGAGAGTTAAAAATCTGGCTTAAAACTCAACATTCAAAAAGCTAAGATCATGGTATCTGGTCCCATCACTTCATGGCAAATAGATGGGGAAATAATGGAAACAGTGAGAGACCTTATTTTCTTGGACTCCAAAATCACCATGAAATTAAAAGATGCTTGCTCCTTGGAAGAAAAGCTATGATAAATCTCTATAGCATATTAAAAAGCAGAGAGATCAGTTTGCCAAACAAGATCAGTATAATCAAAGCTATGGTTTTTCCAGTAGCCATATATGGATTGAGAGTTGGACCATAAAGGAGGCTAAGCGGTAAGAATTGATGCTTTCAAAATGTGGCACTAGAAAATACTCTTGAGAGTCCCCTGACAGCAAGGAGATCAAACCAGTCAATTCTAAAGGAAATCAACTCTGAATATTCATTGGAAGGACTGATGCTGAAGTTCCAATACTTTGACTGCCTGATGCAAAAATCCAACTCATTGAAAAAGACCCTGATGCTGGAAAAGGTTGAAGTCAGGAGAAGCAAGGGGTAACAGAGGATGAGATGGTTGGATGGCATCACTGACTAATGGACATGAGTTGAGAAAGCTCTTGGAGACAGTGAAGGACAGGGAAGCCTGTCATGCTGTAGTTTACAGGGTTGCTAAGAGTCAGATTCAACTTAGCAACTGGACAAAAATACTCAGTGAAGATTCTCAAAGTATTTCTACTATTTTGAAATGTAGTGCCTCACATAATATATACATATACTGTGAAAAATTTGTTCTTTTTGGATCCCAGATATAAAATCTGAATTGTGTATGTTTTACATGTCAAGTATTTATAGAATAAGTATGAAGTCATTAGAGCTTGATAAACTAAGTGTATAACATTCTAATAAAATTTATTGCCAATGTAAAAACACTAGGTTTTAAAACATACTTTCATTTTATGGCTGTCAAGCACATGACAAAACCCTAAATTTTCATGACATTAATTAAATGTAAAATGGAATAAACAAGGTTTCAAAGTGAGAGAGATAGCTTTGCAAGACAAACAGCAATACTCTATTCACTTATTTAATAATGATTTTTAAAGTACTCTTTTAATAGCATGCTCTTAGTCATCACCAAGTTTCTATTGAAAGTAATCTAGTGTACTGATTATTCAGAAAGCAAGACTGATCTTACTTCTTCAGGAATAGAAGTAGTTAATCACACTGCAGTGATATATAGATTTGAAATGCATTTCCCATTTGGTTATTTTTCCCAAGAGAGCTTACAAATGCACACAGATAACAACAGTAGAATGCCTACTTCAATATTTATTGAAATCAATGTCAAGAGTCAATGATTATATCAAGAGGCAAGTGACTATAATTCAAGTAATACCATTGATTCTCTAATGAAATAGAACTACAGAAGGTCCCCAACTTAAATTTGCTGTTTAGTCACTAAGTTGTGTCTGACACTTTGCAACACGATGGACTAGAGCCTGCCAAGCTCCTCTGTCCATGGGATTTCCTAGGCAAGAATACTTGAGTGGGTTGCCATTTCCTTCTCTAGGGGATCTTCCTGACCCTGGGATTGAACCTGTATCTCCTGCTTTGGCAGACAGATTCTTTACCACTGAGCCACCAGGGAAGCCCAATATCAGTAGGAAAATGACTTTACTTCAAGCAATACCACTGATTCTTTAATGAAATAGAGCTGCAGAAGGTTCCGAACTTACAATCATCTGACTTATGCAGGTTTTCAATCTTATCATGGCATAATAGCATATGCATTCATTAGAAACCACCCCTGCAGTTTTGAATTTTGATCTTTGCCTGGGCTAGTGATATGCAGTGTGGTGCTCTCTCCGATGCTGGGCAACAGCAGTGAGCCACAGCACCAGTCGGCCATGTGATCACAAGGGTAAGCAATGGACATACTTAGAGGAGCAGTGGCTGTGCTTTGCTGGAGCAGCTGTGACGAGATACCCCACATCCAAGGTAAGAGAAACCCAAGTAAGACAGTAGGCACTGAGAGAGGGCATCAGATGGCAGAGAGATTGAAACCACAATCACAGACAACTAGCCAATCTGATCACACATACCACAGCCTTGTCTAACTCAGTGAAACTAAGACATGCCCTGCGGGGCCACCCAAGACAGACGGGTCATGGTGGAGAGGTCTGACAGAATGTGGTCCATTGGAGAAGGGAATGGCAAACCACTTCAGTATTCTTGCCTTGAGAATCCCATGAACAGTATGAAAAGGCAAAAAGATAGGACACTGAAAGATGAATTCCCCAGGTCGGTAGATGCCCATATGCTACTGGAGATCAGTGGAGAAATAACTCCAGAAAGAATGAAGGGATGGAGCCAAAGCAAAACCAACACCCAGCTGTGGATGGGACTGGTGATAGAAGCAAGGTCCGATGCTGTAAAAGCAATATTGTGCAGGGACCGGGAATGTTAGGCCCATGAATCAAGGCAAATTGGAAGTGGTCAAACAAGAGACGGCAAGAGTGAACATCAACATTCTAGGAATCAGAGAACTAAGATGGACTGGAATGGGTGAATTTAACTCAGATGACCATTATATCTACAACTGTGGGCAGGAATCCCTTAGAAGAAATGGAGTAGCCATCATGGTCAACAAAAGAGTCCAAAACGCAGTACTTGGATGCAATCTCAAAACCAACAGAATGATCTCTATTCATTTCCAAGGCATACCATTCAATATCATGGTAATCAAAGTCTATGCCCCGGCCAGTAACGCTGAAGAAGCTGAACAGTTCTAAGCAGACCTACAAGACCTTCTAGAACTAACACCCAAAAGGATGTCCTTTTCATTATAGGGGGCTGGAATACAAAAGTAGGAAGTCAAGAAACACCTGGAATAAAAGGCAAACCTGGAATGAAGCAGAGCAAAGGCTAATAGAGTTCTCCCAAGAGAATGCACTGGTGTTACCAAACAGCCTCTTCCAAAAACGCAAGAGAAGACTCTACACATGGACATCACTGGGTGGTCAACACCGATATCAGATTGATTATATTCTTTGCAGCCAAATATGGAGAAGCTCTATGCAGTCAGCAAAAACAAGACCAGGAGCTGACTGTGGCTCAGATCATGAACTCCCCGTTGCCAAATTCAGACTTAAATTGAAGAAAGTGGAGAAAACCACTAGACCATTCAGGTATGACCTAAATCAAATCCCTTATGACTATACAGTAGAAGTGAGAAATAGATTTAAGGTCCTAGATCTGGTAGATAGAGTGCCTGATGAACTATGGACAGAGGTTCATGACATTGTACAGGAGACAGGAATCAAGACTATCCCCAACAAAAAGAAATGCAAAAAAGCTAAATGGCTGTCTGAGGAGGCCTTACAAATAGCTGTGAAAAGAAGGGAAGAAAAACCAAAGAAGAAAAGGAAAGACATACCCATTTGAATGCAGTGTTCCAAAGAATAGCAAGGAGAGATAAGGAAGCCTTCCTCAGCGATCAATGCAAAGAAATAGAGGAAAACAACAGAATGGGAAAGACTAGAGATCTCTTCCAGAAAATTAGAGATACCAAGGGGATATTTCATGCAAAGATGGGCTCAATAAAGGACAGAAATGGTATGGACCTAACAGAAGCAGACGATATTAAGAAGAGGTGGCAAGAATACACAGAAGAACTGTACAAAAAAGATCTTCATGACCCAGATAATCACGATGGTGTGATCACTGACCTAGAGCGAGACATCCTGGAATGTGACGTCACGTGGCCCTTCAGAAGCATCACTATGAATAAAGCTAGTGGAGGTGATGGAATTCCAGTGGAGCTATTTCAAATCCTGAAAGATGATGCTGTGAAAGTGCCACACTCAATATGCCAGGAAATTTGGAAAACTCAGCAGTGGCCACAGGACTGGAAAAGGTCCGTTTTCATTCCAGTCCTGAAGAAAAGTGAAGTCGCTCAGTCATGTCTGACTCTTTGCGACCCTATGGACTGTGATCTACCGGGCTTCTCTGTCCATGGGATTTTCCAGGCAAGAGTACTGGAGTGGGTTGCCATTTCCTTCACAGGGGATCTTCCCAACCCAGGGATCGAACCTGGGTCTCCCACATTGTAGGCAGACACTTTACCCTCTGAGCCACCAGGGAAGCCCTAATCCCAAAGAAAGGCAATGCCAAAGGATGTTCAAACTACTCCACAATTGCACTCATCTCACACGCTAGTAAAATGATGCTGAAAATTCTTCAAGCCAGGCTTAAGCAATATGTGAACCATGAAATTCCAGATGTTCAAGCTGGTTTTAGAAAAGGCAGAGGAACAAGAGATCAAATTTCCAACATCTGCTGGATCATCAAAAAAGCGAGAGAGTTCCAGAAAAAAAAAAAAAACCACATCTATTTCTGCTTTATTGACTATGCCAAAGCTTCTGACTGTGGATCACAATAAACTATGGAAAATTCTGAAAGAGATGGGAATACCAGACCACCTGACCTGCCTCTTGAGAAATCTGTATGCAGGTCAGGAAGCAATAGTTAGAACTGGACATGGAACAACAGACTGGTTCCAAATAGGAAGAGTATGTCAAGGCTGTATATTGTCACCCTGCTTATTTAACTTCTATGCAGAGTACATCATGAAAAACGCTGGATTGGAGGAAGCACAAGCTGGAATCAAGATTGCTGGGAGAAATCAATAACCTCAGATATGCAGATGACATCACCCTTATGGCACAAAGTGAAGAGGAACTAAAGAGCCTCTTGATGAAAGTGCAACTGGAGAGTGGAAAAAGTTGGCTTAAAGCTCAACATTCAGAAAACAAAGATCATGTCACCCAGTTCCATCACTTCATGGCAAATGGATGGGGAAACAGTGGAAACAGTGGCTGACTTATTTTTCTGGGCTCCAAAATCAGTGTGGATGGTGATTACAGTCATAAAATTAAAAGATGCTTACACCTGGGAAGGAAAGTTTTGACCAACCTAGACAGCATATTGAAAAGCAGAGACATTACTTTGCCAACAAAGGTCCGTCTAGTCAAGGCTATGGTTTTTCCAGTGGTCATGTATGGATGTGAGAGTTGGACTACAAAGAAAGCTGAGCACAGATGAATTGATGCTTTTGAACTGTAGTGTTGAGAAGACTCTTGAGAGTCCCTTGGACTGCAAGGAGATTCAACAAGTCTGTTATAAAGGAGATCAGTCCTGAATATTCATTGGAAGGACTGATGTTGAAGCTGAAACTCTACTACTTTGGCCACCTGATGGGAAGAGCTGACTCATTGGAAAAGACCCTGATGCTGGGAAAGATTGAAGGCAGGAGGAGAAGGAGATGACAGAGGATGAGATGGTTGGCATGGGTTTGGGTAGACTCCGGGTTTGATGATGGACAGGGAGGCCTGGCATGCTGCGGTTCATGGAGTTGAAAAGAGTTGGACACGACTGAGTGACTGAACTGACCTGACCATCATTCTGCATCATACAATTATTTTGTTTGTCCCCTCAGTACAGTATTCAAAAAAATTACACAAGATACTCAACACTTTATTATAAATACTTTGTTAGAGTGTTTTGCCCAATTATAGGCTAATATAAGTGTTCTGAGCATATTTTAGGTAGGTTATGATAAGCTATAAGCTATAATCTTTCTCAGGACTTAACCCCACCATAATTTGAGGGAGATTTGTGTTTAAAGATTTTCAAACAAGGATCTCATGTATATTCCTTTGATCTGTCAGTAGATTATCCAACATCTTTAGAGAATCTTTCCTAATACTGTAATTCAAAGATGAAAAAAAAAAAGAAAATCAAACCTCAAAAGTTTCAGAAGTGAAGATGTAAATTGGAGCATAGGAGTAAAGGTCCAGATGCCAATTTCTAATGATGTTGTGAATGTTAGATTTATTAGACAATTACGTTATGATTAAAAAAAAGGGGGGAAATAGCATTATGTTCCGTAGTTCTTAAGATGAAAAGAAGCACTGAAAGCAACCTAAAGTATGAGATATACAAGAGCCTTCTTTCAACAATAGAGTTAAGATTAACAAAAGAAAGGAAAAATAAACATTCATTGACAACTCTTCTAATACCCTGGTTATCTGACATATTAAGCTTTTCTATTTCTTCTTTAAAGTTCTTTATTTTTTTTTCTTTCCAAATATGTTTTTACTTTCTAATAGATCATATTTATTCTGATATTTTTTTCCTAATATACTGTGAACCTTTCTCCAGGTTAAAACATTTTCTTCAAATTCTTAATTTTAAAGGCTTTATGACTTTGACCATACAAATGTATGACAGCTTAAGCAGAATCCAATTGTTCAACATTTAAATTATTTCCAATTGGGGGGTATTTTAAATAGTTCATCCAAATACGTTGTTTTAAAACATTTTAGATACAGAATCACGTACTGAACTCAAAGCAGTGCTGGGCCATTTCACGAAGGCTATTTCTTTTATTCCAGTCCGGAACTTTTGGGCGTTTACTGAAAGGGACAGACTTTCTAGCCTTCTTCAGTGAAACCACGTAGTTCCTTAGAAACAGATATTTCAATTCTGTAATTTTGTGCTCTTTTCAATCATATGCTCAGATAGAGCTTTAGCAGAAGCAACAATGTTGTCTAAGGAATAGCTATTCATATGGAAGGACTTGCTTCTTTCTCTTAGTTAATCCAGATTTTCATCCTAACAAAATTGAATAGTTGGCACTCTTATCTCTAAGAACAGCTACAGAGAATGGGAAGCACTGAGGTGTTGCACCAATCACACAATATGTATTCAGAAGGTCTTTAGCATAATTTCTTACAGATTTCAGATCATACAAACTATAGGAAAATACCATGATAGGTCTCTAAACTGAAAACTGATCCACTAATCTCTTTGTCATAATACATATCTTGTCAGCAGCAAACTACAAATGCCCTCTATCATTTTTTAAAATAAATTCAGTCTGCCAAATTACCACCAGTTCATGGTTAGATTTCCTAAAGAATTCCACTATTGCTCTTTATTTCTGCAATACAGGGTTATTAAGGAAAATGACATGTAAAACACTAGATGAACCTACGTATCTATCATCTTGATTTTGTCTGTACTTTCCACATCACCCTTCAAGGCACATGTCTGAATAACAGAGGTTACTGCTATCTTAGAATTAACCTGCCCCAAATTCAAGGTTTCTTTTAGCCTTTGAAACTCTCTCAAAATGTCTTCATCCTTGTTATTAATTTTAAATGGAATTCCAATAAAATTTTATTTTTCAATTCAAACCAAAAGTGACTATTAAAAATAACCATGGGTTAACTCTGTATAACCTGTATAACTCTGTATAAATTCTATTTAATAGTATTTTGATTAGACTATCATTTGTACAATTTTTATTTTGAAATAGAATTTTCTTTGACTTCTTTTTTAGAAATTAGTTTATAACCATTTGATATTTTGAAGAAAAATAAATGTATGTGGTTTACATACATTTACATTTGTGTAAATTATATCAAAAGTGAAAGTGTTAGTCACTCAATCGTGTCTGACCCTCTGTGACCCCAGGGACTGCAGTCCACCAGGCTCTTCTCCATGGAATTCTCCGCAAGAATACTGGAATGGGTTGCCATTTCTTTCTCTAGGGGATCTTCTTGACCCAGGGATTGAATCTGTGTCTCCTGTATTGCAGACTGATTCTTTACTGTTTCAGCCTAAGACTGTTTTCCCTCTATTTTACTAAATTGAATATTTAAAGTCTAAAATTAGTACATCAAGGGGATGATCAAGATGGCAGAGTCGGAGGACATGGAGCTCAACTACCCCTTGAAGAACACATCAAAAAAACATCTACATGTTGAACAGTTCTCACTGAAAACTAACTAGAAGCTGGCAGAAAGATTTCTGTACAACAGATACTGTAATAAAGATTGACATGAATTGTGAAAGAAGGGAAGAGAGGTGATCAAGCTGGGATCTGTGCCTCTGGGAAGAGTCAGAAGAAAAGAGAGTTTACACAGGTGAAAATCTGCCCTGGGGAGTGAACAGTTCAAGCCACATACTGGGTGCCCCAGTCATGGGATCCAACAGAGAAGAGGAGCCCCCTTGGCTGATTGGAGGCCTGATGGGATTAGCAGGGAAGCCTGCACCTCACTCCTGAAGAACACATGAGAACTGACTTGCTCCTGAGGTAGGGCAAGCTTCCCTGGTGGCTCAGTTGTTAAAGAGTCTGCCTGCAATGTGGGAGACCCAGGTTCGTGCCCTGGGTGGGGAAGATCCCCTGGGGAAGGAAAGGGCTACCCACTTCAGTATTCTTGCCTGGAGAATTCCATGGACAGAAGAGCCTGGTTGAGCTACAATCCATGGGATCACGAAGAGTCCGACACCTGAGTGACTAGCACTTTGACATTTTCAGGTAGGGCAGAGAGGGGCGGGTTGAATACTGCTCAAGCAGCTGTTATAAGTCGTTATTATCTTTGACATTTCTGCTGTTGGTAGCAGATATTTTTAAAAATTAGAAATGATTATTTTTATTGGAATCACTACAGTATCTACCAAAGAAGTTGATTTCTACTAAAAGACATAGAAAATCTTTAAATAAATGTGAAAAATTGATACCATTCCCCAAACACAAAACTGAATTGTATTCTTTGATAATTCTCATCATATATTTTAAAAATTGAAGTCTCTGTTGAACTTAATAGTTATATGTTAATTATGAAAGTATTTTAGGACACATAAATAGTATAAAGTTTTGGATTGGGGTTTTGCTGGTGGACAAACTTCCTTATTAACCAAAAATAACCATGAATGCCAAGGGGATGGAGGGACAGTGGGACACACACAGGAGGAGGTAGCATAGGGCTGGCCAGCTTTTAATGTGTAAAAGTTAAGTCCAAATTCTCCCTCCTATTTAAGAATTTTCAGAATCGAAATTCTCAGATGTGGATAAAATTTTTCCCTGGTGGGGGTGGGGGGGATCAATTTTCTATCTGGAATATAATTCATGTTTGTATCACTTTGCAAGAAATTTAAAATTGCTCCATTTTATATTCCTATGAGATTTTCTTATATCGAGGCTCTTAAACTATTCTCAATATTTAAATATGTAGTTTGGAGCTTTAAAGGGAAACTGAGCCTAGCATTTGCTAGGTACTTATCTAAGTTTCTGTATAGCTGTGCCATTCATATTATTTTTTTTATTCCTGTGGATCCTAAATGGTTATATCAGATGTATTTAGGTAACTAGTGTCAAATTCTCGGAGAAGGCCATGGCACCCAACTCCGGTACTCTTGCCTGGACAATCCCATGGACGGAGGAGCCTGGTAGGCTGCAGTCCATGAGGTCGCTAAGAGTCGGACATGACTGAACGACTTCACTTTGACTTTTCACTTTCACGCATTGGAAAAGGAAATGGCAACCCACTCCAGTGTTCTTGCCTGGAGAATCCCAGGGACGGGGGAGCCTGGTGGGCTGCCGTCTATGGGGTCGCACAGAGTCGGACACGACTGAAGCAACTTAGCAGCAGCAGCAGTGTCAAATTCTAAGGAAAGGAAGTATACAAAGCTGAAAATAAAAGCATACAGAAATGCTTCTAGTTCTTTTTATATTTCTAAAGAGCCAACTTCAAGTGACAATGGTGCCAAGTTTATCCTAAGTTATTTATTTATGTATTTATTTTCTTCAGAAATAACTATTGAACCAAGATGGCAAACTAATGTTCAATTTCTGAGACTACAATTGTCACAGCTATGATTAGAGGGGTGGATTACTTATCTGTTTGTATATGGTGTTTGACACCTATTGGTAAAAAAAAAAAATGACAATCTCTTCTTTGTGATATAATGATGATATATATAAACAATGAAATAGGTGGTAATTCTAGGTAGATAATTATTAACTTTAAAATTTATCTAAAAACACTTGAAATATGTGAAATTAGGTGGAAGATGAGTGTAATGTACAGACAAAAGCAGTTTAGAAAAGATATATATTTCATGCTTTGAACTCGCACTGGTTATTTACATATGGCAATACACATGTTTCAATGCTATTCTCTCAAATCATCCCAATCTCTCCTTCTCCCACTCAATTCAAAAGTCTGTTCTTTACATCTGTGTCTCCTTTGCTGCCCTGCAAAAACCATCACAATATTGTAAAGTAATTATCCTTGAATTAAAATAAATAAATAAATAAATTTTTAAAGATACATATTATTTAGAAACAGTAGCATTCTCAATTCTATCGATGCAGTGGCTAATCTGAATGAGTAAAGTTTCTTTTGTATCAATGTTCAGATAAATTATATGTGATTTGGGAAATAGATTTTTTAATTTGAAATACATGACAGAGATTTTTAAAATAAAATCCAAGAAGAATATTTAAAGTTACAAGGAAATTTTTTTTTTTCCTTGTTTGGTGACTATTGTGATTTGACTTGATTTCTTAGTAGCTGGTGAGGAATGGTCAGCAATTGATGGTGTTTTTAATTTTAGATCAGTTCCCAGGCAAAAGACCTGTCTGGAATTCTTCTGGTTCAGTACAGTTCCCTGTGATTAGTAACATAATAAATACCATTATGAGTTATCGATGATCACATAATGATCATATATCAAATACCACTGAGTCATGTAAATATAGGGGTCACTGGAAATTTCACTTCAGAATAAAATTCAATGTCATTATGGTAGCAATATCATTATGGTACCTGAAAATTTTTTTAATGGAAAACTGTTCACTCATTTTAATAAATATAAACATATTTGCTTATAATATATATCCTTTTAAAAAATTATTACTTTCAAAGAGATTACAAGCCTTAGATTATTTCATCTTTATGACTAATCACAAAAAGAATTGATATCCTATTCAAATGAGTATGCTAGGCCTAACAATTTTAAGTAATTTCACAAGGTCACAAAACTCAATGGTATAGCATAAGTCTTGAAGGTTTTCTTTAATTTATTCATTCTTTTTTCTTTCTGTTTCTCAGAATGGATAATCTCAAGTGATCTGTCCTCAAGTTTACTGTTTTTACTACCAGTTCAAAGCACATTTGGGACCCCTCTAGTGAATTTTCCATTTTAGCTATTACACTTTTCAACACCAGAATTTCTCTTTGATTCCTGTGTTTGGTGATATAACATTTTCATACTTTCTTTAGACATGATTTCCTTTAATTACTTGAATATATTTAAAATATCTATTTTAAAGTGTTTGTCAATAAGTCCATTACTGAATTTACGAAAATTAATGTTGACTACATTTTTTTGGTCCTGTTCGTGTGTCATAATTGTATTTATTTCCATTAATTCCATCTTCTTAATTATGTTTTCAATCTATTATATATTTGTTCTTTTTTCTTTGCATGAACTTCCTGTACACAGAGAGATTTGCTAATATCCCTCATTATGGTAGAGAACTTTCCATTATCTCCCATCTAGATTCCTATTTTTATTTTACATATATTTGTGTATAAAATCATCCCAATTATTAAAACATCTGTATCATCATATAGTAACTTATTCTTTCTCTAATATTTTATATTTGAAAGATGATTTTCAGTAATGTTAGTCTATATGCTAGTTTTAAACTTGTTAGTATTTTTCAGTAATATGCTTTACTATTTAACTAATACAATCTTTCATTTTAGATGTCTTTTGTAAACAACACATATTCTGAATTTCATTTTTAATCCAATCTGATAATCACTGTATTTAGAAAAATGAATTTAATACTTTTATCTCAATCATGATGTCTGTATATCATATTTTCACTTTATACAATATTATGTTGTTTTATACTTATTATATATTTTTTTACTATCATGGGATTTTTGACTATTTTGACATTTTATAGGTTTTATACTATTTATATTATTTTATTTACTAGTATGCAAATTTTACATTTATTTCTTGTCTTTTAAAAATGTCCTTGAAATATTGCCTTGATTAATTTAATTGACAATTAAATAAAATATCTTGCCTATTTTTAGGAAATTTCCAAAACCTTTATAAAAACTAATTCACAATATCTCCCTCCCACATTCAATGGTATTTTTATCCAGAGTGGTATGTCTTAATTTTTCTAGTTCCAAATTAAGCAACATTATCATTGTTATTATTTTATTTTTCACACACTGTGTCCTACCTACTTTACTAGTACATTTAGCTTTGTTTTGTCTAATTTGTTTCTTCTTGAATTTCAATTGCCCCTTTTTCCTTTCTTCTTCTCTTCTTCCAATTTCAGATAATTTGCCTTCCTGTTTAAATATGTCTTCTGAGTTCAAAAATTGTATGATCATGTCTGTTTGTTAGTAAACTCAATTTTTATTTTTCTGAAAGCACTGTATTTACTCTATTTCTTGAACAACTATACATTATAGATAATTCATGAATTAAGTATTTTCTTACAAACTTTAAATAACAATAATTGCAAAACTTTTTAGTATTTAAAATTTACCAGAAATTTTTCTGAGGCTGCGAACATATCATTGCTGTTCTGTAACTACTCTAACTTATATATATATTATTTTTATCCCTGTTTTAATGGGGAGGTAATAGATGTACACAAAATTTTATTAACTTGCCTATAGCTATAGAGTTAGTAAACGACAAACAAGGAATTTACCCTTGGCATACCTACCCTAGAGTCTGCTTTGTTAAGTTCTGATATCTATGGTATAGTGCTTTTGTTGATAAGCCAACAGTCAAATTTTGTAATTCTTTTGGGTAGGGATACTTTGAATATCTTCTCTTTTCATTTTGTATTCTGTCCTTTTAATAAAATATATCTAGGAGATGATTTATCCTACCCAGCAGCAGCAACAACACATTTTACAGTTCCTATATCAGTAAGTTTTAATTACTTCAGCTCTCAAAAATTCAGTTATTATTTTTTAATGTATTGAGGAAATATCTTTACTTTGTTCTTTAAAAATTCTGTTTAAATATGTGTCAGAATTTCTCATTGTATCACCATATACTTTGGCTTTATTTTTATAAACTACAGCTGCTTTGGTTTCTGCTGCATTCTTTATAGTTACTTTTGACCCACTTTCCAAGTCCCTAATTCTCTGTTCAATTCTGTCTAATTTACTGTCAAACTCACTCACTAAATCCTTTCTATTTTTTGATTAAACAAATGTATTTCACAGCTTTTTTTCCAAAAAATTAATCATACATGTAGCTTCTTGTGATGTGCTTATGATTCTCATCTTCTATTTTTTAGAATTTCATAAATATTTTATATTCTCTGATAACTATATTTGTTTTAGTCTTTGTGTATGCTCAGGAAAATATTACTTCAATATTTAATATTGGTGCTGCCTCAAATAATAACTTGCATTATAGATAAATAATATTAGCAACATTTGAGGCTGTTAAATTTTTTATAAATATCATGTTCCATAAGAATGCCTCTATAATTTTCTCAAGTTAAATTCGTTCTAAGTTTATTATAATTGGAAAAGCATGCCTAACTGTTTATATAATAATTACCTACCTAAGCTTACTCCTTGGAAGGAAAGTTATGACCAAACTAGATAGCATATTCAAAAGCAGAGACATTACTTTGCCAACAAAGTTCCATCTAGTCAAGGCTACGGTTTATCCAGTAGCCATGTATGGATATGAGAGTTGGACTGTGAAGAAAGCTGAGCACCGAAGAATTGATGCTTTTGAACTGTGGTGTTGGAGAAGACTCTTGAGAGTCCCTTGGACTGCAAGGAGATCCAACCAGTCCATTCTAAAGGAGATAAGTCCTGGGTGTTCTTTGGAAGGACTGATGCTAAAGCTGAAGCTCCAGTACTTTGGCCACCTCATGTGAAGAGTTGACTCTTTGGAAAAGACTCTGATGCTGGGAAGGATTGGGGGCAGGAGGAAAAGGGGATGACAGAGAATGAGATGGCTGGATGGCATCACTGACTCGATGGATGTGAGTTTGAGTGAACTCCGGGAGTTGGTGATGGACAGGGAGGCATGGCGTGCTGCAATTCATGGGGTCGCAAGGAGTCAGACACAACTGAGTGACTAACTGAACTACATAGACTCATCTACAAACTGACTCTTCAGTAGCCCATAGGTTGAAATAAGTCACACGGTATTATTATGTATAGTGAAATAATCTGTTCATTAATTTGAAGGTATCATATAAACCCTCCTAAAACAATAAGAACTACACTTGGACAGGATATCAGGTCACTAAGAATATTTGTTAATGCTTCTTCAGACTTGGGGGTTCACTCTCAGTCTTAAACTACACCAGTACCCTGTAATCTGGTACTGTTCATCAGAGGGATTAAATTTTGTCACACATATCACTGTGTGTCATTTCAACCATATCTTGTTATATCTTTGTATCAGTTCAGTACAGTTCAGTCGCTCAGTCATGTCCGACTCTTTGCAACCCCATGAATTGCAGCACGGCAGGCCTCCCTGTCCATCACCAACTCCCGGAGTTCACTCAAACTCACATCCATCGAGTCGGTGATGCCATCCATCCATCTCATCCTCTGTCGTCCCCTTCTCCTCCTGCCCCCAATCCCTCCCAGCATGAGAGTCTTTTCCAATGAGTCAACTCTTCGCATGAGGTGGCCAAAGTATTGGAGTTTCAGCTTTAGCATCAGTCCTTCCAGAGAGCACCCAGGACTGATCTCTTTGTGGATGGACTGGTTGGATCTCCTTGCAGTCCAAGGGACTCTCAAGAGTCTTCTCCAACACCACAGTTCAAAAGCATCCATTCTCCGGTGCTCAGCTTTCTTCACAGTCCAACTCTCACATCCATACATGACCACTGGAAAACCATAGCCTTGACTAGATGGACCTTTTTGGCAAAGTAATGTCTCTGCTTTTGAATATGCTATCTAGGTTGGTCATAACTTTCCTTCCAAGAAGTAAGTGTATTTTAATTTTCATGGCTGAAATCACCATCGGCAGTGATTTTGGAGCCCCCCAAAATAAAGTCTGACACTGTTTCCACTGTTTCCCCATCTATTTCCCATGAAGTGATGGGACCAGATGCCATAACCTTAGTTTTCTGAATGTTGAGCTCTACAGATCTCTTTAAATAAATTCTTTGCTTATGGTGATACATGTGAGAAGTTGGAGTTTTAGTATTTTTAAGTGCTTAGAACATGCATTATCAGTAACATATATTTGTATATATATGTGTATATATATATATATATTTTTTAAGTTCATACAGTTCCCATATAAGCAGAGACGTTAACCTCTGCATCTTTTAAAGTACCACCTCTTGTATGTAGGTATAATGTTCTATTCAATAAAATCACATCATTTTTAGGATTATGTTGTTGCAAAACATATAAATATATTTATTAAGCATTTCTATAAATAATGATTATTTCTTGTTCTTTGCACATTAACAGAACATACCAAATGCCACTATGCAGAAAATTTGCCTAAATTTGTTGACTAATTTCCTTTTAGCACTACTACTTGGATTGCATAAGAAACCAACTGGGGCACCATTCACACACTCATCATTAGATTACATTCTCTAAGAGTGTACTTTTTTCCAAAAGTTTCTAAATTTTACAGCTGAACATTTAAATATCATCACAATATTATAAACTGACATTTAGAGAAAAGAAAAATGTGGTATTATTGGTAGTGACTTTACAACCCTTTGGAGTCACTTCTCTTCTTCAATGTCTCATCAAAATTTTTATTAAACAAATTGTTTCTGTTTCATTAAAATTTGTTTTCCTTGTGAGACATCTTAAAATCAGTTATAAAAAATCACCACCACTGATAAGGGTTATCTTTTATACCTTTACTAATGAACTCCTTTGTTCTACGTATAGAAATAGTAAGAACAGAAGTATTATGTAAAGGCAGTCAAAAATAAAGTAACAGAATGACTTAAATTTGTGGAGAGTCAAAAAATATGGATATAATCAGGAATTTTTAATACGTATTAAAGCTATGATAATTTTAGTCTAATGCTCAGTGATTTGAAGTTTATTCATTCAGATGCTTATGAGAAATTATACAAATTATTAAATGAATTTATGTATAGAAAAATTAATGTATATTATTAAGAAAAATAAAACATGATCATTCAGAAAAGGATACAACCTTTGCAGAATGCTACACTTCTAGGAAATGTATTTCTTCTCAAATGCCCTAGTTCTTCTCATCATTAGCACTATAAAAAAATGTTAACAATATATAGCATCTGTCCCCAATAGTGAAGTTCATAGAGGAAAACTGTTTTTATTCAGAAAATTACATTCTCACTCAAGAAATTGAAATATGTTAGGTCAAGTTCATATTTCTTTAAGGGTCCCTAAATAGCGTATATAAAAAGTGAAGACAATATTTATTTCCATACCAATTTTCATATGAGTTCATAACTCTTACTGTCACTTGGTATGCTTGCCTTCATTTTTTTCCTTTTGGGAAACAATGAAAAAATTCTATTAAGACACCTACTAAACCATTTCATAGATCTGAATATAAATCTAGATTTCAGCAAGAGTATTACATAAATTATTCAAATAAAGAGTGTAAACTTGTAGTTTATTGGTGTTAAAAGTAATAAATCTGCTCTGTTATATAGGCTCACATGCTGAGCATAGCATTACTATTGAGGGGAAAGACAGTAATACATAGTATTTAAAAAGTACCTTCTTTTGCTGCTAAGTTTTTGCTATCTATACCCACACAGATAGTGTATTGGGTACCTGAATAAAAATTAAATAGAAAGTAGAAATCAATGTGTAGAACTGAAAGAAGTTTTTCTAAGTCTCAGTTTTCTCATCTTCATATTGTAGAGATCAGATTAGATCTTCTCTAAGAACATTCCTGCCTATTAATTAGTATGATATGTATTTCAGTGTATAGGAGAGATAGGTAGAAGGAGTCACTCAGTTTTGTCATACATAAAAAATAGTCCTATTTAAACTAGATTGATGCTTCATTGTTATTACAACTTTTCAATGGAAGAAAGAGAAGTTTGTCCCAAGTGGGAATATAGTTTCCTCTTGACTGTAAAAATTATGTAATTATGGTTGTACCTGAAACACAATCTTTCTTGTTGTTGAATCACAAAGGGACTATATAGGACAATTGTCCATGTGGCTCTTCATTGTCAGATAAAAGAAAAGGATATTATGCTCAGAGAGCTGTGTACCTTCTACATTTATTTAGTATGCACTTGATGTAACCCACACCACTACTTGGACTTAGGGGAAATGTAAAATTAAAATGAGAAGAACTGCGGAAGGAAAATAACATTCTTAGGACCTCTAAAATTAATATGTGGTTAATGTCATTACTTTCCCTCTCCTTTCCTTCCTATCCATTTCTGCTTCTTTTCTAAAACACAGAAAAAACAAACAAGCATTATTTTCTTTCTCAAACAATAGCAAGATATCAACAGCTAAATTCCTTCCCACGAATTTAAGTTTCTGATTTGGTCTCCATGCAATCTACCTATAATGATCTGTATCCCACTCCCAATCTAGCTCAGCCTCCTGAGATTGGCTTCCTCCTTTTAGATTCAAGGGCTTCCCTCAAAGCTCCGTTGGTAAAGAATCTGCCTGCAATGCAGATCTGGGTTTCATCCCTGGTTGAGAAGATCCCCTGGAGAAGGGAAAGGCTACCCACTCCAGTATTCTGGCCTTGAGAATTCCATTGATGGTATAGTCAATGGGGTCACAGAGTCAGAAAAGACTGGGCAACTTTCACTTTTAGACTAAATTTAATCATCCTACAAACAAGATGCTCTAATTTCTTCAGTTGCAAATAGTTTGTCTCTTTTTCTTTTTACTTATTTTACAAATTATATTCATTTCAATTTTTTTTCTTATATCAATGTATTCACATACATTTCCCTGTCCTACCAATTAGATATTAAGTACATTAAGGTTCTCACTGGTAATGTTTATATTTGTCTGCTTATCTCTAGAAATAGAGTTCAGTTCAGTTCAGTCCAGTCACTCAGTCATGTCCAACTCTTTGCAACCCCATGGACTGCAGCACACCAAGCCTCCCGTTCCATCACCAACTCCCGCAGTTTATTCAAACTCATGTCCATTGAGTCCATGATAATATCCAACCACCTCATTCTCTGTCATCCCCTTCTCCTCCCGCTTTCAGTCTTTCCTAGCATCAGGGTCTTTTCCAATGAGTCAGTTCTTCGCATCAAGTGGCCAAAGTATTGGAGTTTCAGCTTCAGTATCAGTCCTTCAAATGAATATTCAGGACTGATTTCCTTTAGGATGGACTTGTTGGATTTCCTTGCTGTCCAAGAGACTTTCAAGAGTCTTCTCCAACACCACAGTTCAAAAGTATCAATTCTGTGGCTCTCAGCTTTCTTTATAGCCCAGCTTCTGCATCCATGCATGACTACTGGAAAAACCATAGCCTTGACTAGACGGACCTTTGTAGGCAAAGTAATGTCTCTGCTTTTGAATATGCTGTCTAGGTTGGTCATAACTTTCCTTCCAAGGAGTAAGTGTCTTTTAATTTAATGGCTTCAGTCACCATCTGCAGTGATTTTGGAGCACCCCAGAATAGTCTTCCCCTGTTTCCATTGTTTTCCCATCTATTTGCCATGGAGTGATGGGACCAGATGCCATGATCTTAGTTTTCTGAATGTTGAGCTTGAAGCCAACTTTTTCACTCTCCTCTTTCACTTTCATCAAGAGGCTCTTTAGTTCTTCTTCACTTACTGCCATAAGGGTGGTGTCATCTGCATATCTAAGGAAACAGAGTTGGTACTCAGTAATAGATGTACTATTGAATGACTTAATCATCAAAGATGCTTATTGGGCTAAGTTGGAGGAAAAGTAGGGAGTACAAACTTTGTTCCTGAATGCTAACCATGTTTAAAAGAGCATCTGCCAAATTTTACCTATACTCTGACTCAATTTGTGATTAAATAAGAAAAAAAAAAGGCACATGCGTGTGTTCTGAGATTGTAATAAGCATATTCAAAACCCTGATTACAACAAAAGCACTCACTCAGTCTAGATGAAGCAGGACAGCTTCAGTAGGTTTCTTTATTGTAGCACTCATAAAATCCATAAAACTTGAGGATGAGTCAAGTAAGGATATTATGCTACAATGAAGTTTCCAAAGTTAGAGATTCATACTGTTTGTCAGAATGAAATTTTACCTTCTGGTCACATTCATACTGCTTATGCTTTTAAACTGTGTTTTAAGAGTCTCCCCTTGAGGTGGGGTAAAATAGCAGAGAAACTGTTAAGGTGTTGATCTATACAGGTTTGCCTGAAGTACTATTAAAATACAGGAAAGATATGTCTCAAATTAGGGAGTCCTGGGGAGAACTAATCCTGACACGAGAGAGAACCAAGCTTGATGGCTCTCATTTAACATACTCAATACAAAAGGAGAGGTAATTTGGAGCATAGAATCAGGACTCAATTGAATGTGGTCCAAATTTCTACACAAATGTCTGAAATCTTGAGGCAAAAGTGCAAATAAATCTTGAAATCACTGGTCTCTGAACTCTGAACTCTAAAAATTATCAAAGCACACTTGCAGGATGAATAACAGAGAGAAGTTATGAATCCTACTATAGAACTCTGTCCTCTTGACAGCACAAATGGCCAAAGCATCAGCAGTGGGCTTCCTGGAATAGGAGCAGGCACCAGAGAAAACACCGACCCATGCGAAAACTCCACTCCTTGGTCAGGAAATGGTAAAGCAGCAGCTTTATTCAGGGAGATTTAGAGATAGGTAAGAATTTTCTTTTCAAGATGGATACAGATAATAAAATAAAAGGCAACTTTACATAATAACGGCTCTATCCCAACCTTAACATCACCTACAAACACACACACATGCCTACTACAAAAATATAATCCTTCATCCTCACCCATGTAAGCAAAGGCAATGTGAGAAGCCTAGACTTCCACCATAGTGAGACTCTATGAGGTACACCCAACATGGAATGTCAGTAAAGACCAAAAAGGCAGCTAAGATTCTCCCTCCCACTGAATATAGAAGCACCCTCTCTACTGTGGTTTCAGTAGACTCCACTTAAGTAGCCTGGATTTCTACCATACTTGAAACAATGAAGTGCTCCTCCTTTTTTTCTGCTACAGTAATAACAGAAAATGCCTGAAGAATGACTTGGAACACTTCCTTAGCAACAATGAGGCTTCCCCCCCAATTTCGGTGGAGACCACTTGGGAAGTCAGAATTTACATCCCCATCCAGTAGTGAGGAGGATACACACTCCCTGCCCTTGCTGGCTAGTGGCAGCCCAATGGGGAACCTGATATTTTACCTCCATCTGGCAGGAGCAAGGTGGTGTCCTAACTGTTGCCAAAGTAGTATCAGGAAAAGCCAGCTAAAACAGAAGGTTTAATTAAGATCTAGCCTCACAATACTTAAAATGTCTAGTTTTAAATTAAAAAAAAAAAAAAAAAAAACTCTCAACATGCCAAGAACCAGGACTATCTCCAACAATAAAAATGGCAATAAATGGTAATACTAAAATAGCAGACATGTTAGAATTATCTGACAAAGATTTTAAAGCATGATACTAATGCTTGTATTAACTATTATGTACATAATATCATATATATTTTATATGCATTTGAAGCAAATGAAATATATAAAGCTTCAGCAAAGAAATATAAAGTTTTAAGCAAAGACATGAAAGACATAATTAAGAACCAAATGTACATTTTATAACTAAAAAACAGAATACCCAAATGAAAAGCTCAGTAGAAGGGGTCAATAGCAAAATGGAAACAATCAGGAAACTGGGAGATCAAAACAAATTACCCAATATGCATAAAGGAGAGAAAATAGACTCAAAAAATTAAGAGAGCCTCAGAGACATATGGGACTAGTTTTTAAAAGTCTAACATTTGTGTCATTAGAGTCCTGAAAGGAGAGGAGAGAGAAAGGGCAAGTCTGAACAAGTGCTTAAAGAAATAACAGCTGAAAACTTCCCCAAAATGACAATGAACATGAACTTTCAGTTTCAGAAAGCTGAACAAAGTCTAAACAGGATAAATTTGAAGAATCCCAATGTACAATATATGTTAGTCAAACTTTCAAAAGTTAAAGAAAAAGAAAAAAATTCTTTGAAGGAGCAAGAGAGAAATGAAACTTCAACTATAGGGAAAAAAAAAAAAACAATTTGAATGACAGCTCGGTTCTCATCAGAAACTGTGGAAACCAAAAAGAGATATCACAATATTTTTCAAATATTTCAAAAAGAACTTCAGCCCAGAATAATCTACCCAGTGGAATATCTTTTGGGAATTAAAGGGAACAAAGACATTCTTACACTAATGAGAAGTCATAAAATTTGTCACTTTTTTATAAAAGCATGTATAAAAGAGTAAACTTTTTTTTTGACCCCAAAGGTATTTATTATTATTATTATTATTTTACTTTACAATGTTGTATTGGTTTTGCCATACATCAACATGAATCTGCCACATGTGTACACGTGTTCCCCATCCTGAACCCCCCTCCCACCTCCCTCCCCATCCCATCCCTCTGGGTCATCCCAGTGCACCAGCCCCAAGCTTCCTGTATCCTTCATCGAACCTGGACTGGCGATTTGTTTCTTATATGATATTATACATGTTTCAATGCCAATAACTTTTTAGTTCTCTAAACCACCAAAGAAGGAATCTTGGAACATCAGGAACAAGAAAAATACACAACTGGCAAATTATGCATGAATAACTAGACTCTTTCTCGTGCATCCCCTCAATTATATTTCACAGTTAAAACAGAAGTTAGAACACTGTCTGATGAGATTATACGTGTATGCACAGAAATTATGTAAGAGGATTGCATTACAAATAGAAGAGGGCAAAGGAACTTAAAAAGAGGTAAAATTTCTGCACTAGACTTGAACTGGTAAGTGTCAACACCAGTATGCTGTACTAAGTTATACAAACACACACACAATATAGAGCCTGAATCAAATATTTTAAAACAAAATCTATACCAAAGGATACAGTAAGAAATCATTAGAAATAAATCAAAATAGAATTCTCAGAAATGTTTGCTCAAGTATTGTTGGATTTAGTTTACTAATATTTAGTTGACACATTTATAGCCATACCCCATTTTACCACGTTTTGTTTTATTGTGTTTTGCAAATGTTGCACTTATTATGAATTGAAGGTTCGTGATAACCCTGAATTATCAGATGATGGTTAGCAGTTTTTTCAATAAAGTATGTTTAAATTAAGATATGTACCTTTTTCAAAGACATAATGCTAGTGTACATTTCATAGAATACAGTATGATGTAAACATAACTTACATATCTACTGGGGAACTAAATATTTCCTGTAGTTTCTATATTCATTTTATTGTGGTAGTCTAGAATCAAACTAAAAACATCTCCAAGGCATGAGTGTATATTCATTAGAGATATAAATCCTTATTTTTTTTTCCTTTTATTTTATCCCTATCTGGCTTTAAGCAAGATAACATGAGCCTCATAAAATGAAACTGGAAGTGTTGTGCTGTGCTGTGCTTCGTTGCTCTGTTATGTCTGATTCTTTGCGGCCCCATGGAATGTAGCTCACCAGGCTCCACTGTCCATGGGGTTTCTCCAGGCAAGAATACTGGAGTGAGTTGCCATGCCCTCCTCCGGAGGATCTTCCCAGCCCAGGGATTGAATGAACCCAGGTTTCCCACATTGCAGGTGGATTCTTACCACCTGAGCCATTAGGGATTCCAAAGAATACTGGAGTGGGTAGCCTATCCCTTCACCAGGGGATCTTCCCCACCTGGGAATCGAACCAGGATCTCCTGCATTGCAGGTGGATTCTTTACCAGCTGAGCTACCAGGGAAGCCCATATTTATGTATTTAAAATAGTTTCAATCCCTGAATCAGCCTATATGTATTAAATAAGTTAATTCAATAATTGATAACTTTCCAAACCACAAAGTATCATGTCCAGATCAGTTCACTGGTGAATCCAGAAAAATTTTAAAGTGAAAATTACACCAGTTCTCTACAATCTCCTTAGAAGATAAAGCGCAGGGAATAGTTCTTGACTTACTATTACTCAGACAATATCCTAATACAAACCAGACAAAGTTATTACAAGATAGGATTACTTACCAATCTCTCTCATGAACACAGATGAATAATTAAAATGGACAGAATCAGGATTAAGCATCACTTTTAAAACAATAAATGCAAATAGCTTAAACCTGCATAGTGTTGGTTATATAATAAAAATAGAAGTGGTAATTTCATTCATGCTATTTCTTCTTCACATAATTCCTTTAAGTGTGCATGCTAGTTTATTTCAAATTACTTTTTCTGTGAATGTCTGATACATTCAAAATAATGCTTTCCTATTCAATCTAATCCTGAGATTTGAATCCTAGATGCTATATCTTCTCTTGATTTCACATCCCATCTAGTTTCTCAACAATAGGTAATTGGGCCATTTGGACATTGGTCAAAAAAGAACAATAACCTTTTCTTTGTTGAGAGTAGTACTAAAATTATCTAAATACATGATAGCATTATCTTGAACCTGAACGAAGATTGTAAGCTTGGTTAGCATGGAATGTCATTTTTCATTCAGTGTAGAATGAGAAATAGAAAATACTTATATGCAGATTTTTGTAAAAAGTAAAAAAACGGTATTTGTTTATAGGAGCTTCCCAGGAGGTTCAGTGGTAAAGAATCTGCCTGTGATGTAGGAGACACAAGTTGGATTCCTGGGTGGGGAAGATCCCCTGAAGAAGAAATGGCAACTCACTCTAATATTCTTGTCTGGGAAGTCCCATAGACAGAGGAGCCTGGTGGGCTATAGTCCATGAGGTCGAAAAAGAGTTGGACGTGAGTTACTGACTAAACATCAGAAACAGCAACAACTTCTCTATAAGAGAAGTTGCCTAAATATCTGATGTATGTCACAGTTTCAGTCTTAGTCCCTTCCTAAGGCTTATCTGGGCTTCCCATGTGGCACTAATGGTAAAAAAACCACCTGCCAACACAGCAGAATAAGAGAGGTGGGTTTGATCCCTGCCTTAGGCTGATCCCCTAACGGAAGGCATGGCAATCCACTCCAGTATTCTTGCCTGGAGAATTCCATGGACACAGGAGCCTGGCAGGCTATGGTCCATAGGGTCACACAGAGTCGGCATGACTAAAATGATTTAGCACGTATTCAAGGCTTCTCTGCACCACCTGCCATTAAGTTTACAGAGAGGTAATTCATGTAGCTATATATGTAAAAAACATTTGAAGTAACTATGTGCCAGTTTAAAACTGTGGTGATAAAACAGTAAACAAGAAAATGCCTCTGCCTTCATGGAGGCCTTCGCCTAATGAAAAGACAAGTATTAGTCAAGCAAATTGATAAATAGTGATTTTAGGTATAGGAAGAAAAATCAAGATATGTTTAAGAAGCATTCAGGTAGTTGTAAGGGGATCATTTTGGATGGTCTTTGAGGATGTGATATTTGAGCAGAGACTTGAATATTGTAAAAAAGCAAGTCCTATAAAGACTGGAGGAAAGGATTAAGAAAGTAAACATTTTATATAAAGAGAAATGGAAAGGAAGATAAAGAATAAAAAAGTTGAAAGAAAACTAAGTACAGCAAAATATCATCCTAATGGACATTAACAAGAACGTATTAATATATTAACATTTAAAGTATGCATGAAATGACAAAAATGAAAATCAGAATAATAGGTTATATATGTATTGGAAACAGAAATTAGATCTAGAAAAAAATATATGGTATACTACAATGTTAACTGCAGTCAGAACTCTGGATTCTCAGCTGCATCTTGGTTCTCCTCACATTTTCTGTATATTTGATAAAAGTCATTAAAAGTATTCTTGATGGGAATATGCTCAGTTTGTTAGGGAAGAGCCAGAAGGCCAGAGTGAATAAAGTGAGCTGAGCAAGTGAATGAGTAGCCAAAAATGGGCAGAAAAAGTAAACAGAAATCAGCTAAAGGCAAAGCTTGTTCCACTGAGCTCAGAGTTGGGCTATTATTGTAACTGGAATGGGAAGACACTGTTTGGTTTTAAGCAACAAGAGATAAAATCTAAATTATGTTCTTACAACATTAAATAAATTGAGGGAAATGTTAGGAGTAGTCCTACTCAAATGGATGTTGGTCCATAAACTATTGTTACTTCTTTAGGATAAGCACAAGAATGAATAGTAAGCAGTTGAAAACTTGTATAAAATTGAGAGATCATGACTAGATAAAAATGTATGATTTTTTAAGCTAATTCACTTTCACCATCTTTTTTTAAAGTGAGATATTATGATAAATTAAAAACTGGTCATTCACCACAAAGCTCTTGAGAAGCACTTCCATAGTACAAGTGCAGAAGCATAGAAATCAGTTTTACTGCAGGAGACCAGAGGGTAGGTATATTTTGAAAATTGAGCCAGCAGAAAGAATTGGTCAAGTGGTGTGACGAAAAAGAGAAATCATGGATAGGCTTTATATCTTCACAATAACTCTGTTTTTAGTATAAAGTAGGTTTCTCCTACAAGAGCTGGAAAAGTTGTGACTAATGCAGTTCCTATTTTAAGGATAATAATACAGAAACTTAGAGTAGGCGACTCACTTCCAAGAATAACACAAATAAATGTAGTAGTGCTATGACTTAGACCCAGGTCTATTAAAGAAAACACACACACACACTTTCTGCTATGTATTATTTTCATCACTTTGTTTAAATATTTTAAGAAAATAATATGATTTCCCCTTTAGATCTAATGTTATGTTGAATGATATTTGTCCCCTTACACTGAACTTTCCAGGAAAAAATGCTAAAGCAGGATATATAATTTAATGTACAATTAAGTTGTTTCACTATTTTATATAGGAATTTTGTCTTCCTATTCATAATTTATGTTGGTCTATAATTATCTTTTCCTAATCAGTGTTTATCAGCTATAAGTATCCAAGTCACTCATGAAAGAGCTTGGAAATTTTCTATCTTTTTCTAGAATCTGGAGTAAGTTTAATTGATTTGGAAATATCTGATTTTTGAAATGTATTATCTTGATGTATTATCTTGACTTAGTAGTTTTCTGTATTTTTGTTTTAGGAATAGTTCTTTGATTTTTTTTTTTTAATTTTATTTTATTTTTTAAACTTTACAATATTGTATTAGTTTTGCCAAATATCGAAATGAATCTGCCACAGGTATACATGTGTTCCCCATCCTGAACCCTCCTCCCTCCTCCCTCCCCATACCATCTCTCTGGGTCGTCCCAGTGCACCAGCCCCAAGCATCCTGTATCGTGCATTGAACCTGGACTGGAGACTCGCTTTGATTTTTAAAAAATTTTTTCTTTGGAACTTAGTTTGTTCAAATGGTCTGCTGCTGCTGCTAAGTCACTTCAGTCGTGTCTGACTCTGTGAGACCCCATAGACGGCAGCCCACCAGGCTCCCCCATCCCTAGGGTTCTCCAGGCAAGAACACTGGAGTGGGTTGCCATTTCCTTCTCCAATGCATGAAAGTGAAAAGTGAAAGTGAAGTCGCTCAGTCCTGTCCGATTCAAATGGTCTATCTCTACTCAAAACAGCCTTACTACAGAGTTCACAAATTTAATCGACTGCATAGAATATTTTTAAAAATCTGAAGAAATGCCACTTATCAGAAATGAGAAAAAGTAACATTAAATAATGATGTGGCTTATATGTGGAATCTAAAAAAAAAGCATACAAATAAACCTATACACAAAAGAGAAATAGACCCATAGACATAGAAAACAAACTTATGGTTACCAAAGGGGAAAGGGTGGAGGATAATTAGGAGTTTGGGATTAACATGTATACACTACTATACAAAACATGAATAAAAATAAGGACCTACTGAGCTGTGTAACTGAAATTAACACAGTATTGTAGCTCAACTATACTTCAATTAAAAAAATTAAAATTAAAAAAATCCTAATCATAACTTCAACAAAACTGTAAGGAACTAACAAATAATGCATTAAATCGCAAAACAGTGTTAAGGGCATGAAACTGAATAAGTAGTGAGTAATAGTTGGTCAATACTTTTTTCATTAAAATTTTTCCCAAATTAGCTATAATATAAATTTAATTTTATTATATACCCAATAGACTTGTCATGGTGTAAGAAAATTGATTATAAATTAATTTAAATCAAAAATGAAGACAAATATTTAAAAATATAAATGAAGATAAATTCAGAAATTAACATGAATGAAACAGGTATATTCAGTTCAGTTCAGTCACTCAGTCGTGTCCGACTCTTTGCGACCCTATGAATCGCAGCACGCCAGGCCCCCCTGTCCATCACCAACTCCCAGAGTTCACTCAGACTCACGTCCATCGAGTCAGTGATGCCATCCAGCCATCTCATCCTCTGTCGTCCCCTTCTCCTCCTGCCCCCAATCCCTCCCAGCATCAGAGTCTTTTCCAATGAGTCAACTCTTCGCATGAGGTGGCCAAAGTACTGGAGTTTCAGCTTTAGCATCATTCCTTCCAAAGAAATCCCAGGGCTGATCTCCTTCAGAATGGACTGGTTAGATCTCCTTGCAGTCCAAGGGACTCTCAAGAGTCTTCTCCAACACCACAGTTCAAGAGCATCAATTCTTTGGTGCTCAGCCTTCTTCACAGTCCAACTCTCACATCCATACATGACCACAGGAAAAACCATAGCCCTGACTAGACGGACCTTTGTTGGCAAATAATGTCTCTGCTTTTCAATATGCTATCTAGGTTGGTCATAACTTTACTTCCAAGGAGTAAGCGTCTTTTAATTTTATGGCTGCAGTCACCATCTGCAGTGATTTTGGAGCCCAAAAAAATAAAGTCTGACAATGTTTCCACTGTTTCCCCATCTATTTCCCATGAAGTGATGGGACCAGATGCCATGATCTTCATTTTCTGAATGTTGAGCTTTAAGCCAACTTTTTCACTCTCCACTTTCACTTTCATCAGGAGGCTTTTGAGTTCCTCTTCACTTTCTGCCATAAGGGTGGTGTCATCTGCATATCTGAGGTTATTGATATTTCTCCTGGCAACCTTGATTCCAGCTTGTGTTTCTTCCAGTCCAGCATTTCTCATGATAAAATAGGCATATTATAAAATTTTTTCTAGACATCAGTGAGAAAATAAACTATCCAATCAATAACATTGAGAAGTTGTCTTGATAAATAAAAAATACTGAATTCTCACAATATTTATCAAGTAAATTCCAAATGATTTAAGGACTATTTAAAAAAAATTAAGAAACACCTATAAAATTATTTAAAGCAATCAAATTCATTTGTGAGGTCAACTAAAAAAACTCCTTACGCAGAAGGCAGAAAATCATAAATAAAAGAAAATATCGATAAATTTGGTAAACATTACACATCTTTACCTGAAGAAATAAAATTTTACATTTAAAGACAAGGAAAGATATTTGCAATACATTCTAAAAAGAATACATAGATATATTAAATGTCTCTATGAATCAATAAAACAAAAAGACATTCAATGGAAAAAGAAGGTAAGAATCTAGGGAATCAGAATAATCATAAACTTGAATAGTAAATAAGCACACAAAAGATGTTAGTATTTAAATATATGCTGCTGAAAATAAAAATGAAATACAATTTTATACATAACAAGGATGCAAGAGGAAGGAAAAATTGATAATCTCAAATTTTAGTGAGGATGAAGCACAGATTGTCATGTTGATATGAGAATATTAAATTTCATTTCTCTTTGTGAAGACATTTGACAATAATTAGTGAACTTAAAAATTTTATATGCTATCACTTAGCATTTAATCAAAAAGATATCATGACCCAGATAACCACGACGGTGTGATCACTCACATAGAGCCAGATATCCTGGAATGCGAAGTCTATTGGGCCTTGGAAAGCATCACTACACAAAAGCTAGTGGAGGTGGTAGAATTCCAGTTGAGCTATTTCAAAGCCTAAAAGATGATTCTGTGAAAGTGCTGCACTCAATATGCCAGCAAATTTGGAAAACTCAGCAGTGGCCACAGGACTGGAAAAGATCAGTTTTCATCCTAATCTCAAAGAAAGGCAATGCCAAAGAATGTTCAAACTACTGCACAATTGCACACATCTCACATGCTACCAAAGTAATGATCAACATTCTCCAACAGTACATGAACCATGAACTTCCAGATGCTCAGTCTGGATTTAGAAAAGGCAGAAGAACGAGAGATCAAATTGCCAACATCCATTGGATCATCAAAAAAAAAGTTCCAGAAAAACATCTACTTCTGCATTATTGACTACATAAAGGTCTTTGTGTAGATCACAACAAACTGTGGAAAATTCTTCAGGAGATGGGAATACCAGACCACCTTACCTGCCTCCTGAGAATTCTGTATGCAGGTCAAGAAGCAACAGTTACAACCAGAAATGGAACAACACTGGTTCCAAATTGGGAAAGGAGAACTTCAAGGCTGTATACTGTCACCTGCTTATTTAATTTATATGCAGAGTCATTTCAGTTCAGTTCAGTTGCTCAGTCATGTCCAACTCTTTGTGACCCCATGGACTGCAGCACGTCAGGCCTCCCTGTCCAACAACTCCTGGAGTTTACTCAAACTCATGTCCATTGACTCAGTGTTGCCATCTAACCATCTCATCCTCTGTCTTCCCCTTCTCTTCTCACTTTCAACCTTTCCCAGCATCAGGGTCTTTTCAAATGAGTCAGTTCTTCACATAAGGTGGCCAAAGTATTGGAGTTTCAGCTTCAACATCAGTCCTTCCAGTGAATATTCAGGACTGATTTCCTTTACATATTATTTACCTGGGATGTTATTTACCTCGGCCAAACTATGGTGGAGGTAATGAAGATAATGGTGACCTCATTCAAAATGCCCCAGGCATGCACTGCTGCAATCAGTGCCCACGACCCTGCAGCAGGCTTCCCCCAACCCATGCTTCTGCCAGATTCTCCTGGACACTCACGGGCAAGTCTGGGTCAGTCTCTTGTGGGGTCACTGCTCCTTTCTCCTGGATCCTGGTGTGCACAAGATACACCATGGGAAATGCTGGGCTGGATGGAGCACAAGCTGGAATCAAGATTGTCAGGAGAAATATCAACAACCTCAGATATGCAGATAACACCACCCTTATGACAAAAAGTGAAGAAGAGCTGAAGAGCTTCTTGAGGAAAGTGAAAGAGGAGAGTGAAAAAAACTGGCTTAAAACTCAACTTTCAGAAAACTGAGATCATGCCACCTGGTCCCATCCCTTCCTGGCAAATAGATGGGGAAACAATAGAAACAGTGACAGAATTTATTTTCTTGGGTTCCAAAATCACTGCAGATGGTGATTGCAGCCATGAAATTAAAAGATGCTTGCTCCTTGGAAGGAAAGCTATGACTAACCTAGACAGCATATTGAAAAGCAGAGACATTACTTAGCTGACAAAGGTCTGTTTAGTCAAAGCTATAGTTTTTCCAGTAGTCATGTATGGATATGAGAGTTGGACCATAAAGAAAGGTGAGTGCCAAAGAACTGATGCTTTTGAACTGTGGTGTTGGAGAAGACTCTTAGAAGTCTCTTGGACTGCGAGGAGATCCAACTAGTCTTTCCTAAAGGAAATCAGTTCTGAATCTTCATTGGAAGGACTGATGCTAAAGCTGAAACACCAATATTTTGGCCACCTGATGCAAAGAACTGACTCCTTGGAAATACCTTCATGCTGGGAAAGATTGAAAGCAGGTAGAGAAGGGGCCAACAGAGTATGAGATGGTTGGATAGAATCACCGACTAGATGGACATGAGTTTGAGCAAGTTCTGGGAGCTGGTAATGGACAGGGAAGCCTGGTGGTGGTGCAGTGCATTGAGTCACAAAGAGATGGACATGACTGAGCGACTGAACTGAACTGAGCATTTCAAGGTTTAGATGTATGAGCCAGAGTGAGTATGTGTAACAGAAGTGATGTTCATTGCTTACAGAAAATTTCAAAATGTGACAAGTGAAATATTCATCAACAGTTGATGGACGATTATGTTGTTTAGTCTATATATATATTAATGTATATGATTATAAATTATCTTGAGTGAACAATAGGAGAAAGAGAAGATTACATTTGCTTATATGTCAAAGAACATAAAAGCAGTGCATTATTACGTAGTAAATAATAAAACTTACAAATATAAAATAATGAAATAGAAGGGTACCTGTCAAATATATACAATTGACCTTTGAATGACACAGGGGTTTTGGGCACCAACCTTCTGCCCAGTGGAAAATCTGCATATAACTTAACAATAGGCCTTCTGAATTCTGTAGTTCCTCCATATATTTTCTCAGTATACTTGGTTCCACATGCACAGATTCAAACTACTGTGAATTGTTTATCACTGCAGTATTTACTATCAAAAAAAAATTTAAAAATTCAAAAGTGGACCACCACATCTCAAACCTGTGTTAAATGTCAACCATAGTTGGTTACCTCTTTTAAGAGGAAAGAGTCAGAATTGGAGGGGAAGAAATATCGATTTCATTTTCAGTATACTATTTGTAAGCTTTATATATATAATATAATATAATGCATTGTTGTTGTCCAGTCCTGTGCCTCTCTTTGTGACCCCATGGAGTACAGCCCATGAGGCCCCTCTGTCCATATGCTCCCCCAGGCAACAATACTGGAATGGGTTGCCATTTCCTTCTTGAGGAGATCATCCCAACCCAGGGATCAAACCCACATCTTCTGCACTGCAGGTGGTGAGCTTGCAGGGAAGCAACTGAGCCACCAGGGAAGCCAAAACTAATATATTGAATACTTTAAAATTCTTTAATAGAACCTTTTAAAATAAAAGAAAAAAAAAATGACACGTATGTAGTACACAAAGCATGCATTGGATCTCAATCAAAGGGTAGAAAGTAGCAATTATGTAAGATGAGTAAGTCTAGAGATCTAATGAATGGCATTAAAATTACAGTTAATAATATCGTAATGCATGCTTAAAAAGTATTTTATATGTAGAGCTATCCATAACAAAAAAGAGTAGAAAAGTAATAAAATTGCCAAAAAAGAAAATAGACAAATTACACCCAGAAAAAAATTGAACAAAGGGACAAAACTCTTCCCCATTGTTTAGTGTTGGCTGTTTATTTTTATGATGAAAGCATTAGTATCATAAAAGTGGAAAACATCTTATTCAGTGGAAAATATTTGATTTTAAGATTTCCCACTGTGAAATCACCTCATCTGGGCCAGATGCGTCTTATCAATCTTATTCCCACTCAACATGAAATGGCAGGGTGCAGTACATTCAAACAGAAAAGCCCATCCTTTGTTCTTCCTCTCCACCTTCCTCTGGTCCTAATTCATTCCTGACACTGGAGTGAAACTCACATTCAGGAGCCCTCACGCCAGCTAGGTTTCTCATGCTGCCTTTGTACATTCTGAAGTTGAATTTAATTCATACCAGCTTGCGTCATTACCCTGGTCTTTCTAAAATAGCTGAATCTATCGATGCCCAAACCTCATTTATGAGAGGATATAAAATTTCTACCTGTTTGTGGTGAAATACTGTTATTAATTGAATAAATATTAACACACAAGCACATATTTTGAAGCAGAAGAGCTTCACATTTTTTTCCACTGAATAATTTCATTATTTTACTACAATTTAATATCTTAGGTGAATAAATATTTTTAAAAGCTTAAGACAGGGTTCTGTAATTATGCATAGCCACCTGCTCTGAGTCATATATTTAGTTTAGAATGTTAAGCCTACAGATTTACAGTTTTTTCATTTGGGCTCTGAATTCTGGCCTGAATCTGTCACATAATTTCTAAGTAGCTTTATACACAGAACAGCCTGAACCACAGTCCAAATCGCTAAAAGCAAGTCACCACTTGTGATGGAGGCTAATGTCTCCGAGTCAGAGGGCTGTTATCTGCTATTTATATCAAAGCTTGTAGAGCAGCTGAGTCAGTATAACAGTGCACTAAAAGTGAAGTGGGTAAATATATTTTATTTGTTAGTTAATGGTGTTCATATGTATAAATTTACTTTCAACAATTTATTGGGGTGTAGCTATTCCATTTCCCTAGCAGAATACAGAAATGATGCTTGACACAACTGTGAACAGAGAAATCAATTACAGCTTTACTATTATGTCTTTAGCCACTAATAAATCCTGATATTTATTTATTTTAAAAATAAGTTATTAACTAGGAAATATATTTTCAAGCATCATATATACAGAAAATATGAGAGTAGAAATGTGGATGATAAACACGTGACTACTTCTAACCTCTGGTTTTACATGGAAATATAAATGTTATTTATAATGGCAAATAAACCCTTAAATTGCTTTAATTAAAAGTTTCTTTCCTTTGCAGCATTTTACCAAAATCATTGTAGATGAACATCAAGAACACATCACCAGTTTTAACATGCTGAAGGATGATGCTAATATTTCAATTTTATCTTAAATGCTATTTCAATGAAAAGGTATTTTTCACTAAATATATAAGCAAGATGAAGTGAGTTGATTTCTTTT
Organism: Bos indicus; assembly: GCF_029378745.1. Lineage (NCBI taxonomy): Eukaryota > Metazoa > Chordata > Mammalia > Artiodactyla > Bovidae > Bos > Bos indicus. The sequence continues at coordinate 52,366,492 of NC_091780.1, read as the reverse complement.
TTAGCAATGTGACAGAAAATCATAAAAATATTTGTGATATCAATTCTCATGTAAGCTGGGCCTCCCATTTTTGGTCAAAGATACTCAATCTGATCTCAAAAGCAGCAATAACAAGTCAGTTTCTAATTTCATACCACAAAGACAACCATTTCCTTCATTTTAATGCAATCTGTGTCAAATCTTAATGCCATGTGTAACTTTTTCGATGGAGAAGGCAATGGCAACCCACTCCAGTACTCTTGCCTGGAAACTCCCATGGATGGAGAAGCCTGGTAGGCTTCAGTCCATGGGGTTGCGAAGAGTCAGACACGACTGAAGTGAGTTAGTAGCAGCAGCAGCAGCAGCAGCAACTTTTTCGAGGGTAGAAATGTCACTGCTATTTGTTCTCATTCAGCTTCCATCTGCAATGCAGCATTAACCGTGAGTGATGCTGATATGTGGTGTCCAGGATATTGTAGTTAGATGTAGCCCTGTGGCAAAGAGGTAATCATATTGATTTTTCACTACTGAAGCAAACACTCTTGTGTCCCACTGCTAAGCTCTGGAAAAAAATAAATAAAACCACAACGATCAGATCTGCTGTTGAAGCAGATTTCAAGTGCTTCCAAATCGTCTTCTGCAAGGTCATTTCGGGCAGTATCACCCTCATAAGTGGGATGCACTGGATAGCATTTGCAGCTCTCCAAGCTTTCCACTGACCAGTTATTTAGAGCTGTTTTCTTCCTGACTATTCTTATAGGTGTCAACACAAAATGTTAAGGAACAACTTGTTTTATAAATGAAGATATAAGCAATATGTGTACCACTCTGAGTACCAGGGAAATAGAATTAATAAACCCATGTCATGCTTTAGTTTTCATAGAATAACTAACAAAGGATTTTTACAAAATGAATGAAATATAATTTTAAAGGATGGAAAGAATTTTAAAAATGTGTTTCAAGAAAGGCTTAAGTGTCAGTGAATTTGTTTTTTATTTGTTGATTCTAAGTGTTTTATTTTGTGTTGATTTCTGTTGTATTAGTATTGATACTGTTCAGAATACAGTAGATAAAATGATCTGATTTCCCTCTGGGATTTATAAAGTATTTTTGCAGTTTTTTCATTTTTCCTTTTAGTATAGCTATCCTGAGAAAAATAGTTTTTATATATAATATTAGTCTTTGTTTAGGCTATAAGTAGTGATATAAACTTACTAGCTTATTTGTTATAAAACTATTTTAAAGACTTTGAAGTTATCTTCATTCATTCTTCGTTCAATCATTCTCTTGTTCAAAATGTACACGCTGAGCTCATAGGATTCTTTCTGCCCTCAAGTAGTGTCATGTGTGGGAGGAAGCATTGACACATAAAGAAATTAGTGCAATATCAAGTCAGCTTCAGAATAGTGATATGTCATGATGATAAAAGTCCCTGTTGCTTTCTGCTTAACATCACTAATGGTGTTATGCTGTATGCAAAGTCCATTTTTTTCTATTAGGTTCTCATAGGTCTACGTGATCTGGATTCTCTCTTGTTCTCATTATAGACTTTTGTCTCTTCCTATCCAGCCTCTTTCTTTTCCTCCTTCTCTTTCTCCTTCTTCTTCTGCTTCAATCAGTAAATCTTTGATTTCTCTATGATGTGTATCACATGACTCTTTACCTAGATGGATGGTCTCATCTATGAATCTTCCTACAGGTTAGAAATCATCTCAAATGTTACCTCCTGAAGAGATTATCTTAAGTATAATCTCCCATTCTCCATTCCTTATCATTTTACTCTTTTGATTTCTTCCATAACAGTTAATATCCTAAGAGAAGATTCTCTCCCCTTCCCCCCCATCAAATATTATCTGTCCCTCCAATGAAGTGTACTCTATCTAGAATGATCACAATTACAGTGATTGGCCTAGGGTAGATAATCAATAAATATTTGTCAAATAAATGAATAGACAGTATTTAAAAATAATGTTGTGTCTTCCTAGTGCCAATTTGGAAGTTCCTAATTATAGGTACTCAAATGTTTAGCAAATTATTGAACCCTATTTTCATAATACACATGAAAGATAAGCCAACTTCAGGTAAAAGGTAAACAGACATGATGAGAAGATTAAATAGCATATATAGTAATATAGAGTCATGAATGATTTATGTAACTTGAAGCTAAATGTAACTTTATATAACTAGGACAAATAGTAAAATTTCAGGGTAAAAATGTACTAGATAATAAATTATTATGGTAAAGAGAGAACATGAATGTGAAAGTTCTAATATGCAATGAAAGAAAATTTGGACTGTGTCTATTAAATGATAAGGATTCACAAAAAAGTAAAAAGCAGGTAAGAGTGATCAAAATTGCTATTTGTATGATTCTTGAATTTTTTTTTAATAAGAGGATGGAAATATCATTCTACTGGCAGTACAGAGGGGGTAGAGACTAGAGGAAGTGAAGTCAAATAGAAATCCACATGATAATTAAAGAAAAAGATGGGGAAGGTCTGAACTAAAGCATTGTCGGAGAGGAAGACTTGGATTTAGGAGGTACTTCTGAAATAACATACGGAGAGACTATTGTGAAATGACAGAGGGAGAAATGAGTAAAAGATGAAGTCAAATTTGGCTAAATTACCAGGTATGTTAGCCATGAAAAGAAAATTTTAGAAAATTAAGGGTTATGAGCTTGATCTTGACAGTTTTGAATTTGAGTATCTATTGTCATCTCAAAATGAAGATGTTTAGATAACCAGTAGGTTCTGGACATATTAGTTAGTAGATTTCATTTGAAAAGCAACAGAGTGCTCTGATTCGATAAGTATTTTTTGTGTGTGTGGTTAATTAATAGATTTTGCAAGGGTAAATAAGAATAAATAATTCATCAGATCATAAAGAGTGAAAAAGGAAGAACGGTGTAAACCTTGAAAATGTCTAGATCTATACGTAGGTTCACTGCTGTCTTCTTGGAGCTTCCTTGGTGGCTCCATGGTAAAAAGTCTTCCTGCCAATGCAGTAGATATGGGTTTGATCCTTGGGTCTGGAAGATCTCCGAGAGAAGGAAATGGTAACCCACTTCAGTATCCTTGCCTGGGAAATTCCATGGACTGAAGAGCCTGGTGGGCTACAAGTCTATGAGGTTGCAATAGAATTAGACATGACTGAATAACTAAACAGCTGTCTTCTCCCAATGGTAACTGTTGTTCACCATGTCTGGCAAAAATAAAGAGTAAGTGATTTTATCAAGTTACTATATAAACTCACATTCACGGTAAAACATTTACAAAAGTGTTTCTGGCTAAGTTAAACATGTAAATTTTAATGATATTAGTGAGTTTAGTCAAATGCCATCATAAAATATATAATTTATCATTTGGTTTTACTTAGACACATGAAAATGTAATTAATTAAATATTTCTTAATTCTCAATAAGTTTAGATTTGATATGGATAAAAGTATGTTCTAATGAGACAGAAAAGATACAATGTGTAGCCAAAACAGTTAGCAAAAAGGTTACTTTTTTAATTTTGTTGCCTATATTTTGGAATGGGATTATTGGCCAAATGATGAGTATTTCTGTTTGGGAGAGCTTTCCCTTTCTCATCCAGACATTTTCAACTGCTCAAAACATGAGTAGAATAAACTGTTGTATATATCATATATGTCCCTATAGGGAGACAAAAATAAACACATATGGAAATAATGCAATTATGATATCTATACTATACATATGATATGGAAATAAAGTATCTCCCTAAGAAATCTGTGGTTAACTTCTGTGTCCCATATCTACAAATCTAACACTGAAAGGCAGCTCTATTCATTCATGTTTCCTGAAGAAATGTCAGTGAAAATATAATAGCTTTGTAACTCTTAATCAGAAAAGTACTCTGCAAACAGAAAGTTATAGGTAAATTTCAATTGATTACTCTGGGTTTTGTTTTTCTTCTGTTACACAAAATCAAGAGAAGTGTTGCCAAAAGAGTGTTTAGGATAAGAAAAAGGAAAAAAAAAAAAAAAAACTCCAGATGTTCTTGAACAAAATTTAATTCCTATTACTAGTCTGTACAGTGAACAGTTGGACACTTATGATTCATTGATTCAATTACTGTTAATTTAGTGGCAGTAATCTCCTAACCTTTAGATTTAATTGAGGAAAGCCCATAATGCAATGTCTTATTTTATTTCATACTTGCCAAGCATCAGATTTGCTTTGTATTTGATGCAGATAGAATGTAAGTGTACTATTATGGAATATTTTTTAATAAAATACCAGAAAAGTATGCCAACAAATTAAAAACCAAAAAAGAGCATCACATTATAGTATAATTTAATTATGTGCTCCCTCATGAAATCTCAACAAGTTAAAGCACTCAATCTATTCTATTTTTGTTTTCTTGTGTTTTAGCAGGATGGGGAATTGCTTGAACAACTTAGGCAGATAGAAAGATTAGGTCTCAAAGCAAATCTTTTTGAAGAAGGTGTTAAAGGAGCCACTGCTGATTAAAATTACACCAGTATCAACTACAAAGATAAACTGGTAGATGCATTAATTTTCATACAAACAGAGAAAGAATGAATATACCCTATTGTGAAGAATTCCACTCCTGAAAATACTTTACAGATATGAGTGCTTTTGTGTACCAGGAAACATACACAAGAAAAAATCATAGAGTAAACTCTTCACTGACAATAGACTGATTAAGTAATGTGTGCCATAATCACCGGAGAAGGCAATGGCACCCCACTTCAGTACTCTTGCCTGGAAAATACCAATGGCATATTATGCACCAATAGACATGAGTGAAATAGTTACATACCAAGATATTGATTAATTTTATGGCTTAAAGTTTAAAAAATCTGGAGACATACAACACAATGTATGCTATATGATTCTAGTTATATATATTTTAAAAACTGAGAATACTCAGGAAAAATTAGGAATAAATAATTGGATAGTACCTGCTATGGACTGAATGCTTATGTCTCCCTCAAATTACTGTGTTGAAACTCTAATACCCAATGTGATGGCATTTAGAGATCAGGCCTCTGGAAAGTATTTAAGTCATGGGAATGGAGCTCTCAAGATGAGATTAATGCCCTTGTAAAAAGAACTCTCTTCCATGTCAGAATGCAGTGAGAAGACAGTTGTATGCAAACCAGGAAATGGGCCCTCACCAAGAACCAAATATGCCAGCACCTTGATTGTGGACCTCCCAGCTTCCAGAACTGTAAAAAACAAGTACTTGTTGAGGAAGGCACTCAGACTACAATAATTTGTTATAGCAGCCTGAACAGACTGAAACAGTAACCTAAGGTGAAAGGCAAGAGGAACTGCAATAAAGTCCATTAGGGGAGTTAATTTTAGAGGATGGGCTACTTATTCCAAAGAGGCACACTGGAAGAGAGGTGTTGGGTTGCTGAAGAATATTTCATTCCTTGATCTTTAACAGTTGAACATTATTTGATAATTGGTTAAGTGATGCACGTATGGTTTTATGTATTCTTCATTATGTGTTGTATGTCACAATAAATTTGATTAAAAACAAAAAGAAGGATAAGAAAGGGATCAAGAAAATAAATAATTCTAAGATTACTATTTAAGGGGAGAAGTAAATTCAAGGATGGTTACACTCAAACATGATAGAGTGGAACTGAGACTGATCTCTGCATATTCTCCATCTATGAGGAGATTTGTCTTGCCAGGTTGCTCTCAGTCTACTGCTTTGCATATAAGTTAGTTAGCTGAAATATAATGCATGCCACAACTATCTAGTTGTTTATACAACAACTACTAGTTGTTGCGTAAATATAACAACTCTGTATTTAGGATGCTAAGTACAGAGTTGTTGTAAAATACATGGTTGCCAAATGTAAAACAAATGTTACTTATATTAAATTAGTGAGAAAAAATGTAAAAATTATAATAGGATGGTAAAGGGAATGAATTAGAAGTGAAAACTGCTTTAAAAAAATTAATAAAGTTGAGTCAAAACTAATTAATGTAGTTTACCTTTAAAATTAAGTAACTATAAGTCTCTTAATTTACAATGTTGACATATTTATAAGAATTTAATTATGTTCAAAGACTACAATACATGTTTTTGCTAATACAGATTATTAATATTATGATGTCACGTGGCCAGCCCTTCTTTTATATCTGAATAGAGAAGGAAAAATGTTGCAGGGTGATGTTTTCTCTTGTTATGAGAAAAATAATTTCTTGATTTCTTAGTGCTTAGATTTACTTCTATTATATGAGACAACTCACCAAAATAATGCCTAGAGTGACTCTGAATAATGTGGCCATGTAAACAATTTGCTTCCTTCTTTATTACTAGTGCATTATTAAACTTACAAGTTAAATAATTAGGGTTTTTAACTAGTATGTATACATGAAAATGCTTAGTGACTTGCAAAAGAAAAAATATGATTTGGCAGAAAGCCAGTGAGGTGTTTGTCTCCATAGCTAAAGTGAAGCGATGAGTTTAGGCAATCACTTGGTTAATTCAAGCGTTAAAACTGTTTTTGCTTCAATTGCCTAGATAATCAAAATCAAGCTGCTGGGAATTTTGCCTAAATTTTCTTAGTATTTTGTTCCATTTTTAAGTGAATTTGGTCATAGAAATGTAACTTCAGATATTTTCAGTGCTATTATTTATAGGGAAATGAATGTAACCTGCTACTTTCATCACTCAAATGTTGAGGTAACTCTGGGTTAAATGCAGAAATGAAAAGTTTCCAAACTTTGTTTTGAATTACTCAATGTATCTTCTGCTCTTTGCCCCTGCCTCATTCTTCCTTTGTTCTTCTTCTTTTTATCTCTTTTATTTCTAAAATGCACACACACACACACACACACACACGTTTATGTATTATCTGCAGGCTCATTGACTCAGTCGTGTCTGACTCTTTGCAACCCCATGAACTGTAGCCTGCCAAACGCTTCTGTCTACAGAATTCTCCAGGCAAGAATACTGGAGTGGGTTGCCATGCTCTTCTCCATATGTACTAACTAACTCCTTCCAAAAAAGGTCATTGATGTATACATTCTATTTGAATGCACACATAGCTTAGTGAAAGACTGCAAGTTTATTGACAAATTCCATGAAGAATCAAGGAGTATTATAAGTCGGATCTCGAGTTACTTAGGAGGAGAGGGACAATGTATATATCATGATATGTTCAATCAGATTGCATAAGGCTTTCATTGTGAACAGAATATAGTGATGACTGTAGCATGGGGGTAAGTGGAATACAAGGTAGAATGTCAAGAGATGGTCATAGATAAAAGTAGTGGCTTGAGAAGCTGTGTGGACTTCCTGGTCTGTTCAATAGACTTGTCACCAAAGTTCTTTATGTGGGAAAGGGATATAACCAAAGTTTTGAGGGGATCACATAGGCATCATGAAGAATGGACTAAAGCAGAGAGAAAAGAGTGAGAGGGAGACCAATTAGAAGATGGTTAAAATAACCCAGGATTAAAATAAAGGAATAATAATAGGCATAGAGCAGAAAGCAAAGATTTTTGTGATAATTCTGAGGGATAATAGATATATATTGTAAAGTATTGGTTATAGAAATTCTAGGAAAAGTATATATATATATATATATATATATTTGCAAGAAGAGAAGCAGGGAAAAATAAAAATTATTGGAATCAGAAAATTATAAGGAGGCAACAATGATAGAAAAACTAATGACCTAAACTGCCAATACATAAAGAAAAAAGAGAAACATAGGGAAATTAGGGGGTTTGTCCTTGAATCTTTTCTTCAAAATTTAGGCATGGACAATACAGTCCGTGGAATTCTCCAGGCCAGAATACTGGAGAGGGTAGCTGTTCCCTTCTCCAGGCAATCCTCCCAACCCAGGGATTAAACCCAGATCTCCCACAATGCAAGAGGATTCTTTATCAGCTAAGCCACCAGGGAAGCCTAATTAAAGTATACTGTTCCGTAATTATTACTCATTTTGGTTTTTTTGCTTGCTTTAACTCAAACAGAACTGTCAAGTCAATGGGTCAAAATTTTAATATGCAATAAAACCTAAAAAGACAAACTGTTAAAAGTCTTAAATATATGAACTAGATGGTGACATTTATTTCCTATTCACATTTATTGGAATTTCTTGGGAAAACTAAACACAATTATTTTCTTTGATTTGTGAAAAGTTTTTACAGCATTTTGGTGTAAATATGTATACTTTTCCAAAATTAAGAATTTTGAAAATTAGATTTCTCAGAGGAAATGAGAAGTTTTCTTCCAAGCAAACTTCTAATATTCTATATCTTAGTACAATTGGAACATCTGATAGTGAATACTAAATGATATCCATCCATTCTTTTGTACTTATATAGTTCCACTTTTATTTCTCTCCTATAGTGCTCATTGCATGATAGTAGTATTCTGCACATCTATCTAGTCATCCCTTAAAACCAGCACAGTGCCTGGTGAATAGCTAAAATATTTTTTTTAATATATTAACAATTTTGTCAGACTAGTGATGATTCTTAGATAAGTCTATCAAAAATAGTACCCAAGTCCAGAAAAGCATACTACTATCTCTAGACTTTCTAATAAATTACTTTTTAAAAGTATTTTGAATTTATGGTACTTTTTAATGTACTTAATAATCAGAGTGAGAGTGTGCTTTGCCTAGTAACTCAGTAGATACTAGGCCCTTAAGGGTCTTCAATATCCAAGTTAATTCTAGACTTAATATAATTATTGCCATATAAACAGGAAGCACTTGCTCCCCATTATCATTTAATTCCTATGATACCTATACTGAAAATGTTTCAATTATAAATAAAAGTTGCTGCTGACCGGAACACAAACAACTTTGCTGACAAAAATTCAATAACAAATGAGTGACCCAATTGCCAGTGTAATTTCCCTAAGGAGCACTTCTTTCCATGAAGCTAGCCAAAGAGCTCATGTCTTTTCATGTTACCACCTATATGAATCACAGAAGAATATTGATTTCTATATTAACTCTCAGAGAGCCTGACCTCCTTATAACAGTGTGTGTGTGTTTCCATCTGAAGTTCCACTGAGAGGGGTTGTGCACTTGAATAATTTTCTCCACACCCCTGGGCTCTCCTTGAGAATAAATACATATACATATTTATGATATGGCTCCATTTACTTAGGAGTCAAAAATAGCCGCATAATAAAAGCAATGATGTGTTTTCAAATGAATAGCAAGTCTCATCATCCTTAATACAGACGCATGCTGTTAATTCTGAATCCCTAAATTTTTATGGAAGCAGCCTCCTCTCTTCATCCTCATAGGATGAGATGTTTAACTTTTTGCTTACTGACCTGGATTTAGGAACACAACCTGTAAGAAACAGTACATTAAGATGGTCCTGTGATATCTTTACCTCTGAATTCTTATGTTTGGTCTCCAGCAGTTATATGTAGTGGCATATTTTCAGAAAGTGTAGAACCTGAATCCCTTAGCCAGAAATGTGAACTTGGTCATCTTAATATTCAGTTCCTTTTCCTCCAGACTATGGCTCTCTCATTCTGTATGACTACCTCTTCTGTATACGACAACAGGAGCTCTCTCTACTGAATTACTTAATCTCATTTGAGTGCTGTATAAATTTAGCTTGAAAATTAATGAAGGGAAAGTCCTACATGATTTCCCTCACAAAGTTATTTTGTCTCGACACAAGCAAATTCTTACTAACAAGAATGGCTGAATTTCAGTCTTCAGGGGCAAATGTTTTTGTGTGAATTACTCTCAAACAATTATAATTATTAGACATATATCCTGACTGCTACATTGGATCCCATTAGCCCCCAGAATATCTCTGACCTACAGAGGGCTGAATGTCGCTTCTGAATGCTTTCATCTGATGAGGTCAGGGCCAAAGAAATAATCATTTTTATTAACTCAAAATTAACTTATTTAAGACTTTAATTATATCTGCCAAATCCCTCACCTTTGGCTATATTTTACTGGCTAGAAGCAAATCATAGGTCTCACCCATAAGCAAGAAGAGGGCATTACACAGAGCATGAGCACCAGAGGATGGAGATCATGGGGGTCATCTTCAATTAATGCCTACCTCAGAGGTAGAATCAATAGAAATTCCCAATAGATTAGATAAATGGTTCAAGTTAAACAGAGAGTAAAGGACAACCCCTTGATTTTTGCCTGAACGAAAGGAGGGATGATGAGTTATGCTAGTCCTCAGGTGGAGTGACTAGAGAACAAAAGTAAAATAATTCTCTTGGACATGTTACATTCAAAATGTCAATGAAAAAATCAAATAGGATGCTGAGCAAATCATCTACCATGCAAGTCTGGAAAACAGAGGAGAGTCCAAAAGAAGAGCTCATTTTCGATTTATAATGTCTTATTAAAAATGTATTATATAAAGCATTGCAAGGTAAAAAACAATCTAACAATATATACCTCAAAATGATAGATTAAGTACACATATAGGGAAATACATGTACTAACTGAATTTTCATAAGCTTTTCCTCAACTATTATTTCCTCAAATATCTCAGAGTAACTATATCTCTAAATATAAGGACTTTATCCTTTATATGGAATTCTCTGGACTTAAAAACATATTATCAGCTTCATTATAAGTAATATAGATGGTAACTTTCATATTTATTATTTCACATGTATCTCTTTTCATATAATGTTATTGTCATTATCTCATCTATTTTATTTGGTTTTGAGAGTTACAATAATATAATATGTTTAGATGTATAGTAAACACTAAGACTATGAAACTGCCAGATTTGATTTGGATGACTTGTTATTCTGCGTGAATAAATTCTTCGTTTTAATTATTTCCTGAGAACCAATAACATGGTAGATGAGAGAGAAAAAAAAATATTTATGTTTGCTTTACGTTTTGGAAAGAAAGAATTGCTATAACCAAGCTTTCTCTATTTATATTTTACATAATTAAAATGCTCCTGCTTAGAGAACAAATTGGATTCGAGTATTAAATTAAGCATTGTGATGATGTAGAATTGAAAAAGAAGCGTGTACTGCCAGTGGGCATTTCAAACTGCTAAGCTTTGATGACATTCCAGATAGAAAAAACATTCAGGATTAGAACTAGGTGGAAACAATGTATTTCTGGCAAGTGTGACTCAAATCAATGTGTTTATTTGCAAACTATACATAAACATGTTTGTCATAATTTCATTTTCGTGCAGAACTGGTGCTGTATTGAAATAATAGTCTAGTCAAAGCTCAGTCTACTCATATTCTAAGCAATTCAGTGGTGAACGGCTTAGAATTATAAATCTCTGAACACATATGGAAGCCATATGGCAAACATATTAAGAAGTTTAAATTTTAAATTATGAGCAGGACTTTGCTAAAATTTCCCTGGATACTCTGCTCTGTATGATTAATCTGAATTACTCTCACTTTTTCTAAGGATTTTAGTATTTTATTCAATATTGGCCAGAGACAGAAACAGACAAAGTAGTAAGTCCCTACCTTTTCTGAGCTTCAGTAAAAAGGAGAGAAGGGCAACTGTAGCGATTTTTAAGTACATTTTTTAACCCCATAGTTAAGATAATATTGAAAATGAAATAATATTCCAGATTTACTCTAACTATAATTATAATGCATATTTATGTGTTCCATAACTTGTAAATTATACTTTTGTCCATATCTTACTTATATACTTCTCAAAATAAAGTTTCCAAACTGTTTATCTTTTCAGGCTACTGTGGTTTATACACAATAGAACCTTTTCTCTATTATTGCTAAATATTCTACAAGATAAAAATTACAATGTTTTTCCTAACACACAGTAATAGTAAATATTTTTTAGTCCCAGTTCTTTAGAAAACTGTACAATTAAATACTGTTTAATTCATCAGCCTGGAAAGGAAAAAAAATGTTGTTGTCACTTTATTCAGAATTATTTATGTACTTTTGTCTGTAAAGTGCCACAATAATTTAATGCATGTATTTCTTTGTTTAGGTAAGTAGTTTGCTGCTCATAAGTATTTGATAAGCATCTAATCTCTCTGTTCTCCAGAATTTAGTTAAAACATCAATGTTGTAAAGATTAGAGTGAAACTGAGATATAAATATTCAGCAGAGAATAAACATTTTCTTAGAAATGAAATCCCTCTAAGTATTATAGCACTGTTACAATGTGGCTTTAATCATATACAAATGTATTTTTATATTTTTAGAATCTATGCAACATACTGATACTCATATGGCTTTATCACTAAAGGACAGCCACTTTTCTGATTAAAAGGACAGATTCACTCAAAAAAATCTTTTTTTGTGTGTGTGTGCAAATTTTAAAGCATTATAATAACAAATTCTATTGAAAAAAAAAAATCATCATGTAATGAAAATTCTCCCTAACATTATTGCTAAGTGATTAGGTAAAGAGAAAAATCTACTATTTTAACACTCATAAAAAATCTCTGTTTCTGCTTTAAAAAAATAAATAATTGCTCATACATTTGAGTTTTCCATACAGATCTACACATAATGACTATTTCGGGCCAGTATAATTAAGACAATACTTTAGAAATTCTATATCGAATAATGAGGAATGGCCCTTCTACATAATATTCTTGTAAAAGTACCAAACTTTCTTCAGTGAATCTTAGTTTTTTACTTTTCAAACTTGCCTTGATGACAAGGTTAAATCTGTATCCATAAATACATAGCCTTGCCTCTACTGTCTTTAATCACACTCCAATGAGTTTTTCTTCCAGTCTTCCCACTGATACTTGACGGATTTTACAGCTTTCTAGATGCTTTTTACTAAACAAGATCTCCTATTTTAGCTCTTAAAAAAAACCAAGACAAGCCTACACTCAAATTTTAATTTTGCATGTAATAGTTGAAATGTCTGCAGTCTGCCTAGCTCAATTCTGACCTACAAGTCTCAGGGCTAGGCAGGAGGAGAGAGAAAGGTGGTGAAGAAAGTAGCTTTTTTCTTATTCTGACTTAAATTTTATCAGATTACACTTCCCACATCTGGAATCCCCTGTTGTAATTTCAGTTCCATTATATCCTTCTTGTGCCTGGCAAGTTCCACATCCCTTGGCAGCAGTTCAAGCCATTTTCACTTCCCTTTCTTCAGTTTTATCAGCTCTCCGGACATGAGAGAAGTGTACCAGCAAAAGAGCAAAGTTTCTTTGCCACGGATGACAGGGATGGTGGGTTTGGATATGGTCAGGTGATTTACTCTAAGCACATGTCTACTCACCCAACAAATATCTAAAATTAAATATATTCCTCTTAATAAAATCATTCATCAATAATAGTTACTATTAAAAATATTATGCTATTTCTTCAGGACTACTACATTGACATTATGATAAGTACGCTTTTACCTCTTCCTTCCCTGAATTACATTGCAAAATATCACAGTAACTGAGAAATAATGGTTCAGTGCTTGAATTGCTCCTAATTCTCAGCATTCCTGACCAGAGAGAATTTTAGATTTCCTTGTTATATTTGTGAATCAGATAGCTAAAATAGCTTCAGGGACCCTACAGGAAAGTAGATGAAGCAGGTTAGCTAAGAGTTAATAGAGAGGGATAGGAATCTGTCCAAAAGAGAGTATATGTTATACATGATAAAACAAACAAAAACAGTAATGCAGTCCCATACTCCACTCCCACCCCAGAAAAAACAAACACTTGTATACACCAATTAAATTTATCTCTAATGTGATTTTGTGATCACAATCGTAGAGGTATAATGCAATTCAGGCGCAACTTCATTTTTTTTTTTACTAGTACTTATGTGGTTTCAAACGTTTACATTTATATGGCTGATCTACATGCACATTTTCACAATATATTATGTGATATATAAATATATTATCATCTTAGTTGCCTTAATTCAGTTTATTAAGGTTTCCATTTCTTTGCCAGTGATTTTGAGAGGCCACATTTGTCACTCAGCATCATCCAGGTGGTGCTAGAGGTAGAGAACCTGCCTGCCAATTCAGGAGTCATAGGGACACAGGTTCAATCCCTGGGTCAGGAGGAGGACATGACAAGCCACTCCAGTATTCTTGCCTGGAGAATCCCATGGACAGAGGAGCCTGGTGGGCTACAGTCCATGGGGATCACAAGAGTCAGACATGACTGAGCGACCTAACACTTTCACTTTCCCTTCACTTAACTTTCAATTCAGGTCCAACAGTAATATAACAATTCATGCACGAAAACCAAACTGTTTTAATTAAAGCAACTTTATCATATATTTTAATATATGACAGAGCTATCTCCACTTCCCTAATTTACCTCCATTATCAATGGTTTTCTCTTTCCTACTCATTTTTTCCAGATAAAAATTAACTTATCTAGCTATAGAAACCTTTGGCATTTTTAGTTGAATGATGTTAAATTTCTATACGAAAAGGGAGAACTTATATTGTTTTGAAGTTGAGTGTGAAATAACATGAAAGAAAAGAAACTGGGAAATACTGACACAAAGCCAGTTTACACCTACTCCTAGGACCTACTACTCTGCAGGCCTTTGACTGGATGCTCACAAGAATGTCAGGTACAAAGTGGCCTCTGTTGGGATGCAGGCCTGGAGAAGGATACCGCCAATGTTTCAGTATACTTTTGCTTAGAAACTTCCATCCAAAGAAAATAAGCCTTAAGCTCCTGGAGGAAAATTAATGAACTCTCAGTATGTGGAGGAATACTCTTGGCAGTGGGAAAATGGTAAAAGAAAACCAAACTAAAAAAATTAAAAACAAACAAACAAGAAAACCACCATCCCTGTGGCTAAAGTGTGACAAGCATCCTACACCAATGCTATTTTAAGCCTCCAACCTTTGAAGGAATAACAGGAAATTCTCTACATAAACTTTTTGAAGATACAAGACAGAGTTTGACTACCATGGGAAAGAGGCAAGATCACTGTGAAGGCTGAATCTTTGCGATCTAGAAACACAGAGCCTGCCTAGCAGTGAGGCTGAACAAGATAATAGAGAACATAGCTCTTTACCAGCATCAAGCCAGGAAACACCAGGAAACCAAAATAGCAGACTGCAATGGAGAAGGGGCAAGAGGATGAAGAGAGACTTTCCACTGAAGTGCAGGTGCAAAGAATAATTGAAAAACTGAAAAAAAAAAGAAAAACTGAACGCAAGCAGACACACCAAGAAAAACCCTTCATTACCCTAGCTGCAAGAGAAATGTAAAGCCATTCGTGCACTAAATTTAACTATAAACACTACAAAATACAAATGTGGTTTAACCCATCGCTAGGTTAATAAGTCAAATCCTTACACTAGCAGCCTAGTATAAGAGAAGATGTGACATTTCCAGGCAAGAATCAACAATTATCACACACACATAACCACCATCAACAATGACAGGACTAGATTTATAGTGTTCCTACATGTTTGAGCTATTAGCTAGGAAATTTAAAATAACTATGATTTACATGTTAAAGGGTCTAAAGGAAAAGGTAGATGCATTGCATGAACAGATAGGGAATTTCAGCAGAGATGGAGACTATAATATAAACTCAAATTTTTCAAGTCATTTCAACTAACTTAGGTTTAAGGACTTAACTATTAGCACTGGGCCTTCTACTTTAGTCACAAAATTAAGCCTGGCTTTGTTATTAAGTGATTATCAATCATTTGTAACATGGTCTTAGATTGAACTTCACATTGAAACATCAACAGTATCAATATAATTAAAAATAAATAAAACCTCAGTCTCTTTCTTTCTGGGTTGTAACAACAAACAATAATTCAAAATTCCCGTGAGAGAAAAACATTTGCATTTAAAATTTGTCCCACACAAATGCAAAATATTAGCTTTTTTGAGATAGATATTAAAGAATGCTGCTGCTGCTAAGTCACGTCAGTCGTGTCCGACTCTGTGCGACCCCATAGACGGCAGCCCACCAGGCTCCCCCCCCGTCCCTGGGATTCTCCAGGCAAGAACACTGGAGTGGGTTGCCATTTCCTTCTCCAATGCATGAAAGTGAAAAGTGAAAGTGAAGTCGCTCAGTCATGTCCGACCCTCAGCGACCCCATGGACTGCAGCCTACCAGGCTCCTCCATCCATGGGATTTTCCAGACAAGAGTACTGGAGTGGGGTGCCATTGCCTTCTCTGCCCATTAATCACAAATTAACAATCTCCTTCAGCTTCTTACACAGTTTGCATCAACCAACACTATTAGGGGTATGATATTACTTAATCCTGTATAGTGTACAATTAATCTCTAAGATCAATCAGCTTTTCTCATTGACCATATTAAACTATTAGATAAAAATATGTGAGTATGAATAAAGACTTGCTTCTAGCATATCCTTAACTAAAGTTGAACTTTCTTATTGTGAGGAATCCTAGAATAGTTTAACTTAGCCATCTGAATGTTTAGATAATTGTAAATATTTTCATCTAGCATAAACAATTAAAATAAAATGAAAAGAATATTATCAGCTCATTCAGATTCACAGAGGTTGGTTAAGAAATAATCTTCCCTTCAAATTCATAGCATTCTGATGATACTTTCTTGTAAAAATGAGGCAGTAACCACATATATTAGCAAAAAGAAAAAAAAAAAAAACCTACTGTATGCTTCCCACCTGAAATAGTCACAAGGAAAGGAAGTTTGTTATGCCACTCTCATTATCATTGTACTGAAGTGTATATGGCATTAAAAAAGGAATAAATATAATACAACTCAAAAATTTTAAAAAGAAGTAAATTGTATTTATTCAAAAAGGCATAACTATATTTATACACAAAATATAAGTATAAAAAGCTAAAGAATAAGTTAAAGAATAAGTTTAATAAGGTTGCTAATTTTAACATTTTTATAAAAACAAATTGTACTGCTATAGCAATGAATAAAAGGAAATTGAAATAGACATATTAGGTACAGCCACATCATAAAATTAAATGCTTAGGATAAATTTGAAAAGATGAACGAAATATGCATTGGAATTTTTTCAAAAATTGATGAGAGAAATTAAACATGAACTAAAAAAAGTGGAGTGGACATGCAGTAGAAGATTCAATATTGTGATATTAAATTCTCCAAATATTCATTGCAATTCTGATCAAAACCTTGCAGGTTTTTTGGTTAAACAAAAATAGCAAGCTGGCTCTACAATTTAGATGAAATGCAAAGATTCTAGTGTAGCCCAAAGAACAAAACTGGAGGACTTCTACAAGTCTTGATTTTAGACTTATTATAAAACTACAGTAATTAAGACAATGTCATATTGGCATAAAGAAAAATATATAGAAAATAAAAAATAGTGTAGAGAATATATAAATAGATCCACACACATATGTTCAACAGATTTGGAAAAAGTGCCAAGACAATTTAATGAGGAAAGAATAATTTTTTTCAGCAATGGTGATAGAATAATTGGATAAAGCCAGTGCAATTTTCTTGCATTGCTTTTAGAAACATAAAATAGTATAATCGCTTTCTACCCCTGGGTGTTTGCATAAGATAAATGAACACATATGTCCACACAAGGTCTCACACTTGAATGCTTACAGCAAATTTGGGCATTACATAACACAAACATAACACAAAACTGGAAGCGAATAGATTAACAATGCGGTACCGCCTAGCCTTAAAGAAACAAGCAAATGTGACATGAAACGAATCTTAAGCCAGTAACATCAGATGAATGATGCCTCTCCAAGAAGCCTCTAAAATACTAAATGTTGTTTTATTTCATTTTTGTAAAATTCTATAAATTATAAACTAACCCACTGTGACAGAGAGCCTAGTAGCCACTTGGGATGGAGAAGTGTATGTTTCCCACAATGGAAATAGCACAGGGAAATCACCTTGAGCATATTATAAGCCAAATACCCCGTGGACCTGAGATTAGTTGGCGAGTCTTCTGTGGGA
The DNA here is from genome assembly GCF_029378745.1 of Bos indicus. NCBI lineage: Eukaryota > Metazoa > Chordata > Mammalia > Artiodactyla > Bovidae > Bos > Bos indicus. The sequence continues at coordinate 52,348,636 of NC_091780.1, read as the reverse complement.
ACATGTCTCACCTTTATTTGAAAAGAGGGTAAGAGAAATTTCAGCATCAAATGATTTTTCACTCTGAACACAAGTGAAATTATGTGAAATTTTCATGTTTATTTTCTCTTTCCTTTTCTCTCAGATATTCACCAGCTCCATTCCTATACCTTTATTTTTTCCTTTTAAGGTAAGTTATATTACATTATGTCATTTTGAAAGTGATGTATATTGACCTCTTTGCCTCAATTATTATGGATTAAATCGTACTTTTATACCAGGATCAGTTTATTCTTTCTTCCAGATAGGCTCACCTGCCGCGTTGACAAGTTTTAGTCAAGTGCATTATTTCTAGGCCAAAATAATCCTTCCATTGCCTTGAGTCATCTCAGTACTTGAAAATCCCCAGCTGCTTTCTCTGTTGCCACACCACAGTTGCCACACCACCATAGAACTAGAAGCCCTCATACACAGTGCCAGCTGACAAGAGAGAATACTCTGCTTTCTCCCTGGCCAAACTGCCTGCACAGAAGCTCTGGCTTCTTCGGTGGTAGTGGAAGGGCTGTGCAACAGAACACAGAATGGCCGTGGAGGTTATGCCCCTTGGGGTGACTCTGAATAAGTGAGAAGGGAATCTAGGGCCATCCAGAAACTCAATGATGCCATAATCCACCTCTGGAGACCTGGAACTTGACTGCAAAAGCACATGTGTTTATTGGGAAGCTCTAGCCAACTGGTTAACATACCACATTATATTTGATCTTCCCTTCTTTCCTTCCAATTTCTCAGTACATTTTCCTTGGGGTTGCATCCTTCCCATAAAGTATTATCATCCAAGCCTTGGCTTCAGGGCCTGTGTTTTCAGGGAGCCCAGTTTAAGTCATTCATTCATGCCACTTTTCTATAGCCTCTCTTCTAAATGTCAACAGGATTAATAGGTAATGGTTGTTATATTAAAATGGAGATTTTCTGCTTTAGAAATTAATCCTACATAGTGACAGAACAGCAGCCCTTTTTGTTCCACTAGTCACTTGTGTTAGGTAAGTAAGCTAGTGTAAGTTATGAATAAAATGTTAGACAGATGGAGAGATATTCCATGCTCCTGGGTTGGAAAAATCAATATTGTAAAAATGACTATACTACCAAATGTAATCTAAAGACTCATGGCAAAACCAATACAATATTGTAAAGTGAAAAAAAAAGACTCAGTGCAATCCCTATGAAATTACCAACGGTACTTTTCACAGAACTAGGACAAAACAAAAAAACAACTCATAATTCATATGAATAAAAATTAGAAAATAAGATAACAATGAAAAAAGTCCTTGCACTTGGTAAACAATTATTTGGGGAAAAATGTATGAAAAAATGAATGCTTTATCTTTTTTTTCCTGTTTGTTACATGTTTCCTAGTAATTTAACATTATGGTTAACCATAGATTATCATATAGTCAAATATAATGTATTTTATTACATAATGTACTATTTTCAGATTAAGCAGATTTTACTGGACAAATTTGGGTTAAGGTCTTAATTAATGATTTTTATTATACTGTCTTTTTTTAAGATTCTTAGAGCATTAAGAAAATGTGCTGACCTAGACAGAGGCAGATGACAGGATCAATGGCAGCTCACTGACATTAAGTCATTTATCAAATGCTGACAAATCACTGTTAATTTGTATTGATTCACTAGCTGGGCTTAGTGAACTGAAAAGACAAATCCAAATATACACTGAACAGAAATGGGAAACTTGACTGCTTTAATCAAATCAAAGTCAAGTCAAGCTGAAATTTTTCTTATTTTTGTTCATTTAGATTCTAGATTTTTCTATTAAATTGAACAAAATACTTGGTATAATCGCTCTAGATACATGGGAGATTTTGCTCTTAAGAACCAAAACTTTATCAAGAGTTTCCTGACATTGTAGAGGGCTTCAGATTTGCATTTTGAAATGGAATCTTTCTACCAGGGTCAGAGTTTAATTGCTTGTGAATACAAAATTTCACTTGCTTCAGCGTAATTTCAAAATATACTTCTTAAAATCTTGTTGATTTTTAAAACTCATAGTATTAAGTGATGTATTTGATATATTACATGATATACTGAAAAAGCTCACACATTTTGACCAATAATCTAGTATTTCATATGCTGCATAAGAATATACCTGTATTTTCTACATTTGAGCATGTGATATAAACAGATATATATTCTTGAATTAAATAGCCACTCCATAAATCTATAAGAGAGATCCTCTCCACATTTAAGAGGGGAGCTAAGCTTATAAATTAGCTTTATTTCTTAAAAATAAAATTAAAAAATACATATCTTTTCTATAATTTCACCAAAACTTGTCCCTTTTCATCTTTACTAAGAAAAATATCAAAATATTTCAGTTATATACCATAATGTACAATACTTGTAGCTATAGTTATTCTCTTCTGTTTATGGACTTCTCTGGAGATATATCTGAAAATGTACTTTATATCTGAGAGGCATTAAATTTTTTAGTGCAAATTAATTTTCTGACAATGATATAACAGCTGTGTAATTTGACTCTCTATTTCCTATTTAATAAATATATTCCCTTAGTACTCTTCTGTTTAAAATATCAGGCTTCCCTGATAGCTCAGATGGTAAAGAATCCACCTACAATGCAGGAAACCAGGGTTGGATTCCTGGATCGGTCTGGAAAATCTGCTAGAGAAGGGATAGGCTACCCACTCCAGAATTCTTGGGCTTCCCTTGTGGCTCAGCTAATAAAGAATCCACCTGTAATGCAGGAGACCTAGGTTCAGTCCCTGGGTTGGGAGGATCCCCTGAAGAAGGGAAAGGCTACCCACTCAAGGATTCTGGCCTGGAGAATTCCATGGACTGTATAGTCCATGGGGTTGCAAAGAGTCAGACACGACTGAACGACTTTCACTATCCTTTCCTGGCACTCTTCATTTAGGTCAGCAAGCATACTGTCAAAAATCTAAAAATAGCGAAATTTAAAACACTAGATCAATAAAATTGTATTTCACAGGGATTTATTGTGTATGTAAGAAAAGCTTGAGAACTGGGAGCTTTCAAATCCAAAAGTGATATGATATTCTGCGGCATAATGTTACAGGATGGCTTATAAACTGAAAGGTTAGTTGCTTAACCTTTACAATGATTGATTATTAGAATGGGGTTTTCCAGACTGCAGGAGATTGATTAAAAGTAATGATCGCATACCATTTTAGGAAGATTATTTAAGATTATGATGATAATAAATATTTCTAAGAAATAAGCTATTTCACTTACATTATGAAATAAGTTACATTTCCTTACGTGGGTTAAATAGTTTTCTCGGCTTGAGAGATTCTCAAGCTTGATCTCCGTTTTGTGTTATTTTAACAATGTCAAAAGGATGCTTGTTAAAACACTAGCTTTGACAACTGAAAATGAGATGTCTTTAATTTGTTAATCACTCTTTAAGGTATTAACTCAGAAAAGAAATTCTTTAAAAAGGTACAATATACTAACTTCTGCATTTTGAAAGTCAAAGTATTTCAGCTGGTCTTAATCTTCCTCCAATTGCATGCAGAGATGCGATGCTGTTGTTTGCTTTAAAGGCCCCCAAATAAGCCAGTGTTTGCTTTTTAAATATTCATGTAAACATACTTCAGGTAGAACTCAATATGGTCTGACTCCTCTTGGCAGGACATGTGCTCTCCATAGGCACCCCTGGTCAGGTTTTCACATTGTCCTCACTGGCACAGACTCTTAGAGGTGTGTCCAGTATTGACTATCCTTTTACAAAGAGTAAAAATGGCTGTTATTCTCTCAAGTTACTTGTTGTTTCAAATTTTTACAGAATATTTTACAGAATATTTTACAGAATAAAAATTCAAATACTTACAGAAATATTTATAGAAAGTGTCCACTTGTGAAATGAAATTTTTACAACCGAGATCTCTTCCTATGGTTTTAATGTCATTAAGTAGTTTAAATGATGTATTATTAACCTTTTTCACATGTTTAAACTCATGTTTTCCCCGAAAATAGAAATTTTCTCAGAAAAGGTTACTATGTATAGAATTAAGAAAAAATGTATTATGGTGGAGGGTGGGTCCTTTTAGGACAATTATCTGTCATACAGGATTTGGGCTTGGGATAAGGAACGGGGTTTTTTGGGAAAAGGGAAAAAAAAATTGCAAGATCAACTTAGCCTGAAGATCCCCTAGTTTCTCTACCAACTCATGGAAAGGGGTGCCAGGCTCAGGCCATCTTTGGACCTGGTGTGGGTTTCAACATTGTGAGCACCCTCAATATGGTAATCAAAAGAATGCTACTTTATATTTGGAGAATATATGGGCTGCTTGACATTGGGCAATATTGATTTAGGTGGCAGCTGTTTACAGGAATTGCTGGAAAAGCCAGCTGCTCTGTACCTGGAGACTATAGAGCAGACAGGCTATTGGAACCTGTATGTGATTACAAACATCTCTGCCAAGTTGAAGAAGTCAGGAGTGTTGTGGAAAATTAAGCTTCAACACCACCCCTGCTGTTGGGAGAAAAGAAACTGAACCATCCCTGTGAACTTGTGGTCTGGGCCACCTAGGATTCTCTGGTAAGGTCATTTTTCAGAAAAGCTTGTTCCTCCCAAAGCATATTTTATTTTACTTGGTAAACACAGACATTTTAAAAAGCTAAACAGACAAAACTAAGTTCTAGAGAGTTTTATTATGTATATTTTAATTGATTTATTTTGATCTTTCCAAATAGCTCATTATTCAAAACAAGATTTTCTTTAAAAGAGTATGTTTTGAAGTATGATTAGCTTAGCTAGTTGTCTTAGAAATAAAGAGAAATAATACAGTTTATGGGAGTTGTTAGTTTTGTGATTGAATGATACTATTTTACAAAAAAAATTTAAGTTTGTTAAAGAAAAATTTAGAAAGATATTCAGAAAAATTTTCAATGGTTTTTGCGTTTAGATGAAAATATCCCAAAGACATGGAACAACTGACTTGTTCAAAATTGGGAAAGGAGTACAACAAGGCTATATATCGTCACTCTGCTATTTAACTTCTATGCAGAGTACATCATGTGAAACGCTGAGCTGGGTGAATCACAAGCTAGAATAAAGATTGCTTGGAGAAATATCAACAACCTCAGATGCAGAGGATACCACGCTAATGGCAGAAGTGAAGAATTAGAGCCTCTCAATGAGGGTGAAGGGGGAGAGTGAAAAAGCTGGCTTAAAACTCAACCTTCAAAAACTAAGATCATCCCATCCAGCCCCATTACTTCATGGCATATAAAAGGGGAAAAAGTGTAAGCAGTAACAGATTTTATTTTCTTGGGTTTTAAATCACTGTGAATGGTGACTGCAGCCGTGAAATTAAAAGACACTTGTTCTGTGCAAGAGAAGCTATAAGAAACCTCGACAGTGTATTGAAAAGCAAAGACATCACTTTGTAGACAAAGGTCTGTATAGTCAAAGTTACGATGTTTCCAGTTGTCACACACAGATGTCAGAGTTGGACCATAAAGAATGATGCTTTTGAATTGCAGTGCTGGCGAAGAATCTTGAGAGTCCTTTGGACAGCAAGGAGATCAAGCCATTCAATCCTAAAGGAATTCTACACTGAATATTCATCAAAAGAACTGATACTGAAGCTCCAATACTTTTGCCACCCAATGGGAAGAGCCAACTCCCTGGAAAATACCCTGATGCTGGGAAAGAGTGAAGGCAGGAGGAGAAGGGGGCAGTAGAGGATGAGATGGTTAGATAGCATCATCGACAACTCAGTGGATATACATTTGAGCAAGCTTTGGGAGATGGTAGAAGACAGAGGAGCCTGGTGTGCTGAAGTCCATGAGATTGCAAAGAGTCAGACACAATTTAACAATAAACAGCAACAATCCCAGAAATATTGATATTTTCAATAATTACTGGTATTTAAGATATAAAGAATAAATAGCTGAGGCATCATCAGATTAAAATACCACTCGTATCAAATCAGGATTTATGTCTTCACCACATCCCCCTCAAAAAAGAAAATGTGAACACATATAGCCATCTGTTACCCTGGTACATGTTCTCAAGGTCATTAGGGTCATTGTACTCTTTTAAGTCCACAAAATTATCCTTTAAATCTATTGCAAAATCCTGCATCATCTTCATACTTCAATTCTTTACATTTTTAATAGATAAAGGAAGAAAATAGTCATCTTTGAATTCCAGTACTCAAATATTTATTAATATCTTTGAAACAAGATAGAGAAAATATTCAATACTTTAGCAACTTAGCTTATGGTTTGATTTTGCAACTAACTCTTAACTTGGTTTATAGGCAGTTTTTAATAAACAATTTATGTGGCATTAAAATGAAGACAGAGAATAAATGATGGCAGTGTAATTTTATAGTTCATTTTTTAGGGAATTTTACCTATGTGGTTTAATTTGATGAATCAAACATTTTAATTATAAATTCACCTACTGATAAAAGAGATATTCTCTTTGAAATAGGTTTTGTTTTTAAAATCTCTTGCCTAAAGCTGTATACCATCTCCTACAAAACAACAGCTGTTTTACTCATGAGCGTCTAAATAAAATCCATGAGAAATGAAAGAGCCCTGACATTTGGGCAGAGTTCAGGCCAAATATATTTACATGACAAGGACTCTTACTCTCTGTTCCTGTAGACACCAACCCTGCAGAGGCACAATTTAGTCAGATTCCCTTAAATAGAACATTCCTGTTTGTAGAATATCAAAGCCTATGTGTGGTCGGAACATTTCCATGAACTGAAGCCACATGTCCTGCAACCTGCTGCTTCAATAACTGCCAATATTTTTCAATGAGCAGAAAGTTCCAGGTGCAGATATGTTATACTGCTAATTCTGTATCAACCAGATTGAAAAAAATATCCAAAACTCTTCCAATTACCTTGCGTATATGACCCAGCAATAGCATTTCTTCTCTGAATGTCCAAGTTTACCTCAAGAGAATATATATATATATATAAAATTTCTATCTCATGTAAACATATAAAATTCTTTATTAGCTAATAAAGTAAATCCAAGACTAGAAACTTAGTCTATTACAGAACATTTAACCAAGTCAGACATTCTACTTCTTAACTGTTAGGAAAAACTTATCAGTATCTTCTGTGGAATTAAAAACACTCATATTTTCTGGGCAGCTGTTATTAAGTTTTCTGTTGTAGTAGTTAAAACCCATCAAAGAGTAGAAAAAAATAGTGAAACAGCTAACTTCTGGAAGCCTCATCTACAGGCTGAAGATCAGACACCCAAAATGTTCTCAGTAGTGGATTTTAAGCCCGGTGTTGGATCTAAAGATCCACAATCTGAGTTGTTACAGCTAAGTATTAAAAAATTTGCAAACACTTTCATTTATTTAATAAATTTACTGTAACAAGATTATCAGACAGGTATAATTACCTAATGTATTCAAAATAATGTTCAAAGAGGCTAAGTTGCTCTTCTCAGATCACAAAGCCTACTAGCAATAAGGAGGATAAAGAACCTAAAATTATAACTCAAAGACCTTTTCTCTGCTTTTTTCCCACTTTCAGCTCTTTTGGATATTTTCCAGACAAGATTCAAAAGTCAATTTCTTTAATTTACTGACAGATATATCATCTCTGCTAGAATCCAAAGGAAATAATTCTATTTTCTATAAGCTCTTTTCTTGAATTCAAATGTTTGAAATTTCTGTTAATTCCCACTTGATGCCTTTTAAAGTCACAGATTTCTAAACTCTACCCAGTCTACTTCTAAGGACGTGGCCTGTGGCTGGTGCAAAATATCTAGATTAGGATGATTCACTAGGATTTTCAGGGGCTACCCTGTAGTGTACTGCTTCTTTGATCCATATTGCTTATTTATGTCTTGATATTACTCAGTTATATCACAAATACCTTTTAGAAAAGCATTAAATGCTATTGATATTTCCAGAAACTTGTGTGGTGATAAACAAAATAGGAGGAATGCTAGTGTTCTCATTTCTGGCCATTTAATTCTCAATAATATTTGTTAATTAAATATTTGCTGTTGTTTAGTTGCTAAGTCTTGTCCAACTCTTTGCCACCCCATGGACTGCAGCTTACCTGGGTCCTCTGTCCATGGGATTGCCCAGGCAAGAATACTGGAGTGGGTTGCCATTTCCTTCTCCAGAGGATCTTCCTGACCTAGGGATCAAACCCGCACCCTCTGCATTGGTAGGTGGGTTCTTTACCACTGAGCCACCAGGGAAGCCCACTTAACTGTTTAGAGAGACACTGAAAAAAAATAATTATGGAAAGATGGGAATGGCAATTTTGGTTGGAAAGGTTCAATTCAGTTCAGTCACTCAGTCATGTCTAAATTTTTGCAACCCCATGGACTGCAGCATGCCAGGCTTCCCTGTCCATCACCGACTCCCAGAGATTGCTCAAACTCATGTCCATCGAGTTGGTGATATCATCTAACCATCTCATCCTCTTTCGCCCCCTTCTCCTCCTGCCTTTAATCTTTCCCAGCATCAGGGTCTTTTTCAGTGAGTAGATTCTTTGCATCAAGTGGCCAAAGTACTGGAGCTTCAGCTTCAGTCCTTCCAATGAATATTTAGGACTGATTTCCTTTACGATTGACTGGTTGGATCTCCTTGCTGTCCAAGGAACTCTCAAGAGTCTTCTCTAACACCACAGTTTAAAAGCATCAATTCTTCAATGCTCAGCTTTCTTTATAGTCCAGCTCTCACATCCATACATGACTACTGGAAAAACCCTAGCTTTGACTAGATGGACCTTTGTCAGCAAAGTAACGTCTCTGCTTTTTAATATGCTTTCTAGGTTGATCATAGCTTTTCTTCCAGGGCTTCCCTCATCGCTCAGCTGGTAAAGAATCTGCCTGCAGTGCAAGAGACCTGGGTTCAATCCCTGGTTGGGAAGATCCCCTGGAGAAGGGAAAGGCCACCCACTCCAGTATTCTGGCCTGGAGAATCCCATGGACTATACAGTCCATGAGTCACAAAGAGTTGAACACAACTGAGCAACTTTCACTTTCAGTTTCTTCCAAGGAGCAAGCATCTTTTAATTTCATGGCTTCAGTCACCATCCACAGTGATTTTGGAGCCCAAGAATATAAAGTCTGTCACTGTTTCCGTTGTTTCTCCAGCTATTTGCCATGGAGTGATGGGAACAGATGCCATGATATTAATTTTTGAATGTTGAGTTTTAAGGCAGCTTTTTCACCCTTCTCTTTCACTTTCATCAAGAGGCTTTGTAGTTCCTCTACACTTTCTGCCATAAGGGTGGTGTCATCTGCGTATCTGAGGTTATTGATATTTCTCCTGGCAATCTTGATTCCAGCTTCTGCTTCATCCAGCCTGGCATTTCACATAATGTACTCTGCATATAAGTTAAATAAGCAGGGTGACAATATACAGGCTTGACTTACTCCTTTCCTGATTTGGAACCAGTCTGTTGTTCTATGTCCAGTTCTAACTGTTGCTTCTCAACCTGCGTACAGATTTCTCAGTAGGCAGGTTAGGTGGTCTGGTATTCCCATGTATTGAAGAATTTTCCATAGTTTGTTGTGATCTACACAGTCAAAGGCTTTGGTATAATCAATAAGGCAACAGTAAATGTTTTTCTGGAACTCTCTTGCTTTTCCGATGATCCAACGTATGTTGCAAATTTGATCTCTGGTTCCTCTGCCTTTTCTAAATCCAGCTTGAACATCCAGAAGTTCATGGTTCACATACTGTTGAAGCCTGGCTTGGAAAATTTTGAGCATTATTTTGCTAGCATGTGAGATGAGTGCAACATGCAGTAGTTTGAACATTCTTTGGCATTGTCTTTCTTTGGGATTGGAATGAAAACTGACTTTTACCAGTCCTCTGGCCACCGCTGAGTTTTCCAAATTTGCTGGCATATTGAGTGCAGCAGTTTCACAGCATCATCTTTTAGGATTTGAAATAGCTGAACTGGAATTCCATCACCTACCCTAGCTTTGTTTGCAGTGATTCTTTCTAAAGCCCACTAGACTCTGCATTCCAGGATGTCTGGCTCCAGGTGAGTGATCACACCATTGTGGTTATCTGGGTCATGAAGATCTTTTTTGTATAGTTCCGTGTATTCTTGCCACCTCTTCTTAATATCTTCTGCTTCTGTATTAGTTAAATAAATCACTATGAACTAACTCCATGTTCCCAAACTAGAGAAGCTAGTTATCATCTAGATTTCAGAATACTCTAGGCTGTCATGCTTATTTGTCTATTTGATACCAGAGCATCTGTGTTTGGCTTGAGTCAGTTTTTTTTTTTTTTTTTTTCTGTAAAAGCCTTTAGAACTGGATTACCTTCTTGAGCACAGGACTTCAAATAGGCCTCATTATCTGAAAGTCCTGCATGATTTTCTCATAAAATCATCCTGTCTTTCACATGTCTATCATGATGTAGTTCTGGTGTTGTAAAGTAATGTACTTTTCTATGTGTGTTTTAAATGTATTTTTTGTTCCTTTTTCATTAAAGATTATCCTAGAAACATATCAGCTTTTAGTGATGGTAAAGACCATTAATTTTATTTTGACTCTACTCTGATATTACAAAGTTTCCTTTTAATTTCTCTCAATCTCTCTATCCATCCCTGCTTACCTTCCTCCCTTTCTCTCTCCCACAATGCATCTAAATCTGCTGGAGGAAAATGGCCTACTAAGAACAGACTCTAATTCTGACTCTGCCATGGTTTTTTATTTGACCTTTAACAAATCACTTCACCTCTGGCTCAGCTGGTAAAGAATCTGCCTGCACTGAGGGAGACCTAGGTTTGATCCCTGGGTTGGGAAGATCCCCTGGAGAAGGAAAAGGCTACCCATTCCAGTATTCTGTCCTGGAGAATTTCATGGACTATACTGGGGACTATAAAGTCCATGGGGTCAAAAGAGTCAGACAAGTCTGAGAGACTTTCACTTTCACCTCTGGATATCACATTTCTTCACATCTATAAGAACAAAGTTTTATCACTTTATTTTAAAAGTTTTTTCAAAGAAAAACAAAGAATTATACCTACACAGCATAAGTAGAGTTACAAATAATTATACTTGTGAGCCTTAGATTTGAATTATTCAGAATATATTTTCAAAATCAAAGTATGATGATTTTATGAAATTATTTCACTATACTGGTGAATAAAATTAATTATGAGATTCCTATATTAAAACAAGAAAAATCTCAATATTAAGTAATAATATAACATTTTGTTCATTGGCTTGCAGAGGCTCTATAGCAATGTAGACAGAAATGAAAGTTTTGGAATGAGAATTATTTTCAAATTCTAGTAGATCATTTTCTGTTTGACTTTGGAAATGTGACTTTACTTCTAAATTACAGATTCTTCATTTTTAAAACAAGGAAAGTTTTGCTTCAATATGAAAGAAAATATGTGAATCACTTCTGATCATTCCTAATGATGTATATGCCATAATATCATGGCATACAACCTGAAAAAAATTTAAAAAAAAAAACACCTCTGATGTCCTAAAAATAAATCTTATATTGGACTAAAATATTATCACCTTGAAATGTGTTTTTTTGATAGACAACACTCCTTGATTCTTGGGCCTATTTGTAAGATTTGAGAACCTACACTTGCATAAAATTTTTATTTTTCTAGTTTTTATTATTTAAAAGCTACATTTTAAGTGAGAATAACAAGAGATATTGCATTCATACTAGCTATATACTAGCATGGTAAGTGAAGCCTGGTAGGTTTATAAATAGCCTCATCTATCTAGCTAAGGGTTAGTCCTAGTTTCTTTAAATACCTATGTTGGCAGTCTAACAACCACCACAGCTTGGCAGAGTATGCAGCAAATATAAATACTGAACAATTTAAAAATGCTCTTTTTTAACAAAGCAGTTAAAAAGTAATCAATGGAAGAGATGAAGTGAGAAATTAATAGAATAAATTTGGAGACCTGAAACCATGTTCAGTAATCATTCAAATACAAAATAAGTTAAAAATAAAAAACTATAATATTGCATTAAATATAAAAACATATTACATTCTGCATACCATATCCAATGCATCTATCATCAATTTTTTAAAAAGTCTTTAAAAAGCCAGTTTTCTTAGAATATTCTTCTTGTGCTAGAACAATGCTAAGTCATTTACCTGCACTACTCATTGAATTTTCATGTGCTTCATTTTTAGATAACAACACTTAGAAGATCGAAATAGATATTTCTCCAAAGAAGTTACGCAATGGCCAAAAAGCACATGAAAGGCACTGATTATTGGAGAAATGCAAATCAAAATTACAATGAGGTATCACTGGTCAGAATGGCTATCATCAAAATTTTTACAAACAATAAGTGCTGGACAGGGTGTGGAGAAAAGGGGACCCTCCTACACTGTTGGTGGGAATGCACATTGATGTAGCCACTATGGAGAACAGTATGGAGGTTCCTTAAAAAACTAAAAGAGAAGTATCAAATGATCTAGCAACCCCACTCCTGGGCATATATCTGGAGAAAAAACATAATTTAAAAGATACATGCATCTCAGTGTTCTTTGTAACACTACTTAACAATCCTTAGACAAGGAAACAAACTAAATACCATCAACAGAGGAATGAATAGATATGGTACATATACTACAACGGACTATTGTTCAGCCATAAAAAGTATTAAACAATGCCATTTGAAGCAACTGGATAGGCCTAGAGATTATCACACTACTTGGAGAAATTCAGATAAAGGCAAACATCATATGATATCATTCATTTGTGGAATCTAATTTTAAAAGTGACAGAAATGAATTTATTTACAAAGCAGTAGCAGTTACAGATTTTGAAAACAAACATGTGGTACCAAAGGAGAAATGTCTGGAGGAATAATAAATCAGGAGTTTAGGATTAACACACACACAGTACTATATATAAGACAGGTAACCTATAAAGACCTACTGTGTAGTACTGGGAACTCAACTCAATATTCTGTGATAATCTATATGAGAAAAGTATCTGAAGAAGAATGAATATATGTATAACTGAAACACTTTACTGTACACCTAAAACTAATACAGCATTGTAAACCAGGTATACTCCAATAAAATTTTAAAAATAAATGAAAAAAAAAAAGAAAAGAAAAAAAAAAAACTTAGCAGAAGTCAGATAAAGTGACCCATGCTACTGTTCCATGTTACAGAGCTGGTCAATGGAATACCCAGAATTCAAATTCAGGTCCATCTGAACCCATTGCCTGTTTGATATGTGTCATCCATGGATCAAGGGAATTTCACAATTTGCATTAAATGGCCTTCCTATTGCACTTTCTATCCATTACCACTAGCTCAGATATTTTTGTGAAGCTACAGTTTCTGAAGTTTTGATTATGTGAATATTTTTGTAGAACTTATATCTTAGAAAATTATTATAAGATTCAAAAATCTTTTCCAAATTATATATTCTTCCTTCACAGCATGCCCTTTTGTAAAGCAATGTGTTAATCTGAGTGGTGAGAATTATCATAGACTGCTTCCTTTAATCCACAAATGGGAATTTGCTGTATGACTCAAGGAACTCAAACCAGGTCTGTGAAACAACCTAGTGGGGTGGGATGGGGAGGGAGGTGGGAAGGAGGTTCAAGAGGGAGGGAACATATGTATACCTATGGCTGATTCATGTTGGTGTTTGACAGAAACCAACATAATACTGTAAAGCAATTATCCTTCAATTAAAAATAAATAAGTGTTTAAAAAACAATTTTATAGATTCAATGCAATCCCTATCAGCTACCAATGGTATTTTTCACAGAGCTAGAACAAATAATTTCACAATTTGTATGGAAATACAAAAAACCTCGAATAGCCAAAGCAATCTTGAGAAAGAAGAATGGAACTGGAGGAATCAACCTGCCTGACTTCAGGCTCTACTACAAAGCCACAGTCATCAAGACAGTATGGTACTGGCACAAAGACAGAAATACAGATCAATGGAACAAAATAGAAAGCCAAGATAAATCCACGCACCTATGGACACCTTATCTTTGACAAAGGAGGCAAGAATATACAATGGATTAAGACAATCTCTTTAACAAGTGGTGCTGGGAAAACTGGTCAACCACTTGTAAAAGAATGAAACTAGAACACTTTCTAACACCATACACAAAAATAAACTCAAAATGGATTAAAGATCTCAACGTAAGACCAGAAACTATAAAACTCCTAGAGGAGAACATAGGCAAAACACTCCCTGACATACATCACAACAGGATCCTCTATGACCCACCTCCCAGAATATTGGAAATAAAAGCAAAAATAAACAAATGGGACCTAATTAAACTTAAAAGCTTCTGCACAACAAAGGAAACTATAAGCAAGGTGAAAAGACAGCCTTCAGAATGGGAGAAAATAATAGCAAATGAAGCAACTGACAAACAACTACTCTCAAAAATATACAAGCAACTCCTGCAGCTCAATTCCAGAAAAATAAACAACCCAATCAAAAAATGGGCCAGAGAACTAAACAGACATTTCTCCAAAGAAGACATACAAATGGCTAACAAACACATGAAAAGATGCTCAACATCACTCATTATCATCAGAGAAATGCAAATCAAAACCACAATGAAGTACCATTTCATGCCAGTCAGAATGGCTGTGATCCAAAAGTCTACAAGCAATAAATGCTGGAGAGGGTGTGGAGAAAAGGGAACCCTCTTACACTGTTGGTGGGAATTCAAAGTAGTGCATCCACTATGGAGAACAGTGTGTAGATTCCTTAAAAAACTGTGGCAGATTCTTTTTGATATTTGGCAAAATCAATACAATATTGTAAAGTTAAATAAAATAAAATTAAAAAAAAAAAAAACTGGAAATAGAACTGCCTTGAAAGTGCTGCACTCAATATGCCAGCAAATTTGGAAAACTCAGCAGTGGCCACAGGACTGGAAAAGGTCAGTTTTCATTCCAATCCCAAAGAAAGGCAATGCCAAAGAATGCTCAAACTACCACACAATTGCACTCATCTCACATGCTAGGAAAGTAATGCTCAAAATTCTCCAAGCCAGGCTTCAGCAATACGTGAACCATGAACTTCCAGTTGTTCAAGCTGGTTTTAGCAAAGGCAGAGGAACCAGAGATAAAATTGCCAACATCCGCTGGATCATGGAAAAAGCAAGAGAGTTCCAAAAAAACATCTATTTCTGTTTTATTGACTATGCCAAAGCCTTTGACTGTGTGGATCACAATAAACTGTGGGAAATTCTGAAAGAGATGGGAATACCAGACCACCTGACCTGCCTCTTGAGAAATCTGTATGCAGGTCAGGAAGCAACAGTTAGAACTGGACATGGAACAACAGACGGTTCCAAATGGGAAAAGGAGTACGTCAAGCCTGTATACTGTCACCATGCTTATTTAACTTATATGCAGAGTACATCATGAGAAATGCTGGACTGGAAGGAACACAAGCTGGAATCAAGGTTTCTGGGAGAAATATCAATAACCTCAGATATGCAGATGACACCACCCTTATGGCAGAAAGTGAAGAGGAACTCAAAAGCCTCTTGATGAAAGTGAAAGTGGAGAGTGAAAAATTTGGCTTAAAGCTCAACATTCAGAAAATGAAGATCATGGCATCTGGTCCCATCACTTCATGGGAAATAGATGGGGAAACAGTGTCAGACTTTATTTTTGGGGGCTCCAAAATCACTGCAGATGATGACTGCAGCCATGAAATTAAAAGATGCTTACTCCTTGGAAAGAAAGTTATGAACAACCTAGACAGCATATTCAAAAGCAGAGACATTACTTTGCCAACAAAGGTCCGTCTAGTCAAGGCTATGGTTTTTCCTGAGGTCATGTATGGATGTGAGAGTTGGACTGTGAAGAAAACGGAGTGCCAAAGAATTGATGCCTTTGAACTGTTATGTTGGAGAAGACTCTCGAGAGTCCCTTGGACTGCAAGGATATCCAACCAGTCCATTCTGAAGGAGATCAGCCCTGGGATTTCTTTGGAAGGAATGATGCTAAAGCTGAAACTCCAGTACTTTGGCCACCTCATGCGAAGAGTTGACTTATTGGAAAAGACTCTGATGCTGGGAGGGATTGGGGGCAGGAGTAGAAGGGGACGACAGAGGATGAGATGGCTGGATGGCATCACTGACTCGATGGACGTGAGTCTGGGTGAACTCCGGGAGTTGGTGATGGACAGGGAGGCCTAGCGTGCTGCAATTCATGGGGTCGCCAAGAGTCAGACACGACTGAGCGACTGAACTGAACTGAACTGAACACCCAGCAATCCCACTGCTGGGCATACACACTGTGGAAACCAGAATTGAAAGAGACACGTGTACCCCAATGTTCATCGCAGCACTGTTTATAATAGTCAGGACATGGAAGCAACCTAGATGTCCATCAGCAGACGAATAGATAAGAAAGCTGTGGTACATATACACAATGGAGTATTACCCAGCCATTAAAAAGAATACATTTGAATCAGTTTTAATGAGGTGGATGAAACTGGAGCCTATTATACAGAGTGAAGTAAGCCAGAAAGAAAAACACCAATACAGTATACTAACTCATATATATGGAATTTAGAAAGATGGTAACGATAACCCTGTATGCAAGACAGCAAAAGAGACACTGATGTATACAACAGTCTTTTGGACTCTGTGGGAGAGAGAGAGGGCAGGATGATTTGGGAGAATGGCATTGAAACATGTATAATATCATATATAAAACAAATCACCAGTCCAGGTTCGATGCATGATACTGGATGCTTGGGGCTGGTGCATTGGGACCACCCAGAGGGATGGTATTGGGAGGGAGGTGGGAGGGGGGGTTCAGGATGGGGAACACGTGTACACCTGTGGCAGATTCATGTTGATGTATGGCAAAACCAATATAATATTGTAAAGTAATTAACCTCCAATTAAAATAAATAAATTTATATTAAAAAAATAAAAAGTATGAGAAACTAAAAATATAAATAAATAAATATATAATTTTAGATTTATTTTCTCCTTATTTCATAAACTTTAAACTATATCCATTATACATTATGTCTCTAAAATTTGTATAATTATAAAGACAAATCGTCATTAAAGTACAGTTTGTAATATTTCTTTTAAAAATAAACTAGAACATATTTATCATTCAAATCACACATTTAATATGACTCTCGAGTGAGTGAATGAAAGTCACTCAGTCATGTCCAACTCTTTGCAACCCGATGGAGTCCATGGAGTTCTCCAGACCAGAACACTAGAGTGAGTAGCTGTTCCTTCTCCAGGGGATCTTCCCAGCCCAGGGATCAAACTAAGGGTCCCACATTGAAGGTGGATTCTTTACCAACTAAGCCACAAGGGAAGCCCAGTATACTTCTGGATAATATGTTCATTAGCTTAAGTCATATGGCAAAGTCACAGTAAATGTCATTGACTTTTTATTATTTCTTATAAAATGCAACTCTAGCTCTACATGCAATAGCAATATTTGTTCCATTGTAATATTGTTGCAGTTTTAGAGAAAGAAAGGATTATAATACACAATTTGAGCTCAGCGGCCTTTTAAGTAGTTTAAGAAACAATTTGATATTTTTAGCTTAAATACACAGAAAGACATCTCAATAGACCATAATAGTTCAAGTTCACAAAAAATCAGACATGCAAACACTATCATTTGTGTCACAATTCTTTTTTTCTTTCTTGTGTTCAGCTGCAGATGAGAGGTACAGCGTAGACACAAGTGATATTATTCTAATAATCCAGCTGTAGGTCTTATGAAGAATTATAAAGAGGCTCTACTCCTCAAAGTTCAGAGACAACAAACAGCTTTATTTCTTGATATGAAATTAACATTGAATTCTTCTGTCAAAACTCAATGGTTTCCTTGGCCCTGAAACTGTATTTTGTTTAGGGATAAGACATAATTATTTGTATTTTGGATTTTCTGAATCCAGGTTCCTCTTTGCCTTTATACATTCAGATATAAAAATTATCATGAGAAAGTCCATGGAAATATATTGACATATTATTTGTTACATGTTTGAACAGAAGTATAAATTTTTATTTATTTACATTTATTATAAATAAATGTCTAGTATCATAAATAAGCCATTTTAACTAATATTATGTTTTGTTTTGTTTTGTTTTTTGTTTTTTAATTTATTTTTTTTTCTCTAATTTTATTTTTAAACTTTACATAATTGTATTAGTTTTGCCAAATATCAAAATGAATCCGCCACAGGTATACATGTGTTAACATCACTCTTGCTTAAGGCACTCAAGAAAACAATTTAATGAAACTATTTTATATATAAAAGCTTCTAAAATGTTTAAAATCCACAGAAAATGAGAACCCTAAGGTTAAAAGTGATCTTTAAAATTTACCTTTGGACAAATAAGAATGTAAAAGAAGGCCATATTGCTTTTTTTTTTTTTCATTATGAAATTGCTATACAAAAAAATAATTTTCTCATACTGGCTTGCACTGGAATATACAAGCTATATTCATTTTCAAATAAATACAATGGATTAATATTTATATCTCATGATCTGTTCAGGAAATACAAAATAATCTAAAATATTAACCATGATAATTTTAAAAGATTATACATACTGACAAGTAAAACATCTTTTTGCTGTCTTCCTAAGGATTACTGATTATTGATAGGCAAGTATCTAAATGCATCTAAAAACATCTAGGAATATGTCTAGGTTAAATATCATAGGTATGTGTGAGATTATCTCTTCTCCTCCCTTCACTTGCTCCATTTCTAATGGAACCTTACCCATAGCAATAATATATGCTCCATTCTCTTCTATTTAAATGACAAATTCCCCCTTGATCCCAGTTTTCCCCTCTAGAATTTTGCCACCCTTGTCTAACTCTTCTGTTTCTTTTTTCTTTTCACTGATTCTAGTTTCTATGAATACAATATGGAAGAGGAATAAAATGAGAAATCATTGATTACTTTTGCTATTTCCTGCTTTGAGTAGATGTGTAATGTATATATGCAGGTACATAAATATATACATATATTCATTAATTTCATTAAACCTGTGAAGTCCACTTTTCTCAACTTTTTGTATGTTGCAAGGTTTTAACCACTAGTTGGAAATACCAGGTTAGTAACTTTTTGTTTAAAGCTCTTTTTCCAATTTCTTATCTCAAGAAGAAAATAAACTTTATTATTCATAGTAATTTGGCATTGTCTGAAGAATTATTCTTCCTTCTCTTTCTTCTTTACACATTTATTAAATGCCCTCTGTGAACTACATGCTGAGGATGAAGAGCAAAATCTTTCATGTTTCTTGATGTATTAACTGGTTAAGACAACCATTTTAAAGTTTTAAGCTAGAGTATGACTATTATTTCAGCAAGATTCTTCTGACAACTTTGTCGAGAATAGAGGCAAACCTGTCTCAGGGAGGCCAGCTTAGTGACTACGGAAAGAGTTTAGGAAAATATAATGCAGGGGGAATAGGGAACAGGATAATAAAGAAGCTAGAATGGAAGGGAAAATAAGAATATGGACTGGACTAACACTGACAGCTCACAGTAGCAAAAAGTGAAACTGTTAGTCGCTCAGTGGTGTCTCGACTCTTTGTAATCCACGGACTGTAGCCCACAAGGCTCCTCTATCCATGGAATTTTCCAGGCAAGAATACTAGAGTGCCTTTCCCTTCTCCAGGGGATCTTCCTGACCTAGGGATCAAATCCGGGTCTCCTGCCTTGCAGGCAGATTCTTTATCATGTGAGCCACCAGGGAAGTCCAACAGTGGGCAGAGGGGTAACCAATTTCAGATACTGACTTGCATTTAATAAAGCTGTTGGAAGGGAAACTTGATCAAGAAGCATCCAGAAGCCAGTGCAGAAATATCAAGAGAAGAAAGACCTATGGTGTTAACTTAAGGTAGGGTGGGTAAGGCAAGACGAGAACCAAAAGTTCAATTCAATAAAAAATATCACTTAAAATTGCTTTCAATTTTTTCAGCTTTTAAATTAGAGGTTATTGTTGATTATTTTCAGAATGAATGGCAACTATTTAATACTTTATAGTGTAAAGCTATTAACATTTGCAGATGTTTAAATTTTATAAGCAGCCCATTTTTCTCATTTCTCTATTGGCTTATCCTCTGCACCTGGTACATTGTCGTCATTTTCTCACCTTCTATTTACTCTTCAAAACACAGTAACCAGGCTTAAGCTCTCAACAACCTCAAGCACTTCTGAAAATAATCAACATGAACATGAAGTCGCTCAGTCATGTCCGACTCGCAAAGACAATGTACCAGGTGCAGAGGATAAGCCAATAGAGAAGTTAAAATGATATCCTTTCTTGGCAATGAGAAAAATGGGCTGCTTATAAAATTTAAACATCAGCAAATGTTAATAGCTTTACACTATAAAGTATTAAATAGTTGCCATTCATTCGACACCTTTTTCTTTAGGTTCTCTGATGTGTCCCACTCTGTTCTACTTGCTGGGAGCAACATTCATAGACTAGTGAAGGACAGGAGAAGGTCATTGTTTTCATTTGGATAGTGAAGAATGAAAGAATGCACTAGATAATTTCAGAAGCTGGTAAGTGCCAGCGGTGGGGGGGAGTACTAGAGCTTGACTGGGGAGGAGGAGAAGGCTAGTTCAGCTGAGTGATCTATGTCAGGCTTATTGAGCAGGTAAAATGTAAGCTGATAGCTGAATGAGCAGGAGGCAGTCATAGTGAAGTTCTAGTGGGGGACATTCTGGGTAGCAGTGGCCACAGCAAATGCAGAGGCAAACTCGACATGTTTGAGGGACAAATGCAAGTCAGTTCTAAAGAAATAAGATATAGATGCACAGAAATTCCTCTTCTTTTCTTAGTGTTTTAGTATAATTTTACCAATATGCATTCACCAAGATCTTTTTGTCAACACTGGGAGCCAGGCATAGCTTAGCATCAGTTAAGCAAGTAACAGGTTTTAGTATTTGCCAGCCACACTTGTTAGTTTAATGACAGAACACGTGCAAGCATTTCCAACAGAACCCTTTTTATTTCACTAAAAATATCTTTACCACCAAAGGGCTACTGGAGTAGAAACATCTGTTCAATACAAAGGTCATTCAATCGCCAAATTCAATCAAAGAATTTCTGACCCCCCAAAAGGGACACTATGAGCAAATGTCATTTCCCCATGGTTTCCAGTCTAGACCTATTGTCATTTTTGGACAAAACCCACTAGCTCTTTATTCCTGATTTTCTTCACAAGATGAATATAATGAAAACCAAGAACTATTTACCGATGCATCTATTTCTTTAAATAATCTAGGGAAACTGTAATAATCTAGGCAACTAACTGATCTTTCTTCTCGAAGACACTTTCCTATTAAATTGCTTTTGCGAATTTTCAAATGTTTTGGAACATTTCTAGCCCTATTATGTCTCTACTACCACTCTGCTTCTTTGATACATAAATCAGCTTGAATATATACATTTTCATACTTGAAAGAAACACATGTGCTCAAAGTCTCCATTCTTCACCTTCTATTCTTTCTCAGATCAAGTTGAAAACCACTGATGAAGGCTGCCAATGACTTACATCTCATTACTCCCAATAGTCACTTCTGTTTTTATCTCATTCTGTTACAGAGAATAATGTATCATGATTGGTCGTTCCTACCTCATGGTAAAGGTGGCAAATATACCCCTCTGATGAAGGGGTACAAAAGGAAGTCTATTCCAGTAGTAGGGAAAGTGGCTAACAACATCCCACTGTTAGCTCTTTCTCAGTCATGGCCTTCTTAAATGATCCCTGGTCAACAACAGAGGCAATGGTATACAGCTCAGCCAATTTTCCCCATATGGGACTCCAGTAACAGGAAATCTTTGCTCACTCATGGGCTGGCTGTGATTCTGTCAGGACCATATCAATCTGACAGCCCCTCTTGCAAAATCCTGCTTCCTCCACTTTTTCTTTCAGAAATATTAATTACCCCAAACCTTTTGAAATCCTGACTTTTACCTCAGTGTCTGTTTTCTAGAGATTCAACCTGTCTCTATCATTTACATGTATCCTGCCCACTGGTGTACTTTCTGGCTTGAACTGGCTCGTTGGAACTCATCTTTAAATTTTCATGCATTTTGTGAGCTGTTTATAAAAATTAAATTATATAAACCCAATAAATGATGTGAGGACTGATAATTGGAAGGAACTGATGCTGAAGCTGAAACTCCAATAATTTTGGTTACCTGATGTGAAGAACTGACTCATTGGAAAAGACCCTGATGCTGGGAAAGATTGAAGGCAGGAGGAAAGGGGATGACAGAGGATGAGATGGTTGGATGGCATCACAGACTCGATGGACATGAGTTTGAACAAGCTCCGGGAGTTGGTGATGGACAGGGAAACCATGCAGGATGCCCATGCTGCAATCCATGGAGTTGCAAAGAGTCAGACATGAATGAACGATTGAACTGAACTGAGTAGATTATATTAAAATAGTGAAAACTCAAAACTTATTAGTCCTAATTATTTTACACATTTTACTAATACGATGCTCTTGAGGGTATTTAGGTCTATTACACATGTATGGTGAAAATGCTCTATAGTATCCTGCTGCACGTCTTTCCCCAACTCTGCCTCCAGGGACTCTGCTCTGATAGGCTGAAATAAGCCATAGTGGGAGGGTTGGCACTACAGGAACCGACGCACACTATAAAGTCATTCCCCTCTGCCCTTTTTCAAGTCCGTTGTTAAACATTTACCAGCATACCACTGTGCCTATCTTTCTAATTGGTTCTTAATTTTTAAAAAACTCTTCTGTCAGAATTCTCAATGTAATCATAAGACACTGGCTTTTGCTCTCCTCCCTCCCTAGCTCTGGAGAAGGCAATGGCACCCCACTCCAGTACTCTTGCCTGGAAAATCCCATGGACTGAGGAGCCTGGTGGGCTGCAGTCCATGGGGTCGCACAGAGTCGGACACGACTGAAGTGACTTAGCAGCAGCAGCAGCAGCAGCTCCCTAGCTCCGCTACCTTGTTGGAGCTTTGATCTAGCTTTATGATATATAGATAAAGACACAAATACATAGATATAAATATAATCAAACTTTTCAGCAGTGTGGGGAATATTTTTGTCCTGGGAGGGTAGAACCTGAGTGATCCATTCCAGCATCCACTTTAATGTTCTTTGATATGGCAGCTTTATTACCATATCATGCCCTATACAGTTACTTTTCTTTCTTTATGAGATCTTTTCTCTAGATATCTACGTGGTCACTTTTCCCCCATATTTCACTCCTCATCTCAAATACCCCTCAGAAAAGATATCATACCTTTCTTGATCCCCCTAGCTAAATTAGCACCAGCTGCTCTTCATCTTATTTTCATTTCTTTTCCTGTTACTTGTACATAGCGTCAAGTCATATAAAGCAGTGGAAAGTTTATTTTCTGTTGCATTTCTATATAATACAGAAACTTTACAAATAGGGCCTGTAACTCGGTTACTATATTTCCCTAGTGCCTAGATGAATCCCTGGAAAATGTTAGGAAATTAAAACAATGATTGTATAACTAATATATTAGAATGTTATAGAAGTATTTGCTTGATAATTCTATTACTGCACAGTATAGACATCAGCCTATCTTTTTGAAAAAGAAAATTAAGTACATTGTCACTAACCCAAGAACCAAAGTAGATGTTGTAACATTATCAATACAATTTGTAATACTTTAAAAATAGTAGTGTAACTGCTCTAGAGTTTTTCAATACATATATGCAAACACTGCAATTACACTTATGTAAAATTATTCATTGGGTTTTTACACAATGAAGAAAAGCTGACAGTGAAGAAATTCCTTATCTCTAGAGATTATTTTCTGCCATTCTCTTTGATTTTCGGATGAAATTAATGTATTTAGGCAGTTGAACTAGATTCCTGAGACTACCCACAAGAATTAATCTGATCAAATTTAGAGAAAAAATTCTCAGTATATGATAGTTTTTCTTCGCCAGTTAGCTGCATGCCATATGAAGTAATGGGAAATGTTTCATAGTATTGGAGATTACTTAAATCACATAATGGTTATAGATTTGCACTAACAGAAATACAGTTTGAATAGTCGGATATGTTCTAACTGCTATAATTGCCTTGAAACTAGCGTAGCTTGAAATGGTTATCAGGCAGTCAAATTGCTTCATTTGTTTTTTGCTATGCTCCATTAGGTATCCTACCACAAGCTTACATATTGTCAACTTACAAATATGCCATTTACCTGTTCAAGGAAAGAAATAACTTTTAATGAAGGTTATCTTCAGGAAGAGAAAAAGAATTAGGGCACTACATACCTTTAAAAATGTAGCCTCTATAATAAAATACTGATTACATATGGGACTATTTTGATTGTATCGTTTTTCATTATAGCAGTGTGCTGTGCTTAGTCACTCAGTCATGTTTGACTTTTTGCGACCCCATGGACTGTAGCCAACCAAGTTCCTCTGTTCATGGGGATACTCCAGGCAAGAATACTAGAGTGGGTTGCCATGCCCTCCTCCAGGGGACTTTCCCAACCCTGGCTTAGAGCCCAGGTCTCCCACATTGCAGGCAGATTCTTTACCTTCTGACCCACCAGAGAAGCCCTCATTATAGCAGCGGAGTAGTAATTTGCTTAAAAACAATAAAAGTATTTCAGCATGCCATACTGACACATATATGAATATCTTAAAAACTTTATTTTATATTGGAGTGTAACTGATCAACAATGTTGTGATCCTTCGGGTGCACAGCAAAGTGACTCATCCATAAAGATATAATACAATTGAAAGGCAAGATGTAGAATGAAGAAGAAATTTATGCTAGTGTTCAATTCCTCATGCAACACATTCCTCATGCAATGGTTCTACTGACAACATATTAGAATTTGGTCTAAAATTTTTGAATAACTTAAATGCCATTCTGTACATCATAGATATTATCAAGCTGTTTTGGGCACTGTAAACAATGGAAAGCTTCCTAGAAATTCATAATTCTACAGGTCAGAAATCATGTTAATGTGGATACATTTTAGAATACATTAAAATAATGAATTACTAAAACTAAAAAAGGCATTATTAGTGAGCAAAATTCTACCTTATGGACTTAAAGCTTTGGTTTAAGGTTGCAATGGAAATAATTCTTCATAAAATTAGATAATATCCATAAACATTTATTATTTATATTCTAAATATTTAAGGACTTCTAGCCTCATTTAAAGATATAAGAATGTAAATATGTGCATATATCTAACCAATAAATAACTTAAACTTTAGAAATCTCTATTCTTTATATTTCTGTGAGAATTAATTCTGTACTTTTATCTGGGAAAAAAAAATTTGCTTATAGATTCTTTTATTGAGATTTAGGAATGCTTTTGTGCTCCAATAGCCCTAACATCTACATCAGCATACAGAAATGTGGCAGTGGTTCTAGGATGACTGAATCTTTGAAGCTACCACCATTTGCTTCAGCAAATACTACCTCTGTCATTTTTTCATGCTCCATCAAAATGACACGATTTAAAAGAAACAGTTATATCGGGCTCAGGTCCTCCCTTTGAGTTTCCAGCTCATCTGATGTAAAGACATAACTTTTAACTTTTTTGAACATTTGAAAAAGGCAATGTGTATCTATGTTATGCTGTAGGAGAAGAAAAAGGTGTGTATCTACTTTTTTTCACTCTGGGTTATTACTGAACTATAAGAAAGCCATAGATTTTTGTATCAATGTATAAAGAATATTTTCTTCTGGCTTTGTGTGTGTGTGTGTGGTTTTTCTAAAGGTTTTTACCTTTGAAATGATCAAAGGTAAAACAGGTGTTGGCCTCTGCATTAGGCTTTTTAACCCTAGAAAATAGTGTTCATACTTTCCTAATCATGACAAATAGAAGCACTGGCCACATTGCATATACTAAAAGTGAAAAGGTCATTATTTTACATTCACAACAGAACTGAGATACTTTGATCCTGATCAGCTTATTCTGACCAAAGAGAATTTTTATTTCTCTTGTCAAATATCATCCTAAATAATATTAAATAGTTAAGCCAATGTAAGATTAATCAGTTTATACCACTCTCACACACTTAAACACTAGCAATTCCTCTCTTAAATGTCTTACCCCTCTGCTGCTGCTACTGCTAAATCGCTTCAGTCGTGTCTGACTCTGTGCGACCCCATAAACGGAATTTGAGAGCTACTTTGCAATACTAAATTAGCTAATGAAAAGGAGAACTCATTCTGTTCAATTATTTGTTATTTTTACTTTATTTAAAAAATAATTTCTACACATTCTCTTTTTACCAGTACATTTCCTACATCCTTCCCTCCCTCCTCCTTTCCCTCCCCTCACCACACACACAGAAACACACTACATTGTCCATGGAACGTTCAGAATGTTGTCCATTTGATGAACCAAAAGAAGTATGTAGAGCATAATAATGTGCACAGTAATGAAATGCACTGTTTTTTCCCTTTCATTTCTTCTTCTCGTTCACTTTACCCTGCTCCCTATTCAGTAAACACCTTGATGGGCTTGTATTTTGCTTAGTTTTTCTTGAATACATTTAATAAATATTATTGCTTGAATCTGTAGGATTTGGTGCCTTCATTTTAACTGATCCAAGACTTAGGATAGGCTAGTTCACAGACCATCTATATTTTTATTTTGATGTTAGTTTTAATAAATGTTGCTTGATTAATTTCAAAACAATGCCTGAAGCTGCCAAGTATAAGAATACCCTTCAACTCATGCCTCTGGAAAGCATAGTTTTTAATTGTTTCATTTTTAACAGTCTGATATGTTGAAAGAGTTATCAGTTTACAATAATTTACTTATCTCATACAACTAATGAATTTTCACCTTCCCACAATTTACTTTACTACATCTTTTGCTGCAATCCATATAAAAAATGTATATTTTACCATTTCTCTGCTCAGTACTTTATGGTATCTCTTGCTAAATATAAGTGATTTTAGAGATATAGATAAAAGTGTAGACAGAAGAATAGAAATATGGCACACATTTTGAAGAATATTTTTATTTCACCTAAGCCTTTGATTTGATTTCTTGTAATAATAAGCCTTGTGAATGAAATTACAAAGTGACCAAATCCCATTCTGGAGATCATCAGCATTAAATGATTAGCTAAGGGGTAATGGTTAAATTGCTTTCAAGAAAGACAACATTTGGAATTTTATCCTAGTTTTTTAAAATATATGAAAAATATGTTTAAACCCTAAAAAGAGAAAAATAATAATTATGTATTAATATTCAGTTCAGTTCAGTCGCTCAATCATGTCCAACTCTTTGTGATCCCATGAATCACCCCACGCCAGGCCTCCCTGTCCATCACCAACTCCCAGAGTTGACTCACACTCATGTCCATCGAGTCAGTGATGCCATCCAGCCATCTCATCCTCTGTCGTCCCCTTCTACTCCTGTTCCCATTCCCTCCCAGCATTAGGGTCTTTTCCAATGAGTCAACTCTTCACATGAGGTGGCCAAAGTACTGGAATTTCAGCTTTAGCATCAGTCCTTCCAAAGAAATCCCAGGGCTGATCTCCTTTAGAATGGACTGGTTGGATGTCCTTGCAGTCCAAGGGACTCTCAAGAGTCTTCGCCAACACAACAGTTAAAAAGCATCAGTTCTTCAGCACTCAGCTTTCTTCACAGTCTAACTCTCACATCCATACATGACCACTGGAAAAACCATAGCCTTGACTAGATGGACCTTTGTTGGCAAAGTAATGTCTCTGCTTTTGAATATGCTGTCTAGGCTGGTCATAACTTTCCTTCCAAGGAGTAAGTGTCTTTTAATTTCATGGCTAAAGTCACCATCTGCAGTGATTTTGCAGCCCCAGGAAATAAAGTCTGAAACTGTTTCCACTGTTTCCCTATCTATTTTCCATGAATATTAATAAATTAATAATTATCTGTGTAAAGATAAACAATTATCTTTTAGATTCTCACTTTCAATGACATTATAAGAATTTGACTGATGAAAAATTCCCAGTATTGGCCAAATAAGTGAATACAACAACCTCCAAAATTATATCTGTTCAGCAGGTTTACAGCCTGATAAATAATTCTCCAAATTCAGTAACAAATATCTATAATGAATACATTGTCTTGAAATAGCAGTTAACTAATGATAAATACTTAGATGAATTTTTTACATCTGTACTTTTACTATTAAAGCAATGTGAAACAAATCCCCAGGAAACTATATGATATGTATGCTTTCTTTTTCTATGTAAAATGAAAAATCTGGCATGAAAAGGACTTTAATATCCCTGAAACACATTTTAGTTTACAAGATATGAAAATAGTGAGGTTGAGTTTTAAAATATGATAATATTAAGCTGCTTGTCAATATCATAAATTAAGCGACTCTAATTTGCAAAATTCATAATTAAAGCTATAGTTTAACTCATTATGATAGACTGTTATTAGGAATTTCTGTCACCCAAATGATTTAGATTCTGTTAATATCAGGGATTGTCATAAGTAACATTTCTTCATATTACAACCAGCTATAATCCTAATTCCTGCCTCTGCAGGTATCTTAAAAATTATTTTAAGAAATTATACTCTATGCCTACAGCAAAAAGTTAATAAATAAGAATAATGACTGTGAATTATATTTTCAGGTCTTACAATATTATATAGTGGTATCATTATAAATCAATTATTATGTTTAATAACATGTAATATAAATAGGTCAAAGTAGCAATAAAAATCCATCTTTATGCTCATATACATATGTGTGTGTCTATGCATGTATATATATATAAAAGATTATATTTCATACGTGCAGAGAAGGTTCAACTATGTTTTTGTCTATTTTCTGGTTATTAACTATGCTTCCTTGAACATACTTTATTATTTTCAGCTATGACTAAATATGTTTTAATTAGGATTATTTAGTGGAAGAGTATAAAAAGTCAAATGAGAATGGGAAGGAAGGAAGGAAAAAAGAAAGGGAGAGAAGGAAGGATGGGTAAGACACTGGCCTTTTCAAAACTGAGTCCCTGGGAATATTGTTTTAAGGTATATCTTTTTTTTTTTTTTTTTAAACTTTACATAATTGTATTAGTTTTGCCAAATATCAAAATGAATCCACCACAGGTATACACGTGTTCCCCATCCTGAACCCTCCTCCTTCCTCTCTCCCCATACCATCCCTCTGGGTCATCCCAGTGCACTAGCCCCAAGCATCCAGTATCGTGCTTCGAACCTGGACTGGCAACTCGTTTCATACATGATATTTTACATGTTTCAATGCCATTCTCCCAAATCTTCCCACCCTCTCCCTCTCCCACAGAGTCCATAAGACTGTTCTATACATCAGTGTCTCTTTTGCTGTCTATAAAACTCCTAGAGGAGAACATAGGCAAAACACTCTCCGACATACATCACAGCAGGATCCTCTATGACCCACCTTCCAGAATATTGGAAATAAAAGCAAAAATAAACAAATGGGACCTAATTAAACTTAAAAGCTTCTGCACATCAAAGGAAACTATTAGCAAGGTGAAAAGACAGCCTTCAGAACGGGAGAAAATAATAGCAAATGAAGCAACTGACAAACAACTAATCTCAAAAATATACAAAGCAACTCCTACAGCTCAACTCCAGAAAAATAAATGACCCAATCAAAAAATGGGCCAAAGAACTAAATAGACATTTCTCCAAAGAAGACATACAGATGGCTAACAAACACATGAAAAGATGCTCAACATCACTCATTATCAGAGAAATGCAAATCAAAACCACTATGAGGTACCATTTCACACCAGTCAGAATGGCTGCGATCCAAAAGTCTACAAGCAATAAATGCTGGAGAGGGTGTGGAGAAAAGGGAACCCTCTTACACTGTTGGTGGGAATGCAAACTAGTACAGCCACTATGGAGAACAGTGTGGAGATTCCTTAAAAAACTGGAAATAGAACTGCCATATGATCCAGCAATCCCACTGCTGGGCATACACACTGTGGAAACCAGAAGGGAAAGAGACACGTGTACCCCAATGTTCATCGCAGCACTGTTTATAATAGCCAGGACATGGAAGCAACCTAGATGTCCATCAGCAGATGAATGGATAAGAAAGCGGTGGTACATATACACAATGGAATATTACTCAGCCATTAAAAAGAATACTTTTTTTTTTTTTTTAAGGTTTATCTTAATCAAGACATATCTTCGGCATCTATTACCTAGACTTGAATAATGCCTGGTACATAATAGATTTATTTGTTCTTTAGTATATTATTTCCTGTGCACATGGTGCCTTTAATCACTAAGCAGTGTCACCTTTGAATATATTGTCACAAATTCTCCAAACAATGATTTGAGAAAATCTTTTGACCAATGAAGCAACAAAGGCAGTGGTTGCTCTGAAAATTCAAGCAAATTTCAAAAGTTCACAAAGGTATCAGTTAGTTGAGCTCAGAACTGAATGTGTGATATCCTCATACAAAGCTTTTTATTAAAATTAATTCACTATATTGCTTATTCTATTAGGAGAATGGTATAAAAATTCCAATGTCTGTATGAAGTAGATGGTTGGCCCTACAATAAGAAATGTGACTATAACAAATAGAGGTATCTAAAGCTGCAAAACATACCATGCCCTTCCTCATTTACTAGCTGGTGACATTCGTACAAGGATTTACCTTTAAATGAAATGTTTCTGGGAAAGAAAGCACTCTCACTATTATTACACTATCAATCCTGAGGATAAAATAACAGCTTAAGGGTGATATGTAGAGATAAGAAAGATGGTTTGAGACAGCTAGACAAATTAGGCATGCTTAAGGCAAGAATGAAAGAAAAAAGACAAAGGCAGCTGGATTTAAATGTCAAATTGTCCAACTTCAGATACGGATCACTTAAATATTTTATAATTTAGAAAGAGTAGATAGATTTTATGAGTATGCTAATTAGTATAAATTGAGAGGGAAAAGTGACCTCAAGGAATCTTCAATTGATTAACAGATTTTGTAAACTCAGCCCCAGGTATGAAGTAGTTCACAAAAAGTGAGTTTTAATCCCTCATATAACTATCCTTTTATCCCCTTACTTATCAAGCCCTTTTTGGAAGTTGCACCCAGTGGCAATCACCAAAAGTTATTCAGCTGCTAATTCAAAACATCAAAATTGTAGGTACTGGAAGCTCCAATGCTTTGGCTACCTGTTGAGAAGAAATGACTCATTGGAAAAGACCCTGATGCTGGGAAAGATTGAAGGCAGGAGAAGAGTACTACAGAGTATGAGATAGTTGGAGGGCATCACCGACTCAATGGACATGGGTTTGAACAAGTTCCGAGACTTGGTGAAGGACAAGGAAGCGTGGCATGTTGCAGTCCATGGGATCCCAAAGAGTGGGCAGGACTGAGCGATTGAACTGAATTGAACTGAATGGCTGCAGAGCCATATTTTAACATTGTAACTTTGAGATTTCCTGAGCAATATACTTGGCATTAGTGAGACACTCATAAATGAGGTTTGTATGTAAATCCTCTTCTTTGTCAATAGCCAGACATTTTGATTTATAAAATGTTTCAATTATTATCTCACAGGTATTGTTTTCATTTAGTCAGCAATAAAAACAGATAATGTATCTTAATTGCTTCTTTTTTCAAATGCTTTATCAACATTCCATAGGGAAAAAAAATCTAAAGAAGAGTGCACTCAGTGATTTATGAATGATAGTTGATAGCACATATATTTCTATTGTGTATTAAAAATATAAGTTGAAGTTTGAAAATTTCCTTAAGATGCTTTTCTGGTTTTGAATTTGACAATATACAAAATGAATTAAAGAATAAAAATGAAAATAATTTTGGTCTCATTAGGCCATGGCCTCATATAGCAATGCTGATAGCAGAAAATGAGTATCAAATTAAATTCAGATCTAACAATATTTAATTCTGTCTGAAAGCAAGACCACAGAAACCATAAGAAAAATGTCTACAACAAACACAATATTTAGAGCTTTAAAAATTATACCAATTTATATTTCACTTGCTTCATTTTATCAGAATGCTGGCAAGTTATGTCCAACAGTGATTCTGTAAAAATGACTTAGATTCTCTAATAATAATCTCAACTTAAAGAGATAAATAATCATAAGGAAGCAAATATTCCTATAAAAATACATGCCTATACTTCTTAAAATTTTACAGAAAAAAAAGGTAAAATAATTATGACTTAAAACTGACTAGAACACCAAATAAAATGAATTGCTAATCTAGGGAGAATATCCCTTGTTGTACAATACATTTTGCCAATTTGAAATTGAGGAAGATATTTTTTTTTAATGTGTTTGAAAATATTCCCTGTGCTTGCTGAAAAAGATGAGGCATAAAATTGTACAGGAACATCAAAAGTGAGATGAGAAGAAACTTGGGGATGCCACTGGCATGCTCGTAAATGGAAAGAGAGCAAAAAGCTATTGAAGTGTTTAAGGATATAGGAATAAAATGAGATCTAACAGGGAAGGGGCGAGAACTGTATTGAAAGGTGTTCCCAGCTGGAAAAATATCATTTCCAGGTGATTTTTGTTTCCATCAAATCAAGTCAGGACATGAAACTGGAGACAGTATCCCATAATATTTAAAAAAATAGTTTCCACTACTTAAGAGATTTGCTTTTGGGTTTTGATAAGTATTTAGGGGCTATTTGCTACCTGATGATGGAATGTGAGAAATAAATTTGACTCATTCCTTACAGAAGTAAATAGAATAAATCTACCATTCTAAATATTGTTTTGAAATATATTATTATATTATTAATAGTATAATATGTGCATCTTTGATTATGTAGTATAAATCACACTAACCCCATGAGTTTTTAAAACTTATAAATGTCTGGTCTGTTCTCACTATATTTTTAAGTACATATAACACCTATTATATATAGTAAGGCTTTGTTTCACTTTTAATTTGAATCATTATTGTTGAATGCTAAGCTGTAAATGAGTATTGTTGATTATACTTATTCATACATTTTTTCATTATAAATGACCTTACATTATTTTGAGCAACCTCATTCTTTAACCACTTATATATTTCTAGCATAGTGTAGTACCTGAAACATAATTGTTACAAAAATACATCCTTTATTTAGGCCTGAACACAGTTGGGTATCAGTTCAGTTCAGTTCATTCACTCAGTTGTGTCTGACTCTTTGCGACCCCATGAACTGCAGCACGCCAGGCCTCCCTGTCCATCATCAACTCCCAGAGTTCACTCAGACTCACGTCCATCGAGTCAGTGATGCCATCCAGCCATCTCATCCACTGTCTTCCCCTTCTCCTCCTGCCCCAAAACCTCCCAGCATCAGAGTCTTTTCAAATGAGTCAACTCTTCGCATGAGGTGGCCAAAGTACTGGAGTTTCAGCTTTAGCATCATTCCTTCCAATGAAATCCCAGGGCTGATCTCCTTGCAGTCCAAGGGACTCTCAAGAGTCTTCTCCAACACCACAGTTCAAAAGCATCAATTCTTCGGCGCTCAGCCTTCTTCACAGCCCAACTCTCACATCTGTACATGACTACTGGAAAAACCATAGCCTTGACTAGACGGACCTTTGTTGGCAAAGTAATGTCTCTGTTTTTCAATATGCTATCTAGGTTGGTCATAACGTTCCTTCCAAGGAGTAAGCGTCTTTTAATTTCATGGCTGCAGTCACCATCTGCAGTGATTTTGGAGCCCAAAAACATAAAGTCTGACACTGTTTCCACTGTTTCCCCATCTATTTCCCATGGAGTGATGGGACCAGATGCCATGATCTTCGTTTTCTGAATGTTGAGCTTTAAGCCAACTTTTTCACTTTCCTCTTTCACTTTCATCACGAGGCTTTTTAGTTCCTCTTCACTTTCTGCCATAAGGGTGGTGTCATCTGCATATCTGAGGTGATTGATATTTCTCCCAGCAATCTTGATTCCAGCTTGTGCTTCTTCCAGCCCAGTGTTTCTCATGATGTACTCTGCATAGAAGTTAAATAGGCAGGGTGACAATATACAGCCTTGACGTACTCCTTTTCCTATTTGGAACCAGTCTGTTGAGGAACACTAATGTTATTCTGTATAATAATAATGTTAGGTGTATACCATAGTTTAAAACAGTGGCTCTTCCTAAGAAGCAATGCCAGAAAACTTGGAAAACTCATCAGTGGCCATAGGACTAGAAAATGTCAGTTTTCATTCCAATCCCAAACAAGGGCAATGCCAAAGCATGTTCAAACTATCTCACAATCACATTCATTTCACATGCTAGCAAAGTAATGCTCAAAATTCTCTGAGGTAGGCTTCAACACTATGTGAATGGAGAACTTCCAGATGTTCAAATGGGTTTAGCATATAGACCCAATAGTAATGTAATGTAAATATCTCTTCTCTAGTAGAAAAGATAATAAAGGTTATGTATCCTGTACTACATTAACTGTAAATTTCTTTATTAAAACACCTTATTTCTGCATGCTATTTTAATTAACTTATATGTATCTCAGCTCTTCAAGTGATATTTGAACCAGCTATACCATCGCAGGAGAAGGCAATGGCACCCTGCTCCAGTATTCTTGCCTGGAAAATCCGATGGACGGAGGAGCCTGGTAGGCTGCAGTCCATGGGGTCGTGAAGAGCCGGACACGACTGAGCGACTTCACTTTCACTTTTCACTTTCATGCATTGGAGAAGGAAATGGCAACACACTCCAGTGTTCTTGCCTGGAAAATCTCATGGAGGGAGGAGCCTGGTAGGCTGCAGTCCATGGGGTCGCGATGAGTCGGACACGACTGAGCGGCTTCACTTTCACTTTCATACCATCGCACTAGTCTTCTTATTAATGAGTTAGTTAATAAATGGTTGACATGTTTATTTTTATTTTTATCATTAATGCTTCTAACTGTTCAAAGTTTACATTTTAATATCACAGTTAGAGTTGATTTTTGTTTGTTCAGAGACTCACTCTTCCTTCTCCGGACAAGGACTCCTTTCCCCATCCATTCATGTGGAAGGGGTGGGGCTGCCTACCTAGTATATTTCTTCCTGGCCTTAATTTTAAGAACATGTTCTAGAACATTCCAGTTATAATATCATATGCAGCTGTGTAAACACGGCATTCGTTAAGTTAAGCCAGATCTTTATTCTTCCCCAGATATTTATTTTATCATTTTAGAAGTTTAAGGAAAAAGCAGATTTGGATAATATAGCTAGCAGAATGTGAATCAGGAATTATCAACCACATTTTTTCTCAGAAAACTGAGAAGTGGGAGAGAGACAGAAAAAGAGGTCAAATGGATTTTGATGATTTCTCTAAATACCTGCGTGAAATTCTGCTTAAAACCACATTTCTAGTCTGCTGCTGCTGCTGCTAAGTCGCTTCAGCCATGTCCGACTCTGTGAGACCTCATAGATAGTAGCCCACCAGGCTCTGCCGTCCTTGGGATTCTTCTAAGTGAGGGGGAAAATCATGTTTTTGTCTATAGGAGTTTGATTTCTCTGTTTCTTATACCAAAGAATCCTAACAGAGGGTTAAGCAATGGAAATACTGTAATATAGATTTAGAAAACAAAATAGTGAATATGAACATGTTTCACATGAATTAACTAAACCTAAAATTATAGTAAATTTTAACTATTATCATAATACTTTGAAGATATATTCAAAATTCATGTGTTTTGTGCATTATTGATTTTTGACTGGATCTCTTCAGCTCAACATTAAAATCAGAAGTGATGGATTGCAATGATAGAAACAATTCAGACATAGGATTAGAAAAATACTGAGAACTGTAAAATATAATTACAATAAAAGTCAAAATAAAGATGCTATAATGGTAGCTCAGAAATTTTTATGTTTGTTAAAGATCTTAAAATAATTTAAAGTAATTAAATGGATAAATTTACATTTTGAATGAAAATCATGGAGTACATCATTTTTAAAAAAATGTCTAATTTGGTATGTAGGAGTTACTTGAAGCTATGGTAGTACAGATTTATTTTATAAATATTTCTCATTCAGTTCAGTTCAGTTCAGTCACTCAGTCGTATCTGACTCTTTTCGACCCCATGAATTGCAGCACACCAAGCCTCCCTGTCCATCACCAACTCCTGGAGTTCACTCAGACTCACGTCCATTGAGTCAGTGATGCCATCCAGCCATCTTATCCTCTGTCTTCCCCTTCTCCTCCTGCCCCCAATCCCTCCCAGCATCAGAGTCTTTTCCACTGAGTCAACTCTTCACATGAGGTGGCCAAAGTACTGGAGTTTCAGCTTTAGCATCATTCCTTCCAAAGAAATCCCAGGGCTGATCTCCTTCAGAATGGACTGGTTGGATCTCCTTGCAGTCCAAGGGACTCTCAAGAGTCTTCTCCAACACCACACTTCAAAAGCATCAATTCTTCAGCGATATAAATATTTTTGGTAGAGTACAAATACAAATTTTTTAAAATATGACTTTAAAATTATCATGAAGACATATTTGGTGATGTTAAGTGACCATTTTATTTCATAACAAAGCATTGGAGAGATAACTGATGCTTGTATAAAGTTATTTGTTCTCTACTTTTTATCTGAAGAAAAAAGGAATGCCAATTTGTACATGAGAAAGGGATTTAATAAGATTTTTTTATTTAAAATATTTTGTAGGTTCTAGAGCCTTCATAACTGCCTGTAATGTCCTATTTGGGCCATAAATGACTCATTTTTCCTTTGTTGCATCAATTCATAGATGCCGGAACTGTCTTACTTACTTGCCCTTAATTTATGCCTGTCTTTTACCACATGTAATCTCATGTAGACTTTTACTGAAGAGTGAGAACAGAAAGTGGAGGGTGAAGGAAAGGTTTCAATCACTGAAATCTTTATCTGTGTTTGTTGTTCTTTTTATCATTACCATAAAATATGTGCAGATTGTTAATTCAAATTCCCTTCTCTAGGAATTTGGCTTCAGTATTTGTTAAAACATTTTAAATGTATTATTGTGATTGCTTTGTACAGACAGCTTTCACTATATTCTTTCTGATTTCTGGAAGGCACAGATATTATTCATTATTTTTATCCATAGGTTGAAGTTATGTATTATAAAAAAGTTAAAGCTATTATCTATACTTAATTAGTATGATAGCTCCTAAATTCACTTTTCTATTGAGAGAGAAATATCTAAATAAATATCACCAACTTACATTTGATTCCAATGAATACTCCCATTATGCTTAACACTTCCTCAGACATATCATGCTATTGACAGACTGTTTATATGGTATTGCATAATTTTAAAAGAGATAATTTTATTATTTCTTAGGAATATACACGTGTTTAACTCGTCATTCTGATACAGTTCTGAAAGGCTTTTCAACTTGCATTTGATAGCTGTAACAGTTGATGAGAGGGAGGTAGACGTATTTGGCCTTGTAGACACTCTGAAAGTTTGAGCTTATTAAACTTGTTTAATGAGGGCATTCTATTTTAATACTGGAGTGGGTTACCTGTGGCAGAGGGAGATGGTGGAGTGGAAGGAGTTCACTCATCTTCTACTGCATGAACTCCAAAATTACAAATCACTGCTGAACAACTGTTGACAGGAGAATATTTAATTTCACCAAAAACAAAAAAAACAAAACCACACCATGTCTAAGTGCAAAGGAGAAGCCCCAGCAAGACAGTAGGAGGGGCGAAATCAGGTTTAGAATCAAACCTGGTACCCACCAGAGACACTAGAGGAACTCAAACAAACCTTGTGCACCAGGACCCAGAGACCCCACAGAGACTGAGCCAGAACTGTGTTTGAGCGTCTCCTGTGGAGGTACAGGTTAGCAGTGGACTGCCACGGGGACAGGGGCTCTGGTTCAGCAGACCTGGGTATGGCATAAGACCTCTTGGAGGAGGTTGCCATTAACCCCACCATAGAGCTGCCAGAACATACACAGGACTAGAAAAACAGACTCTTGTAGGGAACAAACAAAACTTTGTGCCCACCAGGACTCAGGAGAAAGGAGCTGTGACCCCAAAAGAGACTGACCCAGACTTGCCCATGAGTGTCCAGGAGTCTCT
The DNA here is from genome assembly GCF_029378745.1 of Bos indicus. Taxonomy (NCBI): domain Eukaryota; kingdom Metazoa; phylum Chordata; class Mammalia; order Artiodactyla; family Bovidae; genus Bos; species Bos indicus. The sequence goes on along the minus strand of NC_091780.1, from coordinate 52,310,597 downwards.
GGCAGAGGTGTGGGTTGGCAGTGACCTGCTGCAAGGTCGAGGACATTCAGTGCAGCAGTGTAAGCATGGGACATTTTGGAGGAGGTCTCAATTATCTTCATTACCTCCACCATAGTTTGGCCTCAGGTCAAATAACAGGGAGGGAACATGGCCTCCCTCTGATCACAGAACATTGGATTAAAGATTTACTGAGCATGGCCCCACCCATTAGAACAAGACCCAGTTTCCCCTTAGTCAATCTCTCCCATTAGAAGCTTCAATAAGCTTCTTATCCTTATCCATCAGAGGGCCAAGAGAATGAAAACCACAGTCACAGAAAACTAAGAAAACTCATCACATCAAACTCAACAAACTCATCACAGCCTTGTCTAACTCAATGAAACTATGAGCCATGCTGTGTAAGGCCACCCAAAACTGATGGGTCATGGTGGAGAGTTCTGACAAAACGTGGTCCATTGAAGATGGGAATGGTAAACGACTTCAGTATTCGTGCCCTGAGAACTCCATGAACAGTGTGAAAGGCAAAAAGATAGAACACTGAAAGATGAACTTCCCAGGTCGGTAGGTGCCCAATATACTACTGGAGATCAGTGGAGAAATAACTCCAGAAAGAATGAAGAAACAGTTCAGTTCAGTCGCTCAGTTGTGTCTGACTCTTTGCGAGCCCATGGACTGGCTGGATCTCCTTGAAGTCCAGGGGATTCTCAAGAGTCTTCTCCAAAACCACAGTTCAAAAGTATCAATTCTTCTGCGCTCAGCTTTCTTTATACTCCAACTCTCACATCCATACGTGACTACATAGCCTTGATTAGATGAACTTTTGTTGGCAAAATAATGTCTCTGCTTTTTAATATGCTGTCTAGGTTGGTCATAACTTTCCTTCCAAGGAGTAAGCATCATTAATTTCATGGCTGCAATCACCATCTGCAGTGATTTTGGAGCCCTGAAAAATAAGGTCAGCCACTGTTTCCCCATCTAATTGCCTTGAAGTGATGGGACCGGATGCCATGATTTTAGTTTTCTGAAGGTTGAGCTTTAGGCCAACTTTTTCACTCTCCTCTTTCACTTTCATCAAGAGGCTCTTTAGTTCTTCTTCACTTTCTGCCATAAGGGTGGTGTCATCTGCATATCTGAGGTTATTGATATTCCTCCCAGCAATCTTGATTCCAGCTTGTGCTTTCTACAGCCCAGGGTTTCTCATGATGTACTCTGCATATAAGTTAAATAAGCAGGGTGACAATATACAGCCTTGACGTACTCCTTTTGTTATTTGGAACTAGTCTGTTGTTCCATGTCTAGTTCTAACTGTTGCTTCCTGACCTGCATACAGGTTTCTCAAGAGGCAGATCAGGTGGTCTGGTATTCCCATCTCTTGAAGAATTTTCCACAGTTTATTGTGATCCACACAGTCAAATGCTTTGGCATCGTCAATAAAGCAGAAATAGATGTTTTTCTGGAACTCTCTTGCTTTTTCCATGATCCAGCGGATGTTGGCAATTTGATCTCTGGTTCCTCTGCCTTTGCTAAAACCAGCTTGAACATCTGACAGTTCATGACTGATGTATTGCTGAAGCCTGGCTTGGAGAATTTTGAGCATTACTTTACTAGCATGTGAGATGAGTGCAATTGTGCAGTAGTTTGAGCATTCTTTGAAGAGACAGAGCCACAGTGAAAAACAGCACCCAGTTGTGGATATGACTGGTGATGGGAGTAAAGTCTGATGCTGTAAAGAATAATACTGCATAAGAATCTGGATTGTTAGGTCCGTAAATCAAGGCAAATTGGAAGTGCTCAAACAGGAGATGGCAAGAGTGAGCATCAACATTTTGGGAATCAGTGAACTAAAATGGACTGGAATGGGTGAATTTAATTCAGATGACCATTATATCTACTACTGTGGACAAGAGTGCCTTAGAAGAAATGAAGTACCCATCATAATCAACAAACGAGTCTGAAATGCAGTACTTGGATGCAATCTCAAAAATGACAGAATGATCTCTGTTTCCAAAGCAAACCATTCGGTATTATAGTAATCCAAGTCTATGCCCCAACCAGTAATGCTGAAGAAGCTGAATGGCTCTACAAGGCCTACAAGACCTTCTTCAGGAGTAAACTCTGGGAGTTGGTGATGGACAGGGAGGCCTGATGTGCTGCAGTCCATGGGGTCGCAAAGAGTTGGACATGACTGAGTGACTGAACTAAACTGACTTACAAGAACTTCTAGAACTAACACCCAAAAAAGATATCCTTTCCATTATAGGGGACTGGAATGCAAAAGTAGGAAGTCAGGACATCTCAGGAAATAGGCAAATTTGGCTTTGAAGTACAAAATGAAGCAGGTCAAAGGCTAATAGAGTTTTGCCAAGAGAACACACTGGTGATAGCTAACACCCTCTTCCAACAACACAAGAGAAAACTTTACATATGGACATCACCAGATAGTTAATACTGAAATCAGACTGATTATATTCTATGCAGCCAAAGATAGAGAAGCTCTACACAGCAAAAATAGGACTGGGAGCTCAGATCATGTGGCTCAGATCATGAACACCACATTGCCAAATTCAGACTTAAATTGAAGAAAGTAGGATAAACCCCTAGAGAATTCAGTTATGACATAAATCAAATCCCTTATGATTATACAGTGGAAGTGAGAAATAGATTCAAGGGATTAGATCTGATAGACAGAGTGCCTGAAGAACTATGGACAGATGTTCATGACACTGTACAGGAGGCAGTGATTAAGACCATCCCCAAGAAAAAGAAATGCAAACAGGCAAAATGGTTGTTTGAGGAGGCCTTACAAATAGCTGAGAAAAGAAGAGAAGCAAAACACAAAGGAAAAAAGAAAAGATCTACCCATTTCGATGCAGAGTCCCAAAGAATAGCGAGGAGAGATAAGAAAAACTGCTTCAGTGATCAATGCAAAGAAATCAAGAAAACAATACAATAGGAAAGACTAGAGATCTCTTCAAGAAAATTAGAGATACTAAGGGAACATTTCATGTAAAGATGGGGTCAATAAAGGACAGAAATGGTATGGACCTAATAGAAGCAGAAGATATTAAGAAGAGGTGGCAAGAACTCACAGAACTATACAAAAAATATCTTCATGACCCAGATAATCACAATGGTATGATCACTCACCTTGAGCTAGATATCCTGGAATGCAAAGCCAAGTGGGCCTTAGGAAGCATCCCTAAAACAAAGCTAGTGGAGGTTTTGGAATTCCAGTTGAGCTATTTCAAATACTAAAAGATGATGCTATGAAAGTGCTACACTCAATATGCCAGCGAATAAGGAAAACTCAGCAGTGGCCACAGGACTGGAAAAGATCAGTTTTCATTCAGTCTCAAGGCAATGCCAAAGAATATTCAAACTACCACACAATTGCACTCATCTCATACACTAGCAAATAATGCTCAAAATTCTTAAAGCCAAGCTTCAACAGTATGTGAACCATGAACTTTCAGATGTTCAAGCTGGATTTAGAAAAGGCAAAGGAACCAGAAGTCAAATTCCCAACATCCGTTGGATCATCAAAAAAGAAAGAGTTCCAGAAAAACATCTACTTCTACCTTATAGACTACGTCAAAACATTTGATTGTGTGGATCACAACAAACTATGGAAGATTCTTCAAGAGATGGAAATACCAGACCACTGACCTGCCTCCTGAGAAATCTGTATTCAGGTCAAGAAGCAACAGTTTGAACTGGACATGGAACAATAGACTGTTTCCAAATAGGGAAAGGTGTACGTCAAGGCTGTATATTGTCACCCTGCTTATTTAATTTATATGCAGTGTACATCGTGAGAAATGCTGGGCTGGATGAAACACAAGCTGGAATCAAGATTGCCGGGAGAAATATCAATAACCTCAGATATGCATATGACACCACCCTTATGGCAGAAAGCAAAGAACTACAGAGCCTCTTGATGAAAGTGAAATAGGAGGCTGAAAAAGTTGGTAAAACTCAACATTCAGAAAACTGATTCATGGCATCTGGTGCCATCACTTCATGGCAAATAGATGGGGAAATAATGGAAACAGTGAGTAACTTTATTTTGGGGGGCTCCAAAATCACTGCTGATGATTACTGCAGCCATGAAATTAAAAGACGCTTGCTCCTTGGAAGAAAGGCTATGACCAACCTAGACAGCATATTAAAAAGCAGAGACATTACTTTGCCAACATAGGTCCATCTAGTCAAAGCTATGGTTTTTCCAGTAGTCATGTATGGATGTGAGATTTGGACTCTAAGGAAAGCTGAGCACTGAACAATTGATGCTTTTGCACTGTGGTGTTGGAGAAGACTCAAGAGAGTCCCTTGGAATGCAAAGGATCCATCCCTTCAATCCTAAAGGAAATCAGTCCCGAATAGTCATTGCAAGGACTGCTGCTGAAGCTGAAGCTCCAATACTTCGGCCACCTGATGTGAAGAACTGACTCATTTGATAAAATCCTGATGCTGGAAAGATTGAAGGCAGGAGGAGAAGGGGATGACAGAGGATGAGATGGTTGGATGGCATCACCGAGTCGATGGACATGAGTTTGAGCAAACTCCAGGAGTTGGTGATAGATAGGGAAGCCTGGCGTGCAGCCATTCTGGATTCTCAAAGAGTCAGACATGACTGAGTGATGTAACTGAACATTTTATTATGTTTTTGTCAATGTTTAATTCTCTATCATCCACACACAAAAAAAGGTATACTAAGAATTTTACCTCTTTTTAATAGTTTTATAACTTACCTATTTTTTTCACTTTTGAGAGTTTAAATTTTAGTTTTATGTGGATATTAGTATTTATTATTTACTTAAAAATATTCATTATAGAAAAAAGTACATTATCAAATCAGAAAACTATGACTGTTATAAAAATGAAAATATCCATCATATTGTTGGGCTGTTTCATATTATTATTTGCATTTATTTTATGTCAGCATCTATATTTGCAGAAATGGATAGCATTTTATATCTTTAATTCACACACTTTCTACTTGTTACTGTTCATAAGTGAAAGTGAAAGTCACTCAGTCATGTCAGACTCTTCGCGCCCCATGGACTATACAGTCCATGGAATTCTCCAGGCCAGAATACTGGAGTGGGTAGCCTTTCCCTTCTCCAGGGCATCTTCCCAACCCATGGATCGAAACCAGCTCCAGCACTGCAGGTAGATTCTTTACCAGCTGAACCACATAATATAAAGCTACCAATCATATACATTAGCTCCTCACTGGATTTGTCAATATTCTTCTTGTTTGCATTTAATGTGTCAGTGTCAGCAATGACAATATTTAATAACACTAACACATGTGTAGGCTCCTCTAACAATAAGGAAAATTAGTCATAAATGTATGTTTTTCTCCAAAAATAACAACAGATGTTAGTAGCTCCACTCCTGTTTCATAATTTCAAAGTGGCCACATTTTTATATTTTAGGGGAAAAAAAAGTCAGTATGAGAATCAAATGTTTTACACGAAATACCATCAAAAAATAAGCTGTTATTCCTTCTGAACACAGATCCATTGGAGAATTTAAAGAGAGTGAACAGATCTGGCTTTAACACAGTGCCTCCAGCTCACAGGCTTTTTATAGGTGTCAGGGGATTCAGGTCCATGACGGATTTCACATATACACCTGCTCTTTATTGCAAATAATACAACATTTTAACATTGAGTAGATCTGGTGTTACATATTGGTAAGCCAGGTATCCTTCAAGTGAAAGCAATTTACTTAGATTTGTCCAAGGCTTTATTAAAAGCTACTGCTTTAAAAAAAAAATGTATTTCACCATTTTAGAAGCCTTAGAGCATCATACGTCTGTAGAGTAAGCAATCGGAGTCAGTGCTGTTCAGCCACTAGGTGTCACTTAGCCTCTTGGAACAATTTCCTTTCTCTGAACACTTAAGATTTTATCTCTGTGATTCCCTTCAGCATTAATATTTATGATTATGTGTAGAGATAAGAAACAGAAAATGTGTCTAAATGTTCATTTCATTGGATAGATAAATGACCTTTTCCAGTAATCTTACTCTTCTCAATAAACCTACTCTCCACATACTGCTCTGTTTCTTCTTTCTGCCTGAAATTTCTCTCTTCAGATTATCCACCTGGCTATATTTCTCAACCCTTTGCTTATCAGCAACATCTAAATGAGATATATTCCTGATTATTCTACTTAAAACTCTGGCCTTCCCTCAATCTTTTTTAGACCAATAATCTTTATTCCCTTTTATTTTTATTCTACCTTTTCTTTTATTCCTGACACTTTTCTCCTTTTAACATACTGTAACATTTACTTATTTATCATGCTTATGGTGAAGTAGCCATACTCTTCCTGATGGACTATATAATGTCTCCAAGGGCAGAAGTCTTTGTTAAATCACTCCAGTATGTACAACACCTAGAACAATGCTTACATTTAGTTGTAATCAAATATTTATGCAATGAGTGAATTGCTTAGAGATCAGTGCTGACATATGTAACGTTTTTAAATAATCTGAAAACAAACTATGCAACTTTAAAAATAAATTTATGCTTTCTCAAACTAAAAGAGATTCAGAAAATTGTGGAAAACATATAAGCTGATGTGCATAAGTAGAAAGGAAGAAATTTATGGAATGAAATTTAAATTTTGAAAATAGACTCTTCTGGCACATATCATTGAGCAGAGTTGTGCCAGCTTGAATGGGAGGGAGGTTTGGGGGAGAATGGATACATGTGTATGTATGACTGAGTCCCTTTGCTGTTCACCTGAAACTACCACAATATTGTTAATTGACTTTACTCCAATACAAAATAAAAAAGTATAAAGTTAAAAAGAAAAAGAAAATATAATCTTCTTTTTTTACCCCAAAAATGTCCACAATAAATTAGGGCAGGAAATGAATAGGCAAAAAATACAGTTTGGAAAAAAAGAAAAAAAAAAAAAAACAACAGCAGCTACCTCTTTAGTTGGTGTGAGAGGAAGGCAGGAAGTTAATCCAATCCATTCATAACCTTCACCCCACCCCAACCTCACCATACAATGGAGTCCTTTCCATTTCAGGGAAAAAAGCAAACACCAAAGATGCCAGGAAAGTTTGAAAAACATCATCTCAAGGAAAGAATGACTTCTGAAGGCCAGACTTAAAGTTAACTAAAGATAATGAAGGGATTGTTACCCAAAACAAAGTTTTGATGAGTCTACATGCTTGGTTCAGTGGATTAAGAATTTTTTTACAAAGCACAGGGAATCAGGGAAGTGATTTAACAAACAACAGGAATCCAAGTGTTTGTATATTCTAAAGGCATAAAAAGTGTTTTAAAAGGTTTTCTAAATTAATGAGGTATTCCTATAATTTAGGTAACATAGTTTACATAGAGATCACATATTGTATAATTCTAACTTGCCCAGATAAGATGCACAGAAGAGAACCACTCTTTCCCTCATTTAGATTTCCACTAACCAAGTCCATTGTAAGACTCTCTATCAGAGCAGAATAACAGAATAAAAGCAATAGGCCTGAAATTTTATTTCAATTCTGTGGTCCTAATGTTATCAAATAATCCCTTGAGCTCTCTAAATCACTTTCAATAGAACTGACATATGTGCAGTGACCATTTTATTCTCTGACGTTCATATTATAGGTTGCTTAGTGTAAACATGGAAAAGGCAACAGCACCCCACTCCAGTACTCTTGCCTGGAAAATCCCATGGACGGAAGAGCCTGGTAGGCTGCAGTCCATGGGGTAGCTGAGGGTTGGACATGACTAAGCGACTTCACTTTCACTTTTCACTTTCATACATTGGAGAAGGAAATGGCAACCCATTCCACTGTTCTTGCCTGGAGAATCCCAGGGATGGGGGAGCCTGGTGGGCTGCCGTCTATGGGGTCGCACAGAGTCGGACATGACTGTAGTGACTTAGCAGTATAAACATATACAAATGAGCTGTGACTCTGCTAAACTATTCAGTTTAGCTATCTTAGTGGTCCATCTGGACCACCCAATGATAAAGTTTCAAAACATTTATATAGATTGAGTGGAGTGACCAATATAAACCTGAATTACCTATTGTGGTATCCAACCAAAACAGCTCCAATGGGTCAACGTCAGGTTATGCAAATTGTGTCATGCTTATTCATAGAAATACTGAAACATTATTTGTATTGATAGCTCTTTTAATACAATGTGGTACCAATGGTGTCCATGTTTACTCAACTTTTAAAAATCACCAGGCCTTTTGCTAAAATGAAAAATGTTAATGAGTAACAGTCACAAAGAATCTTTTCCAATTTATATTCCTGTAAAGTAACTACAAAATGGAATACTGATGAGTGGAATCCCTTTGTTCCAGAAATCTATTACCTTAATTTTCACACTCCTTCAATGGCTTATGTAAAACTCAAAACTCCTGTTTCTTGCATAGTTCAAGTGCATACTATTGACACATACAACATTTCAATTAAAGTTGAATTTTTATAATACATATATTTATTCTAATTGGTGCATCCCTATTTATTAATTTGACAGTATAATAATTTTGCACTTAGGTTGTTAATAGTAAAATTATTTTATATACACATTGCTTAAATTCAGAAAATTTCATGGCCAAAAACAGGGTGGGGGGGGACCCACAATGTCCAGTAGAGGAATGGATAAACAAATTGTGATATAACCATACAATGGAGATACCCATCACATCTAAAAGCTGATGTGCTCCTCATAACACATGATAATGGAGATGAATCTCCATAGCTGAAAGAAGAAGCTGAGCAAAGAGAAAGCAGAATAATTTTATCAAAGTGAAATTTTACAAAAAGCAAACAACCTATGGTGAAATAAAGTAGATGCTATTTTGCTTTGGTTGATGGCTGTGTGTGTTCCGGGCAGGATTATGGGAGACTATTGGATATAGGGATTTGCGGGGAGCGAGCTCCACCCCTGGCAAAGGTCATGAGGAAGGAGGCTTGGCATACGCAAAGGCGGGATCAAGCCTCAGGAGTCTCCCTGGAAATTCTCGAGCAATCTACCCCCAAAACCAGAGTCTGCCTACTTTCTGCTTTGTGCTTTCACCTACACCTCTGACTTTACGGAGGGCTGTACCCCACTACCTCTCTCTGAAAAAAGAGTTAGCTTACAGCTCCAGTTAATAATTCCTGGGTGTGACAGTGTTCAACCTACAAACTCCCTTGGAAGTCCTCTAGCCTGCCTGAATAGGTTTTTCCGGCCACATGTGATTGCTCAGAGCCTCCAAACTGTGAGAGGCATGAGATGTTCTAAACTGTCTAAATACAGATTCCTTTGAGCAGTTAAAAGATTGATTAGAAATTGTATTGGTGAAGGGATTTTCACTTGTTGGGCCAATGTTTGCTGCTAAGTCTCCATATCCCTTACCTGCTGTGTCCCTGGCAGTGTATTGATTAATATAATTGGTGTAAATAGTAGCTTTAATGTTTGTAACCTGGGACCCTTGAGTTAATTCTTTTTCTTGTTATAGCCCACCACACCTTTGCTCTGTAGGAATGCAACTTTATCTAATGCTTTTGGAGGGTGGCGCTTGACTTATCACCTTTAGAGAAAAATAAGTTTTCTGAAGAAAGGGTCTTAAAATGTTAACAGGCCTCCGGGCCAGAAGATGATGCAAATTACCTAAGCTTTTGCATATGGTAAGTTTGCAGGAAGAAAGCCTGGCTTGCTGCATGACTCTACCCCTTCCCCCATTATCCTCTATGCATAACTTAAGGTATAAAAACTACTTTGGAAAATAAAGTGCGGGCCTTGTTCACCGAAACTTGGTCTCACCATGTCGTTCTTTCTCTTACCTTCTGGCTGAATTATTCAGCCTCTTTTCTCCAATGAATTTCCTCACTGAGCTATCCTCATTCTATTACTCTTTATATCCTTAATTAACGTTTAATTAAGCAATTGTTTCCTGATCCTCGCCGACGCCGTCCCCGCTTCGAATACCCTGGATCAGCCGGGGCTGGTCCCTGGCAGGGATTTACTCTAAAATAACTTGAAAATTGTATGAGTGGTCAGTGAAACTGTTCTATATCTTGATTTTGGTTGTCATAGCATGGGTGTATAAATTTATCAAAAATTTCTGAACTATACATTTAGACAAATTTTACTGGGTGTCAAACCTGAAGAATGATAACTATTATAAAAATAAACATAGCATTGTACTGAAGGTCCCCTCTGGATTTTGAGGAATAGGCAGAGAATAACAGCAAATATTGCCAAAAAAGCCTTTGTCTCCAAAGTTTCACTTTTTCTGACAGTTCCTCAAATCACTCCTTTTCTCTAACTTATCTTTACACCCCTGATCTATAGAAGCGTATCTCTATTATTTGCCACTTTCCTCCAACCCCTACCTCAAATGGTCTCAAGAGCTCAAATTTTCAGTCTGAACTAAATTAGTGCTTCTTTCAGTTCAGTTCAGTTGCTCAGTCGTGTTCGACTCTTTGCGACCCCATGAATCGCAGCACGCCAGGCCTCCCTGTCCATCACCAACTCCTGGTGTTCACTCAGACTCATGTCCATCGAGTCGGTGATGCCATCCAGACATCTCATCCTCTGTCTTCTCCTTCTCCTCCTGCCCCAATCCCTCCCAGTGCTTCTTTAATTTATTCCAATTGTCAAAAGGTAGAAAAAAATGTAAGGCTCAAAAACAGAGAAGAAGGAAAACAGGGAAGAAAAGAGAAGAAGAGAAAGGAGTTTACAGTTTATTTTTAAGCCAATATCATTGTCATATTTTTTACTAATATTCTTAACTAGAATGTAAGATATATTCATTTTCTGTTAATAAAAGATATAAACCTATAAGATAAGAAACATGACAAGGGAATCATTTACTGTCATAACTTTGCTATATTCTTTCTTTCCCCTTTGCTGTTCAAATCCGGGATTCTTTTAAGTGAGAGGAATCATTCTATTTATCTTTATCTCATCAAATCTTATAAACAATAAGTAAATCATAAAACATTTTGCCCTGAGAATTATTTCAAGAAGCCTTCATCTCCCTCTCCTCACCCTCCTCTTCTAACACACATCTAGAAATAATTCCACTTAGTGTATCACTTACAACTCTATTATACCACTGATCAGAAGCTGCCTGATCAAGATGATCATCTCCTCAATAGTTAAATTGGAGTAGTTGGAATCAATGTATTTTGTTTCCTGGTTTCACTGACTAATGTCTTAAAAACACTATGAACACAAATTTGGTCACACACCCTGCTTTGCATGGGCAAAAGGAAAGAATCTGACTCTACCGTTTTTCTATTACTCAGGTGTGTACAATTAAGACAGATGAGCGCAGTGGACTCTGAAATCCCCATGAAAAGAGGATTTCTAGAAGGGTAATAGGATTCATAAAAGAAAAACCACTCGAATTGAGAACTCAGTATGGTTCAGAAGTACATTAAAAGAGATGAGATTTTTACAGATTTCCATCAGTATACAGACAGTATTTGAAAATAATTGCAATGTAGATAGTGTAGCTAGGAGATGCTCTGTGAAATAGTGTCTTTTGAGTTAAGATCTGAAGTAGATGCGGGGCCTGAGGGAGACTCAGGAAAAAGTAGTAAAGGATGAGATCAAAGAGTTAGAGATGAGATAGAGAAAGCACAATTTGTAGAATCTCATAAACCATTCTAAGAATTTTAGCATTTATCATGAGTGAGAGGAATTCCACACCAGAGTATACTCTTCTGAGAAGAAAAAAAGATCTGACTTTGTTTTAAGAATCATTCTTTGTGCAGTGTTGAAAATGAACTTAGAGGATAGGCACTAAAGCAGGAAGAGCTATAAGAGGCTGTTGTAATAATTCAAGTTTGAGATGACAGGGCTTTGAATCATAGTAGTAAAAGGAAGGCAATGGCACCCCACTCCAGTACTCTTGCCGGGAAAATCCCATGGACGGAGGAGCCTGGTGGGCTGCAGTCCATGGGGTCGCAAAGATTTGGACACGACTGAAGTGACTTAGCAGCAGCAGCAGCAGTAGAAAGAAAGGTGGTGAAATGCACTCAAATGACACATCTATTTTCAAACCTGATATTCAAAAGCCAGGCCTACCTTACTCCAAAATCTTTGTGGTTTTTAATTTTCTCCTTTTTTTTTTTGAAAATCTCCATTCCATTACCTAACATAGTACTCTTAGTGTAGAAATCCTTAGTTCAGTCACTCAGTCATGTCCGACTCTTTGTGACCCCATGAACCGCAGCACGCCAGGCCTCCCTGTCCATCATCAACTCCTGGAGTTAACCCACACTCATATCCATTGAGTCGGTGATGCCATACAACCATCTTATCCTCTGTCATCCCCTTCTCCTCCTGCCTTCAATCTTTCCCAGCATCAGGGTCTTTTCAAATGAGTCAGCTCTTCGGAACAGGTAGCCAAAGTATTGCAGTTTCAGCTTGAACATCAGTGATTCCAATGAACACCCAGGACTGGTCTCTTTTAGGATGGACTGGTTGGATCTCCTTGCAGTCCAAGGGACTCTCAGGAGTCTTCTCCATCACCACAGTTCAAAAGCATCAATTCTTCAGCGCTAAGCTTTCTTTATAGTCTACTCTCACATCCATACATGACTACTCAAAAAACCATAGCATTGACTAGACAGACCTTTGTTGACAAAGTAATGTCTCTGCTTTTTAATTTGCTATCTAGGGTGGTCATAACTTTCCTTCCAAGGAGTAAGCATCTTTTAAGTTCATGGCTGCAGTCACCATCTGCGGTGATTTTGGAGCCCAGAAAAATAAAATCAGCCACTGTTTCCAGTGTTTCCCCATCTATTTGCCATGAAGTAATGGGACCAGATGCCATGATCTTAGTTTTCTGAAGTTTGAGCTTTAAGCCAACATTTTCACTCTCCTCTTTCACTTTCATCAAGAGGCTCTTTAGTTCTTCTTCACTTTCTGCTATAAGGGTGGTGTCATCTGCATTTCTGAGGTTATTGATATTTCTCCTGGCAATCTTGATTCCAGCTTGTGCTTCTTCCAGCCCAGCATTTCTCATGATGTACTCTGCATATAAGTTAAATAAGCAGGGCGACAATATATAGCCTTGATGTACTCCTTTTCCTATTTGGAACCAGTCTTTGTTCCATGTCCAGTTCTAACTGTTGACCTGCATACAGGTTTCTTAAGAGGCAGGTCAGGTGGTCTGGTATTCCCATCTCTTTCAGAATTTTCCACAGTTTATTGTGATCCACACAGTCAAAGGCTTTGGCATCGTCAATAAAGCAGAAATAGATGTTTTTCTGGAACTCTCTTGTTTCTTTGATGATCCAGCGGATGTTGGCAGTTTGATCTCTGGTTCCTCTGCCTTTGCTAAAACCACCTTGAACATCTGGAAGTTCATGGTTCACATATTGCTGAAGCCTGGCTTGGAGAATTTTGAGCATTACTTTACTAGTGTGTGAGATGAGTGCAATTGTGCGGTAGTTTGAGTATTATTTGGCATTGCCTTTCTTTGGGATTGGAGTGAAAACTGACCTTTTCCAGTCCTGTGGCCACTGCTGAGTTTTCCAAATTTGCTGGCATATTGAGTGCAGCAGTTTCACAGCATCATCTTTCAGGATTTGGAATAGTTCAACTGGAATTCCATCACCTCCACTAGCTTTGTTGGTAGACATACTTAGTATATAACACATTATACATAATTTGTTTAGTTAATAATTGATGGTAAATTTCAAAATTCTCTGGACTAAACAGAAATAACAAGCTTTGTCTCACACATACACATGTACATTTGAACAAGTGATGACAAAACTGGACAGCTACAAGAGGAAGAATGAAACTATACCATTTTCACACAGGATGTATATAATTAAACTCAGCGTTGATTAAAGATATGAAAATAAGACCTGAAACCATAAAATTCCTAGAAGCAAACATAGACAGTACATTCTTGACATTGGTCTTATCAATATGTTTTGGCTATGTCTCCTCTGGCAAGGGCAGCAAAAGCAAGAAGTAACAAATGAAAACACATCAAGCTAAATTTTTTACCTAGCAAAAATACCCATCAACAAACGGGAACATACTGACAACAAAAGACACTTGCAAAGTATATGTGCAATAAAGGGTTTATCCCCCAAGTATATAAAAGCACATATAATCCAATATCAATTAAAATCCAATTTAAAAATAGGCAGAGGATCTAAATAGGCACTTTTCAAGGAATACATACAGATGGCCAACAGGCACATGAAAACATGCTTAACGTTGCTAATCACCAGGGAATACAAACAAAACCACAATTAGATAACACCTCACACTTACCAAAAAAACAATAAACTGTAAGTTTTGCTGAGAATGTGAAGAGAAGGACACCCTTGTGCACTATTGGTGAGAATGAAAATTGGTGCAGCCACTATGGTAAACAGTTATGGAGGATCCTTGAAAAATTAAAAGCAGAACTACTATATGATCCAGGAATTTCACTTCTGGATATTTACCTGAAGAAAAGACAAATGCTAATTGAAAAAGATATATGCACCTCAATGTTCACTGTAACATTATTTATACTAGCCAAGATATAGAAGCAACCTAAGTGTCCATCAATAGATGAATGTATACAGAGAACAAACTTATGTTTGAGACAGGTGAAGGGTATTAAGAGGGCTGCTGCTGTTCCTGCTAAGTCACTTCAGTCGTGTCCGACTCTGTGCGACCCCATAGATGGCAGCCCACTAGGCTCCACCGTCCCTGGGATTCTCCAGGCAAGAACACTGGAGTGGGTTGCCATTTCCTTCTCCAATCCATGAAAGTGAAAAGTGAAAGTGAAATCACTCAGTCGTGTCCAACTCATAGCGACCCCATGGATTGCAGCCTACCAGGCTCCTCTGTCCATGGGAGTTTTCAGGCAAGAGTACTGGAGTGGGTTGTGTTAAGAGGGGAAAACTAACAATTATAAACCAAGTCCCAGGAATGCAATGTACAACACAAGGGAATATAGTCAATAATATAATAATAACTTTTTATGGTACACAATGTATGTTGAATAACTATGTTGTACACCTGAACCTAAGATTTAAGTCGACTGTTTTCAATACACAGCAACAACAGCTAAACATAATGATGCTTTGCAAATGTTAATATAAAATAATGGTAGGCAAATGAGAAAGCAAACTAGTTGGAGACAACTCATGGAAGTGTGTTATGTTTAGAGTACGTAAATACTGGGCAGCAGAGCTATGTTTAGAATACATAAATATTGAAATGTTAAAGGATGAGTAAGTGTTGGGACTCTAGAGACAAAGAATAATAAACGTTTAGGATACATTGCCCTAAAACCTAAGAAGGAATTAAAGTAGTTTCTGGAAAGGAAGAAGATGCCACTCTGCTTATGTTGAGTTTATCCTCTGAAACTCATCTGCCACTATCTATAACAGAGTGAAAAAAGACTTGATCAAGAAGATCAGTAGGGGAAATGTGCTGTTTCTCTTTTTCAATAGGTCAAAAGAGGGTGTCTGGTAAAGCTTTTTTTTTTTTTTTTTTTTTAATTGAACCACGTATTTTTTTTTTTTTTATTTTATTTTATTTTTAAACTTTATAATATTGTATTAGTTTTGCCAAATATCGAAATGAATCCGTGGTAAAGTTTTTAAAATAATTTAGTTGGTAGAAATAAAAGCCCTCATTCACCAAGATTGCCAAGACCTTGAAATTTGATGTGCCTAAAAGTCCATCTCGTCAAGGCTATGGTTTTTCCAGTGGTCATGTATGGATGTGAGAGTTGGACTGTGAAGAAAGCTGAGCACCGAAGAATTGATGCTTTTGAACTGTGGTGTTGGAGAAGACTCTTGAGAGTCCCCTGGACTCCAAGGAGATCCAACCAGTCCATTCTAAAGGAGATCAGTCCTGGGTGTTATTTGGAAGGAATGATGCTAAAGCTGAAACTCCAATTCTTTGGCCGCCTCATGTGAAGTGTTGACTCATTGGAAAAGACTCTGATGCTGGGAGGGATTGGGGGCAGGAGAAGGGGACGACAGAGGATGAGATGGCTGGATGGCATCACTGACTCGATGGACATGAGTTTGAGTGAACTCCGGGAGTTGGTGATGGACAGGGAGGCCTGGTGTGCTCCAATTATGGGGTTGCAAAGAGTCGGACATGACTGAGCGACTGAACTGAACTGAACTGAACAGTGGGGTATTTCTGTGTCTCAGCGCAAACACTGAGAAATATTAAGTGACTAATTTACTTTTCTTGTTTGATGCTTTCCTTTTCTAGTAATAAGATTTTGGTCCAAACAGCTTCTAATTACTAATTGTAATTAATTATTAGTTGCTTACTACTTTTTTATAATTATATTCATCTATGCATCAAAATCCTCTTCTAAAACTCTGCCAATGTTTTAACTCTTCTTGTTCTCTCACAGAAGCTGGGGTGGTCATGCTGTTAGTGAGTTCAGAATTAAATATATGAAAAGTATGATCTGTTCTCTTCAAGTCAGATCCTGCAAATATGATACATAATTAAATGATTAGCTAATATAAAATAATGAATATAATGCTACTCCTGAAAAATGATCTTTTTATTGCAAAGAGTACAATGGTAATTCATTCCATTGTATGGGATATTTCTTCCATTACATAAAGACAAATTTAGATGTGTAAAATTCATAATTTTTATTCCCAGGCTGCATCTTCTATTGTAATTCCAACTAAATTGTTGCTACATGATGATACCACTCATTATATTAATTATCTCCTGTATTTCCCAGTAAGTCTGTGTAAGTAATTCAAGGGAATCGTATGTCAAATCACATTAGTGAAGTAATACGTCAAACATCTCATAAAGCAAATCCACAAAACACGTGGATTAACTTTTTATTATCCTAACTCAAGAAATTTGATAGCATGTATTATAGATAATGGTGAATATTTATTATTGCTTATTTCATGGCAAGCAATTTCAAAAGTAATTTATATGTATTAATTCACTTAATTCACCTGTGTTGGTTAATTTAATGTGTCAATTTGACTGGACTAAGGGATTCTCAGATAGTTATAAAATCATTATTTTGCAGGAATAATCTATGAATCATGTATTACATGAATCTATCATGCATTGTATGATCTATTGCATGAACGCATCTATGAGGGTCTTTGAATCTGTGCGCTGAGTAAAAATCACTCTCACCAATGTGACTGTGCAACATCCAATCCAGTGAGTACCTGAATAGAACAGAAAGACGTAGGAAGAGTGTATTTGCTTTTTTCCCTTGAGTTGGGAAACACACCTCCCGCCCTTTGACATCAGTCCTGGTTCTGAGCCTTCAAACTCGTACTGAACTACATCACTGACTTTCCTATTTCTCAGTTTTCAGGTATCAAAGGATGGGACTTTTTGGTCTGCATTATCCTTTGAGCCAACTCTAATCATAGATCTCTTCTTTATCTATCTGTTTATCTATCCATCCATCCATCCACTTTATTTGTTCTATTTCTTTGGATAGCCTTAATATCTCTTCCAAAAAGCTCGTAATAAGTGTGCTTTTATTATATTTATATTGTTTTTAATAAAACCAGGAAAAAAACATCTGAATAAATTGCCTCATGTCACCTAGCTGTTAAGTGATAAAGCTAAGGATGCGGCATAGGTTTTGATAGATATAGGCATAATATTCTATAAATGAATCTTCTATATGAATCTATGTTTATAAATGAGATTAATACTTTATAAAAATTATCTTCTACACTTTAATGGTGAATTTCATATTCACTATATGCTTACTTGTAACAACTTTCAAAGGGATATAATAGAATATTACCAAAAAAAGTATAAGTTTCAAATTCCTATTTTATGTATTTGGAAAATCTATTATAATAAATGGTACTGTAAAATGCTTTACAGTTTGGATCAAGAATACTTGGATTTAAAGCAGAGCCCATACATTTATTAATTGCATGATTTGGCAAGTGTAATACCCATTTAAGCCAAGAAAGAGATAATAATACCTAACAGAAAATTTTTTAATGAAATTAAATATGATAACATCTCAAAAAATATATTAATTATTGGCTCAGAGTAAGTGTATAATAAAATTATAATCATTTAATTTTATTTCTATAGATAGCTGTATGTTTAAAAACACAAATGTCATCCATACAGGTAAAGATAGTTCTAAATTTAGCCAAGGAAATTTGAGTACTGAATTGAGTCTTCTAATGGTTTATGATGTCTGTACTTAATCAAAATGCAGTATCTTTTGCCATGTATATGAATGTATATTTTATGCTACATGCAAATGTGAAATGTAAAGATCCTATTGATCACTTTGTGAAAATAAAAATGACTAATGAATTGTATTATATCAATTTAGAAATTCAGCCACAAAATATAAATTCTTGCGTTACCATGGTAGCACATTACTCTAATTTAGCAGTATAAGCTTAGTTCCTGAAGAAAGGCAATTTAGCAGGATTTCTGTACTGATAATCAGTATATTCAATAAGGGATTTAAATTTTATTTTGAACTTTAATTTTTTGTGACTATTCCCTTATTTGAATTTCAGGAAGACCTTTAAAAGACTTTTGCTTTAATGTGTAAGTCCCATTATTTTGTTTACACAATTAGAAGAAAGAACATTTATATAGGATCTGATTATCTTTCTTGGAATTACTCGTGACTAAGATGTTTTCTGGAATCCAAAATGAAACTTAGTTTTGTTTTGTTTTTCATAACCCAACAAAAATGTTTTTCTCCATCAATTCAATTGAATCAACTGCAAGCAAAAATGGGACATATTAGACAGTTTCTCCCTCAAAGCATGCATCATTAGTATATTTCTATTTGTTAAAATTGTTCGGACAATTGTTAGGACAGTGAGGAACACTATGCACAACACAATGTCCACAAACTTTATATCTTAGATAAAATAGACCAATTCTTTGAAGGACTCATGCTACCAAAAGTCATGCAGGGAAAAATATATTATCTTAATAGGCCTGTATCTATTGAAGAAATTGATATAGTAATTAATTATTATGTCTAGATTGTTTTACAAATGAGTTAAAGAACATTTAAGAAAAAATAGCAATTCTTCACAGCCTCTTCTAGAAAGTAAAAGCAGAGGGAACACTTCCTAACATAAGACGAGGTAAGCAAGAATCCACAATATACCACAAATGTATGAAGCAATCTCACTGAAATGAGTAGGGTAAAAAGGTGCTGACCTAAGTTTAGAAATGAATCCATAAAATTAAAGAGAAAACAAATTATATATAAGCAATGCATTCTAGTTGATAAAGTTAAAAACTAGAGGGTATAGGTTAGCAATTCTGATACTACTATAAATACATACTAGAAATGAACAGTTAGGTAAATGGATATCAAACATTTGAAGTCTGGTTTATCACTACTAGAGTGGAAAATTATAGATAAGCAAGGAGAGGACCAAAATGATTCACTTGGTGATGGATTCATTAAACGTTTGAAAAGTCACTATGAGATCAAGTTTAGCTTAGCGTAAATACAGACTTAAATATAGAATATTGATAGGTATATGTGTACATAGGGCTTCCCAGGTGTTGCCAGTGATATAGAATCTACCTGCCCATGCAGAAGACATAAAAGATGTGGGTTTGATCCCTGGGTTGGAAAGATCCCCTGAAGTGGGAAATGGCAGCCCACTCCAGTATTCTTGCCTGGAAAATCGCAGGGACAGAGGAGCCTGGCCACGGAGTCACAAAGAGTCATACACGACTGAGCGTACACATATATGATATGCATAGACACGTGGGTTAGTATGGAAGCATTTATTTACTTGCTCTGCCAGCTGACAACCAAAAGCAATGACAATAGGCAAGAAGTACACCTAGCACCTATACCCTGCTTTCTAACATTCTCCACTTTAAAAAAACTATGTTCCTCAGAGAAATGTTTGATTCTACGAAATACACATGAGCTTGGAGAACTCATAATATCAGAAAGTAAGATGGCACCCAAAACAACACCCACAATGACTGTTTTATGCCCAAGACACAAGAGACAACTGAGAAACCTCCAAGAGGTAAAAGCTATTCTGTAATTTGAATGCAAAAATAAAGTAATTTATTATAATTTAACTATATAAGTATAACCCAAAACATAGATTAAGAACATATAAGTTCATACTTATATAAATAAATAACTTGAATAAAAATGAGAGTAAATCCACAATCTAGATAAATTCTAAATAATTTATGTAGATACTCTGTCTTCAGGGAGGCAGAACATAATTCCCTACTCCTCACCTGTGGGCTGAGCATAGTAAATTTCTTCCAAGAAGTACAGCATGAAAAGAGGTAAAGAAGAGTTCCTTTACAATAAAGGTTTACAAACACTATGTCACCCAAATGCTCAATGTCATCATCAACTGTTAGAAGCCATGTTGATACTATGTGCCTTTAATATCATATGATAAAATGGCTCTTTACCTCTGTGTTCTTTCCCCCAAAAGCTCTAACCTTGGATTCACAGTAAGAAAAATATCAACTAAATATCTCAATAGCTGGACATTCTGTAAAGTACCTGGTTAGTGCTCCTCAAAGTTGTCAAGGTCATCAGAAACAAGGAACATCTGGGAAACTTTCACAGCCAAGAGTACCTGAAAGAGAAATGATAAATTTGAATGATGAGATGATTAATGATGAAAAATAAACAATGTGGTATTCTGGATGGGATCCTGGAAGCAAAAATTACATTAAATAAAACCTAAGGAATCTGAATAAAGTATATTTAGCTTATAATAATGTATTTATAGTCATCCATTATTTGTAGCAAATATATCTTACAAATGTAATAATGTTAACAGCTAAAATCATGTGGGGTTTACATGAGAACTTTGTACATCTTCACATTTTTAAAATTAAAACTCTTCTAAAAAGTAAAGTTTATTTAAAATAAAACAAAAATATTCTACATAATTATTTAGATAGCAGAAAAGTGTTCATTAAATGGATTTCTCAAAACTTAAACACTCAGCTGGTATTAAACATTTCACATTGATGTCAAATTTTTACAATTCATGCATTCATGCAACAAACAAGTATTAAAAGCTTTGTCAGATGCTATAGTAAGATTTGAGATTCAACAAAGAAATAAAATAGAAATAAGCCCTGTAATGCTATGCTAATATATAGCGAGGGAGAGAAGCAAAAGATAAGTAAAATAAAACTGAAGTAAAGACAATAAATTAAAAATAAAAGCAGGTATAGAGGTAGAGTACAGAAGATGGCAGAGGAGTAGGTGGATGTGGAGTACATCTCTCTCCAGGGATCCATCAGGAATACACCTTCAGATCTAGAAGTGCATGCAGAATACCAGCTGAGAGCCATCAGGAGTATCTGACCAGTGGAAAAGAATATATAGAACCATGCAAAACTCGGTAGGACAAAGGAACTAGGGTGGAAAACAAGAGTGTTAGATGGACTGGCCTGCCCTCAGCAGGTGGGGAAACTTAAGCAGGGGTCCAGTCCCTCAGTTCAGGGCAAGAGCTGCTGTTGACTGCAGAGAGCCGGATCAAGGGGATGTGAGGGAGGAGACAGTAATGGGAGATGTCTGTGGAGGAAAGCCAGGCAGCCTTCGAAGCAAGGTGATAGTGCTGAATCACGTGTAGGGGGTGGAACCATCACCATAGCTTCTTTCTTCCCACATGCCAGCATCTGCAGCTGAAACAACAGAGAGGCTGGCCCATCAAATGTCTGATGCACTGCACTACAGAGTAGGACCCCACCCAGGGTGCTCCTTTAAGTAACTAATGTTGCAGTCTACAGAATATGACTCCAGCCAGGGTCATCCCTCTAAGTGCCTGAGGCGCCGAGCAACAGAGAAGGACCCCAGGCAACGGATCTCTCTAAGTGCCTGAATGGGAGGAGCTATGGAGAAAGACTGGCCAAAGAGGCCTTCTGATTGCCAGCTACAAGAGGCTTAAAAAAAAGACTCTGATAGGGCCATAACTCCTGCTGTGGAAGCAGTCCATGTCCCTGCACACTTGGCACAGCCAGGTGCCAAGCAGCTACACCACCTTCATGCTCAACACTCACTGGGGCAGAGCTGCCACAGGCAAAAAAAGTCTTGCATCTATGCATACGGAGTGGCTTCTGTTGTGTCTAACTCTTTCCAACCCTGTAGATTGTGGCCTGGCAGGCTTTTCTGTCAGGGAGGGGAGTTCTCCAGGCAAGAACACTGGAGCATATTGGTCAATACTGGTTTCCATACACTTCTAGAGCACTATATTTCCTGCTGCCCTAGCCACCAACTCCCCTAAATACCTGCCAGAACCCCTGCAACCCAAGCAGCTGCACCACCTCCACACCTGGCCCTCACAGGGGCAAACCCAAGTCCTCCAGGGCAACCTCAGGAGCAAACCCTAGTGGACAACCCACATGCAGAGGTGGAAATAAAGCCACAATTGAAACCCAGGGGCAGTGTGGCTAAGGAAGACCCAAAATCTTCCCACCAGCTGTACAAGCTGCAGATTAAATCCACACGATCAACTAGGCAGACACTGTCTATGAAATATATAAAAGGTCACTGAGAGCTCCCACAAAAGAAAACACACTAGTTCTGATAGCTGTGGACATTGGAGGCAAGAAACACAGGATTAGGACCAGATTAGAATCTGAGCTGCCCCCACAGCAGATCCAGAGCTCAGCACAGTGTTGGAGGGCATCCTAGGGAGGTGAGGTAGACTGTGACTCCCAGCGAGGGAAAGGACTCAGACAGCAGTGACTCAAGAAAAACATTTATTATTCTTGTGTTTTGACTTCTTCTGTAGATTCTTTGGATTCCCCCCTGCCCCACTTTTTTTCCCTTCTCTGTTGTAGTTGTTGATTTTATTGGCACTATAAAATTCAATTAAGAGTTTGAGCTTTTTTTTTTTTTTCCTTTCTCAGTCACATTTGTCATTGTTGTTATAAAACCTCTGCCTCTACTTTGGACTTTTGCAGTTCTGTGGAATTTTCTTTTTTTTTTTCTTTTCTCTTTTTTTAATTTTAATTTTTAAACCTATTATTATTTTTCTATATTTATTCTTTTGTTTGCTTTTCCTACTGTCCTTTTCCCCTTGCAGTTAAAAAGACATGTATACACTGAAAGAGAAAGGATGGAAAAGGTATTCCATGCAAATGGGAAGCAAAAGAAAGCTGGAGTAGCAATCCTCACATGAGACAAAATAGACCTTGAAAGAAAGAAGATTACAAGACATAAGGAAGGACACTATATAATGATCAAGGGATCAATCCAAAGGAAGACATAAGAGTTGTAAACATTTATGCACCCAACATAGGAGCAACACAATACATAAGACAAACACTAACAGACATAAAAGGAGAAACTGACAGTAACACAATAATACACTCACACCTATGGACAGATCTTCAAAACAAAAAATTAATAAGGAAACAAATCTTAAATGAATGATACATTAGATGAGATGGATCTCACTGATATCTTCAGGACATTCCATCCAAATCCAGAGTACACCTTCTTCTCAAGTGCACATGGAATATTCTCTTGGATAGACCACATCTTGGGTTGCAAATCAAACCTCAGTAAATTTCAGAAAACTGAAATTGTATCAGGCATCTTCTCTGACCACAATGCTATGGGACTAGATATCAATTACAAGAAAAAAAAAAACTGTAAGAAGCACAAACACATGGAGATTAAACAACATGTTTCTAAATAACCAACAGATTACTGAAGAAATCAAAAGGGAAATCAAAAAATTTCTAGAAACAAATAACAATGAAAACACAACAACTCAAAACCTGTGGGATGCAGCAAAAGCAGTTCTAAGAGGGAAGTTAATAGCAATACAATCCTACATCAATAGACAAGAAAAACATTGAATAGACAACCTAACTGTACACCTAAAACAACTGGAAAAGGAAGGACAAAATCCCCCACAAAATTAGTAGAAGGAAAGAAATCATAAAGATCCAAGCAGAAATAAATGAAAAAGAAATGAAAGAAACAATTGTAAAGATTAATAAAACTAAAAGCTGATTCTTTGAGAAGATAAACAAAATTGACAAACCTTTACCCAGACTCATCAAGAAAAAAGGAGAGAAGAATCAAATCAACAAAATTAGAAATGAAAAAGGGGAGGTTACAACAGACAATGCAGAAATACAATGATTATAAAACACTATTATGAACAAATATATGGCAATAAAATAGATAACCTGGAAGAAACGGACAGATCCTTAGAAAAGTTCAATCTTCCAAGGCTGAACCAGGAAGAAATAGAAATTATGAACAACCCAAGTGTAAGAACTGAAATTGAAGCTGTGATCAAAAATCTCCCCAAAAGCAAAAGCTCAGGACCAGATGGCTTCACAGAATTCTATCAGTCATTTAGAGAAGAGCTAATGCCTATCCTTCTAAAACTCTTTCAAAAAATTGCAGAGGAAGGAACACGTCCAAACTCATTCTATGAGGCCATCATCACCCTGATACCAAAACCAGACAAATACAACACACAAAAAGAAAACTACAGGCCAATATCACTGATGAACATAGATGGAAAAATCCTTAGCAAAATCTTAGAAAACAGAATTCAGCAACACATCAAAAAGCTCATACACCATAATCAAGTTGGGTTTATTTCAGGGATGCAAGGATTCTGCAATATATGCAAATCAATCAGTGTGATGCACCATATTAACAAATTGAAAGATAAAAACCATATGCTAATCTCAATAGATGCAGAAAAAGCCTTTGACAAAATTGAGCACCCATTTATGATTAAAACTCTTCAAAAAAATTGACATAGAAGGAATCTACCTCAACAAAGTAAAAGCTATATATTTTAAGCCTATGGCAAACATTATTCTCAAGGGTGAAAAACTGAAAGCCTTCCTCCTAAGATCAGCAACAAGACAAAGGTGGCCACTTTCGGCACTATTATTCAACATAGCTCTGGAAGTTCTGCTGCTGCTGCTGCTGCTAAGTTGCTTCAGTCGTGTCCGACTCTGTGCCACCACATAGACGGCAGCCTACCAGGCTCCTCTGTCACTGGGATTCTCTAAGTAAGAATACTGGAGTGGGTTGCCATTTCCTTCTGCAATGCATGAAAGTGAAAAGTGAAAGTGAAGTCGCTCAGTCGTGTCCGACTCTTAGCGACCTCATGGACTGCAGCCTACCAGGCTCCTCCGTCCATGGGATTTTCCAGGCAAGAGTACTGGAGTGGGCTGTCATTGCCTTCTCCTCTGGAAGTTCTAGCTAGAGCAATCAGAGAAGAAAAAAATAAATAAAAGGAATCCAGATCGGAAAAGAAGAAGCAAAGCTCTGTTTGTAGATGACATGATACTGTACATAGAAAACCCTAAAGACAGAACATTACTGGAACTAATCAGTGAAATTAGCAAAGTTACAGGATACAAAATCAATACACAGAAATCATTTGCATTTCTACATACTAACAATGAAAAGTCAGAAAGAGAAATTAAGAAATCAATCCCATTCACCATTGCAACAAAAAGAATTAAATATCTAGGAATAAACTTACCTAAGGAGACAAAAGAACAGTACACAGGAAACTATGAGACACTGATGAAAGAAATCAAAGATGACAAAAACAGATGGAGAGATATTCCATATTCCTGGGTAGGAAGAATCAATATTGTGAAAATTAATATACTACCAAATGCAATCTACAGATTCAATGTGATGCCTATCAAATTACCAATGGCATTTTTCACAGAACTAGAACATGTTCAGGAGCATGTTGTTTACTCTTAATATTTTGTAAATTTTCTATTTTGCTTCTTGTAATTAGTTTCTACTTTCAAACTACTGTGATCAGAAGGATGCTTGACATGATTTAAATATTCTTAAATTTAAGATTTGTTTTGTGTCCTAACATATAAATTATCTTGGAGAATATTCCATATGCACTTGAGAAAAATATGTATTCTGCTACTGTTGGATGGAACATTCAATGTTAAGTTTATCTAGTGTGTGTGTCGGTCTTGTTTAAAAAAAAAATGGGCAAAGGTATGAACTGACATCTTTCCAAAGAAGATATACAGATGGACAAGTACATGAAAAAGTATTCAACATCAGTAATCATCAAGGAACTACAAATCAAAAACACAATGAGATATTATCTCATACCTATTAGAGTGGATATCATCAAAAAGGTAAGAAATAGTAATATTGGTGGGAAAAGGGAATACTGTTTCATTGTTTGTGGAAATGTAAATTTGTTCTGCCACTCTGGAGAACAGTATGGAGGTTTCTCAAAAAATTTAAAACAAAACTCACTATTATCCAGGAACCCTGCTTCTGAGTATAGTTCAAAAAAAAAAAAAATCAGATATTGAAGAGATATCATTCTATCATGTTTATTGCTGCATTATTCTCAACACCCAAGATATGGAAAATAACCTAAGTGTGAGAGTAAATGTATAAGTTTATGAAGAAAATGTTGTGTGTGTATATGTGCGTATATTTCATTATTTAGCAATGAAAAAAAAACATCCTATCGTTGAATAAAACTTGAGGTCATTATGCTAAGTAAAATATGTCAGAAATATGTGTGATATCACTTATATGTTGTTGTTCAGTCATTAAGCCATGTCCAGCTCTTTGCAACCCCATGGACTGCAGCATTCCAGGCTCCTCTGTCCTCCACTATCTCCCAGAGTTTGCTCAAATTCATGTCTATTGAGTTGGTGATGCTATTTAATCATTTCTTCCTTTGCCACCCCCTTCTCCTTTTGCCTTCAATCTTTCCCAGCATCAGGGTCTTTTCCAATGAGTCAGCTCTTTGCATAAGGTGGCCAAAGTATTGGGCTTCAGTATCAGTCCTTCCAATGAATATTCAGGGTTGATTTCATTTTGGATTGACTGGTTGGATCTCCTTGCAGTCCAAGGGACTCTCTATAGTCTGCTCCAGCCCACAACTAAAAAGCGTCAATTCTTCATTGCTCAGTCTTCTTTATGGTCCAGGTTTCACACCTCTGTATGACTACTGGAAACACCATAACTCTGACTATACAGACCTTTGTCAGGAAAGTGATGTCTCTGCTTTTTAAAGGAGTAAGCTTCTTTTAATTTTGTGGCTGCAGTCATATTCCATGGTGATTTTGGAGTCCAAGAAAATAAAATCTGTCATTGCTTCCACTTTTTCCCCATCTATTTGCCATGAAGTCATGGGACCAGATGCCACACTCTTAGTTTATTTTTTATTTTTTAGTGTTGACTCTCTAAGCTAGCTTTTTCACTCTCCTCTTTGACTCACAATATCTAAAAAAAGTCAAGTTCATGCAAATAGTCTAGAATGGAGGTTACCGGGAGTTAGAGGGTGGGGAAAAGATAGAGAAGTTGGTCTAAGAGTACAAACATTCAGCTAAAAGATAAATAAGATCTGGGCATCTAATGAACCGCATAATGAATACACTAAAGCTGCTACAGAGTAGATCTTAAATATTCTCACACACAAAAAAAGAAAATGGTAATTATGAATTTTGATGCAGGTATTAATAAATGCTATGGTAGTAGTCATTTTGCCCTCTATGTCCATCAAATCAACATATTGTGCACCTTAAACAATGAACAATGTTATATGTAAATTATCTCAAAAGGCTGGAGAAAAACATCCATAACCTAAGAAATTAAAGAGAAAAAATCTTCTTTTTTTGCATAAAGGTAATTATCCATGCACAACTCTTAAGCATTTTAAAACATTTGAGTAACTATCTTTAAATACAGAAATAAGAAGTCCCACTAATGAGATTGTTTAATCTATTTCCCCCGAATTAGTGCATGCATTTGAATTAGGCAATTACATAAAACAAAAAGCCTAAGAAAAAACTGAATGAATATACTAAATGTTTAATTTTTATATAAAGGAAGTCTAGAAATAGGTAATACAAGGCTTCTTTAGCCTCTCCATGGTTATCAGAGACTCAGGCTCTTTCTATTTCTTTGCACTAGCATCCTATCATTTACTGGTTTTACTACTCTGATGTAAGAAGGCTACTCTCACACTATATATGTAATTCAGTTTACAGGAAGAAACCAGAAAGAAAGGAAGGGCAAAGAGAATCACCTTCTAGGAAATTCTGCCAGTATATTTTCTTTAACAGGCTTACCCGAAATCTCTTCGCCACTATGACCTTCACACATCATTTGCTAGAACTACATCACATGATCAAACCCAGAGGCAAGCTACCATAGAACATAGTACTTACAGTTAACAATATAGTATTGTGCACTTTAAAGAGGACGATATCACATTAAGTGTTCTTACCACATATACACACAAACTGGAGAAAGTTCTTGAAAGTGATGGATATATTTAGTAACTGTGGTGATAATATCACCAGTGTATGCTTACGTCCAAAATCAGCAAGATGTACACCTTTAATGCATGCAATTTTTGGTATTTCAACTATACATCATGAAAGTAAAATTAAAAAAAAAAATTCCTAAATTCATTCCTGGATTCATTGTTATTAATAAAAATGAAGAAAACTTTTTTTTTTCCCCTAAGGAGGAAGAAAAGTGTATCTTCAGTAGACATTTATCAGTATATACAGTAACAATTAAAATACAGTTGATCCTTGAACAGTGGAAGGGATAGTGATGCCAGCACTCCAAGCAGTCAAAAATTCAATTTATAATTGTCCCTCCATATTCAAGATTCCACCATATACATGCTTCCTCCTTATCTGAGGTTCTGTATCCTCAGATTCAGCCAAACAGGGATCATGTAGTACTGTAGTATTTATTACTGAAAAAAAAGTCTGTGTGTAAGTGGACTTGCACAGGGAAACCCATGTTGTTGAAGGGTCAACTGCATATTTTAAAATATTTTAAATGACATATAACTGTTATGGTCTTATTTTATTTCCTAATTAGTTCAAAGTTTAATACTTAGTTGTATGTTTAATAGTCATTTGTATTATACATGTCAGTATTTACAAGTATAATTTAAGAAAGTTATAAGTTGAGAGACAAACCAAGGGCAAGAAAACAAAACAGGGCTTCCCTGGCGGTTCAGTGGTAAGGAATCTGCCTGTCAATAGAGACGACACAGGTTCTGTCCCTGCTCTGAGAAGATCCCACGTGCTGCAAAACAACTAAGCCCACCCACTACAACTGTTGAGCCTGTGCTCTAGAGCCCAGGAACCACAGCTCCGCAACTACTGAAGCCTGCATTCCCAAGAGCCCGAGGTCTGCAATAAGAGAAGGCACCACAATGAGAAGCCTGCACATTACAACTAGAAAGTAGTTATCCAAGTGTTTCTGACTCTCCGAGTCCTCTGGGTTTTTTTTTTTTTTTCCCAAACAAAACTGATGATAAATTTCCTATGAATGAAATAAATCAGCAATATATGAAAATGTTGCTTGATTTTTACAGTTAGTAGCCCTCCCTCGCCACAGCTAGAGGAAAGCCCATGCAGCAATGAAGATCCAGCACAACCAAAAATAAATGACTTTTAAAAAAGAAAAGCAAAAACAACTTCCATTCAATTTATAAGGGTTAGAAAAGTGCCAGTTATAAATTCACAGTAGCTGTTCATTTGGGGGCATATTTTATGAAGAACAAAAGTATGACATGACCCACTGTTATGTGGAAACTGTAAATTCCCTGCTACTGTCAGTCATGTGGTGTGAACTACTGTATCTCCAGAATGACCATGTTCTAAAGCAGTTATATTAGCAGAGACAGAAAATGACTAGCACATTTGCATAAAGTAATTTTTAAATAGTTATTTTAGAAAATGATGGGACTCTCAGAGTTTGTAGTAAGGTAAATCATGACAGAGGAAAGGAGAACAAGATGTGGGAAACTGCTCAAAAGTCATACATATTAGGGTTTTTCTCAGTTATACCAGGCTAAATTTCATCCAAGATTTATGTGCTTAAGAAGCGTGGGATTCTGAAGATTAGTTTTCAAACTTTATTAAAATCATCCTTGAATATATCATAAATTCTTTTCAATTTAACTTTTGATATGTTGACTTAAAAACATTCAAAACATGCATGCATTGGTGGAATAAAGCATCACAAAAAATTGTCACTTAGTTTTTTCTGTAGTAACTAGGGAATGTACAGATAATGACCCTGAGTATGTCCTCTTACTCAGTATCATCAAAATACAATTTTGATTAACTGCACAAGGAATGTGCAGATATCAAGACATAAACAGTATTTTGACAGGTTTGGCTTTCCTAATAAAACGAATGCCTTTGAAATCTATTAATACTTTCTCTCCTTCTTCATGGTCTTAGTCCCAATCATTTCCTGGAACTATAAATTTATTCCTTTCTCCTACCCCTTAGTCATAATAGGTAAGGTAGAAAAATTAAAGAAGGGGGGGTCAAACACTTGTGAGGGTTTTTTTTTTTTACTAATTAATTTATTAATAAATTATGAAAATATTTTGAGCACTGGTCTATATCCATAAAGGTAGGGGAATATTAGAGATAAAATTCAAACAGGTATAAACCAGGACACCATAACCAAGAAATAATGAAAATCAAATGCTGTTACAAGATCCTATCTAGTGAAGAATCAGAAGTTTGGTCCAGAATCAAGACTGCCAAACTAAGGCAACAAAACAAACAAAAAATCCAGCAACATTGGAAATGAGTACACACACAAAAAGCTTAGTCCCAAGAGAAATAGATCTAAAATCTAAGGTCAATTAAAGAGAGAAAGTGAGCCCATATAAACTGCAAAGTTATGAAATGACCAACGTGCAACAGTAAAAGATACCAGTAAATGAAAGGGAGTAGAGGAGATCCACTGAATATCCTATCACCTTACTATTTAATTGCTTTTATGATTTAAAGAAAAAGTACCATTGTTAAACTGTAAATGATTAATAAAAATAGAAAAGTGATACAGATTACTTTCAAAGGGCACCACATTGTAGCTCTGGTCAGTTGGTCAAATTGGAACAGTAATAGCAACCTGGAAAATTATCAATAGTCATGAGACATAATGTATAGCATTGAGTGGGGATCAGAGGCCTGATGTTTTCAATCTTCAGTTGAGGAGCACACACAAAAAAACACCTACTGCAATGAGACCTCCTCTATTAGGCAGCAACCTGCATTTTACCCTAGGTCTGATAAGATTCTGGTGATTTTACTTAGGAGGCAGGCTTTTGTTAAGGAGAACCCTCTGAAATATTTTGAATGGTCACTTTTCCTTTCCCCTGTCGGGAACATGAGGGATTATAATTCAGTCTTCATTTTCAGAACCTAGTGGCAACCTTGACTTAATTTACAAATGTGGGAGGGGCTCTTATGAGTGACAAAAGGAAGGAGAAGTCACTCAGTCATCTCTGACTCTTTGCGACCCCATGGACTGTAGCCCACCAGGCGACTTCATCCATGGAATATTTCAGGCAAGGGTACTGGAGTAGGTTGCCATTTCCTGCTCTAGGGGATCTTCCCCACCCATGGATCAAAACCAGGTCTCGCGCACTGCAGCAGAATCTTTACCATCTGAGCCATCAGGCAAGCCCTATAAATGACAAAATGAGCATTTAAAATGAGAACTTTTAACAGCAAATGGTAAAAAAGGTTTCGTGAAAATGTATAGTTTTACCTTTTCCTATTTTCCCCCCTTTTCAAACAGCTTTCTTTATGACCATGTTACAGAAATTAAATATGGATAGTGAATAATCCTGTAGCTCTTTTACTTCTTTTTTAATTTCTTTCTCCAGCTTTCCTTAAACTCTTTGGTCTTTTTTTCCCTGAATAGAATGCTTAGCTCTCTTCTCATACCTTTTATTAAAAAGCTTTTAATGCTGCGAATCTACTACATGAAGCAACTTTGAATGTATCTCACACATTTTTGTTCAGTAACTTTCTCATTTTTGTGCATGCAAAGTCGCTTCGGTCATGTCCAGCTCTTTGCAACCCCATGGACTCTCGTCTGCCAGGCTCCTCTGTCCATGGGATTCTCCAGGCAAGAATCATGGAGTGGGCTGCCATGACCTTCTCCAGGGGCTCTACCCGACTCAGGGATCTAAGCCACATCTCTAACATCCCCTGCATTGGCAGGAGGGTTCTTTATCACTACTGCCACCTGGGAAGCCCTTCTCATTTTTAGTGTTTTCTAATAACTCAGTTAATCATGCAGCTACTTCCAAATATTCAAGTAATTTAGGATGTTTTTCTGTAATATCCCAACACTGATTTTTTTGTATTTTATTTTTAAGATGATGAAGTAGTAAAATTATTACTTGAGAAATGCACTGAAAAACTTCATTATAACATTATAATCAATGATTGTAAGTGGTATATGATGCTTGAGGAGATACATTTCCTGTTCTTAAGGTGTAACGTTATATGAATATATAGATAAACAAACATTAAATAATTCAAGTATTTTATGTCTTTCAGTTCAGTTCAGTCGCTCAGTGGTGTCCGACTTTGCGACCCCAAGAACTGCAGCATGCCAGGCCTCTCTGTCCATCATCAGCTCCCGGAGGTAACCTAAACTCATGTCCATTGAGTCACTGATGCCATCTAACCATCTCATCCTTGTTTTCCCCTTCTCCTCCTGCTTTCAATCTTTCCCAACATCAGGGTATTTTCAAATGAGTCAACTCTTCGCATCAGGTGAACAAAATATTGGAGTTTCAGCTTCAAAATCAGTCCTTCCAATGAACACCCAGGACTGGTCTCTTTTAGGATGGATCGGTTGGATCTCCTTGCAGTCCAAGGGACTCTCAAGAGTCTTCTCCAACACCACAGTTCAAAAGCATTAATTCTTCGGCACTCAGCTTTCTTTATAGTCCAACTCTAACATCCATACATCACTACTGGAAAAACCATAGCCTTGACTAGACGGACCTTTGTTGACAAAGTAATGTCTCTGCTTTTCAATAGGCTATCTAGGTTGGTCATAACTTTCCTTCCAAGGAGTAAGCGTCTTTTAATTTCATGGCTGCAGTCACCATCTGCAGTAATTTTGGAGCCCAAAAAAATAAAGTCTGACACTGTTTCCACTGTTTCCCCATCTATTTGCCATTTATGTTTTTAGTTATTTATTTTTGTTTCCATAGCCTACCAGAGAATTACATGAATGCATGAACTTTTAATACCAGTCATGTATCTACCTATATTTCTAATGACTCTTGTTTTTCACAAAATGATGCTATTTTCCTCTGCTTAGCATTTCATGACTCACATGGCTTTATAATGATTCTACCTTGTATTAATATGCAAGTAACCATTTTGTCAACAAAAACAAGACCAGGAGCTGACTGTGGCTCAGACCATGAACTCCTTATTACCAAATTCAGACTTAAATTGAAGAAAGTAGGGAAAACCACTAGACCATTCAGGTATGACCTAAATCAAATCCCTTATGATTATACAGTGGAAGTGAGAAATAGATTTAAGGGCCTAGGTCTGATAGATAGAGTACCTGATGAACTATGGAATGAGGTTCGTGACATTGTACAGGAGACAGGGATCAAGACCATCCCCATGGAAAAGAAATGCAAAAAAGCAAAATGGCTGTCTGAGGAGGCCTTACAAATAGCTGTGAAAAGAAGAGAAGTAAAAAGCAAAGGAGCAAAGGAAAGATATAAGCATCTGAATGCAGAGTTCCAAAGAATAGCAAGAAGAGATAAGAAAGCCTTCTTCAGCAATCAAGGCAAAGAAATAGAGGGAAAAAACAGAATGGGAAAGACTAGGGATCTCTTCTTGAAGATTAGAGATACCAAGAGAGATTTCATGCAAAGATGGGCTCGATAAAGGACATAAATGGTATGGACCTAACAGAAGCAGAAGACATTAAGAAGAGGTGGCAATAATACACAGAAGAACTGTACAAAAAAGATCTTCACGACCCAGATAATCACGATGGTGTGATCACTGACCTAGAGCCAGACATCCTGGAATGTGAAGTCAAGTGGGCCTTAAAAAGAATCACTACGAACAAAGCTAGTGGAAGTGATGGAATTCCAGTTGAGCTATTCCAAATCCTGAAAGATGATGCTGTGAAAGTGCTGCACTCAATATGCCAGGAAATTTGGAAAACTCAGCAGTGGCCACAGGACTGGAAAAGGTCAGTTTTCATTCCAATCCCAAAGAAAGGCAATGCCAAAGAATGCTCAAACTGCCGCACAATTGCATTCATCTCACACGCTAGTAAAGTAATGCTCAAAATTATCCAAGCCAGGCTTCAGCATTATGTGAACTGTGAACTTCCAGATGTTCAAGCTGGTTTTAGAAAAGGCAGAGGAACCAGAGATCAAATTGCCAACATCCACTGGATCATGGAAAAAGCAAGAGAGTTCCAGAAAAACATCTATTTTTGCTTTATTGTGAATGTCAAAGCCTTTGACTGTGTGGATCACAATAAACTGTGGAAAGTTCTGAAAGAGATGGAAATACCAGACCACCTGACCTGCCTCTTGAGAAATCTGTATGCAGGTCAAGAAGCAACAGTTAGAACTGGACATGGCACAACAGACCGGTTCCAAATAGGAAAAGGAGTACATCGAGGCTGTATATTGTCACCCTGCTTATTTAACTTATATGCAGAGTACATAATGAGAAATGCTGGACTGGAAAAAACACAAGCTGGAATCAAGATTTCTGGGAGAAATACCAATAACCTCAGATATGCAGATGACACCACCCTTATGGCAGAAAGTGAAGAGGAACTCAAAAGCCTCTTGATGAAAATGAAAGAGGAGAGTGAAAAAGTTGGCTTAAAGCTCAACATTCAGAAAACGAAGATCATGGCATCCGGTCCCACCACTTCATGGGAAATAGATGGGGAAACGGTGTCAGACTTTATTTTTCTGGGCTCCAAAATCACTACATGATGACTGCAGCCATGAAATTAAAAGACGCTTGTTCCTTGGAAGGAAAGTTATGACCAACCTAGATAGCATATTCAAGAGCAGAGACATTACTTTGCCAACAAAGGTCCATCTAATCAAGGCTATGGTTTTTCCTGTGGTCATGTATGGATGTGAGAGTTGGACTGTGAAGAAGGCTGAGCGCCAAAGAATTGATGCTTTTGAACTGTGGTGTTGGAGAAGACTCTCGAGAGTCCCTTGGACTGCAAGGAGATCCAACCAGTCCATTCCGAAGGAGATCAGCCCTGGGATTTCTTTGGAGGGAATGATGCTAAAGCTGAAACTCCAATACTTTGGCCACCCCGTGTGAAGAGTTGACTCATTGGAAAAGACTGTGATGCTGGGAAGGATTGGGGGAAGGAGGAGAAGGGGACGACAGAGGATGAGATGGCTGGATGGCACCACTGACTCGATGGACGTGGGTCTGGGTGAACTCCGGGAGTTGGTGATGGACAAGGAGGCCTGGCGTGCTGCAAATCATGGGGTCACAAAGAGTCGGACACGACTGAGCAACTGAACTGAACTGAATATTCTCAAGGTTCATCCATGTTGTATATGGCATACTTTTCTATTTTAAATGCTGAATAATATTCCATCATATGTATATACCACATTCTTTATTTGCTTATCTTTAATAGACATTTGTGTTGTTCCTCTATTGTGATTATTGTAAATAATGCTGCAATAAATGTAAGAATGTAGGTATATCCTGAATACTTTATCTCATTTCTTTTGAATATATATTTAGAAGTAAAATTACTGCATAATATTTTACTATTTTTTGAGGAATCTCAACAGTATTTTTCAAAATGTTTGCACCATTTTGCATTCCCACCAACAGTGTAAAAGGGTTCAAATTGGTCCACTTAATCACCAACGCTTGTTATTATTTAAAATGTAATAGCCACCCTAACAGGTATGAAATTTTGATTTGCATCTTCCTGATGATTAGCAATTTTGAATATTTTTTCATATGCCCAGTGACCATTTGTATATCTTCTCTAGAAAATTTCTATTTGGGACCTTTTCTCATTTTTAAGTCAGATTATTAGTTCACTTGCTATTAAGTTGTAGAAGTCCTGCAATATATATACGAAGAGTCCTAAAATGTATTTTAGATATTAATTCCTTACAAGATACATGGTTTGCAAATACTTCTTCCATTCCTTAGATGGTCTTTTATTCTTAATTTTTTTTTTTCTCTTACTATGTAGAAGCTTTTAGTTTGATGTGATCCCATTTGACTATTTTGGCTTTTCATGTTTATGTTTTGGATGTCATATCCAAGAAATCATTGCCAAGACCAAGACTATGTTCTCCCCAATTTTTTCTTCAGGTAGGTATATAGCTTCAAGTCTTATGGGTTGTACCTTGAAAACCTGCAATCAGATTTCATAAGTAGAGTAGCTGTTGATAATAAAAAGGTCCAGTCAATGAATCAACTGATTAAAAAATTGGAAAAGCCATCAGGAAATGGTTTATGTATATAATGAGATGTCAGTAGAGGCCAATCAAAGAAGATCATTAGGTTTAACAATTCTAATGACACATATTCTAATACAATCTTGGTGTCATTTTATAAATAACTTTGGGGAGAAAAATTGGAATTCAATATTAAATTTAGGATTAAGTATTTAATAACCATATTATCATCAGGATGAAGTTTCTGTTGACAGCAGAGTGTTTCTAATTTGTGTCTTACATTTTTGTGCAGAAATTTCCCTATTTTTTCTTTTGGAAAAGAGAGCTGGTTGAATAAAAGACATATGTGTTCTTGGGAAATGCCATTATGTTATGTAATTTAAAAATCCGAGTCTATTTTCTATTTTTCACTTCTTAAGAGTTTTCAAGCCTAATAACCCCTTTCCTTTGGGCCCCTCATCTTAGCAAACTGATAGAAAAGCCTGAGAACTCCTTCCTTTGGCCCCAGGGTGCTTGTGCAGGAGAGCCATCAACTTAGTCCTATTCTCTAATTGCAGTCAACTCCCACTCAGTCTCCTTTCCTTGCAACCTCAACCCATTTCAAACATGCTAGAGAGTTAGCCTGTTCCTCCCAGGAAGCTTCATTATGTCAGTAACAGATCTTTATATGTCCTCTTGGTACCTAATTTGTATCATCAGTCTTGATATCCACACTAAATTTTGTGTGGTGTGACTATCATACTTCTTGGAAATGATCACACCATAAGGTGTAATATTAACCTAATCACAATCTGAAACTTAAAATGTTCATCACTCAGTTGTGTCCAACTCTTTGAGACCCCATGAACTGTTGCCCACCAGGCTCCTCTGTCCATGGGATTCTCCACTCAAGAATACTGGAGTGGGTAGCCATTTCTTTCTACAGAAGATCTTTCCAACCCAGGGATTAAACCCAGGTCTCTTGCATTGCAGGCAAATTCTTTACTATCTGAGCCATTAGGAATCACACCCTACAAAACCTAAAAAACTAATAAGATTTTATATATACATATACACACACAAACACACATGATAATATCAATTCCTGAAATATCATTATACGAATTTGATAGTCTGCTCAATCTTGGCACTTTGCCATTCCTCATGGAAAATTAGGCCTATGGAATTATAAATTCTCCCTTTTAAAAGGCCCTAAATGATGGCAGTTTGCTGAATAATGACTCCTAGAGATGTTTATGCTTCCCGAGTGGTACAGTGATAAAGAATCTACCTGCTAATGCAGGAGATGCAAGAGATATGGATTTGATCCCTGGGTTGGGAAGATCCCCTAGAGGAGGAAACGGCAACCCACTCCAGTATTCCTGCCTGGAAAATTTCATGGACAGAGGAGCCTGGAGGGCTACATGGAGCCGCAAAGAGCTGGACATGACTGAGCACATGCACACACTCACACACACAGATGTCTATATCCTAATCTCCAGAACTGTGAATATATTATCTTCCTAAATAAAGGGATGTTGCATGATCTTGAGAAGATTATCCTTCATTGTCTGGTCAGGACCAATGCAATCGCAAAGCTCCTTATAAGAGAGAGACAGGAAAATCAGAGTTTGAATACATAAGAATGAAAATAGATGCCAAGAAAAGATGCCACTATATTGCTGACTTTGAAGATGAAGAAGGGGCCATGAGCTAAGAAATATAGGAAATCTCTAGAATCTGGAAAAGACAAGGAAACACTGTCTCTACTTAGAGCCTGTAGGAAAAACACAGACTTGCAAATCTGTTTTTACTTCTGACTTCCAGAACTTTAAAAGAATAAATATGTGTTGCTTGAAGCCACTTAGTACATGGTAATTTGTTACAACTGCAGTAAGAAATTAATATTGTGGCAAAAGGAAGGAAATGAGCTGATTTTTTCCAGTGTTGCCTTTAGAAGAACATGTTGATTTACTGCTGAAAACTAGATTCTAAAATCTACCATGGTTTGTGTTGTTTCCAAAGTGTGGTTGAATTTTTCCTTCAGTTCTTTAAGCTAGCTCATACCCTTATAAAGGAACTGATTTTTAATCAGATCAACCATACTTGTATTGAATTTCCCACATTTAAATAAACATATAACTTACTTTCCTGGACAGTTTCTAAAAGCAAATGAGATAAAGCAAGCAATTTTCTCAATAAACGTTTTATACTAACAAAGATGCTACAATGTAACATAGAAAAGGAATAATACAAAACCAGCATTCCTGAGTTTCCCTTCTTACAGCCAATTTTTATTATTTCCTTCTTCATAAAGTTAGTCACTAATCAGTTTTCAAAAACTGCATTTATGATTTTGCCTGTTCTAATGTTACATAAACTGAATTACATAATATACATCTATTGTATAGTTTTGTCACTCGTCATTATGTTGGAAAATTCTTCCATGTGGATATATGCAAGTAAATTTCATTTTAACACTGTGTAAAATATTTTTTTATAAATAAGAAATAATTTATCTGTCCTTCCATCAATATACAGTGTAGCTTTTGCTAGCTTTGCCCTGTGTGAACAATGCTACTATCCAGTCTCTCATATGTATTTTGGCAAGTATATAGACGTATTTATGTTAGCTATACTCTTGGAAACAATTTTTTAGACCAAAGGATATTACTAAACTAACACTGGTAGATAATGACAAACAGCTTTTCCAGTTCAGTTCAGTTCACTGGTTCAGTCGTGTCCGACTCTTTGCAACCCAATGGACTGCAGCACGCCAGGCCTCCCTGTCCATCACCAACTCCCAGAGTTTACTCAAACTCATGTCCATTGAGTCGGTGAGGCCATCAACCATCTCATCTTCTATTATCCCCTTCTCCTCCCACATTCAGTCTTTCCCAGCATCAGGATCTTTTCAAATAAGTCAGTTCTTGCCATCAGATGGCCAAAGTATTGGAGTTTCAGCTTCAGCATCAGGCCTTCCAATGAACATTTGGGACTGATTTCCTTTAGGATGGACTAGTTGGATCTCCTTGCAGTCCAAGGGACTCTCAAGAGTCTTCTCCAACACCACAGTTCAAAAGCATCAATTCTTTGGCTCTCAGCTTTCTTTGTAGTCCAACTCTCACATCCATACATGACTACTAGAAAAACCATAGCTTTGACTAGACAGACTTTTGTTGGCAACGTAATGTCTCTGCTTTTCAATATGCTGTCTAGGTTGGTCATAACTTTCCTTCCAAGGAGTAAGCGTCTTTTAATTTCATGGCCGCAGTCACCATCTGCCGTGATTTTGGAGCCCCCAAAATCAAGTCTATTACTATTTCCATTGTCTCCCCATCTATTTGCTATGAAGTGATACGACCAGATGCCATCACTGAATGATTAGTTTCCTGAATGTTGAGTTTTAAGTCAACTTTTTCACTCCCCTCTCTTTCATCAACAGCCTCTTTAGTTCTTTAGAACTTCTTTAGTTTAGAACTAAAGAGAACTAAGGAACTAAACAGCTTTTCAAAGTGACTACATAAAATCTCATTTCTACTAGCAGTACATAAGAATTTTAATTTGTCCATATTTTCACTGATGTCTCTTAATTTTAAGCATTTTAATTTAGCCTATCTGATGGGTAAGCAGTGACATACAATTATGGTTTTAAATTTGCAATCCACTGATAAGTAACGAAACTGAGTAAAATTAAGCCTGTTCAAGTATTTTGCACATTTTCTCTCTTGATTCATCACTGATTTTTAGGATTTCTTTACGTATACTAGCTTCAAATTTTTCATTAGGTAAATGTTTGC
This sequence comes from Bos indicus, assembly GCF_029378745.1. NCBI lineage: Eukaryota > Metazoa > Chordata > Mammalia > Artiodactyla > Bovidae > Bos > Bos indicus. Next base: position 52,270,561 of record NC_091780.1, on the reverse strand, counting down.
CAAATACCTTCCCAAATCTGTGCTTTTCATTTTACAAGTGTTAACTCTATTTTTGATGAATAAAAATTATTAATTTAAACCCAATTTGACAGTCATTGCTTTATGGTTATACGTTGTGTTCCCCATTTAAGAAATCATTCCTTATTCTAAAGGAGATTTCTACTACTGTCTATACATTTTTTTACTTTGATTTTATATTTAAGTCTACACTCTATTTATGATTAATTTTTGGTGCGAGGTAAGGGCCATTAAAGAAACAATTAGCGCAGTAGGTCTGTGTTTCTCAGTCCTCACATCTTCTAACTGTCTAGAACCTTCATGGATCTTTCACCAACTCCTGAAAATGTGACCCTTAGAAGGTTCCTTATGTCAATGACTGATGATTCTTGACATCTGGAATGATAATTCATGTCATATCAACTTGTCAATATTGCTTTTCACAAACACCAAAGACTGATGATATGTTCTAGTTTAGTCTCAGTTCCCACAGTGGGTCACATAACAGGATATGCTCTTATGACCTGCCTTCCATAGATGTCCTGGACTCAGATTCAAGCATGCTTCTCTGGAAAGGGTGTCCCAGAGAGTCACAGGTTGAAGATAAATGAATTCTACTGAATACCAGAATTGGAAGAACATCAATACATGCATCTTATTCCTCAGAAATGTGCCCAATGCTTTTTTTCCTGTTTCTATTGTCCTTTGTCTGTTTACTATAATAAGCCTTAGCTTTTACATATATATATATATATATATATGTAGAATATATACATATATATGTGTATATATTACACATATACAGTGGAAGTGAGAAATAGATTTAAGGGCCTAGATATGATAGATAGAGTGCCTGATGAACTATGGAATGAGGTTCGTGACATTGTACAGGAGACAGGGATCAAAAACATTCCCATAGAAAAGAAATGCAAAAAAGCAAAATGGCTGTCTGGGGAGGCCTTACAAATAGCTGTGAAAAGAAGAGAAGCAAAAAGCAAAGGAGAAAAGGAAAGATATAAACATCTAAATGCAGAGTTCCAAAGAATAGCAAGAAGAGATAAGAAAGCCTTCTTCAGCAATCAGTGCAAAGAAATAGAGGAAAACAACAGATTGGGAAAGACTAGGGATCTCTTCAAGAAAATCAGAGATACCAAAGGAACATTTCATGCAAAGATGAGCTGGATAAAGGACAGAAATGGTATGGACCTAACAGAAGCAGAAGATATAAAGAAGAGATGGCAAGAATACACAGAAGAACTGTACAAAAAAGATCTTCACGACCCAGATAATCACGATGGTGTGATCACTGACCTAGAGCCAGACATCCTGGAATGTGAAGTCGAGTGGGCCTTAGAAAGCATCACTACGAACAAAGCTAGTGGAGGTGATGGAATTCCAGTTGAGCTATTCCAAATCCTGAAAGATGATGCTGTGAAAGTGCTGCACTCAATATGCCAGCAAATTTGGAAAACTCAGCAGTGGCCACAGGACTGGAAAAGGTCAGTTTTCATTCCAATCCCAAAGAAAGGCAATGCCAAAGAATGCTCAAACTACCGCACAATTGCACTCATCTCACATGCTAGTAAAGTAGGGCTCAAAATTCTCCAGGCCAGGCTTCAGCAATATGTGAACCGTGAACTTCCTGATGTTCAAGCTGGCTTTAGAAAAGGCAGAGGAACCAGAGATCAAATTGCCAACATCCGCTGGATCATCGAAAAAGCAAGAGAGTTCCATAAAAACACCTATTTCTGCTTTATTGACTATGTCAAAGCCTTTGACTGTGTGGATCACAATCAACTGTGGAAAATTCTGAAAGAGATGGGAATACCTGACCACCTGATCTGCCTCTTGAGAAATTTGTATGCAGGTCAAGAAGCAACAGTTAGAACTGGACACGGAACAACAGACTGGTTCCAAATAGGAAAAGGAATTCGTCAAGGCTGTATATTGTTACCCTGTTTATTTAACTTGTATGCAGAGTACATCATGAGAAATGCTGGACTGGAAGAAACACAAGCTGGAATCAAGATTGCCGGGAGAAATATCAATAACCTCAGATATGCAGATGACACCACCCTTATGGCAGAAAGTGAAGAGGAACTAAAAAGCCTCTTGATGAAAGTGAAAGTGGAGAGTGAAAAAGTTGGCTTAAAGCTCAACATTCAGAAAATGAAGATCATGGCATCCGGTCCCACCACTTCATGGGAAATAGATGGGGAAACAGTAGAAACGGTGTCAGACTTTATTTTTCTGGGCTCCAAAATCACTGCAGATGGTGACTGCAGCCATGAACTTAAAAGACGCTTACTCCTTGGAAGGAAAGTTATGACCAACTTAGATAGCATATTCAAAAGCAGAGACATTATTTGCCAACAAAGTTCCGTCTAGTCAAGGCTATGGTTTTTCCTGTGGTCATGTATGGATGTGAGAGTTGGACTGTGAAGAAGGCTGAGCGCCAAAGAATTGATGCTTTTGAACTGTGGTGTTGGAGAAGACTCTCTAGAGTCCCTTGGACTGCAAGGAGATCCAACCAGTCCATTCTGAAGGAGATCAGCCCTGGGGTTTCTTTCGAAGGAATGATGCTAAAGCTGAAACTCCAGTACTTTGGCCACCTCATGCGAAGAGTTGACTCAGTGGAAAAGACTCTGATGCTGGGAGGGATTGGGGGCAGGAGAAGAAGGGGACGACAGAGGATGAGATGGCTGGATGGCATCACTGACTCGATGGACGTGAGTCTCGGTGAATTCCAGGGGTGGTGATGGACAGGGAGGCCTGGCGTGCTGCGATTCATGGGGTCGCAAAGAGTTGGACTCGACTGAGAGACTGATCTGATCTGATCGGATGCATATACATATATACTACATATATAAATATTACATAGTACATGTATATAAATGTTATATATAAATATTACATATTACATATATGTGAAATATATACATACATATATAGATATAGATAGATAGATAGATATAAAGGAACATACTTAACGTAACAAAGGTCATATATAACAAATTAACATTATGGTCAATGGAGAAAAATTGAAAGCCTTTCCTCTAATAGCAAGAACAAGACAAGGATGCCCACTCTCACTACTCCTATTCAAAATAGTACCAGAAATCCTAGCTAGAGCAATTAGGCAAGACAAAGAAAGAAAATGTATCTGAATTAGAAAGAAAAAGTAAAATTGTCATTATTAGCTAATATAATTTTATATAGAAGTTCTCAAAAAGTCAACCAAAAATTGGTGGTAACTTGGAGAAGGAAATGGCAATCCACTCCAGTGTTCTTGCCTGGAGAATCCCAGGGACAGGGGAGCCTGGTGGGCTGTCATCTCTGGGTTGACACAGAGTCAGACACGACTTAAGCGACTTAGCAGCAGCAGCAGCAGTCAATGATTTTAGTAAAATTGTAGGATACAAAATTAACATACAAAAACCATTAACTGGAAGGTTAATTTGTCGAACCACAATGGAAAATAATATGGATAATCCTCAAAAAGTTAAAATAGATCTATCATATGATCCAGCAACTCCACCAATGGGTATATACCCAAAGAAATTGAGAACAGAATTTCAGTTTAATGTATCCCCATGTTTTCTGTAGCATTAGTTATAATAACCAAGATATAGAAACAACTTAAATGCCTATCAGTGGAATAATGGATGAAAAAAATGTGGCAGAAATACACAGTGGAATATCATTCAGTGATGAGAAAGAAAGATAACCCTGTCATTTGTGACAATATGCATGGACCCTGAGCACATTATGCTAAGTGAAGTAAGTCAGACAGAAAGGTAGAAAGATAAGTGTTACATATCATTATTACATAAAACCTAATAAAGTCAAACTCATGAAAACAAACAAAAAAAAGAGGACAAATGGTATTTACCCGTGGATGGAGGTTGGGGGAATAAGACTGGTGGTGTTAAAGGTACAAACTTGAAAGAAGTAATAAATAAGTCATCAAAATCTGATGCAGAATATACTGTATATGGACAATAATTATATATTACACATTGCTACAATGACAATCATATGTAATCCTAAATGTATCAAAGAAACATGTTGCACACCTTAAATTTACATAATGCTACATGTCCAATTTATTTTTTTAGGAAGCACAGTTGACCCTTGAGTAACAAGGGTATGAACAGCACAGGTCCACTTAAAAGAAGACTTTTCAATAGTAAATACTACATTACTACACGATCTGTGGTCAGCTGAATCCATGAATGTGGAACCATGAATACAGAGTAACCAAGGACATATAACAACTGCAAGTATGGCAGACTGCCTATAAGTTACATGTGGGTTTTCAACTGCATGGAGGGTTTTCACCCCTACGTCCTGCATGGCTCAAGGGTCAACTGTATCTGGATGCTTCCTTCCTTTATTCTCTATAAATACTTGAATGATTTCAGAATATCTGCTCCTTAAACATTTGCCAGAAATAATGGGTAAAATTATTTTGTTATGGGGTTTCCTTTGTAGGAAGATGCTTCAGTATTCAAAAATATTAAGCCATTCAAGATTTCTATTTTCTCAGTTTTGATGTTACATAATTTCGGAATATGTTCAAATCTGAATGTTTTAAATTTGCTGACATTAAGTTCTATCTTTTTAATATCTCTAGCATTTACAGCGTTCTCGTCTCTTTTATCTGATATTAGATATTTTTGTCTTTTCTCATCTGTTTTGATATGTCTTAGAGTGTAAAGACATTTTATTAACCTTTTCAGAGAGCCATTTTTTTCTGTTGATTTCTTCTATTGTATCATTTGTCATTAATTTCTGTTCCTTATTATTGCCATTGTTCTGATTTCTAATTGTTTAATTTGCATGTTGTTTCCTTAAGATGGATGAATAACATTGGTATTTTAGACTTTAAAATGTTTAGCATGTGAATTTTCAGCCATTAATTTATCTTTAAAATTACTCCAGATGGATTCAACAAATTTTGTGGGTTTTTTTTTTCAGGTAAATATATTTTAAAATATCCATTCTAACTTTTTTCAAGCAATATTTAAGAGTACATTGATCAACTGCCAGATATTGGTATTTGCTATCTGATCAAAGACAATATGATGTACTAATTTAGCCCTTTGAAATGTATTGAGACTTTTTCTGTGGCTGAGCATTCAGTCAATTTTAAAAACCATCCCAAGTTACACTGCAAGAATTATCATAGTATTTTGTATGTGGTCTACTGGATCATGTTTACTCATTAAATTGATTAAACTTTCATGTTTGCTGTTTTGTATGATTCTTATATTAATTACTGAGAGTGGTGTTTTAAAATCTTACATCACAGATTATCTTATTTTTCTTTGTAGCTGCATCTTTCTGATACATGTGCCATTGCACACGTGCGTGTGTGCCTCTGTGCATGCTAAGTTGCTCAGTCATGTCCAACTCTGCAGCCTTACGGACCAGCTAGACAGGCTCATCTGTCCATGGGATTCTCTAGGCAAGAATACTGGAGTGAGTTGCCTTGAACTCCTCCAGGGGATCTTCCCCACCCAGGGATCAGACCTGCATCTCCTGCATTGCCAGTGGATCCTTTACCACTGAGTCACCAGGGAAGCCATTTAATCATTATTAAATTGTCCTCTATTTAGTACTGGTTTTCTATTACTGTCTGTTTTGTCTGGTATTATTCTGACTTTATATTTTGCCAGAGGCTTTAACTCTACACTTAGAGTTTTTCTCTAGCCTTTCTTTTAGAGATAATACACGCACTATTGACACAAAAAGGGTAATTTTAATGAATGTGGCAATTAAAAACATTATACAAGTAATATGAAAATATCCTTCCCAATTAGATAATATTACTTATTTACCCATTTTAGTTATGTTTCTATATCAATTTCCCCAAACATTAACCTTATTCTGCATTGAACCATCTATAAGTTAACTGGTAAAATGCATTCCATAAATTTACAAAATATGAATACTTATTGCTAACATTTTGCACTGATTGGCAGTTATAGAGAAAAAGGAATCAGAGTTAAAAATTCAGTTTCTGAAGGACATGTTAATGGAATCTTGACTAAATGAGGAAACAAAGGTTGATGGAGTCTGAAAACCCCATTTGAGAGAGAGATATTGTGATAATGTGATTAAAAGCTCGCTGAGGCAATGTAATCCTAATAAAGGAAGGCTGAAAGAAAAGTGAAATCGCTCAGTCGTGTCCGACTCTTTGCAACCCCATGGACCTTAACCAACCAGGCTCCTCCCTCCATGGGATTTTCCAGGCAAGAGTACTGGAGTGGGGTGCCATTGCCTTCTGCAGGGGATCTTCCTGACTCAGGGATTGAACCCGGGTCTCCCACATTCCAGGCAGAAGCTTTACCCTCTGAGCCACCAGGGAAGCCTAAGACATAGTAAATCAAGAGAGGAATTCCACCAAGGTCTTAGGTAGGCGAAAATATTAAGCACTAATGATAATTTTGTTGTCACCTTCCTATAAGCAAATAAATAAAATAGAACAGAAATTAAAGGTTTCAAAGAACTCTGTGCAACAGACATTGAGGAAAAAATTACCAAAACAAGTGTTGAATTTTTTGAGAATAGTTTCCTGACTACTTAAAAGCAAAGCAATGTGGTCTAAAATCTTTATTGAAGAGAGATGTGTATCTTACAGCATAGCAGGCAATCACAAGAGTAAAAAGAGAAAAGTGGTTAGCCTGAATATAAGAGGAAAGAGCCTTTTGAAAAGGCAGAAGAAAAATGCTGAAGTACAATGCTACTTTGTTTAACACAAGAGGCAGGCTGTATTACTCACAAATCATTTACATAATTTCCCTTCAATTTTATGGAAGTGAATGTAGAAGAGTCTTTGAAAGAACTGTCATTTTATTTTTTCTGAGAAAAACTATTCCCCTGCAGTGAGGATATGAAATACTACTGGAAGTAAAGAATAGATTTTCTTTTTCTTCAAAAGAGATTACATGATCCACAAACACAAAAACCAAGTTTATGATGAGAGAAGTTACAGCATTGTGAAGAAAGGTAAGACTTAACCATATTGAAATAAATGGACAGGGTGGCATCATGAAAGAGTGACATGGGCATGAATATGGCTGGAGTTTGGAAGTCCCATGCAATAACCATGTGAGTGAAGGAAAAGAATGTGCTTAGTTTGCTGAAGTAACTGGCTCTAAAATTTTAATCAAATCTTATATCGCAACTACTGAACCAAAAACAAAAATAAGTTCTTGGTGGTAGAGGAGGCAATATTCATTACATTTCAAAATATCCCTAAAGAAAGCAGCCACATAATAAGATCTTAAATTTATTTCTGGGACAAAAAGTATCTCTGCATATAAATCTCCATTCTCCTTTTGTCAGCAATGATCACTATTTAGACCAGAGTATTTCCTCTCAACTTAGTCAGCAGGAAATAGAGTGTTAAAATATATATCTACTTATAAGGAAGATTTAGCTCATATTCCTGGAAATACTGCTTTGAAGACTTCCAAAGCATATTTGTATCTTGCTTTCATCCTTTGCTATCAAATTTACCTTATATTTTATTTTATGCTGCATGAAATCCCTCTTGGAATGCAGAATATAGATTCCACAAATCACTTTCCAACAAGCTGTTTAATACTTTAACAGTTTTTCTTTCTTTCCTCTATTCTCAGCTTCTACAATATATACATATTTTTAAAATCAATACTTTGTTATGTCTATACCACTTACCATAGTTTATGCATTTTTTTTATTGTTCAGTAAAATTAAGTGTTTATGTATACATCTCTGCTAAGAGTCCCAGTCTACCTATTGATTCTGAAGACAGCTTTAGGCAGCAAAATAAGCATCGATGGTATAAAATTCAGTCCTGGCAAAGACATGGGAAGAAGGTAGAGTTGCACAGCCTCTTTTGAGTGTTTGTTTCAATCCTCCAACCTCAGAGAGGAAATCAAAAAATGAACCAGGCAAATGGGACAGTGGAAACTGTTTATTCTGTCGAGTTTGTGAGTCCAGTTTTCAGATCTATGGATCATGTATAAATTACTTATAAGAAAGACAGTTTTGTATCTAACATCTTCCCCACTAGGCTGTAGAAATAGAGTACAGTCAATCTCAACTACATTCTTGCTTTAACAACCTTCTCTGCTACTCTAATATTTGAATTCAAATTTAGAAACTATTGATGAATAAAAAGAACCTGGAAAATGTTTTTTAAATAGATATTCAGAACTTACCCATATTAGGACTCCTAGTGTAAATTTTATTCAATGTAGAAATAGAACTGGAAATATTAGAATTTTTAAAATTGCTACTTGATTACACTAAACTTTGAGCATCCATTTTCTCATAGACAGTCTGTGGGTATAAGCAGTCCTACAGTGCCCATTAAAAGGAGGCTAAATATTTGCAAAATATGTTGTCTTTTCCATAAAGGGCATCAAACACAAAAGCAATGATATGAGGTGTAATCCTAGTAAACCAAAGCAACATTCACACAATAATTTTTATTTTTTGTGAAATTTATCCTATGTTCTTTCAACAGATTCTAAGCAATTTCCCTATGTATTTGGCATATTTTTCATATCCTTACAATTGCTTCAATATATACAATTTGCATGTTAAAAGAGAGAAAAAATTATTTATATGGAAATCCTTAAAAGTTTCTATTGCTATCTACAAAACACTCTGTAACCAGACCTACATATTTCTATACTAATTTCTCATGAACTTTTCCAACACTAAATATATTTTAAAGAAGCATATATTGGATATGAAAATATGTTAGGCTTATATTTATTTCTGCATATCACAAATGTATCTGCAGAGAGATTCAACCCCCCACACACCCGTCTCTTTATGAGAAAATATGTATTTTTTAAGTTTTATATTTTATCTTAAAGAGGGTAAAACACTAGCATCTGTTTCTGATAAAGATTTGCCTTACTTTTAATTTTTGTAGATATTGTGAACTATAGAAGAGGAGACAGAAGTACATACAATTTGGACACAGAGTAAGTTCTTATCATTTACCAGCTCTGTAGAATCTTGTAAAGGTATTGCATTGACCAATATAGTGAAGCTTTTTTTTTCTTCTCATTGTATTAGGCAAGATGTGATATCTCCTTATGTATGGATTTTTTAAAAAAGATGATTTTTTCAAACTACTACTTAAGAAAGATTGTCCTGCTTTGTCGCTAATCAGGCCATTGTTAAATGTGATCTTGAAAAACTTTTCCAGAAACATTTTCAGAATTATTTTCCTGCCCTAGAGGCTAACCACACCCCCGACGCACATTCACATCACCAAAATCCTTTGTTTTCAAGAGTCTTCAAGTTGAGTAAGGCAAAAGAAGACTTCGTCATGAGACCTGAAAGCAACCTTACTGAATTGCTAGGTCCCGCCCTCCCTATCTCACTGAGATTCTGACACTGGCTGCCTTTTTCATGGCTCCACATTCATTCTGAACTCTAAATACACTCTCCGCTTCCACGAGGCATTCAAATCTAAGGACAATAGAACTTTCAGTTCAGTTCAGTTCAGTTCAGTTGCTCAGTCGTGTCCGACTCTTTGTGACCCCATGAATTGCAGCACGCCAGGCCTCCCTGTCCATCACCAACCCCTGGAGTTCACTCAAACTCACGTCCATTGAGTCAGTGATGCCATCCAGCCATCTTATCCTCTGCCGTCCCCTTCTCCTCCTGCCCCCAATCCCTCCCAGCATCAGAATCTTTTCCAATGAGTCAACTCTTCGCACGAGGTGGCCAAAGTATTGGAGTTTCAGCTTTAGCATCATTCCTTCCAAAGAATGCCCAGGACTGATCTCCTTTAAGATGGACTGGTTGGACCTCCTTGCAGTCCAAGGGACTCTCAAGAGTCTTCTCTAACACCACAGTTCAAAAGCATCAATTCTTCAGTGCTCAGTTTTATTCACTGTCCCACTCTCACATCCATACATGACCACTGGAAAAACTATAGCCCTGACTAGACGGACCTTTGTTGGCAAAGTAATGTCTCTGCTTTTGAATATGCTATCTAGGTTGGTCATAACTTTCCTTCCAAAGATAAACGTCTTAATTTCATGGCTGCAGTCACCATCTGCAGTTATTTTGGAGCCCTCAAAAATAAAATCTGACACTGTTTCCACTGTTTCCCCATCTATTTCCCATGACGTGATGGGACCAGATGCCATGATCTTCGTTTTCTGAATGTTGAGCTTTAGGCCAACTTTTTCACTCTCCTCTTTCACTTTCATCCAGAGGCTTTTTAGTTCCTCTTCACTTTCTGCCATAAGGGTAATGTCATCTGCATATCTGAGGTGATTGATATTTCTCCTGGCAGTCTTGATTCCAGCTTGTGCTTTTCCAGCCCAGCGTTTCTCATGATTTACTCTTCATGTAAGTTAAATTAGCCAGGTGACAATATACAGCCTTGACATACTCCTTTTCCTATCTGGAACCAGTCTGTTGTTCCATGTCCAGTTCTAACTGTTGCTTCCTGACCTGCATGTAGATTTTCAAGAGGCAGGTCAGGTGGTTTGGTATTCCCATCTCTTTCAGAATTTTCCACAGTTTATTGTGATCCACACAGTCAAAGGCTTTGGCATAGTCAATAAAGCAGAAATAGATGTTTTTCTGGAACTCTCTTGCTTTTTCCATGAGCCAGCGGAATTTGGCAATTTGATCTCTGGTTCCTCTGCCTTTTCTAAAACCAGCTTGAACATCTGGAAGTTCACGGTTCATGGATTACTGAAGCCTGACTTGGAGAATTTTGAGCATTACTTTACCAGTGTGTGAGATGAGTGCAATAGAACTTTAAGTTGCTACGTATTTTTGAGTAATTCACCAATGCTGTTATTTCCCTACTCTGTTCACACTTCAGGAAACAGTCCCTTCATTAAACTCTCTTTTCCATTTTAACCCATCAAAGAGTGCCATTTCTTATGGGCAAGACCATAAATATGTTAGGATAAAAATATCTGTATGTATCTAAGAACTCTCCCAATGCTCAACAGAAAAGGAAGGGCTAAAGGAAGATATTTAAGAACAGTCAGCTTATGTATTATTTGAGTGTATAGTTCCAGAAAGGAACATTTTATAATATAGAAAACAGTGGTGAACAAGAGGCTTTCCAGGTGGTTCAGTGGTCAAGAATCCACATGCCAATGAAGGAGGTGCAAGAGATGTGGGTTCAATCGCTGAGTCACGAAGATCCCCTAGAGTAGGAAATGGCAACCCACTCCAGTATCTTTCCTGGAAAATTCCATGGACAGAGGAGCCTGGTGGGCCATAGTATATGACACAGCCGTGCCACTTCTAGGTATTTCCCCAAATAAAATGAAAACACTAATTTGAAAAGATATGCACCCCCATGTTCTTTCCAAAATTATTTACAATAGCCAAGATATGAAAACAACCTAAATATCCATTAATGGATGAATAAAGAAATTGTGGCATGTATATACAATAGAATATTACTCAACCATAAAAAAATGAAATCTTCCCCTTTGCAAAAGCACAGTATAATGCCTTCAAGGCCCATCTAAGTAAAATAAGTAATACAGAAAAACAAATACCATATAATTTCACTTCTATGTGGAGCATTAAAGAAACAACAACAAAACCAAAAAGAATTAAGCTCAGCTCATAGATACAGAAAACAGAAGATGGTTGCCAGAAGTGAGGGGTGGAGGATGGGAGAAATTGGTGAAGAGGGTCAAAAGCATAAATTACAATTATAAAATAAATAAGTCATGGGATATAATATAATAATAATAAAAAAAAAAAAAACAGCAAGCCCGAATGGAGTCACATATACTACATCCCACTTACCAAGCCAAGACTTAACTACAGTTGCAGTCTCCTTAAAATAGAATCTTCTACAAGTCAATCAGGAATCATCTAGTGAGCACACATTACATAATCTGTCTGATAGATCAATGCTATCCCCAAAAGAAAAGTAAACTTATAATAACCAATCCTCTACTTAACATTATATTACTTTGGTTCCTGCTCTCTTCTGCCTACAAAAATCTGTATGTTCCTTGGAGCTCCCTCTATCTGCTAGACTGGATACTTCCCAATTCATTCGTCACTGAAGATTCATAATATCTGTAAAATGTACTCAGTTGAATTGTTTAACAATGACACTTGAAAAGTATGACTAAATATCCATAACTGAAATAAATATATATATAGAATACATTATATCTACATTGATAAATATATTCATTTGTTTTATTCCTTAAATGCTGAATTAATAGCCTATGTGGGAAAATACCTATAAAGAAAGAGAGTAGATGTATGTATAACTGATTCACTTTGCTGTATACTTGAAACTAACACATTATAAACCAACTATTTTAATACAAGTTTTTACATGCTGCATTAATCCTTTTCTTTTCTAGTGATTTTTAATATCACTATTTGAATTTCCATCTTTTAAACTTCCCTGGTGATTCAGACAGTAAAGAATCTGCCTGCAATGGAGGAGACCCAAGTTTGATCCCTGGGTTGGGAAGGTCCCCTGGAAAAGGGAATGGCTACCCACTCCTGTATTCTTGCCTGGTGAATTACATCGACGGAGGAGCCTGGTGGGCTACAGTCCGTGGGATCACAAAGAGTTGGACACGAGTAAATGACTCTTGTTTTCAGTTTCTTTTTCATTTTAAACTTGATAAATACATTCTTATTCAAAGATATAGTCCATTCTCTTTAAGTCATACCCTTCAGTGTGTTATTTTAAAAATGTTGTCTTTTCCTTGTTATAATCTTAAATCCATTGATGAGAATATATATGTCTTTCCTGGTGGCTCAGAGGTTAAAGCGTCTGCCTTCATGTGGGAGACCTGGGTTGGATCCCTGGGTTGGGAAGATCCCCTGGAGAAGGAAATGGCAACCCACTCCAGTACTCTTGCCTGGAGAATCCCATGGACGGAGAAGCCTGGTGGGCTATAGTCCACGGGGTTGCAAATGTTGGACACGACTGAGCAACTAACTTTCACTTATTATTTATATATATATATATATAGAATTGAAATGTTCACTCAACAAACAATTTTTGAGCATTTAATAGGTGCATGGCATAGTGCTAACACTGGAAAATTAATCGTGCATGAATCCTTTCTACATTTAAGCTTAGAGTATAAAAGAGGAAATAATACATTTGCCCAAGTAGCCAAAAAAGAGTAGAAAATGACTATTATAATAGCAATAAAGCTAATATAGTTATAAGATATTATCACAGAAAATTTTAAAGGAAGAGACTGCTTCCACACAGAGATTTTAGTAAATAGTAGACTTGTGAGTTTGTCTTTCAATATCATGTAAGATTTGCCTAGAGACATGAGAAAGAGGCTGAAAACAAAGTTCACAAATCAAGGAGATGTGAAAGCACTAGTTTTATTTAGATAACAGTTTGTTTACTGTAATATATATTAAGATTTTAGATAAAATGAGATATTAGAAGAGAAGTTAGGAAAGGCTGGACAATCTACAATTTCATTTTAAGGAGTTAGCTCTAGGTAATGTGGAACTAGCATTGTGATATGTCTGAACAGAAGATGACATAATCTGAATGATATATTAAAAATAGACAAAGCATATAGAATGATGCTAAATATTTAACTTCTAAAAATTATTTGGTAATAAATAAAGCAAAATAACCAAATTATATTTTCTCCCTTAGAGATGTCAGGATGTGAAGACTGAGGTCTCATAAGAGTTCATAAGAAATAATTTATAAAACACAGTTTGAGATTTTTAATCTCCATAAACTCAATGAAACAAAGCAGAGAAATGAAATAAAGGAAAATGAGTGATTTGGAGTATGTTAGTTTGAGATTGCATTTAAAAAATCAGTCAGTTGGAAACAGCACTCCAAGGAGGGAATTCAGTATTGGTTATTTCTAAAATTATGATAATCAGATACAATTGCACATATTAGTTTTAAGTATGAAATCTGTAAAAAGAGGTCAAATTTAGAGGGAAGGAGAAATCATGAGAGTGAAGGACCAAACATTAAGTAGGGATGTTAAGTGGGAATGAGTAAAATTAGTCAATAAGAAAAAAGTAAATCAGTAAGACAGTAGTATAATCATACCAAAAACTAAAAAAGTTTTAAAGTGTGAAGGTAGCTAAGAATGTCAGAGAGATAGAGGGAGGAAAAAAAAAAAAAAAAACCTAATAGTATATCTAGAACTGTTAAAAAATGGACACAAACAGCATTATTAAAAATAATAACAAAAATTTCACTGAATTCTGATCATATACCAGACATAGTGCAAAAAGACCCATATATATCAACATGAATCCACTACAATTGACATAGCACTGTTTTCCAAAACATATAATAGGAAATATCAGGCGGATAATCCAATCCCAGGTTTCTCTGACCCAAGGCCTATACAATATTCCAAAGTATGAAACTATTTATTTTTTGAATGAAGAATGAGGCATTTTGTGTATGTGAAATCAGGGGCTTCTCTGGTGGCTCAGTAGGTATAGAATCTGCCTGCAATGCAGCAGATCCAGGTTTGATCCCTGGTCGGGAAGATCCTCTGGAGTAGGGAACGGCAACCCACTCCAATATTCTTGCCTGGAGAATCCCATGGACAGAGGAACCTGGTGGGCTCCAGTCCATGGGGTTGCAAAGAGTTGGACACAACTGAGTGACTTAACACATACAATCACGCAAATATATAAATAAGCTTTTCCATTGTATAGTTTATGTGTACAACTTGAGATACCCATTTTCTCAAGTAACATAATAAGCAAATCTTTGTTGAATCATCTTGATAGGTATACTCATTTCATTGTGCTTTGCTTTATTGTGTTTTACAGATACTATATTTTTTACAAACTGAAGATTAGTGGTAACTCTACATTGTCAGCCAATGGTTATTATTTTGAGCAATAAAATATTTTTAAATGAAGGTATGCACATTTGAGATATAATGTTATTGCACACTTAAAAGACTATAGTATCGTGTTTTATACTATATGAAAAACATAACTTTTTTATGTACTATGAAACAAAACAGTTCACGTGACTCACTTTACTGTGATATTCCCCTAATTGTGGTAGTCTGAGATTGAACATTCAGTCTCCAAAATATGCCTGTACTAATTCTTTATACTGGTTACTGCAGCAAGATTTACAAACCAGCTTTCACCTCCTGTGTACTCTAGTTTGTCTCATTCTGTAAAAGCACTTTTCACAGAATCAAGAGCTACTTTCTGCTAATAATTAACCAGGTGAGGTTTGATAAGCTACTATATCTGTCATTGAATTAGGTTCCCCCTTTTTATTAAATACAGTTGTTTTCATTTTTTAGAAACTACAATTTATTAGTTAAAATGTTTGAATTAAATTTCTTTTATTGTATCTGTCACTCAATAGTTTCTTTAGAAAGAATTAACATCTATTCTCAGAGAGGCAATGTCGTATATACCCAAATAATGCTCATGTATTTACTCTTCTAACAATAAAACCTAGGGGACACCTAAAACATTTTATTCATACATAATTCCCAGGTTTATAAACACACACATGCACATATAGAATGATAATAATATAAAATTCATAGTTTGCACTCAATTAGCTTTTTAAAAAAGTCAAATGATTTTCTTTAAAAGCTTGATAAATATTAAATCACTGAAAAATTATTTTACTGTAAGAAAATGAACTTAAATGAAATAACTTAATGCACATTTTCATAGAGTTCATTTACTTTACATTATTATGCAACTTTTGTGACACTGAAATGATAACTCTAATTAAGTTTAATTGTAAAATCCATTTAAGCCATTTTAAAGTTTCTGGGATATCATATTAAATGGTTAGGCAAATTAAAGTTTGGTAATTTAATTTGCCTATGAAATAAGCTTGCTAAATTAATCTAGAACTAACATAATTCAAATAAATAAGAAACAGGTTATAAGTTTTAATATAATCAACTTAATGAAGGTTCATGTAATAAAAAGCTCCATCAGCAAAATATTGAATTTATTTTAAAAAATAGTCAGGCATCTCAATTTTCTCTTAATCACTGATACAGTTAAGCCTTTTTATGTGTAATAGGCCTTCAAACCAAAATGTTGAGTCTGAATCTAGAAAGGAGTCTTAGAATTGCTCTAGTTTATTTTTACTTGCTAAATTTAAAACTACTTTCCACACTCAGAGACAGCATAATCTATTCAGTAAAATGTATAATCTAGCGCAGTTGGGACTGAAATTCAAAATTTAAAGCTTTATGTTTTCCAAATAAACTTTATTCTATATATTAATGAGAGGCAGAAGCAATAATTGTGTTTAACTTTAAGGCTTATAGAAGAACCTTTTAAACTATCTTTGCCTCTTTCCTCATTAGGGGAAAAAAAAAAACAAAAACATGTTTTGAAATGTCTAGCCAATTAAATTAAGGCAAACTGCAAAGAATTACAAACTAAAGAAATTTAAGGAAGATACTCTTTTAAGTATTTCATCCTAACATAGACCAAGAATTAGCAATTTACAGCTGATTTCTTTGATCATGTAGTCTGTCAAATATAAGTCCCTGATCTTGTGGACAGTGAGACAAACACAACATTACAGAAAATGTCTGTTGACATGCCAAAACTTCCTTGAATAACTTTTTCCACAGTTATCTTTCCACACAGTAGAACTATTTTTTTCAACTGAAACATTTCTCTAAAGGAAAATTCAGTCAAATTATACATGGCTTTTTGACTCACTGAGAGGAAATGTAAAGAAAAAAGGAGTGTTAAGTGAATTTATGGAATATATATTTTACAAAATTATTTTATAGTTATATTCAATCATTCATACATAAAGTAAATGACTTTGTATATCACTTAGGATAACTAGTTAAAATATATCAATCTGGCTTTATTCTGATGAAAACAACATCAACTCCACACATATAACTTCTAGGATCAAAATATGCAATAGCTATGTGGTTGATAAAAAGTGAGAACAAATGAAGTAACACTCTGCTCTTTCATGTATGACCTACCACGTTTTGGTTTGTGCATTATGAAGAAATCTGATGAGTTTCGCAGAGAGCTATGATTTGTGAAGTATCAGTAAGCAGAGTTTTATCACAGGGGTGAAGCATCTGCTTAGCAACCAGAAACTCTGGTGTGAATTTCAATTTCACCAATTGTGTGATCCCAGCAACGATTTCAACTTTTCTGTGAGTGAGTTGCTCCAGTGAAAATGAAAATAATAATTATTCTTATCCTCTAAGGCATTGTGAGGTTTCTATAAGTTGGTGCTTAAAAATTGTTTAGAAGAGTGTCTGGTATTTAGAAAATATTAAGTAAGACTAGTCTTTATTAATTTGTATGAATGAATTCATGAAAACTGTAAGCTTGAGTGTGACCTTAATCCCTATTTCATGGGAAATAAGAAATATATTCATGTTTTAATATATAATTTTCATTTGAGAAAAAATTATTAAGTTCAGTAATATTCACATGATTTATTGGAATACTAAGAAAGATTGAACTTTGCCTATTAAAAACAGTGACTGTATTAGCTTAACCATATAAAGAGTTTTTGGATTCTGCAGAAGACAAACAGAATAACTGATGGGATGTTGGAGGAGAATTGTTTACTAAAATGTAAAACTGGATATCTGGGGATAAAAAATCAGTTAGTCTGGCTGTGCAAGACCCAGTTTTGTTTTTGACACATTGATGTAGAGAAACTAATCTCAATATCAAGGCCTTCCATGTAAACCCATAACAAGCATTTGATTCTTAGTTTCTATTATTTAGTTATAACTATATTCTTTTCAGTATTATTTAGACTACTATACTCTAGAGGAAACACTAAAAAATGTTTCTTTTAAAAAATTCATTCACTCAACTCAAGTGAAAAAGAAACAATAAACTGTTGGTGACAGAATGCCCCTCAGATTCACATCAATTTTGTCCCTGTCCAAACAGTGTATAATGCTATGACCTCTTAAGTTTCACGTGGAAACATGCTTTTCACAGGCTGATTGTGTCAAAATTCCCGAAGCAATCTTATTTCAGCATCAACTGGTCAGCAGTACATGAGAGTGGACTTCATTTAAGATTATCCTATTCATGTGATTCTAATGACCAGAAGTGCAACAAATGACTATGCTTTGCAGTAGCTTAAACTGAGACAAAAAAAAAAAAAGTAAAACATTTCTAAATCTCTGAATTTATATCTCTAGGAGTTCTAAATTTTTAAACTGTTACTTAAAAGTCTTTCTCCAGTCATGCAGTTGAGAGGTCACTTCAGAATGCTTTAGAATCAATAACTGTGTTTGACACCAAAGTGAAAAATAATGAAAATATTAGTTTTGTGAAAAGATGTCATTAGAATTAAGTCACCATGGTTAATTCTTTGTTCAAACATATGGTCTTGATTTTCCTTCATTAACCGTTAAACATAAAGTCTTGGTTTTCTTCAAAGAGAGACAAAGACAGTATCTACCAAATGTCTACAATTTGAATTAGAGAATAGGGACAACATTGCTATGTAAATTGTGAAGTCAAGATTCTACAAGATAAAGCCTGATGGTGTTTTTAAAGGATCTTTCTAGATAATCAATGGATAGAGATCCATTTATCATTGAAAATAGCACTATTATTTAATAATAGCTTACTTGACAGATGGCAGGTAGATAGTATTCTTAAAGAGTTTCTTTTTTTATTTTTTACCATACAATGCATTTATTTCCTTAATGAAAAAATCATTCATTTGATTTTAATGAAATTAATTTTAAAATAAAATTAAAAACTTAATATTTATTATATTCAAATGTGTTTTATAATTTAAAATTTTGTATTTCAGTAAAATGTTTGTATTTCAATAAAACATAGATACAAAGAAGAGAACTATATGCTTCTAGACTGAAGCAAAACTCTTGAATGGCATAATCAAAGAGAACTTTGAAGAAAGAGAATAAATTTTGAAGAACAAAGAGTAGAGAAATATAAGACACTAATCATGCAGAAATACTGGATGTGAATAATCAACAAATAGAAATTTGAATAGGGAATATACAAGTGTTAACACAGTATTTCCATATCAGAAAGGTTTAACACAGCTTGTGAGGTCAAGAGAATACCAAATGGAATGAGATAAATAATTCCCAGAGTGAAGGATTGACAGTTGAGCTCTGAATAGTCATGGTAGAAAGTACTTGAAGAACTCTATTAACATTTAAAAGAGGTCTCAGAGGGGTCATGCCTAACTAGTAAATATAAACCAGGCCAGGGTTAAGGCTACCTTAAACCATCCCTAAGAGATCATTACAAATAAACCTCAAAATAATAAAAATTATTTTCAAGAAAATTAACTCACTAAAAGAAAAAGATCAAAATTGTTTAAATGAAAGAAATCAATTCCAACACTGAATATAAAATTGTAATGTCTAGTATCCAGTTATATATTATCACAGATAATAATATATGAAGAAAGTAACTTATTGGAATGAGAAAGGTATATCAATAGAAAAAAAATGAGAAATGACTGGTGCGATGTCATTAAATCAGTATTAGAAATATGTGTGATGGGATCGATGATTTAAAAGTAAAGAACAAAATGAAGGGAGGAGGGTTCAGGATGGGGAACACATGTATACCTGTGGTGGATTCATTTTGATATTTGGCAAAACTAATACAATTATGTAAAGTTTAAAAATAAAATAAAATTAGAAAAAAAATATTAAAAAAAAAAGAACAAAATGAAAACAGAAAGGGAATACTGCAAGGAAAAATTTTAGATATGGAGAATACAATATCTAAAATGAAGATATGATGGGATCAGATTAAGGACAGATAAAAATCTACAAAAGACCAGCAAACTTGAAATCCTGGCAACAGAAATTATGCAAATTGAAGCATTGAGAAGAAAAGGTGGAAAAAAGAACTTCAGTGACTGATGAGACAATTCAAGTAATTTAATGTGTGTGTGATTAAAGTCCTATACAAGTTTGAGACAAAAAAGTTATTACATAAAATAGTGTAAAAAATTCAGTACTTGATGAAATGCCTAAACTCAACCAAAATGCTCAAAAATCCTTAGGCAGAATAAATATAAAACAAATACTAGTTAGAAGATAAAATGTAATGTAATATGGAAACCAAGGACAATGATAGAACTACAAAAGAAGTGAGAGGTAGATGTCATATCACATTCTGTAGAACAGAAAGATAATAAGCACAACTTCCTATCAGAAATCAAAAATAAAATCAACGAAATGATACCTTTCAACTACCAACTTAATATATCATTAAAAAATAATGCAAAATAAAGATTTTTAAAATCAAACAAAAGAAAAAAATTTTCAGCACCAGACTTGCACTACAGAAAATAAATCAGACAATTTTTGAGACTGAGGAAACATGCTACAAGATGAAGTTTTTCCAAAAAGGTATAAAGAATCTCAGAAGTGAAGATCAATGGAACAAAATAGAAAATCCAGAAATAAATCCACAAACTTATGATTAATTAATTGAAGATAAAGGAGGCAAGAATATACAATGGGAGAAAGAAGAGCTTCTCTTCAATAAGTTATGTTAGGAAAACTGGACAGATACAAGTAAAAGAATACAATTAGAACATTTTCTCATACTATTTATAAAAATAAACTAAAGATGGATTAAAGACATAAATATAAGATCTAAAACCATAAAATAAAACTCCTAGAATAAAACATGGGCTGCACAATGTTTGACATTGGTCTTAACAATGTTTTTTTGAAACTTTCTCTCCAGGCAAGGGAAACAATAACAAAAATAAACAAATGGGAGCTGATCCTTTGCACGGTAAGGGAAACCATGAACAGAACGAAAAGGTAACCTACTAAACAAAATAATATATTTGCAAATGATATATCTGATGAGATTAATATATAAAGAATTAATGTAACTCAATATCAAAAATCCTGAACCTGATACAATGTGGGCAAAAGACCTAAATAGGCATTTTTTCCAAAGAAGACATAAATATGGCCAACAGGAACATGGAAAGATGCTCAACATCACTATTTATCAGGGAAAAACAAATTGAGACCCCAGTGAAATATCACCTCACATTTGTCACAATAGCTGTTATCAAAAAGACAACAAATGAGAAGTGTTGATGACAATGTGGAAAAAGGAAACTTAATACACTTGGTAGGAATGTAAATTGGTATAGCCTGTATGAAAAACAGTATGGAGATCCCTCAAAAAATTAAGAATAGAACTACCAATGACCCAGCAATTCCACTCCTGGATAGATATCTGAAGAAGAAAAAAAAAAAAACAAAACCACTAATTTGAAAAGATATACATACTTCAATTATTATAATTGTCTATTTACTCATCTGAATCAAATTCTCCCATTCCCATCCATTTTAGTTCACTGATTCCTCAGATATCTATGTTCACTCTTTCCATCTCATGCTTAACCATGTCCAACTGGACCTAACATTCCAGGTTCCTCTGCAATATTGTTCTTTACAGCACTGCACTTTCCTTTCACTGTCAGACACATCCACAAATGAACATCATTTCCACTTTAGCCTAGCCACTTCATTCTTTGTGGGGCTATTCATAATTGTTCTCTGCTCTTCTCCAGTAGCATATTGGATACATTCCAACATGAAGGCTCATCTTCCGGTGCCACATCTTTCTGCCTTTTTATACTGCCTCATGGGGTTCTCATGGCAAGAATACTGGAGTTGTTTGTCATTCTCTTTTCCAGTGGACCACATTTTATCAGAACTCTTCACTATGACCTGTCCATCTTGGGTGGCCATGAAGGGTATGGCTCATAGGTTCATTGAATTGTACAAACCTCTTCATGCTGACAAGGCTGAGATTCATGAAGGGGATTTAACTCAGATGACCATTATATTTACTACTGTAGGAAAGAATCCTTAGAAGAAATGGAATAGCCTTCAGAGTCAATGAAAAACTCTGAAATGCAGTGCTTTGGTGCACTCTCAAAAACAACAGAATGATCTCCATTCATTTCCAGGCCAAACCATTCAACATCACAGTAATCCAAGTCTATGCCCCACTCATTAATACTGAAGAAGCTGAAGTTGACTGGTTCTATGAAGACATACTAGACCTTCTAGAACTAACATGAAAAAAAGAGACTTCCTTCTTATCAAAAGTAGGAAGTCAAGAGATACCAAGAGTAACAGACAAGTTTGGCCTTGGAGTACAAAATGAAGCAGGGCAAAGGCTAATAGAGTTTTGCCTACAGAGCACGCTGGTCACAGCAAACATTATTTTCCAGCAAGAAAAGAGATGTCTCTACACATGGACATCACTAGATGTTCAATACCAAAATCAGATTGATTATATTATTTTCTGCCAAAGATGGAGAAGCTCTATACAGTCAGCAAAAACAAGACCGGGAGCTGACTGTGGCTCAGACCATGAACTCCTTATTGCCAAATTCAGACTTAAATTGAAGAAAAGCAAGGAAAATCACTAGACCATTCAGGTATGGCCTAAATAAAATCCCTTATCATTATACAGTGGAAGTGACAAAAAGATTCAAGGGATTAAATCTGATATACAGAGTGCCTGAAGAACTATGGATTGAGGTTCTTAACATTGTATAGAAGACAGTAACCAAAACCATCCAAAATAAAAAGAAATGCAAGAAGGCAAAGTGGTTGTCTGAGGGTGCTTTACAAATAGCTGAGACAAGAAGAGAGGTGAAAGGGAAAGATATACCTAACTGAATGCAGAGTTCCAGAGAATAGTGAGGAGAGAGAAGAACACTTTCTTAAATGAACAATGCAAAGAAATACACGAAAACAACAGAATGGGAAAGACTAGGGATCTCTTCAAGCACACTGGCGATATCAAGGGACTATTTCATCCAATCTAACAAAGCCAAAGAGATTAAGAAGAGGTGGCAAGAATACACAGAAGAACTATACAAAAAAAAAAAAAAAAAAAAGAATGTAATGACCAGGATAACCATGATATTAGACACATTAACAAATAATAACAAAATAGAAACAAACTGATAAAGAGAACAAACTAGTGGTTACCAGTGAGAAGGTGGAGAAAGGGCAAGATAATTAAAAGGGATGAAGAGATACATACTACTACCTATAAAATAAATAAGATACAAGGGTGTAATGTACAGCACAGGGAATATAGTCAATATTTTATAATAACTTTATATGGAGTATATTCTTTAAAAATATCGAGCCATTATATGAATACCTGAAACCATATAATATTGTTATTGAAGCCAACTATACTTCAACTAAAGGAAAAAAAGAAGGTAATCTCCATGGAACCCCTATGGTGACAAATGTTACTATATAAATAAAACTACATTTAAGCTCCTTACTCATTTACATAAAGCTACATTTAAGTGCCTTACTCATTTAGATCTTGCCCATATATAACTCCAAAGTAAATTTATAAAATAAGTACAAAATAAATAAATCCAAACAATTCAAATTAAGAAGAATGTTAGATACAGTAAACAGATGGTATATAAATTATCTTAATGTGTTTAAGAGAAAATTATTTTAAAACAATTTTTAAATGGGGATTATGTAGAAGTAAAGTATATGTATTTCCATACAAATTGTGAAATTATTTGTTCTAGCTCTGTGAAAAATACCGTTGGTAGCTTGATAGGGATTGCACTGAATCTATAGATTGCTTTGGGTAGTATACTCATTTTCACTATATTGATTCTTCCAATCCAATAGCCAAAGCAATCTTGAGAAAGAAGAATGGAACTGGAGGAATCAACCTGCCTGACTTCAGGCTCTACTACAAAGCCACAGTCATCAAGACAGTATGGTACTGGCACAAAGACAGAAATATAGATCAATGGAACAAAATAGAAAGCCCAGAGATAAAGCCACGCACCTATGGACACCTTATCTTTGACAAGGGAGGCAAGAATATACAATGGATTAAAGACAATCTCTTTAACAAATGGTGCTGGGAAATCTGATCAGCCACTTGTAAAAGAATGAAACTAGAACACTTTCTAACACCATACACAAAAATAAACTCAAAATGGGTTAAAGACCTAAACGTTAAGACCAGAAACTATAAAACTCTTAGAGTAGAACATAGGCAAAACACTCTCTGACATACATCACAGCAGGATCCTCTATGACCCACCTCCCAGAATATTGGAAATAAAAGCAAAAATAAACAAATGGGACCTAATTAAAATTAAAAGCTTCTGCACAACAAAAGAAACTATAAGCAAGGTGAAAAGACAGCCTTCAGAATGGGAGAAAATAATAGCAAATGAAGCAACTGACAAACAACTAATCTCAAAAATATATAAGCAACTCCTACAGCTCAACTCCAGAAAAATAAATGACCCAATCAAAAAATGGGCCAAAGAACTAAACAGACATTTCTCCAAAGAAGACATACACATGGCTAACAAACACATGAAAAGATGCTCAACATCACTCATTATCAGAGAAATGCAAATCAAAACCACTATGAGGTACCATTTCACGCCAGTCAGAATGGCTGCCATCCAAAAGTCTACAAGCAATAAATGCTGGAGAGGGTGTGGAGAAAAGGGAACCCTCTTACACTGTTGGTGGGAATGCAAACTAGTACAGCCACTATGAGAACAGTGTGGAGATTCCTTAAAAAACTGGAAATAGAACTGCCTTATGACCCAGCAATCCCACTGCTGGGCATACACACTGAGGAAACCAGAATTGAAAGAGACATGTGTACCCCAATGTTCATCGCAGCACTGTTTATAATAGCCAGGACATGGAAGCAACCTAGATGTCCATCAACAGATGAATGGATAAGAAAGCAGTGGTACATATACACAATGGAGTATTACTCAGCCATTAAAAAGAATACATTTGAATCAGTTCTAATGAGGTGGAAGAAACTGGAGCCTATTATACAGAGTGAAGTAAGCCAGAAAGAAAAACACCAATACAGTATACTAATACATATATATGAAATTTAGAAAGATGGTAACAACAACCCTGTATGTGAGACAGCAAGAGAGACACAGATGTACAGAACAGTCTTTTGGACTCTGTGGGGGGAGGGGGGATGATTTGGGAGAGTGGCATTAAAACATGTATAAAAGAAAGAAAGAAAATTAAAACAAAAGAAGTAAAGTATATGGCAATCAGATCAGATCAGTCACTCAGTCGTGTCTGACTCTTTGCAACCCCATGAATCACAGCACGCCAGGCCTCCCTGTCCATCACCAACTCCTGGAGTTCATTGAAACTCACGTCCATAGAGTCAGTGATGCCATCCGGCCATCTCATCCTCTGTCGTCCCCTTCTCCTCTTGCCCCCAATCCCTCCCAGCATCAGAGTCTTTTCAATGAGTCAACTTCGCATGAGGTCGCCAAAGTACTGGAGTTTCAGCTTTAGCATCATTCCTTCCAAAGAAATCCCAGGGCTGATCTCCTTCAGAATGGACTGGTTGGATCTCCTTGCAGTCCAAGGGACTCTCAAGAGTCTTCTCCAACACCACAGTTCAAAAGCATTGATTCTTCGGCACTCAGCTTTCTTTATAGTCCAACTCTCACATCCAATACATGACTACTGGAAAAACCATAGCTTTGATTAGATGAACCTCTGTCAGCAAAGTAATGTCTCTGCTTTTGAATATGCTATCTAGGTTGGTCATAACTTTCCTTCCAAAGAGTAAGCGTCTTTTAATTTCATGGCTGCAGTCACCATCTGCAGTGATTTCGGAGCCCAGAAAAATAAAGTCTGACACTGTTTCCACTGTTTCCCCATCTATTTCCCATGAAGTGATGGGACTGGACGCCATGATCTTCATTTTCTGAATGATGAGCTTTAAGCCAACTTTTTCACTCTTCACTTTCACTTTCATCAAGAGGCTTTTTAGTTCCTCTTCACTTTCTGCCAAATAGTAACACAAAAAATTGAGAGAAGGCAAATACTATTCTACAATTTTGAATAATATAGTACTACCTGCTGCTGCTGCTGCTTCTAAGTCACTTCAGTCGTGTCCGACTCTGTGTGACCCCATAGACGGCAGCCCACCAGGCTCCCCTGTCCCTGGGATTCTCCAGGCAAGAACACTGGAGTCGATTGCCATTTCCTTCTCCAAAGTATGAAAGTGAAAAGTGAAAGGGAAGTCACTCAGTCTTGTCCGACTCTTCGCGACCCCAGGCTATAAAAAGTTAAAGATGAATATGGCAAATCTTAAACACTAAAAAGTAAAATATTTGTGTGGAGGCCATCTATATAAAATCTGATGTTCAAAACAAAAGAATTCTGAGTCCTTTTTAAAAACATTACTAAGAACTTCAAGATGGCAGCATCAGAACATTAAACGGACCATGCAGCTCTTTTGACGGTGGGGTTTATATTACCACACTGACCACACACTCATAAAATCTGTGCTAAGAAGCCAGTCTGCGATGGACAGGGAAGCCTGGCATGCTGCAGTCCATGGGGTCACAAAGAGTTGGATATGACTGAGTGATTGAACTGAAGAAGCCAGTACTGGAGATAAGAGAGAAGGCACTAAAAATATTCAAATAGAAGTTATTAAAAAAAAAAAAAAAGACCAAGGAAACAAAACACAGATAGAACCATGGAAAACAAATAGCAAGATGGAATATACAAACTAAACCCTATCAATAACTGTATCAAATGCAAATGGTCCAAACTCTTTAAATTTTTGTAATAATATTTTCTAAAAACCTGAAGGATAAGGCAAATCCAATTCTTTAACAATTTAAACACAGATAGGCCAAGCACCTAAAGAAAATGAATTAAATGAGATAAACTACATTTAAGAAAAAGAACTATTAACTGGGACTTTTCAAAATTATGTGCAAATCATCAAGAGGACACAAAAATCTGAAATGTGAATTCACCTAAATACAAGACTTCAAAATGTATGAAATAAAAACTGATAGACTTGCAAAAAAATAGACATATATACAAATATTGGAAATTATACCATTTGTCTTTCAGTAATTAATAAAAACTCATTGACAGAAAATCAGTAAAAATAAGAAAGATATGAAGAATACTATCAACTAACTTGACCTAACTGATATTTGTAGGAAACTCCAATTCAAAAGAGCAGAATAAAATTATTTTCAATTTGTTACAGAATATTTGTCAAGACAAACCATATGCTGAGGCGTATGTCAAGCCTCAGCAAATGTGAAAGGATTGAGGAGAGTGATGTCAGCAAGATGGCCAAATAAGAAATCCCTTCCACCTATCTTCCCCCCAACATAATAATTTGGCACCCATCCATGACAAAAGTGCCTTCATGAGAGCATTGAGTTCCACTTGGGAGACTGTGAAACCCTATGTAACTGAAATCTGAGAGCCATCTTATTGAAGACAGGTCCACACCCAAGTAGTTGACTCCGTGACTATGATACTGACTTCAGAGACAGAAACAGTTTTGTTCCCCCAAGAACTTGGTCAATGCCACCTTTGGATTTGGGTCTGTCACCAGCACTAAGGGATCTAGGAGGAGTCATGCCCAATTGTACAGCAGAAAGTAGATTTATAGGCCTCAATCCCAGCTGTGAATCCTGAAGTGCATTGTGAACCATCTTCAGTCCCTCTTGGCTACAGTCTGGGAACCTCTGGAGATAAGCTCACTGAACTTGGTCAGACTGTAAATTCTCAAATGACCGTGTAGCTGGACTCTAACGCATCTCAGCCACAACCCAGAAACAAGAATCTTGCTGGAGGCACTCCTGTCTTGCTGGCACAGGGATCCTGCAGGAGACATTCTCATGTACTTCTCTGGAGATCCTGAGAGGGTACGTAGAACTAGGTGGCAGTAGCCTGTGAGCAGGTCTTCTGACACAGAGACCAGGCCGGAGAAATTCCCATTTGGACCCCCAGAGATGAGAAAAGGGCTTTGCACGCAGCTCCAGCTTCCTCACACCCATTGTCTGCAGCAGTCCTGAGGAGCCAATAGGCCCCAGTGGGAAACACTCCTGTCTACAATCCGGAAGATTCTGAAAGGGTGCTACACTAGGCTCCAGCCCCTCACCTATGCAGAAAGTGAGCTGTCCTGCAGCACAGGGACAGCTGTCAGAGACTCGCATATCTGTGCCTCAGGAAATTTGGAAAGGGACATTTATTCATCTCTGAGCCCTCCAGCCATGGTCAAGGATCAGTTCAACCCACTCATGGACCTGGCAGGAGGCACATCTATTTATGCCTCCAAAGCCAGTTTTGCAGACTTCAGTTTTGGCTGTGGAACCTGAAACAGCTCTGTCATGAGTTCCAGCCTCTCTCAGCCATAGTTCAGGACAGTCCTCCCCTTGCAGGGACTCACACAGTGACAAGGCAATAGGCCCATGCCTGAGGCCCCAACTGTGGATCTAGAGCAGGCTCTTGTGCCACCCTATTGAACAATGGTAGTCATCCAACAAGTGATCAGATAGGATTCACATCAGACCAAGCCCCTGGTAACAAGCTGACAAACTGTAGACCCTACTGTAGGCAGTGAAAAACTGGAAAGATAAAACTGATTAACTTTTAACTAGATTAAACAAGAAAAAGGAGAGAAGACTGTGTTTGTGTGTGTGTGCATTATGAAATACTACTCCTCCATAAAAAAGAATGAAATATTGCCACTTGAGAGAACATGAACAGACTTTGAGGGTCTTTGTTAAGTAAAATAGGTCATCAGTTCAGTTCAGTCACTCAGTCATGACCGACTGTTTGTGACCCCATGGAGCAGCACGTCAGGCTTCCCTGTCTGTCACCAACTCTCGGAGCTTGCTCAAACCCATGTCCATTGAGTCGGTGATGCCATACAACCATCTCATCCTCTGCTGTCCTCTTCTCCTCCTGCTTTCAGTCTTTCTCAGAATCAGGGTCTTTTCCAATGAGTCAGTTCTTTGCATCAAGTGGCCAAAGTATTGGAGTTTCAATTTCAGCATCAGTCCTTACAGTGAATATTCAATATTCCATTAGGATTGATTTGTTTGATCTCATTGAAGTCCAAGGGACTCTCAAGAGTCTTCTCCAACACCACAGTTCAAAAGCATCAATTGTTCGGTGCTCAGCTTTCTTTATAGTCCAACTTTCCATATATGACTATTGGAAAAACCATAGCCTTGACTAGATGGACCTTTGTTGGAAAAGTAATGTGTCTGCTTTTTAATATGCTGTCTAGGTTGGTCATACCTTTTCTTTTAAGGAAAAAGCATCATTTAAAAATGAAGTCTGTCACTGTTTCCATTGTTTCCCCATCTATTTGCCATGAAGTGATGGGACTGGATGCCATGATTTTCATTTATTGAGTGTTGAGTTTTAAGCCAACTTTTTCACTCTCCTTTTTCACTTTCATCAAGAATTTCTTTAGTTCTTCTTTGCTTTCTGCCATAAGCATGGTGTCATCTGCATATCTAAGGTTATTGATTTTTTCTCCTGGCAATCTTGATTCCAGCTTGTGCTTCATCCAACCCAGCATTTTGCATGATGTACTCTGCCTATAAGCTAATTAAGCAGGGTGACAATATATAGCCTTGACATACTCCTTTTACTATTTGGAACCAGTCTGTTGTTCCATGTCCAGTTCTAACTGTTGCTTCAGATTTCTTAGGAGGCAGGTCAGGTTGTCTTATATTCCCATCTCTTGAAGAATTATCCACAGTTTGTTCTGATCCACACAGTCAAAGGCTTTGGCACAGTCAATAAAGCAAAAGTAGATGTTTTCTGGAACTCTCTTGCTTTTTTGATGATCCAACGGATGTTGGCAATTTGATCTCTGCTTCCTCTGCCTTTTCTAAATCCATCTTGAACATCTGGAAGTTCACGTTTCACATACTGTTGAAGTCTGGCTTGGAAAATTTTGAGCATTACTTTGCTAACGTGTGAGATGAGTGCAATTGTGTGGTAGTTTGAGCATTCATTGGTACTGCTTTTCTTTGGGATTAAAATGAAAGCTGACCTTTTCCAGTCCTAAGGCCATTGCTGAGTTTTCCAAATTTGCTTGCATACTAAGTGCAATACTTTCACAGCATCAGCTTTTAGGATTTGAAATAGCTAAAATGGAATTCCATCACCTCCACTAGCTTTGTTTGTAGTGATGCTTTCTAAGGTCCACTTTACTTTGCATTGTAGGATGTCTGGCTCTAGGTGAGTGATCACACCATTGTGGTTATCTGGGTCATGGAGGTCTTTTTTTTTTTTTTTTTTTTTTACAGTTCTGTGTATTCTTGCCCTCTCTTGTTAATATCCTCTGCTTCTGTTAGTCCAGACCATTTCTGTCCTTTATTATGCCCATCTTTGCATGAAATGTTCCCTTGGTATCTCTAATTTTCTTGAAAAGATCTCTAGTCTTTCCCATTCTTTCTTTCCTAGGTCCTCAAGGTCCTGCAGGAAGACAAATACCATAGGATCTAATTTATTGGCCGTAGTAGAGGCAAGGGATGTACTTGAGCAGGTAAAATGTGTGAAGGTGGTCAGAAGGTATGAGCATTATGTTATAAAGTAGAGAAGTCATGGGGGTGTAATATACATCATGGTGACCATAATTAAAGATATTGTATTACATGTTTGAAAACTGCTAAGAGTGATGTTAAAAGCTCTCATTATGGGAAAAAATTTTAACTATGTATTATGACAGATGTTAAATAGACTAATTGTGGTGATCATTTTGCATTATACTCAAATATTGAATCATTATGCTGTACAAGTACAACTAATATAATTTTATATGTCATTATACTTCAATGCATTGTCTAAGAACAATTATGCAAAAACAAATAATCTAGAAGAAATCGATAATTTCCTAGAAATATACAAACTACCAAGACTAAATCATAAAAAAATAGAAAACCTGAAGAGAACAATAATGACTATAGAGATTAAACAGCAATCAAAACCTCCCAATAAAGAAAAATCCAGGACAAGATGGTTTCAATGGTGAATTTTACCAACATTTTATAGACAAATTAATGCGTATCTTTATCAAAGTTTTTCAAAAAAACTGAAGATGGAATATTCTCAAACCCATATTATAAGGCCAGCATAACACTGATTCAAAAGTCAGATAAGAACACTGTAAACAAATACAAGACAATATCCCTAATGAATACAGGTGCAAATTTTCAACAAATATATCAAACCATTTCAACAGCACAGTAAGAGGATCATATACAATATTCAAGTGATGCCAGAATGGTTTAACATAGGTGAGTCAATAAATGTGATACACTATATAAACAGAATGAAAGATAGAAATTGTATGAGTCTGTCAATAGATACAGTAAAAGTGTTTGACAAAATTCAACACTTTCTTTCCTTTTTATATTACTGTTTTTTCACTGAGTTGCAATTGACCTTTAACACTATATTACTTTTAAGTGTACAACAAAATGATTCAACAATTTTGTTCACCCTTGTGAAATGATCGCAATAAGCCTACCTAAAATCTGTCCCATAAAACAGTTACAGAAACAGTTCTTCCCTTATGATGACATCTAAAATCTCTTTCAAATAGCAATACAGTATTATTAACTACAGTCATCATGTTGTACATTGCCTTCCCATGACTCATTTATAACTATAACCTTTTGACTCCCTTCAACACCCTTCCTGATGAAAGTTCTCAACAAAATGGATATAGACTGACTAACTTCAACATAATAGAGGACATTTATGACAAAACCACATTTACTATCACATTCAACAGTGAAAATTGAAAAAAAAAAAATTCTCTACAGTCAGGAAGATTTCTCACCACTCATTTAATATAATAATGGAAGTCCTTAGCCAGAACAACTAGGCAAGAAAAAGAATTAAAGGGATTCAAATTGGAATGTAAAATTTAATTGTATCTGCAGATGAGATTATCTCATATATAGAAAATCTTATATTCTCCATCAAAAACTGTTGGAACTAATAAATAAATTCAATAATGTTGCAGAACACAAAATCAACATTCAAAACTTAGCTGTATTTCTACTAACAGTAAATGGTCAAATATAGAAATTAACAAAAACACTCATTTATAATAGCATCAAGTTGAATAAAATACATAAAAATAAATTTTAAAAAGGAAATGAAATTTTCCTACAAAGAACACTATAAGTTTCTGCTTTATTGACTATGCCAAAACCTTTGACTGTGTGGATCACAATAAACTGTGGAAAATTCTGAAAGAGATGGGAATACAAGACCACCTGACCTGCCTCTTGAGAAACCTATATGCAGGTCAGGAAGCAACAATTAGAACTGGACATGGCACAACAGACTGGTTCCAAATAGGAAAAGGCGTACGTCAAGCCTGTATATTGTCACCCTGCTTATTTAACTTATATGCAGAGTACATCATGAGAAATGTTGGGCTGGAGGAAGCACAAGCTGGAATCAAGATTGCCGGGAGAAATATCAATAACCTCAGATATGCAGATGACACCACCCTTATGGCAGAAAGTGAAGAGGAACTAAAAAGCCTCTGGATGAAAGTGAAAGAGGAGAGTGAAAAAGTTGGCTTAAAGCTCAACATTCAGAAAACGAAGATCATGGCATCTGGTCCCATCACTTCATGGGTAATAGATCGGAAAACAGTGGAAACAGTGTCAGACTTTATTTTGGGGGGCTCGAAAATCACTGCAGATGGTGACTGCAGCCATGAAATTAAAAGATGCTTACTCCTTGGAAGGAAAGTTATGACCAACCTAGATAGCATATTCAAAAGCAGAGACATTACTTTGCCAACAAATGTCAATCTAGTCAAGGCTATGGTTTTTCCTATGGTCATGTATGGATGTGAGAGTTGGACTGTGAGGAAAGCTGAGTGCCAAAGAATTGATGCTTTTGAACTGTGGTGTTGTAGAAGACTCTTTAGAGTCCCTTGGACTGTAAGGAGATCCAACCAGTCCATTCTAAAGATCAGTCCTGGGTGTTCATTGGAAGGACTGAAGCTGAAGCTGTACTCCAATACTTTGGCCACCTGGTGTGAAGAGCTGACTCATCTGAAAAGACTCTGATGCTGGGCGGGATTGGGGGCAGGAGGAGAAGGGGATAACAGAGAATGAGATGGCTAGATGGCATCACCGACTCTATGGACGTGAGTCTGAGTGAACTCCAGGAGTTGGTGATGAACAGGGAGGCCTGGCACGCTGCGATTCATGGGGTCGCAAAGAGTCAGACACAACTGAGCAACTGAACTGAATTGAACACTATAATACATTGTTGAAAGACACTGATGAAAGCACAAACAGAACAATATGTTATATTTATGGACCTGAAGAATTAATATTTTTAAACTGTTCATACTACTCAAAGCCATTTACAGATTAAATGTAATACTGTCAAAATTAAATGACATGTCTCACAGCAATGAGGTTAAAAAAAGAAAAATTAAAATTCTTTTGGAACCACAAAGACCCAGAATAGCTAAAGAATACTTAAAAAATAACAAAGATGAATGTGTCTCAATTCCTTATTTCAACTTCTATTAAAAGCTATAATATTTAAAACAATATGGTAATAGAATAAAAACAGATACATGGATCAATAGAACAGAATACCAATTGCAGAATACATTGCCATGTATGTGGTGGTGCCATGTATATGCCAATATTTAACAAGAAATTCAAGAATACTCAAGTAAACAAATGGTTATCCCTCAAATCCAAATTAATAGACTTTTCCAATGAATAAAAGTTCTACTTGTTCACTAGGATGCCATTAAAAGTTGCAAACATTTGAGTTTTTACAAAAAATGTGTTGAAACAATTTTGGCCCAAGATCAAGGAGATCTGAGAAGACTGACAAAGAATTTTAAGTCTTTCTATCATTGCTTTCCACTCTAGTTAAAATGTAACAATCACTGTGATTTGAGTTACTTGGGTCATTGTGTCTTGGTAGCAAATGAATGCAGTTGAGTAAAACTAGGTCCTTGCTGTGAAATCAGAACATGGGAAAAATCAAATACAGTCCTAATCAATGACTAATCCTAATGATTGTAAGGAATACAGGACCTATTATTTCAGGAAAATGATTTAAATTGGTAAGTATAACCCAGGATAAGTAGTATGTAAGGAATGTTCCCTGTGCTAACATTAACCTGGATAGGAAATACCTTAACATTGATTTTTTTTCTTTTAATTATCCAATTATTGGTTAAACTTCTACTTCTGGCATTGTTAGGAATTTCCATATGCTTGCCACTACCTCCCAGCATTTAGTATTTTTAAAATATTGAGCAAATTCTTTCTAGTCCTTAACTATTAAAAAATTATACAAAGTTGAAGAAAGTAACTTTTGAAATATAGCAAAAACGTAAGTGCTGAATATTCAGTTATACAAGCAAATAGTACATGCAAAGTCACCAGGGAATTCCCTAGAGGTCCGGTGCTTAGGACTCAGCACTTTCACTGCCCTGGGCCTGGGTTCTATCCCTAGTCAAGGACCCAAGGTCCTGCAAGCCATGTGGAACAGCTAAAAGAAAAAAAAAAAAAAAAAAAAAGTCAGCAAACTTCCATGTCTTCTCCACTAATGATCTAAGTTTTCTTTATCCATTTGATTGTATCTGATTCTATAACCTTGTATAACCACAGCTTCATTAATGAACCCAAAACAAACAATATTGTCAAAGTTTTTATCGTGATACATTTACCACTCCTTACCAAACATTTATTTCCATTTAAATTCATCTCTCAGTGATTTGGAGGGCTTCCCTGGTGGCTCAGACGGTCATGAATCTTCCTATAATACAGGAGACCCGAGTTCAGTCCCTAGGTGGGAAAGATCCCTTGGAGAAGGAAATGGCAACCCACTCCAGTATTCATGCCTGGAGAATTCCATGGACAGAGAAGCCTGCTGGGCTACAGTCCATGCGGTCGCAGAGTCGGAGACGACTGAGCGACTAACACTTTCAAGAATACTCAAAGGAGAAAGAAGAGTTACTCCAATAAATGGCATTGGTAAAACAAGATAACTACAAACAAAGAAATGAAATCAGATTACTAGCTAACACCCCTCACAAAAATTAACTTGAATTAAAGATTCAAATACCTATATCCATAAAACTCCTAAAAGAAAACATAGGGGAAATATCCTTGACATTATTCTGGGCAACATTTTTTTGTTTTTTGGAATGACACCAAATGCACAGCAGCAAAAGTAGAGATAAACAAGAAGAACTATAGCAAACTAAAAAGCTTCTAAATAGCAAGAGAAATAATCAACAAAGAGGCAACCTATGGGATGGGAAAAAATATCTATAAACTATATACCTAATCAGGAGTTAATATCCAAAATATATGAAGGCCTCATACTACTCAAAAAAAAATAAATTATCTAAGTTAAAAATTGGCAGAGGACCTAAACAGACATTTTTCCAAAAAACATGTTTGGATAATTGATACCAGAGAAGATGTACATCAATAATCATCACAGAAATGCCAATAAAAGCCACAATGAGATTCTGACTCATACCTGCTAGAAGGACTATCATCAAGAAAGAAGATAAGTGTTTTCAAGGATACAAAGAAAAGGGAACCTTGTTCACTGTAGGTGAGACTATAAATTGGTACAACTATAAAAAGCAGTATGCTTATTCCTGAAAAACATACCCCAGCAATTCTACCTTTAGGTATGCATCTGAAGGATATGAAATAAAAATCTCAATGAGATTTGCACACCTGTGATTGTTGTAGCATTATTCACTATAGGCAAGACATGAGAACAATCTTAGTGCCCACTCAAAAGTGAATCAAGAAATGTGATATATATTTAAAAAGGGTATTATTCATCCATGAGAAAGAAGGAAACTCTGCTATCTGTGGAAACATAGATGGATGTACCTTGAGGTGATTACACTAAGTAAAATAAATCAGAGAAAGATAAATGGTATATGATCTCACTTATATATGAAATATTAAAAAAAAAAAAACAACCAGACCACAGAAACTGGGAGTAAGACTAGAGGATGGAGAGTGGGGGATATGATGAGATGTTGCTAAACA
This sequence comes from Bos indicus, assembly GCF_029378745.1. Taxonomy (NCBI): domain Eukaryota; kingdom Metazoa; phylum Chordata; class Mammalia; order Artiodactyla; family Bovidae; genus Bos; species Bos indicus. The sequence continues at coordinate 52,234,617 of NC_091780.1, read as the reverse complement.
GATATGAGATTTCAGTTATAAGATAAATGTGTTAGGAATCTAATATGCCAGAATGTTGACTATAGTAAACAATAATCTGTCATACACTTGAAATTTGCTAAGGGAGTATACTGTGAATGTTTCATGAAGAAAAGAAGTGTAAAAGTGTGATGTTATGGATATTGTTACAAAAAAACTTGTCACAAGCAAACTTATCACAAGCATTTGTGAAATATGAAAAGTGACTCTTTGCAACTCCATGGACTGTAGCCTGCCAGGCTCCTCTGTCCATGGAATTCTCCAGGGAAGAATACTGGAATGGGTAGCCTTTCTCTTCTCTAGGGGATCTTCCTGACCCAGGGATCAAACCCAGGTCTCCTGTACTGCAGGCAGATTCTTTTACCCTCTGAATCACCAGGGGAGCACCCTTGTAATATACACTTATATCAAATCACCATTATTGTGCTCCTTAAACTTACACAATTTTATATGTTATTTCTCAATGAAACTGGGAAAAAATAAAAAGACTGAACTTATTCAAAGTATGTTATTTGTAAAAAAACAATGTCAAACTATTATTATGCATTAGAAACACCACAGGGAAATCCCCACTTGTTTGAAGACTACTAGAATGGGTAACCTTTCCCTTTTCCAGGGGATCTTCCCAACCCAGTGATTGAACCCAGGTCTCCTGCATGGCAGATGGATCTTTACCAGATGAGCCACAAGGGAAGCCCATTGAAAAATAAACATACTACTAAATGATTCATGGTAAAGTAAAAGAAAAAAAACACAGAAAACAGGAAATGTTTTGTAGTAAATATGAATGGAAGCATAACTTATTCAAATTCGAATATGTGTATAAAGCAGAAAAAGTTCATAAAAAAATTATCACTCTTGTGGCATGGTGACCTGTGTACTTAGTCACGTCTGACTCTGCAACCCCGCAGACTGTAGCACACCAGGCTCCTCTGCTTATGGAATTTTCCTGGCAAGAATATAGAGTGGGTCACCATTTTCTACTCCAGGGAATGTTCCCTAACCCAGGGATCAAACCTATATATTTTGCATCTCCTGTCCTGGCAGGCAATCCTTTACCACTGGTGACCTTTACCAATGTGCCACGTGGGGAGGGTATCACTCTTGTAAATACTAACTATAAATTCTGGCTAAAATACAAAATTCAAGAACATGAGGATTCTACAGGAAAATGAAATGCATGTAGATTTTGGAAAGGAAGCTATAATTAGAGGAAATGACTAGCAAAATTAAATATTCCATTTCTTTGACTTGGATCTACAGGCAGACTGAATCATAGTTGTATGTTACTGAGGTCACTAAAGCTTTGAGAGAAAGCTCACCATCTTTCAGGACATAGTAATAGGAGAAAAAAGCCCAGAAAAGAGCGATTTGAGCATGAGAGAAAATCACTGGGTAAGATATAGCTGAAAAAGGAGAACCACTAACATATAAGGAGGTTAAAAACATCTAAACTATAATCTGAATAGCTCTTCTACACAGGTGTAACAAAATCTACACCTGGGTTTGAATCTACATTAATTATAAAAATCAAACACATCACCATTTTGGAGGAATATGAAAGTATACATAGTCCCCACAACATGATCTTTTACAATGATCAGGATTCAATCTAAAATAACTTGACATACTAAATATTACAAGATTCAAAAGATGCCAACCCTGGTATCACTCAGATGATGGAATTATCAAACAAAACTTTAAAGCACATATTATAACTATGGTCAATGAGTTAAAGAAATGCAAACATTTATAATACATAAAATGATAAAAAAATAGCAAAAATAGATTTTTTAATTGAAAATTTAAAAATTGAAATTTCCAATGACTAATACTAAAATTGAGTAAATTTCAAAACAGAATAGAGCAAAGAAAGAATTAAAGATAAATTGACCCAAATTATCCAATCCAGGTGGGAACAGTTCTAAAAAATGAATAAAACCTATGAATCTGTGGGAGTACGTTAAAATGAAATGTACATGTACTTTGAGTACTAGAGAATGAGAGCAAGAGAAAGGGGCTGAAAATTAGTTACTATGGCTAAAAACGATCCAAAATTTGTAAAAGTCAAAAAAATTACAGATGCAAGAAGGTCAGTGAACCCAAAACAAAATAAATACCAAGAAAATTATTAGGTAAATTTTAGTCAAGCCATAGAAATGAAATCAATCAAAACAAAACAAAACAAAAAATTCTTGAAAGCAGCTAGAGGAAAATGACATACATAGAAACAATTCAATTTTTTTGTTGTTTGTTTTTTAAACAGAGTTTATTCTTAGCACATGGCTTTCTTTTCAGCCACACCACAATTTGTACAGCTGTACATGGGGCTAAATGCACTCTCCCTTCCAAGATTGTGCCTCAGAATAAGACAACAATATCTCCATAACAATATTTTAAATAAATGAAAGAAAGGGACACTAACATGTGTCACACCTACCATCAAGGTCTACATATTTTTGAGAATTAAATAATCTTGTGAGGTCCACAGTGGCTACTCATTTATTCAGTTCAGTAAAAGCTTTTATGAGCTGCCTTAAGAAGGGAGAGGGAGGTAAGGAAGATAGGAAAAGGGTGTTTTCTTCTGCAGACTTCTCATTACAAACATGGTGGATCATAAAACAATGGAACATCATTAAAGTCCTTAAGAAAAATATAGATTTCATAATTTTTTGTCCATTAAAAATATCTATCAACAAAGAAGGCAAAATTATGAGAATTTTAGGTCAGTTTAGTTGCTCAGTCATGTCCGACTCTTTGCGACCCCATGGTCTGCAGCACCCCAGGCTTCCCTGTCCATTACCAATTCTCGGAGCTAGCTGAAACTCATGTCCATCCTGTCAGTGATGCCATCCAACCATCTCATCCTCTGTCATCCCTTCTCCTCCTGCCTTCAATCCTTTCCAGCACCAGGGTCTTTTCCAAAGAGTCAGCTCTTCACATCAGGTGACCAAAGTGTTGGAGTTTCAGCTTCAGCATCAGTCCTTCCAATGAATATTCAGGACTGATTTCCCTTAGGATGGACTGGTTGGATCTCCTTGCACCCTTTTTAGGTAAAGGAAGACAAAAGCTACTATTCTCAATTGATTGACCTCCTAGGAATGCTAAATGGATTACTTCTGACTGAAAAGAAATGATACCAACAGGAAGCAAGAGCTTAAATAAATGAAAATCTTAGAAATATTTACTGTATATATACTTCCCTAGTAGTCAGTTGATAAAGAATCCACATGCAATGCAGGAGACCTTGATTTGATCCCTGGATCAGGGAAGATCTCCTGGAGAAGGAAAGGGCTACCCACTCTAGTATTCTTGCCTGGGAAACCCCATGTACAGATGAGCATGGCAGGCTACCATCCTTGGTGTTGGACAGGACTTAGCAATTAAACCACCATCACTATTGTGTGTGTATATATACACACACACAATATATATATATATATACACCTCAGTAAATGTAATTTTAAAAACTGTAGCGATAGTTCAGAAATTGCTTAAAGGGTAATCACAGTCTGAGATAGAGTGTCAAAAGAAAAAAAAATTCTTATGAGTTTAATGTACATCTGTTAAAATTGCCTATCTAATCTCTCAAGAGAATTTAGAGAGGACATGGAAACAAAGGATTTAAAATGTTTTTCTATCTACCAAGTGGATTTATATACCTTAATATTATTGGAATTAAAGCTACAATTTAATGATATTTCAGATACTGTGTTAGTCATCATACAGATGGTGTGTACATTATAGCCTGAGTGTATAGGTCCAATTTTCTCCAAGTTCAGTTTCTTTGTAATAGACTTATAAAGCAAGAATGTAATGACTACTACATGGACAAAATAGCTCTATTACAAAGGCTATCACAACATATATTTTTGTAAGAAACACTATTGAAAGAGACTGCTTGCATTTTCTGCAAAAAAAAGTCCATAATTGCAAGATACAGATTATTTAGTGGTATAATAAATTTGAAAATTCACTGTGTCCCCCATGATTTTATTATTTGAATCTTTATGGTAACTGATTTATTAATAGTCTTCAACAGGGTTTATCTTTACAGCAATGTTAATGAATAACTTATTTTTCAGCATTCTCAAAAAAACTTTACCAAAATACTCAAAAATACTTTATCAAATTTTTTTATCTTCATGGTTTCCAATAAATTATATTGTAATGTGTGACTTCTATCTTATCTATTTAAATAGCTGAAGTGGAATTCAAAGTTTTATGTGTTTCTATTTTTCTATGGTTAGTCTACTTGACTGCAGTTTTCATTAATGGTTTAAATTATGCTATATATTTAAATATCTGAAATACTGTTAAAGGGAAGAAGATTAGATATCTTTAATCATAGTGGAAAAACTTTCTCTTAGGCATCTCCAAAGACAGAATGAAACACCTTGGAAGATGTTGATGTTACCATCATTATAAATTATTTAACACCATCTTGAAAACACCTGTAAAAACTCTGAATATGATAGTACATACCAAATAAAATATTTGAAGCTACTGTATTACCAATTTTAAAGTCTTTTTAACCTAATAGTCTATAGTTTTATAATGTAGCATTTGATATATCATTTAATACCTTCTAAAATTAACGTGCTGATTTACTTTAAACTCTTATGTAACAATTCAAAGCAAAATCAATTAAAATATTTGATGCTATATCAAGTTCTTTCACTTATAGTCTCATACCCTTTTTTACTTTATGGATTACATTTTTTTTCTAGAATTTAATTTCTATTTCCTTGTTATATCTTCCCTTTCTCTTAAGTATCTCCTATTTTTTATTTTCTTAATACCTTAAATAAAACTCCTACAGTCAAACATTTCTGTCAGTATAACTCAACCGTAAGGCTGTCTTTGAACCTAGTGGCTGGCAAATAGGGAATTATTAAATTTGTAAGTCTCATCCTTAAGGAATTTCACAATGGCTCTCATTTAAGTTAATTCACCAAAGACTATCACTTTGTTCAGTAGGAAGCAGATCATGTTCAGTAGTAAACAATTATTTATTAGAATATAGACATGCCCATTCATTTTCATATTATCTATGGCTGTTGTTCTGCTACAATGGCAGAGCTAAATAGTTGCAGCAGAGACACATTTTACCCAAGGACTGAAATATTTACATCTGGACTTTTACAGAAAAGGCTTGCCAACTCTTTCTCAAAAGTAACCAATGGCATCTATTCCTTTAAACCAATGGGCAGTGTTTGTTTTGTTTTGCTTTGTTTTAATTGTGCTTTATTTTTGACCCTTATTGTGAGACTAAAATGCAGTAAGGATTTGAGAATAAGCATTAGAATTCTATATCAGGGGGATATTCCAAACTCTGACACTTGCTGCTGCTGCTGCTGCTAAGGCGCTTCAGTCGTGTCCAACTCTGTGCGACCCCATAGATGGCAGCCCACCAGGCTCTGCCATCCCTGGGATTCTCCAGGCAAGAACACTGGAGTGGGTTGCCATTTCCTTCTCCAATGCATGAAAGGTGAAAAGTGAAAGGGAAGTCGCTCAGTCCTATCCAACTCTATGCAACCCCATAGACGGCAGCCTACCAGGCTCCTCTGTCCATGGGATTTTCAAGGCAAGAGTACTGGAGTGGGTTACCATTGCCTTCTCTCTGATACTTGCTAGCTAAGTTGTTTGTTGAATCAGTTACTTACCTTCTTTAAAATTTGTAGTTGATATTTAAAATAGACAGTAACAACATTGACACAGATGTTTTGAATATAGATGACATTATGATCCATATTCAACTCATGGCTTGGTAGACAGTAAAATCTTAGGAAATGCTATCTTGTTGTTAAACAAGGTACTGGAGGTTTGCTGAGTTTAGATGAGATTACTTTAGATCTCTTGATTAGATATTGAAGGACAGACTAAATCCTGGGCCTTAATCTCTCAAGCCAGTACAAAACCTACTATAATTCCAAACTTTTCTAGACCCAATTGCTGTATTTGGGGAAAATCTCACATTGATAACACTGATATTCAATTTAGACAATACATCTTCCAACCCTTTAATTCAATCACCTCATACTTTTTGTTCTTTCTTGAAACCTTTACCCTCCCCCTTTTTTTGTTTAATTTTATTTTTAAACTTTACATAATTGTATTAGTTTTGCCAAATATCAAAATGAATCCGCCACAGGTATACATGTGTTCCCCATCCTGAACCCTCCACCCTCCTCCCTCCCCATACCATCCCTCTGGGTCGTCCCAGTGCACTAGCCCCAAGCATCCAGTATCGTGCATCGAACCTGGACTGGCATCTCATTTCATATATGATATTTTATATGTTTCAATGCCATTCTCCCAAATCTTCCCACCCTCTCCCTCTCCCATAGAGTCCATAAGACTGTTCTATACATCAGTGTCTCTTTTGCTGTCCTCCCCTACTCTTTAACTCTTACCTAATGCCCTCTCTTGTAGTTCACTTAAAAAAATTTTTAAAAACTCATCTTCCCAACTAAATCCTAATTATTCACACATACAAATTTTGTGTTCATTTCAGTGGTTAAAGAATCCATCTGCAAAACAGGAGACATGGGTTCATTCCCTGGGTTGGGAAGATCCCCTGAGGGAGGGCATAGAAACCCACTCCAGTATTCTTGCCTGGAGAATCCCACGGACAGAGGAACAAGGTGTGTTACAGTCCATGGGGTTACAAAGATTCAGACAGTACTGAAGCGACTGAGAACAATACTCAATATGCCCTGTCTGTGGCCAACCCCTCCCTTTGAAATTGGGATCCATTCCCTATCATCAACACAAGGATGTTGATACGGTATTTAACACTCTCTCTATTGCTTTATTTTTTTGTTCTACATGAATCATTCTATGAGCAGAGAAACATGGTGAGATTATGTCCCAATAAGAGGAAAACCAAGTGCTTTAGTTCTCTGTATCTCTTCACTGTCATTTATTTTCTTCATAGTGTTTTACATCCAAATCCCCCTAATTTTTATATATTCATCAGCTTCAATTGTTTTACCTCCTACTTTCTCTTAAACCCTCTTCAATCGAACCTATGTGTCTAATTCGTATGACACATTTTATTGTTCACAATAACTTCCACTTCATGAAGCTCAATAAATAATTTGCAGTACTTACAACATTCAGTTATGCAGCATTTGCTATAGTTGATCATTTCCTCTTTCTTAAAGTATGTTTTCCTTCACTCTATACAACACTGTCTGTACTCTCTTGGCTTCTTCCTGCCTCATTATGTGTTTCTTCTCATTTATTTTGCTGGATTATTTTCTTTTTAATTAGCAAGTGATAGAGTTTCCCACGACTAACCTTCAGGAACTCTTCTTTATTAAATATTTCTAGCTGCTTAATCTAAATAAGTTTCATGGATTGCTTTAAATACTAACTGTAGATGGAGCTTTTATCAAAAACTTTCTTATAGAGGACAATAATTAGATGCTGCTTTAATGAAAACAAAGTAATCTACATGAGTGATGGGAAGGGAAATTGTCACAAAACTATGCCATTCTGCCATATTTATATTAAGCATCTTCCTTTTGATATCAATAAGCAAATCTAACCAGCATCTTCTGTATTATTTTCTAACTCACTAAATAAAAGTACTTACTCAGTTACTTAGACCCCAAAGCACCAAACAGAATTATCCTTGAATTGTCTTGTTCTCTCATACTCTATGTCTCTCTGTACCTTAGCATGCTTTGTCATCCTAATCTAGACTAGATCCCTAATATTATCAGTTTTCTATAATTTCTATACTCTTATATTTGACCAAGCCAACATCACCTCCCATAACGATCTAAGCCAGCAGTCCCCAAAGTTTTGGGCACTGGGGATTGGCTTCGTGGAAGATAATTTTTCCACAAATGGGGGGAAGGGGAGATACGTCAGATGGTAATGCGAGCAATGGGGAGATAGCTATTGATTAAAAAATATTGATTCAAAGAATAAAAGTTCTTTCATGACAAAAAGTATGGAGAGAATTCTGAGCACACTGTGATTAATCTTAAATATATCTGAAACATATTTTTTTCAAAAACCTTAGATTTAAGGGGAGAGAAAGCTTTAACTCAGCAGAGAAAAATCAGATGTGGGTAACACAAAATGGCGCAAAGATTTTTTTTGTCTATTGTTAAAAAAATTATTATTTACTTACTTTGCAAAATCTCTATTGGCAATTTAGTAAGACAATTTTGATGCAAATAATTAAATAATTTATCTTTATCTTAGCAGTGGTAACATAGTAATAGCATGCCTTCAGAATGATCATATTACTCATTTGCATTGACAAAAGAAGTTGACAGGAACCCACATTCTTTGTATGACATAAATATCCTTTGCCCTAAATATCCTATTGCTTTCAATTGTCTTTTGTACATATATATTCAAAATGAATCTTCCTGTGACATAAATTCCTTCATCAGTGTGACATATTGTTTAATATTCCTAATTCATCATAGTTATTTTCCTTTTCAACATTTTATCTACTTATAGGAGACAAGATGTGAAAGTATGTAATCCCTATAAGCCTTATTCTTCAGAGTCCATCATGCATGCCATTACTGTCAAGAGTGTTTATAATAATACTTGAATTATTGGAATCATATAAATAAACTTGCTTTCTAAGACCTCTGAAAAGGAAAGTAGGTCACCATATTTCATTATCTTAAAAAAAAATTAGTTTCACCCCCTGAGATAAAGAAAAATAAGGACATATACAGGTATATAATCAGTCACATCCTTCAATTTCACTTTTATAGCTTGTAATAAGTAACTAATGAAAATAAAACTATATGTAGGGATGTTCATGTATAATTACATAATTGTATATAGTTCATCTATTCTTTAGGATCCTACAAACTGTTCTACATGTTTTAGTTCCACATTTCCAATTTGTTATGAAAATATATTACTGCACAATCTGTTGTGCTCTCCAGTTCAACACATTTAAATTAGACTCATATTGAATCCTCATGGCCAGAACCTCTGACCTTCCTCCTTTATGGATTTACGATATGTCTCTAGTCAATCAAGCTCAAAATTATAAATTATTCTAAAATTCTTTCTTCATCTTAATAGCTAATATTTTATGAAGTAACGTAAAATATTTGAAATGTATCTATTAGCTCTGCTTTGTTTCCTATTCCTGTGGCTAATTTTCCAATCCAAGCTATTTTCATATTTCTAGACTAATGCAAGTCTCTAATTGTTTTCTTGCCTCTAGCTTTCCTCCAACCTTCTCTGTACAATAATAATAATAATAAAAAATTTTCTAAAGGGCAGGTTTTTATTTCATATTTTCTTAACTAAGAGAACATAATGAATAAATGAATAAGGTTCATACTCTTCTGTCTGAGATTAAACTGCCTTTATAATTTAAAATTTTTTTCTTCTAAGTTTTATTTGTAACCAGTGCCCTTTAACCAACAATACTACCTAGGTCAACATGCTCTCCTAAGCCCTTAATACTTCTTGAAAACCATCTATATTTAGTATCATTTTTTCAGTGATTATTAGAATGTAACACTAAAATAAACCTCAGAAAAATACATCACTAACACTTAACATCCTTAACATTTGGAAATTGGCTGTGTTTCATAATATTACACACATCACCCATCCGAGTTCCTTGAGCACATTTGAAAACTGAAATTTTGTTAGGTGATACAAAATGATATATAAGTGATATTAGAATTTGCTTTTAAATATTTTGAGGAGTTTTGATGTTTAACCAAAGACTAGATTTCTCTAAAGTAAAACTATGGACACTGTGGATTTGTTAAAATTATCTGATAGAGAAATTATATGTTGAGATATAGTAAGGCAATATGAAATATTCTTTTCATTGTGCCATATTAGCATATAAAACAGAAGCTACACTGTTAAAACTAGAATTTTTAATAATAAAACTAAATTTTTGAAACATATACTATCACATTTCAATCCTGTGTTATTATATCCCAGTAAATTACTATTTCTAAATATAATTTGTGTACATATAATTTTGGAGAAAATAAAGCACAGTATAATATGCCATATAAATGGAAAGTTAGAATATTTAATTGCTAAATTTATTTCATCAATTGCTTGGTTTCCAGAAATATATAGCTTTTTTAATAAAACTACTAAAGTAGGGGGTCATTTCAAAACATAATTTTTTTTCTATTGAATTTACAAAAACTCTTGGAGCTATTTCAGATGCATATCTGAGACACAAGAAAATTATTTTTGCTTATGTAGGTCACAGTATTAGATTTAAATTTAATTTTTAGAATATGTTCTAGAAAATGGAAACAAAGTATTTCATTACAAAATAGTATATGACATACATCTTATCTGGGAATTATTACAAATCTGAGATGTATATAACAGACAAATATTCTAAAAATAGAATAACACCACCAGGGATGGAGTCACTTGGTGTTTTTTAGTGATAGTGAAGACAATTTCATGTTTTGATTATGATCATTTTTTAACATCCTAAATATTTTAGTAAAAAATATATTATCTTCTCTTACTACATAGGAGAATATCCATTAGATGATAGCAGTATGTTTTCTTCAAAAGTATGAAAAACTGCCAGTGCTTTGAGAAACTGACCTTTTAGTTTTATAAGGATCAGAGACACTCTTTTCAGGCCACTTTAGTAAATGAGCCCCAAGCACAAAATATAATGTTAGTAAGTGCTAAATACATATGTGTCAAAATATGAATGATTATCAAAAAACCCAAATGACACTAACAGAATTGATAACATATATAAATAAATGCATAAATAACTGATATAGATGGACTTGTTTTAAATGTTGCTAATACCAATAATACATTTTTCTTCTTCTGATTTCATTTCTGAGTCTATGATCTTAGCATGCCTAACCTCATTACAACTCCCCTTCCTAATTCCTCTATTCTCACCATCACCCTTAATCTGATCGACTGAAGTGAACTTTTTTCCCACCAAATATTCAGCAAGACATGAAATATATATTCCAGAAGTTCCCCAAAAGTAAAACTTCAACTTGTTCCACTCTGGCAACTTGCTACTTTAATGTTTATAACTATTTATATAGGATTTACATTGTATTTGGTATTATAAGTAATCTATAGAGGAATTAAAGTGTACCAGGTTACAGGCAAACTATGTCATTTTATATAAAGGACTTGAACATTTACAGATTTTGAGGCATGTGAGGGTGGTCTTGGAATCAATCCCTCATGAGTACGGAGGGATAATTATATGCCCTTTTAAATTATATATCCTCTAACATTAAAATTGTAAATTTAAGCAATTTTTAAAACAACTGAAAAAGCAACTACTAGAAAATTGTATTGACATATTATAATGTAGAAAGATGTAAGTTTCATGACAATGATAGCAAAAGGCAAAGGAAGAATGGAGCTATATAAGAGAAACTTTTCTTGTACTACTGAACTTAATTAATATTAAAACAAACTAAATGTTATCTCATGTTAATTATAATCCCTAGGTAAGCACTACAGAAATAACAAAAAAGAAATACTAAAGAAGAAAAAAATTATATATGAGATAATAAGAGAATTCAAATGATATTGGGCTGGCCAAAAAGTTCATTTGGGTTTCTCTGTAACACCTTATGGAAAAAGCCAAATGACATTTTTGGTCAACCCAATACATTAGAAAACATTGATATAGCAAAAATAAAACAGTATTGGAAGAATAGAGGAACAAAAAAGACATTAAAATATGTAAAATAATAGTAAAATAACAGAAAAATTGTAACATAATTACATTAAATGCAAAAGGATTGAGCACTTGAATGAAAAAAGTAGAAAACTGGTGGAAGGGATAAACAAATATAATCCAAATATAAACTATCTATAAAAGACACAGTTTACACCCAAAAGTACAAATAGGTTGAAAAGAATGAAATGTCCCACAAGTTTGTAATTATCATGAGATTAAAATACATTCCCCAGGTGAGTACATTTTTCTCAATCTTGTATGCTTATATACAGCAGATGTACTGTTTCCAAACTTACGCTATTTCTATCTCCAAACTTCCACTCTCCATTTTATTAAAATATCATTCTATTAGAAACAACATCAAGAATTGCAATGATTTAACTACATCGTATTTTTTCAAAATAATTGTAATAATTTCTAAAGAAAGTCTTTAAACAAACTTCAGCATCACTCATTCTAATAGCTTCTTTCTAAATCATACACATATACAGAGAAACTTCAGAGAACTTCTGACTACCAACCCACATTTCAATGGACTTCATACTAAAATGATCTTTTAAGGATTCCGAATGACAGCTAGCACTCTACCAAAACTATACATATACTTTACTTTTTTGATCCTTTTGACAAACAAGTTTATGTCAAAACCTTACTCATCACTCCTGTTCAGTTCCTACCTAGAGGTGGAACATTCAATACGCACTAGGGGATAATTATCAGAACACATTTGTGAGTGAATCAGTAACGATTTCTCCCCTGGTTACAACCCATCAATGATTTAAAACTGTTATAAAACAGAGTCCCAGTATTTATGGATTCAGGGAAATGAGCTTGCTTACTTATTGAAATTATTCTGTTTATGTTCAGTGAAGGAAGTCTGATGTCTTTGTTCTTTGGAAATAACAAAGCTTGAATTCTACATATGACTTTATATTGTGAGCTGATACAGGCTTGGTCTCAAGCTGCTTCTTTTTTTCTTGGAAGCCACAATATAGGTCACTTTGCCTGTGCCCATTTATATTTGAGCTCTCTCAGTTTGAAAGACTTTTATTCAACAGACTCTTCTAGACATGGAATATTTTAACTCCTTCTCTACTGGAGGAAGTGTGAAACCTTTGTTGAACATAGATTCAGACATTGGCATACATTTCTCGTATTCTTGTGTTTTATAACTAATCTGCTAGAGTTCATTTTAGTTATGGAATTTCAGCCTCTTACAATGATAGCAAAAATTTTAAAAAATATAAAACATATATTTATTTCCTGAGCCAAAGAGTTTCATGTCACAGGTTAAAAATATTGATGAATAATATCTGAGTTTCAAAAACTTTCTTAGTATATAGCAAAACAATATAAATTATTTAAGCTCATTTTAATCAATAAACTTTCTCCTTCAATCCTCTTATTCAATGTTTTACTGAAAATTCCTGGATAGAACATATAAACACTAAAGGCTGAAATATTTCCTCACAGAAACTGTCATCAGTATGAAATATTTATAACAAGAATTTTTCTTGAAAATCATAGGTAATAAAAAACAGTCTAACTTTCATGAATTAAAAAAGTACACAGCTTTAATTTTGACTATGAATATGTTTTTGACATATTTCAACATTTTATCTTCACTGGTGTGAAGTAGAATATATGAAGTCAAACTCAATTTTCAAAAGGATGAATTCGAATGTCTAATATTTTTAGAAATGTTTGTACATGATTATCCTATCCTAAAAATGTTGAGCCTAATTAAAAGGGTTGAGGGATAATGCAAATACATTCTGTGTTTACCTTGAATTTTACATGAAATTTCCATGCAACTAACATATCCTGAGTGTTTAAATAATGCCATTCTCAAAATAGACCATATTGTGACTGTTAGTCCCCTATTCCTATCCATTCTTTTCCACTTTCTAAGGTAAGTCTGATTTTGTTGTAAAGTGAAAGTCACTTGGTCATGTCAGACTCTTTGAGACCCCATAGACTACGCAGTTGATGGAATTCTCTAGACCAGAATACTGGAGTAGGTAACCTTTCCCTTCTCCAGGGGATCTTCCCAACCAGGGATCAAACTCAGATGTCCCGCATTGCAGGCGGATTCTTTACCAGTTGAGCCACAAGGATTTTGTTTGGGAGACATTAAACACAAAAATAACATTTTATTAGCCTCACTTATAGTTAGTGATGACTATATGTCATATTTCAAGACAATGGCATATACCAGTGATTTCTGATTTCTGGTATAACTTTCTAGGAAATATTTAAGAGAGATAGGTAAATTAAAGTTTATAGCACCTCCAGATGCAATGCAAATGCAAATTCTCCTAAGGGGGAAAAAAAAAGTCAAGCAAATGCATTAGATTGAGTTTAGCTAAGTATTATCTGTTTAGATAACAAACAAAACAATAACGCTACAAACACAAAACTAAGAGCAAGTTTCAAAAGAAGTTATTCAAAATCCTTTCTCCAAAGACATCAAGTATTGGACTTTAAAAAGCAAATAGAATATAAATTACCATAAATATGCATTATCTAGATAAATAAAATGTGATTAAAATTGACAAAGAAACAAGATGTTATTATTCATAACCAGGCAGACTTTCCGAGGATGCAATGGCACCCCACTCCAGTACTCTTTTGCCTGGAAAATCCCATGGATGGAGGAGCCTGGCAGGCTTCAGTCCATGGGGTTGCTAAGAGTCCAACAGGACTGAGCGACTTCACTTCCACTCTTCACTTCTGTGCATTGGAGAAAGAAATGGCAAAACACTCCAGTGTTCTTGCCTGGAGAAACCCAGGGATGGGGGAGCCTGGCGTGCTGCTGTCTATGGGGTCGCACAGAGTCGGACACGACTGAAGTGAATTAGCAGCAGCAGCAAGCAGACTTTTGAAATTAATTTTTGGAAACGAAAAATATAAGCATTATCATTAAAAAGTTGAGGGATGCCTTATATAGCAAAATGAACCCAACTGAAGAGAATGTTTATCAACTTGTAGATAGGTTGGAATATGTCGCCCATAATGTAGCATAGAAAGACAGGGAGATATAGAACATGAATAAACAAATATGATTCAAAATTAAATGCCAGAAGATAATGGAATTTTTTTTTGATTAGTCAAAATCTTATGGTTAGCCATGCAGCCCTTCAAATATAAAGGATAGGGATAAGAATCTGACTTTTGAGAAATCTGAAGGCAAGAGTGTGTGACTAGAATTGCCTTCCCTGATGTCAGAGGAAAGAGAGAGAGAAAAGAAAAAAAAAAAAAGAAAAGAAAAAACCCTTTTACAAGGAACCTGTATTTCCAAAATTTGGAGAAAGATGGTGGGTTAGCTTCTCATAGATGAGTGTGGAGCCAACAAAAAAAAAAGCTGAAACAGGTCCATTTAGGGGAAAAAACTGAAAGGCAAGAACTGCTGGAAGAACAAGGTAACCCTTGAAAGGAGTGGATCACTGGAGACCAATAGTTAAAGAGGAAATTTTAAGTCTGAGAATGTTTTCCTCTACGTGAAGGGAACTTCTAATGAAAAAGTCTGAGTGGAGTAGGTATGTCCAGACGAACAGAAGAAAGAAAGAATCAAAAACTGTGAAATGAAGGTACAGAAGGAAGCAGCAGATTAAGGTAAAGAATGCTTGGCTTTCTTCTTACTTCCTCTCTTTTTGAGCTCCAGCTCTCAAGGGTCCAAACCAATGATAGTCAGTGGAGAAAAATGTGGAGCATACAAACCTTTCCCACTGCAAGTGTTTCAGACTTGGGGTAAGACTGAACTGGAAAAGGTTATAAGTTATAAAATGAATGAAAGTTTGAAGTTCTGTAACTGTTCTGTTTAGACTGGAGTTTTATTAAGAGCTTATTATTTGAATATTGTTAAATACTTTTTCAACAAAGGTCAGGGAAATATTTTTCTAAAAGATGCCAATAGCACCTAGAGAAAAAGAATCAACTACTTTCTGCCTAAACCCTATCTAGTCCATCTACTGTAATAAGCTGGTTTTATGGGCTTACGAAGTTGGTGGGAGTGCAGAGAGTGGCTCGGGCAAAAGAAAGGAACAATCCAACCTCTCTTTAGTCTTTTAAAATTAGTAACCGTATTTTAATCATTTATTCACTCTGTGACTACAGATTCTTTCTGCTTTAATTTACACATTCTAACAAAACAGCAGTGGCATGTTTTGCAATCATTTCTGTTTAAACTTGATCACAATAAAAGCAAAAGAGCTGTTATTTAAAATGAATGAAATGTCATTATTTCTCAAAATTACCTTTAATGATTTTCTTTACCATTCCACAATTTAGAATTATTATTTGAAGGAGAATTTTAACGATTTTTTTTACAGTTATCAAACTGACATATTTGTGGTAGAAAAATTGGGAAGAACTGAAAAGCAAACAGTTGTAATTTCCCACTGGTTCTAATTTTACCCACCAGAAATATGCAACCTTAAGGGTCTCAGAATAAATGTTCCTCAAGTTTGAAGAGAACATATTTTGTACAGTCATATAATAGTATTGTAGGGCTCCCCAGGAGGCACTAGTGGTAAAGAACCTCCCTGTCAATGCGGGAGATAAAAGAGACTCGCCAGGGTCCTCTGTCCATGGAATTCTCCAAGCAAAAGTACTGGGATGGGTTGCTGTGCGCTCCTCCAGGGGATCTTCCTGACCCAGGGATCAAACCCACATCTCCTGCAGCTCCTGCGTTGCAGGTGGATTCTTTACCACTGACCCACCCAGGAAGCCTGGGCTACATCCACTGTTTCAGAAAATGACTTTTCATATATTACAAAATGCTTGTGACAAGTTTAGTTAACAATATCTATCCAAAACTGATCCATGCAAAACTGATCTTCCTGCATTTGCTGTTTCTGTTGATGATACTGCCCTCTACCTGGCTGCCCTTATCTGTATCTTTAGATATCCTCTACTCCATTCTTCTTCCAACGCCATATTTAATTAATTACAAAGTTCTGTTGATACGTAACTATCTCTCAGATCATTTTTGAATTTTTGTTCTGTGTCAGTTTCCAAACTATCATTTTGCTTCCTATCACTGGTTAGCAGACAAAATCAGCAAAAAGAAACTACTTCGATTTTCCATTAACATCCCTTTGCATATACTGTTGCTCTTTCTAAATTGCCCTTCCTTTTTCTACCTGTTGGTTTTTGTTTATCTCCAAATTCTACTTCAAGCATCATTCCCTCCACCTTTCACTTACAAAGGAAACTGATGACTTTTCCCTGTTATCTTTGGGCTTTTCACATACTCTCAGAAAATGCAACAATAGAGGATAGTAGCATATTCAGTGACTTCATGATCTATGTTTCCTTATCTCTCTGACCAGACACAGACTGAAAATTTGGAAGTCATAGTGTATTTTCCTCACAACACTACCATACAAAGCATATTCTTATAGGCTAGCACTGGATTTCAACCTACTGCTTTCTTTTCCTTTACAAATTGTATTTGTCCAGATTTAAACGCTGAATCAATTTTGTTTAGGTAACAAATAAATACATGTGCATTTATAAATTTCTTTGACTCTTTCCTATTCCATTTGCTAATATCTAGCTCAACACCAAATTTGATGAAAACTAGTAGTAACATATTTTGTGAAGCATAATCCCAGATATATTGTCAAATAGCTATTCTGAAATCAGACATAAGTACTATATTTTCTTATATTTCCAAGCACTATTTCTGCTAAATTTATGAAGCATTCTGTGATGTTTCCTTACTTGTTATTTTAGATCAAATATATCACTCTGTCAGAAATAACAGAACTCCAGCATATTCCTGCAGATATCTAATAGTTGCAGTTTAGTTAGTTTAATTGAGTTATAACTAACAGGCTTAATTTCTTTTAAGCTTCAGCTTTTGCACCTTCTCTTTTCTTTTTAAAATAATGTTTTGGATTATATGTGGTTTAGAGTTGTCAAATGTTTCCACTTAATATTTTGATTTTCTCTTTCTCCAATATTAAATCACATTGGAAATATTGCCAATGGTTAACATAAACAGCTATGAAAATATTAAATTTAGTGAAATGTTCCTTCTTCCTTTGGAATATTTTAAGACATTCTCTACTTCCTGAGGATCTATTATTGCTTTCAAAACTATGAGTGTTACAACACGGGAGGAGGAAGCCATATCATGTCAACAAAATTCTCCAAACTTCAGTTTTCTGCCTCCTGCATTTTCAGTGATTGAACTGAGAAACACACAGTTAATGGCATTTACCAATTTCTGAGCTGGTTTTGACATGCCTATCTTTCAAAGCTCCCTTGAATCTGGCTTATTTTACTGTAAGAGTAAACATGTGAAAATATTTTCCTCATTCAATGCACAGCTATGTTTAGAAAGCTTATTTCTTAGTTACACTGATTATTTTTGACCTTATTTTTTTTCCCTAGTAACATCAGGCTAACCTCTGTTCCTTATAACTCTATTTAAAAAATATAATTTGATGTCTTATGGCTTTCCGCTTGCTTGCTGTTTCTTTCCTTATTTATTTTCAGAGATCAACAAGACATACTTTTTATAGTATGCAATTGTGTTTCCGACAGTCTTCTGTTACTAATTCTTTCACTGTTAACAGGTATTTTTTCCTTTCATTTTCTCTTCCCTTTTCACACAGTTCCTCCTATAATACAGTCTCAAGTGAAAACTTTCTCTCTTTTTTAAAACCTAACTGCAGCCATTTCTACTGCAGGACCATTTTCACTTCCTTTCCCACCCACCTCCATCTGAGTCTTTTAGTAAGACTCAGGGCAGTACTTTTCACAATGGATAGGCAAGGTCAATGAAAACTAAGAGGACTAGTATTTCCCCAGTTGTATATCTCACTCACCAGTTAGAAAAGGAAAAAAAAAAGATTGCTAGAAGTGAGATTAGTCTTTCCTCAAGGTATTGGTTATCTACAGCTTTGTTACCAAAATGTGACAAATTTAAGCACTTAAAAACACATGTGTTATCTCATAGTCTCTGTGGATCAGGCTTCTGGGCACTGTTTACCTCAGTCCTTTCTTCCAGATCTCACAAAGTTGCAATCAATATGTCCATCAAAACTAGAGTCTAATCAAAGGTTTGATTTGGGAAAGAGTTGCTCCTTGCTGGGCAAAGATTATTTCCTTCTTCCTAGCTGTTGGTCACAGGCTATCCTTAGTTCCTTGCCATATGACCCTTTCCACATGGATGCTCACATTAGGCCAGTTTGTTTGAAAGATGGGTGACAAGCTCATGTACTGTAATAAAGTTCACATCATCACATACATCCTCTTGTCTTCACAATATTCTATTATTAATAAAAACAATACACAGGTCCTAATCATGACAGTGTGATCACTCACCTAGAGCCAGACATCCTGGAATGTGAAGTCAAGTGGGCTTTAGGAAGCATCACTACAAACAAAGCTAGAGGAGGTGATGGAATTCCAGTTGAGCTCTTTCAAATCCTGAAAGATGATGCTGTGAAAGTGCTGCAGTCAACATGCGAGCAAATTTGGAAAACTCAGCAGTGGCTACAGGACTGGAAAAGGTCAGTTTTCATTTTAATCCCAAAGAAAGGCAATGCCAAAGAATGTTCAAGCTACTGCACAGTTGCACTCATCTCACACATTATTAGCAAAGTAATGCTCAAAATTATCTAAGCTAGGTTTCAACAGTGTGTAAACCAAGAACTTCTGGATGTTCAAGCTGAATTTAGAAAAGGCAGAGAAACCAGAGGTCAAATTGCCAACATACATTGGATCATAGAAAAAGCAAGATAATTTCAGAAAAACATCTAATTCTTCATTGACTATGCTGTGTTATCTCAACAAACTATGAAAAATTCTTCAAGAGATGGGAATACCACCTTACCTGCCTTCTGAGATATCTGCATGCAGATCGATAAGCAATAGTTAGAACTGGACATGGAACAATACACTGGCCCCAAATCTGGAAAGGAGTATGTTAAGGCTGTTTATTGTCATCTTGCTTATTTAACTTATATGCAGAGTACATCATGAGAAATGCTGGGCTGGTTGAAGCACAAGCTGGAATCTAGAATGCCAGCAGAAGCATCAATAACCTCAGATAGGCAAATGACACCACCCTTCTGGCAGAAAGCAAATAGGAACTAAAGGGCCTCTTGATGAAAGTGAAGGAGGAGAGTGAAAAAGTTTGCTTAAAATTCAACATTCAGAAAACTAAGATCATGGCATCTGGTCCCATCACTTCATGGCAAATAGATAGGGAAACAATGGAAACAGTGAGAGAATTTATTTTGGGGGACTCCAAAATTACTGCAGATTGTGACTGTAGCCATGAAATTAAAAGATACTTGCTCCTTGAAAGAAAAGCGCTGACCAACCTAGATAGCATATTAAAAAGCAGACACATTACTTTGTCAACAAAGGTACATCTAGTCAAACTATGGTTTTTCCTGTGGTCATGTATGTTTGTGAGAGTTGGACTATAAAGACAGCTGAGTGCTGAAGAATTGATGCTTTTGAATTATGGTATTGGAGAAGACTCTTGACAGTCCCTTGGACTGCAAGGAGATCAAACTAGTCAATCCTAAAAGAAATCAGTCCTAAATATTCTTTGGGAAAACTGATGCTGAAGCTGAAACTCCAATACTTTGGCCACCTGATGCAAAGAACTGATTCATTGGAAAGACCCTGATGCTGGGAATGATTGAAAGCAGGAGGAGAAGGGGACGACAGAGGATGAGATGGTTGGATGACATCACTGACTCAATGAATGTGAGTTTGAGCAAGCTCTGGGAGTTGTTGATGGACAGGGAAGCTTGATGTGCTGCAGTTCATGGGGTCACAAAGACTCAGACACACCTGAGTGACTGAACTGACAGGTCCTATCAAAGCTCAGGGTTAGAGAATTTCACATGAACTTCAAGACCAAGCAGTAGAAATCTTGGGGACTACCTTTGAGCCTATCCACCACAATGGATACAGTAAAATTTCTGGATTCTGGGCTTTCCCTCCTAGCTCAATTGGTAGTAAGTCTGCCTTCAAAGCAGGAGACTCAGGTTCGATTCCTGGTTGGTTCCTTTGGAGGAGGAAATGGCAACCCACTCCAGTATTCTTGCCTGGAGAATCCAATGGACAGAGGAGTCTGGCAGGATATAGTCCATGGGGTCACAAAAATGGACACGACTTAGCAACTAAAATGAACCACCACCAAAGTTCTTGGATTTTTAAAATAGTTTCTCTTTGATCGTGTTTGCCTATCTGGTGATAAAAATAGTGATTCACAGAAATATCCCTGGAATTTGGGAGTAATACCTGTGGCTCAGGTGGTAAAGAATATGCCTGCAATGCAGGAGACGTGGGTTTGATCCCTGGGTCAGGAAAATCCCCTGGAGAAGGAAATGGCTCCCCACTACACTGAAGCCTGCTGGGCTCTGTCCAAAGAAGTCCATGGACAGAGGAGCCTGGCAGGCTACAATCCATGGAGTCACAAAGAGTTGGACACTACTGAGCAACTAGCACTCCCTTTTCACCTGAACAAGAGCCAGCTCATTCTTCCTATAGAGATTTCAGAATGTAAGAGGCTTGCTACTCTTGAAAGAACACTACCATTCTGGTCCCTCATGGCTCAAAGAAAGAGAAAACAATCCCTGATAGTTCAATGGAAAGGAAGAAGACATTAGCTAAGAAGGAAGAGTTTTAGGACTTGCCAGGCATTTGCCTGAGAAAGCAATGCCAAATGTATTCAGATAAGATAGAATATGTATCCCTATAGCCATTATCATCAGTATGGAAACTGAATAGGTGACCCCTCCAGCAGTTGGAGAAGCAAAGTAATGTCCCTCAAAAGCCACACAAGTCCCTGATTCTTCCATGACCCATAATCTTAGTTAAGAAGTTTCTTCTACTATTTTATTATCCTCATTGCAAGAATCTGTCTGGGGGTTGAGGGTCAGAAATAATCAGGAGAAGAGAAAATGCTTGGAAGAGTGAATGGTAAGAGTATAAGAGTTGGATACATTTCACTGAATAGTTGCCAAATGAAATTTGAAAATTAAAATGAAATTTTAATAAGCACAGTGGTTTAAAATTGCCGTACTGAGAACATTTTACCAAATAACAACATTAAATTGTGGATAATTTCACCCCTATTAAACAGGAGGAACAAACCTAAGGGTTTGTTAAAGAATGGAGTTTTAAGAATAAAAAATATTCATATTTATTTTAAGTAGTTCTTTTTATCAATTCTGATACAAATCTGTGACTTTCAAATTAACCTATGATTTAGTGATCATATATCTGTTTTCTCTGTTTTTCAAAGCCAGAAATATATGCTGATATAAAAATCTCTTTGCTATAATCTTCATTAGACACAGATATACCTAAGTATAAAGAATATTTATTTGACTCTATGTATTCATGGCTGCTCTCATGACACAAATATACTTGTGATAGGCTTTCTTTACTCCAAAAGAGGATAATTAAGCATGAGATATTAATAACTTTATTATATTCAGCCTTATTTCATATTCAAATAATCACATTGGAAATCTCATGAATAGCAATGAAGTTGATCTCTTTAAATAGGAAGTTGTCATCAGAGGAAGTGACAAAATTCTAAATATGTTAAGACACTTTATTCTCATCCTCCTTGATAATATTAAGCCAATGCAGATAGAGTCTGGAATAAAAAAGAAAAATAAAATACTATATATATTTCTTGAATTCAATCATGTTTCTTCCAATACTTCTTTTAAATATATCCATTCATTTCTAGAATTTTCAGCATGTTCTCCCATTCCAAAGCACTTGTGAAGGCATTACTAATATCCATCAAATTATCCAGAGGTTCACTCATTATTATTTCCACTGAATGTGGTCAGATGAAGGATTGCCTTTAGATGTTCTGGTGACTTATATGTTCTCCCTGTATGGCTATTTTTCTTTCTCAAGTTATCTTTTTCACCTCTTTGGTTAGAAGAAAATCAACAGATAGCCAAGGAATCATGAGAAAGATCAGCTTTCTGTTTATTCTAGTCTACCTTTTCACACACTCACACTGCCAGCTGTTTCCACATCTTACTTCTTAGTTTGGATTTTTACTATAATGTGCCTACAACTGCTGCAGGAAAAATGAGTCCCAGGTTCTATCCTCTCCCTCGTGAACAGGAGGATTTGCCAATGTTCCTTCTCAACTTCTCCATCTCGCACCTTTTTCTTTTCTTCCCCAAATCATCTTTCAGTGTTTCAATATTCTTTACTATTACTGTTGGCTATTATTTATCTTTTTTTATTCATTTTCTCACAGGTGGTACTTAAGTCTTTCCAAAAGAGTAACAGAAAATTTAATTCCAATATTTTAAACAAGAACAATTTAGGCATAGAAAAATAGTTTAATCTAAAATGTTTCTTAACTAGCAAGACCAGGTGCAAATCATAGATCCTTGAACCCTCAGTTCCATTCAATTTTAATTTGTCAGTGCTAGCTCCTTCTTCATGATACTTCATAGCATTCCTGTGAGAAAGCTGAATTACAAGCAATATGAGAGCCATTTCCAAACAGAGGAGTTGAAGCAAAGGAGTCAATTAACCTGTGATTGGAGAAACCACCGAGAATAGAATATTCAACAAATCCAAACCATATACCATCATAGTAGGTACGAGTGAATTCTGATTAGCAAGAAAAATGGAATGAATTTTATAGCAAGAACCTCATTAGTTCAGTTCAGTTCAGTCGCTCAGTCGTGTTCGACTCTCTGCGACCCCATGAATCGCAGCACGCCAGGCCTCCCTGTCTATCACCAACTCCCAAAGTTCACCCAGACTCACGTCCATCGAGTCAGTGATGCCATCCAGCCATCTCATCCTCTGTTGTCCCCTTCTCCTCCTGCCCCCAATCCCTCCCAGCATCAGGGTCTTTTCCAAAGAGTCAACTCTTCGCATGAGGTAGCCAAAGTACTGGAGTTTCAGCTTTAGCATCATTCCTTCGAAAGAAACCCCAGGGCTGATCTCCTTCAGAATGGACTGGTTGGATCTCCTTACAGTCCAAGGGACTCTCAAGAGTCTTCTCCAACATAACAGTTCAAAGGCATCAATTCTTTGGCGCTCAGCCTTCTTCACAGTCCAACTCTCACATCCATACATGACCACAGGAAAAACCATAGCCTTGACTAGATGAACCTTTGTTGGCAAAGTAACGTCTCTGCTTTTCAATATGCTATCTAGGTTGGTCATAACTTTCCTTCCAAGGAGTAAGCATCTTTTAATTTCATGGCTGCAGTCACCATCTGCAGTGATTTTGGAGCCCAGAAAAATAAAGTCTGACATTGTTTCCACTCTTTCCCCATCTATATCCCATGAAGTGATGGGACCAGATGCCATGATCTTCGTTTTCTGATGTTGAGCTTTAAGCCAACTTTTTCACTCTCCACTTTCACTTTCATGAAGAGGCTTTTCAGTTCCTCTTCACTTTCTGCCATAAGGATGGTGTCATCTGCATATCTGAGGTAACTGATATTTCTCCTGGCAATCTTGATTCCAGCTTGTGTTTCTTCCAGTCCAGCATTTCTCATGATGTACTCTGCATATAAGTTAAATAAGCAGGGTGACAATATACAGCCTTGATGTATTCCTTTTCCTTTTTGGAACCACTCTGTTGTTCCATGTCCAGTTCTAACTGTTGCTTCCTGACTGCATACAGATTTCTCAAGAGGCAGGTCAGGTGGTCTGGTATTCCCATCTCTTTCAGAATTTCCCACAGTTTATTGTGATCCACACAGTCAAAGGCTTTGGCATAGTCAATAAAGCAGAAATAGATGTTTTTCTGGAACTCTCTTGTTTTTTTCAATGATCCAGCAGATGTTGGCAATTTGATCACTGGTTCCTCTGCCTTTTCTAAAGCCAGCTTGAACCTCAGGAAGTTCACGGTTCACATATTGCTGAAGCCTGGCTTGGAGAATTTTGAGCATTACTTTACTAGCATGTGAGATGAGTGCAATTGTGCAGTAGTTTGAGCATTCTTTGGCATTGCCTTTCTTTGGGATTGGAATGAAAACTGACCTTTTCCAGTCCTGTGGCCATTGCTGAGTTTTCCAAATTTGCTGGCATATTGAGTGCAGCACTTTCACAGCATCATCTTTCAGGACTTGAAATAGCTCACCTGGAATTCCATCACCTCCACTAGCTTTGTTCGTAGTGATGCTTTCTAAGGCCCACTTGACTTCACATTCCAGGATGTCTGGCTCTAGGTCAGTGATCACACCATCGTGATTATCTGGGTCATGAAGATCTTTTTAGTACAGTTCTTCTGTGTATTATTGCTGCCTCTTCTTAATGTCTTCTGCTTCTGTTAGGTCCATACCATTTCTTTCCTTTATTGAACCCATCTTTACATGAAGTGTTCCATTGCTGTCTCTAATTTTCTTGAGGAGATCTCTAGTCTTTCCCATTCTGTTGTTTTCCTCTATGTCTTTGCATTGATAGCTAAGGAAGGCTTTCTTATCTCTTCTTGCTATTCTTTGGAACTCTGAATTCAGATGCTTATATCTTTCCTTTTCTCCTTTGCCTTTCACTTCTCTTCTTTTCACAGCTATTTGTAAGGCCTCCCCAGACAGCCATTTTGCTTTTTTGCATTTCTTTTCCATGGGGATGGTCTTGATCCCTGTCTCCTGTACAGTGTCATGAACCTCATTCCATAGTTCATCAGGCACTCTATCTATCAGATCTAGGCCCTTAAATCTATTTCTCACTTCCACTGTATAATCATAAGAGATTTGATTTAGGTCATACCTGAATGGTCTAGTGGTTTTCCCTACTCCTTGAGAACCCCATGAACAGTATGAAAAGGCAAAATGATAGGATACTCAAAGAGGAACTCATCAGGTCAGTAGGTGCCCAATATGCTTCTGGAGATCAGTGGAGAAATAACTCCAGAAGGAATGAAGGGATGGAGCCAAAGCAAAAACAATACCCAGCTGTGGATGGGACTGGTGATAGAAGCAAGGTCCAATGCTGAAAGAGCAATATTGCATAGGAACCTGGAATGTCAGGTCCATGAATCAAGGCAAATTGGAAGTGGTCAAACAAGAGATGGCAAGAGTAAATGTCGACATTCTAGGAATCAACGAACTGAAATGGACTGGAATGGGTGAATTTAACTCAGATGACCATTATATCTACTACTGCAGGCAGGAATCCCTCAGAAGAAATGGAGTAGCCATCACGGTCAACAAGAGTCTGAAATTCAGTACTTGGATGAAATCTCAAAAATCACAGAATGATCTCTGTTCGTTTCCAAGGCAAACCATTCAATATCACAGTAATCCAAGTCTATGCCCCCACCAGTAATGCTGAAAAAGCTGAAGTTGAACACTTCTATGAAGACCTATAAGACCTTTTAGAACTAACACCCAAAAAAGATGTCCTTTTCATTATAGGGGACTGGAATGCAAAAGTAGGAAGTCAAGAAACACCTGGAGTAACAGGCAAATTTGGCTGTGGAATACGGAATGAAGCAGGGCAAAGACTAACAGAGTTTTGCCAAGAAAATGCACTGGTCATAACAAACGCCCTCTTCCAACAACACAAGAGAAGACTCTATACATGGACATCACCAGATGGTCAACACCGAAATCAGATTGATTATATTCTTTGCAGCCAAAGATGGAGAAGCTCTATACAGTCAGCAAAAACAAGACCAGGAGCTGACTGTGGCTCAGATCATGAACTCCTTATTGCCAAATTCAGACTTAAAGAACCTCATTAATTCATACTAATTAGAAGCCAAAAAATAACATTTTTTGAAGAGTGTGAATATATAGAATGCTAAGATTAATTAAGGCTTATTTATGAGCATTATTGTACCAAAAGGAAACACTTGTCTAATGAAGGTCAGCAGATTTAGGAAGCCAAACAAACACATCTTTCCTTTTTGTATATTTGAAATAGGAGAAATATGGATTAAATAATTAGGTACTGAACTTGTCAGAGTATGTAACATAGAGGTCTACCCTGGCACTACTGGGAAGTCAGAGCACTGAACAGAGAGAAGGTAGAACAGAACAGAAACTTAGATAACAAATTAGTCTCAAAAAATGAAAAAAAGTAAACTTCTTCCCTAGTTTCTTTTAGTGTGAAAATGTAGAGTGATTCTTTCCTTAACTAATAAGTTTTGTTTAAGCATTAATAATACAATCTTTAGTTTTTAAAATGGTTGGGGGGGAAGGTGTTTAGAGTCAACAAGCATGTTTTTGTATAGATCATTGGCCAAATCTCCAAAATATAGTAATTTTCCAAAACATGGTAATTTTTCTCCCTACTTTTGTTATAAAAAGATTTTTTTTCTCTTCTTGCTTCTCATTCTTTTTCCTTTTAGTCAATTATATAAATTGTAAATATCGGAATGAGAGAATTTAATGGATATTTCTTCCAGATGCTGATGAAACTTAGGAAGAAAATTGGGTTATCTCTGATTAAATATGGAATAAAGTTTCTTTCTTTCATGCAATATTCTGCCTCCACCAAGCTGTCTTTATAAAACTGCTAAATGTATAGGCAAAGCAAAAAAAAAAATTCAAATTTAGCAATTCATACTAAAAATCAATATCCAACTAAATAAAGGAAGAAAAAAATGTGTTAAGTATCACATATCCAAACATGATTCTAATATCTAAAGAAAAATCTTTATATGTCTTTCATATATGTCCCTGAAGATCTATTTTATTGATCTGAAGGCATTTATCTTGATCTCTTACTATATCAGATAAAATTTAAGCAAACATGGTTTGTATTATTCTGGCTTGATAAATAATTTTTGCTGTACAGAAAGATTTCTTGTTTGTGTACGCATGTATGAGAAGAGTGTAAGAAGAGCATAACAGCAAGATCAGAATTTTTAAAATATAATTAATTCATTATTTTTGAAAGGTTATTAAATAGTCTTCTGTTAATACAAGGACTTCAAAGAATATTTTCAACATATATTCTGTCCACTAGTATTTTACAATCAACAAAAGAGTAATGTGGACATTTCTAGTGTGATGATAATCTTAAAGGTCATAGTGATAAGTATAATAAATACATTAAATTTGTATACCATAGTATATGAATATAAGACCAGGTCTGAAACACATACAACACAAAGAAAATAAAACATAGTTGAGACTTATATTTCAAAGAAAATACATTTAAAATAAGTAAATTATGTATCAAGGAATAAATGTTAAGTGACAGACTGAGAATTTCCATGTCCAGAAATACTAAAGAACAAGGAAATCTATTTGAAATAATTAAAATTGTCTTGGTACCAATTTATGAAATACCTGGCTTTGAACTCTTGAAAAGTGAAGGTGTTAGTCGCTCAGTTGTGTCCAACTCTTTTCGATCCCATGGACTATAGCCTACCAGGCTCCTCCATCCATGGAATTCTCCAGGCAAGAATACTTTCTATAAATATACAAAATATTCAGGAATTATGTTGTATTGAACTATGCTTTTCATAAGAAATAATCCCTCTTATTCCAATTTGCAAGTACTCAATGAATTAAAGAATGTTTTCTGAATCTCATGGATATTTTGCTAGACTTAGTTCAAAGACCTCAAAGATAACATCCCATGGAGCTTTAAATTAAATATCAATGGTTTTGTAAATTATAGATTGGGACCTCAGTGAAATTTATCACAATGAACTGAAATCATCCCTGGTGTATTTGCTTGGATGATTTTCTTTAGTACTCAGAGATTGGATGTTAAAAGACAAACAGTTGATCAACTTTCTCAGTAGATGAAGAAAGGGGAAAATAGAGTTGGGGCATTTATATCCTCAAAATTGAATTTATGTACTTTAAATTCAGTCTACATAGAGAAGAAGTTGAAGAAGAGGAGGGCACTTTACATTGGGAGGAAATCAAGACATCAGATAAGTGGTGGTTGATGGATGATGAAACAATAAATGCAATTGAAATAGACTGTTAACAAATAGGTTGGACAGGCTTACTCTGGAGATAAGTAACTGCTGGTGCTGTTATGTTTGGATAATATGACTGTATGTTTGAGTAGCTGGAATGAAGTATAACTGAAATGTTTTGGACTTAAATAAGTAAAAAATGGAATTTACCAACGCTGTAGGCGTTTTCGTAAGGGCACACAAATCAACACGGACAATATTACAACTTGAGACAGAGAAATACAATTACACTATATATCAAAAATTTCCATAAATATATAAAAATTTACACATGGCAACAAAGTGGATAGCCAAATTTTATATGCCAGGAATAAGAAAAATTCTTACAAGAGCATATTATATGTAATATAAAAATAGTACCGTGGGCTAGATGGATGTAGTCTCTACACCTAGGCCCTGTGTGAGAAATCCAAGTCACCCTCGAGAAGATTGAGGCAGAAATGATAGCCATGTGAGGAAAAGGATCCTTGGGAGTGACTGAACTAATGGAAATTTGGTTTCTTATTAAATATAGGATTTGTAGCATATAGCATAAAATTTTTGGAAAATAAAGGAAGTAGTAACATGGAGAAGAGGGTGACAGAGGATGAAATGATTAGATAGCACCACTGACTCAATGGGCATGCATTTGAGCAAACTCTGGGCCACGGTGGTGTGCTACAGTCCATGGGGTCACAGAGAGTTGGGCAGGGCTGAGCGATGGAAAAACAACAAACTTGTATTAGAAAGAAAGTAAGAATAGGGAAAAATAAAGATGAGAGAAAGAACATATGACCTGAAGGACTTGCTGCTACTGCTAAGTCATTTCAGTTGTGTCCAACTCTGAGTGACCCCAGAGACGGCAGCCCACCAGGCTCCCCTGTTCCTGGGATTCTCCAGGCAAGAACTCTGGAGTGGGTTGCCATTTCCTTCTCCAATGCATGAAAGTGAAAAGTGAAAGTGAGGCTGCTCAGGACTTACTTTGGCATAATGTTTGCTTATATTTTTGTCAAAGCTTGTGAAGAAATGGCAAAATTAGCTCTGCACTTCCTCCTACTAGTCCTACTTCCAAATAGTTGCATTCTTTAAAGCAATTCTATTTATGCCTTCATGTCAAAGCACTCAAAGACCCTCCATCAGCCTTAGGGCCAACTCTAAACTATTAATATTTAGTCTCTGAGTATGTCCTACAGGGCTACGGCTGGATGTCTTTTCAATATAATCAGCCAAGGCATTGTGTCTATATTCCAGTCACACCCAAAATTATTACTCCGTATTTTTGATGGAACGTGTGTACCCTCTGGGCTTCCCATGCGGCTCAGTGGTAAAGAATCTGCCTGCAATACAGGAGACATGGGTTCAACTCATGAGTCAGGAAGATTCCCTGGAGTGGGAAATGCAAACCACTCCATTCTTGCCTGGGAAATCCCAAGGACAGAGGAGCCTGGTGGGCTACAGTCCATGGGGTCACAAAGAGTCGGACATGACTGAATGACTGAGCATGCACACATGTGGACGCTTCATCTTCTTTCACAAGCTTCAAGTTTTAGTTTTTCTTTCTTCTGTAGAGTCTGTCCAGAGTCGTCCTATTTTGAGACATAATTCTCCACAAATCTCTTACATTTCTGTACAACTAGGAATTAACAGTCAGTTTGCTCAGGCTTACCAGAAAGAGAACAACTCCATTCTTAGAGATATTCAAGGCTAGTAAAGATAAAGAACTTTCCCTTCCCCCCTTCTCTGAAGATTTCTTTATAATCTATAGAAAAGTGAAAAATAATATCTCTTTCCAGAGGGGAGGGCTTAAGTTTCCCAGAAGCCCTCTTATGAGATGTGGGCTTTCCTAAACTCAGTGATTGTCAGTTGTGACACAGACCTTTAGCATGCACAGAATCCACCTACTTTGTCTCAGTGGAGCTCAGGGACTAGGGAAACAATGCAAATGAAAATGTCATACTACCTGTTGTGCCATAAGTAATAAATGATATAAATTCATTTGAGCATCTTGTCCTTTATAAGCCAGATCTACGGAAGTGTGGCAAGCCAACCCGCCAGCTTCCACCAAGTTGCTGCTTAGGAACTGCGTGACACCTGGACACAGATAGTACGTCTCTTTTGCATATTGTCACTGTACGCTCTATGTTAGTTATCCCAAACATTATATCCTTTCCCACTAGTATGAAAATGCCTTAAAAACAGAATTCATGTGTACTTATTTTTGAATTTGTTAATGTATGTTCCTAGACAAAAAAGTTCAGTTACTGCAATACAACATTGTCATATAATTATAAAGAAGTACTAGAGCAAATATAAGAAGAAAATAAAATGCTTAGTAATTTATATTTGGGCACTGCATTCATAGTATTTTAGTTCTAGTTTTAGAACTAAAACTACAGTCCATGAGGTCACGGAGAGTCAGACACGACTGAGTGTCTAAGTGCACACACACACAGCCGGTGAGAAGCGAAGAATCCTTGCTTTACTGTAACCCTCCCAACCTCCTTTTCCCCTTTATAAGAGTTCCCTTTCCCTAACTGCATGGGAATTTGCATATGACTTATCATGGTAGGCGGTGGCACCCCACTCCAGTACTCTTGCCTGGAGAATCCCATGGACGGAGGAGCCTGGAAGGCTGCAGTCCATGGGGTCGCTGAGGGTCGGACATGACTGAGTGATTTTACTTTCACTTCACTTATCATGGTAGCAGATCCCAAACTGCAACTCTCTGCTGATCCTAAATGAAACAATCTTTGCTGAAGACATACCTGGCACTCTATTTTATTTAAGGTCAAACACATAAAAATTTCCCAATTAGATAATATAATAAGGGCTATTTTTAACTTCCCTTTTTATAAACTTGTCAGTATCACTCCAGGTCTTCAGAAGTTGAAAATTATAAATCAGTATCGAAGTTTCAAGTGAAAAACATTATGGAATCTGTTCATGCAAATACTAACAACCCCAGAGATAATACTCTTTCTCTGAGATTTTACAGAGAGAGTGTAGGAATAGAGTGGATTTATCTCTAGCCTTCTGTGCAGTCTGTTAAATATTCTACTTTTTTGTAAGGCTAGGTATGATTCTACCTCTTTTCCCACTAGTAGAAAAAAGTTGAAGCAAAGAATGAAGTTATTTTCATAGTTTGCATCATTTTGGTTTCATATTTTGTGTTTGCAGATCCAGCTTTATATAGCTGGATGTAGAATTTTAGTAAGAATGAATTCCAAAGTAACAGAAAGGGTTGTCATTAGCATTTCAAAAGTTATCAAGGTACCTAAGGTATTTTAGTACTTCTCCTATTATTTTTACAACCATCTAAGTCCTCAGGATTTTATTACTCATATTGAAAATAAACTAATTCCAAAGATGATAACTAGAATACCAACTCCTATTTTTAAATATTTTTTTTTTCTAGCTCAGTGTTAGGTTCACAGCAAAACTCAGGTGAAGTTTAGTGACTTCCCATATACCAATTACCCCTCACATGCATAGCCTCCCCATTGTCAAGATTCCGCATCAGAGTGTTACTTTTATTACAACTGTTTTGGCACATCATTATCACTTCAAGCCCATAATTGATGTAGGTGTAAACCTTAAGACTGGAGAAGGAAATGGCAACCCACTCCAGTGTTCTTGCCTGGAGAATTCCAGGGACAGGGGAGCCTGGTGGGGTCGCACAGAGTCAGACACGACTGGAGTGACTTAGCAGCAAACCTTAAGGCTTTTAGTAAACTATGAATGCTAAGTTGGTTTTCCTTAAGAGAGATTTTTTTTTTTTTATCTCCAAACTAGTAAATGGTAAGAAGTTTTAAAAGAATAATGCATGTGTAAAATAAGAGTGGTCATATTTTAATGATGTTTTTGATTTCCAATAACACATAATATTTGGAGAGAATTGGTCACGATACTCTCCCAGGGTACTTTGGTCTAGGTAAAACCACTTGTATCAACTTGCTCAGTTTCTCAGCAAATGAACATTAGCAGAAATACATGTATAGATACTTAAAAATATCTCACCTTGTATACTGCAATAAATGGAGTAAAAGCAAATATGTATTAATGTGACTCTTCACTTTCCTTAAAATATATTTTCTGGGAATATAAGGCAGAGATGATGTGTGTCCATTTAAAAACATTAGTTTTACTATGTGTTTAATATGCTATTCTCAGTGCCAAGTCTAAATATACAGCAAAAATTACAAAAATTATTTTTACCTATCAAACCTAAAAACCAATACCCGAGTGATGGAAAAAGATATTTTATGGAAATAAAAATGATAAGAAAGTGAGGGTAATGATACTCATCTAAAGCACAGATCAGATCAGTCGCACAGTCATGTCCGAATCTTTGCGACCCCATGAATCACAGCACGCCAGGCCTCCCTGTCCATCACCAACTCCCAGAGTTCACTCAGACTCATGTCCATCGAGTCAGCGATGCCATCCAGCCATCTCATCCTCTGTCGTCCCCTTCTCTTCTTGCCTTCAATCCCTCCCAGCATCAGACTCTTTTCCATTGAGGCAACTCTTCGCATGAGGTGGCCAAAGTACTGGAGTTTCAGCTTTAGCATCATTCCTTCCAAAGAAATCCCAGGGCTGATCTGCAGAATGGACTGGTTGGATCTCCTTGCAGTCCAAGGGACTCTCAAGAGTCTTTCCAACACCATAGTTCAAAAGCATCAATTCTTCGGCGCTCAGCTTTCTTCACAGTCCAACTCTCACATCCATACATGACCACAGGAAAAACCATAGCCTTGACTAGACGAACCTTTGTTGGCAAAGTAATGGCTCTGCTTTTCAATATGCTATCTAGGTTGGTCATAACTTTCCTTCCAAGGAGTAAGCGTCTTTTAATTTCATGGCTGCAGTCACCATCTGTAGTGATTTTGGATCCCAGAAAAATAAAGTCTGACACTGTTTCTACTGTTTCCCCATCTATTTCCCATGAAGTGGTGGGACCGGATGCCATGATCTTCATTTTCTGAATGTTGAGCTTTAAGCCAACTTTTTCACTCTCCACTTTCACTTTCATCAAGAGGCTTTTCAGTTCCTCTTCACTTTCTGCCATAAGGGTGGTGTCATCTGCATATCTGAGGTAACTGATATTTCTCCTGGCAATCTTGATTCCAGCTTGTGTTTCTTCCAGTCCAGCGTTTCTCATGATGTACTCTGCATATAAGTTAAATAAACAGGGTGACGATATACAGCCTTGACGTACTCCTTTTCCTATTTGGAACCAGTCTGTTGTTCCATGTCCAGTTCTAACTGTTGCTTCCTGACTGTATACAAATTTCTCAAAAGGCAGGTCAGGTGGTCTGGTATTCCCATCTCTTTCAGAATTTTCCACAGTTTATTGTGATCCACACAGTCAAAGGCTTTGGCATAGTCAATAAAGCAGATGTTTTTCTGGAACTCTCTTGCTTTTTCCATGATCCAGCAGATGTTGGCAATTTGATCTCTGGTTCCTCTGCCTTTTCTAAAACCAGCTTGAACATCAGGAAGTTCATGGTTCACGTATTGCTGAAGCCTGGCTTGGATAATTTTGAGCAGTATTTTACTAGCGTGTGAGATGAGTGCAATTGTGCAGTAGTTTGAGCATTCTTTGGCATTGCCTTTCTTTGGGATTGGAATGAAAACTGACCTTTTGCAGTCCTGTGGCCACTGCTGAGTTTTCCAAATTTGCTGGCATATTGAGCGCAGCACTTTCACAGCATCATCTTTCAGGATTTTGAATAGTTCAACTGGAATTCTATCACCTCCACTAGCTTTGTTCATAGTGATGCTTTCTAAGGCCCACTTGACTTCACATTCCAGGATGTCTGGCTCTAGGTCAGTGACCACACCATCATGATTATCCGGGTCATGAAGATCTTTTTTGTACAGTTCTTCTGTGTGTTCTTGCCATCTAAAGCACACTTTATAGCAAAGGTTATAAAAAAAGACAAGGAATGTCATTATATGATGATAAAGGGATCAAAACATGAAGAGGATGTAACTCTCATTAACACATAGGCACCTAATACAGGAGTACCTAAATATATAAGCATATTAACAGACGTAATAGGGTAAATTAGCACTAATACAATAATAGCAAGTTACTTTAACACCCCACTTAACAACAATGGACGGCTTTTCCAGACATAAGCTCAATAAGAAAGCAGTGGTCTTAAATGATACATTAGAAAAGTTGGCCTTAATAGAAACCTATAGGACCTTCCATCCAAAAAAAGCAAAATACACATTCTTCAAGAGCACATGTAACATTCTGCAGGACAGATTACATGCGAGACCGTGAAACAGTCTCAACAAATTTAAGATGATAGAAACTACATCAAGTTTTTTTTGTTTTTTTTTAACCACAACAGTATAAGACTAGAAATCAAATATGGGAAGGCACGTGGGGAAAGCACAAACACTTGGATAACAAATAACATGCTCCTTACAAAAAAAGTGGGTCAATGAAGAAAAAAAGAAGAAATCATAAAATATATTGAGACAAATTAAAATGGATACATAACTTTTTAAAATTTATGGAAAGAGCAAAAGCAGTTCTAAGAAATTTACAGAAATACAGGCCCACTCCAAGAAAGATGAAAAATCTCAAATAAACAACCTAAACGACCACCTAAATGAATTAAAAACAACAACAAAGCCCTGAGTCAGAAGAAAGAAGGAAATAATAAAGACCATGAAGAAAATGAAATAAAATGGAGACCAAAAAAATAGAAAAGATTAATAAAATGAAGAGCTGCTTTTTTGAACAGTTAAAATTGCTAAGCTTTTAGCCAGGCCCATCAAGATAAAAAGAGAAAGGACCCAAATAAACAAAACAAGAAATGAAGGAGGAGAAACAAACAGTATCACAGAGAAATAAAAAATCATAAGAGAATGCTGCAATTATATGCCAACAAATTCGACAACTTAGAAGAAATGGACACATTTCTAGAAAGATACAACCTTCTAATACTGAATCAGAAAGAAATAGACAATTTGAATAGACAAATCATTAATAGTGAAATTGAATATGTAATAAAAAAAAGCTCTCAATAAACCAAAGGGCAGGGCTGGATAGCTTCACAGA
The DNA here is from genome assembly GCF_029378745.1 of Bos indicus. Taxonomy (NCBI): domain Eukaryota; kingdom Metazoa; phylum Chordata; class Mammalia; order Artiodactyla; family Bovidae; genus Bos; species Bos indicus. The sequence goes on along the minus strand of NC_091780.1, from coordinate 52,198,899 downwards.
GAAATTCTACTTCACATATAAAAAGAGCTTCTTTCTAAACTCTCAACATATTCAAAAAACTTAAGATGAAACACTCCCAAATTCATTCTGAGAGTGCCATTACATTGATATCAAAACCAGACAAAGATACTGCAAAGAAAGAAAATTGCAGGTCAATATTTCTGACAAATATAGATGCAAAAATTCTCAATAAAATGTTACCAAACTGAATTCAACAATATATAAAAATATTCACCATGAGCAAGTGGTATTGATTCAGGGATGCCAGGATGGTTTAACACTCACAAGTCAATGTAATACAGCATGTTAACAAAAGGAAGGATAAAAATCTTATGATCATCTCACTAGATACATGTAGAAAAAGCATTACACAAAATTCAACAACCATTCATGTTTGAAAAAACCCTCTTTAAAGTGGATATAAGAGAGCACATCACAATAAAGCCATTTATGACAAACCCACGGCTAACATACTCAACAATGAAAAGTTAAAAAACTTCCTCTAAATTTAAGAACAAAACAATGTCCACACTCACCACTTCCACCTAACATAGAATTGGAAGTCCTAGCCGTAGATATCAGATCAACTAAAGCAATAAATGGAATCCAAATTTGAAGGGAAAAAGTAAGCTTGCCATTGTTGGTAGGTGACTTGATACTATCAATAAGTAGAAAACCCCAAAGTCTCCAACAAGAAACTACTAAAGTAAGTGAATTAATAAAGTTGCAGGATACAAGACTAATATGCAGAAATCTTGCTTTTCTATACACTAATGATAAACTATCAAAGAAAGTAAGAAAATAATCTCATTTAAAGTCACATCAAAAAGAATAAAATACCTAGGAATAAACTTAACCAAGGACACAAGTCCTAAAGTATGAAAACTATAAAGAATTGACAAAGGAAATTAAGATGATACCAAAAAATGGAATAATATCCTGAATGATTGGTTTTGAAGAATCAATATCGTCAAAATGTCCATACTACCCAAAGCAGTCTACAGATTTAATGTGATACCTGTCAAAACATCCACCTACTTTTCACAGAACTAGAACAAATGAAACTCAGATTATATGGAAGCACAAAAGACCCGCTTTGTGAAAGCAATGTTGAGGAAAAAAGACAAAGCTGAAGGTATCATGCTCCCTGACTTCAGAATCTTCCACAAAACTCATCAAAATAGTATGATATTGACACACATATTCACAAAAGACATATAGATTAATGGAACAGAGTAGAGCGCCCAGAAATAAAGCCACATGCCTAAGGTCAATTAATCTACAACAAAGGTTGTAAGGATATACAATGGAGAAAAGACAATCTCTTCAACAAGTTGTGTTGGGAAAACTGGACACTCATAAAAGAATTAAACTAGAACTTTCTTTCATATCATTTAAAAAGTAAACTCAAAATGGATTAAATGCTTAAATGTAAGATATGAACCCATAAAACTACAAGAAAACATGGGCAGAACACTCTGACATAAATTGCAGCGGTATTTTTTGGATTTGTTTCCTAAGACAAATGAAATAAAAGCAAAAATAAACAAATGAGATATTATCAAACTTTTTTTTTCCACAGCAAAGGAAACAATTGACAAAATAAAAAGACAACCCACTGAATGGCAGAAAATGATTAGGGGTTAATTTCTAAAATATATAAATAGATCTTACAATTCAGTTTTTAAAATAACCTAATTTAAAAATGAGCAGAAGACTTGACATGTTTCCAAAGAAGCATTCAGATGGCCAACAGGCACATAAAAAAAATTCATCCTTAATTTCCAAAGAAATGCAAATCAAAATCACAATGAGATGTTACCTCACACCTGTCAGACTGGCTATCATCAGAAAGTCTACAAACAGCAAATATTGGCAAGGATGTGGAAAAGGGGAAACCTTGTATACTGTGAAAATGTAAATTGGTAAAACCACTATGGAAAACAGTATGAACATTCTTGATAAAACTAAAAATAGAACTACCATATGATCCAGCAATTTCACTGCTGTGTATACACCCCCCCCCCAAACAAAAGCATGTATTTGAAAAGATACATGCACTCCAATGTTCATTGTAGTGTTATCTACAATTGCCAGGTATGTAAGCAACTTAAGTGTCCATCATCAGATATGGAAAAAGATGATGCTATCTATACATACACACACACACACACACACACACACACACACAATATTACTCAACCACAAAACAAGAATGAAATTCTGCCATTTGCCACTATGTAGATGGACCTAGAGCATATTCAGTTCAGTTCAGTTGCTCAGTTGTGTCCAACTCTTTGCGACCCCATGAATTGCACCACTCCAGGCCTCCCTGTCCATCACCAACTCCCAGAGTTCACCCAAACTAATGTCCATCGAGTCGGTGATGCCATCCAGCCATCTCATCCTCTGTTGTCCCCTTCTCCTCCTGCCCCCAATCCCTCCCAGCATCAGAGTCTTTTCCAATGAGTCAACTCTTCGCATGAGGTGGCCAAAGTATTGGAGTTTCAGCTTTAGCATCAGTTCTTCCAAAGAACACCCAGGACTGATCTCCTTTAAAATGGTCTGGTTGGATCTCCTTGCAGTCCAAGGGACTCTCAAGAGTGTTCTGCAACACCACAGTTCAAAAGCATCAATTCTTTGGCACTCAGCTTTCTTCACAGTCCAACTCGCACATCCATACATGACCACTGGAAGAACCATAGCCTTGACTAGACAGACCTTTGTTGGCAAAGTAATGTCTAGAGCATATTAGGTTTACTGAAATAAGTCACACAAAAATTCTTATGTTATTTATATCTAGAATCTAAAAACTAAAACAAATGAATGAAAATAATAAAACAGAAATAGTCACAGATATAAAGAACAAACTAGTGGTTAACAGTGGGAAGAGAGAAGAGGGTAGGAGAAAGATAGGGTTATGGAAATAAGAGATATAAACTATTATATAGAGAATAAATAAGCATCAAAGATATACTGAACAGCAAAATATAGCCATTATTTTGTAATAACTTTAAAAGGATACATCTGAAACTAATATACTATTATAAAATTACTATACTTCAATAAAATATTATTTAGGAATATAATAGATAATGTAAATGCATAAAATTTATAATGGTTTTAAATAAAAATTTAAATATAGAAAAAGCTCATGTGGTTCTCACTTTTAGCTACATTAATAAGTTGATATGTTTATTGGCTCTGAGGAAAAATATGAAAATGTTGTTTTCTTATGAATCATTAAAATAAATCATAAAGAATATACTATATTTAAAAACAGTTTAAATGATTATGCAATATTAATTTACTTGTACATTTTACACATTTGAAGAATATATAAAACCAACAAATGGGGACCTAAAACATATTGAGATTCATAAGAGTTGATATCTGCTTTAGTTCACATGTACCTACTCAGTTTAAGTTTCTGATGTGTTGATATGAAGGTGAATATATACCTATTTGCATAGCATCAATGTATTTCAATGCCCAATAGTTCATTGTATTTCTAGTGGTTAATTTACTAGATATTTCACTACCACTTGTCAATTTTCTAGCCTGAAGATACGGAACAAAGATCGATACCCCTGTAGCTCTGAACTTCTCAGAAGAAATACATGTATTTATTTATTCAGTAAATATATATTCAGCAGTTTTAAGTACTAGAATCAATACTTAGAAATTAAAAAGTCAGAAACTCAAATTTCTCTCAAAGTGAGATTTAGCAGAAATAATAATAATAATGATATAATTACTTATATAATCTACAGTAAACAAAATATTCTGAAAGCTGTGTACTGTTGAAGAAATAGAATTAAAAAAAAAAAAATCCTCAAAACCTACCAACAAAGGTGGAGGGGAAAGAAAAAAAATTTTTTTTAATTAACCATTGAAAACTGGCTTCCCTGGTGGCTCAGTGGTAAAGAATCTGCCTGCCAAGCAGGATACATGGGTTTGATCCTTGGGTTGGGAAGATCCCCTGGAGAGGGAAATGACAGTATTCTTGCCTGAGAAATCCCAAGAACAGAGGAAACTGGTGGGCTAGAGTCCATGGGGTCACAAAGAGTCAGGTGTGACTTAGTGACTAAATAACAGCAACAAGATAAGAGCACTATCTTCCTTGAAGCTCACATTTCAAACTGATGGTATCCCAATCATCAGAAGAGAGGTTGCTCTCTCCATGTTTCACTGTCTTCAATTCACAATCCCGAGGAAGGAAGGAAACGGAGCACCAGAGGTCTTAGCTGCAACAAATGCTGTTTTTGTTCCCCTAATCTTCCTGGATTAAGGATGGTTTTGACCAGATACTGAGAGTTCTGTGGGTTGACTGCCCACGTGGGATCCAACAAAGAGATCTGCCTTACCCAGATCACAATCCATTCTGGGGACAGCCTGAATCCAATATTGGGAGAGGGGAGAGTATAAAGGCCTGGCTCCCTCATTCCATATCCAGGAAAATTCTGCATTCAAATGCAGGCCTTCAAAGCTCTGCAGTGAAGAGCTGAGTCTCACTTGTGATCGTACCTTCTTTCTTTTCCCAATTCTGCTTCTTCCTCTTCACAGGTATTGATTACAAAAGCTCTGCCTAATAAACTTGGCACAAAAATGTCCATCTCAGAGTTGACAAATACTACCACCCTTAGGCAGAAACTTTGAGTCCCTATTTTTTGACTAGACCTCACCTTTGACTTCTGTCCCTGGCCTATTAATCCAGTATTAGCTATAATTCTGCTAGGTGCATTCAGCTAAAATCCAGCCTAGATTTACATGGTCCAATTCTCCATCCTCTCACTCCCAATATCTTACTACCCTACCGTGTCTTCAACAAGAATCTTGTTAGATCAGTTTAAGAAATAATTACCCTAAAGCCAGAAATTTTAAATTGAGTTTCAACTAGTAAAAAACTAAAAGTTTCACAAATCTAAGAGTGGTCATAATCATAACTATGCTTCTAGCTCTTTACCTAAGTGGCATATGTAAAATGGCCCAGATGAAGGAGCAGTTGAATGATATACAGCTACACACACATACATAGAGGTGAATATGTGGATACCTAAATATATATAAATTTGAAATGTGTGGTGAACACATTCTGATATTAGAATATTTAAATCCACAGAGCAAAATTATCTCAGTTAAAAATTTAAATGGACAATAATACAATTCAGTGATCTCAGTCTGAGTTCACCAGTTTTACATGTGTAAGTAAGTGTATGTGTGTGTCAGTGCCTGTATTTGCACTGTCTGTGCAAACTTTTTTACTGTGGTATAAAAATACAATATGAGATCTACCATCTTACAACACTGTATTGTGCATTTAAAGATCTCTTCATTATACGCAAAACACTGTGTCAATTCAGTTCAGTCGCTCAGTCGTGTCCGAATCTGTGCCACCCCATGAACCGCACATCACCAGGCCTCCCTGTCCACCACCAACTCCCGGAGTTCACTCAAGCTCATGTCCATTGAGTTGGTGACGCCATCCAACCATCTCATCATGTCGTCCACTTCTCCTCATGCCTTCAATGTTTCCCAGCATCAGGGTCTTTTCAAATGAGTCAGTTCTTCGCATCAGGTAGCCAAAGTATTGGAGTTTCAGCTTCAGCATCGGTCCTTCCAATGAACATTCAGGACTGATTTCTTTTAGGATGGACAGGTTGGATCTCCTTGCAGTCCAAGGGACTTCAAGAGTCTTCTCCAACACCACAGTCCAAAAGCATCAATTCTTTGGCCCTAGCTTTCTTTATAGTCCAACTTTCACATTCATACATGACTACTGGAAAAACCATAGCCTTGACTAGACAGACCTTTGTTGGCAAAGTAATGTCTTTGCTATGCAATATGTTATAACATATTGCCATGCAATATGTTATAAGTTGGTCATAACTTTTCTTCCAAGGAGTAAGCATCTTTTTATTTCATGGCTGCAATTTGGAGCCCAGAAAAATAAAATCTCTCACTGTTTCCACTCTTTCCCCATCTATTTGCCATTGTGTAGGAGATCTCTAGAAAATATTCATCTTACATAACTGAAAGTTTATACCCACTGTATAGCAACACCCACATCCCCTTTCTCCCAGACCTTGACAATTACCGCTTACTCTCTGTATCTATAAATTTGACTATGTTAGATACTCTACATGACTGGAATCATACAGTGTTTTTTCTTCCATAACTAGCTTCTTTTTCTTGGTATAATATCTTCCTTGTTCACTCATATTGTCACATATTACTAGATTTCCTACTTTTTAAGTGTGAATAATATTCTGTATATGTGTGTATATAAATTTTGCATTTTCTTTATCCATTTATTCACTGATAGAAATATAGATATTTTCCACATCTTGGGATATGAAAGAACACTCCCAGCATAAATTTCACCTTAAATGCTAAAGATAGTGATTGGAAAACCATACAACAAGGATTGTAACAAGCATGTCTTGTGATCATAAACAAAAATAAGAAAGTATCCTAAGCCCAAAATAAGCAATCTGAACCCAGTAAAAAATCAAATACATAATACATCTTGACGAAATTATATTTTATTTAGGAAAGCTCAATTTATTTAATATTTATAATTATAATATTGCATTGTAATAATACATAGAATTAACTAAACAGAATACAACAATGATTATTTCATGATTATCTTGTTTCTGATTACTTAAGAATTATTTGCTAAATAATCAGTTTCTATTTATGATTTTAAAAACTTTAATCTGACCAATAATATAAAGGAAATTAGTCACTTTTAAAATTTTCTACAAAGAACTTAGAGCAAGTATCACTTATTTCTGAAATATCTGAAAGCTATCTGTTGAGATCATAAAAGAAATAAGGATGTTCAACCATCGTGATTTTCATGAAATAGTTTGCTACAATAATAGATAATAACTAATGAAGCACGTTCTAAAACTCTAAAAATAAACTTTTTATATTGTTGAGATTAAAGAGAATCTAAGTAGGGAATAAGCCATGTTCCTGTATTTAAAGAAACAGTGTTTAAAGCTATAACTTCTTTTTGTATATATATATAGATTCAGTGTGATCCCATCAAGATATTGTTGATAATGTTCTGGGTCATTTTAGTGAAAATGACAATATAATTCTAATGTACATACCGAAAAGAAAAAAAGCCCAAGTACAGCCAAGGAAACTTTTGAAAAGTCAAAGTTGGAGAAACCACATATCAGAAATCTAGTGCTATTATGACATGACACCAAGTAAAAATGTGCTGTAATAATAAAAGGAGGGGCAGAAAGATCAACGCAACAACATATAGAATCCTGAAATAAAACACACAAATAGTCAACTCATTTGTATATAAACTGATGCTACAGAGCAGAGACAATTATTTTCAACTAGTTCTGATTTAATTGGATATTCACATGTATAAAAGTAAAGCTTAAATTATACTTCATGCCATATTAAATAAATTCTGCTGCTAAGTCGCTTCAGTCATATCCGACTCTGTGAGACCCTATAGATGGCAGCCTACCAGGCTCCCCGTCCCTGGGATTCTCCAGGCAAGAACACTGGAGTGGGTTGCCATTTCCTTCTCCAATACATGAAAGTGAAAAGTGAAAGGGAAGTTGCTCAGTCGTGTCTGACTCTTAGCAACCCCATGGACTGCAGCCCACCAGGCTCCTCTGTCCATGGGATTTTCCAGGCAAGAGTACTGGAGTGGGTTGCCATTGCCTTCTCTGAAATAAATTCTAGATGATGCTTTAAACATGAAAGATTATAAAATTAATCTTCCAGAAGGTAATGATGAGTACTTTCTTAACTTAAGGAGAGAAAAGTTCATTTAAACATGATGCAAAATTTATTTGTAATAAGAAATGCATCAATAATTTGGACTATTTAAATTATACATTTCTCTGTTAGTCAAAAAAGATCCCTCCAAGAATGAAAAAGCAAGCACAGTGTAGGAGTAGTCTTCTGCAATACACATGGCCAATGAAAGCCTCAAAGTAAGCAAAATGCAAGTATACCTGTGGTGGATTCATTTTATTATATTTATTAATTAAAAAAAAAAAAAGACTAACAGGGCGGGAGAATATCTAAATGGCTAACTTTATTAGAGATCATTAGCGATTAGAGAGATATACATTAAACTACAACGTGACACTCTTACCCACTAGAAGGACAAATTTTTAAAGAGTGGTAAAAATCAAGTATTGTTGAGCCTATGGAGAAACTGAATTTTTCATGTACAGCTACTGGCAATACAATTTGTTACAACCACTTTGGAAAAATCCTTGGCAATATATATTAAACTTTAATACATACATATGCTATTACCCAGTGGTTCTCTCTTGAAATATACCTTACAGAAATTGTTTAGATGTGCAGAGTTTATCTACTGTGGTAGAAATCAAAACAATTGTTAGTTTTTAGAGGAAGACTTAAAAGGATGATGAAAGGATGATTCTTGTGTCCAGCTGATATTCTATTTCTTGGGTAATAGTTGTTTACTTAAAACAATTCGTTACTCATTTATCAAGAAAATGGAGATGAAAATTTAAGACACATTTAATAAATTCAGTGTGTGAAATTTGGGTCATAATTTGAACAAATCAACTATTGAACATTTATTACATAACCAGGATATGTAGAATAACAACAAATTTAAATAAAGAGATGTTGATTTTTAAAGTGTGAAAAGGTACTATGTACATTTAAGTTTTTTTGTTTTAATTTTTAGAAGTATACTAAAATAATTCAGGTTATATTATACAATGCTTGCAATTTCCAAAGTAATTCAGCTGAGGATTTGGAGTCGGGGGCGGGTGGGGCAGGAGGCGTGGCAAGGACAAAAGATTGACCAAGAGTTGGCCACTTTTTATACAGGAGGTTCATTATCATTCTGTAATTTATATGTATTTTAAATATACCATAATAAATTACAAACAAAATGAATATGAGGAAATGACATCAGCGACAATAAAACTAAATTTTGGAAAATATCATTTCAAATTTGGGACTACCAGTTAAGTTTCCTAAGTAGAACTTTCCAAATACCAACTTTCAGCTTGAGGGATTCTTTTTATTCTTATGGCTGTATTTCATATTTAATTTCATGTTTATTGTTTTGATATACTCAATACTTGTATAGAGATAGGGAATTGGTGCATGTCAGTCTGACAGACATAGTGAAAAAGTTCGAGATGCCACCTTAAAGGGAGGAGAAAAAACTGTAGTCTTTTGTCCAGTCTTAAAGCAAAACATTCAAATGTCATTAGCACTGGCTACTGTGACTAGCTGGCATATATTCCCTCTAGTCTGGAGAAAAGGCATTCACAACTCAAGTTAGGCATTTAATCTTTTTATAGAAACTCCAGAGACAGAGGCCACTAAAGTGTGTTGCAATATTTACTAGACCTCAGCCGCAAAAGCTATGAAACCAGTGTCCCTATGAGGATTCAGTTTACAAATAATCCTAACATGAATGGCAGATGCATAGCCTCCTTTTGTGTCTCACTGCTGTAGCTGGGAACAACAGACCACCAATGTGAAAAATCATGGAAGAAAAATCAAACCCTTATTCTGAACCAGTAGATACAGAAAGGTACAATTATTTGAAACTGGCAAATGGGAAGATTTAGCATAAGAAAGAGAGATTCCTGATTCCTGAGAGAGAGATAAACAAAGGAATAAAGTTCTTAGAGAAGAGAGAGGAAAGTGGGGAGAACCAGAAGAGCTTGCTTTTGTTAGCAGAAGAGGGATTTCTATAACTAAAGGAGCAGATTTATAAGAACAGATGTATTTAAGACTGTGGAATTAGTGTTGTGAAGATAATTTTCCATCCAGTTGCTTAGTTTTCCTCAATGATTTGTGAGGCTGAGACTAAGTCAGCTTGATGAAGTACCAGGGCACACCGATTGTTTACTCCCCACTCCTACTTCATTCACTACCTAATGTAAATATCTCAGAATATGAGCTGTGACTCTAAATTTGTAGGGAAAAAAAAAAAAAGATAGGTGGTATTCACACTAGGGCTGTGGGTAGAATGTGCAATGGAAAAAGCTTTATATTGCAAAATTCAATGTATCACTACATTTTAATCTGTGCATTTCACCTAAAAAGGCAAGAGAAAAGAATGAGATTATAAGTGCCAATGTGAACTAAAGGCAGGTAGCTTAGGGGTTCTGAAAATTACAGCACAAACTATTGAAAAAAACTGCAAAGTGTATTTTTATAGGAATTTAAATGAAAATGAGAGTTTAAGAATACATTAATGAAAGGATAGCTTTGTTCTAGCTGGCCTAGTGAAGGTAACATCAGCCAGTGATGAGTGCCCAATTATACAAACTCACTGTTTGTATTGACATGTATCTTCTTAGGACTTCTCAAGTGGCACTAGGGACATAGAACCCATATGCCAACGCAGGAGACTAAAGTCTCAGTTCAATCCCTGGGTTAGGAAGATCCACTGCATAAGGGCACTACAACCCACTACAGTATTCTTACCTGGAAAATCCCATGGACAGAGAAGCCTGGCAGCTCTACATGATTACAAAGAGTTAAACATGACTGAAGTGACTTAGCCCACATACATATTCAACATTAAATAATTTATAAGTTTAAATCCAAATTTTGTCACCTAATCATTGGAAACAGTGACAGATTTTAATTTGGGGGACTCCAAAATCACTGCAGATGGTGACTGCAGCCAAGAAATTAAGATGCTTGTTCCTTGGAAGAAAAGCTATGACCAACCTAGACAGCACATTAAAAAGCAGACATTACTTTTCCAACAAAGATCCATCTAGTCAAAACTTTGGTTCTTCCAGTAGTCATGTATGGATGTGAGAGGTGGACTACAAAGAAAGCTGAGTACCTAAGAATTGATGCTTTTGAATTGTGGTGTTGGAGAAGACTCTTGAGAGTCCCTTGGACTGCAAGGAGATCCAACCAGCCCACCCTAAAGGAAATCAGTCCTGAGTATTCTTTGGAAGTTCTGATGTTGATGCTGAAACTCCAAAACTTTGGCCACCTGATGTGAAGAACTGATTCATTTGAAAAGACCATGATGCTGGGAAAGACTGAAGGCAGGAGGAGAAGGATATGACAGAGGATGACATGGTTGGATGGTATCACCAACTCAATAGACATGAGTTTGGTAAACTCTGGGAGTTGGTGATAGACAGGGAATCCTGGCTTGTGTGCTGTAGTCCCTGGGGTCACAAAGAGTTGGACACGATTGAGCGACCTAACCGAATTAAAGTGAATCATTGATTTAATCATTGGATTTTAGATCATCAAGGGATAGAGAAAATTTAGTTGGCCTCATTAAACAGATAAAATCCAAGTGTTGAGATGAGTGACTTTTAAGGCACACAAAAGTAAAAGATGACGCCTGAGGTCTAAGGTTTTTTAAGCCTCATACTAGTGTTCATTCCCAAACTATAATGTTTAGTTCTAAAATGGAAAGAGTGAAGATGTACAGACTTAAGGCATTTTTATTTAATCTTCACCAGTAATCAAAAGGTCTGCTCTGGTTCTTATCTCTGCTGTTCTAGTTTTGTACATCTTACAGAGGAGAAGAAAAATAGTTTTATTTATGTACATGACAGTAATAGGTATACTTGATATACAAAGAATTGCAACACATATTTAACATGTAAAATTTGACAAGTTTATATATAAGCAAACACCTCCAATATCATCACCAAAATCAAGGTTAACAGATCTAAACAGACCTAGAAATCATTTCCAAAATTTCACTGTGTCTGTTTTACTGTGTGTGGTAAGAATCCTTAACATGAAATTTATCATCTTAATAAATCTTTAAGAGCATAATACAATATTGTTCAGTGCATGCAAAGTGTTGTACGACAGATCTCTATAATTTATTCATCATGGATAACTGAGTTTGTACCCATTGAACAATGCCTACCTATTTTTTCCCTCAATTCAGTTCAGTGTCCAACTGTGACCCCCAGAGCTGCAGCACGCAAGGCCTCCCTGTCCAACACAATTCCCAGAGCCCACCCAAACTCATGTCCATTGAGTCGGTGATGCCATCCAACCATCTCATCCTCTGTCATCCCCTTCTCCTCCTGCCCTCAATCTTTCCCAGCATCAGGGTCTTTTCAAATGAGTCAGTTGCATCAGGTGGCCAAAGTATTGGAGTCTTAGCTTCAACATCAGACCTTCCAATGAACACCCAGGACTGATCTCCTTTAGAATGGACTGGTTGGATCTCCTTGCAGTCCAAGGGACTCTCAAGAGTCTTCTCCAACACCACAGTTCAAAAGCAGCAATTCTTAGGTGCTCAGCTTTCTTTATAGTCCAACTCTTACATCCATACATGACTACTGGATAAACCATAGCCTTCACTAGACAGACCTTTGTTGGCAAAGTAATGTCTCTGCCTTTTAATGTGCTGTCTGCTGCTGCTGCTGCTGAGTCACTTCAATCATGTCCAACTGTGTGTGACCCCATAGACGGCAGCCCACCAGGCTCCCCCGTTCCTGGGATTCTCCAGGCAAGCAGGTTGGTCATAACTTTCCTTTCAAGGAGTAAGAATCTTTTAACTTCATGGCTTTAATCACCATCTGCAGTGATTCTGGAGCCCAGAAAAATAGTCTCTCACTGTTTCCACTGTTTCCCCATCTATTTGCCATGAAGTGATAGAACCAGATGTCATGATCTTAGTTTTCTGAATGTTGAGCTTTAAGCCAACTTTTTCACTCTCCTCTTTGACTTTCATCAAGAGGCTTTTTAGTTCCTCTTCATTTCTGCCATAAGGGTGGTGTCATCTGAATATCTGAGGTTATTCAAATTTCTAGCTTGTGCTTCCTCCAGCCCAGCATTTCTCATGATGTACTCTGCATAGAAGTTAAATAAGCCAGGTGACAATATATAGCCTTGACATATTCCTGTTCCTATTTGGAACCAGTCTGTTGCTCCATGTCCATTTCTAACTACTGCTTCCTGACCTGCATACAGATATCTCAAGAAGCAGGTAAGGCGGTCTGGTATTCCCATCTCTTAAAGAATTTTCCACAGTTTATTGTGATCCACTCAGTCAAAGGCTTTGACATAGTCAATAAAGCAGAAACCACCATTTTATTCTCTGCTTCAGTGCATCTGATTACTTTAGGTACTTCATATAAATGGAATTATGAATTTTTGTCCTTCTGTAACTTGATTATTTCTTTTACCATAAACTCCCCAGGTTCATAATTGGTTCTACTTACTTAACTTTGCTCTTTCAAGTTCAACATAACAAATTGCATAAATATGGTTTACATGACACAACTAAATATTTGGATATGTTACATAAGAATAATTGAAAAACTTCTTTAAAATATACACACCCTGTTTTACATCTGAATTGAACTGTTTTTGTTGGTATTATTTCATTTCTGGAAAACATAATTTAATTTGAATTCTTATGTTTCTAAAATCTGTATAACATCCAAATACACTTTCAAAAAAAAAAAAAAAAAATCCAAAGCTCATGAATTGGTACTCTACGCCCTTTTAATGTTTCTCTTTGCAAGTTTGTACTTATTACTTAGCTTATAAAAGTAAATGAATCATAAAATAAAGACAAACTACCACACCTTTGAGATTTTGGGAAAATTAAATGCTTCACAAGCAAGAGGTAATAAACTAAATTTTACAAGAAGTAGCCTCTGTTAAAATACCAATATCTACACAATGGTTACTAGTACAGACAAAAAAAAATACAGGAAAAAAAAAAGGAAGAAACACAACTTCAAAAATTTTTCAGTGACGAGAATCCACATTTGTATTTCAAGATAATGTAGTTAAAAAAAAAAAAATGATGTAAATTCCTCCTTTTCCTCTGGCTTAATGAATATCATTTATTCAGTATAAAATCTTTATATGTTCCACATGTTAAGAATAAATGTACATTAAATCTTGTTAAAAAAAATAAATAAAATACCAATATCTGTTTGAAAACTACATCTCTGTCTTTGGGAAGAAAAAATGCATATTAGAAAAAAAGCATTATGCTAAGTGAATAAGTCAAGTAGACAGACAAATACCTTAAAATCTCTCTTACATATGAAATCTAAATTTTTTTTAAAAAGTTCACAGATACAGAGAATAGTCTGATGGTTGCAAGGTGGAGTAAGGAGTAGGAGGTGGGAGAAATGAGCAAACTGGGTTTTTGGTTATTATTTCTTTAAAAATAGTTATAATTATCAGTAAGCAATGTCATAAGAATAAAATTGATTTTAGAAATGGCAAGATAAGATGAACTCTAGAACCTCTATTGCTTCCAACCAATATTTATTCCCAGTACCTTCCATGTGCCAGGCACTCTACCAGATTTTGTGGACACAACAGTGAATAAAATGAAAAAATTCTTTTTTGAAAGGTATTATTATACAGAGGAGGAACAGAGATAATAAACAAAACTTAACTAAAATAAAGGCTCCCCCAAACATATTAAACATAATACATTATTTCTTGACTCAATGGACACGGCATATAATATTTAGTCAGATAGCATTTGGGATTAAATCATTGAAATACAATAAAATACTTGATCCTTGGTAACCTGCAGTTCTGACATGACTGTAGCCTACCGGGCTCCTCTGTCCATGGGATTTTCCAGGCAATAGTACTGGAGTGGATTGCCATTTCCTTCTCCAGGGGATCTTCCTGACCCAGAGATCGAATCTGGGTCTCCCGCATTGTAGACAGATGCTTTACCATCTGAGCCACTAGGGAAGTCCCCATTCAGGTTTTCAGCATCCTTCAAATATATCCGGGTCCTGGCTATAGTGTTACTTCACTGGCTGGCAGTTGCTCACTGCAGTTTAAATGCTGATTGGGAAGACTGAATGAGGTTACTGTATAATTTATTGCCAAACCATGAAAAATTTTTATAATGAAAGGATAGGAAGTGGGACTATTAATAATTTTATACCAAGACAACTAACATAATCCAAGATTCTATAGAAATCTATAGTCACTCTAATTCTTTCCAGAGATTGACTAGTATACCCATTACCATAGCGTGGTTCCAAGAACTCAGTCTCTTCAAGATGGCACACCTATTTCAAAAGACCCATCCTAGGAGATTAGGTCAGAGGATTTGGGGGTTATGGGGACTCAACTGATACCCAAGAAAAGACTGCCTGTCATTTTCCAAGTAACTCAAAAGCAGTTACTTAGAAAGTTCCAAAAATAAAGTGTTCTTTCCTTTGTTACATGTATACATCCAAGTGAATGATATAATATTTAAGTCGTAGGTTTTATTTTATAGTAATAGAAAAATTATAAACTTCACTCAAGTTTCACTCTAACAAAAAATCTTCTAGGTTGCTCTAACCTACCTTCTATTCTCCTTTTCTTTTTGTATTGTCCTTTAAATGTATACAATAAGATTTATCTGAAAAAATCATTTCACAGACTATGATTTATAGAAAATATCTTCAAAATTTTAAGAGAGGGATACTTTTCCTTCATGAAAAACTGAGGAAAGAGGAGGCATCACCAAAAGTTTATTTTGAAACTTGCCACAGAGCAAATGGTATCTACATTAAACTAGAAGCCAAATGCCTTTTTTGTTTTCTAGTCCCTAAGAAGCTGGCTGCATGCTACTAACAGGAGAGAGGGGCTGCATTGGGAAGGAGTTTCACTTTTCCCTATAACAGGTGAGGATGTTGGCTGTTGTTTATTTAAAAAGGGATTTCTGAGGAGAAGCATCACCAAAAATATAGGTTGACTGACTGTCACATCACAAGAACAACTAAAACTGCTCAAGAGCAAGAAATCACTGCAAGCTTTCTAGAACCAGACATGAGGCTGAAGCAACCCTCTGCACTGAAGAGCCCAACACAGAGCATATCAGAAGCATAAGAGAAATGGCTTTATCTTGACTCAGTGGCCCCTCTCTCAGGCAAGCACAGTACCACACAGAGAGGTTTCACCTGATCCTCCAGCTTCTAGTGAAAAAGACAACCTAGGGGGGAAACCAGCCACTAAACCAGCATATGGGTGACTCGGTGGGAGTCCCTACTCTGATGTGGCATTCAGGGATCACAGGGGAGTCTGTGGGATTCAACCACTGGAAATATGACTGTGATAAAGAAGAGGGGAGTGGTGTGCAACAACCAGCACCCAGATTTTGGCTTATTGAGTCCATATCTGTAGTGCCCAAGTGGTACTTTTAACCATCACCTTTGCTCATCTATAGAACCATGTCTGGGGCATACTCCAACTTGGGAACTCAGCAAGGTGCAGATATGCCTGATTTGGATCCTCAAACAAAAAATGTTGCCAACCCTAGAGCCCAGGGAGCCTATGTCTAATCAAAGAGCTGACTCACAGTCCTCCCACCCAAGTGGATAGTGTCTTCCAGTTGCATCTGACAAGAAGGGCTGGAGACAACTCTTAGAAAAAGTTCCACTGGCACTCAAGCTTAGAGATGGGCAAGTAGAGCTGATGATCCCCCAGAACAAAGTTATCACACTTCCTGATTTCTAGCTATATTATAAAGCTATAGTCATCAAAAGACTAGTATAATACTGGCATAAAGACAGACAAAAGGGACAGAATCAAGAGCCCAGAAATATATCCATGCATATACAGTCAACTAATATTTGAAAAGAAAGCCAAAAATATTCAATGGAGAAAAGATGTTCCCTTCAATAAGGGGAGCTCGGATAATTGGATATTTATTATGTAAAAGAATGAAACTAGACCCACAATTTCTACCACTAACAAAATTGAACTGAAGATGTATCAAAGACTTAAATGTAAGACCTGAAATCATAAAACTTCTAGAAGTAAAAATTGAGAAAAAAACTCCTTGATGTAGGTCTTGATTTTTTAAGGGGATGACACCTAAAGCACAAGCAATAAAATAAAAAACACTGGTAGAATTTCAAGATTAAAATCCAGATAAGTTTTTTTTTTTGCACTAAGATATTTGAAAATAACTGAATAGCTGGAAGATTAAAAACAGTTGAGGAGGCATGGCATACATATTTCAGTGAAGACTATAACTACAAATAAGTAAATTACAATAATCTTAAAATGGAAAGAATGATGACTTATGAATAGCCACAGCAACAGCAATTAGCAATTATTTTATTTTGTTTTGTGTTAATCTACCCAAAGGGACCAAGAGAAGAAAACCAATGGTTAAGAGTGCCTACTTGAAGCAAAATTGAGAAATGACGCACCTATTACCCTAATTCAACACAGCAATACACTATTTTCAAAGAAGATTGCAGATAATTGAGAATACTCTGTAATAATTATCACTATACATGCATAAAAATGCATTTAAAAGGATGTTATTCTACCATTGTCTGAAAAATTTGATAAATGCAGGACAAAGCTGAATGAATTACACATAAAAATATAGGAAAGGAGCAAAATTTTAGACTGGAATAATTTCTAGAGATCACCTCATGCAACATTATTTTACAGATGAGAAAGTTCAGCCCCAAAATTTTTAGACTATAGTTTTTTCAGTGCTATGGAATTAGAAAAGAACAAGATGAATGAAGAAACCAAGTTTTCCTGGCATGATATTAGTTCTAGATATCTAAACAAGTGAATTTGTTCAATTTCAAGGAATTAATTTATCCAAGTTATAATCTGCTAAAGCAAAACAAACTACAAAATAGCACACTAACACACCCATTTGCTCCCTGTAGTGTTAGACTGGTTATCAACAATTTTAGCGCTTACAATATAAATACTAGCTAGGCAAAGTCATACTGATAGGTAGAGTTAAGGGTCAAAGAAAGTAGTTATTTAACCCCACTAGAAGTTTGTAAGTAAAGAAAAAGGTATGGAAGACCTCTGTAAGTTAATGATCACTCAAGAAAGCAGGTTTGCTTAACCACAAAACCAAGAAGGCCTATTTAGCAACAAAACCATGCAACAGAAGCATGAGCCATGCTCCCAAACAATAAACAGTAGTGACATGACCCGTATCCTGCCCAGTGAGTAAGTTGTTGATCCCTGCCTGATGAAAGTGAAAGAGGAGAGTGAAAAAGTTGGCTTAAAGCTCAACATTCAGAAAACGAAGATCATGGCATCTGATCCCATCACTTCATGGCAAATAGATGGGGAAACAGTAGAAACAGTGGCTGACTTTATTTTCTGAGGCTCCAGAATCACTGCAGATGGTAATTGCAACCATGTAATTAAAAGATCCTTACTCACTGGAAGGAAAGTTATGACCAACCTAGACAGCATATTAAAAAGCAGAGACATTACTTTGTCAACAAAGGTCCATCTAGTCAATGCTATGGTTTTTCCAGTAGTCATGTATGGATGTGAAAGTTGGACTATAAAGAAAGCTGAGCACCTAAGAACTGATGCTTTTGAACTGTGGTGTTGCAGAAGACTCTTGAGAGTCCCTTGGACTGCAAGGAGATCCAACCAGTCCATCCTAAAGGAGATCAGTCCTGGGTGTTCATTGGAAGGACCGATGTTGAAACTGAAACTCCAATACTTTGGCCATCTGATGTGAAGAGCTGATTCATTTGAAAAGATCCTGATGTTGGGAAAGATTGAGGGCAGGAGGAGAAGGGGACAACAGAGGATGAGATGGCTGGATGGCATGACGGACTCAATGGACCTGAGTTTGTGTAAACTCTGGGAGTTGGTGATGGACAGGGAGGCCTGGCGTGCTGCGATTCATGGGTCGCAAAGAGTCGGACACAACTGAGCGACTGAACTGAACTGAGGAGATGCTCTCTGAATACATACAAAACATTTTATGGAAAGTGACATTTCAAACTGAAAGAGCCTTACTGTATTGAGACGTGAAACAATTTTTCCATAGTGCCATGACAGTCCTGCCTTGACTATGTAGGGACAAGAAAACTCCCTCATCTGACACCGATAATGGAAGTGTGACATCTACTCAAGAATGAGAAAGAAGGTGGTCTTCTCCCCATACCCCTTGTCCTTTGTAGACCACTAAGTTCCTAGGGTGTGGCACCCTCTCATCCCCTACTTGTAAGCCTTACAAGCATCCACTTCTAATAAAGCACTTCTTATCTATCACTTTGCCTCTCACTGAATTCTTTCTGTGCTGAAACAAAAAGCACCAGAGTTCCTTGGAGCCACCTCATGGCACACCACCTGGTGGTTTCAATGCAAATTTAAGACATTCCCCATATGTGGAATCATGCTATAAAAATAGATTTCTATAATACTGTAACATGTATATTTTCACATGTTGAAAAGAAATAAAGTTATGGAATATTTACCTAGTAAATATCTGCTCTAATTATTCTAGCAGTAGTGGATATGCTTTTTATGAACATGATTTATTTATTACCATGGTACATTACATTAAATATTACTTCAGTTATTTCACTTCTTTTTTTCCAATGTATGGACTCTGCTATGTATCTAGCACTCAGGATATTATATAATGTGGAGATTATCAACATAAACCTAAAAGATACAAAAATTTTAATGTAAATTATTTTGATTAAATATCCTTAAGGAATAACCTTGTCAGAGAGGAAGAAATTTTCATCTACTCTCCTGGGTTCTTCTGGTTAGTCTAAGAATTAAATTGCCATTAGGAACATTAGCAGGGAAAAAACCAAACAAAAGTTTAATAATATAAAATTTGAGTAGCTTGGCAAAGTGAAACCCTCATCCTAAAGATCATTCAGCTGAAGACAAAAGAGAATGTTGTCATAATGGTTTGGGGCATCAAAGGAGAGGGAGGCAATTGACATGGAGATAGAAAAGCAATTGTTTGGTAAATAAGTGTTTACTGAGCCAAGCAGAGACAATTGAGCTTCCCTGGTGGCTCAGCAGTAAAGAATCCATCTTCCTGTAATGCAGGAGGGCCAGGTGCAATCCCTGGGTCTAGAAGATCCCCTGGAAATGGAAAAGGAAACCTATTCCAGTATTCTTGCCTGAGAAATTCCATGGACAGAGGAGCCCAGCAGACTACAGTCCATGGAGTCAAGAGTCAGACACAACTTACAGACTAAATCAACCACCAAGACCACAGAGACAATGGGACACAGAAAGGAATTTTAACAAATGGGCTTTGTTAGGTTCCTGTCTGCAACACTTAGTTCATACTGCTGCTATCCATGGTCGTAATTCCTTCCTGAAACAGGCCCCTTATCTATTGATTCTGGCCAACAAAATGTGGCACTACTGTGGGGATATAGGGATGTCACTTCCTTGATTACATGATATATAAGACTTCAGTTTAGAGACTACACTGAAAAATTATACTTGCAGGTTTGAGGAAATAAGCTACTATGTTGAGGAAGTTCTTTGTGGCAAAGAAAAACCGAGCAGGGCCACAAGGACCTATAAGTGGCCTCTAGGACATAAAGGTGACCTGTAGCAGTTCAGTTAAGTTCAGTTCAGTTGCTCAGTTCTGTCTGACTTTTTGCGACCCAATGGACTGGAACATGCCAGGCCTCCCTGTCCATCACCAACTCCGGGAGTTTACTCAAACTCATATCCATTGAGTCAGAAACGCCATCCAACCATCTCATCCTCTGTCGTCCCCTTCTCCTCCCGCCTTCAATCTTTCCCAGCATCAGGGTCTTTTCCAATGAGTCAGTTCTTCACATCAGGTGGCCGAAGTATTGGAGTTTCAGATTCAACATCAGACCTTCCAATGAATATTAAGGATTGATCTCCTTTAGGATAGACTGGCTGGAATTCTTCTTGCAGTCCAAGGGACTGTGAAGTCTTCTCCAACACCACAGTTCAAAAGCATCAACTGTTTGGTGCTCAGCTTTCTTTGCACTACAACTCTCACATCTATACATGACCGCTGGAAAAACCACAGCCTTGAATAGATGGACGTTTGTTGGCAAAGTAATGTCTTTGCTTTTTAATATGCTGTCTAGGTTGGTCATAGCTTTTCTTTCAAGGATTAAATGTCTCTTAATTTCATGTCTGTAGTCATATTCTGCAGAGATTTTGGAGCCCCAAAAGTATATTCTGTCACTGTTTTCACTGTTTCCCCCTCTATTTGCCATGAAGTGATAGAACCAGATGCCATGATCTTAGTTTTCTGAATGTTGAGTGTTAAGCCAACTTTTTCACTCTCCTCTTTCCCTTTCATCAAGAAGCTCTTTAGTTTTTCTTCACTTTCTGCCATAAGGGTGGTGTCATCTGTATATCTGTGGTTATTGATATTTCTCCTGGCAATCTTGATTCCAGCTTGTGCTTCACCCAGTCCAGCATTTCTCATGATGTACCCTGCATAGAAGTTCAATAAGCAGGGTGACAAAATACAGCCTTGACATACTGCTTTTCCTATTTGGAACCAGTCTGTTGTTCCATGTCCATTTCTAACTGTTGCTTCCTGACCCGCATACAGATTTCTCAAGAGGCAGGTCAGGTGGTTGGTATTCCCATCTCTTTCAGAATTTTCCAGTTTATGGTGATCCACACAAAGGATTTGGCATAGTCAATAGAGCAGAAATAGATGTGAACTCTCTTGCCTTTTCGATGATCCAGCAGATGTTGGCAATTTGATCTCTGGTTCCTCTGCCTTTTCTAAATCCAGCTTGAACATTTGGAAGTTCATGGTTCACATATTGCTGAAGCCTGGCTTGGAGAATTTTGAGCATTATTTTACTAGCATGTGAGTTGAGTACAATTGTGTGGTAGTTTGGGCATTCTTTGGCACTGCCTTTCTTTGAGATTGGAATGAAAACTGACCTTTTCTAGTCCTGTGGCCACTGCTGAGTTTTCCAAATTTGCTGGCATATTGAGCACAGCACTTTCACAGCATTATCATTTAGGTTTTGAAATAGCTCAACTGGAATTCCATCACTTCCTCTAGCTTTGTTCATAGTGATGCTTTCTATGGCCCACTTAACTTCACATTCCAGTATATTTGGCTCTAGATGAGTGATCACACCATCATGATTATCTGGGTTGTGAACATCTTTTTTGTATAGTTCTTCTGTGTATTCTTACCACCTCTTCTTGATATCTTCTGCTTCTGTTAGGTCCATATCATTTGTGTCCTTATTGAGCCCATCTTTGGATGAAATGTTCCCTTTGTATCTCTAATTTTCTTGAAGAGATCTCTAGTCTTTCCCATTCTATTGTTTTCCTCTATTTCTTTGCATTGATCACTGAGGAAGGCTTTCTTATCTCTCCTTGCTATTCTTTGGAACTCTACATTCAAATGGGTTTATCTTTCCTTTTCGCCTTTGCTTTTCACAGCTATTTGTAAGGCCTCCTCAGGCAGCCATTTTGCCTTTTTGCATTTCTTTTTCTTGTGGATGGTTTTGATCCCTGTCTCTAGTACAATGTCATGAACCTCTGTTCATAGTTCATCAGGCACTCTGTCTATCTGAGCTAGTCCCTTAAATCTATTTCTCACTTCCACTGTATAATCATAAGGGATTTGGTTTATGTCATACCTGAATGATGTAGTGGTTTTCCCTACTTTCTTCAATTTAAGTCTGAATTTGACAATACGGAGTTCATAATCTGAGCCACATTCATCTCCCAATCTTATTTTTGCTGACTGTATAGAGTTTCTCCATCTTTGGCTGCAAAGAATATAATCAATCTGATTTCAGTGTTGACCATCTGGTGATGTCCATGTTTAGAGTCTTCTCTTGTGTTTTTGGAAGAGGGTGTTTGCTATGATCAGTGCATTTTCTTGGCAAAACTCTATTAGCCTTTGCCCTGCTTCATTCTGTACTCCAAGGGCAAACTTGCCCATTACTCCAGATATTTCTTGACCTCCTGCTTTTGCATTCCTGTCCCCTATAATGAAAAGGACATGTTTTTTGGGTGTTAGTTCTAAAAGGTTTTGGAGGTCTTCACAGAACCATTTTAACTTCAGCTTTTTCAGCATTACTGACCTCTAGCAGGCAGAGAGCAAAATACTGGAGCCCTCAGTCATTCAAACATAAAGCTATGACATCTTGCAGTAATCTCAGTGCTTAAAAGTGTATTCTTCCCAATGCTAGCCTCCAGATGAAAACTCAGCTTGGCAATACCTTGACTGAAACCTTGTGAGACACTGAGCAGAGGATGCAACAGTACTAATAAAAGACTCCTGATCAGAAACTATGAGATGATAAATCTGTGTGTTATTTTAAGCCACAAAATGTTTGGTAATTTGTTAATTATGCAGCAATACTAAGCTGGTTATCAATACATCATTTTAGGCAGTTAGGGAGAAGATCAAAGATTCGTCCTGAGTCTTTAGAGTCTTGATTTTCAGCTTGAAATAATGTGTATGCCAAAGAGACTTTTTAAGTGGCACATTTTGCTTCCCTGCAAACTCAACTCTAGCACAGTTTCTCTAATACTAGGGACACAACCAATTACAATCAGGCCATTGCTTTGTCTACTTGTGTTTCACATTAGTCATGATAGTGAAAGAGGCTCAGTCATGTCCAGCTGTTTGTGACTATAGTCCATTGAATTATCCAGGCCAGAATACTGGAGTGGGTAGTTTTTCCATTCTCCAGGAGAATCTTCCCAACCCTGGGATCAAACCCAGGTCTCCCACGTTGCAGGAGGATTCTTTACCAGCCGAGCTAAAGGGAAGCCCAAGAATACTGGAGTGGGTAGTCTATCCCTTCACCAGGGGATCTTCCGGACCCAGGAATCGAACCGGGGTGTCTTGCAGGTGGATCCTTTACCAACTGAGCTATCACAGAAGTTGTGAAGACCACAATATTATCTCCATGTTTTTAAAGCAAATTTTTCCTATAAAGGAGTAACTTTAAATTTTGGTCTTAATTTCCTCTCTTTTTCCTTCAGAGGAAAAGCAGCTCTTTTGTCCCTTTCCTACTTACATATTTCTGTCCCCCTCTGAACTTTAAAACCTAATTATAGGAATGAGATCACTAGGCAATTTAACCTAACTCCTAACTTATGCTATCCTGAATGTGCACCATGCCTTGTCTAACTTGTTGATTCTTTCCCTAGATAACAAGAAGAAAGAATGAAGCATTAGTAGTTAAAGAATGATTAGCTCTTTACCCTCAACAGCCCCCTAAGGAAACCTGCAGGAGGTTCATGCTGGCAAGATAACATCTGTAGAGGGAGTCAGCCTGTCTGGGTGCAACTAGAATGATGCAGAACCCAACCTCCTGCCTCTATGATTCACATGTTGACTAAGAAATTATTCACAACCTAAAAGTTGGGAGTCATGTTTTATTCAAAGGAAATTTTTAGAACTTCAAGCCCAGGAGGCAGCATCTCAAAAAACTCTGAGAGAACTGCTTCAAGGAGGTTTGGGGGTGGAGGGGGTAGGGAAGCCAGGATGTACAGGAGTTTTGCAACAAAAGGCAGATAGTAATAAAAAGATGACTTTTAATAGAAAAAAGGAAAAACCTAAATATCTCAAGTTAAGGAATTTAGCACTTTTCCATGTATGGGAAAATGCAAGAGTCTGGACTCACAGAAATCATTCCTTTGATACGCACCTCAGCTTTCTGGCAGCAGTATCTCTGCATCCTGAGTTTCCTCAGGTTTTACTGTTAGTAGTAGCTACAGTCTTATGACACCTAGATGACTGGTATTCCTTTTCTTCCTGAGTTTCCTCAGGGATCACCAGCTTGCCATGGCTATTGGCTGCACTTGCTAGGGAGGGTGACATCCTTTGTTTACTGATAAGGCAAGTAATATTCCATTTCTCAACTGAGATTCTTCCCCTCCAATTTTCCCTTTAAAAACTGTCATGGCTGAGCAGAATCTTTGGAAATGGTCTTCCCTCTGCCCATATTGCCAGCTTTTCTGATTAACACACCTATCCTTTCTACTGACACTTGTTTCTCAAATTATTGGCTTTTAAATGGTGAGCAGCCAAAGCTGAGTTCCATAAAAAGAGCATTCACAACATGAAATGACATGATTCAAAGCATACAACATATTCAAATACCTAATAAGTAAATTGTAACTGCCTATAGTAGTCAGGATTTTCCAGAGAAACAGAAACACTAGGAGATACATAGAGAGAGCTATATCTCATTATGTGTATTTTGTGTTTCAGTGGGGTGAGGAGCGTAGGAAAGAGAGGGAGGAAAAGAGACTTACTTATTATGGTTCAAATTTGAAGACAATCAAGGCAAATGAATTCTCTTACACATAAAGGAAGGAAGGCTTTTGCTCTATTAATGCTTTCAGCTGATGGGATGAGGTCCACTTACATAAAGGACATCAATCAGTATTGCTCAAGCTAGCAATTTAAATGTTAATCTTATCCAAAAAAGAAAAAACCCTCATAGAAACTCTAAAAATAATTTTGACCAGAGGTCTGTGTATCCCAAAGCCCATACAAGTTGACACATACAATTAACCATCATATGACTTAAAAGCCAAAGTTGGAAAAGGAAGATATGATACTGGAATTTCAATAAATCATAGATACAGGAGATCTCTCTAATATGAGAGTTCACCAATGACTTTACACTAAGAAATTATATACGGTCTAAAAAAATTATGTTATCACTGTACTGAAGAAAGTCTGAGATATATTTAGGATCCATCCTCTTTGAAGGCTCTTTTCAATCTTAAGAAAAAAATTTTTAAACATTTTTTAAACTTTATTCATCTGTTTAGTTTTGGTAACAGTAAAAAAGTAAGATTGGGATAAATGAAAATAAGAAATAGCTAAAATGTTACTCATAGAATTAAGGGACAAATAGCATTTATATTCTTAAGCTTTTAAGTGAACATTTTTCTCACATAGATTGTTCTGTTCATACCTGTTAAGTAACTTTCTTCTCTGTATAAAGACAAAGTGATTTCCTAACAGTAGTGAATCCAAATGAACGACCTATCTGATAGTCATAACCTCATAAAGCAAAGTCAAGTTCTCTACAAAGAGATACAAGCACTTGTGCAACTGGAAATAGGAATCCTTGCACATAATTAATCTTGCAGTGTAATCACCTAAACCCTGAGAGGATGAGCAAGTACTTCTCGTAGAAGAACAGGGAAAAGCAGAAATGAGATATACAATTGCCATTTACCTTGTAGAACTAAAAGGAAGGTGAAAATATTATATGATTAACAAGTACTATTTCATCAAGGTAACATTTTTAAAATAGTGATGAGTATCCAGACACCAATATATTTGGCTTTTGTGCTTGAACTTACTGAAAAGATTAGAGTAGTAAAACAGATTTCTATAACTTTCGGTGACTCACAGTGCTTTTTGAGGTTTATTATATCTCTGATTTGGGAGATGAAGCTCAAAAGTAGCATAGAAAAACTGAAGAGATACATAAAGAAGATTGTGGTGTTATTTAATTTATTCATCCAAAAAGTATTCACTGATTGTATATTGTTAGGCACTACACAAGAACTAATGATTCAAAAGTAACGATATTGCCCTCTTCATGGAGAAAACAAATACATAAATAACAATTATAATTCAAAGTTATGAATACTATCATAAGAAGATGACCAAAGGCTATTAGATTTTGGAGAAGGTGACATTAGAGCTGGGACTTTTCTGAACAGTCACAGAAGATGTGTAATTTTGAAGAAATTAAATGGGAGTCATTTACATTCAGGTTAATGGAAATTTGAGAACAAGATGAAAAGAGGTAGATTAGGGTTAGATTATGAAACACTTGAAGGCTGTGTTTTTGTTTATATTTTTAAAGCAATTTTTTTCCACAGGTCATAGAAATGAAATATTGAAAACAAATAGTTGTTATAAACAACATTCTGATGTAGTCTTAAAAGATTCTACCCTTTATATTTATGAATGTATGAAATAGCAAATAGCTGAAAGAGGTCACTGTACTACATAGGAGTCAAATCTAAAGTATAAACTATAATTGCTTAGAGTTATCTTACAATTTCACTCTAACTTAATTTTCATATCCCAAAGTCTTTCTAAGTTTTCTCTCCACTTCTCTAGAAAAAAAATTCTTTTAATGAAATGTATCATTCTCTAATGGAAATAAACCAATCCTAATAATAATTTTTTAAAGTTTTCCATTTCACATTTCTTATGTATTCCCCCTTTATCTTTCTGCATTAATAGTTTTCTCTTCTTATTCCTCTATATTTATTAATAAAACCTAAATGGTCATTTTAATTATTCATTGGGTGATAAGAATGCATGAATGATTTGCAGAAGCAGATTACCTGAGGAGGAGAACGTGCTAAGAGCTTCTAGGAATATTATTTTTTATACACTGAACTGTTATTGCACATTCTAAATGCTATGGGGGAAAAAGTCAATTTTTAATAGTTCTTTTCCTTACTTTTTTTTTTAATGTGAACAAGTAGAGAAGGGCAAAACGAAAATGTACATAGATTTTGAATGAACCAGAAAGCTTCCTATGGGAATATCTTGGGAATAAGAAGAATGGCTTTGACTGGATTTCTTATATCATGTATGAAAGTGTTAGTCACTGAGTCATGTCTGACTCTTTGTGACCCCATGGTCTGCCCATGAACTTATCCAGGAAAGAATACTGGAGTGGGTTGCCATTCCCTTCTTCAGGGTCTCTTTCTGACCAAGAGTTCAAACCTGGGTCTTCTGCATTGCAGTCAGATTCTTTACTGTCTGAGTTAACAGGGAAGCCCTCCTATATCATGTATATATACCTATATAACATTTTAAAATCATTTGCTTGATCATAAATGATCATGAGCTTTAGCTGATCTGGCTAGGTGATTTTAAGACAAGTTCCTGAATAATCGATATAACATGAGGATTGAAATGGTCTAAAAAATACTAAGAATCAGACTTCAAGAAGTGTCCCTAAAGAAAATAGCTAAGAATGAAGCTATATTCTACCTATTACTTAAATCAAGTAAATCAATACTGAATTAAGTTATTAGTTTCCCAGATTTACTTGTTAGTGTGTTTTAAATGAGACAAATGTTTCCCACCAACCATAATTCTACCATGATTGGAGACATTAAAAAAAAAAATCCATAACTACTATTGGAAATGCAGCAAATTATATCTCAGATCTTGACTTTTGCTTTGGCCCAATCTCATTTATACCCTCAACTCTTGGTAATAACTCAGCAAGTAAACCAAAGAGTTGAGCATATCTTATCATGAGTGTCGTTATTTTTTTATGCAACTTTAGGACAAAGAAAAATTAGCTGGGAATTTTCATTGGTAATTCAGTTTTCTGAAGCTTCTAATCACTTTCAGAAAGGATGAAAAGAATAATACTCTTTTCCTACATTTTATAAAGATGAATTCTGAGCTGCTACTAAAGGTATTCATCTTGTTTACCGTGGGGCAGGGCAGGGAATTGAGGTTACCTGACCTTGCTTGGGATGTGCCTTTGTTTGTTTGTTTGTTTTTAGTTTCATCACTTGTTGTCTCTAGGAGCCAGTCATCCTTTTATTCTGCTACAGTCTTTAAAGAACTAAAAAAAAAAAAAAAGCAAGGGCTGCCAAAACTTAAATCTTTGTGATTTCCTATTTCATTCTTTAATGGTTCGTGATTCCAAATATATACATGTGTATCTATTCTGTCTCTTGGATAAAAAATTTTACAAAGGATCAAAAGAAGAAACCCTAGAATTTAAATGGGGAATCTATATATCACAGTGGATTTCTTCTCAAACTGACAATGCTTAGGTTTTAGGCAAAATAATGTGCCAGTTAATGTAAAACTCAGTCACAAAGACTTAAGGAGTTTTGCTTTATAAAAATAGAGGATTGAAATTCTTCTATGCCGTAAATGTGCATTCAGAGTCCATGAACCATGCTCTGTTTTTGCTGAGGGATAGGACGTTTTCCTGTCAGACCCCGTTCTTCCATTTCTTGGTAGAAACACGGTACGGAGTGCGTCTCTTGGCTTCCTGCTCGTGCACAGGACACCGCTGCACAGCCCACTCGCAGCGCCTACCAGCCCTGCTCCAGGACGTGATTTCTGCTGGTTCTGTTCCTCACTTACGTCATATCCTCTGCTTGATGGGAGTGTGTGACATGCTGCTCCGACACTATTCAATTAGCGTTTGTCTTTATACTGGTGCCCTTGCTTACTGCATATATCACTTGCAGCAGCAGTTTAAACGGTTGTGCAGGGCTGAGAAACCATGCATTCAGGAGGCCTGTGTGCAGTTGGTAACAGACCAGTTACATGCCTTATCAAGGTAGTCAGGAGACAGATCTGGAGGTTTGCTTCTCCACATTCTGATACCATGAGCTGATGGAAACAAGGTTTAGGGGGTCTTAGTGTGCTAAAGAGAAGGAAATGGCAACCCACTCCAGTGTTCTTGCCTTGAGAATCTCAGGGACAGGGCAGCCTGGTGGGCTGCCGTCTATGGGGTCGCACAGAGTCGGACACGACTGAAGTGACTTAGCAGCAGCAGCAGCAGCAGGGAGTTAAAGGGCTTCCCAGGTAGTTCAGTGGGTAAAGAAACTGCCTACAATGCAGGAGACTCCAGAGATATGGGTTCAATTGCTGGGTTGGGAGAAGGAAATTGCAACCCACTCCAGTATTCTTACCTGGAGAAGCCCATGGATAAAGGAGCCTGGTGGGCTATACATAGTCCATAGGTCGCAGAGTCGGACACGACTGAAGCAACTGAGCACAGTCTACATTCTATAGTCAGTACCTCATCTCTACTATCAATAAGTGTTATAAAATTAAATGTCAAAAACTAGACTGGGGGGAACAACTGTTTTAATAATCTATAATATTTGTTCCCTGTTGATGATCCTGAAAATTCTAACAGCTATTTTCCCTCTTTGAGATCCATTAACAGTTTAAATTTTTAGTATTGTCAATACTAGGTACATTAGATTTCCATGATCTCTAAGTATTTACAGGCAGGGAACAATAAAATTACCTTTGAAAGTCAGTATGTTTTCAAACAAATGCTTTGCCTATAGTAAATACAACCTCTATACTACTTTCTTTTTGCTACTTCCAGGAAATTTCCTTTTAATATCTAGGCATGCCCAGCTGCTTATGGATCTCCTTTTCCACTTTACTTCATCTCCATCTTTATTGGCAATCTCATTTTTAGCATCTATGCATTGTTTTCTTAAATGTCCTATTATTTCTTCATTTTTTTTAATTTTTATTTTTTAAACATCAAAAACATTTTGTATTCGGGTATAGCCAATTAACAATGTTGTGGTAGTTTCAGCTGAACAGGAAAGGGCCTCAACCATACAAATACATGTATCGATTCTCCCCCAACCCCCACTCCCATCCAGGCTGGCACATAATGTTGAACAAAGTTCATGTGCTATACAATAGGTCTTTGTTGGTTTTCCCTTTTAAAATATAGCAGTGGGTACGTGACCAATGCAAATGAACTTACTTACAAAACAGAGACTAACAGAAAATGAATTTACAGTTGCCTGGGGGAAGGGATAGTTAGGGACTTTGGGAAGGTAATGTTTTTATTATTTTAAGTTAATATTCTTTAAAAGCATGTTCACATGATGAAAATTAGGTTCCTAGAAACTTGCCTAAATCTTAATATAATGATTTTGTATAGTTATAAGGTTGATAATTATTCTTGTAACTGCATTTCAAATTCCTCTCATCTATGGATACATGTTTTCCAGTACTTGAAATATTCTTCAACCTCAATGTTTTGTTCTATCCCTAATTATACTCTAGGCTGAGAAAATAACACATTAAATATAATCTAATAATATTTTAATATTTTCTCTCCCAATGCCATTTCAGAAAATTATACAAACTTACTCTATTTTCTAACTGCAGTAATATTGTAGTAGACATTAACAACAGGTTACAAAAAACTGAAATTGACAAAGTAATTTATAATGATATGAAAATATAGTACTAAGAACTTTGCTCTATTTTATACCAATGTCAAATACTGACATATTTAACAACAATGAAAAAAATTTGAAAGAATAATCAATAATTCTAAAACTTAGTTCTAACAAACATAAAACAAATAACATAAGATATTACTAATTTTTACTTTCTTCCATCAATCAAATATTCTGACATATTAACTACAAATAATACATATATTTACTGTACCTGATGCTGCTGCTGCTAAGTTGCTTCAGTCATGTCTGACTCTGTGCGACCCCATAGATGGCAGCCCACCAGGCTCCCCTGTCCCTGGGATTCTCCAGGCAAGAACACTGGAGTGAGTTGCCATTTCCTTCTCCAATGCAGGAAAGTGAAAAGTGAAAGTGAAGTTGCTCAGTTGTGTCCAACTCTTCGAGACCTCATGGACTGCAGCCCACCAGGCTCCTCCATCCATGGGATTTTCCAGGCAAGAGTACTGGAGTGGGGTGCCATCGCCTTCTCCATTACTATACCCAACCTTGGGTAAGTGACTCTCTCTGCTTTGTTCCTAAAGTGCTGTTAGAGATGCTAAAATATCAATGCTAACTGATTTACTGCAAGATGGGCTCGATAAAGGACAGAAATGGTATGGACCTAACAGAAGCAAAAGATATTAAGAAGAGATGGCAAGAATACACAGAAGAACTGTATAAAAAAGATCTTCATGACCCAGATAATCACGATGGTGTGATCACTGACCTAGAGCCAGACATCCTGGAATGTGAAGTCAAGTGGGCCTTAGAAAGCATCACTACGAACAAAGCTAGTGGAGGTGATGGAATTCCAGGTGAGCTATTCCAAATCCTGAAAGATGATGCTGTGAAAGTGCTGCACTCAATATGCCAGCAAATTTGGAAAACTCAGCAATGGCTACAGGATTGGAAAAGGTCAGTTTTCATTCCAGTCCCAAAGAAAGGCAATGCCAAAGAATGCTCAAACTACCACACAATTGCACTCATCTCACATGCTAGTAAAGTAACACTCAAAATTCTCCAGGCCAGGCTTCAGCAATATGTGAACCGTGAACTTCTGATGTTCAAGCTGGTTTTAGAAAAGGCAGAGGAACCAGAGATCAAATTGCCAACATCCGCTGGATCATGGAAAAAGCAAGAGAGTTCCAGAAAAACATCTATTTCTGCTTTATTGACTATGCCAAACCCTTTGACTGTGTGGATCACAATAAACTGGAAAATTCTGAAAGAGATGGGAATACCAGATCACCTGATCTGCCTCTTGAGATATTTCTATGCAGGTCAGGAAGCAACAGTTAGAACTGGACATGGAACAACAGACTGGTTCCAAATAGGAAAAGGAGTACGTCAAGGCTGTATATTGTCACCCTGTTTATTTAATTTATATGCAGAGTACATCATGAGAAACGCTAGGCTGAAAGAAGCGCAAGCTGGAGTCAAGATTGCCGAGAGAAATATCAATAACCTCAGATATGCAGATGACACCACCCTTATGGCAGAAAGTGAAGAGGAACTAAAAAGCCTCTTGATGAAAGTGAAAGTGGAGAGTGAAAAAGTTGGCTTAAAGCTCAACATTCAGAAAATGAAGATCATGACAGCCGGTCCCATCCCTTCGTGGGAAATAGATGGAGAAACAGTGGAAACAGTGTCAGACTTTATTTTTCTTGGCTCCAAAATCACTGCAGATGGTGACTGCAGCCATGAAATTAAAAGATGCTTACTCCTTGGAAGGAAAGTTATGACCAACCTAGATAGCATATTCAAAAGCAGAGACATTACTTTGCCAACAAAGGTCTGTCTAGTCAAGGCTATGGTTTTTCCTGTGGTCATGTATGGATGTGAGTGTTGGACTGTGAAGAAGGCTGAGTGCCAAAGAATTGATGTTTTTGAACTGTGGTGTTGCAGAAGACTCTTGAGAGTCCCTTGGACTGCAAGGAGATCCAACCAGTCCATTCTGAAGGAGATCAGCCCTGGGATTTCTTTGGAAGGAATGATGCTAAAGCTGAAACTCCAGTATTTTGGCCACCTCATGCAATGAGTTGACTCATTGGAAAAGACTCTGTTGCTGGGAGGGATGGGGGGCAGGGGGAGAAGGGGACGACAGAGGATGAGATGGTTGGATGGCATCACTGATTCAATGGACGTGAGTCTGGGTGAACTCCGGGAGTTGGTGATGGACAGGGAGGCCTGGCGTACTGTGATTCGTAGGGTCGCAAAGAGTCGGACATGACTGAGTGACTGATCTGATCTGATCTGATATCTATATATATATATTCACATTTTTACATATTTCTAATCCTAAGGTTTCAAGGGCTCTCAAAAGTGGGTGGTTTAAACAGTAGAAATTTATGGTTTCATAGTTCTAGAGGATAGATGTCCAAAATCAAGGTGTCAGATACAGGTTAGTTTTTCTAAGGGCTTGGAGGGGTAATATATTCTGTGCCTCTCTTCTAACATACAGTAGCTCCAAGCATTCTTTGGCTTATAGGTGTATCATATTGATCCTTCATCTGTACATGATGTTATCCCTAGGTCTCTGTCTTCACATGACCATCATCTTTTACAGACCCCAGTTACATTGGATTAGGCTACCACTCTACTTCAATATGACCTCTTCTTAATTAATTATATCTGCAATAAACCGTATTTCCAAGTAAATCACATTCTAAAGTACTGGAGTTTAGAAGTTCCACAGTTTTTGAGGTACAAAATCCAATACATAAAGCTGATTTACTGAATTTTAAATCTATCTTAATTTCTTTTATATGTTTTAATTGTATTATATTCTTGTCAAATCAAATTTGTCTGTTCCTTTTTTTTTAAACAGGCTGTTACTTGGTTTTATAAAATAATTGTCATTTATTGCAAATCTTCTAAAATTCTCTATACACTATACCTCATTTTCTTCATATTTGTCATGTTGTTTCTGTTCAGAAGAAAAACAGTACTCTTCCTTTCCAGGGTTAATATTTTTCAGCTGGACATTAACTCTGTTCCCTCATAAACTCTCCAAGAGTTCAGGTCATCAATGATTTTTTTTTTCCACATCTTCATCCTTCTCTCCAAACTTCTACTTAGGCAAATTCTCAGCTCTCTCAAAGTAATATTGACTCACTCTTTCTATTCTTCTGTACATGTTAACAGAAAAATTCTAGTAAGAAGAATCTGTAACAACTACTCAACAACTTAAAATGCCCTCTGACCCTATCACTCTACTTACGAGATTTTCCTTTAATGCATCACTATTACTTGAAAAATGCAACAACTTATTTCCATATATTTTATATTCCTGAAAATATCCCTAGAGATTGTTGTTGAAAAGTCCCTTTTCTAAAAGATCTTTTTAACTTGGGCATTATCTTGTTGATCACTTCCACCTATGAAATGTTGCCTTTTTTTTTTTTTTTAAGTTTTATCCTTGGCCCTTTTTTCTTCTGTCACTAAACTCAATATTTTGTTGTTGTTTTTAGTTATACCCCTATTTAAGTAAGGATCACTGCAGATGGTGACTTCAGCCATGAAATTAAAAGATACTTACTCCTTGGAAGGAAAGTTATGACCAACCTAGATAGCATGTTCAAAAGCAGAGACATTACTTTGTCAACAAAGGTTCGTCTAGTCAGGGCTATGGTTTTTCCTGTAGTTATGTATGGATGTGAGAGTTGGACTGTGAAGAAGGCTGAGCGCCAAAGAATTGATGCTTTTGAACTGTCGTGTTGGAGAAGACTCTTGAGAGTCCCTTGGACTGCAAGGAGATCCAACCAGTCCATTCTGAAGGAGATCAGCCCTGGGTGTTCTTTGGAAGGAATGATGCTAAAGCTGAAACTCCAGTATTTTGGCCACCTTATGCGAAGAGTTGACTCATTGGAAAAGACTGATGCTGGGAGGGATTGGGGGCAAGAGGACAAAGGGAAGACAGAGGATGAGATGGCTGGATGGCATCACTGACTCGATGGATTTGAGTCTGAGTGAACTCCGGGAGTTGGTGATGGACAGGGAGGTCTGGCGTGCTGCGATTCATGGAGTCGCAAAGAGTCAGACTTGACTGAGTGACTGATCTCATCTGATATTTAAAAAATTTTTGGAAACTTGACATTGACTTACTCTTTACCAAGATAATTCTTCATGTTTTATCTACTTATCTTTATTTGCTTGTTTATCTTCACTTATTTTTTTCTGCACAAGTCTGCTTCTCTAAAAGAATGCAATAGTTTAAAATCAGGAATCTTTGTATTATTTTTGTCTATGTACGTTTCCAACAGACAATTTTACACAGAGTAGGTACTTAAAAATACATGCCCTGAAATCTCTTGATAAAATTTTCTATACTAATCACTGGTCCTAATTTTAACTTCACATTAATAACATACTAGAGAGAAAAACTGGATAAATTATATCCAAAGCCAGAATATTCTGCTTTTCAATGGAGAGCTCTAATTCAGCTGGGTAACACTAAACTAGCTTGAACAATTGAATGTTTAAACTATAGGGTACTGCTCATAAAGTAAATATATGGCATGTAGTTTATTTTCCAGCATCTTATTATCAACCTACAGGAAAATATAGTTAACAAATTGTTTTCCATAAATGAAAAGTTAATCCAAACCTCATTAAATGTTTTATTTTTAATAATGTTGCTGTTAAATATGTAGGGAAAACATTGTATCCTATTTACACATTTTGAGTAATTTTATAATTTAAGGTTTAAACATTTTTAGTAAGGGGATTTTTGAAAATTTCTTTTACCCAGCATTTTTCAAATGCCTTTAAACGAAGAAATTCTGTTTTAACTGGTTATCTCTCTTATCAAAGAAATATTATGTGCTGAAAGATATTGACTATGTTACTTTATATATAAAAGTCATGATAAAATGTGTATTCAACAAAATGGCTATTTCATATATACTCTAATACTTATTCCAGAAATTTATTATATGTGATAGACTTACAGCAATATAAATAAACTTATTCTTACAGGGCTAGTGAATTAATTCAATGTATAAGACTGCTTTGAACAACTGCTTTCTTGCCTGGATTTATTATCTAGTATCTTAAAGTAAATTTCATTTCAGGGAGGCATGAGAATTATATTTATGCCATAATTCTTCGTATACTTTCTGTCAGTTCCTACTTCAACTGTTATCACTTTTTATCCTGTTAACACTCACTCTCACACTCTACATCAGGCATGATAAATATATCCTTAAGGCATATTAAGAGCATGAGTAGTAACAGTAAAATGGAGCAGGCTCATTCTTTAAGAATTTATATTAAAGGTGGATCCGTAGTAAGTCTCAGAAGTTAAATCATTTGAAAATGAAGAATAAAGCCATAGGAAATCTTTCTCAATGCATATTAGTTAAT
This sequence comes from Bos indicus, assembly GCF_029378745.1. Lineage (NCBI taxonomy): Eukaryota > Metazoa > Chordata > Mammalia > Artiodactyla > Bovidae > Bos > Bos indicus. Next base: position 52,162,797 of record NC_091780.1, on the reverse strand, counting down.
GCCACATTTTTTATGAAGCAAAAAATCTTTAATAATCTTTATATGGTAGGTTAAAAATGATAATTAGTTCCCAAAGGAAAGGAATTTCCCTCCATTCTCTCCCCACCACCACAGGTATCAGTTTGCAAAGAATTCGTAGGCATAGTCCACTTAGTAAAATAAAAGCAAACTTTCGGCAAATAAATTTATGTAATAGCATTACAGGACTGAAGTCATCCAGGTAATGAATTCTGAAGAAAATGAACCCTGAAGAGTGAACACTAATGATGACAAAATTGATTCCTTCGATTAAAAACAAATTTACTGTAAGAACACTAAAATAAATATTAAATTATTTCCAATCTAATTAAATCTCAACAAGATTGCTGAGGCTATGATGATGTTATTAAATTGTCTTTGAAACTCTTGTGTAAATTAGAGCTGGACCTGAACACAATATACTAATTCTGAACTGCATCAACAAGAAAGAGTTGTAGTACACTAACAAAACAGAACTGTGACTTTTGTGAGGTCTCTTTTAGGCAGAAACACTGCAATATATAAAACACATCTGGAGAGTTAATTGTTTAATTTGTGTATGCATGTATGTGTGTGTGAATAAAAGCTTTAGCACAGAAACATTCACAAATGTTACACATTGTCCTTTGTCTCAAATTCTACTTAAGTAATCCAATAATTTAACATACAAATTCCATGTATACTTTAACATTATCCCGCTGCCATTCTAAATGTAAGAGATTCCAGTTATGTGTTAGCATAAAATCAACACTCACATACACACACGCATATGCATAGGCTAATCAGTGGTTCACCAATATCATTTAATATTTTCATTTTCTAATGACCTTAACATTTTGCAGTCTTTCCTTACAAAATCTCTAAAGAGAATGATTGAATCATTACCCATTGCATATGGGCCAGAGAGCAAGAAGATACAGAATAAATGATTTTCATTGGTTCTTCAAGTAAGTGAAGACTTAATTACTTAAAGAACGTCCTTTGTTGCTTGGCTGGTAAAGAATCCGCCTGCAATGTGAGAGACTCGAGTTTGATCCCTGGGTTGGGAAGATCCCCTGGAGAAGGGAAAGGCTGCCCACTTCAGTATTCTGGCCTGGACAATTCCATGGACTATACAGTCCATGGGGTGCCAAAGAGTCAGACACAAATGGTTTGCCTTGGAAACAAACAGAGATCATTCTGTCGTTTTTGAGATTTCATCCAAGTACTGAATTTCAGACTCTTTTGTTGACTATGATGGCTACTCCATTTCTTCTAAGGGATTCTTGCCCACAGTAGTAGATATAATGGTCATCTGAGTTAAATTCACCCATTCCAGTCCATCTTAGTTCACTGATTCCTAAAATGTCGATGTTCACTCTTGTCATCCCCTGTTAGATGACTTCCAATTTGCCTTAATTCATGGACCTAACATTCTAGGTTCCCATGCAATATTACTCTTTACAGCATCATATCTTGCTTCTATCATCATCAGTCACATCCACAACTGGGTAATGTTTTTGCTTTGGCTCCATCCCTGCATTCTTTCTGGAGTTATTTCTCCACTGATCTCCAGTAGCATATTGGGCACCTACTGACCTGGGAGTTCATCTTTTAGTGTCCTATCTTTGTGGCTTTTCATACTGGTCATGGGGTTCTCAAGGCAAGAATACTGAAGTCATTTGCCATTCCCTTCTCCAGTGGACCACATTCTGTCAGATGACACCACCCTTATGGCAGAAAGTGAAGAACTAAACAGCCTCTTGATGAAAGTGAAAGAGCAGAGTGAAAAAGTTGGCTTAAAGCTCAACATTCAGATAACTAAGATCATGGCATCTGGTCCCATCACTTCATGGCAAATAGATGTGGAAAGAGTGGCTGACTTTATTTTTCAGGGCTCCAAAATCACTGCAGATGGTGATTGCAGCAATGAAATTAAAAGACGCTTAATCCTTGGAAGGAAAGTTATGACCAAACTAGATAGCATATTGAAAAGCAGAGACATTACTTTGTCAACAAATGTCCATGTAGTCAAGGCTATGGTTTTTCCAGTGGTCATGTATGGATGTGACAGTTGGACTATTAAGAAAACTGAGCGCCGAAGAATTGATGCTTTTGAACTGTGGTGTTGGAGCAGACTCTTGAGAGTCCCTTGGACTGCAAGGAGATCCAACCAGTCCATTCTAAAGGAGATCAGTCCTGGGTGTTCACTGGAAGGACTGATGTTGAAGCTGAAACTCCAATACTTTGGCCACCTCATGCGAAGAGCTGACTCATTTGAAAAGACCCTGATACTGGGAAAGATGGAGGGCAGGAGGAGAAGGGGACGACAGAGGATGAGATGGTTGGATGGCATCACTGACTCAATACGCATGGGTTTGGGTGAACTCCGGGAGCTGGTGATGGACAGGGAGGCCTGGCGTGCTGCGGTTCTTGGGGTTGCAAAGAGTCAGACAGAACTGAGCGACTGAACTGGACTGAGGTAAAAGTTAAAATTACCACAGAAGTTGTCTAAGACCTATGTATGCTGGAAAGCAGAGGAAAATATTCCATTCATGAGAAGGAACAATGTTTTAAAGGAAAAAGTTTGGATGAAGCTTTTAGTTAAACATTATATTTCAGTTAATATCATACATAAAACCTCTAGTAGATTTTTTTTAAACCAGTAGTTGTCATTAATGAAAACAAAAGATTTAAACTAACTAAATATAAAAGCTAAATGCTAATTACAATCTTGGGTGCTTTTCTGTGAAGCATGATCACACATTGTCTTATTCCTATAATTGATATTAGAGACCTTATTTGAATGTAACTGTTGAATATTGAAATAACAAGCAATACTCCTTTTATTCACAGGAAGAATATGTAAATACTAGTTTCCATCAATTCTACAATGTTTTCATAAGGGGAAAATAGTAACGAAGTTTCTTTGGTAGAAGTCTGTAAGAAAATGATTTTACTAGTGATAAAAACTCCAAAAGCAATCTCAGGACATTCTGATAAGCCAGAAGTTTATTTAAAAGATTATGAAGGGTCATTTTAGGTAGTAGATAACAGGAAACATACAGAGATGGCATAAAATTGATTCCAATTTCTGTCCTTTAATTTGAAATAGAAACATGGTCTAATTTTTAGTAAAAGGTTTACAAGAAACATTCATTTTGAATAAATGCTTTGTGGTCTAAGGAAATGAAAAAAGCACATTCATATCTTTCTTTTAACTAATCATTTTTATTCTGAGAAATAGAATTTCCAGAAATGGAGTAAAAGTATTATACCCAACATCTGTGCATAAATAGATAATTCCATAGACAGAAGACTCTGAGCAGCTGAACAAAATAAGGAAATATGTAAATAATTAACAAAATCATTAAGAAAAATTACTCCTAAAATTCAAGCACAAAAGCACATCATTCTCCATATTGTTTATCTCCTTTATCCCAAAATAAAAATAATTTCACAATGTTCTTATTTATATGTATATAACACATTTAAACCTCTCAAATGTAACACTTTATGTGAAGCTTTCTGGATAAGCTAGAAAATAAATGAAATGTTTCAAATATACTTCTATGCAAAAAAAAAAAAAAAAACCCAAAAAACAGGATCCTTCTGCTTCTCAAATTTCTTTATAGAGGCAAATAATAACTGGCATTACCATACTGCTAGGAAAAGCTAAAACTGTAAGGAGTAAGAAATCTTGTTTGAAATAAAGATAAGTTACAACATTTTTATTAAGCTCATATTTCATCTATATTCAGAAAACAAGATTAATGTAAGATCACTGTTCCTGAATGAAGCTGTCCTAATTAAGTGCAAAACAGGATTAAAATGGATAATAAATAACATTTGCTCTGGCCTTTCCTCATCTATGGTGCCAAAAGTATCTGTTTGATTTATTTCTACTTTAATTTACTCAAATATAAGTTATGTCAATCAATTTGAATTGAAAGCAGTTCTTGCTAAGACTCTTTCTTTCATTACTAGGTTAAAAGCATGCAACCAATGGCACAGTGAGAGAAATAGCAAAATGTATGCATTTAAAAACAGAAGATACAACGAATGAAATGGTGTTTTTAAGTATAAGAATGAATTTTATCATTAAACCTCAGAAAAGAATGAGAATTAACCTCTATTCTTATGGGCTTCCCTCATAGCTCAGTTGGCAAAGAATCCGCCTGCAATGTAGGAGACCCCAGTTTGATTACTGGGTCAGGAGGTTCCCCTGGAAAAGGGATAGGCTACCCTCTCCAGTATTCTTGGAGTTCCCTTGTGGCTCAGCTGGTAAAGAATCCACCTGCAATGTGGGAGACCTGGGCTCAATCCCTGGGTTGGGAAGATTCCCTGGAGAAGGGAAAGGCTGCCCACTCCAGTATTCTGGAGGATTCCATGGACTGGAGAATTCCATGGACTGTACAGTCCATGGGGTCACAAAGAGTCAGATACAACTTTTCACTTATCATATCCAAGTTATAAGCCTCATAGTGTAATGACTTTTTTCTTCATGACGATATGTGTTTTATGAGGAACAAAATATAATTTGCAATTGAAAAAATGCTACAAAGCATTTCTTACACTCTTATCAATAAATTCACTTTAGTGACTTCTACCTGTGTTTAAAGAAATGAAAACATGCCTGCTATGGAGAAGGAAATGGCAACCCACTCCAGTATTCTTGCCTGGAGAATCCCAGGGACAGAGGAGCTGGTGGGCTGCCATCAATGGGGTCGCTCAGAGTCAGACATGACTGATGTGACTTAGCAGCAGCAGCATGGATAATGTTACATCATGTATCATGCCAGAAGTAGCCAATATAGAGGATTTCCCTCCAACTCTTTTTTGAACTGACTCAGAGGCCAGGGTCATGATTTTCTCTGGGTAACAGAGACACTCTGGGTATGGGGTGGGGGGTTTCCTTCCTCATGGTCATCTTGCAAATGTCTGAAATGGTCTTGCTACTTTCTCCATTGCAACAGTTACAATTTCCTGAAATCCTGTCGCTTGATGAATTTAAGCAATTAAAATTAATAAAATTTAAGCAATTAAGTTGCTTGAGTCACTAAATGAGAGTACTAAATTAAAGGAATCCCTGAATGTTAATAAATATGTATTAGTAGATGCCAGCCTTTTGATGTATATTTCCAAATATTCTTTCAATAAATCAGTCATAATTATATATTGTGGTCCATATATACATTTATTAGATAGTATTGCAGAGAATTTTGGACAAAATTAAGATAACTAAGATTTATGGATGAGGAATCAGAAATATTTGTTTATATACAATTCTTTCAAATAATGAGAAAAACTTCATTTAAGCAGTATATTTCATTTATGAAAAACAGTAAATGAGGAATCTAGAGAAGCCTCCCACTCCCTTCTTCAATAGGTGCATCTCATAAATGCAATGAATACCTTCTTACTAGAACTCATTACAAGAGGTCCAGTCACATGCCTATTCTGCTGAGCACCTGTCATCTATTTTCCTTTCTTATTCCCATTTTATCTTGCACACAAAATAAATAATCAGTAGTATCATCTGACACTCTTCTTAATGGGAGAATTTCACTTTACAATTTTTCAGGGCCACTGATGAGCGGTGCCATAGTGAAGTGGCTATGGATGAAATAGATACATCTTTAAACTAGGGCTATTAATTATCCACTCCATCAACTGGTCAGAGGCCATGAGTCTACTTGACAGAGATATATAGCTAAGTAATAGAACTAGATACCATTTTTGTGAACTACAAATTTGTGCCTTCTGAGCCAGTTATAGCCTTCCATTTATGTAGCACATCCCTTTTATAATGAAATATAATTACACACATCCATTTTTATAGTTTGATAACTTATATAAATCCCATTCATGACAGCAGTTTGGGTTGCCTAGTCCCTTAGTCCGAGAAGGCAATGGCACCCCACTCCAGTACTCTTTAGAAAATCCCATGGACGGAGGAGCCTGGAAGGCTGCAGTCCATGGGTTCGCTGAGGGTCAGACACAACTGAGCGACTTCACTTTCACTTTTCACTTTCATGCATTGGAGAAGGAAATGGCAAGCCACTCCAGTGTTCTTGCCTGGAGAATCCCAGGGATGGGGGAGCCTGGTGGGCTGCCGTCTATGGGGTCGCACAGAGTCAGAGATGACTGAAGTGACTTAGCCGCAGTCCCTTAGTAGGCATGGTTAGCCATTCAGATTTACTAGGGCCCAGGAGCTAACAAGGTGATATTTTTCACCCAGAAGTTAGTAATAGACAACAGAGGGCTTGGCCATATTCCAAAACTGAAAGGTCTAAGCATTATTTGTCTATTGAGGTTGCAGAGTCGCCACAGATCACCTTGGTCTGCCCCACACACTTGTACTACCATCACATCTGATAGGAAAAGAGGTCCAGTTGATTGGGCAATGTGTCCCATAGATTTGGGCTTCTTTAAAATGAGGAGATGTACAAGTTGTCAAATAAATAAATAACTGAAGTAGTTTGCCATCATATGTTATTTGTAGCCCCAAATATGCAGACACCCAGCAACTTGTCTCACTTCAGAAGATACCCCCCAACATATTCAGTCCTCAAGCACTTCATTAGTGATTTTGGCCAAACTTCCAAGCATATTTTTTACATTCTGGTACATGTCTTTTTTTTTTCTTTCATGTGGACCACTTTTAAAGTATTTATTGAATTTGTTACAGTATTGCTTCTATTTTATGTTTTGGGGTTTTTTTTTTGACCATGAGGTATGCAGAATCTTAGCTCCGTGACCAGAGATCGAACCTACACTCCTTTCATTGAAGGCAGTCTTAACCAGTGGACCTCTAGGGAGGTCCCTGGCACACATCTTAATAAAGCAGATAGAATATTTGCAACTCCCTCCTTTCCAGGTCCCATTACCACACTGAAATGGGTCAGCATGGTATTCTGCAGTACATGAAGCTGACCAAGATGTCTGAACTATGTTACAACAAGGAGTAAAGTTACCATGTAGTCCCATGAAGGATAAACTTCTGATTTTATATCATTTGCCTTGCTGATTAGAAGTGGAAATGTTATTTTCCAGGTGAAAAGCTTGATACAAATACCAGATACTATGAGGGTGGGGTCAACTATTGTATATATACACCCGGAATCACAGCTGCAGTTAGCATCAATGTCTCATTAAGCTTAGGATAGCCTACTGTGATTTTCTATGATTACATTGGTTTTTACCAGGTAAACATGTGAGGTAATACAGGTTGTGGTAGCAGTCACCACACCTGCATCTTTCAAGACTTGCTGGTAGCACTAAATCTCTGCGATGCAGGCAAATGTGTAGACTTGCTTTTGGTTGACATATGGGAAGAATGAGGAAGTTCCAGTGGTTCCTACTTTCCCCTATTGTAAAATCTCTTCTACAGGTCAGGGAATCACTTGGGGATTATCTCTGGTCCCAAGTATTTCTCTCCATGATATATATTTCAGCGCTGGTCAAAGAACCAAAAATTAAGCTATAGTCTCATTGAAACAATATGAAATCTAGAGGTCTCTGAGAGGCTGGATACTATAAAACTCTTAGATGAAAGCACAGGCAGAACACTTTCTGATATAAATCACAGCAATATCTTTTTGAATCCACCTCCTAGAGTAATGAGAGTAAAAACAAAAACAAATGGGACCTAATTAAATTAAAATCTTTTGCATAGCAAAGGAAACCATAAACAAAAGGGAAAAACCCTCAGAATCAGAGAAAATATTTGGAAACAAATCAACTGACAAAGGATTAATCTCCAAAATACACAAATAACTCATGCAGCTCAATATAAAATTTTTTTAAATGGGTGGAGGATCTAGACATTTCTTCAAAGACATATAGATGGCCAAAAAAAAAAAAAAAGCACATGAAAAGATGCTCAACATTGCTAATTCATAGAGAAATGCAAATCAAAACTACAATGAGGTACCATCTCACACTGGTCAGAATGGACATCATCAAAAAATCAACAAACAATAAATGTGGAGAGGGTGTGGAGAAAAGGAAACCTTCCCACACTGCCAGTGGGAGTGTAAATTCATACAACCATTTTGGAAAACAGTATGAAAGTGCTTAAATATAAAACTACCATACAGCCCAGCAATCCACCTTGGGCGTATATTTGGAGAAAACCATAATTCTAAAAAATATATGCACCCCAACATACACTGCAGCATTATTTACAATAGCCAAGACATGCAAGCAGCATAAATGACCACTGACAGATGAGTGGATAAAAGAGATGTAGTACATATATAGGACAGAATTCTACTCAGCCTTAAAAGGAACGAAATAATGCCATTTGTAGCAACACAGACAGACCTACACATAGTCATACAGAGTGAAGTCAGACAAATATCATATGCTCTTGCTTATGTGTGGAATCTCAAAAAATGGTACAAGTGAACTTATTTACAAAACAGAAAGAGTAGAAAACAAACCTACGTTACCAGGGGGGAAAGGAGAGGAGGGATAAATTGGGAGACTGGGACTGATATATACACACTAATTATATAAAATGTGCTTGATTGCTCAGTCATGTCTGACTCTTTGTGACCCTTTGGTATCCTGCCAGGCTCCTATGCTCATGGGAGTTTTTAGGCAAGAATACTGAGTGGGTTGCCATTTCCTCTTCCCAGTGGTCTTCTCCACCCAGAGATGGAACCCATAACTCTTGAGTCTCCTGATTTGGCAGGCAAATTCTTTGCCACTAAGTCATCAGGGAAGAGACAGACAGACAGAAAGACAGACACTCGTGCACACACACACACACAGCATAGGGCATGGCAACCCACTCCAATGATCTTGCCTAGAGAATCCCATGGGTGAGGGAGCCTGGCAGGCTGCAGTGCATGGGTTCACAAAGAATCAGACATGACTGAAGTGATTTCGCATGCACAATACACACATATATATAACTAATTCACTTTGCTGTATACCTGAAAATAACACACTGTAAATCAACTATGCTAGTAAAAAAAAAAAAAAAAAAAGGAGAGAGAAGGGAAGAAAGAGAGAACAATGTGAGATCAACTAGATTCAAGAGTCCATTGCTTAAACTCCTTCAAGATTCATTTTGAAGTTGGAAAACAATGGTGAATTAAGTCTCTACGGACTATTATCAATTAGAGCCAAAATCAACTAGCCACAGAAAGTCAGAATTTTTCTTTCCTAAAAAAAGCAGAGACATTATTTTGCCAACAAAGATCCGTCTAGTCAAGGCTATGGTTTTTCCAGTAGTCATGTATGGATGTGAGAGTTGGACTATAAAGAAAGCTGAATGCAGAAGAATTGATGCTTTTGAACTGTGGTGTTGGAGAAGACTCTTGAGAGTCCCTTGGACTGCAAGGAGATCCAAACAGTCCATTCTGAAGGAGATGAGCCCTGGGATTTCTTTGGAAGGAATGATGCTAAAGCTGAAACTCCAGTACTTTGGCCACCTCATGCGAAGAGTTGACTCACTGGAAAAGACTCTGATGCTGGGAGGGATTGGGGGCAGGAGGAGAAGGGGACGACAGAGGATGAGATGGCTGGATGGCATCACTGACTCGATGGACATGAGTCTGAGTGAACTCCGGGAGTTGGTGATGGACAGGGAGGCCTGGCGTGCTGCGATTCATGGGTTCGCAAAGAGTCGGACACCACCGAGTGACTGATCTGATCTGATCTGATTGGAGAAGACTCTTGAGAGTCCCTTGAACAGCAAAGGAGATCCAACCAGTGCATCCTAAAGGAGATCAGTCCTGAGTGTTCATCGGAAGGACTGATGCTGAAGCTGAAATTCCAATACTTTGGCCACCTGATGTGAAGAACTGACTCATTTGAAAAGACCCTGATTCTGGGAAAGATTGAGGGCAGGAGGAGAAGGTGATGACAGAGGATGAGATGGTTGGATGGCAGCACCAACTCAATGGACATGACTTTGGGTGGACTCCGGGAGTTGGTGATGGACAAGGCCTGGCGTGCTGCAGTCCATGGGGTTGCAGAGTCAGACACAACGAGCGACTGAACTGAACTGAAGGGTACGTTCATCCTAACAAGTGGCAACAGATTATGGGAAGATTAACATGCACAGACTTCTGGATTAACCGCAGTGTTCTATTTCAAAGAGGTAGACCCCTCACCCCACCCTGCATTATTTGTGTCCTGGCCTGAGCACTATGAGTTTCCACTACAGAGTGTTACCTCAAGATAAGTTTCTTCTACCAGAACTGGAGTTTGAATTTACTGCTTATAAATGTCAAATCCAGTTATTTCTAGTGGTCCAACAATCAAGTGTATATCACCACAGATTTTTGCATGTAAAAATTCAATTCTGATCACCACTACTGTGGTAATTGTGCCCATCTTGTCTCTGAATATAAATCACGTCTACCTGGCTACTACTGCTTTTACACATCCCTTTCTCAGTGATATAAGGAAATCCACCTCCACTGCAGCAGTCCTATCATTTGTACACTACACAGGACATTTACTTTAGAGATTTGTCAAGAAGGCTAGTGCCACACTCCCCAATGTATTTCTTAAGGAAATGATGGCTTGATATTATCTACATGGGACTATAGTCTTTGGATCAAAAAAAAACCTGTGCTTTTAGGAGTCAGCTACCACTAAATTAATTACAGGTATCACTTAGTATTCACTGCTTGGTTAAGAATAATTTTATCTTTACAAAAGCATGAATGTGCTCAAGCCAATAAAAATGACATGGTGTGTATGTGAAAGCAGCAGGAGTTAGGAACATGGATTATCATTTCCTTGAGAATACAGACTGACTCAAGAATTCATGGTTCTATATTCTAAGGTTCTCAGATTGGTGGTTGAAGTTATATGCATCACTGATCTTGTGCAAGGATGTCCTGACATAATCACACTGGCCACAAATGAGTAATACTGTATACATCATAAGAGCAATTCTTAACTGAGAAACACATTACTTTGGATGAATTTTGTAAACAAGGTTTTCACTTGTGAAATTGTTCTATATAACTAGAGGTCAATTTCTAGAACAAGAATATTTGTTCTATATATTTCGATGAAAGCTTTTCTTAAAAGCATTGCAAATTTCCTTGTTTTGTTACAGAGTATGTTGAATATAATTTGAATATTTCTTCATGGCTATGAATGAATAACATAGCCATAACATGAATAACATAATATAATGAATAACAATTGTAACTTCTATAATTTTTACACAGAAGTGGTTCTTAAGTGTGATACTCAAACCATCATTATCAGCAACTGGGAAATTTTTTTAAATGTTAAATCTTAGGCCCCACTTCAGATCTAATGACTAGAAAGCTGCTAGTGATTTTGCTGCCCACTAAAGCAGAACACAGATCTGTAGAGCCATTTATGCTTCTGCTAGAGCATAGGGTCAGGCACACTGAGGTTTAAATGTGAATCCTTAACCACATGACCTTGGGAAAGTTATCTAACCTACCCAAAGTGCAAATTCCTCTTAGGTAAGCTAAACTTTACAGAATCATGAGGATAAGATGAGCAATTAAATGTAAATGTCTTAGTATAGTGCTTCATTCAGTAACAGTTTAGTAAATGATTTAAATTTTTAAAAATTATAACATATAGCTATTTAATACAGATTCATCCTCAACTTTTTAACGTACATTTAACACATATTTATTAAGTTCTAAAATTATCTTTTTTATTTTAATAGTAGTTTCTATAAATAAAGAGCTGCTGCTGCTGCTCCTGCTGCTAAGTCGCATCAGTCATGTCCGACTCTGTGCAACCCCAGAGATGGCAGTCCACCAGGCTCCCTCGTCCCTGGGATTCTCCAGGCAAGAACACTGGAGTGGGTTGCCATTTCCCTCTCCAATGCATGAAAGTGAAAAGTGAAAGTGAAGTCGCTGCAAACCCATTGCCTGCAGCCTACCAGGCTCCTCCGTCCATGGGATTTTCCAGGCAAGAATACTGGAGTGGGGTGTCATTGCCTTCTCCAATAAAGAGCTAGATTGGAAAAAAAAAAAAAAAAATTAGTACTTTAAGATTTTGAGCTTACTCCCAGATAACTGAGAAAGCCAGAAATCTTAACTCTTACCTAATTTTATTTAAAAAGAGACTTCATATAGAATATTCATTTTACAGTTTTATAAGATCCCAATGAAGCATATAGGAAAAAAATCTTGAGAGAAGCTTGATTTCCATGTATACGACAGTAAAGAAAGATATAATTAGACCTAAAATAAATTGAAGAATTATAATTATTCCTTGACTACATTCTTCCAAGTTCAAAATACTGGGAAACTTGGAAGGCTAAATAAAGAGAAATTATTTTGCAACAGCCAAGACTTTTAATTGGGTTTCCCTGAGGCATGCAGAGTTTAACAACTTAGCAAGCAAGTATAAATCTGATTCATTTTCAGAGGTGAGAATACAAAGATACAATAGAAATATTAGATCCAATGGTGAAAAGAAATTGAACTAATTTGAAATAAAAATTAAGGAAATACTGTTGCTTTGGTTGTTTTCTGTCACTGAACATCAAAAGAAAAGCCTTCCATCAGCACTTTTAAACTTGTAAGCAGTTTTTTTTGTACCAGCCATACAACAAATACAGAAAATAATACTTTTTGTAACCTTTCATAATTCCAGAACTGAGGATTAATACTCATTATTCCTTTTCATTTATGAATTAAAAGTCAATATATTAAATGTGAAGTATTTACAAAGATATCTTTTAACAATGATGAGTATTATACTGAACACTTAATATGTCATTCAAAGAAAAGGATATATGGTATCAGAAATTCATTCCAAACTTATTTCAACTTGTACTGAATTGATGTAGATTTGAAGAAAGTTTTATGTGGATATCAAGTTTGCTTTTGTTTTTCTCTGGTCAATGTTGCTCTTATCTTCTACTTGAAAAAAAAAAGATGAAAATGATTCTGAGCATGGAGTTGAAAATCATAAATCTGTCTATATTACCATCCTCATCTTTGGCTCCATAAAAACAGCAAGACTAGACTACATTGCTGTTATATAACTGGCACAAACCAGCCTTTAAAAAAGTCACATTTAAAAAATCTATTTACAAAATTAAATTGCTCCACTACTTAAGGCAAATCATCATTCTCTTTTTCCTCAAACTCTTTTTCAACTGTAGAGATTTGGTTCCATACATTATCCTAAATTTATTACAATATTTCAGTCAGTTCAGTTCAGTTGCTCAGTCATGTCTGACTCTCTGCGACCCCATGAATTGCAGCATGCCAGGCCTCCCTGTCCATTACCAACTCCCAGAGTTCACTCAAACTCACGTCCATCGAGTCCATGATGCCATCCAGCCATAACATCCTCTGTCGTCCCCTTCTCCTCCTGCCCCCAATCCCTCACAGCATCAGAGTCCTTTCCAATGAGTCAACTCTTTGCACGAGGTGGCCAAAGTACTGGAGTTTCAGCTTTAGTATCATTCCTTCCAAAGAACACCCAGGACTGATCTCCTTTAGAATGGACTGGTTGGATCTCCTTGCAGTCCGAGGGACTCTCAAGAGTCTTCTCCAACACCACAGTTCAAACGCATCAATTCTTTGGCACTCAGCTTTCTTCACAGTCCAACTCTCACATCCATACATGACTACTGGAAAAATTATAGCCTTGACTAGACGGACCTTTGTTGGCAAAGTAATGTCTCTGCTTTTGAACATGCTATCTAGGTTGGTCATAACTTTCCTTCCAAGGAGTAAGCGTCTTTTAATTTCATGGCTGCAGTCACCATCTGCACTGATTACAATATTTGCTCTCTGGTATATTAATATCGAAAAACTCATTCATATTTAAATTGCCTTTGCTTGGCCTACTCACAGTCCCATTCAACTTATTTTCTTTTCCTTATAGTCAAGTTTTTAAAAAAGTGGGAAAAAAGATTTTTATCCTACCAATATTTTCTTAACTTCCCACTGACTTAACCACTACAACCAATCAAATACCAAGCAACAGAAATCCACTAAAATTACTTATCTAAGAGTGAGCATAAGCTAACATTATGCTGCAATAACAAACAATCCCAAATACTCATTAGATTAAATTAATAATAGTTTAATTATTACACAAAGTTGGTAGGGTCCCAGTTTGGAAGCCTCACTCATTTATAAAAGTAACTTCTCAACAAAAAATTTCATAATGAAAATGGGAGAGCATGGATAATTTTACTGCTCTGTTTGTAAGTGCATCAATCTAAAAGTGATATTCCTAGTTACCTTTTGTGGACAAAGCAAGTGATGCCCTATTAAAGTATGAGGGGAGAGTGGTACATGAAGGAAAAATTACTTTTAAACAAAAAGTAAATCTTGATTTTGAAAATTCAACCTACCCAAATCCAAAACGGGAAAGAAATGCACCAAGGCTGTATATTGCCATCCTCCTTATTTAACTTATACACAGAGTAATCATGAGAAATACTGGGCTGGATTAAATAGAAGCTGGAATCAAGATTGCCAGGAGAAATATCAATAACCTAAGATATGCAGATGACACCACCCTTATGACAGAAAGTGAAGAAGAACTAAAGAGCCACTTGATGAAAGTGAAAGAGGAGAGTGAAAAAGCTGGATTAAAACTCAACATTAAGAAAACTAAGATCATGGCATCTGGTCCCATCACTTCATGACGAGAAGATGGAGAAACAATGGAAACATGACAGACTTTATTTTGGGGGGCTCCTAAATCACTGCAGATGGTGACTGGAACCCTGAAATTAAAAAACGCTTGGTCCTTGGAAGAAAAGTAATGACCAACCTAGACAGCATATTAAAAAGTATGGATGTGAGAGTTGGACTATAAAGAAAGCTGAGCACCGAAGAATTGATGCTTTTGAACTGTGGTGTTGGAGAAGACTCTTGAGAGTCCCTCGGACTGCAAGGAGATCCAACCAGTCCATTCTGAAGGAGTTCAGTCCTGGGTGTTCTTTCGAAGGAGTGATGCTAAAGCTGAAACTCCAGTACCTTGGCCACCTCATGTGAAGAGTTGACTCATTGGAAAAGACTCTGATGCTGGGAGGGATTGGGAGCAGGAGGAGAAGGGGACGGCAGAGGATGAGATGGCTGGATGCCATCACCGACTCAATGGATGTGAGTTTGAGTGCACTCCAGGAGATGGTGATGGACAGGGAGGCCTGGTACTCTGCAATTCATGGGGTTGCAAAGAGTCGGACATGACTGAGCAACTGAACAGAACTGAATTGAACTGAGAAGAATCTTGAGAAGTTAAGTTTGAGAATCTCATTCCTTAATCTAACCAGTGATCTTGGGAAACTTGGGTTCATTATCCCCCTAGTCACCTCAGTAAATGTTAAAATAGAGATAATATGACATAGGAAAGATTTTTTTTTGTTTAATGGCATGAATCCCCATGACATGCCAGGAGAAGAACAAAGTTAGAGAATTATATAGCAGCAGAAATATTGCTAACTTGGACTAAAAGGGGCAGAGACTATACAAAATGAAAGATCTCTGACACCAGTAGGATGATGAAACCATTCTGCTACAAAACCCCTCTATCTTTCAGTGGGGGAAAAAAAAAAAGATGACTAGGAAGATGGAGAAGAGTACTCTGAGAGTGTAATCAAGAACTGTAAAGAATTATTCCCAGGCCTTACAACCTAATGGGGTTTTCACATTAGATTTCAAAATGGCTTGAGAACAGTGACCCATTTTTTTTCTTCCATTTTCTCCACTTTTGAACCAGAATGTCTCTAATGTTTTCATATTCCTGTCCTGCCACTGCCTTTTGAAAATGCACAGTCTGTTTATTTAGTATCACAAGTCCAAATATAAATAGGAATTATAATCGCAATGGATTATATCCAGAGCTTCACTCACACCTGATTTAGAGGATTGGTTAATAAAATTTGGGAATTTAATACTGGTAATACTTAGTTAAGATTTTGAAAATTTGAGTTGATACTATCATAGAGTGAAACCTTTAGGGCTTCTGCATTGGGGTGAATATATTTTTCATGTGCTCTGGTTATTAATATTTAGGGGCAAGATGGTAGACTGAAATAGGCAGGATAATCCCAAAATGGCTATACCTAACCCCTAGAGTTAGTGAATAAGTCACATGGGACTTTGCAGATGAAATTACGTTTTTAATCTTAACAGAGAGATTTTTTTTCTGGATTATCAGGTAAACTCTATATACCCACTTGGACTCTAAGAAGGAAGAACCAAAATCAGATACTATGTGAATATAGAATAGGTACCAGGAAACAAAGTACGAGAGGAATTAGAACCACTTTTTCTCACTTTGAAGATGGAGAAGAAATTATGGGCCAAGAGATGTGAGTGGTCTCAAAAGCTAAGCACAGTTCTCACACTGACAGCGGCCAGAAAATAGGAACTCAGTCCTGTAAACACATGGCATGCTGCTGCTGCTGCTAAGTTGCTTCAGTCGTGTCAGACTCTGTGCGACCCCATAGACAGCAGCCCACCAGGCTCCCCCGTCCCTGGGATTCTCCAGGCAAGAACACTGGAGTGGGTTGAACACATGACATAGACTTCTGCAAAAAAACTCGAACTGTAAGGAAACAGATTCTCTCCTAGAGCCTCCAGAAAAGGAATGTAGCCGGTCAACACCAAGATTTTAGACTTTCAGAAACTATATAAGGTTTCTGACCTACAGAAATGTGAGGCAATAAATCTGTACTATTTTTAAGTGGCTAAGTTTGCAGGAATTTGTAAATGGCAGTAACAGAAAAATAATGCAAATATACACACACATACACACTTCTGTGTATAGTATATATACTTATACATACACATGTTCTTATATATAGAAAATGTTTCCTGAAACATTTTTAGGAAATGTTTCATTAATAGTATATAATGAATAGCATTTTTACTATATCTGTTGTGAAAATAACTGTAGACTCTTAAGGTAGTAACTTGTTTAGATAATAAAGTGAAAAGTTAAAGTGAAGTCACTCAGTTGTGTTCGACTCTTTGAGACCCCATGGACTCTAGCCTACCAGGTTCCTCTGTCCATGGGATTTTCCAGGCAATAGTACTGGAGTGGGTTGCCATCTCCTTCTCCAGGGAATCTTCCCAACCCAGGGATCAAACCCAGGTCTCCTGCACTGTAGACAGACGCTTTACCATCTGAGCCACCAGGGAAGTCCTTAGATAATAAAGGTAGTAACTTTATTAGAAACACTATAAGAAGTAGCCTCATCAGATGAAAAGAATTGATCATATTTAGGGCTATAGATAAACTATCATTAAATCTTCAGCACTTAGCCTCATTCCATTTCTCTCCTGTCTGCCTTATGGATAATGTTACTCTAGCATTTGAGCCTCTTACTTTCAATTAACTAATAATTTCCTTTTTTTTTTTTTTGCTTTTTAGAAAGGAATATGAATGGGAAGAAAATTAAAAATGATGGTATATGGCAGAATAGTTTCTGAGACCATCGTAAATATGATAAGAAAATATATCAGTATGTAAACTGGTGACAGTTTCAAAAACCACTTTTTTAACCATGTTACATAATTGTCTTCTGTCTTTATAATTTATGAAGATTTTTGAAGTCCATTTGCACCAATTTACCAACCATGAAACTATGTGGTATTATTTCACTCAGAAATAAAGGTACAAGATTATAAACTGTGCCTTAATCTTACTGAAATTCTCCAATGTGACATTGTAGAGGGTATTTTTTTTTATTGTAACAGAGAATTGAAAGACAAAAGGTCAGTGGCAATCCATCACTAGTGTGAGAAAAATCTAGTAATAAAAATCTGCAATAAAGTAAGTGTAAGAAATCCTGAGAGTGTGGTCATATAGTAATAAAAATATAATAAATGGGCTTGGGAAAGATAAGAGTTATCTACTTTAGTAATCCAGAAATAGTCACAATTGACAAGAGAAGACAGCACTCTACATGGAGAATTAACCTCAAGTTTATCAAACAAGTAGAGGACTGAAAAAGTTTACACAATTGGAATAGACATTACAAAGCCTTTCTTCATTTTGTGTCAAAACAAGAATAATAATTGCCCTGGAATGTTTTGCTTACGAATATATATTTTTAAATCAAAAGTGACAGCTGAAGAGCAAACATGCAGATACAATCTAATAAACACTTTATTTAAAAACACATTAATTTTGTTACAACACATTTATCTTTCCAAAAATAATCACTTGTAGAAACTTTTGCTATATACATGAGTGATTTTTTAAAATATTTCTTTGATAAATTGTTTTGAAATAAACTGATTTTAAAAATAAATGTTGTTTTATCCAGATTTGGCCAAACTTAAAATCTGATATACAGTTAAGCTTCCCAGTTTTAGTCATTCTGTCTTAAAAATAATATGAAAGTGTTGACATACTTTTTAAAAAAGATTATCCTGTATCCTTTATCTCACAGGGTAACTATGTTTTACCAATATTTTTCAAGGGATAGTCTATAAAGCCTCTTGAGAAACCTGTATGCAAGTCAGGAAGCAACAATTAGAACTGGACATGGAACAACAGACTGGTTCCAAATAGGGAAAGGAGTACATCAAGGCTGTATATTGTTACCCTGCTTATTTAACTTATATGCAGAGGACATCGTGAGAAACGCTGGGCTGGAAGAAATACAGCTGGAATCAAGATTGCTGGGAGAAATATCAATAACCTCAGATATGTAGATGACACCACCCTTATGGCAGAAAGTGAAGAAGAACTAAAGATACTCTTGATGAAAGTCAAAGAGGAGAGTGAAAAATTTGGCTTAAAGCTCCACATTCAGAAAACTAAGATCATGGCATCTGGTCCCACCACTTCATGGGAAATAGATGGGGAAACTGTGGAAACAGTGTCAGACTTTATTTTTTGGGGCTCCAAAATCACTGCAGATGGTGATTGCAGCCATGAAATTAAAAGATGCTTACTCCTTGGAAGGAAAGTTATGACCAACCAAGACAGCATATTAAAAAGCAGAGATATTACTTTGGCAACAAAGGTCCGTCTAGTCAAGGCTATTATTTTTCCAGTAGTCATGTATGGATGTGAGAGTTGGACTATAAAGAAAGCTGAGCACCGAAGAATTGATGCTTTTGAACTGTGGTGTTGGAGAAGACTCTTGAGAGTCCCTTGAACTGCAAGGAGATCCAACCAGTCCATCCTAAAGGAGATCAGTCCTGGGTGTTCATTGGAAGGACTGATGTTGAGGCTGAAACTCCAATACTTTGGCCACCTGATGTGAAAAGCGGACTCATTTGAAAAGGCCCTGATGCTGGGAAAGATTGAGGGCAGGAGGAGGAGGGGACAGAGGATGAGATGGGTGGATGGCACCATCGACTCGATGGACATGGGTTTGGGTAGACTCCGGTAGTTGATAATGGACAGGGAGGCCTGGTGTGCTGTGGTTCATGGGGTTGCAAAGAGTCGGACATGACTGAGCGATTGAACTGAACTGATTCTATAAAGCGAAAATAAAACTTGTCTTCCTGATAAAATTATTTCACCTGTTGATGAAATATACCTTCTATCCAGACTGAGAGAGGCACAATAGCATAAAAACGTAGAAGAGAAACTGAGTTCATGTCAGTTTGCCAATTCATAGTATGTTGATACGGTATGCGTCATTTGAAAAGGCTACTCTACACACCCCAACAATGCAGATCCATAATCTCCTCAAGAATTTGGTAACAATTCACTTTCTCTTTGTGACCTTATTTCCTCAACTCTCTTTAATCATTCTCTAGTCACAGTAGATATTAATTCATATTAATATCTGACATCACTTGATACATAATTTTGGAAATCTTCCCTGTGGCATTCCAAAAGTCATATATCTTTTTTTTAATTTTAGGCTTATTTTCAGCTAACAAGAAGCCGAAAATCATAACAACTATGTTTCAGTGATTAAGACCTGTTTCCACATTCTCTATTTTCTTCCTATTCACGTTAGATGGATGCCTTCAGAATATTGCTGGAACTAACTAGGCATTTCAGTATGTTATATTATCATCCCAAATCCTATGCAACACCAAAATTTTTAATCAGTCTATTAAATAATATTCTACTTACTTAGATAACATTATCAGAAGGCATGTTCAGCCTTTCATGTTTTGGCAGAGTCACTGTAAGGATGTAATGCCCACTGTAATAAATACAGAAATGGAGTTCATAATCCCCAAAGCTAACAAAAAACAAAAAGTTATTTTGTTTATTGCTACTGTAATATAGTTTTATAGAGTTCTCTGGGAGAAAAATACTTGCATTTCTAGTTTATGATGGCTTAAACTCAATTTTCTGAATGCCACAACTAGAACTAAATTTTACCCCAGTGTATATAATAGAAAAAAATAAGCAATATTTTGGTCTGTAGCCAACTAATGAAAACTTCCATGAAATGATATGCCTATCTGTATCTTGTTTATGAAATTCTGCACCCTAGTATATATTATAATAATGACTATTTTTATATATTTATTTTAATCTTCATATTAGGCCATAATGATTTTTAAGTAGGTCAGTAATTAAGACTTTCTATTACCAAGTCTTTCAATTTGGAATTATAATATTGTGGTATCAATTATAAAATAGTATTAATTTAATAATTTATAGCTCAAAATAAATGCATTATTCACAGATGCTGCAAAAATTAAATTTGTAATATATCAAAACTGTGCTTTTTCATGTTTACAATGGTTTCTAAACCTCAGCCAGGCCAACCCACTTATCAACTCTTCCACATTTTTGAAAACAGGTTGACATACTATTATGTAACTGTTGCTTTTATTTAATATATTTAAAGGATAGTCTTATATCCAAGTGTCAGACAAAATAAAAAAGTACCAATTCATCTGTCTTTCAGAGAATGTAGAATTTTAACCAATTTGATGTTTGCTGATCTATTTCCATTGTAGATTAAAAATTGCAGTAAATACAATAAAATATTCTGAGAAATTTAACATTCAAAGGGTTTATCAAAAAATGAGTTGTCAAATGACTACAGTGTCAGCATGGAATGATTTATATTTTCCATTTCATCTTTGAATGAAAGTGAACAGAGATTTCTTAGAAGAAAAAATTGGTTTCATTATAGTTGTGCCTACTAATAATCATTGCAAATTCAGCCATTATATACCTTACAGGACACTTACTCATGTCAGTAAGGTGTCTATGTAACTTCAGGAACCAGACTGTCTAAAAGTGAACTCATGGAATAGAGTCAACAAAATCTGGCTTGTGATTGTAAACAAGAAAAATATATTCTAGGTCAGGAACTAAAATATTTCACAAAAGAATCCAAAATTGAGCATTATTATAGAATTACATAAAAAATTGGAACAAGCTTTTGGGGCCATTGATAGAATACTGGCAAATGTGTATTTTAAGAAATAGTACTGGTATGTTGCTATTGTTCAGGACCAGTTTGACAAATGCATATACCGAAATATATGACAGAATCATATATTTAAATGAAGAACAGGGAACAGATGTAATCACTGAAATCAGGCCTGGGTTCAAATTTCAAATGTGGTATATAAATTTGTGAACTTGGGAAAGCTTTTTCTCTCTTATTAGTCTCAATTTTCTCTCCTTAAAATGAAAGTTATAAAACCACCTCAAATTTATAAAACTGAAAATAAATGCACTGTATATGCATTTATTTTGGTACCTGGAGAATTGGTACTTGGTATTTGGTACTTAGGAGGTACTTGGCATGTCTATAGACCTTCATGGATGACAAGACCTTCTATTATATAAGGCACACAGTCAGGAATTTTACAATACTTTCCTTAACAACTAATCTTTTATTTATTTTTTTTATTCATACTATGACTTTTATTAATATCTTTCTGGGTGCTAGATATTTTTGTATTCTTTTTTTTTAATTTTATTTTTAAACTTTACATAATTGTATTAGTTTTGCCAAATATCAAAATGAATCCGCCACAGGTATACATGTGTTCCCCATCCTGAACCCTCCTCCCTCCTCCCTCCCCATACCATCCCTCTGGGTCGTCCCAGTGCATCAGCCCCAAGCATCCAGTATCGTGCATCAATCCTGGACTGGCAACTCGTTTCTTACATGATATTTTACATGTTTCAATGTCATTCTCCCAAATCTTCCCACCCTCTCCCTCTCCCATAGAGTCCATAAGACTGTTCTATACATCAGTGTCTCTTTTGCTGTCTCGTACACAGGGTTATTGTTACCATCTTTCTAAATTCCATATATATGCATTATTATACTGTATTGGTGTTTTTCCTTCTGGCTTACTTCACTCTGTATAATAGGCTCCAGTTTCATCCACCTCATTAGAACTGATTCAAATGTATTCTTTTTAATGGCTGAGTAATACTCCATTGTGTATATGTACCACTGCTTTCTTATCCATTCATCTGCTGATGAACATCTAGGTTGCTTCCATGTCCTGGCTATTATAAACAGTGCTGCGATGAACATTGGGGTACACGTGTCTCTTTCCCTTCTGGTTTCCTCAGTGTGTATGCCCAGCAGTGGGATTGCTGGGTCATAAGGCAGTTCTATTTCCATTTTTTTAAGGAATCTCCACACTGTTCTCCATAGTGGCTGTACTAGTTTGCATTCCCACCAACAGTGTAAGAGGGTTCCCTTTTCTCCACACCCTCTCCAGCATTTATTATTTGTAGACTTTTGGATCACAGCCATTCTGACTGGTGTGAAATGGTACCTCATAGTGGTTTTGATTTGTATTTCTCTGATAATAAGTGATGTTGAGCATCTTTTCATCTGTTTATTAGCCCTCTGTATGTCTTCTTTGGAGAAATGTCTATTCAGGAAGAAATAGAAAATCTTAACAGACCCATCACAAGCACGGAAATTGAAACTGTAATCAAAAATCTTCCAGCAAACAAAAGCCCTGGTCCAGATGGCTTCACAGCTGAATTCTACCAAAAATTTAGAGAAGAGCTAACACCTATCCTGCTCAAACTCTTCCAGAAAATTGCAGAGGAAGGTAAACTTCCAAACTCATTCTATGAGGCCACCATCACCCTCATACCAAAACCTGACAAAGATCCCACAAAAAAAGAAAACTACAGGCCAATATCCCTGATGAACATAGATGCAAAAATCCTTAACAAAATTCTAGCAATCAGAATCCAACAACACATTAAAAAGATCATACACCATGACCAAGTGGGCTTTATCCCAGGGATGCAAGGATTCTTCAATATCCGCAAATCAATCAATGTAATACATCACATTAACAAATTGAAAAATAAAAACCATATGATTATCTCAATAGATGCAGAGACAGCCTTTGACAAAATTCAACACCCATTTATGATAAAAACTCTCCAGAAAGCAGGAATAGAAGGAACATACCTCAACATAATAAAAGCTATATATGACAAACCCACAGCAAACATTATCCTCATTGGTGAAAAATTGAAAGCATTTCCTCTAAAGTCAGGAACAAGACAAGGGTGCCCACTTTCACCATTACTATTCAACATAGTTTTGGAAGTTTTGGCCACAGCAATCAGAGCAGAAAAAGAAATAAAAGGAACCCAAATTGGAAAATAAGAAGTAAAACTCTCACTATTTGCAGATGACATGATCCTCTACATAGAAAACCCTAAAGACTCCACCAGAAAATTACTAGAACTAATCACTGACTATAGTAAAGTTGCAGGATAGAAAATCAACACACAGAAATCCCTTGCATTCCTATACACTAATAATGAGAAAACAGAAAGAGAAATTAAGGAAACAATTCCATTCACCATTGCAATGGAAAGAATAAAATACTTAGGAATATATCTACCTTAAGAAACTAAAGACCTATATATAGAAAACTATAAAAACACTGGTGAAAGAAATCAAAGAGGACACTAATAGATGGAGAAATATACCATGTTCATGGATTGGAAGAATCAATATGGTGAAAATGAGTATACTACCCAAAGCAATTTATAGATTCAACGCAATCCCTATCAAGCTACCAACAGTATTCTTCACAGAGCTAGAACAAATAATTTCACAATTTGTATGGAAATACAAAAAACCTCGAATAGCCAAAGCGATCTTGAGAAAGAAGAATGGAACTGGAGGAATCAACCTACCTGACTTCAGGCTCTACTACAAAGCCACAGTTATCAAGACAGTATGGTACTGGCACAAAGACAGAAATATAGATCAATGGAACAAAATAGAAAGCCCAGAGATAAATCCATGCACATATGGACCCCTTATCTTTGACAAAGGAGGCAAGAATATACAATGGATTAAAGACAATCTCTTTAACAAGTGGTGCTGGGAAATCTGGTCAACCACTTGTAAAAGAATGAAACTAGACCACTTTCTAACACCATACACAAAAATAAACTCAAAATGGATTAAAGATCTAAACATAAGACCAGAAACTATAAAACTCCTAGAGGAGAACATAGGCAAAACACTCTCTGACATACATCACAGCAGGATCCTCTATGACCCACCTCCCAGAATATTGGAAATAAAAGCAAAAATAAACAAATGGGACCTAATTAACCTTAAAAGCTTCTGCACATCAAAGGAAACTATTAGCAAGGTGAAAAGACAGCCTTCAGAATGGGAGAAAATAATAGCAAATGAAGCAACTGACAAACAACTAATCTCAAAAATATACAAGCAACTCCTACAGCTCAACTCCAGAAAAATAAATGACCCAATCAAAAAATGGGCCAAAGAACTAAACAACTAATCTTTTAAACTCTCTCACACCTCTGAGAAATTTCTCATTTCTTTTTCCATGACCCAATTCACATCAAGCAGTTGGTAAGTTTCACAGTATGCTTGCCAATGTTTATGGTCTGCTGGGAGTATATCCTTATAGCCAAATGCACAGGTTATTGAGGCAAAGAAAGTGAAAGTGTTAGTTGCTCAGTCATGTCTGACTCTTTGCAACCCCATGAACTGTAGCCAATCAGACTCCTCTGTCCATGAAATTCTCTAGGCAAGAATACTGGAGTAGGTAGTTGTTCCCTTCTCCAGGGGATCTTGCAAAAAGCAGTTTAAAGGCAAGATCTACTACTTGTTAGATGTGAGATTCTAGGAAAATCATTAGGCATCTCATTCTTAACTTCTGTAATAATCTCATAAAGCCAAGCTGAAGATTACATAAGATAATGAACACAAGATGATCAGCCAATGATATTCCAGAAAAAGTACTCACCCAAAGTTCGTTATTGCAACCTACACTTTAGCACCATCCCCTGTGTGTATTTCTACACTGCGGCCCATTGGTTTGTAACTAGAGGCATTTTCCCCCCAGGAGGTACTTGGCATGTCTGTAAACCTTCATGGATGACAAGACTGGAGAATGAGTATGGCTGGTAGAGATCTTGGAAGCTGCAAAACATCCTAAAGTACATGTGACAGCATGCAAAGAATTGTCTGATCCAAAATGAAAATGGGAACACTTAGCAAAAATGAAAAAATAGCCCCAATATCCTCTAAAGTGTTTTCTTTTTTTGATTCAAAATATTCCTTCTGTGTAACAATTTATTTTCCAACTTAATGCCATTGGAAATGTCCTCTGCTAGTGGGAGGTCTGATTCAAATGCAATTTTATCAAAAAAATCTCCAAGAAGAAACTTTTCTATCATCAGTATGCTCAAAGTACTTGACAAATTGATGGCAATTTTCCTTCAATATTATGTTTGTATTTATTTACACTACCTGTGTAGTGATTTCTTGGTTATTAATTTAGAAAGTCATTTAAGCCAAAGATATGTCATAATTGTCTTTAAACATGTGCTTCTCATCTTTCATTTCTTATTATAAAGTATTAAATTACCTAGACATTCAAACGTATATTTTAATTTATTCTGGAGAATTAAACTAAGCATTTAAGGTATATGATGAGAAGAAGATGGAGTTTGGGAAAATTATTTGAAAACCCTTAAGTACACAGTTTTATGTAGATAATTTACCTCCACTATAAAATTGTGGCTTACTATAATTTCAATATTGAGATGTTTTAGCTTTCTGTATACATCTTGGCACAAATCTGAAACTGATGAGAATTTGATACTTGAAATAGCTTGTTATTTGCTCAGAAAAATAATGTTTTCTGATTGAATTTCTAGAATGCCTCATATAGAATAATTTAATGTCCAAATAGCTTACTAGAAGATACACAAATATCACAATCAAATGAGGAAATACTGACTTGGTGATTATTTAATTTATTTTTACTAATATGGAACTGGAATATTCATCTAAAAATAACATTTATTTATGAGGACTGAATCAATTCCTGGAAGCCTAAAATGATTTAGGAAATGCTATTCAGCATGTTTCCAAATATGTTTAAATATAGTTGAAAGCAGAAAACTAAAGTTAGATTTAAAAATAATCTGGGAGAAGGAGATCAATTGGTGATCAGGAAGACCTTGGGCTCACCTCGCCCTATGAACACATCAAAAATACATCTACACACAGAGCGATTCTCACTGCAAACAAGCTGTATACCAGCAGAAAGAATCTTAAGCTGCAAAGTTACAAAGAATGATCTACATAGAGTCAGGTAGGACATGAAGACAAGCAATCAATTCAGAACCTGTACCTCTAGGAGAGGACAGAAGACAAGAGGAATTCTGTGGGTTAAAAGATCCTCCCTGGGAGAGAGTAGCTTGCAGCCCATGCTGGGAACCCCAGCCCTGATGTCCAATGCCAGGAAGAAGAACTTCCTTACCCGGTATGAAAACCAGTGGGACTAATAAGAAACCTAGCCCCTGCTCATTAAGAACATGCACGTGCTGGCTTACTTCCAGGAACAAGTTAGAGGAAGCAGTTTGAGATTGCCCAAGGCTCTGGCCAGTTATTCTTCAACTGCCCAGTCCCTCCAGCTTTGGTATTGCTCCCCACTAGGGTGAAGGCTGCCATCGCAGAAGAAACTGCAGTCGACGGAGGTGGACAAGGATCGGACCTGACATTGCATCTGAACAGGGTGGGGGCAAAGGCTGCAGGCACTTGCAAAGGTAGTGGATTATGGGCTATCTCAAGCTCTCACTGGTGTGCCAGAACCATCCCAGCCTGTACACCCGCTGACACCCACTATCCAATCCAGCCCCTCTTGCTCTGGTACAGATTTCCATGAGAGTGAAGGCTATCACTGCTGAGAATGGTGCATAATTGTGGGGGCTAGTTCAGTTCAGTCGCTCAGGTGTGCTGACTCTTTGCGACCCCATAAATTGCAGCACATCAGGCCTCCCATTCAATCACCAACTCCTAGAGTTCACCCAGACTCATGTCCATCGAGTCAGTGATGCTGTCCAGCAATCTCATCCTCTGCCGTCCCCTACTCCTCCTGCCTCCAATCCCTCCCAGCATCAGAGTTTTTTCCAATGAGTCAATTCTTCACATGAGGTGGCCAAAGTATTGGAGTTTCAGCTTTAGCATCATTCCTTCCAAAGAACACCCAGGACTGATATCCTTCAGAATGGACTGGTTGGATCTCCTTGCAATCCAAGGGACTCTCAAGAGTCTTCTCCAACACCACAGTTCAAAAGCATCAATTCTTCGGCGCTCAGCTTTCTTCTCACATCTATACATGACCACAGGGAAAACCATAGCCTTGACTAGTCGGACCTTTGTTGGCAAAATGATGTCTCTGCTTTTTAATATGCTATCTAGCTTGGTCATACTTTCCTTCCAAGGAGTAAGCGTCTTTCAATTTCATGGCTGCAATCACCATCTGCAGTGATTTTAGAGCACAAAAAAATTAAGTCCGACACTGTTTCCACTGTTTCTCCATCTATTTCCCATGAAGTGATGGGACCGGATGCCATGATCTTACTTTTCTGAATGTTGAGCTTTAAGCCAACTTTTTCACTCTCCTCTTTCACTTTCATCAAGAGGCTTTTTAGTTCCTCTTCACTTTCTGCCATAAGGGTGGTGTCATCTGTGCATTTGAGCTTATTGATATTTCTCCTGGCAATCTTGATTCCAGCTTGTACTTCTACCAGCCCAGCGTTTCTCATGATGTACTCTGCATAAAAGTTAAATAAGCAGGGTGACAATATACAGCCTTGATGTACTCCTTTTCCTATTTGGAACAAGTATTTTTTCCATGTCCAGTTCTAACTGTTGCTGCCGGATCTACATATAGGTTTCTCAAGAGGCAGGGCAGGTGGTCTGGTATTCACATCTCTTTCAGAATTTCCCACAGTTTATTGTGATCCACACAGTCAAAGGCTTTGGCGTAGTCAATAAAGCAGAAATAGATGTTCTTCTGGAACTCTATGGCTTTTTTGATGATCCAGCAGATGTTGGCAATTTGATCTCTGGTTCCTCTGCTTTTTATAAAGCCAACTTGAACATCTGGAAGTTCATGGTTCACGTATCGCTGAGGCCTGGCTTGGAGAATTTTCAGTGATACTTTACTAGCATGTGAGATGAGTGCAATTGTGTGGTAGTTTGAGCATTCTTTGGCATTGCCTTTCTTTGGGATTGGAATGAAAACTGACCTTTTGCAGTCCTGTGGCCACTGCTGAGTTTTCCAAATTTGCTGGCATATTGAGTGCAGCACTTTCACAGCATCATTTTTCAGGATTTGGAATAGCTCAACTGGAATTCCTTCACCTTCACTAGCTTTGTTAGTAGTGATGCTTTCTAAGGCCCACTTGACTTCACATTCCAGGATGTCTGGCTCTAGATCAGTGATCACACCATCACCATCTTGGTCGTGAAGATCTTTTTTGTACCATTCTTCTGTGTATTCTTGCCACCTCTTCTTAATATCTTCTGCTTCTGTTAGGTCCATACCATTTCTGTCCTTTATCGAGCCCATCTTTGCATGAAATGTTCCCTTGGTATCTCTAATTTTCCTGAAGAGATCTCTAGTCTTTCCCATTCTGTTGTTTTCCTTTATTTCTTTGCATTGATCACTGAGGAAGGCTTTCTTATCTCTCCTTGCTATTGTTTGGAACTCTGCATTCAGATGGGAATATCTTTCCTTTTCTCCTTTGCTTTTCACTTCTCTTCTTTTCACAGCTATTTATAAGGCTTCCTCAGATAGCCATTTTGCATCTTTGCATTTCTTTTCCACTGAGATGGTCTTGACCCCTGCCTCCTGTACAATGTCATGAACCTCCGTCCATAGTTCTTCAGATACTCTGTCTATCAGATCTAGTCCCTTAAATCTATTTCTCACTTCTACTGTATAATCATAAGGGATTTGATTTAGGTCATACCTGAGTGGCCTAGTGGTTTTCCCTACTTTCTTCAATTTAAGTCTGAATTTGGCAATAAGGAGTTCATGATCTGAGCCACAGTCAGCTCCCGGTCTTGTTTTTGCTGACTATATAGAGTTTCTCCATCTTTGGCTGCAAAGAATATAATCAATCTGATTTCCGTGTTGACCATCTGGTGATGTCCATGTGTAGAGTCTTCTCTTGTGTTGTTGGAAGAAGGTGTTTGCTATGACCAGTGCATTTTCTTGGCAAAACTCTATTAGCCTTTTTCCTGCTTCATTCTGTACTCCAAGGCCAAATTTGCCTGTTACCCCAGGTGTTTCTTGACCTCCTACTTTTGCATTCCAGTCCCCTATAATGAAAAGGACATCTATTTTGGGTGTTAGTTCTAAAAGGTCTTGTAAGTCTTCATAGAACCGTTCAACTTCAGCTTCTTCAGCATTACTGGTTGGGGCATAGACTTGGATTACTGTGATAGTGAATGGTTTGCCTTGGAAACGAACAGAGATCATTCTGTCGGTTTTGAGATTGCATCCAAGTACTGCATTTTGGACTCTTTTGTTGACCATGATGGCCACTCCATTTCTTCTAAGGGATTCCTGCCCACAGTGGTAGATATAATGATCATCTAAGTTAAATTCACCCATTCCAGTCCATCTTAGTTCACTGATTCCTAGAATGTTGATGTTCATTCTAGCCATTTCCTGTTTGATCACTTCCAATTTGCCTTGATTCATGGACCTAACATTCCAGGTTCTTATGCAATATTGCTTTTACAGCATCGGACCTTGCTTCTATCACCAGTCACATCCACAACTGGGTATTATTTTTTGCTTTGGCTCCATCCCTTCATTCTTTCTGGAGTTATTTCTCCACTGATCTCCAGTAGCATATTGGGCACTTACCGACCTGCAGAGTTCCTCTTTCACTATCCTATCATTTTGCCTTTTCATACTGTTCATAAGACTCTCAAGGGAAGCATACTGAAGCGGTTTGCCATTCCCTTCTCCAGTGGACCACATTCTATCAGACCTCTGCACCATGACTCGCCCATCTTGGGTGGCCCCACACGGCATTGCTTAGTTTCATTGTGTGGGAGCTAACCCTGGCTTAAACCTAGTACTGCATCTGAATTGGGCAAGCAGCCATTACTGGTGCTCTCAGTGGACAGGAAGTCACCTGGAATTCTGATTGGTGGGCTGGGACCACATCAGTGTGTGCCCCAGCAGGTACTGGGCACTGACTCAGACACCCTATGCCCTTGCACCAATGCCCTCTGGAGTGAAAGTGCTGAGGCTGGGAGGAAACAGAGTATACACTTTAGAGGGAACACCAGCAGCTCAGACCTAACCCTCAGGCCTTTTGTTCTGGCACTTTGGGACCTGCTTTTTACCTGTAACAGGGCACTGTCAGCCAGTGAGCATAGGAGCCTCAGTTCACATCTGGCTTTGGCTCTAGTCCCTCTATCTCTAGCCCCACCACCCAACAAGGTAATAGCTGTCAGCAAATGCTGGGGGTGGTGGTGGGGAGGAGACGTGACCTAAGCTTATTTCAGATCTAGTTCTTCCATCAAACTTTCCCATCAAATTGTGTCAATGCGCACAATTACACTGAACATCTCTTCAAAAAAAGGGTTGGTAACTGTTTCACTGAATTTCATAGAGACAGAGTAAGGTAAGCAAAATAAAGATTTTTTTTTTCAACTAAAGAATAAGGGGAAAAAAAAAGAATAAGGGGAAAAAACTGAAAACATAAATAATTTGCCAGGTAAAGAATTCAGAATATTAGTATAAGAATGGTAATTGAAATAGGATAAAGAATAAAAGAATACAGTGAGAATTTTAACAAAGAACCAGAAAATATAAAAAAAATCAGCCAGAGTGAATCAATATGATAATTAAATTGAAAAAACATACCAGAAGGAATTAACAGAAGACCAGGTGATACAGAAGAATGCCCAAGCAAATGGTAAGACAGAACAATTGAAATCACTCAATCAGAAGAGCAAAAAGAAAAGCAAATTTTAAAAATGAGAACCTTTTAAGGAACTTGTGTGACAACATCAAATATACTAACAGTCACATAATAGGGGTCCTAGAAGGAAAAAAGAAAACACAGGCAGGGCACCCTGACATCAATCACAACAAGATTATTTGGATCTGTCTCCTAAGGCAAAAGAAACAGAAGCAAAAATAAACTTAATGGGAGTTAATTAAACTTAAAAGCTTTTGCAGAACAAAGGAAACCTTCAACAAAATGAAAAGATAACCGACTGGATGGGAGAAAACATTTGTAAAGGGTATGACTGATAAGTTGTTAATATCCAAAATATCTAAACAGCTCTTACAACTCAACATCAAAAAGCCCAATAAAAATGAGCAAAAGACCTAGATGGACATTTTGCCAAAGAAGACATGTTAGATGGCTAACAGGCACATGAAAAGATGCTCACCATAGCTGAGCATCAGAGAAATGCAAACCAAAACCATAATGAACTGTCATCTCACATTTGTCAGGATGACTATCATTGAAAAGACCACAAATAAGAAATGTTAAAGTACATGCGGTTAAAAGGGAACCCTCTTACGCTGTCGGTAGGAATGAAAATTGGTGCCTTGGTATGGCCACTATGGAAACCAGAATGGAAGTTCCTGACAAAACTAAAAATAGGACTACCCGGATGATCCATCAATTCCACACCTGTGTATGTAACCAAAGAAAACAAAAACAGTAATTGAAAAGATACATGCACTCCAACATTCATAGCAGCATTACTCACATAGCCATATCTTAATTATTATTTGCAATAGCCAAGATATGGAGGTAACAGTGTCCATCAACATATGAATGGATTAAGAAGATGTAGCATACACACACTCACATACATACATACAGTGAAATATTACTAAGCCACAAAAATAATGAAGTTTTTCCATGGATGGACCTGGAGGTTATTACGCATAGTGAAATAGATCGGGCAAAGGAAGATAAATACTGTATGTAAACACTTACATGTAAAATCTAAAAATAAAACAAATGAGTAAATATAACAAAACAGAAACAGGTTCACAGATAAAGAGAACAAGATATTATAACAAGTTACAAATGGGAAGAGAAATGTGTGAAAGGCTAAGGGATTAAGAGGTATAAATTACCCTGTATAAAATAAATACATTAAAATATATGTTGTACAGCACAGGGAATACAGCCAATATGTTATAAAGCTGTAAATGGAGTTTAATATTAATTATAAAAGTGTCGAATCATTATTTTGTAGACTTGAAACTAATTAATCTTATAAAACAGCTATATGTTAATAAAAATTATCTGAAAGAAAAATATCAGTATCAGAGAAGTATTATATAACTTGACTAGATCCATTTTGCAGAATTTACTGCCTTAGATTGATAAAAAGATTATTTCTTTATTCACTGGTGCAGAGTATAGATGAAAACCATAATAAAATCATTTCTTAGTACCAATACTCTTTTTACCTAATGAATACGGGCATGAGAAAATAGCTGTAAATTTAGTTATTACTCCTGAAAGCAACTCAATCAGAAATATTTGCTTAAATACCCTCTCCTGTCTGCAAACTATTCTTATGAAGAGTATAGTTATTTTGAGCTTACTTTATCACACATTTCTAACTAATCTATAACATTTCTATTGAATTTTTGTTGCATATACTTTTAATTTTCTTTTTTTTTTTTTGCTTTTGAACTTTTTTTTAATATTCCCAGTTCTCTTTTTTTAATATAAATTTATTTTCATTGGAGGCTAATTAATTTACAATATTGTATTGGTTCTGCCATACATCAACATGAATCCACCATGGGTGTACATGTGTTCCCCATCCTGAACCCCCTACCCACCTCCCTCCCTATAACATCCCCCTGGGTCATCCCAGTGCACCAGCCCCAAGCATCCTGTATCATGCATTGAACCTGGACTGGAGATTCATTTCATATATGATATTTTACATGTTTCAGTGCCATTCTCCCAAATTATCCCACCCTCTTCCTCTCCCACAGAGTCCAAAAGACTGTTCTATACATCTGTATCCCTTTTGATAACTTGCATACAGCGTTATCATTACCATCTTTCTAAATTCCATATATATGTGTTAGTATACTATATTGGTGTTTTTCTTCCTGGCTTACTTCACTCTGTATAATAGGCTCCAGTTTCACCCACCTCATTAGAACTGATTCAAATGTATTCTTTTTAATGGCTGAGTAATACTCCATTGTGTATATGTACTACAGCTTTCTTATCCATTTGTCTGCTGATGGACATCTAAGTTGCTTCCATGTCCTGGCTATTATAAACACAGCGCTGTGATGAACATTGGGGTACACGTGTCTCTTTCAATTCTGGCTTCCTCGGTGTGTATGCCCAGCAGTGGGATTGCTGGGTCAAACTATCCTTCACACTCTATGCAATCTGCAATCACTTTGCTTTACTGTGAAATCCTTAGAAATCATAAAATCTTTTTTCCATCCTTCAATCTATTCCTATAGCCTTTAAACTTTTTAAGCATGATTTTTTGTGATGTATATCAATTAATAATCTTTTATCTGTTATCTTAGATTTAAGCATATGGAAAATGGTTAACCAATAAAATTTACGAAAACAAATGTAAAATATCATGTAAAATATTATCCATTTTTATGTAATTCATGTAATCGGTTATATTATGACTACAGACATAATTGATGGCAAAATCATCACATAAAAACATCTATACTTAAGGAGAGGTCTGAGGGAAAAACTGTATCATGATGCACTAAACCTGGAAATGATTACTTCCATGGCACACAGAAGGTTAAACAAATATTTAATCTTATTCCTACATTTTCTTGGTTTTACATTTATTAGGTATTCAATTTTAATAAAAAATTCAAGTCTCCCAGACTGACAAATACCACCTTGAATGTCCTGTCAATGTATGTCCTAAAATACACACTTCCATAAAATATATACAAAAGCAAGGTAGAAAGTTAAAAACAAATATATTGTGATATTGTGAATTATAAGTACCTACTAAGTGCTTAAATTACAACAGCAAACGAAAATAAAAGAATTGAGGTTTTTTCAGAATGCAGACAGACAAGCCCAATGTTTTTGATAGGAAGTATAATAGTTCCTTGGTGATTCAGCCGTAAAGAATCTGCCTGCAAGGCAGGAGATCTGGGTTCAATTTCTGGGTCAGGAAGATCCCCTGGAGAAGAGCATAGCTACCCACTTCAGTATTCTTGCCTGGAGAATCCCATGTACAGAGGAGCCTGGCAGGCTGCAGTCCATAGTGTCACACAGAGCTGGACACGACTGAAGTGACTGAGCAGCAGCAGAAATAAAAGTAGAGGTCAAAATGTCATTAAACACTGAAAACAATGCTCAATAATTTTTGTACCTTTACTGCACAATGCAGAGTATATCAATGATCCAATTTTGAGCTACAATATGGGACTGCTAGATTTCAAACCTTCCTGCCGGTCTGCAGGATGATGGGCAGAAACATTAGGGTTTCTTTAGACGACAAAAACTTTCTTCAGTAAAGAAAAACTGCAAAAGATTCTGGTTTAAATTGAGGTGAGTAGTCTAAGTAAAACAAATGTAAAACGTTGGAATTTTTGTACTAAGTATTTAAACACACAATTGCTTCCATATATGTAAATATATGTTTAAATATGGAACACATATTTTTCTATGCACATATATATGTACGTGTATGTGTGTGTGTGTGTATGTGTATGTATATATATATATGTATATATATATATATATGTGTATATATATATATATATATCCATCCCTTGGATTGCAAGGAGATCCAACCAGTCCATCCTAAAGGAGATCAGTCCTGAGTATTCACTGAAAGAACTGATGTTGAAGCTGAAACTCCAATACTTAGGCCACCTGATGCAGAGAGCTGACTCATTTGAAAAGACCCTGATGATGGGAAAGATTGAGGGCAGGAGGAGAAGGGGACGACAAATGATGAGATGGTTGGATGGCATCACCGACTCAATGGACATGGGTTTGGGTGAACTCTGGGAGTTGGTGATGGACAGGGAGGCCTGGTGTGCTGTGGTTCATGGGGTCGCAAAGAATCGGACATGACTGAGCAACTAAACTGAACTGAACATATACACGTGTATACATGTATACATTTACAACATACATAAAGCATATGGAAACATTCTATTAAAACTCAACAGATATAGACTATTTGAAATTCTGTGTAGAAGAGTTAATTTAATTATCTAGGCCTAAAAATTCCTTCCCTATGATCACCTTCCCCAATACAGGCATACATATAAATACACAGAGAAGCAGATTCATCATTAAAGTAACAAATAAACAAACAAAAATGTACTCTCCCAGAAAGAACATCCAACTTGCCTAAAAAATAAATAAATAAATAAAACTGATATTATGAAATATATCCTCATTAAATTGGGGAGTAATAGTGTGTTTTATTAAAATGTTCTGTATTTATGGTGTTTTGACATTAAAAACAATTATAAAACATTTCTGGCTTTGGGAGAGTCTGCTCTCCTAGAGGCAAAGGCCCCCAGGAATATGCCTTTGATGAGCCACCTAACCAATCCAGAGCCACACTTCCTCAGTCTAGCCTACGCACTCCAAGTGCTAATATTTTTCTGCCTTAATCATTCCAGGCCCAGGGACCAGGCGCCCACGGCTTAGTGCCTGCCAAAGTCCTGCCAGAATTATTCAAACTAGCC
The DNA here is from genome assembly GCF_029378745.1 of Bos indicus. NCBI lineage: Eukaryota > Metazoa > Chordata > Mammalia > Artiodactyla > Bovidae > Bos > Bos indicus. The sequence goes on along the minus strand of NC_091780.1, from coordinate 52,126,855 downwards.
AATCATAAACTGCTAACCCTGCCCTTTTTGGTCTTTCCCTTGAAAACTCCAATGATGGCTCTGGCCTAATACTGTCCCCTCCCTCTGTCTTCTGCCTCTGACCACCCTGAGGCTTTTCATGTGGCCTGACAGTTGCATGGCATGTGGCACCTCCTGTTTTAAGGACCTGTATTTTAAACTAGTTTCCTGAGTCATTCCATCTCATCCTGTGGCTGCATCTGAATGACTATCTCAGAATACAAAACAATATAGATACAGAGAAAATTTCAAAGGTGACCTCAAGAAAGAGAATTATTGTGTTTTTCTATCCATTGAGAGAAGAGAGAAAGAGAAAAGTTTGGCACAGAAGATGCCAAGTTACTGTTAGATGAATCTGAAGAATATCAATCGCATTATCACTTGGCCTAGAATAGCACAGATATGCCAAATTCAGTAAACATCTGTCATACATGAATATATTCAGCTTGAAAGTAGTATGTTGAAGAGATTCTGGTTTATATTAAAAAGAACTGGAATATTTTATTAGCATTAAACAGAGCACTAAATATATCATGAAGAAAATTTTGATAAGTTTGCTGTTCCAGAAAGAAAAATAGGGCAAAATCTTTTCAAAGTAGTAAAGGGGAAATGCTGTATTTGAAAATATAAAGGTGCCTATTTCAAATTAATGGGAAGAATAGGCTGGTAAATGAATGCCTTGGGGACAGTCAAGTGTGTAATTTAAAATAAGCATCTCTATATAACTCAAATAATCAACAGATTACTGATATCAAAAACACACAGATAAATCTATAAAAATATTGGAATAATGTAGAGAAATTGTTTTTATGATTAGAGATCCCTACCCCCAAAACATACATAATATATGTAAATACTTTATATATCACTGATATTTTTAGAATATGTATTTGCATCAGAATTTATTTTGGTTTAATACTGTTATAAGAGCCATAGTAATAATTTATACACTTTTTAATATTTTCAATATTATCATAATAAAAATAATTCAATTAAACCCACAGCTTTTTAAAACATGTTATTCAAGGACAGTTGATTGACAATGTTGTGTTAGTTTCAGGTGTACAATAAAGTGAATCTGTTTACGTACACATGCACCTATTCTTTTTTATATTCTTTCCCATATAGCTCATTACCGAGTATTAAGCAGAGTTCCCTGTGCTATACCATAGGTTCTTAATAGTTGTCTATTATACATGTGTATATGTCAATTGCAATTTTCTAGTTTAATCCCTCCCTCCCTTTACTCCTTAGTAACCATAATTTTATTTTCTACATCTGCAACTCTATTTCTGTATTGCAAATACAGATGAATCTGAATAATGTCAATTGAGTTATCACTTGACCTAGAATAGCACAGATATTCCAAACTCAGTATTCCAAACTCTGTAATGCTAGTCAGTAATACATTGATCTTAAAGGTAAGTATGATGAAGAGATTCAGATCTATACAAACAAACTGAATATTTTACTAGCAATAAACAGAGTAGTAAATATATCATGAAGAAAATTTAGGTAAATTTGCTGGTCCAGAAAGAAAAACTAAGCTAAAAAGGATATTGAAAGTCTTAGTACAAAACAGCGCTATCCAACATTATTGTAATACTAGCCACATGTGTAATTTTAAATTTTATAGCAGCCACAAAAATATAAACAAAAAAAAAAGTGGAAATCTTGTTTGTATTTTATACTTACAGCACTTCTTAAATCAAATGCTACATTTTCTTTGGAAATAATTGACTGTAAAGAGTTTTCTAATAACTCTCAGTTTCAAAATTTCAGAAGAATAATCAGTGCTTCAGTCATAGTCACTTGGAATTGTTGATGAAAAGAGACACAACCCAGTGGTCTGCAAAGAAGGAAAACTGAAGTGCTGTGTAGAAAAAAAAAAAACTACAATGAGATTTTGGAGCACATTTGAGATGTTATCTCAGAATTCATGGCACTAATTTGGGACATTTTAGGATGGTTTCCGAGGAGAAGAGTGAAAATGCCTTGGAATCAGGGCTTCTACAAATTATTCTTTTAATGTCACTTTGTATTCAAAGTGGTGTAGTGTAACTGACACCAATGTTAAAGCAACTTTTTTTTTGAGTGAGTAGTAGAAATTGTGGGGGCATCTAAACCAAGAATATAATTCATGCACATTCATCTTATCTATCAAATGAATGCTAACATTAATAGTCCTGTAATGAGCTTACCATCTGTTTTACTGAAAACAATTATTATCCTGAATATGCTACGCTTACAAAATGTAGAAAAGAATTTGGAAGAATGATGTTGTTTAATAGTATAGAAGTTTACAATTATAAATCTGTCTAAAGTTAGTAAAGAGAAAGATTAAACTATCAAGACATAATTTCATAGTGCTTATATTCCAATGACACGAATTAGGGAAATTGGCATACATAACAAAAGAGCCAAAATGCAGTACTTGGATGCAATCTCAAATATGACAGAATGATCTCTTTTCGTTTCCAAGGCAAACCATTCAATATCATGGTGATCCAACAAGAAGCTGAAGTTGAAAGGATCTATGAAGACCTACAAGACCTTTTAGAACTAACACCCAAAAAAGATGTCCTTTTCATTATAGGGGACTGGAATGCAAAAGTAGGAAGTCTAGAAACATGTGGAGTAACAGGCAAATTTGGCATTGGAGTACAGAATGAAGCAGGAAAAAGGCTAATAGAGTTTTTCCAAGAGAACGCACTGGTCATAGCAAACACCCTCTTCCAACAACACAAGAGAAGACTCTACACATGGACATCACCAGATGGTCAACACCAAAATCAGATTGATTATATTCTTTGCAGCCAAAGATGGAGAAGCTCTATACAGTCAGCAAAAACAAGACCGGGAGCTGACTGTGGCTCAGACCATGAACTCTTTATTGCCAAATTCAGACTTAAAGTGAACGAAGTAGGAAAAACCACTAGGCCACTCAGGTATGACCTAAATCAAATCCCTTATGATTATACAGTGAATGTGAGAAATAGATTTAAGGGACTAGATCTGATAGATAGAGTACCTGAAGAACTATGGACGGAGGTTTGTGACATTGTACAGGAGATAGGGATCAAGACCATTCCCATGGAAAAGAAATACAAAAAAAGCAAAATGGCTGTCTGAGGAGACCTTATAAGAGGCTGTGAAAAGAGAAGTGAAAAGCAAAGGAGAAAAGGAAAGATATTCCCATCTGAATGCAGAGTTCCAAAGAATAGCAAGGAGAGATAAAAAAGCCTTCCTCAGCGATCAATGCAAAGAAATAGAGGAAAACAACAGAATGGGAAAGACTAGAAATCTCTTCAAGAAAATTAGAGATACCAAGGGAACATTTCATGCAAAGATGGGCTTGATAAAGGGACAGAACTGGTATGGACCTAACAAAACCAGAAGATACTAAGAAGTGGTGGCAAGAATACACAGAAGAACTGTACAAAAAGATCTTCATGACCCAGATAATCATGATGGTGTGATCACTCACCTAGAGCCAGACATCCTGGAATGTGAAGGCAAGTGGGCCTTAGAAAGCATCACTACGAACAAAGCTAGTGGAGGTGATGGAATTCCAGTTGAGCTATTTCAAATCCTGAAAGATGATGCTCTGAAAGTGCTTCACTCAATATGCCAGCAAATTTGGAAAACTCAGCAGTGGCCACAGGACTGCAAAAGGTCAGTTTTCATTCCAATCCCAAAGAAAGGCAATGCCAAAGAATGCTCAAACTACTGCACAATTGCACTCATCTCACACGCTAGGAAAGTAATGCTCAAAATTCTCTAAGCCAGGCTCAGCAATACATGAACCGTGAACTTCCAGATGTTCAAGCTGGTTTTAGAAAAGGCAGAGGAACCAGAGATCAAATTGCCAACATCTGCTGGATCATCGAAAAAGCCAAAGAGTTCCAGAAAAACATTCATTTCTGCTTTATTGACTGCACCAAAGCCTTTGACTGTGTGGATCACAATAAACTGTGGAAAATTCTGAAAGACATGGGGATACCAAACCACCTGACCTGCCTCTTTAGAAACCTGTATGCAGGTCAGGAAGCAACAGTTAGAACTGGACATGGAACAACAGACTGGTTCCAAATAGGAAAAGGAGTATGTCAAGGCTGTATATTGTCACCCTGCTTATTGAACTTATATGCAGAGTACATTATGAGAAATGCTGGGCTGGAGGAAGCACAAGGTGGAATCAAGGTTGCTGGGAGAAATATCAATAACCTCAGATATGCAGATGACACCACCCTTATGGCAGAAAGTGAAGAGGAACTCAAAAGCCTCTTGATGAAAGTGAAAGAAAGTGAAAAAGTTGGCTTAAAGCTCAACATTCAGAAAATGAAGATCATGGCATGTGGTCCCATCACTTCATGGGAAATAGATGGGGAAACAGTGGAAACAGTGTCATACTTTATTTGGGGGCTCCAAAATCATATAGTGATTGCAGCCATGAAATTAAAAGACGCTTACTCCTTGGAAGGAAAATTATGAACAACCTAGATAGCATGTTGTAAAGCAGAGACATTACTTTGCCAACAAAGGTCTGTCTTGTCAAGGCTATGGTTTTTCCAGTGGTCATGTATGGATGTGAGAGTTGGTCTGTGAAGAAAGTTGAGCACGAAAGAACTGATGCTTTTGAACTGTGGTGTTGGAGAAGACTCTTGAGAGTCCCTTGGACTGCAAGGAGATCCAACCAGTCCATCCTAAAGGAGACCAGTCCTGGGTGTTCATTGGAAGGACTGATGCTGAGGCTGAATCTCCAATACTTTGGCCACCTCGTGGGAAGGGTCGACTCATTGGAAAAGACCCTGATGCTGGGAGGGATTGGGGGCAGGAGGAGAAGGAGATGACAGAGGATGAGATCGCTGGATGGCATCATTGACTTGATGCACATGAGTCTGGGTGAACTATAGGAGTTGATGATGGACAGAGGCCTGGTGTGCTGCAATTCATGGGGTAACGAAGAGTCAGACATGACTGAGCAACTGAACTGAACTGAAGCTCAAAAATATTATGGTCAAAGACTGACCTAACGTCCCCTATTTATAAAGGAGAGTCTTTATATAGGAGAGCCTAATCTCCTGTGCCAATGTACAACTTGAACCCATCTAAGGTACAGCTTTGATTATTCTTTATTCTCTATGGCACCAGCTGATAGTCATTAAGACAACATTGAGAACAAAAGTATTCTGAAGTATTGTTAAACTGTGGATACTGCTCCAGAGGACTGCATGAGTAAGTGCCCTACTAGTCTGCCTCAGCATAGCATATTTCTACATGCAGTTCCACTTCTGACTTCAGTATTTGGGACTTTGCCTCAGGCTCCTCTCTAGGCCCACAGGGCAGATTTAATATCTGGGAACTGATGCTATGAGGATAGACTCACAGAGTTCCACAGAGGAACTAGTCTACAGGTGCCCACAGTGGATACGAGCCGAATTATACATCCTATGCTGGCTTCCTGAAATCTTTTCTCACTATGTCCCAATCCACTACCAGCATTTCCCAACAAACAACTTGTACTCAAATCTTTGTCTCAAAGTACAAACTAAGGCAAAGAAATGTTCAGAGACCTGGAAAACTCAGACATGGATTTTATTTCTCTGGTCAATGAAATATCTTTTATAAAATCCTAAAGGATAAGGATCAGTAACCAAGCTAAAACTAGGCACTTAAAAGCATAGTTAAGCAAAACTTTCTGTTGTTTTTGTTTAAAAAAAAAAAAAAAAACAGATATCAGTTATTTTTCTCATTCAGTTATCCACATAATTCAAAGTCCTTAGTAACTTTCTGTAGTAGTAGATCAAGTGATAATGAGATCCAATATTCTACAAATGGTATTCAGATATTTTAAATAAACAGAAAATTACACTTATTCTATAATATTACATCATGGAACTTTTTATCTCTGTATGTTTATTCTTTAGTTCATCTAGGTCTTTGTTAATTGATTCTTGCATGTTCTCCATTGTTTTCAGGGCTTTTGATCACCTTTACTATCGTTATTCTGAATTCTTTTCAGGTAGTTTGCTTATTTCCTCTTCATTTACCTGGACTTCTGTGTTTTCAGTTTGTTCCTTCTTTTGTGTAGTATTTCTCTGATTATTCATTATTTTGTTTGAGGGCTCCTTGTCCCAGGCTTCAAGGTTGAATTCTTTCTTCCTTTTGGTTTCTGCCTGCTTAAAGTTGGTCCAGTTGTTTGTGTAAGCTTCCTACAGGGTGAGATTTGTGCTGAGTTCTTGTTTGCTTCTTTGTTTTTCCTCTGATGGGCAAGGCTGAGTGAGATGGTAATCCCGTCTGCTGATGATAGGGTTTGTATTTTTGTTTTGTTTGTGGTTTAGATGAGGCATCCTGCACAGGGTGCTACTGGTTGGTTGGGTGATGCCTGGTCTTGTATTCAAGTGGTTTCTTTTGTCTGAGTTCTCACTATTTGATACCTCCTAGGGTTAGTTCTCTGGTAGTCTAGGGTCTTGGAGTCAGTGCTCCCACTCCAAAGACTCAGGGCTTGATCTCTTCAACGTATTTGATCAGAATCAGCAGAATGGATCTCAGGTGGTGGTTTTTCACATACATTTTGAAACTCTTGTCCTTTTTCTTTTCTTTTATGCTTTGTCTAGTTTCACTTACTCATAGGGCACTGCAGGCAAAGGCCTTGGAACCAGCACTTCAGATCAAAGTTTCTCATGCGAAATGGCTGTGCAGACACCTCAACTTGTCAGGGCTAAGTCCAGGGAACATTTTAAAGTCAATACATCTAACTATCTTCTGCAGAACTGAAACTACTATGACCAGTACAAGACCAAAAGAAGGAAATTACTTAAAGTATTAAATTGTATATATTATTTTTTTTCCTTTTCTTAAAAAAATATGATGGAGTCATAATATCACCTTTCCCCAAGCATTTGGGATATCTCAATTAAAAAAAAAACAAACAAACAAATCATTGCCTTTGGGAAACTTACATCCTAATGAAGGAAAGTGGTAACTTCCAAGTATTGCCAAGTATTGTATAGTATATATACTATTTGGTAGGGAGGATTAAGATTTATGGGATCCACTGGCTTTTGGAAACAGCAATACCTATCTTTGCTCAGTATTGTTAAATGGTAAATTATATACTGTGAATTTGAGTATATCGTAAGGGAGTATCAGGGAGATGAGTTGACAAGCTGCTCAGCCATTCCCATTCAACAAATATTTATTAAGTATCCACTATTTTTCTAATTTATAATAAAGGGAATGTCAAACATCCCCATCTTATTGTATTTACTGTCTAAAACTGAGTGACACAGACACAAAAATTATGTGTGTAATAAAAAGGTATATTATAAAGTGACAAGTGCTTTGGGAAAAGTAGAGGTAAGTCTGAAAGATTACATATATGAATGATAGACTTAAATGGCCCACCAATTTTCCAATTAAAAAGACATACACAAAGACATGCAAGACATAGGGATCACGAAATTTCATAATATACACCAAAGATAAAAAACATGAAAGTTCCTAGAAAGTAATTCGACTTTCTATGGTTAAGGATCAGAAGTATCTGACATTATAACTAAGATATCTTAAAATAATTTAAGATTTTGAGTAAAAAAGAATTGAATATGATCTATACTAAATCAAACTACAAATAAAGCATTTGGATAGATGTTTTGTCTTAATTTCCCAAGGAAACAAAATTTACATTCCCTTGTTCTTAGGAAATTAAAAGATTGATTAGACTGGCTCTACCAAAATGAAAAGTCAATATAAAGGATTATAGGAAACAAGGAATCTAACTCCAGTGAGAGGAAAAGAAAATTTCTAGAACAATGACAGCTAAGCTGTAGACCCAGAGACAAACCAAATTTAACCAAAGATAAAAAGGTTCTAGGAGAAATGGTTCCACAGGGGAGAAATTAAATAGATTCCATCATGTGTTTTATATAACTTTTCACCAACATCACACATTGGCATTATCTATAATACATTCTTAACACATTCATCAACATCAACACAATTAAGAAATTTGAAAAACTGGAAAGAATATATGCCTATTTTCTAAAAATTTTACATTAAATCATAGACAAGTATTTTAGGGGTGTCTATCAAATTTTTTTTTAATTCAGCAGAATAAAACTGGCTCAAAGGAGAAATTGAGATTTCAATTCAATTGTGTTTGTATTCACAATGCATGAATACACATATTGTGTATTCTCAATTCAAATGTATGTCTATACACACACATGTATGTGTACATATTACACTTAGCCCATTAAAGAGGAGAAGGCAATGGCACCCCACTCCAGTACTCTTGCCTGGAGAATCCCATGGACAGAGGAGCCTGGTAGGCTGCAGTCCATGGGGTCGTTGAGTTGGACACAACTGAGCGACTTCACTTTCACTTTTCACTTTCATGCATTGGAGAAGGAAATGGCAACCCACTCCAGTGTTCTTGCCTGGAGAATCCCAGGGACGGGGGAGCCTGGTGGGCTGCTGTCTATGGGGTCGCACAGAGTCGGACTCGACTGAGGTGACTCAGCAGCAGCAGCAGCCCATTAAAGGAGGATGATTTCTTAATGAACCTTGCCAAAAAACCATATTGCTAGAAAAAAAAATAGAAAGGAGAAAAGGAAAGATATAAACATCTGAATGCAGAGTTCTAAAGAATAGCAAGGAGAGATAAGAAAGCCTTCCTCAGTGATCAATGCAAAGAAATAGAGGAAAACAATAGAATGGGAAAGACTAGAGATCTCTTCAAGAAAATTAGAGATACCAAGGGAACATTTGATGCAAACATGGGCTCAAAAAGGACAGAAATGGTATGGACCTAACAGAAGCAGAAGATATTAAGAAGAGATGGCAAGAATACACAGAAGAACTGTACAGAAAAGAGCTTCAGACCCAGATAATCACAATGGTGTGATCACTCATACTCACCTAGAGCTGGATATCCTGGAATGTGAAGTCAGGTGGGCTTTAGGAAGCATCACTATGAATAACGCTAGTGGAGGATATGGAATTCCAGTTGAGCTATTTCAAATCCTGAAAGATGATGCTGTGAAAGTGCTGCATTCAATATATCAGCAAATTTGGAAAACTCAGCAGTGGCCACAGGACTGGTAAAAGTCAGTTTTCATTCCAATCCCAAAGAAAGGCAATGCCAAAGAATGCTCGGTCTACTTCACAATTGCACTCATCTCACACGCTAGTAAAGTACTGCTCAAAATTATCCAAGCCAGGCTTCAGCAATACATGAACCGTGAAATTCCAGATGTTCAAGCTGGTTTTAGAAAAGGCAGAGGAACCAGAGATCAAATTGCCAACATCTGCTGGATCATCAAAAAAGCAAGAGACTTCCAGAAAAACATCTGTTTCTGCTTTATTGACTATGCCACAGCCTTTGACTGGGTGGATCACAATAAACTGTGAAAAATTCTGAAAGAGATGGGAATAGCAGATCACCTGACCTGCCTCTTGAGAAACCTGTATGCAGGTCAGGATGCAACAGTTAGAACTGGACATGGAACAACAGACTGGTTCCAAATAGGAAAAGGAGTACATCAAGGCTGCATATTGTCACCCTGCTTATTTAACTTATATGCAGAGTACATCATGAGAAATGCTGGGCTGGAAGAAGCACAAGCTGGAATCAAGATTGCTGGGAGAAATATCAATAACCTCAGATATGCAGATGACACCACCCTTATGGCAGAAAGTGAAGAAAAACTAAAGAGCTTCTTGATGAAAGTGAAAGAGGAGAGTGAAAAAGTTGGCTTAAAGCTCAACATTCAGAAAACTAAGATCATGGCATCCGCTCCCATCACTCCATGGCAAATAGATGGGGAAACAGTGGAAACAGTGGCTGACTTTATTTTTCTGGGCTCCAAAATCACTGTGGATGGTGATTACAGCCATGAAATTAAAAGATGCTTACTCCTTGAAAGGAAATTTAGGACCAACCTAGATAGCAATATTCAAAAGCAGAGACATTACTTTGCCAACAAAGGTCCATCTAGTCAAGGCTATGATTTTTAGAGTAGTCATATAAGGATATGAGAGTTGGACTATAAAGGAAGCTGAGCGCCAAAGAATTAATGGTTTTGAACTGTGGTGTTGGAGAAGACTCTTGAGAATCCCTTGGACTGCAAGGAGATCCAACCAGTCCATCCTAAAGAAGATCAGTCCTGGGTGTTCATTGGCTGATGTTGAAGCTGAAACTCCAATACTTTGGTCACCTGATGTGGAGAGCTGACTCATTTGAAAAGACCCTGATGCTGGGAAAGATTGGGGGCAGTAGGAGAAGGGGATGACAGAGGATGAGATGGCTGGATGGCATCACTGACTCGATGGACATGGGTTTGGGTGGACTCTGGGAGTTGGTGATGGACAGGGAGGCCTGGCGTGCTGCAGTTCATTTGGTCGCAAAGAGTCGGACACGACTGAGCAACTGAACTGAACTGAATTGAAAGTAGAGTAGCCTCCCCTTGTCCGTGGGGGATATATGTCAGGAAATCCAGTGGATGCCTGAAACCACAGATAGTACCACGCCTTACACACACTATGTTTTTTTCTTCTTTTACATGCATTTTTATGATAGATTTAATTTATAAATTAGACATGGTAACAGATTAACAATGTAATTGTTAATAAAGTAATTTTACCAATCAATTAAATAACAGTTATGTGAATGTGCTGTCTGAAAATATCTTATTGTGCAGATTTAAGGCTTTACACTTATCACATATGGTGACTGTAGCTTTTACAGTTTTTTTTTTTTACTTTATTATTATTTTTTTTTTTGGTGTGATTTTATTTTTTTATTTTTTATTTTTTTAATTTTATTTAATTTTTAAACTTTACATAATTGTATTAGTTTTGCCAAATATCAAAATGAATCCAGTTTTATGCTAGGAAAACTAGTACAAATTTATGTTTCCTTCTTCATAATTTCACAGAGAGCAGATCTGTTCTTACAGATTTTAGCAACCTCAGCATTCTTTTTTTTCTCTTTCCTTATTAACTTTAGAACTTTCACTTTTTCACTTAAAGGAAGCTTTATACAAGCTATACAGCTTCCCTTTGGCATGTTCACATCGCCTGCATCACTGCCTTTGCACATAGAGATGATTAAGTAAAGTAACGGTTACTTGCACACAAGCACTGCCATATCATGACAACCAATCAGATAAATGTCAGGGTTACTCAGTGACTAATAGCTGGGACATACTGGACCAAGGGAATATTCACATTCTTGGGGGAACAGAGTGGGATAGTAAAGTTTTCATCGTGCTTATCAGCACAGTGCACAATTTAAAATTGATAAATTGTTTATATCTGGAATTTTACATTTAATATTTCAGACCGCAGTTGACCACTGGTAACCAAAACCATGGAAAGTGAAATTGTGGATAGGCAGAGACTACAGTATCTGTTCCAAAATATTAAGGGGTCTGTGGTAACAGTTCATCATTTAAATAACGTTCCACTATAGTTTGAGTAAGCATAGTCTACTAAGTTGAGGTATAAAAATAGGTGAAGAAAGAAGGCTTCCCCCACACAGAATACAGGATGTAAAACTATGACAAAAATATTCCAAAGCTAACATTCATAATTGGTAGCATTTCATCAGTTTATCCGTTCCTTTAGTCTTATGTAATTAACATTGTTCAGAGTCTGCTTTCATGATATTATTCATTTCTAAACTAACAAGAATCCTGGAAATTCTGAGTCTATACTGTGGTACAGTCTGAGAGTTAAGTTTTGTCACTTTGAACTCCAATGTCTGTACCCAAGAGTTTATTTCTTCAGTTATCAATAGTTAAGGATAACTAATATAATCCATCTGAGACTGTATTACTTTGTTTAAGACTTAATTTCTAACCTAGAGCTTTTAGCAGAACCTACAAGTATTCACAGTAAAAAAAAAAAAAAAAAACCTGCTAATGATAAGACTTAATGACTCTAATTAACTCATTATAGTAATTAACAGTATCAGATGATGAAATGTAAAATAATCTTTTGGGATTTAATTCAGGAGAATTTGATCAATATTTATCTTGAGGACAAGAACATATTAAGATAGCAAGGACATGACTACCTCTCTAGGGACTGTCAATCCTTCCTGCAAGAAATTTATATTAATGATATTTTACCTGCATTAATTAGCCTAGGGAAGCTGAGGGGTTTTTTTGATTTTACATCTCTTTCCTTACAGATTTTGGCAATAATCTTGATTTTATATGTGAGTAAGGAAAGTACCAAACAAGTTGAGCTGTTTATTTAAATACACATTTATGGAGATAAAATACAAGCAGAAATAGACTAAAACACTGAAAATGGGACTTGAGAGACGAAGAGTGATAACCAAAATGATAGTTGATTTCAATTTAAGATTTGTAGTAAAATATAACTGTCTTTGTTGTTTTTAGTTGTTAAGTTAGTCCGACTCTTTGTGACCCCATGGACTGTAGCCCACCAGGCTCCCCTGTCCATGGTATTTCTCAGGTAAGAATAGTGGAGTGGGTTGCCATTTCCTTCTCCAGGGGATCTTCCCAATCCAGGAATTGAACACGCATCTGACTATGTTTATTGTAACTCTTTTCTAAATGTAAAAATATTAAAAATGAATGCACACTTTTTGAAAGCTTTAATTTATGAAAGAATAGACACATGTGAAGCTAAAGAGATAGTCAAATTTTTTTTTTTAATTTCAAGCTGGAAGATATTGTATCATGATTTTGTGAATATAAAAATACCATTGTGTTAGTCACTAGAGTTGCTACACACAGAATTAAGAATAAACTAGATGATAAAGAGGGTGGGGGAAAGATCATGTGGAAGGGCAAAGTTTTCAGTACATGGAAGAAGAAAAGATTCAGTGTACAAGTTGTATTGCACACAGGAGCTGGTAAATAATATTTTCCATACATAATTCAGAGAAATACAATTGTAACAGATGCTAAAAAGTAATTTGATGTAACTGAACATCCTTTCCAGAATAAATTTTTTAAAAGGTAACCAAGTAACAGTTATATAAGAAATAGTATGTATAAGAAATAGGAATGGTGGTTTCAATTATATTTACATATTTCTTTATCTGTATTTATCTAATCATGTAACCTAGGAAGACCCGAATGATGCAATTTGGCATGTGGCATTATAAAATTGCACTCTGTCACTTCCAGACAAATGGTTGCTTCTATGATACTCTGCGTGTCAGTGTGGGTAAAGGGTGATTGTTTTTCAACACAGAGCCACCACTCAGTTATGTCTCAAGGTCAACATCATACTGGCCAGTGAGAACTAAGTCCTCTCTATCTTGTATAGAACTGAGTGTTTTAGTCTCTCTGCAGGCAATAGGAGTGATTTAATTTTTAACAGTTATTTTACTTCTCTCCTTGGAAACCTAGACTGGCTTATTGCCTCACACAGTTCCTTCCAGGCCTTTTGCCAGTCCTTGAGCTGAGTGAGTCCTCAGCTCTGAGCATGGGTTAATCATTTGAAAGCACTTCTGGGGACTTCTTTACTATTTTGATTCAGTACCTAACTATAAGTGAATAGTGGCAATAATGGGAGAATGTGGGTGAAAAAGACAAATTAATTAGTGAAATGATGGACATCCTAGTAAATGGCGCTGGGTCACATTGTTAACAATGTATATGAAAAGAATTAGGTTATTTCTAGCATAAGCTAAATTTTAAAGTTTAGATATACTGAGGAGTGGAACATAAAATTAAAACAGTAAGAAAACATAGGTGAATATTTATAAATATTTATTGGTGTATTTCACAGGATATACTTTCCTAAGCATAAATCCAGGGAAATTATTAATGAAACTATTGATAGATTTGATGGCACAAATATTAAATTTTAATGTCAAATTTAATGATGAATAAAGGAAAAAATTCAACAAAAATAGCTTAAATGTTACTGTACTAAATTTATACACATTTCTAGCAAACTTATATGAAAAAGTTCGGCAATCAATTGATATTTTATAAAAAGAATAAAGAATGAAAAATTCAGGTAGAGAAAAGCATACACATGGTTATAACATTTAGTCCATTAACAAGAATGAAGTATGAAACTACACATTGTTTTATTCCCTTTCAAGTAAACAATATTTTCTTCTAAGAAAAAAAGAAGTCCACTCTGATTTCTTAAACTTTGCCAAGCATACTTCATGGATTTCTCCTTTTTGCATACATAATTTATCAGTTTTCAATCACCTGATATCCCAGCGCTGTCAGATTGTACTTTCGCTGCATAATACCCTACGTAGGACGGCAAAAATGTCCGGCAGTACATTATCAATATCCTGGGCTCCAGGGATAGACGGACACAAACATGTAAATGCCACAGTGAAATAATTGGTAATTGTCTTGCTAATGCTTTTAGAGAAACAAGTGCAATCATGCTGACAGCCTGTAGTGCTCACGGAGAATTACAGAATCAATCTTCTTGTCTGAGAGACCACTCTTCCTAGTTCCTTTGCACACTCCAGGAACTGACACTCTCAGCAGGAATGCCATTATCAGTCTGGAAATGTTTCCGTTTTTATAATTCTTTCTTGCTACATTCATTCAAGGCTGAGAGAAAGCTTTGCTCTTTTCCTCTTTGCTTTTGAAATACTAATCCCTCTCTAACCTCACCAGAGATGATATTTCTCTTTCTAAAAGACAGCTCATGATGTCACTATTTCAGGCAAAGCACAGTTCATTGGTCTGGCTTTGTATCATGGAGTATATAGTCTTGCCTAGGTCAAATAAAGGCTTCCCTGGTGGCTCAGAAGGTGCAGAGTCTGTCTGCAATGCAGGAGACCTGAGTTGGATCCCTGGGTTGGGAAGATCTCCTGGAGAAGTGAATGGCAACACACTCCAGGATTGTTGCCTGGAGAATCCCATGGACAGAGGAACCTGGAAGACTGTAGTTGGACACAACTAACATTTTCATTTTCACAGGTCAAGTGAAACCTACTGGTGATGGGATTTATCAGGAATTTTAAGTATGAGCCCCCAGATTCAAACTGAATGGTTTTAGTTTTCCTGTTCCTCAATAATCTATTACTAATCTTACTTTTGTGGGCAATCTTTTTCTAAAACACTCTCATGGCATGGCCCTTTCAACTCACGTAAAAAGTCAAGATGAGTTGAGACATACTTCCAGCTAAATTTGCTAAAAGCAAAGACCATAATTAGATATAGAGTAAAATTTTCTACTCAACTGAATTTTTAAGCTTTAAGCACTAATGCCAAGTACAAAACAAGCCGATGAAAAATTTTAACAACTGCAGAAAGGTTGTACTTTAAGCAAAATAAAAATTTTACTTTGACACATGTTTATATCTATAAACAATTTTATTTCCAGTTTTTTCAATTTTTCAGTTATCTTGTGGAATAACTTCTCTCAATTTGTTTTTCTTCAAAATGAATGAGAATATCTGCATATTTTGCCTTAAAAAGTTGTTATGGCCCCAAAAAAGAAGCTTCCTGGTACATAATATCCACACAGTGAAAAAACTATAAAAAAGTTACTGAGATATTTTGTGCAATTTTGTCATTAGTAAAAGAAGTACACAAAACAGGTGACTTGCTGTCTTCTTAAACAGTTGTTAATTATGATTTAAACTTTAAATGATGCAAGATGAACAATGTGGGTATAATGCTATCACATGTAAAGCATCCACATTCTCATTGATCCGTTGATGACTATTTGCCTTTATTTTAAAAGCTGTTCAGTTTAGACTTTCTGACTTTTCCTCCCCTGCTCTTCCTATCCCTCCCTTAGCTTTCACATTTTTCTATTATCAACCTGCTTTCTGTGACATTTCTTTTTCTTTTACTATACTGTGAATTATGAAAAAAACTAATTATAGTTGTTAATATATAGAGAAGAAAAATTGGTTTCAGTGTTGATTCCATCCGTAAACAACAATGCATTAGACGTTTGCATACACATGTGTGCACATACATGTTATATATAAAATACCCCCTGGTCTCAAGAATATTTACGTTCCTGCTTTTCCTACCTAATTTATGAACAGCTAGCAGAGAAGGCAATGGCACCCCACTCCAGTACTCTTGCCTGGAAAATCCCATGGATAGAGGAGCCTGGTAGGCTGCAGTCCATGGGGTTGCTAAGAGTCGGACATGACTGAGCGACTTCACTTTCACTTTTCACTTTCATGCATTGGAGAAGGAAATGGCAATCCACTCCAGTGTTCTTGCCTGGAGAATCCCAGGGACGGGGGAGCCTGGTGGGCTGCCGTCTATGGGGTCGCACAGAGTCAGACACAACTGAAGCGACTCAGCAGCAGCAGCAATGTCAATTACCATATGGATACTTGATATATTTTTTAAAATTGAGATAAAGATTGAAAATAAGATGAATAGAGAATTGAAGGATCACATCACAAAACACTTATTCAAATTAACTACAAGAGTTAAAACTCTTAGTCTCATTTTTAAACTACTGCTTTCATTGTCATGGAGATAATTTATCAACCTTAAAAGGATCTCACCAGTTAACCATGCACTCTTTTATGTATACCATCTTACTCTGGCCTGTTACAAGCAGTGGGAATCAGTGTGGTAAGTGGTATAGCTTATTAACAGGTAACTTTTAGCAGTTCTTCACTCTTGGTTTCAAAAGCAAATAATTTTGGAGTGATTATTTCACAGCTGAAATATGCCATATATTATGTTTTGATAACTAAAGACTTGGTGTTGGGGTTGCATGCAACTGTTATTCTTGATCAAAAGTATCATCACTGAAAGCCATTCACATCAGGGAGTTTGCAGAACTCTGGTTGTGGTTTTCTAGTCATGTTATTAACTGATTATGAGAACCATCCTACCAAAAATAGTTGAACATAGGTTTGGTAAAATCCCAGCTTGGAGAATTTTTTATTAGTAAATTTTGAGTCATATTTTCTGTCAGACTGAGAAAAATGACTAACAAACAACTAGCTATTTTGCAAATAGAGTATTTCCAGGTTTCACTAGTTTCAGTGTGGCAACTATAATTGAGATTAAAATGTATGTAAAGTCTATTCAAATAAATACATGACACATCGAAATACATGGGATTTACTTGCTGGAAATTAATGTAGAGGATATTTTTAATGTATTACTTTAAGCCAATTCATGTTGACCTATAGTTATTAATCCACTTTGTTATTTTTAACACATTATCCCTACTGTTTACTAGGAAATTTAATATTTTGGTATAATAAACACCTATACTGATTCATCCACAAAATGTAAGGGAAAAAGCCATAAATTTATTTTTCAAAGACCAGTATAAACATGATACCAAATCCTGACCAGCACATTCTGAAAAATACAGGTTAATGCAATTCACGAACTCAGACGCAAACATCCTAAATGAAATCAGCAAACCAATTCGGTACTCCCTAAACTAGACTACACAGTGAATTTCAATGATAAAGAGAAAAGCAGCCTCTGCCACCCAGGAGCTGGCTTGATATTGTCATCTAAGATTTGATATGTCTAAAAGATAGATTTTTTATATATATGAAAAAAATAAAAAATAAAAATAAAAGATAGATTTTTAGTTTTGTTTAAATATAAATAATTTCACAGCACACCAACAGCAGACAAGGCAACTCTGAAATTGTAATAAATCACAACCAAAAAAAAAAAAAGACAAAACTCTATTATCATGTCTGAGAAGTACTTAACTCCAAACTCATCAAGTTTTATACATCAAATAGCTTTTTGTACGTCAATCGTGGCTCAATAAAGTGGTTTAAAAAATGACAATTGTGCATACCACAGAATAGCCAAACATTCCCCTGAATAGGTAAATATGAGTTATTACCATTCCATTACAATGACAAATTGATGGCTTTAGACTCGTCTCATTCCTTTCACTTTATAGATAAGACTTACTAAAATATCCAATCATAATACTGTCCCGATGTCCTGAAAACATCCAACATGTAACAAGTTCTGGCTTCCTGGTCCACTCCTGAAAAATCACCTAACCCACCCAAACGCTTTATGCTTCTTCTAACAGTACATTACTACCACATCCTCAATTCTCCACTGTGTTTATTCTCCTTTGCTGAAGCAATCAATAAACCCATACTGTCCAAATGACAGGTTTCTTCAGGGTGGTCTTTGGCTCAAGGCCAATGACCTCAGAAATGCAATGATGATTTCACAGCCTTCAATCAACTCGTATGACTTAATACATACGAAAAAATATGTGATTATCTGAATATATACAGAATTTGATGAAATCTAACATCTATGAGTTTTGAAAAGTCTTAGTAAATTATAGTCAGTTTTATTTATTAGATATACTTATTAAGGAGGGAAGAAAATATAAATTACTTAATATGATAAAGTTCACATATAAACAAAACAATAACAAAAACCTAATAATTTTTAAAAACATATAGTAATTTTAAATATTAAAAAAAAATGCTTAAAGTTTTTTTGTGTGTCAAGTAACAGGTAAGATACGCTCACAATGACCATTTTTGGTATGTACTGTATTGAAGGTTTTATCCAATGACAGAAGAAAAAAATTAAATGAAAAGATTGTAAAGAAATGCTGTGGCAGATGACATGACAATGTGGGTTGGCCAAAATGTTTGTTTGGGCTTTTCCATAACATCTTTGGAAAAAATCCACAAGAATATTTTGGCCAGCCCAATATAGGTCCTATTTGCCAAGTTGCTTCAGTCGTGTCCGACTCTGTACAACCCCATAGACGGCAGCCCACCAGGCTCCCCCTCCCTGGGATTCTCCAGGCAGAAACACCGGAGTGGGTTGCCATTTCCTTCTCCAATGCATGAAAGTGAAAAGTGAAAGTGAAGTTGCTCAGTCGTGTCCAACTCTAGCTACCCCATGGACTGCAGCCTACCAGACTCCTCCGTCCATGGGATTTTCCAGGCAAAAGTACTATTAGACAAAATTAATTGTATTTTTATATATATGCAATAAACATTTTCTAAGAGATACCACTTAAAATAGCTTAAAGTGAAAGTGAAGTCACTCAGTCATGTCTGACTCTTTGCGACCCCATGGACTGCAGCCCACCAGGCTCCTCTGTCCATGGGATTTTCTAGGCAATAGTACTGGAGTGGGTTGCCATTTCCTTCTCCAGGGGATCTTTCCAACCCAGGGCTCGAACTCAGGTCTCTGGCATTGTAGACAGACGCTTTACTGTCTGAGGCACCAAAATAGCTTAAAGGTGGCCCTAAAAACAAATGAAAGATGTACATGATTTCTATGTGTTATATCTTTTAAACATCATAAGACCACATTTTAAGAATAAGACAATATTTATTTTAATATCAATTCTCTCCAAATTCTGATTCATTTGTAGACTAGACAATAAAAATTTTTTTCCAGAAATGTCAATCCTGTTCTAAGATTTATATGGAAATACAAAAGACCAGGAATAGACAAGACAATATTGAAAAGAAAAAAGAACAAGTACCAGCAGCTTAAAGTTATAGTAATTAAGGCAGTGTGCTATCAGCCCAATGATAGGCAAAGAGACACATGATAAAGAGGTTAGACGTACCAACTCATGTTTGAGCTCTTCAGTTATAAAGAATTTAACTCTACGAAGGAGGAAAAAATGATCTTTTCAATACCAGTTCTGGGACCACATTATGTCTATGTAGGATAGCTATATTAATACCTACTTCACACCACATTTCCATGTCTACTGTTGATATAATTCTGAAAGGAAAAACAACAAATATTTTATGAAATAATGTAGGAGAATATCATAACTAGCCTGAGTTATGTACGTATATTTGGGGGAGAAATTAACCAAAAAGATAGATTGATAAATTGAACCATGTCAAAATTTTGAACTTGTGTTAATCAATTGTCTCCAGTAAAGGGTGAAAAAGAAGTTGCAAAGTGGAAGTTGACAATGTATTATACAAAAAGCATTCATATCTAAACTAAACAAAGAACTAGAAGCAACTAATACAATGATCAGAAATCCTAAAGAAAACTACACAACAGATTTGAAGACATACTTCAGAAAGGAGATTTCCATATAGCCAGAAATACATGAAAAAATGAAGAATATATTTTAATTTGAGTAAACAGAAATTAAAAATCCATTTAAAAACCACTATACATTATGCAAAATATTTAGTCCAGAATGTCTATAGCTAAGATGACTGAGAGTACCATGCCTTAGGGATGAAGTATAACAAAGAAATTCTCCTACACTAGAAGCAGTTGGGACCATAAATTGGAACATCTACTTCAGGAAATTCTTTGCTGTTAACTTTTAAAATTGAATCTAGATGTAATCTATGACACAGGAATTCTATTTCTAGGTATATTTCTAACAGAAATGCACACACACATGTGACCAAGAAGCATGCACAAGCAAATTTACCACAGAATTTTACCACTAAACTGGAAACAACCTGAATATTCATCAACAGCAGAATAAGTTATCATATATTCATGCAATGGAAAACACCCCACCAGTGAAAAGCAACCAACTATAAAAAAGAACACAATGATACAATATAATATTGAAATAATCTAGCTGCAAAAACACTTTGTATCATTCTAATATGGTGAACTCCAGTAAAATAGTTCCAATTTTTCTCTTTGTTTGGGCTTTTTGTTTGTTTTATGTGTGATTGTGTGTGTGTTTTGTCAGGCTGCTCAACTTGCAGGATCTTAGTTTGCTGACCTGAGATCAAACTCCAGTTCCCAGAAGTGGGAGCAGAGTCTTATCCACTGGACCACCAGTAATTCTCAGTATCCATTTAACTATGGTCTTAAGAGATCCATATAAAAGTAATTTATGTGTTTGTAATCTTTTCAGAACCAAGTAAGATTTAGTTGGATAATTTTACATGATTTAATTGAATTTAAATGCAATTAATAAAGTTCTCAAAATAGTTTAACTTCTCTTTCAGTCTTATCATCTCATCTGTATAGTCTACAATCAGGATTAGTTCACTTGTTTTGAATGAATGAAAGTAATTTCCTATATTTATCAAATCTATAGTACGTTACTGAAATTATTACTTAAGTTTATCTGTATATATTAGCAGATGATGCCGTGAAAGTGCTGCACTCAGTATGCCAGCAAATTTGGAAAACTCAGCAGTGGCCACAGGACTGGAAAAGGTCAGTTTTAATTCCAATTCCAAAGAAAGGCAATGCCAAAGAATGCTCAAACTACTGCACAATTGCACTCATCTCACACGCTAGTAAAGTAATGCTCAAAATTCTCCAAGCCAGGCTTCAGCAATATGTGAACCATGAACTTCCTGATGTTCAAGCTGGTTTTAGAAAAGGAAGAGGAACCAGAGATCAAATTGCCAACATCCGCTGGATCATGGAAAAAGCAAGAGAGTTCCAGAAAAGCATCTATTTCTGCTTCATTGACTATGCCAGGCCTTTGACTGTGTGGATCATAATAAACTGTGGAAAATTATGAAAGTGATGGGAATACCAGACCACCTGATCTGCCTCTTGAGAAATTTGTATGCAGGTCAGGAAGCAACAGTTAGAACTGGACATGGAACAACAGACTGGTTCCAAATAGGAAAAGGAGTACATCAAGGCTGTATATTGTCACCCTGCTTATTTAACTTATATGCAGAGTACATCATGAGAAACGCTGGACTGGAAGAAACACAAGCTGGAATCAAGACTGCTGGGAGAAATATCAATCACCTCAGATATGCAGATGACATCACCCTTATGGCAGAAAGTGAAGAGGAACTAAAAAGCCTCTTGATGAAAGTGAAAGAGGAGAGTGAAAAAGTTGGCTTAAAGCTCAACATTCAGAAAACGAAGATCATGGCATCTGGTCCCATCACTTCATGGGAAATAGATGGGGAAACAGTGGAAACAGTGTCAGACTTTATTTTTCTGGGATCCAAAATCACTACAGATGGTGACTGCAGCCATGAAATTAAAAGACGCTTACTCCTTGGAAGGAAAGTTATGACCAACCTAGATAGCATATTCAAAAGCAAAGACATTACTTTGCCAACAAAGGTTCGTCTAGTCAAGGCTATGGTTTTTCCTGTGGTCATGTATGGATGTGAGAGTTGGACTGTGAAGAAGGCTGAGCGCTGAAGAACTGATGCTTTTGAACTGTGGTGTTGGAGAAGGCTCTTGAGAGTCCCTTGGACTGCAAGGAGATCCAACCAGTCCATTCTGAAGGAGATCAGCCCTGGGATTTCTTTGGAAGGAATGATGCTAAAGCTGAAACTCCAGTACTTTGGCCACCTCATGCAAAGTGTTGATTCATTGGAAAGGACTCTGATGCTGTGAGGGATTGGGGGCAGGAGGAGAAGGGGATGACAGAGGATGAGATGGCTGGATGGCATCACGGACTCGATGGACATGAGTCTTAGTGAACCCCAGGAGTTGGTGATGGACAGGGAGGCCTGGCATGTTTCGAGGGGTCAGACATGACTGATCGACTGATCTGATCTGATCTGATTAGCACATCATCATTTTTATTTGCTTCATTTCATCAAGGGTAGTGATTATAGTTTATTTCCTTTGCCTGGTAGGATATCAGTCTAATCATCAGTATAAAATTAAACTTGGCTTTTCTAATGCATAACAATCACGTTAACATGGGCAAAGGCATGATTTTTATTGTACATTCTCCAAAAAAAGTAGGTCACTTTTTGAATTGTGAGTTGCAAAAATAGTACCTTGAGAAATAAAGTAAAATGGTAGATTTGAAGTGTTTCTCACTTTTTCAATTTGAAAATTATATATGCTTTTAAGTTAGGAAGACAAAATTATACTTGGTTTAGCCCACTGTAACTGAAAAAGATTGCACTTTATTCTTTATTTGATGCAATAAAAAGTATTTGTAAAGAGATTATATTTCACTGAATCAACATTTATGTTAATTTTGCTAATATTAAGCAGAGAGGAAACATACCGATTTTGTCACTTTCGTGATCATTTCCTAAGTAGGTTTCAATAGTTGAGAATATGCAGTGGTCTATTATTTGCACTTTTTTATGTAGTTATATAAAATCATAAAGTTTCAAAAGCTAGAACAATAGGTTTATGCCATAAACGGGGTATACACTGGCATAAAGAATCTAGTACAGCAACAGAATCACAATTATTATTCCTAAACAGGGAATTCTTAAAAATAGCACTGAGTAATTAAACAGCATATGTTATTGCTAATAATGTTATCTTGCAAAAAATAAACATTTTAGGTAAAGAGTTAATATAAGATAGAAACAATTACTTACATCTGTACAAACTATTTAAAAAAGATCTCCCAGCTTTGACTTATAGTTGACAAGTACAATATATATACGTATATATATATACACACACCCATACACACATACACACACATATATATATGTATATATATGTGTGTGTGTGTGTGTGTGTGTTTATGTGTATACATGTGATAGCTGAACATATGTATACATTGTGAAATGATTACAACAATCAGATTAATTTAACATATTTATCACTTCACATAATTACTCTGTGTATGTTGAGAATGTTTAAGATCTACTCTTAACATATTTCAAGTATTCAATGTTATATTAACAATTATGGTCACCATGTTCTGTGTTAGATCCTCAGAACTTATTCATCTTCTAACTGAAGTTTGCATCCTCTGGCAAGTATCTCCCTAACTTTCTCATCCCAGTCCCACAAATAATTGGACTAATAGCAACGATTTGGTTCTGTTTCTATGACTTTTTAAAAAAGATACCACATACAACCAAGATCATACATTATTTATTTGTCTGTCTCAATCTGGCTTATTTCATTAGCATGATGTCCTTTAGGTTCTCATCCCTCACCTTCTATCTCTATGAATAATTTTACCATGAACATTTTATTTAAAATATTCATTTGATTTCAAGTCTCTCAAATTGTCCTTGAAACATATACTTCTATCAAATTGTTTTCAGAGAATGATTGCCCATCATGTAAATTATAATATATTGTTAAGTGTGTTAGTTGCTCAGTCGTGTCTGACTCTTTGTGACCCCGTGTACTACAGCCCGCCAGGCTCCTCTGTCCATGGAATTCTCCAGACAAAAACACTGGAGTGGGTATCCATGCCCTTCTTCAGGGGATCTTCCCAAATAAGGGATGGAACCCAGACCTGCTGTATTGCAGGTGGTCTCCTGCATTGCAAGCAGATTCTTTACCATCTGAACTACCAGGGAAGCCCAATATATTGGTAACAGAGGTAAATAGGAAATTTGTCTTTTATTTGAAAAATTACTTTCGTTTATTTTCTGGGATATGTATGCAAATACAGGATGTTTTCTCATCTCCTGGACAAATGAGGGTGAATGAAATGCTGCTCAGTGTTCTACAGTTAGTTCAATGCTACATTCACTGCAGTCTTTTGGGGAAGTTTTAAAAACCATGTCAGTAAGCCAAAGGACAGGGAAGCCTGGCATGCTGCAGTCTAGGGATTGCAGAGTCGAACATGACTAAGCGACTGAGCAACAAGAAGCCAATTGAGACATAGTTGGTCAGTGACATTAAAATTTCCTATTACACACAAAATGGTAGAAATGATACAAGATTTATGACATATTCCCAAGATGAAAAGAGACATTCTTAAAATTGCTTTAAAGTTTTATTTTTTTCCTTAATTTTGAGTAATATGTTAGAACGTGGTCTTGGTTAGCATGTAATCAGTCATTGGCATTTATTTTAGCTTTAATTTTTTTTTAAAGTTGAAGATTTTAGTAGATATGCATTCCAAACTATCATATTTAAAGGTATTAAACAAAAGGATAAACCCTTCTATTCATTAGGGAAAAAAATCATTACTGCTTTTACTCTTGTTGAAAAGAAATAAAACCAAAACTTAAGATGAGGCTGAAATATCAACAGAAGATATTTCATTCTTTCACACACAAAAAAGATGCATTTGTATTTTGCCCTGTGTGTTCTTTTATTTTCTATTAATGTAAAGGTAGTGTAGCAAATGTCTTAGTCATGAAGATTATATTCCAAATAAAAAACAAAGTTTCAAATAAATTGCATTTATAAGGAAACAAACTATTACAGAAATGATATTAACAACAAATTGTGTATCTGCTTTATTTTTGATAACTCTTAGCATTCAACCTCTTGCTGCTGCTGCTGCTAAGTTGCATCAGTTGTGTTCGACTCTGTGCTACCCCATAGACGGCAGCCCACCAGGCTCTCCCGTCCCTGGGATTCTCCAGGCAAGAGTACTGGAGTGGGTTGCCACTGCCTTCTCCATTCACTCTTTTAACTTTCATATATAACATAAACCAATGTCAACTATAGTAATTTTGCACATTTTATCCTTAGCACTATTTATCTTTGTTAAGATTGTTCCATTTGTAACTGGAATTTTGTACCTTATGACTACTTTCATCTACTTCCATGCCTCTTTCCCCTGGTAACCACAAAAATGATCTCTTTTTCTGTGAGTTTGTTTGTTTTTGAAGTATAATCAGCCTGCAACACTATGTTAGTTCCTCTGTATAACTTCAGTTCAGTTCACTTCAGTCGCTCAGTTGTGTCTGACTCTTTGCGACCCCATGAATGGCAGCACACCAGGCCTCTCTGTCCATCACCAACTTCTGGAGTTCACCCAAACTCATGTGCCTTGAGTCGGTGATGCCATCCAGCCATCTCAGTGGTTCAATATTCCCATACATTACAAAATAATCATAATAAGTCTAATTACCAGCTTTCACTGTACAAAGATATAGTGTAATTACAGACTATATTCCCCTGTATTTTTGAAATAGGTAGAATATACTTTCACTGAATGCAGATGGGGTGGCATTCCAACTTTCAGAACAGCTTCAAATTTCTCTGTATTAGAAGATGATTCAAGCTTCCACTGATTCCCCTTGCTCAGGAGTACATGAGATAAGCAATACATTGTATAAAGTTGCTGTGAGTTTTAGTGTGGCAACACAAATTGTGTTAAGATGGGGCTGTAGTTGACTTTTGAAAAAAAGTAGAAGTGACATTCCTGGAATGATGTTTGAGGAACTTCAGGTCTAAGTTACTGATAATTTTAGTTGGACACTCCTCTTCTAGTTTCTTCACCATTTGATTTGGCTATGTCTCTGTCTATATCTTTGTGTATCTTCTGTAACATCTGCTTATTAAAACTGTTACTATATAATTTTATTGGAGAAGGAAATGTCCACCCACTCCAGTATTCTTGCCTGGAAAATCCCATGGACGGAGGAGCCTGTCAGGCTACACACAATGGGGCTGCAAAGAATCAGACATGACTTAGTGACTGAGCACACATGTAATTTTATATACAGGAATTCATAAATATATCATAATTTTAAATTGGAAGGTGCAACATTATAAAATGCCTTTATTTCTCAATTAAAACAATGATCCTTGCTTTATTTTTCTGGCATTAAATGTCATTTGATGTCAGGATAAAGGGCTCAGGGGTTTTACTTCCAGGGACTTAACAGTATGAGTAGTTATTTTTCATTTGCAAGGAGCTAGGATCCTGCTTTTTTGCCTTTCTTTCAAATACACTCCAGTGATCCAATGGCATTTCTTTCTATAGAATCACATTTTTCAGCCAGGCTTGTCAAATATTTTTCAGAAGAAATGTTCAGTTTCCTGAGAGTAATTGAAAACTTCAAGGCACATGTTTTCAGATATTGCAGGAGTCATCCTCTGCATCTATAGCAGGCAGAAGTCATAATTCATTACACTGGGGTGTTTTCAGGCTAGTTTCCTGCAGCTGACCTTTTCGCGTTACTTATTTTCTTCGAGACGTATCGAATATATAATAAACACGTTTATTTCAGTCTTTGCTTTTACAAAAAGTCTTAAAACAATGTCGGGCACATACACCTCAATGGAACAGAGTAGTTGTACCAGTTTTATTCAGAACAGAAAACACTTTATATTGCAAATGGCATCCAAGGAAATTAAGCCAAATGATTCTTCTGTTAATAACTGTTTACTACCTAAGCTATATTTGTAAGGAATTTCATGGAAAAGCCAAAATTACAAACATACTTATGAAAAAGCATTTTAATATAAATCTCTTGCTGTAAGTTGACAAGTTATCTCTTCCTCAAAAGCCTAAATACTTAACCCTGAAGCATAAGCCTGTCTCCTACAGGTTTTCATGTCTTTTAACACAAATTTCCTGATGTTTATTTTATATGATCCCTTTCAGGGACATTATATAAAAATAAATGAGGCAGAGAATAATTTTATGAAACTGTAAAACTGACTAATCAATTTTATTTAATCAGTAAATAATATCCCTATCGTCCTCTTATTCTCTCTCTAGATAGCATTTTTTTTTTTTTTTTTTACACAAAAGTTTTTTGGAACCAGTTGTGAATGTTTTTATTTTCTTCACAGTCAGGACTTTCTGAGCACAAGTTGTTGGTATGTGGGTTAAAGAATGACTGAAGAGCAACTCATAAGTTAGAACTCTAAGAAGAGATATTGAGAGGCCTTTCTTTTACTCTCCAGGGATACTCCTTTACTTTCTAAAGGGCTGTAAAAAATATTCCATTCTTCCATCCAGGTAAATTTTTTTATACTAGGGAGCAAAGGTTGGGTTAGCTGTGTAAACTGCCCTATACAAGCTTCAGTGTCCATACTGCAGTTTTCTCTACTGTGGTAAAAACCCTCTCTTGAACATGCAAATAACATGTATTTGCCACATGGAATAATAGATCCTGAGAGACTGGCATTATTGTTAATACTCAAGAGTTGGTTTGGTCTCTGATGTGGCAATGTTGTGTTTAACGTCAGGATAAAATGTACACATTTAAAACATTAAAGTCTATGGAAATTATTTTTATATAAAATTTAGATATCATTATATCATAATACCAGAGAAGGCAATGGCACCCCACTCCAGTACTCTTGCCTGGAAAATCCCATGGCTGGAGGAGCCTGGTAGGCTGCAGTCCATGGGGTCGCTGGGAGTTAGACATGACTGAGGGACTTCACTTTCACTTTTCACTTTCATGCATTGGAGAAGGAAATGGCAACCCACTCCAGTGTTCTTGCCTGGAGAATCACAGGGACAGGGGAGCCTGGTGGGCTGCCGTCTATGGGGTCGCACAGAGTCGGACACAACTAAAGTGACTTAGCAGCAGCAGCATATCATAATACCCTTATTTTACAAGACTGAGAGATTGGCCAAGATGGCAGATTGAAAAGACCCTGAGCTCACCTTTCACAAGCACACAAGAATCAGAACTATTTGCTGAACAACCATTGGCAGAAAAGTACAGAATCTACCAGAAAAGATCTGCAACTAAGGACATAAAGAAGAAACCACAATAAGATAGGAGATGCTGACTCATGATAAACCAAGTCCCATACCCCTAAATGGGTGACCCACAGACTAGGCAATAATTACATTCCAGAAGTTCTCCCCACAAAAGTGAGAGTTTGGAGTCCTATATCAGGCTCCCCAGCACAGGGGTACTGCACCACAAAGATGAACCCCACCAGGGTTTGAAAGCTAGAGGGTCTTAATTTCAAGAGTCTCACAGGACAAGGGGAAGTAAAGACTTCACTCTCAAAGACAGCACATAAAACCACACACTCCAGGAACTAGTGCGAAAGTAGTAATTTGATAGGAGCCTTGGCTAGACCTACTTGTTGGACTCAGAGTCCCCTGGAGAGCCAGGTAGTGGCTGCAGCTCACCCTGGGAACACAGTCAATGGCAGCAGCCATTCCTGGTAGATCCTTCTTCCCAGCGGATGCTAGTTTTGGTGAGCACCATTGTGTAATCTTCCCTCTTGCTCACTAATGCCAAGGTCTGGCCCCACCAAAGAGACTCGGCTCGTGTTGGGAGATCTCAGACCAAGCAACTAACTTTCAGACAGGATGCCTAAAGATTTCCAGAATCCTAGCTACCTCTAGACACCCTTCTAGACACAACATTGCTCACCAGAGGGCCAGGACCCAATCTACCCATCAGTGAACAGGTTCCAATCCTGCCCTCCACGAAGCCTGTTCTACCTCTGGATCAGCTTCACTCACTGAGAAAAGACTTTTAAACTCAAGAAAACCAGAATCCCATAGCAGGTCAGCTGGGTCCCTGCTGGGCCCAAGCCCTGCCCACTAGCAGCCAACACAAGCTTTGGGACACCTGGATCCTGTACCCAGTTGTGTCAGGAACTGCCCTACACAGTGATCTAACACTGGCTCTGCGATCCCTGGACCATACAGCTAGACTCCTGAACTAGATCAAATGGGATTTATCCCAAGGATTCAAGGATTTTTCAGTATCTGCAAATCAGCTGATGTTATACAGTACACTAACAAATTGACTAAAAACCCTATGATTATCTCAATAAATGCAGAAAAAGCTTTTGCCAAAATTGAACAACCATTCTTAAAATAAAATAAAGAAAAAGAGAAACTCTCAGGAAAGTGGGCATAGAGGGAACACATCTCAACATAACAAGCCATATACAACATACCTACAGCTAACATCTTACTCAACAGAAAAGCTAAAAGCATTTCCTTTAAGATCAGGAATAAGACAAAGATGCCAACTCTCAACACTATTGTTGGACATCCTAGCCACAGCAAAGAGATAGGAAAAAGAAAAGACTACAAGTTGGAAAGGAAAAAGTAGAACTGCTACTGTTTGCAGATAACATGACAGTTCTAAAGATACCACAAGGAAATTACCAGAGCTCTTGAATGGATTTGGTAAAGTTGCAGGATACAAAATTAACATACAGAAATCTGTGGCACTTCTATACACTAGAAACAAACTATCAGAAAGAGAAATTAAAGAAACAATCCTATTTACCATTGTGCCAAAAAGAATAAAACATCTAGGAATAAACTTACCTAAGGAGGCAAAAGACCTATACACTGCAAACTATAAAAACTTGATGAAAGAAACTGAAGACACAAAGAAATGGAAAGATATACCATGCCCCTGGAGTGGAAGAATTAATAGTGTTTAAATGAGCACAGTTGGTAAACAATCTGCCTGCAATGCAGGAGATCCAGGTACCATTCCTGGGTCGAGAAGATCCACTGGAGAAGGGATAGGCTACCCACTCCAGTATTCTTGGGCTTCCCTTGTGGCTCCACTGGTAAAGCATCTGCCTGCAATGCAGGAGACTTGGGTTCAATCCCTGTGTTGGGAAAACCCCCTGGAGAAGGGAAAGGCTACCTACCCATTCCAGTATTCTGGCCTGGAGAATTCCATGGACGGACATGACTGCGTGACTTTCACTTTCACCCAAGGCGATCTACAGACTCATTGTTCACAAAACTGGAGTAAATAATTTTAAAATTTATATGGAAACGCAAAAACCCTCAAATAGTCAAAATAATCTTGAGAAAGAACAGAGCTGGAGAAAACACACTCCTTGATTTCAGAGTACAAAGCTATGGTAATCAGCTTTATGTGATACTGGCACAAAAACCAAAATGTAGATCAAAGAAATAGAATGGAGAGTTCAGAAATTAACCCAAGCACTTCTGTCAGATGGGAAGTACATACAGTGGAGAAAAGAAAGTCACTTCAATAAGAGGTTTTGAAAAGAGGACAAATACATGTAAAAGAATGAAATTGGAATATTATCTAATATCATATACAAAAATAAACTCATGGATTAGAGACCTAAATAAAGACATGACGTCATAAAACTTCTGGAGGAAAACATAAGAAAAACACTTTTACTTAAATCATAGCCATACCTTGTGATTCTGTCTCCTAAAGCAAAGCAAAAATAAACACATGGGAACTAAGCTTTTGCACAGCAAAACAAAAAGACAACTTACTGAATGGGAGAAAATATTTGAAAATGATATGACTGATAAGGTGTCAATATTCAAAATATATAGACGGTTCATATAACACATTAAAAAAAAAAAAAAAAAGACCAATTAGGTAAGGTACAGAAGACCTGAATATTTTCTCAAACATTCCTCAAAGATGGTCAACATGCATATGAAAAGATGCTGCTGCTGCTGCTGCCAAGTCGCTTCAGTCTTGTCTGACTCTGTGTGACCCATAGACGGCAGCCCACCAGGATCCCCTGTCCCTGTGATTCTCCAGACAAGAACACTGGAGTGGGTTGCCATTTCCTTCTCCAATGCAGGAGAGTGAAAAGTGAAAGTGAAGTCGCTCAGTTGTGTCCGACTCTTAGCGACCCCATGGACTGCAGCCTACCAGGCTCCTCCGTCCATGGGATTTTCTAGGCAAAAGTACTGGAGTGGGGTGCCATTGCCTTCTCCATGAAAAGATGCTAGACATTACTAAAACAAACGCACGTCAAAAACACAGTAAGATATTGCCTCTTAGCTCTCAGAATGGCTATCATCATAAATAACACAAATAGCAAATGCTGTTGAGGATGTGGAAAAAAGGAACTCTTGTACACTGCTGTGGGGATGTAAATTGGTGCAGCCAGTGTGAAAAACATCATGAAGGTTTCTCAAAAAATTAAAAAAAGAACTACCGTATGACTGAGAAATTCCACTCTGAGTATATATGAAAGAAACAAAAGCACTAATTCAAAAGATACATGCACCCCAATGTTCAGAACAACATTATTTACAATTCCAAAATATGGAAGCAACCTACTGTCTATCAATACATGAATGGATAAAAAGATACAGTATACACAATGGAATACTACTCAGATATAAAAAAGTGAACAAAATTTTGCCATTTGTGAAAACATGGATAAACTTGGAAGGTATTATGTGAAGTGAAACAATTCAGACAGAGAACGACAAACACTATATGTTATCATTTATAAGTGGAAACTAAAAACTACTGTAAATTCCTAAATATAACAAAAAAGGACATACTCACAAAGATAACAAATCAGTGGTCACCAGTAGGGAGAGGGAGGTGGAGAAGAGGCAACATAAAGGAGGAATTAAGAGGGACAAACTATCATATATAAAATAAGTTATAAGGACATATTGTAGACCTCAGGGAAGATAACTAATATTTTTTAATAACTATAAGTGGAGTATAATCTTTCAATTTCTCAAATCACAATATTGTACATCAAGTATGCTGCTGCTACTGCTGCTAAGTCGCTTCAGTCATGTCCGACCCTGTGCAACCCCATAGACGGCAGCCCACCGGGCTCCCCCATCCCTGGGATTCTCCAGGCAAGAACACTGGAGTGGGTTGCCATTTCCTTCTCCAATGCAGGAAAGTGAAAAGTGAAAGTGAAGTCGCTCAGTCGTGTCCGACTCTTAGCGACCCCGTGGACTGCAGCCTACCAGGCTCCTCCGTCCATGGGATTTTCAAGGCAAGAGTACTGAAGTGGGTTGCCATTGCCTTCTCTGTACATCAAGTATACTTGAATGAAAAATAAAGGACTCATAAGTAAGCAATGTCTATATTGCTTTATTTCACTATACTAGGACTGCAAGGAGATCCAACCAGTCCATTCTGAAGGAGATCAGCCCAGAGATTTCTTTGGAAGGAATGATGCTAAAGCTGAAACTCCAGTACTTTGGCCACCTCATGCAAAGAGTTGACTCATTGGAAAAGACTTTGATGCTGGGAGGGATTGGGGGTAGGAGGAGAAGAGGACGATAGAGGATGAGATGGCTGGATGGCATCACTGACTCGATGGATGTGAATCTGAGTTTACTCCGGGAGTTGGTGATGGACAGGGGGGCCTGGCATGCTGCGATTCATGGGGTCGCAAAGAGTTCGTACATGACTGAGCGACTGAACTGAACTGACTGAAGTTCCATAGTAAAGTGAAAGTCACTCAGTCGTGACCGACTCTTTGCAATCCCATGGACTATACAGTCCATGGAATTCTCCAGGCCAGAGTACTGGAGTGGTAGCCCTTCCCTTCTCCAGGGGATCTCCCCAATCCAGGGATCAAACCCAAGTCTCCTGCATTGCAGCTGGATTCCCTACCAGTTGAGCCACAAGGGAAGTCCAAGAACACTGGAGTGGGTAGCCTATCCCTTCTCCAGCGGGTCTTCCTGACCCAGGAATTGAACCAGGGTTTCCTGCATTGCAGGCAGATTCTTTACCAACTGAGCTACCAAGGAAGCCCCACTAAGTTCCATAGTTAGAAGCATAACCATTGCAGCTAATGCTAGCAAGTACAGTCATCCATGCTGGGGAACCATTTATTCAATTGCAATTTTTCTACGTAACATGTCCCTACACAATTTCAAATGTAAAAAAATACCACTACATAGAAAAATAATATTTTAAAGTTTTTTTTTTAATCTAGAAAGTACTAGATACTTTCTTCAACATAGAGCATAATTATATTCTACATTGCCACTCTTTGTTGGAATAGCTTCAAATAATAAAACTAGAGAAAAGGAAAAATCAGTGGAACTGTATTAGGTACAAGGTACCAGAAAGGGTAGTGGAAATCACTGAACTATAAATTGATAATTTCCCTAAGAAATTCTAGGAAACCTTTGAAGGAATTTTTTCGGTAGAAATTTCTTGGAATAGCTTTAGAAACTTTCAAATGTTTATTCTGTTCTTTCTTCTCCTTCTAGTTTTCCAAGTATATTTATGTTGCCCCTTTTAAATTCTCTGTAAGTGTTTGGATATTGTGTTCTTATTTGATTTTTTCTCTTGGCATGCAGTTTCAGAAGTTTCTATTTTCTTTTACCTAATTTCTTGATTCTTTCCTTGGCTGTGGCCCATCTACTAAAGAGCCGATCAAAGGAATTATTTCTATTATGTGTTTTTGATTTATAGCATTTTCTGATACTTCATTAGCGTTTCCATCACTCTGTCTACATCACTCATCTGTTGTTGAATTTGATCTACTTTTTCATTTGGAGTTTAAATACTTTATTCATGATTATCATAGATTTCCTCTTATAATTCCAATTTGTGAGTCAGTTTCTGATGATCTATTCAGATGGTGCTTTTCCTTGTCTTTAGCTTGCCTTATTTTTTGCCTGAAATCCAAGCATGCTATATATTAGTTAATTAGAACCTAGGTTAATAGAGCTTTTCACTTTAATAGAGCTTTAGGTTTTTGGATTTATGCTAATTCAGCTAGGAGATAGGCTATGTTTGAAGCCTGCTGTAGCTATAGGTGCCAGGGGCTTGAATTCTTTTTGTGTACTTATTTGTATTTCTTAACTTTGGGGTTCTTTATTCCTCCTCAAAAAAAGCCTGAGTCTTGTGGCTCTTTCAGCTGTAACCCACTGTTATTATACTGAAGGTCTATTGGCATGGTGTGGGGAAAAGGGGATGTTCTATCATTTTTAAAATCTCAGATCGCTTCAAACAATGGGCCTGTACCTTGAGGATCCCGTATTGAAATATATTTCTTCAGTGAAATGGCTGTTTTTCTCCCTGTCCCCTACTACCTTCCCTGTCTATAGTGTCTGAATCAATTTCCATGAAGCCCTGTCCCTGTCCCTAGATCCCTATATTTTTGTTTTTGGTTTAAGTTTTGTTGCTTTTTCCCGTGAGATGAGACAAGAAGGCTAGAAGGGGGGTTGAGCTGAAGGAATTCCATTCTCCCAGCTGGAATAGAGTTCCAACACAGGAGAATGGACCTTTGTTATGGAGAAGATTCAGTGTATTTCACAAGGATTACTTATCCTCTCCTCCTACCAGAGCTAGGAAGGTTTATTTCTTGAATTTTCACTGTGAGATCTTGGTGGGTTTCCTGGAGGTAAAACCCATGAATATGAGGAGGTCCCCTAAAACTGAGGAACACAGGAGTGGTTGATGAAAGCTAGTTCATATGTAGCCTCTATCAATTTATCAAAAATACTATTTAAATGTCCCTACCAGTTTATGGTTCCAGAGTCATCTGCTTTAGGTAGACAGGTCTCAGCTCTCTCTCTCTCTAGGTGGAGAGGGTGCTCTCTCTTCCAGGTTTGGGGGTGATAATTCTCCTGTGATCTCAGTTCTTTGAGGGGTCTGGAAAAAAGTCACTGATTTTTAGGTTTTCTAGCTTTTTTGGTTGTAAGAATGGAACCACTATTTCCCAAGATTTTTACATGTTAGTGCTAAAATCAAATCATCACATGGAGAAGTTTTAAACACCAAAGTTGAGGATAATGGGTTCAACAAAGACAAGATCTAAAAAGCAACTTGCTCGTTTTTTAATCCTAGAATATTTGTGTGTAAACTAGAGTCAGCTTTAGAGACTCTGACCAATAACCTTCTCCTCATATAAATGGTAGAATGTGTAGTTAAAGGTTTTCATTTTAAACACCAGATGTTTGTTTTAGATGTGATCAACACTGCCATTTTTTGAGGTGATTAAGTACCTTCTGTAAATGACCTTTAACATTTATGTGATATTACTGAAAATTTTATTTTACTTTATAATTTGTATTTCTCAAGTATTTTCATGAGGTCAGTGCTTCCTTTTACGTTGCCAATAGTGCTACATCCAGGGAACCATACATCCCCTCCAAATTCTAGACTACAAATTAATTGGAGACATAGGAATATATCTCATCAGTAAATAATATGAGGATAAAATAAATAAGCAAAATCTGAGACTCTTTCAGTTAGAGAACATGAATACTCATAATAATATGTAATACATATATCTATTGATCTAACTGGCCATAAAATACCTACCTGGCTTTTCTTGAAAGAATTGCATCTCTCTCTTACTTATCACTTGGGTGAATATAAAAACGCTAGGAGAAAGACCGAAAAATACCTGACTCACAGGCTGGACACCAGACCACATAGTTAACACAGGTCAGTCACATTCTCAATCTCTCAAAAAATCATGGAAAAAACCCAAAGATACAAGCAAATTCACACAAATATATCTGTATACAACTATAGGCTCATCAATATTATAGATATGAATATGCATTTGTATATATACAATACATAAACATATAAGATATTGAGTTTAAATGCATGTTGAATTTAATACTAAAAGATTTTAAAAATACAGTGTTCAGAGAACTGGTGTGATAATGGGTACAATATATTCTATGAATCTTTATCTAGATCCCCACCTTCCATTTCTGCAACCTCTACCACAACCCCATACTCATACACGCGTACACAGATACCATTTATTCCACGTGAGCATTTTGAATGCTGGTGATAATCCTGATATATCACATACACATTACTGCCTACCAAAGGTGCATACAACCCTCAGGGTAGCCACATATTCAAAAGTAAAATTAATGAAAGCCTCTTACATTTTATCCAGACAACAGCCCTATTTGGATTCACGGCAGAATTAAATGCTGGACCTGTCTGAACACAGCAAGATATTCTCCAGGCCACTGAATATTCTATTTCTTGTCCATTGTTTTAATAGACTTAACAATTTGATCATACAAAACAAAAATGTATTCCTTTGTCCAATTGTAAGAAAGTTATAGAGGAGAACACAATTCATCAAAACATCTGGGATGATACCTTACCTAGTAGAGACATGACAGAAGTTGAATCATTTGGGGAAAACAAATCACATGGTTCATCAAAGAGCTCTTTAAGTAAAGGTCAGAAAAATTTTTTGAAAGAATGAAAGAAACTGGTTAAATTTTCAGGATGATTATACACACCAACAAAATTGTTTACAACTTATTTCCAAAATAGAAAAATTGTTTTTTAATTTAGAACCAGATAAAACATACTGGGGAAAAACCATAGTGATCACCCCAGTAGTATGTTCTTACCCCTTTTCATGTGTATTAATATAATTTTCCATTTTTCTGGTTTAATCCAATGTAAAAAGCAATCCTGAATTAAAAACAAATTTATACTCCAAACCTGATTTTGTATGAATTTTTAAAATATTATGTTATCCACTAAAGACTCTGATGCTGAGAGGGATTGGGGGCAGGAGGAGAAGGGGACGATAGAGGATGAGATGGCTGAATGGCATCACCGACTCGATGGACGTGAGTTTGAGTGAACTCTGGGAGTTGGTGATGGACAGGGAGGCCTAGCGTGCTGTGGTTCATGGGGTCACAAAGAGTCGGACATGACTGAGCGACTGAACTGAACTGAGAATGTTCAATAGATTGTCTGTTGTTAGCATTCTGAGAAAAACATCATGTATTAAAATAAAAATTTCAAACTTACCTATATACTAGCTCACCCTTCACCCACTCCAGTGTTCTGGCCTGGAGAATCCCAGGGACGGGGGAGCCTGGTGGGCTGCCATCTATGGAGTCGCACAGAGTCGGACACAACTGAAGCAACTTAGCAGCAGCAGCAGCAGCCCATCTTTCAGTAAAGGGAGAAGGCAATGGCAACCCACCCCAGTGCTCTTGCCTGGAAAATCCCATGGATGGAGGAGCCTGGTGGGCTGCAGTCCATGGGGTCACTAAGAGTCGGACACGACTGAGTGACTTCACTTTCACTTTTCACTTTCATGCATTGGAGAAGGAAATGGCAACCCACTCAAGTGTTCTTGCCTGGAGAATTCCAGGGACAGGGGAGCCTGGTGGGCTGCCGTCTATGGGGTCACACAGAGTCAGACATGACTGAAGTGACTTAGCAGCAGCAGCAGCTTTCAGTAAAATTTAGCTATGATTTAATTGTATGTTAAATTCTTAGTGTTAAATACTTAAATGCATTTTCTAACTAATCCTAATAGTTTTGCACAAACATTCTATAATTATTCAGATTTCACAGATGAAGAAACTGAGACTTAGAAGGTTTAATAAATATTACAAAGTCACACAAGCAATGACAAAGATTTGAACTGAATCAAAGATCTCTAAAACTGAAATTTAGGAAATTCTATAATGCCACACAGCCTCTCCATCACTTATTGTTGATTCACCCTGAATCCCTCACATTGCCCATAAGGGTCTCTGCTTACATCATCAGCCTCAACTATCTCTTTCTACTCCAGATGTGGCCACAGTAATCATGTTTATTTGTTTGCTTTGTGACCAGTTCCACCTTTTTGCTGCTTTAGGCTCTTCGTATGTGTTTGCTCTTTCTGCTTGGAAATTTCTTATCCTGGGTAAATCCAATTGTTTAGGTACTGTCATAAATGCAGCTTTCTGAGAGAAGTCTTCCCTTTCCCATTCCTCTCAGACCACAGCAAGTATTGGTTTTACTATTTCCTGTTGTTTGCTAGATTCACGTTTGGTGTTTTCTCCATGGCACATGAGGTTTATTTGGATAAATCCCCGTGTAGCTGCTTAACATCTCCTGTCACTCTTAGTACAGGTGGCACAGTACTGTTCACTGCTGTATCCATAGTGCCTAAAGCAGTGTAAGCCTTCGTGTAAGCTAAGCACAGGATAAATATTTTTCAATAAATGAAAAAAATAATGAATTAATTAGCAACATATAAGATTCTCTTTGATATTTAGGTAGACTATATTAGAGATGTACAAAAATATTTTAGGGAAATAGAATATTTTTCAGGTCCATGAGGTGTGTCTAAGTGCAATAATACATCTGGAGACTATTTCATTCAATCATAAGATCTTTCAAAAGTAAAAGTAGAAAGGGCAATTGTCCAAATTTCTGTTAACTCCGTACTATAGCTGGAATTATCATGGAAATACAATTGCGATCACACCTCCCCTGGGCTTGACACACAGCAATAACTTCCAAACACACTTAGAATAAAAAACAACTTCTACATAGGAGCCCATCTGATCGTTATCTCAATGACAGCACCCCCTGCTGTGGAGCTGTGTATACCAAACTTAATTTGAAGTCATTAAAATTTGAAGTGTTTCCCTAATTTTCTTTATCCTAACTCCACACTCTCCAAGAAACTGAACCATAGCCAGATAATTTTTATCAAACTTACCTCGCCACACCTCCCATGGTTAAAACATTGCCAAGACTTCAAAAGCTTAGTTTTGTTAGTACACAAATCAAAATTCATAACATGCTGCCTTCTCTCAACCCATGCTTCTTTTTGCTCTCTGTACTTCAGCAACCATTGCTGTTTTCTGTTCCTCTAACTCTCTTCTGCCACAAGACCTGGGCACCTGTTATTTTCCTTCTCCCTAAATAATTCCACTCACTCCCTGAATCCCTAGCTAACTAGATTTTCTTAATGTCTGCTTCACTTCTTCCTGAATAATTTCTTTGGTTTCTCCAGCTTCTTAAATCTCTGATTTTAAACTTTTGTAATCTCCTACATTTATTACAGAGTTACAATTGTGTATGCATTTAAAATTAATATCTGTCTCCTTCACTTTAGATATTAATATTATGTGAACAGAGATTGTTCTCTGATTCTTGCCTCCTTTAACACCTAGCACGGTGCCTGGCATACAGCAATTTTAATATATACATTTGTCAGGGAAAAAAAAAGAAAATAATCAACACGCTGATATCTGGGATCCTAGGTAGTTTAATCACAGGGAGCGAAAAGTGCTTTCAATTTCTGAAAGTGTATGGTTCACTTAAGAATTGTTTTGGAAATATTAACTATACTTCCTATCAAAAAATTAAACTTCCTCTCCAATTGTGAATCTCCTATATGCAGCCACCTGTCAGTGAAGCATAAACCTGTTTCAGTTTGCAGAAGAGTTAGAGCAGCTATCCACCAGCAGGACGGTTAGTATTCCAGAAGTGACCAATTCCAGAGACTGTGTGTACTAGGAATGCTGGAGATGATGCTCTTCCAGTAAGAGAGTCAGGTTTTCAACCTCCCATATTGAAAATGGAAAAGGCAGAAAGGCCGAAATTCTATGCTTAAAATTAATGGATTAGACATTCTAGGGAAAAAGAGGCTCAGTGGAAATGACATTATATATAATCAAGGCATATGACTACAAATGTATGTGTGTATGTGCGCGCGCTCAAGCTCAGTCACATCCAACTCTTTGTAACCTCGTGGATCATAACCTGCCAAGCTTCTCTATCCATGGAATTTTCCAGGCAAGATTAAGGAAACAGATTGCCATTTCCTATTCCAGGGGATCTTCCTGACCCAGGGATCGAACCTGTATTTCAGGCATGTTCTTTACCACTGCGCCACCTCAGGAGCCCCGTAACTACCAATAATAATAAAAATAACCACTAAAGGTGTTGAGCATTCCCAAAATGCCAACTTGAAAGTCGTTCAGTTGTGTCTGACTCTTTGCGAGGCCATGAGTACCAGAATTCTCCAGGCCAGAGTACTGGAGTGGGTAGCCTTTCCCTTCTCCAGGGATCTTCCCAACCCAGGGATCGAATCCAGGTCTCCCACACGGCAGTCAAATTCTTTACCAGTTGAGCCACAAGGGAAGTGCTATGCACTTTGCAAAAGAGAATAGCTAATTCCCAGGTGAGAATGGAATCCTAGCCGACTTCCAGCTCTAGTTTCAGTTCTCTTAGTCTGTTTAAGCCACTAGTTTAGAAACCAAGCATGCACATTTACAATGAGAATGAAAAGTGAAGAAACAAACGAATTCTTTTTTCTTCTAAAGAAAGAAGACTCATTTAGCATATTTAACAATAAACTTATACATACACACACACACACACACACACACGGGACCTGAATGACTCTATTTCTCTGGAAATAAAGAGTATTATTCTCATATAAATTTAAAAAATGAGCCCTCTGTGTGAGGTTCTATACTATCTTTTTAAGAGAGATGTCAGCATTTAAAATCTCTGGTAGCCAATAGTTTACCTTCGCTAATTCAACCAATGTTTATTGAGTAGCTCTTTACTTTGTGTGTCAACTCCAGTTAAATGTTAAAGTGCTTACAATAAATATTCATGAATTTCATATTTTATACATTAGAAACCTTAGTTATCAAAATATTTCATTGTAGTTTTCATATTAATTTTTTGAAGAATATAATTTTTGAAAGTAAGAATATCTCTGTAATATCACTGCACATGTAATGGAACGCTGTTGGCACCGAAACATTAAAAAAGAGAGAGAGAGAGAGAGAAAAGCCCTTGTCACATCCTTCACTAACACTATATACTTTCTTATTTCCAGATTAGTCACCATCCTGACCCGAAATTTCATCATCATAGCAGGGTTTGGCCTATTTTTTAAATATGATTTAATGGATCATAAGGTATACAGTGTTTTGTTTGTTTTCTTTTAGTGTTAAACTTTAGTGACACCACCCATGTGGTTGTATATAATCTTATTACCACATAATACTCTATAGAAAGCATATTATATAACTTATGTATGTATTTTATCATTAATAGATATTTGGCAAGTTTCCAAGTATTTGAATATTAAAAATTCTTGACTATCATGTTTCTAGAATGTAGTTTCTAGTTCTGTGCCAAAATTCTCAATATTATTTAAGTACATGGCAGACAATACCATTATCTATCACATCTATTTCTATTGTGTTTTTTGCCATTTGGTTTTACTAATGTTTTCTGATCTACTCATATTTAGCTATTTTTATTGAGTGCCAGAAAGGATTTATTTTTACTCACGTCAGGGACTTAGGTTATAGGTAAATGCAGTAAAACAGAAAGTTGATCCTGCAGAAGTAATCACTTATGTGATGATGGCATATTTTATAAATTCTGGTAAATATTACCTTTAAATTGTTATATTTATCATGCTGCTGCTGCTGCTAAGTCGCTTCAGTCGTGTCCGACTCTGTGCAACCCCATAGACGGCAGCCCACCAGGCTCATATAGCTAAATTTGACTTACGTCTATCATTTTATTGTCAACAATGCATCCATTCTTTTATGTTGATTTTTTTCCATTTTCCTTATTTTTAACAGAGTACTTTCTATTATTTTTTCTCCTTTAGTAATTTACTGATTACACACATAATTTTAGTGATTGTACCAGAAATTATGTCTTTTACTTCTGATAACACTAAGTTAATGAGTTTCCAAAATAATACAAGGACTTTAGAAAGTCCTTAATTTCGTTTATTCCCCTCTGCTTTTCAAGTTATTATTTGGGGATGCTAGTTCTTCATTTTCAACTTAAGCCTTGAAACATCACACATCCACTTACTCTTCTGGGAATTTCTGAATTCCATTATGGAATGAGCAAACTCTTATTCTAAAAAATGAAGGGCACACGAAGGTGACATAGAGCCAATCCCTAGTTTAAAATCAATCAGAGCCCACTCTAGGCAGGATCGTTTGAATCAGAGTTGATGAACATGTTAATGAGGGAAATAACTGTTGTTTTAAGCCACTGAAATCTTAAGGTTGCTAGTTAAGCAGTATTATTATTATAGCAATATTGGACTGAGATAGAAATTAATACCAAGGAATAGGTATAGTTGAAAGAAAAAAAATGAAACTAAAATAAGTGGCTATGACTGTAGGGCAAGAGGCAACAGTAAAGAAACTATTTTTACAATTTGTAAAACTGTATGCTATAAGGAAGCTGCTATAGATGGTTGGTATATATAATGATCTCTATTAGGTACTGTCAAATATTTGGCATAACTGTCACCCGTGATAACTTGAAGGCAGAAAAGATACCTAATTAACTTGTTACATGGGGTAAAAGATTTTGAGGCAGAGTGTTGAATATATAAGTTGGCTGTTGCTATCTTCATTTCATAAAGAACTATAAGAAACTGAGGTGAGAAAAAAATACACCATCCAGTTTGCAAATGAAATTTAGAAGGAATAGTGCCCAGAGGAAATATACATTGTTTCTCACTAGATCAATGCAATGACAGTTTCAGCTGAGAGAGGAGGGACCTAGGGCTCCATCATGAAAGATGTTTCAGGGTAAACAGGTAAGTGCTAAATTAAGTATGTGGCTATAGACCTCTGTATTAGTACTGTTAAGAAAATGCAAATGTCGCTTATACTATTTTAGCTAAATAAACAGTTTCTACAATGATAAAGACAGGGACACAATAACAACATACCCCAAATACCCACAAATAAATCTAGAGTGAAAGGCAGCTTGCCAAGAACTGAATATGTGGTTTTGACACATGCAGTTAACTTGAATCTCAAGTTTTGTGTTTTTTTTTTTTTTTTTTTTTATGGTACTATCTAAAAAAAAATAGGACTTCCCAAGTGGCACTAGAGTGGTAAAGAACCCACCTACCAATTCAGGTTAGACATAAGAGACGTGGCTTCAATCCCTGCATCAGAAAGATCCCCTGGAGGAGGGCAGTCAATCCACTCCAGGATTCTTGCCTGGAGAATCCCATGGACAGAGGAGACTGGTGGGCTACAGTCCATGGGGTCACAAAGAGTTGGACACAACTGAAGCTATTTAGCATCTAAAAAAAGTATATGACACATAAAAAGAGACCTTTGAGACCCCACTTCTTTATAGACAAAGAATATACTGACTTACTGAATGGATGGTTTGGAACTACAGTGTTGGAGAAACTTTAGAGTCCTTTGGACAGCAAGGAGATCAAAACAATCAATCTTAAGGGAGATCAACCTTGAATACACGTTGGAAGGACTGATGCTGAAGCTCCAGTATTTTGGTCATCAGATGCAAACAGCCAACTCATTGGAAAAATCCCTGATGCTGGGAAAGATTGAGGGTAGAAGAGAAGAGGGCGTCAGAGGATGAGATGGCTGGATGGCATCACTGATGCAATAGACATGAACTTAGGTGAACTCCAAGAGATGGTGAGGGACACGGAGGTCTGATGTACTACAATCGGTCAGACACAACTGAACAACTGAACAACAACATACTGACTTTCAGCAAGCTCCAAGACATTTTTCACCATAATATCTTCAGAAGTATACTAGAATGGTGGAAAAGAAAGAATGGATGGAGACAAAAGCTCTGGAAAATCAGTAAACTTCAAAACAACTCAAAGGGAGCATAATAAGTCTATTCTTTAACTCCAGGTTACGGGACCAGGAAATATTTTCCCAGCAAGATTTAAGAATAGTCAGGGTTCAATGACTACTACATGCTTCTCTTTCTTCTCTTTCTTCAACTAAGAGTTAAGTGTGGTCTGTAATCTAAATTGTGAGTGTTTTTTAATTGAATACTCTGAATTATGTATAAGTAATTGTAAGGCCTATGAATATAATTACCTTGTTGCAGAGTAGGTTCATCAGTCCTTCAGTTCAGTTCAGTTGCTCAGTCATGTCCGAATCTTTGCGACCCCATGAATCGCAGCACGCCAGGCCTTCCTGTCCATCACCAACTCCCAGAGTTCATTAAAACTCACGTCCATCATGTTGGTGATGCATTCCAGCCATCTCATCCTCTGTCGTCCCCTTTTCCTCCACCCCCAATCCCTACCAGCATCAG
This sequence comes from Bos indicus, assembly GCF_029378745.1. NCBI lineage: Eukaryota > Metazoa > Chordata > Mammalia > Artiodactyla > Bovidae > Bos > Bos indicus. Next base: position 52,082,706 of record NC_091780.1, on the reverse strand, counting down.
AGTCTTTTCCAAGGAGTCAACTCTTCGCATGAGGTTGCCTAAGTACTGGAGTTTCAGCTTTAGTATTAGTCCTTCCAATGAACACCCAGGACTGATCTCCTTTAGGATGGACTGGTTGGATCTCCTTGCAGTCCAAGGGACTCTCAAGAGTCTTCTCCAACACCACAGTTCAAAAGCATCAATTCTTTGGCACTCAGCTTTCTTCACAGTCCTACATCCATACATCCTTCACAGTCCTACATCCTTCAACTCCTACATCCATACACGACCACTGGAAAAACCAAAGCCTTAACCAGACGGACTTTTGTTGGCAAAGTAATGTCTCTACTTTTCAATATGCTGTCTAGGTTGGTCATAACTTTCCTTCCAAGGAGTAAGCGCCTTTTAATTTCATGGCTGCAGTCACCATCTGCAGTGATTTTGGAGCCCAAAAAAATAAAGTCTGACACTGTTTCCACTGTTTCCCCATCTATTTCCCATGAAGTGATTGGGACCAGATGCCATGATCTTAGTTTTCTGAATGTTGAGCTTTAAACCAATTCACTCTCCTCTTTCACTTTCATCAAGAGGCTTTTTAGTTCCTCTTCACTTTCTGCCATAAGGGTGGTGTCATCTGTATATAAGAAGTTATTGATATTTCTCCCGGCAATCTTGATTCCAGCTTGTGCTTCATCCAGTCCAGCGTTTCTCATATAAGTTAAATAAGCAGGGTGACAATATACAGACTTGATGTACTCCTTTTTCCTATTAGGTAGGCTTTAAAAATAGGAGCAGACCACCTCAATCTAATCAATAATGAGCTATCTGATAGTTTTTTCAGTCTTAAGTCTCTATCTTTCTTTGGTTTGCTCCCATCCCTCCAGGGAAACAAACCTAAAGCCTGGAGTGTATCATAGGGCCTCTCAAATTTTGATTCCCTACCCTCAAGTTTTTGTCTCCACAGTAATGAACACTGTATACAATTCTACTCTCCTCTTCAGCCCCTCTTTACTTGGCTTCTTACACTGATATCCTATGCTGCTTATGGATTCAGCAAATGCTTTGAAGGAAACTGGGTTTCATGATCATTTCTCAACACCTCCTTTCTCTCTGGGATCATGGATTCTCAAGATCCTGGCAGCACTGCCAGTCACCAACTTCAATTTTTGTTTCTCTAGCCTCAGGAGATTGTTAAAAGTGCTGTTCCTTTCTGTCTTCCATAAGTCATCCTCCAGCCCACTTCCAATGATCTGCAGGTACTTGCCCCATGAAACGTCACAGACAGGAAAGTGACAATTCAAAATATCAGCTCAGTTTTCATAAGTTCCCTTCTCTCCATGAGGTCTGTCCATGAAGCTCAGCCCAACTTGGCAGATCTTCGGTGCCCTGAAGCATAACTTTTTTGTATTTTATCAAGCTTTTCTAATTGTTCTCAGTAAGAGCACTGGTCTAATGCAAGTGACTCTATGAAAAGCAGAGACGATAAAAGTAATACCTTTTGTTTTTATATGTTTACTATTTATAACTTGCTCAATCTCTTCACAGGGAAATTGAACCCTTTAACTAAAACATATGAAGTAACCATTTATTCTGATATCTAATTAAATGATTTCAGGGAAATACTGCTTTTATTAAAATCAGTGATTTAACAAATCTGGTTAAATCATATTTGAATATTCAAGACTAGTTACCAGATTTCTTTAGCTTTCTTTGGACCCTATTTCTAAGGACGGGCTTTTTATTTACACACAACCAAAGTATGCAATAAAAACTGAATTTTAATTTTACCAGATGGTAAATGTTCCCACTCATTTTAAAACATAACTGTGCACACATTTTATTTTCAGCTTAGATATGTGATCAAAAAGCCACTTTAATTGACTCCATTAATATACCAACCTAGATAGCATATTGAAAAACAGAGACTTTACTTTGCCAACAAAGGTCCGTCTAGTCAAGGCTATGGTTTTTCCAGTGGTCATGTATGGATGTGAAAGTTAGACTGTGAAGAAAGCTGAGTGCCGAAGAATTGATGCTTTTGAACTATGGTGTTGGAGAAGACTCTTGAGAGTCCCTTGGACTGCAAGGAGATCCAACCAGTCCATTCTGAAGGAGATCAGCCCTGGGATTTCTTGGGAGGGAATGATGCTGAAGTTGAAACTCTGGTACTTTGGCCACCTCATGCAAAGAGTTGACTCACTAGAAAAGACTCTGATGCTGGGAGGGATTGGGGATGGAGGAAAAGGGGACGACAGAGGATGAGATGGCTGCATGGCATCACTGACTCGATGGACGTGGGTCTGAGTGAACTCCAGGAGTTGGTGATGGACAGGGAGGCCTGGCATGCTGCAATTCATGGGGTGGCAAAGAGTTGTACATGACTGAGCGACTGAACTGGATATACTAAAACTTATACTCTGTGTTCTTGCATGATGTTAAAAGTTTAGACATATTTTCATATTTTTACCTTAATATTTAAAGAAAGTGGAAATATGTCAAGAGAATATTATATAGCAGTAGATGTCTTTTGTGTTATTTTTTCTCCTGTGGCAAGGAAAATGGTACAAAAGACAGTAATTTCTATTTTTTTCTCAGGAAAATAAGGACTTCCTATCCTATAAAGAACACTGATGGGTAGATTTATTGCATGCGATTCTACATGGTGCTTTTTTGCAGGCAGGGGTTTTTCAGTATTTTGTTTCTTCAGAATTATGTGCATAATAGGATTTCATTACAGACATTTCCATGCCCATGTTACAAAATACTGTATTATTATGTTAAATTTAAATTTAACTTAATGAGAAACTGCTTTTCTCATTTAACTTCATTTTCAAATCTAATTTATTTTTTTCCTGAATAGGATAAATACAGACTGTTTTTATTAAAAATGGTGAAGTGATTTTTTGTTATTCATCATATCCGGTTTCTGTTTCAATTTTTGTTCAAAAGACCTTAGAATAAAAATTTTATAAGCTCAACTTCAGATATCACTTGATTATCTAATTTTGTATTTTATTCACAAGCTATTGTCAAATGTTTTGAAGCTAACATATCTTTGGTTAAAATCAAAAGTGTAAGTAGAGTGCTCATGTAATGACTGAAATGACACAATAGTTATTTCTTTGTTACTGAAATTATAGACAGGACATTGACAGTTGATTTTATTTGCACCTTTGACCATTCATACAATGAATGAATAAATCAACCACTGACTACCCACAAGTTGTAAGGGTTTTCTAGATCTGAGAATAATGGATATAAAGAAAAATCATATCTTTATAGTGCTCATAATTTCTTACTGAGGAATAGGATTTGAAAAAATTTAACCAGTACTAAACTTATTAATAATTATTTATTGATGCTTACCATTCACATTATTTTATTTAGCTGATCCTTACTTCTAATGTAAGTCTGGAGAAAATACAGCAATATTTCTGAACTTCCAAAAGAAGTTAGTCTAAAATTCATGCATTTTACTCTCCTACTCCTCAGTCGCTTCAGTCGTATCCGACTCTTTGCAACCCTATGGACCACAGCCCGCCAGGTATCTCAGTCCATGGGGTTCTCCAGGCAAGAATACTGGAGTGGATTGCCATGCCCTCCTCCAGGGGATCTTCCCGACCCAGGGATTGAAACTGCACTCTTAACTTCTCTCACATTGTCAGGCAGGTTCTTTACCACTGGTGCCACCTGGAAAACCCTATCTGTATGCATTATTCACATTGCAGTTTTATTACTACAGTGTGTATTATCGCACTGCAATGTGTATTATCACATAGTGTGTAAAACAGTGTATATTACACACTATATTAATACATATTATGTATTAATACAGTGTGTATTACACATTGCAATGTGTATCATCACACAGCAGTTTTATTCACACTGCAGTTTTATTACCACCTTTTTTTGCTCATATGTAAGCAAAGAGATGAGTGTGATTATGTTCCATTACAGTCTTATTTGCGGGAGATTATGCAAATATAGGAACTGACCCCTAATCTGCACAATTTACTATTACTTTTAATAGTTGAGCATATCTGCTCAAAGGTTGCAGTTTGGCCATATTGTTGAGGTCAATTTTTCCAAATAATAATCCCTGGACCCTCTTTCTCTCCACAGACACACCAATTTAACAGTACATGGACAAGTTTCCTTTGTGAGAAATTTAGAAACTAGTTGCGAGATTTCTATATCCTAGACAAAACGAAGCCAGTCAAGTCAGAGTTAGTAGGAAAATTCAAAACACCCTTTCTTCATCATCCCTGCCACCAGAGCACAATGTCATACAATGGGAGGAAATATCTGTCTTCCAGCTTCTCCCTGGAGATGGAAAGATTTGAGCTACAGGCCCAAAATTCCAACTTTCTAGGCTGTACAGGGGAGTTGCTTCTGTATTTCCTCTTTTATTGTGCTAATGGGCCCTAATATAGTCTAGATGCCCGGGGATGACAGAGAACAAAGATGGTAATTTGATCTAGCTTGCAAGCTGTCACCATAGCCCCTTCCCCTATTCATTGCAGAGTCAGTGAATGAAAAATGTCAGATCACCTCTTCCTTATTTCAGGGGAAGAATTGGACTATAAACCTAATATTCCTGCATCTCTAGGGGCTGCCCAAGGAACTGACTTCTATCTTGCCTGACTCTAAGTGCTGGAACTTGGTGTAATCTAGACACCTGGTGGTTGCTAAGAATAAATGCAGTTGTTTGGACTGGCACAAAGTTTGAAGAAGCCCCTGCTGCTGCTAAGTTGCTTCAGTCGTGTCCGACTCTGTGCTACCCCATAGATGGCAGCCCACCAGGCTCCACCGTCCCTGGGATTTTCCAGGTAAGAACACTGGAGTGGGTTGCCATTTCCTTCTCCAATGCATGAAAGTGAAAAGTGAAAGTGAAGTCACTCAGTCGTGTCCGACTCTTAGTGACCCCATGGACTGCAGCCCACCAGGGTCCTCCGTCCATGGGATTTTCCAGGCAAGAGTACTGGAGTGGGATGCCATTGCCTTCTCCGGAAGAAGCCCCAGAAGCTCTAAATAGGCCGATTGAGGGAGGGTCTTCTGTACAAGGCCCATTTGTGAAGACTGGGAGAAAAGCCACAGAGTCAATAAAAAGGAAGACACAGGAAAATATGCACCAAGCAGAGAAATAAGATATTTTTCTGGAAACAAACACTAATAAAACATAAATAAATGATTTACCTGACAAAGAAAAATAACTGACAAAATGCTCAATGAATTCAGGAGAACAATGCACGAACAAAGTAAGAATTTCAACAAAAATAAAATATTTAAAAGTACCAAACAGAAATCCTAAAACTAAGTAATACAACAATGAAATAAAAAATTCATTATAGAGGTTAAACAACGGACTAGATCAAGCAAAAACAAGGATCAGTGAACTTGAATACCAATTAATGGAAATTAGTCAGTCAGAGGAACAAAAAGATAAGACAATTAAAGAGTGAATAAAGCTTAAGGGACTTATGAGATACCAGTAAGTAAACAAAGTGTGCATAATTAATCCCAAAAGGAGAGGAAGAGGCAGAAATACTATTTAAAATAATAATGTCTCAAATTTCCTAAATATGAAGAGGAAAATGAACATTTTACATCCAGAAAGCCAAACAGATTTCAAACAAAATGAATCCAAAGAAATCCATATCAAGGTATGTTATCATTAAATTGTCAAAAGACAAAGGCAAAAGTAGTTCTATAAGCAACAAGAGAAAAGTGAATTGTTATGTACGAGGGAACTCCCAGTAAGACTATCAGCAATTTTCAGCAGAAACCTTGCAGGCTGATGTATTCAAAGTACCAAAAGGAAAAATAAAACCTACCAACCAAGAATACCGGACAAACCTGTTATTAAAAAAAAAAAAAAAGAAGGAGAGATAAAGACTGTTGGGTTTCCCTGGTGGCTCCCTGCTAAAGCTATGGGTTTGATCCCTGGAGAAGGAACTGGCAACCCAATCCAGTATTATTGCCTGAGAAATCCCAAGGATAAGGAGCCTGCAGGGCTCACAGTCCATGGGGTCACAAAGAGTTGGGTGTGACTACGTGACTAAAACAATAACAACAAAATATTTCCTTAGATGAACAAAAGCTGAGGGAGTATGCTGATGCTAGACTGGATTTATAAGAAGCAAAATCACTCAATTCTAGTATAAAAGTTAAAAGACAAAAAATTAAAATTATAGAAGTATGGTAATAATACATGTTAAATATATATATATATATAAAAATTATAATATCAAAGACATGAAGGGGGATAAGTAACAGTATGGACTTCTTATATGCTACTGATATAAGTTGTTACAGTTTAAAACACACTATGATAACTACATTCTGCTGCTGCTGCTAAGTCTCTTCAGTCGTGTCAGACTCTGTGTGACCCCATAAACGGCAGCCCACCAGGCTCCCTGATCCCTGGGATTCTCCAGGCAAGAACACTGGAGTGGGTTGCCTTTTTCTTCTCCAATGCATGAAAGTGATTCTAGCAAGCCCTATAATAACTTAAGAGAAATTACATGTAAAAATATACAAAAGAATAATAGGAAAGAATAAAAGCATATATATATATATATATATATATATATATATATATATATATATATATAAGCAATGAAATACAAAGGAGAATATAAAGAGAAAAGAACTACAAGATAGAAGAGAATTAACAATCTGGCAATAGTAAAATCTTCTCTATCAATAATTCCTTTATATAAAAGTGGATCAACTTCCTCAAAAGACAAAGATATTACCAATAAAAAACTATAGGCCAATATCCCTGATAAACATAGCTGCAAAAATCCTCAACCAAAGTATATTAAATAGCACACAAAAAGGATAGCACACACAAAGGATCACACACCATGACCAAGTGGGGATTTACCTCTGGGATTCATGTATAGTATGGTATATGAAAATTCAATTACTTTGTTATATCACATTTACAAAACAGAGGATAAAAATCACATGATCATCTCAACAGTTACAGAAAAAACATTTGATACAACTCAGGCTTTTGTGACAGAACTCAAACACACTAGGAATATAAAGCCATATATAACTAGCCCACAGCTAATATCATCTTCAATGATTAAAAACTAAAAGATCAGAAACTAGGCAAGGATACCCATTCTTGACACTTTCATTCAATATCATGCTGGAAATTCTAGTCAGAGAAATTAGGCAAGACGATATACTGAATGGCATTCAAATCAGAAAGAGAGAAGTAAAATTATCACTATTTGAAGATGACATGAACTAATACGTAAAAAATCCTAAACATTTTGCAAGAAAAATTTAGAACTAATAAGCTCATTAAAGTTGTAGGATTCAAAATCAATTTACAAAAATCATCTTTCTATATAGTAACAGTTGACCATCTGGAAAGGAAGCTAAGAAAATAATCCCAATTTCAATATCATCAGTAACTATACAATGCTTGGAAACAAACTTAACTGAGAAGGTGAACTTGTACTCTGGAAAAACACACACACACACACACACTGACAAAAGAAATTACAGACTCAAAGAAATGAAGACATTCTACATTCATAGATTGGAAAACTTAATAGTGTTAAAATGTCCATACCAACCAAGTCAATCTACAAATTCAATACAATCCTGCTCTATAACTTAATGGTATTTTTTCTGAAATAGAAAAAAAAAAAGTATATATAAATCACAAAAGCCCACATTAGACAAAACAATTTTGGAAAAGAAAAACAAAGCTGAAGGTCTAACACTTTCTGACATCAAAATATGTTACAAAGTTAGAGTAATTAAAACAGTATGGTAATGGTATAAAGATAGACAGAGACAAATGGAACACAATAGGGAACACAGAAATAAACCCACGGGATCTTCCACAAGGATTCCAAGAGTAAAAATGATAGCTACAGAGGCTGTTTAACAAATGTTGTTGAGAAAACTGGATATCTATGTGCAAAAAAAAGATTCATCACTTAGGCTATACAAAAAAATAAACTCAAAATGGATTGAAGAATTAAATATAATACCTCAAACTGCAAAACACTAGAAGAAATCATAGAAGAAAATCTTCATGCCATTTGTCTTGGCTACGATTTCTTGGAAATGAAACCAAAATCATGGGCAACAGCTGCAAAACTGGACAAGTGGGGCTACATCAAACTAAAAATCTCCTGCACAAAACAGAAACAATTGAATACAAAAGCAATCTATGGAGTATGAGAAAATACCTACCAACCATATTTCTGATAGTTAATGTCTAAAATAAGCAAGTGACCTCTACAAGTCAATACATAAAAAGAAATATTCCAATTAAAATGGGGCATAGGACTTTAATAGACACTTTTCCAAAGAATAGAGGCAAATAGCCAAAATACATAGGAACATATGTTCAACATCACTAATTATCAGGGAACTGCAAATCAAAACCAACCACAATGAGATATCATCTTATACTGGTTAGGATGACTACTGTTTTTAAAAACATAACCACACAAAAGGTAACAAGTGTTGTCAAGCTTGTGGGAATTTTGGAATTATATATATGGTTGGTGGGAATGCAAAATGGGGTAGCTGCCAAAAAAAACACTATAAAGATTTCCCTCAAAATAATCATAATCTATGTAACTCAGCAATTCCACTTCTGAGTATTTATCCAAAAGAACTGAAATCCAGATCTTGAAAAAATTATTTTTATTCCCATGTTCATGCAGCGTTTTTCAATATAGTAAAAATGTAGAATGGATGTCAATGGATATGTGAATGAATAAAGAAAATATGGTATATGTATACAAGAGCAACCAAAGTCACTCACTGCAGATGGCAACTACAGCCATGAAATTAAAAGATACTTGCTCCTTAGAAGAAAAGTTAAGACCAACCTAGACAGCTTATTAAAAAGCAGAGACATTGCTGAAAATGGTCCATCTAGTCAAAGCTATGTTTTTTTCCCATAGTCATGTATGGATATAAGAGTTGGACTATAAAGAAAGCTGAGCACTGAACAATTGATGCTTTTGAACTGTGGTGTTGGACAAGATTATTGAGAGTCCCTTGGACAGCAGGGAGATCCAACCACTCCATCCTAAAGGAAATCAGTCCTGAATGTTCATTGGAAAGACTGATTCTGAAGCTGAAATTTCAACACTTTGGCCACCTGATGTGAAGAACTGATTCATTTGAAAAGACCCTGATGCTAGGAAAGATTGAAGGGACAGGAGAAGGGGATGACAGAGGATTACATGGTTGGATGGCATCACCAACTCAAAGGACATGAGTTTGAGTAAACTCTGGGAGTTAATAATGGACAGGGAGGTCTGGTGTGCTGCTGTCCATGGGGTCGCAGAGTCAGACACGACTGAGTGAACTGAATACCAGAGCATATTATTCAGCTTAAATAAAGGATATCATGATGCATCTGATATCATAATGTTCTGGAAGTTTATCCATCTTAACTAGAATAAGACAGAGACAAGAATAAATACTGCATGATTCAACTTACATGAAGTATCTAAAAGAGTCGAACTCAAAGCTAATGAATTCCATATGATAATATATTTTAAGACTATTGAGGAGGTCAAATTGCAGGCTTAAAAAATTTCTGTCAGAAAAGAAGTTGTTTTCATCCCCAATATCTACTAATTTCAAAAGTTCTTCTTTATTGTCAATAGTGGTTTGAGACACATGCCTTAATTTGGAGTGTATAAAATATGATTAAAGTTAGTTACATAGAACTCTTGAACCCTTAGTTCAGAAATATCAAACAAGTAAGAAATTAGGAGGATTTTTATGGAGAAAGGAAAACATGGACCTTTTTATTTCTATATTTCCCATCTGGATTTTTTTTTTGTATATTGAAATTATGACTATTTTCTTTCCTAGAAAATAATCCTCTATAAAAATTCTAAGACAAGATTACAAGAAAATCCAAACGAATCTTTCAGATTATAATATTACCAGAGACAAGTACCTATAAATAATTCATATTAAACTACATATAATAAACAAGAAATATTTGGTTTCTCTTTTTACCAGTAAAACTTATGCTGTATCTTAAATTGTCTTCTTCGAAAAGATTACTTTTCAAAACCTCAAAACTCTAGTATCTTGTTATTTAAAAAGTTGAGCTATAACTAATATTTGTACCAGACAAATATACAAAAAAATTGATATTTGTAGAGGACTGAGTTGGAGGAAAATTTACATTAAATTTTATATGAGTGGTTTTCTGCTGTGAAATGATGAGGTATTTTTTATAAAATAGCAGTTCATCTCTAGGACTTGCCTTTTATAAAATATAAAGACATAGCACATGAAAATTTAAAATAGTAATCATAATTTAAATATAACCATAAAAATCCGCAATCTATGTATTTTATGGTTCAGACTTTGTAACAGCATTGAGTACATTCACATAGTTGAAATACATTGATCTGAAATTAATCACTACCCTTTTCAGAACATAGAACTGTATTCCATGGAGACAGAGCAGTTAGAAATACTTCCTCCATCATTACTTGTATGAAATCGAACTGCCATGGAGGGAGTGATTGTTCAATACATACATTTGTTGGGGAAGTGGTTTTAAAAGAAATGATCCCAGGACCAATGTACAGAGAATTTGACTGAATGCCTAGCTGTACTTTAGGGTTATTTTTTAATTTGTCTGAATATATATAGTTCCATTTGAGTACAATTCCTGATTTTGATAAATAGTACTATCACACATTTTAATATACAAGCCATACATCTAAATCTCAACTCTAATTTTCCATATTCTGTACAACCGCTCACTCATCAAATCTACTATGGCCATTGACTTAGTGCAAGTACCTGTTCTGGTGCATTTTTTATTGCATGCATTTTGATGTGTATGCATGCACGTGTGTGTATGTACGCACATTTGTTTGTGCACATGTGAAGAATTTTATGAAGGGATGTGAAGGGATATGTGAAGAGTGCTCCTTATAATTGAACATAAGCTCTGGGGTAGGCTGAACAATGGCCCCCAAAGATATCTAGATCCTAGTCCCTGAAACCTGTGTTACCTTACATGGTAAAATGGATTTTGCAAACATGATTAGTTTAAGAATTTTGAGATGGGAAAATGCTTAGAATATCTGGGAATACCCTAAATGTAAAGTGTCCCTATAAGAAAATGGCAGTGGAGGATTTAACATAGAGCTGGAGAATGTGATATGAGCAGATTAGAGTGATGCACTTTGAAGACAGAGGAAGAGAACACAAACCAAGCAATACAGGCAGCCACTAAAATCTTTAAAATGCAAGGAAATGAAGCATCCTTACAAACACCCCAGAAGGTGTCAACACCTTGATTTTGGCCCAGTGAAACTGGTATTGGACTTCTGACACCCAGAACTGTAGTATAAAACATTTATGTTGTTTTAACACTAAATAGGAGGGCCTCCCTGGTAGCTCAGTGAGAAAGACTCTGCCTACCCATGCAGGAGACACAGGTTTAATCTCTGGTCTAGGAAAAACCCACAGGCCCAGGAAAAACTAAGCCTACGTGCAACCCCTACTGAGCCTGTGCTCTGCAGTCCAGGAACATCAACTACTGAGACCATGTGCCACAGCTATTGAGCATGTGCCATGGAACCCATGCTCTGCAAAAAAAAAAAAAAAGGGAGAGAAAAGCCACTGCAATGAGAAGCATCGCAACTAGAGAGTAGCCCCTGCTCTCTGCAAATAGAGAAAAGCAGGAGCAGCAGCAAAGACCCAGCTCAGCCAAAAATAAATAAATAAAAGTAAAAAAAAAAAAAGACTAAATTTGATACTTTATTACAGTATATGTGTTACTAGTAATATATTACAGCAGCAATACCAAAACAATACAGATTTCTTCTCTTAACTCTTAATTTAGGATCACTCTAAAAATGCAAATCTACCATTTCATGGCTCCCAATTACCAAACAGGGAAAACATACAAGGTTCATCAAGATGTAATTTCATTTTGTGTCTTTAATCTCATCCCTGTGGTTTCTTACCACCTAAAAACACCAAATTTTGCAGGAGTCGAAGTTTTTGCATACATTCTGAAGTCTCTTGACAAACTTTTTTCTCTCCCATAACACTGATTACATATATTTAATATAGTAATAATCATATGGCCTTATCATTATTTGCTTTCAACTGGCATAAAACTATAAACTAACTGAAGGTTCCTACAAACTTATATCAATATCTAAATAAGGTTACATAAGTGTTTTCAAAGTAAATACTAAATTTGTAGTTCTGTCTGTTAACTATATTATAGGTTTTATTTGGTCATTTCTTTTATTATGTCAATTATGGACTGAGGTTACTTATATGAATGGTAGAACTCTCCCCCTCAATATTACAACAATCTTCCACTAATAATTCTATAGTTTAAAATAAACCGTAAACATCCCAGAAATTCATCAGCAGATATTTGCAAATTAAAGGCCAAAATTAAAATACATTTTAGGTCTTTGAACTTTCAGGACCTCAACTCTTTCTGCAGGGCATCTTCACCTCAAATGTTGCAGATTCTGCAATCACTGCTGAGGTTTGACTGCCTTCTTAGAGACCTTAGTGAACGGTGTCTCTGTTAAGCTATAGTTTCTCAGTATTTGTATTGTAATGAATGGTTGGCAATCCTCTTTGTAGTATGAAGTAGCCTTTCCCTACTCAGTAGATCCGCGGCTGCCACCGGCGCGCTAAGCGCAGGCCACTGCGACCGGTGCACTAAGCGCGGCCGAGGAGCTACCCCACGTCCGAGGTCAGGGGCAGAAGCCCGGAGGACCCCATACCCGAAGGGCGGCGGCCAAGAGTTACCCCACATCCGAGGTCAGGGGTAGCGGCCGAGAGTGCCAGACTGCAATGGCGCAGGAACGGCCAAGAGGAGCTACCCCGCTTCCGAGGTCAGAGGGGGCTGCCGAGAGGAGATACCCAGCATCCGAGGTCAGGGGTGGCGACGAGGAGTTACCCCGCGTCCGAGATCAGGGTCAGCAGCCGGGAGGAGCTACCCCACGCCCCTAAGCCCGAGATCAGGGGTGGCAGACGGGAGGAGCAACCCCACGCCTGAGGCCAGGGGCAGTGGCCGGGAGGACCAACCCCACATCCAAGAAGCCATGGCTTCGAGGGCGCAGGAGGGCCTAGAGGAGCTATCCCATGTTGAAGGTCAGGAAGGGTGGTGGTGAGGAGATACCCCTCGTCCAAGGTAAGGAGCAATGACTGTGCTTTGCTGGAGCAGCCGTGAAGAGACACCCCACGCCCAAGGTAAGAGAAACCCAAGTAAGATGGTAGGTGTTGCAAGAGGGCATCAGAGGGCAGACACACTGAAACCATATTCACAGAAAACTAGTCAATCTAATCACACTAGGACCACTGCTGCTGCTGCTGCTAAGTCGCATCAGTCGTGTCCGACTCTGTGCGACCCCATAGATGGCAGCCCAACAGGCTCCTCTGTCCCTGGGATTCTCCAGGCAAGAATACTGGAGTGGGTTGCCATTTCCTTCTCCAATGCATGAAAGTGAAAGTGAAGTCGCTCAGTCGTGTCGGACTCTTAGCAACCCAATGGACTGTAGCCCACCAGGCTCCCCCGTCCATGGGATTCTCCAGGCAAGAGTACTGGAGTGGGTGCCATTGCCTTCTCCAACTAGGACGATAGCCTTGTCTAACTCAATGAAACTAAGCCATGCCTGTGGGGCAACCCAAGATGGGTGGGTCATGGTGGAGAGATCTGACAGAATGTGGTCCAATGGAGAAGGAAATGGCAAACCACTTCAATATTCTTACCTTGAGAACCCCATGAACAGTATGAAAAGGCAAAATGATAGGATAGTGAAAGAGGAACTCCCCAGGTCAGTAGGTGCCCAATATGCTACTGGAGATCAGTGGAGAAATAATTCCAGAAAGAATGAAGGGATGGAGCCAAAGCAAAAACAATACCCAGCTGTGGATGTGACTGCTGATAGAAGCAAGGTCCGATGCTGTAAAGAGCAATATTGCATAGGAACCTGGAATGTCAGGTCCATGAATCAAGGCAAATTGGAAGTGGTCAAACAGGAGATGGCAAGAGTGAATGTCGACATTCTAGGAATCAGCGAACTGAAATGGACTGGAATGGGTGAATTTAACTCAGATGACCATTATATCTACTACTGCGGGCAGGAATCCCTCAGAAGAAATGGAGTGGCCATCATGGTCAACAAAAGAGTCTGAAATGCAGTACTTGGATGCAATCTCAAAAACAACAGAATGATCTCTGTTCGTTTCCAAGGCAAACCATTCAATATCACAGTAATCCAAGTCTATGCCCCAACCAGTAACACTGAAGAAGCTGAAGTTGAATGGTTCTATGAAGACCTACAAGACCTTTTAGAACTAACACCCAAAAAAGATGTCCTTTTCATTATAAGGGACTGGAATGCAAAAGTAGGAAGTCAAGAAAAACCTGGGGTAACAGGCAAATTTGGCCTTGGAATATGGAATGAAGCAGGGCAAAGACTAATAGAGTTTTGCCAAGAAAATGCACTGGTCATAACAAACACCCTCTTTCAACAACACAAGAGAAGACTCTATACATGGACATCACCAGATGATCAACACCGAAATCAAACTGATTATATTCTTTGCAGCCAAAGATGGAGAAGCTCTATACAGTCAGCAAAAACAAGACCAGGAGCTGACTGTGGCTCAGATCATGAACTCCTTATTGCCAAATTCAGACTTAAATTTGAAGAAAGTAGGGAAAACCACTAGACCATTCAGGTATGATCTAAATCAAATCCCTTATGATTATACAGTGGAAATGAGAAATAGATTTAAGGGCCTAGATCTGATAAATAGAGTGCCTGATGAACTATGGAATGAGGTTCATGACATTGTACAGGAGACAGGGATCAAGACCATCCCCATGGAAAAGAAATGGAAAAAAGCATAATGGCTGTCTGGGGAGGTCTTACAAATAGCTGTGAAAAGAAGAGAAGTGAAAAGCAAAGGAGAAAAGGAAAGATATAAACATCTGAATGCAGAGTTCCAAAGAATAGCTAGAAGAGACAAGAAAGCCTTCTTCAGCGATCAATGCAAAGAAATAGAGGAAAACAACAGAATGGGAAAGACTAGAGATCTCTTCAAGAAAATCAGAGGTACCAAAGGAACATTTCATGCAAAGATGGGCTCGATAAAGGACAGAAGTGGTATAGACCTAACAGAAGCAGAAGATATTAAGAAGAGGTGGCAAGAATACACAGAAGAACTGTACATAAAAGGTCTTCACGACCCAGATAATCACGATGGTGTGATCACTGACCTAGAGCCAGACATCCTGGAATGTGAAGTCAAGTGGACCTTAGAAAGCATCACTACGAACAAAGCTAGTGGAGGTGATAGAATTCCAGTTGAGCTATTTCAAATCCTGAAAGATGATGCTGTGAAAGTGCTGCACTCAATATGCCAGCAAATCTGGAAAACTCAGCAGTGGCCATAGGACTGGAAAAGGTCAGTTTTCATCCCAATCCCAAAGAAAGGCAAGACCAAAGAATGCTCAAACTACTGCACAATTGCACTCATATCTACGCTAGTAAAGTAATGCTCAAAATTCTCCAAGCCAGGCTTCAGCAATATGCGAACTGTGAACTTCCTGATGTTCAAGCTGGTTTTAGAAAAGGGAGAGGAACCAGAGATCAAAATGCCAACATCTGCTGGATCATGGAAAAAGCAAGAGAGTTCCAGAAAAACATCTATTTCTGCTTTATTGACTTTGCCAAAGCCTTTGACTGTGTGGATCACAATAAACTGTGGAAAATTCTGAAAGTGATGGGAATACCAGGCCACCTGATCTGCCTCTTGAGAAATTTGTATGCAGGTCAGGAAGCAACAGTTAGAACTGGACATGGAACAACAGACTGGTTCCAAATAGGAAAAGGAGTACGTCAAGGCTGTATATTGTCACCCTGTTTATTTACATTATATGCAGAGTACATCATGAGAAACGCTGGACTGGAAGAAACAAAAGCTGGAATCAAGATTGCCAGGAGAAATATCAATAACCTCAGATATTCAGATGATACCACCCTTACGGCAGAAAGTGAAGAGGAACTAAAAAGCCTCTTGATGAAAGTGAAAGTGGAGAGTGAAAAAGTTGGCTTAAAGCTCAACATTCAGAAAATGAAGATCATGGCATCCGGTCCCACCACTTCATGGGAAATAGATGGGGAAACAGTGGAAACAGTGTCAGACTTTATTTTTCTGGGCTCCAAAATCACTGCAGATGGTGACTGCAGCCGTGAAATTAAAAGTCGCTTACTCCTTGGAAGGAAAGTTATGACCAACCTAGATAGCATATTGTAAAGCAGGGACATTATTTTGCCAACAAACGTTCGTCTAGTCAAGGCTATGTTTTTTCCTGTGGTCATGTATGGATGTGAGAGTTGGACTGTGAAGAAGGCTGAGCGCTGAAGAATTGATGCTTTTGAACTGTGGTGTTGGAGAAGGCTCTTGAGAGTCCCTTGGACTGCAAGGAGATCCAACCAGTCCATTCTGAAGGAGATCAGCCCTGGGATTTCTTTGGAAGAAATGATGCTAAAGCTGAAACTCCAGTACTTTGGCCACCTCATGCGAAGAGTTGACTCCTTGGAAAAGGCCCTGATGCTGGGAGGGATTGGGGGCAGGAGGAGAAGGGGACGACAGAGGATGAGATGGCTGGATGGCATCACTGACTTGATGGAAGTGAGTCTCAGTGAACTCCGGGAGTTGGTGATGGACAGGGAGGCCTGGCATGCTGCGATACATGGGGTGGCAAAGAGTCGGACATGACTGAGTAACTGATCTGATCTGACCTGACTCAGTAGATCCCACAGGAGAGCTGCTTGCTCTTTAAGTACAGAGGATATTTTCAATGTCCACATAATCCCCCCTCCAACTTTTTTTAGAACATATCCTCAATGTGGTGAATCATTCAGAACAGTTATTCTAGATAGCAATCGCTACTCTTCTACCAGCTCTTAGACTCTACTATTCAATCTGCTTCATCTTTCTTTATTCATGCATCAAGCCTTCATTCAGATAAAATTGTCTACTTTTCAATGATCTTGTTATCACTCAAAGAGTACGAGACAGCAAAAGAGACACTGATGTATAGAACAGTCTTATGGACTCTGTGGGAGAGGGACAGGGTAGGAAGATTTGGGAGAATGACATTGAAACATGTAAAATATCATGTAAGAAACGAGATGCCAGTCCAGGTTCGATGCACGATACTGGATGCTTGGGGCTAGTGCACTGGGACGACCCAGAGGGATGGTATGGGGAGGGAGGAGGGTTCAGGATGGGGAACACATGTATACCTGTGGTGGATTCATTTTGATATTTGGCGAAACTAATACAATTATGTAAAGTTTAAAAATAAAAGAAAATTTAAAAAAAAAACTGTTTTTAAACTTTGAGCTTATCAATGTCATTAACCATATTTCAGATAAAATATAAACTTATTGAGATACTCTTAAACAGTAGGTTCATCTTAAGCATTTTCTCAAAAACTTTACATTTCACAGAGTAGTCTTTCCATGTTTCCATAGGAAATGCCACTTTTAAAAACTGCTTTTACAAAATGTACTTTCCTTGACACATTTTCTAAATAACTAAAATATTTCTTAGACATCTCACTAATCTGCTTTTCCTGTAGGAGGTAGTTATTATTGTCCTCATTTTACAGATGGAAGAAGAGGCATCAGAGGTTAAGAGATGTGACACAGAGAGCCAGTAGAAAATCCAGGAATAGTAATGAGGTCAATGGATATGTACTAACTGTGCATATGAGTTTTTCTCTGTTTTCCTTATATACATGAAGATCATGGATAGAGAAAGCCCTAAGACTTTTAATGAATCTCAGGGAATATTATGTGACTTGTAGAGATAAAAGCCTGTGTAGCCTGCCCTAATTTAAAGGCTTTAATCTCTTTATGGTTTCCATGGTTCAAGATATTTTATATAAGAGAGGTTGATTGTTTTAACTATCATAGGTTTGGGGAAGATCTACAAACACCTTAGCACAATTTTGGACATTTTCCTTTTATTAAAGAGGAAAGCAATTGGTTGATATTAAAATGGTGAAAAGTATTTGAACCTCTGCTACTTGAACTGGGCTTAAAGATACTAGCAAATTGGTGTGACAATGGTCATGTAATGGAACACACACCAAAAAAACAATTTTATAATAGTTAGAATTAAATAGGATAGTCTGACTCTTTTCAAAAAAAAAAAAAAGGAGAGAGATTTAGCAGTGAAGCACAGTTTCAGAGTTGACTAATATGTCCATCCAGAGAAGCAAAACTAAATAACCAGTAAATATAAGGCAGGTAGGCAAGAATGAGGAACTCCACTTTTAGGGCTAGCATTTTCAGTGAATGGGGAGAATATGATTTTTGAAGGGTAGAGGTACTGAGACTCCTTTTCATTTCCTCTGTAGTTTGGTCTGATCATCAGTGCCAGAATTCCAAGCACTTCAATAAGGCTCACTGAATGAATGAATGAATGGTAAGAGCAGAGATGCAAAGCAGTTTTAAAAGAAGGAAGGACTTTGGGGACCTAGAGAGTACTAAGACAGTTTATACATTTAAAATCAGTAACAATTTTTATTTTTCCTTTGCTTTATGTCTTTTCAGGTATTATAGTGAGATGTGCAATATTTTTCCTAGTACAGTGTATTAAATGCAAAAGGTGATTAATAAATATAAATATACTAGTGTTATTACTATAACTGGGATAAGGCTCAAGGATTTGGTCTCAAGAAATAAATCCTTAATCTAAGCACTATGGTGAGGATTGTATTTGAAAGTAAATCAGAAAAAATAGCTGAGCCTGAAGCCAAGGGCCTCTTTAATTTCCTCTGAATAGGAGAAACATTAATCCCTAAAATTCAGTTGACATTAAGTCTGTAAGGAGGAGGATCTGTTTTGTACCCAGTGCTCAATAATGGAAAGTGGATGGTAGGCAGGATCATTTTTTTCTTTTTTTTTTTGTAGCAGAAAAAAAAAACAAAAACTGGACTTAGAATAGGATTCCCAGGTTACAATCTATCGTTTACTTGCCATTTTGCCTTAGAAAGAATATTCTTTGATTGTTTTAAATACCAATTTATTTATCTGCAAAACAGGAGTTTTAGTGACATACATTTCATTAAATTAGACAGGAAGTGGTTAAAACTTATATCCCTGAAATATATTGCCACCAAAGGGAAGTTTTAATGCCAAGAAATGAGATGGCAGAACAAAACAAGCAATCTGATTTCAACTCAGATCCCAAATAAGAAATGATGCGTCCCCTCAAGGGAGAGTTTTAAATGCTTGTCTCATTGCCCTATCACACAGAACTCTAATTGTAGCAAAGAGCATTGGCAGGAGACTCATGACGACAGGATGTACTTAGGTTAGAAGAAATAAAACAACCCATAATGTGAACAAGTAAATTATATTACCAGCAGTTAAATTTGCCTTTACTATTATTTATGCATTCTCATATCAGTCTCAGAAAGTATTTGGAGGACCATAATTTTGCCTCTATATCTTAGAATTAGACCAAGCCAACCTTTACCATACATGCTGGGTTTTACCTTAAACTAAAACATTCCAGAATATATTGGATGGAGATCAAGCCTGTAGATAAAAGGATATATCTGTTAAGATCATTTTGCCTATTTCCAGGTGTAAGAATTCAGGAATCAAGGCAAAGTAGAAAGTTAGCATCTAAACACAAATTTTATGGATCACAATAAAGGGATTTTGAAAGAGTAGAGAATACTCTATTAACCCCACTGGTAAAGACATTGCCAGCAATTCCTTACAGTGAGAAAGCATTGAATATTGTGATATGAAATGAGGGTATAACATTTGTACAAAATTTGTAGGCATGTGGATGTGGAATAGTTTTTTTCAAAATACATACATACAGCCTCAAAGATCTGCATCAAGTACTCTGGTTCTAATAACTTATATAAAATCCCAATTTTAAAAAATCTAGGTTCTACTACAGGCAGGTTATTTCACAGAGTAAATTTTCCAGGTTTGAGGATTAACATAAATTAAGAACACAAAAGTATTTGTTGTAGCACATACTAAGCATACAGGAAATTGAGTTATAAATAAGACAAGGGTAATATAAACTACCCTTTCTATTTTTTAACAGCAAAATCTCAAGTCTGAATTAAATTTAGTAGGCAGTTGGAAACAAATGTGTTCGTGTATTAATTTTGGAATGGAGGTTGGGAAAAGAGAACAAGGTTTGACCATTACCTGGCTACCGTGTGAACACTGGCAAAAGGATTCGTTGTCCTCATAGAATAGAATCCATTTTGGTCAATAAAATGAAGTTATAGATTAACATTGAATGTCATGAAAATATGTTCATGATACACAATTAAAGTTTTTAAAAAACTGGTTATAAAACAGTAATGTCTATTTTGCCCTTTGTCAAAAATATATGTATATGTTTGTATATGTCCATATGTTTAGTATATGCACATTTTACATATACATATTATATATATGTACATGCAGAAATTTTATTGTAAATGTCTCAGGAGATATAAATCAAGTATAAGATTGGCTTACTTGATTTTCATAATTATGATACCTTATGAAAAGCATTTTCTAAACATTATCAGTAATGTATCATCTAAATTGACATTGGGATATTTTGGCACATCTTCTCAAATGTCTTAAAAAGTCTATTAGATAAAAATATTCAGCATCATTCAATGTATAACCTACTTATGTCTGCTACATGATGATACTAAACTTCTGAAAAGCTTTTTGGGGCATTTAAGACTGTTTGCACTTGACAATAAGCAATAATATAATAATCATGTTCAAGTAAGTCAAAAGTAAACACTTTACTATACAGTATATTATTATAAATGGTATTTTCTATTTTCTAATTCTATTCAGTAATTATTTTCTGTAAATTTCAAATATCTATAAATCAAGTAGTATGAGTGGCAACTTAAAGTATATTCAATACACTCTGATATTTTAAAATCTGAGATAAAAGTCTCAATGTATGCATTTTTAAGTATAGATGTAGATATGTGTGTATGTGATTTTTGTTCAGGTAAGAAATTACAGCAAAGCAAATGCAGATATGCCATTATTACAGGATGGTATTCAAAATCTAAGAGGTTTAAAATAGAATAACAATTCTTAATCTAATAGAAAATAATTACTTATATTATCTAAACTTAAAGTATTACAGATAAGATTATAATATTGCTTTGTATCAAATTAATTTCAAATTATTAAGCTCAACAGAAGAGTTTGAATGAAAAATACTAGTACAAGGCCAGAATTTACTTGTTTCAAAGAAATTGAAATGATATTTGTAGTCAACTTTCTTGAAAAATTTTGTGTTTATTTCCCTTCTTTAAGGAATAGGCACAGAGTTCTAGCCTTTATAAACTCTTTTTAAAAAGGTAAACTATTTTTTCTAAGAAAATAATGTCTGATATGAGAGGGAAAGGTGATCTTTAATAGAATGCTATCAGAATATTTTAATTACAAGACCCTCAAGCCACAGGTTTAACAAAAGTACAGAGTCTGCGAAATAAACTAAAATTTCAGAAAGCAGCCAATCTTATTCATACTATCATACTCTTCATGAGGTTCTCAAGGCAAAAATACTGAAGCGGTTTGTCATTCCCTTCTCCAACTCTGAATATTCATCTGAAGGACTGATGCTGTAGCCGCTATACTTTGGCCACCTGATGTGAAAAACTCATTGGAAACAACTCTGATGTTGGGAAAGACTGAGAACAAGTGTAGAAGAGGGCAACAGAGGATGAGATGATTGAATAGCCTCACTGACTTTATGGACTGTATTAGAGCAAACTCCAGGAGATAGTGAAGGACAGGGAATCTTGGCATGCTGCAGTCCATGGAGTTGCAAAGAGTCAGACATGACTTAGCAACTAATGACAATAATCTTATTCACAATTTAAGTTTGCACCTCATTTATATCCCAGTGAGCAATTAACTGGACTTCCCCTGTGGCTCAGATGTAAAGAATTTACCTGCAACACAGGAGACTCAGGTTTGATCCCTGGATTGGGACTATCCCCTGGAGTAGGAAATGGCAACCCACTCCAGTATTCTTGCCTGGAGAATTCCATGGACAGAAGAGCCTGGTGGGCTACAGTCCATAGGGTAGCAAAGAATCCAACGTGACTGAGTAGCTATAACTTTCAAGCAATTGACCAGCCAGCTTTATTTTCTCTCCAGTTTCATTTCTTGCTTTTTCTTCTATGTACTAGACTCCAGAAATATTGAGCCCTTATAATTTACCAAATGTTCAGATGCTCTGCCAACATTCAAGACTTAACACGTGCTGTTCCCTTAGCCTGGGATTGGGACACGCATGAAAACCCCAGTTTCATCTGGCTAACTCCTTCATCTTCCCATTTCTTGTTAGTCTGATTTAAAGGTTTCGCCTCACTTTTTTTTGTGGAATTTGCCTTGAATCACCAATATTTAAGTAAGTATTCTTCCACCTGTTCTCAGAGCACACATGACTGTGTTTACCTGCATTCTTTCTTCTCCCTCGTAGAACAAGAAATCCTAGGTTCCAGGATCTCTGATTGGCATTGCCAGTGCCTAGTGTAGTACCTTATGTTAGGCACTCAATAAATCTTTCATGAATGGTGGATTTTAATTCTGGCATATGACTCGACATCATTTACTGCCAATCAAATTCATGCATTAAGCCTCCCATTCACACTTCTATTATAACACTTTATCTTTTGATAGATTAAATTAGGCTGAATGGATTGTTTACAAGTGTAAACATATGAAAGCATTTATTAAACAAAATGTTTCTTATGGCAAAGAAAATATTTGGGGTTCCATAAATCTCATAGTTGATTCTAGCAAACAGGAAATTAAATATTTTAGCCTCCCTTTCAGTTGAGTGGGATTGTAAGACTGATTTGTGATGAATAGACTGTGAGTAGAAGTGATATACACCACTTGCAGACGTGGGCTCTAAAACTTCCCCCTTGAGCCTTCATCACCTCTCAGTACTTCCATGACAGATGGAAGGAAAAGAGTCTAAATATATTAACAACCATGTGAAGTCCCCCATCACCAACATCAACTTGCATTAGAGGCTTATTCACACAAGAGATGAAGCTGTGTGTTAAAAAAAAAAAAAAAAAGCAGAACTTCAATTCTAAAAGAACAAGTCTTCCTTTTTAGAAATAGGGAAGCATTACCACTCAGCTTATTTCTTTCAAAATAATATTCAGAAAAAATTTAAAACCCTTGGCAAAATATTAAAGCTTTTAATAATGTATATATTTTTTCTTTTTAAAAAATACTTGAGTCAACTCTTAAAATATAAAATAAAAACTGTACACAGTTTAGCTACTGATTGTTTGGCCTGGCTTCTCTACAGTTATAGGTAGTTTGCAATTTTTTCTCTAAAACAATAAGGTCTGTTTACAGTACTTGTGGGCCTATACTTTATTTAAAAATAGGATTCTATAAAGAGGATTTAAACTATAAGACCTTTTTGAGTCACAGCTTCAAGAAAAATTAGAGATTATATGAAATAAGTTAAAACTTTAGGAAAAAGAGTATGTTATCTCATTACCATTTATAATGTTTTGTTTGGGAAATTTATAAACATACACAAAGTAGATGTGATATAATGAACCTCAGATAGCTATTAACCAGATTCAACATTTATTAACAATTTTCTTTTATCATTTACCCCTTGTCCCTTTATGGCTAAATTCTCTCAGCAAACCTGATACCATGTCATTTCATCCATAAATACCTGAAGTACAGTATGTATCATGCTAACAAGTCTTTTTTGTTAATGTAAACCACACTAACCTTGGATTCGTTTCTATGCTTAGTGAACTATATATAATACGCCCAATATATAATATGTACATATATTTTAAAAATATATTATTGTGAAATGATTCTGTTCTGATATTTACTTTTTTCACTTAACACATATTTCTACATTAGTACATGTAAATCTATCTTGTTATCGGTTGATAGCTGAATAGCATGCCATTGCAACAGATGTACCAAGATTCATTATGTATATGTACATGTATATCTTTGTTGACTTGTGCAAGTACTTGTAGGATTAGTTCTTAGAACTGGAATTGCTAGTTCAAAACGTGCACACATTAAAAACATTTTAGAGGTAAAATAAAGTTTTTAAATTAAAATGTTTTAATGTCATCTGATATGCAGTCTATATTCACATTTTCCTAATTTTCACATAACTTCCTTTTAATAATTGGATTGTCCGCTTCTTAGAGTTAGTTCTCTCTCAAGTTTCATTGATTCTATAGCCTTCAATTTTTATTTTCCATGCTATTAACTTTTTAAGAAGCAAATATTGTCCTGTAGACTGTCATGTGAAATAAACTGATCTCAGGGAGATTATACAACTTGCGTTATAATTGAGTTCATTTGGCTGACCGTTGTCATTGCCTCTGAGCTAAGCCATCATATTTGAGTGTTATGAAAAACTTTACACTAGAATCAATTGTTGCCAGAGAAATAAATCAGGCCTAGAGAGGTGAAGAAAAATTGGTCAGAGGATATTGTCAGGTAAAGGAAGGAAACAGGAAAGCTTTTATTCCTTCATGTTTATGTTTTACTTTAAATCCCTGGACTCATTAGAATTATAATTGCTCTTTTAATATCCTTGTCAACTAATTCCATCTTTGATTTTTCTGTGTCTATAATGATGGATTTGTCTCCTGATAATGGTTCATATTTTTCTACTTTGTATATCTAGTAATCTTGAGGATGAGAAGGCTGGATGGCATCACTGACTCGATGGACGTGAGTCTGAGTGAACTCCGGGAGTTGGTGATGGACATGGAGGCCTGGCGTGCTGCGATTCATGGGTTCGCAAAGAGTCGGACACGACTGAGCGACCCTTCTGATCTGATCTGAATCTTGACTGTATGCTAAGAATTGTGAGTCATATGTTATAGAATGCCAGATTTCTTTTTTTTTTTTTTTACAAAGATTATTGAACTTTGTTCTAGCACACAGCTAGCTTACATTCTCTCACTTCCTTCCTTTTGTTGCTTGAATTCAGTTTGGGCAGTTTTAGAGCAGATTTTACTCTGGGATTAGTTTGGTCTAGTAACCAAGATGTGACTGTTTTGACCACTCTATGATGCCCTATGTATGAAGAAGTATTTTTATCCTGACTGATGAGAGTGCCAATACTGAGCCCTATGAGATCTCCATGAATTGTGTTGGTTCCACTTCTAGTAGTTTCATCCCAGATCTCCTTGGAAGGCTGGTCAAAACTTGGCCAAATACTTGAAAGGATCCTTCTACAGGTCTCCATGGCACACTATCCTTTCCTTTCTCCTCTTCTGACCCGGCCTATCCATCAATCATTAGTCTCTTCCTTTTCTGGTATTCCTCCCTGAAAAACTGTAGTCTCTACACTCAACTGGGTTATGCTTGGGTTCCCCCTGCCTTTTTCTGGGCATGGATGGACCCTTCCTAGGTAATCAGCTCTTAGGTATCATATTGCCATTTCTCTTCTCTCATGTATCATAGACTTGTGCTGCCTGGAGCCAGTCTGAAAACAGTTATTTCCTCCACCCCCTGGGTTTTCTAGTATTTTACGGTGGCAGGGTGATTCTTATTGCAATTAACCCTCCACGAGTGAAAGCAAAACTCTTGAATATGCATCTTTAATTAAATAACTCATAAATGTGTAGTTCAACATATTCATTATTGTGATGGATCTAGCCTAAGGTAACCACCACCTCTTTAGTCATGAATCACACCCTTTTATAATTTCCTCACCCAGAGTGCCGGAGAAGGCAATGGCACCCCACTCCAGTACTCTTGCCTGGAAAATCCCATGGACGGAGGAGCCTGGTAGGCTGTGGTCCACGGGGTCGCTAAGAGTCGGACATGATTGAGCGACTTCACTTTCACTTTTCACTTTCATGCATTGGCAACCCACTCCAGTGTTATTGCCTGGAGAATCCCAGGGACGGGGGGGAGCCTGGTGGGCTGCCGTCTATGGGGTCGCACAGAGTCGGACACGACTGAAGTGACTTAGCAGCAGCAGCAGCACCGAGAGTGCAAGCAGAACCTGTAATTTGTTTCTAATCAATAGAAAATGGGAAAAGTAAAAGATTTCGTCTGCAATTAAATACCTTAATACGTTTACTTTAAAGGGAATTACTCTTGTGATCCTGATCTAATTAGGTAAGTCATTTAAAAGATGGTCTAGAAGTCAGAGACTTGATATTGAGACTCTATGTCTGGCCTTGAAAAAACGACTCCCCCCACCAAAAAAAAGAAAAAAAGTACGAGGAAATCTCCCACAATGAAGTGACATCAGTCAACAACCTGAGAGAGGCTGGGAGTAGGTCCTTGCCTCCTTGAGAATGCAGCCAGCCAATACCATGATTTCAGTCTTCAGTAACGTGATTACAGAGAGACTTTGAGTACAGAACTTAGCTATACAGACCCCAGGTTTATGATCTACAGAAATCGTTTCATAATAAATAATTGCTGTTTCAAGTCACTAAGTTTTTATTAATTTCTAGCAGCATAGGGCTTCCCAGAGGGCACAGATGGTAAAATGTTTACCTGCAATGCAGGAGACCCAGGTTCGATCCCTGCGTCAGGAAGATCCCCTGGAAAGGGAAATGGCAACCCACTCCAAGTACTCTTCCCTGGAAAATTCCATGGACAGAGGAGCCTGGTAGGCTACAGTCCATAGGGTTGAAAAGAGTCGTACATGACTGAGCAACTTCACTTTCAAGACAGCATTTGTATCCTATAGAGATACATTTGTATCTACATTGCAGGTGGATCCTTTACCATCTGAGCCACCAGGGAAGCCCAATAACATCCATACCTATCCTCTAAATTTGTGTTCCCATCTAAAGCCAAAACCTCCGATTTTATACTCATTTCCATCCTCTCTTTCATACCTAAATATTTTTCTAGCAAATGTCCCCCTCTATTCCACAACATCAAAATATCCCTCTACTGGATTCTTCATCTTATTGTCATTATATCATGCTGTTTCACTCACCTTTCTCTATAAGATACTGTAATCTCTATAAAATACTGTAATCTCTATGAGATACAAATGTATCTCTATTAGATAATGTAATTCTATTGAACATATAATGAATGCCCCAAATGCTTCTAACTTTTCATAAGCCACATTAAACACTGCAGCTACATATGAAGGAGGCACATCGTTTGCCACACAACATGACTCATTGATCTGGTGATCATCCTCTATTCTCAGACTACTTCCTGTAGAACATGGATTTCAACAGCCTCTTGACACTGCGAGTACCTCTATCTCATTTCACTATCCTTTGTTTCATTTATGTCTTTCTCCTCCTCTTACACAGGTTAAATTATATGCTTAGATATTAAAACCACTCCCTTGCAAATATCCTGGTCTCACTTGCTCCTTTCTTCCTTTACTTTGCTGTACAATAAAAAGCTAAAAACTGGAAAAGAAACAATGCTCATCATCCCCAGTTTCTGGTCTTACCAAAAGTGACTAGAAAAATAAACCTAAAATCAGGATGACTCTTCCCACTATAAGTTTAGGTTAAAATTATCCTATATGACTATTACCATATTTTTTCCTCTCTGCTCTGCCACACTCAACAGCTTATGACCTTCCCTTTTTACTTGGTTGAAAGAAATTCAAGAAGAGATCAGAAGAGAACTTCTACATATTCCATCTCACATCAACTCACATAATAATATCTGTATGTGCTGTGCTTACTTGCTCAGTCGTGTCCAACTCTTTGAGACACCATGGCCTGTAGCCCGCCAGACTCCTCTGTCCATGGGGATTCTCCAGGCGAGAATACTGGAGTGTATTGCCATACCCTCCTCCAGGGGATCTTCACAGCCCAGGGATAGAACCCAGGTCTCCCACATTGCAAGTGGATTCTTTACCATCTGAGCCACCAGGGAAGCCCAATAACATCCATACCTATCCCCTAAATTTGTGTTCCCATGGAAAGCCAAAACCTCTGATTTTATACTCTTTTCCATCCTCTCTTTCATACCTAAATATTATTCTAGCAATTGCCCCCCTTTATTCCACAACATCAATATATCCCTCTACTGGATTCTTCATCTTTTTGTCATTACATCATGCTATTTCACTCACCTTTCTCTATAAGATACTGTTTTATATTCTTGCTGACGTTTTAAAATTAACCCTCAAAATTGTCTGTAGTGTCTGTTGTGGACTGAGTTGCGTTTGCCTTCCCTAATCTCCATACCTTACAATGATACTGTAATTGAAGATAGGGTCTTTTTTTTTTTAACTTTACAATATTGTATTGATTTTGCCATATATCAACATGAATCCGCCACAGGTATGTGTGTTCCCCATCCTGAACCCTCCTCCCACCTCCCTCCCCGTACCATCCCTCTGGGTCATCCCAGTGCACCAGCCCCAAGCATCCAGTATTGTGCATCGAACCTGGACTGGCGACTCATTTCATATATGATATTATACATGTTTCAATGCCATTCTCCCAAATCATCCCACCCTCTCCCTCTCCCAGAGTCCAAAAGACTGTTCTATACATCAGAAGATAGGGTTTTTAAGTAAGTGGAAATTAGGAGAAGGGGACCACCACGCTCATGGGCACACGAAGTAGAGCTGCCACCCTAAAGGTGCCACCTAGAGGACAGAGCCTTGAGCCAAAGAAATTTTCTCAAGTCTTAAAAATCTAGTGGAATTTTCCCTGCTACGTTTCAGACTTGCTTAGAACCTGTGATCTTTTTCTTCTTTCCAGTTCCTCCCTTTCAGAATGGGAGTATCTATTCCCATGCCTGTCCCATCATTGTTTTGGGAGGAACAGATTATCTGTCTGCTTTCACAGGTTCACAGCTAGAGAGGAACTTTGTCTCAGAATGAATCATTCCCAGCCATAGGTGATTTAGTCGAGATTTTGGATTTAGCATTGATGCTGGAATAGGTTTAGACTTCTGGGGCTGCTGGGATAGGGTGAAGGTAATTTGAAGATGAGGATATGAAGTCTGAGTGGCTAAAAAGTGGAGTGTTATAGACTGAAATATTTCCCTCCAAAATTCAAATCGAAGTTATAATCCTCAGTATCTCAGAAAGTAGTCTTTGAAAAGGTAATTAAGTTAAAAAGAGGTGGTTAGGGTTGGCCCTATTCCAGTAGGACTGATATCATTGTAAGAGGAGGAAATTAGGTCACAGATACAGGAAAGGAAGACCATGTGAAGAAACAGGGAGAAGATGGCCATCTACCAGCCAGGGAAAGAGGCCTAAGAATGAAATCATCCCCGCTGACATGTTGAGCCTGGATATTTAGGCTCCAGAACTGAATCAACAAATTTCTGTTGTTTAAGCCAATCAGCAGGTGGTGAGCAGTTGTTGCCACTAGAACATATCTTCTCCCTCTCTTCTTCCCCCTTTTCCTCTTATAGACGAACTCTAATTAGGCTCTTGTCCTCGTTATATGATTAAAACTCTTGTTGTTAATGCCATCAATAAACTTCATGCTGTGAAATTCAGCGTTTCTCTCTCTCATTACACATCTCATTGGACCAGTAGTCAGCATTCAACACAGGTGATTACTACCGCCTTCTTGATGATTTTTCTTTTCATCTGGTTCCCAGGACTTTACATCCTCTTGACATACCTCCTACCCTACTTTTTTCTCAGTCATCTTTTCTGACTCTTCTTCATCCCTGTTTATAAGATTGAAAGACCTCACTCTTTTAATCCTCTGCTTTACTATAAATATAAAAGTAATTGCATGGTTTGATGCTTTCGAATTATGGTGCTGGAGAGGAATCTTGAGAGTCCTTTGGACTACAAGGAGATCAAACCAGTCAATCCTAAAGGAAATCAGTCCTGAATATTCACTGGAAGGGCTGACGCTGAAGCTGAAGCTGAAACTCCAGTAGTCTGGCCACCTGATGCAAAGAACCAAGTCATTGGTAAAGACCCTGATGCTGGGGAAGCTTGAGGGTAGAAGAGCAGGGTGACAGAGGATGAGATGGTTTGATAGTATCACCAATTCAATGGACATGAGTTTGAGCAAACTTAGTGAGATAGTGAAGGGCAGGGAAGACTGGTGTGCTGCAATGGGGTTGCAGAGAGTCAACTTAGTGACTGAACAACAAATGTCTATATGTAGGCCAGATTCTCCAAAAATGTGCATTCCTGTGATCTTCACTAGTTTATTTAATAGACGTCTCTAATTCAACATGTTTAAATCTGAACTTTCCTAATTTTCCCCAAACCTCTCTCCCCATGGCCTTTAACATCTTTTTAATTTTTACCATATATTTGCTGTGTTAGTCTGAATTCTCCAGAGAAGGAGAAACAATAATTATTATAAGCCAAAGAAAAATATTTTTCATTTCAATCAACTAACCTCCAAAATTTTATAAAGTGCTATCCCCATTAATCTGGTCAAACTTTGCATAATATCATAGGTCTATTTTCTGTAACCATTTCTTTATGTATTTTATCACAGTTCATCAAACCAGAAATAATACCATTTTTAACTCTGAGCATTTATAGTGTCCATTAATGTGCACTCAGGATTGAAGGCGGAAGGTAAGTGGTGGGGACAAGGATATAGTGGTAAGTAAGTAAACTCTAATTTTCTGGTCATTGTCCTTAAATCTGATATCAATCATGTATAACACTGTAATAAAAGGTTAAAATGCCTCAAATATTATAGAGAATAAACAAAAATGCAATATCTATGTCTATGGAACACAGAATAGTATTTATGTGGGAAATAAAAAGGAGTGGAGGTGGTGGTAAGCATTTTCACATCTCAATTCCAGGTAATAATAGTTAATAATATCTTTGCTTCCCTATCCATTCACTTCTCCCATCAACAGATACATTTCAAACTGAATAAGATATTTTCTCTTTCACTATATATATACACACACACCCCTACATATAATACATACAAGCATTTGCTATAATATATTAATATATTCCAATTCTTTACTTTTCTGCTTTCCTCACTAGACTTTGAGTTTCTGGATAGCAGTACTTATTTTCTTATCACTGTTTCATTGTATTTGAAATCAAGTTTTGGACATTTGAATGCTAAAGACACAAAAATTAATATTATCAGCTGCCTATTGCAGCTTCCCAGGTGGCTCAGTGGTAAGAAGCCACCCGCCAGTGCAGGAGATAAAGGTTCAATCCTTGTGTTGGGAAGATCCGCTGAAGAAGGCCATGCAACCCTTTGCTGTATCCTTGCCTGCAGAATCCCATGGACAGAGGAGTCTGCCAGGCTACAGTCCAAGAGACTGCAAAGAGTCGGACATGACTCAGCACACAGCAATGGCCTGTTGTGCTTGCTAGATATTTTATATACACTGTTGCTCAATGGACGAAGATAATACTCACAGAAAGACCTTAAAATAAAACTAACCCTCCTGAAATATATTTTCCACATGTTTCAAAGGAGTCATATTTTTCTTGTTTTTAAGAATGTCGAGTCTCCGCTGAGGCTAACTGGATTTTGGAGAGTAGTATCTTCTGTCAATCTTGGGGGCAATATGTATGTCCTATAGAGCGAGGTCATTTACCAGAGGTAACTGAAAATCTGACAAAACTGTCCTACAAAAGACAAAATATGAAAATAACAATGCCAAAATAATTGAAAATTTCCACTCAAATGCCAGGGCAGAGCACAACTGCACCAACTGACAGGAAAAAAAAGAATAATTTACTAAGGTATTTCTTATCCATTGTACCTCACCCCTACAAACACATTGAAGCTGTGTTGAAAACTACATTACAAGTTATTGCTGCCTTGAGCTTCAATAACTTGTAAAATGCTGGCAATGCACCTACTATAAACATTGAAAAAGCATCTTTAGTACATTACTGCCTCCAGGAGTGGAGCCCATGTTTATGGAATTGGGAAGTTATCACCTCATCTCTTATGTATGTCGAACAGCTTACCCACTTTAAAAAGGCTGCCATGCAACTCCACACATATCAGGCAAAGGATAGTGGTACTTGGCAGGGGGAATAAAACAACAACAACATTTCTTTCTTAGCTCATTTATCTTACTTACTCCCAAATCTGGCTAATACGGTTCTGTTAAATAATATTCCACATAAAATATTAAGCATGCTACTTCCCCTTAGAGATCTTTCCTAACCCATATTCAAAGACAGCACTAAAAATTCCCTCAAATGTAAAGCACCAACAAATGAATCACTACAAAATAAAGGGGTCAAAGTTCCTTTAATGAATTTAAAATGTCAATCTCATTTCCGCTTCCTGCCATTTCCTGTGATTAAAACAACTTCCTTTGACATGACTTACATCCTGTCTTCTAATCTAAGGTCTTTCTGGTAGAAGCTATTCACAGCAGGCTAGCATAACCCAGGAGCTTATTCGAATGCAGAATCTCAGACTCCACTCCAAGCCTACTGAATCAGAATCAATAATTCAACAAGATCCTTAAGTCATTAGTATGCAGGTTAGAATTTGAAGACCAATGCTCTAGGGCCCAGGTCAAATAGAAGAACTGGCCTAGAATGGGTGTCATTTAGTATTGGTATCTACTTAAAAAGTGATATGTTTAAGTCTGTGAAAGGCTGGACTAAATGAAATAAGTAGCTGTTTCTGCTTCTACAGCGATCGTCTGTATTGAGGTAATGTGTACAACACTGTCTTTCAGGGGAGTCTAGACTATGCAGGGTCTTTTCCTTGGATATGCAGAAGTACCCAGTTTGCTCAAATGAACTACTGTACGCCTACTAAGTACTAGGCCTATGGTGGTGGTTTAGTTGCAAAGCCGTATCCAACTCTTGCAACCCCATGAACTATAGTCTGCCAGGCTCCTCTGTCCATGGGATTTTTCAGGCAAGAATACTGGATTGGGTTGCCATTGACTACATTAGTAGATAATTTTTGAACTTGCTTTTGCCATGATTTTTTAAAATCATTATTATATAGCTTAATATAGTTCTTCTGCTGCTGCTACTGCTGCTAAGTCGCTTCAGTCGTGTCCGACTCTGTACGACCCCATAGACAGCAGCCCACCAGGCTCCGCCATCCCTGGGATTCTCCAGGCAAGAACACTGGAGCGGGTTGCCATTTCCTCCTCCAATGCATGAAACTGAAAGTGAAGTCGCTCAGTCATGTCCGACTCTTAGCGACCCCATGGACTGCAGCCCACCAGGCTCCTTAGCTCAGTAATGTGGACATTTAGAAATAAACTACTTATGTCCTAATCTGGACAAATGTTCTGATATATGAAGTGAATTGAAAAAGGAAACTGACAATTATGCATGCACACTGTATGAGCCCATTGTTGAAGTACATATGCCATGTATATTGTATAACATATGACACATGGGCCATATGTATACAAACAAGCATGGGAAGAAAAACATACAAAAAATCTTAGTGATTATTCTGAGGGGTGCAATGAAACACATGGAATGGGAACTTGTATTTTTTAAAGATTTTTGTAGCAATAATACTAGAGGCAATATTTACTACGTGGAGTTCTAAGAAGTTTTCCAACTTGCTTTCTTTACCCAAATGCCACTATTTCTGTTGTTAAGTAGCTAATTTTATTACTTGTCTCATATTTTTCACAGGACTTTTAGCTTTATTTCTAAGAACCATTTCCACTAAAAAGAAAAGTAGTAGGCAGAAAACAAATTACCATTTGACAACAGCTCAGGCATTTTTGGCAGGAAGAATATTCTAATAAAGATAAAATAAGCTTTCAGAGATTGTTGTATATATACACAATCTTATTCTTCTTTAAACTAATACCACAGACTCTTGTGAAGCTTTGGTTTATCAGGAATTGTTCCAGTAGGTGCCCCCACCCTGTCCCTATAAATGAGTCATACCAGGAGGAAATGAGGTCTTTTTCCTAAGGAATGGCAGTACTGTTGTTGCTGCTCTGGCACCCCCTGGTGGAGGAAAACCAGACAGATTAGGAGAACTGAGGAGCAACCCACCGGGAATCTTGTCCGGAAGATAAATGCGTTGCATCTCTCAGGTAACTTCTAAGATTGGAGCACTTGGGGATGAAAGTTCATTTCAGTTACACTGATTTAGTGCTGTGGCCTTCTGATAACGGCACTGCCGGGCCCTCTGTGGCGTGAGCTTGTCTGTGCTTCCTGTGGGTTTTTCATATTTAGCAAAGCAGCTGTGCACAGTTAAGTTCAATATCCAGAGATGCCACAGATAAGGTCACAGAGAAAATCCGAAATGCCAGACTCACAGGATTATACACGTGTGTGTATGCGTGTGGCTTTGCTACAGGTTTGAAATTTTGCCCTCTATTTCGTGGGTCATCATGCAGTTTCCAGAAAAGGCTATCAAAGACAGAACTGTAAGTGGAGTTGCTCTAAGCATAGGCTTTGGAGTCCAACAAACGTGGACTCTGTACACTGAAATATTTACCCTGTGTATCTTGTTTTTCATCTATGAAGTGCATGATAAAATCAACATTTTTCTTACAGAGAATTAGGAGGTTTAAAAGGTTGCACTGTAGAACCCAGTGCTTAGTATACATTAAGCACTTATGTTAGTGATCCAAAAAGGCTTTCTTTAAAATACAAGTTTTTTTTTTTCGTTTTCTTTAGTTTTAATACTGGAGAACTGCAGATGTCTCTCTTTTATTATCTTAAAATCAATCTAATAGTATATAGATGGATGTTTCCGCAAAACATATGATGACCATCCCACAGGTTTTCCAGTTACCCGGAATGATTGATTGCCTGGAGAAGACTATGTATTCTACTGATAAAGCAGGGGTAATCCCCTTTCATAAGAGAATGCAGCCCCACTCCTGGTAATTAAATTTGTATTGTTCTGTGAGGGAGGGGTAGAAATACCGTTAATCTCTCTCTTAGCCTGAGACATCTTTCATGACTGTTTCCTACATGAGTCATTCAAGTAGGTCAGAGAAGAGAAGAGCCCCTTTCCCAAGAGTGAGGCATGTGGTTTGATGCTAAAAAGGTCTAGTAATTGGAGTCGCCAAAGTACTGAATCAGCGCAAATATCAGACGGGGAGTCTCAGAGCACTGCTCTCCAAGTGCCAGCGTGGACGCCATCTGCTGCCATTATACTGACAGCTGCAACCTCTTTGCTGAAGAAAAACACCTGAAAACTCAACCCTAAGTGGACCAGCTGCATCAGGTCCCCGCTGTGGAATCTTCTGAGAGAACCGGTGTTTATTTGGGTTTCAAAAACGCAGTTTCTGCCTCCCTTGCACAAGCCAAGGCCTTATGCTGTTCAAACGCCCCTGTGTATGCTAATACTTTTGGGGGTTTTCCCCTGACCTGAAACTAAATTGGGTATTTCTGAACTGAAGTTCTGCCACAGAAACTGAAATCAGTTAGTGAAGGTTTTTTTTTTTTTTCCCCTTCAGCATTTAGCCTTTTAGAAGTGAGCATTATATTCACAGCATTTTATTTGAATACTGAAGAAAAATCATTAAAGCAACTACACAGAGCACTTATTTCATAGCCTTATCGTTTCACTGGGGCTTCCCTGGTGATTCAGTGGTAAAGAACCCTCCTGTCAATGCAGGAGACGCAGGTTCGGTCCCTGGGTCGGGAAGATTTTCTGGAGTAGGAAATGGCAACTCACTCTCCAGGATTCCTGCCTGGAGAATTCCATGGACAGAGGAGCCTGGTGGGCTGAAGTCCATGGGATCACAAAGAG
The DNA here is from genome assembly GCF_029378745.1 of Bos indicus. Taxonomy (NCBI): domain Eukaryota; kingdom Metazoa; phylum Chordata; class Mammalia; order Artiodactyla; family Bovidae; genus Bos; species Bos indicus. Next base: position 52,046,984 of record NC_091780.1, on the reverse strand, counting down.
TTGTGATTTAGCACAAAGCCAGGAAATTATTTTGTTATTACCCAAATGTGTCAAAGCCCTCAGCAGCAATAAGATGCATATATTCTAAAGTATGTGTTTATATATTTTCCCCTAAGATATATTACATCTAATGAATAGGCAAAATTCTTTACCTATGTTTCCTATCTAGCTGCACGTGAAGTGTTTCTAGACAGCCCTCAGTACTTTATGTACATACTTATGTATTTTTCAAAAGTATATACAGTGATTCCTATAAGATAGGCTAATTGCTTTACAAATATCAGCTTTCAAAATTCTCCTTGAAGCCCTACTGCAGCTATAACACATTATCACAAACACGGTAGCTTAAAAGAACACCAGTTATTTTATAATTTTTAAAATGAGTCAGTCTTCCTGGGCTAAAATCGGGTGTTCATTCTGGAGGCTTCAGAGGAGTATCTATTTTCTTGCCTTTTCCAGCTTGAGAAAACACCCTCATTCTTGGTTCTTGGCTACTTACTTCCATCCTCAAAGCCATCATATCTTTATGAAATGATGAATCACGCTGGCTGGCTGCTCTCATCACATCTCCTACTTTGACTCTTCCCCTCTATTTTACTTTTTAAGGCTTCTCTCTTCATCTTAAGATTCTTAATCTCATTCTCAAAGTCCCATTTGGCATGTAATGCAACATACTTGTGGACCTGGATATCTTGAGGGTCATTATTTTGCCTACCACAGCTACTGTAATCATTCTCATTTTACATGTGCGGAAATTGAGTCAGATAAGTTAAGAGATTTGTCCAAGGTCACACAGCTAACTAGAGGCAGAGTTTGGTTTTAAATACCGGCAGTTTGGCTTCAGAGTTTGGGCCTCTAACAACTTCAGTTTAGTATGCATGGACTGAAAAAGAGAAGGAAAGATTGAAGAAAGGAAACAGATAAATATTTTATCCCTACCATCATATACAATCATGCCAGGTGGCATTAAATGAATTAAACTCTTACTTTCCTTTAAGTACTGACAGCAACAAAACGCCATAGCAAAGAGAACTTAAAGACAAGAGAAACAATGCCCCAGAACAATGAGAATGGGCCACTGAGATTGCTCATGTTTGTTGCACCAATTGCCTGAGAAAGGCTGAAAATACTGACAAAAAAGGAAGAACCATAGTTTAAGAATGTAAAAATAACAGACAGTTTGAAAAGTATAGGAAAGTGAGGAGGCTCTGAGTGGATATCAAAGATGTACAATAAAGTGGAAACTGGAAAATCAGAATAATATTTTAATTGGCAACGCAGGAATGCATATAAAGAGAATCTCTTAACCAACAGTTTCATTGCCAAACTACACAAAATAACCAATTCCATTGACATGGAAATCTCTTTCATGTTTGTATTATAATATATTGGAATTCCAAGTTGAACTCTAGGATGGGAGCCTTGTCAAATTTGGAGATGAAGATAATGAAATGAAACCAGGAAATCAAGAAAGATTTAAGCAGCAGAACATATCTAATGACACTGATAATTTTGAAATTAATCCCACTAATGTCAGGATTCAAATTCAGCATCTCCAGTTAATGAAATAAAGCCATCATAAATGTTAGTTGCTCAGTTGTGTTCAAATCTTTTGTGATCCCATGGCCCCTCCAAGGCATTCTTCAGGCAAGAATACTGGAGTAGGTTGCCATGCCCTTCTCCAGGGGATCATCCTGACCAGGGATCAAACCCAGGTCTCCTGCATTGCAGCGATTCTTCACTGTCTGAGCTACCGGGAAAGCCCAAAATATATACACCCAAATATGAGGGCAATCTAGGCACCATTATGCTAATGATGTGTCTCACATCCTCTAATTAAATTTTCCTTTTCAGAAAAAATAACAGTTCCATTTCCAAATATATTTCCAGTTTTTCAACAGATATTTAGAAATCCTTTTATATGATAAGCTGTAAGCGTTGTGTTAGGATGCGTAGATAATGCCATGTTCTAGTCATATGCACATGTTTAAAATGGCAGAGGACTATCCTAAATATGAATATTTAAAACACATTTCCAAAGCAATATCTATCTACTGTAAAAACTTAGAAATATAATCTATTACTATACCAAACAATAAGACATGCTGTTAATAAAAGCTGATATTTTGAATTATTTCTATAGACTTTTACCTTATAAATGCATCTGTGTTTAAAAAAGGACTTACAGTTTAGACACTATTTTCAACTTTTTAAAATTTAACAATGTGTTTTACACAAAATGCTTATGGACATTTCCCCTAATCATTAAATACTATCTCATCTGATAGCTACATACAGTTCTGTTGTAAATGCACACCATAAAGCATGTAGTCAAGACAATTTTGTTTACAATTTAGTGAAGAATTTAATCGCAGAACTCTAAATTTCTCTAAAGTGTTTGCTCCGCAACTCCTGCAGTGACACAGTTCCATGACATTTATCACTACTTTCTGTCAAACCCTATTGCACCATTTCAAGTATCCTGCAATTTCTTTGCAATGGATAATATCTTTTCATTAATTCTTCCTAAGCTCTATATTTAAAGTCCCATTTTTAACACATTAGACCTAGGAGTATAGTCAATGATGATGACTTTTTAGATGTTTCTAAGACAATTTTTCATTGTTTCTCCTCACTGTATTTGCATGATTTCTCTAAAATTACTGAAAATAAAATTTACTCCAACATCCTTTCCCTCACAGCCACTACTATGTCCTCAAATTAGTGAAAGATACCAAGAAAAATGTGTTCAGTAATCAATAAAACAGGTAATTTCCCATGAAAATACCTTAAGCTAAAGAGCTATTCCAAGCAGTATCAGAAATGAATCATGTGATAAAAGCTTTCATCATATGATAAAAGCTTGAAGTCATTAAATATTGATATTATTCTTACTGTTTTATGTTGGACGGTATGGAGCCATTATCTGAAATCCAGAAAAGAGAAACAAAAACATTCTTTCAGATGAATTTGTTGCCTGGCTGCCTTACTACCACAAAGCAGTTTTGACCAATAAGTAAATATTGCCAGTGCCTTAATGTCTGGTTTTTACAGCAAAAGTAATCTTTACAGACAAAAGCCAGGAAAAGACAGAAAGGGAATATATGCAATTAAACTTGTATGATTAAGCCTAAGAAAATTGGTAGGTACTAGATTTATCATTTTTCCTTAAAAATACATGCATTTGATTCACTTATTTTATTTTTTTATTTTTTAACTTTACAATATTGTATTGGTTTTGCCATATATCAACATGAATCCACCACAGGTATACACGTGTTCCCCATCCTGAACCCCCCTCCCTTCTCCCTGCCAGTACCATCCCTCTGGGTCATCCCAGTGCACCAGCCCCAAGCTCCTGTATCCTGCATCAAACCTGGACTGGTGACTCGTCATATATGATATTATACATGTTTCAATGCCATTCTCCCAAATCATCCCAGAGTCTCCCTCTCCCACAGAGTCCAAAAGACTGTTCTATACATCAGTGTCTCTTTTGCTGTCTGGTATACAGGGTTTTTGTTACCATCTTTCTAAATTCCATATATATGCATTAGTATACTGTATTGGTGTTTTTTTTTTTTTTTTTTCTGGCTTACTTCAGTCTGTATAATAGGCTCCAGTTTCATCCACCTCATTTGATTCACTTATTTTAGACTAAAATTACTTTTTACAAAACAAAATACAGTGAAAGTTGATTTACATCTTGGAAAGTACTTTTAACCTTTCTTTAAACAATTTAGCCGTGTAATTTGAACAAAATGATTATGTCCCTTTCCCCATATCATTAAATACTATCTTGTCTAAATACTCAAATTTAAGACTGGATTCAATAATAGAAACTTTTTTACAAAAATACAAAGAATATGATGAAGATATGACTAAGATCAGTTGCTTATTTTTTTTTCTGATAATTTATATACTTATATAAAATACCTACAGATGGTAAAGCGTCTGCCTGCAATGCAGGTAGACCTGGGTTCGATCCCTGGGTCAGGAAGATCCTCTGGAGAAAGAAATGGCAACCCACTCCAGTACCTTTGCCCGGAGAATCCCATGGGGATTGCAAAGAGTCAGACACGACTGAGCGATTTCACTTTCACTAAAGATATATAGTTTAAAAATCCCCTATGAAACAATAAAAATGCTTCAACTCATAAATTGACATTTCAAATATTAAAGTCCTTTTAAATCAGGTGCTTTGAAGCAAAATTAAGGTATATAATAATAAACTGCAATTTAAAAATTCCTGAATATTACTGATAAGACCTGCAGATAATATTTCTCTATTAAAAAATGAGGATAAGGGGTGCTGGCTACAGTTTTTAGCCACTTGTACTAGCTCTTCAAAAAGGACAACCCTAGGGTAGGCCCAAGCTATAAATCTGTTTCGCATAAACAGATAGAATAGATGTTTCTCAAGAGTCCCTGCGTGCCCATAAATGAATACTTCACCAAGGACCAGAAAAGAATAGGTCCCTAGCTACATCAGAGCTTTACCTGTTTGCAGTTTTGTTTTTTTGCTCCAAGAATTAATGAGAACATTTTTGATTCTCATTAATCTAAAAAAAGATTTTAAAAACTGCTTCTTCCTCTAACAGGCAGTGCTTAAACTTAGAACCATTCCCTAATCTCAAGAGTAGTCTCATTTCATTAAAGCCAGAAGTCAGTGCCTGACTATCTCAGCATCTGCCCCCTTGTTTGGGGGGGAAAAAAAAAATTTGTCTAGACAGCTTAAGTAAAGGGTGCTATTTATGTTTGTCTTAACAACTAGAAGAGACTTACCAACTGCATATGGGCAGCAATGGGTGGAGCAGGGCAGGACAGTTGACACTGCCACAGTTACAGGTTATAGTGGGCTTTAAAGTCTGGTCCTGGATGCACAAAGCTCAGAGAAAGAGGACTTTCACATGCCTTCAAAAAGTTAAGCATGTTTTCTACTCAGAGAAGTATTCACTACCATTCTTTAATATTCCAAGCACCAGGAAAAAAAAAAAAATATATATATATATTGTATTTCCTAAGCTTCGTTTTCCTTCTTAAAGAGTCCTTGGGCCTAGAAAAGAAAACAACGGTCTCAAAGGCCCTTGCTGAATCATCTAACTTTGGAGAAAACAAAACTGAACTTTAAGTCCTGCCCTGATGCTCTGGACCAGTTGCATCTACCTAGGACTTATCACCCCCTGCCCAGAAACCTCCTACCCCCTACATCTGCCCGGGACTTAGTGCCCCCGCCCAGGGAACTTATCAACCCCTGCCCAAAAACTCCCACCCCCGTTCAACTACAAATGCCATCTCAACTAAAGATTACCCAAAACGTCCCGCCTGACTAAGGTTTCCCTTATTGCTTCCACAAACTTCCCTTTAAATATGAAGCCTCCCTGATCCCTCTCACACTCAGCCTGGTTGGCAGGCCCTCCTTGCCTGGATAAAGGTAACCTATCCTTCTTTTCTTCCTCGGCCCGAACTATACCTTACACTTCTAGTGTCAGGCAGGCATAGAATGATGACATGGGTTTGCTAATAAAGCAATTCCGAGGGACCACATATTATCACTCTGCCAACACAGCCACCACCACTGCTTTCGCTAACACTCAGACTATTGTAAATAACCTCCACTTCTCTGGTGCCTCTAATGACAAACACTCTGCTGAGTGCTTAACACACATTGTCTCCAACGTACCTTGTGATATCAATGAGAACCGTAAGTATATTCAAAACGAAGGTTTATAAAAGCGGTTGACCTGACTGTCTGTTCCCAGGTTTCTACACTAGACTACCGTCACCTTCCATTTATACAAACCATGTAGTGTATTTTGAATAATGCAGTGTGCCTGCCACTTTTTAAATAAAAATAATCATATAGCTTTGGGAAGCTACCTGCATGTCCATGTCAGGCCCTCAGTTTCAACCACCCTCCCCGCTCTTTGCACCAGTCACTCAGAGTTACTTAAGAAACTGAACTTGCATGCTATTCTGTAAAGCCTCCTCATGTAGCCTTCCATCCAGATTGTCTCAATTTCAGTAGCTCCGTATCTAGTCTTTCACTGGAGCTATACTACTTCAACATTGGAGTCATCTGTATTCCTGTCTACATGAAAATGCAAGGTACTTGAAGATCTGATGCCTGCCTGCCACCTCTGTGCTCTCAAGTTCCTGATACATTGACCAGGGAAAGAACAGGTGTTAAATAAATAATTGTTGAGTGAATTACTGTGTCTGCTCAAGGAAGATGATTTACTATGGAGGGATGCAGGCTGCACCCGGCAGGTCTAGTCGGGGAAGGATGTCTGAAAATGCAGTTGTTGCTTGGAGCAGTCTCTTAATCCTGGGCAATTGTTTCAGCATTTTCCATTTAGTATTGTCTTAATGCATATATTACCTCATTCAATCTATCCATCCTATAATGTATTACTTGCTATAACATATATATTATATACAATGTATTCCCTCCTATAATGTAATACATACTCTGATATAATGCTTATTTAAAATAGCACCTTTACAATTTGGTGCAGATTATAGACATGTGGATTTGACCCTTACAGGTCAGGATCCGTGATGATCAGACTTAGCCGGTAAGAGTTCAGGAAAAAAAGTTTTACAGTTTATTCAGATGCAGTGCTAAAGTACGTCTGCATATTTGTGTTTTAGATGACAAAGAGACAAAGACAGACATATACAGCAGGAGTAAAACAGGAACGGGTTTTGGAAGATGAGTGGTCGAACTGTCCATAAATAGGTCTCAGAATTGATAATCCTTAAATGTTGCAAAGACACAGAAGAGGTCAAGTCTTCAGTAAAGGACATCATTATGAAATGATATGCAATTGAGTTATACAGTTAAGGTTGATTAAACTTCTAGAGTTATTGATAAATATGAGAGAAGTATATTCAAAGATATTTACTACAATGAAATAGGGATTTCATCATTCCCTACATGATGAAGTGTATCCAGAATATTTCTAAGGTTTTTCTATTTTTGTTATAAAACATCTACATACATACATTTTATTTTAAAATTTATTAACTTTATATTAGATTTATCTTTATTGAGGTAACACTGGTTTATGCCTTAAGTTCCATGTGTACAGTATTATATTTCTGCTTCTATGTACCCTGCAGCATGCTTATCACCAAAAGTTTAGTTCCCATTTGTCACCATACATTGGATCCCCTTGACCCCTATCTCTCTCCCCATCCCCAACTCTCTGTCTCTGATAACCAGTACTCTCTTCTCTGTATCTACAGGGTTTTGTGTGGCTTGTTGTTGTTTTATACATATGAGTTAAATATGGTATTTATCTTTCTCTGTCTGACTTATTTCACTTAGCAACCAGGCTACACCCATGTTGTTGCAAATGGCGAGATTTCATTTATAGCTAAATAGTATTTTATTGTATATATACACCACATCTTTATCCATCCATCGCTTGTGGACACTTAGGTTGTTTACATACCTTGGTTATTGTAAATAAAACTGTGATGAACATAAGGTTGCATGTGTATTTCAAATTAGTGTTTTTGTTTTCTTTGGATGAAAACCCAGAAGGGGGATAACTGGGTCGTACGGTGGTTCTAGTCTGAATCTGGGAATCTCCATCCATTTTTTGCAGTGGCTCCATCACTTTACAATTCCACCAGTAGCATAGCATGTACTCAGTTGCTTCTGACTCTTTGCAACTCACGGACTGTAGCCTTCCAGGCTCCTCTGTCTACGGGATTTTTCCCGACAAAATTACTAGAGTGGGTTGCCATACCCTCCTCCAGGGGATCTTCCCAACCCAAGTATATAACACGTGTCTCCTGCATTGCCCACAAATTCTTTACTGTTGAGCCATCGGGGATGTCCCTGTGTTGGAGGGTTCTCTTTTCTTCACATTTCTGTCAACACTTGTTATTTTTTGCCTTTTTGATACCAGCCATTCTAACAAGCATGAGGTAATATTTCATTGCAGTTTTGATCTGTATTTTCCTCATAGATAGTGATGTTGAGCATCTTTTTGTGCTTATTGGCCATTTGTGTGTCTCCTTCAAAAAATATCTATTCTGCTTCTCTGCCCATTTTTTAATCACAAATGATATATCCAGTAGTGAGTTAACATTCAAAATGCCATAAAGAATGCCTACAACTCAGTAGGACATCTATATATTAATAGTATATCTAGATATTCTGAACTGAAAAGAATATAGCAGTGTATTTTTAGTTATCAAGCATTGCTCTAGGGATTTAAGAAGGCAGGGAACTAGAAAGAAATCAAATCAATTTTACAAAATTATGTTGTCGAACTTGCTCTGTTAATATGTCTACATTTGTTCTTTTATACTCCTTTGTAATCTTTAAAGAAAAAATATATAGTTTCCAAAACAAAACATACAAAAAACACGGTAAGATCCAAAAATGTATCTGTTAGTGTCCAAACAGTAAAATAAGAAAAGAAAACTTTTTAGTATTTAAAACAAAAAGACCAGGTATTGTTCAGGTGGTGGAAGAGACTGAGAAACAAGCCCATTTCAGGGAAGAAAGATGGAGACCAGCTCCTGCAGTGCTCAATCAGCATGCCCAGGCTGGAAGGACAAAGGGAAGAGATGTGCGCAAAGAACCCAAGACCTGGGTCACCCACTCTCTTCTTCCAGGTGTTGGCTTCACCTTCTCTGTGAGTTACATGTTTAGACTGACCTTTAAATAATCTTTATAGCTCCATGAGAGTGCTTGCAACGTCTCTGACAGAGTCACATAACTTTCTCCCCTTGTCTCTGAAATTATCACTGTGGCAGAGTGGGTTATTCATATAGTAAGGCTGAGGTCATGGGCCATGAGGTGACATGGACTCACAGGACTAGGAATGGATTGTGTTAAAGACAGGAATATGGATGTGGATTGACTTAAGAGTCTGTAATACAGAGTGAAGTCAGAAATATAAAAACACATATTATATATTAATCTCCATACAAGTAGAATATATATATTCTCCATACATGTAGAATCTAGAAAAATGGTACAGATGAACCTATTTGCAAGGCAGGAATAGAGATTACAAACATGGAGACCAGACTTGTGGATATGGAGGTGGGGAGGAAAGGGTGGACAAATTGAAAGATTAGGATACACACACACACACACACACATTACCATGTGTAAAATATCTAGCTAGTGGGAACCTGCTGTATAACACAGGGAATTACACTTGGTGCTCTGTGATGACCCAGAGGAGTGGGACTGTGGGTGGGAGGTCCAAGAGGGAGAGCATCTGTGTATACATATAGCTGATTCACTTCCTTGTACATCAGAAACTAACATGGCATTGTAAAGCAATTATACTCCAATTAAAAAAAAAAATAAAAGGCAGGGCATGAAAGCAGCTCCAACAAAACCACACAGTCTAAAGTAAATCATGGAATACGAGTCAGAGAGTGGTAGTTGTTCTCCACAGAAAAGATTTATTACCATCAGATCTATTCATGTTTACTGCACAAAGCTTAGAGTACCTCAGAGTTATATTCTATGCAGAGAACACAAACGAATTCCATCTACTCAGAGAGTATATTGGAAAACAAGTGAGGAAGATATGAAATTAGGGATGACCTTGAGTCCCTCAGATGCATGTTTGTTGAAAAGGTGTATCTTTGCTATTTATTATTCATAAAGCTTTGTAACACTTGTAAATGATACAGACTTGTATATTCTAGAGAAGCACAATAGCAATTTCAAGTCTTCTTCCAGCAATATCACCATCACACATGTTTTAATTATGTAGTAAGCAAAACCTGTAAGGAGGCAGTGGAAAAATGGGAAGAGGAAGACTCCTTGGGGTACTGCTGGCTTTAGCAGGCAGCAGCAGCAATTCCCAAATTAGAAAGAGAGAAAGAACAAAAAGCTGAAGGCAGGAAGCCTCATTTCAAGTATCAGCAGTTGTTTTGAAAGGATCATCTTGATGGCTTTGGTAAGGAAGAAGGAAAAGTGTTAGGAAAAGTGAACTGTGGTGTTGGAGAAGACTCTTGAGAGTCCCTTGGACTGCAGGGAGGTCCAACCAGTCCATCCTAAAGGAGATCAGTCCTGGGTGTTCATTGGAAGGACTGATATTGAAGCTGAAACTCCAATATTTTGACCACCTGATGTGAAGAGCTGACTCACTGGAAAAGACTGTGATGCTGGGAAAGACTGGGTCAGGAGGAGAAGGGGATGACAGAGAATGAGATGGTTGGATGGCATCACCGACTCGATGGACATGGGTTTGAGTGGACTCCGGGAGCTGGTGATGGACAGGGGAGGCCTGGCGTGCTGTGGTTCATGGGGTCGCAAAGAGTCGGACACGACTGAGCAACTGAACTGAACTGATATGAGAGGTGTTTACAATTCAGATGATACATACTGTAAAATATCAGCTGAGTTAAAGCCTTCCCTCTGAAAAATATGCACAATATCCAGTGCTATAAGACTATGCCTTATTTTCCTCTATTGCAGAGTTTATATTTTTCAGCAGTATTGGAGAAAGAATGAAGAGAAGCTGCAAAAAGTGATTAGAAATCAACACTGTTTCGGAAAATGAGCATAAAATTTGCTAAGAGCTTTTCATCACCTACATTATGCTTAAATACCACAATAATCATACACGTGACAGAGAGTATCTGCTTAGTTCTCACAGCATAGCGATTCTCAGAAGTTTTTCATTCTAAATTTCATTTCAGAGGATCATCAAAATAATAGAGCAGTAAAATTAAATAGCAATGAAATATAATGAGAGGGGAAAGGCATTAGTTATGTAAGCAGGAAAGTGTTAAGAATGTTTTAAAATGAGATTAGATTTGCAATGCATGGAAGGTCAATGAGGCAAATACAAGTTATACTAAAAGGCATAGATTTCAATATTGCCTGAACTTTTTTGTAGGTGGATATGATGAAATATAGAACTAAAAGAGAGATGGGAAGAGACTATGTTTGAAAGCATATGCTGTTTGGGTTTACTATGATTTCAAAAATAAGATATCTTTAAAAATAACACTGACTTCATCATTATTAATGACCTAGTGTAAAGAGTTTTCAAATCAACAATTAGTTTTCTTTTATTGTCCAAACCACGGCCTATAAGCGTTTTAGAATGTTTTAGCAAAATGACTGAATTTGTCACTAACTACCGTCTTTGAGCTTTCACACTGTACCGATTCTGTCCATGATCATTTAGTATCAATTTTAAAAAGTATTGAGAATTGAGTCTCTATTTGCTGTACATTGTTTTATTCTAGAGAAAGAATTTCATTCATATCTAGGAAAGTAGGCAGTTAATGCTAATCCTAAAATACACTGGCAACTGAAAATCATTTGCATAAATGTTTCGATATCTGACTTTGGAAAATAAACAGATTGTAGTAAATCACTCTTTCAATTATATTTGAGTTTATTCTCTGTAATTACCTAAGTAATAAACTCTAGAGACATAGATTTTTAGCATAAAGTTCCTAACATAAGAATTAGCTACACTATATGCTTCAAAATATAGTTGTGGTCTTATTTTATTCTCTCTATATATTTCAAATCAGTTTGTCAATATTAATAATCAGTATGCTAGAATTCTAATTTTTGACTAGATAACAATATTTACCCATTTCTCTGTAACTTAAAAGTCTAATTCCCTGTTAGGCAGAACTTCCCAGATGTATTTTCTTAAGAAAAAAGTTGAAAATTAATTATGATCTTATTTCATTTTTGTTTGGTATTTGTTTTTGCTCCACTACTTTTAAAATTGAAAGTCTAGTTTCCTTGATGAAATTTTTAAACAAAATTGAATCCCTCAAAATAAAACTTTCCCCAGGTCTTCATGAGCTATGAAAATTTGATTTTTTTATACACATAGAACTGAAAATAAAACTAAAATTGGATCCCCATACTTCCAAAGAAATGGTTAACTTTCTTCCCCCAAAAATTCTTTTCTCTATAATTTTCTCATCACTGCAAAAATACAAAAAAAGCAAAAATAAAGCCTAAAAATATATTTTAAAAAAATACACAAAAGCATTTTTTGGTGTCAATTCATTATGGCTAAAACTTTAACAGACAACAGAAATTTTATGTAATATTTGCTAGACAAGTCAGATGCGAGACATTTAATCTGATCTTAAATTTGATTTACATTCTTCTAATATGGGAATTATTATTATGGGGAACTCCATATAGATAAATAACTTTGCTGATGATCCACAGTTCTTCTTTCAAGGAATCTAATGAAACTAGTTTTTAATTTAAAAAAAAAGCTACTGAAGAAAGTAGTGTGCCAGAAATGACTTGTATAGCATGAACATATTTTGTGTAACAAAATAAATGTACAGATAATGCTGACTTAGATGTGGTGGAGAATAGAAATCTGAACCAATAAAAAATACCAAGTGGAGAATGATTTATAAATGTAATGAATACTACTTTTACCTTGAAATATAAACAATATTATGCACTGCTGCTGCTGCTAAGTCACTTCAGTTGTGTCCGACTCTGTGCGACCCCATAGACGGCAGCCCACCAGGCTCCTCTGTCCATTGGATTCTCCAGGCAAGAAAATTGGAGTGGGTTGCCATTTCCTTCTCCAATTATTCACTGCAAAGTTAATCGATTCAGGTTCTAGTTACAAGTAGTGACAGATTGGGCTTCCCTGCTGGCTTAGTGGTAAAGAACGTGCCTGCCAATGCAAGGAGACACAGGCTCAATCCCTGGGTTGGGAATATCCCCCTGGAGAAAGAAATGGCAACCCACTCCAGTATTCTTGCCTGGGAAATCCCATGGACAGAGGAACCTGGTGGGCTACAGTCCATGGGGTTGCAAAAGAGTTGGACACAACTTAGCAACCAAACAATAAGTGTGAGAGCATCTAAAAACAGTTTTGGTATTTGAATGGAGAGTGCCAGGGTGCTGGGTTGGCTTTTAAGGTGACCTTCAAAGACTAGATGATACAAGGGAGTAAACTATGCTTGGCTCTAGGAAGAACACGCCATAAATAATACCTTATCCGGCTTCTGAGGTCCTCACTGTCCCAGAGAAAGGATAGGCATATGTTCAGTTACCCAAGGTAGATGTGCCAAGTGACACAGTAAGGTAAACTAAGGCCCCAGGAGAGGTGTATGTGGTGAAATAATTCGTGTTGGAAAATGGAAGATTTTTTACAGAGAACATAGCATTTGTGAAGTATACTGGAGAATATGTAATTTATTGAATTTTAGGTTAATAAAAAGGTCATATGAACAGAAATATAATAAAAATAAAATCAACAGTAGCAAGGCTGTACTGCTGGATATCGTTTTTCTTTTTCTTTTTTTTAAAGAAATGGCTAGTGTGAACCAGAGGCAATTCAAGCTTCATGGAACTTCCTCGATCAAAAATGAAATGTGACAAAAGCGGAAATGAGGCTTCTCCTGTAGTTTGTAAATGAATAAAATACATTCTCTAGTCATGTACTTTGTCTTGTTTTCATTTCCACTGCTGGATAGAGTCGTCATGATGAAAAAAGATGTCACATGAGCAAAGAAAATCAAGAACAGGAGTAAGGAGGCATTTTTGTGGTAGACCAGTTATAAAAATAACCATAACCATTAGTAAAAGGCATGTACATAGGTTTGCCTTAATGGCAAAAAGTACAATGGCTAAGAAGATGGTACTCAAAAACATGCTTACTTACTTCTAATTTTAAATGAATATATGTGTCAGTTTTCATGATTTTGAGAGATTCTGGTCAACATAAGTGACAAGAGTCAGAAGACTCTTTAGAGAGAAATAAAATATCCCCAGAGTTTGGCTTTGATAAAGATCTTCAGTCTTGATAAAATAAACATATCCTGAATTTAGCAACCTCCCCTATAACAGAGCCCAATGTATGTGCAGATATAAATCTGAGCCCATCTGCATCAGCCCTGGGACTCAGGGGCAGGGGAACTGCTGCAACATGCCAACGATCACACTGCTCTCTATGCCTCAAATATCAAAGCCCTTAGTGTTTGATCCAAGAATCTTGTTCTTTATGCACATACCCAAGAAACTGTGGCATGTGGATTTGTTAGCTTGCAAGTTAGGTAAGATATTAGACCTTTCACAGTTCTTGATTTTGGAATTAAGAAGACAAGTGATCTGGTGCCTAAGAGTTACCCAAAACATCCCTCCAAATTCACTGATCAGAATCTCTGGGGCGGGGGGAGTGGGGGGAGGTAAACCTGGAAGTCTGAAATACTATCAAGCTCTCCAGGTAATTCATACAAACATACCCCTTTAGTATCTCAACTTTAGTACATTATTCATCCTCTAAGCTATGCAAACTAGATAATGTACTTTTCCTATCAAAGGTGTAGAAAATCAGTGGATGCATCTTGCATAGAGGTTGGTACAATACAGATAGCAGTATTGCAAAATGAGGTCTTCTGTCTCAGAGTTTGCTGCTGCTGCTGCTAAGTCGCTTCAGTCGTGTCCAACTCTGTGCGACCCCAGAGACGGCAGCCCACCAGGCTTCCCGTCCCTGGGATTCTCCAGGCAAGAACACTGGAGTGGGTTGCCATTTCCTTCTCCAGTGCATGAAAGTGAAAAGTGAAAGTGAAGTCGCTCAGTCGTGTCCGACTCTTAGTGACCCCATGGACTGCGGCTTACCAGGCTCCTCTGTCCATGGGATTTTCCAGGCAAGAGTACTGGAGTAGGGTGCCATCGCCTTCTCCAGTCTCAGAGTTTAGCAATTGTTAAACTTTTAACTAAGAATTTTTAATTAAGGATTTTCCCTAAGCCGCTTGTCTTCTGTTGATACGGGTACAGCTCCTACAGTGATGCTGAAAATGCTTGCTTGACAGTTCTTGGATGTGACAAGATCACTGCTCTCATTTACTTAGCCCAGATGACATGAATCTGATAGAGGCGAAGGTTTTTTCTGATTTAATTCACTTTTTAAAAATCTCATTCTCTCTGCATTACTTTCTGCCACATACTCCAGCTTCTCTGGCCTGGGAGTTAGATCATCTTTCTGTTTTTCTATTTCTTTCTAGTGACTTTCTGCCCTGTCAAAATTCAATCATTTTGCATATCTGTTTTTATTCATTATGCATTTTTTTTCTCTTGTTTACAGAAATTGGGCAATACCCAATCTCCAAATAAACAAAATCTTCATCTGAAGACCCTAAATGTAAGTAGGAGTAAGAATTCCTCTCACCTATCAGAAACTTATCTGAAGAAGGTACAACTGGTGTTGTGGAGTCATGTGTAGAGTTATTGTTCCCAAAGGAAGACCTGGGAGATGAACAGTGCCTTCTGCTGTAATAGAAAACCAATCTACTTAGTGCCCCGGATATTCAGATTGCTTATTCTAGCAACCTGGTCTGTCACCCCTAAAGCATTTCTTCTATAGTTCTTGTCAGCTTCAGTGACTTTGAAATTAATAGACTGTTACCAATAATACATTTACAGTCTTCAGTGGATAAAAAGGCAATCGTTTACACATGATATTTTGGAGAGGAGCACGTTGTATTTAATACAGTGTGGTAAAGCAGCACTAATGCCATCTCTCAGTGGTTCTTGCCAATTAAGTTGATAGTAAGGGTCACAGTGGTCAATTTTTATATACAAGGAATTTTAAAACTATGGAGGGCACTATCCAGTATGATCAACCCTCACAAAAAAACATTATAAATGAATCAAAGTGAAAAGAAAAATCCTGGAAGAAACATAAAATATTTTTAAGGAAATATTCTGTATAAGGTCAATTATATATTTCCTTTTTACCATCTCCCAGGTTCTCAAGTTCAAGGCTTGATTTTTTTTTTCAAATTAATACTTCATGTTGCTGTAAATAAGTGAGAAGAAACAGACTTTTGCCATCCTATTGTCTCTCTAAAGTTCACTGGACCTTCCTTAATCATTCATGAATATTCAGTATTTTTCATCTTGGCAGAGAAAGCAACATGGCTTGAGTTTACAATTAACTTGTTGGAAGTAAACAATCTTTAGCCAACTTTACATCCTACCTAGACATGTGAAAAGATAAACAGCACAGAGGTATTAACAAGCAAACTGATCACACATATAGCTTCCTGACCTGGTAGAGTCTTATAGCAAAATAGAATAGACCACGAGATATTTTAAGTTCACTGTGTTTTTATGATAGATTAATCACATATTCTCAATTAGGAATGTGAGGAAACGCAATGGGCTTTACTCCAAAGTTTAAAGTAAGTTGCATTTTGTTCTTACTGCTTTGTATTTAATGGCATTTTATTTTATATAAAAGAAACAAAAATACAAATTTATCCTCAACCACCAGCATGTAGGGAATAGTTCCTGTTTATTTTAGGTGATGTATCATATGTCTATTTCCTCTTCTGAGAGAAACAATGATTAGGATATTGGTTGTTGTTTGGTCCTAGGTTCAATGCTTTTGCAGCCCCATAGACAGTAGCCTGCAAGGCTCCTCTGTCCATGGTATTCCTAGGCAAGAACACTGGTGTGGGTTGGCATTTCGGGGATCTTTCTGACCCAGGGAAAAAACCCATGTCTCTTGTATCTTCTGCATTGGCAGGTGGGTTCTTTATCACTGAGCCACCTGGGAAGCTCCCATGAGAATATGCTCCAGTTTTCGTTCAATAACTCTCTCCCAGGATTTAATTGCTTACAAATTTTGTTATGCTTTCATAAATAAGATCCTTTAATTATACTAAACAGGAACAGATATGTCCTATTACAACATTGCTGAACCTTGGGTTTTCATCTATTGACATTTACATAATGAGTCAACTGATTTTCCCATTTACTATAATTCAATCCTGTTAACAAGATCAATGTAGGTAATGCTAGATACTTAAAACTTATTCATTAAAAATACAACTTTCTCATAATATCCATTGATTCATTCTAACTTAATTCGATAAAATCTGCTTATATTTTGTGAAGTGTTAAAAGTGTTAGTCATTCAGTCGTGTCCGACTCTTTATGACCCCAAGGACTGTAGCCCACCAGGGTCCTCTGTCCATGGAATTCTTCAGGCAAGAATACCGGAATGGGTAGCCCCTCCCTTCTCCAAGGAATCTTCCCAATTCAGGGACTGAACTCAGGTCTCCTGTACTGCAAGCAGATTCTTAACCATCTGAGCCACAGTGGCTCCCAACGTGTCAGTCACTCAGTTGTGTCCGATTCTTTGCCATCCCAGGAGCTATAGCCCACCAGGCTCCTCTGTCCATGGAATTCTCTAGGCAAGAATACTGGAGTAGGTAGCCATTTCCTTTAAACTAAGAATTAGTTTTGATGTCATTCTAATTCTGATGTCATTCTGTCATATGATATCTTTCTGCATTCTGATGTCAGAGGTTGTATCAAGTAGAAACTCCATAATTTAATGGTAAGGAAACCTCAGATATATCACTTAAACATTTGAGTTTTGGTTGCCTGATGTGTAGAAATAGTATAAGGAAAAATGTTTCCTTCCAAACAGAGTTTTAAGGATGATACCTGTGGCCAGTAGGGGGTTCTATCACAGTGCCTGGCATTTGGTGATTAATAATTATTGTCAATAAGTATTTTTAATCTGCCTGAGATTTACAAGTTAAAATTGTTCTAAAGAAAGAAATGGTAGAAAACAAACATGGATTTAGGGAAAAGGCGACAAATAAAGATTCCAAGAATTTAAACTCCTGCTTTATGAAGGCCATGTGTTTACCTGACTCTGTGAAAAAAAGGAGGCCTGTTTAGTCTTCTTAGGATGTGACTTTGAATAGTAGTCCAAGTGGAAAAAAAAATTATTGGGTATTGTATATTTCTACTTTGTAAATTATAAAAATAGCAATATTTTATAGAAGATAGTATATAAAAATGGAAAGCGGGTGTCTCAAGGTGATGATGTTAAGAATGATTTATCAAAATTGCTGTAATGGCCATAGGGTATTACCTTTCTTAAATAATTTTTTTTGTGAAAACACATCTTTCAGAGCCCTCTTATCTGTTCCCCTAATGTTTATAAAATATCTTTCCATTATTAGGAACTTTAAAAGATTAATATAATACATTTAATTTGTGGAAAGGATAAGTATAAATGTGAATAAGGTCTATTCTTTTAATGTCACTGAGAGCTTTAACTACATTAAAAAACTATTAAAACTAAAAAAATCCATATGCTTTCTAAGGAAAAGTGAAATTTTAGCAAATCTCACATTCAACATGGGAGAAAAAGATCTTCAAAATGCCTGCCAAATTGCATTTTATCTTTTTTATACTTACTAGTTTAAGGATCTTTCATATCATAATTTATGTTATGTTAAATTCATGATTCAATTTGGACTTGACATAATATCTGAAGATAAAATAAGTAGAGTCAGAGAAATCATGTGAAGAAATGTTTTCATGTAATGTGGTAAGAAAAGTCAATGTATTTAGGCAACTATGTATTTTTAGCCTATGAATCTCAAAAGTGCATAATGAAATATTCCCAGGTATCTCTTATGGTATAAAAATGTAGTCCTTATCAATGGCTTAAAACAGTGACACTTTGGTTTTTTCCCAAGTCTGTGAGGGACAGGGCTCAACTGGGTTCTTCTCACTCTGGGCGGCTCATGCAACTGCCATCTGAAGGTAGATGGAGCTGGGGAGACATTGCAAACTTTCCACTCATTTCTGGCACCTGACCTGGGAAGATCAAAAATCTGGGAGCAAATACACTGAGCCCTTTATAGCCACCGTTTCATGTAAGAGACCAACATCCATAGATTTTGGTACCTACGGGGGTTCCTGGAACCAATCCATGGATACCAAGAAATGACTGTTACTTAAGGGGGCCTCTCTAATACCTCTCTTATCTCTGTATGTTCTTACAACTCCCTGCAGCTCCCTTTTACAACCCCTCCCTCTCTACCTGAGGGGTAGCTGGACATCCCATGTGGTAGCCATAGGCTCTCAGAGCAAGGGCCCCAAGAGGGACCAGCAGAGGCTTCATCCACGACCTTATCTCACCTGTTCCTGGAAGACATACTTCATCACTTCCACTGTATTCTGTTCACTGAGGCTACTGAAAAGGGTCTTCCACTAAGAGAAAAGGACATTGTTCCTGACTTTTGATGGAAGGAGGGTCAGAAGAATTACAGCCATGTTTTTAAACTACTTCTGAGATACCAATTAACATCATAGAATTAGACAGCTAGCACAATGAAAACCCACAGGCCATCGCCTTTTAGAAATTCTGTTTCATCTGAAATGAGCCACTAGATAGCAATGTTCCGGCCACTGAAGCAGGGTTTTCAGGGAGAGTTCGTGATGTTTGGGCTCCTCAGCATGCAGCGATTTTCCTGAGCAAGCAAGTTCCAATCACCTGATGCTTCCTTTGCTTCCTCAGCAGCTGAAGCATCAATTGTCTTGAATTTCACTTCCATTCAAAGCAAATAATGTGTTATTGACGGTGAGACATGCGTGCTTGGCATTTAGAAATCCTGCAAGGCAGCTGTTTTGTTTCTGCCAGACATTAAACTGATTACAGAAGATTAAATGTAATATTTGTTGGAGATCAAGCAACACAGAACTTGGCAGAGTGTACAATTAGAGTTTTGAAAAAAAAAAAAAAGTGGTTAAAAGAATATTATCCTTTGTCAAATGGCAAAGTGTTCTGCAAAGTGGATTTTTTTTTTTTTTTTTTTTTTTACAATTCAACCAACATCTGAGCAAAGCAACTATTGATTTTTTTAAAAGTTGGCTGCCATTTAAATGGGGCAATTAGTTAAAGACTGAGAATAAGCAAAAATCTTGCAAGGCAACTGCTGTGGGTGCCCTGTGACTAATTTAAATCTTTTTAAAGACACAGATTCTAAGTCTCAGGGGAAAAAGCTCAGAGGGAATTTGTCAGGGCCGGTGTGCCTGAAGTTATAGTAGAAAATAAGCTCCCTCCAGATCTGCCTTTTAAGGCTAATAACATTCTAATTATAGAGAGAGTATGGTTGCCACTACTCGCTGAGAGCATTCTGTGGATTTAAAAAGCAAATTGAACTGAAGAAGCACAGCTAATGTAACTGTAGCATCTGCGGTTCTCATAGATTTATTCAGTCAAAACCAAGGTATCCTTCAAGGTGACCCGAATGATGGGGGCAGGGGTGTGTTATCTCAGGTATGATTAATAAATCATCACTTCACACATGACTCTAAGAATGATTTATCCTGGAAAATATCCCTCATCTTTTGGATAATATCAAACACTTAAAATCACTTCAGAGAGTTTTGAAATACCTCATTATGAAGTGCTCCTAACAGACTTAAATTTTAATGGTATTGCCTCCTTTTCTACATTTGTGACATTTGACAAGGTGAGATAATTACTTGAATACCATATTCATAATTACCTCTTGGGGTGTGGAGTTATTTTCCAAATGGAGTTTTCATAAAAATGTTACTCAAGAGCTCTTCATTTTAAAACTGCTCTTAGTCTTAGACTATCCCTTGTCTTCTAAAATTTGCTTCTCTAATAATCTGTCTGAGAGGGCCAGTTACACAACTCAAAATGATGAAAATTTAAGCCAACCATGAAATAAGATTAAAAGTAGTATTAACATAGAAATGCTTCTTCCCTCTAAATGTGACATTGCAGAATGAAGATGTACATTATATGGACCAAGAAGAAACAGTTAAGAAACCAATAATTCATTTTTCAAGAACAATTTACATGTATTGTTTCTACCTTGTAAAATGACTTTTTGGCTTAAGAGTGGGATGGAGAGCAGAAATGAGGACCTAACATCATTTCTTGGGAAGCGAGAAGGCATCAGTGAAGACTGTTGCAAAGGTCATGAGTCTTTAGACTTTCCTCTGTTCTGAGTTCAATATTTAAAGGACACTGAAGAAACATTAATCGGTCCAGTGATTATCATCCTAAGGGAAGTAAGTCAGACATAGAAAGATAAATACCATAGGATAATACTTACATGTAGAATCTAAAATATGTCAGAAATGAACTAAACTATGAACAGACTCACAGACAGAACAGACTTGTAGTGGCCAAAGGAGAGGGGAGGTGAGATGATGAAGGGATGGTATGGTAGTCTGGAATTAACTAATGCAACCTAGCATATATATATATATATATATATATATATATGATAAACATATACACTTACGGATGGATAAACAAGGTCCTACTGTATGGCACAGGGAAGTACTGTCAATATCCTGTGATTATATCATAATGGAAAAGAATATGAAAAAGAATGTATATATAACCGAGTCACTTTGCTATAGAGCAGAAATGAACACATTGCAAATCACCTGTACTTGAAAAAAATAATTTTAAAAAAAGGATAAATAAATGATTCTTTATAGAAGATTTTACCTCATGACTTTCAAAATTATTTACAGAAGGCAATATAAGTCGGTCATCAAATTTTTTCTTGTAATGATTAGAGGATATATCTAGATTGTTGGGAAAATACAGTTAAAAACAAAATCTTGCAACCCTGAAAATTCCAGGAAGGTAAAGAGAAATAGATTTTATTATTGAATAAGCACTAAAACTTGAATAATACAGGCAATCTGCTAAAAGATGGCAAGGACAGAAAACCTTGCTCAGCCCAGGAGTCCCACATACCCTGTTATAGAGACAGACAAACACGACTCATTACATCCAGGTGCAGGATACAAAACCAGTCCTCAAATAAGAATTTCACAGCACCAGTTCTCACAGAGTTCATACCAAATTCACCTGGTAATTGAGGTGACCATATGTGTTAACTTGCATTAACCAAAGGGAAAAAAGACAGAAACTTCTCATATTTTTAGGACAAAAAATTTTCAGCTTGGAGCAAGGGGACTGCAAAAGTTAGGCTCCTGTCATCCACTGAGACTATAAGGTAGGGGAGATGGAGATATGAACAGCCTTGATGATTTCAAAAGAGTGGTTCCCAGACCCTTGAGAAAGACACTTCTGAGTCCTAGAGCTGGCCAGAGACACACTTAGCTTCTAAAAAAAGTTTCATACATTTATAAAAACTAGGAAAGAACTTAGACATTTTCTAAAGTAAATGCTCTAAGAAAAGGGAAGAAGGGCTTCTCCCTTATTCAACAGGAAGAATTAGGCCTTGTTATTTGTATTTGCCCTTCCAAGGGAAAGAACATTCACAGAACTGAGAGAAAAATGACCAATTATATGGTGCAAGTTCATCATTTATGGATGAAGACACTAAGAACTAGAAGATTAAAGTGATTTTCTCTGAAAGGACAGGTCCCAATTCCCACTCCAATATGCTTTCTAGTCACCATGATTGCCTCTAGAAACACGTTCCTCAACCACAGGAAGAAGGGATAACCCTAGAGTAAATTGTTTCCTCCTATTTCATCACTGTTCTTCCAACTTGAAGGTTCGGCTTCATACATGAGCTCCCCAACTTTCAATGCCCACACCTAATGCTCATAGTAATAGAACCTAATGGACAGACACACTTAGGCCAGTCTTTTCTTCCCTGGGTTACGAGTTATGGCAGTAAAATTCCATATACTGGTAACTTCACAGGTGAACTTTAGAATGTGGGAAAGTAAAGGAAATAGAAAGTCATACAACGTTTTCTCACGCATATAGATCTTCATATTCATTCCCAGAAAGTAACTGAATACAAATGACTCAGCTTCATCTTACCCAAAGTAGAACAGTTAGTACTCTCTATTGTGATGTTGCCACACCAACTCAGTTGTCATCCTCAGAGACAAATTTTACCCTTGTCATAATTGTAGGAATAAATTATTACCTGAACAGAAAGTACATATATTTTTACATGTCCATCAGTTCAGTTCAGTTCACTCAGTCGTGTCCGACTCTCTGCAACCCCATGAATCACAGCACGCCAGGCCTCCCTGTCCATCACCAACTCCCAGAGTTCACCCAAACTCATGTCCATCAAGTCGGTGATTCCATCCAGCCATCTCATCCTCTGTCATCCCCTTCTTTTCCTGACCCCAATCTCTCCCAGCATCAGAGTCTTTTCCAATGAGTCAGCTCTTCGCATGAGGTGGCCAAAGTACTGGAGTTTCAGCTTTAGCATCATTCCTTCCAAAGAACACCCAGGACTGATCTCCTTCAGAATGGACTGGTTGGATCTCCTTGCAGTCCAAGGGACTCTCAAGAGTCTTCTCCAACACCACAGTTCAAAAGCATCAATTCTTCGGCACTCAGCTTTCTTCACAGTCCAACTCTCACATCCATACATGACCGCTGGAAAAACTATAGCCTTGACTAGACAGACCTCTGTTGGCAAAGTAATGTCTCTGCATTTTAATATGCTATCTAGGTTGGTCATAACTTGGTAAATAAGAGGTAGAAGCCATCAATTTAGAGGAGTACCTCTGAATTTTAAAAGACCTATTTCATCTTGGCTATGTTATGAAGTCATCATTTTCTTTTGCTTTAAGGGGTTCCAGAGGATTTTATAACTCTCTGCCCAGACACTGGGCTATTTAACATATAATGCCAACAAAGCCACTAATGTGGAACAAATTTACCTTAATTTCTCAGGTGTATATATATATATATGTATACATATATATAAAATTTAAACAATCTGTCAAAAGACTAATGACTCAGACAAGGGCAGTATAAACTCACTGATTTTATTTAAAATTAAAATCTGGTTCTTTTGCCAAATAGCCATAAAAATCAGAGCCAAAAGCAATACCGGAAGACAAAACTAACAAATTAAAAAATATACCGATCCTCATAATGATGGATTAAAAAGAAAAATAGACTGAGTTCCACTTGTAAAATCTGACATGAAAAGTAAAAGAGGTTGGAGAGATTATTAGAAAGGACCATAAGCCAAGAAATACAGGCAGTCTCTAGAAACTAAAAAAGGCAACAAAATGTATTTTCTACTAGAACCTACATAGGAAATACAATCCTATTAGCATCTTGAGATTAGCTTCATGGAATACATTTGAGACTTAAGATGTCCAGAACTGTAAGATAACATATTTGTGTTTTTTAAGCCGCTACATGGGCTTCCCAGGTAGCTCAGATGGTTAAGAATCCGCCTGCAATGCAGTTTGATTCCTGGGTCAGAAAGTTCCCCTGCAGAAGGGATAGGCTACCCACTCCAGTATTCTTGGGCTTCCCTGGTGGCTCAGAGGGTAGGGAATCTGCAAGCAATGTTGGAGACCTGGGTTTGATCCCTGGGTTTGGAAGATCCCCTGGCAGAGGGCATGGCAACCCACTCCAGTATTCTTGCCTGGAGAATCCCATGGACAGAGGAGCCTGGTGGGCTACAGTCCATGGGGTTGCAAAGAGTCAGACACAGACTGGGGTCAGACAGGACTGAGTGACTAAGCACAGCAAAGCACAAGCCACTACCTTCGTGGTAATCTGTTACAGAAGCAATAGGAAACCAAAGTAGTGATGGATTTCACATTTGCCATTAAAATTCCAAGCTAGTTAGTACCGGGGACAACTGGTTCTCAGTTGTACTCAAATTCTGGAAAACAAGATAGAGAATGTGTATGTCAGCATACTCCCACCAAAGGGGGCTTGATAAGTGCTATATTTATCCACCAACTTGTACAAGTCTTTGGTTAAGGGTAGCTCATTGGTCAAAGGAGAATGTTGTAAATATCCTCGTGTGGACTGATCTGTGGTTTATGGATTAGATTTCGAGGGTCAGAAAAAGCCCATAGGCAAAGCAATTGAAGAGGCTGACATTTGGAAGACAGGCCAGTGTTTATGAAAATAATAAAGGCACTTGCAGCATTTAGTTTCACTCATACCCTACATTAACTTTACTCTTTCCTGTCATTGATTATTCAAGGTAGTGGCTAACCACAATTTCTTGGGGGAAAAAAAAGGACCTAGGAAGGTTTATGTGACAAGCTGCACTCCCAGTACTTAAGGAGATACCAAGGTCACAAATGATAGCTTCTGCCTTTTCTATTAGAAAGGATAGACATTTCTATCCTTGATCAGAACTTCTGTTACTCTAGACTGATTTTCTAGTAGTGTAACTCAGACTTAGTTTCCTGAGTGTCTTTGTATAAACCCGAGACATTTGACTTTCTGTTTAAGAGTAAGCATGCTTATTGTCTGCACATGATTGCTACACTCCTCCATTTAGAGTTATCACCAGGTTCAAAAGTACCCATAGTAACCCTGAGGCACCCCAAATCTAGATATATCCATTTCTGATCCCATTAGTTGTCAGCAGTTTTATCTCCTCCATGAAAATCGGGGTTATTTATCCAAGGTGGTGTTAATAACTCCTTTTTCTGCTTATCGATTGCAAAAATGACTCCAAAATGATTAGGCAAAAGAAAATTAAAACTAGTGAGATCCTTGCTGTGCTACATAACAGGAGCAACACTTCTGCTCTAGCTGTTAGAACTCTGGGTCAAAGGAACCAAAATATAAAGGGTGGAAGACTCAATCCTAACTAAGAGGCTAGTTGTGGTTTCAAGTTCAGTCTGTCTCTGATACAAGGGAAGAAAATTTCTTTAATCATGGTCATTAAGGCCTTCTGCCTTTTATACCAGGATCTAAGTTATCAATTCCTTCCATGCCTGGTTCAGTGACATCTAACAGTCGAATTTTCTGTCCTTATATCCACCGTTGTCCTTACCTCCTTCAAATGTTAGACATGCTAAGCTAGCCAGTATATCTCATTTATTAGTACCCACATGTGTGAACATGTTAATTCTGTTAGAATGTCACGCCAGGGTTATCTCACTATGGTGTTCTTATAGCCTTCTGGCTAGGGAGTGATGTGATGCAGTTTTTAATTCCATCCTAAGAATCTGCTTCCTACATTCAGTTTCAACAAGAATTATCTTAGTTTGGGTTCCCCCAGAAGCTGACCCTGTGACAAATATCCAAATGCAAATAGTTTAAGAGGTAGAGCATAAAGAAAGCTGAGTGCTAAAGAATTGATGCTTTTGAACTGTGGTGTTGGTGAAGACTCTTGAGGGTCCCTTGGACAGCAGGAAGATCAAACCTGTCAATGTAAAAGAAATCAATCCTGAATATTCATTGCTGAAGCTGAAGCTGAAATTCCAATGCTTTGGCCACCTGATGTGAAGAGTCGACTCATTGGAAAAGACCTTGATGCTAAGATTGAGAGCAGGAGGAGAAGAGGGCAACAGAGGATGAGATGGTTGGACGGCATCACTGACTCAATAGACATGAGTTTGAGCTAACTCCATAAGATAGCGAAGGACAGGAAGGCTGGTGTGCTGCAGTCCATGGGGAAGCAAAGAGTCAGGACTTAACGACTAAATAACAACAACTCTAGAAATATCCAGGGTAGGAGACAGAAAATGAGAACGGAGGGCAGAGGAAGACAGCTAATTAGGAATGGACTGACAAAACAAGTAAATTCTATGGGAATGGCATTCAGTCCAATAGAGAAATTCTGGGAGCCTGTGTAGCACATAAGATTCAAGTTACTCAGCTCAGGGGCCATCATTTGAAAGCTGCTCCAGGTGTCACTAATTCTCTGTACTCTGGGATGACTAAGCTAGGGGAGAGCACTGAAGTGGAGAAAAAATTCACACCTAGAGGGGTGCATGGAATTCTCTAGGCCAGGATACCAGAGTGGGTAGCCTTTCCCTTCTCCAGGGGATCTTCCAAGACCCAGGGATCAATCCCAGGTCTCCCACATTGCAGGCGGATTCTTTACCAGCTGATCCACAAGGGAAGCCCAAGAATACTGGAGTGGGTAGCTTATCCCTTCTCTAGCAGATCTTTGTGACCCAGGAATCAAACCGAGGTCTCCTGCATTGCATGTGGATTTTTTTTTTTTTTTGTAATTTTAATTTTATTTTTAAACTTTACATAATTGTATTAGTTTTGCCAAATATCAAAATGAACCCATCACAGGTATACATGTGCTCCCCATCCTGAACCCTCCTCCCGCCTCCCTCCCCATACCATCCCTCTGGATCGTCCCAGTGCACTAGCCCCAAGCATCCAGTATCGTGCATGTGGATTCTTTACCAACTAAGCAATCAGGGAAGCCCATTCAGGCAAATGAAAGTTTGTGCTAAAAGTTAGAAGTTAGATCAACATGCAAGGAAATGGTTAAATATGAGGGAAGGATAATGACCACGTCTCCTATATACAATAATACTGTTTCCTAAAACCTGCCAGTATAAAAACTCCCTTCCCTTGAGGATTTCTCTTCCTAGAAAGCTGAGCACCAAAGAATTGATGCTTTTGAACTGTGGTGTTGGAGAAGACTTGGACTGCAAGGAGAGTCCCTTGGACTGCAAGGAGATCCAACCAGTCCTTTCTAAAGGAGATCAGTCCTGGGTGTTCTTTGGAAGGACTGATGCTAAAGCTGAAACTCCAGTACATTGGCCACCTCATGTGAAGAGTTGACTCATTGGAAAAGACTCTGATGCTGGGAGGGATTGGGGTCAGGAAAAGAAGGGGATGACAGAGGATGAGACGGTTGGATGGCATCACCAACTTGATGGACATGAGTTTGAGTGATCTCAGGGAGTTGGTGATGGACAGGGAGGCCTGGTGTGCTGCAATTCATGGGGTCACAAACAGTCGGACACAACTGAGCGACTGAACCGACCTGAATCCATCAACATATTGGTAAAAAATAACATATACAATCCTCTCTGCTTATGAATACAAATGTAGTTTGGGCTTAAATTTTTTTTGGAATTCCAGATTCCACACAAACATTTCCTGAGTCTATTTAGAAATAATGACCATTATTCTCAGTCTATTTCTGTATTAGATTATCAGGGTAGCTGTATCAGTATACAGGTGTTAATCTAACCCTAAGCATACCCCCTGAACTGGGATCATACAGTGCTTGTAGTTACCTTGGAATTCCAGGTTAAATTGACATCTTTACCAAATTTATTTGCTTCCTTTTCCAACAGCTGCAGTGATCTTAAATAGTTTTCTTCTATCTACTTTCCCAAGAGATCAATGGCTACAGATTTTATGCTTGCTGGGACCTACTTTTTTGGCTACTGTTCCAAAAGCATTAAGTTGCTGTTCCTTAGGAAATCTAGATTTTACCTTATTTTAAGTTTAGTTTAACATTTGCTATAATAGACTTCCTACAGTGCCATTCACCACGGTGGCTACTGATTCCAGTCCTTTCTCAAAAGCACTAAAAGATACATTGACTGGTTGTCAAAATTCTTCCTTTTCAAATATTTTTCCAACCTTCTGAAACCTCAAAGCAAATACCAATAACCTACAAATACACAGATGACCTTTGGAGGACTCAAATAAAATATTTCTTTATTTTTCCTGAAGGCTTCTCAACTGGTTTCATGAGATTGTTATTCTGGAAAAGGGTATTGTCTTTTCAGTTTTTCCCTAGCACATATATATATATATATATATATATATATATATTTTGTATTTATGTTTTGGGTATGTTTCCATGTATATGCAAAGGAGACTAGAAAATATGTAGCTTTTTAAAATTTGGAGATGGTATAAATAGTAACTTTCAATTATAGCAACTCAAATCAAGTTTAGGGTTAAGCAATTATTCTTCCAGAAAGCTTTCTTTTGTGTACTGAAAATTCTAAATACAATAAAATTTACATGATGATGTAAGATTTGTGCAGTTTGCATATTAATGCATTATAATTTTTCCTGTTTAACTACTATCTTAGCAAAAAAAATCACTTGAGTGGTAATATCTCTAGACTAACATGCAGTAGACACTTGCTAAATGTAGTTACTATTGAAATACAAATTTTAAAACATGATTATTAATAGCATATATAGTAGCCTGAATAATGTTTCTCAAAAATAAAGGTGCTACTTCCTGGAACCTCTGAATGTTACTTTACACAACAAACATGGATTTTGTGGGTACGATTCAGTTTGGATCTGGAGACGGTGAAATTGTTCTGTATTATCTAAGTGGACCCGAAATGTAATCATTAATGTCCTTACGAGAGAGGCAGAGGGAGATTCTGACTACAGAAGAGGAAATATGATTCCAGAAAGGGGTCATGAGCAAAAATATATACAGGTACTCCAGAAGTTAGAAAAGATTAAAAAAACCGACTTTCTTATAACCCTTCAGAGAGAACCAGCCCTGTTAATACCTTGCTCTTAGCACCATAAGACTCATTTTGAACTTCTGGCCTCCAGAACTGTAAGATAATAAATATGTGTTGTTTTAAGCCACTAAGTCAGGTAATTTGTTACAGCAGCAACAAGAAATTATTACAGTATATAAAGAAGTCCTTCTGGCATAGGGGAAAAAAGCAACCATGGTTATAGTTGCAGAAATTGTCTTGCAAAGAGATGAGATTCCCAGAATATTTGAGTAAAAATGACTATAACTCTAAGGAAATCTTTAGTTATAGAAAGCCTTCATTTCTAATCTGTTCCTAACACCTTTTGTGACTGAAATTCTGAAGTGTTAATATATGGCCTCAGTCGATTTTAAGAGAAGTGATAAAAAATGATTACATGTGTCTTCTAAAAATTTTTTAAGCAATAGTCTCTATATAGGGTATGTGGTCTCAATTCACTCTTTGCCACCCTGTTCAGAAAGAATGTGGTCATTTATTCTCAGGAATATGCAAGTTAATGATGATTGGCTTTTATTTTAATATAGGTCATAACCTAACCATAAAAAAATGGAGTCTTTGTTTATTTTACTGAGAAGCAGATTAAACTTCAAGGATCCCTAACATCACATTTAGAAGGAAACCCATATCCGCAAAGAATCAAGTCCCCCTAAGGCCAAATGAAGCAAGATCAGCTCATGTAACCGTGGGTGATCAAGAGTACAAGAAACATACTCTAGAAACAAGAAAGTAACTGTAAAGCCTTAGGGCTTAGATTTCTATCTGTAAGTTACAGAGCCCTGACCTATTTCTTTCCTTCTCCTAAATGTGGACCCCAAGGCAGTGAATTCTCCAAGAGCTTCAGTGTTATAACAGGAAAAGACAACAGGTACAATGATGTGAGCAGCTTCCCAGGGCTAAGTTTTAGATAACACCATCTCAACCAGTGAGGTGCAAGAGGATGCTAGATCGAAAATGAGTGTTTAGGATGGACTAAACCTGATGTTTTACTTCCTTATGAGTCCACAGTGGGTGGCATTGAAAGGTAACAAGGGGAATGGAGAATTTAGTAGGAGAACATCAAGGGGAAAGTAGATGCAAAAATAAAATTCTACGCCTGTTCTATACTATGTGCCTTTTTGTTAGAAGGAAGATACCATAAATCAGTCTGTCAGCTTACACCATGGGGCTCATAATAGATTCATAACAAAAAGAATTATGAAAAATTAACACGCAGTATGTCATTTATAATCAACTTGAGCCTGAAGAATTGAGGATTATCTGACATTTCTAGGTTCCATAAAGGTTTATTTTACTTTAGATACAGGGATAGGAGGAATAAGAATTAGGAATCAATATGCATAAATTAGAGATACTCCAAGTGGAAACCAGCAAGTTGGTATAAATGCATGGATCTGAGCAGAGAGATTCACGAGTTTTCTGGAGAAGGTGTTGTAAAGATAGATGTGCTTTCTTTTGGAAGGTGGAAATCAGAGAATTTCAGCAAATAGAAACCAGTTGGGGATCTTTTTTTTTTTTCTTTTTTTTAAAATTTTATTTTATTTTTAAACTTTACATAATTGTATTAGTTTTGCCAAATATCAAAATGAATCCGCCACAGGTATACATGTGTTCCCCATCCTGAACCCTCCTCCCTCCTCCCTCCCCATACCATCCCTCTGGGTCATCCCAGTGCACTAGCCCCAAGCATCCAGTATCGTGCATCGAACCTGGACTGGCAACTCGTTTCTTACATGGTATTTTACATGTTTCAATGTCATTCTCCCAAATCTTCCCACCCTCTCCCTCTCCCACAGAGTCCATAAGACTGTTCTATACATCAGTGTCTCTTTTGCTGTCTCGCATAGAGGGTTATTGTTACCATCTTTCTAAATTCCATATATATGCGTTAGTATATTGTATTGGTGTTTTTCTTTCTGGCTTACTTCACTCTGTATAATAGGCTCCAGTTTCATCCACCTCATTAGAACTGATTCAAATGAATTCTTTTTAATGGCTGAGTAATACTCCATTGTGTATATGTACCACTGCTTTCTTATCCATTCATCTGCTGATGAACATCTAGGTTGCTTCCATGTCCCGGCTATTATAAACAGTGCTATGATGAACATTGGGGTACGCGTGTCTCTTTCCCTTCTGGTTTCCTCAGTGTATATGCCCAGCAGTGGGATTGCTGGGTCATAAGGCAGTTCTATTTCCAGTTTTTTAAGGAATCTCCACACTGTTCTCCATAGTGATTGTACTAGTTTGCATTCCCACCAACAGTGTAAGAGGGTTCCCTTTTCTCCACACCCTCTCCAGCACTTATTGCTTGTAGACTTTTGTATTGCAGCCATTCTGACTGGCGTGAAATGGTACCTCACAGTGGTTTTGATTTGCATTTCTCTGATAATGAGTGATGTTGAGCATCTTTTCATGTGTTTGTTATCTATCTGTATGTCTTCTTGGGAGAAATGTCTATTTAGTTCTTTGGCCCATTTTTTGATTGGGTCATTTATTTTTCTGGAATTGAGCTGTAGGAGTTGCTTGTATATTTTTGAGATAATCAGAAGCCTACATAGTTCTCAGGTCATTTAATCCCTAAATTATATTTCTCAGTTCTAGTCTAGTATGCTATATCCTTTCCTTTGGCTCCCCAGAGATTAACTTTTATTTCTCCTCTTCCATTCTACCTCTCATTTGGTCATATCCAGAAAATGAGACAGGCTCAATAGCTGTGGCACACAGGCTTAGTTTCTCTTTGGCACGTGAGATCTTCTCAGATCAGGGTCAAACCCATGTCTCCTGCACTGGAGGTGGGTTCTTTACCACTGAGCCACCAGCAAAGCCCTGAAAGGTGGACCCTTAACCACTAGATCACCAAGAAAGTTCCCTGCTCTGTGGGGTTTGGGCTTCCCAGGTGGCACAGGAGTAAAGAATCTGCCTGCCAATGCAGCACACACAAGAGTCTTGGGTTCATCACCTCAGTCAGGAAGATCCCCTGGAGTAGGAAATGGCAATCCATTTCAGTATTCTTGCCTAGAACATTTTATGGACAGAGGAGCCTGGTGGGGTACAGTCCATAGGGTCACAAAGAGTCGGACACAACTGAGCATGCACACATACAGAAAATGAGGATCAAGTAGTAGGGGAAGAAGAACATCAAGACAAAAATCTACGTTGTCATTTTTTTGTGAAATGAAAGAACTGCATAGTCAGGCACTTACCTCTGCTAGCTAGTGGTCTAATAAATGCATGAGACATTTATTCTCCTATAGAATCCATAGGAGAATTATGAGCTTGAAACTAGAAGGTGTATTGATAGACGTGTCCATAGGCATAGGGTATATTAGCTCAATGCTGTACATTCATGGCATTGAGATTACAAATATTTGTTCTCTAGTCATAGATGGGACATTACATTTTTCAGAGAAGAGAAAGCAGCTCAAAACACATAGCAGGTCAAATTATGACAGGATACAAATGAGGATGAAGGATAGGAATTAAATCCAAAATGGCTAAAGAAGGAATCCAAGAGTCTACTTATAATTCACACAGTTGGAAGAGTAGCCCTGGAGAAAACATTTTCCAAATTTCTACAGAAGTTGTATGAAGATATCAGTTTATAGAAATGACTATCACTATGTTTCATTTCACCCTAAGCTAAAAATATATTTAGTCTTCCCATTCCTTTTCCCAACTACTTGAATACTATATTAATCTTTGTGATCAACAATCCTCAACAAAATTAGCAGCTATATATTATGAATTTAGTTTACTGTGAAGTTATATGAATAATATTCTCATCCACTATTCCCTAACTTCTTCGAGAAGTTCTACTTCCAAATGCTCCTCAATCTTCGGAAGCAAACACTGGATGTGAAAATTCTAACAGCTAACAGAGATGGGTTAATTGTATTCTGAGAAGTAAGTCACTTCGTATGGAGGTAGAGAAAAATCTTTACATCTATCCCTGCTGAAGATAGATTTCATTAATAGAACTGAAAATTTGAAATTGGTCTGTGCATATCAATTTGTATTTCCAACATACATGAGTATCCAACACTGAGAACCAGGGGAATAATACACACACACACACACTCACACATACTCTCTCTCTAGCAAGCACCATTTTGGGGTGATCTCTCCTCATTAAAGGATGGATAAGCAAGTATTATATAAAACAAATATTGTGCCTACAGTTAAAGGAGGAAAATGAACCTGGTAAGAAAGAGGCAGGCACAGAGACGACTTCTAAGGGGCAAAGTTTGTTGTCTGTAAGAATTATGAAGCACAGTGGGAATTCCACCCAATGGGCACACGCTTCTCTTGAGCTTCCCAACTCAGTGGTGCATATCAAGCTTCACAAGCAACCAGCAAAGTTGCTCAATGTAGTTTTGACAGGAACATAAGAACTCTGATTAGTCTATTCGCCCTGCGTTTAAACTGCACAGAGAGAAGGTGAAATTTAAATGGTTTGATTCTACTCATAAAGAACTCTCTATAGAACACAGCTTAAAGCAGTTGTCAGAAATACAAAGGTCACATTCTTTGGAGTATCCAGATTGCCAAGTATCTTAACTCTTTAAACAACTCGGGTTTAAACGAGTTTCCTCATGGAGTTAGGAAGAAGGAAGATCCATGCAAATGAATGCGCTCTCTTACTAAAATGGCTTTGCCCTCAACTCGGGCCCAGTTTACTGATGAGTCAGTTATACTTCAGGGACTTGAAGCCCTCCTTCCCTGCCTTGTGCTGTGCTGTGGTTAATTACTCAGTCGAGTCCAACTCTTTGTGACTCCTTGGATTGTAGCCCACCAGGCTCCTCTTTCCTTGGGGATTCTCCAGGCAAGAATACTGGAGTGGGTTGCCATGCCCTCCTCCAGGGGATCTTCCTGATCCAGGGATCGAATTCAGGTCTCCTGCAATGCAGGTGGATTTTTTAATCCTCTGAGCCAACAGGGAAGCCCAAAAATACTGGAGTGGGTAGCCTATTCCTTCTCCAGGGGAACTTCCTGACCCAGGAATCGAACCAAGGTCTCCTGCATTGCAGGCAGATTCTTTACCAGCTGAGTACCAGGGAAGCCTCCTCCCTGCCGTAGGCCCAGCCTAACATTAGTAAATGTTTAAAGCATTGCATAGATTAAGACTGACTTTTCCCATTCACACTAGACCTGTATCAAAACTGTGGTTCTGTAGATTTTGGTATCTTCCTAGAAAGGAAAGAAAAACAAAAGCAGAGCTGACATGTCTTCCCCGGCACTCCTGAAGCAGGCTGGTTCTCTCCTGATGTTCTGAGGAGGTGCGGGCGGGTAGAAGAAGTGCTGCCAGGAGCAGCTTTTCACCAGCAGGGCAGACCCCGCTCTCCTCCCATGGCCTGCTTGTGTTTGGGAAAGAAGTGATCGTGACCAATCCAATTTCCTGAGTCTCAAACGCAAGGGACAGTCTATCCCTCAGCTCAATAATAAGTTCCTGGATTTTACTAAATCTATCAGATAAAGCAAGGTTGGGAAGGTACGGGAAGTTTGCACTAGAACGCCTAATAGGCCATTCTACCAGACCAGTCCCATTGCTGTACTATTTGCAGAGTGTGGGATGGAACTGGTTGGGGGAGGGAACCCAATACGAGGGAAATACCTTGACCGAAGCTTCCTGAGACCACTTCCTCTGAGCCTTCCTATCCGGTTGAGGCTAATGAGGTGAACCATTTAGCCTCTCAAGATGTTTGACAACATCTTAATTTGTTTTGTTCAGAGACCTTAAAAATGGATCAGAGGATATTTTTTTCTATTTAGTTTATCTTGAGGCCACACTGTACTTTCAACTGTTACACACCACTTTGTTTCTCATCTCCAGTTATGGCAGTTAAGTAGTACAACAAACTCACAAGACAAGGTTACACAACGAGCACAGGACTGCCACGTAACTAACACATACACACTCTTTCTCTGTGGCCACACACACCCTTGTCTATCCACCAACCTTCGGCCTAGTATGAAAAGCCTCAGGTTTACTCACATTTTGTAACAACATAATGGAAACATTTCCAGTCCTTGATTCTCCTGTAAATCACTGCCTTGTTGATTTCAGCTATTCAATATGCAAAAAAATCTAGAATTTGTGTCTCCAAACCAGACTACAGTACTAAAATTTCAACTGATGAATTCCTACTAGTTTACATCTACATTAAGATGCCTAATAGATGTCTCAAATCTGACATGTTTGTGGCATTTAGTCTCCAACATGGTCGCCAGTGAATCACACGCCCATTATTCAATACCTTTGGAGACCCCTGTCTCTCTGAGTTTGCACAGGGTCCTATGATATGCTTAATCCAATAAATGTAGAATTAGTAGGTGGTGCTTGATCAAGTCCTAAGCCTGATGAAGGCTTTACAAGTTCTGCTTTTGTGCTTTTAGAGCCCCAAACCACCATTAAGTGGTCCAGATACTGTGCTGAAGAGACTAGGCAGAGAGACCACATGGAAAAGTAATTCAGAGAGAAGCCCACCTGGTCTCCGTATAATAGATTTCCAGCCATCCACACCAAAACACTAGACACATTTGGATAAAACCATATCGGACTTATCACCCCCAGTCATCATTTGCCTGTATCTTCCTACATCCTTAGGACAGACTCCAAAGATGACAGTCCAAAGACAATACAGCTGATCAGTCATTCCTCAATTATAAAAAAATAATAATAATAATCAGGTGACTTTTAAGCCAGCATGATGTAGGATGTTATTTATGTAGCAACTGATAACCTTACCTGGATATGCCTAAAGCGTCTTCTTGTTTGGATGCTTAAGAGAGATTTTAACGTGACACTCTCAAGATTGAATCTTCCCCTCATGGCCTCTATACCCAGGCTTTCTCATTTCAGTTGAGAACAACTATTTTTTTTTTCCTCTATCTTCAGTTACTCACACTTTAATCTGTCCAATTTTTCTTTTTGCTTTTTTCAAGATGTCTCCAAATTTCAAGCACTTTCTGCTACATTCAGAGCTGACACCCTGTCCAAATTATCATCATCTTTATGCTGGATTACTGTGATAGCTTTCCAACAAATTTCCTTGTTTTTACCCCTGGTCCCTGCAATCTACTCACAAAACATTGTGGTCAGGGCCATCCCGTTAGTAAATCAGTCATAAAGTCACTCTCCTCCCAAAAAACTCAAAAACCAAAATTCAAAATGACTCAGAAATCTCATTTAACCTATCCCCTCCAACCTTTCTGATTTTTTTTCTTTCCTCATGATGACTCTGCTCCAGTCCTATTGAACCCCTGATGTCCTTCAATCTTGTCTGGTACATTTGCAACTCAGGGTTTTTTTCACCAACTCTCCTCTCTGCCTGGAATGCACTTCCTCTTATATTTACATCACTAATTCTTATCATTCAAGTCATGTTCAAAAGCCTCCTTCACGAGGCCTGCTGTGAACACTGTGAAAATTGTACTCTTCCCCCTAAAACTACAAATCCCTCCTTTATGCTTTTTTCCCTTTCCTTTATAGCACTTATTCAATATATTAAACAATTTATTACAGTGGTTGTTTGGTTTCTCTTTTGCTAGAACATAAGCTACTTAAGGGCAAAAATCTGTCTGTTGGCTCAATGATAGAGCCATAACATTCTATGGCACATTGTAGGCCTTCAACAAATTCTTGAATTAAAATGTTAATGAAAGCCAAAGTTTACAGAATTACATTATTAACAAACATCATCCAAATTTTTTCCTAGTCTATTGAATTACAGCCAGAGACATATCACTCTGGTGCCTAGATGGTAATTTAATTTCAACCTATGAAAGGCATTTGGGAATGTGAAGAAAAAAAGACAGTTTTTAAAGATTACATATGAGCTGTTTCCAGTCTATTGTCAGTTTTTCTTTTTTTTATAAACTTGAGATACTCTAGCAATTATATAAAAGAGAAAAGTGTTATTCAGTAGGAAAAGTTACAATTTTTTACTTAATGAAAACATAACCAACCATATGTAGCACAGTTTCACATTCTTCTAGTATTTTTACAAATCATACTTTTCCTACTAAATCTGACAGTACATGAAGATACTGGAAATCCATTGTTTTCTCCTCAAAGTTAATGCATGAAATTCCTCAGATATGTAAGCTATAAACATTCTTGAAATGCAGAAATGAATAACTGTTATATATCGGGGACCATGCTATTCACTCTGGGATATATGGCGCTAAGAATAAGAGAAAATAATTTAAAAGCTTAAGTTCAGGAAACATTTTTACCTCACTTACTATACATCCATTCAGAATGCTTGACCGTTTTTAGTCAGTGGACAGATGACTTCAAATTGGGCTGTTCAAATCTGTCTTCTTACCAGGTTTACCATCTGTATACCTGTCAGTCACTGAGAGAGATTTGCTGGAGTTCCTTATTGTTGTCATATAAATTTTATGTATTTGAGGCCACATTATTAGGCGAATATAAAATGATTATCATCACCCATCTCTGATGTTCCCATCTCTAAACCTCTGTGTGATACTGGTGCAGTGGCAGCACGACCTTTTGGATTATTGCCCTTTCACCTTTCACCTTTATGTGTCAGTTTTTTCTGCATCTTCTCGTTTAACACGTATGTCTCTTCATAGTGGCACATAGGTATATGTTTGCACATCTCTATACACTTGCATATGTGTTTTACTTATTCTGACAATCTGTCTTAACTGGAATGTTCAGCATCTTACTTTTAATGTAGTTGCAAGCATATTATGTTTTACATCTAGCTTTTTGTTTTTATTTGTTCCTCCTGGCCTATATTTCTGGTTTTATCCTTTCTCGTCTTGGGTTAGACATTTCTCTTGGTGAATTTTCCCTATTTTAATCTATCTGTCTGCTATGAACACATTTACTATTCCTTCAGTGGTTTCTCTAAATTTTAAAATTTACAGCTGTAACTTATAAAAGTCTAATATAATCAGTGTTTTACTTCTGATCAAATGCAAGCAACTTAGACTACTTTAACTCCATGTATACATCTCCTGACTTGCATACTACATTCCTCTTTAAATACTATACATTTTACAAAATATTTATACATTGTTTCTTTTCATCAATGTAATACTTTTTATGTTTTCCACTATATTCAACTTTTTTATTCTTTAATGTACATCTATGTTTCAATTAATTTTAATCTCCTAGGTACTTCCTTGGATCCAGTATTCAGATCAAAAAACAACCTTGCCAACATCATGGAAGACTTACATCATGCTTTTCTTCTGGTTGCTATTCTCCTTAAGAGTAATTGGTGTGCTAACTTCTCATACCATTTTTATGAAGTTCAACAAAGGCAAATTAATATGTCATAAAATATGTCATGACTGGCTTGAGTCTAAACTATCTTTGTGTAATTCACTTACATCGTGTACATAGTCATGGATCATGAGTCCTCATCGCTATACAGTATTTCATTGTATTATTAGAGCTCTGTTTACTCAGTCAACTGCTGATGGACACTGAATAGTTTTCAGTTTGGATATTTTATTAGTTTGATAGGGCTACCATAACAAATACAGGCTGGGTGGCTTCAACAACAGAAATTTGTTTTCTCACAGTTCTGGGGGCTAGCAATCTAAGATCGAGGTTCCCGCAGGCTTGGTTTCTCCTGAGGATTCTCTCCTTGGGTTGCAGATGGCTATCTTCTAGGTATGACATCAGAAGGCCTTTCCTCTGTGCACACTCCATTATGTCTCTTCCTCCTCTTATAAGAAATGGGAGTCATATTGCCTTATGGCACTATCCTCATGACCCCATTTAACCGTAGTCACCTCTGTAAATGTCCTATTTCCAAATACGTCATACTGTGGATGAGGACTTCAGCACAGGAATTTGAAGGGACTCAATTCAGTCCATAAAGAGATATATTACACACTGCATTATGATGGACATTCTGGTGCATATTTTGGTGATCATATATATTTATGTTTGATACATTGCTTGAAAGAAAGGAACTGGATTATATAATACCTTAAGGTCCAGCTTTAATTGATCATTCCACTGTTTCCTTTTTAATTAATTTATTTTAATTGGAGAATAATGACTTTACAGTATTGTGATGGCCTTTGCCATCCAGCACTATGAGTCAGCCACAGGTATACATGTGTGTCCCCCTATCCCAAACCCCCTTCCCTCCTCCCTCCCCACCCTACCTCTCTGGGTTGTCCTGCTTCATGCATCAAACTTGTGCTGGTCATCTATTTTACATATGCTAATGTACATGTTTCAAAGTTATTCATCATCCCAGTGTTTCAAAGTATCTGTAACAATATTCTTTCTCCAGAAACACATGAGAGTTCTAACTGCAAAACATCCTTAACTTACATCCTTGCTATTATAGTGTCTCCTGTTCACATTTCAGTGATACCTGTTTCAGGCTTTTCTCCTATCTTTTTGTGGTAAATAGATTTCTAGGATGGCCCTGTGACCCCTACATCCTTTTATCCACACCTTTGTATAATTCCTTCCCCTTGAATGGAAGTGGAGATTGATCTCCTTCTAGCCAACAGAATATGGCAAATGTGGGGGAATAATCATTCCCATTATTATGTTTTATTACCTAACACTGTACCTTAGGGGACTAGAGCAAAAGATTCTTCTGCTGGCCTTGAAAAATCAAAATGCCATGTTGTGAGGAAGGGGCCCACTGGGAGAGGGCCACATGATAAGGAATTGGCAGAAGATCTCTAGAACCTAAGAGTAGTCCCTAGCCAACATTTAGCAAGAAATACTACTCCAGTCCTATAGCCAAGAGATACTGGATTTTGCCAATGACCACATGAGTTTGGAAGAGGACTCAAGGTTTATAGGAAAAAGCTCAGCTTGATTAATGCCTTGAGCTCAACCTTGTGAAACCCTAAGCAGAGGACCCAGTGAGGTGATGTTCACACTGCTGATGCACAATGACTGAAAGACAATAAATGCGTGTTATCTAAAGGCACTTTCGTGGCAATTTCTTAGTGTGGAGAGTCCTTAAAAAACTGGAAATAGAACTGCCTTATATCCAGCAATCCCACTGCTGGGCATACACACTGAGGAAACCAGAATTGAAAGAGACACGTGTACCCCAATGTTCATCGCAGCACTGTTTATAATAGCCAGGACATGGAAGCAACCTAGATGTCCATCAGCAGACAAATGGATAAGAAAGCTGTGGTACATATACACAATAGAGTATTACTCAGCCATTAAAAAGAATACATTTGAATCAGTTCTAATGAGGTGGATGAAACTGGAGCCTATTATACAGAGTGAAGTAAGCCAGAAAGAAAAACACCAATACAGTATACTAACTCATATATATGGAATTTAGAAAGATGTTAATGATAACCCTGTATGCGAGACAGCAAAAGAGACACAGATGTATAGAACAGTCTTTTGGACTCTGTGGGAGAGGGAGAGGGTGGGGTGATTGGGGAGAATGGCACTGAAACATGTACAATATCATATAAGAAACTAATCGCCAGTCCAGGTTTGATTCAGGATACAGGATGCTTGGGGCTGGTGCACTGGGATGACCCAGAGGGATGGGATGGGGAGGGAGGTGGGAAGGGGGTTCAGGATGGGGAACACGTGTTCACCTGTGGCAGATTCATGTTGATTTATGGCAAAACCAATACAATATTGTAATTAGCCTCTAATTAAAATAAATAAATTTAAATTAAAAAAAAGAGTTCCATGCATTTCCTACTTTTAAATACTTTTCATCCATTTAAATCTAGATTTCTGCTAGTCTGATCTATTCTGATATTTAACTCTTTAAGTTGTAAACCATTGTCTTTGAGCACTTTATATCAACGTATTCTCTTCTAATCTTCATTGCTTAAGGCATCAGTTCAGTCTCTATTTTTGTACCTTTAGAATACATAATTTTGTTTTGCCTGCTTTGAGATTTTTACTCTGGTTTTCCTAAGTGTTACATGCCATTATGTGGTTTTCCTCTTATTTATTTTGAGGCTTTGTGGCATTTATTTATTATTTGACTTGATATTTGATAATTTTTTTCCTCGCCATATTTCTTCTCCCTTTCTAAAACACTAAGTATATACATGCTAGACTTACACTGTACCCCCATATATCATATTTTCTGTATCATTTTTCTTTAGATATTTTCTTCTGATATGTCTTTCACCATATACTTGCTTTTCACGTATGGTTAGTTTTCTATTAATTAACATAATCACTGAATTATTAATTTCAATCATTGCAGTTTTCAATTCTAGAATTTCCATTTGATTCTTTTCAACAGTTTCTAGTCATTATTTAATTCTCAATCCTGTGTTTTATTTCTTTGATCATTTAAGCATTTGTATCCTAAAATTGTCATCGGGATTCCCAGAGATTTTTCTAATGACTATAATATTTCTAGATTTTCCAACTGAGATTCATGTTTCTACCTATGCCTGACTTTTATTGAATACCAGGCATTGTATATATATTTTTTAATGTAAAGGAAACTGGAGGTTTTAGATGAAGTTACCCTCATATTTTGAGGCAAACAGCTACAGCAGAGGTTAACCGTGACAGCACGCGTGGAAACCCAGTGGTTAATCTCGGCCGTTGCTCCTCAGTGGGCCTTCAACTGCAAATACCTAACCGCCCTCAGTGTTTGAATCTTCAAAAATTCTCATTTTATACTACTCAGCAATGATTTTGGAATTGAAAAAAAGCCTTGAACTAAAAGTAATACGAAGTGCCAGAGTTTTGTTTGTTTTTTTCTTAACACCTTGTCTCCATAACAGTAGCTCTCCAACACCTTTAAGAAAAACAAAAATTTCTCCAACTTTCCTAGCTGCTTTTAGGGGGAATAGTTGATTAAAACCACATAGCCTACCACTAGGAGTAGAACCTCAAAGTAAGTATTTTAAATAGCTCAGTGACCAGATAATTATTCTTAGAAAAAGCAGTGGCTCAGATGGTAAAGAGTCTGCCTGCAATACGGGAGACCAGGTTCAATCCCTGGGTCAGAAAGATCCCCTGGAGAAGGAAATGGCAATCCACTCCAGTATTCTTGCCTGGAAAATTCCATGGACAGAGAAGC
Organism: Bos indicus; assembly: GCF_029378745.1. Classification (NCBI taxonomy): domain Eukaryota; kingdom Metazoa; phylum Chordata; class Mammalia; order Artiodactyla; family Bovidae; genus Bos; species Bos indicus. The sequence goes on along the minus strand of NC_091780.1, from coordinate 52,004,912 downwards.
CTGGCAGGCTACAGTCCATGGCATTGCAAAGAGTCGGACACAACTGAGTGGCTAATACATATACATATACATGTATTCCAGGATATGTAAAATAAATTTGGTCCAGGTTAATAGGTAGCTAGAGCACAAAACAAGAAATTAAATGCTTTGGGAAAGACTTGTATGTCTTGATAAGTGAAGTGAAGTCGCTCAGTTGTGTCCGACTCTTTGCGACCCCATGGACTGTAGCCTGCCAGGCTCCTCTGTTCATGGGATTCTCCAGGCAAGAATACTGGAGTGGGTTACCATTTCCTTCTCCAGGGGATCTTCCTGACCCAGGGATCGAACCTGGATCTCCCGCATTGCAGGCAGACGCTTTAACCTCTGAGCCACCAGGGAAGCCCCTGGTGTCTTGATAAGGGAATATCAAAGTAGGAAATTTAAAACTGCTGAAGCAAAAGGATATTATCAAATATAGTTGTGTAAAGAAAAAAAAGCATTCATATAGAATACAGCCTATTTATTCGATTTCACGAGGCTCGACACATTTACTCTAGGTTACTTTATAAATACTTTCAATAAAAAAGTTCAGAATACCTGACTTCCCATTCAAAACAATATAAATAATTAGAATGTTTTGTGGTGACTGTTCCACGCATACATTGTAGTTAATATCAGATGTTATGTGGAAAACACATCCAAACACTGATTTTTTTCTCCTCTTAACCTTGTACACATATCAAAGCTACATAAGACAAATAGAAAGAGAAGCGAATCAAGTATTGATCAATTTAGGGCTCAAAGTATTCTAAGGTGGATAGCTCAACATTTGATTGAATAATTCCCTGCTGCTGCTGCTGCTAAGTCGCCTCAGTCTTGTCCGACTCTGTGCGACCCCATAGACGGCAGCCCACCAGGCTCCCCGGTCCCTGGGATTCTCCAGGCAGGAACACTGGAGTGGGTTGCCATTCCCTTCTCCAGAATAATTCCCTAGGGCATGACAAAAAAATTAGTGAAGTGGCTGCAATATTTAACTGTTCCCCCCACCCCCCTGGTAAGTGGCCTATTCTTTGTAAGAGTAGCACTTTGAACTGTTTCAGAGCAATTTACTAGCTATTAACTCTTTTTGTTCCTAAGGTAGAAGGACAAGTATTACTACTCAAGAGAGTTTAGGTGAATTGAGAAAAATCACAGAGCAAATTAGTATCGATATTAGAAACAAATTCTTCTGGTTTTGTGTTTTGCTATTTTACCACATTTTCTCCTTGTAATGTTAGCTGATGCGTGACACGAATATACACATATAATGGCAAGAAAACTATTTTAGCTTTCCCTTATACACAAACTCTATTCTTAAAAACACTTCACTGCTTGTAAAAATATATATATCTTGAGATACACTCAATTAAAGCTGCAATAAGTGTTGTTCTCAGCACAAACAGCTGTTCAAATATAATTCCAAAGGGACAGGCCGTATTACAAACACACACTCTAAAGTAACGTGAAAGGAGAAATGAGGAAGGGAAAAAAGGAAAGAGCAAAGCAGATCAGAAAAGAAAGAAAATTTCAGGCACTGATGGCAAGACTAGAAAATTGATGTTTGGGGTCTATAACATTCAGACCTTCTACAAAAAAGCCAACTTTGGGCTGTTCAGATGCTTGCAATAAAACCCTTTTTATTTGTATGTTAGCATTAATCAATATATCATTCTCTGGAACTATTCAAAGATATTAGAATGACTTGGTCTCTTTAATGACTCCCTTCTTTCTTTCAACAATAAAAGTCATTTTTCCAGGCATGTGAGACATATAAGTTCAAACTGTCTGATATTTTAGTTCTTTTTTTTTTTTTAGAAAGCCATCAATTGGACACCATTACGATTTTATAAAGTCAATATTTCCATTGGCCATGTAATTGCTAAAACTTTGCTATTTTTTCCTTGCATGAGAAATTCCACACACAACTTCTTCCTAATTTACATTATTTAGAAGATTCCATATTGAGAATTCATTCAGTTATCTAAAAATAGGCTTATTTTGATGACAATATTAAAATAGCTTCCTTGGTATGTAGTTCTAATTTTATACATTTTTCCCTCGAGTTGAATGGCTAATATGACTTGTTTCTATCATTCCTACTGAGAAATCAATTGTTTGCCTACAAAGAGATTATTTCTTTTCAACTGCTTTTTAAAACAGATATTTTTATCTTTGTTTTGCAGTTTGACTATCATAATCTGCTATTGAGGTTATTTTTAATTATATATTTAGTTCTAGAAATGGGTTCTTTTTCCAATAATCTTGGCTATTTGAGCTGCTATTTATATTTAAACACATTTTATTTTATTAAACTATGCAATGTATCTACAGATGAATTCTATAGTATTATACAATAATAGAAATGCAATCTCTTGTTTATGATTGTGCAGCTGGTTATTTCTCCAGACTCTTTCAAGGTGGTTGATATTCCCATGTGTTTTCTGTTCTCTGTTTTATTGTGAGCCTTATCTTCCTTAAACTTCCATCTGTGGTGTTCTTTAAAGCCTGAATGTGAGAAAACTCTATTGAGGATTTGCTTCTACTTGGAAATGTAAGCCACTTTAAGCTAAATTTTTTTCTGGACACAGAAATTATAAATTCTAGAGGGTTCTGATTCAATACATCATGTAGAAAAATCCTGGACTCATATCTTCCCATGGACACAGTCTGCAGCTACATATAGAAAAATTTTCTTTTAAAAGAACCCAAATGCTGACTGAGTCATGGCTACACATCAGGCTAAGAAGAAAACCCATCCAAAGCTGGTTGGAGATGCTGGGACACAATCTCACTATAAGCTTCACCCCCAGTACAGTGACCCAGAACTTGGAGGGAACGCAAATCCAGAGCCTCTCCCTGAAAAGCTGAAGCTTTGAACCCAACATTGGATATGCAAACTTCTAAAACATACAGCTGGGAGATGAGCTTCTAAAAATCTAACTTTGAAAACCAGTGGGGCGGCCGTCCAAGATTCACAAGACTGTAGTGATCTGAAAAATCACTGAAAGACTTAGACGCACAACTCACCTACCCTAGGGCCCAACTCAGAAGAAGCTGGTTGTTCCAAGTCTCAAACCGAAGGAGGCTCAACTACTTGTGTTAAGTGTCAGCCTGAGGGGCAGGCATTTAAGTTAACACACACATCTAGGAGCCTGCTGGAACACTCTCCAGGGATAGAGGCCCTGTTTGCACTCTCCCTTCGCCGTACTCTAGAGCAGCAGCATCTAATATCTGGGAGCTTACATACCTGATGCCACAATTTTTGCTACTTCTGCCTAGGTAACACTTCTTGAATCCTGACTGAAGGCCAAGAAGTTTGTGTTCCTGGTCTCTTGGAACTATTATAGTGGGTATCTCTCAGAAAGGAGCTCATATTCTTGTCTGGCACCCTGATTATTCCTTCTACTGTCAAGGACACTCCTAGATCACCTGGCTCCGGTGACCAGCAGGGTTTGTGCTTTAGTCCAACAGTATGTATTTGCATACTTTTAAAAGCTGACATCTGAAAGTCTGGCTTCTATTCATCTCAAATCTAGGTGCTGAAGTCATCCTGTATGGGATAATTACTTGTCTGGGAGCTATTTAAAATATAATAGCCTGCTTGGATAAGTACAAAGGTTTGTAAGAAACCAAGACATAAGGAAAGGTTGAAGACAAGGTCCACCTCCTATATGAGGTCATTCCTTTAAGACTGGGAGAGGTGACTCTTTCATCTACAGAAAACCAAGACAGAATGTTAAGCTAAATAGAAGAATATGTTCCTAATTATACAAGATAAACTTCAGGAAAAAAGATATGAAACAAAAAGTAATTTACCTGATAAAAGAGTACAAAGTAAATAATTAAGAAGGTATTCAAAGAAGGAAGGAAAATGAATGAACACAGTGAAAATTTTAACAAAGAGATAGTAAACATAAGAAGGTACTAGACAAAAGTCACAGAGGTAAAGAATACATTAGCTTAGTTGAAAAATACACTAGAAGGATTCAACAACAGAAGATAAAGCAGAAGAAAGGATTGGTCAACTCAAAGACAGACTAATAAAACCCAACCAGAACAGAAAAAAAAAAAAAAAAAAAAAGCTTCAAGGACTTATGTGGAAGGAAGGGAGAGATATATAAAGAGACAGAAATCCTATCTGAAGAAATGATGGCTGACAACTTCCCTAAATTGGGCAAAAGGGACCCACACCAAGATGCATTAACTTATGATGTTTTAACTATAGGGCGAGGAGAGACTATTAAAATTAGCAAGAGAAAGACAAGTCTTATGGGGATAAGACTATGAGCAGATTTCTCAGCCAAACGGCAAAGCAGTGGCATGATATATTCAAAGCACTGATAACCTTGAAAGAAAACAACTGCCAACAATCCTTTAGCTGGCAATGATATCACTCAGAAGTGGAGCAATAAAGAGTCATCCATATACGTTAAAGCTAAAGAAGTTCATTATCACTAAATCAACTTTATAAAATGGTGAAGAGACTTCTATAATATGAAAAAAGGGCACTAATTAGTAATAAGTATACATATGAAGCGATTTCACTTTCACTTTTCACTTTCATGCACAGGAGAAGGAAATGGCAACCCACTCCAGTGTTCTTGCCTGGAGAATCCCAGGGATGGGGGAGCCTGGTGGGCTGCCGTCTATGGGGTCGCACAGAGTCGGACACAACTGAAGCGACTTAGCAGCAGCAGTAGCAGCAGCATACATATGAAAGAATAAATCCTTCTGGTAAATATATAATAAAGATCATGGATTAATCACTTATAAAGCTAGTATAAAGGTAAAAAGAAAAATAGTAAAAAAAAAAAAAGGAAAAACTATAACTACAATAATTAAACAATACACAAGATTAAATTATGTAAAATGTTACATCAAAAGCAAAGTGTGAGGAGAGTAATCATGTTGTTACAATCAGATCAAATATAAGTGGTTATCAACTTAAAATAGACTGTTATAAGATATTAAATGTAACCCTCACGATAACCACAAAGCCAAAACCTATTCTAAAACACAAGAGAGAAAAAGAAAGGTACGCATACCAATGAATAAAGTTGTCAAAACACAAAGGAAGACAGCAAGGAAAGAAGTAAAGGGAATTAAAAAACCGTCCAGAAAAAAATAAATTGCAATAAACACATGCCTAATCATACTCACTTTAAACCTGAATGGACTAAATTCTCCAATCAAAAGACAGAGTGGCTGAATGTATGAAAAAGCAAGACCTAACTATGTGCTGCCTGTAACAGAGTTTTACTAACTTTGTATATACTAACAGGACAAACTGACATTTTTAAATTTAGATTTTTCATCCGAGAACATAATCTGCCTTTTCATTTCTTCAGTTACTGTGTATGTCAATATCATTCTTCATATGGGCCCTGTGTCTTCTTTATTAGTACCCGAGTATCTTAACTTTTGGTTGCTATTTTAATGTTTTCCTTTAACACAAGATGATTTCAACTAATTTAACTGGATACTGAAGAAGGGTATCTCACCTCGCATCTGAATTTTACTATTATGAGCATTTAAAACCTCTCACCTTGCACTCCTTGACTGACTGAATTTCTTGGTCATTTGTACTCCTCTTTCAAAAAATTTCAGTCTTTGGTAGTAGGTGATTCTTACCTTCGTTCTAGTGTATGTACTTGTCTTTATAATGTTTCCAGAGAAATATTGTAGTTTTTTTTTTTTTTTTTAACCTGTTTCTATGTATCATTTACTGCTTTGAGAACACTTTTGACTGTTGTTTCCTACTTAAGGCAATGTTATGAATATCAGATATTTGATATGTTTTAGATGTGTTTGTAAGGGCTTCCCAGGAGGCGCTAGTGGTAAAGAACCAGCCTGCCAATGCAGGAGACATAAGAGATGCGAGTTCAGTCCCTGGGTCGGGAAGATCCCCTGGAGGAGGGCATAGCAATCCACTCCAATATTCTTGACTGGAGAATCTCATGGACAGAGGAGCCTGGTGGGCTGCAGTCCATGGCGTTGCAGAGTCGAACGTGACTGAAGTGACTTAGCATGCGTGCGTGCATGCACAGATGTGTTTGTGTGTTTCGGAATTTCTCTTTGACATATAAATTCTTAAATGTAAATTGCTATAGTATTCAATATATGAATCAAGAAAATGATTAAAAGATGAGTTTGTTTCTGACATTCTCTGCCAACTCATCACCCAACAACCTAATCTCCTTTGATTGCTTATGCCATCTCCTTCGACTTCCCTGACCAGTTATTATTACCAAAGGAAATGTGATTTGTTCTTTCACACTAAAAAAAAGGGAAAAAAAAATAGCAACACTGTTAGTACAGGAATGCAAGAATTTCATTATCGCTAAGCCCCACCAGGCAGAGAGAGAGAGGTAGACAGTGCTGACTTGCACACCCAGAGTAGTGGGAGGAGTCAAAGTAAAGGTTACTACCTGGCAACTGGAAGCAGTGGAAGAGGGTTTAGTCAGGCAGGAGGAGCATCAAATCTAGGCTACTGGGGCTCATGGTTTCCTTAAGGAATGAGGAGAATGAAATGAGAGAGCAGAGCCTCAGCTTTAATGAATTTCCCTAGAGCCTGGATTCCTTGCTAGTAATACAATTTTTCCTCCAGGTTAATTCAATTTTGTGAAATATTGTGAAGAGACTAAGGCACAAGTGGGTCAGTAAAACTTCATAGTTTGAAGAACTGAGGTATAATCTGTTACATTCATACATTTATTCATTCAAAAGAGGTGAACTGAATACTTATCTTGTGCCAGGAACTGCTCAATGATCTTACATATGGCAGTGAGCAAAATAACAGATAAAGATTCCTTCCTTTATAGAAAGGACAGCTGTAGAAGATAAATGAAAATGAAGATGAGAAAAGGAAAGAGTGTAATCCAGAGCATTTTAGATCCTGTCAAGTCAAAGGAAAAAGGTGAAGAAAGGGACCAGGAGTATTGGGGGGGTCAAATACCCAGTATTGTGTGAATGAAAGTTTAGTTTGTATACAATGTAATCTAGATCAAATGTTATTGCAATTCACAGTTTTAAAATACTACAACTGCTCTAATTTTGCTCAAAATCAGAATTCCTAATGGTTTGGACCATATTACACTTATCAGCATGAATAAATTAAGAAATATTTGGAGACTTATAAAAAAGGAGGAACAACTTGTTCTCAGATCTTTGAGTAGTGTAGCAAATTAAACCAGGTGGTAAATACTTTGAAATCTGTCTTAAATTTGCCACAGATTCCAAAGTGAATAAAACTAATTTAAATCTCAAATGACTGCAATACAATACAGTGAAGAAAGACAATTTTTAACCACAGTAAAGTTACTGATATTCTAAGATGTATCTGAACAAAATATATATGAACACCTCAGTTCAAAGTCAAAGATTTCATATTTCAAAATGTCTCTAGTGGTATTCTAGAATTTATGTGAGATATTTGGCAATGTGCATACCTTAGTCTTGTTTTTCTCATCCTGAAGTTACTGAGGAAGAGAAAGAGATTATACTGGACAATTTTAAAGATACCATTCATCTCTATTGCTTGGTTATTCGTATAACCTTTAAGACATATAGCCTTTTAGACAGCTAACTGGACCCAATAATGCTTTAGTAAAAGCACGTAAATCTTCAAAGAGAAATTTACAGTCCATTTTTAAGTTAAATAATTTTATAAAGATTTAAAACCACGTCATATAACAAACACAAAAAATGAGTCCTATTCTTGTCTAGATGCCTAAAAATTATCTGTGGCATTTCACTGTGTTTTGTTTTGCTTTATGTAGTTTGTAGCAGGATAAATAGGAAAAAAGTAATGGAAATACATATTGAAAAATAGGATACTAGAGAAGTAATTTTTAGACTCTTTCAGTAAATGCATAGTGGATATGTATCTGCAATGACTGCCACCTAAAGTTTATTCCCTAAAATAGATTTACTAAGAATTTTGTTAATACCATAACTACCATGGATCTCTAGACAATTTATTTCTTATTCATCTATGAAAAACCCTTTTAACTGTACATTAACTATATCCATGTAAACATCTATATTTGTTTCTGTGCAGGTACACATATGTATGCTTCATATATATGAGTGTTGAAGCGTATTTCAGATCTTCTAGATTCAAAATATGTTATCTGATACAAAAAAAAAAAAAAAACCTAAATCATCTGAAACAGAAAAAGTTATTTTAATATACAAAACAAAAAAATTAGCTTTCAGAATCTTTTGAACTTCTATAACCAGTATGATAAAAAAAATAGATAATATGTGAAAATGGATAAAGGCTGTGTGAATAAGTGATTTACAGAAAAGTAAATGTGAATGACTAAAAAAAAGAGAAAAAGATGCAGTTTCATTAAGTTGGGTAAAATATTTGTACAGTCACAAACTTACCCCAGATACATGGAGTCTGGGATTTAACCTGGATTTACTTTACCTAAACACCATTCTTCAGAATGTGGTCACTTAAAGTTACGTGTGTGATCCAGATCATGATAGCAGTAGCAAGATCCTGAGTTCACCTCCTCCCACAGACACACCAGCACTAGAACTACACGTAGAACAACCCTCTAAAAACAACCTGGGGACAAAGATAACAGACTTTCTACAACTAAGGACATAAAGGAAAGGCCACATTGAGATGAGCAGCAGGGGTAGAGACTTGTTCAGTCAGAACCCAAGTAGTGGAGGTCAGGGAATTCCAGATGCTGTTAAAGTGCTGTACTCATTATGCCAGCAAGTTTGCCCTCAGGACTGGAAAAGGTCTCTTTTCATTCCAATCCCAAAGAAAGACAATACCAAAGAATGTTAAAGTTACTGTACAAATGCACCCATTTTCACATACTAGCAAGATTATGCTCAAACTCTTTCAAGCTAGGCTTCAGTAGTACATGAACCAAGAACTTCCAGATGTATGAGCTTGATATAGAAAACACAGAGGAACCAGAAATCAAATTGCCAACATATACTGGATTATAGAAAAAGCAAGAGAATTCCAAAAAACATCTACTTCAGTTTCTTTGACTATGCTAAGGTCTTTGACTATGTGGATCACAACAAACTGTGAAAAATTCTTAAAGAGATGGGAATACCAGACCATCTTACCTGCCTCCTGTGAAACCTGTATTCAAGACAAGAAGCAATAGTTAGAACTGGACATGGAACAATGGACTGGTTCAAAATTGGGAAAGGAGTACATCAAGGTTGTATATTATCACCCACCTTATATTACTTATATGCAGAGGGTGGTGATTTGGGTTACTAAGTCTTGTCCAACTCTTGTGACCCCATGGACAATAGCCCTACCAGGCTCCTCTGTTCATGGGATTTCCCAGGCAAGATTACTAAGGTGGGTTGTCATTTCATTCTCCAGGGGATCTTTGCAACCAAGGATAGAACCCAGGTCTCCTGCATTGCAGGCAGATTCTTTACCAGCTGAGCCATCAGGGAAGCCCTATATCCAGAGTACATCATATGAAATGCCAGGCTGGAATCAAAATTGTGGGGAGAAATAGCAACAACCTCAGAGATCTGGATGCTACAACTTTAATGGCAGAAAGTGAAGAGGAACTAAAGAGCCTCTTGATGAAGGTGAAAGAGGAGAGTGAAACAGATGGCTTAAAACTCAACATTCAAAAAATGAAGATCATGGCATCCAGTCCTATCACTTCATGGCAAATAGATGGGGAAAAAGTGGAAACAGTGACAGATTTCATTTTGTGGGGCTCAAAATCACTGCAGATGGCGATTTTGAGCAGCCATGAAATTAAAAGACACTTGCTCCTTGGAATAGCTATGACCAACCTAGACAGTATATTAAAAAGCAGAGACATCACTATGCCAACAAAGGTCTGTATAGTCAAAGCTATGGTTTTTCCAGTAGTCATGCAGGGACGTGTGAGTTGGACCATAAAGAAGGCTGAGCAGCAAAGAATTTATGCTCTTGAACTGTGAGGCTGGAGAAGACTCTTGAGAGTCCCCTAAACTGCAAGGAGCAATCCTAAGGGAAATTGCTCAACAGTAATCCTAAAGGAAATCAACCCTGAATATTCATTTGAAGGACTGATGCTGAAACTCCAATGCTTTGTCCACCTGATGAGAAAAGCCAACTCATTGGAAAAGACCCTGATGCTGGGAAAGATTGAAGGCAAGAGGAGAAGGGAGCTACAGAGGACAAGATGGTTAAATGCCATCACCAACTCAATGGACAAGAGTTAGAGCAAACTCAGGGAGATGGTGAAGGACAGAGAAGCCTGATGTGCCACAGTTCATGGGGTCACAAATAGTCGGACTTGATTTAGCAACTGAACAACAAAGACTGTAGTCTGTCAGACTCCTCTGTCCATGGAATTCTCCAGGCAAGAATACTGAAGTGGGTAGCCATTCCCTTCTCCAGGGGATCTTGCCAACCAGGGATGGAACCCAAGTCTCCAGTATTGCAGGCAGGTTATCATCTGTGCCACCAGGGAAGCCTTGGTGTGACAACCAAGTAGGAAGGATATCACAGCCACAGAGATCCCCCTGAGGGGTAGAGCTCCTAGCCCCCACCCTGGGGCTCCCTAGACTGAGACCCACACCAGAAAACGATCCCCCATGATACTTGGCTTTGAAAACCAGCAGGGCTTACATCCAGAAGAGCCAGAGGTCTATGGGAAACTGGCTCTCGTTCTTGAAGGGATCACACATAAACTCCCTCTAAGTCCCTGTGCAGAGACAACAGCTTGTAAAGCACTTAGGTCATATAAGAACATTCGCTGACTAATTTTACTGTGTGTACCAGAGGGGCAGGGATCTGGTGGAACTTTTTCTGGTGGACACATTTTTTTCCTCTCCTTCCACACAGCTGGACTAGCACTGGCAAGTGCTATTTCTGACACCCAAACTAGCTAACACTGTGTGTGGTACCCCAGCGCATCCCTGAAGACCAGCCCCACCCAACTCATGCAGTCCAGGTGATCCCTTCAGTGTTGCTCCTCCTTCACGGGGGACAAGCTCTACCCATCAGTGTTTATGCAACAGTCTCATCCAGTCCTCATAGGTAGCATGGTTAGGGCTCAACATTACCCAAGACTGTTGCACAACCACAACAGAGGAGGGTCTGCAACCCACCCAGGACATATTCTAGAAGCACTCAACTCTGGTGACCAGGGAGGGCTTGCACCACTGGGCTCCACAAGATACCTTATACATAAGACTGCTCTTTCAAAACCTGGAGTTGTAGCTGACACATCTAATACATAGAAACAAACACAGAAATAATAAGGTGACAAAGGAATACCTTAATAATAATAAATAAGGTGACAAAGGAATACCTTCCAAATTAAAGACAATGATAAGACCTTGGGAAAAATAGTACATCAAGTGGAGACAAGCAATTGAGCAAATAAAGAGTACAATTTACCAGATAAAGAAGATGTGGTACATATGGACAATGGAATGTTACTCAGCCATTAAAAGGAATGAAACTGGGTCATTGGTAGTGATGTAGAGGAAGGTAGAGTCTGTCATACAGAGTGAAGTCACAAAGAGAAAAATATTGTATCTTAAGGCACATACATAGAATCTAAAAAAAAAAAAAAAAAAAAGGTACTGCTGAACCTGTTTGCAGAGAAAAAATAGGGACAGAAGGGGCTTGTGGACCAAAGGGAGAAGGGGAGGGTGGGATGAATTGAGAGAGTGGCATTGACACAGATCCGCTACCATGAGTAAAATAGAGAGCTAGTGGGGGCTGCTGTATAGCACAGGGAGCTCAGCTCCGTGCTCTCTGATGACCTGCAAGACAGGGAGGAGGTGAGGCCGGAGGAAAGCTCGAGCCAAAAAAGAAATAATGGCTGAAAACTCCACTAACCTGATAAGGAAAGAGACATCCAAGTCCCAGCAGCACGGGAAGTCCCAATCAGAATGAACCCAAACAGATCCACAACAATCTGTTACCTCTAAAAAAGTTAGAGATATCTAAAAAGTTAGAGATAAAGAGAGAATTTTTAGCAGCAACAGCAAAAAACTGTTACATACGAGTGAACCTGCAATGAGATTATTAGCTGAATTTTTAAGCAGAAATTTATAAGTTAGATGGGACTGGTACAATATATTTAAAATGATGAAAAGTATTGCAATCAACAATCCTCTACCTGGCAAGGTTATATAATTCAGAATTGTAAAGATAAAGAGTTTCCCAGACAAGCAAAAGATAAAAGGAATGCATCACCACTAAACCATCCTTATAAGAAATATTAAAGAAATTTCTTTAGACAGAAAAGGCCATAACTATAAACAATGAGATTAAGAAAAACAATCTCTACTAGTAAAGACAAATATATAGTGAAGATATTATGGCAGATAACAACCTATAATGCTAGCATGAGGTTAAAAAACAGAATCATCTAATATAATTCAATGAAAAACTTGTAAAAAGGAATGTCAAAAACAAAACATGCTAGGGGAGTAAAAATGTAGTGCTTTTAGACTGCACTGGGACTTAAGTGGCCAACTTAAAATAGATTGTTACATGTGAGCCTCATGGTAGCCACTGAGAGAAGCCTATAGCAGATACAGAAAAGATAAAGTAATACATTCATAACCCAACTCATTAAATCACAAGGGGAGAGAGCAAGATAAGAAAGGGACAGAAAAGAGTTACAAAAACAACTAGGAAACAATAAACAAAAAGGCAGGAAGCACATACCTGTTAATAGTTACTTAACTTGCCAGTGGACTAAATGATCCAATCAAAATACATAGGGGGACGGAATGGGCAAAATAAAACAAGACCCATACATACAATACATCTATATCTTCTGCTTATAAGAGACTCACATCACATCCAAAGACACACAAAAGCTGAAAGTTAAGGGATAGAAAAAGATATATTTCCATGCAATGGAAACAAAAAAGAAGGCAGGGTGACAATCTTTCTATCCGACAAAATAGATTTTTGAAGAAAGACTAAGAGGCAAAGAAAAGCATTACCTGAGGGATCATTCTAAAAAAATAAAAATTACTCTTGTAAATATCTATGCACTTAAAATGCACACCTAAATGTGTAGAATGGAAATATGAAAGCAGAAATAAATCAAATAAAGGCAAAAACAGAAAAGACCAATAAAATGAAGAGCTGATTCTTTGAAGAGAAAGTTGGTAAATTTTAGCCACAAAGAGAGGACCCAAATACACTAGAAACGAAAGAATTAAAGTTGTAACTGATACCACATAAATTCAAAGAATAAGAGATTATTATGAAAAAAATATACACAAATGGACAGCCTGGAAGAAATGGATAAACTCCTAGACAAACAATTTTCCAAGACTGAGTGAGGAAGAAACAAAATCTTAACAGACCAATCATTTAGTAATGAAATTGATTAAGGAATTGAAAAACTTCCAAACAAAAGTCCAGTACAAGACTGTTTCACTGGTGAATTCTATCAAACTTTAAGAGAATAACTAACACCTATCTCTGTCAAAGTGATCAGAAGAGAAACACTTCTAGACTCATTCTACAAGGCCAGCAGTATATTGACATGAAAACCAAATAAAGACACAACAAGCAAACAGGCCAATATCCTTGATGAACATACATACAAAAATCCTCAAACATTAGCAAGCCAAATTCAACAATAAAAGGATCATACACTGTAACCAAGTGTATTTATTCCAGGGATGAAAGGAGAGTTCGATACCTGAAAATCATGATACACCATTCAAACAAAACAAAGGATAAAAATGTCTCAATAGATGCAGGAAATGCATTTGACACAATTCAACATTTATGATAAGAACTCTCAAAGTCAGTATAGAGGGAACATACTTTAATGCATGAAAGCCACACTGACAAACCCACAGCAAATACTCAGTGAAAAGCTGAAAGCTTTTCCTCTAAGATCAGGTAGAAGACGAGGATGCCACTCTTATTTTCATTTAGCATAGTATTGAAATCCCCAGCCACATCAAATCAGGCAAGAAAGGGTGAAAGGCATCCGATGAAAAGTATGTAAAATTCATTATTTTCAGGTGATGTGATATTATACAGAGCAAATGCTAAAAATTGAAAAAAAAGAAAAATAAGTAAATTCAGTAAAGTTGAAAGATACAAAAAAATCAATATACAGAAATTTGTTGTTATATGCTAATAACCATCAGAAAGGGAAATTAAAACAATTCCAATTACAATTGCAGCAAAAAGAATAGAATACCTATCAGATTAAGTAAGACTAACGTTACAATCAGAAGGATCAACGTGTACAAATATATTTATACACACACACAAATAAGGCTTTATATATATATATTATATACATCTATATATAGGTGAGAAAATCCTTATTTATAAAGGCATTACTTAAAGGAAACTTGATTCATGTTTTGAGGACCTTAGTATTATAGCAGTTATAAAAAATGGGAGAAAACTCTGCACTCTGAGTTTCATTTTCTACCAGTAATGTAAAATCTCTGCTGCTCATTGACAAAGGTTTCACTTTGACTATTTTTTCTAGTTTCTTTCTCTTTATTGCAAATTTAACAGCCACATTCAAGCTCATATGGGTGAGTGCACTAATAACAAGAATGACTGCAGATATGAACATCTGACAAATCTCTCTGCAAAGTTCACCCTGCAATTTAGTGGACAGGTGGCTATTTGAGCTAAGAGAGATAATGAAGAGACTATATTTAAAATAAGTTTATTCAATTAAGACTTCAGAGAAAGGAGAAAAATAATATTCTCTCCAGCAAATATTGCTTTTAGAATAAAAGGTGATTTCACTCTCCTGAAAATGTCAGTAAAATGCCTTTACTCATATAATTGAAAATGACTTGGTTCCAACAGTGTTCTCCCTGTAATCTGATATAATAGTTAACACAGTATAATAATCTTATTAACAATTACATAATTATTCAATGGATTTTATTGACTGTTATCTATCAAGATTTTTTTACCTTCAATCATTTGTTTTTCCTTTACACAAAATTCCTTTTCAACTGGGTCATTTGCTTCACCAGAATACTTGCTGTAATAGTACAATTATTAAAATACATAAGCATGGTTAGTTTCTCATAAATAGTAAAAGATCCTCAAGTGAAAATGTTCTGAGTGTTGTGCAAATTTCTGATGGATAAGCACCACCAGTTTCCCTGCTGTCAGCTTGCCGTATTCTACAGAGCATCAGTCTTGCATCATTGTCCCAACTGTACAAGTCATTTCTATCAGTAGTGGTATATTTTAAGTTGGTGCATGCACTTATGTGTGTTCAAGAGAAAGAAAAGCTTGCAAATGTCTAATTTTTTCTGATATATCTCTCTTTGCAAAAGAACATTTTGTATAGAATGATGTTACTGCGACAAACAGGTACAACAGGTATTAATAGAATCCAGTTCATGAATTCCAAATTGTTGTTAGTTGCTAAGTTGTGTCCACCTCTCTTGCGACCCCACAGATTATAGCCAACCAAGCTCCTTTGTCTATGGGATTTCTCAGGCAAGAATCCTGGAGTGGGTTGCCATTTCCCTTATGGAGTTCCCTGAAAAATCCTTCCCTTGAAAGTCTAAACAAAAGTATGTCCTGCAGAAGCATATGCGTATTAAACAAGTCCTTCTATAGAATAAATATCAGATACTATAACCATTTTCATACTCTTTTTATGGGTCTGCAAGTTTTTCAATAACAGAATATCTCTGACTGGATGAGGTAAGCATCAAATTTATATGCTCAGAGTTCTGAAGAATGGAAGTCCAAGATCGAGGTGTCAGAAAGTTTGGTTTTTCCTTGGGTTGCTAATGTCCACCTTCTCACTGTGTCCTCAAGAGACATTTTATCTAAACACGCGTATTCTTTCTGTCTCTTCTTATAAGGACACTAAGTGTATTGGGTTAAGACCCACATTTAGGATCTTATTTAATTTTAATTACCTCCTTAAAGACTACATTTCCAAATAAAGTCACATTAGGTGTCATTGATTCAATCTATTAATCTGAGGGAGATACACTTCAATCCATAAACCTCCCCCTTCAAAGTAATTTATTGTTTTCGTGCTGTATCTAATTCCACAGCTTCAGATCTGGTTACTTTGCAAAGTGTGATCAATTTACTACAATATAATGATCGATTCATTTCTTTAAGAGCCCTGAGTACCTGGTAGAAATAGCACTTTTTCTTTGAGCTAAGATTGTTGGGCTATTCTCTTCTAATGCTGCTGCTGCTGCTGCTGCTGCTAAGTCGCGTCAGTCGTGTCTGACTATGTGCGACCCAATGGACAGCAGCCCACCAGGCTCCCCTGTCCCTGGGATTCTCCAGGCAAGAACACTGGAGTGGGTTGCCATTTCCTTCTCCAATGCATGGAAGTGAAAAGTGAAAGTGAAGTTGCTCAGTCGTGTCTGACTTAGCGACCCCATGGACTGCAGCCTACCAGGCTTCTCCGTCCATGGGGTTTTCCAGGCAAGAGTACTGGAATGGGGTGCCATTGCCTTCTCTGCTTCTAATGCTATGAAAACTGTTTCATGTAATCTTATAAATTATGCTGATAAATTTTATATCATAACTCAATGTCTCTATTTCCAGGATAAAGTGTTTAAAAATATTAATTTAAGACTGAATGTTCAAAGTGGATAAATCCTAAGGATGTGTGTAGTGTTAGTTGTGGCATATGTTGTGCTGAATAAGAAGAAAAATCTCATTTAAACACAAAACCTATATCCTTGATTTTTCTCCCTAAGGCTTTTAAGTGTGTGTGTGTGAGTCACTCTTTGCAACCCCATGAACTGTAGCCTGCCAATCTGCTCTGTCCATGGCATTCTCCAGGCAAGAATACTGGAGTGGGTTGCCATTCCCTTCTGCAGGGATCTCCTTGACCCAGGGATCAAACACTGGTCTCCTGTATTGCAGGCAGATTCTTTACTGGCCGAGCCACCAGGGAAAGTTTTAAGTAATAATCTATAATTTAATGCTTTAAAAAGTACCTCCCTTCATGGACTAAATTTATAACAAATTTACATGAAAGTTCTAGGAATATCTTTCAAGTGAAAAAGTGTAGATTCTTTCAATATGTCTAACAATCTTTTAATTAATTCAACAAACATTTACCCAGTGCTTACCAATATGCCACACACTGTTCTATGATCTCAGGATATGTCAGTAAATAAAACAGGAAAATCACTGTGCTTGGTGACCTTATATTCTAGGAGGAAGAGGCAGATGATTAGTAATGAGCATAATGAATAACTAAATCACGTGGTAAGCTAAAATGAAGAATGCTATAGAAATAATAAATCTGCATGGAGGAATAAGTGTGCACTACCCATGTGGAGCAGCGGTAAGCTGTCTGACTGCCAGTGCCAGCGACACAGGAGACAGGTTTGATCCCTGGGTCAGGAAGATGCCCTGGAGTAGGAAACGGCAGCCTACTCCAATATTCTTGCCTGGAGAATCCTATGGATAGAGGAGCCTGGCAGGCTACAGTTCATGGGGTCGCAAAGAATCAGACACGACTGAGCATACAATACCTATTGGGAGAAACTGAAATTTTAAATATGGAAATCAGAGTAGTTCTTATTAAGGAAGAACAGTAGAGAAAAATCTGAAGTAAATGATAAAATTAAACATTCAATATTCTGGCATCTAAAATACCCAGTGTAAATGACAGGAATATTTGGAAAATAAGGAAATTGGATGGAAAAAATGGGCTAGACAGATGGGAATATAGTAAAAGATGAGATCAGACAGAAAATTTATAGTTTGGTTATCTGATAAAATCAGATAGATTCTATATTTGGAAAATTTGCTGATCCCTTAGAACAAGGGACATCTACTTTGAATTTTTTTCAATTTTCTCATTTTGTTATTAATAATTACAAATCAGATAGCAAGTGTATGTGTGTGTATACACATACACACATATATTTGGAAATAAGAATCTAGCTACATTAAGAACAAATATTTTAATAAGCATAAGAATTTTCAAAATGTTTTTTACAGTTATATGTATCTTTGCAGTTTTGATTGTCAGGAATTTTATAATAAAGCAGATTACCAGGCATAAACTGAAGAGTTAACATTGCACATTTACTTATTTTACAAGTTTTATTAATGTGATATTTAACACACAGTATCAATTTCAGGTGTACAATATAGTGATTCAACATTTGTATACATTATGAATTGATCACCAAGATCATTCTAGTAATCGTCTGTCACCATAAGGTCACTGTGGTAGTATTATCTATCTTCCCTATGCTGTGTATTATATCCATGTACGTATTTATCTAGTATTCATTTCATTTTTCTAGAATCAACTGTGTATTTATTGTGATAAGATCTTCAATGTAAATTCTTTGCTTTGTGTTCCCAAGTCTCTTTGTACATACTTCTACAGAAGTACCTATTAGACTTTTCTTTCAACTTCATTTTTCATGTGTCACTCATAATAATGCATTTCTTAAGAGTATATATCTTATACATCTCACAATGACTTGTTGTATATAGAAATATGTGCTTTGAAAAAGTCAATTATGAAATCATTTGCCAATTTAAGTGAAAAAAGGAAAGATCAATACATTCCAAGTGCATCCACTTGTTTATGCTTATATATTTATGGCAGATTTGTAAATTTTAGACTTAATCAGCATAAACATAATAAAATGAAGAGCATAACCTCACTTCTAGAAGGAAGAAAGCCAGACATATACACAAATGGGATTTTTAAAAACTGAGTATCTTAAAGCCTTTATGAAAGAACCAGGTGACAAAGATAATGATTCTACTTTAGTTCTTGATGAAAGTGAAAAAGGAGAGTGAAAAAATTGGCTTAAAGCTCAACATTCAGAAAACTAAAATCATAGCATCTGGTCCCATCACTTCATGGGAAATAGAAGTGGAAACAGTGTCAGACTTTATTTTGGGGGGCTCCAAAATCACTGCAGATGGTGACTGTAGCCATGAAATTAAAAGACGCTTACTCCTTGGAAGGAAAGTTATGACCAACCTAGATAGCATATTGAAAAACAGAGATATTACTTTGCCAACAAAGGTCTGTCTAGTCAAGGCCATGGTTTTTCCAGTGGTCATGTATGGATGTGAAAGTTGGACTGTGAAGAATACTGAGCGCTGAAGAATTGATGCTTTTGAACTGTGGTATTGGAGAAGACTCTTGAGAGTCCCTTGGACTGTAAGGAGATCCAACCAGTCCATCCTAAAGGAGATCAGTCCTAGGTGTTCATTGGAAGGACTGATGCTGAGGCTGAAACTCCAATACTTTGGCCACCTCATGCGAAGAGTTGACTCATTAGAAAAGACTCTGATGCTGGGAGGAATTGGGGGCAGGAGGAGAAGGGGACGACAGAGGATGAGATGGCTGGATGGCATCACCATGAGTGATGAACTCTGGGATGCACATGAGTTTGGGTGAACTCCAGGAGT
The DNA here is from genome assembly GCF_029378745.1 of Bos indicus. Lineage (NCBI taxonomy): Eukaryota > Metazoa > Chordata > Mammalia > Artiodactyla > Bovidae > Bos > Bos indicus. Next base: position 51,985,492 of record NC_091780.1, on the reverse strand, counting down.
TGGTGATGGACAGGGAGGCCTGGCATGCTGCGATTCATGGGGTCGCAAAGAGTCAGAACACGACTGAGTGACTGAACTGAACTGAGAGAAAAAAATATATATCAAAATTCATGTGTGATTTTAAATGTATGTTATATATCAAATATAAATATATCATATAAATAACAAGTACCAGATTCTGACAAGCAGACATCCTGGGGTAAGCAAAGATAGTAGCCAAGGGAGAAAATGTAATAGAAAATTGCTTACCACATCGAGTGTAGTGTTGTTTTCTTTGGCTGCCTCAGATTGGTGATAGGTATGGCATGAGCCACATCTTATACTGTAGGACTCAGAGGAGTTCAGATATTAGGATTCCTTCCTCCCCTTCCTAAAGTTTGTGTCTTAAATTTGTAACTGAAAATGCCACTGGAGATATTGAAAGAAGAATGAAACCATACTAAGAAACAAGAAAGTTCAAACATTGTTCCCTTGAGTTTCACTCCTTTCTACTGAATCAGTCTCACTTCTACCTCCTTTTTCTCTTTGACTTACTGAAATTTTATTGCACTCTTACCAATTCCATCCTTTTCTTTGTAGTAGTAAGTTATTTTTATTGCATTTTGGTGGAGTACTGGCAGATAAGGGAAATAAATGTGTGGGAGATAACTACAATTAAACAGTCTCTAGTAAATTAAATTCCTATCCTTATTTAAATATTTTCTATTATCAGTAAAACTCATTGTAAGATAATAACTTTAATATTACATCAAATGGGTGTAAAATATTTCAGTACTTAAGCTACTGGAGTTAGAATTTTGTGACTGCTGAAAGTTTTTCACTAGTCCTAAACTTTTTCATTAAATGTGACATTAAGATGATTATTACTATCCATAAAAGGTTTCTTATAAAGAAAAGTATACATTTTGCTTAAAAACAAAGTACAAAGTGAAGTTACTTGCCTACTATGTATAAGTGAAAGATCCTGATACATATTTCCAATATTTTTTCCTGAAGAATTTTGTAATTTTCACTTCTACCCTAAGAAAATGTTGTTGTGGTCAGCTGTATAAGGTGCCACCATAAAACTCTAGGCAGAATCATTCCCATTATAGGTTATTCTAGTTGAATCCACTGGAGAGAGAAAATTCCCACATGAGATTATTTCTGTTATTAATTTGTGAGACAAGCACCTAAATGGTTGAATCTTTTCCAAACAGATACTCAACTATCACAGAATCATGTACTGAATATTTTTTCTCATACATATAAGTAGCCTGCCAGGCTCCTCTATGCCTAGGATTCTCCAGGCAAGAATACTGGAGTGGGTTGCAATTTCCTTCTCCAACACATAAAATAGACAGTTATTTATTAAACTTACTTATAAAATAATTCATTCCTGGATGGGCAAGAATGACCCCCCAAAGATGTCTTAATGTCTAGAATGTCTAGATATTTTGCTTCACATCGTAAAAGAGACTGATTGATGATCAAGTTTAAAAAATTTTGAGATGTGGAAAATGGCACTGACTGTCCAGGCATGCCCAGTGTAATTACAAACATCCTAATAAGAAAGAGAAAAATGTAACTACAGAGCGAGACAGGGAGAGGAAGGGGCCATGAGTCAAGGGATATGGGCAGCTTCTAGAAGCTAGAAAATAAATGATCCCGATTAGCCCCTGGAGCCTGCAGAAGGCAGGCAGGTCTTGGCAGCCTAGTTCAGACTTATTAACTCTAGATCAGTAAAAGAGTAAATTGTTTTAAGCCACCAAACTTGTGACAATTTGTTACAGGCTCAATAGGAAATGAATGCACTGTGTTATTAATTCCATTCCATTAAGTGGTACTGCCTAAGAGCTTTGAAGGCACACTGTACTTCTCCCAACATAGCAATTAGCGTCTGCTATACTAATTGCCTATTTGCTTTTCAGTGCACCCAAGACCGAGCAAAATATGGTAAACTCTAAAGCAAGATCTTCTCCATTCAGTAGTTTATTTTCAGTGCCTAGTAAAATGTAATACACATTGAGGCTAACTAATATTTGAATGAGTCCATTGGTAGCACTTTGTGATGCTGTGAAGGCCTTTTTTCCATAGATCTCAATTTTATTTACGCTAGATTTTATCATTGGATCAAATGAGACCATCAGAAAGTTTTGTAATTGTAAGGTAGATTTGCAGCCTTCTCACTGTTTATATCCACTGATTCTGATTTGGGGCATTTTCTAAGTGAGGGAGACTGTAAGAAATAAACTCTTGGAAGCTTTCCCTGCGTGTGCTATTGGAATGATTTGTCTTGCTCTCACATTGCTGAGGAAGTTTTGGTCTTTGGGCACTGTGATTGTGTGCTTATTAAGTGTGGGCTGTGTTTTGACTGGGGTTTATTTTGCTTTCTCTTTCCCGCAAGAAATCTCTAAGTGATCATATTTCCATTTTCATTTTATTCACCATTAAAGATTATATCTAAGTTGTAACTCAAATTTAGTACCTATGTAGAACCTAGTCATTGTATAATTAGAAATATAGGGTCAAAATTTCCCAAACCTATATTTCATATTACATTATATATATGAGTTAGTACAGTGAAGTAATGTTATCCAAAACAAAGACTATAAAATAAACTCCAAATTGAGCATTACTGGGAAAAAAAAGCTTTTGAAGTATACCGTTGGGCTTCTATCTAGCCACTTTACCAGATATCTTAATTTTGACAGTTTCATATCTAAATGTTTTATAGATCTGTACTTTTACTTACCAAATGCGTGTCTGAATATATTTATATACTTTATTATGTTTTATCTCATAGTTTAAAGTAGAATTTAAAGTGAATGATAGTGAACACAATAGTGATTATTGTAAAGCTTTGTAGAGAAAGCTCCTTTATGGACATTCATTCCTACAGTAAAATATTTATATTTGATCTTTATGTTTAATTTTAAATGCTGTCATAATTCAAATATGAGCTCAGAGCGGGGAAAGGGAAGGAATAATATCTTCATTTTTTAATTCAGCAAGCATTGCTGAACTCAGATCATAAGCCAAAGATGGTCAATAAGTTCAGATGAAAATAAGTGTCACTTCTCTCAGGAAGTTCACAGGCTACTTGACAACTGCAATACAGACAGCTGTGATCTATGTCAGTGATAATACATCTCAGATTATGGTTCTAGTCCTGGGCCAGCAGAAGGGCGGGAAGGGTACAGGAAACTTTTCCCTGAATGGATGGACACCAAGGTGGGAAAGGAGCGCTGGCATGAACTGGGAGATTGGGACTGACATAGTGACACTACTATGTGTAAAACAGATAATGAGGATATACTATACAGCACAGGGAGCTTTACTCAGTGCTCTGTGGTGACCTAAATGGGAAGGAAATCCCAAAACGATGGGACATATGTATATGTATTGCTGATTCACTTTGATAATGCATCTCAGATTGTGGTTCTGATTCTGGGCCAGCTTGGAAGGAGGAAGAGTACAGGAAACAGTTCTTTGAATCCATCCTGTTTTAAGCTATATATGCCATTGCTGTACTGGTCACAGTAAAGTAGCCAATTGCTGCTAAGTCACTTCAGTCGTGTCTGACTCTGTGCGGCCCCATAGACGGCAGCCCACCAGGCTCCCCCTGTCCCTGGGATTCTCCAGGCAAGAACACTGGAGTGGGTTGCCATTTCCTTCTCCAATGCATGAAAGTGAAAAGTGAAAGTGAAGTCGCTCAGTCGTGTACGACTCTTAGCAACTCCATGGACTGCAGCCCACCAGGCTCCTCCATCCATGGGATTTTCCAGGCAAGAGTACTGGAGTGGGGTGCCATTGCCTTCTCCGAAATAGCCGATTAACTGATAGTAAAATTATAATATATTTCCTGAAATGAAATTTAGGACTATAGTTATCTGAGTGTTTAATTGTGGAAAATTGAGTGCTAATTTTACTCTATTTTCAGTTCTCTTTTATTTAGAATTATCTCCTGATATCAGCCTTGATATTTTCACATGTTCATTTTGGAGATTAAACCAAAGCGAACAAGTATTATCATAGCAGTTTTACAAATGAGGTAAAAGAGTATCAGTGAATTTGGATACTATGACCAAGGCTACATGAAAATTAGAGTAGTTCATAGAATTTTATTACCATTCTAAATACTAATTATTACTTACACTGTATTTTGTTTACTGTTCCCAGATTTATCTCTGTTCCACCAAGTTGCTCCCTGGGAAAATTATGTTACATATACAAATGTTAAATATATAAAATATTGCATGTACATGTAATATATAATTACATATATTACATTTTACATATATTACATGCATATAATATACATTATATACTTATGTATAGATATAAAAACAGTTGATAACTATAAATGTCAGAGGCTTGTATAAAACTGAATTTGTCATTTACTCCCTCAGATCTAAGTCATCTACAATATTTCTTATCTTAGTTGAAAAGTTCATTCACTTGCTCAGACCAAAATTTGAGTCAGTCTTGGTGTCTCTCTTTATCTCACCTTAAATCATTTCTATTGTATCAGAAAATCCTGAAGACTCTATATTCAAAATGCAACCATTAATCCCAACACTTCTCACAACACTGATCCCCAAAATGGTCTATCCTCAACAGAACAGTTATAGTAATCCTTTAAAAAATGCAAATCAGATTAGGACACTCTGCATACAACTCACCCTCTCTCCATAATTCGGTCAGAATAAGAGCCACTTCATGGCCCTGATCTTTGCTTCCCATTCCTTCTGATAACATTTTCTACTACTTTCTTAAAGGGTCTCTGTTTCAACCATAATAAATTACCTTACATTCCCTGGGACTTGCCAAGCACACTCCCGTCTTAAGGCCTTCAAACTTGCCCTAAATCTGCTTGTATCACTTGGCTCCCCAATATCCAGATGCTAATTCCCTCACCTCCTTCAAGTCTTTGCTGAGATATCGCAATTTCCATCACTGTTTGTAACATCCACACCTACTCTTCCACAGCATTTCCCTGATCTATAGAGTACTTATTTTTCAAAATACTATCAATTGTACAAATTGATATTTTACGATGTCTCCTCAGTTAGAATGTAAGATTCTTAAAGGACAAGAATTCTGATCTGGTTCCTTGACAGCCGAAGTATCTGGTCTGTGCCTGGCAGAGTTAGGTTCTCTATTAGTACTGTATGCGTTAAGTGAATTTAAAAGGATGGACTATTACAATGCAGCAGTGCATACTGGCTTCAATTTAGAAATAGTGAATGTTCTAACTTGACAACAAATCCTCTTGGAAGATATTTTCTGAATGAAAAAAAAATATTTAAACAAGTAATGATCATTATTTTATTGTTAACTATACAAATTATACTCCTCTAACAATTTAAAATTAAATCTTTCAATATTGCAATAATAATCTGTCCATACTTTGTAATTCTTTATTTAAGTAGTACAAATTTATAGTTGTCATTTCAACAATTTGTCAGGATAAATACATCGCTTTATTTTTCATGACAAAGTCTCTCCTTTTCAAACTTTTGGCTCCAAATACCAAACTGAAAAAACTCATACATCCTACCTTAGGATGTAAAAAAAGACACCACTTGGTCCTTTGGATCATTTGATCCTTGACCCTTTGGTTTCATGTAGTTTCAATAGCTATGTCTGCCAAACTGAAGATAGAAAACCAATTTTATCTCCTGCTGTTGCTGCTCAGGACTGTATCACTGAGCCTTTGAAAAGACACCTTCTCAAGAACAGCATGGAGTAAACTGCTTCCTAATACTGGAAAAATATCCTTGACTCTGAACATTACTTGGGGGTGAATCTCATTGTCTAGGCCCTTTGCTTCATTTTGAATGAGTTTTTCAGAGTTATAGATATAATCTCTCTTGCTCACTCTCTCTCTCAAACACCTGAAATATGATTTTTGGTGACACTGCCTATACCTTGACATTTTAAGACCAAGTGTGATTCTTAAAAATTTGACACAAATCATCTCTTGCTGTTCTATTTCTTCATTGTGTAACCAGAAATAAATAGACTTAGAGCCCTTACACTTATTTATGACCACAACACCTGAATTGCCCTCAGAAATGTATATTTGTCAGGATTGCCAGCAAAGCTGAAGTATCGACTCTGCATTTGTTTGTTGTGGTTGATTCTTATCCAAACTCCATCATAATTATGCAGCTGTGTGTGTCTTCAACAGCAAAACACATTGCTTTTGATTTGGATCATTTAAAAGAAATTTGCCACTATTTAGATGTTTGACCAATAGCTCTACTTCTCAAATCTTCAAAAGCAGTATTGTCCAGATGTCACATTTTAGTTTATCATAAAAAGCAATATTTTTGCCATATGCAATATCAAATAGACCACATGATAAAACTCAAGACCCGTACTAAGAAAAATTCTATGTAAAATACAAACAGAAAGTGAATACAGTTATAAAAAGCAAGTATCTTAAGTACTTAAAATTAATAAGAGAATTTGATAAAGTATCTGGATCCAAGATAGGTATTAAAATTCTTTTGTTATTTGCTATTTAACAGAAAATACTAGTAATGGCAATGGAAAACATTAAAATAACAAGCAAAAGTTAACATGCTCAGGTATTAACAAAGAAGATACTCGATCTATATGAAAAATTGTATTGACATGCATAGTAACTGAAGGAAAGGAAATGTAGATCATGTTCCTGAATGAAAAATCTAAATTTAAAATGTTAATTTCTCCTGTTAGTATATACAAGTTAGTAAAATTTCCATTTGAATTGTAATTGAGTTTCTTAGAATTAGGTGAAAAGGACTTACAGACTTTAGCCCCCAAACAGTTTTCAGACATTGTAAGAACAGTGAGGGTCAGTTTGTCACTTGTCAGCACATCTTATAAAGCCACTTTCATCTCTCGATATTGGCAAAAGTAAAGTAAAACATCGGGAATAAGACAATACATTTCTTAAATAATGATAATGGTACTAAATAACTATGAGAAGGAAATAAAAACTGAACGCTTTAATCTAACAGATAGAAAAATAAATTCCAGTCTGTTTAATGAGTTAGATGCCAAAAATTGAGCAATAAAAATTTTGCATGGAAAACTAGAATACTAAATTTATGAGTGCCTTTTTCAAAACTACAAAACTCTAAGCTACAATATGAACACGTGGAAGTGTTCGTTTAAAACTGTTTATATTTTATGTGTGCATGTGTGATAAGATGCTTCAGTTGCGTTTGACTCTTATAACCCTATGGACCGTAGCCTGCCAGGCTCCTCTGTCCATGGAATTCTCCAGGCAAGAATACTGGAGTAGGTTGCCACTTCCTTCTCCAAAGGATCTTTCTGACTCAGGGATATAGCTCGTATCTCTTACATCTCCTGCATGGGCAGGCGGATTCTTCACCACTAGAGCCACCTGGGAAGCCCCATATTTTCCACAGTTAGGGTTAAACAATGTTAATATGCAATTTATACACATGAAAATATATTTAATATACATGATAGAAAAAGCAACAATTGGGCAATAATTTAGCATAGAGAACACTTCTTTCAATGAATACTATGAATAGAGGAAGAAACTAAGAACAGAAGGGCAAATCCAATGGTCAAAGCTATTAATATACTCAGTCTAATAGTCAGCAACATACAGATTAAGGATGACTCATCAATTTATGCTGATCTGGCAAGAATTTTAGATGGCTATGCAACCTCTTGTTTGAAATGTGGATGAATTTTATACCCCACCGACAGAAATGTATTAAGTGCCAAATCTCAATAAAATATTAACATTTAAAATTTTTAGGTCATCACATAGAGCAATTCTATCTACTCTTTAGCACTATACCACAGGAGAAAAACAAAGTGTCAATTGCTAAGAAGCTATACACACAGGGTGTTGATTACAGTATTAACCTAGAAGACAAGAGCAGGAAACAATTGATTAGTGGCCATATCATGATACCCAACAAGTGAACTATCACATACTCATGTAAAATAATCAAGTGAGCCTACAGATGCAGTAATAGATCACATACTATCATATCACCAAATAAGGGTGCATAAAATGTGTTTAATTTATACTCTTTCACCCCATTTTTGGAAACACTGAAAAGATCTGTGTGGTCTATCTAATATGGAATAATAGGAGAGAAACACAGGGAAGGGGAACATAGACTTAATCATGACATAATGCATAAAAACATATGATGTGGTCCTATGCACATTTGTGTTATAAATATGTGACAGTAAGATCAACAAAATATTTATGGTGTTATTCTAGGATATTACCCTATCATTTTCCTAGAATTTTTATATTAGAATAGTTTTGAGTGAATGTATTTGAGTAATCAAAACATTTATTTGTTGCAGAGAAAACTTATCCTCATGTGAGAAATTTGATGTGTATTTATAGATTTGCAATATAATTATGCTTAATTATTTCACTTTCATTTTATTGTTGAAATGTTTTTCATGATTTTAATGAACTAGGAATACAATTCTCACCTCTCTAGAACTTAAAAATCCAATACCTCTAAATACCTCTTTTTAAAAAAAGATACACTTTTCCCTTCCTTGAATTCCTCTGCTTTACTCTGTGTTTTATGCTATTTTTGAGAAGAATTAGAAGCCATTTCAACAGATAATTTTAAACTGTAACACCAAGAGGACATATTAAATAACTTGAAGCAAATAATGTAAAGGAAGTTATCAAAATTGAACACAATTTAACTGTAGCTAACTACCATTCACTACAAAGAGAAAACATGTAGAACCTCTTAGAGTTCATTTCTAGTAAATAAAAATGTATAAGTAGATTTATAGATATTATAAACTTTCTAAACATTAAATACTTAGCAGAACTGAGTATCTATTTTTCATCTCAGTGTGTCCACTAAATGTTTATAGCACTCAAAAATTTCAGAATCAGAGTACCATTTATAATATCAATAATGAATTCTAAAAAGAATCCAAATAATCCAATAAAGCCAAAAGCATGGCAACTCATTTATCAGCATTTTTATAACAAAATTTCATCTAAGTAAACACAAGACAAATTTAAGACAATGGATTTCATTCATATCCCTTAGTCTAAGCTTCAACATTTTTCTACATTCAGATAGTTTAAACAAAGATCATGTCAACCTTCTAATTTAAGTTCTTTTAAATAAAGTTCTTCTGTCTTCATTTGAAAGGAATTTCAGTGTATGAGGTACATAATCAGTTGTGCTCAGTTCAGTTCAGTCACTCAGTCGTGTCCGACTCTTTGCGACCCCATGAATCGCAGCACGCCAGGCCTCCCTGTCCATCACCAACTCCCGGAGTTCACTCAGACTCAGGTCCATCGAGTCAGTCATGTACAACTCTGTGAGACCCTTCGGACTGTAGCCCTCCAGGCTACTGTTTCCAGAGGATTCTCCAGGCAAGAATACTTAAGTGGGTTGCCATACCCTCTTCCAGAGGATCTTCTCAATCCAGGGATCAAACCCGTGTCTGTTATGTCTCCTGCATTGGCAGTCAGGTTCTTTACCACTAGGGCCACTTGGGAAGGAGCGGGTTGTGATTTCCATCTCCAAGGGATCTTCCTAACCCAGGGAATGAACGACATCTCCTGCATTGCAGGCAGATTCTTTCACAGCCATTCAGGACGCCCATACAGTTAGGTGGATATTATGATAGAGCTGATTTACAGCAATTTACTCATAAATGGGCTTCCCTGGTGGCTCATTGGTAAAGAACTCACCTACCAATTTAGGAGGAGTTCGATCCTTGAGTGAGGAAGATCCCCTGGAAAAGAAATGGTAACCCACTCCAATATTCTAGCTTGGAAAATCCCAAGGACAGAGGAGCCCAGCAGGAGTGGGCTACTGTCCATGGGGTCACAAACGAGTCAGACAAAATTAGTAACTAAACAACAAAAAATAAATATTCAAGCTATATCTGAAAGACAGTGAGCTGCAGTAATGCTAGTGAGTATTAAAAAAAATACACACACACATTATTAAAATCAGCTTAAAATTTTTAATATGCTCAGGAAATTCTCAATGTAGAATCTGAGATTAGCACCATATAATGTTTAAGACAACTCATTAGATCTGCAAGAACTGAGGCTACAAATTGCCACTTAGTTTCACAAGTATATGCACATTTAGAATCAAATGTCACTGCTTATAAATGCCTTTGAGGTTGTTCATATTGTTTGATACTGTGAATATTTTCACATTACATATTTTAGATTACGAAATCATTCTTTGTGATCTAAAAATAGTCTTCATTTTCAATCACATATTTGAAGTTTGGATGATGTTATTTTGCATTATTCTATGAGAATTTTTGTAGCTAAATCTTTGGGAATATCCACAAATATGTTCAATAGCAAAGGATATACAATAAGGGAATGGGCAATGGGTAGAATGAAAAGGCTTTTGGACCAGGCCTGGTAGGAGGCTGTCTGTGGTTGTGCAGGAGTCTCTTTGATCTGAGAATATAGTGCAACAGCTTCAACAGGTTGAAAAAAATGTACAATAGTTATTAAGAGTGGAATAGGGATAGAAAAACAAAAATCAGGAAATTGGCACATACAAATTCACTACCTTTATCATTTTGCTTAAATTGCCCCTATACAGCTCAAATTTTCCTAAAAAGTTCTGGAACACAAAAACTCTTTCTATACAGCGAAGACTAATATTTGTGTGAGAACAAATTATTGTGATATTTTATAGTAGTGTTAGTGAGTTTTTGTTTTGGGTGAGCTTTTCTAGGTACAATGAGCACAAAGACCATTTTTTCAATTAAGCAAGAAACAGAGCAATGAGAAACTGCTGCTCATTTGCAATCATGCTGCTTGACAACCGTTCAAAACTCCATCAAGATATACAGAGTCAGAAATTAATACACACTAAGCTTGTACACAATGGCACCCCACTCCAGTACTCTTGCCTGGAAAATCCCATGGACAGAGGAGCCTGGTAGGCTGCAGTCCATGGGGTCACTAAGAGTCGGACACGACTGAGCGACTTCACTTTCACTTTTCACTTTCATGCACTGGAGAAGGAAGTGGCAACCCACTCCAGTGTTCTTGCCTGGAGAATCCCAGGGATAGGGGGAGCCTGGTGGGCTGCCGTCTATGGGGTCCCAGAGAGTCAGACACGACTGAAGTGACTTAGCAGCAGCAGCAGCAAGCTTGTACGCATTAAACTTACCTGGTTTAATCCTACCTGTAACGTGTCTACTTTCTGCAAATTCATGGCTTGCAGACCATTCGCATTTCATTTTGTCAAACAGGTAGGAAGAGGTGGTTTTTACTACAAATTCAGTTTCTTGGGCCATACTGCAGACCCACTGACTCTACCCACTCCTAGCAATCTGTTTTATATAGTCTGTCATTTGTTACTTTCTCTTAAAAGTTGTAACCAGAGCAGCAGGAACAATTTTTTAAAGGGTTTAATGGGAATGTAGTTAAGTATTAATACTTTATTGTCTAGTACATTTAATAACTTCAAAATAACCACAACCCGTCTTTTGTTAAAGGACTCACTCATAAGGGACATAACTGACAAGTGATGTAATTGGCTTTTGTCAAGATTTTAGACATAACTCATGTTTGCTTCCTGCCCCCACCCAACTGATCAAAGAATGTATATCCAAATGGAAAATATTGAGAAAATATATTATCTACGGTAGAAGCGTATGTTATTTACTAATAGCAACAGTGACCAACAAGAGCGAAATAGCTAGCATGGAGGGAAAACATTTAGAAGAGATTCACACTCTGGCTGCAGTCATCCCATTTCTAGTTAGCACTGTGATTCAGAGTCTGTTTGGATAGGAATCCTAAACTACCTGATACCACTATTAACTGAGGTGGTTATCTTTGCTTACAGAGAGCCAGTATGTACTGGGAGAAATAGCTGATGATTGACCCAGGTCTGTCTGATGAAACATCAAAGAAACTCCAGGCCAGCCCTTGAAGACATGTGTAGGTGTGTCTGTATTTGTTTCTCTAGACTTTAACAAGATGAATTCATGTCCTCAGAATTTGAATACTTTCAACTTGGAATCTTTTTTAAGACTTGAAGGATGTTTTAATTGAGAGGGCCAAAGTAACCCCACGTTTTCAAAACCATGTACGGGTGTCAAAACAAACTGATCCTAAAGTAAGATGCTGACTCAGTAATTTCTTAAACAGGTCTCTGGAGCTAAGGTGATCTTGCTATCATCTTTGAAAGCCTAATAAAACGTCTTAAAAATGATCATAAGAGTTTTTGAGAAGTTTATGTTAGGGAGATCAAATTACCATTTCTACAGTTTCATGAAGAGCCTTTGTACCCTCTGTGGGATGGTGCATAAAATAATTTAAGAATAGAACAACAGGGTGTAAATCTATTTATTGTGACATGCAAGATTTGAAGGTGAGTGATGAACACAGACTAATAGTCCAAGAAATTCTAAGATTTCATGATACACAGCATAACCTGATATTTTTTCTTAGACATTCTAGGGCAGATAGTGCAAAATATTTTTTCTTTATGATAAACTACTGCAATTTTTCATTTAGAACTTCCATTAACTGTAGAAAAAGCAAAACTGCAAATACAAAGGTCAAAAGAGAATAACACAAAGTTGTAGACAGCAAAGTTAATGACAACATTCTGTGGGAATACTGCAAGCAACTCGATGGCAGTATTGATGATTTCCTAGCAAAATGTTAACCCCCAAAATTGAGAGGTCATGAATAAACCTATTACCACTGCACAGTTTGGAAATTCTATTAGAAATCTTAAATTTAAGACTCTGGGGTCAGGTGGATTCATATTTTAATTTTGCACACCTAAAGAAGCACCATCTCATTAAAACTTTTCAGGTCAGAAAATGAAAAATCCATATTGTTCATAAAAATGGAAAACTATTAAAAATAGAATAGCTATGATAAATGAATGAATCTAGAGATGAATCTGTCAGTATTTTCCTCTTCCAGCCTACCTCAACCACTAGTTCACATGATGTGCAAACCTTCATAATAGGTTCAGCTATTGCACTTTACATCAAATATTAATACAACAGTTTTTTGGCCCAATGAGAACCTACAGATAATTGATTCTATCATTTTTACTCTAAGTCTCCCAAATCCTTTAAATGTTTATGGTTTGTCTCCTACCCAGGTCTACAAATGATGCATCATTTTATTATCCTTTCTGCAAACATTTTAAACAACTTTGTACCTTACTGTTTCCCTTTGGCAAACCATACCATGGTGAAACCCAATTATTGGGCTACTCTGTATATAGATTCATGCACTTGAACTTATTAGAGAAAAATGCATTGCTATGGTGACTGCAGCCATGAAATTAAAAGACGCTTACTCCTTGGAAGGAAAGTTATGACCAACCTAGATAGCATATTCAAAAGCAGAGACATTACTTTGCCAACAAAGGTTCGTCTAGTCAAGGCTATGGTTTTTCCTGTGGTCATGTATGGATGTGAGAGTTGGACTGTGAAGAAGGCTGAGTGCCGAAGAATTGATGCTTTTGAACTGTGGTGTTGGAGAAGACTCTTGAGAGTCCCTTGGACTGCAAGGAGATCCAACCAGTCCACTCTGAAGGAGATCAGCCCTGGGATTTCTTTGGAAGTAATGATGCTAAAGCTGAAACTCCAGTACTTTGGCCACCTCATGTGAAGAGTTGACTCATTGGAAAAGACTCTGATGCTGGGAGGGATTGGGGGCAAGAGGAGAAGGGGACGACAGAGGATAAGATGGCTGGATGGCATCACTGACTCGATGGACATAAGTCTGAGTGAACTCCGGGAGTTGGTGATGGACAGAGAGGCATGGCGTGCTGCGATTCATGGGGTCGCAAAGAGTCGGACATGACTGAGTGACTGATCTGATCTGATGCTGACATTGAAACACTTCACGATAAACGTGTTAAACCTGGAGTCTTTAATGTTTGCCAGTAATAGGTCATTTATTTCCCCCCATGCAAACTTGATTTTACAGTTTTTTTCTTTTTCTTCAGCTTCCTAAACTACCAGTATGTCCTCACTCACAGTTAATAACCCTGTTCAAAAGAGAATTTAAACACATTCCCTCACATCTTCCATGGCAGTCCAGTGGTTAAGACTCTGCACGTCCAGTGGAGGAGGCACAGGTTCGATCCCTGGTGGAGGAACTAAGATCTTACATGCAGCATGGCATGGCCAAGAAATGAAAAAGTTAAACACATTCCCTCATGTACCCATCCACTATCATTAACACAAGCACTGATTTTCGCCCCCTGCCCCCTCTAGAGAAGTCCACCACGTCATATCATCCATCCTACTGTACATATGCAAGAGCTGTCAAGGACTGACAGAGGATCACCAGGAACATGCATGAAGTAAATGGTGGGCTTCTTTGCTTGTTGTGGCAAGTGAGAGCACAAGGAGCACCAAAGAATACTGGGGTAAGAGGGAGGTGGGAGGGGCATGAGAGGGAGGTGGGCGGGGCATGAGAGGGAGGTGGGCGGGGCATGAGAGGGAGGTGGGCGGGGCATGAGAGGGAGGTGGGCGGGGCATGAGAGGGAGGTGGGCGGGGCATGAGAGGGAGGTGGGCGGGGCATGAGAGGGGAGGTGGGAGGGGTTTAGGTTTGTGCTGTGTGAAGTTGGATGAGCCTAGAGCAGTTGCGGAGAAGGCAATGGCACCCCACTCCAGTACTCTTGTCTGGAAAATCCCATGGACGGAGGAGCCTCGTAGGCTCCAGTCCATGGGGTCGCTAAGAGTCGGGCAAGACTGAGCAACTTCACTTTCACTTTTCACTTTCATGCATTGGAGAAGGAAATGGCAACCCACTCCAGTCTTCTTGCCTGGAGAATCCCAGGGACAGAGGAGCCTAGTGGGCTGCTGTCTATGGTGTCGCACAGAGTCAGACATGACTGAAGCAACTTAGCAGCAGCAGCAGAGCAGTGGAGGTTTTTCTGGATGGGGTGCTGGTAGTAGGTAACTAAGGGCAATTCAATAAATTCAATAATATGAGATCTTTATTCTCATCTAGGAGGCAGAAGAAAGGCTGCAGAACTAGGGTTGTCACTGGAAAAGAAATAACAGTCACACAAATTAGCCGGAAGGAACATTGTTTTGTTTATTGGTAACACCTTATCTCTGTCTAGATTCAGCTAGAAATCCTATGACTTGGCTGTAATAGTTAAAAATAACAACAAATTACCCTAAGAACTATCTTAAGGCATTACTTCAGCAATGTCTTTTTCCTAGTATCATCATTTTTTTTTCCTTCTTAGATATTTTTTATGTCACTCTAACATGATATTTTTCTAATCACAATAACCACCCCCCCAATCCCATTTTTCCATTTTTATTATTGCCCTTACTTCTGTTTTCCCTTATAGCTAAGTTATTTGAAGGAGGTAATTATGTTTTTGGCTTCAGTTTCTTTCTTCCTACTCTCGAATTCATTCAAGCATTCCCCAAACATGCTGCCAAACTTAAGTCTTCTCAAAGACCTCTCAAATTTATTGATCATCATTTCTTTAGAATGTCTGATGTTGTTCACATGACAATGCTTTATTTGACTTCCAGAAATGAGTTTTCCCCCCTGTATTTTAAAGGTAATTTGTTCTTAGTGCTCAGTGTTGGTTCCTTTTCACATCCCTTTTAGAACACTTCAGAGATCAATCTTATTTTTTTCTCCTTTATCTACATTTTCCATCTGCAAGGAAAGGAAATGAAAAAAGGCAAAATGGTTGTCTGAGGAGGCCTTACAAATAGCTGTGAATATAAGAGAAGCAAAAGGCAAAGGAGAAAAGGAAAGATATACTCATCTGAACGCAGAGTTTCAAAGAAGAGCAAGGAGAGATAAGAAAGCCTTCCTCAGCGATCAATGTGAAGAAATAGAGGAAAACAATAGAATGGGAAATCTCTTCAAGAATATTAGAGATACCAAGGGAATACTTCATGCAAAGAGAGGCACAAGAAAGGACAGAAATGGTATGGACCTAACAGAAGCAGAAGATATTAAAATGAGGTGGCAAGAATACACAGAAAAACTATACAAAAAAAGATCTTCATGACCCAGATAATCACGATGGTCTGATCACTCACCTAGAGCAAGACATCCTGGAATGCGAAGTCAAGTGGGCCTTAAGAAGCATCACTAAGAACAAAACTAGTGGAGAAGACAGAATTCCAGTTGAGCTATTTCAAATTCTAAAAGATGATACTGTTAAAGTCCTGCACTCAACATGCCAGAAAATTTGGAAAACTCAGCAGTGGCCACAGGACTGGAAAAGGTCAGTTTTCATTCCAATCCCAAAGAAAGCCAATGCCAAAGAATACTCAAACTACTGCACAATTGCATTCATCTCACATGCTAGCAAAGTAATACTCAAAATTCTCCAAGCCAGGTTTCAACAGTATGTGAACCATGAACTCCCAGATGTTCAAGCTGGATTTAGAAAAGGTAGACAAACCAGAGATCAAATTGCCAACATCCATTGGATCATCGAAAAAGCAAGAGAGTTCCAAAAAAATATCTACTCTGCTTTATTGACTATGCCAAAACCTTTGACTGTGTGGACCACAACAAACTCTGGAAAATTCTTAAAGAAATGGAAATACAAGACCACCTGACCTGCTGCTTGAGAAATCTGTATGCAGGTCAGGAAGCAACCATTAGAACTGGACATTGAACAATAAACTGGCTTCAAATAGGGAAAGGAGTACATCAAGGCTGTATATTGTCACCCTGCTTATCTAACTTATATGCAGAGTACATCATGAGAAATGCTGGGCTGGATAAAGCACAAGCTGGAATCAAGATTGCCAGGAGAAACATCAATAACCTCAGATATGCAAATGACACCACCCTTATGGCAGAACGTGAAGAGGAACTAAAAAGCCTCTTGATGAAAGTGAAAGAGGAGAGTGAAAAAGTTGGCTTAAAGCTCAACATTCAGATAACGAAGGTCATGGCATCTGGTTCCATCACTTCATGGCAAATAGATGGGGAAACAGTGGAAACAGTGACAGTCTATTTTTTTTTTTTTTGGCTCCAAAAATCACTGCAGATGGTGACTGTAGCCATGAAATTAAAAGACACTTGCTCCTTGGAAGAAAAGCTATGACCAACCTAGATAGCATATTAAAAAGCAGAGACATTACCAACAAAGTTCCACCTGGTCAAAGCTATGATTTTTCCAGTAGTCATGTATGGATGTGAGAGTTGAACCATAAAGAAAGCTGAGTGCTGAAGAATTGATGCTTTTAACTGTAGCCTTGGAGAACACTCTTGAAAGTCCCTTGAACATCAAGGAAATCCAACTAGTCCTTCCTAAAGGAAATCAGTCCTGAATATTCATTGGAAGGACCGAGGCTGAAGCTGAAACTTCAATACTTTGGCCACCTGATGTGAAGAACTGACTCACTTGAAAAGATCCTGATGCTGGGAAAGATTGAGGGCAGGAGGAGAAGGGGACTACAGAGGATCAGATGGTTGGATGGCATGACCAACTCAATGGGTGTGAGTTTGAGTAAACTCCAGGAGTTGACAGTGGACAGGGAGGCCTGGTATGCTGCAGTTCATGGGGTGGCAGAGTCGGACACAACTGAGCAACTAAACTGAACTAACATTTGACACAGAGACTCCTATTTTGTCAAATAAATTTAAGTACCAATGATACACCAATTTCCTACTACATCTTCAGTGTGACCCTCTTCCCTCAGTTCCAGAACCCTTGTTCCGACTGATTGCTTAGTATCTCCAATCAGGTATCTTTAAGAAGTATCATGCCCAGAATTGAACTTGGAAACTTATCCTCCAAAACAGAACAAAAAAGTCCTGATCTTCCTTCAAGTTTTCACATTTCGGTTAAAGACAACCCTGCCCTATTGGTTGCTTTGGACAAAAATCTTGGAGTCATTATTAATGCTTTCCTTTCTCAGTCAACATTCATTATCGGCTACTGTTCTATGTTTAGATTCCCACCATGTTTTGCCACTCTTGTCCAAACCACAATCATCTGTTTCCCAGGTGGTCAGAGCAGATCTGAGCATGCCCTCTGATTGGGCTTTCACCACTCGATAGTCTAATTTTAATACATCATTTGTATTACTCTTCCAGTAACCAAGTCACAGCACCCTATATGCATTGACAATTTTAGATGATGTTCAATTTCATCTCCTATTCGCTCTGTTTAAGCTTTACTGGGGCACCTCATTTTCTCACCTCATGGACATATACCAACAGTTTTCATTGTTATTTTTTCCAGCTATGAACATGGCTGTCTCCCTCACTTCCTCCAAAGCTTTTTTCAAATGTCACTTTCTCTAGGAGGCCTATTGTAACAACCCAGTTTAGAACTCTACTTCTGCACTCATACTTACCCCCATATTTATTATTTAAAAATAAATTCCATACAAGTTTAAAAGGAAAATGCAAAAATAGATATCAGGAACATCTACATATCCATATATCCTAGGGAAAAATGTCACGATTGTCATTAGGCTTCAAACTCCAAGTTATATATGACAAAAAAACTTTTATAAATATTAAAGATTGTGTGGCATCAATCCTGTAAGGTAAATTATAAGACATTAAATTGGGACTTTTCCTCAGGTGATAAATATCAATAGCCACAATTTTCAAATTTTTCAAATTAAAAACAAAACATGGCATATTTCTCCATCTATTAGTGTCCTCTTTGATTTCTTTCACCAGTGTTTTATAGTTTTCTATATATAGGTCTTTAGTTTCTTTAGGTAGATATATTCCTAAGTATTTTATTCTTTTCATTGCAATGGTGAATGGAATTGTTTCCTTAGTTTCTCTTTCTGTTTTCTCATGATTAGTGTATAGGAATGCAAGGGATTTCTGTGTGTGGATTTTATATCCTGAAACTTTACTATATTCATTTATTAGTTCTAGTAATTTTCTGGTGAAGTCTTTAGGATTTTCTATGTAGAGGATCATGTCATCTGTAAACAGTGAGAGTTTTACTTCTTCTTTT
Organism: Bos indicus; assembly: GCF_029378745.1. NCBI lineage: Eukaryota > Metazoa > Chordata > Mammalia > Artiodactyla > Bovidae > Bos > Bos indicus. The sequence goes on along the minus strand of NC_091780.1, from coordinate 51,966,532 downwards.
CCAATTTGGATTCCTTTTATTTCTTTTTCTGCTCTGACTGCTGTGGCCAAAACTTCCAAAACTATGTTGAATAGTAATGGTGAAAGTGGGCACCCTTGTCTTGTTCCTGACTTTAGAGGAAATGTTTTCAATTTTTCACCATAATGTTTGCTGTGGGTTTGTCATATATAGCTTTCATTATGTTGAGGTATGTTCCTTCTATTCCTGCTTTCTGGAGAGTTTTTATCATAAATGGATGTTGAATTTTGTCAAAGGCTTTCTCTGCATCTATTGAGATAATCATATGGTTTTTATTTTTCAATTTGTTAATGTGGTGTATTACATTGATTGATTTGCGGATATTGAAGAATCCTTGCATCCCTGGGATAAAGCCCACTTGGTCACGGTGTATGATATTTTTAATGTGTTGTTGGATTCTGATTGCTAGAATTTTGTTAAGGATTTTTGCATCTATGTTCATCAGTGATATTGGCCTGTAGTTTTCTTTTTTTGTGGGATCTTTGTCAGGTTTTGGTATTGGGGTGATGGTGGCCTCATAGAATGAGTTTAGAAGTTTACCTTCCTCTGCAATTTTCTGGAAGAGTTTGAGTAGGATAGGTGTCAGCTCTTCTCTAAATTTTTGGTAGAATTCAGCTGTGAAGCCATCTGGACCTGGGCTTTTGTTTGCTACAAGATTTCCGATTACAGTTCCAATTTCCGTGCTCGTGATGGGTCTGTTAAGATGTTCTATTTCTTTCTGGTCCAGTTTTGGAAAGTTGTACTTTTCTAAGAATTTGTCCATTTCTTCCACGTTGTCCATTTTATTGCCATATAATTGCTGATAGTAGTCTCTTATGATCCTTTGTATTTCTGTGTTGTCTGTTGTGATCTCTCCATTTTCATTTCTAATTTTATTGATTTGATTTTTCTCCCTTTGTTTCTTGATGAGTCTAGCTAATGGTTTGTCAATTTTATTTATTCTTTCAAAGAACCAGCTTTTGGCTTTGTTGATTTTTGCTATGGTCTCTTTTGTTTCTTTTGCATTTATTTCTGCCCTAATTTTTAAGATTTCTTTCCTTCTACTAACCCTGGGGTTCTTCATTTCTTCCTTTTCTAGTTGCTTTAGGTGTAGAGTTAGGTTATTTATTTGACTTTTTTCTTATTTCTTTAGGCATGCCTGTATTGCTATGAACTTTCCCCTAGGAATGCTTTTACAGTGTCCCACAGGTTTTGGGTTGTTGTGTTTTCATTTTCATTCGTTTCTATGCAAATTTTGATTTCTTTTTTGATTTCTTCTGTGATTTGTCATGGATTGGAAGAATCAATATAGTGAAAATGAGTATACTACCCAAAGCAATTTATAGATTCAACGCAATCCCTATCAAGCTACCAATGGTATTCTTCACAGAGCTAGAACAAATAATTTCACAATTTGTATGGAAATACAAAAAACCTCAAATAGCCAAAGCTATCTTGAGAAAGAAGAATGGAACTGGAGGAATCAACCTGCCTGACCTCAGGCTCTACTACAAAGCCACAGTTATCAAGACAGTATGGTACTGGCACAAAGACAGAAATATAGATCAATGGAACAAAATAGAAAGCCCAGAGATAAATCCATGCACCTATGGACACCTTATCTTTGACAAAGGAGGCAAGAATATACAATGGATTAAAGACCATCTCTTTAACAAGTGGTGCTGGGAAAACTGGTCAACCACTTGTAAAAGAATGAAACTAGACCACTTTCTAACACCATACATAAAAATAAACTCAAAATGGATTAAAGATCTAAACATAAGACCAGAAACTATAAAACTCCTAGAGGAGAACATAGGCAAAATACTCTCCGACATACATCACAGCAGGATCCTCTATGACCCACCTCCCAGAATATTGGAAATAAAAGCAAAAATAAACAAATGGGACCTAATTAAACTGAAAAGCTTCTGCACAACAAAGGAAACTATAAGCAAGGTGAAAAGACAGCCTTCAGAATGGGAGAAAATAGCAGCAAATGAAGCAACAGACAAACAACTAATCTCAAAAATATACAAGCAACTCCTACAGCTCAATTCCAGAAAAATAAATGACCCAATCAAAATATGGGCCAAAGAACTAAATAGACATTTCTCCAAAGAAGACATACAGATGGCTAACAAACACATGAAAAGATGCTCAACATCACTCATTATCAGAGAAATGCAAATCAAAACCACTATGAGGTACCATTTCATGCCAGTCAGAATGGCTATGATCCAAAAGTCTACAAGCAGTAAATGCTGGAGAGGGTGTGGAGAAAAGGGAACCCTCTTACACTGTTGGTAGGAATGCAAACTAGTACAGCCACTATGGAGAACAGTGTGGAGATTCCTTAAAAAAATGGAAATAGAACTGCCTTATGACCCAGCAATCCCACTGCTGGGCATACACACTAAGGAAACCAGAATTGAAAGAGACACGTGTACCCCAATGTTCATCGCAGCACTGTTTATAATAGCCAGGACATGGAAGCAACCTAGATGTCCATCAGCAGATGAATGGATAAGAAAGTGGTGGTACATATACACAATGGAGTATTACTCAGCCATTAAAAAGAATACATTTGAATCAGTTCTAATGAGGTGGATGAAGCTGGAGCCTATTATACAGAGTGAAGTAAGCCAGAAAGAAAAACACCAATGCAGTATACTAACACATATATATGGAATTTAGAAAGATGATAACAATAACCCTGTATACGAGACAGCAAAAGAGACACTGATGTATAGAACAGTCTTTTGGACTCTGTGGGAGAGGGAGAGGGTGAGATGATTTGGGAGAATGGCATTGAAATATGTATAATATCATATATGAAATGAATCGCCAGTCCAGGTTCGATGCATGATACTGGATGCTTGGGGCTGGTGCACTGGGATGACCCAGAGGGATGGTACGGGGAGGGAGGAGGGAGGAGGGTTCAGGATGCGGAACACATGTATACCTGTTGCAGATTCATTTTGATATATGGCAAAACCAATACAATATTGTAAAGTTAAATAAAAGTAAATTAAAAAAAAAAGTCAGAAAACAAAACAAAACCAAACCAGTCTGACAGGGAGTAGGTAAGAGTTTAAGATAAACAATTCATAAATTAGCAAAATGGCCAATAAAACCTAAGAAACAATGCACCAAGGCAGTCAGCAAATAATAACGTCCCTTCGATTCTATCCCATGGAAGTAAAATCACTTTGTAAAGATTTAATAAATATATTTCTATTCTTAGAAGATAAACCTAAGAAGTAAAATATTAATAAAGCAACATACAAATATGTCTTGGTAGATCCACACAATAGAATATTCTGTAGCCATTACGAAAGTGAGTTTAATACTCAAGTTGACTAGATAGAGTTTTTATGAGTCTTCGTTGAGTGAGAAAAGTAAGACATAGAATTTAAGTTTGGTAGATTAATGGCTAAGAACCTGTATGTGTGTATGCCTACATTTGTGTATATGAGTGTTGCATTTATATAATGTATTTCATATATAGTATCAATACATGTATTTATATAAGCACGGAGTTAATAGTGTAGTGTAAGTATTACATTAACATGGTACATAGAGGTGTATTTGGAGGTGACTTGCTGAGGAAAATGGATTACTGATATGGGAAGAAGGTAAGAAGGGAGATAGAAATAAGGAAAAATAAATATACCTAAAAATGTAGGATTTTATTGATCCATTTTTGTTTAGCATGTATGTATGGACGGGGAAGCCTGGTGGGCTGCTGTCTATGGGGTCGCACAGAGTCGGACACGACTGAAGCGACTTAGCAGCAGCAGCAGCATATTTGCATGACATTCAATTTTTTTTTTAAATGAGAAAGTTTTGAAATAAAAACATTGCTATTAAACATTAGATGTAACTACATAATATTTGGAGTACTCCTTCAAAGGAATACTCAATGATTATAAGTGAAATGACAAGTAAATGTGTTGCAAAGATCAATAAGAAAACATGAACATAAAAGCATATGAAACACTATAAAACCAGCAGATGATGATACAGTTTCATCACAACATAGCAAAACTATTCAACTATTCCCATATCATCAAATTTCCATCAGTACCGTAGTAACAGGAGATACTTAGTAACAATCTGACATTTTTATGCATATGTATTTACCATTGTATATGCTGTTTATACAATATACAATTTCATTCCAAAGAATGAATTCGATTATTTCAGTGAGATAAATCTGTTCTTATAATCTTAAATTCTACTTAAAAAACAAAGTGTAACCTGACTACGTGCATCAAACAATCTCTGTATTCACTTACCCTTTGCCATGTATAGGTGTTCACTTTTGTCTTCTTTTAAGTCACATTCATACATCTTATATGTCAAATTCAATGTATCATCCCCTTTAAAAATGCTCTCATGCATAGATTTCTAAAGCAAATTGAACTCTCATTTCAAAAGTCATTTATTATCTTGGAAAAGTGTTTTAATAATCTCCAGTTCAGAAAAATTATCCACGTATACTTAAATGATGACCTCATTATTCTTAGAACTCTGAAAGACGTAAGATAACTGCATTCTGAAGACATCAGTTCAATGTACTATTGCTTAATGAACCCTATACTGAAATAACTAACAAGACGTAGTTCTAGCATTTAATCAAAGTATAGCATCATAAGTCTTATTTAGGTTGCTGATTCATTGAAAAACACATGCAACAGAAAATTTCACGCTGAAAGAAAATTTTTTATCATACTCATGAGCTCCCCTGCCTAACTCCATGTTGACTATTTTACTAATGATTAATGGGCTAAAAAAGGCTCAGCACTATTAAGGATTATATTTCAACTTTTCACCAGCAAGTAGTTTGAAGTTGAGATGCTTCCCTTCTCTATAGGTCTTATTACAATTAACATCAGCTGAAAACTGCTGTCATGGACAAAAATGTTATTCACCCGCTGAGAAAACTTCAAAAAGTATCCCATTGTGTGTTCCTTTGAGTGACCTCCACAAACTTACCTTCACTGCCATACACATCTCCAGTTGGCTTTGCAATTTCATCTCCAGTATTAGATGTCATGTACTCTGTATTCACTGGTCATACTCCACTCATTTCAACTTTTTAGTCTTGAAATGGAGTTACTTAGTGGGATGATCACCCCTCCCCTCTGTATCTGACCGTATGGATCCTGCAGCTGCAGCTAATATGTAAATTCTTTCACGAGGCTGTTTTTTTGTTTCTTTGGCCATTTGTCCCATTGCTGCCTTTGGATAACCCTTCTTTTTATCCTGATATTTGTTTTATGTCTCTTAAAGAAGGTTTCATGTTCTGCTCTTTAATCCAACTAGCAGTGCAATTGCTTTAGTCCACTCCAACTAGACTATAAGCTCCTGGAGCACAGTTATCCTATCTTGCCTATATGTTTGTTTCTCTCATAAGGCATATTGCAGTACTGTGCATCTACTCAAAAGTCAAGAATAAGTGTTTGTCAGGACTAAGAGCAAATTGTATTTCCAGCAACCTAAAATATTGTTAGATATTATATTAGAAATTTAGTCTGCTTCATTTACAAACAAGTTTCCATATAAGTGATTTTCTGAGTTTAGTTTAAAAAACTAACCGAACTTGAAGTTATTACTGCACTGAAGGTAAAATAAGGGATAATACAAGCTAGCCAAAATGGACCCAAGCTATAGTCCTTCCTGACCAGGGTAACAGATGGTACAGAATTTAAAGTCATCACCAAATTCTACACATCTGAAATTTTAATAATAGTCATGGTTACATGACAGATTACACATGGAGCAGGGGACAGATCTTTCCTTGAGTATCATGCCGAATACGAGAATAGACCTGATTTTTCGTTTTTTTTTATCCGACCCTCATAAAAGTTCTATATGAACTCTTCGTACAGTTTTTAAGATGACTGGCTTATACTGTGGCTGATCTTAGCTTTTAGACCTCGAGATGACCCACTATCTAGTCAGAGAGACCATTCTGGGCATGCCACGATTATTAAAATAATCTTTAACACTCAGCTTAATTTCTATTTATGACCATGGTTTCCAAATATTCATGACTTCTTACTCTGTTTTGGCTCTTGTAACAACAAAATACCACACACTGAGTACTTTATGAACAACAGAAATGTATTACTCACAGTTCTGAAGACTGGGGTGCCAGCATGGTTGGGTAAGTCCTGGTCAGTCACAGATCGCTCCTTTAATCCTCTTCTGGCAGAACCTGCAAGGGAGCCCAACTAAGGCTTCTTATAATCTTACTAATGAGAGCAGAGCCCTCAACCTAATCACCTCTTAAAGCGGCCCATCTACTGATACCATCACATTGAATATTAGGATTTGAAGATGCGAATTTGAAGGGGACACAAATATTGAGATCACAGCAATGGCCATCAGTATCTTCCTTGTTTGTTTAGCTATCTGGTATCTGTATCTCCCAAATAAGTATAATATCCATGAGGACAGGACTTTTTTTTTTTTTTTTCTGATGACTGCTGAGCCATTAAGCACACAGCACACACCTGCAGTGCATAGACCCAGTCAGTGGCTCTTTGCTCAGAGGCATTAAGATCACCTGGAACTCATTAAAACTGCAAACCTGTGGGTGCTACCCCAGGGCTACTAAATCAGAACCTCTAGGGAAGAAACTTGGTAATCAATGTGTGCTGTCTCAAGCCCTCCAAATTGTTGGGGTTTTCTTTTTATTATTTATTTTTGGCTGCACCGGGTCTTTCTTGCTGCTCATGGGCTCTCTCTAACTGCGACCATCAGTAAGCAGGGCCGCTCTTTGCTGTGGTGTGCAGGCTTCTCACTGCAGTGGCTTATCTTCTTGCAAGGTATGGGCGCTAGGTACGCAGGCTCAGTAGTTGTGGCACGTGGGCTTCACGTGGGCTTAGTTGCACTGGGGCATGTGGAATCTTTCCAGACAAGGGATGGAACTCATGTCCCCCGCATTGGCAGGCAGATTCTCGACCACTAGACCATTAGGAAAGTCCCCTCCAAGTTATTTTGATGCATGCTAAAATTTAAGAACTACTGGCCTAGAACAAGGCATTTAATAAATATGTGGTGCATAGTAAAAGCATATGAATGAATTTAAGTAACATAAGAATTTCAAACATGTATAACATAATGATATAAAAGAACATATTTTGAAAATAGCACAGTAAAATAATATAAACCAAATTATATGAATTTTATATAATTAATTGAGATGAATGATAATACCATAGGCTTATTTGTTTTGCCCATCTTCTCTCTCTCTTCTTAGCCACTGGAAATTCTAAGAAAAAAACTTTGTATGCTTACCGGTGATGACTCAGGACTTGAACAGACAAGCTTAAACATTTAATTTCTGACTCAATCGCTTGCTCTTAGTTTTCTTTCAGGAAGTATGACGTTATATACTTCAGCATGAGGTGAAAAATCTATTATAGCCAGGCTCTACTTTCAGTCCTCCTCATAGGCTTTTGAAAAGTTAACTTTCATAAGATAATTAAGAACTGGTAAGGAGTACCAGCATAAAGGACTTTCCAGGTGGTTCAGTGGTAAACAATCCACCCACAATGCAGGAAAGACGCAGGTTTGATCCCTGGGTTGGGAAGACTCCCTGGAGTAGGGAATGGCAACTCACTCTAGTATTCTTGCCTGGAAAACTCCATGGACAGAGGAACCTGGCGGGCTACAGTCCATGGGGTCGCAGAGTCAGACACAACTAAAGAGACTGAGCAGGCATGCACACACACACACACACACACACACACACACACACACACACACACACCTGCATAAGCATCCCTGAGACCTGAATTCTGACAAGGAATGAAATTAAATATCCAGATTCAACAAGATTTAAATGATTTATGTGGCTCTCTCCTGAAGCAGCAGATTCTCATTATAGCAAAATTAGTTGAATTTCAAATTAATCAAGCAGGTCAATTATGAGACTATAGGACCAGCTGATCAGCTCCATCCTCGGGAAATAGAATGAAGTTAGTTTTATAAATTATAAGAAAAATGATTACATGCTTCTGCTGTGATATACAGAGCCCTTGGAGCTCAGTGTTTCTCTTCACCAGTATGACTTTACTGAATGAAACAATATAGAGTAATTATTTTTGTCTTTAATCAATGATACAGTGGCCTTACACATCACAAATATGGTACAGGAGTCTGTCTAAACTTAAGATAGACTTTGAAAATAAGATAGTTTTAACAAGAATCTATGCACCAGAATTTGAGCAGCTATTTGTCTATCTTAGTAACAGACAGGCACTGTCTATTGTAAGCAAAAAGACTCATTGGTTTTGAGTCTAGAAATAATTATAAATGATGGCAATGATTTAGCATTCACTTAAGATACCTTGGTGAATATTTTTATCATCCTTTGCAAAGGAAAACACACAAAAAGCATCTGGTTTAGTTAGTAAGAATAAGAAAGAGCAAATTCTCTGTGTTGGATTTTGTAAGAATTTTCTACTCCTTAGGTCTGCTCTGCTTGGGTATTTTCATGTCTCACTGGGTGTCCATGCTGTAACCAGTTGCATCAACCAGCACTCCTTCCACATGGCCACATCTCTAACAGCATGAATCACCTCCACACGCCAGAGATATCCCCTCTGCTTCCGTCAGAGTAATAAAGTCTGAAGAAATTTGACAGGCTCTTTTGTTGTGAGTGGCATTATCACATTTGTTCTCTATTTCTAATGGGAAATATAGTTTTGAATGTATGTATGGAAGGTAATTTGACTATTATGTAACAATTATTTCTCACAAATCCCTTTCCTCCTTTACTACACATAACACTTCTGTGTGTACACACATTCAGTGACAAATTTTTACATTCCCAACACCTTCAGCCAAGAAGCATTGGCTGCTGAAGATGGTGAGATTTCAGGCAATTTCAGGATGATACAAAGGTACTGATTTTGCTTCTGTCCAAAATGCTTTAATGCCAGTTTGGATACACTCACTTTTATATGAAGCCAGACCTTGGTAGATTATTTGGAATTGATGTCTGTCACAGAACAAATCCATTTATTTTTCATTAAATAAACTAAATCGAGTTACTTCCTATCAACTTGAATACTAATAAAAGTGGGATATTAATCATTTGCCATAGATTCAAATGTTTGAAATGAGCTGTCAATAAAACTTACTTCTTATCTTAAATACAACATATATAATTTATGTTTATATATTTTAAAGAGTTAACTTAGTCATGGTAGTTTCAAAAAATAACAGTAGGTACAGCAGCTGCAAGGTAGATGAGCAGGAGGCTTTTGGTGGAAGACTGTTTCATGTGCTTTGGCACCAACATAGAAAGGCTAGACATGTTTCCTGTATGCACTACACACACGCAGAACAGAAACAACTTGACCACGCTCACTCCAACACTCGTACCCAAAGGCACACCAGGTGCATTATTTTAGGTTATTTGTAGAAAGGGTCCTGTCTAAATCAGTTAAGTAAATCTCTTTAAAACTTGACTAAAAGTGGATTTATTTTCCCAGAAATAAGAAAGCTTTGAAAATGAAATCTCAAATAAAAATATTTTTAAAACTGATTTATTGCAACAAGGATTTAACACCTTAGAAATGATTTTGACATAAAAATTTAAAACATTTCAAAACACAAAGAAATAAGAATTGATATAACAAAATTAGCAAGTATATCACCACATACAGAATATGTGGTTCAACAATACAGTGGTTTTGTAGTTTTTAGTTCTTAACAAACATTTATTTTATACTTACTTGTGTTACATGCTTATGTCTAAGATACACTGATGATCAAAATGCACACATTTCCTGCCTTTATTAATCTTACAGTCTAGGAGGAAAGAGAGAACAACAGCAGATATAAATTTCAGGGATACAGGTGGTGTAAGTAAAAAGGGGGAGGGAAAACCTAAAACAAAAAAGCAAACATATGTTTATACCGAGAAATAAATTTGACCTGAAACCGTATAATTTTCAGAACATATAGGCAGAAACTTCCTTGACATCAGTCTTGGAAATGGCTTTTTGGATTTGACACCACATATAAAGACAACAAAAGCAATTTTTTAAAAAGTGGGACTGTATCAAACTGAAAATCTTTTGTACAGCAAAGGAAACCATCTACAAACTATCAAGGCAATCTATTGAATGGGAGAAAATATTTGCAATCATTCAGCTGACAATGGGTTAATATCTGAAGTATATAAAGAACTCAAACAATTCAATAGCAAAAAAAAATCCAATTAAAAACGGGCAGAGTAACTGAAAACACAATTTTTTTTCCCAAAGAAGTCATACAGATAGCTGATAGGCACATGAAAAGATGCTCAACATCACTAACCATCAGAGAAATGCAAATCAGAACCACAATTAGATCTTATCTCACATCTGTCAGAGTGGCTATCATCAAAAAGACAAGAAATAGCAAGTGTTGGTGAGGATGTGAAGAGAAAGGAACCCTTGTGCACTGATGGTGGGAAGGTGACTTGATGGAGCCACTATGGAAAACAATATGGAGGTTGCTGAAATCACTGAAAATAGAACTACTGTATGATTCAGCAACTTTGACTACTTATCTAAGGAAAATGAAAACACTAATTTAAAAAGACATGTAGTCCCTTGTTTATTGCAGCCCTTTTTACAATGGCCAAGATATGGAACAACTTTAATATATACTGATGGATGAATGAATAAATAAAATGTAGTACAGGCACAGCTTGTTTTTTACACTTTGTGCAATAAATTATGCTTCAAAGATACTGCATTTTTTTAAGAAACTGAAGGTTTGTGGATACCCTACAGTGTCAGATGACGGTTAGCATGTTTAGCAATAAAATATTTTTTATTAAGATATAAACTTTGGTTTTTTTAGACATGATGCTATTACACACCTAAATGACTACAGTTCATTGTGAACATAACTTTTATATATACTGGGATACCAAAACATTCATGTGACTAACTGTATCACAATATTTGTTTTATTGTGATGGTCTGGAAGTAAACCGGCAATCTCTCTGGAGGTATGCCTATGCACACACACACACACACACACAACACACACACACACACACACACACACACACACAAACAGTAGAAAATTATTTGGCCATAAAAAAGAATGAATTCTTGCAATTTGCAACTACATGAATGACACATGAAAGCATTATTCTAAGTAAAATAAGCCAGGCATAGAAAGAAAAAATTCCTGTGAACTCACTGATATGTAGACTCTAAAACAAAATAAAATAAAATATGGAGCTCATAGACACAGAGAATAGGTTGGTGATTGCTAGAAGTGAGGAGGTGGGGAGCAGGAGAAATGAATGAAGGGGATCAAAAGGTATACATTTCCAGTTAAATAAATACGTCATGTAATGTACAGCATGGCGAATATAGTTTAAAATATTCTATTGAATATTTGAAAGTTGCTGAGAGAGCATATCTTAAAGTTCTCATCACAAAAAAGCAACTAAAATGTCATGTCATTTTTACAACAAATCTTTTGCTCTGATTTGACAGGAAATAAATTTGTTTTCTGAAAAAAAAAATAAGAGAAATTTAGAGATTTCAGAATAAAATAATATGGATAGTTTACATATTTCAAAAATTGTTTTCTACTTTATAAATGAAGTACCCAACTGCATTTTAAATGATTCTTTTGGACAAAGCAACTATACATACAACTTCTCGCAAATTCATATAATCATTAAAATTAGAAACACATCAGAAGATTATAAAACCACAATCTTATAAAACCAGTTTATTTATGCTTGAGGAAAAATGTTTTTTGATAAGAGCATATTAAATTCTTTAAAAAGAGCAGGTTTATAAAATGTAAATTATCCTTCTTTATTTCTTTGATTTGAGTCCAACTATTTAGATTTTTAGGGAAGAGCTGATGTAAATGAGAAAATTCTTTCCACAAATCCTAGCCCAAATGATTGCAGCTAGCGTCCTTTGATCCAATAATGCTGAGAAATTATCATAAGAAAAAAGTTCAAGCATCTACAGTGGAATAGGAATAATACCGAAAAGCATCTGTGAATGAAACTCATTTCTTTTCAAAGAGCATACAGAAGAGTGAAGGAAAAAACCAAGCAGTAATATGACTGAAGGCAGAGAATAGTTTTCCAATTTCACCATAAAAGGTCTGACCAAAGAGCAAGTTACCTGTCAATCGTATGTTCCACACTTTCTCTCTTTTCTAATCTATACAATAATAGAGTAATCATAAATGATGGGGTGGTGTAAAGAAAAGGTACAGAAAGGGGACATGTGAAAAAGGATTTAGAACAATGCATGATATAAAACAATGGTTATTTACTGAGAATAACGTAATTAAGCAACATTCATCTACTCCCTTATTTTCATCCTCAGCAGCTTTATTGGGATATCAGCACTTCTCTACTCCCTGCCTTTGAACATTTGCCTCCAAGGTAACCAGTCCCATCCCAAGCCTCCTGAGAGGTTTCTGACTGATCTGAAGCACTTACGGACTTCTAGCTCCCCTGTCAGTGATTGGAATAGCCAGGAGTAAGGAATAAAATTCTGGTCAATGACATGTTAGTATAATTCTAGGAAAGGTTTATTCATTCTTAAAAATGATACATTGGAAACGATTGAGCAGTGTTGATTCTGTATGAAATGCCTCGATTGCAGGGTGGTGGTGGTGGTAATGTTGAAAACACAGGGGGATGCCCATTTTGATGGAACTTCTATTGTGGTTACTAAAATGGACAAATGCAAGGAATTTGGGACTTTGATGACATAACTGATTGTACCATCTTTTATTTTCAGTTGCATCAAATAATACATTCCCTAACTGTTTAAGCCAGTCTGAAATGGAACGTGCTTTCACCATCCTCAAACCACAAACATTTGGGGACTTCCTAGGCTGGCAAGTAGTTAAGAATCTGTGCTTCCAATGCAGGGTTCCATTTCTGGTTGGGGAACTAAGATCTCACATGCCTCATGGCCCCCCTACATTAAAATATGAAAGGGATGTATCTTTTGTAATTTTTTTTTTTAAACCCACAAACATCTGGAGTAGCACACACTTGCAGGCTAAGTTGCTTCAGTCGTGTCCAACTCTGTGCGATGCCATGGGCTGTAGCCTTCCAGGCTCCTCTGTCCATGGAACTTTCCAGGCAACAGTGTTGGAGTAGGTTGCCATGCCCTCCTCCAGGAGATCTTCTCAACCCATGGATCAAACCTGCATCTCTTACATCTTCTACTTTGGCAGGTGGTTTCTTTACCACTAGAGCCACCTGAGAAACTTGTAATGGAGACTATTCTTCAAAAGTACAAAGAGTCACAGAGATAAAGAACAGACTTTTGGACTCTGTGGGAGAAGGTGGGATGATTTGAGGGTGGGATGATTTGAGAGAATAGTATTGAAACATGTGTATTACCGTATGTGAAATAGATCACCAGTCCAGGATCCATGGATGAGACAGGGTGCTCAGGGCTGATGCACTGGGATGACCCTGAGGGATGGGATGAGAAGGGAGGTGGGAGGGGGGCTCAGGATGGGGGACACATGTACACCTGTAGCTGATTCAGGTCAATGTATGGCAAAAACCACTACAATATTGTAAAGTAATTAGCCTCCAATTAAAATAAATAAATTTTTAAAAGTACAAATATTCCTATTGGAAGTCATTAATTCTCACCTGTAAACAACATAGTTTTAGACTTTTTTTCCTTCAAATTCTACAGTGAATTCTTTTCATTGAGCATAATTGTCTTGAACAAGGAGTATTCAGAACTTCTGATAGGGAACATGACTGAATCTAAAATGTGAAACAGGTAGTTTATTTTGTAGCTAGAAACAACTGGGTCTAATTGACCAGGGCATAAACTGCATTGTGTGCTCAATCACTTCAGTCTTGTCTGACTCTGCGACCCCATAGACTGTAGCTTGTCAGGCTCCCCTGTTTACGGGATTCTCCAGACAAGAATACTGGAGTGGGCTCCCATTTCCTCCTCCAGGGAAAGCCATGGAAGCAGCAAGCCTAATGAAACAAAGTAGTGGGGCAGAAACAGTTAAACATGCTTTTTTTTTTTCCTTTTTTATAAACAGAAAAATAGTTCACTTATAACATTATATTTGTTTCAAGTGTACAGCAAAGTGACTCAGTGATACATACATGTATACATGTTCTTTTTCAGATTCTTTTTCCTTATAGGTCATTACAAAATACTGAGTAAAATTCTCTGTGCTATATTTAGTAGTCCTTTTTGGTTATGTATTTCATATACATGCATGCGTGCTAAGTCGCTTCAGTAGTGTCTGACTCTGTGACCCTATGGGCCGTTAGCCCACCAGGTTCCTGCACCTATGGGGATTCTCCAGGCAAGAATACTGGAGTGAATTGCCCTGCCCTCCTGCAGGGGATCTTTATGACCCAGAGACTGAACATGTGTCTCCTGTGGCTCCTGCATTACAGGTGAATTCTTTACCCACTGAGCCACCAGGGACGCCCGTTTTATATACAGTAGTCTGTATATGTTTATATCTAATTCCTAGTTTATCCTCCCCCCTTTTCCTTTTGATAACTGTAAGTTTGTTTTCCATGTAGATAAATAGTAATAGATAGATTATTTTTACCATATAGAATATTACAAATGTTGAGTATAGTTCTCTCTTTCTTAACAATAGTTCTTTTAGATGTGTTTTCCTTTTGTATTGGGGCTCCATTTTATATAATTCTCTGTGATGACTGCTGTTGCTTCTTTCTCATTGCATGCGCTGACACTCGGCTTTCTCTGTGATGCTCTCTTAGAAGCTACTCATTCCCCAATATCTTGCCTTCTTCAGGATCTGATATCAGGACCAGTGTCTTCACTTCTCAATGTCACTTCCAGATGATTACTTCTCTACCCTTTCAAAGTCTCCACTTTAAGACTTCCATTTGCAACTAAGATAAAGAACCCAACAGCAAGCCAAAGATCTAGGTGTATATGCTAACTTTTGCAATTGATAAAAAATATCTACAAAAATTTTACTGAATTTTCTTGTCCTCCCAGTACCAACAGACGTCTAACAATTTTGTTGAAAACAGAGAACTAATGAGTGCATGGCAGAGGACAGGGATTAGACAACAATTAGAAAACTGATTATGACTAAAAAAAAATAAGTGAATCTGAATACATGGGAGTTCCTCGGAGGCTGTCAGAAGTGGAGAAGACAGAATCCTAAAGAGGAAGCCACAAAGAGGAGAGTAAAAATCTGTAGCCATGTATCTTGCCCCCCATTCACCAAGGAAAGGGATTATACTAAGAGGCAGAGAATACACTAGAGCTTTGACAGTGTCACAGAACTGAGACAAAAGTGAGAGACTTGAAGTGTCCAGAATGAGGTGGAAAGGAGAACACTTAAGCCCAATGATCATCTGGTTTTCCCCAACAAGATTTCTACTGAATTCTGAAACTATTTGATACACAAAACTAAGAAGCCAAATGGAAAAACTTAAGAGAGAAAAACAAAAAATGGTAGAAGTTTTACGATGCTGGGAGGAAAGAGAAAACTTCAGTAAGTTTTTTATAGACATTCCTTAAACGTATTACATTTAAAATAAAATCTAATCACCAAGAGTATAGAGTTCAGCAAAATTTGTCACAGATATTTTTTATCAAATTGTGAAAACTTCCCTACACCTCTGAATTTCTAAGAATTGTTATAGCAAATGGATGGTGAATTTTAAGAAGTGCTTTTTCTACATGGATTGATATCTGACTTTTCTTCCTTAGCCTCTTAACATGGTAGATTACATTGATCTTTAATTATTTAACCAGTCTTGCATCCTTGCGATAAACCTTATTTGGCCATGGTATATTGTTCTTTTTTAACAACACAATGGGTGGGGCTAGTTGTAAAGCCACCTGATAATGCAGGTGACACATGAGACACAGGTTGGATCCCTGGGTTGGGAAGTACCCCTGGAGTAGGAAATGGCAAACCACTCCAATATCCTTGCCTGGAAAATTCCATGGACAGAGCAACCTGGCAGGCTACAGTCCATGGGGTTGCAAAGAGTCAGACATGACTGAACACACACACACACACATACACACATACATACATAAAATAAAATAGTATATCATCAAATTAAATTTGTCAATATTTTGTTGACGGTTTTTGCATCTGTATTATTCAGGGGAAAAAAAAATAAGGTCTTCAGTGGGTTTTTCTTTTTTCTTTTTGTACTATTGTCTGGATTTCACATCAGGATAATACTGACCTCATAAAAATGAGTTTCAGATTGTTCCTTCTCTTGTATTATCCGGAACAGATTGTGAAGAAGTGATGTTCAGTTCAGAAGCTCAGCTGTGTCCGACTCTTTGTGACCCCATGAATCGCAGCACGCCAGGCCTCCCTATCCATCACCAACTCCCGGAGTTCACTCAGACTCACGTCCATCGAGTCAGTGATTCCATCCAGCCATCCCATCCTCTGTCATCCCCTTCTCCTCCTGCCCTCAATCCCTCCCAGCATCAGAGTCTTTTCCAATGAGTCAACTCTTTGCATGAGGTGGCCAAAGTACTGGAGTTTCAGCTTTAGCATCATTCCTTCCAAAGAAATCCCAGGGCTGATCTCCTTCCGAATGGACTGGTTGGAGCTCCTTGCAGTCCGAGGGACTCTCAGGAGTCTTCTCCAACACCACAGTTCAAAAGCATCAATTCTTCAGAGCTCAGCCTTCTTCACAGTCCAACTCTCACATCCATACATGACCACAGGAAAAACCGTAGCCTTGACTAGATGGACCTTTGTTGGCAAAGTAATGTCTCTGCTTTTTAATATGCTATCTAGGTTGGTCATAACTTTCCTTCCAAGGAGTAAGCGTCTTTTAATTTCATGGCTGCAGTCACCATCTGTAGTGATTTTGGAGCCCCAAAAATTAAGTCTAACGCTGTTTTCACTGTTTCCCCATCTATTTCCCATGAAGTGATGGGACCAGATGCCATGATCTTTGTTTTCTGAATGTTGAGCTTTAAGCCAACTTTTTCACTCTCCTTTTTCACTCTCATCAAGAGGCTTTTTAGTTCCTCTTCACTTTCTGCCATAAGGGTGGTGTCATCAATTTTCATATAATTATCCAGTGAAACTATCACAACACTGAGATTTCTTCTTAAGTTTTTAATTATGACTACTTTCTTTAATAGTTTTGTTGCTCTTCAAAGTATATATTTTTTATGTTAGATACATCATTGATAGCTTGTGGTTCTGGAAGAACTGGCCTATTTCATCTAAATTGACAAGTTATGTGCATAAAGTTGTTTTCAGCATTCATTAACCTTTTCATGTCTGCAGGGTCTGTAATGATGTCCCATGTTCATGCCTGATTTTGGTACACATATGTGCCTTTCATTTCTTTGTCAGTCTTGCTAGAATGTTGTAAATTTTATTGATATTTTTAAAGAACCAGACACTTTTTATTCCACTCATTTTTCTTTGGTTTTCTATTTCATTTGACTGATGTGTGCTTTTATCTCCTCGCTCTTTCTTTTCTGTTTCCTTAAACTGAGAGGTAGATTTTAAATTTGAATTTACTTAAATTTAGAGGTGGATTATAGATGGAAATCTAAGACATTTCTTTTATAATATATGAATTGATGGTGGCTCAGAGGTTAAAGCCTCTGCCTGCAGTGCGGGAGACCTGGGTTTGATCCCTGGGTCAGGAAGATCCCCTGGAGAAGGAAATGACAACCCACTCCAGTATCATTGCCTGGAGACTCCCATGGACGGAGGAGCCTGGTGACCTACAGTCCATGGGGTCGCAAAGAGTCAGACAGGACTGAGCAACTTCACTTTCAGTTTCAGATAATGAAGATAAAATAGGAAAAGATTATTTCAATTTTATAGAAAGATTTCCAAAGCAACTGTTTTGATGAATAAGCATCAACATTCTAACTCTAAAATTGCTATTATAATTTTACACATAAAATAGAACTCTGAAATAGTTTAGCTGCCACAACTGCTGTTTAAGGACACTCAATATATCAAAATACGAAAGAATGCCTACTATATTCAGGACACTCTTGGACATATAAGAGTGAATAATAGTTTCTGCTTTAAAAGATTGTATTGAATCTTTTTTCTATCTCCAAAGTACATTTATCCATTTTGCTCTCCATCCATTTCTCTATCCACAGCCCTCACATAAAAATCTGTAATAGCTTTCTAATGGTTTCACTGTTTCTCTAAAGCTTTTTCTCCACCACAGTAATCTTTAAA
Source organism: Bos indicus (assembly GCF_029378745.1). NCBI lineage: Eukaryota > Metazoa > Chordata > Mammalia > Artiodactyla > Bovidae > Bos > Bos indicus. Next base: position 51,948,292 of record NC_091780.1, on the reverse strand, counting down.
ACGGGGGGAGATGGGGAGAAATTTGAGTTATGTCAATTCTTTGCCTTAATTTTGTCAGTGATTTTGCATTATTTTTAAACTAATATCCAGTCACCATCCTGTTACCCATAGAGGCACCAATATTCTGGGTCTTGCCGTCTCAAAATTAATCTCTTAACATAGTTTTTATTTCTTCCACATGGAAAATCCTTTCATGGGTCATTTCACTCTGCTGTCACATGATACAAAATGGCTTAATCATAGCAATTCTGTTTAGGTAAATTTTAAGAAGATAACAAATTTAACCCTACAGGTTGTTATTAGTCTATCTGCTATTTGGGAAGGTGAGGGGGTAGCCAGGGTGGCCAACAACATAATTGGGATCAGAAGATATATAATACTTCTATTTATGTCTTTCTTTACTGCGGAATCTTCAGCAAGTAATTTAGGCACTAGGCATGCTTAGTTTCATTATTTTAAAAATAAAATATCACTAAGATGTATTCCAAAGGATTAATGTGGAAGTTAAAGATATCAGTTAGAAAATTTAGCAGATGATAAAGTGACCAAACAGGCATTGGCAAAAAGTTTCACAGATGTAAAATATACTAACCCTCTGAAAAGTGAAGTTGCTCAGTAGTGTCCAACTCTTTGCAACCCCAGGCTCCTCTGTCCATGGGGTTTTCCAGGCAAGAGTACTGGAGTGGTTTGCCATTTCCTTCTCCAACTAAGCATCTAGTGGCAGATAAAAATCCATGAAATATTTATCCTGGTTTATAATAGCTGAAAGATTACATTGAAAATAAATGTCTATATGTTAATATGTAGAAAATATAATAGATAACTAGTAGGAACCTACTATATAGCACAGGGAGCTCTACTCAATATTCTGTAATGGCCCATAAGGGAAAATAACCTAAAAGAAGAGGGAATATATGCATATGTAAAACAGATTCAATGTGCTGTACACCAGAAACTTAATACAATATTGTAAATCATCTCTACTCCAATAAAAAAGTAAAGTTTGAGTTCCATAAGCAACAAGGATTTACCATATAGCACAGAGAACTACATGAATATCTCATAATAACCTATAATGTAAAATAATCTGAAATATACATGTATATGTATAACTGAATCACTTTGCTGTACGCCTGAAACTAACACAATATTGTAAATCAGCTATACTTCAATTTTTACAAAGGATGAGTGTTCTTCTATTCAGTTCAGTCCCTTAGTCCTGTCTGAATCTTTGCAACCCCATGGACTGCAGCATGCCAGGCCTCCCTGTCCATCACCAACTCCCAAAGTTCACTCAAACTCATGTCCATTGAGTCAGTGATACCATCCAAACATCTCATCCTCTGTCGTCCCCTTATCCTCCTTCCTTCAATCTTTCCATAGTCCATGGAATTCTCCAGGCTAGAATACTGGAGTGGGTAGCCTTTCCCTCTTCCAAGGGATCTTCCCAACCCAGGGATCAAACTCAGGTCTCCTGCACTGCAGGCAGATTCTCTACCAGCTGAGCCACAAGGGAAGCCCATGTTCCTCTATACGTTGTAAATGAAAACAACTCAAATAACACAACATTTTCTCAAAAGAAATTTCTACAAATGTTCTCATGTCGTCTTGTTATGTATTACTATTGCACAGAGAAAAAGAGCAAAGGAAGGAAAAACAGAAAACACAAACAGGAAGAAAAGAAACATTTAAATATGCTCTTGGGGTAGATAAGAATAACCTAATCTAAAATAGATGTTCAACAAATATATAGTGCTTAAAGTATAAGTTTATCTTATCCTCATATTATTAGCAACACCTCTTTTGTCTTAGTAGACACAGATAGCTTAAAAAATGAATTGTATTGTCAAAGTTACTCATTGAGATGCTCATTTCCTTTTCAATTGTCCAGGAAAAAGTTACAGATTTGTTTTAATCCATCCATTTTGAAAACAAGCTATTACCACATTCTATTTTTGAGAGGATAAAAATAATGACAGTGTTCTGATTGAATATCTGTATTGGTGTTTTTAATATGAAATTATTCTTTCATTATCTTTCTCTAACTGTGAAATGATAGTAACTGATATTGAGCAAAATGAATATTTAAAAGCAATATCTTTTCTACAATGCACCATGCCATAATTTAAACAGTTATGGTTTTATCATTGAATAAGCTGAAAATGTACTCATTCAATATAGGGCAATGAAAATTTTTAGAATTTGTTTTTATTTTGCTAATAGGACTTCCAAAAATGAATTCTGTTCCTCTGAAGATGATATTGTGAAGGAATATGGCCACATTCATTCTTATTATACGTGTAAGAATTGTGTAAGCAATACCACTTAACAAATTGATACAATTTAAGATCAGCATCTTGTTCCTCATTTGAATTTCAATATGGTCAAATGAAGAATGGTTTAATAATGACCAGATACTAATCAAATGATTTTTCTTGAAAATAATTGGACTATTTGGAAAGTTAAAACCCTGAGATCAATTTTGTATGTCTCAAGATGTATTTATGTATCTTTAAGAACCATATAGACATAGTCTGCACAGCAAAAATAATTATTCTACAGATTTGTTATTTCTATTATGTTAGCAATCATACAATAGATGGGTAACAGGCAGAAATAAGATTATAACTTTTGTTTTTCATCAAATTCTGTTGGCTTATACTTTCCAAACAATGTTTAAAAAATACAGGCAAAAGCAGGCATCATTGCTATGTTTACTGGTGATCTTTCTAGTATTTCACTGTTAGTATAGTAACCAGAAGGTACTGAGAGTACAGTATCTAATGCAGTAGATGGTATACAAATGAGGCCACTTCTCATTTCCACCTCTAGTTCAGTGTTTTGTTTATTTAGACTCAGGTCTTCATCCTGTATTTGACCTTACCAACAAGCAAAGATATACAGGTCATCCAGGAAGGAGTTCTAAGAGAAAGCTTGGAACTCAACACAACTCCTCCAAACAAACATAGATAACTCCTTTCCATATGTTTCAAATAGGACCACCCTATACTTTAGGAATTCATGTTGAGCTTACAATGCCTGGTAAATTTTCAGGTAGAAACTTCACTGTGTGGTATCTTCAACTCTGCCTCTGTGGATCCGCACCATCTGCAGGACAACATGCGTCAGTTTAACCAATATCTCAATACCTTCTGTTCAGAGCAGTCCTCCTTCCAAAGAACGCGTTTCCAATTTTGCACATGCCTTCTGGGGACAATGTTATATCCAGAAGGAGGGACTTCTTTCATAGAAACACTGTTTTTGGCCAACTGGAAAAATGTTTTAAAACTGTCTTGCAGACTGCCATGGCAGTGGCCACCTACTCCCCTTATGAGCTATTCTCAGTGACGGAAAGGGTAGATTGTCTGAAAAAGAGGCAAGGGGCGTTTCTATACCTTAAAGCATGTCTGAATCAAGCTCTGATTCTAACATTGCTGCTTCTATGGTTGTCATTTATTCTTAGACCAAAGTAAATCCTGAATGGATATTATACATATCTAAATATTATAGTTCATAGGTTTTGAAAATGTTTGTAAATTCTGAAAAATTAGGAAATAAAGCAGGTCTATGAGAAAGTTTGAATTTTTGTTAGAAGTTTGTGTTAGCTAATGTTGAATGAATCATAATAGGGAAAGTTATAAATCATAATAGAGAAAGTGCAGCTGAGGAAAATAGTCTGTGAAAATATTTATTGTACAAGGCCATTCTATTCCATTAATGTATCATGCAGGTGAGTATGAATTTGGATGCCAGTTATGCCTAAGGATATATACACTTTATCTGACATTTTGATGAGACTAGGATATTTCTCTTATCTTAATTATAATGATTATAATCTGGTTCTACAGTGTCAACAAAATAACCAGCATTGGGATTTTGCCTGTTGCTGTATTTGCCAGACTTCACTATAAATCTCTGTAGATATCTTGTTGTATAGCTTTGACTGTGAATGCCTTGTCATTCCTGCATCCTAACTGAAAACACATTAATCTCCTAAATTAAAAAATAAATACTTTCAGCTATAAAATTCAGAAATGCTCTTATGGTATACATGCAAAACTGGCACGGTGGTACAATTAAAATTAGTGCTTAGTTTCTTTAGAGACAAATAATGAATAATGATTAAATGAATACACATTATGGGTAAAAAAAAAATTCAGTATATAAAAGTGAGAATTATAAAATATGATCTATTCTCAAATCCAAAAATTTTCCAAGAAACTTTCATTCCTTCTCAGAAATTGAATATTGATTGTTGAAATAAATTCATTACATGCTCGTGAATCCTCATCCAACATTTTCTAAAAATTATAAAATTTTCTATAATGACATAAAAAATTTAACACAAAGGTGATACTTTTGGATACATGCTTTTACAAATAAGAAATGATAATTATTAGATTTCATTATGCTTTAAGTCCTAACTCTAGTTTAAGCATTGCTCTGAGAAATCTATCTGCACTGCTAATTTTGTAATAATAATAAAAAAAAAATAGGACTTGAATGCTATGTTTTAAAATTTTTATTTTAAATTGGGGTATAAATAATTACAATATTGTGATAGTTTCAGGTGAACAGTGAAGGGACTCAGCCATACATATACATGTACCGATTCTCCCCTAAATTCCCCTCCCATCCAGGCTACCACATAACATTAAGGAAATGCTTGCTATTGATATGGGGCTTCCCTGGTGGCTCAGCAGTAAAGAATCAGCCTGCCATTGCAGGTGGGGTGGGTTTGATCCCTGAGCTGGGAAGATCCCCTGGAGGAGGAAAATGACAACCCACTCTAGTATTCTTGCCAGGGAAATCCTGTGGACAGAGGCTACAATGTAGTCCATAAGGTCCCAAAGAGTCAGACACAACTAAATGACTAAACCATAATAACAGTGCTATTGATATATAGTTAAAATGAGGGAAACAAATGATTAACTATTGGGTTGAGCTATATGATATTGTTGTAAATTTTAAAAATCTACTGGGGGTTTCAGGTTGGTGAAAGTGAAAAGAAAGTGAAGTCGCTCAGTCGTGTCTGACTCTTTGCAACCCCATGGACTGTAGCCTGCCAGGCTCCTCTGTCTATGGGATTTTCCAGGCCAGAGTAATGGAGTGGGTTGCCATTTCCTTCTCCAGGAGATCTTCCCAACCCAGGGATTGAACCCGGGTCTCCTGCATTGTAGGCAGATGCTTTACCATCTGAGCCACCAGATGCAAACTATTACATAGAATGGATAAACAGCAAGGTCCTAATGTAGAGCACAGGGAACTCTCCTTGATATCCTGTAATAAACCATAGTGGAAAAGGATATTTAAAATGATGCATATATATGTATAACTGAGTCTTTTGGCTGTACAGCAGTGATTGGCACAACAATGTAAATCAACTGCCAGTTCAGTTCAGTTCAGTCACTCAGTTGTGTCTGACTCTTTGTGACCCCATGGACTGCAGCACACCAGGCTCTCTTGTCCATCACCAACTCCTGGAGCTTTCTCAAACTCATGTCCACTGACTCAGTGATGCCATCCAACCATTTCATCCTCTATTGTCCCCTTCTCCTCCTGCCTTCAATCTTCCCTAGCATCAGGGACTTTTCCAATGAGTCAGTTCTTCTCATCAGGTGGCCAAAGTATTGGAGTTTCAGCTTCAGCATCAGTTCCTTCCAATGAATATTCAGGACTGATTTCCTTTAGGAAGGACTGATTTGATCTTCTTGCTGTCCAAGGGATCATCTCCAACACCACAGTTCAAAAGCATCAATTCTTCAGAATTCAGGTTTCTTTATGGTCCAACTCTCACAGCCATACATGACTACTGGAAAAACCATAGCTTTGACCAGGTAGAACTTTGTTGGTAAAGTAATGTCTTTGCTTTCTAATATGCTGTCGAGGTTTGTCATAGCTTTTCTTCCAAGGAGCAAATGTCTTTTAATTTCATGGTTGCAGTCACCATCTGCAGTGATTTTGGAGCCCAAGAAGATAGTCTGTCACTGTTTCCATTGTTTCCCTATTTGCCATGAAGTGATGGGACCTGATGCCATGATCTTCATTTGCTGAATGTTGAGTTTTAAGCCAGTTTTTTCACTCTTCTCTCTCACTTTCATCAAAAGGCTCTTTTTTTCTTTGCTTTATGCCATCAGGGTAGTGTCATCTGCATAACTGAGATTATCGATATTTCTCCATGCAATCTTGATTCCAGCTTGTGCGTCTTTCAGTCTGGCATTTCACATGATGTATTCGGCATATAAGTTAAATAAGCAAGGTGACAATATACAGCCTTGATGTACTCCTTTCCCATTTTGGAACCAGTCTGTTGTTCCCTGTGTGCTTCTAATCGTTTCTTCTTGACCTGCATACAGATTTCTCAGGAGGCAGGTAAGGTGGTCTGGTATTCCTATCTCTTTAATAATTTTCCACAGTTTGTTGTGATCTACACAGTCAAAGGCTTTAGCGTAGTCAATGAAGAAGAAATAGATATTCTTCTGGAATTCTCTTGTTTTTTCTATGATCCAGTGGATGTTGGCAATTTGATCTCTGGTTCCTCTGCCTTTTCTAAATCCAGCTTGAACATCTGGAAGTTCTCGGTTCACACACCATTGATACTAGCGTGGAGAATTCTGAGCATTAATTTGCTAGCATGTGAGATGAGTGCACATATGCGGTAGTTTGAACATTCTCTGGCAATGTTCACATTCACAATCACATTCACAATCACATTCTTTCTGTGATTGGAAGGAAAACTGACCTTTTCCAGTCCTGTGGCCACTGCTGAGTTTTCCAAATTAGCTGGCATATTTAGTGCAGCATTTTCACAGCATCATTTTTAGGATCTGAAATATTTCAGCTGGAATTCCATCAACTATACTTCAATAAATAATAAATCAACTATACTTCATTAAACCTAAAAATCTAAATAATATAATTTTCTGTGGCTCAATTTAATGTAGGCATCAAGAACAGCCAGGCTACAAGTGATACAGTCAGGATGCTGACATGGACAACCCATCTCCTGACCAGGGCAAGTCCTTCTAAAATGAAGGCTGTGCCCTTAAAATTAAGGCTGTCCCCTTCTTATCTTGGGTAGTCTCTGAAGCAAACTTCTGAAATATCTTCAAATTCTTCCCTGCCTTCTTTCAAAAACTACTTTGACTTTGAAAATAGTTTCACAAATATTTACTGAATATCTACAGGTTATAGGAATTATATGAAAGCTCATTAGACTTTCAGATCATACAGACTTTAATTTTAATTTTTTCTCTGCCACAGGTCTTTGGAAAAATTATACTTTTTATTTAAAATTTATTGACTATAAATTGAGAATGAAAATGCCTATTTTGAACGACTCTGATAATAATTAAAATTTATAGAGAAAATAGAAGAAAGAGCAAAAGCTCATTTTATGAGACTATGATAATCATAATATTAATACTGGATAATGTTAGTTGCTTAGCCGTGCCCAACTCTGCAAGTCCATGGACTGTAGCCTGCCATGCTCCTCTGTCCATGTGGCTTCCTAGGCATACTGGCGTGGGCATTCCCACTCCAGGAAATTCCCTTCTCCAGGAAATTTTTCCAACCCAGGGATTGAACCCAAGTCTCCAGTATTACAGGCATATTCTTTATCGTCTGAGCCACCAGAGAATACCAGATAATTACAGTGCAAAAAAAAATAACATTATAGACCCATCTTACCTTTGAACTATAATTCAAAAATCATAAATAAAATTTAAATTAATATTTAATTAAATAACTGGATTAAAATATTAAATATTACATGACTAAATCCACCGATCTTCTAAAAATATTATATTAGAATCAAATAGCTTTAACATTAATGTGCAAGGATATCTTAACATTAGGATAAATCTATTGGTAATCTACCACATTAATAAGTTAAAAGTAAAAGTCACATAATTACCTCAACAGAAGTAGAAAAACTATTATGAATGTGCCAACATGTTTATGATGAAAAGTCTTAAAATTAATAATAGAAAAGAATATTATTTAAAAGTATTTACTAAAAAAATAAAATTAAAAATATATAAGATGCCCAGAATCACTACTGTTTTAGCATAATACCATTATCTCTGAGCACCAGTGTTATACATGAAAATCTATAAATGTCTAAATATTATAAACTAAAATGACTCATTAAATTAAGAATTGACTTTACAGAAATCTACATTCATCATTAATTTCATCAGTAATTAATTCATCAGTAATTTAAATTACTGACAAAATATTTCTTCAAGGTTTTTAGAAATAGTCAACTAAGAAAATTTTATAGTATTCCAGCATGCTGTGGTTCATGGGGTCAAAGAGTCAGACACGACTGAGCGACTGAACTGAACTGATACCATAAATAACAAGTAGAAAATCGTATTAATAATATCAGTTATAAGGATCTTAAAAGACCTTGAAATTCCAAAAGGACATGAAAGATCACACACACACACACACACAGACATAAGAGGCCACTTATTAAACGTAATGCTTTACATTGAATATAATCCTACATAACATTGCAATTTGATATTTTAAAGGACTTTTAAAAAATTTATTATAAAATTTATTAAAAAAAAAAAGATCCACAAATAGCTAACAACCTTAAGAATATTTTTTAAAAGTAATAAGAATTTCTAAAGCCATAATAATAAACCTTGTATAGTATGGTACACGAATAGAAAGTTATCTAATGGGACAAATACAGACATGAAAGAATGAACTTTAATTCATGATTAAAGTGAACTTACAATTCAAAGATGAATGTATAAACTGCTCAAGGCATTGTATTGGGAAACTGACTCATTACATGGAGATAAACCCAAACCCCTATCTAATACCACATTCCAGAGTATACTGTAGATTGACAAAAGACCTAAAGTGAAAGATAAACTTACAATGCTAAAAGAAAAATGAAAGAAATAGCAAGAATCTATATCATAATTTTTAACAAATTTTCAAATATACAAATCATTAAAAATAGACATTTAAAAATTATAATGTCTATAGAAAATGCAAGACAATATCTGGTACCTGAATCATAATTTTTTTAAACGAACTCAAATACAAACATCATTAAAAATAGTCCAATTTGTGAAATCACATTTAATTATTTCTGTTGCATTAAAATACCACAGTCAAAATTATAGAGAGACTATGATAGGCGAAATCACTATACATAGGGCCAAAGGGAAACATAGCATTCACTGTACAAAATAAGGACACAGTTATAAAAAGGCAAGTGTAGAAGAGGATTCCTGTTTTTAAAAAGCTGGTTATATATGAAAATAAGTTCAAAATTATTATCAAGTTCAGTTCAGTTCAGTCACTCAGTCATGTCCGACTCTTTGCGACCCCACGCCAGGCCTCCCTGTCCATCACCAACTCCCAGAGTTCACTCAAACTCATGTCCATTAAGTCTGTGATGCCATCCAGCCATCTCATCCTCTGTCGTCCCCTTTTCCTCCTGCCCCCAATCCCGCCCAGCATCAGGGTCTTTTCTAATGAGCCATCTGTTCACATGAGGTGGCCAAAGTATTGGAGTTTCAGCTTCACCATCAGTCCTTCCAATGAACACCCAGGACTGATCTCCTTTAGAATGGACTGGTTGGATCTCCTTGCAGTCCAAGGGACTCTCAAGAGTCTTCTCCAACACCACAGTTCAAAAGCATCAATTCTTCGGCTCTCAGCCTTCTTCACAGTCCAACTCTCACATCCATACATGACCACAAGAAAAACCATAGCCTTGACTAGACGGGCCTTTGTTAGCAAAGTAATACCTCTGCTTTTGAATATGCTATCTAGGCTGGTCATAACTTTCCTTCCGAGGAGTAAGCGTCTTTTAATTTCATGGCTGCAATCACCATCTGCAGTGATTTTGGAGCCCCAAAAAATAAAGTCTGACACTGCTTCCACTTAATGACTGTTAAATAATTAGACAATGGGATATCATTTTTTACCTATTGGATTCATGAAAGTAAAACACTGGGAAATGTCTAGTGTTGGTATGATGAAAAAATACATAAATTATTATGATCTGCAGTTCATGGACCCTGGGCAGCCATTCTGAAGAGCAATCTGGACCTCTTAATCAAATTAAATATAAGCATATTTTATAGCCCATCAGCTCTACCAAGGCATATTTTTCCTCAAGAAATTCCTACACAGAAGCCTAAGATGATATGTATAAGTTGCTTATTGCATAGCTGCCCCTCACCTTGCACTGAAATGGATCTCCATGATTTCTTCTAACCACAGGAATGTAGATAAAAGTGCCATATATCACCAGTTGACCTGACTTCTAAACTGCTTGTGGAATTCTCTGGTTGCTATTTATTTCCTCATTTATAGGACACATGTAGAAGATCCAGTGAAGTATTTGAAGAAGTACTAGATATAATGAGTCTGCTGCTGCTGTTAAGTTGCTTCAGTCATGTCCGACTCTGCGACCCCATAGACGGAAGCCCACCAGGCTCCCTCGTCCCTGGGATTCTCCAGGCAAGAACACTGGAGTGGGTTGCCATTTCCTTCTCCAACGTATGAAAGTGAAAAGTGAAAGTGAAGGCGGTCAGTCGTGTCCAACCCTTAGCAACCCCATGGACTGCACCGCACCAGGCTCCTCCGTCCATGGGATTCTCCAGGCAAGAGTACTGGAGTGGGGTGCCTGTACTGGAGTGTTCAAGTCCCCTGGATTGTGGTTATTATCTGAATCACTAAGATTTAGCAGTCTATTGTTACTTCGCTCTAGCCTAGTCTACCTAACAAATATGAAGGAGGGAGAGAAAATCACATTAAAAAATAAGGAGATAAAAGCAAGGAAGGTATAAATATTAAATGAAAATACTATTATGCAGATAAACTTATAGAACAAAGATATTTTGCCCTACAGGAACCCAGTAACATTATAAAAACTTGGTAACAAATTTGTGTTATAGCTTAAAGAATGATTAAGTTTTAGACTTTTTGTCACTACAAAGAGTTTTAGTTCCAGGTAACAGCCTTTCTAAAGAATATACTACTACTGCTAAGTCACTTCAGTTGTGTCTGACTCTGTGCAACCCCATAGACAGCAGCCCACCAGGCTCCCCCGTCCCTGGGATTCTCCAGGCAAGAACACTGGAGTGGGTTGCCATTTCCTTCTCCAACGCATGAAAGTGAAAAGTGAAAGGGAAGTCGCTCAGTCATGTCCTACCCTCAGCGACCCCATGGACTGCAGCCTTCCAGGCTCCTCCATCCATGGGATTTTCCAGGCAAGTGTACTGGAGTGGGGTGCCATTGCCTGCTCCAAAAGAATATACAGTAAGTGAATTAATAGTAGAAGGAAGAAATAACAATTACACTAATATATGCGTGCACAATTGGGATAAGTTTAATATAGTAAAGAAATATTTTTGGAAAACACGACTGATCCAGATCACAGCAAAAATAGTAAAATATTTCAATCCTTTGCTATTTTGTTGGTTAGTTTTGCTGTACAATAAACCAAGACATAATTAAACTCGACCATTTTATTCTGTTCACTATTTAGTAAGGCAGGGATTTGGGAAGGACTTGGCTGGTTGTTCTAATCTGACCTACCAGGGACCAGATGCAGCAGCTTAGGCTGCAGTTCCAGTATACCTTCTTCACCTGTATATCTGGAGTCTTAATGGTCTTTCTCTCTCTCTTATGGTATCCTTCATCCAAGGTCTCCTTACCTATCTTGGGCTTCAAAAGTATAGTGATTTATATTTTTCACAAAGTGACTTTCTCTCAAGAGTCAAAAAGTATAATATTATAGACCAGTTAAGACTGTCTCCAGGCACTGATGCCATATCGAGTCTACTTTATTCGATGGGTCAAAGCTGTAACACATATTAGATTCAAGTGGCTTAAGAAAGAGACAGGTTCAGATGAGAAACAGCCAAGATCGCATAGCAAGAGAACATGTGATTAGTAAGAGATACCATTCTGTAAATACCTCTGATAAATATCCATGGCCATTAGTGGAGAAGACATTAAAGGCTTTTGAGGATAGAAATTTCTTAATACATGTGTTTTAAGACTAAAATCTGTGATCAGCTGTGACAAAGAAGCTAGTGGCAAAATGTAGATATAGGGAGTAGAGAGAGGAAAACAGGAGGCAAGAAAGAGAGCAGGCAAATTAAGAGCATATTACAATATATTTCCAGAGAGGGGAATGGCAACCCACTCCAGTATTCTTGCCTGGAAAATCCCATGGGCAGAGAAGCCTGGTGGACTACAGTCCATGGGGTCACAAAGAGTCAGACACAACTTAGCAACTAAACCACCACAACATATTTCAAGTAGAAGAAGGTTGGAGCAAAGATTGCAGTGATAAAAAGTATGAGTACAGGATCTCCTGTGTAGGAAAACAGAATATTTTTTATAGAGTAAATGTGAAGAGGTTGGAGAAATTAAAGATAATTTACATTGTTTTTTATAATCTGCATGATTAAAAGAGTAGAACTGTTGATTGATGTAGAGACACTTGGGAAAGAACACGTTCGTTGGATCTGAAGTACTGTTTGAACAAAGTATGTTGCTGTCAAATTGTGCAATTGGAAACGTAGGTCCAAAGCTTCTACCTGGAGATGAAAGTCCTTGTAAAGGAGTGAGAGTGAAAACTCATGAGACTAGATAAAATCACATATGGGTAGGGCAATGAGAAAAAAGATAAGGCCTAAGGATAAAACATTAACTAATTTAACTTTTTCAGCCCCTGCTTTAGAGGAAGGCTTTGAAGTTTTTTAAGTCATACTAATGTTGATTAGTTTGGACATCAATCAGTCCTTGGCTACACAAAGAGTTTTAATTCTTATTGACACGCCTAAGGTATTTTCATGTGAAGTTACTTCTAAATTTTCTCAAATAACTTTGCAAACACGTACCATTCAAAGGCCATCATTTCTGAATCCAAGGTCTTGTTTTACTTTAGAAGATTGATATTGGAACATCCTTACCTGGAAATTTTCAACTAATTGTTGTACTATTCTGTTTGAATTACAACATCTAGAAATAAAGCATTAAAAAAAAAAAAAAAAAAAACCCTGCAAGAAAAGAGTTGAGATTCCAGATTTTTCTATTATGATTCATGAAAACCCAGAAAAAATAATCAAAACTTATCATGAAAGTTATAAGTGATATGCCTTTGAGGCTTTCTATGTGGAAGATTGTCAGGGTTTCAATTCTGTTTCATGAATCAAGGAAAACTTACTTTAACTTTACTTGCATTATAGTTTTTGTGCATATTACTCTTAAAATTGAATTTTTAAAGATTTTATCATCCTTTAAATATGTATTCCCAAGTGTTACTATAATTTGCTTGTAAGTCAGTATGAGAAAGAATCGTGGTAAAAATTATCCAATGTCATAAGAAGCGGAACTTCTAAGCAGATATATTAAAGTATTTTATTCAGGTATTTTCTGTTCTGTTTGTTTTAATAATTTTGACTACAGCTTAGATAATGCCAATTTCAAATATAGTAGATTAAGCATTTCCACCAATAGAAAGTAAATTGTGTATATAATCCAGAAGCAATTTGTGTAAATTTCAGAACTCTGAGTGAAGGTCAGATAAACAATATGAAGTAAATGCATTTGTATGGTAAAAAATAGTTTCTCAGAATTTCCTAGAGTTGCAGGATTTTATGTTAAAAGCACTTAATGTGCATTGTACATCAGGGATTTGACGACAGGAAAGATGGAAAGGTTTTAGTGAAGTCATTATGGCAGGAACATTGATAAAATGTGATGACATATAGCCATTTAAATAATGCATAGGAGAATATAAATTAAAGTAAAAACATTTCAATCATATTACTAATGAAAGTATAGTGACCAAGTCGTAATTCTGGTTCAAGATATCTAATTGAACATGCTGCATGCTCCTTCCAAAATGTAAAAATGAAAACAAATTAATCACAGCATGGGAAAGAAACCAATGCCACTAGCAAGGAATGAAAAGGATCTATTTTACAAGACATTTTCTCGATGAATACTTTAAAATTAAAGTATATTTTTCTTAAGAGTCAAATCGTTGAGTCACGATAACTTCACATTAAATTACCTAAGTAGCTACCAAAATATTTTTACAAAATATGCATGAGTCCCATTACTCTATAGCCGTAACAACACTTGCTACCACCAGTACCTTTTTTTTAAATTTAGGGACTCTAATGAGTGTGCCAAAACACTTTACTTTAGCTTTAATTTTAATTTCTCCAAAGAATAATGAAGCTATTCAATTTTTACATGTTAATACCCATTTTTATATCATTTTTATGAACTATATGTACAAACTTCATCCATTTGAATCATGTGCCTTTTCTTATTGAATTATGAGTTATTATATCTTGATAGAAATGCTTTTATATATGTGTATAATCAATAATAAATATAAAATTAATATACACATAAAATTAATATTAAATATAGAGTACAGTAAGTATATAATGAATAGTAAATGTATACTATGAAAGTGAAAATGAAAGTTAGTCACTCAGTCATGTCCAACTCTTTGTGATCCCATGGACTGTAGCCCACCAGGCTCCTTTGTCCATGGAATTCCCCAGGCAAGAATACTGGCGTGGGTTGCCATTTCCTTCTCCAAGGGATCTTCCCAAACCAGGGATAGAACCCAGGTCTCCCACATCGCAGGCAAACTCTTCACTGACTGAGCCACCAGGGAAATCAAATATATATTATAATGAATATCAATCATATAAAATAGCTTATGAAAATATGAAATGTGAAATATATATGCATTGTTCATATTTTCAAACAGAAAATATTTTAGCTTGATAAAGTTCAATGTAATCTTTTTTCATAATTATTGTTGTTGGTGCCCTGTTTATGAAAACTTTGCATAAGGTCACATATATTATCTATTATGAGATACAGATATCTTTCTTTTTAAAGATATACTCCTCTTTAAGTTAATTTTCATGTATGGTGTGAAATAGGAGTTCAGGCTTATTTTTCATATATCAGTATCCAGATATTCTGGCATAATTTATCAAAAGATTACCCTTTCTTTATTTCATTCTTTTGGTAACTTTGTCAAAAATCAAATGAGAATATATGAGGAGACCTACTTCTGAACTCCTATCCTGTTCCATCATTTTATATGTCTGTACTTACAGTTATACCAAAACATGTTCATTATTTTAGCATTACAGGAAATCTTGAAAACACATAGTTTGAATCTCTAAACTTATTTTTCCAAAAATTTTTAGCTATTTGACATTACTTGCATTGCCACCATGTTTTACAACCACCTGGCAAATTTCCATTAAAAAACTGTTCTCTGGATCAGTTTAAGGACAACAAACATCATAGGAGGGGTTCCCTAGTAGCTCAGCAGTAAAGAATCTACCTGCAACGCAAGATACCCAAGTTCTATCCCTGAGTTGGGAATATCCCCTGGAGGAGGCCATGGCAACCCACTCCAGTATTCTTGCCTGGAGTTTCCCATGGGCAGAGGAGCTTCACAGGCTACAGTCCATGGGTCACAAAGAGTCAGACATGACTGAAGTGACAGTTCACACGCACTAGAGGGAATGCACCCTTCTCAGTTTGTAAATACACAATGATAATATGTTCTATTATCACTAATGTCGAATTTGACTACTTGCTAAAATGGCTCTAGTTTTGGGTTATGTAGTTATCTTCATATTGACTCCTGTGCCCTTTAGACACACTTCCATCATTTTTGGAACACAGTTGTTTCTCTGACTCTTCCCTAGAGTTAATGTTTTTTCTCTATAGACTTCTGGTTCTTTTATTAGAGATTAGCACTGGGCATTATGCGTGTTCATTGCTGCTGACTTTTCAGGTCTTCAAGGCCCCCTCAATCAACAGAACTCGGAAATACATGTGTATATATGTACATTATCATGTACATATGTACATAATATATATCTACATTTATAGACCTTGTATTTCTATGAATATTTCCAATTACATTTCAATACACAAGATTCATTATAGCCTCTGTGTTACTATTTCTTTGACAGTAAAGAGCATGGTTCTCATTGTCTATAATATTTTTACATATCTCTTCAATCCTAATATATAAAGAAAATAATATTAGAACTCTTAGTCTATATCTCTATGAAAAATAAGTTTAATAACTAGACTATAATTTTTTACAGTTATTTTGTCTTTAATGTTACAGTTTAAAGTCAAACTATTACTATTTCTATGTTAGTCAAACTAACATATTTCTTAGTCTTGTTCTATTCTTTACCAATCCTTTCAATGTGTGCAGTATTTGTCTGTAATACATTATTATATTTGTAATAATTGAGGCTGCTGCTCAATATTTAGATTCCATTTTTATTATAAGAAAAGTTTGTTGTTGTTCAGTTGTGTCTGACTCTCTGACACCCCATGGACTGCAGCACGTCAGGATTCCGTCCTTCACCATCTCCCGGAGATTGCTCAAATTCATGTCCTTTGAGTAAAAGATGCTATCAAAGCATCTCATCTTCTGAATCAAACTTCTCCTACCGCTCTCCATCTTTCCCCAAATCAGGGTCTTTTCAAATGAGTCGGCTCTTCCTATCAGGTGGCCAAAGTATTGGAGCTTCAGATTCAGCATCAGTATTTCCACTGAATAGCCACAGTTGATTTCCTTTAAGACACACCTCCTTGCTGTTCAAGTGTTTCTCAAGAGTCTTCTCCAGCACCACAATTCAAAGGCATCATTTCTCAGTGCTCAGGCTTCTTTATGGCCCATCTCTCACATCTATACATGACTACTGGAAAAACCGAAGCTTTAACTTGATGAACCTTTGTGGCAAAGCGATGTCTCTGCTTTTCAATATGCTGTCTGGGTGTGTCATAACTTTTCTTCCAAGGAGCAAGCATCTTTTAGTTACATGGCTTCAGCCACCATCTGAAGTGATTTTGGAGCCCAAGAAAATAAAAGCTGTCACTGTTTCAATTGTTTCCCCATTTATTTGACATGAAGTGACAGGACCAGGTGCCATGATCTTTGCTTTTTGAATGTTGCATTTTAAGCCAGATTTTTCACTCTCCTCTTTTACCTTCATCAAGAGGCTTTTTTGTTCCTCTTGACTTTCTGCCATTAGGGTGGTGTCATCTGCATCTGCGTCTGAGGTTATTGGTATTTCTCCCGGCAATCTTGATTCCAGCTTGTGTTTCATCCAGCCCAGTATTTCACATGGTGTACTCTGCATACAAGTTAGATAAGCAGGGTGACAATATACAACCTTGACACACTCCTTTCCCACTTTTTAACTAGTCTGTTTTCCCATGTCCAGTTCTAACTGTTGCTTCTACAGGTTTCTCAGGAGGCAGGAAGACCCTTACTTTTTTTTTGATGTAGCTTTATATCCTGGAAATCACTCCATTTCAGTTAATAAAGATCTTACTTATTCTTTTTTACAGCTGCATAGAAATCCACTATGTAGATATGTCATAATTTATTAAAACACTATCCAATATGTGAGCATTTAAGTTGTTTCAATTATTTGAGATTCTTCAGAATGCTGATATAAATCACCTTTCACTTTAGCATATGTTTAAGATTTTTTTTTCAGACTGCATGAAATATATCATCATGGTAGATTCTTAAAAGGACTATCGCTCTGTCAGAAGTAAGTTTATCTGTAGATTTCTTCACAATTGACAAATTATCTTTCAGAAGGATTGTGCTTTCTTGTATTCTAACAGCAATTTTATGAAATAGTCTATTCCCTCCTAAAATATGTGTCATCGTTTTAATTTTTCCAAATATATTGTTGGCAAGAAATGGTATTTCAATATTGTTTGATATGTATTTCTCTGTGAAAACAAGTTTGGAAATTTTGTCATGTCATCAGTCACAATTACATAGTTCATTGAATTGTTCTCATGTGTTTTGCTCATTTTCCTCTGTTTTTTGATCCTGTGTTAGATAGTTTTAAGAGTTCTTGATATGTCAGTGATATTCATCCTCTTTCTGTTCCATATGTTGTAAATATTTTCTCTAAGTTTATCAGGTAACTTTTGTTTTTGTTTATGATGGGTTTGTTGTTATAGTTGTTTTGCCTTGCAATTTTTATGTCACATGTATAACAGTCTCAAAATCTTTTGATTTGAGTCATAAGGAAAAAAAATTCATCCTTGTTTTCTAGTAGTTATGTGGATTAATGTTTTAATGCTTAGACATCTCATAAATCTGGAATTTATTCTTGTGCGTGGTACGAAATATGGAACTTTTTTCCAAATGGCTACCTAGTTGCCCCAATACCATTGATTACAAAGCCCATCTTTGTCTCTATGATTTGAGTTGCTACATTTACTATATGCTAAATCTCCATATTATTATTGGAAAAATTTTTTTTCTATTCCATGGATATACTTGTAACATCAGTCAGCAGTGTTACTATTATTTTTAAATCACATAAACACAATATGTAATATATACTATATGTTGTGCAATATACATTTATATATATAGTTTAATATATATTTCATAAAAATAAAAGTAATTTTTGAAAGCTAAACCAAACAACCAAAAAAAAAAAAACCCAAAAGTCAGAGAGAAACTGCTTTTCTAAAATTAAATAAGTATGTACTGAAACAGTATTAAGAATATGCTAACAGTGGACTTCTTCCTGTAGTCATTTCTTTCAAACATCTTTGCTTCTAATCTGAAAGAGTGATGTACATTCAATTTCAAAAGAAATTTTCTTTTGTTGCATGATATCATTACTCAGAGCAGCAGCAGCTGGTCTTACTGTGCTCACCTGTGCTAAAATTCTGAGCATATGGCAATTTGAACTGCAAGATTTATTTTTTGGACTGGAGCACAATGTACATAAATGGCCTTTTTGAGAATAATAGAGCATTACACTCTCACTTCATTAGCTTTGGTGGAACTAAATTATGTTTTTACCATTCAACATTAGGGATTAAGGCCATGTCTACACATGCAAACTAAAGTGAAGAAATTAGGCAAACATCTGGACATTCTGAATAAAAAAGAAATGCTATCTGCAACAAATGAATATTCTAAGAGGACTTCCTGGCAACATCTACAGGTAACTGCCTTAGTTTTCTATCTGATTTAGCACTTGCAGCCACAAACTAATTAAATACATTCATGTAGTTGGTTAATTTTTTGTGTCAAATCTTAAATACTGCTTCATGTATTTTTTTATTATTGTTGAAATTTTTACTAACATTTATACCAATTAAAATATACTCAATTTACTGAAATATACTGAGGGGAAGAAAATACTAAAAATTACTTTGGCATAATATAAATTAAAACTACTTTGTCATTTTCAAGCATGTAAATAAACTCAGAGGAGAAAGTCAAATTTCAAAAATCTCTTCAGCCTTTGGGGACATATGACACAGATGCATAAGTTAAAAGCTACATACAATAAAATGACATTAACTACTATAAAGTAATTAATTAAATATTTTAAACATAAGAAATGTGGAAAATTCTTAGGGATATGGGAGTGCCAGACCACTCTACCTGTCTGCTTCCTGTATGTGGGTCAAGAAACAATGATTAGAACTGAACACAGAACAGCAGACTTGATCAAAATTGGGAAAGGAGTACAAGTACAATTGTCATCCTCTTTATTTAACTTTTATGCAGAGCACATCATGTGAAATGCCAGGCTGGATGGGTTATAAGATAAAATCAAGATTGCCAGGAGAAATATCAACAACCCCAGATATGCAGATGATACCACTCTAAAGGCAGAAAGGGAAGAGGAATTAAAGAGCCTCTTGATAAAAGTGAAAGAGGAGAGTCAAAAAGCTGGCTTGAAACGCAACATTCAAAAAATGAAGATCATGGCATGCAATCCCATCACTTCACAGCAAAGAGAAGGGGAAAAAGTAGAGGCAGTGACAGATTTTATTTAATTGGGCTCCAAAAACACTGTGGATGGTGACTGCAGCCATGAAATTAAAAGATGCTTGCTCCTTGGAAGAAAAGCTATGACAGACCTAGACAGTATATTAAAAAGCAGAGATCACTTTGCTGACAAAGATCCATCTAGTCAAAGCTGTGGTTTTTCTGGTAGTCATGTACGGATGTGAGCGTTAGATCATAGAGAAGACTGAGCACCAAAGAATTGACAGTTTCGAATTGTGCAGACTCTTGAGAGTCCCTTGGATTGTAAGATACACATAAGAATATCAAAATGGTGTGGTTCATCTCAATTGTATTATTAATGTTAAGAATACAGAAAACATTCTCTATAGAAGATAACATGGGCCTTTTGAAACTAAAATATGTTCACATATTTTTTCCAAACACGATATATCCTGTTGTATTAAAAGTACATTTATGTTTGACCAGTGTAAAAAAAAAAAACTAATAAACAGAAACCTCAATATATAGAGTTGGGTATCATACCCTGTGACTATCACATAGCCAACAGGGAAAAGAAAGACTCTTTCTGGCAAAGACTTGGCCAAAAGAAAAGCCATGGGCTCTTTGTTTCCTATAGCCCTCCCGAAAAAGCATTCTTTCCCCTTTCCTTGGGGGAACTCTCACGTGGCTACCATGGTTTCAGAACTCAAATTATAAATCTCTGTACTTCCTATGTAAACTCATCTTCTCTGTAGAAATACCTGGTAACCTGTTTGTTTCAAATAAACATTAAATTTTTTTTTATGTTTTTATTATAGTCAGACATACTTTTTTAAAACTTCATTTTAGAATAATCAAGGATATATGCATTATTTTGCCACACATTTTTAACTGCATTGTATTTTGAGCAAAAATGTATAAAAAGAAAATGCATCTAATTGAGTCTAAGAAGCTTAACTATATAAGACATAAGTGTGTACATTTTAGAATGAATTAATGTTAGCTCAGCCATTAGCCTTTTGAAAGTAATATTCAGGAAAAAGTATTGCAACTGATAGTAACACTTTTGCTAGCCAACTAAATAGGTTGAAACAGTTGTCAAGAAGGTCTGCTTGCCAAAGGAAAAGAATATTTTCAGTATCATACTTCTGCCTGTTTAGAAGCAACTGTTTGAATGCATAGAGAAACAAGCTGATATTCTAAAGTTACCAGAGTGTTCCACTTGAGCTAGGAATCAAAGCCTACTTTGGTTTGGTGATATTAAAAAAACAAAACACAAACACACAGGAAAAATTATCTACTGCTGCATAAAAATTACCCCCAAATTAGGCACTTAAAACAACAATAAACCTTTCTCATTATACAATTTCCCTGGACAGGAATTCTGGGACAGCTTAGCTGTGAGGATCTGGCACCGTTTCTATTCTAAGGTTGTTAAAAGATAACAGATTAACAATTTTTTAAGAGTTCATTTGAGTAAAATTGATTTAAATTGGGCAGCTTTCAATCTCGCAGTTAGAAAGGCGCTTTTTGAGATGAATAGTGGAGGTTTTTATGTGTGTGTGTAGTCATTTACTTGTGTCCAACTCCTTGTGACCCCATGGACTATAGCCCACCAGGCTCCTATATCCATGAAATTTTCCAGGCAAGAATACTGGAGTGGGTTGCCATTTTCTCCTCCAAGGGATGTAAACTGTGTCTCTCGCATCTCCTACATTGGCAGGCAGATTCTTTACCACTGCTCCTCCTGGAGAGGTTTGGGGATCAGTTAAAAAAATAAGTAAAGAAAATAAATGGGCTATGAATTGTTTCTAGGACCACATTTCTATTCTTGTAACTATTAAAATTCTTAAGACAGGCACAGCTGTTTCTAATTCCTTTAAAAATTAGGTGGTGACTTGAATGACTTCAGGAGCCTGACACACCCATTCAGAAACATTATTCTCAGTTTGCATCTTACTATCAGGGAGAAGATCTTCAACTAATATAGAAACCAAAAGACTCCTGTGTTTTAGAATGTGAGTCTTGGAACATTTCGGTAAATCCCACAAAGGCTTCAGAATGTTTTTCTCTCTGGTACATAGCTTCATTTTAGCTTAGGGAAGAAGGATGGAAAATGGTCCTTCTCAGGTTATGACTATCAGCTTCCAAGGTAGCCAACTTTTGACCATAGAGGTACTTTAAATATCCATACAAATGTCTTCTCAAGTTTCAGCTGGAAGAAAGAATAAATATTCCAGAAGTTATAAACAATATCTTAGATGCAAGCAGCATCCCTCAAGGAGAGTGTAAAGATACTACCCTCCCAAGATCCAGAGCCAATCCCAGAAGGTAATCAAAATAAAGAATGACTTGGACAGTGCTCCTGAGAGCTAGGTCTCCAGTGGGATCTCAGCTGCAGATGGAGTCCAACCCACATTTCTCTCTGACTACATTTTGGGCATCCCCAACCTGCCATTTGTCAAGCCAAGATCTCAGAACACAAACAAGGAAGCAATAGCTATTCCTGGTAGAGAAAGGATTGACAACCAATGGGCACTCAAAAACAAATTCACAATTCATAATTCAAAGATCTAATTATTACAAAAATTGCTTTTGCCAACCTCTCTGAATTCAGAAAGGAAGGGACAACATAAAAATTTACCTTCCTCTCTTGACCACAAATAGAGACCTGGAGACTGACTTTGGTAAGAATTCTCATCCTTTGCCTGCTTTTGCCAGGATCCCATTTGTAGGCTCCAGAGAGGATGGGGCATCCAAGCAGGTCTCATGCTGATAATGGGAAACTGCAGGAAAGAAAAACCAATACTCCCCTATCCTTTATAGTGAGTGCTTGGCTGAGATCCCCTTTTCTCTTGGGCAGTTTGTGTATGCAGAAGCTTATCTAAGTTAAAAGTTGTCCATTTTGGCCACTGTAACTCCGGATAATCTTTGGTATGGTTAACCTTATTTTTTAGCCTTTGTAAAATTTTCTTCACCTGAGGCTTCACACCAGATGCAGTCCAGTTTAAATCAGATCCAGACCAACCCTGGAATACCCAGTTTCTAAACTGGACTCAGTTCAACTCCTAGTTTGGTTTCTTAGTAGAATCCAGTCTGACCTTGGATTTAGTCCCAGTCTGGTTTCCAAGTTGGACCCAGTCCAACCCTAAATTCAGTCCAGCTTTCAAGTTGGACCCAGTCCGACTCTAGCTGATTTCTAGACCAAATCCAGATAGAGAAATGCTCAAATAAAGTCTGAAAGTTTTTTCATAAGGCAAAAGCTAGGATCCTCAAGGTATTTAACCCATGACCTCCAGAGGCAGCAAAAACAGTGCATTCAAGGGATCCAGGAGGCACTTATACCTATTTACTCACTGCTGCTGCAGGTCTTCAAGGGCCTGTGGTTCTCTCCTCTGTCAAAAGGTAAACTGAGGCATATTGAAAATTCGCAGGTTATATTTGAGCAAAAAAATCAATTTGAATTGGGCAGCATCCAATCTAGCAGAGAGAAAGGAGCTCCAAGTAGTTTTATAAAATGAGAGACTTTTACAGGAAGAAAAGGGCAGGCACAGGATGTTATACCAGGCAAAAAATCAGTTTGGTTATAACAAGGTTGCTTTTCTTTAGGAGATTGCAGGAGTCTTTCAGGCCAATGACCTGACTAATGCTGATCACGTGATTCCTGACTGACCATTCCTTGAATGGTTTAAGATTCCATTTCTGAGAAAGCCAGAACTATAATCACACCTCAGTTTAAGTGGCATCGGACTTAGCATAAGTGACTCCATTTGGGGGTTGTTGTCTTGTTTTTATCAGGTTTTAGTCAAGATGTTGGCCTGGACCACAGTTATGAGAACGCTTGATTAGGGCTGGAGGATCCATTTCCAAGATGGCACACTAAATTAGTGGCTGGTAAGTTAATTTTAGGGGCTTCCTTTGTGACTTAGACAGTAAAGAATCTGCCTCCAATGCATGAAACTGGGACTCAATCCTAGGTCAGCAAGATCCCCTGGAGAAGGAAATGGCAACCCACTCTAGTATTCTTGCCTGGAGAATTCCATGGACAGAGAAGCATGGAGGGCTTAATTTTGGCTGTCCACAAGAAGCACTAGTTACTATCATGTGGACCTTTCTGGGGAGCTTCCTGAAAGTGTTCACCAAGTAGCAACTGGCTTTCTCTAACCCCAATGGTCCAAGAGAGAGCAGAGCAAAAGCTACAGTGGCTATTTTGATCTTGCCTCAGAAGTCACAGGCTTCCCTGATAGCTCAGTTGGTAAAGAATCCACCTGCAATGCAGGAGACTCCAGTTCAAGTCCTGGGTCAGGAAGATCCATTGGAGAAGGGATAGGCTACACACTCCAGTATTCTTGGGCTTTCCTGGTGGCTCAGCTTGTAAAGAATCCCCCTGGAATACGGGAGACATGGATTCAATCCCTGGGTTGGGAAGATCCCCTGGAGAAAGGAAAGGCTACCCACTCCAGTATTCCAGCCTGGAGAATTCCATGGATTGTATAGTCCATGGGGTTGCAAAGAGTCGGACATGACTAAATGACTTTCACTTTCACAAGTCACACACTTTCCGTTCTGTATAGCAGAAACTAATATGACATTGTCAGTCAACTATACTCCAAGAAAATTAAAAAAAATTTTTCACTTCCATATTCCATTACACACTCAGACCAGTACTATTCAAAGTTAGTGGGGAATACACAATGTTGTGAATACTAGCAGAAAAAAATTAATGGGATATTTAGGAATTTCCTACCACAGATTGGGTATTCAAGAAATCAATGAAAGATGGTAATGACAACCCTGTATGCGAGACAGCAAAAGAGACACAGATGTATAGAACAGTCTTTTGGACTCTGTGGAGGCGGGGGGATGATTTGGGAGAATGGCATTAAAACATGTACAATATCATATAAGAAACTAATCGCCAGTCCAGGTTCGATGCAGGATACAGGAAGCTTGGGGCTGGTGCACTGGGATGACCCAGAGGGATGGTACAGGGAGGGAGGTGGGAGCAGGGATCAGGATGGGGAACACGTGTACACCCGTGGCGGATGCGTGTTGATGTATGGCAAGACCAATACAATATTGTAAAGTAAAAAATAATAATAATAATAAAAATTAAAATTAAAAAAAAGAAATCAATGGCATAAAATTTCCCATTCCACTGCAGAGAAATGTTTTTAAAAAAACCTTAAAACACAAAACAATAACTCTTTTCATCATTGTTTTAACTAAAAACAGGTAATCATCAAGCAAATACTTATGGTATGCTTTCAGAAATATTAAGATGGTAAGAGACTAAAAATTAATTTGCAATATTTATATTTCATGAACTGTATGTTTAGGAATCTACTGATTATAAAAATTTTCAGGTCTAAATATAAAAGTGTTGCCCAATTAAATGCATGCACATTGCCTGTATATCATAGCTGCCCTATTTAACTAGAACTATGAAACAGATTTTTGTCTTTTATTACTGCATTGCCAGAAGCACCTATATATTGTCACACACAAAAGGCACAGAGTAAATGTTTGTTAAATTGCTTTAAAATTTTGAGAGAAATCTTCTGTAAACAAATACATGAACATGCATGCTGGTCTTACTAAGATATATTGGCATTCAGTAGCATGCCTATGCTGCTGCTGCTGCTGCTAAGTTGCTTCAGTCGTGTCCAACTCTGTGCGACGCCATAGACGGCAGCCCACCAGGCTCCCCTGTCCCTGGGATTCTCCAGGCAAGAACACTGGAGTGGGTTGTCATTCCTTCTCCAATGCATGAAAGTGAAAAGTGAAAGTGAAGTCGTTCAGTCGTGTCTGGCTCTTCGCAACCCCATGGACTGCAGCCTACCAGGCTCCTCCGTCCATGGGATTTTCCAGGCAAGAGTACTGGAGTGGGGTGCCATTGCCTTCTCCGAGCATGCCTATAAAGATGTACAATAGGAAAAAAAAATCCCAATGCCTGGTTTTTGTTGATTTCACACTGATTTGAATAGAGGCAAGTGTTATCCTAGGGCTTCCCTGGTGGCTCAGACAGTAAAGAATCTGCCTGCAATGCGGGAGACCAGGGTTCAATCCCTGGGTATGGAAGATTCCCTGGAGAAGGAAATGGCAACCCACACCAGTATTCTTGCCTGGAAAATTCCATGGGCAGAGGAGACTGGCAGGCTACAGTCCATGGGGTTGCAAATGTTATTCTAAGTAAATTACGGATCAGTCAAATGTACTCTTCATTACACTCATCCTCTCCAAATCTGGGCTCATTTTTCCTCTTGTGGTAATCTCTCTCTTTAGTTGGGCTTAGAATTCATCTGGAGAAGGCAATGGCACCCCACTTCAGTACTCTTGCTTGGGAAATCCCATGGATGGAGGAGCCTAGTAGGCTACAGTCCATGGGGTCGAAAAGAGTCGGACACGACTGAACGACTTCACTTTGACTTTTCACTTTCATGCATTGGAGAAGGAAATGGCAACCCACTCCAGTGTTCTTGCCTGGAGAATCCCAGGGCTGGGAGCCCAGGGGGCTGCCGTCTATGGGGTCGCACAGAGTCGGACACGACTGACGTGACTTAGCAGCAGCAGAATTCATCTAAGGTGAAGAACTGTTTTGGCCCAGAATCTTCCTTAATACCAAGCCCTGTGCCTTTCATCAAAGTCTACAAGAGTCTGACAGATCTATTTGTGAGCCGTTTGCATTCTCAGGGGGCTCTTTTCTTCTCCCCCAGGGGTGATTTTTCCTCTTCGTCTACCCAGTGTTCCCTTTTCTTCAGCTACCTCCTTTGAACAAAAAGAAATACTGTCACTCTATCTGTCATGTTCACTTGTTAATTGATGGATTTTTCTTTTAAATAAAACGGTTGCTGCCAATGTATTACCTAAGCTAGACAGTGCACTTCAAACATTTCCGCCCTGAGTGGGAACTCTGAAAGAACCCTTTTAAGCATTCCTGTCAGCCATGGGAAGGTATTAAAAAGGGTTATTCCAAGGGATTTTCCAGCCAAAAGATAAACCAGAAAAGTGCTTAGCCTGGGCTTCAGAAAACCATTCTAGGTGCCACAGCTGCTGAAAGACCTAGGTTCCAACCTTTTTAAAAGCCAGGATAGTCTTTCCTCTGTCTACCTCGCACAAGTGTGTCCTGCATATTCTGGCATGACTTTGACACCCTTCTGTTTCGGCTGGTCAAGTTGTAGGAAGCTTGCCCTCTTCTCTTCTAGACAAAGATCTTGTTTAAAATGATGTGATTCTTTAAGATACTCTCTCTTTCTAAAGTGATGATACTTATTATCTTCCTTTTGAGATTACTTCTTCTTCTGGAATTGAGACTTAAAAAAAAGCACATCATTGTAAAGGTGATACATTTTTTTTTCATTAATAGATGCAATAAACATCATGGGTATCATGAAAATAAAATATAAATATAAATGCTAATTATTCAATCAAAAACAATTATTTAGGCCTAAAGATTTTTTCTTATAAAAATACCAAACATGATAAAGTGGGAAAATTATTATGGGGTGTGATAAATATAATAATGCAAAAGGGACTAAAAGATGATAACATTTTCTAGCGTATTTTGATCCAAGTAGGGAGAAGGAATTAGATGCAAATAATGCAATTGACTTGACCAAGTGGGTGTAGCTAAAAGGTAGAGCTTTATGTCTTGAAATATCCCAATTACTACCAAGTCCTCAATAATTATAAAAGTATCAAAGATTCATGTGGGGAACAGGTGAACAAGAAAGCCTGAAGTGATTATTTATATAAGTAGGAAGTGTGTGTGTATGTTAGTCACTCAGTCATGTCCGACACTTAGCAACCCCATGGACTGTAGTCTGCCAGGCCCCTCTGTCCATGGAATTCTCCAGGCAAGAATAGGAAGGAAGACCAGAAAACCAAAAAGAATGATGAGAGCAGTCAGAAACAGCAGGACCAGCTTTTGGCTCCTGCCTTATGAGACCAGGGTCTATCTCAGTCAAGCACCATGATGAAAGGACACGGTGAGCCAAGTTCTGTGCTAGGTTTCTGCCTTCGCAGATTTTACAGTCTAAGAGATGCAGAGAACCCAGAGACAAAATCAACCACATGACTTCTGACAGTACAAAATTATGAAAGAAATAAAGACTACAAGAAAATACTTCCAGCATAAATTATTCTGGGGAGCATTCAGAGTAATATGTGTTTGTACACACTAAATTATCAGAGCAGCAAAAGCAAGGCTTCAGAAGATGGAGAGCTGCTGCTGCTGCTGCTAATTCACTTCAGTCGTGTCTGACTCTGTGCGACCCCATAGACAGCAGCCCACCAGGCTCCCCTGTCCCTGGGATTCTCCAGGCAAGAACACTGGAGGGGCTGCCATTTCCTTCTCCAATGCATGAAAGTGAAAAGTGAAAGTGAAGTCGCTCAGTCATGTCTGACTCTTCGAGACCCCATGCACTGCAGCCTACTAGGCTCCTCCATCCATGGGATTTTTCCAGGCAAGAGTACTGGAGTGGGTTGCCATTGCCTTCTCTAAGAAGGGTAGCAGTATCAAATATACTAGCAAGAACTCATGTTTTAGGTCTTACCTAATAAAAACTCTTGTTTCTTAACTTCAATATGAGAACAAAATAGCAATCATAGACAATCATTTTCCTGACTTTCCACATGTTAAAGTCCTCAGTTCAGTTTCTCAGTCATGTCCAACTCTTTGCGACCCCATGGACTGCAGCACTCCAGGCCTCCCTGTCCATCACAAACTCCCAGAGTCCACCCAAACCCATGTCCATCAAGTCGGTGATGCCATCCAACCAGCTCATCCTCTGTCGTCCCCTTCTCCTCCTGCCCTCAATCTTCCCCAGCATCAGGGTCTTTTCAGATGAGTCCACGTAGTATTAACTCTTTGGCATAACTGGCAAGAAAGTTAAGTAAATTGACTAGCACTAAACAAGGGTATATCCTAGTTTAGATCAATCAAAGGGTGGTGAGCAGTCCTCAACATGGGCTAGCACTTTGCACCATTTTTTTTTTTAATTTATTTTTTTATTGAAGGATAATTGTTTTACAGAATTTTGTTGTTTTCTGTCAAACCTCAACATGAATCCGCCATAGGTATACATATTTCCCTTCCCTTTTGAACCTCCCTCCCATCTCCCTTCCCTGTAGGTTGATACAGAGCCCCTGTTGGAGTTTCCTGAGCCATTGAGCAAATTCCAGTTGGTCATCTATTTTACATATGGCAATGTAAGTTTCCATGTTGCTCTTTCCACACATCTCACCCTCTCCTCCCCTCTCCCCATGTCCATAAGTCTATTCTCTATGTCTGTTTCTCCGTTGCTGCCCTGTGAATAAATTCTTCAGAACCATTTTTCTAGATTCCATATATATATGCTAGAATACGACATTTATTTTTTCTCTTTCTGACTCACCACTGTGGAGCACTGCATTTCCTACACTGCAGCAAGCCTTGCCGCCATAATCTGTTTAGATGTTGTCCCTCAGGGCAGGGAACAATGAGAATCGAGCATCTGCACTCTTACTGTTTGTTCAAATGTGAGGACAATCGATAGCTAAAACTCTCTCTTAAATGGGGAACAAAAGAAGAGATAGATTAGAAAAAGAATAGGAAAAATAGAGTTGAGTAGCACAATCCATATTAACTTTAGGAATGGTGGAAATGTTTAAACATGGCAGCTAGGTGCTGCCCAGCAGAGTAGCTACTAACCACATGTGGCCACTGGACACTTTGGAAGGTGACTAATGAGAAAAAGAAGCTGAATATTTAAAAACTCAATCTTAATCAGTTTGCATTTAAAGAGCCAAACATGGCTATTAGCTACCTGATTGGACAGTGCACATCTTAGAGTCATTAAATGATTAAACCTAGGACAATGATTCTCTGAGTGCAGTCTGTAGGCCTCTGAGACTCTCAGAGATCCCTTTATGGGGCCATAAAGTCAAAATTATTTTTTATAAAAATACCAAGAATCACAGAAAAAAAATGAACTTCTGTTAAAAAAAAAAAAAAAAACTAAATTATTTGCTCCTTTACCTCCATGCTTTCACAGTGGCATTTTTCAGAGTCTACATAATGTAGTATGCAGTAGAATGAATGCAACAATATATTTGAGATCTCAACTATCATTTCTTAAGCCAAACGCTAAAACCAATAGGAAAAGAACAAATAATGCCAGTTTCTACTTTTAAAAATATAGTTATAGTTTATAAAGAATCTGTTGGCATGTGTTAATTATTTAAATAAACATTAAATGCTTTTAAGTGTCAATTTAAAGCTTAATATAAATAAATATGTCACACAAACAAATCTCTCTGGAGTTTTCAATAATTTTCAAGACTAAAATGGGGCCCTGTGGCCCAAATTTTGAGAATTTCTTGACTAAGAAAATCAATAATTTCAGTGTCTTTTTTGTCTGTCTGTTTGTTTTTAATAAAATAATTCCTTGCTCACTTAACAAAGGTTTGTGATTCTTTTGCGTTTGGGGATCCCTTGAGCATGATTGGGGAGAGTCCAGAATGTCCTTAAGTGTTTCCTATAGCAATCAATAATCAACAGCTCCTCCTGGGTCAGTTCAGTTCAGTTCAGTTGCTCAGTCATGTCCGACTCTTTGTGACCTGATGGACTGCAGCAACCAGGCATCCCTGTCCATCATCAACTCCCAGAGCTTACTCAAACCCATGTCCATTGAGTCGGTGATGCAAGTCCTGGGTCAGACTTTCTTTAAAATGAACACTTTTTCTGTAACTACCAAGCTACTCTGGAGGCATACAGAGAATGAAAACTTGATTTTTTTTTTTTTACACTAGTGAATTATCCAGCATCAGAATATATGGTTTAATGAAGAAAAATTAAAACATATTAATTCCAGAGTTTTACAGGCACCCTATATGTAGAAAGAAAACCATTGTATGCAACATTTTACACCAAATAGTTCCTGTACAACTAACATTCTTCAGGCCAAGCATCGCCATTAGAAAAACCACACCCTATTTAATGATAGCTTTAGTTCCAATTCAAGGATCCAGAGTCATTACGCATGGACTATTCTCTAAACCTGCATCAACTGCTTTAACTGCACAAATTTATGAGGTTCCAAATTACTTCATAAAATACACCATTAGTGAGTTAAATGTTCTAGTTCTAATAAAAAAGAATTATTTGTCTTTAAAGTTTGCACCACGGGTGAAGGGCATATCAACCAACTCCAGTATTCTTGCCTGGAGAATTCCCACAGACAGAGAAGCCTGCTGGGCTCTAGTGCATGGGGTCGCAAAGAGTCACTCATACATGACGGAGAGACTAACACATACACACATAACTGAGCCTCTGAAAGGCTCAATTGTTGTTTTCCTACTATCTACAGCCCTGAATACTCCCATTGAGCCCTCTGATAAGTAGGGGTTTGGGGTTATAAAATCCCAGCTCCTGTGGCTACACTGTATAGAAAAGCTTCTGGATATGAACCTTACTAGTATGACACTGTCCTTAGACTTAAGCAAGAGAGGCCATTGCTTGGGACTTGCCAAATAGAAAGTCTTATTTTGGACTTCCTCTGACCAACTCTACACTCCCAACCTCCATAGGAAAAAGAGTTGCAAAATCAAGGGATGTATCCACCCCAAGAATGTATTCCTCACTTCTAGACATTAAAACCTAAATGCATTTAATATCCATTAAAATGCACACCAAAGCTCTCAGAATTACTTGCACAAATGACCTAAACCTTGTTTCTAGGACCTGTTCTGGGCTCTCTCCTGAATTTTTCAGGCCAAGGAAGTAGGTGTTTCTCTAAACCTATGGGATAGCTAAGGGATCCTTTTAAAACCCGAGAGGTTTATAGGTTTTTGAATATAAAATTTGAGTGTTCAAATGAAAGTATCTGTAGAAATACCAAGAGGATCTTACCTGTACCATATGGAACGTGATATGGGAGTGAAGGGGCCAGGATGAGGGTCATGACTATGTTCTAGCAGGGAACTCAAAGGCATCTAAGATTTTAAATTCTAAATTCAATTCCACCTTTCCAACCCATTAATAAAGTATACTTGTCAAAATAAGAGAGTCTAGAGCACATTTTACTTAACAGTTTGCCGGAGTTAAACTTTCAGTGTAAATACATTACTGTTGGGGGTTCTCCATTTATATGCTTGCCAGGAGTCCCAGAAATGTTAGGAGTGAACCTGAGCCTCATTCTCCTCTTTTGGAAACAATTGTGATTTTATTGCCCACAGTAGTTCACATCCATCAGCAGATAAGGAATCAGTGATTGTAGCATCTTGGGGGATAGAGAATCAACATCCAGACAAATAATGACTAAAATTTTAGTTCACAAAGATACACTAAATTGCACTCTCTTAGGATTCTACTTTAACACTGGAAATTACACACTGGGAAGATTTATTATCAATTCACTTAGAAAAGATACCTCATATACATATTCCTCGGAGAAGGCAGTGGCAACCCACTCCAGTACTCTTGCCTGGAAAATCCCATGGACGGGGGAGCCTGGTAGGCTGAAGTCCATGAGGTCGCTGAGTCGGAAATGACTGAGCGACTTCACTTTCACTTTTCACTTTCATGCATTGGAGAAGGAAATGGCAACCCACTCCAGTGTTCTTGCCTGGAGAATCCCAGGGACGGGGGAGCCTGGTGGGCTGCCGTCTCTGGGGTCGCACAGAGTTGGACACGACTGAAACGACTTGACAGACAGCATACATATTCCTTATATGTATTTATGAAAGCCTTTGAGTACAAAAAACTGAAGTGTTTAGGTAGGGGACTTATCAAATTAACAACTGGCATACTATTGCTTTTCCTACATTCTTAAATATAGATCCTCCTCTATGTGTTTCAGTTTACAAAAGTTTCTGGCTGGCCCGCAGAGGTATACAAAGGCATATTACCTCTTCTAACATGTATTCACTCTCTTAGCTGTCCCATGGGCAGTGGACAAAGGCAGAATGTTTATCTGCTTTACCTTTATCCCCTGTTGGGAAACAATGCTTTCCATATGTTTTTATGGAAGATAGTCAACGATAGTACGTCAAGTACCAGTGTCATTCCTGCGTCCTCTCAAGGACCAGATTCCTAATGAAGTTCTTGTACTCCTTCAAAATCCCTATGTCCTTACAAACAAAATTACATTACCTAAAAATACCAGCACTTCCAAAAAAGACACATCTCCAGTTTATCTATTCTAGTTTTTATTCATTAAGTATTTTGAATGGCTGATCTAAGCCAGGTAGCAGAATAGGACCTGAGGCCACAACCATAAACAAAACAATGCCTCTTCTCGTGGAGGTTAGATTCCAGTGTGTGTGACATCATTTGAAGAGGGAGAGTAGTGGCCTATCAATAAATGTACTATATACCAGTGGGTGGTAAGTGTGCTGGAGGAAAGGGAAGCAGATTAATACGGCAATGGAAGAATGGGTGTTATAAAGACTGCTCAGGAAAGTTTTACAGATAAAGTGATACTCGAGCACATATGAAGGCGTGAGACGGAAAGCCAGGTATCTAACTGGTATAAGAGTATTCTAAGAAGGAACAACAAAGGCCAAGTTACTTACCACGTTCTAAGAAGGGCAAGGTCACAAATGTGTGGCTACAGTAAATTGAATGAAATGGAGAGTCAAAGGAAAATAGGTCACAAAGTTGGAAGAAAGAAAGTCTACGTCAGGACTATCTTTTACTTTGAGGCATTGGAGAGGCTCATAAAGAGAAGTGAATGATGTGATGTTTTTAATGATTTTTCTGAGTTCTGCCTTGAGGGTAGAGTTTGGGTTTATAGTAAGCAGGATAGGCTGAGTAATGCTGTAGTAATAAACATCCGTAAACCTCAGTGATTTACAACCACAAAGCTATTATTTGTTCTACATCTGCATTTGTCGTCAAAAAAGGTGTCAGGGAAATTAAATGAATAGTCTTGTTTAGGCTTCAGAGACAAAGCAGAGCAGGCTTCTGACCTTGCTTCTAACCTGCCTGGACACTGCCCTGACTGGGAGTGACTAGGAGTGACTGCCTGCTGTGAGTGCAAGACTTGCAGCACCATGGATAAGATGGGGGGGAAATCTTGAGATTGGGGAGGTGGGAGAGGGGGGAGGGAGGATCTGGCCAATCAAGCCCCAGGCTTATCCATATTCCAAGTTTTACACAACAAAACAAAGAGCAATTACATGAAACCAGAGCTGCAATTTGGTCACAGATTGATGATGATACTAGTTTGTGAAGATCCTGGGATTAAAAGCAGGAACCCAGAACTGCAATCTTTGAAGTCTCACCCTGCCTGGAACCTTTTCCCAGTTGGGCCTCCAAATGTGCTGTGACAGTCGACTTCACTGTGTGAGTCTGGATGTTGGTTAAAACCCAATTTGGAGATGCATTCTCTGCTCTTTCTATTTCTCTTTTCTTTTAATGTTAGTATGTTGATAGTAAGCTAGATAACTCTCTAATAAATATTTGTATTATCTATTTGTATATAATGAGTGGCTTATTTTGTTAACAAATTCTTTGAACCTGAGACGAAAGTGAACATTTTCAGCAAAACAAAAGGGATGATGACCATTGTGGTTACTCAGAAAACCTAACCAATGGACTCACTTCCATAAAAAGCATAAAGACAAGACGTGAAAAACATTCATGTCTTCATGTTGTCTTTATGTTGCGTCTAATCTTCTGCCTCAACACTATCACGTCTGCTCATATTTCACTGGACCATGCGAATTATATAATCCTGACTGATTGAACCAAGTAAAGAATTTCAGCACTAAAATTTGTTCACAGCAAGAGAAAAGACTCTTTTGAACACCTTGACACCCTTATGGTCACAAATATTTAGTTCGTTCCCTTCTCCACATGCAAAAATATCTTCATTATCTCCCTAAGAGGGAAAACTCAGAAGTCCTCTCCAATACGGTTATCAAATTTAAAAGCACAAAATCTAATGTGTGTCTCTATATAAACCTAGATGTGCCACTTATTTTACAGATGTGAAAAATACAAAAGTAAACACAAACACACAGGAATATGACATACCCTCCCTACCCTATACTTGTTGGAGTCACAGAAGAGGAATGGGATAACTGGAATAAACATTCCTACTTAGGAATGGGAAGGATGAGGGTAGGGGAAGAGAAGGGTGCCTAGAAGTCACTGAACCATGGAAATTCTGTACTTGCACTGAACAGGCATTGTGAGGGCTTCCTCCCTGACAGTAGTGCTCCAGCCGGCAGTTCTCAGGGTCCCTTGGCTCTGATCTTTATACCCTATGTCATTGGATACTTCTGAAGAAGATATGAGAAAATGACTTCATTGAGTCATCCCAATGACTTCTTTGAGATATGAGCAGCCTTCTAAGCTTTCTTCACTCCTGGAAGGTTTGAGGCCCAGGAACTTTTCTAAGTCTTTAACAGCAGAAAACCACCACCATGGGCTGGTGGTTCTTTGACAGTGCAATTCTCTCAAAGATAGTCATTCTAGTTATTCCATTCCTATTTGATATTTTCAGTCAGCACTGTGCCCCAATATCTCACTCATAATTCTTTTGGAGACATGTCCTTCTCTCTGGACTTAATTGTCAGTATAAACTTAACAGATATCCTAGGAAACGCATTCCTAGTATTTTTCTGTAGGCCTTCTGATTCAACTAAAAAGATCTGGTGGGTGAAGAATTAGTTCATTTAGAAATTTTAAATTTTTTTAAAATTTTATGATGGCCTGATGGCCATATTTTTGTTTTGCTCTTTACTGCTGCTATGCTGAATTTTAATTAGCATTTGTTTTTTAAAGGCCTTCACAGTTTTAGTTTACTGTGTGGAAATGGAAACCAGTTGGATGTTTATTCTGCAAGTCTCCACATTTCTGAACTATCTTTAATCCCTTTCATTCCTTCTTGCAAGTCAACTAATTCTTGCATCCTTTCTTGTTGTAACATGTCGAAATAGAGTAAAAATAAGAAACTCAAGTTACTAATGTTGTTTGCTTAATCTTTTGTGAGGAGCTAAAAACCCAATGGGTACAATATTTGTTTCCATGTTACCACAGGTTAGAATTTTACCACTACATTGCATGAATCAGCATTTATCTAATGATATTTCTGAGACACAACTCATGACCATAACTAATGCCACATATTTTGAGGTTTTGTTCTTTTTGTTCTGACATGGTCTAGAAAAGTTTCCTTGTCAGATAGGATCTTGCTGTCGTTCAGTCGCTAAGTCATGTCTGACTCTTTGTGACCCCATTGACTGCAACACTCCAGGCTCCTCCATCTTCCACCATCTTCTAAAGTTTGCTCAAATTCATGTCCATTGAGTCAGTTTGCTATCGAACCATCTCATCCTCTGTCACCCCCTTCTCCTTTTGCCCTAAATTTTTCCCAGCATTAGGGTCTTTTCCAATGAGTTGGCTCTGCACAACAGGTGGCCAAAGTACTGGAACTTCATACAGGAAAGGCAACATTAATCTAGTTGCCAATTTTGAAACTTTTTGGTTGGAATTTTGTGACTTACAACTATTTATTTTTTTTCTTATCCTACATACCTAACCAGGATTTGCAATGGAATGGAGCTTAGTGAAGGATAGAAACCCTAGAGAGTAAATTATGATAGCTCTATTAATCACACTTGTTCTTAAGGCTACTGCCCAGAAAGGATGCATATCAATATTTATATATTTCACTAGCAAGTAAATCACATGACCAAAATGTGAGTTTAAGTGGGAAGAAAAATAAATCCCTATTAAAAAGCTGAATGTGAGAGAGGTTAAAAGGTCCTAATGAATATCACTGTGAACAAAGATGGAACAGGGGAAACCATACAGAAAGGTACTGAAGTAACCCAGGCATAAGATGCTTCTGGTATGGATGAGAGGTCATTACAGAGATGGCAAGAAGTTCAAGTCTAGGTAGACTTTTGAAGTGAGATCCAATAAGTTTTGCTAATGAAATGGGATGTGACTAAAAAAAAAAAAATAAAATAAAAAAGAAAACAAGTCAAGAATCAATCTAAAGTTTTCTCCTGAGTAAATAGGACAGTCACCATTTACAGTCATGAAGAAAATGTGGGAGAAGCCATGTTGGGAGGTAATACCAAGAATTCAGCTTTGTGCATTTAATTTTGAGAATCCTACTCTCCATTCAATTCTATCCATGTATATGGGGTTCTGAAGGGAGCTCTCTTCTCCATTGATGGCTATCTGCTTACACCTACTCTTTGAATTTGAAACTGCATCTGGCTTTTTCAGTGTTCTTTTATCCAGATACATTCCAATATTATAAGATTTATTATGTATTCCTACATTCAGTGACCCATAATACCTACCAGACTACAAGCTAATGGCATTAATTAAAAGTTCCTTATTATGCTCGCTTTAGAAAAATTGATCTTAAGGAAAGTAATCTTTCTACAGCACTCTCAAAAATTCTGGGTTATTTTTACTCTATTAAGCATGATTTCCTTTTAAAGCACATCTTGTCTCACTTATAAAGACAGAAAAACGCTCCTATATTAGAACTACCATTTTTAAAACACAGGAGCTTGGGAATTATCAAAATTGAATATGCCTTAAATGTCTAAGGAAACTTGAGTGCTTCTTGGCTGAGGGTGCGGGGAGCGGGGGTAGGGGCAGTTCACAGGAATATTTTCAAAAACATGGAAAAACATTGTTACCCATCGTATTGGCAACTATTACATGTAGCATGAGAAACAAATTTTAGTTGATCTCAAGTAGAACATTAACTCAATCATGCCTTTCAATTCTGGACACATATTGGCAGGAGTGGTATTATTGGATTGCTTCCACAGTCCCTTCTGCAAAATCCAGTTTTAGCATGCTATTCCCCAGATTATTGGAATCTGCTTGTAGTCAGTATAGAGAACTGTAACTTTGTAAATTACTGCACAGAGTCATAGATCAAATGTCACTCCAGTGGCTAAAAATGATAGAAACTGGTTATTTATTATCCAGTCCCACTTTGAATTAACTTCCCCTAATTCCTGCTCATACATTTTTACTGAGCCTTTGCCAGCCTCTTAAAAGTGCCTGAAACTTCTGTGACACAGCTCAAACTCAGTTTCAGCTGCATTCCCTGGAGTTCCACTGGCTTTGGTCTGGAGACTTTATGAATTTCCCAGCATCATCATTCTGTGGATATTCATTTTTTTTTTTTTTAACAATAAGAGATTTCTCGATTGGGTGGACTCAGAGCAGACACTCATTTTGTCTGTGTCAGAAAAGAGTAGTCAAAACCAGTGGTAACTTCCTGAGTCCTACCGGGTTCACCCAACTCTGCCTCAATTCGAAACTCATAGTTTTCTACTCATCACTGTCTTTACTGGCACCACAGTTGTGTCAAATCAGCTCTTAATGTCTAACCCCCGCCCCGCCCGTCCTGTGCCCCAATGCATGAAGATAGGAATGTAGGTCAGAGACCTCATCCCAGCCACCCAATCTTTTTTATTT
Source organism: Bos indicus (assembly GCF_029378745.1). Lineage (NCBI taxonomy): Eukaryota > Metazoa > Chordata > Mammalia > Artiodactyla > Bovidae > Bos > Bos indicus. Next base: position 51,909,998 of record NC_091780.1, on the reverse strand, counting down.
CGTTGTGTTTTACATTGATTTCCCTTAACTTGCTTCTCCTGCAGTGGAGTTTGAATAAAATCAGGCCATTTTGTGAGTTGAAGTTGCCTACCATTTCCCTAACCCTAAGTTGCTGATGTAAGCATGTGTTTGATCTTTGGTTTTATGTCACTTATTTCCAGTACAGGCCACAGTACTGGGGGAAAAACCTAATCTCCTAAAATTGCAAGTTCTTTTATCCTTTCTCTGCTGGCCACTGAAAAACTTGTGTTTCCACAGAAATTTCTGCCCTGCAGAAAACTTGTTCTAAATTCAGCAACCAGTCAAGCACAGGTGTGAAAGCCTTCCCAGCTCCCACCCCATGTTCCAACTTAAAGTATCTATCTCTGCATTATCCAGCTGTGTGTCTCAATCTCTAAGGCATTCTATTCTTTCATCTTTCCCCAAGGGTGTTCAGTGTGCAGCTCAAATTTCTCCTTCCCCAGCATATTTCTCAACCATCTGAAAAAATGTCTGAACTTTTTGTCATATCATACTTATAATCACTTCGAGACCTTTCCTTCCCCAGGAAAACAGAAAAAAGCCAAAACCACCATTCATTTCATATTAGCTAAGAGGAATACATGAATCATCTTCCATGAGCAGTATTTCTTCACTATTTTGACATGAAGCTCATTTCTAATACTGTGAACCTAACTTCCTGTGCTGTGCATGAAACATCCATTTTTGACATTATTTTCCCCAAGTGGGTCTGCTGGAAACGACTCCCATCTTCCATGAGAAGGGATGTCCATTGCAATTGCTACTTGTTCTGGCAAACTCCCTCTCCTGAGCACTATTCACAAACAGTTTAGAAACTCTCCTTGACCATCATTAAAAATATACTTTAATTCTAGCAAGGCAGACAATAGGCACTGTTCAGGAAGTAAAGACAGTTAACTCTTGCCTATGGCCTTACAGTATTAAAACCTTAATAAGAATTATATGCAACTTATTATTAAACAATATATTAAATCAAGAGGATGTCATAATAATAATAATAAACACATATGGTATATTGTGTGCCAGCAGTACTTAAGTATTTTATTTAACTCATTTAATCTTCACCCAGTCTATCCTAAAGGAGATCAGTCCTGAGTGTTCACTGGAAGGACTAATGTTGAAACTCCAATACTTTGGCCACCTGATGCGAAGAACTGACTCATTTGAAAAGATCTTGATGCTAGGAAAGATTGAAGGCGGGAAGAGAAGGGGATGACAGAGGATGAGATAGTTGGATGGCATCACCCACTCGATGGACATGGGTTTGGGTGGACTCTGGGAGTTGGTGATGGACAGGGAGGCCTGGCATGCTGCAGTCCATGGGGTCGCAAAGAGTCAGACATGACTGAATGAATGAACTGAACTGAACTGAATCTTCACAGCGTCTTATGGTTTAATCTTATGATTTATCTAGGAAACTAAGGCAAAGGGAGTCATCTGCCCACTGTCACACAGTTGAGAAGCAATAAAGACTGGATTCCAAAGAGATGTATGCATTTTCTATGAAGTTGCTTTATGATTCAAATGAAGCCCCCTTTCACCAAAGGGCATCAGGGAATCTGCCTACACAGTTTTCCTATGCCATTCTACTTCTTAACCTGCTACAGATTCCAGAGTTCCTATTCACAGATAATTTATTTCATCTATTTTTTTGTTTGATGTTTGTTTCTTTGATGGAGCTATAGGGTGTGACTTCACTCAGGTTTGGCCATCTATTTCTCTTGCTATTATTTACTACCTCTTTTCACTATCTTATTAAAATCCCCTGGAAATAAAAAGAAGGAAGCATGGGTTGAAGAAACCCTGGCCTGCCCCACAAATGTATCAAATATGTGAATCTGTTTATGTATATCAAGTGATTTGTCCAAAGTCACACAACAAATAAGTGGTAGAGGGGAGCTTTGACCTCAGGCGGCACAAGTTAGCTATAATAGAATCTACCTTATGTGGTGGTCACTATGTGTACAGTTTTTAGAAAAATATCTGGCATATAGTAGGTGCTCAGTAATTTTCCCAATTATAATTAATAATAAAGATGTGATTATTTGGGGTTGGTTTAAAAACTACAATATTATACCTATTTCTCTGTATTTTCTTTGCATGTTTTCAGCTGCCCCTCTGACTTTCTGTCACGCTGACAGGGGACTCTGACTTTTCAAGAATATTCTGTCATGCATTATCCAAATTATTGAAGAATTTTTAAGAGTTACCCGGTGCCCCAAGGATAACATCCAAGCTCCCTGACTTCCCCTAACTTCTCCAGTCTCATTTCTCACCAGTCTCTTCATTGTGAGTCAAGTGCCTTGGCATATCTCAGCCCCCTTACACTTGCCCCACCATTCACCATCCTTCTTTAAAACACAACCCAGATGGTATGAGCCAGTACTGAGTGAAGACCCTTGCTGTGTACACTCCATAGTGTTTGGGGAGGGCACTTGATATTTCCCCTGCAGCACATATCACACTATACAACAATAATCTGCTTATTTGTTGAACTTACCTCAAACTTGTGCCCTTGTCTGAGGCCAGGTATATGTTGTCTGTTCTGTTTAGGATCAACAAACGTCCTGACACATGATAACGAGCAAAATGTATCTGTGGTATGAATGCATAAAAATTATTTAATGAATGTGTTAAAAATGGTTCTATGGGGGAAAAAATATGAATGCTGGCAAACCACCTGTATTTTGGTCATCTGCAAGGCTGGGCAGTCCATAATTGTTAGGTAGCACTGAAATACCAGAGAAGGCAATGGCAACCCACTCCAGTGTTCTTGCCTGGAGAATCCCAGGGATGGTGGAGCCTGGTGGGCTGCCATCAATGGGGTCGCACCGAGTTGGACACGATTGAAGCGACTTAGCAGCAGCAGCTGCAGCACTGAAATACACAGAAGAGAGGTACTGCTGCTCAGAAGACAAATTCACAGTCACTGTCTGTGGTAGGTGAGCAGAGGAGATGGGCTGCTGCCAGGCAAGGTCGAGAAATTTATCCTGGAGCTAAACCTTTTCAGATCAATTTTCCATGATAGTGATAGAGAGACGTGGGGTGAGAGGATGAGAGTGGAAAGGGAGAGAAAGAGGAAAGGAAAAAAGGCTGGAGACGAAAAAGAAAAAGAAGGAAGGGAACATTAGAAGGGTAAGAGGGAGGGAAGGAGAAAGGAAAGAAGGGGATATTTTTTTTAAGAAAGTTCTAAAATTGCAATGAATGACAGTCACAAGTATATGTTAGGATTAGGCAGTGCATCAGCCTGTAAGAGTTAATAACTTGGGCTAACCATTTAGTGAAAAACTGATTCTATAGAAGAACCTAGTCAAAAGTGTTTTTACAGTGTTTCTTTTCTAAGCATTTCTGTGGCTGAGCAGAAGTCAATAATACTATGCCAATGTCTCACTCCCCTTCTCAAAGATAGTGCAAGTGATTCATTGAAATCACAAAAAGTCCTTTCTATGTGCCATGCATGAAACAGCTGAACAAGAAGAATACAATCTCTTCTTTAATTGCATTTATAGTTCAGCCAGGAAGTGGGAGGTATGAATTATTTATAATGTTCTAGGCATAGTGCTATGTTCCTTACATGCATTTTCTTCATTGAATTCTTAAAATAACCCTTCAACACTGGTGCTATTATTACACCCATTTTAAAGACAGAGAAAATGAGGCTTAAAGGCAACAGTTCTCCAACCTTGCTGAATGTCAGGGAGCTCTGTACAGTCAGACTTCAACTCTAGAGGTTAAGATTTATTTGACCTGGACTGAGTACTAATTATGAGTATACATTTTAAACTAGACAATTCCAATATGAATAAAATTTTGAAAATTTTTGTCACAGGTTTTGTAGCTTACCCATACTTTCTTGGCTATTAAGTGGCAAGCTAGGACTCAAGGCCCAAGTCCTTCTGATACTACTCTTGGTTATCTTGATCCTTTACTGTATCCTTTTGCTAACATCAAAAGAGATCATGAACGGAATACTGTAGCTTGTTCATTGAAACAAATGCCTATGATTGGTTTAGAATGATTTGGAATATTTGGGAAAAAATGTATTAGTAGAATGGTATTGAAAGAAAGCCATACTAGACCTAGGATAATATATCTCTCCTGGTTCCATGAGGAAGCTTGAAACAAGTTAAGGCTAGTATTGCCACATGGGTTTCCCCAGGTGGCTCAGTGGCTAAAGAATCTGCCTGCAGTGCAGAAGACACAAGAGACACAGTTTCAATCCCTGGGTCAGGAAGATCCCCTGGAGAAGGGCATGGCAACTGACTTCAGTATTCTTACCCAGAGAATCCTGTGGATAGAGGAGCCTGGTGGGTAAGGTCCACAAGGTTGCAGAGTCAGACCCAACTGCCCCTATTGAGCACAGCACAGTATTGCCACATAGTAACCTGCTTCCTTCATGCCAAGGAAATTCTTGACTCAAGACCCCATAAATGACATTTTACTCTACGATCACCACCCTTCTTCCCATCCAATAGGATATGGAATGGCATGCACTCAGTGCCCTCTTTCATTCCTGAGTTTTAAATGAAAAGTTCTAAGCGTTATGGGCTTCCCTGGTGGCTCAGAGGGTAAAGCATCTGCCTGCAATGCAGGAGACCTGGGTTCGATCCCTAGGTGGGGAAGATCCCCTGGAGAAGGAAATGGCAACCCACTCCAGTACCCTTTCCTGAAAAACCCCATGGATGAAGAGGCCTGGTGGGCTACAGTCCATGGAGTCGCAAAGAGTCGGACGCGACTGAGTGACTTCACTTTCACTTTCACCTTCTAAGTGGTATGTTTTCAAGAAATCTTTGATTGAGATATATTACAAGAGTCTAATGGGAATAAAATAAAGTTTCCAAGGTAGACATTTTAAAGAATGAAGTCTCTTTACAGGAATATATGTTAAGATATCAGGACATAAGCTATTTATATGTGTAAAAGAAGAATAAAACTGTGCTTAATGAGATTTAGGAGAAGCAAGCCAGCAAAAAGGGGAATATCCACGTTTAACCATACCGTGTTATTAACATGATAGCATCCATGTTAAACATTTTTCCTGACTCTTGTTCTTTTTCATGCTTCAATTTGACAGAAGTTTTGGTTGCACTTCATTTTCTCATTAGCCACAAAATCAGTGTATCTTTAATGAGTGGCAAAAATTAGGAAGTCACATTAATTAGCTGAAGGACCTCCAAAATTTTGCCGATTCACTTCTTTCACTAAGAGGAGACAAAATTAATTCTGTGTGAAGTCTGAGGCAGAACTGCCCTGTTTTTTGAGAGATAGTTAAAGATTTATATTTAATATAATAATTAATTTTATATATGTATATTATATATACTTATATGAAGAGTACATCATGAGAAACACTGGGCTGGATGAAGAACAAGCTGGAATCAAGATTGCTGGGAGAAATATCAATAACCTCAGCTAGGCAAATGACACCACCCTTATGGTAGAAAGCAAAGAAGAACTTAAGAGCCTCTTGATGAAAGTGAAAGACAAGAGTGAAAAAGTTGGCTTAAAGATGAACATTCAGAAAATGAAGATCATGGCATCCAGTCCCATCACATCATGGCAAATAGATGGGGAAACAGTGGACACAGTGGCAGACTTTAACTTTTGGGGCTCCAAAAATCACTGCAGATGGTGACTACAGCCATGAAATTAAAAGACCCTTGCGCTTTGGAAGGAGAGGTATGACCAACTTAGCATATTAAAAACACAGAGGTTACTTTGCCAATAAAGGTCCATCTACTCAAGGCTGGTTTTTCTAGTAGTCATGTATGCATGCAAGAGTTAGAGTATAAAGAAAGCTGAGCACCAAAGAACGGATGATTTTGAACTGTGGTGTTGGAGGAGACTCTTGAAATTCCCTTGGACTGCAAGGAGATTAACCAGTCCATCCTAAAGGAAATCAGTCCTGGGTGTTCATTGGAAGGACTGATGTTGAAGCTGAAACCCCAATACTTTGCCCACATAATGTGAAGAACTGATTCATAGGAAAAGACCTGATGCTGGGAAATATTGAGGGAGGGAGGAGAAGGGGACAACAGAGGATGAGGTGGTTGGATGGCATCACCAACTCAATGGACATAAGTTTGGGTAAACTCCAGAAATTGGTGATGGACAGGGCCTGGTGTGCTGTGGTCCATGGAGTTGCAAAGAGCCAGAAATGACTGTGTGACTAAACTGAACTGATATATAGCATTTATATAGACTATATATATTATCTAGTATATCTCATATTCCTCTTAAATGGGTTACAGACAAGGTAAGAAATTTCCTTTTTTATTATTTACTTTATATTTTAAAATAATATTCTAAAGATTATTCCTTCCTTATGGCAGATAGGACATACAATGGATCTCCTATTCTATACCATACCACAACAAATGACACAATGGAGCAAAATGAGGTATAAAATCACAGAAATTTGAAGAGAAGACAACCGAAAAACAAGAGATTCCAACAAATCTTTGGAAGAGTGAAATGAGATAAAAGAATGGGATGGATTTTAAATGAGGAGAATGGAAAAACTACTACTATGTCTTTAAAAGGAAGAAATGAAAAAGGTAAAAATATTCATGGGACTTGGAACAAAAAGGTTCCAGAATGAAGATGTTAGATGTAGGGGGTGATGGGTTAAAAGCCTGTACAGAGAGGCTTTTGTGTCAGCCTCTTGCCATTTTGTTAGAACATACAACACTCCACCCCTAGGTAATACAGTCCCTACTCTCAGTAGGAATTAGAGACAGCCTTAAAATGGAGAACAAAGGCCAAGCAGAGGATATAAGTGAGGCACAGGGGGTGAAAAATGGGGGATTATCTGAATATCTAAATTGCCAAGATAAGTTCCCTGCAAAGAACTGCAGTTCCCAGAACATTGCTGCTAAGTAGCTTCAGTTGTGTGCAACTCTGTGTGATCGCATAGACAGCAGCCCACCAGACTCCCCTGTCCCTGGGATTCTCCAGGCAAGAACACTGGAGTGGGTTGCCATTCCCTTCTCCAATGCATGAAAGTGAAAAGTGAAAGTGAAGTCGCATAGTCGTGTCCGACTCTTTGGGACCCCATGGACTGCAGCCTACCAGGCTCCTCCGTCCATGAGATTTTCCAGGCAAGAGTACTGGAGTGGGGTGCCATCGCCTTCTCCCCAGAACACTGGGGGTCAGGCAAATATCTATTTAACACAGGGCCAGCTTCACAGGTATGCAACATCTGTAACCTCATAGGATCATGTCTTAGAAGGACAAAACTTTTAGTTTCAGGATCTACAGATTCTTAATTTTCAATAAGGAGCTCTGCATTTCCAGTTTTCATTGGACCTTACAAATTATGCATGACTGACAAGATGTGTATTTTCTAAGAAGTATGACCAAAGAGAAAAGACCCAGATATCAGCAAACTTGACTATAAACATTGAGTTTAATCAGCTTTTTTTTGCCTTACTCTTAAATATGAGCAGACATCTAAAATTAGAACCATTTGAGGAAGCTTATTATGTGAAAGAAAGAAGAAAAACAGAGCCAACATAAAAATGAACCCAGAGGAAAAAGGAAAACATCTTCATGCAAAAAAACATAATTAATAACTCTGAAAGTTCTGATAGTGACTAAAATAAGAACATGTCACTGTAAAAAAATATTCAGCAATAAAGAACTCTTACAAATTAAAATATAACTAGAATCACAAATTCAGTAAAAGCATTGAATATGCACAGGAGGAAATCAGTAAGAAATTAAAATAGGATGATGAAACAGTCTATGGGAAACAGGAAGAAAAGACAAAAAAAAAAATAGAGGCAAAAAAAAAATCCAAAGGCCAACCCATAGGATAATTAACAGAAGGATGAAATCAAAGAGAGGAACATTTCAAAGGTATGTTTTCTGCAACTAAACTGCAGGAAAAATTTGCAAAGAAAAATTTCTGCAATTAAAACTCAGGTCTATAAACACAAAGGCCTATCGAGTACTAGAGAAGAAAAAAGAAATAAAATATGTATAAAAATGAAATCAAGGATACAGAGAAAATTCTAAAAAATGTCAGTGAGGAAGAAAACACTCAAAATATTACAATTAAGGATGAAATTAAGACCCTGATGCTGGGAAAGATTATGGGAGGAGGAAAAGGGGATGACAGAGGATGAGATGGTTGGATGGCATCACCAACTCAATGAACGAGTTTGAGTAAACTCCAAGAGTTGGTGATGGACAGGGAGGCCTGGCGTGCTGCAGTCCATGGGGTCGCAAAGAGTTGGACACAACTGAGTGACTGAACTGAAGTGAACTGATATCACACTTGGCAATAACAGCAACAAAGATTCAACAACAGTGCAGAAATGCCTTAACAATTCAGGGACAACTGGAATGCTTATATAAATAAACTAGAATAAGAAATAAAGATGCTTATTTAAAAAGTTGAATTTGTACTTGCAGTTAAAGAAGCATTAGGAGACTGATTTTTTAAAAAATGAAGTCGTTTTTGAAAAAGGAAAAGACATAAGGTTCTGCCTAAGTTGCCTGTGCGTGAATCTGGCCCTGCCTCTAGATATTTGCCTGAACTCCAACCCAGGAGAGGAACAAAATGAATAGCGTTCTGGCTTAGGGAGCGAGCATTCTTTTGGGAATAAGAGTACCAAGGGGCCTGAGAACATATGTGCAAGAAAAAAATAGAACTGATAAATTACTGGGTGAATTTAAGCCTTTAAAATTATTCTGGCAATATTCTAGAAATCTGTTGGAACATTTGGGCAAGTAAAGCACAGTGTTCACAGAATATTAAGCAAACACAGAACAGTTCAACTATTAAATCTCAATACTAAAATGTAAAAGAAAAACTGCATATATGTATTATACATTCAATATATATTATATAATATATATGCTATTTGGCTCAGTAGTGGATATCTACAAAATTATATCAATTTAAACACTCACTATTGGTTTAATCAAACATTGTGAGAATGGGAAAGGGAAAAAATCAGAAAGGTCAACAGAGAGGTAAATAATAGAAGTAAAAATCATTGGAATTGCTAAAGGACCAGTATGATATTGAACAATATTGCATATATATATTTTGTTTAAATCTTTATTATTTATTACTATATGCATAGATTTCTATAATAAATACCATTTTCTTTAACATAATTTAAAATAAAAATCTCACCAGAAAATCAAGGGACTCAATTGCTTCCTGAGATTTAAAATCTGCCAAATTTTAGATCAGTTTATAATCTTTGCATTAAATAATGGGGTCTTCATAGACTGCATTGTTAAAAATCTATCAATTGATAGACAAATCCACAGCCAAAAGGGAAAACTCGAAGACAAAGCAGTAATAAAACTGATTAGTCAAAAAACGTTCATGACTGAAACATAACATTTCAGCACAGGAGATATAGAATTTAAGTAAGGGTAGAATAACAATCCTAAAGATTGCAACTAAAACCATATACACTCTAAGCTTACAAAGACCAGCTACATCTGTTATTTTACTATTTAAAATGCCAAAAAAAAAAAAAGTGTAAGGTGGGGAGGGATAAATTCAGTTCAATTCAGTTGCTCAGTCATGTCTGACTCTTTGCAAGCCCATGAATCACAGCACGCCAGGCCTCCCTGTCCATCACCAACTCCTGGAGTACACTCTCATGTCCATCGAGTCAGTGATGCCATCCAGCCATCTCATCCTCTGTCGTCCCCTTCTCCTCCTGCCCCCAATCCCTCCCAGCATCAGGGTCTTTTCCAATGAGTCAACTCTTTGCATGAGGTGGCCAAAGTATTGGAGTTTCAGCTTTAGCATCAGTCCTTCCAATGAACACCCAGGACTGATCTTTAGGATGGACTGGTTGGATCTCCTTGCAGTCCAAAGAACTCTCAAGAGTCTTTTCCAATGCCACACTTCAAAAGCATCAATTCTTCAGCGCTCAGCTTTCTTCACAGTCCAACTCTCACATCCATACATGACTACTGGAAAAACCATAGCCTTGACTAGATGGACCTTTGTTGGCAAAGTAATGTCTCTGCTTTTTAATATGCTACCTAGGTTGGTCATAACTTTCCTTCCAAGGAGTAAGCGTCTTTTAATTTCATGGCTGCAGTCACCATCTGCAGTGACTTTGGAGCCCCCAAAAATAAAGTCTGACACTGTTTCCACTGTTCCCCCATCAAGGATGTATATTGTCATCCTGCTTATTTAACTTATATGCAGAGTACTCATGAGAAGCCCTGGGCTGCAAGAAGCACAAGCTGGAATCAAGATTGCTGGGAGAAATATCAATAACCTCAGATATGCAGATGACACCACCCTTATGGCAGAAAGTGAAGAGGAACTCAAAAGCCTCTTGATGAAAGAGAAAGAGGAGGGTGAAAAAGTTGGCTTAAAGTTCAACATTCAGGGATAAATTAGGAGTTTGTAATTAGCAGATACAAACATATATATATTTATATATATGGCCCAAATGCGTAACACAGGGAACTATATTAAATATGCTATAATAAATCTATAATGAAAAAATATATATGTGTACATGCATGTGTGTGTTTGTATGTGTAAAACTGAATAATTTAGTTGTACAACAGAAACTAATGCAATATTGTAAATCAACTATACTTCAATTTTTAAAAATGTAAAGAGAAAAATGAGCTAACATTAGGCTTTCTATAGGCTGAAGTATTTGGATAATTTATTTATGCATACAAACTTATTTATGAAGAGAACACACATAGTCACAGACTCCCTTTTCCCACTTGCGTGAGAAAGAAAAATTAATTTAGAAGTGATGAAAGCCTTCTAATGTGCAGCTAAATTACTCACTATCCTAATTGAATCATAAATCACTAGTCTCCTCCACATGTATGAAGGTCTTCAATACCAACTACTTCAAAGGTCTGTTACGGCACCCTCTTCACAGTGGTCTGATATGGCTTCACTCTCAGTTACAGCATTTGGGAAAGCCTTTGCCATTTGATTTCTGTTATCCTCTATAGGCTTTATTTGCATACATTAAACTAAATGAGATATTTCATGAGAGTACATAGAGAGTACTTCAAAGTGAACTTGAACCAAATAACTGGAGTGGAATGAAATCCTTTTTTTCTTTTCCATCTCCTATTTCAGTTTGTGCCATGAGAAATCAGGTGGCCCGTTGCACACTTTGCTGGATTCCAATTGAGGGCATCAAGCTGTTCAGCAATATGCAAACGGAATTCTGCTCCAGATTGTATTTTCCTGCACTTGGTTCAAGGAAGATGACAATGAAAGTTTCACGTAAAGCCTTGTCACAGAACTGTCAGGAAATTCATATTTTTCTTTCTCATAAACTTCTGGATTTGTTTCAAAACCAGAATAAATTTCATTTGTAAGAAAATTATTAAAAATTCCAGCTGCAAAATTCAAGAGGGAGAAAAATCCTGACTCCATTTAAAAGTCTAGAAAAGTGAATTCAAACTTATTTATTTTAAAATGGATCAAAATCATATTCTTAGTTATGGAGAGCCCTACACACTATTTTCTTGATTCTGATTGTGGGTTAGTCACCCACAATCAGAATCAAGAAAATAACTAAATAGGAGTTTAAAGTTTGAGTGAGAGACGTTGTTTTCTATTTTTATAACACCTGAAAACAATCATTGTCATTTTTTTATTTCCAAGGTTTTGTTAAAGGTACAAGACAGGAAAAATATGCAAGACAGAAAACATATACCAGAAATCCTTCTACCCTATCAGACCCTGCCAGTTAAATTCTCAAAGCTAAGGATGGGCAAGAACAGAAAACACCAATGAATTTGTCCATGCATTCCCAGATGCTGTAAGGTCATTTAAGTCTCACAGAGGTTTCTGGACAAAGATGTTGTGATAAGTGACAAACATTGCTTAGCCATACTGCCTGGTACAGTTTCAGAACATTTTCACGCATACCCAGAAATGACAGAGGCAAGATGCAGATTATTGATCATGGACAGGATTCAGGAATACAAGAAAAGCCCACTGGGGCTTCCCTTGTGGTCCAGTGGCTAGACCATGCTTTCACCACAGGGGGCGCAGGTTTGAACCCTGGTCAGGGAACTAGATCCCACCTGACTCAAGTAACACCTGGAACAGCCAAATAAATAAATAAATACTTAATAAAAAAGAAGCGTCCACTATATGGAAAATAGCATAGGCCATAGTACTAAAGATTAATATGAACCATATAGTGTCTTGGGGAGCCTAGTGGCTCAGATGGAAAAGCATCTGCCTACAATGTGGGAGACCTGGGTTTGATCCCTGGGTCAGGAAGATCCCTTGAAGAAGGAAATGGCAACCCACTCCAGTACTCTTGCTTGGAAAAATCCTATGGACGGAGAAGCCTGCTAGGCTACAGTCCACAGGGTTGCAAAGATTCAGACACGACTGAGCGACTTCACTTCACTTCACTTCATATAGTGTCTTGGGCTTTTCTGGTAACTCATTTGGTAAAGAATCTACCTGCAATGTGGGAGACCTGTTCAATCCCTGGGTTGGGAAGATCCCCTGGAGATGGGAACGGCTACCCACTCCAGTATTCTGGCCTGCAGAATTCCATGGACCGAGGAACCTGACCACAGGGTCACAAAGAGTTGGACACGACTGAGAGACTTTCACTACTACTGATACAGTGTCTTAAATTGGATTTTGCAGGTGGCTCGGTGGTTAAAGATTCCACCTGCCAATGCAGGAAATACAGGTTCGATCCTTAGGTTGGGAAGGTCCTCGGGAGAAGGAAATGGAAACCCACTCCCGTATTCTTATCTGGAAAATCCCATGGACAGAGGACCCTGGCAGGATATAGTCCCTAAGGTTGCAAAAGAGTCAGACACAACTTAGCGACTAAACAACAAAACACAGCAGTTTCAAGTTGTTCGTATTTATCTACATCTAGCAGAAGTGCTTAACTTCAATATAAATAGGCATAATTATGTCAACAGTCATAAGGCAGAGTCAGGTATAAGAAAATATTATTTTTACCATTTTATTTGTCATTGAAACATTTTAAATAGGGATGTAAAACTGATGATCCTAGGAGTGATACTGAAAGATCAGTGGTGCCTAAAAACTATGATACAATTACTCTTTTAATCCTAAACATAACATATTTGGGAAAATAACTGAAGGTATAACCTGCCAGAAAACCTCCCCTATCACACACACTAAAAGTAAATACATAACACAATAGTGTATACACTGAACAATGTTTAAACCACAATAGTTACTACAAAGGAAAATATGAAATAAAAATGTATTGAAATAGAACAAAACAGACATACAGACTTTAACAATCCTGAAAACTATAAACATGGAGATCACAAAGTAGTTCATTTTAAACATGAGCTTTTCTAAAAAATATTAAGATAGCTTAAATTCAATTAATCAGTTACTGTTAAGTACTATTCCACACAAAAGGAAAGATCAAGTGGAAAAGGACAAACATCTGGGTATTTTTCACTGCTACAAGAGTTCTAATGCAATATATTGGGGGAGATCTACTGGTTCTCTTTGCTTTAACACTCCACTGCATCATAATATGGGCTCTCCAGGTGGCCCTAGTGGTAAAGAACCTGCTTACCAGTGCAGGAAACATCAGAGATGTGGGTTTGATCCCTGGGTCAGGAAGATCCCCAGGAGGAGGGCACAGCCTCCCCCTCCAGTATTCTTGCCTGGAGGATCCCATGGACAGAGGAGCCTGGTGGGCTACGGTCCATAGGGTCACAAAGAGCAGGACACAAGTTAAGCAACTTAGCACACACGCATGCACATCATAACATGGAGAAACTCCATTCTAACATGGTGTCACTACAGCTATAATATACTACTGTTTATTAACATGTGATCTCAAGCAAATCATTTAACCTCTCTTCATCTCTGATAAATGGAAATACTGTAATTCACAATTATACATCATCTTGCTGAGGATAAAATTACATGTAAATTCTGAAAGTACATTACATAAAGCCTATTGTCAAGTAGGTGATGGGAAAAATTAGTCACTGAATTTAAACCTATTGTACTTTATTGTGACATTCAAAGGCAACATTTCCAGACCCAACAGAAGTAATAAGGAGGTACTCAACAAATGGTAGTATATAATGGTTATCATATTTTTAAGGTTATGATCACTCTCTTCAATTAATGAGGAACAGACAATGCTCATTCTTGGAAAATTAATAGCCAATAAATAGTATTTGAAAACTACACATGCTATAGAAATTCAGAGAAAAAACTTTCAGTTTGAGTCAAAATAATTAAAGCCATGTTCGCAGATGTGCTACTCAGATATAAAAACTATCAATTTCAGGTCATATTTTGTATTTTGAATGTAGGTTCCATCACTAACTATAGTCACCCAGACTAAAAGCCTGAATTTTTAAATGACTCTTCCTTACAGATCATTTAGATCTGAGTCTATAAAATTGGCAGGTACTGAATGATGTCTACAGGTCCACATATGATATCTCTCAAAATTTTTTAAATAATTCTTTCATTTTAGGTAATTTCACAAGAGAAACTAAATATAAACCTAGGATAGATATGGGCCGTTGGTGTGAGTACAGAGAAGTGAAGCAGTACAGAAAGCATTTCTTACATTAATCAGGTGTGAAAGATGATTCTTTGACTTCCAATCATGTGTTCCTCCATTGAGGATACTGATGCAGAGAGTGTGACCTTTTGCCTAAGATTCATCTTCAATTTGCTTTGTTTATCTTCAAATATTAGTTATTATTCTTTTCTGTGTGAGATATGATTAAGTTGCAAGTAATATCAGATTTAAAAAATAATGCTGCTATTCATACATCTTCCTCCTAATGTTTATTGCTATTAATATCCACTGAACTTCAATGGGTGACAAATTTTTGGTCATTGAAGGAAAAAAATAAACTTCTACCTTGTATAAAATCTCAATCTGTTGAACTCTCAAGATCCATATAAAAATATATTAAGTAAAAATGCTATGGTTACATTTTGTGTAAGCATTTTCAGGAGATGGTGTATTATTAAATGATAGTTCAGAAACATAATCAAATGACATTTTTTTCTATCAATTTCTAGGTAAAATGAGTCCATGAAATATAAAAGAAAAATTTTAGAAAAGCATTCTGAATGTGTATTTAGAATGTAATCTAAATACACATTTCGTAGGATTAAATAAAATTTTTTTCGAGTCAGGAGAGAAAAGGAACATGTGCGCAAAGTACCTCCATAGTTTACCATTTCCCTTGTTGTGCTGGAATGACCCCTTGACTGCTAACCTGTGCAGTCTCCATCTATAGAGAAGCTCTCTCCACTAAAGATTATAGGAAAAGTCAAGCTCTACAAAAAGTCCTGCTTTTACGCAAAGACCCATCTTTACTTGCTCTCAATAGTCTATAGCTATTCACTGGAGAGAAAGCGTTTTCTGGAGTTCATCAAAAACAAAACAAAAGTCCACAAAATCAACTAAACTCCACAGGCATATGTCCACAGAAATCTAATTTTGAAAGCTACCACAGGAAAGCTGATGAAATCATAACAAACTGGGTATGTAAGAAATTCCAGTTGACCTGCTCCTATGCTACACAGGTAACATTAAAACTATGTGCCGTTCCTCTGTGCTTTTAATCCATAAGTACAATGATAAGATGCAGCCAGTAAGGTTTTGATGAGAATTGAGAAAATACATGTGAGGTGATTAATGTCGGATACTGCACACAGTAAACACTCAATAATAGCTATGATTTTAATGTTGATATTAATTCTATTTTATAATTGTACCATCTCCATAATTGTACATTATAAACTCCTTTCAAAATATTTACAATAATATATGCATGGTCATTGACACAAGAATTATCACTATTCATCTGTCTCAGAAATGTAAAATTTGGTTACTTTCTCTTCCTCACTAACTCATTATGCTAAGTCATTTCAGTCGTGTCCGACTCTGTGAGACCCCAGAGACGGCAGCCCACCAGGCTCCCCCCTCCCTGGGATTCTCCAGGCAAGAACACTGGAGTGGGTTGCCATTTCTTTCTCCAACGCATGTAAGTGAAAAGTGAAAGTGAAGTCGCTCAGTCATGTCTGACTCTTAGTGGCCCCATGGACTGCAGCCTAACAGGCTCCTCCGTCCAAGGGATTTTCCAAGCAAGAATACTGGAGTGGGGTGCCATTGCCTTCTCCGCACTAACTCATTACAGAAAATTTATTTAATGGAGTCCTTCTACGAACATTTTTTCCCCTATATGTAAGAGAGATTAATTTTGCATGATATTTTACCTTGACGGTGATAAAGGATATATTCAATTCTGTCATAAAAAATATTATAGATGTAAAGCATAAATCTGTATGACTGGAAAGAAAGAAAAGTAAAGAAGGAGAGTAATTTTTAAAAAATGTTAAAAGTGAGGCAAGAAAAATAATTTCATGTTCTTAAAGATGGCTTTTTTCTAAAAGCTAAACTATGACTGCAATATGGCAATTCCTGAAATGGTACATTGACTAACTTATCAAAAATGTCTATCTACTAATACATATATTTGCCACTAAAAATTTTGACTAAATAGTAATTATTTGTATAATGGTAAGTAACATTTAAAAGCAATATATTATAAAATATATAAAAGTATATACTTATGTAAATGAAAGATGAAGATAACTAATTTTAATTTTTTTCATGTTTTACTACTAAATGTTATAGAAGATAAATATATGTATATATAAACATATATATTAAAATAGTCACAAGCTCTCCAATTCTATCAGTACTCCCACACACAAAAATATTAGACTGAAATTAGTACAGCATATATCTTTCATTATGCAGTTTTTTTGTGTATATTTATGTGTCATTTGCCTATATTTTTGTTAGGGACTTTTTCTTTATTATATGAGAAAATACTAGTGATTAAAAGTAGAGAATCTGGGGACTTCGTAATTGCTCATAGCATGACTTTAGATAAATTACTTAAATTTCTGCTCATCACTTACAAAATAAGGGGAAAATAATATCTTTCAATTTAAGTGAGAAAATAAAGTGCTTGGTATACTACTTAACAGATGAGAGTTGTTCAATAAGAATAGAAGTCATAGTGAATTAAAGCCTACCTTAATGATTTCATTTTTAACTTAATGACCTCTTTGAAGACTGTATCTCCAAATAGTCACATTCTGAGGCCCTGGGGGTTAGAATGTCAACAAATCAATTTGAAGGGAACACATTCACTCCAAAACATTTAATTCATGAAAAAAAAAATGGTTTAATTCCTAATAGTTAAATTCCATTATGTATTTTATAGTTCTTTTTCTTTCTTTGAATTTATTCTTTACTTTAATCTTTCATAGCATCCACATGATGAAATGTGTTCTTTGATCATAACCAACTACTTTGAGATTAGTCATTCTTTTATGAAAATCTCTTTCATAGAAATAGATTTGACTTTTTACTTTCTCTCTGCTGTATTAGAAATATATCTAATTTAATCATAAGCCAACTTTCCTTTTTACAATGGAATCTATTGCAAACTTCAAAAAATTATTTTTCAGAACATGAGCATTTTTAAATAGCTTTAAGTGACTGACAAAAGTTGTTATTTTACATGTCCCTCTAATTTATTTTTTCCTTGCAATGTAATATAAGGACAGAATAAGTTTTCTTTTTCCAGTTACAAGCTTAAAGGACTACTTTTTAATATTGTATATATACTTTGTAAGAGCAAGTTCAAGAAAAATGTATGTAGGTATTAAAAAAAAAAAGCCAGCAGAGACTGGAAATGCATTATAACATATTGGCATTATATCAAATTGGATAACAACTAGTTAATAACTAGTGAAAAACAGTTCACTTTTATTGTCATATTAAGAAACAGAGTATATTGAGTTATGAGCAGGGATGACCAAAAGGAGAGTGAGCATAGACGTTCTTGTACAAGGTGACAAATTGTAAGACTACACTTTAAATTCTCAATATTATATACGTGAGTTTATATATATATAATCTTTGTATTTGTGATCAATAAGCATTATTTGCATTATGTAAACATTCACAATTTTATGGCAACCTAATATTTTAAAACTTTACACTTATTTTGCTTCATGTTAATCAATATAAAAATGTTTATGAATAATTTTTTCATTCATTCAATTTGTTCATCCAACAGATATGTATAGGGCACCAAATATTTGCCAGATCAATGGCAAGAATGTACTTTCTTGAGTAGAACAGGACTATCTTATTTTAAAAGCCTATCGCCTAGTAAGAATATACAGGAATCAATCAAAAACCAAAATAAATATAAAATTACAAAGATGATAACTGCTATGAGTGAGAGGTACAGGCATCATGGGAAGCATAAAATGGGAGAATATTATCTGGTCTGGATAGTTAGGGAAGGCTTCCCTAAGAAAGTGGGTTTTAAATTGAGATTTGTAGATTGTTTTTCCTAGTAAAAGAAGAGGTTAAATTTTTTCTCTAAAGAAGAAATAGAATATGAAAAGGCATATGACTTCAGGGACTTGATGATTAGAAGGAACACAAGCAAGGCTATTATACTTTAGGTAGAGCAAAGAAGGGAGAATAATAAGATGAGCCAGAAGAATGGGATATTCAGAACCAAGGAGCCCACATTAAAGACTTAGGCTCCAAAAAGTAATGGGAAAGAATGGAGGTGCTTTATGAACAGATATAGTCACACTTTTTATTTGATAAAAATCACTCTGAAGGAGCAAGACTGATGATGTTAGACCAGTTAGGAGATAAGTAACTGTGGGAATGAACTCCAAGAAAAGTAAATAGAATTAAGATGATTTAGGGGGTAAAATTCACATTGGGAAGGAGTTTGAATATGCAAATGAGGGTGACTGAAATGTCAGAGTTAACGCCTAAGTTTTCTGGCCAATGAATGTTTTATGTGGCTTAACGGGTCAGGAAAATCCCCTGGAGGAGGACATGTCAACTCACTCCAGTATTCTTGCCTGTAGAATCCCATGGACAGAGGAGCCTGGTGGGCTACAGTTCATGGGGGTCACAAAGAATCAGACACACCTGAAGCAACTTAGCATGTATGCAGGGTATGAAAGGGAAACTTTTTATAGTGGTGAAAAGGCAGAGAAACCTAAATGTATGCACAACTAATAACAGGACTTCAAAATGTATAAAGCCAAACTTAACTAAAAGAAGAAATAGAGGAGTCTACAATGATGTGAAAGGCAGAGAATCTAACACTTGTTTTTCAATAATTGAACAAGCAAGTAAAAAGTCAGTGGGGATACACAACTTAGGAGCTGACAGCAGATAAACCTTAAAGATAAGGAGAGCATTTTTGGTGTCATGATGTTGGCAGTAACAGGCATATGGATTCTTTAGACAATTTAATAATACCACTTGTTTTCATTTTCTGTGTTCTGATCTATTCTTTTGCTACACTTAAGATAGATATTAACTCAGAAAATTCCTAGAATTACAAGATAACACTACTTATCCCAGCAGGCTGGGGCACACAAAAAAAGCTAACTCAGAAAATCAGCCTCAACACCAGACTCAAAAAATCATCCAAAAATTTGCAAATAAAGTATTACCTTACCAAATCAGTGTACTCTATGGACATCTCTTTAATGAGCTAATATTTGAAAAAAAATCTGACATTGAATGAATGATTTTTAGTATGATAAAGATATTTCACCTAAGCAATCAAAAACTATCCTTGGCAACACAGAACAGTTGGACAAGGAGTAACTTCCTCACTCACCAAATAGCAAATAAGCCAGAGTTATTAATAATAGCATATATTAAGGAGAAAAGAGACACTGTGAGGAAGACAATTACCCATAATAAGAAATTAAAAAATCTGGCAATCCATGAGGTACAGCAGGTGGATTATGTCAAGAACTAGCAGACAAAGAGACACTGATCAAAGAAACTAAAAGTATCTAGGCAGGGATTCACTCTTGAAGGGCAGAAAGAATAGACTTCCCCATAATTTAGGAAAAAGATCCCTCAATACTGTCAGTTCAGTTCATTATTTTTTTTATCTAAATCCATGTCCACACCAGTCTTACTTATTCAGCTTTCCCTGATATAATAATGTTGGGGAATCAGATGCCATGTACAGTGTATACAAAAAAGGGATTATCTCTTTGGCTTGGGCATTTACCAGATAAGTATTCTGTTTTAACTACTGGTCTCACATGAATTATGCTAACAGTGATCTTTCTTTGTGTGACTATTCGCCTATCAGTTCAGTTCAGTGGCTCAGTCGTGTCTGACTCTTTGCGACCCCATGAATCGCAGCATGCCAGGCCTCCCACACATCACCAACTCCTGGAGTTCACCCAAACTCATCTCCATCGAGTCGGTGATGCCATCCAGCCATCTCATCCTCTGTCGTTCCCTTCTCATCCTGCCTCCAATCCTCCCAGCATCAGAGTCTTTTCCAATTAGTCGACTCTTTGCATGAGGTGGCCAAAGTATTGGAGTTTCAGTTTCACCATCAGTCCTTCCAGTGAACACCCAGGAATGGTCTCCTTTAGGATGGACTGGTTGGATCTCCTTTCAGTCCAAGGGACTCTCAAGAGTCTTCTCCAACACCACAGTTCAAAAGCATCAATTCTTCAGTACTCAGTTTTCTTCACAGTCCAACTCTCACATCCATACATGACCACTGGAAAAACCATAGCCTTGACTAGACAGACCTTTGTTGGCAAAGAAATGTCTCTGCTGTTGAATATGCTATCTAGGTTGGTCATAACTTTCCTTCCAAGGAGTAAGCATCTTTTAATTTCATGGCTGCAATAACCATCTGCAGTGATTTTGGAGCCCCCCAAAATAAAGTCTGACAATGTTTCCACTGTTTCCCTATCTATTTCCCATGAAGTGATGGGACCAGATGCCATGATCTTCGTTTTCTGAATGTTGAGCTTTAAGCCAACTTTTTCACTCTCCTCTTTCACTTTCATCAAGAGGCTTTTTAGTTCCTCTTCACTTTCTGCCATAAGGGTGGTGTCATCTGCATATCTGAGGTTATTGATATTTCTCCCGGCAATCTTGATTCCAGCCTGTGCTTCTTCCAGCCCAGCGTTTCTCATGATGTACTCTGCATAGAAGTTAAATAAGCAGGGTGACAATATACAGCCTTGATAAGACTCCTTTTCCTATTTGGAACCAGTCTGTTGTTCCATGTGCAGTTCTAACTGTTGCTTCCTGATCTGCATATGGGTTTCTCAAGAGGCAGGTCAGGTGGTCTAGTATTCCCATCTCTTAAAGAATTTTTCACAGTTTATTGTGATCCCCACAGTCAAAGGCTTTGGCATAGTCAATAAAGCAGATCACAATTAACTTTCTGGAAGATTAACTTCTGTTGGACAGCACTGATAATTTAGAGTCTTTTAAAGACTATTGACTGGTCATTCTTTAAATGGAGGTCTTTACAATCAAACTAAAAAATGAACCTTCTTGTTGGATGGGAGGACATAAAAATAAACAAGATGAGTGGATCCAATTTTTCTATTTCCCATCCTTGATATTAGGGTAGACGATGCCTTTTTCTGGGCTTGCTTATCCAGTGGTCTGACTATGGTTGACCGCTCCTTTGCTATGATGAAGTGAAAGTAAAAGTGTTAGTCACTCAGTTGTCTCCAACGTTTTGGGACCCCATGGACTATACCCTGCCAGGCTCCCCTGTCCATTAAGTTCACCAGCCAAGAATACTGGAAGTGGGTTGTCATTCCCTTCTCCAAAGGACCTTCCCAACCCAGGGACTGAACTTCTCTTGTGTTTTTTGCATTGGAAAGTAGGTTCTTCACCAGCTGAGCCACCACTAGTGCGGATTACATCTCTCCCTACTTGGAAAAAGTTGGAGGATCAGAGGCACAGCTCAGGTCTACATCCATAGAGTGGCTTTAGGCAAACAGCTATTTGAAGATTGTTAAGACTCAGAAATTTATAAGTGACTCTCCAAACTTCTTCCCCATCACATGAGAAGTTATTTCTTACTGGTTCCATTTCACCAAGGTCGTTATTTCAAGGGTGTGTGTGTCTGAGTTTGTGTGTGTGTGTGTGTAACAGAGAGAAACCAGGCTGAAGCAAAGAGGTAATAATGTAATTCAGAAAAGAGTTTTCCTGAATTGACTGGTTTCCTTCCAAGCATAGGATTACAAGATAGAAGTCTCAATACCATTAGTTCAGATACTTCATTTTCCATCAGTTAAGCTCAAATATTAGTATAGCCTTAGTCTGCATTTATAAAAATGGTATCCAGTGTGAAGTATTTTACCATTTTCCTAAATATGGATATTAAATAAGGACAAGAATATGTTTTAAGGTTCTATGTCTCTAATTTCAGTTGATGTTTGCGCAGCTAGGTAAATTGACTGCTTAACTAACCATGCTGTGTTCTGTTCATTCTCTCAGTCATGTCCAGCTCTGTGACCCCCTAGACTGTAGCCTGCCAGGTTCCTCTGTCCATGGGATTTTGCAAGCAAGAATCCTGGAGTGGGTTGCCATTTCCTATTCCAGGGGGTCTTCCCAACCCAGGGATCGCACCTATGTTTCCTGCTTGCATCTCCTGCATGGGCAGGCAGATTCTTTACCACTTGAGCCCCCTGGGAAGCCCACTTACCTGACCATACTCAAATGCTAACATAGAATCACTGGCTCATTTTGATGGTGGTGGAAAGTCAAAGAGCCTCATATTCTCCTATTTCTTTAATGACTTACATTAAAATAGCCAAGGCAAGCTCAGAAAATGTGGGTGTTATATGAATTGGGGAGGCATGATGACAGAATCACACTCCAAGATCCTGACAGCCTCAAATGATGGGCCAAATTTAACAAGATGGGTATAATCAAAATAATTACAAGGTTGCACAAGGGATATCTTAGGGCCAAAAACCTAACTGCAAATAAATGACTGGAAAGAAATCTGGCTTAGCAGCAAAATTGTGGCAGAAAATTATAAAACAGCTTAAGAGCTTCAATTTTAGTTGTCAGTGTTGTGAGGTGAACATAAAACCAAAGTTCATCTTTTTATTTTTTGACTAAAAACAAACATATACAACTTGATACTTGTTATGGTTAAACCATACCTAGGTTGTTTTCTTTTATTATACAACCTGCCTTTTTAAAACTATTTTAGACAAAAGAAAATCCATTCACACAAGTATGATAAATTAATAGGATTATACAGCTTGAAAAATGTTATTAAAATAGTTGAAAGTCTCGAATCTTTATCTTAAAGGATTTATGTGGATAAAATGATGATACTGTACAACTTCAAATGATACCAATAGGTAAAATCTTCAAAAAATTAATTTTAACTTCACATAATTTAAAAGTAAAGTGATGATGTTTGCTTACTGTTTGCCAGGTGCTATGTAACTCAATCACAGAATAGTAGTTACCTTGCTTGATTTGACCATACTCCGGGAGCTGGTGATGGACAGGGAGGCCTGGTGTGCTGCAATTCATGGGGTCACAAAGAGTCAGACATGACTGAGCGGCTGATCTGATCTGATCTGATGACCACATCTGTTTGACCATATGCAAAGTCTTTGACAATTTCAATTAACCTCTTTCCTATTATAGAAGGTTTTCCTAGCTCTCATATGGGCCCATGAATGAAATGAGTTAGCTGAAAAGGTGATGTATCTCCAAACGCTGGAAATGTTCAATCATGGAGTGAAAAACCATTTGCTGTTTAATGAATTCTACTAAAAATACCTTTCTCCTAATTTATCATCTTTACAAATGCAGTGTTCCTTTCAGTAAGTGTGCTCAAACGTCTCCATAAAGCCTCAGTTCTCTGAAGATTTTATGACTCTGTCATGACTAAACAAAGAACGACATTCAACCAGAGCAAATGCCCACAGTCAAGCCCTACGCTAACACTGATTCACTGCTAACTGAAAACAGAAATTAAAGAAAGATAGGTAATTTAACTTTTAGACTCCAGAACTTTGGTCAGAGAAAATCTGTAGTCCTATATATATTTATATCAGTTCAGTTCAGTTGCTCAGTCGTGTCCGACTCTTTGCAACACCATGAATCCCAGCACGCCAGGCCTCCTTGTCCATCACCATCTCCCGGAGTTCACTCAGACTCACGTCCATCGAGTTGGTGAGGCCATCCAGCCATCTCATCCTCTGTCATCCCCTTTTCCTCCTGCCCCCAATCCCTCCCAGCATCAGAGTCTTTTCCAATGAGTCAACTCTTCACATGAGGTGGCCAAAGTATTGGAGTTTCAGCTTCAGCATCAGTCCTTCCAATGAACACCTAGGACTGATCTCCTTTAGAATGGAATGGCTGGACCTCCTTGCAGTCCAATATATGTGTATATATATTCCGTGCATACATATATGTATGTGTGTGTATTCACTAGGATTCTGTCATAATTCCTTACTATGGATGATAATAATTACACTGCTTATAGACTATGTAATATGTGCCAAGTACTATAGTTCTGTTTATATTAACTAACATATTTAATCCTCACCACACTCCCATGAGGCTAGTTTTACAGATAAAGTTAGACATGTATATTACTATAGGTAAACAAACAGCAAATACCTACTGTATAGCACAGGGAACTATATCCAATATCTGTAATAACCTATATTGGGAAAGAGTCTGGAAATAATTAAAAAACTAAATCACTTTTCTGAATCACCTGAAACTAACATAAAATTGTAAATTTACTATGATAAAAAACATTAAAAAAAAAAAAAAAAAACTATCTGGTTTCAAAAAAAAAAAAAGAAACTAAGACATAGAGTCATTGAGTTACTTGCTGAAGGCCACACATACAGAAAGTGCCCAGACAGGATTTAAACTAAGATGTCTTACAGCCAATTACACGCTCTTAACCACTAAGGATACTGCCTCTCATAAATGTATGCTTCAGTATTCAAAATAGCTTTAACTATAAATATCTAAATTCTGAATTTTAGCTTTCATCAATGAACAAGTAAAAATGAAACTATAAATTTTTAAACTAATCTATTTTGGGTAAGTGCCAAGTAGTTTTTTTCTTTTTCTTTACTTTTTTTTCTAGCCTTAAGTTTATCTCCTACTGCCTTTATATGAATGGAATCTTCTTGTGTATAATGGGTATAATTTCTACTCACCTATCTTATAAAAATTTAATAAGATAAAATATGCTCAACCAAAATACTTAAGTCCTTATGTTAGGTAACATGATATATGCCGGAGAATTTTCAACAGGAGTATTATAAACAGTTTTCTGCATACAAGACCGTACTAATAACATTTCTCTGTGTACAAAACCATATTATTTGGATCGATGAAGCTTGTAAAAAATATTGCAAATCAATGTTAATAAGCTATAATTATAGAAAAGTACAGGAATAGAAAAGAGTATTTTGGGAAGGACATGTCACACACTCAGAAGGAGATGGCCCAGTGAAACTTGAGCAGTGTGTCAGCTGAGTGAAGTTTTGTAACATGGATATGGGTTTAGCAACCAGTAGAGAATTCAAGCATAATAGGAGGAAGGAACTGTGTTTACAAAACATGAAGGAATGAGACAGCTAGTGAGCAATGGAAACTGTACAGGTTTCAGTAGAATAGAAAATGAGGAAGTAAGGATTAGTGGTATGGGGGAGGAGCCTGAAGAAACTTGAAGAGGCTAGGCAACACCTGAGGAGCCGGTAGCTAATGAAGATCCTTACAGTGTTCCAAGGATTTTTCTGGACTGTGGGGTGTATGAACTGGAAGTACAGACAGGAGGAAAATCTAGCAGTAGTAAGGACAATTAGGAAGCTATGCTACTATTGTCAATATGAGAAATTTTGAGGGCCTGAATTTAATTTTAGGCAAGATAAAGAGAATGGGACTTGAGGAAATTTAAGGAGATCTGAAAGACCTAACTTAGGTTATTAGGCAGATAGTACGACCAACCTAGACAGAGCAGAGACATGACTTTGTCAACAAAAGTCCGTCTAGTCAAAGCTATGGTTTTTCCAGTGGTCATGTATGGATGTGAGAGTTGGACTATAAAGAAAGCTGAGTGCGAGAGAATTGATGCTTTTGAACTGTGGTGTTGGAAAAGACTCTTGAGAGTCCCTTGGACTGTCCGTTCTAAAAGAGATCAATCCTGGGTGTACTTTGGAAGGAATGATGTTGAAGCTGAAACTCCAATACTTTGGCCACCTCATGCGAAGAGTTGACTCATTGGAAAAGACCCTGATGCTGGGAAAGATTGAGGTCAGGAGGAGAAGGGGACGACAGAGGATGAGATGGTTGGATGGCATCGCTGACTCAATGGACATGGGTTTGGATGGACTCCGGGAGTTGGTGATGGACAGAGAGGCCTGGAGTGCTGCGATTCATGGGGTCGCAAAGAGTCAGACACGACTGAGCAACTGAACTGAACTGAGTATCACTAAATAAGGCATCTATCTGGCTTGAATAATTGGAGTGATAGCAGTGAAAATAAATAGAATTCCAAACATACAGCAAATCACTGTTTTGGTGGGAAAAAAAGTGCAAAGGCAAGCTCAGACCTAGAGTTTGAGGTACCTTGTGTCATTCATGAGAAATCTGAATATATGAATATGGATGGCACTCAGGTGACAGATAAAATCGGTACCTCTGAACTTCTGGTTGATAATTTAAAATAATGCAACTTATTGCAATCAAACAAGGAAAGTAAATGAAAAAAAAATGAGAAGTTCTCCAACAAATATAAATATATACAACAGTGCAAAGTTGATAATGTTGTTGACTAAAAAAAGATGTACAACTTGAGCATTTGTGAGTGAAGTTTTATTTGGGGCAAAAGGAGGACTGCAGTCCAGGAGGCAACATCTCGGATAGCTCTGAGACACTGCTCCAAAGTGGCAGTGGGGGAAAGTCAATATAAAAGGTTTTGGTGAAGGGGGAGTTCAATACCATGAAGCACTTATTTTACAAAAGGTTTTTCGTTAGTCATGAGGATCTGATATCACCATGAAGGGACTTAGTACTTCTCTAGATATAAGAGAGCTTCCCTGGTGGCTCAGATGGTAAAGCGTCTGCCTGCAATACGGGAGACCTGGGTTCCATCCCTGGGTTGGGAAGATCTCCTGGAGAAGGAAATGGAAACCCAATCCAGTATTCCTGCCTGGAGAATCCCAGGGATGGAGGAGCCTGGTAGACTACAGTCCATGGGGTCGCAGAGTCGGACATGACTGAGCTACATCACTTCACTTCACTTCTAGATATAAGGAGATGCAAGGACTGAGACCATAAAATCTGTTCCTAAAAACATCCAACTGTCTAAAGTCCGGTCCCACCAGATTCCCTGGAGCATAGAGTGCCTCACTCCACCCTGAACTCGCTCAGGAGTTATTGAAGGTCAACAGCTATAGCAGCATGGGGTTCAGTCTCCATAGAGGCAGATGGCAAACACCTTCGTTGTTCAGTCATTGGCAATGCTCTTGGTAAGTGCTAATTTGTAGTTGACAATATTATTATTAAATACTTGCACAGTGGGTTTAATAACAGAAGACATAACTCATCCTTGGCTCCTTTTGCTGAGATAGTGCTACTGTAGTAATAAGAAGAAGAAAGTGCAAGTCTTTTATTTAAGTTACAGATTGAAACAGGTGACAAGACAAGCTCAGACTCAGGCTTAACCTTGGATTATCAGAGAAGAAATGGGCATTAAATTACTATGAGATTTAGGTCAAAGAAATATGAGGTTTTGGGGGACAGAAATTCATTGAATTTTTGTTGACAGCTTACATAACTGTTTTGTTGTTGTTGTTTTTTTTTTTTCTCACTTCACAGATCAGACATGAGAGGAACAGGTATTTTTCTATACATTTCTTTTTAGGCTACAATGATTAATTAGAAACTGTCCAGCTGGTAACAGAATTGGTCTAAGACAAGACTATGCAAGCAGGCAATACAGTAAGATTTCAGCCATTAATATCACATAGAATAAAGCTGTTCATTAAAAAAAATAGCAATAACATCTGAACTGCTTAGAAAACTCACCAATGAACTTACAAAACCACATATCCATAGGTTTCCCCTATTTATAGGAAGCAAACATTGTGATCTTTACAGAGGATGCTTTTAGTTCCTTCCTACAACTATTTGAGTTAAACAATATCATATGAGGAGCAAAAAGTTCTTTACCAATCAGTGAACAAAGAAGCTGTCTCTGTGGTTTGTGCTTTATACTTTTTTAGCTCTTTCCACAACTATATAAAAAACACACAATTTTTTTATGGCACTTTAAGCAAGTGCCTAAAGTTTAGTTGAAAAAAATAAGTCTGTATATGAATTCAGATTCAGTTCACTTCAGTTCAGTTCAGTCGCTCAGTCGTGTCCAACTCTTTGCAACTCTATGAATCACAAAATCAGTTCCACAAAAGTTCAATAGAGAAAGTTCAGAAGACAATTGGAATAGCTGGAGAAAGCTTTGTGTTAGAGACAGACATTGGGAAAGCTTATATATTAAAAGTAAAAGGAAAGAATTAAAAAATCTCAGTTAATAAATTGATCAAAAGTTTTCAGATTATTATATTATGGTGAGTTTTGAAAGCCAGACTAAGGGATATATAGTTAATGAAAGAAAATTCATTTCTCAATTTTCTGAAGATTTAATTGCACCTATGAAGAAATTTGTTTCCCCCTAAAAATACAGTGCAGACCCTACTCCATGTCATACAAATTCCTCTGAAACCAAAATTTCATCTACCTTTAAATCATAATTCATATATACTCTGGAATAATCAATAAATATTTACTAATAACTTCATTAAACACAATATGCCTAAAAATCTTTAAAAGTTTGCCCACGGTTTTATGTTATATGAATTATTTTCTTGAAATGTCCAATCTATAAAAGTTCTACCATTTTTTAAAGTTTAGCTCTAATGTCACCTATATTGCAAAAATTTTATTTCCCATAAATTATAATTATTTACTTTCTTTGATGCAAGATATGTATGTATATATGTATATTCATTTATATATCTGTTTGCATGTATATACACCTATATGTACATCTATGATATCATTTCTTAATTCAGCTCAGCAACTCAACTTGGGGGTGGTGTATGAATTTCTTCCTCAATATCATAAATGTAAAGATTCATAATATTTTAAGGTTGGTTTCTATAACTTTATATATATATATATATATATATATATATATATATATATAGCCTATAATGCTTAACATAATTTTTTCATGAAACTAACTTAAGAATATGTGTTAAAAAAACATACATATATATACACATATAGGTATGCATATATTGGGTTGGTCA
The DNA here is from genome assembly GCF_029378745.1 of Bos indicus. Taxonomy (NCBI): domain Eukaryota; kingdom Metazoa; phylum Chordata; class Mammalia; order Artiodactyla; family Bovidae; genus Bos; species Bos indicus. The sequence continues at coordinate 51,880,732 of NC_091780.1, read as the reverse complement.
AAAAGTTCATTTGTGTTTTACTGTAACATCTTCTGGAAAAATCTGAATGAACATTTTGGCTAACCAATATATGCATAGATATTAACATCAGACTTTAATTCATGATCTGATTTTTCCATAATAGATTTTAAAACAATCCCATATGGACTTTACTAACTGAACTAAGTATGATAATAACTGATTCAGATAAGTCTGTGATGTTTCAGAGAGCTCGGAAGACATTACAATTCACATTCCCCTTTCATAGTACAGAGTCAGTGGTAGGAAGTGGCTTCCCAGAAAAGTACTATAATTCCCAGCTCTTTGGCATTTAGGTCTGAGTTTGTGACTGATTTTTGCCAATGGAATAACAATGGAATTATTGATATGTGTTAGTCCCTGGTTTTAGAGGTAGATATTCTTCTCTATTCTCACTCCGGGAGTTGGTGAAGGACAGGGAGGCCTGGCATGCTGCAGTCTATGGCATCACAAAGAATCGGACATGACTGAGCAACTGAACTGAGCTGATTCTTCTCTATTACCTTTTTCCTTCTACAGGCTGGAAACTATGAACAAAGACTTGAAGATAGCAAAGCTGGATCCAGAGAATTTTAATGTGGGAAAAGCTTAAGCCTCACCTAAACCTTCAGGGAAATCTTGGAATGGAATTTATACTTCAATGAACAATGTAGGCCTTTTATATTCCCATTATCAGTCTACCAGTCAGTTACTAGCTAAGGATTACCCATGAGTGATATAACTCCCCCAGGCACTTCTGACTCTCTATCCATGTAGGCACAGTGGCTCAAATAGCTCTTGGCTATACCTGAGGTACAGAGCATAGAAGCAAAATAACAAACTAGTGAAGAGTACATAGAAACAGTAAGAGAAACCCAAGGGCATCTAGGCAGAGCACCAATAGCATCTGCTACACATATTATGTAGACACCAATCATTCGGCTATAATGAGCATGACTAAGAGCCCTGGCAATATCTAATAAACCTTCTTACTTAAGAGAAGATGCCAACCGGATACCAAGGGTCTTGAACTATTAGAAGACCAGAAACCATAACTGAAAATGACTAATGGCACAGTTTTTCATATTCACAAGTTTTTATATAGATATACATATGAAAAAGTAGCACAAATATCACAAATGAAAATCACTGTTTGGGGATTACCTTTGGTAATGGAATCAATCCTATATCAGAGCCCTGAAGAGGGGAGGGTCACCATTCAAGCCAACAATGATTTCAGATATCCCTGTTAGACTTCTGGATGAATTTTTATCGAAAATAAAACTTAACCTCAAAAATGCTTAGACATATGAACATTTAGAGGGTCAGATGTTTCAAAATTAGTCTAGAGAATAAGGGTTGGAAGGCATGCCCTTTATTTGCCCAAAAGTAGACAAAATTTGATTCTTCATTAGCAATTATTCCCTTAAAGTGTGGCTACAACAGGATGAGTGAGAGCAACATTGAGTGAAGCCCCACATAAATCATGGCAGATACATCAACACCAGCCAGAGAAAATAACCAGTTGACTCTTCTTTCAATACTAAGGACTTGGACAGAGCTGTGCCTCCAATAAGGCATCTGGTGATGGCCCCAAGCCAACAGCAATGGCAGCCTCGGGGGCTGAAGGAGTAGCAATAAGTATCTAGAGGCAGATTTCAGGAACCATGTTAGTTAGAATCCCAGTCACATATACGTGGATAGAGACCTTCGGAATAATAATAACATAATGAAGTCTCTAAAATTATCATTGATAAAAACTCTCCATCAACTTTGAAAGCAATGAATGGAAAGACAGAAAATTGATTTGCATGTGGTTATTTATTGACTATGAACATAATGTGGCAAGGCAAACAAAGTATAACTCAGACAAGAAAGTATAAGTCATCTGACAGACCTGAAAAAAACGGCATTGGACACAAAAAAAGTTGTGCCAGAAGGTAAGTAATCTTGGAAAAGAATATTGTTCTAGTGGTTAGAACTGCCTCACTTTGAACTAAAGAGACTGATTAGATCACAAGAAAATCATCAGATTTTCTTACAAATCTTTTAATATAAGGCTCCACATAAAGAATAAGAACCAAGAACAAATGTAAGCCCCAAGAAAATATATGAACCTCTGGGGCAAAATGTAGCTATAATGGCCAGTTAGTAGGACAAGCTAGATGAGCATGTCTATTTATCTCTATTTTCTAACTTTCAAAACAGTATTCTTTCAAGTGTAACACTATCCATTGTTTCCCTTGATTTTGGTTCTAAGAAGATGGTTTGTTAAAGCAAGTAAAACAAAATATAGGGTGGTAGCCAGTGGAAGAAAGTGCAAAAATTTTAACCTTTCAAGTTTGCCTCCTTTTTCACATCAACTTTCCAGAAGTGAAAGCTAGATTAAAGTATTTTTTATTTAAAAATTACACATATTGCCAAAGAAAATCTAATTCTCTTTGGCAATATGCACATTTTTATTTAAAATTATGCATATTTAATTTCTGTAATTTTGATTTAAAAATTATGCATATCGCCAAAGAGAATCAATTAGATTCTGTTTTGCCAAAGAGAATCTAATTGCATTTTCTTAAACTGAATTTTCAGCTTGCAATCATACGTGAATAAGTATTATTTTACTTTCCTATTAGAATCAATCTGGAAGATAGAATCATGTATAAAAACAGTTATTTTGACATTAAAATTCTTAATTCTCCATATTTATTTTCTTACATCTCTTAGAATTTCTTATCTTTAATTGAAATATAGCTGACATGGGCTTCCTGGCTGGCTCAGTGGTAATCTGCTTGCCAATGTAGGAGACACAGGTTTGATCCCTGGGTTAGGAAGATCCCCTGGAGAAGAAATGGCAACCCACTCCAGTATTCTTGCCTGGAGAATCCCATGGACAGAGGAGCCTGGTGGGCTGCAGTTCATGAAGTTGCAAAAGAGTCAGACATGACTTAGCAACTACACAAGGACAGCATTGTAGCTACAAAATTATAATAGTTTCAGGTGTACAACAAAGCAATTTAATATTGCCTCTGACTGTGTGGATCACAACAAACTGTGGAAAATCCTGAAAGAGATTGGAACACCAGACAACCTTACCTGCCTCATATGAAACCTGTATGCAGGTCAAGAAGCAGCAGTTAGAACCAGACATGGAACAACAGACTGGTTCCAAATTGCGAAAGGAGTACTTCAAGGCTATATACTGTCACCCTGCTTATTTAACTTCTATGCAGAGTACATCATGCGAAATGACAGGCTAGATGAAGCACAACCTGGAATCAAGGTTGCCGGGAGAGATATCAATAACCTCAGATATGCAGATGACACCACCCTTATGGCAGAAAGCAGAGAGGAACTAAAGAGTCTCTTGATGGAAGTGAAAGAGGAGAGTGAAAAAGCAGGCTTAAAACTCAACATTCAAAAACTAAGATCAAGGCATCCAGTCCCATTTCAAGGCAAATAAATGGGAAGACAATGGACATAGAAACATACCATATTTTCTTGGGCTCCAAAATCACTGTTAATGGTGACTGCAGCCATGAAAAAATGACTCTTGCTCCTTGGAAGAGAAGCTAAGACCAACCTAGACATCATATTAAAAAGCAGAGATATAACTTTACTGACAAAGGTCAGTCTAGTCAAAGCTATAGTTTTTCCAGTAGTCATGAATGTGACAGCTGGATCATAAAGAAGGCTGAACACCAAAGAATTGATAGTTTTGAACTGTGGTGTTGGAGAAGACTCTTGAGAGTTCCTTGGAATGCAAGGAGATCAAACCAGTCAATCCTAAAGGAAATCAACCCTGAATATTCTTAGGAAAGACTAATGCTGAAACTGCATCTCCAATACTTTGGCCACCTGATGTGAAGAACCATCTCAGTAGAAAAGACCCTGATGCTGGGAAAGATTGATGGCAGGAGTAGAAAGGGACAATAGAAGAAGAGATGGTTGGATGGCATCACTGACTCAATGGACATGAGTCTGAGCAAGCGCCAGGAGATGGGGAAGGACAGGGAATCCTGGCATGCTGTAGTCAGACACAACTGAGCAACTGAACAACAAACATATTACACAGCATATGAAGTTATTACAATATTACAATTTTCTGTTTTAGTTATGATCCTATATATTTACCCAATAATTTTATATTTTATTTGTCCTTATTATAGTAAATCCTAATAGTATCATGCATTCATGGTCTTTCTGAGACCTTATTTTTCTATTCTATTCTATAAATCCTATCTTTATACTCAACAGTTGAAAGGAATTAACTATTCACTATGAGCAAAGCCTGGAGAAGGAAATGGCAACCCACTCCAGTATTCTTGCCTGGAGAATCCCAGGGATGGAGGAGCCTGGTGGGCTGCTGTCTATGGGGTCACACAGAGTCGGACATAACTGAAGTTATTTAGCAGCAGCAGCACCATGAACAAAGCCTTCATAAATTTAGAAAACTATCTTCTTAAATTAACAGCTTAGATTTTTAAATACAATGACTAAGTACATTATCTTAACAGACAATAATGTTTTACATTATACTTTTGTTAAAATACATATATATAAGTAATAATATTTTATATATCACTATTATTCTTCTGTATCATAAACTGCATGCGTATTAAGTCACTTCGCATATGTCCAACTCTTTGTGACTCTATGAAACTGTAGCCTTCCACTCTCCTCTGTCCATGGGGTTCTCCAGCCAAGAATACTGAAGTGGGTTGCCATGCCCTCTTCCAGGTGAGTATTACTTTAGAAAAAGAAAAATTTTAATGGTGGAAATTTGGTTAATCTCAATGATAGCAGCAATCTAAAATCATATACTAGATTTTGCATGTGAAGCATCTATGTTCCTGTGAGACATATCTGTAAACTTGATAAATATTCCTATTTTTAGGATTCCTGATTCCCTTCTATTGTTATTATATGGAATCATAAAACATTTATGGTTACAGTGAATCCTGCAGTTATCATCTCAAGGCAGATCAAATTTCATCCACATCTCTACTCACTTATGCTCCTTCTTAGGCAAGCCAATAAGTTCCAGAGAATACAAAATTAGGCAATGAAGAGTTATCTCAAAGAGCTTGCAACTAGCTATTAAAGTTTTACTTTAAATCAGCTCAGGAGAAAGTGAAATAGATGAATTAAAGATCAAAGGAAAATGCTATTACACACCTTTGAGTGGACTGGCAAGCTCATTTCATTAAAGTCGTTTCATAAGACATCTGCTGTGAAAGTTTCAACGACCCTGAGTTAGATATCAGCTCACCTATTCCAAGCATGAGAGATTGAACTGAGCATGACACCGGCTGTTTGAAGATTTCATTTCTTTTTCTGAACCTCTAAGATACTTTAAGCAACTCAATTCACTTTCTTTCTAGCATGAGTTTCCCCTACTGTTGTCCTTAACTTTATACATTTAAGAATTTGTTTAAAAAGCAAACTTTCAAATCATGAAGGAAAACACACTGCCAGCATGTTTAAATCTTGCCTATTGCCTTGAGAGTTACCCGGCTACTCTTTTCCCATATCTGTGGCATTTTTGTGATGTTTGATAAACATCAAAAAATTCCAGAGAATTCAGGTTTTATTACACATATTGGACTCTAACAAGTCTTGAAGAACCCAGATTTTTACTTCAAATAGAATAAGATTACATACTTTATCCTCATCTCTAGAGTCATGCTTCAAGAGTGACTCTGGAACTGAGACTAACATCTAAACAGGAGCTGTGTTTCTCAGATGGGGTACTCTAACTAAAAACGGGTAAAGTAAAGGAAACAAAGAAGATGTTATTGCACAAATTAATCAGCATTTGCTATCATTTGTCTTGAGAATATAACACTTCTGTCCTTTTTATATTTTCTTTGCTATGCATGGTAGGTACAGTGGAAATGAGAAGGAAGAAACAGGAGAGATTTTAGTAAAGTTTGCATACATTAGAGGGCAAAAATCTTTGTGAATTTCTCCTCCCTCTCTGAGTTATGTTTGGACCAGGGTATCATCAGCTCTTATGCCACAGGTTAGGACTATGTGGCTGAATAAATCTATGAAGCTTCTGCCAGTCAAATATTCTTTGTCATAATTTACCTTAATGCACAGAGCATGTATACTTTTCTCTAAGAAAGTGAGAGTATATATTCTGTACAATAAAGTGCTTTAGTCACATGGTTATTTAAGTCCTGGTGACTTGATTGGCTTCTTCCTTCCCTGTGGAACTTCTGTCCCATAGCAGAAAACTAAAGTGTGAATGTGGCATGAAAAGCTATCATGAAGATTCCAGGTAAAAGGGACTACTTATTTTTCCTGTTAATTAGAAAATGGCTTCGTCCAATATATTTCCTTTACAAAGGGAGTGGTATGCTAGTATAGTAGTAAAACATTATGAAATTGAATACATCCAATTTATCATTTACCAAATAATGTAAGAGCTCCTTCTTATTTCTAAGACTATCTTTGGCTTGCACATGTGCTCAGCTGTGCCTGACTCTATGCCATCCCATGACTGTAGACTTCCAGGCCCCGGTGTCCAGGTAATTTCGCAGGCAGGAATACTGGAGTGGGGATTTCCTTCTCCAGGGGGTTTTTCAGACCATAGAATTGAACCTGCATCTCTTGCATCTCCTGCATTGGTAGGTGGGTTCTTACCATTGGCACCACTTGGGAAGCCCTGTTTTTTTTTTGGGGGGGTGGGGGGGTGGGGTGGGGCGCTTACTTCGAGCTTATAATTTGTTTAAGTGGACTTGCCAATAGTGTATATTTATATGGCTAAGCACACATACATCTTTTCCATTGTTGTCCAGTCTTCACAATATTTGCAAATATCAGAGATAACAATAACATGAAGTTTAGCAAACATTCACAAAAGTGGGAAAAAAAACCCAAGTCATCATTTTTTTTATTCTACTTACCAAGAAAATTGGAATTAAACCCTCCATCCACTTGGCTTCTTTAAAGATCTTATTTTATAGCTTTATCAGAGGAAAGCTCTCTGTGGATACTTGTCATTTGTTTGAGAAGTGATACTTCCAAAATATTTCCCTTATGTTTCAAATGTTGTGGGGTTTTTTTGTTTGTTTTTTTCTGAAGTTAATTTAATTTTTCCTCTTTGTACTCACATACATGTTCCTTTTCAAAGTACACTATATTTAAGCATGGAATTCAATGGTGGATATTATATTTTAATATTTGTTATTATGCAAAGATATAAATGTATTTAATAACAGTCTTAATATTATTATCTTTATGAACCTATGTGTTGATGTTCCACTCAATTCTTTTTCTCCATTATTCATTAAAGCACTAAAAGTAAACTTCAAATGTGCAGTTATAATCCAAGATAATGCCTATTCATTACACCATTGGCAATAAAACTGATGTCTTTTCACAATACAAATCTTATATTCATTGATAATTTCTATTGTTCAATTGATCAGTTAGAATGATATTTTCATGTGTTCCCCATCCTGTGCATCGAACCTGGACTGGCGACTCGTTTCATACATGATATTATACATGCTTCAATGCCATTCTCCCAAATCTCCCCACCCTCTCCCTCTCCCCCAGAGTCCATAAGACTGTTCTATACATCAGTGTCTCTTTTGCTGTCTCGTACACAGGGTTATTGTTACCATATTTCTAAATTCCATATATATGCGTTAGTATACTGTATTGGTGTTTTTCCTTCTGGCTTACTTCACTCTGTATAATAGGCTCCAGTTTCTCATGTATACCTGTGGCGGATTCATTTAGTTAATTTGGCAAAACTAACACAATATTGTAAAGTTTAAAAATAAAATAAAATTTTAAAAAAAAGAATGATATTTTCATAGCTAAATTGAAACTATTACAAGCTAAAAAGGGAGCATGGGAAAAATAAGGCTAAGAAAAAGCTTACAGTGGTTCAGGGTGTGAGGGAATAGACTAATGACTAGAAGTTGTGGGATGCAGAGGAATATGCAGATAGTTTAGGTCAGTGACTGCTAGGTAGTTAAAAACTTTAAAAGTCATTATAACTCATTTGAATTTAACTATACCAATAAAGAGGATTTCCCTTTTTACCCTCTGAGAAATAAAATCACACTCCAGCTATAGAATGCATGGGCTAGAGACATAATAGAGATGTTAACCGTGAGATGCCTTAAAAGCCATTACTTTTGCAGTGGAGGCACAATTTTACCTCTACTCTGTTAGAGTCTTCAGCTAGGTCTGAGAATTAAATTGACATAAGGGAGATTAATGGGGAAAAAGCAAACAAATTTATTTAAGTTTTCAGTGACACATGACCTTTCACAAGGAAACGAAGTTCCAAAGAAGTGGCAAACCTATATGCTTTTACATTAGGTTGAGTAAAGGGAGGCAATTGTTGAAAAGTAACTAAAATATATGGGGAGGCTAGAGAAAGATAAGAATTATTTGAACAAGATCTGCTTGTACAGAATTCTCTTGGCTTCTACCCCCTATCTCTGGTGATAAGAATGTTTCTTTCATCCTCAAACACAGAGAACAATTTTCACATGGGAGTTTTATCTCCTGCTTTCAGGAGGAAAAGGGGAGGTCAGAATGGTTTTCTGATACCTGCTGTTTTCATATGCCTTTAGCTCAAAATAAGCCTATGCCAAAGGGACATATTTTGTGGTGGTGTATTCTGCCACCCTGTACTTTAGTAGGACACTTTACAAAAGTTAAAGTAAGAAAAACTAGGGATATGGCTTACAGCAGCAGCAAATGAGAGGTAGGAGATATTTGAGACATGTTGTTTAAAACATGAAGGTTATTAAGATTAGAGGTAATAGGCATTGCAGGCAGATTCTTTAACATCTGCAGCACCAGGGAAACCCCAATAAATGATTAAAAAGATTGTAACATAAAAGGTGGCTGGTTGCTGCAATATGGAATACAGAAAGAGTAAGCAACTACCTATAAAATATCTTGCTGGGCTTTTGGTTGGGATTTCACTGAGTTATAAATGAACTTGGGTAAAAAGACTGGGAAAATATTTGAAAATCATTTACCTGATAGAGGATTTGCATCTAAAATGTACAATGAATTCTTAAAACTCAACAATAAGAAAACAAAACCACAGGGTATGGGAAAAAGGGAAACCTCCTACACTGTTGGTGGGAATGTAAATTGGTGCAACCTCAGTGGAAAACAGTTCAGAGGTTCCTTATAAAACTAAAAATAGAGTTACAATATGATCCAACTTATATGCAGAGTACATCATGAGAAACGCTGGACTGGAAGAAGCCCAAGCTGGAATAAAGATTGCCAGGAGAAATATCAATAACCTCAGATATGCAGATGACTCCACCCTTATGGCAGAAAGTGAAGAGGAACTCAAAAGCCTCTTGATGAAAGTGAAAGTGGAGAGTGAAAAAGTTGGCTTAAAGCTCAACATTCAGAAAACGAAGATCATGGCATCCAGTCCCATCACTTCATGGGAAATAGACGGGGAAACAGTGGAAACAGTGTCAGACTTTATTTTTGGGGGCTCCAAAATCACTGCAGATGATGACTGCAGCCATGAAATTAAAAGTCGCTTACTCCTTGGAAAGAAAGTTATGACCAACCTAGATAGCATGTTCAAAAGCAGAGACATTACTTTGCCAACAAAGGTTCGTCTAGTCAAGGCTATGGTTTTTCCTGTGGTCATGTATGGATGTGAGAGTTGGACTGTGAAGAAGGTTGAGCGCCGAAGAATTGATGCTTTTGAACTGTGGTGTTGAAGAAGACTCTTGAGAGTCCCTTGGACTTCAAGGAGATCCAACCAGTCCATTCTGAAGGAGATTAGCCCTGGGTGTTCATTGGAAGGAATGATGTTGAAGCTGAAACTCCAGTACTTTGGCCACCTCACGCGAAGAGTTGACTCATTGGAAAAGACTGCTGCTGGGAGGGATTGGGGGCAGGAGGAGAAGGGGACGACAGAGGATGAGATGGCTGGATGGCATCACTGACTCGATGGATGTGAGTCTGGGTGAACTCTGGGAGTTGGTGATGGACAGGGAGGCCTGGCATGCTGCAATTCATGGGGTTGCAAAGAGTCAGACATGACTGAGCGACTGAACTGAACTGATGATCCAACAATTCCATTCCTAAACATATAACTAGAAATATGAAAGCTTTAATTCAAAAAGTTATGTGCATGCCAATGTTCATAGCATCACTGTTTACAATAGCCAAAATGTGGAAACAAACTGGCCATCAACATATGGATGACAGAGAGGATGTGTTGTTATAATGGAATATTACTCATCCATAAATAAAAATGAAACGTTGCCATTTGTACCAACATGGATGGACCTGGAGAATACCATACTAAGCTAAGTAAATCAGAGAAAAATAAATATTATATAATACCACTTATCTATAGTGTCTAAAAATAATACAAATATATCCATTTACAAAATAGAAATGGACTCACAAACATAGAAAAAGCTTATGGCTACCAAAGAGGAAAACGAAGGGAGAAAAATAAATTAGGATATGCAATAATAGCATATATATATTACTATATATAAAATAGGTAAGCAACAAGGATGTTCTATGTTACACAGGAGAAAATAGTCAATATCTTACAATAGCTTATAATGGAAAATAATCTGGAAAAATATATATCACTTTGCTATACACCTGAAACTAAGACAATATTGTAAATCAACAATATTTCAACTAATAAAAAGCAAAAATTCATTTAAAAATGGGCAGAAAATCTGAAAATAACCTCAACATGTTATAAGCAGTTGATCTCAACATGTTGTACGCTAGTGGTCAATAAACATGATAAGATATTCAATGTAATTTGTCACTGATATTGCAAATTAAAATAGCAATGAGATTTGACTAAACATTATAATGGCTGAATTTCAAAAATTTGATCATACCAAATGCTGTCAATAATACAGAGCTACAGAAACTCTTGTTCATTGCTTTGGGAATGCAAAATGATACAACCACTTTAGATACAGATAAGCAATTGATTACAAAGCTAAATGTAGTCCCATAATATCATCCAGGGATTGGGCTCCAAGGAATTTATGTAACCGGCTTTAAAATCTATGTATACAGAAAAAACATGTACATAAATATTTAGCACTCATTTACTCATAATTGCCAAAAATCAGACACAAACATCTTTTAAGAGGTGAATCCTTACACAAATGTGGTTTAAGTCATACATACAATGGGAAAGTATTCAGTGAAGAAAGGAATGGTTAAAAATCCATGCAAATACACAGATGATTCTTACATGTGTATTGCTAAGTGAAATTAGTCAGTCTGGAAAAGTTACATACTGCAGCATGCAATTTAGCTGACATACTGGAAAAAACAAAACCCTAGAAATGGTAAAGAGGTCAATGGTTCCTAAGGGCTTTGGGAAGACGGAGGTGTGAATAGGTGAAGTATAGAGGATGCTTCAGAGCAGTGAAGCCATCATCTGTGATACTTTACAGTGAATGTAGAACTTTACGGTGCAAAGAATAAAGCCATATATGTGAAAATATTTTAAAAATAATTTAGGAGAGCAGGGAAATCCAAGATAGAATACAGAATGTTACAGAAGTAGCTAACCATATTTCAAATGAATGAAATAATTTCACTGAGGGGGACTGGGGAATGTAGTGACCCATATATTTTTGGAAATAAGTAGTAATGATAAGACCAAAACAAAAGGAGTGTACATAAGGGCTTGACTCTAATTGATAAAGTTGTGCCCCACGGGAGAACAATTTAACAATTCTGAAACCACTGCACATTTTAGCCTGAAACTTAAAATTGAAGTAAATAAACTGAAGATGATTAGAGCTTGGTTCCTCACTATTGGAAGCAAGGATAGAGACAAACCAGAAGAGAAGGCTAAAACCATCTTTGTGCTAATAGGTTAAAGCCAATGGGTTATTAATATCAATAATCATAATTAATTATAAGCATATTAATAAATACAATAATATTGTTAATAATAATATTATTATTGTGTAGTAAAAATACATGAGTTGCACTAAAAAGTCAAATAATAGAGCTCCTGTGGAGAACAAACAGAAATCAGTGCAGAGAAATCCCAAATATTGATATTTTATGCAGATATTCTGAACTCAAAAAAGTGAAGGATAATTTCCCCCTCCCTATGTGTGGACAGCACAGTAGAAAGTTTCAGGGGAAGAGTACAGTATGAGAAAGGGGGAAAAGATAAGTCACAATGACAAGTACGTATCATGATATGATTGTAATGAGAAGGGTACCTTATCTCTGTGGCCTTCCCCCCAGTCTATAACACAGCACATATACAACCATGAGAAAAGCATCAGGAAAATGACAAATAAGGAGTGTTTGATAAAATACCTGACTAGTACTCCTCAAAATTGTCAAGGTCACTCAAAATGAGAAAAAGCCTAAGAAACTGTAACAGCTACTAAGATCTTAAAGAGACATGAAGATTAAATGTGATATGATAAGATCCTAGAATAGCAGACATTTGGTAAATTTGAATAAAATGTGGACTTCTACTTAACCTGCATTGGTTCTTATGTTGTAACAGATTCTCCTTACTAGTATAAGATGTTAACAGGAGAGGAAGTTAGTTGTGGAATATATGAAAACTTTCTATATTATCTTTGCAACTTTTCTGTATGTCCAAAACAATTCTAAAACAAAATGTTCATTAAAAATGAAGAAAATTGATATTTAGTATATTGCCTTCTAATTAAGCATACAACAGTTCCATGCTAAAATGAAAATGTATCAAAAACTCAAAGATCTTCACATTAAAATAGGACTTACTCTCCAAGAGGTTGAATGAAATCTGGTGCCAGATGTTTAAAAAGTACGTGAGACAACAAGGTCAACTTGCTCTACTAGCCTATGCATGTGGCTGTAATTAAGTCCTCTTTTTCCCCAGTTTAATTGTTAACCTAGCAGCCTGTCCATGGAGTGTCAACAATCCTCCTCCAAATAGGCAAGAGTACTGGAGTGGATTGCCATTTCCTTCTCCAGGGGATCTTCCTGACCCAGCGATCGAACCTGGGTCTCCCGCATTGTAGACAGACACTTTACCGTCTGAGCCACCAGGGAGTCCTCTAATTAAGTTCTCTTTTTCCCCAGTGTAATTGTAATCAGTCAACCTAGCAGCCTGTCCATAGAGTGTCAACAATCCTCCTCCAAAGTAGGCCTTTAGATATAGAATCTGAACAAAGTAAACAAGTTATGAGAACTTGTTGACCCTAGTTATCACCAATATAAGATCTGAACAAAGCTAACCATGCTAAATATAATTAAAATATAGAGACAAATGAACTTCCATATTAGGATACATGGGGCTAGACATCCTAAATTTTTTAGCTAAAACACAGATAAACTTGCTACAAAAAACAAAATGAAGTCAATGTAAATGATGGGACAAGACCCCAAAAATGTAACAGGATTTCTCTAAGGCTGGGAATATAAAGAACAGAGGATAAAAGCCAACAATGCCTTTGACGCATATCCTGAAGATATCCAGAAAGCTGGAAGGATTTTGAAATATTCTGTGTCTCACATAATGTACAAAGTCACAACGGAAAATACTCCATGTGAAGGTAGGGTGTGGAAAAATCTACCCAGCAATGCCAGACTGAAGAGAGAATTTTCTTTCTCAGTCTTAGTTTTGTTGGAGGAAAAGAAAAATAAATGCCTCTTCTGAGATTAGATCCATAAGGATGCTTTCTTATGGGGAAGAAAAATCAGATTATCTGCATGGCCTGAATCCTTTAAAATAATTCCAATTTCAAAAGATAGAATTTAAAGTATTATCATCTTGTTAGATGAGTGGAAGAGGCACAACACAAACCCTCCATAGAAGAAGGCTATATACTGCATGCCTCGTGCAGTCATGGAGCACTAATGAAGGGAGCTTTAACACAATTGAACACACTTGAAAATCCAAAGGGAAAATTCCTAGCAAACGCCAGTCAAAAAAAGTAATAAACAGTAGATATTTCAAATAAATGAACTAATCCTAATTCAGCTTATAAAATAATCAGGTAGAAAATGTTAAATGTATTTCATATGTTTAAGGAAATAGAGAAAATGCAATATGCAAGCAGAAAAGCAATTATCAGGATTTTTAAAAAATGAAAATAGAAATTAAAATTCTAAGGAAATATTAATAGGCTAGATACAACATAGGATAAAAATATGAACATATTTCAGAATTCTTGGATGAAATCATGGAGTAGAGAGTGAACCACGGAAAAAATAGCCTGAGAGAGAAAATGGCTGAGAATTATTCAGAATAGATTCAACTGCAAAGATTTTTAGGTTTTGGAAATCCAAGAAATCCAAACAGAAAATAAAAATAAACCCAGACCATTTGCAGTCAAGTTGAAAAACAACACATAGAGAAGATAAAGTAGATATGGGGGGAGGGGGGTCAGGTAGGAAGGTAGATTACTTCAAAGGAACTACCATGACACTTGAAGCATCTCCAGAGCAACAGGTGAAGCCAGGGGCAAATTCTTCAATATCTTTATGCCAAGTAAACTATTTTAGAAGGAAGGTTGTGAAATAAAAACATATAAAACAGAAAGATTATTATCAAAAAGCTGTCACTAAGAAAACTTCCTAAGAATGAACTTCAAAAATAAAGTTGTGGAAAGCAAAAATGATGAATAAATTTTAAGAACGCAATCATGAAGTTAAACTGAAGCAAAATTTTCTGTGCATATTAATAATATTTGATTTATAGAATAAAAAGATAAAACTAAAAAGTTAATAATAGGTGATCATAATTAAAGCACAATTAATTTCAAATTAATGCAACAATATTACTTGACTTTAGATGCTTAAGTTTGTATGTTAAAAATTAATGGGAAAATGTAGAAATGGAACATATATCTTTCAAATCACTAAAAAAGAAAAGTGGAATTGTACATATAGCAACAAGAAAAACCTAATTCTAAAAATATAGAAACAAACAAAGCTAAAATATAACCCCCAAATCATAAAATAGAAATAAATCCAAATACTTCTTTTTGGATTTTAGTAATTCAAATGAATAAAAGTATATTTGTTTCAGTTGAAAGCATAGATTAGTTTTTAAATACTAACCAAAAAAAGGAAGTACAATTCTAATAAAATCACACTCCTTTCACTTCTCTTCAAAATTACACCATTCAAGCCACTAGAGTTTGATAAGTAAAACAAATAAAAGGTGAAAATTAGAATGAAAAAACAAAATTGTTAATATTTGTAGGTGGTAAAATTGTCTATTTGGAAAACTAAATAATCTATAAAATTATAAGAAATTAAGAGATATGACTTGTGTTATTATCTGTAAGATAAGATCCATAAACAAAATATAGTCTATGTTTATACTAGTGATAGAAAATAGTTTCTAGAAATTAAAATAGTATTATATACCACCATTTAAAATAGCAACAAAGAACATAAGGCATTTTTGTGAGAATAAATATGCAAAAGTAAAAAAGAAAATTATAAAATTTTTAATTCAAAGATATGAAGGTATAAACATTTTAGATATATTACACTAATTTATAAAGATGTCAATATTTCTCAATTCATATGAAAAGTCACTGTAATTCCAACCAACATTCCAACAAAATTTTCATTGACTTGACATGTTAAACTAAAATTACATGGAAACTCAAATGTCAAAAAATATTCAATACATTTTAGAGAAATTGGAAGAGAATCTATTTAACCTAGAAAAATAAAGATCTTACAAAAAAGACAGTAAGACTGTATGTGGTGCTTCCCAGGTGACTCAGTGGTAAAGAATCTGCCTGCCAAAGTGGGAGACACAAATTTGATCCCTGGGTTAAAAAAGATCTTCTGAAGAAAGAAATGGCAACCCATTCCAATATTCTTGCCTGGGAAATTCTATGGACAGAGGAGCCTGGTGGGCTACAGTCCTTGGGGTCACAATTTAGCAATTAAACAACAACAAGACATTATGTGGAGATTTGGATCAAGATGGTGGAGTAAGAGGACTCGGAGCTCACCTCATCTCATGAGCATATCAAAAATACATCTCGATGGAAACAACTCTTACTGAAAACTAACTGGAAACTGGCAGACAGACAAGGCTTGTACAACCAAGGCTATAAGAAAGATACACAGGTAATTGGGTAGGAACAGAAGGAAATCAGGTGGGGACATGTACCCCTGGGAAGGGACTCAAAGGAAAAGTGAGATTACACAGGAGGACTGCATCCTGGGGAGCAGCAGTTCAAGCCACAGATCGGGACTAATAGAAGGGCTGTGGGAAGTCTGAACTCCACTCAGAGGAGTGTTTGTGCTGGTTTGTACCCAAGGAAGGGTTGAGAGAGATCTGTTGACTTTCCTGCAACTGTCTCATCAAGCACCCCAGTGCAGTCCTAGCAAACAGTCTGACTCTGCTCAGTCCATCACAGCGCAGCACTGGAAGTGGGGTGGCCATGATCGGGGAAAAGACTGGACTGTGGGATACAGAGGTGATGGGGTCCTTTGGGGGGTTGTGTTTGTGGCAGCCATTGCTGGCATCTACTCACGCAGCTCCTCAAAGCATCCTGGATCCCCAAGAGTGGCAGCTCTACCACACGTCACCCCCAGTAGTCGTTGAGAAGCCAGGCATGCCCCGCCTGCCCAGCAGAGATTTTCCACAGCAGGGTGGGGGCGGCAGAGGTCACTGGCAATAATCGACTATGAGGAGCAAAGGAAACATACCCCGGGGGTGTGTCCAAGCAGAGTCACAGGTGCCTGCAGAGGCAGGTTGTTGAAATTTTGAAACCGACATGAGCAAAGAGCCTACACAGGCGTCACTTGCTTCTTCACTCCTCTGGGACAAGTGTCCCAGGGACAAGTGACACTGAGACAAGTGTCACATGCAGGGAGAGAAAAAACACGCGTAAAAGCAACAGAGGCAGCTCAGCCCTGGCCATCAGGGTTTCTGGGCCATCCACGTGGGTTTAGACCCTAGGTCTGATAGCCCAGGGAAGGCTGCAGAGCAGACAGGAAGGCCTCATCGTATCAAGTGCCGGCTCTGGCACCTCTGTCTGTAGCACCACCCCCTACCAAGGGGATGGCTGTCTGCACACTCGGAAAGATGTTACTTGTGTCCATGTTAAATCTAGCTCTCTCACCACAGGCACGGGGCACACATCGCTTGTACAGGGGTGTTCCCTCACAAGCACCCTTTCAATACCACAATAGGTAACGATTTCACCTAGATTCATAGAGGCAGAGAAAATGAAGCAAAATGAAAACGCAGAGAAACTACTCTCAACTGAACAGCAAGTGAAACGCCTGAAAAAAATAAATAAAATAGACATAAACAGTTTAACAGAATTCAAAGAGCTGGTAATAAAAATGTTAATTAGGGAAAAGAATTTATATACACAGCAAACACTTTAACAAGAAACTAGAAAATGCTACATGGACCCAATCATAAAAGAATTAAATAGCTGAAATTAAAAAAAAAAAAAGCACTATACACACTATAGAGACTAAGATGAATAACAAACCAGGTGATACAGAAGAAAGCGTAAGTGAGCTGAAAAATAGAATGGAAATCTTCCAATCAGAAATGCAAAAAGAAAAGCAAATTAAAAAAAAAAAAACAATTTAAGAGATCTCTGCAATAATTTTAAGCATATGAACATTCACATTATAGATGTCACAGTATGAGAAGAGAGAGAAAGGGATCAAAAAAAGTATTTGAGGAAATATGCCTGAAAATTTTCCAGACCTGAAGAAAGAAACAGATATCCAAGTACAGGAAGCACAGAAGGTCCCAAACAAGATGAACCCAAAGAGATCTACACCAAGAAATTTCATAATTAAAATGACAAAAGGTAAAATAAAGAGAAAATTCTAAAGGAGGCAAGAGAAATAGAAATAGTTATATACAAGGAAATCCCCATGAGGCTATCAGCTGATTTCACTATAGAAACGGCATTCTAGATGTGAGTAGCATGGCACATTCAAAAGGCTGGAAGACAAAAACCTGCAACCTGGGATACTCTAGTCAGTGGGACTATCAGTTCAGTAGGTGAGACAAACCCTCAACATCAAAAACTGTAAAAGAATTCATCAAAATTAAGCCTTAAAAGAAATGTTAAAGGGTCTTCTTTAAGTGGAAAGAAGTAAGAATCTATAAGAAAGAGACAATTGCAATAGGAAAGGTCATATATACTTAAGTATCAACCACTTAAAGAAGCAAATACAAAGACTAAAGACATATATAATCACAGTAATTATAACTATAATAAACAGTTAAGGGGTAAGCATGAATATGTAAAATCTGACATTAAAAACACAAAATGTAAAGGAGGAGGGTAAAGAAGTGTAGTTTTGAATGTGTTTGAAGTTAAATGATTACCAGTTTAAACAAGTAGACACCACTATGGGTCAACTTATGCGAACCCCACAGTAACTACAAATCAAAAGTCTATAATGTATACACAAAAACCAAAGAGAAATGAATCCAATCATACTACAGAGAAAATCCTCAGACCACAGGGAAGAAATAAAGAGTATAAACAAAGAACAAAACTACAAATGACAAACTACAAAAAACACACTACAAAAACAACTAAAAACAAGTAACTAAATGGGCATAAGGCTATACATAAAGGTATAGGGCTCGAATCAAGCCCTATATATATATCCCGGAATCAAGATTGCTGGGAGAAATATCAATAACCTCAGATATGCAGATGACACCACCCTTATGGCAGAAAGTGAAGAGGAACTCAAAAGCCTCTTGATGAAGGTGAAAGTGGAGAGTGAAAACGTTGGCTTAAAGCTCAACATTCAGAAAACGAAGATCATGGCATCCAGTCCCATCACTTCATGGGAAATAGATGGGGAAACAGCGGAAACACTGTGAGACTTTATTTTGGGGGGTTCCAAAATCACTGCAGATGGTGACTGCAGCCATGAAATTAAAAGACACTTACTCCTTGGAAGGAAAGTTATGACCAACCTAGATAGCATATTCAAAAGCAAAGACATTACTTTGCCAACAAAGGTCCGTCTAGTCAAGGCTATGGTTTTTCCAGTGGTCATGGATGGATGTGAGAGTTGGACTGTGAAGAAAACTGAGCACCAAAGAATTGATGCTTTTGAACTGTGGTGTTGGAGAAGACTCTTGAGAGTCCCTTGGACTGCAGGGAGATCCAACCAGTCCATTCTGCAGGAGATCAGCCCTGGGATTTCTTTGGAGGGAATGATGTTGAAGCTGAAACTCCAGTACTTTGGCCACCTCATGCAAATAGTTGACTCATTGGAAAAGACTCTGATGCTGGGAAGGATTGGGGGCAAGAAGAGAAGGGGACGACAGAGGATGAGATGGCTGGATGGCATCACTGACCCGATGGACGTGAGTCTGAGTGAACTCTGGGAGTTGGTGATGGACAGGGAGGCCTGGCGTGCTGTGATTCATGGGGTCTCAAAGAGTCGGACACGATTGAGTGACTGATCTGATCTGATAAGGGTTCTATGAAGAACTACAAGACCTTTTAGAACTAACACCCAAAAAAGATGTCCTGTTCATTATAGGGGACTGGAATGCAAAAGTAGAAAGTCAAGAAACACATGGGGTAATGGGCAAATTCGGCCTTGGAATACAGAATGAAGCAGGGCAAAGGCTAATAGAGTTTTGCCAGGAGAACACACTGGTCATAGCAAACACCCTCTTCCAACAACACAAGAGAAGACTTTACACATGGACATGACCAGATGGTCAACACCAAAATCAGATTGATTATATTCTTTGCAGCAGAGATGGAGAAGCTCTATACAGTCAGCAAAAACAAGACTGGGAGCTGACTGTAGTTTATATCATGAACTCCTTATTGCCAAATTCAGACTGAAACTGAAGAAAGTAGGGAAAACCACTAGTCCATTCAGGTATGACCTAAAACAAATCCCTTATGACAAACAGTGGAAGTGAGAAATAGATTTAAGGGACTACATCTGATAGATAGAATGCCTGATGAACTATGAATGGAGGTTCGTGACACTGAACAGGAGACAGGGATCAAGATCATCCCCATGGAAAAGAAATGCAAAAAGGTAAAATGGCTGTCTGGGGAGGCCTTACAAATAGCTGTGAAAAGAAGAGAAGTGAAAAGCAAAAGAGAAAAGGAGAGATATAAGCATCTGAATGCAGAGCAAGGAGAGATAAGAAAGCCTTCCTCAGCGATCAATGCAAAGAAATAGAGGAAAACAACAGAATGGGAAAGACTAGAGATCTCTTCAAGAAAATTAGAGATACCAAGGGAACATTTCATGCAAAGATGGGCTTGATAAAGGACAGAAATGATATGGACCTAACAGAAGCAGAAGATATTAAGAAGAGGTGGCAAGAATACACAGAAGAACTGTACAAAAAAGATCTTCACGACCAAGATAATCACAATGGTGTGATCACTCACCTAGAGCCAGACATCCTGGAATGTGAAGTCAAGTGAGCCTTAGAAAGCATCACTACGAACAAAGCTAGTGGAGGTGATGGAATTCCAGCTGAGCTATTTCAAATCCTGAAAGATGACCCTGTGAAAGTGCTGCACTCAATATGCCAGCAAATTTGGAAAACTCAGCAGTGGCCACAGGACTGGAAAAGGTCAGTTTTCATTCCAATCCCAAAGAAAGGCAATGCCAAAGAATGCTCAAACTACCGCACTATTGCACTCATCTCACACGCTAGTAAAGTAATGCTCAAAATTCTCCAAGCCAGGCTTCAGCAATAAGCGAACCGTGAACTTCCAGATGTTCAAGCTGCTTTTAGAAGAGGCAGAGGAACCAGAGATCAAATTGCCAATATCCACTGGATCATGGAAAAAGCAAGAGAGCTCCAGAAAAACATCTATTTCTGCTTTATTGACTATGCTAATTCCTTTCACTGTGTGGATCACAGTAAATTGTGGAAAATTCTGAAAGAGATGGGAATACCAGAGCACCTGACCTGCCTCTTGAGAAACCTGTATGCAGATCAGGAAGCAACAGTTAGAACTGGACATGGAACAACAGACTGGTTCCAAATAGGAAAAGGAGTACGTCAAGGGTATATATTGTCACCCTGCTTATTTAACTTCTATGCAGAATACATCATGAGAAACGCTGGGCTGGATGAAGCACAAGCTGGAATAAAGATTGCTGTGAGAAATATCAATAACCTCAGATATGCAGATGACACCACCCTTATGGCAGAAAGTGAAGAAGAACTCAAAGGCTCTTGATGAAAGTGAAAGAGGAGAGTGAAAAAGTTGGCTTAAAGCTCAACGTTCAGAAAACTAAGATCATGGCATCCAGTCCCATCACTTCGTGGGAAATAGATGGGGAAACAGTGGAAACATTGTCAGACTTTATTTTGGGGGGCTCCAAAATCACTGCAGATGGTGACTGCAGCCATGAAATTAAAAGACGCTTAATCCTTGGAAGAAAAGTTATGAGCAACCTAGATAGCATATCAAAAAGCAGAGACATTACTTTGCCAACAAAGATCCATCTAGTCAAGGCTATGGTTTTTCCAGTGGTCATGGATGGATGTGAGAGTTGAACTAGAAAGAAAGCTGAGTGCCAGAGAATTGATGCTTTTGAACTGTGGTGTTGGAGAAGACTCTTGAGAGTTCCTTGGACTGCAAGGAGATTCAACCAGTCCATCCTAAAGGAGATCAGTCCTGGGTGTTCATTGGAAGGACTGATGCTGAAGCTGTAACTCCAATACATTGGCCACCTGATGTGAAGAGTTGACTCATTGGAAAAGACCCTGATGCTGGGAGAGATTAGGGGCAGGAGGAGAAGGGGATGAGAGAGGATAAGATGGCTAGATGGCATCACTGACTCAATGGACATGAATTTGAGTAAACTCGGAGAGCTGCTGATGGACAGGGAGGCCTGGTGTGCTGTGATTCATGGGGTTGCAAAGAGTTGGACCAACTGAGCGACTGAACTGAACTGAAGGGTATACTTACCAATAATGTTTTAAATATCAAGGGACTAAATACTAAAGAAGATGTAATATATTATATATACATAGTATTTATATTTTTACATATATACATACACACACACACACACAGACACACACACATACACTGGAACATTACTCAGCCATAAGTAAGTAAGTAAGTAAGTGAGGTCGCTCAGTCGTGTCCGACTCTTTGCAACCCCATGGACAGTAGCCTGCACCAGGCTCCTCCATCCATGGGATTTTCTAGATAAGAGTACTGGAGTGGGTTGCCATTTCCTTCTCCAGGGAATCTTCCCGACCCAGGGATCGAACCCAGGTCTCCCACACTGTAGACAGACGCTTTACCATCTGAGCCACCAAGAAGCCATAAAAAGATCAAAATTCTACCACTTGCAGCAATGTGGACTGACACACAGTGTTTGCCTAATGAAAGAAGTCAGACAGAGAAAGACAAATACTGTATGTGTATTATCACACATGTGTGGAATCTGAAAACAATACAAACAAAAAAAGATAGCAAAACAGAAACAGACTCACAGATACAGAAGTCAAATTAACTGTTACCAGTGGGGAGAGGATAGGGAGGAGGGGCATATTAGTTTTATGGGATTAAGATGTACAGGCTACTACGTATAAGATAGATAAACAACAAGGATATATTGTGTAGCACAGAGAATAATACCCATTTACCTTGTAATAACATTTAATGGAGTTTAAATTGTAAAAGTACTGAATCACATCTATATACTTAATATAATAAATATACTTCAGTTTTAAAACTGGTCAAAGACTATTGCATTAGGCTTAAAATTTAGATGTCATAGAAATTACTAGAGCAATATTATATAATTATTTATGCAGTTAATAAAGGATTACCTCCATATAAAAAGATGTGCAATGATACTGATATAGTAATGGAGAAACAAATAAATATCACAGAATAGGAAGCTAAGAAAAAATATATAAAAGCTTGATAGAAGACAGAAGAATCATTCATTACAAGTGGAGAAGGAATGAATTTTTTAATGTGTTGATGGGACAAATAACTGTGGATAGAAAAAATAAAACCAAAGGCCTAGGAAATGTCATTTATGAAACTTTATGTTAATATGTAAATTCACAAATAAGAAAGGAACTATTTAATGAAAATACAGAGGTTTTTCTGCTTTATTTTGGTAATGGGAAGATAACAAAATACATAAAATGTAACCATAGAAACAAAGATTGAACATTTTGACACCATCAAATTAAGAACTCCTCTAAATAGATACCAGAAAGAAAAATGCAATTATAAGGCATTATGTGGAGAAAGATATCTGTAACACTTATAATACAAAACAAATATATGTAAAATTTCTACCTCTTGTGAAATAAATTTCCAAAATATCATTTCCATAGCACTGAATATCATTTAGCATAGAACAGACTACTATTTTGCATGGTATCAATGTAAAAATTGCTGCAATAGATTCTACCAAATCTGGTTGTAGGAGAGTAAGGTATATACATTCAGGAAGTATAAAACCATCTAATATCCTAAGTCAAATCATAATAGCTAATTGCCATCCTCATCCAATATAAGAGTCCATTCTGTTAATATACTGCATATGGACTACATGCTGTAGTTTATGGATAGGATTAGAAAACATTTCCTCCCCAATAACACAGAAAGTTGGCAGTGTATAAAATTTGATATCTTTAGATTGCATAGCAACAAATTTCCCAACTACTCTCAATGTGAAATTTAACTTGAAAGTTACATTTGCATGCACCAGATCACGAAGTTGACACTATTCTGAATATCATCATGGGTAAGTTATTCTCTGCATGGTATGAAGTTTTGGAAGTTACTTAGAGATATTACATGATATCAGCTCCTTGTGAAATGTTG
Organism: Bos indicus; assembly: GCF_029378745.1. Classification (NCBI taxonomy): domain Eukaryota; kingdom Metazoa; phylum Chordata; class Mammalia; order Artiodactyla; family Bovidae; genus Bos; species Bos indicus. The sequence goes on along the minus strand of NC_091780.1, from coordinate 51,856,895 downwards.
CAATGGAGATATGATAATCCTTAGGAAAATGCTGTTTTGGCAGAGAAAATGAATAGATATGTGGCTGATTTGCATTTCAGTGTTTGAGGTAAGAGTGAATGCTTTAGAGATTATTACAAAATTGTCTATAGTTCATTATTCTCCTCTATGTCTTAGGTCTGTTGTGACATTCCTCCAGTAACTATTCAATTGACAAAGAAGTTATGGGAGCAGGAATTCTGAAACTAATGGTAATGAAAAATAAAGGTAATGCCAATAGCTCTGAGTGATGGGAGATTAACTATCTATTTAAATATAGAAAGGCATTTTTCCAAATCATGGAATATGTAAGACTGCATTGTCCCTGATTCTGTTTATCTGTATCCATCACTAAACTATAAGCTCCATGAAAACAAGGACTTATATATTTCAGCTTAAATCAGTGTCTTTTACATGGTGGGCAACTCAAAAAATATTTGTTAAATGAATAACTGAATGATTAAATGATTATTTTCTTCTTGATGAACAGATGATACAGGAACAAATATAAGGTTGACCAGACTAAAACAAAGATTATTTTTCAGTGTTCTCTACTAGATATTCTGTAATCTAGCAATTTTGCATTCTTAGAGCAGCATCAAAACACACTGCCAATAATGCTGTGAGTAGGAGCACAAGGCATTGAAGATTAGAATTAATTTTAGAGTTATTTAAAATAATGTTAAGATAAATAATGCAGCTTCAAAATGTTGTAAGCATAAATGCAATGAAATAAGTGAATTATTATTAATATGATATTTCAAGGCTTCTCTTTATTTCATATTACAGTTTAAATGAAGCCAGGGAAGTGCAAGGTAATTATATAAAGTTCACAAAGTGCTCCTCAATAATGATGTTTTCATTTATAAATCACATTAAAACTGTGTTCATATAAGCAGAACTTGAGAAATTTACTAAAATTTCCAAAATAAAAGTGGTATAATTACATTATTGACCATAAAATATATATACAACCACTCAGTAGAAGGTAATTTAGTGCAACCTAAATAGAATAGCAAAATAAAGCCCAGATATTACAAAAAGCACATAAATGTTTTTCACAAATGTACCTCCTGAAATATATTTAGTATATTGTGTAATTGTGTTCATTTTTATTGTAAAGATTTGACAAAAAAAAACCACTCAGTATTTAGATAGATTATAATTTTAACATTTTTAAGCATCCCCTTTTCATCATATGGGACTGGATTGCAAAAGTATGAAGTCGAGAGATACCTGGAATAACAGACACATTTGGCCTTGGAGTACAAAACAAAGCAGGGCAAAGCCTAACAGACTTTTGCCAAGGGAACACATGGTCATAGCAAACACCCACTTCCAACAACACAAGAGAAGACTCTACATATGGACATCACTAAATGGTCAATACCAAAATCAGATTGATTATATTCTTTGTGGGCAAAGATGGAGAAGCTCTATAGAGCAAGCAAAAACAGGACTGGAAGCTGACCGTGGCTCAGATCACGAACTCCTTATTGGTAAATTCAGACTGAAATTAAAGAAAGTAGGGAAAACCACTAGACCATTCAGTATGACCTAAATCAAATCCCTTGTGATTATACAGTGGAAGTGAGAAATAAATTTAAAGGACTAGATCTGATAGGCAGAGTGCCTGAGGAACTATAGATGGAGGTTCATGACATTGTACAGGAGACAGGGAGCAAGACCATCCCCAAGAAAAAGAAATGAAAAAACAAAATGGCTGTCTAAGGAGGCCTTTCAAATAACATTGAAAAAAGAGAAAAGAAAGGCAAAGGAGAAAAGGAAAGATATAAGCATCTGAATGCAGAGTTCCAAAGAATAGCAAGGAGAGATAAGAAAGCCTTCCTCAGTGATCAGTAAAGAGAAACAGAGGAAAGCAATAGAATGGGAAAGACTAGAGCTCTCTTAAAAAAATTAGAGATACCATGCAAAGATGGGCTCAATAAAGGACAGAAATAGTATGGACCTAATAGAAGCATAAGATATTAAGAAGAGGTGGCAAGAATACACAGAAGAACTATGCAAAAAAGAACTTCATGATCCCGATAACCACGATGGTGTGATCACTCACCTAGAGCCAGACATCCTGGAATGTGAAGTCAAGTGGGCCTTAGGAAGCATCACTACCAACAAAGCTAGTGGAGGAGATAGAATTCCAGCTGAGCTATTTCAAATCCTCAAAGATGATGCTGTGAAAGTGCTGCATGCAACATGCCACCAAATTTGGAAAACTCAGCAGTGGCCACAGACTGGAAAGTGTCACTTTTCATTCCAATCCCAAAGAAAGGCAATGCCAAAGAAAGTTCAAACTACTGCACAATTGCACTCATCTCACACCCTAGCAAAGTAATGCTTAAAATTCTCCAAGCCAGGTTTCAATAGTACATGAACCGTGAACTTCCAAATGTTCAAGCTGGTTTTAGAAAAGGCAGAGGAACCAGAGATCAAATTGCCAACATCCACTGGATCATGGAAAAAGCAAGAGAGTCCCAGAAAAATATTTACTTCTGCTTTATTGACTATGCTAAAGCCTTTGACTGTGTGGATCACAATAAACTGTGGGAAATTCTGAAAGAGATGGGAATACCAGACCACCTGACCTGCCTCCTGAGAAATCTGTATGCAAGTTGGGAAGCAACAGTTAGAACAGTACATGGAAAAACAGACTGGTTCTAAACTGGGAAAAGAGTACATAAAGGCTGTATATTTTCACCCTGTTTATTTAACGTCTATGCAGAGTACACCAGGCTGGATGAAGCACAAGCTGGATTCAAGATTGACAGGAAAAATATCAATAACCTCAGATACGCAGATTTCACCACCCTTATGGCAGAAACCAAAGAGGAGCTAAAGAGCCTCTTGATTAAACTGAAAGAGGAGAGTGAAAAAGTTGGCTTAAAACTCAATATTCAAAAAACTAATATATGACATCAGGTCCCATCTCTTCATGGGAAATAGATGGGGAAACAGTGGAAACAGTGGGAGACTATTTTTGGGGGGCTTCAAAATCACTGCAGATGGTGACTGGAGCCATGAAATTAAAAGATATTTGCTCCTTGGAAGAAAAGTTATGACCAAGGAAGACAGCATATTAAAAAACAGAGGCATTACTTTGCCAACAAAGGTCCATCTTCTCAAAGCTATGGTTTTTCCAGTGGTCATGTATGGATGTGAGAATTGGACTATAAAGAAAGCTGAGTGCCAAAGAATTGATGCTTTGGAGAAGACTCCTGAGAGTCCCTTGGACTGCAAGGAGATCAAACCAGTCAATCCTAATGGAAATCAGTCCTGAATATTCTTTGAAAGGACTGATGTTGAAGCTGAAACTCCAATAGTCCGGCCACCTGATGTGAAGAACTGACTCATTTGAAAAGACCCTGTTTCTGGGAAAGAATGAAGGCAGGAAGAGAAGGTGACGACAGAGGATGAGATGGTTCGATGGCATCAATGACTCGATAGACATGAGTTTGGGTAAACTCTGGGAGTCTGTGATGGACAGAGAAGCGTGGCATGCTGCAGTCCACGGGGTCACCAGCTGTCAGACATGACTGAGTGACTGAACTATAGAGAATATTCCCAGTTCAGTTGCTCAGTCGTGTCCAACACTTTGCGACCCCATGAACTGCAGCACGCCAGGCCTCCCTGTCCATCACCAACTCCCAGAGTTTACCCAAACTCATGTCCATCGAGATGGTGATGCCATCCAGCCATCTCATCCTCTGTCGTCCCCTTCTCCTCCTGCCCCCAATCCCTCCCAGCATCAGAGTCTTTTCCAATGAGTCAACTCTTCGCATGAGGTGGCCAAAGTACTGGAGTTTCAGCTTCGGCATCAGTCCTTCCAATGAACACCTAGGACTGATCTCCTTTAGGATGGACTGGTTGGATCTCCTTGCAGTTCAAGGGACTCTCAAGAGTCTTCTCCAACACCACAGTTCAAAAGCATCAATTCTTTGGCACTCAGCTTTCTTCACAGACCAACTCTCGCATCCATACATGACCACTGGAAAAACCATAGCCTTGACTAGACGGACCTTTGTTGGCAAAGTAATGTCTCTGCTTTTGAATATGCTATCTAGGTTGGTCATAACTTTCCTTCCAAGGAGTAAGTGTCTCTTAATTTCATGGCTGTGGTCACCATCTGCAGTGATTTTGGAGGTCCAAAAAATAAAGTCTGACACTGTTTCCACTGTTTCCCCATCTATTTCCCATGAAGTGATGGGACCAGATGCCATGATCTTTGTTTTCTGAATGTTGAGCTTTAAGCCAACTTTTTCACTCTCCTCTTTCACTTTCATCAAGAGGCTTTTGAGTTCCTCTTCACTCTCTGCCATAAGGGTGGTGTCGTCTGCATATCTGAGGTTATTGATATTTCTCACAGCAATTTTGATTCCAGCTTGTGCTTCTTCCAGCCCAGCATTTCTTATGATGTACTCTGCATATAAGTTAAATAAACAGGGTGACAATATACAACCTTGACATACTCCTTTTCCTATTTGGAACCAGTCTGTTGTTCCATGTCCAGTTCTAACTGTTGCTTCGTGAACTGCATACAGATTTCTTAAGAGGCAGATCAGGTGTCTGGTATTCCCATCTCCTTCAGAATTTTCCACAGTTTATTGTGATTCATACAGTCAATGGCTTTGGCATAGTCAATTTAGAAGAAGTAGATGTTTTCTGGAACTCTTTGCTTTTTCGATGATTCAACTCATGTTGGCAATTTGATCTCTGTTCTTCTGCCCTTTCTAAATCCAGCTTGAACATCTGGAAGTTCACGGTTCACGTATTGCTGAAGCCTGGCTTGGAGAATTTTGAGTACTGCTTTACTAGCGTGTAAGATGAGTGCAATTATGTGGTAGTTTAAGCATTTTTTAACATTGGATTGGAATGAAAACTGACCTTTTCCAGTCCTATGGCCACTGCTGTTTTCCAAATATTGAGTGCAGCACTTTCACAGCATCATCTTTTAGGATTTGAAATAGCTCAACTGGAATTCCATCGCCTCCACTAGCTTTGTTGGTAGTGATGCTTCCTAAAGCCCACTTGACTTCACACTCCAGGATGTCAGGCTCTATGTGAGTGATCACACCATCATCACTATCTGGGTCATGAAGATCTTTTTTGTATAGTTTTTCTGTGTATTCTTGCCACCTCTTCTTAATATCTTCTGCTTCTATTAGATGTTCTTCATTATTAAACACTTAGGAATGCATTCACAGATCATTGGCATGAAAAGCTGCTTTGTACATAATGTGCTATATTACACCTTTACCTGTTTTTATCTCCATTCTCTGAATTCCTTAGCACTAAGTGGCCTGGATTGCTTTTTGAGCTCCTAATCATCTCCTTTGTCCCTATTAGTTGTGTACAGAATCATTCAATCGGACAACTTACAGAATATCTGTATGGTTTAAAGGATTACAGTAATATTATTTTTGTCTTCTCAACCAGAGGTCTTCAGCCCAGGGTCCTGGAGTATATAAAGATTTTATAAAGAGTCAGCATGCACACTTTCAATGGATTGATGTCTATATTCTAATATCTTACATGTCTTTCTTAAAATTGATGAGAACAAACTGAAATTCACATAGTCTGCTCCCACTTTACACAAATTGTAGGCACAACCCTCTCTTATTCTTAGTTTTAATAAAGTAGATTAACCTCGGATTTTAAAACTCTACAATGCTAATCAAAATGATCTATTTAAATATTGACTATATGAAATTATCCTTTCACCGTTAATCAAAATTTTTTAAACTTAGACTGACTTCTTGTCACACACACACACACACATGATAAGCATGTAATACTGATATAAATACACACACAAAATTTTATATTAGAAATGGATATTCTGACTTATGTCTAAAGAAGTGCATTCAGGATAAAGCATATGCTACTGATGTTCCTTCCTTAAAATGCCAGTATTTTGTATATTTTGCAGGACTGCTAAATTCTGAAAGTTTTATTAGACAAACTACATTGATTCTTTAGACTTGTTCTATTTAATTAAGTAGGTAAAGCTGACTTATAAGCATATAAAGTATTTATTACTATTTTAATATAGTTTCAATTTTTTCCACAATTTAAAGTGAACTGTATATTTTCTATCTCTTAAAATTAAGAAATATACTAATTTCACCTTGGGATAAAACACTTTAGATATGAGCAAAAATGGAAGTACATAATCTTCCCAGGTTTTTTAATTAATATTCAGTAAAAAATTTGAAGAGAGAAAATTTAAGAAAGCCTAGAAAAGGCACCTACTATAGATTTTAAACTCTTAGATAACAGGGTTCCTATGAATCTACAACAAAAATCCTATAAGTGAATCTCCAATTTTTACACTGAGCAAGTGCATTTGAAAGACATCTGAAATAGTATATGTTAAAAAAAAAAACATAATCTACTCCACTGTAACATTCCAGAGTAACTTAGTTTTGCTGTGAGTTGTTAAATGTTCCCTAGGATTCAGACGATAAAGAATCTGCCTGGACTGCAGGAGACCTGGGTTCAAACTCTGGGTCAGGAAGCTTTCCTGGAGAAGGGAATGTCCACCCACTCCAGTATTTTCTTGCCTGGAGAATTCCATGGGCAGAGGAGCCTGGAAAATTTTGCAAGTACATGGGGTTGCAAAATAACACTTTCACTTTTTCAGGATGGCAATGGATGTTACAAATCTTTCTCAGTAACACTGAAAGTATATATATATATATATATATATATATATATATATGTATATCACAACAAGGTTGTGTAACATTCACAGTAGCTCTATGTTATATATCCATGAATATTATTTAGTTTCTGAGTCTGTAAGTTAGCAATTAAGAATAGGCATGCACAGGAGATCCATTTGGTGTTGGCTGAGAAGACTCATATATTTGAGTGTTTGCCAGCAAACTGGGGCACTCATCTCCTTCCACATGTGTCTGCTCTGCCAGTAGCCAGTCAGGACATGCTTATGGCAATGGAAGAAATACAAGAGAGCATGTAGAGACACGCAAGGTCCCTTGAGGCTGTGGCACAGAATTAGTAGAAAGGTACTTACTTCCATCTTATTTCATTGGCCAAAGCTAGTCAAATACCGAGTTCCATACACAGATGGTTCGATAAAATCATGTGGCAAAAATCATGGTTACAAGAGTGAATAATTGTAATGAAGTCCATTTATTGCCATTCACCTCAGATGTATACAAGATTGCATTGTTTTTTTTTATTATTTTCACAAAACAGTAAAATCCCACATAGTTTGCTTAGATATTAGCTTGAACACATTCTTAAGAGCTTTAAGTTAAAATGACCATTTCCTAAATGGTTTTACCTCTGGTGGTTTGGGGGGAGGGGGCACAGTTCACTTTATATAGAATCAGGAATTTCTAATCTACACAGTTCAAGAGAGAGAATAATTATATACTCCCATGTTTAAGGGGAGAAGGAACTCACATGGTATGTAGGGCCAAAGGCCAATTTAACTATTTTATTTTTTATATTTTCTATATTTAATACCTTTCTACTATATATGGGCTTCCCAGGTGGCGCAGTGATAAGGAATCTGCCTGCCATTGCAGGAGATGCAAGAGATGAATGTTCAATTCCTGGATCAGGAAGATCCCCTGGAGTGGGAAATGGCAACCCACTCCAGGATTCTTGCTCCATGGACAGACAAGCCTGGAGGTGTAGAGTGCTTGGGGTCAAAAAGAGTTGGACAGTACTGAGCATGCATGCACACAACAATATACATGGTGTTTTTTCTATTTTCCTGTTAATATAATGAGTATATATTATAGCTATAATAGAAGTATGGGGAAATAATCAGATGAAAAGGAGTTAATTTTAACACCAAACCTAGGTCTTCATTTTCCTGAGTAAATTTCTTAAAATGAATGATCTTTCATTTTATCTTCTGTTCTCAGATATATTAAATCACATAGCATATTAGCAACATAACACGTAGCACATTTTGAGACTTGTGATGTTAACCAAAAATTGCATTTCTGAGGAAAACTCTGAAAGAGCAGAGAGTTTTACATGTACTTGTGGATGTCAGATTACTTTTTTATCTAAAGATAGGAAATGCTTAATGTGATTTCAGTTAAAAACTGTCAATGACACGAGGGAAATTATATATTTAATAGGACATCAATTACCACATTTACTTAATGGGTTAATCAGATTAAGACAGAGATATGGTCTTTGTCTCTACAAATATTTATGGCAATTTTGAAAAACCATGATCATTGGATAGTGAATTATCTTCATTTCCCCCAGAAAATAATTCTTTTCTAGCCTTAGTATCCACTAAATGTTGTTAAAATTACAACATTACAATAGGATCATACATTTGATGCCTTCTACGTGAAAAACACTGGACTAGGCATTTGGAATTTCAAAAATAAAAAGAGGGAGCAGTAATAAGCAATGATCTCCCTCTAAAGTTGCTTATAAAGTAGTAAGAGAAATAGGTTTGAATGCAAATAGTTAGAAGATGTGTGAAAGTGAAAGTCACTCAGTCATGTCCGACTCTTTGCAACCCCAGGGACTAAACAGTCCATGGAGCTCTCCAGGCCAGAATGAATACTGGAGAAGGGAGCCTTTCATTTCTCCAGGGGATCTTCCCAACCCAGGGATCAAACCCAGGTTTCCCACATTGCAGGTGGATTCTTTACCAGCTGAGCCACCAGGGAAGCCCAAGAATACTGGAGTGGGTAGCCTATCCCTTCTCCAGTGAATCTTCCTGACCCAGGAATCAAACTGGGGTCTCCTGAATTGCAGGAGGATTCTTTACCAACTGAGTTACTAGGGAATCCCAGAAGATGTATGCCTGTACTTTATAAAAGAGAAATAGATAAAGCTGTCTGGGAATTCAGAGGAGGGACAATCATACTGTAACTACATCAATGCCATTATTGGTTACTTTGGAAAATAAGAAATGTAATTCAGTCAAATAAGTCACATGTGCTTTTAAGTAACCTCTATGACCTGGTGTCATGGTTTCCCTCCATGATTTATCTCTAGGAACCCAGAGAAAGGACTCAATCCAGTACAGAATATAAGTATATCAGGGCTATTGAAAAAGGGTTCAGTGGATCCTGGCAGGAAATGCTTCATGGGAGACGTGAAACCCAAAGTAGGGTTGGAAAGCCAAGGGGAGACAATGGCTGTGAGCAAATTCAAGGGCGTGAGCAGAGAAGGAGAGTCCCTAATGAGTGTTTGGGTTCCAGGAATAGTGAGCAGATAATTTATTTTTATAAACTTCTTTTTTGGAGGACATGAAGATAGGATAAAATTTTATTATAACAAGGGATATGGCAGGAAAAAAAGACAATTGAGTTTAAACTGTAAAATTTGGTTCCAAATGCTGTTGGGAGGCCTTGCAATTTCATAAACAAGTCAAGAATTTTTTGGCAGCTGAATGCAGGATGGATTGGAAGAGGCAGAAAGGCAAGAAACAGATGTCAGGAAAAATTCAAATGCTTTTCGCCAATAGCATAAATCTATATTTCATTCTTGCTCCCCTTCGAGGAATGAAGGATTGATTTCCTCAGCTGTGAGGAGCACTGCCAGCAGACACGCCTCCGTGGTCAGATCCCCTTGGGGATTCCTTCGACGAAAGAACCACCCTGCCAAACATGGCACTCCTTTCTCAGGGGGGCCTGCATCGTTTCTTGCCTCAACTTGGGGGATCTCTGAAGGGTCAGGTCATCTTCAGACTACCCTGGCCAACTGAAGCTTTCTGTAGACTAAATTGCCCCTTCATTTTTCCTCAGCCTAATCCTGCATCTTTTCCTTCGTTTCCATATGGATCATCTCAAGAGCAGCCCTCAGCCCTGCACAATAACCTCCATTTTGGATTCAGTATCACAGGTAACCCAAGTTGTGAACGTTCTCTTTTGCTTCTCTTTACAGAATGGTAAAACCATTCTTTGAGTTATGTAAGTTTGCCAGAATGGACCTGATAATAGCGCTTTGGTAGCTACAATCCCCTGTTGCCTGTTCTTTCCTGGAGAAGTTACTGTTACACTAACATCAATACTAAGTACTTCCACAGAGCACAAGAAACACAGAAAAACGATGGTAACACCTCGAGCAAATGTTAAGAAAATTGCTTCTTTCTCATTTTTAAACAGTGATGAATAGCTATTGTTCTTTAGTCGCTAAGTTGTGCCCAACTCTTTGTGACCCCATGAACTGTAGCCCAACAGGCTCCTCTGTCCATGGGATTTCCCAGGCAAAAATACTGGAGTGGATTGCCATGTCCTTCTTCAGGAGAAACTTATGAACCAGGAATGAACCCCTGTCTCCTGCATTGGTAGGAAGGTTCTTTACCATTGAGACACCAGGGAAGCCCTATCTTAAATTTTTGGCATCACTGCATTTCCCCTCAAGTCCTCTTTCCTTGCCAAGAGGACATTATGTCAAGGGAATTTCAAGAACGTATAGGCAGTCCCTTCCTGTCTTCAACACAACAACCCACTGTCCACCTCACCTCACCTCCACTTCCCACAATAGGTAGTCCTGTGTGCTGAATTACTCCAGCTCTGACCAACTCTTCCTTCTTCAGCAATGATCAGTTAGGTCCATAATAATTGTGGGAAAAGAATACATGTGTTTGTCAGTTGATTTTCTCTGTAAGAGGTCCAGAGAAGCTACCACTGTATTGTGACTTTTCATGTCAGCAAACTTTAACAAGGAAAACTAAACAAGTTTAAATGCCCTATTTACCTAATGTTCATGTTTTCAAAAATAATTATTTTATGTGTGTAGAAACCTGCCTTAAAATGTTCAAAATGAAGTATTTCTCAAAATGTGTTTATAGTAAAAATTTTTTATTTAAATCACCTTCTAGGAAACATGAGTTTTCATTAAAATATTGGAGAGACCAAGGTGATACTTAAGATGAAAGATAAAGCAAGTTTACCTGGGTCAACTTGTTTTTCTATTTAAGTATCAGAGCTTATAAAGAAAGAGACAAATCTTCATTTGTCTAAAAAATTGCTTTTTCATTGATTCATAACAGAAGAAAAAGCCACATTTAGGGGTAAGTGCAAATTCACAAGCAAAGCTAAAAGGTCACAACTTCTCTCATTTAATTCATTTTGAAGGAAAATGCTCCAATTAAAGTAAGAATGGTTCAGACTTTTTCCTTTTCTTTTTTTTCCCAGAGTCGGAAGACATTAGCCTGAGACCCATCCACCAGATGAAGTGTGGAGAGCATAAGTAACCAATTAAGTACTCATTTCCATGGAAGCACCCAGCTGTGATAGAAGAGCAAGGAAGAACTAGTCACAGACCATCCTTCTCTATTAGACACTATAAGTTAACGAGTTCCCGGTTTGTGCAGGAAGACTTACGGAAGAATGCTTCTGCTGTACAGATTTTGTGCTGTGCTTAGTCACTCAGTCATGTCTGACTCTGCAACCCTGTGGACTGTAGCCCACTAGGCTCCTCTGTCCATGGAGATTCTCCAGGCAAGAATACTGGAGAGGGTCGTCATGCCCTCCTCTAGGGGGTCTTCCCAACCCAAGGGTGGAACCCAGGTCTCCCGCATTGCAGGCAGATGCTTTACCATCTGAGCCACCAAGGAAGCCTACATTATATTGTTAATTCTGCCTCTAAATAAATTGAACCTAAATGAGTGTGTTCTTATTTATGCAGAAATTTACCTAAATAGTATGTCCTTAGTAAAATAAGTAAAAGCTATTTATTTATTATCATCTCAAGTGTTAGAATGCTAAATGGCTCACATGATATTAAGCAAAATTGTCAGCTTTAAAATGCAGGCCAATCAGTGAAAAATACACCACTGTTTTCTGGTAACCAGTAATAGAAACAGCTCCTCACCAGGGAGAAGAAGTAGTAAGCCTTTGAAGTGAGAAATAGATTTAAGGGCCTAGATCTGATAGATAGAATGCCTGATGAACTATGGAATGAGGTCCATGACATTGTACAGGAGACAGGGATCAAGACCATCCCCATGGAAAAGAAATGCAAAAAAGCAAAATGGCTGTCTGGGGAGGCCTTACAAATAGCTGTGAAAAGAAGAGAAGTGAAAAGCAAAGGAGAAAAGGAAAGATAAAAGCATCTGAATGCAGAGTTCCAAAGAATAGCAAGGAGAAATAAGAAAGCCTTCTTCAGCGATCAATGCAAAAAAATAGAGGAAAACAACAGAATGGGAAAGACTAGAGATCTCTTCAAGAAAAGTAGAGATACCAAGGGAACATTTCATGCAAAGATGGGCTCCATAAAGGACAGAAATGGTATGGACCTAACAGAAGCAGAAGATATTAAGAAGAGGTGGCAAGGATACACAGAAGAACTGTATAAAAATGTTACATATTAACAGAGATTCAATGGAGTATGAAGTAAAACCTGAACCACCTTCAAAGCTGATCCTCAACCACTAAGCAAGTTAGTGATGATTTAGTATTTCAGTAACTGATGCTCACAGGTAATTATATAATAGATTAATTCTATACTAATTGAATGTCTTTGAAAAGTTTTAGAAAAATGGCCATTAAAGACAGACTGACAAATCTAGCGATCAGGCCATTACTTGGCAATTTTGTGAGCTTATTTTTGAAATTGAGCTAATCACACTGTAGTGCATACAGAAATGGAAATATAAGATTGTACTCATGGAAGTTATATAACGTCATAAACTGATGGCACCTCAATAAAAAATAAGTTTAAAAAATTAAGCTTATACGAATTGCTATTCTAGAAACCAGGGATGTGAGCTTCTGAAGAGAATGGAGTAGAGATGGAGGAAACTCTGTATAATTCCATCTCTTCAGCACTAATATGGGTCAACTTTTCACCATCCACACATATGAGGTAATAGGAGATTCTTATGTGCTCCCATCAATGCAGAAAAGAGACACCACTCACATTTCTCGAAGGGCTCCATGAAATCTCAAGTATCCATGAGATCATATATTTGGTGTATATATGTATTGTTAGGCTTCCCTGGTGGCTCAGTGGTAAAGAAACTGCCTACCAATACAGGAGATGCAAAAGACTCAGGTTTGATCCCTGGGTTGGGAAGATCCCCTGGAGAAGGAAATGGCAACCCACTCCAGTATTCTTGCCTGGGATATCCCATGGACAGAAGAGCTTGGTAGGCTACAGTCCATGGGGTCGCAGAAGAGTCAGACAAAACCAGGAGTCTAAACAACAACAACATGCATTGTTAATTAGAATAAAACCAAATTTCTCTGAATCAGTTCAGTTCAGTTCAGTTCAGTCGCTCAGTCATGTCTGGCTCTTTGCGACCCCATGAATCACAGCACGCCAGGCCTACCTGTCCATCACCAACTCCCAGAGTTCACTCAGACTCACGTCCATCGAGTCAGTGATACCATCCAGCCATCTCATCCTCTGTCGTCCCCTTCTCCTCCTGCTCCCCATCCCTCACAGCATCAGAGTCTTTTCCAATGAGTCAACTCTTCGCATGAGGTGCCCAAGTACTGGAGTTTCAGCTTTAGCATCATTCCTTCCAAAGAAATCCCAGGGCTGATCTCCTTCGGAATGGACTGGTTGGATCTCCTTGCAGTCCAAGGGACTCTCAAGAGTCTTCTCCAACACCACAGTTCAAAAGCATCAATTCTTCGGCACTCAGCTTTCTTCACAGTCCAACTTTTACATCCATCCATGACCACAGGAAAAACCATAGCCTTGACTAGACGGACCTTTGTTGGCAAAGTAATGTCTCTGCTTTTGGATATGCTATCTAGGTTGGTCATAACTTTCCTTCCAAGGAGTAAGCATCTTTAATTTCATGCCTAGGTCGATATTAATTAAAGAAGTCTGAAAGAGATAGAAATACCAGACCACCTGACCTGCCTCTTGAGAAACCTATATGCATGTCAGGAAGCAACAATTAGAACTGGACATGGAATAACAGACTGGTTCCAAATTGAAAAAGGAGTACGTCAAGGCTGTATATTGTCACCCTGCTTATTTAACTTCTATGCAGAGTACATCATGAGAAACGCTGGGCTGGAAGAAGCACAAGCTGGAATCAAGATTGCTGGGAGAAATATCAATAACCTCAGATATGCAGATGACACCACCCTTATGGCAGAAAGTGAAGAGGAACTAAAAAGCCTCTTGATGAAAATGAAAGAGGAGCGTGAAAAAGTTGGCTTAAAGCTCAGCATTCAGAAAACAAAGATCATGGTGTCTGGTCCCATCACTTCATGGGAAATTGATGGGGAAACGGTGGAAACAGTGTCAGACTTTATTTTTGGGGGCTCCAAAATCACTGCAGATGGTGACTGCAGCCATGAAATTAAAAGACGCTTACTCCTTGGAAGAAAAGTTATGACCAACCTAGATAGCATATTGAAAAGCAAAGACATTACTTTGACAACAAAGGTCTGTCTAGTCAAGGCTATGGTTTTTCCTGTGGTCATGTATGGATGTGAGAGTTGGACTATAAAGAAAGCTGAGTGCCGAAGAATTGATGATTTTGAACTGTGATGTTGGAGAAGACTCTTGAGATTCCCTTGAACGGCTAGAGGATTCAACCAGTCCATCCTAAAGGAGATCAGTCCTGGGTGTTCATTGGAAGGACTGATGCTGAAATTGAAACTCCAGTACTTTGGTCACCTCATGCAAAGAGTCGACTCATTGGAAAAGACTCTGATGCTGGGAGGGATTGGGGGCAGGAGAAGAAGGGGACGTCAGAGGATGAGATGGCTAGATGGCATCACTGACTCGATGGATGTGAGTCTGAGTGAACTCTGGGAGTTGGTGATGGACAGGGAGGCCTGGTGTGCTGTGATTCATGGGGTCGCAAAGAGTCTGACATGACTGAGCGACTCAACTGAACTGAAGTGAAACTTCATTAGCATGCAAATAAAATATAATTTTTATGAGAATATCATAGAGAGATATAAAAAGTTCACTGTATCCTGGGTGTCACTTCTTTGAAGTTTTCAAAAATGATGGAAATAATTGTTTCAAAATATTTACTCTGATCACCAAATGCTGTTTTCTGTTAGACATTACCTTTTCCTCAGCTTCCCAATCAGCTTAACTCTCTGAAACTCTGTGACCAAAATGATCCCTTGATTACTGATCCACACACCTCAGTTGCAGGGGTTCAGAACAGGCATTGCCAAGGGGTGCCACTTTGGTATGTGGATTATTTTAGCTAAAAAGCAATAGACCCTGAGAGCCTAAGAGAATCTACTGTCCCTTCCTTAACTATCCAGAAGAATTTAAATTTTGGATTTTTTCAAGAAAAAAAGAGTTATTTGCAGAGATAAATTTTATCTAAGTGGCCCCTTATACATATGGCTGGGCAAACATCTAATTACCAAACGTCTGTTCTTCTTATCTTCCTGTGAATGACCTTCTTGTCCTTGGACCCCTATCCTTAGCTGAGAAAGGCACATATACCTCAATTTACCTTTCATGTATATGGGATTTTCATATATACAAAAGTAAACTTGATTTTCTCCTGTTAATCTGTTTCATGTCATGTTAATTCATAGACCATCGAGAAGAACCTAGATGTGTAAGAGGAAAGTTTTCTTCCAGCAGTCACCACTCTTTACCAGTCACCAATTTTTAATGAAAGTCTCATTTTTTCCCTCAAATGTTCCTGCTGTTCTTATGAACACATTTTATTGGTATGCCTTGTAATTACTGTGAGCTATGCAAATTTGGCCAATGCTTCCCACCTGTGAACTTGCATATTTACATTCTTTTTTAAAAAATAAGTAAAATGTTGCAAAAACAGAGTCCTATACAAAAAATAATTTAAACATGGCCAACGGATTAAGATCACAGGCAATTAAATAACAAAAACTCTAAACTATTTTCTTGCTTACTAATATCTTCATTCCCTTACACAGCAGCTCAAACTTATATGTATATCATCCTCATAATAGTTTCTGCTAACTTCTAAATATAGCCTACAAAAATTGTTTAATAATATGTTTAGATAATAAAAAATATGCTTATTTAAAAAATTATACCTGTTATTGTCAGTGTGTAATAATTTTATAAAAAGGACAAACTTAAATGATTGCTTGCAAAAAGGATTTGTTTAATAATCTCTAAGTAGTTCAAGAAATATCAGAAAAGTGAGAGAACCATAAATTTAAAAGGCTTCTAATTTTAAATATATGCATTCTTACTTAAACATATCCATTTATATGTATGATTCTCTCTTTTTATAATTTCTACAACCTAAAATTAGGCATTGCTTTGTTAATCTGTTCCACTAGATAGGGACTATATCTTAGTAGAATTTCAATATATATTCATTGACAGTGATGGCCCATATGGGCCAGTCTTTCAGGGGCTTCTCAGATGGCTCAGTGGTAAAGAATCCACCTGCAAATGCAGGTGACACAGGAGAAACAGGTTCAATCCCTGGGTGGAAAGATCCTCTGGAGGAGGAAACGGCAACCCACTCCAGTATCCTTGTCTGGAAAATCCCATGGACAGAGAAGCCTGGTGGGCTACAGTCTATGGAGTTGCAAAAAAAGTCAGACCCGACAGCACAAGCACCAGATAAGGACTAGTTCTTAGTAGAATTTCAGTATATAGTCATTGACAGTGATGAGATCTACTCAATTTCTTCAGGTCATTAAGTTTTGATTCCCATTTCTCTGGATACACAATGGAGAGATTAATTCCATTTTGCAAAGATCAGACAACTCTAGAAAGAGTCACACTCAATCTCCTGGATCTCTGGAGCAGCAAAGGCCTAACAGCAGAGAGAGCAAGACTCAAGAAAGCCACCTGGGGAGCAATGCCATTTGTTAGGTCTGTGTAGTTATAGCCTGAGTAATTGCAGGGTGCTTGCTATGGGAGCAATTTCGTTTTCTAGGTCTCCGGAGCCCTGCAACAAGCAATAGATCAGACTAGCCACCAAAGGAAAGTTCCTGTTATACAGCCCTACATATGATAAGGAAGGCAAAAATAGCCAAGGATAGGAATCAATCTCTTTTATGATTTTCACTGGAAAACCAAAGCAACATATTGCACGAGACTAGGTGACCCACCTTGGGAGAAATGTAATTGTTTCAATTCTTTGAAGCATGAAAACATCTCAGTGGATCTTTGGTTGAATGATATTTGGTTCCTAAGTATACAGTTGGGAGAAGGATATCGGATCCACGGGTGAAATGTTTTGTACCATTATTTTCTAGGTTGAGTTGTGGAAACAAGGTTGTTCTGGTTTACTCTTTTTGTGAAATGGGTTTAAAAAAGAATATATGCTCTTTTACTATTATTTGGTATGCAGTTGCTAATGTGACAGTATTCTTTGTAAAAGACACTCTCTTCATTTAAGGGATTCCATTTTAATAAAGCAGTTGAGTTTACCGAATATTTAGCACTGAGTTAGCTTCACTGCATTTAAAATTCATTTTCTTACAGAGATTTATTGCATTGCAATTTCTCAATATTAAGCAGTCATGTATCCAATTAAAAAACCAAACAAGTAAAAATTAGTAAGATGAAAACAAATTTTATCCAAAATGTTCCCAATGACTCCATTTTGGATATCATAACCACATACACTTTATGAAAAAGAATAAACCTTCTTATTGTAATTGTATTAAAATCACTGCAATATTTCAATATGGGAGGGAAGTTTTTGAGGCTCAATAAAATCAGAAAGACATGTTTCTCTCTCTCCTCCACTGAAAGCCATAACCGAGGCCAAAAAGAATGTGTTCAACTCTTCTGTTCACTGAGGTGATTAGGGAATGTTATGTAGAATTACAGGGAATCAGAGGAGCAGAACAGAGTGCCTTGGATAAGCAAAGTGAGCCCCAATGACTTCAGAAAGTCTAGGATGGTAAATGGAGAGTAGAAAAGATTGGAATGATGATGGATATACTTTTCATACTAGTAGAAATATCCTCTGTCCAGACATCTCTGGTGTTAAGGGTCAATAAGTAACATAGTGCTATTTCATCAATTTTAAACTTAGGGACATGGGTATAATGACAGAGAACTACTGTCAGGGGAAGAAGAATCACAAAAGTAAGTAACTTGGTTCTATGGAGTTGGTACTTATACTTTGTTGGCAAAGACAGAAGTCAAAGGAAGGACTGATTGTGTGTATGTTCTTCAGTTACTTTACAAAACTTGGATCAGGGACCTCCCTGGTGGTCCAGTGGTTGAGAGTCCACCTGCAAATGCAGGGGACATCCGTTCAATCCCTATCCCAGAAGATTCCACACACACTAAGCCCATGCACCACAACTATTGAGTCCACACACTCTAGGTACTCCTCAGCAAGAGGAACCACCATAATGAGGAGCCCATGTGCTGCAATGAAGAGTAGCCCCTGCTCCTGGCAGTTAGAGAAAAGCCCACATGCGGCAAGAAAGACCCCGTGAAGCCATAAAATCAACAAATTAAAAAATACTTTTTTAAGTCTAAAAAGAATGCTTGGAGCAGTTGGATGGTTGAGAATTATATAGTCATTGCTACCAGATTTTCTGTATTGGGGGACAGCTCTGGGTAAGGCGGCTGACCTAGTAACCTGTCTCTATAGCTTAGGTGAGCTATTTCAGGAGTTCCCTAGCCCAATATCATTCTTTGCTCTGAGTTCCACAATCATAGTTTATATTATGTCCACTTAAATTATTAGATAGTGAGCAAGAAAATACCAGCAGGTAGTAGGTATTAACTACCTCTGTCCCATACTAGGGCTTCCATGGTGACTCAATGGTAAAGAATCTGCCTGCCAAGTAGGAGACTCAGGTTCATTCCCTAGGTCAGGAAGTTCCCCTGGAGAAGGAAATGGCAACCCACTCCAGTATTCTTGTCTGGGAAATCCCATGGACAGAGGAGCATAGCGGGCTACAGAACATTAGTCATCATAGTAATAATGTAAATGGTTTCAGAATAATGAGGTAGTCTGCTTCTGGGAAGAGTCAACCCATAGATGATCTTATTGTGAATAAAAGTGAGAAGGTTTGTGCATCATTTCCAACCATAATCACAAGAAATATTTGGGGGAGGGGAGGGTCTAAAAGTCTTGAACAAAATAGCAAGAATCATTTTAGGGCACCAGCATTGGAAAATCATCCATTAGCTTAGCTACACTGGGAGTAGTCTCACATCTAGCATATTTTGGTATTGTAGGAGAGTAAAATGTATCCCCCAAAATGTCTCTTTGGCATATGGATTATTTTGAGCTGAAAATAATCAAAGCCCCCAAAACTTGGGAAGAAACTTAAAGCTTCTCCCTAAATGCCTAAAAGAATTTAGATAGAGGTCCTATTCCAGGAGCAGAGGTATAACCAGAGATTTCTGCAAAGAATATGGGAGAGGTGTGGGGAGGGAAACTGGGCAGAATTCAGAGGTGCCTACTCTGTGTCCCATTGTCTCTGTGCCCCCTCGCCCTCCCACCCCCTCGGCCTGAAACATTTGTTTACCATATATTTGGTTTTCCATCTCCATGTTAGTGCCATTCCTCCCATTTGAAGTCCCAAACCACTACCTTCAACATCCATTTTTGTGTTTATCTGAAGATAGTATATAAGGTGTAGGGTTTTGGCCAGTTTGGTGAGTTGGTTATTCCAGGTCTCTCTTGTGTATGCTGCAGCTGCTGCTGCTGCTAAGTCGCTTCAGTCGTGTCTGACTCTGTGCGACCCCATAGATGGCAACCCACCAGGCTCCACCATCCCTGGGATTCTCCAGGAAAGAACACTGGAGTGGGTTGCCAGTACCTTTTCCAATGCATGAAAGTGAAGTCGCTCAGTCGTGTCCGACTCTTAGCAACCCCATGGACTGCAGCCCACCAGGCTCCTCCATCCATGGGATTTTCCAGGCAAGAGTACTGGAGTGAGGTGCCATTGCCTTCTCTTCTCTTGTGTATACATGTTATCAAACTCTTGTTTGATTTTCTTCTATTCATCTTTCTCATGTCTGTTTAATTCTTAGATCAGCCAGAAGAACCTAGAAGGGTAGAGAAAAATTATTTTTTCTCCAATAGTATCCACCTGAACTTTTGGAGAAGGAAATGGCAACCCACTCCAGTATTCTTGCCTGGAGAATCTGCATGGACAGAGGAGCATGGCATGCCACAGTCAATGGGGTTGCAAGATGGGACACAACTTAGAGACTAAAAAACCTCCACCATCCACCAGAAGTTTAGTAGTGACAAAATAGATAAGAGATATCACACACAATTTACCTGAATTACTTCAAGACTAAACTTTGTCTCACAAAGGAACTAAATCCATTACTATACATTATTCCATAGTAAGAGTAGCAGAATGAACAGTAGGAAGGAGAGGAGACATAATGGTATAATATTAATAACAATAAACACTTAGCCAGCTGGCACTTACAATGATTCAGGCACTATTTTAAATACAACATATGTTTATTCATTTAATTCTCTACCTGGACTGCAGAAACCACCTCTGCACTTTTTCAGATAAGGAAACTTGGGCAAAGAGCATAAACATTTTGCTTAATACTACAGTTATATTGTATCACAGTTGGGATATACATCTTGGCATTCTGAAAACAATGCCTCTAGGAAAGGGCATGATCTGGCTCAGAAACGTCCAGATGAGGAGAGAACGAAGTTTTCAAGGTGAGAACAGACAGATCCCAAGATGCTGCCTAACTGGCTGATAACCTAAAGTTATTAGCAACAGTAAAGATGGAGTCAAAGTTAATAGTTGATGCCATTGCAGTGATAGTTGTCAATTACCTCATATTTCCAAAAGTATGATACCCATTAATATTTCCATATCTTCTAAACATTATATAGTTCATTTGTTACCTCATGGACTATTGCACACAAGGCTCCTCTATCCATGGGATTCTCCAGGCAAGAATATCAGAGTGGGTAGCCATTCCTTTCTCCAAAGGATCTTCCTGACCCAGTGGTTGAACCTGGGTCTCCTGCAATGCAGGTGGATTCTTTATCATATGAGCCACCAGGAAGCCTAATATAGCTCACCCTATGCTTAATTAAAGAAACACCTGGAGTAACAGGCAAATTTGCCTTGGAATATGGAATGAAGCAGGGCAAAGACTAATAGAGTTTTTCCAAGAAAATGCACTGGTCATAGCAAACACCCTCTTCCAACAACACAAGATAAGACTCTACAAATGGACATCACCAGATGGTCAACACTGAAATCAGATTGATTATATTCTTTGCAGCCAAAGAATGAAAAGCTCTATACAGTCAGCAAAAACAAGACTGGGAGATGACTGTAGTTCAGATCATGAACTCCTTATTGCCAAATTCAGACTTAAATTGAAGAAAGTAGGGAAAACCACTAGTCCATTCAGGTATGACCTAAATCAAATCCCTTATGACAACACAGTGGAAGTGAGAAATAGATTTAAGGGACTACATCTGATAGACAGAGTGCCTGATGAACTATGGACTAAGGTTCATGACATTGTACAGGAGACAGGGATCAAGACCATCCCCATGGAAAAGAAATGCAAAAAAGCAAAATGGCTGTCTGGGGAGGCCTTACAAATAGCGGTGAAAAGAAGAGAAGTGAAAAGCAAAGGAGAAAAGGAAAGATATAAACATCTGAATGCAGCGTTCCAAAGAATGGCAAGAAGAGATAAGAAAGCCTTCCTCAGTGATCAATGTAAAGAAATAGAGGAAAACATTAGAATGGGAAAGACTAGAGATCTCTTCAAGAAAAGTAGAGATACCAAGGGAACACTTCATGCAAAGATGGGCTCAATAAAGGACAGAAATGGTATGGACCTAACAGAAGCAGAAGATATTAAGAAGAGGTGGCAAGAATACACAGAAGAACTGTACTAAAAACATCTTCACGACCCAGATAATCATGATGGTGTGATCACTCACCTAGAGCCAGACATCCTGGAATGTGAAGTTAAGTGGGTCTTAGGAAGCATCACTACCAACAAAGCTAGTGGAGGTGATGGAATTCCAGTTGAGCTATTTCAAATCCTGAAAGATGATGCTGTTAAAGTGCTGCACTCAATATGCCAGCAAATGTGGAAAACTCAGCAGTGGCCACAGGACTGGAAAAGGTCAGTTTTTATTCCAATCCCAAAGAAAGGCAATTCCAAAGAATGCTCAAACTACCGCACAATTGTACTTATCTCACACGCTAGTAAAGTAATGCTCAAAATTTTCCAAGCCAGGCTTCAGCAATATGTGAAGCGTACTTCCAGATGTTTAAGCTGGTTTTAGAAAAGGCAGAGGAACCAGAGACCAAATTGCCACCATCTGCTGGGTCATGGAGAAAGCAAGAGAGTTTCAGAAAAACATCTATTTCTGCTTTATTGACTATGCCAAAGCCTTTCACTGTGTGGATCACAATAAACTGTGGAAAATTCTGAAAGAGATGGGAATACCAGACCACCTGACCTGCCTGTTGAGAAATTTGTATGCAGGTCAGGAAGCAACAGTTAGAACTGGACATGGAACAACACACTGGTTTCAAACAGGAAAAGGAGTACGTCAAGGCTATATATTATCACCCTGCTTATTTAACTTATATGTAGAGTACATCATGAGAAACGCTGGGCTGGAAGAAGCACAAGCTGGAATCAAGATTGCCGGGAGAAATATCAGTAACCTCAGATATGCAGATGACACCACCCTTATGGCAGAAAGTGAAAAGGAACTGAAAAGCCTCCTGATGAAGTTGAAAGAGGAGAGTGAAAAAGTTGGCTTAAAACTCAACATTCAGAAAACGAAGATCATGGCATCTGGTCCCATCACTTCATGGGAAATAGATGGGGAAACAGTGGAAACAGTGTCAGACTTTATTTTTGGGGGCTCCAAAATCACTTCAGATGGTGACTGCAGCCATGAAATTAAAAGACGCTTACTCCTTGGAAGGAAAGTTATGACCAACTGAGATAGCACATTGAAAAGCAGAGACGTTACTTTACCAACAAAGGTCCATCTAGTCAAGGCTATGGTTTTTCCAGTGGTCATGGATGGATGTGAGAGTTGGACTGTGAAGAAAGCTGAGCGCCGAAGAACTGATGCTTTTGAACTGTGGTGTTGGAGAAGACTCTTGAGAGTCCCTTGAACTGCAAGGAGATCCAACCAGTCCATTCTGAAGGAGATCAGCCCTGGGATTTCTTTGGAGGGAATGATGCTAAAGCTGAAACTCCAGTACTTTGGCCACCTCATGTGAAGAGTTGACTCATTGGAAAAGACTCTGATGCTGGGAGGGATTGAGGGCAGGAGGAGAAGGGGATGAGGGCAGGAGGAGAAGGGGATGACAGAGGATGAGATGGCTGGATGGCATCACTGACTCGATGAATGTGAGTCTGGGTGTACTCCGGGAGTTGGTGATGGGCACGGAGGCCTGGTATGCTGCGATTCATGGGGTCTCAACGAGTTGGACACGACTTAGCGACTGAACTGAATTGAACAGATGCTTAATTAAACTATGTTGTTTTCTTCATAACTTTTAAAAATTAAAGACCCACAGACAGTTAAGATGACAGGCCTGATTTTGTTGATTTAATTTGTATCTATGGTTTTTATATCCAAAATTAGAAATCAAATAAGACTTGTGCATGCATGCTAAGTCACTAGTATCTGACTCTCTTCAACCCTATGGACTATTGCCCACCTAGCTCCTCTGCTGGTGGAATTCTCCAGGCAAGATTACCAAAATGGGTTGCCATGCCTTCCTCCAGGGGATCTTCCTGACCCAGGGATGGATCCTGTGTCTCTTATGTCTCCTGCTTTGTCAGGCAAGATCTTTACCACTAATGCCACGTGGGAAGCCCCCAAATAAGACACACACCAACACAATGATTTTGACCAGGATTTGTTCCTGGAACATATTTGTATCTGCCTACCATTACAGTGTTGTTTACTAGTCATTGTCATGATCCACTGAGTTTTTTGGGCTAAAAAAATTAGAAAGTAAAATCATAATATATTAGATGCCACTCAATGGTTTAAACACTAACAAAAAGCTGATTATTTTTTTGTGGTTTACTGCACCTCCTTAAAATATACTCTCTGCAAAATATACCTTTAAATCATATTCTGAAATTTCAGCAGTATAATTTCCATTGACATTAATGAAAACTGCCCTGCTGAAGGCAATGGCACCCCATTCCAGTACTCTTCCCTGGAAAGTCCCATGGATGGAGGAGCCTGGTAGGCTGCAGTCCATGGGGTCAGTAAGAGTCGGACACAACTGACCGACTTCACTTTCACTTTTCACTCTCATGCATTGGAGAAGGAAATGGCAACCCACTCCAGTGTTCTTGCCTGGAGAATCCCAGGGACGGGGGAGCCTGGTGGGCTGCCGTCTATGGGGTCGCGCAGAGTCAGACACGACTGAAGTGACTTAGCAGCAACAGCAGCAGCCCTGCTGAAACACCACATGATGCTTGCATAATATACCCTGCAGTCTCCAGTGACCAATATGGCCTATAATATATTGATTCACTTATTTCTGTATGAAGCTGCATCAGAAGAGACAACTAATGCACTGCTTTGCCTAGTCATATTATTTTATGCTTCAAGGTTAAGGACATTGTATGTAAGCCATGATACCATAGCCATGGAGCAAATAAAGAATTTATTCAATACAAAATAAAATTCTGAAGTATAAAGCTAGTAACATGTAATGTTCCCTTTCAGGTTCACAGATACAAGAAGTTTTCCTTAAATATTCCTATCTTGCTTACAAATTGCCCAAATTTCTGTACTATCTTTTTCTATTCTTAGTGCTTGTAATTGTATTCATTAAAACACAAATGACTTGTGATACATTAGTAGTATTTCAAGGAATCTATTTGACTCTTTTTTTGTTCTTACTCTATTACATTTTTTAAAGCAGATGTAATTAATTCCCTTTGAGGGATGCTAAATCATTAGAGAACTAAGATTGCAGTCAGGAATGCCAAGTATGAAAGTTCAGTGTCTAAGATGAGAATTGGATGGGTTGGAAAGCATAGGGTTAGGCATTTCATTAAGTCTGTTTCTAGAGGAAAATCATTTTAATGTTAAATACATCTATATAAACTAGGTCTATAAATGTCAAATCACCCAGTGCAGCATAAGGAGAGATGAGTGGAAGATGGAAGAGGTGATGAAGTTCAAGAATCATCTGTTGCTAAGTATAAGGCCAAGGCCACAGAGCTGTTTCATATTGATTTTGGGGAAAATTCAGAGAAAAAGATAAAAAATTTTATCCCTGGAAGCCACGTTTATGTCTTATTTCAAGGTTCACTGCACTCCAGTTAGTGAATTCACACATTTTTAAACATTAAATAAGGAACTTAGTAAGCCTATTTTTTAAACAACCACAGCATCATGAGTTCTTACGCTAATACCTGAATTGTGATGGATTCAAAATACCAAACAAACAAACAAAAAACTGTAAAAACATTAATGGAAACAATTTTCAATAGTAAATCCATGTTTTTCATAGTTGCCTACTTTATTTCAAAGCCCATTTGTACTTGTATTAACCAAAAGATTTCAAGTGTACCCAAAAAACAGGGAGACATCGTTTTCTTGTGCTTTAGGATTGGGATGATGCTGTTGAAAATGTATATATAGTCTTATTCAATGAGAGATTTCAACCCCAAGATATCCCTGTTGTAGATCCGCTTATGTGTGCATGAATTAAATATATGTTAATATACTATTTAAACTATTGAAATTGTAGCATAGTTTCTCTATCTGTGGTAATAGGGTGTGGGCATTAAAAAAAAAGATATGTATTTGATCCATTCAGGGCATATAAAAAGTTGTTTAACTCAATTTATTCAATAGTTTTACCTAACAAGGATATAAATTTAATAGAAGATACTTTAAAAAGTTATTTAAAGGGTACTTAACAAATTCAACTTTAGTCATTCAACTTTAGTACTTAATGGCTATCCAATGTAAAATACTCAATACATGCTATCATTCATATTATGCAAAAAAAATTCTCTGTATATGATTAAGCCAATTTATTCTTATCTCCCACTGAGAAAATTTCTACTCACAAAGTATCTGGACATCCTTCCACTTCTCAAATGCCCCAAGTGAAATAAACATGTTTTCTCCATTTGGTCATAGTTTCATATATTCTCTAATTCTGACAACTTACTTTCTAATTAATTTTCTTTAGAGTTATTTTTATCAGTATAATTTATAGACTTTAATAGTTATTTATAGTTTAAATAATTATTTATTTAAACAGTGAAAAATCTGGGTTAAAACTCACTCAAAAACCTAAGATCACGGCATCCAGTCCCATCACTCCATGGGAAAAAGTGGAAACAGCAGCAGATTTTATTTTCTTGGGCTCCAAAATCACTATGGACAGTGACTGCAGCCACAAAATTAAAAGACACCTACTCCTTGGAAGAAAAGCTATGACAAACCTAGACAGCATATTAAAAAGCAGAGACATCACTTTGCCAACAGAAAATGCATATTCAAAGCTATCCTTTCACCAACAGTCATGCATGGCTGTGAAAAAAAGTGAAAGTGTTAGTTGCTCAGTTGGTCCTGACTGTTTGTGACCCATGGACTCTAGCCCACCGGGCTCTTCTGTTCATGGAATTCTACAGGCATAAATAAAGTCACACTTCTGAGCTTTCTCAGTTCTCTTTAGAAAAAATGAAAAATTTTCTTAAAGGATTCAGATGGAAGACATATTTTGGGATCCTGTTAAGATGGATCTAAGGGTGGTGACAGTGGTAAAGAACCCACCTGCCAATGCAAGAGACATGACATCAATTAAATCCCTGGGTCTGGAAGTTTCCCTGGGGGAAGGCATGGCCATTGACTCCAGTATTCTTGCCTGGAGAGTCCCCATGGACAGAGGAGCCTTGGGAGATACAGTCCACAGAGTCGCACAGAGTCAGACACAACTGAAGTGACTTAGAACGCATGCACACACAAGACTAAATGAGGGCTTCCTGGGGGTGGTTCAGCAGTAAAGAATCTGCCTGCAATGCAGGAGACAAGGGTTTTGATCCCCAAGTCAGGAAGATCTCCTGGAGAAGGATATGGCAACCCACACCAGTATTCTTCCCTAGGAAAACCCATGGACAGAGGAGCCTGGTGGGCTACAGTCCATGGGGTTGCAAAGAGTCAGACATGACTCAGTAACTAAACCATCATTACCCAAGACTTAATGAAGCTGATTTTCCTGTGTGCATCATGGAATTCTTTTGTTACTTAAGAGAAACAGTTGACAGTCTCAACATTGACACGCTTTCTCTGGCAAGTAAAATATTACCTATTTTGTAACATATGTTTCTAGGATGCCCTTTTAATAAAAATAACATGAAGAATAGTACTGTCTCTTCCTTTATAGTTGTTATAGCACAACTCCTTTAAGCCTCAGGGCTGGGGTTATTACCAGGCTTTAGAGAAGGGTCATTTTCCCAATCCCCAAATCACATACTTGCATCCTTTCCTCAGCAGCCTTAAGTACAAATCACTGTCTGAGCATGGGCTCCACAAGCTAGAGCTTACAGGAGATATAATCAGGAACAAGCAAGCTGTTCTGTCCTGGTATAACTATAACTTACATTCTAATAGGAGTTTGATGAAAACCTCAAGGCTTCTTGCAGAGGACTTCAGATACATGGGATTCTGGGATGATAACCGTAAGTGCTAGACAGCAAGGGAAGGGAAAAGAGCATATTTCTTTGCTGCCATGTCTAATATTTTCATCTTCAGCATCTTTGCCACAGTCACCTTTACTGCAAAAATTTTTGCCATATACCTAATTGGCTGTGAGGCAACTTTGTTGTAAAAAAGACACAATAACTGGTTGACAGTTTGATTTCAACTGCTTATTGTGAGCAGTGTTATTGATGGACTTATTGAGCTTGACAGACAGTGATAATTTGCCCTAAGAGGTTTTTTTGTTTTTGTTTTGAAACTCACTACATTGGAGGAGAAGGAAGTAGAGGGCCTTGAGGGTGCAGAGTTGAACTCTCATTACGTATAGAACTTTAGATCCTCTATCAATGGTCATGTGACAAAATGCTAAGAACTAACAACAGTATGGATGGCACTCACAATGCAAAGCTCAGTTAAAATATGCACACTAGTATTTGGAAACCGATACACCTCTTAATGAAGGAAAGAATTTCAGCTGAAAAGAAAGAGTATGATGTCAAATGAGGAGGTGAATCCACAGCAAAAAGAAAAAAATATATATATGATCCTACAAACCAAAGACTGCAAAGACAAGGGCTTAGGTACAAGCCACAAAATAAAATCAGTTATTTGTGAAATATTGTCATGAATCTACACTTATTTTAAATGTATTCAAATATTTGTATTTTGCAATAAAGTCTTTTTAATTTTGTCATTCATTTTCATGTTTCATTATGGCCATTTTTAGCTTATTAATGCCCTTTATTTTCTGTTATTTGTCTTTATGGTTCAGTTCAGTTCAGTCGCTCAGTCGTGTCTGACTCTTTACGACACCATGGATCGCAGCACGCCAGGCCTCCCTGTCCATCACCAACTCCCGGAGTTCACTCAAACTCATGTCCACTGAGTCGGTGATGCCATCCAGCCATCTCATCCTCTGTCATCCCCTTCTCCTCCTGCCCCCAATCCCTCCCAGCATCAGAGTCTTTTCCAATGAGTCAATTCTTCGCATGAGGTGGCCAAAGTACTGGAGTTTCAGCTTTAGCATCATTCCTTCCAAAGACCCAGAACTGACCTCCTTTAGAATAGACTGGTTGGATCTCCTTGCAATCCAAGGGACTCGCAAGAGTCTTCTCCAACAGCACAGTTCAAAAGCATCAATTCTTCAGCGCTCTGCTTTCTTCACAGTCCAACTCTCCTAATAGCTTGCTATTTATGATGTGAAAATGCTTGTGGCAAAGATGTCTATGGCAAAGATAGCTTATGGCAAAATTATCTATAACCTGTGTAGAATTAGTTCTCTATAGGAAACAGAACCAATAAAGAAAATGCAAGGCCACGAGCAGCAGGTGTATCCTGAAGTTTTTTTTTTTTTTTTTTTTCACTATTGTTCTTGGATTTCCTACTACGTAGCACTCAAAAATCTCCTGGATTCTACCTTTCCCATCATAAAATTCACTTCATGCTCAGGTTCATGGATCACTCACACTACAGATTATGGGACCTTCCTGGGAATCTTACCGAGCCCTTCCTTTTGCATCTATCTAATCATTACTTCAGGTATATACTTAGCATCATTCAGAATATGTGAGAGTAAGAAAAGGTACAGATGGAGAAGTAAAGATATGTTTTAAATGCATTTAATTTCATCTGCAATGGTCCAAATCCTTTCATTCTGAGTAGTCACAGTGTACATCCAAAAATAGAATTCATCTGTAGCTTTGAACTCAATAATTATGAAGAAGGAATTCCATCTCAGAACACCTGTAAATATTTTGCTCTTTCTGATACTAGTAGAGTGTTGGTCAGACTATACGACCTCCCTAACTGGAAAGAAAATAAATGGGTAGATAATATTAAAATAAGTTGCTGGTTTTGCAATGATTAAATCATTCATTAAATAAGAGGTGCATTTACCTACAGTGACAAAGGAAATACCAACATCCAAATGATGACTAGGGTTGGTATATGCTGATTCAGACAATATAGCAGCCAATGGATGCCAATGGATGCTACCAAAGAAAGGATGAGAAAAGAGTAATATTTTTAAGGATTATAGCTTCCTATCTTTTAATTAAAATACATATATTGATAAAATTGAATTTGTTCTTCATAGAGAATAAATAAACTGGCATGCAATTACAAAAATATATATTCAGTAGACTTTGAACAACTTGAAGATTTTCTATTAACACCTATATATACATTAATTTCTTAGAAATAGAGTAAAGAACTAATAACAAATGGTATTAAAATATCTAGGGATAACATTTGTGAACTAAAATTATGAAAAGGAAAAAATAGAAGTGAATGTTAGTATTGGGATATTATATCTTAAGGTCCATTTTCTTAATATGAAGCCTCCAATTACCTTAGAACAAAATAGTAAACAAGCTAGAGGGCAAAATAAACAATTAACATTTAAAATAATTAACCATAAGCTATCAGTTTTCACATTTTCTGCCCTATAAAGTAACCAATTATTACCAATTATCAGTTATTCTTAGCTCAATCATAAAGTATATCTTCTACTTTCTTTGTTGTATAAGTATTACATGATTTATAATGTTGTTAGATATACCATATCTAAAAAAGTAAAACCTGCATAGAATAACAGAGCATTAGAACATTAGTGATGGTAATTAGAGTCAGTATGTTTAAGCAAATAATAACTTTTCACAATTCTTTTTAAATTTTATTTTTATATATAATGGGAAAAATAGTGCCATACTATATCTTTTGAGAGATCAGTATGTGTTTTATATGTGCCTCTTACTAGTTTTATTTGTAGTAATTGTAATAGTAACAATAGTATGCTTTCTTTTCTGTTGATAAGAGAATACTTGTGGAAGATGTTATTTAAACATGACATTTTCAGTTTCACATTTTGAATTGCTAACATCATAGATTTTGTTATTACAATGAAGAAGAATGATTGTTCAGTAAAATAAAATAAAAAAAAAACCCTTAAATTTGCTACATTATACCCATGGGTGTATATAGAAATAGAGA
Source organism: Bos indicus (assembly GCF_029378745.1). NCBI lineage: Eukaryota > Metazoa > Chordata > Mammalia > Artiodactyla > Bovidae > Bos > Bos indicus. The sequence continues at coordinate 51,826,276 of NC_091780.1, read as the reverse complement.
TTTCTAAAATACATGTGTATTCACATGTATGAATAGAAAGTTTTACAGAAACAAAATAATTGCTTGAAAAACTAAAAGGTAATAATCCTTTCAGGTGGAATTTCCTTCATTACCACAGTCTGGAGCTATAGACAAGTTATGATTATCATAGCAAGCCACATTTTTGCATTTCTTGACTGTAATGGTTTTGCAATTTCCAGCAGTCACACTGTTGAAAAACCCCATCCCCTGTTGCCTGCCATAGTAAATCATATCTAACCGCTCAGCACCAAGCCCTGTAATTTGAATCTATGGGCCAAAACATTTACTAATGATCACTCTTCCAAACAGGAATAATCAATAGAGACTACAATTCCTTAACTGGTCTGGTTTTTAAAAACAAGCTGCTTTTCTGCAGCTAATTATGTCCCATTTTAAGCAAATACAATCTTTCCCTTGGTCATTTCCTCTAAAAATTAGTGTGTCCCTATAATGCAGTCACAATTATATTTTTTTAAAGACACGCTTTTGAGAGATACAAACTGAACTGAAATCCCATAGACAAGATGTTAAGACTGAAATAAAAAAACTCAAAAAATTTCCGCATCACACACACATACAAAATAGGAGACTTTAGACTTTTGTCTGTTGTTTCCATTCAGTTAATTAAATTTTTCTCCCTGTTTAATTTTTTACAAAAATGTTCCTATTTTTTCTGTAGTTTTTTATCTTATCTTCTTCACTAGAACATCAGATTTCTTGCTGTATATAGCATATAATAAAAGACCTGTCCGGGATCTGAAAGACTACAATGTATCTAAATGAAAGATTCTGTTCTACAGTCCATGGGGTCACAAACAGTCAGAGACGACTGAGCAACTAAGCAAGGAGCCCACAGTCTACTAGAAGACAACTGCTGTCACTATTATGGGTTAAAGGCTGTCAAATGACTGTTGAATCTGAAAGATCAAAGTAGTTACATACTTCCTCTTTGTTCCCTGACCTGACCAATGTTGACACTAACTGTGCTGGCTTTATAGGGACAATGTACTAATTAGTGGATTGTCAATGACTATCTTTCAGAGAAGGCAATGGCACCCCACTCCAGTACTCTTGCCTGGAGAATCCCATGGACGGAGGAGCCTGGTAGGCTGCAGTCCATGGGGTCGCGAAGAGTCGGACACCACTGAGCGACTTTACTTTCACTTTTCACTTTAATGCCCTGGAGAAGGAAATGGCAACCCACTCCAGTGTTTTTGCCTGGAGAATCCCAGGGACGGGGGAGCCTGGTGGGCTGCTGTCTATGGGGTCACACAGAGTCGGACATGACTAAAGTGACTTAGCAGCAGCAATGAATATCATTAGATCACTCACTGCCATGTTAAATATAGGAAAATTCTATTCCCGTAATTTCCTCCAGAAATTTACTTAATTCATCCTCATTTTTAGGTGCTTTACAGGCTGAAATTTGGCAAACAAATGGTAACTTTCCCCTTGATGCCAATTTTCTTTCAACAGAAGTTTCAAAAATATGAAGAGACAATGAGTTAAGGCTACAGGCAACATTATTTTGAGAAGCATGTCATCACTTAAGCCATTTCAAACCAAAATGTGGTATTATCTTTCAAAAAATTTAGATTGGGGGCATAATGCTATGAAGACTGTTTTTCTCAAGATTTCAGGTATATTTTAACAATTTTTCAATTATAATTTGGCCACTTACTGCACTGGTAAAACAATGGTAAAAATTGAACAGAATTTTATAACGCCAGACTTTCTCTAACAATTTATTTCCATCAAAGACCCCTATTTTGATCTCAAACCATTTCTACTTTAATATGAGATTTTACACAATTAGGCATGAACATCTGATCTCCTCCATGAGTTGCTTATATTTGAATTGTTTGAAAGAACTTGTAGAAGACTTATTTTTAATAACATATATCTCTGGCATCACCAACTCAACAGGCGTGAGTTTGAGCAAGCTCCGGGAGTTGGTGATGGACAGGGAAGTCTGGCGTGCTGCAGTCCATGGGGTCGCAGAGTCAGACAAGACTAAACCACTGAACTGATCTTTGCCAGTTATTAAATAGTATCTTGTTTTATCTAATTCTTTGTGAATATAACAATGTCAGAGCACGCTTGAAACCTAAAAAAAATACATTTAGGAATATTTTGTATAACTAAAAGTCACTGACAGACTATTTCACTTCCTGCTGAATGTTTTATTCAATCATTGCTTTGATGATCAAGTGGTAAAGAGTTTTGAGTTCCTACAGTCATGCTTCCCATCTCAAAAACACACAGTAACTTCATGCATTATCTTAGCTAACCCATGCAATAGTCTTGGAAAGTACACAGTATTATCCACAGCTCACTTTAATAAAGCTAGGGCTCAGGGTTTAAAGTACTGAAGAACTGAAGAGATTCATGATATAGGAAATGGCGATGGGCTTTTCTTTATTTGAGGCAGCGCTGTTAGCTTTTGAGGCACAGGTCCCAAACATACAACAGGACAGGAAGGCTGCAGCAGCCGTTCAGAATGCAATTCAGTGCTACCATGTCTTCTGTGGTGAGAACAAAGAGCTATAACCCAGGCATCACTGGATGGTTTTTTAAGAGGGTAGTTCGAACGGAATCCAGGAAGGAACGAGAACCTTTGCCATCAATATCAAACCTGAGTGCACTTGCAGCTTGCCCCCCATCTCCTGCTGCTAACAATCCTTCAGCTCTACCATCTCCCACGTCCTCTCCCTCCTCCAGTCTTGCTGGTTGTAGAAGCAACTGTTCTTGCCTGTTGACTCAAAGTCAGCCTCTGTATGCCATGCTTACTGTACTTTTCAAGGTACTGTACTGTAATATTGAAGATGTTTTATTTTTGTGTTTGATTTTATGTATTATTTGTGTGAAAAGTATTATAAAACTATTAACAGTATAGTACTATACAGCCATCTGTGTTAGTTGGATACACAAGCTGACTTTGCAGGACTTACAACGTGCTCTCATAATGAAACTCATTCATATGGACTACATTGTTTCTATTTTTCCACAACTATTTTTGACTTGGGAAATTTCTTAATTGAAGCAATATCTCAACTGCGATCCTTCTGAATAACATAAAGTTAGAAATTTTTTAATCAACTCAGTCCAATCTTATTTGTGATCTCTAATTATTCCCAAATTTGTAATTATTATTACTATTATCCACAGTTTTTGGTTGCTCAGATTTACTTACATAATTAACTTGTACAATATCATTTCAAACACTTCTTTCTTTAATCTGGATTCAAATTCACTTTTCTATGAGTATATATCTGTCAAAATATTACTTTCCTGAAAAAAGTTTTTCTTTCTGTTTTTAGTTGTACCATCCACTTGGGCAGGATCTTAGTTACTCAACCAGGGATCAAACTCATGGCCCCTGCAGTGGAAGCACAGAGTCCTAACCACTGGACTTCTAGGGAATTCCTTGAAAAGAACTTTTTAATCTCAACTAAATGAAATATAGAAATATAAGTTGACCTTTATGTTTACTGATTAATTTGATATCATTCTATTTCTTTGACTTACATTTGAGGTACATGTTCCTAAAATTAAATCCAAAAATTGTTCCTTTGTTAAAAATGATTATTTATTTTTTGTTAATTCTATATTTTTAAAAACTATTATCCTATAGTTTTACTAAATGTGTAAAAATATGACTTGAATTATTTATTTTTGAACCCTTGTTTGGACTCATTTTGTCTTAACCTGAAGTTTCTGTGCTTGCTTCAGTCAAGAGTTCCCCTGACATTATCATCCAATGTTGTTTCCTTGTCTTGAAGGTTTCTCAACCAGAAAGATTCTGAAACTTACCATTTTGGTTTCTTAAGGGAGACACCCACACCTCCAACCCCCATCAACTCTCCCACAAACCAGGGAGAAACAACTTTTTGTCTTCTGCTTATGGCAATAGGCAGGTGTTTATTGGTCCTTCCTTTCTTGATATTACAGAATTTTATGGTCTTAGCTTGTGCAGTTTCATGACCTGCTTCCTATTTGATTCTGACCAAAAGTCTTTTAACTTGTACTTGTGTGTGTAAACACCCAAGCTCTTATATAACAGGGTTTGATGCTCACTCTACCACCTCCCAGAGAAGGCAATGGCACCCCACTCCAGTACTTTTGCCTAGAAAATCCCATGGATGGAGGAGCATGGTAGTCTGCAGTCCATGGGGTCACTAGAGTCGGACACGACTGAGCGACTTCACTTTCACTTTTCACTTTCCTGCATTGGAGAAGGAAATGGCAACCCATTCCAGTGTTCTTGTCTGGAGAATCCCAGGGACGGGGAAGCCTGGTGGGCTGCCGTCTATGGGGTTGCACAGAGTCAGACACAACTGAAGCGACTTAGCAGCAGCAGCAGCAGCAGCAGCAGCTACCACCTCCACTATGGCAGTTTGAAACTTCAACAACAGTTCCTGTGCTTACTACTTTTTCACATTATTTTCAAGTTTAGTTCAGTTGCTCAGTCGTGTCTGACTCTTTGCAACCCAAAGAACTGCAGCACAGCAGGCCTCCCTGTCCATCACCAACTCCTGGAGTTTACCTAAACTCATGTCCATTGAGTCGGTGATGCCATCCAACCATCTCATCCTCTGTCATCCCCTTCACCTCCCACCTTCAATCTTGCCCAGCATAAAGGTTTTTTCAGATGAGTCCCTTCTTCCCATCAGGTGACCAGAGTATTGGAGTTTCAGCTTCAGCATCAGTTTTTCAGTGAGTATTCAGGACTGATTTCCTTTAGGATGGACTGCTTGGATCTCCTTGCAGTCCAAGGGACTCTCAAGAGTCTTCTCCAACACCACAGTTCAAGAGCATCAATTCTTCGGTGCTCAACTTTATAGTCCAACTCTCACATCCATACATGACTACTGGGAAAACCATAGCTTTGACTAGATGGACCTTCGTTGGCAAAGTAATGTCTCTGCTTTTTAATATGCTGTCTCAGTTGGTCATAACTTTTCATCCAAGGAGCAAGCGTGGTTTAATTTCATGGCTGCAGTCACCATCTGCAGTGATTTACTTTTCATTCCATTCCAAAAGAAAGGCAATGCCAAAGAATGCTTAAACTACCACACAACTGCACTCATTTCACACACTAGTAAAGTAATGCTCAAAATTCTCCAAGCCGGACTCCAACAGTACGTGAACTGTGAACTTCCTGATATTCAAGCTGGATTTAGAAAAGGCAGAGGAACCAGAGATCAAATTGCCAACATCCATCGGATAATAGAAAAAGCAAGAGAGTTTCAGAAAAACATCTATTTCTGCTTTATTGACTATGCCAAAGCCATTGACTGTGTGGATCACAATAAACGGTGGAAAATTCTGAAAGAGATGGGAATACCAGACCACATGGCTTGCCATTTGAGAAATCTGTATGCAGGTCAGGAAGCAACAGTTAGAACTGGACGTGGAACAACAGACTGGTTCCAAATAGGAAAAGGAGTACATCAAGGGTATATATTTTCATCCTGCTTAATTAACTTATATGCAGAGTACATAATGAGAAATGCTGGGCTGGATGAAGCACAAACTGGAATCAAGACTGCCAGGAGAAATATCAATAACCTCAGATATGCAGATGACACCACCCTTATGGCAGAAAGCAAAGAAGAACTAAAGAGCCTTTTGATGAAAGTGAAAGAGGAGAGTGAAAAAGCTGGCTTAAAATTCAACATTCAGAAAACTAACATCATGGCATCTGGTCCCATCACTTCATGGCAAATGGGGAAACAATGGAAACAGTGACAGACTTTTCCCATTATTTTAAAATTCTGTCGAATTAGCATTTTCCAACTGTTCTTGATATTTCTTTGATTTATTATAATGCTATATTTGATTCAGTAAATCACATATTTTTAGCTGAAAAATCTGTAAAGTTTAATTGACTATTTTTCCAGAATCAAAAATGAATATTATTATTACATTATTTATGAATAAAATGATAAATGCCCATTTACTTCATTTCAAACTTTATTTTTTAATAAAATAAGATCTATGAAGACACAATAGCACACTGGTTTACTAAATGGATGTGATATTTAGAATTCATGTAATTTACATTTAAAAATAGTATGGAAATAATCAGAAAGTCTTTATAATCTTAATGAATACAGATTTTTAACTTTACCAAACTATTGTCACTAAAGTTTATGCTCCTTCAGTGGTCAGAGATCATTTTTCCAGAACCAAATGATGTTTTTGCTTGTTTTGACAGGAGTAATAGAATTCTGGATGGCTCACTGTATCTGATGTTTCAGTGACTCTACTCATCCCAAACACATTGACTGTATTACTGCTTCATTTTTTCATCATACTAACTTATTCATTATAATGATAGTCTCATTTATTTTAGCAGTAAGGTAAAAAATGCTACTGATAAAGCTAACATTATATTAGAGCACTTAAAAAATTAGGATTTTATAATTGACCACTTTCAATTGTTTGGCACTGTTATAACAATTTTAGTGTTATGAACATATGTCACAAGAAACACATTCTCTTAATAACTCCATGTACCAGGTGAGGAAAGAGATGAAAAAAAAAAAACATCTATCTTGCTCAAGTTCACACAGGTAACAAGTGATAAGATATGTTTGCAAATTAGACATATGGAATCCAGAGATATTTTACATATCTTAAAAGTTATGTAATATTGCTATACCATTCAATCCTATGCAATGGCAAGAAACACTTCCAGAAATTATTTTGGAATTTAAGTTGACCAATCAACTTACAGGGAATTAAAAAAAATAACAAAAATAATCATTTTCACTTTTGAAGCTTACTTTTAAGTTTAAGAAGAAAGGTACAGAATCATAAAAAATATATAAATCCTAAAGGCAAAGGAGACGATTGAAATAAATCACACTATATATCTGAAATAGAAGACTCAAACATATTGAGATATTTTTCTCCTTCAATTCTTTTATCAATTCTTTAAGAAAAATATAGGTTAATTTTAGCAAATAAATTATAAATAAGATGTCTGTATGAACTTGCATTTAAATATGAAGTTTAAAGTCAAATAATGTATTTTAAGAACAGATAAATTGATATGGCATTAGTCAAGTTGATACAATGGAAAAACATGTGTGTATGTATGTCAGTATGTATATATAATATTTGGTTTTTGAAGCCTAAAAAAAACAACAGTAAAGAATAGAGGCATCACTCAGTGATGATAGAGAAATGTTTTAATTTGAAAAACTAAAAGTATCTCTTTTAGCATACGCATATTTCAGACAGCAGAATATTAAAAATACATTTCTAAATAATTTACCAATTTAAAGAAAACATTGGTGAAAATGCTCGAGATAGAAGACCTAAGCATAAAAACAAAAAATCTATCCAGAAAACAGTTAATATTTTAAGTACATATAAATTAAAATTCCACTATTTATAAAATACTACATGAAAGTGTAAGGCAAGATTAGGGAATATGTCAATATCTGTAATGAATTATTGATATTATGTCTAATAATACCTATAACGAATGTAAAAAATAATGAATATGCCAGTGCAAATATGAGAATAGGTATAAGGATCAATAAAAATGTAATAATGAGCAAAATCATTATTACTTGAGAATTAATTGATAGAATTACAACATATTTTTCAAGACTAGAAATTGATAAAACACCTTTCCTTAATTATAACTTTCCATTTTAACAAAGGTTTGGCAAGATAGACATTACTGATATGAAAATAGTTCAACACTTCTGAATGTCATTTGGTTCATATGGGTCAAGAACTTGAAAATGGCAATATCCTTTGATAGTAGTGGCAAGAACTTTCCATAGCTGTGTTTATACCACACAGGGGGGAAAAACACCTTAATAAAATATATAGGGGTACAGTTCATTATAATGCACTTGTTAAGAATTGATCTTATGCAATATTTTATATCATATTTTCAAAAATATTTGATAACAGGGAGAAATACTTATGATTCACTTATCCATGAGTTGAGTCAAAAAAGTTACTACAATAAAAGGAAATGTGCTTTTTGGAGATATATTTACATGTATTCTCTCTCTCCATACATTTTTTTAATATATATATATACACACACACACACACATATGCACTCTATATATATATGATTACATTATTAGAGGTGAGAGTTTATTCTGTGCTTCTCATGTTAGAAATGCAAGGGATAAATCTGAAGAGAGGGTCTATTTTGGAGGTGTAAGGGCTTCTGTAGGTTTTGCTACAGGGGCAGACAGGGCAGTAAGGTGGGGCTTAGGTTGTTGCCTCGAAGTCCTGCAGGGAAAGGATGGCCTTCAGGTGGAACAGATTAGCAAAGGCTCCAGGTGAACACAGGTGGGGTGGGATGCTTTCCTTAACAGAAGAGTAGAGCTTCATTTTGATAATGCAGTGTTTATTCTTGATGATGTTACCTCTTTCCCTTGTTATAAATTGCATCTTTGAGAGTAACTCTGTTTTACTGATTTAGAGTAGTGTTAGTATCAAAATCCAACTTCAGGAGAAGAGGATACCTGTGTTTAAGAAACAGATTTGTTACATTCTCATGTTTGCACCTGGATTCTCATACAATCAAGGGAAATTATTACCAAGTATATGGGTCTATATTTATAAATACAATGAAGATTTTCATTGCATAGATTAGTTAATTCAGTCAAGAACCTGGTCAATTTCCTTAAATAAAATCAGATTATTTGATATGCCAGTTGAGTAATTAAAGCATTCTAACAGTTGATCTTTTCCTCCAAATTGATCTTTAGATAAATGCCTAATTAGTTTAAATTAGATATGTAGAGAAGTTATTTTCTGATGACTTAAAATTGCAAACAATTCTGCCTCATAATTTTGATGGCTTATTTTTGAGTATTGGAAAGATATTTCTCTTTATATTAATTTATTCATTCAAAAAATATTTAGAGCTCCTGTTTTGTGTCATGCATACATTTATATAAGGTGATTAATCAGTATGTTTAATTTAGTAACTTATTGGCCCTCTTTTGAAAATAACCAGCTTTTGTGATCATAAGCTCTCCAAATGGGGGAAAATATATGCTTCATTTAGAAGTAAAATAATTATTAAGCATCAAACGTTTCCTTTCCCCTTAACTTTTAAGTTAGCAATTCTGAATTCTTAATTTCAGAAACTTTTATAGTGGTAGTATTTTTGATTTGGATTTTGAATTGAAGTTTATTTAATCTGAAAAACATTCTCCAATTGGGTCCAGAAAGAGTGCTATGCATGCATGTCTACTTACCCCATCCATTCAGTTTGTGGCTAATTATAAGCAGCTTAATACAACTAAATTAACATAACAGCTGTTTGCCTGATCTGATTGCTTAATATCTGGTGACTAATGATAGGTTAAGTTCAATTCAGCCTACCACTGGGATCTAATCTATCTACAAGTGGAGTTAGATCTAATCAAAAGTAGTCTCTCTAGGGCCATGAAAATTTGCCTAAAACTTTTACAAAATTTGCCAGGCAGTTTTATTTCCCAACTGGAGAAGGAAATGGTAATGCACTCCAGTATTCTTGCCTGGGAAATCCCACGCACAGAGAAGTCTGGCGGGCTACAGTCCATGGGGTTGCAGAGTCAGACATGACTGAGCACATAAACTCATTCATTTCTCAAAATCAAAGTTCTTACTGGTTTGTGCAGGACACCTAGCTCCTGTCTCCTGAGTGGGTGTAGTCTATTGAACAGATGGCAATGGCAACAAAAGTTCTTATATAGACATTTATAATAGTTTAAATTTCATATAAAGTATTATGAGAAACACAGTCTCGCGTTTGTGCTTTAAACAGATTGTAGTTTTGTCTGCCCTCTTGTAGAGAATTTTTTAAGCTGCCACGGAGCATTGCCAAGAACCTTACAGAAGTGGCATCTAGTGGCATCTAGATTTAAGAGATCGTTCAAAAGTACCAAGAAGGCATTTGAAATAAACTTGCTTACTCAACATTTCTACCAAGGTCTATGAATATCAACGAGAATAAGGCTCAACTCACAGTACCATTAACGATATAAATGTACTATTACCAAACGAAGCAAAGAAAATATTATCAAAATATAACATTTGGATTACAGAAATTTAATCCCAATCTAAAATATGTCAGCTATCTCATGCTGAATAAAGCTTTCCAACCAAACTGGGAAAGATAATGCTATGTCAGCAACTCATCGTGAACCTAGCATTTCCATGTCTACCCAATTAATGTCCTATTTTTTAAACTGAAGTATAGTAATACATGAACTGTGACTTCCAGATGTTCAAGCTGGTTTTAGAAAAGGCAAGGGAACCAGAGATCAAATTGCCAACATCCACTGGATCATGGAAAAAGCAAGAGTTCCAGAAAAACATCTATTTCTGTTTTATTGGCTATGCCAAAGCCATTGACTATGTGGATCACAATAAACTGTGGAAAATTCTTAAAGAGATGGGAATACCAGAGCACCTGACCTACCTCTTGAGAAACCTATATGCAGGTCAGGAAGCAACAGAACTGGACATGGAACAACAGGCTGGTTCCAAACAGGAAAAGGAGTACATCAAGCTTGTATACTGTCACCCTGCTTATTTAACTTATATGCAGAGTACATTATGAGAAACGCTGGGCTGGAAGAAGCACAAGCTGGAATCAAGATTGCCGGAAGAAATATCAATAACCTCAAATATGCAGATGACACCACCCTTATGGCAGAAAGTGAAGAGGAACTAAAGAGCCTCTTGATGAAAGTGAAAGTGGAGAATGAAAAGTTGACTTAAAGCTCAACATTCAGAAAACGAAGATCATGGCATCTGGTCCCATCACTTCATGGGAAATAGACGGGGAAACAGTGGAAACAGTGTCAGACTTTATTTTTGGGGGCTCCAAAATCACTGCAGATGGTGACTGCATCCATGAAATTAAAAGACACTTACTCCTTGGAAGGAAAGTTATGACCAACCTAGATAGCATATTTAAAAGCAGAGATATTACTTTGCCAACAAAGGTCCGTCTAGTCAAGACTATGGTTTTTCCAGTGGTCATGGATGGATGTGAGAGTTGGACTGTGAAGAAAGCTGAGTACTGAAGAATTGATGCTTTTGAACTGTGGTGTTGGAGAAGACTCCTGAGAGTCCCTTGGACTGTAAGGAGATCCAACCAGTCCATCCTAAAGGGATCAGTCTTGGGTGTTCATTGGAAGGACTGATGCTGAAGCTGAAACTCCAATACTTTGGCCACCTCATGCGAAGAGTTGACTCATTGGAAAAGACTCTGATGCTGGGAGGGATTTGGGGGCATGAGGAGAAGCGGACGATGACAGAGGATGAGGTGGCTAGATGGCATCACCGACTCCATGGACATGAGTTTGGGTAAACTCTTGGAGTTGGTGATGGACAGGGAGGCCTGGTGTGCTGCCATTCATGGGGTCGCAAAGAGTCGAACATGACTGAGTGACTGAACTGAACTGAACTTATCTACTGAAACATTCTATTTTTGACGACAAAGGTTCTAACTGTAATTTAATGCTGAACACATTTATAAGTCATGACAAGTGCTATTATTGGATGAAATAGTTACTTCTCTAGTATACTAGAGTCCTGGCTCCAAACACAAAATGCTAGACCATGGTTTTTAAAAATTTATAAATTATTTCTTTGGTGCCATAAAAAGGTCAGAGTCTAGTCTGCTGGTTTATATTTGAGAGTCAGAAGTCTTGAGTATATTCTTTGCTAAGTAAATGGTTGGGTTTTTGTCTTTTTTTTTTTTTTTTACCTTCTACAAAATCAATGAAATAACCAGTAGCCAAATATAATAAGCATTGAATATATCCTGATTATACCATACTGAGGTTTTTAAATTAGGGAATCTGCTTTGACACACCTTTAATATTTTTCATTCTCCTCACCACACTTCGGCAAGTTCAGGAAAGGAAATGAAAGACTGAACAAAATTTACAAGTAGAAAGTTTCTATTGTCATGTTAATGTTTGGCAGAAACCAACACAATTCTGTAAAGCAATTATCCTTCAATGAAAAAATAAAATAAAAAATAAAGTTAAAAAGAACTCCCCCCCAAAAAACAACAAAAAAAAAGAAATTATCTATTATTATCTGAATTTGAGCACAGAACAAGCTCTAGAAGACACAGTGATACATGGGAAATTCATCACTATTTCAGTTCTAGCATGCCCTCCATGTACATCTACATCAAGGTATCCTGTAGTAGTATTGCTTTTTGGAAATTGAACCTCTTTATTTATGTTCTTACATACCTGGCTTACTCTCTAGAATACTCAAAATGGACAACCTCCTATAAAAATTTAGGTATTATGTGACTAATTTTCCAAAATTTTCGGGGGTCTAGATATATATTTTCCATATCATGCTCTTTATCTTAATCACCATTTTTCCCATTTCAGAACTTTTGACACTTTTCCACTCTATACTTGCCCTTAGGGTCCACATAAAATAAGCAAATCTATCCTAGAGATCCATTCTTCTTATTTTCTTTAACCCTACTTCTCTTCCTACCCACACCCACTGCCCTTGTTCCAAATCTATCTTAAGTTCATAGATCCAATTCCCTATCTGTTCTCTTTGCCTAGGACTTCTCTTTTAGCTAATTTATTTTTAATAAGACAGTCAAAATTCTACTTTCATTTACTATTTATAGATGATCTTTGCATATCTTCATGTCATTCTATCATCTACTATTTTTGCACATTTAATCTTTATCTTATGCCTAAATTTTTGGCTACTGTTAAATTAGAAGAATTATAATTGATGGCAAAATAATTATAAGATTGTAACTCTTAATAGAGTTACCAAAGAGTCAACACCAAGCAAGAATAATATAGCCAAATAAGAGAAGAAACATAGAACTTACTAGCATGTGGTTAGGTCAATTTTAAATATCTTAATATAAAATTTAGAAAATACAGTTGAATATGTTATAATTCACAGAGTAAATAGAACAATTTAAAATAATTACATAGACTTCAGGATAAAAAATAAAATTGTTGACTCTCACATTAAAATCTACATTATGCAATAGAAGTAGAAATTTTTAAAAGTACAAAAAGTTAATGATGGCACAAATATGATATGGCTTAGATTTCAAATATCTTGCACACTGGGTAAAGATAAGCTTGCTTTATTTATTTACCTAAAATAAAGATCATTAGTTATTCACTATTTGAGGTTGGATGAGGTTGGATCTTGCCTCCAACCTCAAAGGCTCTCTGGAAAGAAATGCTCCCTATAGATTACCACTGATGCTATTAAATGTATACATTCAGTATACTTGATGCATTAAAGGCATGATGGTCTAACACCTACATGTTGTTTTTAGAATACAACCTTTTGCAGCAGATTTTATGCTTATAGGGCTTCCCTTACGGCACAGCTGGTAAAGAATCTGCCTGCAATGTGGGAGACCTGGGTTCAATCCCTGGGTTGGGAAGATTCCCCTGGAGAAGGGAAAGGCTACCCACTCCAGTGTTCTGGCCTGGAGAATCCCTGGGTTCAATCCCTGGGTTGGGAAGATCCCCTGGAAAAGGGAAAGGCTACCCACGCCAGTATTCTGGCCTGGAGAATTCCTGGGTTCAATCCCTGGGTTGGAAAGATCCCCTGGAGAAGGGAAAGGCTACCCACTCCAGTGTTCTGGCCTGGAGAATTCCATGTTGTGGCCATGGGGTCACAAAGAGTTGGACATGACTGAGCGACTTTAACTTTCAGTACTCTATGCTTATAAGAATACAGAATGCCAACAAGGTACATAATAGAATTACTATTGGTATAGAGACATGATATAACTCTATTCATTTTAAAAAATGTTAGAATATTTGACCATTTTAAGAAACTAGATGGCATGACTATGCCTTTAGAGATAAAATAATTTAATAACATTTTTGGCATTGGGAGTTTATCAGAATAGTAAACTTATATAACTAAATGTTGCAACCAATTCCCTGATAATTTAGCATAAACAGTGAACTGTTCTTTGATAAACAGTTGAAATTGTATGCCTAGAAAAACAGGAAAGAGTCACTTTAGAAGACATTTTTGTAGTGTAGAAAAAGCCTCCAAATTGTGAATTAATATAGGATGTTGATATGGCATCACTAAGGGTAGTAAGATTTAATAAAAAGTTTCCCTTTTATTTGACAATAAATATTTCATTCTAAGTAACCCATAGACTTTTGAAGGAAAATATTTAACTCTGTGGGTAATAAAACAAGAAACTTTCAGCTGATTTTATCAGAAATTAATAATCATTTTTATGAAATATTCATGTCATATAAGATTGAATCTATTTAATATCAATCAATACAAATAGTGAAGACAACTTTTTAAATCATTCATCATAAAGACCAAAAGCTGTTAACTGTGACTCTTACAAGCCAGTCCTTCTCAGAGCCTTGATCTCTGATAACCTGCTTTAAAACCACTTAAAAGTGATGGGTGGAGGATGCCAACTATTAAGATACACTGGCTCCACACAGATATCCTGAAGCAAGGGTGAAAGCTGAAACCAGACTTATCTATGAGATAATGCTGACATCCACTAAGTCTGAGAAACAAAGCTTGTAAGACAATTCAGTGTCATTGAAAAGGCTGGAAATTCTCTTTCAAAGAAAGGGTTTGTCTACCTTGTTAATATTCATTCAAAAGAAGAGAAAGTAAAAGGACAACTGGGCATAGAACTAGAATTCAGAGTAATCCAATTGCGTTGTGTCAAATAATCTTCTAAAGCAGGATTAGAGTGTTGGTGTTTAGGTATCATAGATTTCATTTACTGTATAAGCAAATAAAATGATTTTTGGATCACAAGATCAGAAATATAAATGATAGTGCATTTGCATCCAAATAATAATCACTGCAACATTTAATTTCTCACATTGTTGGATAATATATCTTAAAAATAAAATAGGAATTCCCAGTGGTTGAGAATCCATCAACCAATGTAAGGAACACGGGTTGCATCCCTGGTCTGGGAAGATTCCACACACCTTGGAGCAACCAAGCCCGTGCGCCCCCACTACGGAGTCTGTGCTCTAGAACCAGAGTCACAGCTACGAGCCCGCATGCCACAACTCAGGAAGCCCCGCACCTAGCGCCCGCGCTCTGCAATGAGAGCCCACGCAATGAGAAGCTCACGCACCACAGGGAAGAGCAGCCCCTGCTCTCGGCAACTAGAGAAAGCCCATGTGCAGCAATGAAGACCAGCACAGCCAAAATTAAATAAAAATAATAAAGACAAAACGATCATTCGAGTTTGACTGCTATCAATATTTACTCAGTCATTTACAGGGGGTCAATAAAAAAAAAAAAAGGCAGAGCAATTAAAGGGCACTAGCATGAAATTATTGGGAAAAATTCCTATTCCTCAGGCATTTAAAGATGAGCTTAGATGAATTCCTGTTTTGCACTCGCAATTTATTTCTTCCCTGATTTAATAAAGTACAATGCCAATTAGTACTAATAAAAACAGTAAGTAAAAAAATGAAAAGCCTACAAAATTGAAATATATAGAAAATATATACAAATGTATATGCCAGTTTTAGCTATTTCAAATAACAAAGAATTATAGATTGCTGCTGCTGCTGCTGCTAAGTCACATCAGTCGTGTCCAACTCTGTGCGACCCCACAGACGGCAGCCCACCAGGCTCCTCTATCCCTGGGATTCTCCAGGCAAGAATACTGGAGTGGGTTGCCATTTAGCTATTTCAAATAACAAAGAATTATGGATTAATTCCCTTCAAATTCTTTAGTTCAGTCAGGGTAGCCACCACAGAAGTGTTAAGCAATTTTTAACTAAGGAAAAACTTGAGTAAATTAACCATAGAGAGGATGACAGAAAGAAATATTACATGATGATTTTAGTGGGTTCAGGAGAGAAAATAAGTCATTACCTGTTCTTCTGACCAACCTGTTGTAGATTACAGTTTCCATCCTCGGGTTCCGTTAATTTGCGAGAGCAGCATACAGAACTCAGAAAACCTTTTCATCAGGAGGTTAGTGGTTTATTACAAAAATGATATAACTCAGGAACAGCCATATGGAAGAGTCGCAAAGCACAAGGTGTGGGGAAAAGGCCTGGGGTTTCCATGCTTTGTCCCAGCATGTCCCTCTCCCCAAATCTCCAAGTGTTCCCCCATCTGGAAGCTCACTGAAACCTCTTCTTTTTCACTTTAAGGAAGCCTCCCTCATTAGAGGCAAGATTGATTAAATCATCAGCCGCTGGCAAACAATTCAAGCCCCAGCACCTTTCTCCTACAGGAAGATGAGGAGTGGGGTGGCAGGATATCATTGACGGTTTCAACCCTCTAATCACACAGAGTTTCTACTGGCAACCAGCCCTCAGGTGCTCCTCATCAACTTAACAAAAGATGCCTTTTTATTCTCTTAGGAAATTCCAAGGGTTAAGGAGTTCCATGTTGGAACCTGGGAAGATCAAATACGTATTTCTTATTATGAGTCACAATATCATATAGGTTAAAATGGAATGAATACTTTATACCACTCATCTTTCCATCACTCTCAATGTTAGTCTCCATACTTTCAGATACTAGGCTTAGAAACGCAATCATTTGTAATTATTTGTTTCTCACAGTGGATCTATTATAGTGCATGTATTATGTCTTGTTTTAGAAATTGCTGTTTATACTTCTATTTACTCTAATAAAAGTTAGCTCTCAGCCCAGGTACGAAATTTCCTATGATACTTAGTAGATTGATTTGATAGGAACACATAAGTGTTTGAGGTCGGGTAATCTCTATTTCTAAATCAATTTAGAAGCACATGATGCTAACACATACCATGTTTACTTAATAGATAAATGTAGGTTACATCTGTACTTTTTGTGTCTAATTATTGTTTCTGTTTGTTAACTATTGCCTTAAGTTCATCACAGAAGACTTTCCTGTATTCTCATAGCTGAATCCAAATTTGCCATTCTTCAGTTCTGTATGAAGCTGCTGCAATATATACAGCAAACATATATTTGTCCTGTATATTCAAAGCACTATACTGAAGATGGTAGGAGATCCAAAATTGAATAGGACATAGCAGCTGATTTCAGGAATTTCACGTCTAAAGAGGAAGATACACATTTCTATGAACAACACAAGGGGAACACACGGTTGGTGAAAGTGGTTTGAGTTGATATTGGCCTGGTCTCACACAGCTGTCCTAAATTCCTAACAGTATTACTTTGTGTAAACCTATGAGTGCAATGGTCTTAATGTTTGTGTCTCCTATCCACTCCAAATTAATATGTTGAAATTTTAATGCCCAAGTGAGTACTGGGATGTTGTGGACATTTGGGTGATGCTTAGATGGTTAGAATGAGGCCCTCAGGAATGGGATTAATGCCTGAGGAAAAAAGGCTCCAGAGAGATCCCAGTTCCTTCCACCACATAAGGACACAGTGACAAGGAATCAGCTGTAAATAGGAAGATATCTTCACCAGAATGAAACCACACAGGCCACCCAGTCTGTGGTGTGTTGTTAGAGAAGCTTGAACAGACTAATATACGTTGTTTACACATTAACTTACCACCTAAGTGTGGACATTTGGAAGGCCATTGAGCCATCTATTTCTCTATCCCCTTTGAATAGTAACAGACCCTGGACAAAATAAAAGTTGAAAAAATGGTTGCAGAATTGAACAAGTTTAATAAAGGGTGTCAGAGATTTTAAAGCATTCTGTTTGAAATAAAACGGACGGAGGATTACCTGGGAACATTTCCTAAGCCATTTCACTCAGAAATTCATTCAAATAAAAAAGTTTCCGATCACATCTGATTACATTTTTATGTCTAAATTTTTAAACATGAGACTTTATGAATCTTAATGCACAAGTTTTATTTTCTTAACTCAAGCTAGAAAAACAATTTGGATGAATTTTTTTCTTATTCTAATTTTCACATGTCACACTCCCTAGAAGTCATAAAATGTGATATTAGGCCCTATCTTTATAGGTACCTGTACTGCTTTTCTTCAATAGGATCAACAACAAAAAGAGCTTAAAACAACTCTTTCAAGCAGACATCATGAATTGCAATCAAGTTGCATTTGTGCTATGATAATGTATATGCATACATTCATTCTCAGTCATCTTCAACTATTTGGGACCCCACAGACTGTAGACCACAAGGCTCCTCTGTCCATGGGGTTTCCCAGGGAAGAATACTGCAATGGGTTGCCATTTCCTTCCTCAGGGGATCTTCCAGACCCAGGGATCAAACCTGAATCTCCTTCTGCAATGGCAGGCAGATTCTTTACCATTGTGCCACCTGGGAAGTCCAATGATATAGAGCATTTATTGTTTGCTTTTACAGGTACTCATATGTTATGCTATTATAATTTTTGAGTGATTTGTGGATATATGTTACAAATTCTTTTAGAAAGAATTTGTTTTCTTTTGTTGTCTCTTTTAATCTTTATGCTGATACTCAGATCATAAATGCAGTTAGAGAGTTGTTTATGATCTGCTTTACTAGCCCACAGAGAGAAAAACTTCTTCACTGGGTCATTTGATTAGCTGGCAATTGAAATGTTGCTTTGTGGGAGCACGCTCTGATCGTTTGGTAAGATGTTAATGACAGAGACTGATATATGGGTTATTGATGAGACTCAGGTGGGTAATGGGTATTAGGCCTTAAAACTGGATTTCAGTTAGGAAGACAGAAATGAAAGATTCAGTTCAGTTCAGTTCAGTCGTGTCCGACTCTTTGTGACCCCATGAATTGCAGCATGCCAGGCCTCCCTGTCGGATTAGTAAATAATGTAAGAAGAGAAGCCAATGGTAGTTTGGATTGGAAACAAGTGAAATAGATGTGACAAGTTTACATTTACCAAATAAGCATAATGAACTTAAAATAGGCTCATTCAGATAACAATTATGATAATCAAATATGTGATACTGAAAATATTCTAAGACCAGTAAGACCAATCACATCATCCAGAGAGTATAACAACTGTAACTTAATATACCAGCAAACAATGTCCCAAAATATATGAAGTCAGCAGAACTGAAGAGAGATACAGTACTATGACAATATTTGGAGACTGTATTCTGAATAATAGATAGAACTGACCTTACAGAAACAAACAAAAGAAAAACTAAAAAAAAAAAAAAAGAAAAACTATAGGAGAATACTAGGAACATTAACAAACCAATTGTCTAGATTAAATCGACAAATTGTTAGAAACACACAAATTACCTAAACTGACTCAAAAGGAAAAGAAAATCTCAACAGACCTATAAAATAAAAAGTTGAATCAATAATTCAAAATCTCCCAACAAACTCCAGCTCCAGACAGATGTCTTCACTAGTGAATTCTGCCAAACAGTTAAAGAGGAATTCACACCAATTCTCTTTCAAAACAGAGGAGGAGGAAACTCATTCTAGCAGGTGAGCATTACCTGATAACCAAGGCCAAATAAAAATCTCACAAGGAAATAAAAGTATACATCAATATCCACGGTGTATAGAGATGCAAAAAACCTTAAAAAAAAACACTAGCAAAACAAATGCAACAGCATACTAAAAGGATTATACATCATGGCCATGTGGGATTTACCCCAGGAATACTAAGACGATCAAAGAAAACTGATCAGTGTAATACATCACATTAATAGAATAAAGATACAACAACAACACAAATAACCGCCCCCAGCACCAAACCACATAATTATCTCAATTCTGAGAAAGAGAAGTATCATTTGGAAAAAATGCAACATTATTTCATGATTAATATACCAGAAAACTAGAAATTGGAGGAAACTTCCTCAACAAGATAAAGGCTACTTTCTAAAAATCCACAATCTATGTCATATTCCTTTTATGACAGATTGCGGATTTTTTAAAAGATGCTTGCTGCCTAGAAGAAAAGTTATGACAGTGACTGAACAACAATGTCATATTCCTCTTCAAAGATTCCTCCAAGATCAAAAATAAAATAATGATGCCACTTTCACCACTGCCATTAATATTTTACTGGAATTTCCAGGCAGATATTTAGACCAGAAAAGAAAATTTAAAGAATTCTAGTAGGAAATGACCGGAGAAGGCAATGGCACTCCACTCCAGTACTCTTGCTTGGAAAATCCCATGGACGGAGGAGCCTAGTAGGCTTCAGTCCATGGGGTCCCGAAAAGTCGGACACGACTGAGCGACTTCACTTTCACTTTTCGCTTTCATGCACTGGAGAAGGAAATGGCAACACACTCCAGTGTTCTTGCCTGGAGAATCCCAGGGACGGGGGAGCCTGATGGGCTGCCGTCTATGGGGTCGCACAGAGTCGGACATGACTGAAGTGACTTAGCAGCAGCGGCAGTAGGAAAAGAAGAAATAAACTATATTGTTTATTCCAAGTTGTCCCGTGGGATTCTTGGGTCATTGTTTCCAGAACCCTTTCTAGATACCAAAATCCAAGGATGCTCAAGTCCCTTACATAAAATGGTGCAGTATTTGAATACATCCTCAGCGTATCCTCCCATATACTTTAAACTATGGCTAGATCATTTATAATATGATATAAACACTATGCATTATAAGTAGTTATAATGTAACTGATATATAAACAGTTGTAGGAAATGGTAACTCTAAGTTTTGCTTTTGGAACTTCTTAGAATTTTTTATTTAAAAATATTTTTTTTTATTCATGGTTGAATCCATAGATGCAGAAACTGTAGATATGAAGGACCAACTGTATCTCTAATCATATGGGGCATTATTCTATAAATAGAAACCCCAAGAATTCACAAGAAAGCTACTATAGCTAATAAGCTAAATCTACCTAGTTGCAAGGTATATGATTAACACCCAAAAATCAACTGGTTTTTTAAACACTAGCAATGAAGTATCCACAAAGATAATTAAGAAAACAATTCCATTTGTAAGAGCATATAAAAGAATTACATACTTAGGAATGAACGTATCAAAGGATGTGAAAGACTTATACACTGAAAAGAACAAAACATTGTCGAAAGAAATTAAAAACAGCCCTTGTCCATGGATTGAGAAACTTGATATTGTCACAGTGTCAAAACCACCCAGTGTAGTCTACATGTTCAATGCAATATATATCAAAATTCCCAGTTGCTGTTTTGTAAAAATGGAAAAGCCAATCCTCAAACTCATTTGTAAGGGGCCCGCAATAGCCAAACCTTCTTGAAAACCGGAGAATATAGTTGGAGGACTCACATGTTTGGTTTCAAAAGTTAAAAACCTATAGTAATCAAAACATTGTGTTATCGGCATAAAGATAGGACATATAGCCTGATGGAATAGAATATGGAGTCTAGAAATAAATGCGTGCAGCTGATTTTTGACAAGCCTTCCAAGTCCATTCAATGAGAAAAGAACAGGTTTTCAAGAAAGGTGCTGGGACAACTGGATTTCCATCTAAAATTGGAGATTTCCTCAAATCATGTTCAAAAATTTATGTAAAATGGACCAATCATCTATATATAAGATCAATCATCTATGTAAAATCACAATTCTTAGAAAAATGCATAGAGGCAAGTCTTGATGACCACTGACCGGTTAGTGAATTCTTAGATATGACACCAAAGCACAAACACAAAAGAAAAAATACATGAACAGATTTCATAAAAATTCAACATTTTTGTTCATTAAATGATAATATCAAGAAAGTGAAAAGACAAGCTACAGAATGGGAGAGAATATTTGCAAATTATATACCTGAGAAGAGTTTAATATTAAGAATATATAAAGAATGGCTTTGACTCAATAATAAAAGAGAATCCAATTTAATTATGGGTGAATGACTTGAGTTTATATTTCTCCAAAGAAGATGTAAAAATGACCAAAGCATATGAAAATAAGCTCAATATTATAAATGATTAGGGAAATGCAAACCAATATCATAATATGATAATTTCCACCTATGAGGATAACTAACAAAAAACTAAAAATTATATATGGAGAAAATGGAATCCTCGCACATTGCACATTACTCTAGTGAAGGTAAAATGGAGTAGCCATAGTGGAAAACAGTTTGGGAAGTTCTGAAAAAAACTCAACATAAAATTACTGCCCACTCCTAAGTATACAGCAAAAAGAACTGAAAACTGAAATGCAAATATATACCTGTACACCAGTATTACGCCCAATGCCCATAAGGTAAAGACAAGTGTCCACCAAAATAAGAATGAATAAAAAATGTGCTATATACATAGGATGAAATATTATTCGGCCATAAATAGAAATAAAGTTCTGATACATGCTTCGACACAATGAATTTTAAAAGCATTATGATAAGATGAATAAGCCAGATAGAAAAAGACAAACATTGTAAGACCTCACTTAAGTGATATATCTAGCACAGGCAAATTCATAAAATTGATTAGAATTTACCAGGGACTGATGGGAGACAGAACAGGTGTAACTGATTAATGAGTCTAGACTTTGCGTTTGGGATGATAGAAACATTTAAAAAAATAGATAATGGTGATGACTGCACAATATTGTGAATGTAATTAATAATAGTGATTATATAGTCTAAATGGTTAAAATATTAGATTTCATGTTATATATATTTTCCACATAAAAATCTAGTGTAGATAATTTCCTGGATATTATAGTTGTATTTCAAATAAAGCAATCATATTCTTCAGACTTTTATTTTGGTTGGACATAATATATTCTCCCTCACTTGCAATTTTAAATAATTGCATATACCTTGAAACACACACATTTGATAAGTAGACCTATGAGATATCATGTAATATATTTTGGAAATAAAAATGGAGTAACTTCTCAACACATGGAAAGCAGAATAAAGGAAGAAATAATGTGAATATATTTTGAACAAAACAAGAATGTGTCACAAAACATTCCACATATGTGAAACAGGATACTTTGTATTTTTAACAGACAAAAACTTGTACAAGGAAATTAAAATTAAAACTTCAGATTTTTCCATTACATGGTATGGAAAAACCCAAACAAACTTTTTGGTCAACCCAATATTTGAGTTTCTTTCCATGTAGAAGTTATACCTTTCAACCACTATGGCATTTTATTACTAATTTTCAATTCTACAGATTATGGATTTCAAAAATCACGATTGCAGATTTTTCAAAAATGTAATTACAGTTGTCAGTCCTCTTTCATGCCTCACGCTGTGTCTATATTGCATTCAAAACACTTTTGATCTTCTTGTGTGTTTGATATGCTTTATATTCTGTGTAAGAAATCACAAATTGAATTGACAAATATTCATACTAATTATGCTATATATTTTTAGCAGTTAAATTACTTGCAAAATTACTCAGGAATGTAGAGTAATAGAAAACGTGGTTTTCTATTGCATGTTTTGGTTTTCAATGTATGTCCAAGAACCTTGTGTGCTGGTCCTGACCCTGAGACCCCATGGACTATAGCCCGCCAGGCTCCTCTGTCCATGGGGATTCTCCAGGCAGGAATATTGGAGCGGGTTGCCATTCCCTTTTCCAGGGGATCTTCCCTATCCAGGGATTGGACCCAGGTCTCTCCCATTGCAGGCGGTTTCTTTACTGTCTGAGCCACCAGGGAAGTCTATCCAAGAACCTTACAGTAAGACTTTTTATCATACATTTCTTCACCCCTTTATAATATGATTAGCTAAAAGAAACTGTTTCCACTCATCCTAAAAACATTTTTGTCACATTTTTTCAAAACTTTTATTCGTGAGTGATCATTAATCTTATTTAGTTATGGGTATGCAGTTGTGTTCTCTTAACCTCACAGTATAAGAAGTAAATACCTGTCTGTAAATGTAATTGATTATTGGACACTTACAGGATCAGAGGGGAGAAGGCAATGGCACCCTACTCCAGTGTTCTTGCCTGGAGAATCCCAGGGATGGGGGAGCCTGATGGGCTGCCATCTATGGGGTTGCACAGTCAGACAGGACTGAAGCGACTTAGCAGCAGCAGCAGCAGCACAGGATCAGAGACTGTGCCTAAATATTTTTCAACAATATTTGAAAAAAAGAGAACATATGTATACTATGGGTGTTGTTTGAATTTGTACATAAGTGAAGTCTTAGATCTAGATGCAGAGTGAAGACTTGACAAGATTAAACACAATTTTAGTTCTAAAATCCCTGTTCCTTAGAACACAATAGCATGAATATCTTAAAAAGATGAAGCAGTCAGGCTACTTACTATCATCAAGAAAAACAAGAATTAGACCTGAGGGGGTAGAGATTGGAGTAAATGGAATGTAAATATAAACAGGAGAATGTCCTTGAAGGTAAGGCTGCAGTTTTCCCCAGAGAGAATTTAATAAATTAAACTCTGAAATCCAGGAAAGCTATCTGTGTTCCTGAAAGATTATATTTGAGGAGAAAATTTGTGTATGGCAGGAACAGATTCACAGAGGCAATGCTTATTGTCCAAATTGTCTCCTTTTTGTGACCATAAACATTTATCCATGCGTATATACACGTACACACAGGTAAACAGGATTGCTCTGCGTACTTGAGTTGTCAGGAAACAGAATGAAGTCATTTGCTGGAAGTCAGAAACTAACTACATTGCATCTAAAGGTGTTACTTCGTTTCAGTTGTGCAGTGTGTGTGTCTGGCAGTGCCTTAGTGTGTGTGTGTGCACAGGTTTTATGTCTAGTGTAGTTAGGCTCCCGAGCACAGATTCTAAGTGCCATCTTATGACTGACATTTTATAACTTCTCTTTGGATAGTTGGATATTTTTAACAGCCTGAGATGTGGAATGGTTAACAGATTAACCTACATTTTTCAAAGACAGTTTTCTAGATTTTTTAGTTTTAAGTAAATTTTTAAAAATGTAAACTATATATATATATATCTCCAATGGAAAACTGGAGAAATGGGCATTTATAATGAAACATAAGACCTAAAATTATTAAAATCTCTGCCTTTGTTCTCCAGAAAAGCAATGAATCAATTTGTATTAATTACAATACACCTACCTTGATACTTTCTGAAATCCCAGTAGGAGATCTGTCTTCCCTTTCTGTTACACTGAAGAATAAAAATTTTCATAAAGCTGTTTAAATAGCTGTACTGCCCTCCCATAGAAGTGGGTGCACTTGTCATGGAAGAACTAGTTCCATTATTATACAGCAATTTGTGATCCCTTAAGGTTTTGAACTACATAGATGTAAAATAGTATTGTTAGTTCCTACCATCATCACTTCACCATTCATACCTGAAGCAACTGAGGTTTCCACAAATCAGGCAACGTGCAGATTCTGTCATAGTAAAACATTTATTTGTTAAAGTGATATAGATTATTCAAGATTCTACAGTCTTAAATCATGGACGGCAATGTAACATGGATTGATACAGAACTCGATGCCAATGTAGGTTTTTTTCCTTTCCTTCTTTAAAAAAAATACTTGTAAGCCAGAAGAAAAAAAATTTGGTTTTAAAAGGGGATGAACCATGGTCTGATAGAGCCAGTTCTGCGGCATCAGAGACTTCTGCTTCGGCTCCTGTGGACAATTTCTTCTAGGATACCAGTTCAACAATAAGCCTTTGTGAATTGAACGATTTTTAAATTTTATCCAGTAAAAATATCAGTAGCAATTTTTTTCAGGAGAGAGAGAAGTGGTGCTCTTCAGATTAACTCCGGCCTCTGAAATGAAAGAAAAAGAAAAAAAAGAAAGAAAGAAAGAAGGAAAACACATAGCTAATAAGATTATTTTGCTAGTAATCTAGAAGTTACTGAACTGTAAGCAACCAGGCAGGAACTTATTGCTGCACAATACTAGGTATACATCTGGATGTTACTTAGACATGCACATCAGCTCTTAAAATGTTTCTTGGTAACTTCAAATTGTTGAAAAATATTTTTAAAAATTTTATTTTAGAAAGGAACCTAAATGTATTAAGACTAAATAGTTATGCAACTCAGAACCAAAATTGAGGAATGGCATTCTTCATTGCTTTGATTTTCACATTTATATTCTCAAGATTAAAAATATATATATTTTATTCATTAATGCATGCCATTCAGGTTTTAACAAATATTCAAGCTGATTTTTAAGATACGAATATTGTAGATCAAATTTGTTCATCACATCTAAAACTTAAGTGATCTCTACTTTTTAATATATTCTTTTGGAAGCTTTGTGTCATATTAAGGTTTCATAAATTTTTAATTACACATTTAATATAGTGAAGACTATTAGTTCTTCTTTATTAATTAATTCTTCACCTACTGGACAATAAAATAAATGTGAAAACTGAAATTTATTCACAAGCAAAGGAATTTCACAGTTAATATGATTTTGAAAGAAAATCATACAAAATCATTAAAAATTTTAAATAAACTGAAAATATTTTTTTTCCAATGAATGGGTTCTCAGGACTCATGGCTTTAAAATATATGTATAAATTCTATATTTAAAGATGGAAAAATTTTTGAGAAATATAGGATTTCATAATATGAAATAGAAGTAATTTTTCTCCTTTCCATTCAAGAACAACTACATATAATATCATTATTAACAAACTTTGGAATTATGGTTTATAAATAAGCTGCTAATTTTACAGATTAGGAAATAGCAATCAGATTTGGGAATGAGGACATGAATTGGTCTGCCCTGAATCTGCCATTATTGAAATGATGACATAATATGAGGCTGATTAAAAATTTTATAGGTGAGAGTCAAAATAACACTTTTTACTTATTAATAAAGAAACTCATAATGATTCCATAAATATTGAAATATGGAACAAAAATTACTAGAGTATCAAAGGAAAAGGAACAAAGGAAAAGCAAGATAGACTATAGTAATTATGATAAAATGTTATAAGAAATGAATATACTGAATTTGGGGTAGGTTCAGGATGTTTTGTCAATGGCCCTCATGTGACAGTGAAAGGATAGGATGCAAAACACTTTAGTCTTATTAACAGTTTTACAAATAAAAGGAGAAATTAAGGCTACCTCAACATTAAAAGAAGAAAAAACAAACTGACATCAAATGGATTTGGGCAACTGTTATTACTCTTTTTCGTAATGTAATTAAGTCCTATGAAAGGTTTTTCATCTCTAGTCAGGGCATCTAAAAAGAAGGAAATGATTTCTAAAGGTTATTGCTGACACTAGGGTTCTATATATATTTTTTCTGTTTTTCTATAATGTTCAAATAAATATGCCAAAAAGTATGGTTGAATTATTGTAAAAAAAAAAAAGTTAAATGTTTCTTACTAAGTGCCTATTCTCTTACTCTTTTTTTAATTTACTTGAAGGGAATATCATAGGCAAAAAAAAGTCCTACAGAACCAAGCATTTTATATCGGTCATTATTGCTTAGAAAAAGAACATTGGAAAGACATCCGAATCATATACATACATTTGCTTTGCTGCTTGGTTCTTAGTTCACATGTTTTCCAAACTGTTTGTCCACAGTTATTTTAATACTGCTGTTTATTTCTAATCAACACTAGTAACTTTCCATGCACTTATGTATTAATAGTCTGTCTAAAAGAACTGGACTCTTTTCATGGTTACTGCATCTGTAGCAGAGATTTTATGACAAAGTTTAAGGTTTTTAAAAAATACTTGATTGATATATACTAAAAAGAAAGATCAGAAATCAAAAGTATTGAAACCAGGAAACAACTGTCTTAAAGACTGGCACCAGCAGTCACAGAATAGTGGCTGTACACACTGAAACACTGTACACACTGAAACACACACACAAAATACACATTTGTTGGTCTGAATACAAGAAATACGTACAATTTTTTTTTCCTTAAAGGCATTTTCAGTATAAATGCAAATGAATTAACTGCTTTTACTTAACTGCCAAACACATCGTATCAATTGTTCTACCTGATTCATTTTAAGCATAACAGTATTTTCAAACACAAGGCTAATTTATATGTGCCTATGTACTTACAGCGGAGAAGGAAACAGCAACCCACTCTAGTATTCATGCCTGGAAAATCCCATGGACCGAGGAGCCTGGTGGGCTACAATCCATGGGATCACAAAGAGTCGGACACGACTGAGTGACTTTTGTGTATATTTAATTACAGGGTAATTATCACTGATTCTGCCAATGATTCCTTTCCCCTTTGCTCTCAACTCATCTTAGTGTAATTGGAATCTTATGGTTTATTATAGAAGGATTCTATGTGTTACATTAAATATTTTAAGCTCACTCTGTTTCTATTCACATATAGGAAAAGTCTTAAGGAATAAAATTGACACCAGGCATATTCTAATGGAAATGAAATAAATCTTAAAAAAACAGTCATCTTAGCAGTTACCTCAGTGTAAAGAAGAGCACCCAAACCCCTTACAGGGCAAAACATTTCCACCCTCTCTGCTCCTTCCTACGAGAGCTTGATGCTATGTTACGGATGGTGGTATGATCAGTTTAATACTGTCACCTAGGAAACATCTTTTTAAATTAAAAAAATGTGTCAAGTTTCTTCTTTTTTTTGGCTTATATTATTGTCTGTATATTAAGGGACATTTTAATTAAGTTTAATGCAATAGGCCAATGATTGGGAAACACATTTTGCCACTGGGCAGAAAAAGACATGTATGTTAACATCCTGCAGGAAATATAAACTTAAGCTAAAATGGTATAATCTTCTTCATCCCACTAGCACCCTCCACTGCCAGCCAGAAAAAAAAAAAAGAAGAAGAAGAAGAAACTATGAGCACAAGGAATCTCTGCCAGCTCTCTACCTCGTTTCATTCACAAGGTGAAGTGGCGCTGACAGTGTGAAAGGCCGTGAGAAGACTCAGAGCCCACGGGTCACAGTCTCTTCACAGGGACATTGCTGCTTGGTTGTGCTGACAGCTGCAGAAATGATAGGCCTGCTGCTGCAGGAATCATTTATCAAATACCAAGAATAGTTACACTGAGGTCATACGGTGACTTAAATCTGATAACAGAAACGTAGCAGGAAATTGGGTGGTGAGTAAATGATGTATTGCCACTAAATTTTGTTAAAACTCTTCCTTGCCTGAGGGTTTATTTTTCTTGCTAATGCTTGTAGAAAGAAAAAAAAATACCCAAAGCATGGAAATAAAGTTGCTATGACATTATGTTTCAACAAAGGAAGACTCAGCATAAAATTTTAAAAGTAGGTGACATATCCTACATACGAAATCTAATACAAACATACATATGTACATAAGAATTTACTACATACAGAAATGACAAATCACTGAAAGATCATGCACCACAGTAGTATTTATGTCTGGGTGGTGGGTTATGACAGATTTACATTTTTTTTTTATTTTAAACTATATTTTCCAAAGTTCTCAAATTAATATTATTTTAGCACAGAGAAGTCATTATTAGAAATCTTACATACTTATTACATTGGCAAACCTTTTGCTATCTTGAGTAGCACATAAATTCCCAAGGAGATTACTTTTCTCTAAATTTGACTTCTAACACTGTGGTAAAATAAAGAAATAAACACAATGATACGTAACATGCCCCACGAAAAACGAATACTTGAGAAATTGCTTCAGTTGGTAATTGAAAGATGACCAGATTGACTTTCCTATCAAATCTTGATAGAACAGTTAGCCCCATCCTGGATCATGCTTCTCATAGAGAAACCTTGACTTTTTAAACCCTTTCTACGGATATTCTCTTTCAGAACAGCTGGGTGTCCAAAGTTGCATGATAATTCAACATTTTCAAATCAAAGATGGGGGAGAGAGGGAAGGAACAAGGGAAGAGGAAAGAGAGGAAGGAAAGAGAGGGAAGGTGGTAGAAAACTGAGGCACCTTCATGCAGGTCAGTTCAGTTCTACTAACACCAAGTACATGAAAGACACTCTGCTATTGATTGTTTCCAGCGAGCCATCTGTTTGCTTTTTTGCAGCTTAGGAATGGAATTCTAATTTCAATTAAGAAATGATGCATGAAAAACGTTTTGTTTGATTTGGGATGGAATTCTTTAGGGGAAACCCTTAAGGATAGTCCAAGTGATTGTTATCTTTTAAATAAGAAATGGATCAAAAAAAGATCCTTATTTTTACTGTCAACAAATAAATCAATGAATTTTTCTATGAACCTTTAAAAACAGAGTATTTTTTTTTCTGTGCCAAATCTTAAGCAAATGGCTGATGCATCCAGCTGTTTGAACAGATTGCTAAAATACCATTTTGCTCTGGAAACACACTTTCTGATCCAATTAAAATGCAGGAATCAAATACTCATTTGAAACTTCCAAAAAAAAGAGAAAGAAAGAAAAGAAAACCATGAAGAGTAATCGGTTGCTGACAAAAGGAATACCATGAATATTTCATGAATAGTCTTTTGCTCCATTTTATAGTGGCTACATTCATTTTAGATAACAGTGAAACACTTCTGTTCATCCACTTTCGGTGAAGCACAACATTTCATCTCAGCTTCTATTATGTGGAGGTCAAGGATATGAGTGAATATATTCCTATCAAGCTACTGTCTTCACGTTTAGAAATATTTATAAAAGTACACATGATACCATGCGTGACTACAAAAGTGACTCCAAAATTACATTGGTATTCCCTTCATTCTTACAATACGAATCAGAAGTATTCAGTTAACCAAAAATCTGTCTACATTTAGGAACTGGAAATTCATTTAACCAAACTAAACTTCAGGGTTTACCATTGAGCATTGAGTAAGTTTTAATGGAAAATGTCAACAACTTGCATAAACTAGCAAAACAAAAATTAAAAATTCGTTTATAAAATAATATACCCACTTAAGTACTGAAGCATGTGACAGATAACAAGAATCTCACCTGTGTTTCCTGGACAATCTGGTCAACATTAGTCGGCAAAGCATCTGGGAATAAAATTTTCAGCGTCATAAACAATTCATTTTTTATGAAACAGACCTTATAATACTTCTCATTGAAACCTTGGTAAGATTCATCTTAAAGGTTTATCTACACTTCTTTTTTGTAATAACTCACTAGTTCTTGGGTTAATTATAATTGACTTTTATAATACTTTATAGTTCTCTATGGCTATTCCCTGACACATAATACCATAAAGGCAGAATTTTTAAAAATATTGTTCTAGTTACTAAAATGAGTAATTATCAATGGAATGCACTTTTATGTAATTATGGAATGCACTTTTCCCTGCAAGAGTTTAATGAGAAAATCAGACTTCTATTCATTTTTCTTACTCAAAGTTAACTTCAACCACATTGCTGCATATGATTAATATGGAAAGATACATCAAGGAAAACAATCCAGAGCAGGAAATGTAGTTTTATCTTATTTTATACACTATGTATAAAATAATCATTTACAATATAAACCATTATTCAATAATCCCAAAGATAATAGCATGCTTTGCCAAATACCATTTATATTTATATAAAACCATGTAGCTTTATATAGAACAGTAATGTTCTAAATGCAAACATTCTGCCTTTAAATATCCATATGCATATTCCAATTTGCTATAAATGCTTAATACCATTAAATAGCCCTGTAGAGTACACATTCTATTTATTTCCCACATGTCGCATTTTAAAGTCAATACTCTAGTTTTAAGAAGGGACAAAGTATAAGAAAAAATTAGGTGTCTGAGGAATATGTCATTCTAAGTGCTCACAGCTGACTGTGATGAGAATAGTACAAAACAATCTTTTGATAAAACCTCCAGCATAAATATTCATAAAAATTTGCAATGATCTCTGGAGATTAGGTTTTACATGAAAGCAATTGTTTGTATTATACAGAAAAAATAATTAGGAAATCATATTATGGTAGAGCCCCCAGAATATATTTCATAAGCCCCTTCATGTTATTAGAATAATTATTTATTGGACACATTTTGGGCTTCCCAGGTGGCAACAGTGGTAAAGAACCCTCCTGCCAAAGCAGGAGACAAAAGAGAAGTGGGTTTGATCCCTGGGTGGGGAAGATTACTGGGAGGAGGACATGGCAACCCACTCCAGTATTCTTGCCTGAAGAATCACATAGATAGAGGAGCCTGGCGGGCTAAAGTCCACAGGGTTGCAGAGTCAGACCTGACTGAAGTGACTTAGAATGCACAGACGTATTTTGGGGGCAGAATCACAATAAATGTCTAGTTCAACTCTCAGGCAAGAATAATGTACATCCAGTTTCAAACATTACATGAAAGAGACTTCACAGCTTTCCCCTAAATGCATTTGAAGATAATTTTCTTGTTGTTTTAAAATTCATGAACTGTAACAGTCACCTATTGAAGAAGAATGAACTAGATCAACTGTATAGATGCGTATCATTCAGATGTTCAGAAAAATATATTTGTACTAGAGTTTATAATCCATTGTAATCTGATAGATAGCAAGTATAGTTTGGACAGCTGTTCTGGGAGAAGTTCTCTGATAGCTGGACCACTTTAATCTTATTACATTAATTACAGTAGGACTCAGATTTACAATCTAAAAGGGTTAAGTATATGTGTGCATATATATATCTGCACACATATATATGCAAAACGTATGTAGACATATAAGCATATGTAGCATATGTATTTCACTTGATGGTAACTTTAGATTACTTAAACTTTAAAATACTGTAATTATCCTAAATTTTAACTTTGAAATAACTGAAACAAATCAGAAGACAATGGTACACTGATTATTTTGTTGTATTGAGTATTTGTAATATTTGATGAAATTGCAGATGGATTAACATTATCTTAAAGAAGTAACTTCATATTTTATTCCCAGAACTGTTAGTGTCTATGCCCCTCTTCAGATAATTCCATTTGTTTAGGATGACTTGATCCCTTTAATGTGTTTACTATTCTTTATTCTGTACTGCTACAAGAGGGATGCTTTCTGTTGCAAAAAAAAAAAGCAAATCTGATAAAACCAATTGTATTTGTAATCCCAGCATGTAAATTTATCTAGCACGGGAGGGAAAGAACTGAGTGATCTGAAAGACAGAGCTCTGAGACTATTACAAATTTCCAGTCACTAATTTTGGTTGTTTTCATTCGTGTAGTTCGTGAAATTTTAAAAGTGAGATAATTTTTATCCATATATTTACCTCAGCTAACATTTAACTCAAAAACATTATACGGTGAATTGTCATTTTTATTAATATTATCATCGTTATTATTATGTTTTATTACGAACTGAGGAGGAGGAGAAGAAAAATAATCCTTTTTCCATCTGATGCCCCTTCAATCCTTTCCCCAAACACTTCACACACACACACACAAGCATCTGCAACACTTTGGAAGCGCAAAGCCTGGACTCTTCCTGAGACTCAAGAGAAGGTTAAGCAATGGGAAGAGGGCACAGTCTTCACTTTGTCTAATATTAACGAGCTCTGCTTGATACCATTATAAAATGGGATTGGAATCCTGCCACACCAAGAAGAAAATGGACTCGTATCTACAGTTTTCTTTGAAAAAAATGACCATTTACCTTTGCGATTCTTGTACAATAAGACGCTTTATGAATTTGAAATTTTTTAAACTATGGGGATTTTAATGATTGTTTTTAAGTTTGTTATTGTGAATAAACATAGGAGGAAATACTAAATTTTAGGAAGCAAAAGGCTATTGATGTGAATTTTGTTGTAATTTTTTATTAATGTGTTAGTTTTATAAACAAAATATTAATTTCTTTTTAGTAATACAAGCTATTAAAATAGTTAAAATTTAGTTTGGAAGTTCTTTCTGAGGGTTTAAGGTAAAGCAGAAAACATTGGGTTGGCCAAAAGATTCATTCAGGTGATTCCATTATATCTTAAGGGAAAAACTGAACAAACATTTTGGCCATTCCAATACTTCATGGAAAAAAGATAAGAGATTCCTGTGGACAGGTGGAAGATACTTAATTTTAAAAAATTCTTTAAATTCTTGTGGAGAAAGTATGTATCATTCAGATAGTAAAACTGTTGAGTCTATAGGTAGCTCACAACAGCTCAAAAATTTATATTCTAAAGCTTTTTTAGTGGACTGTATTAGCAAAGCAGCTAAAATCAAGTGCCTAAAAGCATAAAAAAGCTTACTGTGACCTCAACTATTCAAAAATGTATAAAATACACTGTCTTCAGCAAAGGTGTTACTATATCTAATTTAAAATTATCATATTTAATGCACCTCTGTGTAAATCTATTTGCAAGCTAAAAGTAAATGATATTCATCAAACCAAAGTTTGTTTCTTTTTAGGATTTTGAAGTTGCTTTGAATGTTGTATACTTTTTTCAATAAAGGCCTATTTTAACAGTGGTTTGACATTTTCAAATTGGAGGACAATTATCCAAAACAAAAAGCAACACAGGAATACATAAAATTTAAGAAATGTTTAGAGTAAATATCTGTAAATATATTATTTGTCAGTTTGTTCGTGAACAAGCTGAAACCATAGCATAAAATGGCTAAAAATTAAAGAAAAATAATTAAGAACAGAGAAGCAAAAACAACATATACAACCTATACACAGTCAGCAATGACAAACACCAAAACCATATGCTATGGATCACATATACGAAGTTGGTTAAATAAGGAATGTAAGAAATGACACAAAGAAAAACAAGAGGGACAGAATTTCTTGCTTATAGTAGTATATTATCTGGATCACAAATTATTATGCTAATTAATTAAAATTCTGAATACTGAGCCTTCTTCCCTGGCTCCATTCACTTACTAAT
The DNA here is from genome assembly GCF_029378745.1 of Bos indicus. Classification (NCBI taxonomy): domain Eukaryota; kingdom Metazoa; phylum Chordata; class Mammalia; order Artiodactyla; family Bovidae; genus Bos; species Bos indicus. The sequence continues at coordinate 51,791,630 of NC_091780.1, read as the reverse complement.
TCATCTATCCATTTGCTCATTCATTCATCTGAATAACTACTGTGTTTAAGATATTATACCAGGTATCTTTAATCACCCCCCATCCTTCCCAAGGATTTTCTTTCAGCCACTTCACACTGAAACGGCCCTGAGCAAAACATTTTCATATACTTATCAACAAAACCAAGTAACATCTGACCCTCTTGATACGCTAATTTTTGTTCACATCGTTGGTTCAAATAAAACCTTTTAAAAGACAAGAACACAGGCCTTCTTATCATTTCCAGAATAAGTGTTCAAGCATTTGGTTAATTCACCCTAAAAACAGTCTTGTAAGAGCAATAACAATTTAAATAGTTTCAATGGCTTTAGTCAAAGAGAATAAATTTCACATGGTTAGGTATTATGCCATTCTAAATGTTTATGAGAAATAAAAGATATTCAATTAAAGTTCCATTAGAAACATAAGCAGGAAAATTGATTTTTAAAAATGCAAACAACTGGAAAATAGAATGTATGTTAAGTTAATTGGTATCTTGGAGTAGATACACTAAGCTGCTGCCTGTTTTGCATGATTGCAGCACCACCCTAACCACAACCTTGTTTGGGGATTCATTTCTTTAAGTCTTGAAAAATTTTTGTATATTCAGGATTTTTTAAAACCACGAAGGCATAAACTAGGAAAGGTAAAAATAATATGCTTTTTGTCAATCAGCGCTTTGTGAAGAAATAAGTAATTGATGATAACTAAAATTGTTTAGTTGAAATTAGTGCATTATTACAGAATAGTGTTGAAAATACATTTCACTTTGAGTAATGCTTTGATTTTACAAAATAATTTCACACAGTGATATAATTTATTACTTACAAGAGCTGTATTCCTGACCCAGGAAGGCCAATTACATTTTAGAGGTGGGAAAGACAAACTTTAGAAAGAGAAGCAGGGCATAGAAGACATTCAGGAAACACCTAAGGTAGTGAAAAACTGTTAGACAAATTTTTTAAAGACTAACTCAGAAAGTTCTAACTGCTTTAACCTAATTCACTTTTGAATGTCATAACGATAGATTATGTATAAAATGTGCCTTGGTAAAGTCAAAACACCTTCATATGTGCAGGCAGATGCATGTGACTTAAATTTTATAAATGTTTCCAGTAAGAGGAAATTAAACTAATGATGAACATTCCTCACCTGTGTTTTAAACAGTATTTCAAGTAATCTGAAATAGTTAATAAATTTATACTCTGTCTTTAACTTACTTCCAGGGAATACTTTATATAAAGTACATATCTCATTATGTTATGGCTAAAATTATTTTGTGCGAGTTCCCATGATTCGTATTCTCAAATAAATAAATATACAAACAACAAAAAAAGCAACAATAATAATTAAAAAAACCTAAAACCCTATTTCGGAGAATGTAATGGCACTCCACTCCAGTACTCTTGCCTGGAAAATCCCTTGGATGGAGGAGCCTGATAGGCTGCAGTCCATGGGGTCACTAAGAGTGGGGCACGACTGAGCGACTTCACTTTCACTTTTCACTTTCATGCATTGGAGAAGAAAATGGCAACCCACTCCAGTGTTCTGGCCTGGAGAATCCCAGGGAGCCTGGTGGGCTGCCGTCTATGGGGTCGCACAGAGTTGGACACGACTGAAGCAACTTAGCAGCAGCAGCAGCAAAGCCCTATTTACTGCTCTTTAGTAAAACATCATCAGGTTACAATATAATACTGTAGAAATTTTGAAGAGTAGTTGGAGCATTTTTTCCATAGACCTTGATTTCAGTGACTGTCCAAGAATGCCGTATTATTAAGGAACAATATTATTGTCTGACTAAATTAAAAATGCTTTTTTAAATGATTCCCACTAAGCTATATAATTTCTAATTAAATTTCACCATGTTTTGATTCAAACAATAAATACATTTACTCTAAGAGATAAACATTCAAATTCAGAATTACAGAGCAAAAGGGAAAAATAAAACTACTATCTAGTTAATGAACAATGACTTTATATTGCTTATAAATAGAATAAGAACTCCATTAGAAGATTTTTATTTTACTTGGTGATAAAAATAAATATACCTTTGATAAAGGCAGTTTTGTATTTTTGTCTCTCTACTTAACTTGCATTAAGAAAAATATAAATATAAAGTTCATTCATTCAGCAAATGTGTACTGAATGAAAGAAAACACCTTCATACTCCCAGGCAGATCCATATGACTTAAAACTGGCCTGTGACTTAAAACTGAATTGACTTTTTTTGATAAATGAAAAATCAATTGCATGTTCTTCTGCTTCCCACTGAAAAAACAGTGTCATGGATGAGAACATACCACAAAACCATTAAGGCACCTGAACTAAGAATGTTGTTTAGAAGGGAACTTATTTTAACACTGTCTGGGTATACTCAATTGGATATTTTATTATAAATAACATAACAACGCAGTGTTGTTCTTGAAAATATTTGCCTAAAAACAAATGCCACTGTCATTGAAAGAAAATATACAAGCTACTCATTGAAAAATATCAATCATCCATAGGCGGTAATTTGTAAGACTGGAGGAAATACAATTATTTATGCAAGACTTCTTTTTTCCTATGACAACTTTCATTTTGTGGTCTGCTACTGCAGAACCTGGAAGCCGATCCTCAATGGGGAAGGCACAGCAGTCAGCTTTTTCCCTAAACAATTTAAAATATATGACCTTCATATACATATATATGTGTATATATATATACATACATATATATATATACACATATACATATGTATGAAGTAACTATACCTTATTGGGTTTATATGCCATGGCTCTATTAGCCATGAATCAGAGAGACAAGACTGGCATGTCAAATTCCAATTTCCTATGTGAGTTCTTGAAAAAAAAAAATTTCATTAAAAAGAAATAATAGGTTACACAGTGCTTTCCAATATCCACTCAGAATTTGAAAGAGTTGCTTTTCCACTATGCCCATCAGAATTGCTGGACTGAATTAACATCGCATTCATAGACATGCTTCTTTTAGAAAACAGTCCACAGGTGTTCGGTGAGTTAATGTAACAATTGTATTCCTTTAACTCTCCATTCAGGGAGTACCTGTGTCTTGCTCTGGCTCTCTCAGCAGGCAGAGTGAGAAACTTACTTGGCTTTGAATGTGCTCTTTTAGATGCGGGCCCCTCAGAATCGGGAGGTCGACTAGCTAACTGCAAGGCAGTTGAGTTGTTCCTGTTCACGTTTTGGGACTCAACGTTTGTGACGGCTTCACTCTGTGGTTCGGCACCTGGTTTTGTGCCAGTCTTTCTTTTCTGCTTTTGGGACACAGACGTGCTTGAAGTCCAGGTAGGAGGCAAAGCAGAGGTAGTGGTAGAGGAGTCCTGACTTGAACACGTTTCTGACGGTTGTATCACATTGTCATTGGCAACTTTACAACACTGGGCACTCTCTTCGTGCCCCACAGCTTGTTTGGACACAGACTGGGGCAGCGTCCCACTGCAGCCTTGTATTTGAGCCCCGTTTGTTTGAGAGTAGACGTTGCTGACCTTGGTAACCTTGTGTTGCCCATTATTGTTACAAACCTTATACCGGATCATTAGAATGATGATGAAAACCAGCACAGATGCTACAATGATTCCACCAATAATAATAATCATGGTGCCTCCCAGAAACTGGGACTGCATGAAATGGCACCGCACGTAATCCTGTTCCGTAGTAAACTGGATGCACCCCACGACTCTTGTGGCAGTGAGGGAAGTGATGCCATCATCATATATTGCCAAGACACACAAGTCATACATAGTTCCAGCAGCCAGGTTATTGACAAGAAAAGTTTTGCTCGTAGGAGGTATCATTCTGAGGGACAATGGAATTTGTGTTAATATTAAAAACACAACAGATATACACACACAGTCATTATGACTTCAGTTCTGTTTCATTTCAGTACTCATTAAGATAAGCACATTTATAACAGATATGAAATATGAGAAAATGATCTGATCTTATATTTACCCACTTAAAATGGCGAAAAGTCATTGTTGGATTCTGCATTATATTAATGGTTCCTGCACCATGGCTTGACAAGCTTACTAATTACATTGCTTGGCAAAGCAGAACTCCTAATAAAAGCCACTGCTAAAAAATCATTTATGACAAATTGCTTTTGAAAGGTGTGACTGTGACATTATCTGACTACTAAACAAATCCATTTAGCACTTACAACACCTCTGTGACTAAAAGCCAATTTGAAGGAAGGGAAAACACTGACAATCACATTAGAAAGCAGATTGGAAATGCAATTCAGAGTATTTATTTTCCAAATCAGTTATAAGCTACTATGGAATGGTACCCAGTAAATCTATCTTTAATAACTAAGATAATTACTAAACTTAAAGTACTTTATTCAACCCCCTCTTATATCTTCAACACTTGGGTCCCAGTATGTTTCTATTTATTAAACGAGGTTGATGAAAATGCATGAGAAATATTATTCTAGAATCATGAAAAGGGCAGAACTGTTGAACCAGAACATAAATCCCTTATCTTCCCCATTGTGGGCTTATGAAATTGTTTTCAGAACACGATTTGTAAATTTGGATACGAGTTTAGGACATCTTTGGATCCACTGTATCACAAAAGTCTTCTGTGGATCCTATTCTCCACTGCTTTTTTCCTCCTCCTTAGCAACCATATATGACTAAGATTTAATTTGGAAAAAAGGCTTGAAACTCTATTTTTTCTCTGAAAGAGTTTGAGAAATTTCAAGACTTGGCAATGGTAATCTGTTATATCTAAACAATGTGTTCTAAATGTACTGAGAAAATTTTAGGTCAGTGCATGTATTTGTTGAAATCACTACCAGTTAGTGAGTGCATGAGAAATACTAGAGAATTACTAGTGAGAGTAATTACTAGTAAAAATGAGAATTACTAGGCACTTTATATGTATTATTTCATTTTTACAAGGACAGTATGAGGCAGGCATTATCACTTCTATACATGTGACAAACATTAGGGTCAGGAATTCAAGCACTTTCCTCAGGGTCATAGAGAATTTACTTGTCATGGCAGGATTAAAATCTTAGAGCTTGGCAAACAGAAACTGACCTATTTCACAGAGCTAATGTTTAAAGTATACAGATTATTTAGCAGCTACAGGAAAGAAAGGGGTAGGAGTGTATGCTCATCTTTGACTATGGGTTAAATGATCCACAGCCTAAGTGGAAAGCTGAGTATGAAAACAGTAAACTAATTTATGCTAATATACATACATCATAGTCTATATCCCAGTATATTTATTTATTTTTTTGTTTTTTTATTTTTTATTTTTTTTTATATCCCAGTATATTTAGTGATGAGAGATACATTAGAACACATTTAGACTAATCTCTTCCTTTTAAAGATGAGAAAATTAAAACTCAGCCAGGTAGAACCTTGCCCAGGATTGGTCACATGGCTAGTTAGAGCAGTTTTGTTTTTTCCTACCAGCCCATGCTAATTTTTAAAAAAAATTTTCTCTCATTTCCATAAATAAGTGAAAATCAAATTACCTTCAAGAATTCATCTGGGTGTGTAAGAACTGATTTGATTTCAGAAAAGCTTGAAGGCTATATATATATATATATACATATACATATGTGTTTTAAAGCCATAATTTTTCATCATTTCCTAGGAGTAACAGTAGTCTATAATCACGAGTGAAATTATATGAAAAGGTAAAAATGTGTATTTCCAACTGAAAATTGGACCAGATGTGACTATAAATCAATGAGGCTGAACTTCAGAAAAACATACCAGAAATTCTTTAAGCCAGATGCAAAGTCTCTACCAATGTCCTTAACCAGAGATTATCTACTGAACTCCACTGATTCACTGCTCAAAATACTTATAAATTTTCTCTTTGGAACTGTCTTAAGAACCAGTGTATATGAAGCACCACACACACATAACTCAACCAGTCAAAAATCAGTCTCATTATTTTATAGTTACATCCTATTTCTGACCAAAAATGGCAATACCCATCTTGATCACCCACCTTATTCACAAGACTTGGCTCCAAATGGCTTTTGCTTGTTTCCAAATTTCAAATTCACCCTCAAAAGACGAAGATTTGCCACCACTGAGGATATTCAAAATAGTATGACGAAGGTTCTAAAGATAATTCCAAAAGTGCTTTGAGCAATGGCAGCGTTATTGGGATAATGGTATAGCCTCCCAACAGGACTTCCTTGAAGGAAAGAACACTCATGTGGATGTGTAAGTTCTGGTATGTTTTTGAATTTTTAAAATAAATCAATCTTGTTCTCTGATAGTCACATCTCTTAGACGAGGGGAAGAAAGTAGGTAAGCATAATATTAAAGATAAATTTGAACTCACTGAAAATAACACCATTCAAAATATTTCCCCACATGTATTCACCTTTCATGAGCCTTACATTATATACTTAAAAATATGGAGCATTTCAACTATAGCATAGAGTGGCACTGCCAATTAAAAAAATCAGCAGTATTTTATCAAGCCCTACACTAAGATGTAGGGCAAGTATAAAAATTGGCTTAATTTTTCTTACCTGTAAACAAGGGTGTCATCATAAGTACCATTGTACTGGATTTGAAACATACGTATTCCCGGGATATTTCTTTGAAAATTAAATTTAAGTAGTGCAGTAGATGATGTTGCTTCTGCCACCACAATTTTATCTTGACTCATTTTAGTATCACCGTTACTACTGCTTGCGTTAGAACCTGACTTAGTAGACGTGGAGATGTCTGAAGAACCAGGATCAGGCTCGTGGATATGGTTCGTACTGTTTAGTAAGTGAGGGAGCTTAATGATATGAAGATCCACTGTTTGTGTTGCCTCCCCAGCAGGATTGGAAGCAATGCAGGTAAAAGCACCTGTATCCTTCACAGTCGTTATAAGAATATCAAGTGTTCCATTCTCATACACCAGAGATCTTGTTGCATTTGAAATAAGCTTCCCTTCAGGAGAAATCCAGTGAATTGCAGGTTCGGGGTCTCCCCTGGCTTTGCACCTCAGGGTTGCCCTTTGACCCTCCAGGACTCTCATCTCGTGGGTATGCCGGGTAATGAGAGGAGGCTCACACAAAAACTCTTCCTCAGGAATGGACCAAAAATAGCGGCCAGTTAAAAGTGCTGGAGAAGCACAGGTCTCCAGGTCATCTTCTCTGGATAGACGTCTCAACCACAGCAGTTCGCAATTGCAATGCAAAGGGTTTCCGCCAAAACTTAATGCAAAAGTAGATGGGCTTATGATTCCTGAGGTTGCTAGGACCTGAGCTCTCTGAAAGAGAGGGTCAGGCGGTAGCTTCTGCAGTTTATTTGATGTTACATCTAGCCGAGTCATCTTGTGCAAGTGGGAGAAAGTCCCCTTAGGAATGTTATCAATCATATTGTGGTCCAAACTGAGGGTGTGCAAGCTAACCATCTTCTCAACAGCATCCCATGGAATTGTTTCTAAATTATTATACGACAGATCCAGCTCTTCGAGGGCAAAGACATCATCAAATGCTGTAGAAGAAATTAAAGTCAGCTGATTGTTGTTCAGTATCAAGTGATGGAGATTGGAAAGCCCACTGAACATGTCGTTTGTAATTTTAGTCAATCTGTTGCTATTCAAATGCAATGCCCTCAGATTCCGTAAGTCAGCAAAAGCATGAGGTGTAATAAAACTTATTGTATTCCTGGACAGAGTCAGGTCCACTAAGCTGGTCATATTGGCAAAATCTTTCCTTTTAATATTTGTAACAAAATTGTCTGCCAAACGCAGTTCCACAGTTCTTCTGTCAATGTTTGGTGGCACAAATAAAAGCCCTTTCTTGGCACAAAGGGTTGCAAGATTAGGAGACAAAATCTGACAGACACAACGCTTCGGACAGATCTGAGCTTTCACTGCTATGCCAATGAAAAACAGATAAAAAAGAAATTTTTCCATTGTAGATCAGATTTAAGAGCCTGTAAGAGAAGACAGAATACAGTTTTAGCATCCAATCATCTGAATAGAGTTCATATTCCTAATTAATCTTTTTAATGCAAATTAAAATGTATTCATTTGCTTATTTAATCAAGTAAAAATACTAACTCTGTATTGTCAGTATATAGACACTAGGATAAAAATATACCACTCATGACCTCATGAGTTTTAAAATCAAATGGTGAAAATAAAAAAGTCAACAGATTATTATAATTCTATAAATTAAGTGCTGTTTTTGAAATATGCCCAGGGTACTCCATAGGTTCACAAAAAAGAGATATCCATCCCAGACTGGAGGGCAGGAGATCAGGAAAACTTCTACTAACCTCCTAAAAGACATCTTGTAAATTCAAAAGCTTAGACATATTTAGCAATGTGCAAGTATTTCAATTTATATGTCTGAGCAGAAATAATAAGAGAATATTTGTTAAACTTGTGGCAAGATATTGAAAGTAATTAATTTTTAATTAAATTTTATTCATCTTTACAAACTATCTTGAAAATAGTACAATCTTCACATCCTAACTGCAAATATAGGATCTAGTTCTCAAAAATTAAAAGGCTGCAGATTTACCATAAATGCTCTGAGCTCCTTAAATATTAGAAGGTTTATATATATGAAACATGTATAATATCACATATGAAACAAGTCGCCAGTCCAGGTTCGATGCATGATACTGGATGCTTGGGGCTGGTGCACTGGGACGACCCAGAGGGATGGTATGGGGAGGGAGGAGGGAGGAGGGTTCAGGATGGGGAACACATGTATACCTGTGGTGGATTCATTTTGATATATGGCAAAACCAATACAATATTGTAAAGTTAAAAAATAAAATAAAAAAAAATAAAAATAAAAAAAGGTTTATGTGATATAATGTGGATTTTTGATGATAATTTATAGAAAGCAGTGATCAAAATACTTGACAGTGAGTCCAAGAAGATGTCATATTCCATTTTTCTTTTCTGAAAAATCTCAGTGCACTTATATTTATCCAAATTTAATTTTTAAAAACTTGACAATTTCATTTCCAACTTGATCTTAAGTATTTGCTCTTGAAAAAAACATAAAAATAAAAATACTAACACATATGTGATTAAAATTCTCAAAAAGTATAAGCGGTTTTAAATATGAAAAGGGAAAACAGCTTCAGAAAATCACCCAATTGTTTAATGAATGAAAATATGAAATATGGAATTATTCTAGAAATGATGCACCTAGTTTTATAAACCAAATCCATTCTTATAGCTTTGATTTATTTTATGCCCATTTTATGTCATATTAAATATGGTTGCAATGAATAAGACTGTCCTTCTCCACAAGTGAAATAGTCTTACTTCTGTTTATGACAGAATAAGTAGTACTTTGTCTTTCCACAATAAACAAAATTAAAAAAAAAAAAGAAACTGTACCAAAATATATAAAACTACAGTTTTCAGACATTGGAAGAAAGGAAGCAGAGAACTGTGATCCTTGAAAAAAGGGGGAAAAAAATGAACCTTATCACTGAGCCCTAGAGACACTTTCCAAACCATAGCACAAGGAGGGAAATCAAGGCAAAACATGAACAGTCTTCATCAATTGAACAGGACTGAGCTTGCAGTGCAGAGATCTCAGGTGGCCTGACTTTACGGGGCAAAGTACCACAAATGAGAGGGTGATCAAACAAAGAACTCCAATAATCTCTGTAAGTAGAGACAGGGCAATACATATTAACCATATTGAAACACTATGGGGAAAAAAGCGAACAAAAATTCAGTGACTTGTGGAAAAATATTTTAAAAAGTGAAGCATACATATAATCGGAGTATCAGACGAAAGCTGTAAGGTAGAAATATATTTGGAGAAATAAAGGCAATTGTTCCCAAACATGTGATTATAAAACAACCCCCAAACCCAAGCTTAAAACAAGAAAAACCTACCAAGACATATCACAATCAAACTGCAGATAATCAAAGAGAAAGGAGAAATAATTTTAAAAACCATCACAGAAATAGGACACATTATAAATAAGAACAAGATAGAAATAATGTCTTACTCCTCATTGACTTCTCTTTGGAAACAAAGCAAGATGGAAGACAATGAGAAATCTCTTTAAAGAGCTGCCAGAAAGAAAGGCCTGCCAGACTGGGTGGTGATTTATATATTCATAAATAATGAAGCAAAACAAAAACATTTCAAGAGAAACAAACTGAAAATGTCATTATTAGAAGAACTGCAGTCTAAGAAAATATAAAGGACATTCTCTTCAGGCTGAAGGAAAATTATATCAGACGAAATCTTGAATCCTTATAAGATGTATGAAAAGCAACCGAAATGGTTTATCTGTGGGTAGGTATAAAATATTTCATTATGTTTTACTATGCTTATAAATAGTAATCTGGTGTGGATATAAGTTACAAAAAACATTCACACTAATAATTATGCTGGATAAGCTACAAATTATATATTTAAAAAAAAAAAACATCATAATGCTGAGGATACAAAAATAAACTTAACAGCACTATATTCCAGATAGTGATAGTCCTTGATGAAAGGGAGAGATCCAGAGATGTCCCTTTTCTTTCCCCATCCACAGAAAAGTAATGGGAGAATCCATCAGCCATAAATTGAGGTGAGGCTAAACCAGTTTAACTTTTAACAAACTTAAAAAAAAAAAAAAAAAAAAAAACACTTGATTGTGTTAGGGCAGTATTAGGTTTACAACAAAATTGAGAGAAAGGTTCAGAGGTTTCCCATATACTAACTGCTCCCACACACGGAGAGCCTCCCATATAATCAACAACCCTTACCGAAGTGGTACATGCGTTACAACAGATCAATCTACTTTGGCACACCACAGTCACCTAAAGGTCATAGTTTACATTAGGGTTCATTCTTGGCGCTCTATGTTCTATGGGTTTGGATAAATATATAATGACATATACCCATCATTTTGGAATCACACAGAATATTCTCATTGCCCTAAAAATCTTCTCAGCTCTGTCTATTCATCTCTCCCTACCCAATCCTGGAAATCACTGATCTTTATACTGTTTCCATAGTACTGCCTCTTCAAGAATGTAATAGAGCTGGAATCATACAACATGTAGCTTTTTCAGACTGACTTCTTTTATTTAAGGATTTTAAGATTCCTCCATGTCTCTTCAATGCTTCACAGCTCATTTCCTTTTGGCGCTGAATAATATTCCACTGTCTGGGATGCACCACGGTTTATCAGCTCACTTACTGAAGAACATCTTGGTTGCTCCCAAGTTTTGACAATTATGAATAAAGGTGCAATATACATCCATGTACAGGCTTTTGTGTGGACATATATTTGTTACTCCTTTGGGTGAATACCAAGGAATGCAACTGCTGAACTGCATGGTCAGAACATATTTTATTTTATTAAAAAAAAAAAAAAACAAAGTGGCTGAACCATAATTCCCAGCAGTGATGCGTGAGAATTCCTATTGTATTTCTTCTTTTTCAGCACTTGGTGTCAAGTTACAGATTTTGGTCATTCTAAAGGGTGTATAGTGGAATCTCATTGTTTTACTTTGCATTTCCCTAGAGACATACGATGTGGGCTATCTCTTCATATTTTATTTGTAATGGACCATAGCCTTGTCTAACTCAATGAAACTATGAGCCATGCCATGTAGGGCCATCCAAGACGACAGGTCACAGCAGAGAGTTCTGACAAAACGTGGTCCACTGGAGAAGGGAATGGAAAACCTCTTCAGTGTTCTCGCCTTGAGAACCCCATGAAAAGTATGAAAAGGCAAAAAATAAGACACTGAAAGATGAACTCCCCAGGTCAGTAGGTGCCCAATATTCTACTGGAGATGAGTGGAGAAATAACTCCAAAAAGAATGAAGACACAGAGCCAAAACAAAAACAACACTCAATTGTGGATGTGACTGGTGATGGAAGTAAGGTCCAATGCTGTAAAAAGCAATATTGCATGGGAACCTGGAATGTTAGGTCCATGAATCAAGGCAAATTGGAAGTGGTCAAACAGGAGAAGGCAAGAGTGAACATCAACATTTTATGAATCAGCGAACTAAAATGGACTGGAATGGGTGAATTTAACTCAGAAGACCATCATATCTACTACCATGGGCAAGAATCCCTTAGAAGAAATGGAGTAGCCATCATAGTCAAAAAAAGAGTCTGAAATGCAGTACTTGGATGCAATCTCAAAATGACAGAATGATCTCTTTTCGTTTCCAAGGCAAATTATTCAATATCACAGTAATGCAAGTCTCTGCCCCAACCAGTAAGGCTGAAGAAGCTGAAGGTGAACAGTTCTATGAAGACCTACAAGATCTTCTAGAACTAACACCCAAAGAAGATGTCTTTTTCATTACAAGGGACTGGAATGCAAAAGTAGAAAGTCAAGAAACACCTGGAGTAACAGGCAAATTTGGCTTGGAGTACAGAATGAAGCAGAGCAAAGGCTAATAGAGTTTTGCCAAGAGAATACACTGGTCATAGCAAACACCTTCTTCCAACAATACAAGAGAAGACTACACATGGACATCAACAGATGGTCAACACCGAAATCAGATTGATTATATTCTTTGCAGCCAAAGATGGAGAAGCTCTATAAGGTCAGCAAAAACAAGATCAGAAGCTGACTGTGGCTCAGATCACGAACTCCTTATTGCCAAATTCAGACTGAAATTGAAGAAAGTAGGGAAAACCACTAGACCATTCAGGTATGACCTAAATCAAATCCCTTGCGATTATACAGTGGAAGTGAGAAACAGATTTAAAGGACTAGATCTGATAGACAGAGTGCCTGAAGAACTATGGATGGGGGTTCGTGACATTGTACAGGAGACAGGGATCAAGAATATCCCCAAGAAACAGAAATGCAAAAAAGCAAATGGCTGTCTGAGGAGGCCTTACAAATAGCTGTGAAAAGAAGAGAAGCAAAAAGCAAAGGAGAAAAGGAAAGATATAAACATCTGAATGCAGAGTTCCAAAGAATAGCAAGGAGAGATAAGAAAGCCTTCCTCAGTGATCAATGCAAAGAAATAGAGGAAAACAACAGAATGGGAAAGACTAGAGATCTCTTCAAGAAAATTAGAGACACCAAGGGGACATTTCATGCAAAGATGGGCTCGATAAAGGACAGAAATGGTATGGACCTAACAGAAGCAGAAGATATTAAGAAGAGGTGGCAAGAATACACAGAAGATCTGTACAAAAAAATTCTTCACGACCCAGATAATCACAATGGTGTGATCATTCACGTAGAGCCAGACAACCTGGAATGTGAAGTCAGGGCCTTAGGAAGCATTACTACAGACAAAGCTAGTGGAGGTGATGGAATTTGAGTTGAGCTATTCCAAATCCTAAAGATGATGCTGTGAAAGTGCTGCACTCAATATGCCAGCAAATTTGGAAAAATCAGCAGTTATCCAAACAGGACTGGAAAAGGTCAGTTTTCATTCCAAAACCAAAGAAAGGCAATGCTGAAGAATGCTCAGACTACTGCACAATTGCACTCATCTCACACGCTAGTAAAGTAATGCTCAAAATTCTCCAAGCCAGGCTTCAGCAATATGTGAATCATGAACTTCCAGATGTTAAAGCTGGTTTTAGAAAAGGCAGAGAAACCAGAGATCAAATTGCCAACATCTGCTGGATCATCAAAAAAACAATAGAGTTCCAGAAAAACATCTATTTCTGCTTTATTGACTATGCCAAAGCCTTTGACTGTGTGGATCACAATAAACTGTGGAAAATTCTGAAAGAGATGGGAATACCAGACCACTTGACCTGCCTCTTCAGAAATCTGTATGCAGGTCAGGAAGCAACAGTTAGAACTGAACATGGAACAACAGACTGGTTCCAAATAGGAAAAGGAGTATGTCAAGGCTGTATATTGTCACCCCGCTTATTTAACTTATATGCAGAGTACATCATGAGAAACGCTGGGCTGGATGAAGCACAAGCTGGAATCAAGATTGCTGGGAGAAATATCAATAACCTCAGATATGCAGATGACACCATCCTGTGCCAGAAAGTGAAGAACTAAAGAGCTTCTTGATGAAAGTGAAAGAGGAGAGTGAAAAAGTTGACTTAAAGATCAACATTCAGAAAACTAAGAACATGGCATCTGGTCCCACCACTTCATGGCAAATAGATGGGGAAACAGTGGAAACAGTGGCATACATTATTTTTTTGGCAGGGCTCCAAAATCACTGCAGATGGTGACTGCCACTTTGAAATTAAAAGAGGCTTCCTCTTTAGAAGAAAATTTATGAGCAACCTAGACAGCATATTAAAATGAAGAGATATTACTTTTCCAACAATAGTCTAACTAGTCAAGGTTATGGTTTTTCCAGTAGTCATGTATGTATGTGAGAGTTGGACTACAAAGAAAGCTAAACACCGAAAAATTGATGCTTTTGAACTGTGGTGTTGGAGAACTCTTTAGCATCCCTTTGACTGCAAGGAGATTCAACCAGTCCATCCTAAAGGAGATAAGTCCTTAGTGTTCATTGGAAGGACTGGTGTTGAAGCTGAAACTCCACACTTTGGCCAACTGATGGGAAGAACTGACTCATTTGAAAAGACCCTGATTTTGGGAAAGATTGAATGTGGGAGGAGAAGGGTACAACAGAGGATGAGATGGTTGGAGGGCATCACCAACTCAATGGACATGAGTTTGGGTGAACTCCAGGAGCTGGTGATGGACAGGGAGGTCTGGAGTACTGCAGTCCATGGGGTCGTAAAGAGTCAGACATGACTGAGGGACTGAACTGAAGTGATATCTTTTCTTTGGTGAGGTATCTCTTAAAGTCTGGCCTGTTTTTAATCATTTTTTATTATTGAGTTTTAAGAGTTTCTTTGTACATTTTTGATAACAGTCTTTAACAGATTTGTCTTTTGCAAATACCTTGTATGTGAAAAGGCACCACCATATACAAGGTCATCTAGGTTTCCTCGCGTGTTATCTTCTAGGAGTTTTATACTAGTGTGTCACATGCTCTGCAATTTAGCCGAGCCTGCAGTTTGTTACTGTGTTACTGTCGTTCAGTTCACCATAGCTTCTAATGTTCTGAGAGCATGGTTGGGAATTTCCTATTCAGTAAGACATGAATCTTAGCACTAGCATGGTTTTGGAGACCTGCCTCTTTTGCACAGATGAGCTTTCTGATTTCCAAACTTTTGGAGAGCTCATCCTGCTTTATGGCTGCTTCCAGCTTTTTGGTGACCAAGGAGATCTCCTTGATCTTTATTCTCACCCCTAGACTTCTCTGCTTTGGGTTGTAAGTGAGCTGTTCTTCAAGCCTGTGGTTGAAAGTCAGACATATCTGTATGGGAGGAGAGGGATTGATCTTTCCTTTCTCTTTCGTTCCTTTTTCTCTCCTTTCTCTCCCTTTCTCTCTCTCTCTCTCTCTCTCTTGGTTTTTAGATCTAAAACCAGAGTGATTTTTAGTTTCTGTTCTTCAGCTTCTTATTAATTCTTCCAGACCTGAAAGTCTTTGTCGCCTAGAGGATTCATTTCAATCTTCCTTTCCTTCCCTAATTCTTCCTCAATATTTTCCTTATCTGAAAATATAATCTACTGAGGGAAATTGTCTCATAAAGACAGAGGGCAAAATGCTGGTTACCAAGGGCTGAGGCGTGGAGGAATTGAGGAGATGTTGTTTAAGGGGTATAGACCTGCAGCTAGTAGATAAATAATTCCTAAATATCTATGCACAATATAGTGATTGCAGACAACAACACTGTATTATAAACGACAAAGTCACTAAGAGACTATAACTTAATTACTCCCACTGAAAAAAAGAAGTGAGAAGCACATGCATGATAGGGGTGTTAGCTAACACTACATTGGCAATCATATTGTTGTATATAAATGTATCAAGTCAACACATTTTACACCTTAAACTTACACAGTGGTATATGACAGTTATATCTCATTTAAAAAATATTTTGAAGTCCTAGCCTCAAGTACTTGTGAATGAATATAAGTGAACCCATATGGTTCAAACCCTTGTTGTTCAAGGGTCAACTGTATATGTGCATTTAGAATAGGAAAAACTAATATATAGTAATAGAAATCAATTCTATTGATTGTCGTTGTCTAGTTGGAGGACAGTAGATTGACTGGGAAAGAGTACAAGAAAATCGGGGGCAGGGTCATAGAAATATTCTATATCTTATTTGTGACATTCATAAGAATTCATTGGCCATACATTTAAAATGGGTGCATTTTCTTTATGTCACGTTTTCCTCACCACAGTTGGTTAAACCTAAAAGAGGAAATACAAGTTTTCTATTATGTTTCCAAACATTGATTTAAAGGAAGAAGAATTTATAAAATGACAAATCATTGGTAGTTAATCAAAATTTAGTCGTATTTTAGAAATACACATTTCCTTAGGTCTGTCGTATATCTTCAAAGATGTGATTATATTTTAACTAAAATTGTGCACCTTATTTCACAATCTGATTTACTTCATCAGGCAACATATTTACTGCCTGATACAATATCATCTCACTGCTGATACAATGAATGGCAAAGTAACAATATATTTAGAATAAAATGTGCACCACTTTCTTAATTCTGTGTTTACTTTTTGTTGAAGTGAGACCTGTAATGACAGAAGCATATGAATTGTGATCAATTAGCTTTTCCATGTATCTTAGGACAGGGTGAAAATTTCTAACTTTATAAAAAGATAGGAGATAGGGATCACATAAAGAAACAGAGCTTTCATTTCCTACAAATTCAAATTAAAAGAAATTAAAAGATGCTTGCTCCTTGGAAGAAAAGCCATGAGAAACCTAGACAGCATATTAAAAAGCAGAGACATTACTTTGCCGACAAAGATCCATATGAGTCAAAGTTATGGTTTTTCCAGTAGTCATGTATGGATGTGAGGTTTGGACCATAAAGTCGGCTGAGCGCTGAAGAATTGATGCTTTTGAACAGTGGTGTTGGAGTAGACTCTTGAAGAGTCCCTTGGACTGCAAGGAAATAAAACCAGTTGATACAGGAAATCAACCCTGAATATTCACTGGAAGGACTGAAGCTGAAGTTCCAAATACTTTGGCTACCTGATGCGAACAGCTGACTCACTGGAAGATATTCTGATGCTGAGAAAGACTGAAGGCAGGAGGAGAAGGGGACGACAGAGGGTGAGATGGCTGGATGGCAGCACTGACTCAATGGACATGAGTTTGAGCAAGCTCTGGGAGATGGTGAAAGACAGGGAAGCCTGGCAGGCTACAGTCCATGGGGTTGTAAAGAGTCAGACATGATTGAACGACTGAACAACAAGTTCAAAAATTAATCCTTGACATTTTTTAGATTAATATATTAGCACTTGAAGAAATAAATGTGACTAGAAGAGCAGAGTAGTTGCTATGCTTTGTTTTCATAACTTAAACATTTATAAAGGCCATTAAACACAGTATCCTCATTCTTTTTATTTACATATACTTCTTTTTTAGATTATTTTCCATTATAGGTTATTACAAGATACAGAGTATAGACATGATCCTCATTCTTATCTAGTTAATTGGAACTTCTAAAACAATTTGTTGCCTTTTCTAAATAGTTAAATGCAACCAACAAAGATCCTTTTAATAATATTTATTATTAATAATAACATTATTAATAATAATAACCCTTTAATAATATTATTTGAGTAGGGCTGTAACTCAGTAAATAGTCATACAATATAGCTCTTTAGATAAAATTTACATGTCTCTATATTATATGTTCTTTGAAGCTAGTTCCTCTGGGACACAAAAGTGACACATTTACAAAGAAGTGTCTATCACCTACAAACTGGAAAATCACTTTCCAGTACTGCACCCTTCTTCCAGCCCATGGCTACTACCTAACATATGCTCAAGAGAATCAGTATTTATTTGGCAACTAGAACAGGATATAAAAGAGAATTTAGATCTTACAACCAACTGAGAATATAATCTATTCTCTGCAGAAACCAATATGGCACCGATTTATATGTTGAGTTAAAGGAAAGCTCCCCGGCTCCTCAGGAGCTGCCTTGCTATCATTCAGTAGAGCTCTACCAATTTAATTAGTGTCCCTTTGCTCAGGTTAATGCCTGCGAACAGGTGCTGATGCCTGCTGACACTGATGAGTTGTTTTAGGATGTGTCAGAATGGTTCCTTTATGGCAAAGGACATTTCACAATACAGTTTAGATAATGAATTTGAAAGTTGTTTCAAACAGTTTAAATTTCACCCTAATTTTTATTCTATTAATAGAAGGACTACCAATGATAACGTTTATAGCAAAACATGTACTCAGGATATTGCAATTAAACCTGCTAAATTCAGGCCTCAAAATAAGACATATATAGCCTAGAACAATCATCCTTTGATCTTTGATTATAAAGTGGCTAGTAAAATTCCTAAGCACATTGAACATAATAAATTTTGAAGATTCGCTCATACATTCATTCATTCATTTTTTTTAATTCAGTTTCTGTGGAGACTATCAAAAATTGCTAATGCCAACTATATTTCAAGTCGTAACGGGGGGGTACTGGGAAAAGTTTTCAATTAGTAATAATCATGCCTCGGATAAACATCATTGGCTATGATACTGCCACTGCGCAAAGCTCATTCATTCATTTTTAAAATTAATTTCAGCAAGACTTATTTAGCTTCTGCACCGTGTACAAGGTGTTTTGCTAGAATCTATCAAGCTTAGAAGGCTGGGATCTGATTAGACAAACACATTCACAATTAGTATAATAAAAGGCATGGTGAAAAATTCTAACTCATCATACATTTTGATACTTACATTTACACAATTCTAAAGGGTCTGTCAGTTAATACAGCATCTTGTGGTTTTTCTTCTCAACATGTACATGCATACAGGTATGCATTTTTAACTCAACATGGCATATATGTATATAAACATATATTATTTACACTAAAGAACAAGAGACCAGTTACTTAGGCAAACTAAATTTTTTAAAAATAGCTACCATTGATAGGGCACAGGTAACATTAAGGAAGTAATGGTCTTTTATTTATAGGTGAGGAAACAAGATTGAGATGCTAAGTGATAATTAAGCCGGTTTACTAAGTGGAATATTTGCCATGCTTTATCTAATTAATAGATGTGCAAATATTTCATCACTTCTCTGCTTTTAAAAATTAAGGTGAATGCTACACAGATAATGTTTTATTTCTCTTATGAAATGTTTTTAATATTAATTTTGTTAGCTTATATTAGAAAGCTAAAATATACTTGCTATGCAATGTACTTATACAAAATCTCATTTAATCCTTGCACAGCTCCATATAAAGTACTATCTTTCTTCCCGTTTTATATGATGAAATCAAATTTAAGAAATTTAAGTAATCTCCTCAAGAGATTTCTTGAGATTCTTACAGAAAGAGAGAGATTTCTTACAGAAAGTAAACAAAAAGGTAGCTTTAAGATGGAGATATATTTACTTCCAAAACCCATACTGTTTCTAGGATAAGATGAGGTCACATATATATTACTTTTATTGTGTTTTCCTGATTATGTAGCATTTGGATATAAAGAGATTGATCCAACATTGATTCCTTACGCTCATCAAGTGACTTACTCCTTTTTTCCTGGTCTCTCTTCTTAATCAAGTTGCATCTGACAGACTACTATGGTGCTGACAGATGACTATGGTGGAGACTTAAGAGCATACTGAATGACAACCCAGATGTCACATTTAACCAGTCATTCATTTTTCTTTGGTGTGTCAAGATATAACTGAAGTTACCCAAATACTTAAATACATAAGATTCCTTTAAGAATATAAATTCCATCTCAGAAAGGAGAGTGACTTCTGTGTATCAAGAGGTCTCAGCATTCTCCCAGTGAGGTGGGTTGAGTTGTCCCTTTACTTGCCCACTTAGGAGTTTGCCTGCAGAGACTCTGTAATGTCACTGACTGTCCATGCATCCTGAAGGTCAGTACAACTGGTAACTCTGAAGGAGAATGCGTTCTCTCTTGCAGACAAGCTTGGAGAGAGACAGTGGTCTAGAACAGGCCAGTGCTAAGAGTTTGTGAAGGCTTCCAAAAGTGCTAGAACAATAGTAGTTTAGAGTTGGGCCAGCTGGCACAGATGATAAGTGGTTTCCTAAAATGAACTGATGGTAAGCACTCCTTATAGGGGTTTAGCTGTAACTGAAAACTATTTGGGAAGGGGAAGGGGGAATGTGTGTATAAAAATGCAAAATAATTTATACTGAAAACTTGCACTAATGAGTACAGTAGTGCTGCTAAGGGACAGGTATAGGTATAATTAATCTGACGGGGTAGATGGTTATTTGTTTCACAGAATAATTTGATAACCTACTATGTGTGTGAATGGTGAGTGCCCCAAGTCATGGATTTTACAGGGGCAATGAAATAAGGAATATATACCCAGGAGTGGAATTTCTGGTTCATATGGTAGCTCTATTTTTTTTTTTTTTTGAGAACCTCCATGCTATTTCTCACAGTGGTAGCACCAATTTACATTCCCACTAACAGTGTAGGAGGGTTCCCTTTTATCCACATCCTCACTAATTTTTGTTATTTGTGTTCTGTTTGGTGATAGTCATACTGACCAGTGTGCGGTGATATCTCACTGTTGCTCTGATTTGCATTTTTCTGATAATTAATGATGTTGAGTATATTTTCATGTGCTTGTTGGACATGCATGTCCTCTTTGGAAATGTCTATTTAGGTCTTCTACCACTGGTTCCAAATAGGAAAAGGAGTTCGTCAAGGCTGTATATTGTCACATTGCTTATTTAAATTATATGCAGAGTACATCATGAGAAATGCTGGACTGGAAGAAACACAAGCTGGAATCAAGATTGCTGGGAGAAATATCAATAACCTCAGATATTCAGATGACACCACCCTTATGGCAGAAAGTGAAGAGGAACTCAAAAGCCTCTTGATGAAACTGAAAGTGGAGAGTGAAAAAGTTGGCTTACAGCTCAACATTCAGAAAACGAAGATCATGGCATCTGGTCCCATCACTTCATGGGAAACAGATGGGAAAACAGTGGAAACAGTGTCAGACTTTATTTTTTGGGGGCTCCAAAATCATTGCAGATGGTGACTGCAACCATGAAATTAAAAGACACTTACTCCTTGGAGGGAAAGTTATGTCCAACCTAGATAGCATATTCAAAAGCAGAGACATTACTTTGCCAACAAAGGTCCGTCTAGTCAAGGCTATGGTTTTTCCTGTGGTCATGTATGGATGTGAGAGTTGGACTGTGAAGAAGGCTGAGCGTCGAAGAACTGATGCTTTTGAATTGTGGTGTTGGAGAAGACTCTTGAGAGTCCCTTGGACTGCAAGGAGATCCAACCAGTCCATTCTGAAGGAGATCAGCCCTGGGTGTTCTTTGGAAGGAATGATGCTAAAGCTGAAACTCCAGTACTTTGGCCACCTCATGTGAAGAGTTGACTCATTGGAAAAGACTCTGATGCTGGGAGGCATTGGGGGCAGGAGGAGAAGGGGACAACAGAGGATGAGATGGCTGGATGGCATCACTGACTCGATGCACGTGAGTCTGCGTGAAGTCTGGGAGTTGGTGATGGACAGGGAGGCCTGGCGTGCTCGATTCATGGGGTCACAAAGAGTCGGACACGAATGAGGGACTGAACTGAACTGAACCACTTAAATTGGGTTATTTGTTTTTTGATGTTGATTTCTATGACCTGTTTATATATTTTGGGTATTAAAATGTTATCAATCATATTATTTGCAAATTATTTTCTCTCACTCAGTAGGCTGTCTTTTTGCTTTGTTGATAGTTTGCTGTGCAAACACTTTTAAGTTTAATTAGGAAAACATTAAGTAGAGAAGATACATTCACCTCAATGTTCACAGCAGCATTTACAATTAGCAAGATATGGAAGTAAACTAAGTGTCCATCAACAAAAGAGCAGATAAAGAAGACGCGGTATATATATCTACACAAACACCGACACACACACAATGAAATACTACTCAGACACAAAAAAGAAGGAATTTTTACAATTTGCACCAACATAGATGGACTTGGAGGGTATTGCGCTAAGTGCAGTAAGTCAGACAGATGATCAAGCTTACGTGGCAGTCTGGATGAGAGGGGAGTTTGGGGGAGAATGGGCACATGTATATCTATAGATGCATCGCACTGCTGTGCATCTGAAACTATCAAGACATTGTTAATTGGCTATACTTCAAAATGAAGTAAAAAGTTATTTAAAAAGCCAGACATTATAGTCCACCCTTCCCCTCTGGCATCCTTACACATCCCCTTATATACTATATATATAAGTATATGCCATACTTATCTACAAATAAAGTCATATTTCTAGGAAAAGATGTCAGACAGAGAGCGACAAATACTGCATGATGTCACTTAAATGTGGAATCTAAAAATAAAATGAGCCAGTGAAAGTAAAAATAAAGAAGCCGACTCACAGATATAGTACATGCTAGTGGTTACCAGTGGGGAGACAGAAGCAGAGGGCAATAGAGGGCAAAGGGATTACAAACTATTGTGTGTAAAATAAATAAGCCACAAGCATGTATTATACAGCACAGAGCATATAGACAGTCTTTTGCACTAAATAAATGGAATATAACCTACAAACTTGTGCATCACTATGTTGTATACCTGTAACTTACATAATACTGTACATCAACCATAATTCAGGTCAAAAATTTTTTTAAAAAAATAAAAAGGGATAGCCAAACAACAAAGGTTTTGTAAGATGGTGAAAGGCATGGGGCTTTCAAATGAGAAAGCTCTCAGATAAAGAGTATCTTGTTAGCTGGGGTATCACACTGTTGCTCCCCATCAACTTCAAATCTGAAGAAGCATGCTCCCCCTGTATCAATGCTCTGTGGAAAACAGCAGGATAAACATGTTCCACATCAGACTTGGTACTGAATGATGAGAAAACTGAGTCTCATTGAAGGTCTGAAAATATTAGTCATTGAAGACTGCAATCAGACTTAATATGCCAGTTTCTTTCTATTGCATCTCACTGCAGGTAATGAGTTTTCAATGGACACAGGAAGAGAAAGGTCTAGGGCATGGACCATTATCGCAGATGTGAAATGCAATGAAATCAACTCTCCTGTGATTGAGAGTCATAGAAGACCCCAGCTTTCTTCCAATTTCCAAGAACAGGGCAGCTCCTCTCTCAGGATGCACCTTGTTTTTAAGGCAACTTGGAAGAACATCATGAGGGTTACAATACAAATCCGAATGCCATTCATCAGTGTTTTAAATCTAGTAAATGATTTAGTGCTTTATCCATTTTTCTTTGAAATTCTGAAAGGTGACTCTCTGAGCCTTTGAGATGTTATGCTATCCATTATGTTTCAGTTTCCCAAAGGTGTTTAACATTTCATGTATCTAGTCTCTGTGGTTATATTGGTGCTGTTGTGCTGTTGCCATAGCAATTAAAGAGGCACAGTAGTGTAGCAATGCAGACAGAAGGATCTGCACAGAGATGTTGTTTGACATAATTCAGGCCTCTAGAAATCTGGATAATTCTTCCGGAAAAAAAAATATGGTTTAGACTTCATCTTGATATTATTGTGGGCATGCATGCAGCCAAGTTTTCACCAATGGGAAATTCAGTTCAGAAGCTGAAAAAAATGGGAGAGGAAAGAAAGGCATACATACATACAGAGGAAGGAGTGACTTTACTGAGGGTTTATATACTAAATATGTGTGCTGGTGGAAAGTTCCGGCAGTACTCCTACAGAAATATTTTGACAAACTGATACCATATGGAAGCTTTTATATCACTGAAATCATTATGTTTTCTCTCTCTCTCTCTCCTTCTTGCTCTCTCACTCTTCTCGTTCCTCGTCTCTATCCCTCCCTCCCTCCCACTTACCTCTCTCTCCTCCATCTCACTTAAAGACACGCACCATTCTCAGTCTTTTCATTTATTTATTTTTATTTGAGTAGAGTTGCTTTACACTGCTGTGTTAGTTTCTGCTATAAAGCGAAGTGAATCAACCACATGTACACATATATACCTTCCTTTTTGAATTTCCTTCCCATATAGGTCACTATAGAACAACGAGTACAGTTCCCTGGACTATACGGTAGGTTCTCATTACTTGTCTGTTTTATATATAGTAGTGTATATATGTCAATCCCAATCTCCCAGTTCATCTCCCTTGACTCACTCTTTTTAGATGTTCCTTTTTTTTTGTATTAACATTGTTTGGCCCTTTACAACATAATGATCATTTCAAATTTGACACAATGCATATTTTTAACAGTAACATAAGAATACTATATAAAAAGTCCACGTCCAGATATATAAAAATGTAAATATAAGAAATAACTGAGTAAAGGATACAAACAGGTAATTCACAGGAGCCTGGACCACTCCTGCTCTCTTTCGGTATTGAACTGTCAACATATCCACTCTACTTTGATTTCTAAAAAACAAAATCTCAAAATTAGCATGTCTACAACTGAGCTCCTAATTTCCTCTCTCAAATCTGCTTTCCTTATACTGTAGTACTTCTCTCTAATTATAGGTCAGTTGCTTTCTTTTCAAAGCCTAGACCCAAACGTTGGAATTATTCATTACTTCTCTTTCTGTTATATACTAAATCCAGTTCATTAATCCTAGACTGTACAGTAAAAATATACACGTGATGGGATCATATCATACCTGCCTCTGACATTTCCTCATCTTTCACCTGGAATATAACAGTCATCTCCTAACTAGTTGACCTGCTTTGGCCACTGTCCTCCTCCACTCTGTTTTCTATAAAGCAGTCAGAATGATCTTGCTAAAACTTAAAGCAGATCAAAAACTTTCTACTTGCTTCCCATCTCACTTGGAGAAAATGCTCAGGTTCTTCTACTGGCCGCCAATTCCTACGTGGTCTGGTTACCGCTATGTCTCAGATTTCAGAAATTCTCTGGCCTTGGTTCACTTCACTCCTGTCAGATTGGCCAAACAGATTTGCTGTTTCTCAAACATACTGGGCGAAAGTGTCAGTAGCTCAGTTGTGTGCAACTCTTTGCAACCCCATGGACTGCAGCCAGGCTCCTCTGTCCATGGAAATCTCCAGGCAAGAAGACTGGAGTGGGTTACCGTTTCCTTCTCCATACTGGGCGAACTATTGCTCAACTCTTTGCACTCCCTCCTCTTTTCTGGATCTCACCATCTCTCTTAAAGAGTATGTGTACTTTCTTTCAATCATCAATTCCTTCCAGCTTTTACTAAAGTGTCACCTTCAAAGTGGGCCCACCCTATTTAAATTATAAGTCCTCACTCTCCAATTCCTTACTTTATTTTCCTCCATAACAATCACCATCATCTCACTGTTCATACATTTTGCTTATCTTTGTCTATTTTCTGACTCAGCAAATAAAATGCAAGTTTCATGAGGGCAGAGATTTTTCTCTTTCATTCACCATTGTATCCTCAACATCTAGAGGAAGGGTTGGAACAAAAAAGACTCTCAATAAATACTGAGTGAAGGAATGATTTGGAAACCCAGCTGTTTAGCAAGTGTCTGAGAAAGTTTTCAAAGTTTTAGTAATTAAAATGTGAATTACAATGCTGTTTTCTAAAACACTTATGGGTTTTAAATGATAATATCTACGCTGGTGAGAATACAATGAAGAAATATTCTCACACATTGCCAGAGGTAGTATACACTTAGGATTTTATGCCATCTAAAATGAAAAAGATCCTGGAGGTTGGAGAAATAGGTAAAGCATAGAATAGAGAAATAAGAAAAAGTCCAGTATTGATAGGCTTTTGACAAGGGAGATAACTGATGAATCCAGCAGCCTTGAGTTGTGAGGGAAACTCAGTAAGCAGTAGAGGATGTTTTTATTGTATATGGGCTATGCAATCTCCTCTTGTACTCACAAAAAAACCCTGCATAAAGTTTTCATGATTTTCAAATGCTCCTGGGTTTGGAGCTTGTTTTACCTATGCTAGCCTCTGCTAGCCCGTGCCTGAAGACAAGGGCTTGAACCAAATTTATTCACCTCACATATACATCTATTTAACAAAACAATTGGCTTATAATAGCTGCTCCATGAGTGGAAGCCTCAGCATCAGTCATCATGGCAGTAGCATACCGACTGATAACAACAGTAATATTGAGAAGACTCTTTGGCTCAGATGGTAAAGAATCTGGCTGCAATGGGGGAGACCTAGGTTTGATCCCTGGATCGGGAATATCCTCTGGAGAAGGGAATGGCTACCTACTCCAGTATTTTTGCCTGGAGAATTCCATGGACAGAGGAGCCCAGTGGTCTATAGTCCATGGGGCCACAGAGTCAGACATGACTGAGCAACTAACATTATTATCAAGTTTATGGCAAATTATAATATTATACATTGGTTCAGTTACTTTTTAATCAAAACATTAAATATCTGTGTAAGAACCTCAATGAAGTAGAATTTAGACAGCTGTGTGCTTGGTAAAAAAACAGAATATGCAATTTTATATTGGAGATATATAAATTTATATATTATATAAATATAAATATTTATATATTTTTATAATTATATAAAAATATAAATTTCTATTTATATTGGAGATATATGTATCTCCAAGCCTACATCTACATGAGTACCTGTATGTGTAAATGAGTGTGTGTGTGTGTGTGTAAAGCACTGGTTTCCTTTTCAATATCTTCTCTCCTTTAGTAACAGAATCCCAATTTCCCCTGGAATATTGCTTCCTAGAATGAACAGTTTATTTTCTAGCTTCTTTTGCAGAAAAATACAGTCAAGTGAGTCACTTCTTTCCCATGAGGTATAAGGGAAAACGTTGACAAGAACTCCAGAGAAGGCATGTTAAAGGGAAGCGACTGACACTGAATTGTTACTTGTCCTTTTGGTCCATCTGCCTTCTTCTGAACTGTAATTGGAACATGATCCCAGGAACTCTAGCAGCCAACTTAGACACCAAGGTGACACTGAAGACGGGTGTCATGAGTTAGGATGATGGAGGAGGCCTTCCTGATTATCACGACCAGCTCTGGGTTACCTTCTAGAAAGTTTAAACTACCGTTTTGCAAAGTCTCTCCCTGGTAGCTCAGCTGGTAAAGAATCTGCCTGCAATGCAGGAGACCCCAGTTCTATTCCCGGGCTGGGAAGTTCCCCTGGAGAAGGGATAGGCTACCCACTCTAGTATTCTTGGATTTCTCTGGTTGCTCAGTTGGTAAAGAATCCACCTGCAATGCAGGAGACCTGAGTTCAATCCCTGGGTTGGGAAGATCCCCTGAAGGAGGGCATGGCAACCCACTCCAGTATTCTTGTCTGGAGAATCCCCATAGACAGAGGAGTCTGGTGAACTACAGTCCATTGGATCACAGAGGGTCATACACGACTGAGCAACTAAGCACAGGATAGTACTCACAGCTAAACTAATCACAACTGGTTCAGTATGATTTTAAAAATGTTAAGGCACCAGATATAAATATTCTAAAAATGACTAGAAAGAAATATGCATTCAAGTCTCTCTCTCTCTCTCTCTATATATATATATATATATTTCAAATATTTTAAAGATATTACATGCAGTAAGCACATATTTTCTGTAAAATGAAAAGTTAAAACTAACTTGGATTCTTTTAATACTAATCCATATTTTTTAGCAATGAGTCATATAATTATAAAGATTGTCTATTAACTGAGACATTTTTGACAAGTATTGCTCTGGGCTATCACAAACCTCACAGAGTTGCTAAAAACAAACATTTTATGATGATCAAAGTGAATAAACACATTTAGCACCCATCTGCCATATATCCTAGGGTAAACACTGTTCATTTCATCCCTGAGGCATTTCTTCATAATAAGTTAGTTATGAAAGTTTATTATTTCAAGCTAACTCAGAAAAATTTTATAAAACTTAGGTATTGGGTCAACTACAAACATGCTCTGTTTATGAGAATGTAATGTAAAAACAGATTTGTTTTTCTCATTGACTAAATGTTTGTAGTAAGTGCTACTACAGGCTTACTTTCCCAATCTAGGCTTGGGTAACAGTGGATTTTATTTTTGTTCAGTCAAACTCCTATCTGATTCGTTGTGACCCTATGCACTTCAGCATGCCAGACTTCCCTGTCCTTCACTATCTTCCAGAGTTTGACCAAATTCATGTCCATTGAGTGGGTGATGTCATTCAACCATCTCATCATCTATCAACCCCTTCTTGTCCTGCTCTCAATCATTCACAGCATCAGGGTTTTTTTTTTTTTTTTTCCTTCTCCAATGAATCAGCTCATCCCATCTGGTGAGGATTAGAGTTTTAGAAGCCTTAAAAACTAGGCATGCAAAACATAAATGTAACCCTATAATCTAGTGTTCAAGGGAATTCCAATATACTTCATGTTTGAATGTAATACAGTCATCAAACACCTTTATAGTAGACAGTTAAAGATAACAGGGAAATATGTGTTACAATATGTGGTGGGTAGAATTCTAGTCTGTTCCCATATTAGCACACCTTGGTATATGCACTCTTGTTTAATCTTCCCCTAAGTGAAGCAAAAGGTAAAGGGACTTTGCATATATTAATTGTTTGACTTCAAGTTAATAAAAATAAGGATTATTCTGGGGCCATGGCATATCAGTGAGAACTTTAAAAAATGGTCTAAGCTCTCCTGAAGTTAGATACCTCATGCAGAAGAGATCTTGTCCATCCATTGCTGACTGTGAAGAAGTAAACTGTCAGGATTCCACAGCAGTGCAAATGCATTTTACCAGCTTGAGGGCACTAGGAAGCAGTTCTTTCTCAGTAAAGCCTCCAGATGAAAACGCAATACAGCCGACAATTCTACTGTAGCCTAAGAGACCTCAACAGAGGATTCAGCTAAGATGTGCCCAGACTAATCCATGGAACCTCTGCTCTGTTTTAAGTCACCAAGTTTAAGGCAATATCACAGCAACAGATAACTAATACAATGTATTTTAGATTAAAAAAGCAGATTCATTTCGATGTTTGGCAAAACTAATCCAATATTGTAAAGTTTAAAAATAAACTAAAAAAAATAAAAAATAAAAAAATAAAATCCAAAGGGGAAAAAAAAAGTGGGATATAAATTGGATGTGTAGCATGATCATAGTTATTTTAAAAACCTAAACTAAAACTATAGATAATGCTTGATAGAATTCTGATTCTGATAATGTTGGGTCACATAAGAGGGTCCCTTTTACTGAGAATAATTTAAAAAGCTGAATGAAATACTAATGAAAAACTATTTTAAAACTCTCCATAAAGTTAACAAGGAAGTGAAATGTACCAGATTGAATTTTAGGAAATGTAAGATCCCACAGAGATAAGCGTTACTTTTTAAAAACACTTCTGTCCTGAGAGCTATTTTCTGGTCATGAATACAGAAACTTCCTAATGGATTGGGGGTGGTTCATATGTGCTCGGAAGACATACAGAAAAATGTGTTCATTAGTGTTCCTTGAAATAATCCCAAACTGGAAACAACCCAGTAATCTACCCATAGTGAAATACACAGTGGAGTATTCTTAAACAAGGGATACTGTAAGCAATGAAAATGAAGGACTACTGCTGCAGGGAGATACATATTGTTCATGAGCATGATGTTGACAAAAGAAGAAAGACACGTATGAATAAACACAACAGACTCCACAAAAATGGGAAAAAGCAGGGACATATTCAAAAGGTGATATAACCATAAAGAAAAGCAAGTTATCAATTAAAATAAACTCTGGATTATGTTTATTTGTGAGGAAATAGAGGGAATATGGTCTAAAGATAGAAGCAGACTGACAGAGGAACAGACCAAATGTGTATTCATCTTACAGTTACTCACTGTACTGCACATGTATGTTTTATGCACTTTTCAGTACAGTCTATTCCATCAAAAATGTTTAAAAATGCTTAAATATCTAAAAGTACCCAAAGCGTCCTGTGATTAATAAGTCTTTATTTAAGTACATTTTCTTTAGCCGAAGTAGGTACCACCTGGCAAAAGGAATGGCCCAGGAGGAGTGGAGGACGTGCTCCAAAGAAACCTTCTAGCAAGGCATACTCCATTCATGCCATGCTTCCCCAGATGGTGAGCACCTGGAGACCAGGAACCTGGTTTATATGCCCTTTGGAGAAACTAGGAACAAGCCAGAATGTCTAAGAACTTTAGTTACGTAACTGAATGACTACTACCACTATATTCACTACTATAATTAGAACAATTATTGCTCTGGCTACCATTTGCTGATTCCTTTCTTTATGCCAAGAATTGTGCTAAGCTTGAGGAAGCATGATATTTTAAAGTACTAGCCAATGAACATTGGTTTTTGTCCTGCAACATGTTAATCCCTTTATATGTTCCATTGCCCATTCCTTCCATGGCCCCTTATTTAGAACTTTGTCAACCTACTATTTCAGGGGTAGACAGAACATAAAGAAAATGTAAAGTGAAATAAGGAAAAGTTAATTTTCACCTTCAGATCAGTTCATTTCAGTTGCACAGTCAAGTCCGACACTTGCAATCCCGCGAATAGCAGCACCCCAAGCTTCTCTGTCCACCAACTCCTGGATCTTACTCAAACTCAAGTCCATCAAGTCAGTGATGCCATCCAACCATTTCATCCTCTGTTGTCCCCTTCTCTCACCTTCAATCTTTCCCATCACCAGGATCTTTTCCAGTGAGTCAGTTCTTCACATCAGGTGGCCAAAGTATTGGAGTTTCAGCTTCACCATCAGTTCTTCCAATGAATATTCACGACAGATTTCCTTTAGGATAAACTGGATGAATCTCCTTGCAGTCCAAGGGACTCTCAAGAGTCTTCTCCAATACCACAGTACAAAAGCATCAATTCTTCAGTGCTCAGCTTTCTTTATAGTCCAACTCTCACATTCATACATGACTACTGGAAAAGCCATAACTTTGGCTGGACAGACCTTTGTTGGCAAAGTAATGTCTCTGATTTTTTGCCTTCTAGGTTGGTCATAGCTTTCCTTCCAAGGATCAAGCGTCTTTTAATTTCATGGCGGCAGTCACCATCTGCAGTGATTTTTAACATGGAACAACAGACTGGTTCCAAATAGGGAAAGGAGTATGTCAAGGCTGTATATTGTCATCCTGCTTAATTAACTTATATGAAGAGCAAATCATGAGAAATGCTGGGCTGGGTGAAGAACAAGCTGGAATAATGGCTGGGAGAAATATCAATAACCTTAGATATGCAGATGACACCACCCTTATGGCAGAAAGTGAAGAAGAACTAAAAAGCCTCTTGATGAAAGTGAAAGAGGAGAGTGAAAATGTTGGCTTAAAGCTCAACATTCAGAAAACTAAGAACATGGCATCTGGCCACATCATTTCATGGAAAATAGATGGGGAAACAATGAAAACAGTGTCAGACTTTATTTTGGGGGGCTCCAAAGTCACTGCAGATGGTGACTGCAGCCATGAAATTAAAAGATGCTTGCTCCTTGGAAGAAAAGCTATGACCAACCTAGACAGCATTTTAAAAAGAAGAGATATCACTTTGCCAACAAAGGTCCATCTAGTCAAAGCTATGGTTTTTCCAGTGGTCATGTATGGATGTGAGAGTTCACCTTGTGAGTTTTAAAAGGCTAGTGTCTTAAAAATAATTTTCATTCACAATGTCACTAGTTTGTTGTTGCTTTTTATTTTTTGCTTTCCTTCTTTCTTTCCTTCGTCATACTGGAGGGTGATGAAAATATTCTGACTTTAGTACAGAGACAAATGTGTACATAGGAACAGCACTTCCAAGGTGAATATAGAGAGAAAATTGTAGTAAAAACACTTCTAGTTTTCACAAGTTAAGGAGAGCTGTCCTACCCTTTCTGTCTAGATCTTTGGAAGACATTGCTCCCATAAATGTTCCCTTAGCAATTATGGCATGAGAGGTACAAAAAGGTTATATATCAGAGACAAAGAAGACATCAAGTAATACGTGAGTACCGTAAAAGAGCACTTCCAAGAAGCCTGTGGGAGAAGGGGTGGATGGAGAAAGAGAGGGGGAAGCTGGGGAGAGAAGGTGAGAAGTAACACATTATATAAAGGGTCTACTTAGTGAATTCATTCAATTTGTCATCAAACAAAATGGCAGAAACAGAAAAGGATAAAACATGTAATAGA
This sequence comes from Bos indicus, assembly GCF_029378745.1. Taxonomy (NCBI): domain Eukaryota; kingdom Metazoa; phylum Chordata; class Mammalia; order Artiodactyla; family Bovidae; genus Bos; species Bos indicus. The sequence continues at coordinate 51,759,532 of NC_091780.1, read as the reverse complement.
TGCGAATATCAGATTTGTTGTTACTTGAGAATAATCTGGGATGATGTATATAGTAACACTGATGCCAGTGTGGCTTAATGTTAGGATTAAAGATTTGACCCCTTACCCTGGTAAAAAATTCATTGATACTCTGGAGAAAGAAGTGGAAAAAAGTAAAAATTAAGATGTGAATAGGTCCAAATACGGAGATTTTGATTTACATAAAATATAAATCTAAATTTCTTTAGGTCAGATTATCTGAAATTAAACCTTGTTTCCACTCTGCACAACACACAGGTTTGCTCAGGTGTAGTACACCAAATGACATTCATAATGCTGCTATGATGTAGATATTAATATAACTACTGTAAAACAGACAATATTTTAGGTAAATGTCACATCACTATTGAAAAGTATAGCTACAATTTCAAATACCATCCTAATGGAACGTCATTTAGATGGAATTCTATGTTTTCATTCTATAAGTTTGATGGTTTTAGGTCTTATATTTAGGTTCATGAGTTGATTTTTGTGTACAGTATAAGGAAGTGGATTCATTTTCCATTTTTCCTTTTGATTTCTGGGAAGAGTCCTGGGAAGACTGCATTAATAGGCTTTCTTATGCTCCAGCAGAACATAAAGATAATAGCTATGAAAGAGATTATCGTCTTCTGCAGGTTCAGGGACAATATGGCTAAGAACCAATTGAAGGTTATGGTAATGCTCTGCTCTTGGCTCTCTGGTGGGAAAGATTTTCATCTTAGACCAAGAATTTTCAGAAGATATTCATAAATTGCATAAGCAAGTTTATCAGACTCCCATGGTAACTATTATTATTGTTTGGCTGCCTCTTTTCTTAAACCCACCCTGTTAACCCCATCCAAGTTTTCTTGTTATTATATAAGAAAAGGGGGGAAAGTTTTACATTTTCTTGCTATTTCTATCATGATATTAGCCTTAAAATTCCATGGATAGAGAGGAGCTTGGTGGGCTACAGTCCATAGGGTCCCAAAGAGTTGGACACGACTGAGTGACTGAGTGTACACATACACACACATACCACACACACACATTATAAATTACATAGAAAGATCTGTATGAAACAAAATCTCCCTAATAGAGCATATTACATAATTTAAAATTATCAAATAATTAAAAGGTTGCATTTAAGTGATAAACTGTGACTGTAGCTTATTTTTTTGAATGGGTATCAGTGTTACTGTCAATCACCAAAAACTGTGTCATTTTTATCTTAATCTCAGAGAACACTAACACAGAAAACTATCCTAGTTGTCTCTTAAAATATCTATGAACAATCCCAATTAATGAATCTAAAATATAACTTCAATCTTATTATTGTTTATGTCATGCTAACATATTATTTATTATTAGATAAATAATATTAGATCATGCTATTATCTTATGCATGTTGCTACAGAACTAAAGAAAAAGGATATACTTCAACAGGATGATGCACGAATTATAAACTGTATGATTTCTTAATAATGCAGTATCAAAAGGTAGGAAGCAATATAAATAAAGCAATAATCATCAGATATAATTTAATACATTATCTTGTATACAAAAGAATAAACAGAGAAAGTGAAAATAACTAATAGGAATATAAAATGGTTGAGAACATGATTCAATAGTTGCTCTAATAATACATACTACACTCTGCATATTAACTGCAAAATAAACATTTTATAAACAAAGAAAATATTTTTAAAAATCAAATATTCTTTGAATTAAAACAAGACTATAAAATCTTCAAAGGACTGAATTATCCAGAATAATTTTTCAGACCATAGTGCTTTAAGCTGGAAATTAATAAGAAAAATATATGCATAATATTTGCATATGTGTGGAAATTGACTAGTATATTTAAAATAACCCATGGGCCAAGAAAGAAGTAATAATACAAATCAGAAAATATCTTGAATTACATGATAATGAAAACTCTATATATCAAATCTTGAAGTATACAACTAAAACATCAAAGAGGTAATTGTAGAGTTCTAAAGGCATATTTTAGAAAAGAAAAAAAAATAATGAAAAGCAGGGACTAATCATCATTCTTAATATATTGTAAAAGGAATGGCTAATTAAAACCAAGAAAAGTAAAAGAAAGAAAACAAAGACAAAGGCAGAAACTTTTGAAATAGAAAATAAATATACAATAGGAAATTTCAACAAACCAAAATTGTTGTTTAAAATAACTGATAAAAGTAACTGTTGACTATCCAGACTGAGTAGGGCAATAAAAAGGATACCATTATTGATAATAAAGGTATTTTTAAAAATATGTAGCTATTAAAATAACTGGGACCAGACATTTAAAAATTTACATGACAAAAACAAGTTTATAGAAAAAAATAGTTACCACACCAGTCTGACACAAGAAATATTACAAAAATCTGAACATATCTATCATTATTAATGAAGTAGAATCCATAATTAAAATCCTCCTATGAGGAAATCTTTAGGCACAGATGGTTTTACTAATTAATAGTTCCAAACAAGTAAAGAAATAATAGCAACATTTACACTCTTTCAGAGAATGAAAAAGGAAAAAATACTCTAAATGTATATTATGACATCATAACATTAATACTAAATAATGATGAAAATGTTATTAGAAGAGAATTATGAATGATATTGCTAAGGCACAAACATTCTTAATGCATTATTATTAAACTGACTACAGCCATTATGTAAATGAAAAAAACATAATGAGCTTGGATTAATTTCAGAAATTATTTTTAACATTTCAAAGTCAGTGTAATTTTTTTAACAGAATAAAGGAGAAAAACCATATATCATTTCCATAGATACAGTAAAATATTTAGATAAAATTCAACACCTGTTCTGATTTTAAAAATTAAAAATCTTTCTAAAGCTAGTAATATATAGAAAGTACTTAACCTAAAAAAAATGGTATACTAAAAATGCTATTCTTCATGATGAAATACTGAATGTTTTCTGTGTGAGTAAGTAACAAGATGAGGATGTCTATTATCTCCACTTTTATTTGGGAATGGACTGGATGTTCTAGAAGTAAAATAAACAAGAACGTAAATAAAGAAGTGTAAATAATCGAAAGGAAGAAACAAAACTGTTATGGTTTGCAAATTGATATATAAAAAAAAGCTAAAGCTACAGATAAAAATATACCATCTGCAAAAGGAGGAAAATAAAATCAAAGACCTAGGATTACATTTAGTGAAAATGATGAAACAACAACAAAGAAAACAAATAAATAAAATAAACTACTGAATCAAAAATAAGCCAAATAAAACACCAGAAGATGTGACATACTATAAATGCCATTTATTAAAACTCCAGTTAAATCACAAGACATGTGAATTTGTTCTACCATATAGCATGGTTTATGAAGCTACAGTAACTAAGCCAGTACGATATTGGGTCACGTAGAGAATGCAGAAGCAAACAACTATCTAGAAATATTTGCTATACACATAATAAAGAACTCATATCCAAATAATATAAATAATCCCTGTAATTTAGTAAGAGAAATAAAAACCAACTAGAGAGATGAACAAAGACTTGAGTGAACACTTTACTAAAGGCATATATATATATATATATATTTACAGATGTATTCTACCTTTTAGTACTGTTTGCCATTTCGAAAGGCAATGCCAAAGAATGCTCAAACTACCACATAATTGCACTCATCTCACACGCTAGTAAAGTAATGCTCAAAATTCTCCAAGCCAGGCTTCAGCAATATGTGAACCGTGAACTTCCTGATGTTCAAGCTGGTTTTAGGAACACATATATACCTGTGGCGGATTCATTTTGATATTTGGTAAAACTAATACAATTATGTAAAGTTTTAAAAAAAAAAAAAAAAGAACAACGTAACAGCAAAAAAAAAAAAAAAAAAAAAGAAAAGGCAGAGGAACCAGAGACCAAATTGCCAACATCCGCTGGATCATGGAAAAAGCAAGAAAGTTCCAGAAAAACATCTATTTCTGCTTTATTGACTATACCAAAGCTTTTGACTGTGTGGATCACAATAAACTGTGGAAAATTCTGAAAGAGATGGGAATACCAGACCACCTGATCTGCCTTTTGAGAAATCTATATGCAGGTCAGGAAGCAACAGTTAGAACTGGACATGGAACAACAGACTGGTTCCAAATAGGAAAAGAAGTACGTCAAGGCTGTATATTGTCATCCTGCTTATTTAACTTATATGCAGAGTACATCATGAGAAACACTGGACTGGAAGAAACACAAGTTGGAATCAAGATTGCCGGGAGAAATATCAATAACCTCAGATATGCAGATGACACCACCCTTATGGCAGAAAGTGAAGAGGAACTAAAAAGCCTCTTGATGAAAGTGAAAGAGGAGAGTGAAAAAGCTGGCTTAAAGCTCAACATTCAGAAAACGAAGATCATGGCATCTGGTCCCATCACTTCATGGCAAATAGATGGGGAAACAGTGGAAACAGTGTCAGACTTTATTTTTTTGGGCTCCAAAATCACTGCAGATGGTGATTGCAGCCATGAAATTAAAAGACGCTTACTCCTTGGAAGGAAAATTATGACCAACCTAGATAGCATATTCAAAAGCAGAGACATTACTTTGCCAACAAAGGTTCGTCTAGTCAAGGCTATGGTTTTTCCTGTGGTCAGGTATGGATATGAGAGTTGGACTGTGAAGAAGGCTGAGCGTCGAAGAACTGATGCTTTTGAACTGTGGTGTTGGAAAAGACTCTTGAGAGTCCCTTGGACTTCAGGGAGATCCAACCAGTCCATTCTGAAGGAGATCAGCCCTGGGATTTCTTTGGAAGGAATGATGCTAAAGCTGAAACTCCAGTACTTTGGCCACCTCGTGTGAAGAGTTGACTCATTGGGAAAGACTCTGACGGTGGAAGGGATTGGGGGCAGGAGGAGAAGGGGACGACAGAGGATGAGATGGCTGGATGGCATCACTGACTTGATGGACATGAGTCTGGGTGAACTCTGGGAGCTGGTGATGGACAGGGAGGCCTGGTGTGCTGCGATTCATGGGGTGGCAAAGAGTCGGACACGACTGAGCAACTGAACTGAACTGAACTGATTCTACCTTATTTGTCATCAAAGAAATGGAGAAGAAATTTACAATGGGTTACAACTACAAATCCCACAAACTACATTATAAAAATGCATACTGTCAATTATAAGCATGGTAGGAATACAGAGCCAAGGGCAATCTATACCCTATCCTGTGGATACATTATAGTGAATATATTACATAACACACACACACAATGAACCAGTTTTTCCACATATGGCATATACCCAACACCAGTTGATGTTCATAGGCACTAAGAGATATGCATTGGAATGTTCAATCACTATTAGTGTCCAACTCTTATGACCCCAAGGATTGTAGCCTACCAGGATCCTCTCTCCATGGGTTTCAAAGGTAAGAGTACTGGAGTTGCTTGCCATTTCCTTCTCGAGCAGATCTTCCAGACCCAGGGACTAAACCTGGGTTCCCTCTTGCAGATGGTCTCATGCATTGTAGGTGGATTCTTTACCAACTGAGCCACCAGGGAAGCCCCCAGTGAAAAACCAGAAGGCACTCAAATGTCCCTAAATTACAGGGTTCATATGGTTCAACACTATACCAAACAAACAAACAAAATAAAGCCACTTTTAACACTCAAAATTATGGATGAATCTCACAAGCATAATATTGCTCAAAAAAAGTCACACACAAAAAGTACTGGATGGTTTACTACATAAAATTCAAAACCAAGTAAAAATAATTCACAGTGTAGATGTGAAGATAGTGATTATATATGAAGTGAAAGCATGGGCTATCTACTGGGCAGGGCATAAGGTGAGTCTCTAGAATGTGGACAATGGTTGTTTTTTGGACAATGTATGTTTACACAAATCTTCACTTTGTAATAATTAATCAAACTGTACACTTAATTTTTGAACTCTTCTGGTTATTGTATTTACTTTAATAAACATTTAAAATAAAATTCACATGAGAGTTATTGTAGACCTATCTCTGTTCAACAAGTGTTGATCACTACTACAATTCAACTATTCTTTTAGACAGTGGAAATACAGAGATGAATAAAACCATGGCCCTTTCCTCAGAGAGCTCCAGGAAACATGAAAAGAAAAAAAACATTAATTAAAAATGCAGTGCATCTTTCTAAATTCCATATATGCACTGAGATGACCCAGAGGGATGGTATGGGGAGGGAAGTGGGAGGGGGGTTCAGGATTGGGAACATGTGTACACCTGTGGTGGATTCATGTTGATGTATGACAAAACCAATACAATATTGTAAAGTAATTAGCCTCTAATTAAAATAAATAAATTTAATTTAAAAAAATGCAGTGCAAAATTTGTCAAAATGAAGCTGGTTAGAATTTCACTGCACAAAGTGTGTTACATGTAATTTGAACATCAAAATACAAGATAGTAACAATTTATAACTAGTTGAGTAACCTAGGAATCCCTGAGTCATGCTGACAATACTAGTAGAAATGTACAAATGTATGAACAAGCAGGGGAGAAGGAGATGGTATTCCTTATAATAGCAGAAGGCAAACAGAAAAATGTAGAAATAATAATAAAGCTAGAAAAATACCATCAGGCAAACAATATGGTAATCAGTAATATACTGATCCAGGTATAATCATTAATAGATGTCAAAATAGTGTGTGAAAGTTTGTTAAAAAATAGAGTATTTCTACAGTCTCAAAACATCTCCTTACAAAAAGAACTAATTTAAAAGATATGTAGTAATTTAATAGTGAAGAAAACTGGTACTGATTTGACAACATCTCAAAAATGTAGAAAAATCAACATCATTCTGCTGAACCTTTCTAGGTTAAAAGAGACTTAAGAGACCTGGAAACTAAACGCAATTCTGGACTAGAATTATCTTTTTCTATAAAGGACAATATTGGGTTAGTCAGCCTTAAAACCCTTTATAAAAGTCCATTAGCATTTTTGTTTAAATGTATTTCAATATAAAGTTGCAGGATTTCACTCTGTAGTGGACGTCTGTTGCTTCTGTTAACCAAGCATTCCTTCTTCACCTGCTGAAGGACTCTTCCATCTACTGGAGAAACTCCACTGTCAGCTGCCATTCTAGGTAGTTCTGGGCACATGACTCCTTTGCCCTGCACAAGGGTAAGCATGTGAGCCGAAGGAGACAAATATGGGTCATCTGCCTTAGTTCTCCAGTCTGGGATGAAAATGGAAAGGAAACTCTCCCTTTCCACATTTCATTTTGAAATAGCAGTTTCAGCAACTTTCTTAAATAGAACATAGAAAAATATGCTAAGAACAAGGAGGGAAAAAAATACATTATAAATCTTGGTGTATGCCATAGAAAAATGTCCGCAGTAAAACATTAAATGAAAAAAAGAAAAAAAGAAAAAAAAAATGGATAATCTACTTTGCTCAATCCATTTATATTTAAAATGTTTCTATGTGGGGATATATATTTGTGTTTATATAGAAATGGGTCTAAAAGAATACAAGTATTAAATATAAAACAAAACTCCTAAGATTGGGAAAGAAAGAAAAAAGAAAATCACCCTTTTGTTTTCTAAAACCCTGCAGTGTCTGAAATATTTACAAATGTTTTGTAAATAAGGCAAATACAATAAAAACTAGTCTTTCTATTGTTCATTTCTATTTATGAAATAGAAAAGTTATTTTAATGCCAAGTGTCTTATGCTTTTAAATTTCCTAGATTTTTGGTTTTGTTTTGTTTGTTTTCTGGCCTGTGGTAGACCTTCTGGGCGTTATTTTTCTTTCTAGACAGCTGGCACTGTACTAAGGTGATTCTGGCAGTAAGAACTATCTGGCCCCATAGTCCTTAGAGTCAATTACGGGAAACTTGGACAAGACTCAAGCTGAAGAATGCATGATGACTGCACCATCCCCATGCATAATCCATATGTCTTTGTTTAAATGTGAACCACAGTAGCTGGCTCCAAAATCCAGTGCAGAGAGTAGGTTAGGGTGACTGATGTGACAACTGGTTGGTTACAAAAGAGACCTGATGTAATTAAGAGGACAGAGATGCTTTTAATATGATGAGAACAGTGAGGGGGGTGTTGAAATATGAAATCAACTGAAAATAAAATGCTGCAATTTTTATTAAAATATTTTTGGAGATAAATTCAGGCAAAATGTTAAAACTGCTACTTTTCTCCTAAGTAATTCCTGCCAGAATGGCCTTGACTTTCCGTATATTTGGATAATACTTGAAATATCTTTTTTCTTGAGTAGAAACTTTTCTTTATACACTTTAATCCAAAATTTGAGCCCATTTATAGCACTCCCTACATATGGCTGTAGGTAGGCACAATGAGTGCTGAAAATGTTTTCCTCTCTAGGAAACACCACAGATATTTGTGCTGTCTGACATAAGGCAGGGAGGAGTGGCCACAGTCTATTTGTAATGTTTAAAATGGAAACGGGCTTCCCTGGTTGCTCAGCAGTAAGGAACACACCTGGCAATGCAGGAGACATAGGAGATGCGGGTTCGATCCCTGGGCTGGAAGGATGCCCTGGAGAAGGAAATGGCAACCCACTCCAGTATTCTTGCCTAGAGAATCCCATGGACAGAGGAGCCTGGTGGGCTTCAGGCCATGGGGTCGCAAAGAGACTGACAAAAAAAAAACAAAGTTGGAAAAATGGAAAACCTCATCAATCACTGGTTAATTGTGGCCTTTCCTTATGAAGTTACTTCTATTAAACACTCCTCCTTCCTTGCAAATGGATGCAAATGGATGTAGTTTTACTAGGAATTTTATTTGGGAGAAAGTTAAATTTAATGTGAGGATACTTGGAAAGTTAGTACAACTCTGGGGCTAAAAAATCATTTGGAACCACTCACTGTATCAAGTTAGTCCAAATATCATCTCATTTCTCATGATATACAGCTGATAAAGTTTCCTAATCCAAGGGTGCGCTGATGAAGACTCTCATTGACTACTGAAAGACAATTATTCAATTTTCAGGAATTTTGTGAGCTGGTTTACCTCAAAACTGTAGCTAGAAATTGGCCCTGATAGGAATAATTACACCATAGAAATTTGCCAATCCTACAAATCAGGGCTCCTCTCCCAACCACCAGCCAGCTGTTATATTTTTGCCAAAACACTACTGTTTAATAGTCTGCTAGTTAAATGGTCTTTGTCTTAATTTACATCATATCACTAAGACCACATGGACCATTACTCTAAGACAGAAAACACAGAGGCAGGAAAACAAACACACTAGGGAGAACAATGTTAGAGAGTTGAGGGCAACAGAAAGTATTAAGAGGAATAAACCATGAGAAAAGCCTGAAAAAGTCAGACAAGACTGTGGCTTGGTTATATCCCCTGAAGCTCATAAATAATAGTTGATTAATTTTTGTGCAGTGGTGAAGGGGAAGATTCCACTGAAACATGGGAGAGTAGGAAGTGTAAAAACGAGTTTTTCTGGAGTTTTCTGAAAAGTCTGGCTTTGAAGAGGAGACTGCAAGGACAAAGATTAGAGGAGCACGTGCGATCAAAGAAAGGACCTTTGCTTTGTTGTTTTGTTTCATTTTGTTTTTAACATGGTCCAAACCCCTACCAGGAAAAGAGCCAAAAGAGAACAAATGAATTTCTGACAGAAAAGTATTTGTTAGAGCAAAGCCTCTGTGAGGCCAAGAGGGGAGGAAGTGGACAGCACCATCTGATCAGGAGACAGGAAATAAAGAACGAGCAACATGCAGAATCAGACCGTTTGGAAGCAGAGGTTAAGAGAGTGTGCGTGTCATGGTTTCTTCTTGAAGAAGAGGGGGCACATTGTACTGACCTCATCTGAAGGTGGTAAGGACTGGGCAATGCTTGGAGAGAACAGAAGGCATTTGGAACAGCCCCTGAGGGTGGTGAGTTACGGACGCTGCCTAAGGAACAGCTGAAGTAATCAGAAGATCATCCTCCCACTCCTGTATTTGCCCTGGGTTTCTTCGCCCCCATTTATCCTTCAGCTGGTTCAACAAAGGGATGTTTGAAGTCTCACAATGTCACCTCTCAATATAAAAATTCTTACAAATATATATTTACAAGATAAAGTTAAAATTTCTTCAAATGTAGCTCTAACCTATTTACTGCTTTTGTTTCTTGCTGAGACTCTAACCTCTAATCACACTAGCTGGCATGTTCTTTGACCGATCATCTTGGCTCTTGGATTTCATTAACATTCCTTTTCCCTTTTCCTCCTGCCTAACCTTCTCAACTTTCAAATTTTAGCCTAAATGTCCTCATCATGACAAGGTTTTCACTGACATTCCTCAGTACAGATTTCTATCTCCTTTATCTTTTAATAATACTCTTCATAAGGCCTCTTGTAGAGAACATGCAAGACTGCACAGTAATTCATTTCTGCATTTGTGTTTCCTTCCCAATTTCAAGGGATGTGTCTTATGCAGCACCTTTTTATCACAATACCTACCTCAGGTTCCACTTTAGTGTTTACAATGTGGGATGTACAAAAGAAACATGTGTAATAAATTTTAGAGTGATTAAATAAGTGAAAAGATGAGCTGCACCATTCCAGTATTCTTGCCTGGAAAATCCCATGGACAGAGGAGCCTGGTGGGCTGCAGTCCATGCCGTCGAAAAGAGCCAGACACGACTAAGTGACTGAGCACACAGTAGAAGAAATAGAATTATAAACAGCAGTGTCACCAACTATAAATAACATTTGTTAACGGAAGGTGGAAAAATGATTAGCATATGTACTGCGCAAGCAGAATCTATAGAAATAGTTTCCTCAAGTTGTATAATTCCATTTATCTATTTCCTAAGTATTGTTACCACACAGATACAGAATTAATGGCATCTGTCTCGTTTTCAGGAAATGCTATAATGAAATTAAAATTATGGGCTAAATTTCTCTGGCCCTGTCAGAACATGGCTCTGTCACTGAATTCCTGTAGGACCTTGAGCATGTCACTAACGCTTTTTGTATCTTAGATTTTATCTCTAAAATGCAACTAGCAATAATAATATACACTTCAATTAACTGTGAAAATGAAATACCCATAGAAGTACTTAGATAAGGTACTTTGCACATGTGTTCATTAAATATAAGCTATTATTTTTAGCCATTAATAATTAGGAAAGCATTCAAGAATAGCTAGAAGACTCAATAACAGAGTTGCCCAAGTTCAGTACCAAGGTGTTCAAAATGTGTTCAATAAGTGGTTCAGAAAACAAAAGTCTGAAATGTTGGCACTTCAGAAAAGCACACTTCCCAAGGTTCTTTCTCCTATTATTTCCTCCACTAAGGCATTAACTCCTTGAGGAAAAGTGCTATGTATTATTTAAATTTCTATCTCCAGCACTAAGCATCTAGTACCATGCCTAATGGATAATAGATAATCAAGGAATAACTATTAAATGCATGAATCAATAGGTTAAAATCACACATTCAGTATCCAAATTTTGACTGTGTATTTATAGAGAATGATTCTCTTTGTTTAATGACTTGACCTCTAACCTTGAGGCTATTTTCTCTATTAGCTACAAGTAGAACTAAGTAAGAGAGACAGTGCCTTAATGCACACATGCCACATTCATCTCCTTAAAAAATTACTGAGATTTGACTTTTCACTTATGATATATAAAATTTTTAATTTCTGTGCTAACACAATCTTGGTCAGATACATTCATGGAGGGCAACCATCCTTAAAGCATAAAATTAACTGTCTGGAAATGCCTAGATATCAGGATAATAAAAGGGGAGACAGAAAGTTACAGGTTGATTTCTGAAATATTGCTAAAAGAAAATAATTACTGAGGATTTTCTATGTTTTATCTAAAAGGTTTCTAGACACTAAGAAAGTCTACAGTGACACATAATTTCATAAAATGAATTTTTTATTTGGTTATATCCTAAGAGGCAGAACAGTTTTTTGGTAAAAACATCTGTTTTACAGAACTCTTTCTGTTGTTACAGGTAAATCAAGAATTTATTTTAGGCAGTATGTCTAGTTAAACATTTATAGAAATGTTTATTCAGATTGCTAACAGTAGTCATCAAGAGCTTTCTTAGTGAAGAAAATCCCTTTGGAGTTAAAATTTTCAAAATGGAAATGTGCATGGGATACTAAATGGTTAAAATATTTAGCTGTATTTTAACAGACAAAAAACATCCTTTATCTAGGACATCCTTGCACAACTGTACAAGCGAACAGTGTCCTCATGTTGCTTTAGGCTTGGAATAGAAAGGATCATCATATAAGGAAAAGTTATGCCAAACTAAAGGGTAGCTAGATAAACCCAGTGGTATTAAAATATCATACATTCCAAATTTCCAAACAGTAAGCCTCATTATCTACTTCCGAATATATTGTCTCATCACTCTCCTGTTCAAAAACCTCCCGTGTGTCCCGGTTTATTACAGAATAAATCTATTCTCAGCATGATACTCAAGGCCTTCACAATCTGTCCCTAATAGCGTGTGTGAATTACATCCTACTATATGACTTTGCTCACTTGACATTTAAGCCAAATCAGCTTTATTACTTTTGGTCATGCCTTTGCCTACCCTGCCATCTCCATCTGGAATGCAGTTTCCTCAAAAACTTGCCCATCAAAATCCCATTCATTTTAAGAGTGTCAGCTGAAATGTGTTTTCCTCTATGAACCTTTCGAGATGGCTGGGTTAAATGAATGCTTTTTTGTGCTGTGATAGAATGTTATCTGTCTTTCACCTAGAGCATTTAATTAATTCATGTCTAGAGTCAAGGATCCTTGCAGACAGACAATTCATAAGACAGATACTTGATGAGTGCATGCTGTTTGTGAAACATTGTGTTAGTGAATGGAAATGTGAAGATTCCAAGGGCACTGAATGTAAAGTCTACATGATGACTAGGTTCTCCTACACAGATCAATCCCCTTTGATTATCTCCATTAAAACAATAACCAACCAGAAGCAATCAAAAGAAAACAGTCTCATCTTCCCATACAAAAACTACACAATAAAATACTCACATTGCACATTTATTCATTATGTCTTCCCTTCAAACACTAATTTCCATAAAGACTAACCTCTATTCTTGAGTTCTGGATTGTAAACTTTCTTCAAGGACATAATTATAAGAGTTAATCCCTTTTCTTACATTCACAATTTGTCTCTATCTCCACTAGGTCATAACACACAGATGTGCTCTAGTGTGTCCTTATTATAAAACAAACAACCTAAAACTCACTTCATCTAGGAGTAGTCACTTTAGTCCTTGGTACCTTAGCTTCCCCTAAGACAAAATGAAGATGATAATAGTAAAAACACTATGTGGTTGTCATGAGGATTATATAGCTATTCTAAAATAGTGTAAAAAGCCTTAGAATATTGATTGATTCAGAGTACGGATGCAATAAATCATAGTTGTTGCTGGTATTTTTGTTATCATTCCTACAATAGCTATTCTGTCTTCTACCTGACAGCTAAACACTGCTGTTCCTTCAGGATCCAAAATCTTCTTTGAGCTTCTATATTATTCATTGTCTATATTCTTACTCAAGTAAATCTCACCATTACCCAAAATTTTAAATAATTTCTGTAAAGTTACTATTCTCTCTCTCTCTCTCTCTCTCTATATATATATATATATATATGGTTCTAACTTCCATTTCTAGCCCCTTATATCTCAGAGAAGGCAATGGCACCCCACTCCAGAACTCTTGCCTGGAAAATCCCATGGATGGAGGGGTGTGGTAGGCTGCAGTCTATGGGGTCGCTAAGAGTTGGACACGACTGAGCGACTTCACTTTCACTTTTCACTTTCATGCATTGGAGAAGGAAATGGCAACCCACTCCAGTATTCTTGCCTGGAGAATCCCAGGGACGGGGGAACTCGGTGGGCTGCTGTCTCAGGGGTCGCACAGAGTCGGACACGACTGAAGCGACTTAGCAGCAGCAGCAGTGGCTCAGATGGTAAAGCATCTGCCTACAATGCAGGACACCTGGGTTTGATCTCTGGGTAAGGAAGATCCTCTGGAGAAGGAATGGCAACCCACTCCAGTACTCTTGCCTGGAAAATCCCATGGATGGAGGAGTGTGGTAGGCTATATATAGTCCATGGGGTCACAAAGAGTCGGACACGACTGAGCCACTACTTCACTTTCACTTTTTAGATATTTAATAAGCACCTCAAATATATCATATGCAAAATGAGAGACTGAATTAACCCAACAAATCTATTCCACACAACCCTGTCATCCCCACCTTGGGTGTTAAAAATTACTTGAGTCATGATTGTATTATTACTTTTCCCATGCCCTAAGATCCAATTCATTGGTAATTCCTAAAAAATCCACCCACAAATACATCCTGAATTTATACATTTGTCTTTATCTCTATAGTCACATTCCTACACCAAGATGTCATTATATTGTGCTATTTTTCCATTTCTTTGCGATCTCCAATGGTACTCCACTCACTATGAGTGAGAATAGAGCTAAGCACAGATCAGATCAGATCAGATCAGTCGCTCAGTCGTGTCCACTCCTTGCGACCCCATGAACTGCAGCACGCCAGGCCTCCCTGTCCATCACCAACTCCTGGAGTTCACTCAGACTCACGTCCATCGAGTCAGTGATGCCATCCAGCCATCTCATCCTCTGTCGTCCCCTTCTCCTCCTGCCCCCAATCCCTCCCAGCATCAGAGTCTTTTCCAGTGAGTCAACTCTTTGCATGAGGTGGCCAAAGTACTGGAGTTTCAGCTTTAGCATCAATCCTTCCAAAGTAATCCCAGGGCTCATCTCCTTCAGAATGGACTGGTTGGATCTCCTTGCAGTCCAAGGGACTCTCAAGAGTCTTCTCCAACACCACAGTTCAAAAGCATCAATTCTTCGGCACTCAGCCTTCTTCACAGTCCAACTCTCACATCCACACATGACCACAAGAAAAACCATAGCCTTGACTAAACGAACTTTTGTGGGCAAAGTAATGTCTCTGCTTTTGAATATGCTATCTAGGTTGGTCATAACTTTCCTTCCAAGGAGTAAGCGTCTTTTAATTTCATGGCTGCAGTCACCATCTGTAGTGATTTTGGAGCCCAGAAAAATAAAGTCTGACACTGTTTCCACTGTTTCCCCATCTATTTGCCATGAAGTGGTGGGACCGGATGCCATGATCTTCATTTTCTGAATGTTGAGCTTTAAGCCAACTTTTTCACTCTCCACTTTCACTTTCATCAAGAGGCTTTTGAGTTCCTCTTCACTTTCTGCCATAAGGGTGATGTCATCTGCATATCTGAGGTGATTGATATTTCTCCCGGCAATCTTGATTCCAGTTGGTGTTTCTTCCAGTCCAGTGTTTCTCATGATGTACTCTGCATATAAGTTAAATAAGCAGGGTGACAACATATAGCCTTGATGAACTCCTTTTCCTATTTGGAACCAGTGTGTTGTTCCATGTCCAGTTCTAACTGTTGCTTCCTGACCTGCATACAGATTTCTCAAGAGGCAGATCAGGTGGTCTGGTATTCCCATCTGTTTCAGAATTTTCCAGTTTCTTGTGATCCACACAGTCAAAGGCTTTGGCATAGTCAATAAAGCAGAAATAGATGTTTTTCTGGAACTCTCTTGCTTTTTCCATGATCCAACGGATGTTGGCAATTTGGTCTCTGGTTCCTCTGCCTTTTCTAAAACCAACTTGAACATCAGGAAGTACATGGTTCACATAATGCTGAAGCCTGGCTTGGAGAATTTTGAGCATTACTTTACTAGCATGTGAGATGAGTGCAATTGTGCGGTAGTTTGAGCATTCTTTGGCATTGCCTTTCTTTGGGATTGGAATGAAAACTGACCTTTTCCAGTCCTGTGGCCACTGCTGAGTTTTCCAAATTTGGTGACATGTTGAGTGCAGCACTTTCACAGCATCATCTTTCAGGATTTGGAATAGCTCAATTGGATTTCCATCCCCTCCACTAGCTTTGTTTGTAGTGATGCTTTCTAATGCCCACTTGACTTCACATTCCAGGATGTCTGGCTCTAGGTGAGTGATCACACCATCGTGATTATCTGGGTCATGAAGATCTTGTATTCTTGCCATCTCTTCTTAATATCTTCTGCTTCCGTTAGGTCCATACCATTTCTGTCCTTTATCAAGCTCCTCTTTGCATGAAATGTTCCTTTGGTATTTCTGATTTTCTTGAAGAGATCCCTAGTCTTTCCCATTCTGTTGTTTTCCTCTATTTCTTTGCATTGATCGCTGAAGAAGGCTTTCTTATCTCTTCTTGCTATTCTTTGGAACTCTGCATTCAGATGTTTATATCTTTCCTTTTCTCCCATGCTTTTCGCTTCTCTTCTTTTCACAGCTATTTGTAAGGCCTCCCCAGACAGCCAATTTTGCTTTTTTGCATTTCTTTTCTATGGGAATGGTCTTGATCCCTGTCTCCTGTACAATGTCATGAACCTCAGTCCATAGTTCATCAGCACTCTATCTATCAGATCTAGGCCCTTAAATCTATTTCTCACTTCCACTGTATAATCATAAGGGATTTGATTTAGGTCATACCTGAATGGTCTAGTGGTTTTCCCTACTTTCTTCAATTTAAGTCTGAATTTGGCAATAAGGAGTTCATGGTCTGAGCCACAGTCAGCTCCTGGTCTTGTTTTTGCTGACTGTATAGAACTTCTCCATCTTTGGCTGCAAAGAATATAATCAATCTGATTTTGGTGTTGACCATCTGGTGATGTCCATGCATAGAGTCTTCTCTTGTGTTGCTGGAAGAGAGTGTTTGTTATGACCAGTGCATTTTCTTGGCAAAACTCTATTAGTCTTTGCCCTGCTTCATTCCGTATTCCAAGGCCAAATTTGCCTGTTACTCCAGGTGTTTCTTGAATTCCTACTTTTGCATTCAGGTCCCCTATAATGAAAAGGACATCTTTTTTGGGTGTTAGTTCTAAAAGGTCTTGTAGGTCTTCATAGAACTGTTCAACTTCAGCTTCTTCAGCATTACTGGTTGGGGCATAGACTTGGATTACTGTGATATTGAATGGGTTGCCTTGGAAATGAACAGAGATCATTCTGTTGTTTTTGAGATTGCATCTAAGTACTGCATTTCAGACTCTTTTGTTGACCATGACGGCCACTCCATTTCTTCTGAGGGATTCCTGCCCGCAGTAGTAGATATAATGGTCATCTAAGTTAAATTCACCCATTCCAGTCCATTTCAGTTCGCTGATTCTTAGAATGTCGACATTCACTCTTGCCATTTCTTGTTTGACCACTTCCAATTTGCCTTGATTCATGGACCTGACATTCCAGGTTCCTATGCAATATTGCACAATTGCCTTCAAAGTACTACTTGTTATATAAACTAATGAAGACAATTGATTTGAAAACTTTAGATTGAGTCTGTTGAATTTTTAAAAATATTTCCTTGAAATCATCTCCATTCTCAAATTGGGAGACAGCTAATTCAAGAATGCTATGGCATTGGCTTATAAATAAACCAGTTTCTTTATCAATATTAATTCCAGATCTTCCCTAAGACTAACACTAAGCTTGCATTAAGGTAGTTCCTGTAAATAAAGAGACATATTAACGTTCCTTAATTACCCTACAAGAAATGGCCTGACAAAAAATGCAACAGTGATTTCAGTAGCAAAAATAAAAGCAAGTAATTTCCTTTTGAAATTTTTTTGCGGGAAGGGACTAGAATATAAGATCAGGCAGAGAGGTCATGGGGCTTATGCCAATATGACAACTTATTGGTGACAGTAAAAACCTGTGGAGAATTTCATGATGATCTCAAGTACCGCCAAAAAAAGCAATAATCTCTAAAAGAATGTTAGTGTAGAAGTTTTTGGAAACCTGTGAGATAAAAACAGTAGAGTTTTGACAAAGGGCTTAGAATTTAATCACTAAAGTTAATGTGAAGGTAAAAACTGATTTTCAAAAAGGACAAAGTAACTATCTCAGGTGAAAGTATGTCAAAAGGAAGAAGGGGAGGCGATATTGGAGAAACAATATTTTGCATCAATACATGGTATCTACACGTCTGGAAGATTTCCAAATCAGCTGTACATATTCTTAAGATGTTTGACTGAAGTTGCTGCTAAGTCACTTCAGTTGTGTCCGACTCTAGGCAACCCCATAGACGGCAGCCCACCAGGCTCCCCTGTCCCTGGGATTCTCCAGGCAAGAACACTGGAGTGGGTTGCCATTTCCTTCTCCAATGCATGAAAGTGAAAAGTGAAAGTGAAGTTGCTCAGCCATGTCCGGCTCTTAGCAACCCCATGGACTGCAGCCTACCAGGCTCATCTGCCCATGGGATTTTCCAGGCAAGAGTACTGGAGTGGGGTGCCATTGCCTTAGGAAGCAAATTTAATTGTGAATTACCTGGGAACTAGTGAAAAGATGCCAAGGAAAGGAAAGGAAGATTTACATGATGTACATAGAAAGGAAAATTTACATGACATGCTGAAATTCAGTTGTTATAGATCATTAACAATTTTGCATAATGTTGATGACAGTGATGGATCAGACAGTTGTCTTCCTTAAAATATGCATCTTTCATTCAGAATGTAAAAATACAAAAATATACATAGTTTTGATTATAATATATATCAACATCTGGGAGTGAATTAACAATTTCATTTTGCTCAAAGATTGGGGTACTTCCGATTTCAGTTCAGTTCAGTCGCTCAGTCGTGTCCAACTCTTTGCAACCTCATGATCTGCAGCACGCCAGGCCTCCCTGTCCATCACCAACTCCTAGAGTTCACTCAAACTCACGTCCATTGAGTCGGTAATGCCATCCACCCATCTCATCCTCTGTTGTCCTCTTCTCTTCCTGCCCCCAATCCCTCCCAGCATCAGAGTCTTTTCTAATGAGTCAACTCTCCGCATGAGGTGGCCAAAGTACTGGAGTTTCAGCTTAAGCAACATTCTTTCCAAAGAACACCCAGGACCGATCTCCTTTAGAATGGACTAGTTGGATCTCCTTGAAGTCCAAGGGACTCTCAAGAGTCTTCTCCAACACCACAGTTCAAAAGCATCAATTCTTCCACACTCAGCTTTCTTCACAGTCCAATTCTCACATCCATACATGACTATTGGAAAAACCATAACCTTGACTAGACAGACTTTTGCTGGCAAAGTAATGTCTCTGCTTTTGAATATGCTATCTAGGTTGGTCATAACTTTCCTTCCAAGCAGTAAGAGTCTTTTAATTTCATGGTTGCAATCACCATCTGCAGTGATTTTGGAGCCCCCCAAAATAAAGTCTGACACTGTTTCCACTGTTTCCCCATCTATTTGCCATGAAGTGATGGGACCAGATGCCATGATCTTCGTTTTCTGAATGTTGAGCTTTAAGCCAACTTTTTCACTCTCCTCTTTCACTTTCATCAAGAGGCTTTTTAGTTCCTCTTCACTTTCTGCCATGGTGGTGTCATCTGCATATCTGAGGTTATTGATATTTCTCCTGGCAATCTTGATTCCAGCTTGTGCTTCTTCTAGCCGAGCATTTCCCATGATGTACTCTGCATATAAGTTAAATAAGCAGAATGGGAAAGTCTAGAGATCTCTTCAAGGGAATTTGTGATACCAAGGGAACATTTCATGCAAAGATGGGCTCAATAAAGGACAGAAATGTTATGGACCTAACAGAAGCAGAAGATATTAAGAAGAGGTGGCAAGAATACACAGAAGAACTGTACAAAAAAGATCTTCACAACCAAGATAATCACGATGGTGTGATCTCTCACCTAGAGCCAGACATCCTGGAATGTGAAGTCAAGCGGGCCTTAGAAAGCATCACTATGACCAAAGCTAGTGGAGGTGATGGAATTCCAGTGGAGCTATTTCAAATCCTGAAAGATGATGCTGTGAAAGTGCTGCACTCAATATGCCAGCAAATTTGGAAAACTCAGCAGTGGCCACAGGACTGGAAAAGGTCAGTTTTCATTCCAATCCCAAAGAAAGGCAATGCCAAAGAATGCTCAAACTACCGCACAATTGCACTCATCTCACATGCTAGTAAAGTAATGCTCAATATTCTCCAAGCCAGGCTTCAGCAATATGTGAACCATGAACTTTCAGATGTTCAAGCTGGTTTTAGAAAAGGCAGAGGAACCAGAGATCAAATTGCCAACATCCGCTGGATCATGGAAAAAGCAAGAGAGTTCCAGAAAAACATCTATTTCTGCTTTATTGACTATGCCAAAGCCTTTGACTGTGTGGATCACAAGAAACTGTGGAAAATTCTGAAAGAGATGGGAATACCAGACCACCTGACCGGCCTCCTGAGAAACCTATATTCAGGTCAGGAAGCAACAATTAGAACTGGACATGTAACAACAGACTGGTTGCAAATAGGAAAAGGAGTACGTCAAGGCTGTATATTGTCACCCTGCTTATTTAACTTCTGACTAGGACTGCATTAACAAAAATCAGTAAGGGGAATGTTGAAGGTGCATATTGATCATTATAATTTACAGTAAATGGCAATTTAGGGCAGTACGGATGGAGCTACAGTTTGCAATGGAAAAAAAAATGTAATGTGGGCAAAGCTGGCAAGAGGATGTTTTGATTACTACAGTGATTCTCTTCCTTTCCTGTATTAAATTACAGTAATACTGACAAGAATTACCACTGCCAGAGAATGGGGATCAAGTCAGGCATTAGTTTCCAGTGAGAACTGAATCATTAATAAAACATCCCAATTTTTAACTTTTCTCAAGTGCAACAGACCCATCAGTTTTAGTTTATTAAGTATGTGGAAAGGCCTGAGACTGTCAAATACTTGCACTTGGTTTTGCAATTCTAATAAACTACCCATATAATGTAAATTGATGTTTTTAAATCAACTTTGCTATGGCATTTGGTACTTTAAGCCACCCAATCTGTTTATGAAAATTAAACTAAAATTACATTTACAGTATTTTTATTAACTAACCCTTGCTATGAACAGCTTCAGAAAATGAAACAACTGCCATAAGTTTCCATGTTAAACAGATGTACCTGTTTAATTTAAATTCATTTATGTAAAAAAGTACATTTATACATGTTCTTAATTTTTTATAAAATTATGTTTCCATATTGAGGAATCTTTACATAGTGTTTCATACAAAAATCTAAACACCATATGTAACACAATCAAGAGCCCAATTTTTTACTCTTTGGCTCTTATATTTAAAGAGAAATTTGGCTTTAGATTCAGTGTATTTATCATATATCTGTAATCTCATTTGAAATGCTTTCCAAATAAACTGAAGTATGTTTTCCAGAATGCAATTCATATGTTAGAACTCTAAACCTGTTCTGAGAAGTCTCTGATAAGAACTGTTCTCTAGCTTCACTGTTTTCAGTTTATCCACCATGTGCATTCAGGCGCTGTCTTCAAGCTCTAACTACAGGTAGTAGGTACCCCACGGGGCTTCCCAGGTGGCGCAGTGGTCAAGAATCCACCCGCCAAAGCAAGAGACCCAACACATGTGGGCTCGATCCCTGGGTCAGGAAGTTTCCCTGGAGGAGGAAATGGCAACCCACCCCAGGATTCTTGCCTGGGAAATCCCATGGACAGAGGAGCCTGGTGGGCTACAGTATATGGGGTTGCAAAGTCGGACACAGCTGAGCAACTAAACACACACACAGGTACACCACCGTAGCTACATTACTATAACTTTTCCTTGAAGTAGAAATTATGGTATTTCACAACATTTTTACTATGAAATAGTTCATCTTTTTGAATTTACATTAATTGCATTTGAGCAAGAAAGGCAAGATCTTATGATCCACAACTTTCAACAATATATGTACTATTTCTGTTAATTTGTAAAAATGAGGGACACTTTTATCCTCACTTCTAAGTATATCCCCATCTGCCACCTAATTTTTTACTGCAAAAACCAAAGTTTTCATCTAGTAACACTTATTTTTTCCTGAAATACTAAAACATTTAAGGTCACGTTTTTCCTAAACGTAACTCCAGGAAGTAGGTTTATACAGAGACAAGGGGCAATGTACAGATTAGAGGAGGTGCCATGAGTATACTGCAAAAATAATGGCCAACTGATGATCCTAGAACAGATTGAGATGATATGAAAAAGATAATGAAACTGAAATTACTCACTGAAGTTAAACCAGTGAATAAAGAAATAAAATCACTGTATCACAGAAAAATTGTTATTCTTTTTAATATGCTGCTTAATTCTACTTCTCTTTTTTTGTTTCTACTTTAATTAGAATTAAGGCTTTTGTGTGGCACTTAATCCCATTAACATGTGCAGCACTAACAGATGATAATATGACCTGGAAGTAATAATACATGAGGGGTTTCAATATGCAGCCTGAAGTGCAGGTGCTTTGAAAGTGACAGTATTTTTCTTCAACGCAAGCACCTTTAAACAAGAACACATTTTATTCAGTTCTGAAGTAGACTTCTGCAACAGAATCTACTTACTCAGCACCTCAACCCTATCCTCATCCTACCCATCACTTTTATTAATCACTCCTTAGTCACACCTTTAATGAGCATACATTGTGTGTGTGTGTGTGATACGTAAAAGCAGTATTTGAAAGATCAAGAGCTGAGACTCAAAACATAGGTAAATCATTGTTTCCACTGTCATTCTTGAGAAACTCACCATTTAATTTGGGGAAGAGCTGGAGGTATCAGTCATACAACAACTGCAAATTTAGAATGAAAAAGTATCTTTTGTTTCATTAAAGCCTTCTTTTAACAAAGTTGAGTAATCACTCCACTGACAAATATTCTCAAATTTCTTAACAGATTTTAATAACCGCTTGTCAATAAAAAATTAAAAATTTAGAAGTGAGGAATGGAGGAAAGCTATTATACGATTTATTAGGATATATATACCACTTCTCTCTGAGCCAAGACACAAAGTAAATTCACATCAATAGATACCTACTAAACAACTGCTTAGGACGAGAGAACACATTCCATCCAGAGGAGAGAGGGACATCTTCATAGAGATGGTGATATTTGAGGTGCTCCTGGGAATATGAATAGAAGTTTATGACTCAGAGTAGAGACAGTGAAAGAACATTCAGAAAGATAGGGAGCACACCAATGTTCACAAGGAGACCCACCCATGGCTGTAGTGCAGCTTGTGGAAATATCCAGAAGAGTGTTCCTTTCCACACTAAGCACATCTGATGTTCTCTTACAGGTAACAAGAATTTATTGGAAATGCTTTACGGAAAAAAGGTGATCAGTATTTTAGAGGGAAGTGTTAATCTTAGTTTCTAGTGTGCCTCTTGAGAAATTTGTATGCAGGTCAGGAAGCAACAGTTAGAACTGGACATGGAACAACAGACTGGTTCCAAATAGGAAAAGGAGTACATCAAGGCTGTATACTGTCACCCTGCTTATTTAACTTATATGCAGAGTACATCATGAGAAACGCTAGACTGGAAGAAACACAAGCTGGAATCAAGATTGCCGGAAGAAATATCGATAACCTCAGATATGCAGATGACACCACCATGGCAGAAAGTGGAGAGGAACTAAAAAGCCTCTTGATGAAGGTGAAAGAGGAGAGTGAAAAAGTTGGCTTAAAGCTCAACATTCAGAAAATGAAGATCATGGCATCTGGTCCCATCACTTCATGGCAAATAGATGGGGAAACAGTGGAAACAGTGTCAGACTTTATTTTTCTGGGCTCCAAAATCACTGCAGATGGTGACTGTAGCCATGAAATTAAAAGACGCTTACTCCTTGGAAGGAAAATTATGACCAACCTAGATAGCATATTCAAAAGCAGAGACATTACTTTGCCAACAAAGGTTCGTCTAGTCAAGGCTATGGTTTTTCCAGTGGTCATGGATGGATGTGAGAGTTGGACTGTGAAGAAGGCTGAGCGCCGAAGAATTGATGCTTTTGAACTGTGGTGTTGGAGAAGACTCTTGAGAGTCCCTTGGACTGCAAGGAGATCCAACCAGTCCATTCTGAAGGAGATGAGCCCTGGGATTTCTTTGGAAGGAATGATGCTAAAGCTGAAACTCCAGTACTTTGGCCACCTCATGTGAAGAGTTGACTCATTGGAAAAGACTCTGATGGTGGGAGGGATTAGGGGCAGGAGGAGAAGGGATGACAGAGGATGAGATGGCTGGATGGCATCACTGACTCGATGGATGTGAGTCTGAGTGAACTCTGGGAGTTGGTGATGGACAGGGAAGCCTGGTGTGCTGCGATTCATGGGATTGCAAAGAGTTGGACATGAATGAGTGACTGAACTGAACTGAAGTGTGCCTAACTCTTTGTGACCTCGTGGGCTGTAGCCCACCAGGCTCTTTTGTCTGTGGGATTTCCCAGGCAGGAATACTGGAGTGGGAAGCCATTCTCTTTTCCAGATGACCTTCCCGACCCAGGGATCAAGCCCACATCTCCTTCATCTCCTGCACTGCAGGAGGATTCTTTACCACTGAGCCACAGTACAGCTTGGGAAGAGGTAAAAATGGAGACCTGGAGATGGTTTAGATACTCTGTCGATTACTGGCAATGGGAATTTGGAAACATTATTCTACCTTGGTTTTCTCATCTGTGAATGGGATGATTTTGAAGAAATAACATATATAAAACAATTAAGATAGCATAAAAGCCCCATTGATATTTTAATAAAGCAATAGAAAGGAAAGCAGTAATAGTGGTGATACAGCAAAAAAATTAATATTGAAGAATCATGTTCAATGTTTATATCAAAAAATTCATTTCTTATGAATGATGTTAAGAGGTCTTACAGGTCATTTAAAAGTGTTTCATGTTCGAGTATACTTGGGTTAGCACAGCTAAGTAAGTATATTTACTGCAGGTACCCTAGAATCTTTTTACATGAATGCATAATATGACTTCCCACAAGAGAAGACTAAAGTCAGAATTTCCCAACCTTAATTAAGCAGTTTTTAAGGAATACCAGGCTACTTTTAAGAGAAAATCTAGAATGGTCCCAGAAAACTTATCAGTCTCAGGGAATCAAGAGGGCAAAGAATGTAGGTCCCATGGAAGGCTCTTTATCGCGTCCTTCCTTGCATGAAATGTTCCTTTGATATCTCTAATTTTCATTAAGAGATCTCTAGTCTTTCCCATTCTATTGTTTTCTTCTTTTTTTTTTTTTGCATGGTTTATTTTAAAAGGCCTTCTTATATCTTTTTGTTATTCTCTGGAACTCTGCATTCAGTTGGTATAAAGGACAGAGATGGTAAGGACCTAACAGACAGTAGTTAAGAAGAAGTGGCAAGAATACACAGAACTATACAAAAAAGATCTTAATGACCCAGATAACCATGATGGTGTGATCACTCACCTAAAGCCAGACATCCTGAGTGCAAAGTCAAGTGGCCTTACAATTAAGGCTAGTGGAGGTGATAGAATTCCAGCTGAGCTATTTCAAATCCTAAAAGATGATGCTGTGAAAGTGCTGCACTCAAAATGCCAGCAAATTTGGAAAACTCAACAGTGGCCACAGGACTATAAAGGTCAGTTTTCATTCCAATCTCAAAGAAGGGCAATGTCAAAGAATATTCAAACTACTGTACATGTGAACTCATTTTGCTTGCTAGTAAGATTATGTTCAAAATCCTTCAGGCTAGGCTATAGCAGCAGGTGAACCAAAAACTTCCAGTTGGGTTTCGAAAAGGCACAGAAACCAGAAATTAAATTGTCAACATCTGATGGATCAAGAAAAAGCAAGATAATTCCAGAAAAACATCTACTTCTGCTTAATTGACTACTACACCAAAATCTTTGACTGTGGGGAGCACAACAAACCATGTGGAAAATTCTTAAAGAGATGGGAATACCAGACCACCTTACCTGCCACCTGAGAAAACTGTACGCAGACCAAGCAGCAATAGTTAGAACACAACGTGAAACAACTGGATGGTTCCAAACTGAAAAAGGAGTACAACAGGGCTATATATATATATATATATATATATATATATAAATTCGCCCTGCTTATTTAACTTATGTGCAGAGTATATCTCGTAAAATACCAGATTGGATGTTTCACAGGCGGGAATCAAGATTGCGGGGAGAAATCATAATCTCAGATATGCAGAAAATAACACTGTAAGGGCAGAAAATGAAGAGGAACTAAAGAATCTCTCTTTTTAATTTATTTATTTTAATTAGAGGCTAATTACTTTACAATATTGTATTGGTTTTGCCATACATCAACATGAATCTGCCACGGGTGTACACGTGTTCCCCATCCTAAAGAATCTCTTGATGACAGTGAAAGAGGACAGTGAAGAACATGGTTTAAAACTCAGCATTAAAAACAAAACAAAGATCGTGGCATCTGATACCATCATTTTATCATTTCCTGTTCTGGAAAACAGAACAGGAAAAAAGGGAAGCAGTGACAGACTTTAATTTCTTAGGCTCCAAAATCCCTGCAGATGGTGACTGAAGCCCTGAAATTAAAAGATACTCGCTCCTTGGAAGGAAAGCTATGACAAACGTAGACAGCACATTCAAAAGCAGAGAGACCACTATGCCTACAAAGGTCTATCTAATCAAAGCTATGGTTTTTCCAGTCATCATGTAGGGATGTGAGATCTGGACCATAAAGAAGGCTGACCACTGAAGAACTGACTCTTTCAAACTGTCATGCTGGAGAAGACTCTTGAGAGTCCTTTGGATAGCAAGGAGATCCAACCAGTCAATCCTAAAGGAAAGCAATCCTGAATATGCATTGGAAGGACTGATGCTGCAGCTGGATCTCCAACACTTTGTCCACCTGACGTGAAGGGCTGACTCACTAGAAAAGACTCTGATGCTGGGAAAGATTGAGGGCAGGAGGAGAAGTGGCCAACAGAGGATGAGAATGGTTAGATAGCATTGCCAACTCAATGGACATAAGTTTCAGCAAACTTTGAGAGATGGTGAAGGACAGGGAAGCATGGAGTGCTGCAGTCCACGGGTCACAAAGAGTCAGACATGACTGAGTGATTGAACAACAACACGGAAGGCTCTAACTCTAAGGAAGAATAATTATTCTTGAGTTGCTCTTGTCTAGATCTACTTCCAAAAACAATTTTGTGGAAGGTGGAATTTAAAGTCTCATATTGTGGTAGGCAGAAGAATGACAGCCACAGAGACATCCAAGGCCTAGTCCCTGGAACTCATGAGTGTGTCCCGCACACAGCAGAAGGAATCCTGCAGATGGCGGAAAAGAAAGACACAGACTTTAAAACAGGGTGGATTTTCCTTGATTATCTAAGTGAGCCCAATATAATCACTTGAGCCCTGAAAACAGAAGTGCAGAGGGATATCAGAGAGAGAGGCAATGGCGTGAGAAAGGGCTGCTGAGATCTGAAGATGACAGAGACTTGAGCTGCTGTTGCTGACTTTGAAAGATGGAGCAAACAGGCCACAAACCATGAAATGTGGTAGACTCTAGTAGCTAGAGATGGCCTTGACTTGAGAGACAACAAGGAAATGGGGATCGTGGTCCCACAGCCTCAAGAAACTGAATTTTGTCAACAATATAAATAAGTGGGAAGAGCACTCTTCCTCAGATCCTCCAGAAATGAGCACAGTTTTGCAGAAAACTCGATTTTATATCCATCAGTCTTCAACCTAAAAAATACGCATAGAACAGTACAGAAGACAGAAGTGTGCCACTCGATACACTTCTGTATAATAAACACATTTATGTAACTAGAATACACATAAAGAAACAGAATACCACTTTCCCCATCTATTCCAGTATCCTCACATCTAACATAATAGTCTTGCCTGTTTCTGAAGTTTATGGATATGGAAAGATATAGCACATATTCTTTCATGACCTCTTTCCTTTAATATTGGATTTGTGAGATTCATCCATGTCTGTTTATTCCACTCTCATTTTTATTTAGCATTATATTATCTGAATGTCATATACTTTATTTTTATATTATATTGCTGTTGGGCACTTTGATTTTGGTAATTTCAAATACTGCTGTTATCAGGTATTTGTATCAGGTAATTCTGTCCTCCTAGGATGAGTTAGGAAGTGTTTTCTCCTCTTGTACATTTTGGAAGAGCTTGAAAGAAACTGGTATGAATGCTACTTGAAGTGTTTGCACTTCCCTAGTGGCTCAGATGATAAAGAATCAGCCTGTAATGTGGGAGATCCCTGGGTTCGATCCCCGGGTCAGGAACATTCCCTGGAGAAGGGAATGACAACGCACTCCAGCATTCTTGCCTGGAGAATCCCATGTACAGATGAGTCTGGTGAGTCACAGTCCATGGTCATAAAGAGTCGGACATGACTGAGTGACTAATACTTTCACACTATCAAAGTCAACTGATCCTGGAGATTTTTAGTGGGAGAATTTGGATTATTGATTCAGCTTTTTATTGTTACATGTCTGTTGAGTTTTTCCTCTCCCTTTGTGTAAGTTTAAGTAATTTGTGTTTGGAAGTATTTGTTAATTTTACCCAGGCTATCTAATTGGTTGATATTCAATAATTCTTAGTATTCGTCTATAATTCCTTCTATTTCTATAAAGTATTATTGTTGTTGTTCAGTTGCTAAGTTGTGTCCAACTCTTTGCAACCCCATGGACAGCAGAAAACCAGGCTCCTCCATCCTTCACAATCTCTTGGACTTTGTTCATATTCATGTCCATTGAGTCAGTGATGCTATCTTACCATCTCATTCTTTATATCCTCCTTCTCCTTTTGCCTTCAATATTTCCCAGCATCAGAGTCTTTTCCAATAAATCAGCTCTTCCCATTAGTGGCCAAAGATTTGGAGCTTCAGCATCAGTCTGTCTAATGAATATTCAGGACTGATTTCCTTTAGGATTGACTGGTTTGATCTCCTTGCAGTCTAGCACCAAAATTTGAAAGCATCAGTTCTTTTGGTGCTCAGCCTTCTGTATGGTCCAACTTGCACATCCGTATGTGACTACTGGAAAAACCATAGCTTCGACTAGATGGATGTTTTTGGCAAAGTGATGTCTCTGCTCTTTAACACTATGTCTGGGTTGGTCATAGACAACCTTTCAAGGAACAGATATCTTTTAATTTCATGGCTTCAGTCACCACCCTCAGTGATTTTGGAGCCTAAGAGAATAAAAATCCAGCACTCCTTCCACCTTTTCCCTATCCATTTGCCATGAAGTGATGGGATCAGATGCCATGATCTTAGTTTTCTGAGTGCTGAGTTTTCAGCCAGGTTTTTCACTCTCCTCTTTTACCCTCATCTTTAGTTTCTCTTCACTTTCTGCCATTTGAGTGGTGTCATCTGCATATCTGAGTTTGTTGATATTACTCCTGGAAATCTTGATTCCAGCTTGTGATTCATCCCATCCAGCATTTCTCATGGTGCACTCTGCATAGAAGTTAAATAAAAGAGTGACAGTATACAAGTTTGATGTACTCCTTTCCCAATTTTGAACCAGTCCATTGTTCCATGTCCGGTTCTAACTGTTGCACACAGGTTTTTCAAGAGGCAGGTTATGTGATCTCTTTAAGAATTTTCCACAGTTTGTTGTGATCCACAGAGTCAAAGGCTTCAGAGTAATCAATGAAGCAGAAGTAGATGTTTTTCTGGAATTCTCTTGCTTTCTCTACAATCCAACGATTGTACATCAAACTTATATACTGCCACTCTTATTATTTTATCTCTAGATCCTCTGCCTACTCAAAGCCCATCTTCTACATCTGGAAGTTCTTGGTTCATGAGCTGATAGCATGAAGGATTTTGAGCATAACCTTACTAGCATGTGAAATAAATGCAATTCTATCATGTGTGTGAGTGTGTGCGAAATTGCTTCAGTTGTGTCTGACTCTTTGTGACCCTATAGACTCTAGCCCACTAGCCTCCTTTGTCTGTAGGTATTCTCCAGGCAAAAATACTGGAGTGGGTTGCCATGACCTCCTCCAGGGATCTTCCCAGGGATCAAACTCACATCTCATGTCTCCTGCATTGCCAGGCCGGTTCTTTACAACTAGCACCACTGCAGAAGCCCATTCTATAAGGTATGTTCTAACAATTATTTAAAGTAAATTATTGAAGTCTCCAAATATTATTATGGAACTATTTCTCTCTCAATTCTGTCAACGTTAGTTTCACTTAATTTGGGGAGATCGTTTGGTAGTATATATGTTCCAAATATTATACCTTTTTGATGATCAATTGGTCTTAGAATGTTTTCAATATTACAATCCGATTGTCCTAATTGTTAGCTGCATCAACTTATTTAGAGTTCACTGGCTCATTTGATAGTTGTAAACTTGTCACATTAATTTAACTTGCTTTCAACTTAAACTATTATTGACTTCTCATTTACATTATTTACTAATTCTAATTTTTTCATTTCTGACTTCCTAATCGAAATCCAGTTTTAAGGGTAAAACCCCACTGAGTTTTTTCCACTAACCCATATGCCACTTACTGTTATTAACATACTACCAAACTCTCATCAGAGTCTGCTCCTACAAACCAAAAATCATAATGCCAACTAATTAAACTATCAGCAAAGAATTTTGTCTCTCTGTGGATTAGTAAGCAAGTCAAAAAAATCTCTCTAGCTGCCCTTATGATCTGCAAAAAAAAAAAAAAAAAATGGAAAAAATGAAGCAAGAATGTTTTCTAAGATAATGTAAAATTTACTTATATTTATAAATCACTCACAATCTTTAACAGCAAAGGATACAAGAAATCATTAAAAATTCAACAGTAAATACTCTATATTATTGTAGCACAAATGCAGGTTAATTGTGGTTCATGATGTCTGCTTGAAATAGTAGTTTTTTCTTGTCTTTGTTTTTTCTCCTTGTAAAGAAAAGAAGCATCAGGGTGCCTATAGGTGTAAAGTAAAATGTCTTGCCCTCTAGGGAATATAATGAGCTTCCTCAATGGTGCAGTGGTAAAGAATCCGCTTGCCAATGGAGGAGACATGGATTCAATCCCTGGGTCAGGAAGATCTCCTGGAGAAGTAAATGGCAACCCACTCCAGAATTCTTGCCTGGAAAATTCCATGGACAGAGGAGCCAGGGGCAGGAGTGGGGCAGTTACAATCCACTGGGGTCACAAAGAATCAGACACAACTGAACAACTGAGTACCACCACCACCACCAGGGAGCATAACGTGTGCAAACATCTAGAATAAGGAAACTATAAACTGGGTTGAAATTATTTTTCAAGCTTCAGTTGGTGCACTGAATCATAAATTATCATATTTAACTATTGGAATATAAACATTTAATTGAATATGATTAGATACTATGCTTATTTAAATGAATTTCTCAGTGGAGTGGCTTAGAAAATGTTCGCAGGGAATCTCCAGTCCCAAAATTGGACTTTTTAATTTTTTTCAAATATAAGATTGAAATTTTATTTAAAATCAAAGATTTTATTTGAAATGGAAGAATTCAAAATCTCTGACCCCCTTAATCTCTGACCTGAAACTCCTGAGATCAGCTACTCTGTCCTATTCAACTTTGGATCTCCTATAATGCTCAGTACATTGCTTTGAATATTAAAGACAAGTCATATATGTTTGCTATATAAATATACTGCAGCAACAGTTTTATACAGAAAGAACAAAGGGATGGTAAATTTGGAGTCAAATATGAGGATGTGGTAAAGTCTTCTCTGATGAGAGTAGGGTAACTACTACTAACTCACAGAAGTAGGAATGAGATACAAGGGATTCCAACAGAACTTACATTTGTCTATTAAACATAAGCACATAGAATTATATGATTCTTGTGCTTAGTTCTCATGTGCTTCTTGTGCTCATGTCTGACTCCTTGAGACCCCATGGACTGTATCCCGCCAGGCTCCTTTTTTCTTGGGATTTTTCAGGCAAGAATACTGGGGTGGGTTGCCATTTCCTCCTCCAGGGATCGTCCCAGCCCAGGGAGTGAACCCACATCTCCTGTGTCTTCTACAGACAGGTGGATTCTTTACCCGCTGAGCCATTGGGGAAGCCCATGTGCTTCTTAAGATGGAGGAAAGAATTGGTGACCTCTGAACATCTATGTGTTCATATCAAATCAATCTACCATCACAGGAAATTTTGTTTCTGAGCTAACAGAATTCACTTTTAAATAAATGAAGCCAGATTTTCTAAAACAAGACACAATATATACACTATAAGCATAATAGACATACTATGAGAAATGAAGAAATAAATGATTATAAAGGATTGCATGTTTCTGGGGCTGGTATCTGAAAGTGTTACAATTAACACTGAGAGTGATAGAAAAAATGAGCAACATAAAGTGTTTTTTATTCATTTTAACATGCATGATATTGTGACTTAAAATAAGAAATACATATTTGGTCTTCCCAGTTTTTAGCACAGAACTCCTAAAACCTGTGGAATTTCCAAAGTAAAGAGAGCAATACGAGTGTCTTAAGTTATGCTAGTGAATGAATTTTGGGTGACATCTACTTGCTGAGGGCTGGTTGCCAGAAGACCTAATCTTGTGATCAGAGGGTTGAAACTTTCACTTCTGCCCTTCCCACCTCCACTCCTCACTTTCTGGCAGGAAAAAGGGGTTGAAGGTTGAATCCTTTGCCCATGTCCAATGATTTAATCAATAATGCCTCTGTAATAATTTTCCAGGCAAGAATACTGGAGCAGGTTGCCATTTCCTACTCCAGGAGGTCTTTTTGACCCAGGATCGAACCCACATCTCTTGCATCTCCTGCATTGGCATGTGGATTCCTTATGACTGAGCCACCTGGGAAGCCCAGTAGAAGCATCAGAAAACCCAAATAACGGGGTTCAGAGAGCTTAGGGTTGGTGAACATGCAGAGATCTTGGGAGAGAGGCATGCTGGAAAAGAGCGTAGAAATCCCATCTCCTTTCTACAAACTTTATCCTATGCATCTCTTCCATCTGGCTGCTCCTGAGTTATATCCTTTAAAAATAAATTTATAATCTACTGAGTAAATGGGTTTTCTTAGTTTAGGAAGCTGCTCTAGCAAATTAATTCTCTGACCCTAAAGAGACAGTCCAGGGAACATCTGATCTGTAGCAGGTTGGTCAGATATACAGGTTATCACTTGGTTTGGGATTGGCATCCTGAGGTGGAGGGGGGCACTGGAAATACCAGTTTGTAGGAGGACAGCCAGAAGCTCAGGTGGACTTGACACTGGACTCGACACTGGACTTGACACTGGCATCTGAAGTAGAATGCGAGGCAACCGTCTTATAGGACTGAACCCTGAACTTGAGGAATCTGATGCTGTCTCCACGTCATTGTTGTTATTTAGTAGTTAAGTCATGTCTCACTCTTTTGCAATCCCATGGATTGTAGCCCACCAGGCTCCTCTGTCCATGGCATTTCCCAGGCAAGAATACTGGAGTGGGTTGCCATTAGCTTTTCCAGGGGATCTTCCCTGCATCTCCTGTACTGGCAGGTGGATTTCTTACCACTGAGCCACCAGAGGGTGGATTTCTTACCACTGAGCCACCAGGGAGGCCCATCTCCATGTAGACACACTTCAAAATTCAGTGGAATTGTGCTGCTGCTGCTAAGTCACTTCAGTCGGGTCCGACTCTGTGCGACCCCATAGACGGCAGCCCACCAGGCTACCCCGTCCCTGGGATTCTCCAGGCAAGAACACTGGAGTGGGTTGCCATTTCCTTCTCCAATGCATGAAAGTGAAAAGTGAAAGTGAAGTCGCTCAGTCATGTCCAACTCTTAGCGACCCCATGGACTGCAGCCTACCAGGCTGCTCAGTCCATGGGATTTTCCAGTCAAGTGTACTGGAGTGGGTTGCCATTGCCTTCTCCATCAGTAGAATTGTAGAGCACCCCAAAATACCAAGGGATGACTGCATACAATAGAGTATTGTAACTATAGATGCTATGCTTTATATGTCACCTCCAGGACTTAAAATTGAATGTTTGTATCTCTTGCCCATTTTCACCCATTTCAAGCCCAGGCCCTAAACCCTGCCTCTGGCAATCACCAATCTGTTCTCTGTATCTGTGTTTGTTGTGGTTGTTGTTGCTGCTGCTGCTGCTGCTAAGTCACTTCAGTCGTGTCCGACTCTGTGCAACCCCATAGACGGCAGCCCACCAGGCTCCGACATCCCTGGGATTCTCCAGGCAAGAACACTGGAGTGGGTTGCCATTTCCTTTTCCAATGCATGAAAGAGAAAAGTGAAAGTGAAGTCGCTCAGTTGTGTCTGACTCTTCGCGACCCCATGGACTGCAGCCTGTCCATGGATTTTCCAGGCAAGAGTACTGGAGTGGGGTGCCATTTAGAGCCCACATATAAGTGAGATCATACAGTGTTCGTCTCTCTCTGTCTTTTTTCTCTTGGCATAATAACCTCTAAGTTCATATAATGCAATATACAAAGCTATGCAAAAATCAGTTACTAATACAGGCAAAAAAGGAATGAATCTTAAAATATGTTATTGAGTAGAAGAGATCAGACACAAAATAATACAAATCAGCCATACATGTGAATATGCACACGTGTAACTCTCCCCATTCCCCACCTAAATACACAAACACACAGACAAACATACTTAAACCAGTGATATTCATGATCTTCTTGGACAGAAAAACTAGGAAGTGTCTCCTAAGCCCTAACTTTAGAGCTAGCTGTCCCCATCCAGTAAAGCTACTTTTCTTCTTTGTCATAAAGTATGTTTTCAAAAATTTCCTTTTCTTATATTGGTTTTCCAAGTAGGACAATAAAAGATAACACCCTGATATATCTTCTAACTTGGCCTATAAAAACACCAATATATCACAAAGGAGTTCTTGATTTATTTTTAGTTCTTCTACTTGTTTAGCTAGTTATATGTTTATAATTTACTTATATAGTTATTTGTCATCATATAAGAAATTTTTAATATTGCTACATATATTATTATTATTATTTATTGGAGTTTCTGGTATACATAAATATCCCTTGAATACTAACATTCCAGAATCAGACATAAAATAAGCTGCCCACATATTCATTCCATATATCTCTATTAAACAAAATGAAAACAAAACAGTTATAAACACTGAGTAGATTTCTATTTTAAATGAATCAAAAATAATTCCATCTCAGGCTGTGTATAGTAAGTGGATCACACATTATTAAAACATTTAATATCAGCAAGAACTAATTGTGTAAAATTAAATAACAATGTTTTTCACTTAGAATTATTTTAGTGACCTTCCAGCCCTCTGAAGGGTATTACCGTTTGGCTCTCTCAGCTGGCCTGAAAGATAATACAATGGCAAGCTTACAACTTTCCCTACTTAAGGGATGAAGGGGAAAAGGATATTCATAATTGATGCATACAGAAAATATTTATGCCTGAGAAAGCTATACCAGAGTTCTTAAAAGTCTATTTTAAATTGCATTTCAGCACCAATAAAATATGTTACATTCTACATCTGTAATTTTGATGTTCTGTGTATATTATTATGTTGAAATATTTAATAGGTATGATTAAATAATAACAGAATTTATTCCATGAGACCACTGCCTGGATGTCTTTCAGGAATAGTTATCTGAGAACAGCCACAAAAGAAATTCACTAATAGCATTAATATTAATTTCTTTTATAGGAGAACAAAGACATTTAGAGATATTGAGTCATTAACCTACATATATGTTGTTGGGGAGCTTCCCTGGTGGCTCAGCAGTAAAGAATTCACCTGCATTGCAGAAGATGCAGGGAACATGGGTTTGATCCCTGGGTCAGGAAGATCCCCTGGAGGAGGAAATAGCAACCTACTCAAGTATTCTTGCCATGAAAATCCCATGAACAGAGAAGCCTGGGCTACAATCCATAGGGTTGCAATATGTTACTTGAATTCCTTGTGTGTGTGTGTGTGTGTGTGTGTGCGCGCGCGCGTGTGTGCACTCAGTCGCTTACTCGTGTCTCTTGCGCCTCCTGCATTTGCAAGCAGATTATTTACCACTGCGCCACCTGGGAAGCCCAGGTGGCATAAATACTTTTACTTGATAAGAGAAAAGGCACATTAATATTTTGTGGGCTTCCCTGGTGGCTCAGCTGGTAAAGAATCTGCCTGGAATGTGGGAGACCTGGGTTCAATCCCTGGTTTGGGAAGATCCCTTGGAGAAGGCAAAGGCTGTCCACTGCAATATTCTGGCCTGGAGAATTCCATGGGCTGTTGGGTCCATCGGGTCGCAAAGAATCAGATGCAACTAAGTGACTTTCACTAATCTTTTGTGAATTCTTTAAGGCTATGCAGTCAGCCTACTAGCTTGATCCATATTTGTCTATATCTTTCATGACATGGTGGCTCATTTAATAGGTTACTGGACATTTCTGTCTAGCAAGCACAGTTAATGCACATTCAGTGTTGCTACCCAAAGTTAATGCACTTGCCTAAATTAACCTTTCAAATAATCATGAAATTAAAATAACAGATTGGGCTTATATGGATGAATTGAAGAGGGAGGAATTAAGAAGCAATGGAATGCCAGGAAAATGTGACTACCAGAAGAACAGAGCATGTTTGGATTTGGTGACTCTGCTGCTCACCTCTGTATTATCAAGGCTGGGAGTATGTGCACACTGCATGCTTTGCAATACCTGCTGAGTAGGAATCGAATTAGCTGAAGCCAGGGGAGTTCAACAGAAAGACCTCAGCAAGGGTATAGTAGAGGTTCACAAGGCATTTAGATCAGGAGGAAAAAGCTGATCACTGTTAAGCAACCGCCATAGAAATAGCTACGGTAAGTTCAACTATTTTGGTCCCCACATTTTCCAGCTATATATATGCTATGCTAAGTCACTTCAGTCGTGTCCGACTCTGTGCGACCCCATGGATGGCAGCCCACCAGGCTCCCCCGTCCCTGGGATTCTCCAGGCAAGAACACTGGAGTGGGTTGCCATTTCCTTCTCCAATGCGTGAAAGTGAAAAGTGAAAGTGAAGTCGCTCAGTCATGTCCGACTCTTAGCGACACCATGGACTGCAGCCCACCAAGCTCCTCCGTCCATGGGATTTTCCATATTGTTACATAAAGAAAACATTTGGTTTGTATTAGCCTGAATGTGTAGTCCTTCTTCTCAGAATGTATACACCTTGAGAGGAAAACGTGACCTTGCTTGAATGGAAAGCATGGTATAGTATCCCCAGAGAAAAAGGCAGATAGCTGTCACCTCAGTTGCAAAAATTAAGAATAAGTACAATAGGTGAATGTAAAAAGAGAGATACTGTACAGATAACACAGCCATTGCTATTTAAGTTATTGTTATCGCATAACCCTAAGAATTCTACCTTGCTTATACCAAAAAAAGTCTGAAAACATTTCACTGTTCATGAAGCCCAGTCTTTAAAACAATCTGTTCTTCAAGTCAAAAAATATGGGCTAGGACATCACATCTCAAATATTCAGTAGATTCATTCACTTTGATTTCCACTCTAAAAATAATTTTGCTTATATATGAAAGAGGGGGGAAGAGTTGTTAATAGAACAGCCTGAGAAAATGGAAATTATGGAAACATGACATTCTGACAAATTTATGAAACTGTGTTGTAGTATATAGAATAGACTACTTGGACACCAAGGACATTCAGAGGAGACTGACAGAATTCAATATTGAAAGCTGAAGCTACAGGAAAAAAGATACAAAATAAGCAACAAATAATATTCTGCAATAGCCTGGCTCCTCTAAGAAAAAAAGAGGAAAATATTTGAAGCCTGCTTTACTTTACTCTCCTGAAAACAAAGAAGGGTTTCCAATTATATATTTAGTCATAACTGACCAAGATCAAGCTCACACATTCATGGTCACCAATAATTTTAATGTTACCTTTTATATGTCAGCCTTTCTCATATCACTCTAAAAGTTAACTCTCTTTGTTGTTGCTCACTCGCTAATCTGTGTCCAACTCTTTGTGACCCCATGGACCACAGCACACCAGGTTTCTATGTCTGCACTATCTCCCGGAGTTTGCTCAAATACATTTCCATTAAGTCGATGATGCCATCCAACCATCTCATCCTCTGCCATCCCCTTCTCTTTTTGCCTTCGATCTTTCCCATCATCAGGGTCTTTTCAATGAGTCCGCTCTTTGCATCAGGGGACCAAAGTATTGGAGCTTCAGCTTCAGCATCAACTCTTCCAATGAATTTTCAGGGTTGATTTCCTTTAGGGTTGACTGGTTTGATCTCCCTGCTGTCCAAGAGACTCTCCAGAGTTTTCTCCAGCACCACAGTTTGAAAGCATCAATTCTTTGGTGCTCAGCCTTCTTTATGACTATAGTCCAACTCTCACATTCATGCATGACTACTGGAAAAACCACAGCTTTGACTATACAGACCATTGTACTTTCCTTGTCATTGTTTTTTCAATCGTGTCTGACTCTTTAGCAACCTATGAACTGTAGCTCCCCAAGCTTCTCTATCCATGGGATTCTCCAGGCAAGAACACTGGAGTGGGTTGGCATTTCCTTCTCCAGGGGATCTTCCCAACCCAGGAATCAAATCTGCGGTTCCTGTCGTGTCTCCTGCATTGCGGGAGGATTCTTTACTGCTGAGCCATGAGGAAGCCTGTACTTTCCTGACAAGCATATTATTCATTCATTTGTAAAGCAGCCAGTATTACTTAATGACTTTTTCAAAACACTGCCAAGTTATGCCTATCAATAATTTAGTTTAATCTTACTTCCTTATCTTTGTTTCTTCACTTCCTCAATTTCACCATCTTCATTTCTTTTAAAAACCTAAAGGAAGAGAATAGGGAGAGACACAGGATCTATCTGCCTGGAAACTGATAAACATTATTACTCCCATTCTTTTTATTTTAGCTTAAATTATTTTTATTTGACTTAAACTTTCCATTTTAACTTTGCTCCTGGCTCTAAACAGAGACTAGGAACAAATTCACAACTACCTTATATGGTGTTGGTAGCTACTGTAATAGAATGCTATGGGAAAGAGCAAAATACGACCTTTTCTCCTATGAGAGCTGGATCTGTCGCTCTCATACAGTATGTGCCATTCCTTCCTGGTCCTATCCTTTTGAAATATCTCTCTTGCAGAGGTGTACCAGGTATAACATACGTAATAACCTCTATTTTCCAAAATCAAATGCATAATATTAAAATTTCATAATAGTTGATAAATTATTTGAAAAAAATCATCAAAAGAGAGGTATTCCAAGTCTTACTTTGATTTGGTCTCAGCAATAAAGAATAAAGATAGATGAACACAGTTCATACTGGTGTCATAGGATTTAAAAAAAAAATTATATTGGATTAGCCAAAACACTCGTCCATGTTTTTCCATAAGATGTTATGGCCAACCCAGTGAACTTTCTGGCCAATCCAGTAAGTGCACTAATGATAAACTTCACCTACCCATTCCCTTTTTTAACATTTTGATGTGTTTTACAGTGTAAAAAATTCAAGCAGCGGGCCTTATAATTTTCCCAGATGATGCATTATTTTTTCTTCAAACCCAAATATAACTATTTGTAAGTATGTTAGCACTGTTTGTATGAACCTTCCTTGTCGTTGCTCAGTCGCTTAGTCGTGTCAGACCCTGCAACTGCATGGACTGCAGCATGCCAGGCTTCCCTGTCCTGCATTATATCCCAGAGCTTGTTCAAGTTCATATCCATTGAGTCAGTGATGCCATATCATCCTCTGCTGCCCCGTGTTCCTGTCGTTTTCAATCTTTCCCAGAATCAAGGTCTTTTTCAATGAGTGGGCTCTTTGCATCAGGTGATCAAAGATTTATAGCTTCAGCTCCATGCCTAGGCACATACAATTCCTAAATATTCTACACTGAGTAAATTTGTGAAAAACTGGCCCAGAGGACAGAATTATATTAAATTATACCAGCATTTACTTTTCATTGGTCTGCATTACAAGCTTCGGTGCTGAATATCATTTTATAAACCCCCAGAAAAATTACTTCAGCTATTTTAGGGCAGCAACTCTTTAAACACAGTAATTCATCTATATGACAGAGAGTTTACACATGCAGGAAATACATTTTAAAACATGCCTCCAGGAAAATAACTTAAAAAAAGCCCCTATTCTTTTTTTTCTGACCTACCCTGCTCCATCTTTATACAACAAACATCATTCACTGTTTACTACGCTATTACGAGTACATTTATATGTATCTCTAAAGGATGCTGCTAATTTGGCCACATTTTATAACTTTCAGATTGCTTTCAGTTAATAAATTCAGTCATTCCAATTTCATTTCTGAGTCAGAGCTCTGCTATCCACCATCTTAGGACAGGTCAAGGGGTCCAAGATACAGGTGGATGTCAGTTATGTCCTTGAGTGTCTTTCTACATTGCCCTCTTCTAAGCTCTAGCATTTCACCACTGGGCAGGGGGATAGGCTGGAAGAAGTTCAGATTTATTTTAACCAGAAGCTGCAGGTGATTCTTCCATTAATACTAACTTGTCTGTTGAGGCAACTGATGTTACCAAGATATTTTTCAAATGCTGACCCTTTTGTGGAATGTGTGTGAAATTTTTTCAAAGGATTTCTCCATTCCCAGTTTCCTGATTTGGAAAACCAACTGGAATCAACCACTACCAACTTGCAACTCCCCAGAACTTCCTGCTTGGATTTCTCTTTATCTAAGCAATCCTCTTTGGTGGGAAACTAGCAAAATCACTCAATGCTGGTCATGTGCTTAGTCACTCAGTCATGTTCAACTTTTTGCAACCCCATGGAGTGTAGCCCACCAGACTCCTCTGTCCATAGGGATTCTTCAGGCAAGAATACTGGAGTGGGTTGCCATGCCCTCCTTCAGGGTATCTTCCCAACCAAGGGACAGAACCCAAGTCTCCCACATGACAGGTGGACTCTTTACCATCTGAGCCACCAGGGAAGCCCCCCATGCTGGTCAACTTCCCAAGTAACCACATGTCTCAAAAAGGGGTAAAAATTCACCCATCTGAGTCCAGTCAAATGGAGGGTTACATATTGTTCCTCTGTCATCACCACTCTATGCCTGGCTGCCTCTATCTTCCACTTTCCTTAGAAAGGCACAGGAAGAAAGAAAAATCACTATACAGATTACCAGCAAAGAAGGAAAGCGTTGTTAAAATGAAGGGAAAAGAGGCAGTCATATTGAAATATACAAATTCCTCAATTCAACAGGCTGTATGTTTTTAACTTGTACAATGTTCCATGTCAATTACATCTCAATTTATATATATATATATATATATATATATATATATATATATATATACACACACATACACACACACACACACACACATATATACACCCATACACACATACTATAAAAGAAGAGAAAAAATGGCTTCCCTGGTGGCCTAGTGGTTAAGAATTTGCCTGCCAATTCAGGGAACATGGATTCAATCCCTAGTTTAGGAAGATCCCACATGCTGCAGAGCAACTAAGCCTGCATGCCACAATTTTTGAGCCTGTGCTCAATATATATATATTTATATATATACAAATGCACAATGCAAACTGTTACATATACATATATACACACACAGACACACACACACACACACACATGCATGTATGTGTGTATCGAGTATGTATCGCCTTTTACTTCATGCATTCCAAATGTGTTTGCGTTCTTGGTGATTGTATATAACCAATTACATTTGCTGAGACTGCCAAAGAGAAAAATGTCTTTTTGCCAACAGCATGTATTAGAAAACTCTGTCAGCCAATAAATACTACCCTACTTCTCTAGAGATATTTATGTCATAGGAATAATGAAAGCATGACAATCCACACTGAAGTACAGGACAAAGCTCTAATTCACATGTATGTATATCATTACCCTTTCCCTTACTTCAAGTAAACAGGTTTTATTAATAAGGTTCTTTTATAGCTTTTGTGATTTTTTTCATGGTCGAAGGTTATATAATTTCAGCGTTCATTTTAAGAATTATATCTTTACAAAGTGGTCCCATTATTTATATTTACAATATAGTAAATTCTGAAGATGACTGAAAGCCACACTTTCAAATGTTAAAAAAAGCTTTTTTAACCAGATTAAAATTATTTTTTGATTACATGCTATTTATGGATGACCCACTACTTTCATGTTGAATCATTACTTTGATATGAACTCCAAAGATTTCCATCTAAGTTTCCCAAACATTTTCATCTCCACCTCATTTATTCATTCATTAGCCTTTTAATGTTCCCTTGACTACTCTTACCCCTATTTAAAGTCATGAGGACTATTTGACTTCAAAGTACTTGACAGGTGTTCTATTTCCAAACATAAGCACCTGCTTAAATTGTTCAGGCCAGAGATTTATTTGAGCTCCTTGTTCATGGCACAATTTTGTGTCCTTATACAAAAGAGGGAATACTCCATATTTTAGCTAATAGTCACAGCAGAGTGAACTAGTGAAATACAGCAATGGGTACCTCATACCTCTCTCCACTTGCAAAAACAGAGCTTAAAACATCTAACAATTCTGGCTTGTTCTCTTTTCTGTTTCAATAGGGAGGGCATTTGAAGACTGAAACTGCCATATGTGTTCCTTATTAAATCTATACCTTATTTTATTTTAGGTATTTTTAAAAGGTTTTTGTTAAGAAATAACAATATTTAATGATGACAGGAAAAGGTCAGTTTTCATTCAAATCCCAAAGAAAGGCAATGTCAAAGAATGCTCAAACTACTGCACAATTGCACGCATCTCACACCCTAGTAAAGTAATACTTAAAATACTCCAAGCCAGGCTTCAGCAATATGTGAACCATGAACTTCCAGATGTTCAAGCTGCTTTTAGAAAAGGCAGAGGAACCAGAGATCAAATTGCCAACATCTGCTGGATCATGGAAGAAGCAAGAGACTTCCAGAAAAACATCTATTTCTGCTTTATCGACTATGCCAAAGCCTTTGACTATGTGGATCACAATAAACTGTGGAAAATTCTGAAAGAGATGAGACTACCAGAGCACCTGACCTGCCCCTTGAGAAACCTGTATGCAGGTCAGGAAGAACGGGACATGGAACAACAGACTGGTTCCAGATAGGAAAAGGAGTATGTCAAGGCTGTATATTGTCACCCTGCTTATTTAACTTATATGCAGAGTACATAATGAGAAACACTGGGCTGGAGGAAGCACAAGCTGGAATCGAGATTGCTGGGAGAAATATCAATAATCTCAGATATGCAGATGACACCACTCTTATGGCAGAAAGTGAAGAAGAACTAAAGAGCTTCTTGATGAAAGTGAAAGAGGAGAGTGAAAAAGTTGGCT
This sequence comes from Bos indicus, assembly GCF_029378745.1. NCBI lineage: Eukaryota > Metazoa > Chordata > Mammalia > Artiodactyla > Bovidae > Bos > Bos indicus. Next base: position 51,716,341 of record NC_091780.1, on the reverse strand, counting down.
TAAAGCTCAACATTCAGAAAACGAAGATCATGGCATCCAGTCCCATCACTTCATGGGAAATAAATGGGGAAACAGTGGAAACAGTGGCTGAGCTTATTTTTCTGGGCTCCAAAATCACTGCAGATGGGGACTGCAGCCATGAAATTAAAAGACGCTTACTCCTTGGAAGGAAAGTTATGAGCAACCTAGACAGCATATTAAAAAGCAGAGACGTTACTTTGCCAACAAAGGTCCGTCTAGTCAAGGTTATGGTTTTTCCAGTGGTCATGTATGGATGTGAGAGTTGGACTATAAAGAAAGCTGAGTGCCAAAGAATTGATGCTTTTGAACTGTGGTGTTGGGGAAGACTCTTGAGAGTCCCTTGGACTGCAAGGAGACCAAACCAGTCAATCCTAAAGGAGATTGGTCTTGGGTGTTCATTGGAAGGACTGATGTTGAAGCCGAAACTCCAATACTTTGGCCACCTGATGCGAAGAGCTGACTCATTGGAAAAGACCCTGATGCTGGGAAAGATTGAGGGCAGGAGCAGAAGAGGATGACAGAGGATGAGATGGTTGAATGGCATCACCAACTCAATGAACATGGGTTTGGGTGGACTCCGGGAGTTGGTGATGGACAGGGAGGCCTGGCATGCTGCTCTTCATGGGGTCACAAAGAGTAGGACACGACTGAGCGACTGAACTGAACTGAACTGAATGATGAAAAAACTGGGTCAATGCTCCAGGTTTCTAAAATATCCTTCCATTCAATACATTTTTCAAATTTCTTCTCTAAATTATATTTAAGACCCATACTCAGTCCCTTTGTACTACTTAACATAATAATCCTGTAATAAGATGAAGATCTAGAGGGTATACTTAGTAAATGTTAAGGTGAAATAAAAATGTAAAATAGTGCGTCATGTAATTAGCATACAGCGGATTATGGCAGACTATGAGGATAGGTCAAGGTTAATAGAATTAAATGTCCTAACTCTAGCCAGGTTCAAAAAGCAAACACAGACCTCACCATTTCATGTGGTGATTTGAGCCACTGAGTTTAACTCTTTTAGCTCTAAAAGATCCAATGAAATCACAGAACAAAATGCAGACAAATACATGAATAATATAATAATTAAGCCAATAAATACAAATAAAACAGAAAATGAACTTAGAAAATAATAGAAAACTTTGCAAGAGGTACTGAAGTTTTGCGGCCACCAAATCAAAGCCTAACTATACTGGAGATCCCTGAAAGCAAAGTAACTTTTTGGGGGTAATGAAGAGCACCCATCTACGGATTCTACTCACACCCTTGGCTCACAGCGTGGATCAGGAGGCATGCACAGGTCATGCTGAAGTGTGAATATAAATGTTCCTCTCAGTTTCCTCTCTGGTTTCCCTGGAAAGCAGGACACTACTGTACTAAAGTAACACACACATGTAAACCCAGAAAACATGATCCCCTTGCATAATATCTGGAGTAGAGTTTATTAAACACGAGTCTACCTCATGTGGCAGATTCTCAAGAATAAGTAAATACTTACACAACATCACCTTGTTAAATCTGCTCAGAAAGTTCAAACAAAGCTAGCAACTCTCTCTTGATGAAGAGATTTATGCCAAGGAAAAGGAGAAACTAGGAAAGAGTTATATCAAAAAAAGAACTCAACAAAGTTAAGAAAGTAGTGAATGATAAATTGGATACTGCTCCAAAGTCAATAATCAAGTATACATGGCTCGTTCAACAAAGTGCATCAGATTTTCTTTGCTCTTGACTGAAATCACAAATATGGAGAGCAGCAGCTATAGTATTAAAATGCCACCCAAGGGTGACCTTGAAGGACAGTGGTGAAGGAAAATCTTTCCAGTAGGCAAAACTCTGAATAGTGTCCCCAGCTGTAAACTGCCTGGAGAGAGAGATGAATAGATGTATTGATTTTCTCTAGCTCATGAGTAGTATCTAGCATTCTGGCTGGATAGTTAAGGCTTTAGAAAAAATATGGAAAACCTGGTAACAAGAGATTGTGTAGAAGTGATCTGTAGATAGGCCTCTTTGAACAGGTCCAAAGAATAAATAAATGTGTGTCCTTTGTGAATACCCAGTAGATAGCACCTCAGCAGAGGTTCTTGATATGGCATGGTTCTTGATAAGTCCCTGATGTGGCATGATTCCCTGAGAGGGGACAGCCAGGTACTGGTGACAGGTTGATTACACTGGACCACTTCTAAAACAAAAGAGGCAGCATGTTGCTCTCATCGGAACAGATATTAACTCTGGATAGAGATTTTTCCTTCCCTGTCTGCCATGTTTCTTTTAAAAACATCGTATCACTTTACAGGAAAAAAAGGCTTGGCAATGGGATCACACTCTTGGAATTTGCTGATATTACAATGTCTGCCATCACCCTGAAACAGTGACACAGTAGAAAAATTAAATGATGGTATCACGACTCAGTGCCGGTTCCCCCTGTGTGATAACACACTGGGGCTGGGCAATGCCTTCCAGGATACAGGGTTATGCTATAAAAATAGTGGCCTATATATAGCGCTATTTCTCCCATATCCACAATGAACAAGCCCAGGCGCCGTGGTGTGCAAATGTGAATAGCTCTTTTCACTATAGCTGCTAATGAGCTCCTTGTGAGAACTGTGCTCACCACTGCAACTCTGAGTTCTGATCATTTAAGAATCTTTGCTCTGAAGAGGACTATTTCTCCCCAGGGTCACAACAATGGCTCCATTAAACTGGAAAATGAAAAGGCCACCTGGTCACTCTGGGCTTCTCATGCCAGTGAATCATCATGCACAGAAGGGATTGATGACCCCGATCATTAAGGGAGGTGGGATGGGTACAGAGTGGAAGTGAAAAGGAGTTTGTCCGGAATGGAGGGAAGGACATTAGGAATCTCTTAGTTGTTTCCATGTATTGTGATGAGTCAAAGGAAAACTGGAACCCCACATGGGCAAGACTAGCAATATCAGACCATGCAGGAATAAATTTTGTTTAAGTATAAATGTCTGGGTCACCTAACCAGACTGAAATCCCTTATGGCAGAGGTGCTTGATGAGGGCTGCTACAGACTTAACTGTTCCCCACAGAACTCATGTGTTGAAGCCCTAACCTCCAGTATGATGGTATTTGGAGATGGGGCCTTGGGAAATAATGAGATCTGAACGAAGTCATGAGAGAGGGGTACTCAGGATAGGACTGGTGGCTCTTAAGAGGAGGAAGAGACACAAATTGCACTGTCTCTACACTTTGAGGACAAGACAAGGAGATGGCAGTCTGTGAGCCAAAAAGAGGGCTCTCGCCAAGAGCCAAATAGCCCAACACCTATATCTTAAACTGTGCAGCCTCCATAACTGTGTGAAAAAATGCCTGTTGTTTAAGCCACCCAGGCTGTGATATTTTTTATGACATCCTGCGCTAAGACAAGGGCAAAGGAAAAATGCAGTATGTATGGTAGATGCAAATGCCACCTTGGACCATATGAAATAGTTATAGAAGAAAAGGACTTTATTTTACATAAAATGATAAATATGAATTGTATATATAATATTTTATAGTGTATGTATTCAATTTAAGGAAGAAATACACATAAGTATGCAGTCATTTTTTTTTCTGTAACTAGTTGTACGGTCCAAGCTGATAACATATATGTGTACATACATAAACATATATACATACAAGTATTTGTGCATATATACACAAGCATATTGCATACATCATGCATTTATATATATATATATACACACACACTATTTGTATGCATATGCATGTATTTAAGTGCATAAATGTACACCCAATTGTTTTTCTTTACTCTTTTCCCTATTTATAAAATGTTAATATTGATTAACATTTTTCATTATTTAAGTTATAAGCTATCAAGAGTGACTGTGACTCAGCTACAAAGGGAATTTAAAGTATTCAAAGACAGATAAAGCAGTGTGTATGCTCTTTGGGTAAAGGTTAGTATGCTCTCAGTTTATGAGGGATAGTTCCATGGTTTTTCTACCAATTTACTCAGAAAGAAAATATGATTGTGGTTGTTGTTCAGTCACTCAGTCATGTCTGACTCTGAAACCTCAAGGACTATAGCACATCAGGCTTCCATGTCCTTCACTATCTCCCGGAGTTTGCTCAAACTCATGTCCACTGAGTCAATAATGCCATCCAACAATCTCATCTGCTCTCACCCTCTTCTCTTCCTGCCCTCAATCTTTTCCAGCATCAGGGTCTTTCCCAATGAGTCAGCTTTTCACATCAGGGGGCCAAAGTACTGGAGCTTCAGCTTCAGCATCAGTCCTTCCAATCAATATTCAGGGTTGATTTCCTTTAGGATTGACTGGTTTGATCTCCTTGCTGTCTAAGTTATTCTCAAAAATCTTCTCTAGCACAAGAGTTTGAAAGCATCAGTTTTTCAGTGCTCAGACTTCTTCATAGTCCAACTCTCACATTCGTACATTACTACTGGAAAAACCATAGCTATGGCTTTATGGACTTTTATTGGCAAAGTGATGTCTCTACTTTCTAATATGCCGCCTAGGTTTGTCATAGCTTTTCTTTCAAGGAGCAAGTGTCTTTTAATTTCATGGCTGCAGTCACCATCTGCAGAGATTTTGGAGCCCAAGAAAATTAAGTCTCTCACTGTTTCCATTTTTCCCCCAACTATTTGCCACAGAGTGATGGGACCGAATACCATGATCTTAGTTTATTCAATGTTATATTTTAAGCCATCTTTTTCACTCTGCTCTTTCATCTTCATCCAGAGGCTCTTTAGTTCCTCTGAACATTCTCTGGCATTGTTTTTCTTTTGGATTGGAATGAAAACTGATCTTTTCCAGTCCTATGGCCACTGCTGAGTTTTTCAAAGGTGCCTGCATATTGAATGCAGCACATTAACAGCACCATCTTCTAGGATTTGAAATAATTCAGTTGGAATTCCATTACATCCACTAGCTTTGTTCATAGTGATACTTCCTAAAGCCCACTTGACTTCACACTCCAGGATATCTGGCTCTAGGTGAGTGACCACACCATCATGGTTATCTGGGTCATTAAAACCTTTTTTGTACAGTGCTTCTGTGTATTCTTGCCACCACTTTACTCAGAAAAAAAAAAAAAAGATTTAGGAAGTGAAACAGAAATGCCAAGTTTTCAATGGTGATTTTTAAATGTTTAAAATTTGTAAACTGAAGTTACTTTCCCCAGAATTCCTGGCAGGGATTAATGGTAGAGACTGTCTAAAGAGAAATGTGTGTGAGATGTGCAGAGAAGAAATGAAGTAACAGTTGTTAGTGCCTGAAGATCAGCGAGGTGACATGCGGAGAGACAACGCATTAGTCCAGTTTGTCTCAGTTGCTGGCTCTCCACGCTGGACCCGCCCACACCTGCTTCGTCTCTCCTCATCTCACCGCAGTGACCTTCAGGCACTCTGCTGCTGCCACGCTTACCAACTGCTGACACTGCTGACCAGCAAGCCCACACCTGAAGGGGCACCAACAGCCTTCACAGATGTCTGCACCACCATCCCTACAGTTCCCTTCTGGCAGATCAGTCCCCAGATTCCCTGCAGCGCAGATTTATCCAGCTGTGCCAGGGCTGCAGGATGCTAGTCCACGTCTGTGCTCTGACTCTTCCAGTGCCATTTCAGGATTCTACTTCCTATGATACATCCTTTATACTAAAGCACTCATAGCAGTTCTGCTTCACTATCAAATACTGATACAGAAGATTACATATAAGATACAATGAAGAGAAACCTTTTACAATATTCTATGTATCAAGTAATGGTATTAAAGTAAAAGACAAAGCTAATGGAAACATGAGAAAGCAATTTAATCTTAAAATTCTTTAACATTGTTAGCTTTGATTTTTGAGGATTGCATTTATTTAAAACAATATATTAGAAATTAAAGTTTATGGATTTTATTATATATCTATATTGATCACCCTATAGACTTGAAAGAAAATTTCCCCCATATTAGCACAAAACTAGAACAAAAATATATGGGCTACATCAGTTCAGTTCAGTTCAGTCACTCAGTCGTGTCTGACTCTTTGCGACCCCAATTGCAGCATGCCAGGCCTCCCTGTCCATCACCAACTCCCGGAGTTCACGCAAACTCATGTCCATCGAGTTGGTGATGCCATCCAGCCATCTCATCCTCTGGCGTCCCCTTCTCCTCCTGCCCCCAATCCCTCCCAACATCAGAGTCTTTTCCAATGAGTCAACTCTTCACATGAGGTGGCCAAAGTATTGGAGTTTCAGCTTTAGCATCAGTCCTTCCAAAGAACACCCAGGGCTGATCTCCTTCAGAATGGACTGGTTGGATCTCCTTGCAGTCCAAGGGACTCTCAAGAACTCCAGTTAAAAGAGACAGATACAAATACCAAAGCCATAAACTAAATATTTGGAAGCTAATAATAATAACAATAATGCATAACTCTTTGATCTAAAAAAAAATTTTTGCTTACAAAATATTTATGAGTTAAATATAATTGGGACATTTCTCAAAAGCTAATGTATATACTCAGGGATATCATTAGTGATAAATCCAAAGCTCTAAATAGTTTCATGAATAATAATAAATAAAATGTAGATGAACTAAGCAATCAACTAAATATATTTTTAAGTGAAACAAAGAAAATAATTTATGAAAAGGGGATATTATAAATGTTAGAGGATAATTTTAAGAAATTGCTACCAAAAAGTACAGACTCAGAAAATTTAAGAAATAATTATGTAGGAAAGACAAGAAAATAAAATAATAGCTTTTGAGTCCTAGTCTAACTTAAGTAAGTATAAGCTTATACACAAATGTACAATATTTTAAATGGGCAAGGGGATAAAATCACAGGGAATTTTAAAAATAAATTTTTGAATTTGAAATCACTAGCAGCAGTGAATTTTTTCCTTAGAAAAACAGTCATTATGAGATTAATTCATAAAAATGTGAAAAGAAAATTAACAAGCAAACGGTCATAATGGAACTGGAAAATATTGGTAACAATCTATCTCTTATTAAAATGACTGGCATTTATTTTTGTATACTTTCCATACTTTTATAACTTCTAAAAAGCTAAAAATTTCAATGCCATTTAAATTCACTGTAGAACAACAAAAACACAAATATTCTACCAAAAATGGTTGTTATTTACCACTGGAAAAAGCAATTAAAAAAACACACAAATAAATGTAAAATTATAAATGTGATATTCTCCAGCATATCTATGAGTGAACATTAACAGGGCAAGTAGACTTAGTCTGGAGGTCAAGAAAAAAATGCACCGAGGAAGTGATTTCTGAATACAGTTAATAAAGTTAAAAATACATTATGCATAAAGTTCCCTTGTGAGGGGAGAGGAATTAAATGAAGACTAGTGAGACAGGTAGTATTAAAGGATCTGGAGTTTAACCTAAATGAGTTGGCAATTAAGTGAGTAGAGAATATTATGATCACACCTGCCTTTCAAAACAATCACTCTACAATACAGAAAATGGATTGGAGGAGTTTTCAGAGAATGAAAGATCACTTAGAAAGGAATTACATATATATGGAATTTAGAAAGATGGTAACAATAACCCTGTGTACGAGACAGCAAAAGAGACACTGATGTATAGAACAGTCTTATGGACTCTGTGGGAGAGGGAGAGGGTGGGAAGATTTGGGAGAATGACATTGTAACATGTAAAATATCATGTAAGAAACGAGTTGCCAGTCCAGGTTCGATGCACGATACTGGATGCTTGGGGCTAGTGCACTGGGACGACCCAGAGGGATGGTATGGGGAGGGAGGAGGGAGGAGGGTTCAGGATGGGGAACACATGTATACCTGTGGTGGATTCGTTTTGATGTTTGGCAGAACTGATACGATTATGTGGAGTTTAAAAATAAAATAAAATTAAAAAAAAAAAAAAAAAAAAAGAAAGGAATTACAATTGTTTATTTGAGAGATCATAACATGATACGATGAGGAACAATTTCCAGGTAAAAATTATGGAACTTTGTGGAATACTGCATGTGAGGGTAAGGAAGAAAGGTGTCAAGGTTGACCTCCCAACTTCTGACTTATAAAAATGGATGGGAAGTATTATAATGGATGACTCTGTGAGGATACTGAGAGATAGTTCACTGAAATAGAGCACAATGGAAGAGGACCTAATGTGATGTGGTTTGAAGGTATATGGGCTTCCCTTGTGGCACAGCTGGTGAAGAACCTGCTTGAACCTGGGTTCAGTCCCTGGATTGGGAAGATTCCCTAGAGAAGGGAAAGGTTACCTACTCCAGTATTCTGGCCTGGTAAGTCCATAGGGTCGCCAAGAGTTGGACACAACTGAATGACTTTCACTTTTCACTTTGATGGTATAAAGACAACATCTGGCAAAGAGGAGAGGATGGTGAATGAATCTAATATTGGATATGACTTGGAAATACCTCTGAAAGAGTAAGTTCAGTTCAGTTCAGTTCAGTCGCTCAGTCGTGTCCAACTCTTTGCGACCCCATGAATCACAGCACGCCAGGCCTCCCTGTCCATCACCAACTCCCGGAGTTCACCCAGACTCACGTCCATCGAGTCAGTGATGCCATCCAGCCATCTCATCCTCTGGCGTCCCCTTCTCCTCCTGCCCTCAATCCCTGCCAGCATCAGTCTTTTCCAATGAGTCAACTCTTCACATGAGGTGGCCAAAGTACTGGAGTTTCAGCTTTAGCATCATTCCTTCCAAAGAAATCCCAGAGCTGATCTCCTTCAGAATGGACTGGTTGGATCTCTTTGCAGTCCAAGGGACTCGAAAGAGTCTTCTCCAACACCACACTTCAAAGGCATCAATTCTTCGGCGCTCAGCCTTCTTCACAGCCCAACTCTCACATCCATACATGACCACAGGAAAAACCATAGCCTTGACTAGACGAATCTTTGTTGGCAAAGTAATGTCTCTGCTTTTCAATATGCTATCTAGGTTGTCATAACTTTCCTTCCAAGGAGTAAGCGTCTTTTAATTTCCTGGCTGCAGTCACCATCTGCAGTGATTTTGGAGCCCAGAAAAATAAAGTCTGACACTGTTTCCACTGTTTCCCCATCTATTTGCCATGAAGTGATGGGACCAGATGCCATGATCTTCGTTTTCTGAATGTTGAGCTTTAAGCCAACTTTTTCACTCTCCACTTTCACTTTCATCAAGAGGCTTTTTAGTTCCTCTTCACTTTCTGCCATAAGGGTGGTGTCATCTGCATATCTGAGGTTATTGATATTTCTCTCTGCAATCTTGATTCCAACTTGTGTTCCTTCCAGTCCAGCGTTTCTCATGATGTACTCTGCATAGAAGTTAAATAAGCAGGGTGACAATATACAGCCTTGACATACTCCTTTTCCTATTTGGAACCAGTCTGTTGTTCCATGTCCAGTTCTAACTGTTGCTTCCTGACCTGCATACAGATTTCTCAAGAGGCAGATCAGGTATTCCCATCTCTTGAAGAATTTTCCACAGTTTATTGTGATCCACACAGTCAAAGGCTTTGGCATAGTCAATAAAGCAGAAATAGATGTTTTTCTGGAACTCTCTTGCTTTTTCCATGATCCAGCGGATATTGGCAATTGTGGAAGCATAAAGTAAACATCTAGCAAAAGGGTCTAAAACTGAGTGGGGAATTCTGGGCCAGAAAAAAAATTAGTCTTGAAATCATAACACAGATAACAATCAAAATCTTAGAGGTAGAGGTGACTGACTAAAAGAAAGGTATAGAATGAAGTTAGAAAGTTAAGACCATTACTCAAAGGAGTTTAATATAAAGCCTTATAGCCTGAGGAACTATGGATGGAGGTTTATGACATTGTACAGGATACAGGAATCAAGACCATCCCCAAAAAAGAAATGCAAAAAAGCAAAATGGCTGTCTGAGGAGGCCTTACAAATAGCTGTGAAATGAAGGGAAGTGAAAAGAAAAGGAGAAAAGGAAAGATATACCCATTTGAATGAGGAGTTCCAAAGAAGAGCAAGGAGAGATAGGAAAGCCTTCCTCAGCGATCAATACAAAGAAATAGAGGAAAACATTAGAATAGAAAAGACTAGAGATCTCTTCAATAAAATTAGAGATATCAAGGGAACATCTCATGCAAAGATGGGCTCGATAAAGGACAGAAATGGTATGGACCTAAAAGAAGCAGAGGCTATTAAGAAGAGGTGGCAAGAATACACAGAAGAATTATACAAAAAAGATCTTCATGACCCAGATGATCACAATGGTGTGATCACTCACCTAGAACCAGACATCCTGGAATGTGAAGTCAAATGCACTTTAGGAAGCATCACTACGAACAAAGCTAGTGGAGGTGATGGAATTCCAGGTGAACTGTTTCAAATCCTGAAAGATGATGCTGTGAAAGTGCTGGACTCAACATGTCACCAAATTTGGAAAACTCAGCAGTGGCCACAGGACTGGAAAAGCTCAGTTTTCATTCCAATCCCAAAGAAAGCCAATGCCAAAGAATGCTCAAACTACCGCACAATTGCACTCATCTCACAGGCTAGTAAAGTCATGCTCAAAATTCTCCAAGCCAGGTTTCAGCTATATGTGAACTGTGAATGTCCAGATGTTCAAGCTGGTTTTAGAAAAGGCAGAGGAACCAGAGATCAAATTGCCAACATCCGCTGGATCATGGAAAAAGCAAGAGAGTTCCAGAAAAACATCTGTTTCTGCTTTATTGACTATGCCAAAGCCTTTGACTGTGTGGATCACAATAAACTGTGGAAAATTCTGAAAGAGATGAGAATACCAGACCACCTGACCTGCCCGTTGAGAAACCTGTATGCAGGTCAGGAAGCAACAGTTAGAATTGGACATGGAGCAACAGACTGGTTCCAAATGGGAAAAGGAATACATCAAGGCTGTATATTGTCACTCTACTTATTTAACTTCTATGCAAAGTACATCATGAGAAACACTGGGCTGGAGGAAGCACAAGCTGGAATCGAGATTGCCAGGAGAAATATCAATAACCTCAGATATGCAGATGACACCAGCCTTATGGTAGAAAGTGAAGAAGAACTAAAGAGTCTCTTGATGAAAGTGAAAGAGGGGAGTGAAAAAGTTGGCTTAAAGCTCAACATTCAGAAAACTAAGATCATGACATCTGGTCAAATCACTTCATGGCAAATAGATGGGGAAACTGTGGAAACAGTGAGAGACTTTATTTTTCTGGGCTCTAAAATCACTGCAGATGGGGATTGCAGCTATGACATTCAAAGATGCTTACTCCTTGCAAGGAAGGTTATGACCAACCTAGACAGCATATTATAAAGGAGAGACATTACTTTGTCAGCAAAGGTTCGTCTAGTCAAGGCTATGGTTTTTCCAGTGGTCATGTATGGATGTGAGAGTTGGACTATAAAGAAAGCTGAGAGCCAAAGAATTGATGCTTTTGAACTGTGGTGTTGGAGAAGACTCTTGAGAGTCCCTTGGGCTGCAAGGAGAACCAACCAGTCCATCCTAAAGGAGATCAGTCCTGGGTGTTCATTGGAAGGACTGATGTTGAAGCTGAAACTCCAGTACTTTGGACACCTGATGCGAAGAGCTGATTCATTTGAAAAGACCCTGATTCTGGGAAAGATTGAGGGCAGGAGGAGAAGGGGACGACAGAGGATGAGATGGCTGGATGGCATTACTGATTCGATGGACTTGAGTCTGAGTGAACTCCTGGAGTTGGTGATGGACAGGGAGGCCTGGTCTGCTGTGTTTCATGGGCTCGCAAAGAGTAGGACATGACTGCGTGACTGAACTGAACTGAATCTGAAAAGGTGGGGCTTCCCCAATGGCTCGGCAGAAAGAATCAGCCTGCAACGTAGGAGACTATGGGTTTGGTCTCTGGGTCAGGAAGAGCCCCTCTAGAAGGAAATGGCAACCAACTCCAGTGTTCTTGCCTGCAAAATCCCATGGACAGAGGAGCCTAGCAGGCTACAGTCCATGGGGGTTGCAAAAGAGTTGGACACAACAGTAACTATACAGAACTATAACTTGAAAAGAAGATGAAAAACAGCAACCAGAGACACATCAAAGGAACAGATTGCATGGAATCATGGAAGACAAGGGAGGAAGCAGCTTGAAGAAGGAAGAGGTGCTTCAGCAATGTCAAATGTTGATGGGAGATCCAGGGATAGGAGAATGAAAGTAAGTTGATCATTTCTCACAGAAGTGCAGTTTTAGTAATGTGATAGGAACAGAAGCCAAATTTTAGTTTAGTGAGGATTGAAAAAATTAATACAACACTTCTAAGAACCTGTGCTGTGAAAGGGCACGATAGCTTGTGGGACATGAAGAATGAAGGACATTTTCCCCTTTTTAATTGTTATTAAGTATGATATCCACCCAGGAAGGTGTGCATCTCACAAGTATATATCTTGATGAATATTCATCTTGTAAAACTAGAGGCATAGGCAGGACCTCGATAGAGAAAAAATGTTACCAACATCGTAGACACCTACTTGACGACTCCTAAATTCTGAAAGAATTATTTTTGATTAATTTAAAAGATTAATTTTGTTTTTGTATACTTCACAGAGATGGAAGTGAACACTGGGGTAGTTTTGGTGACTGTTACGAAGAAAACTTCTTTTAAACAAATGGGAGATAGTAACAACTTATATGCCATTGTGTTAAAAAATTATTTTGAAAAGAAAAAAATTTGATGGACAAGAGTCAGAAGGAAAAATCAAATTATAGGCAGAAGTACTGGCCCCAGGAAGGGGCAAGTGTGTCTCCTCTATCTCAAAGTGGGAATGAGAAAAATCTAGGCAGATGTTGGCAGGTTTTTATTCCTGTGAAAAATTGTGGCAATTCTCTTCTGATGCTTTCTCTCTTTTTTCTATAAAGGAGACAGTATCTGCAGAATTGGGGGACAAATTTTGTGACAGTTGTGCTCTTCTGAAGTTTACTGAGAATGAAAGAGGTTTGAAATGATTTTGCTAGATAACCAGAGTGGTGTTAATCAGATAAACATAAATCAGCAGGCAGAATTAGTGATTTGCCTGAAATTGATAATAATGAATTTTACATGAAGAAAACTATAACATTTTTCTGAAATACACTTTAAGAATAAATCATTGGGAAGTTATGACCTCTTCATGGATGTGAATATTCATGATCTCAGTGGTCTTTTTCTTAACACTGAATTTAATACAGTTCTCTTTAAAATTTTGTTTGTGGATTTTGTATTATCTTAAAGGAAATGTAACAAAATAAGTCTATGTTCACAGAGCTAACCTCTGTCTTCATGAGGCGTAGAGTATAGTTGAACTGACAAATACTAAAATTGTAATTATGCAAATGATTAATTTAAAAGAAACTTGCAGAATGATTTAGGATTATAAAGCTGAGAGGGACTAAATTATCAAAGTAAAAATAAGCTTTCTGAGGAAGTGAAATTTATGCTAAATGGTAGATGAGTAATTGAGAGATGAGTAAGGAGAGAAGGGAGAGCATTACAAGAAAAGAGATCGTGTGTAATACCCTGTATCAGGATATGCTTAGAGATTTATAATAGCTGAAAAAGGGTTATTAATCTAGTGCTTATTGTAAGAAAATTCCATGAAGTAAGGCTAGAGAGTAATAAAGAGGTATGGAGACACCATAAAATGAAACCCATGGTAAGCATTTTCATTTTAAGAAAAATGGTACAGCAGTTGTTTTGCGGTTGGAGAAAGGCATGATATTACAATACTCAAGGTGAGAAATGGTCGTGTCCCTGACTCTCATGATGTTGACAGAGAAGCTCGAGATCCAGTATACAGACCTGGGTACTAATTATAATGGAGAGTCAATAAACTTGACATCATATTGGATTGGCTAAAAAGTTCCTTTGGGTTTTTCTGTAACATCTTACTTGAATTGGTAAGGGAATGGAATATTGCCATGGATGACTTCTAGATTACTGACTTGGGAAACTGAATGTACATATTGAGAAAAGTGAGAAAAAGAATAAACTGGGAGACTGGGATTGACATACACACACTACTATACATGGAGTAGTTAACTAATAAGAACCTACTGTATAGCATAGGGAACTTCACTCAGTACTCTGTAATGGCCTATATGGGAAAATAATTCTTTTAAACTGTGGATACATATATGTATATATAACTGAAGATCATGGCATCTGATCCCATCACTTCATGGGAAATAGATGGGGAAACAGTGGAAACAGTGTCAGACTTTATTTTTTCGGGCTCCAAAATCACTGCAGATGGTGACTGCAGCCAGGAAATTAAAAGACGCTTACTCCTTGGAAGAAAAGTTATGACCAACCTAGATAGCATATTGAAAAGCAGAGACATTACTTTGCCAACAGAGGTCCGTCTAGTCAAGGCTATGGTTTTTCCAGTGGTCATGTATGGATGTGAGAGTTGGACTGTGAAGAAAGCTGAGTGCTGAAGAATTGATGCTTTTGAACTGTGGTGTTGGAGAAGACCCTTGCGAGTCCCTTGGACTTAAAGGAGATCCAACCAGTCCATTCTGAAGGAGATCAGCCCTGGGATTTCTTTGGAAGGAATAATGCTAAAGCTGAAACTCCAGTACTTTGGCCACCTCATGCGAAGAGTTGACTCATTGGAAAAACTCTGATGCTGGGAGGGATTGGGGGCAGGAGGAGAAGGGGACACCAGAGGATGGGATGGCTGGATGGCATCACTGACTCGATGGATGTGAGTCTGAGTCAACTCCGGGAGTTGGTGATGGACAGGGAGGCCTGGCATGCTGCGATTCATGGGGTCGCAAAGAGTCAGACACGACTGAGTGACTGAATTGAACTGAACACCTGAAACTGATGCTATGCTGCAAATCAACTGAACACCAATAATTTTTTTTTTTAAAGAATAGGTTTCAGAAGGAAAATTATGAGTTCAATATTGGATACATTGATTTTGGGTTTCCCTGTTAAAGAAATAATTAGTGTGTATGGAATAAGAATATAGATTCATGTATTTGGAGAAAAGAGGTTCCAATAAATGAGCTTTTTGTACTCTATTATTGTTCAGATATATTTTAATGAACATTATATACACCAAGCTCAAAAAGAAGATGCCATGATGATGAAAAAACTCAACCTCATATGTCTTATGTATCATTATTTTAGGTGCCATTATCTAAAGAAGAAAAGGCAAAGAGAATGTAAGGAGATTGAAGTAGAGTGACATTTTGGTTTATTTAGCAAAAGATGACCTATGTATCCAGGGCCTTAAATGTAACATTTTTTTCATCCACAATCTGATCAGTTTCATTTAGGTTAAAAATCCTGGAGAATGAAAATAAACTGGACTGTGTCAGCACTACCACTCTCTCAAGCTAATCTAATGTCTACAAAACAGATAATCCATTTAAATTCCAAGACTTGAACTATGACAGTTATTTCTTTAACCAAACACATTTGATTGGATTAATTAACATTTTACAATAACAGGAAAAAGCAGAGCAAAAGAAGTTCTGTATTTAAGTAAAAACAAATGGAAGAAACTGTAGTTAATCTGAAAGATTTTCTCCATACCTAAAATCTAAAACATATAGTCTGTTCTGCTGACATAAATTTTATGATTAGAGAAAGCTGACCTAAATATTTCCCTTTAAGTTCTATGAGACTCACTTCTTTTCATTGTGAACAGATATAGTCCTTTTGTGGATGAACTAAATAGTGAACAAAGACGAAGCATAACCTTGGAGCAAGTGCAAATTTGAAGCAAATGCAAATATTGAAACTTTTGAGGAAAAAACATGTCATCAAGGATACTGGCAAAGAAGATCATGCCTGTCATTTTTTCTTTTATTTCAAAATAAAGGAAGAGAAAGATATAAACTAGAAGTAGCTCCTAAACTTGGAAATACATAAGCAATAAAATTTGCTGATAATTCAGAAAATTATTATACACAAATAAAGCAGTGTAAAAACAAAATTTTCTAAACTTTAAATCTGGAAAGATATTATGATCTTACTCAAACATAATTTGAGAAGTTTTACTCTGCAAAAATTGGCCTGTGGTTTTGTTACAATTTTAGGATTTTATCTGGAGGAAATATTAAAGTCAGATGGTATCTAGGTTATCAAAGGATGGTTAATGAATGTCATTCATTTTTTCATTTCCTTTTTTATTTTCCTTCCATACATTTTCCTCCTATCATTTGGTAACGTGTCTGGCAGGATATTTTCTCTAATTATGCAAATATATGCCCTCCAAGTAACATGTTTCCAAGTAATAAAAGCCATAACTTTTGAATAGATGTTTCTGTTTTTATTCTATGCACATTATAGCTATATTCCAATATTTCCGACAATTTACTACTTCATGAACATTAGAAATAAATACACAGACCTCTTTTTATACAGCTGAGAAATGTTAATGCCGTTATGAGATTATGTCTTAAAAGCTCTGCTGTTATCTTTTATGCAAAATGCCAGTATGTTAACATTAAAAAGAAACTCTAAAAAAAAAAATAAAAAGAAACTCTAGAATGACCCCAAACCTCATAAACTAAGGAGAAACAGAGAACGTATAATTCAACACTAATAAACTAGATATTAATCTTAATTAATTTCTATCCTTTAAGAAGGAATAATTTTGTTCTAATTTTATCTGTTTTAATTTCAGATTTGTGAAGTAGGTAAAGCTAATTCATATTTCTGAAACTACTTAGGAGATAACAGAAAATTACCTTTGCAAAGTTGGGTTTGATGGGTTTAACTCATTGTGAACCAAAACTACTAAATTTTTAAGCCAACACTCTCTGTCTCTCCTAAATATATGCATATATTCATATATACTTGCATAAATACATAAATAAAAAAGGAAAGCACATATCAGAGCATAAGGAAGACACAGATAGACTTATGCCTGTGGTAAAAGTGTTAAGTATAAATAAAGATGACTTCAAAGAAAATCAGGCAAAGAAACAGGATAAATGTATTATTGCATTTAGGAAAACTAAAAGGTTACAGAGACAAGGAAGACTGATCTCAGGGACCAATACATGTTTATAAGAATATAATGCTTATTACAGATAAAATCGGAGAAGGCAATGGCACCCCACTCCACAACTTTTGCCTAGAAAATCCCATGGACTGAGGAGCCTGGTAGGCTACAGTCCATGGGGTCGCGAAGAGTCGGACACAACTGAGTGACTTACCTTTCACTTTTCACTTTCATGCATTGGAGAAGGAAATGGCAACCCACTCCAGTGTTCTTGCCTGGAGAATCCCAGGGACGGGGGAGCCTGGTGGGCTTCCATCTATGGGGTCGCACAGAGTCGGACACGACTGAAGTGACTTAGCAGCAGCAGCACAGATATAATAATAATTTTAATATTTTTAAAAAAACCTGGAGAGCTAGAGGGAGAGGAAGTGAGGAAAGCAGTAGACAAGCCAGGCCACTGTAAACCATGATGAGAAATCAACAGATGATATGTAAATGTGAAAAACAGTGAGCTGCAATATAAGAGTATCATGCATCAGTTCAGTTCAGTTCAGTCGCTCAGTCGTGTCTGACTCTTTGTGACCCCATGAATCGCAGCACGCCAGGCCTCCCTGTCCATCACCAACTCCCGGAGTTCACTCATACTCATGTCCATCGAGTCAGTGATGCCAACCAGCCATCTCATCCTCTGTCGTCCCCTTCTCAATACAGAGAAAATTAACAAATTAAAAAACCTCTGCTACAGCAGGATGTGGTTTGGGCAGTGACGGGCCAGGGGACTGGCATGTTCTTCTGTTAGAGGAATTTCATTTTCCCTTTTATATCACCTTTTCATACATTATCTTTTTATTTTTTATCTATCACCAAGTATTATGAATTATGGTTTCAAAATATATCTGTGAAAAATTAATTTCCTAATATAAACTTCTGCTGCCTGTCACATAGATAACCTGTATTTTGAACTACCTGTACATTAATAAATGTTAAACATTAAAATGATTATTCTGAACTCTACAGGAATAATTCAATGAAGAAAGATAAAACAGTCATGATAACATTTATAGGGTGCTTACGGTATACAAGAGCAAGATTTGTGAGTACTAACACATCTGATTCTCACAAAACATTATTAATACCAGAAAGACTAATTTGAAGGTCACTGAGATTATCTATGTGACAGGCAGCAGATGTTTGTATTAGGTAGTGGAATAATAGAGGGGAATTAATTTTTCACACATATATTTTGGAAGCATAATTCATAATACTTGGTGATAGATTAAAAATAGAAAAGAAAATGTGTAAAAAAGTGATAAAAAAGGGAAAATGAAAAATATGTCTGTTTCCTAGTTTGACCAATAACTCAAATATTAAGGGTCACATTGTTAGTTTTTCAGATTCCCCATAATCTGCTTCCACAATAACTTGCAAATGTCACTTACAAAACACTTTTAATATTTTCAAATTGGGCTGCTACTAAATCTAAGCATAAATATCCTATCTCTTGCCAAGCTGTGAATCACTGCACCTTGTTAACCACTGTTACCAGGGGCAACGCTTGTGAACTTAGACTTAGGCATCCTTAGCTACTGAGTTGTTAAAAGGTATCCAGGAGGAAGACAAATTTTATAATAAAAAGGCCAAGGATAGTACCCAAGGAATAGGAACAACAGTACATTAATAGGATGAATCAGTGTTTCTTCTTTAAGTGCAACTAGACTATAAGAATGAATTAATTCTCATGGCACGAAATTAAATAGAAAACTGGGTATATGGTTGCATGCTTTATGGACCTTCACTTCATTGTACTGTACATGTATCATGCTTTCTACTAGTTGAAGGTTTGTGTCAATTCTGCATCAGGCAGGTCTAGCGGTGAGATTTTTCCAACAACTTTTGCTTTGTGTCTTTGTGTCATATTTTGGTAATTCTTGCAATTTTTCAAGCTTTTTCAGTATTTTTATTATGGTGATTTGTGATCAGTGATCTTTGATGTTACTATCACAAAATGATTAGGACTCCTTGAAGGTTCAGATGATGGTTAGCATTTTTTAGTAATAAGGCATGTTTAAAATATGTAACTTTTTTAGAGATAATACTATTTATTGCACACTTAATAAATTACCATATAGTCAAAACTTAACTTTATATGCACTGGAAAAAAAAGTGATACTTTATTGTGATACTTGCTTTTTTGCAGTAGTCTGGAACCAGACCCATAATAACTCCAAGATATGCCTGTACCACCAGTCTTTGTAGATAGGGGAGACTGGAATCTATGCACTCAACATATTCCTGCCCATCCAGAGGATTAGAGCTCACCTTTCCAAATGCTGGAACTGAGGAAAAGCAATATTAGGTGGCTCAGAGTGAATTAGGATATAGCAGTAAGAATTATGGCACAATAAATAAGCATACATTTTCTCATTTTTAAAATGATGATTTAAAAAACCTCCCCAGAAAGCCCAAAAAAACTCACGCATCTATGGGCACTTTATCTTTGACAAAGGAGGCAAGAATATACAATGGAGGAAAGACAGCCTCTTCAATAACTGGAAAGTTATAGGTAAAAGAATGAAATTAGAACACTTCCTAATACTCTACACAAAAATAGACTCACAATGGATAAAAGACCTGAATATAAGACCAGAAATGATAAAACTTTTACAGGCAAACATAGGCAGAATGCTCTGCGACATAAATTGAAGCAAGATCTTCTATGACCCACTCCTAGAGTAATAGAAAAACAAACAAATGGAAGCTAATTAAACTTAAAAGCTCTTGCATAGCAAAGGAAACCATAAACAAGATGAAAAGACAATCTTCAGAATGGGAGAAAATAATTACAAATAAAGCAACTGACAAAGGATTAATCTCCAAAATATACAAGCAGCTCATACACCTCAATACCAGAAAAACAAACAGCCCAGTCAAAAATGGGCAGAAGACCTAAGCAGACAGTTCTCCAAAGAAGACAGGGCCAACAGATGGCCAAGAAACACATGAAAAAATGTTCAATATCACTCATTATTAGAGAAATGTAAATCAAAATGACAATGACCTCACACCAGTCAGGACGGACATCATAAAAAAAAAATCTATAACAAATAAATGCTGGAGAGGGTGTGGAGAAAAGGGAACCCTCCTGCACTGTTAGTGGGAATGCAGATTGATACAACCACTGTGGAGATTTATTAAAAAAAAAAAAAAAAACTACGAATAAAAGTATCATATGACCCAGCAATCCCTCTACTTTGCATATACCCTGAGAAAACCATAACTGGAAAAGACATATGTACCCCAATGTTCACTGCAGCACTACTTACAACAGCTAGCACATGAAGCAACCTAGATGTCCATTGACAGATGAACTGATAAAGAGGCTGTGGTACATATATACAATGGGTCATTACTTAGACATAAAAAGGAACAAATTTGAGTCAGTTCTAGTTAGGTGGATGAACCTAGAGTCTGTAATACAAGGTGAAGTAAGTTAGAAATAGAAAAAAAAATCATATAATAATGCATATATAAGTAATGCTCAAAATTCTCCAAGCCAGGCTTCAACAGTACATGAACCATGAACTTCCAGATGTAAAAGATGGATTTAGAAAAGGCAGAGGAACCAGCGATTAAACTGCCAACATCCATTGGATCATCAAAAAAGTGAGAGAGTTCCAGAAAAACATATATTTCTGCTTTACTGCCTATGCCAAAGCCTTTAACTGTGTGGATCACAACAAACTAGGGAAAGTTCTTAAAGAGATGGGGATACCAGACCACCTACCTGATCTGCCTCCTGAGAAATCTGTGTGCAGGTCAGGAAGCAACAGTTAGAACTGGACATGGAATAACAGACCGGTTCCAAAACTAGAAAATGAATGTATATTGTCACCCTGCTTATTTAACTTATATGCAGAGTACATTGTGAGGAATGCTGGACTGGATGAAGCACAAGCTGGAATCAAGATTTCCAGGAGAAATAGCAATAACCTCAGATATGCCGATAACACCACCCTTATGGCAGAAAGTGAAGAAGAACTAAAGAACCTCTTGATGAAAGTGAAAGAGGAGAGTGAAAAAGTTGGCTTAAAACTCAATATTCAGAAAACTAGCATATGGCATCTGGTCCCATCACTTCATGGCAAATAGATGGGGAAACAGTGGAAACAGTGCCTGACTTTATTTTTAGGGGCTCCAAAATCAACTGCAGATGGTGACTATAGCCATGAAATTAAAAGACTCTTGCTCCTTGGAAAAAAAGCTATGACGAACCTAGAAAGCATTTTAAAAAGCAAAGACATTACTTTGCCAACAAAGGTCTGTCTAGTCAAAGCTACAGTTTTTCCAGTAGTCATGTAAGGGTGTGAGAATGGGACTACAAAGAAAGCTGAGCGCCGAAGAACTGATGCTTTTGAACTGTGGTGTTGGAGAAGACTCTTGAGTGTCCCTTGGACTGCAAGGAGATCCAACTAGTCCATCCTAAAGGAGATCAGTCCTGAGTATTCATTGGAAGAACTGATGCTGAGGCTGAAACTCTAATACTTTGGCCACCTGATGCGAAGAACTGACTCACTGGAAAAGACGCTGATGCTAGGAAAGACTGAAGGCAGGAGAAGCAGGGGGCAACAGAAGATGAGATGGTTGGATGGCATCACTGACTCAATGGACATGAGTTTGAGTAAACTCTGGGAGTTGGGGATGGACAGGGAGGCCTGGCGTGCTGCAGTCCATGGGGTCGCAAAGAGCTGGACCAGACTGAGCGACCGAACTGAACTCAACTGATGGGATCTAGAAAAATGGTACTGATGAATAGAGACACAGACAGAGGCAACGGGCTTTTGGATACAGTGGGAGAAGGAGACGGTGGGACAGATACCATTTTAAAATAGATGCTAGTGGGAAATTGCTGTACAACACATGGAGCTCAACTTGGTGCTCTGAAACAGCCTAGAAGAGTGGGATGGAGTTGGGGATGGGAAGGAGGTTGAAGAGGGAGGAGATACAAGTATACTTATGGCTGATTCACATTGTTCTAAGGCAGAAACCAACACAACAATGTAAAGCAATTATCCTCCAATTAAAAATTAAAAAAAACAAAAACAAAAAACAAAACCTCTCCTCATAGGGCTGTTTTGAAGACCAAAGAAGAAAGGTCTTTCTTCATAGTGTTTTAATACTTCTCTGAAGTTCGCCTAAAGCAACAGGCTTTGCACAACACAAGAAGGACTCTGGTATCAAGTGAACTGTGACTGCCATTCAGAAGGTGTGAAATGAATACCCAATGAGGCAAAACCCTCAAGTGAAAGTCATGGGAAAAGCACAGTAAAGCCCGAGGAGATTAAATTCAGTTCTTTCATCTCTGTACTAGGCTTTTGCAACTTCGTCAGAATTGCTTGATCCACCATTATAGTTTCACGGATGGTGATGTTTAGGACTGAAGATGTCCTGCTTCTAGTAGCTTAGAGATGGAAAGGGAAACTTTGTCCTTTCTCCTAGATTATTTAGCAGAATAAATTAGAGGCAAGGTAATAATTTCCCAAGCCTAGGAGACCATAGCACTGACTTTGCTCTTTACTAGGGCAGAAAGCAAAGTATATGATTCAGATAGCACCTTCAGGTTTTCCCAATGGCCTCTTTGTTACCTTCTTTCTCTGCTAAAATACCATTCCTACTGTATATTCCAGATCAAAACCTATCAATTTCTCATGGTTTTTAAAGTATAAAGAGACTAGAAATACAGGCAAGTAGGGTAACTGGGAATACAGAGTCAGAAAATTTAGGTTTTCTGTCACATGTTATTGGAAAGAAACTGATAGAGCTAACAATTTTGATTATCAATTTCATTATCTGAGAAACAGGAATGATCAGGCTCCTGAGCTTTTCAGGGATTCCATTTTGTGATACCAGCAAGCATTAAGCCTAGTACCTGGCTCGTGGTAGGATTGTCCTTCTTGGTTTTGGATCCTCAGTGATTTATTTTCTTACTGCTGACTTTCTATAGTGTCTTTAGTTTATACAAAGGAATTTATCTTTTAAGTAGGCTCTATAAATATTTCCATCTAGGGTTCCCTATGTTCATTTCTTATCTTCTCAAGTGCATTATAAGCTATTCTGGGCCAGAGACTGATGCTGAAGCTGAAGCACCATTACTTTGGCCACCTGACGTGAAGAACTAACTCACTGGAAAAGACACTGATGCTGGGAAAGATTGATGGCAGGAGGAGAAGGGGACCACAGAGGATCAGATGGTTGGATGGCATCACCAACTCGACGGACATGAGTTTGAGCAAACTCCAGGAGACAGCAAACAATAGGAATGCCTGGAATGCTGCAGTCCATAAGGTTACAAAGAGCTGGACAGAACTTAGCAACTGAACAAGAACAACAGGGCAAACATGATGACGTTTACTCTTGATCATTCATGCCACTTAATTCATATCTATTGCTATTGCTCAATTAGCGCTTATTGTTAGTAAAAAAAAAAAAAAAAAGCCTTATATATGGATAGTGCCTTCTTGACCAAACAAAGGAGGTTATAATAAGAAAGGATTAGAAAACATGCTCTAAACATTGATTCTCTGAATCATGTCGAAGATCAAATGATGGACTTGTTATGATAACTGCTTTCGGTTCCAAATTGAAAACAGACTGGAATGGAATACATGAGTGGTAGAGTTTAATATCCAAAATCAGCTTCAAATCACATCTGCATATGTGACCAGCACTAGGAATAAACCTGTTTCTAAGAATGAGAAATGACACTCCTATTTTATTTCTTATCACTTTCAACACACTTCCTCTGGTCAGCACCTTCCACTTGGTTTCTTCAGTTTACAAGTAACCGTATTTATCCTATTTCTAGTCTGGAAGGTGGTTCTTCTGTTTCTTCAAATCATCACTCCTTTCTAGAAAGTCAGTAAATGGCCATAATGAAACTTTCCATCACTGTTTCAACCTACATGTTCTCTTTTGAAAGTATATTTATCTATACTTTCACTATACCGTGCTCAGAAGCAAACTGCTTTAAAGAAATGTTTTATTATACGTATTTTACTGACTGTTCATGGTATCAAAACCACTTTGCTAAAACAAAAAAAGAGACAAATTATAATCTCTGTCAAAATAATATATAACAGTACAGAATTCAAAGAGGAGTCTTTCTTAGAGCATTATAACTGCAATAATTATGTGCAAATAGAGACGGAAATGGCAACCCACTCCAGTGTTCTTGCCTGGAGAATCCCAGGGACTGGGGAGCCTGGTGGGCTGCCGTCTATGGGGTCGCACAGAGTCGGACACAACTGAAGCGACTTAGCAGCAGCAGCAGCAGCAATTATAAAATGTGGTAAATGAACTTATGAGTAAAGTCACAACTTTGACTAAGATTAGATGATACAGATTACTATGTCTTCAAAGACAAGTAATTAGAAATTCAAAGACAAAAATTTATAAATAACTTTTTTTTTCCTGAAAAGCATAATATGAAATGTTTTTTACTTTCTTCATGATCCAATTTAACCATCAATAATGCATATTATGGTTTTGAAAAGTGAAATGCAACTTAATAAAATAGTAATTTGTTTTCACTGGCACTTTAAGATTTAGGAAAATAGTTTTAATGCATCTTTATTTTTAAGGACAATGTGGATAACGCATGTGGTTGTTCAGTCACCAAGTAGTGTCTGACTCTTTGCGACCACATGGACTGCAGCGCGACAGGCTTTCCTTTCCTCACCATCTCCTGGAGCTCGCCCAAATTAAATCAGTGATACCATCTAACAATCCCATCCTCTGTTGTTATAGGTTCAATTAAAAAAAAAAAAAAAAACCTGTTCTAATTTATATAGCTGAAACAATCGACTGTTCAATTAAGGCCATTCCTGGTGTGTCATATTTGAGAATAATTTTAATTTTACAGAGGATGATAAGCACACAATTAACAACAAGGTTTTATTAAATAGGGGCTTCCCTGGTGACTCAGAAGGTAAAGGCTCTGCCTGCAAGGCAGGAGACGTGGGTTCGATCCCTGGGTTGGGAAGATCTCCTTGAGAATGGAATGCCAACCCACGCCAGTATTCTTGCCTGGGAAATCTCATGGACAGAGGAAACTGATGGGCTACAGTCTGTTGGGTCACAAAGAGTCGGCCATGAATGAGTGATTCACACTTTATTTCAAATATGGAAATAATGCCTACAAAGCTCTTCCCAAGAAACTACACATGTTCTATGGTTTATAAGTACCCAGGGTTACAGCTAGTTACGAAGTCTTCCCCGTAGGCCAGGAAACCTAACAAACACCCGGGACCTCAAGGAGAAAGTAATGCCCACATGTGGTTCTACAGGCAAAATCTGGTAAGATCGATGTCTTTGGTTTGGTTTTCTGAAATCTATAGAATAATAGGGTCCATTGCAGCAAATTAAATAGAATATCCTTTCATTTTATGTCTGGTCTGCTCTGATGTCATAAAGCTCAATCATCTGAGTGAATTCAAATCTTATAACAGCAAAATAATTTAGTTGTAAAAATAATTTTATTATTAAAAAGAACCATACCATGGCATTTAAAAATTGAACTTTATATTAGTTTGTATTTCAGTTTACTAATTCTGCTATCTAGACCTGCTTGTCCCAGTTTTGTTTACTATTACCCCTGCATCTCTTAGATCCTGATAAGGAGATTATCAGTAAATCTCTTATATTCCTGCTTTTCATTCCTCTCATATTATCATATTTATTAATCCATTATCTCTTACTTGGGAAAAATTCAAATAAAGAGTGTAGAGTATTATATACATATAATACATATGAGCTTCCCAGGTGGCTCAGTGATAAGAATCTGCCTGCAATGTAGGAGACTCCGGTTTGATACCTGGGTCGGAAAGATCCCCTGGAGGAGGAAAAGGCAACCCACCCCAGTATTCTTGCCTGGAGAATCCCATGGACAGAGAAGCCTGGAGGGCTATAGTCCATACGGTTGCAGAGTTGGACATGACTGAGCAACTAACACACACACACACACACACACACACACACATCCAATAAATGAAACTGTATATAGCTATCTCTATCTATCTATCAATCCTCCTATCATCTACCTCTATAAATCTAGTTGT
This sequence comes from Bos indicus, assembly GCF_029378745.1. Lineage (NCBI taxonomy): Eukaryota > Metazoa > Chordata > Mammalia > Artiodactyla > Bovidae > Bos > Bos indicus. The sequence goes on along the minus strand of NC_091780.1, from coordinate 51,690,295 downwards.
CATCATTTGGTTGAGGAATATTTGAATATTTTATTTGGTTTTCTTTAATTTAAAATATAAATGCTCATTACAAAAATATAGGAACATGCAAAATATTAAGATAAATTAAATATAAAACATAACCTACCTTCCAGTGGTATGTGCTTAGTCACTTAGTCGTGTCCGACTCTGTGTGACCCCATGGGCTGTAGCCCATCAAGCTCCTCTGCCCAGGGAGATTCTCCAGGCAAGAATACTGGAGTGGATTGCCATTTCCACCTCCAGGGGATCTTCCCAACCCAGGGATCAAACCCAGGTCTCCCACAATGAAGGCAAATTCTTTACTGTCTGAGCCACCAGGGAAGCCCAAAGTGTTAGCTGCTCAGTTATGTCTGACTCTTTGTGACCCCATGGATTGTAGCCTGGCAGGCTCCACTGTCCATGAAATGTAGCTCCAGGCAAGAACACTGGAGTGGGTAGCCATTCCCTTCTCCAAGGGATCTTCCCCATCCAGGGATTGAATCTGGATTTCCTGCATTGCAGGCAGATTCTTTACCATCTGAACCATCAGGGAAGTTCATAACCACTATTAATATTTTAATGAGTTTCCTTATGTTGTTTATATATTGTAGTATAAATACTGGAGACATATTCCATCCCATAAGATAGTTAAGTTAAAAGCATAAACTCTAAAATCAAACTTTTTCAGTTCACATCCCAGCTCTGTTGCTTGGAAAATGATGATGGGACAGTACTCCTGTATCACTTACTCTCCTCACCTCACTTTGGAAAATTAATACTATCTACCTTATAGTGTTGCTTTAATGCAAAGTTCTTTATTGAAGGAGGACAATTATCATCTGTAAACTTGCTCTGAAATGTCTATTCCACTTAAGCTTCATGGACAGTGAATTTTGAGAATTTGCCTCCTTATATCCCCACACCAATATCCATGGGCCAAGTCAAAGAAAGGTTTTTTTCATGCTAATTTCTACCTTCACTCAAAGCTCTGTACCAAGGGGTTCAATTTGTTATTAACCTGTTCCTTAATAACATTAAGCTCTTTGATTCTTTGTATCACTTGCTGCCTCTCTGATCTTGCATTAACCTAAAAATACACCAGAAGACATCACATTATCCCAGTAAACATGCTGGTCTGTTTCTCCTAGCTTTTGCATTATCCTAGGGATTTCCTGAAGCAGAATTTAGTTCTTATTTACTGCAGTTCCAGTACCTAGTACATGCTGTAGAAAAGTAAATATTGTTGAATGGATTTTCATCAGATATATTTTTCACATTCTTAAGTATCTGGCTTCATTTTACAGTATAAAGGATGTGGCAATGGCCCTACTTTATCACTGAAAGGTAGCTAGACTACTGGTCATTTTTATATACAATCACTACAAAGGTTTTGGTTGTTCAAGGTCCATCTTAAGTGCTATCACTTCTAGGAATCTCTCTGTTTACTCCAGTGGTAATAATATAGTAAAACAACAATTAATTACCTTGTACATTTCTCATGTTATTTGGCATCTTTCCTAAAAAAAAGCAGTAAACTCTTCCTCTAGACAGATGACTCATATGTCTCTCCTTCACCAAATGCTGAACACAGTGAAGACAGTCAAATTCCAAGGTATTCAAGTTACCCATGCTGATTTAGGTACGGATTTTTCTAACTGTGCAAGCTTGGTGTTTAAGGTTATCATATGATTTACTTGAGGTATCACTATATTTATCTCTGAGACTCCTGGAAGTCTAGTCTTGACTTTTGATCCAAGTATGGTCAACAGGGCCTGGTTAGTACTTTCTTTATATGCAGTTTAAAGTTTGATACTCTCAAGCTGGCACCAAGATTAGTTTGTCTATATTGTTTAGGGATATACGGATCAATAGTTTATGCTAGTTTAACAGGCTACACAGTCTGGCCTGGATGCAAGGCCAGTGGTCTATCAAAGGCCACACTGAAAACTTTCATCTGGGCTCCCTGAAACCAAGATTCCTTCTTCACACTGGTGATAATTCATTTTTGAACAAAAAGTCATGCTGTGCAACACAACAGCACCCTGAAGAGCTGCACCAGAAAACTACTCGGCCTCCGTTATGGACATGCAATTTTGTCCTAGGTCCACTGTATTCTACATGTGAATAAAGCGTTATGTGAGTAGGTCCAGAAGAGTCTTGTGAGAACTTTCAATGATTCAAATCTGTATAACTGACGAGTTTCCCTTTTGGTACTCTATTCTCTGTTATAATATATAAGAATAAAAATGTAATACTCCTGATATGTTTTTCACTTCCATAATTATCAATCTGGCCAACATTTCCTCCTGTATAAAAAGCTCCGATATTTGCTAACATCCAAAATAATGCTTCAGGGACAAAGCAGGCACAGAGTTGTGCTGTAATCCAATTTTTATTTAAATTGAAAATACAGATGCTATTTATTGCTTTTCTTCTGTAGCTAATCTTAGTAATGTTATCCTCCATCTGCTTCTTGAATCATATTGATCTCCTATCCTCCCTCTGTTGGCTATAAAACCGTTACCACCACTAACAGCTTAAAGATATTTTTAATATAAGTTATAGCTAATATAATGATTATTTATAGACTATGGACTGATTTATAAGACAAGAAATACACATCTCTATCCTGATTTTTTGTTAGCTTTAGAGCTAATGTCAGTTTCTGTCCAGAATACTATAAGGTAATTGAAAATTAGAAAATAAATCAAGAGAATAAGTCACTCATGCGTTGAACAATATGTTTTGATAACTTGCTATGTCCCAGACACTGTTCTATGCTTATCACTATAAAAATGACAGCATAAAACAATGACATAATTAAAAGTGTATGTATGCACCTAAATCTTCTATTCAATGAGTTGAAACATCTTTTTTGATTATATTATAATGTCATTTAAAAAAATAATATAAAGAAAATTTAAAAATTGTATAACAGTTCAAAGTTTCAACAGTTCAAACATTTGTCAAAAGTAAATGAAAAATACTGACATGTATGATTGGTTCTTGTGATAATTCATCTATTCTATAGTTTACTAGTTTAATAACCTAAATTTTACCTACAAAGAATGGTGTGCTATTTGGAAATCACTCATTTGTTTCTAGGGCTTCCCTTGTGGCTCAGATGGCAAAGAATCTTGCTCACAATGTGTGGGACCTGGGTTCCATCCCTGTGTCGGGAAGATCCCTTTGAGAAGAGAATGGCAACCCACTCCAGTATTCTTGTCTGGAGAATTCCATGGACAGAGGATCCTGACAGGCTACAATCCATGGAACTGCATAGAGTTGGACACAACTGAGCAACTAACATGTCAGTTTCTATTACTGTCTTTGTTGTTGTTGTTGTTTATTTCTTTGGTTGTTATCTGGGAAGGCATAAATTAAAAACTTCACTTTGTCTTCATAGCAACACTGAGGCACACTTGTATTATTAAATAGGACATGAGATAGTCCTGAAAGATGTATGTTCTATATCCAGAAGAACATAAATAGGAAAGGATTATGCCCTCCAAAAGTCAAATGGTGTTAACATTTGTCTGTAATGACATCCAATTCTCTTTCATTTTCTGTCTCCATCTCAGTGCCAAATATTTTACTACCCTTCTCAGACACCGTCTTCCCACTTCACATATTGGATTAACAACTCAAATAATGAATAAATTATGTATTTTGGAGCCTAAGGTTATACGCAAGAGAGAAACAAAAACATCACTCCTTCTGATATCATCTTCATTATGACATTAGCCTGAATCTGTCCTAACTTGAAGCAAATAATACCATTTTGCAACGAGAATTTAAGGACCTGACAACTCAAGGTTAAGACAATGTTGTCTTAGCCTATTAAATTATACTGTGGGTAAGGCTGACTACTAGCAATTTAATAACATAGCTGCGAGGTAACAACAAAGGGGTGGAATGATGCCTAAAATCAGTCCCCAAAGATTCCCAGCTTAAAGACCATTTCATCTCATTTTTCCACCACAAGACTCTCAATATTTCCACATTTTAGGAATTTAGAACCCATTCTCACTCTGCTGCTTCACTGTCAGTGAGGCCGCTCCCAGTTCCTTCTTTTCACCATTGTTCATGGCAGTCATAATCTCTGGGGGATGTCAAGGACCTGGCAAGTCAGACACTCCTCCTCCCCCAACTCTTTGGAAAATGCTGAGTCCCACCTGCAGAGTTTAGCTCATTCTCCGATACTCAGCAGAGCAATTTATGCAGTCTTTACCCATCATTCAAAGTTGGCATCATGAGATAAAACCTACTTACCATCTCCAACACACTCTACGTTGCTTCAAGTGCTCCAATATCTAGGATGATGAGCACATGCTGTGAGTTTTAAGCTCCTCAAGGACCCATCACATAGAGAAGAAAACAGGTGTGGGAGAAAACCATAAAAATGGAAGTGCACTGATAGAGCACAGAAAAATCTTAACTCTGGAGTGACTGTCAATATTAAGGGAAAAGAACACTTTGAGTGCAAGAACAAGGGCTCTTGTGTTTTTAAGATGTGGAGCTTGCTTCCTTGTAGGTGGGTGTGATGACTGGAAATTCAGTATTATTAATGTTTATTAATTTCAGAATGAAAGATTACAAAAAAGACAAAAATGTATATGTGGGATTTTAATTGTCAATATTTGTATCTTTATCATTAAATCAGGTGCCTATATTAAGAGCTTTATAAACATACATGTACTTAATCCTCAGGGTAATTTTTTAAGGAAAAAATGCTGTTCTATTTTTCATATTGAGTGGTTGAACACTTTTCTGCAAATCACATAGCACTTATAGCTAAACAGTAGAGAAGAAAACTAAATTGTATTAGGTGCCAAAGTCAGTGTTTTTCATATTTCATCACCAGTCTTACTACAAGTATGTTATTTAACACTCATATCTAATAGATACTGCTAGATACAGTAAGATAATGTCATTATATATCAATACAAAAGTGCCACATTAACTTCACTGTAGTTTATTACAAAGTTTAAATACTATATATGAACATATAGTCTTTCTATTTGATTCATAATTCATAAATTTCAGTGCTTGAATTTTACCTCTTTTTTCATGGTCTCCTTATTTAGAACTAACATTTTTAAAAGAAGAAACCTGCCTCTTTTTTTACAGCATTTTGGGAGTACCTTTGATTTTTCTGTGTGTGAGCATGCTAAGTCACTTTCCATCATGTCTGACTCTTTGCAACCTCATGAACTGAAGTCCACCAGGCTCCTCTGTCCATGGGATTCTCCAAGCAAGAATGTTGGAGTGGTTTGCCATGCCCTCCTCCAGGGATCTCCCTGCGTCTCTTATGTCTGCTGCATTGGCAGGCAGGTTCTTTATCTCTAGTACCACCTGGGAAGCCCGATTTTTCCACAATTTTCTCCAAATTGACACTGTTGTCCTTTCTTTAGGGAACTCTTTGATGAACTGGGAGGAACATAGCATTTAAATTTCTATTCCATTTTTATTGTATACATGTTTCTCTACTTTGCATTCCTGTATTTAGAAATTCAAAGATGTTACTCCATTTGTTAATTTATTTTTGACTTTTGTTTGCATCTGATGTTTATATAGAGTGCAATTAAACTCACACAAATGAGGGTAGTGATGTTATTTGTTTTGTCTATATTTCTAGTGTTTAAAAATGGGCTGAGCATATAAAATTTCCTAATACATTTTCGTTTAATTATTGAATTTATTTGTTCAATTATTAAGAAATATTTATATTGAGAAGTCATGAGCAGAATATACCATTTCTTTACAAGCAAATATAAAACTAGATAACTTCCATATGGTTGCAGAGTCCTCACTTCTCCCAATCTTAGTTTATTTTTACTTGAGGGAGTCTAGTATTATGCAGCTAAGATACTAAATTATTAATTACTTTTAATTTAAAGGCACTTGCTGAGGATGTTTTGTTCCTAGCTGTGAAGAGTATTCTGGGAAACAACATTAACCACACATAAATCCTGCCCTCTAAGACGCTCCAATTTCGTGGCAGCTGAGTAGGGGAGAAATGGAAGGATACAGACAAATAATTATAGAATGTGACATGACTTCAAATGAGCCACATGTCACACTATGAAAGTGTAAGATTTTGGAAATATTCTTTAGAAACTGTAGCTGGATACAATAATAACTGATATCACAGGGGTGCCAGTAGTATTACATGAAATTTGCTATTAGTATTTGTTCAAAATCTAATAAATAATTAAAAATGAATACCTGCTTTATTTCTTTCCTTTCCTTCCCATTGACTCTAACTTACAGCCTGATATTCTCATTTCTATACAATCATATCCTTTACAAAAAAGAATGTTGAGACCACAAACACCACCCATCACTTAAAAACTGTAAAACAACAATGGTAGAAACAGCAGCCAGAGCCAACCTTTCCCAGTTTCTATTTCCAGCAGACAGACAAACAGAACCCATAGGCATTTATCTCCTTACCTACCTTATCGTAAAATTGGTAGTGAATTCATCTAGAAAGAAATCTATCCACAGTGATGAGGAAAATATGTTTGGAGCCATCAGCAGAATACATATTTTAGCAAACAGAAAATAAAACTGGATGAAGGAGATTTAATGTCTATGACCCAAGGAAGCCGAAGATACAGAAGAGAAGGGTTATAAAACCTAGGATGAAAGCAAGAAATACTTTCAGAACTTCGGAAAAATAAGTTGTTAAGTATGATGGAAAAGAGCAGTGAGATATGCAGTAGAAACAAGAACATTTATTGTAATGTTTTGTTTCACAAATGTGATCCTCCTATCCTACCACACACACACACACACACACATACACTCGCAATACATAATGCCTGGCAGCAATTCAGCCTACAACTCCCCAGGCATAATACTTAAAGGGGATTTATTACAAAATAATAAACTCTCTTGGAAGAATTTCAATAGTTTTTTGGTTATTTGTACTCCATAGAAAAGATCGTCATACTCTGACAGCTAGTGGCCCTTTGACTCAGGTCAGCAGCCAGAAGCCTCCTCTCACCCTCCAGCCAAGTGCACGAGTCAAAAAGCCTGGATCAGGCCCAGGGCTCTTATGTGGGTTTTACACTTCATTTTAAAATTTGAAAATACAACTAAGTTTCCTAGATCATCTAAAGAGAAATCAGAGACCAAGTAAAAATAAACACCAAAAATGGAACAAATGATAACCACAATGAAAAAAGGCCATGTATCACAAAACTTCAAATAGGGGCCTCAAAGAGATTAAAATATATATTATGTGGAAAAAATTAATATGATACTATAATGAATGAACAGTAAGAGACAACAATGAGCATATATAACATGTTCAGATAAAATAAAATCAACCTGATTATGTGATAAAGTCAACTGATCCAAATTTTAGAACAAAATAAATAAAACAGATAATACAATAAATGTAAGAGACACAAAAGATTAATGCAAAATTTTAACTTTAGCAAGACAAAGTTTATGAAAGGAAAAAAAAGCAAATAAAATCATTAAAACACAATATAAGTGATTTCCTGTTCCTTAAGATTACATTTCTAAGGGAAAGAACCTAAAAAAAGAAAAAAAAATTAAAGAACCTGCTGAATGTCCAACATAATGCATGTAAAAAGATATATTCTTTGACTTGATCATTAGGAAACTGCGAGTCTCTCTCTCCCACTGCATGATCAGCTAACTGTAAGAGCAGGAAGTAAGCCTACCTAGATCATTGCCCTGTCTTGAGTGCATAAGACGGAATTTAGTCAGCAGTACGTACTGGATGAATAAATAAATTAAACAGTTCTTAAAACTTCTAGAAAGGGAAAATGACTTGTCACATGGGTATTGGACTGTAATCAGCATCACTGGTGCTAGCAAGAAATGGGACAGCTGGCATTCAAGCCAAACTACAAATTAATTAAGTATTCTCAGGCATGGAATAACTTACTAAGACTTCCTTTCTAAAATCTTTCTCAAGAAATATTTGAAAACTGCTGCAATAAAGAGAGTGAATAAGCAAAGAAAGAGAAAAACTTATTATGGTCCAAGAAACAAACTGATCCATTCTTGTTCCAACTAGGTGAGTTGTTAAAAGAGGTTCCAGTGTAGTAACTTAAAGCAGGTCTACAGACAAAGTCCTGTCTAAGAGAAAATCATCTGTGAAAAAATCCTGATGATCATAAACAACTTAAAGATGTGTAGATCCAAAGAATGGGAAAAAATGAAATGCAATGAAACGAACAGGAAAATCAAAAGGTTTTAAAAAGACAGGAAATGCAAACAGTTTAAAACTAACAAGCACTATGTATATAGTCCATCAAATAAAGTATATAATCTCTTGTAAAATATTTTTAAAAATAAAGAGTCTGAGTGGGACAAACGGATGTCCCTGGGAAATTAATTTTCTTAAGATAGACAAAAAAAAGTTTGCATGATTTTTATATTGCCACTTAAGTTTGCAAAGTCCAAAAATTTCCTTTGGAGGGAAATTTAACAAATTATAAAAAGAGAAGAATAAATAAAATAGTCTCATCTGCATAACAAACATTTTTCAAAAGAAGAGTAAAGGTAGAGCACATTTCCAGTAAAATATTAAGAAATATCATCAAAGCTATACATATTTAAAGTAGAATGATGGTATCAGAGGATTCAACAAGTTAGTGAAAGTATATTCCAATGATCAATATGGGTCAAATACTTAATTGTAAGGTCGGACACTATAAAACTCTTGGAGGAAAACACAGGCACAACACTCTTTGATATAAATTTCAGCAATATCTCTTTTGATCCATTACCTAGAGTAATGCAAATAAAAATAGACAAACAGGACATACTTAAACTTAAAAGCTTTTGTACAACAATAGAAAGCCTAAACAAAATGAAAAGATAGCCCAGAGAACAAAAGAAAATATTGACAAATGAAGCAACCCACAAGGGATTAATCTCCAAACTATACAAACAGCTCATGCATTTCTATTTCAAAAAGAAAAAAAAAATCAAAAAGTGGGCAGAAGATCTAAATAGATACTTCTCCAAAGAAGACATACAGATGGCCAAAAAACACATGAAAGGATGCTCAACATCATTATTTATAGAAGTGCAAATCAAAACTATAATGAGATATCAACTCACCTCAGAATGGCCATCATCAAAAATCTACAAACAATAAATACTGAAGAGAGTGTGAACAAAAAAGGAACCCTGGTACACTATTGGTGGGAATGTAAATTGGTATAACCACCATGGAGAGCATATGGAGATTCATTAAAAAACTATAAATAGCAATCCCACTCCTGGGCATATATTTGAAGAAAGTGAAAGTGTTAGTCACTCAGTCGTGTTTGACTCTTTGCTACTCCATGGATTGTAGCCCGCCAGGCTCTTCTGTCCATGGAATTCTCCAGGCAAGAATACTGGAGTGGGTAGCCATTCCCATCCCTAGGGCATCTTCCCTACCCAGAGATTGAATCCAGGTCTCCTAAATTGCAGGCAGATTCGTAACCAACTCTGCCCATAATTCAAAAATATATGCACTTCAATGCTTATTACAACACTGTTTACAATAGCCAAGACACAGAAGCAACCTAAGTATAAGAATCCATTGAAAAAGAACTGGATAAAGAAGATGCAATACATATATATATGTGTGTGTCTGTGAGCTTGCACACATGCACAACACACACACACACACACGACTGAATATTACTCAGCCATCAAAAAGAATGAGGTAATGCCATTTGTAGTGACATAGACAGGCCTATAGATCATCATAATAAATGAAGTATGTTAGATAGAAAAAGACAAATATGTGATATCACTCGTGAAATCTAATTTCAAAAAAATGATACAAAAAGGCTTCTTTGTAAAACAGAAACAGATTCACAGGTTTGAAAATCAGACTTATAGTTACCAAATGGGAAATATGGGGTAGAAGATAAATTATGAATTTGGAATTAACATACAAACACTATTACATATATAAAAGATAAAGAACAAGGACCTACTTTATAGCACAAGGAACTGTACTCAATATTCTGTAATAACCTAGAATCTGAAAAAGAAAGAATATATGTAAGTGCATAACTGAATCACTTTGTCTATACACCAGACACTAACACAACATTGTATATCAACTATATTCCAATTTAAAAAAAAACCCTAATTTTTAAAAATGGAACATTTCATCCAAAGATGGGCTCAATAAAGGACAGAAACAGTATGGACCTAACAGAAGCATGAGATATTAAGAAGAGATGGAAAGAATACACAGAAGACCTATACAAAAAAGATCTTCATGACCCAGATAATCATGATGGTATGGTCACTCACCTAGAGCCAGACATCCTGGAATGCAAAGTCAAGTGGGCTTTAGCCTAGGGTTAGGGTTAGGGTTTATGAAGCATCAATATGAACAAAGTTAGTAGAAGTGATGGAATTCCAGTTGAGCTATTTCAAATCTTGATAGATGATGGTGTGAAAGTGCTGCATTCAGTATGTCAGCTAATTTGGAAAACTCACCAGTGGCCACAGGACTGGAAAATGTCAGTTTTCATTCCAATCCCAAAGAAAGGCAATGCCAAAGAATGCTCAAATTACCACACAATTGCACTCATCTCACACTCTAGTAAACTAACGCTCAACATTCTTCAAGCCAGGCTTCAACTGTACATGAACCATGAACTTCCAGATGTTCAAGCTGGTTTTAGAAAAGGCAGAGGAACCAGAGATCAAATTGCCAACATCCGCTGAATCATCCAAAAAGCTAGAGAATTCCAGAAAAATATCTACTTCTGCTTTTTGACTATGTAAAGCCTTTGACTGTGTGGATCACCACAAACTGTGGAAAATTCTGAAAGGGATGGGAATACCAGACCACCTGACCTACCTCCTGGGAAATCTGTATGCAGGTCAGGAAGCAACAGTTAGAACTGGACATGGAACAATAGACTGGTTCCAAATAAGGAAAGGAGTATCTCAAGGCTGTATGTTGTCACCCTGCTTATTTAATTTATTTGCAAAATACATCATGAGAAATGCTGGGCTGGATGAAGCACAAGCTGGAATCAAGACTGCCAGGAGAAATATCAATAACCTCAGATATGCAGATGTCACCACCCTTATGGCAGAAAGTGAAGAACTAAAAAGCCTCTTGATGAAAGTGAAAGAGGAGAGTGAAAAAGCTGGCTTAAAACTCAACATTCAGAAAACTAGCATCATGGCATCTGGTCCCATCACTTCATGGCAAATAGATGGGGAAACAGTGAAAACAGTGACAGACTTTATTTTTTGGGGCTCCAAAATCACTGCAGATAGAGACTGCAGCCATGAAATTAAAAGATGCTTACGCCTTGGAAGAAAAGTTATGACCAACCTAGACAGCATATTAAAAAGCAGAGACATTACTTTGTCAACAAGGTCTGTCTAATCAAGGCTGTGGTTTTTCCAGTAGTCATGTATGGATGTGAGAGTTGGACTATAAAGAAAGCTGAGTGCCGAAGAATTGATGCTTTTGAACTGTGGTGTTGGAGAAGACTCTTGAGAGTCCTTTGGACTCCAAGGAGATCCAGTCAGTCCATCCTAAAGGAAATCAGCCCTGAATATTCATTCAGTGGAAGGACTGCTGCTGAAGCTGAAACTCCAATACTCTGGCCACCTGATGTGAAGAAGTGACTCATTTGAAAAGACCCTGATGCTGGGAAAGATTGAAGGGAGGAGGAGAAGGGGACGACTGAGGATGAGATGACTGGATGGCATCACCAACTCAATGGACATGAGTTTGAGTAAACTCTGGGAGTTGGCAATGGACAGGGAGGCCTGGTGTGCTGCAGTCCAAGGTGTCGCAAAGAGTCGGACACGACTGAGTGAGTGATCTTAACTGAACTGAATTTTTAACAAACATATTAAAATGATATTCAATACAAATGTCACTGAGAAAACTATTTAATACAAAAAAGTAGGCCACATTTACTCATTTAATAATCCATTTTACATTATTTTAAAACAATTTGGAAAATAATCATATTCCATGGCATTAATCAAAGATTTTCTTAAATGGTCAAATAAGTACATAATTTTAAGAAACATAAAAACGTGTAAGGAAATATAGTTGGCTAATCATCCTCATAGTGGACAAGAAATTTCTACACATAAGACATTAAAAATTACCAAAATATTTGATATATTTTATTTACTGCATATTTAAAATATGGTTGTTTAAAAACCACCAGAAAGCAGACCGGTAACGAAGTAGGAAAATATCTGCAATGAATATACAAATGAGGTTGTCTCTTAACAATCGATTTAAAGAAAATTCAAATTTTAAAATAGGGATACACACAGAAAAAAAACGAAAAAGTAGTAAGAAAGAACTATACCTGACAACTTTAATAATTAAGGGCATAGAAGAATACTAAGAAATTTATTATATATCAAGTTGAAAAATATCTGAAAGTGTTTGTTTAGTGAACATATTTAAACCATATATAAAACAGTCAGATGGGCACTCATGCTTCACTGTTCATGAGATTGTTACCTAGAGCAATGTGACGAAAAAGTGTCAGGCGAAATTCTATCATATATATTTTTGAAAAATGAATATACTTTAATAGAGTAAAATTTAAAATGATTCCTAATTAGTATCTAATGAAGTATAGACACAGACCAAACTATTAACAATATATTAAAATATAATTCACATAAAACTAAAAAATACATAACAAAGTTTAAAGTTTGTAAGGTATATATAGATACCAAACTATGATCCAATCTTTCTAAAATCCTAATTTTAAAGAATATTAAGTAGTGTAGAGTCAATGCTCATAACACATTGAGCTAGAATGAAGCTTTGAAACTTTATAAAATGTAACTTCAATTTATTTACTTATATAGTATGTATACTACTACAAACATTCACATTCACTAAACTTATTAAAATATATAATTTTGGACAGCCAATGTAGCAACATTTTAACAGTTTTAATACCTGAATAATAGTTATGAATAATTTATATTTTCCTCATATTCTTGTGCATTTTGTACAATAATCACATATGGCTATTATAATCAGACAAAATTACATTTTTAGATATTTGAAACATTAGTCTTCTATTGAAATATCATAAGACAAACAAGGAGTATAAACACTTCGGTATTATTAAACCAAATATATACACAGGAAGAGGAAATGATCAGAGAGGTGGCATGTATGAAAGTATAGAGTGATGAGTAAAGTGAAAATCCTTGAATTCAGGGTCTCAAATTCCTTGAAAGCTCTAGATAATTATCATTATGTTTTTTTTGGCCAGGTCATGACTTGAATAAACTGTCATGTTAGAAATAAAACTCTGGCAATTAACATAAATTATAAATCAACTATATCCCAATAAAATTAAAAAAAATAGAAAAGAAAATGCTGGCAACAACATCACAGGAGTAGATGGTAGAAACAAAGACCATTCAACATGTGGTCATATTTATAAATATAAGAAATGACAAGACAGAGCCAAGGTAACAGAAGTGAGAATTGTGAGAATGAGTAAAATCAACAAAGTTGGACAAATTAGTTACAGAAGTGGATGATAAGAGGAGTCTCTAGTAACTCTATTTCTGGCTGTGGCAAAGGAATGTAAAGGCAGAATATATCCCATATGAATTCAGTTACAGATATACTGAACCAGGAGGGGAATTGGGCTATTCAAGTGGAAATGCCCCAAAAAACAATATTCAGGATATAAATTTATCAAAAATTTCTGGCTAGAAAACAACTAGTTATCAATCTTCTTGTGCTTAATCCACATTCCTCCTTGGTAGGATCATCCTTGGGCAGTATGATCAACTAGTTCTAATCTTATTCTTAAAAGTAGGATAACTGTATATTAACAGCTGAGTCCAGGTGAGGCCAAGCTGATGCCCATTGCCTCGACATACTGTCTATATTAACATTTGTCCAGCTAAAAGTGTCCCCATTTTGGACAACTGTAACATCACCCTACTAGATGCCAGCAATCTTGCTTCAGAGTACTTAATGCTAATAAATATATAGGTCTTTTGAATGAAGATTCAAGCATTCAAGACAACAAAAAATATACCGTGATGTGGGCAAATAAGTCTGTTTTAGCAAAATCATATTTCAAAGTTTACAATATTATGAATGTTTCTGGGAGGGAAGCTATTAATATTTGAAGAATATGTTCATTATCATGTATGGCATTTGTGCATATCCCAGTGCATAGAGAGTATTCTGATTCATTTCAAACCTGTGCACTTGAATTTACAATTTCAGAGAGTGTTTATGTTTATCATATGTGATGCAAACAGATAATCTATTGTTCTAGCATAATGAATAACCAAAATTAAGAGAACTGAACTTCTTTTAATGATGTCTTAGATTCTAAGACTCATCAGGAATCATTTTTTAGTCGATAAGTGATAGTCAGAAGGCTTACCTAGCATAAATTGTTGGGATAGCTTCACCTTTGAATAAAGGATGGCACACAGATAACTCATATCTTTCAGCAATATGACTGGCAATTGAGATGAAATTAACCTCTTAATGGAAACACAGTACTACCAAAGGCACTTTTATAAGCAATAAACCCAAGATAGACATTCAATGACACAGTTAACAGCAAATGTTTTTAAAATGAGAAGACTGCGGGAAAAGCTACCAATCTAAGTATTAATTAATACTGAAATTTTTAGTTCTCATATCAGATCTGAGTAAATATTGGGGGCAAAAGTAAATGAAATAAACATTAATCTAACATGACAATACATAATATGGAAAAAGTTTAATCACTATTACCAATGATGACCTATTGATCTCAGTTTACTGTTGAATATGAGTGGTCACACCTTAGAACTAAGTGCAACCAAAGGTTGGCAGAGAACTGCATCTGAACTCTTCTCTAGCTGTGGACTGATCATCTGCATTTCTAGAGATGATGTATGACAGATCTGTTATTACCTTACATCCAAATTACTGAGGTATTTTATATACAGTGGTCTAAGCATTTAAACTATAATTTTGATAAAGTTAGAATGATTTCCAAAAGACATTTAAAAAAAAAGAGGTATCAAATGTTCCCTTTAAGGCAAAAACACAGATAATGAATTGGCTCATAATGCAACATGAAAACTGGCAGTGCATAGAAAATTCAGGCTTTGCTTTCTGAAACTTTCTGGAATTTGTTTTCTCCAGTATTTTCCATCCCTGGTTGTTTGAATCCATGGATGCAGAAACTGTGGATATGGAGGGGTGATGGTGTGTGTATATATATATATATATAGAGAGAGAGAGAGAGAGAGAGAGAGAGAGAGAGTCTGTTTGTTTGCTATGAATAGATTTAAAATGTGTTAGCCTTGTAGACAAATTGAAACTTTTAACATAATGAGCCAATTCATTATCTTTCTGGTGCCTCTTCATATAAAGTCACTAATCCTACCATGAGAGCCTATCCACAGGACCTAATCTAACTCTAATTACTTCCCAAAGGTTTCCAAGATAAATACATCAAATTAGGGGTCAGGGCTTCAACATATGAATTTGGTGGGGGCATAAACATTCAGTCCATAACATTTACTTAGTTGCATCATAAAAATCTGATATGAAACAGACAGAAGAACATCTAAACAGCAGAAAGTAACAACACATTATATTCCTTCAAATAAAATAAAAGGAACAATGAAACCTAGAAAACAAGTAAATGAAATATCCACAAGCCTATAAACTAAACCCAGTAAATTTTACTTCAAAAATTAAGGTAAAAATAGAGCTTGTTGCTTCCAGTCATGATGAAGTAAACAGGACTGATATACTCTGCCACCTTTTTAACAAGTAGAGAAAATTCAGAAAAATACAACATTTTTTTGTAGATTGGACAACAGGTAACATAGAAATATAACTCTTGAAAGAAAAATAACAATAAAGTGATCCCTAAAATTACCTCAACTGTCTGCTTGGATGCAGTTTCTAGGTTGTAATACAGGCAGGAGTGGCCCAAACAGTCTTGCTGAGAGTGTGGACAGAGATCAGAGTTCAGTGAGGTCAAGGACCTAAAATATATATGCAGATATCAGAGAAGAGGGAGATACATACAGAAAGCTCCAGAGAGCTCCATAGAGATGATCTAGAATACACCAACCAAAAAATATAAAATTGTGTCTGGCATCCAGTTAAAAGCTACTAGGAGAAGGCAATGGCACCCCACTCCAGTACTCTTGCCTGGAGGATCCCATGGGCTGAGGAGCCTGGTA
Source organism: Bos indicus (assembly GCF_029378745.1). Lineage (NCBI taxonomy): Eukaryota > Metazoa > Chordata > Mammalia > Artiodactyla > Bovidae > Bos > Bos indicus. Next base: position 51,674,062 of record NC_091780.1, on the reverse strand, counting down.
GGCTGCAGTCCATGGGGTTGCGAAGAGTCTGACACAACTGAGTGACTTCACTTTCACTTTTCACTTTCCTGCATTGGAGAAGGAAATGGCACCCCACTCCAGTGTTCTTGCCTAGAGAATCCCAGGGACGGGGGAGCCTGGTGGGCTGCCGTCTATGGGGTCGCAGAGAGTCGGACACGACTGAAGCGACTTAGCAGCAGTAGCAGCAGCAGCAGGAATGTTAAAGCACCAAGAAAAGATGACCCCAAACAAAGAAAGTTCAATCAACGGAAAAAGATGCAGAAAAGAAAGCAATGATAAAAACAACAGACATTGATGTTAAAACAACTGTAATAAAAATGCTTCATATGCTAAAGAAGTTAGAGGAAAACATGACCAAGAAGAGGAGAAAAAGGAAGATATACACGGAAACCGCAGGAAACCTTTAGAGATGAAAAATGTAACGTCAAAAATTAAAATACAGAAGATGGTATTTATAGCAGATTAAACACTGCAGAATAATTTTTTAGTGCATGTAAAAGCACAGCATTTTAAAACTAGCAAAAATGAAGCACAGAAAGAAAAATGCTAGGGACAGCAACAATGAGACAAACAAAAACAAGAAGAAAAAATATGCACAGAGTATCAGTGACCTGTGAAACTATCAAACATTCCAACATATGTATACTTGGAAAAGTTGTCAAGTGAGAAATAAATGTGAAGAAACTATGGCTAACTTATTTCCATAGATGACACAAAAATCACAAACTGACAGATGGAAGGTACTCAACAAACCCCAAGCAAAAGAAATCTAAAAAACCACACCAAGACAAAATGGAATCAATTTTCAGCAAAAGAGTGATAAAGAGGAAATGCTCCAAAATGGCTATAGAAACATGCATATTACATATAGAAGAACACAGGCAAGAACAAGCATAAAAGATTCCAGAAGCTGTTAAAAAGATAAAGTGGAGTAACATCTTTCAAGTACTAAAATTTTTAAAACGCAAATTGAGTATGCAAAAATAACTTCAAAAAATAATAATCAAATACTTTTAGAATAAACAAAAGCTGAGAAATTCATCACCTGCAGTCTTATACTAGTAGAATTGTTAAAGAAACTTATTTATATAAAAGGAAAATGGTACTACATTGAATGAATGTATATAAATGTAAATATGTGGGTAATGTAAAAGTACTTTTTGTCACTGTTTATCTCTATAACATATAAATAACCAACTAAGGTAAAAGTAATAACCATGTGCTGTAAAGTTTATAACATCAGTTCAGTTCAGTTAAGTCACTCAGTCGTGTCTGACTCTTTGTGACCCCATGAATTGCAGCACGCCAGGCCTCCCTGTCAATCACCAACTCCCAGAGTTCACCCAAACTCATGTGCATCGAGTCAGTGATGCCAACCAGCCATCTCATCCTCTGTCATCCCCTTCTCCTCCTGTCCCCAATCCCTCCCAGCATCGGGGTCTTTTCCAATGAGTCAACTCTTTGCATGAGGTGGCAAAAGTATTGGAGATTCAGCCTCAGCATCAGTCCTTCCAAAGAACACTGAGGACTGGTCTCCTTCAGAATGGACTGGTTGGATCTCTTTGCAGTGCAAGGGACTCTCAAGAGTCTTCTCCAACACCACAGCTCAAAAGCATCAATTCTATGGCACTCAGCTTTCTTCATAGTCCAACTCTCACATCCATACATGACCACTGGAAAAACCATAGCCTTGACTAGATGGACCTTTGTTGGCAAAGTAATGTCTCTGCTTTTTGATATGCTATCTAGGTTGGTCATAACTTTCCTTCCAAGGAGTAAGTGTCTCTTAATTTCATTGCTGCAATCACCATCTGCAGTGATTTTGGAGCCCCCAAAAATAAAGTCTGTCACTGTTTCTCCATCTATTTCCCATGAAGTGATGGGACCGGATGCCATGATCTTCATTTTCTGAATGTTGAGCTTTAAGCCAACTTTTTTACTCTCCACTTTCACTTTCATCAAGAGGCTTTTTAGTTCCTCTTCACTTTCTGCCATAAGGGTGGTATCATCTGCATATCTGAGGTTATTGATATTTCTCTTGGCAATCTTGATTCCAGCTTGTGCTTCTTCCAGCCCAGCGTTTCTCATGATGTACTCTGCATAGAAGTTAAACAGGGTGACAATATACAGCTTTGACGTACTCCTTTACCTACAGGGAACCAGTCTGTTGTTCCATGTCCAGTTCTAACTGTTGCTTCCTGACCTGCATACAGTTTCTCAAGAGGCAGGTCAGGTGGTCTGGTCTTTCAGAATTTTCCACAGTTTATTGTGATCCACACAGTCAAAGGCTTTGGCATAGTCAATAAAGCAGAAATAGACGTTTTCTGGAATTCTCTGACTTTTTCAATGATCCATTGGATGTTGGCAATTTGATCTCTGGTTCCTCTGTCTTTTCTTTTTTTTTCCTAGTTCTTTGATTTTTTTTTTTTTTTTTAAGGATTTTAATTTATTTTATTTTTAAACTTTACAATATTGTATTGGTTTTGCCAAATATCGAAATGAATCTGCCACAGGTATACATGTGTTCCCCATCCTGAACCCTCCTCCCTCCTCATAACATCCCTCTGGGTCGTCCCAGTGCACCAGCCCCAAGCATCCAGTATCGTGCATGGAACCTGGACTGGCGACTCGTTTCATACATGATAGTATACATGTTTCAATGCCATTCTCCCAAATCTTCCCACCCTCTCCCTCTCCCACAGAGTCCATAAGACTGTTCTATACATCAGTGTCTCTTTTGCTGTTTCGTATATAGGGTTATTGTTACCATCTTTCTAAATTCCATATATATGTGTTAGTATACTGTATTGGTGTTTTTCTTTCTGGCTTACTTCACTCTGTATAATAGGCTCCAGTTTCATTCATCTCATTAGAACTGATTCAAATGTATTCTTTTTAATGGCTGAGTAATACTCCATTTGTATATGTACCACTGCTTTCTTATCCATTCATCTGCTGATGGACATCTAGGTTGCTTCCATGTCCTGGCTATTATAAACAGTGCTGCGATGAACATTGGGGTACATGTGTCTCTTTCAATTCTGGTTTCCTCAGTGTGTATGCCCAGCAGTGGGATTGCTGGATCATAAGGCAGTTCTCTCTTACACTGTTGGTGGGAATACAAACTACTACAGCCACTATGGAGAACAGTGTGGAGATTCCTTAAAAAACTGGAAATAGAACTGCCTTTTCTAAAATATCTGGAAGTTCACGGTTCACATATTGCTGAAGCCTGGCTTGGAAAATTTTGAGCATTACTTTACTAGCATGTGAGATGAGTGCAATTGTGTGGTAGTTTGAGCATTCTTTGGCATTGCCTTTCTTTGGGATTGGAATGAAAACTGACCTTTTCCAGTCCTGTGGCCACTGCTGAGTTTTCCAAATTTGGTGGCATATTGAGTGCAGTACTTTCACAGCATCATCTTTCAGGATTTGGAATAGCTCAACTGGAATTCCATCACGTCCATTAGCTTTGTTCGTAGTGATGCTTTTTAAGGCCACTTGACTTCACATTCCAGGATGTCTGGCTCTAGGTCAGTGATCACACCATCGTGATTATCTGGGTCGTGAAATCTTTTTTGTACAGTTCGTTTGTGTATTCTTGCCACCTCTTAATATCTTCTGCTTCTGTTAGGTCCATACCATTTTTGTCCTTTATCGAGCCCATCTTTGCATGAAATGTTCGCTTGGTATCTCTAATTTTCTTGAAGAGATCTCTAGTCTTTCCCATTCTGTTGTTTTCCTCTATTTCTTTGCACTGATAGCTGAGGAAGACTTTCTTACCTCTCCTTGCTATTCTTTGGAACTCTGCATTCAGATGATTATATCTTTCCTTTTTTTCTTTGCTTTTCGCTTCTCTTCTTTTCACAGCTATTTATAAGGTCTCCTCAGGCAGCCATTTTGCTTTTTGCATTTCTTTTCCATGGGGATGGTCTTGATCCCTGTCTCCTGTACAATGTCACGAACCTCCGTCCATAGTTCATCACCATATGTAGTGGTAAAATATGAGAATGTCCCAAAAAATAGGAGTGAAAATATGGATTACAGCACTGCAAGATTCTTGTACTGTAAGTGATAAGGTATAATATCATTTAAAGGAAAATGCTGATCAGTTAAAGATGTATGTTTTATTAAAAAGGAATCTTATAAAGGAATCTATAAACAAGGTGAAAAGACAACCCTCAGAATAGGAGAAAATAACAGTAAATGAAACAACTGGCAAGAGATTACTTTCCAAAATATAGAAGCAGCTCATACAAGTCAATACCAGAAAAACCAAAAACCCAATCAAAAAGTGGGAAAAAGATCTAAACAGTCATTTCTCCAAAGAAGACACACAAATGGCTAATAACCACATGAAAAGATGCTCAATATCAGTCATTATTAGAGAAATGCAAATCAAAACTACAATTATATACCACCTCACACTGGTCAGAATGGCCATTGTCAAAAAGTCTACAAATGATAAATGCTAGAGAGGGTGTGGAGAAAAGGGAACCCTCTTGCACTGTTGGTGGGAATGTAAATTGATACAGCCACTATTCAAAATAGTATGAAGATTCAAAAAAAAAAAAAAAAAAAACTAAGAATAAAACCACCATATGACCCAGAAATCCTACCACTCAGCATATACCCTGAGGAAACCAAAACTGAAAAAGACACATGCATCCCAATGTTCACTGCAGCACTATTTATAATAGCTAGAACATGAAAGTAACCTAGATGTCCACCGACAGATGAATGGATATGGAAGCTGTGGTAATATACACAATGGAATATTACTCAGCCATAAAAGGAACACATTTGAGTCAGTTCTAATGATATGGATGAACCTAGAGCCTATTATTGGAGAAGGAAATGGCAACCCACTCCAGTGTTCTTGCCTGGAGAATCCCAGGGATGGGGGAGCCTGGTGGGCTGCTGTCTCTGGGGTCACACAGAGTCGGACACGACTGAAGTGACTTAGCAGCAGCAGCAGAGCCTATTATACAGAATGAAGTAAGTCAGAAAGGGAAAAACAAATACCGTATACCAATGCATGTACATGGAATTTAGAAAGATGGTACTGATGAAACTATTTGAAGAGTAGCAATGGAGACACAGACATACAGAACAGACTTGTGGACATGAGGTGAGGGGTGTTGGGGAAGAAGGAGATGGTGGGATGTACGGAAACAGTAACATGGAAACTTTTCTTACCATATGTAAAACAGATAGCCATTGGCAATTTGCTGTATGACTCAGGGAACTCAAACAGGGGCTCTGTAACAACCTAGATGGGTGGGATGGGGAAGAAGGAATACCTATGGCTAATTTATGTTGATGTTTGGCAGACACCAACACAATTCTGTAAAACAATTATCCTTCAATTAAAAAATAAATTAATTTTAAAAGGATGTATGTTTTAAACCCTAGAACCAACTCTGAAAAAAAATAAAAAAGTAGAACGATATAATTCAGTAGTCACTCCAATATGGTTCATATAGTAAAGAGTCTGCCTACAATATAGGAGACCCAGGTTCAATCCCTGGGGTGGAAGATCCCCTGGAGAAACATATGGCAACCCACTCCAGTATTCTTGCCCAGAGAATCCCATGGACAGAGGAGTCTGGTGGGCTACAGTCCATGAGATTGCAAAGAATCAAACAATATGAAAAATAAAATGAGATCATTAGAATACTTAATTATTCTAAAAGAAGGAAGGGAGAGAGGTATAAAATGAAGCAAGGACATATGAGACAAATGGCAAAGAAGAAACAAAATGGAAAATTAAAACCCAACCATATCCATAATCATATGAGCAATAAATGATCTGAAAACAAATTAAAAGGTAGAAATTATCAAACTGACTATAAACAGGAGACTAAACAATACTTCACCTAAAACAAAGTCACTTCAAATTTGAAAAGGTAAATGGCAATATTACATGTCCTTCACGACAAGAGCTTACTCTGTAAAAGAAAAGATTTTAGCAAAGACGAGTCCTGTCTCTGGGCCTCTGGGAAGGGTTTCTTAAACACTTGAGCCCATCAAGGCTTTCTGACTCATTTATTAGTGGTGGCAGGGCATGGGATGGGGCTATGACCCATAGGAACACTTGTGAAAGTCAGCCAAGAGTCACAGCTCACAGGAAGACAGATTTAAGCATAAGATTATAGAATATTTCTCTTTCTTCACTTGCTAGCACAACAGAGGTCCAGTTTTTAAAAACCAGATTATGACTGAGGTAACTATAAGACACAGATTTTTTCTGATGAGGAGTACAAGAAGCCCAAAGTTATGAGAGGAGAAAAAAAGAGAAAAAGAATCCAAAAGAATCAAGCCTTTAGCAGCCATAGGTTCAGCAAATACTAGGCAAACTCACCTCTAGCCATATGAAAATGAATCCTCACATTAAAGGCTCACTTATTTCAGGCCCTATTATCTACTGCAAGATATCCAATGTTTAATAAAAACTCATGTGCTCAGTCACTTAGTAGGCTCCAACTCTCTGTGGTCCCATAGGCTATAGCTAACCAGGCTCCACTGTCCATGGATTTTCCAGGTAAGAATACTGAAGAGGGTTGCTATTTCATACTCCAGGAGATCTTCCTGACCCAAAGAGCAAACCCCTGTCTCTTGCATCTTCTGCATTGGCAGGTCAATTTTTCACCAGTGCCACCTGGGAAGCTCACTAGTGCCATCTGGGAAGCCCAATAAAATCTAAGGTACTACAAAAGATAAAAAAAAACAAAAACACAGACTGAAGAAACAAAGCAGGCATCACAAGACTCAGATATAACTATGAATTGTAATTATCAGAGAAAGAATTTAAAATAACTATGTTGACCTAATCAAACTCATAAGTTTTTACACAGCAAAAGAAACCACAGCAAAGTGAAAAGAAAATCTAGGGCCTGGGAGAAAATATTCACAAATAATGTAACTGACAAGGGCTTAATTTCCAACATATACAAACAGCCCAACAATTCAATAACAACAACAACCAAAAAACCAAGCAACTTAATTGAAAAATGAACAGAAGACCTAAATAGACATTTGTCCAAAGAAGACATCCAGATAGCCAACATGAAAAGACTACATGAAAAGATGCTCATCATCATTATCAGAGAAATGGAAATTAAAACTATAATGAAGCATCATCAAACATCAGACAGAATGACCACTATTAAAAAGTCTACAAATAATAAATGCTGGAAAGAGTATGGAGAAAAGGGAACTCTACTATACTCATGATGGGAATGTGTGTGCATCATGGGAATGTAAATTGGTACAGTAACTATGGAAAACAGTATGGAGGTTCTGAAAAAAAACTAAAAATAAAACTAACATATAATCTAACCTATAAAACTAACATATAACATATAATCCAGCAATCCTACTCCTGGAATATACCCAGACTAATTCTAAAAGATACACGCACCTCTGTGTTCACAGCAGCACTATTTAGAGTAGTCAAAACATAGAAACAGACTAATGGAAAAAAACTAAAGAAGTCAGAGGAATGGATACATATATATATATATATACACACACATATACATATATACACGTACATATATATGTACACATACATACATACACACATATACACAATGGAATACAACTCAGTCATAAAAAAGGAATGAAATAATGTACTGCCATTTACAGCAACATGGATGGACCTCAGTCATATCATACGAAGTGAAGTAAGTCAGAAAGAGAAAGACCATTTTATATCATTTATATGTGGAGTCTAAAATACAACACAAATGAACCTATCTCCATATAAAACCGAAACAGACTTACAGACATAGAAAACAGATTTATGGTTGTCAGGAGAGGGGGCTTGGTGAGGGGAGGGTCGGGTGTTCGGGATTAGCAAATATATACTATTATATACAGGATGGATAAACCAGGTGCCACTTTACAGCACAGGGAACTCATACTCCGTAATGGAATAGAGTATGGAAAAGAATATATACAGGTACAACTGAGGCACTTTGCTGTATAGCAGAAGTTAAACACAACATTCTAAATTGACTATATTTCAGTAAAATTAAAAAAATAAAGTAACTATATTTAATGTGTTAACAGTTGCAAAGGAAAAGGTAGACAACATGCAGGAACATGTGCATATGAAAGTAGAGAGATGGTAACTGTAAGAATCAAAAGAAATGATAGAAATATAAAAAACACTGTAACAGAAACAAATGCCCTTAGCAGACTCCTGAGTAGACTGAATGCAATCAAGTTTTAATCAGTAAAAACTGAAGAATCAGTAATTTGAAGGTATGTCCATAGAAATTTCCTAGACTGAAACACAAATAAAAAAAGAATGAAAAAAAAATAAAGCAGAATATCCAAGAACTATGGGACAGTTTCAAAAGATCAAAAACACACAACTGTAAAATCAAAGGAGATGAAACAGATAATGGAGCACGAGAAATATGTAAAATAATCCTGGCCAAGACATTTCTAAAATTAAAAACGAACACCAATTTACAGATCCAGCAAGCGAAGGAAATCCACACAGAACAAATACCAAAAAAATAAATATTCAGGCATATTGTATTCAAACTGCAGTACATCAAGTGTAAAGGGAAATTCTTGAAAGAAACCCAAGGGCAAAAGTCACCTTAATTAGAGATGATTAAGTCTAAGGACTGAATTGGGCTTCCCATCAGAAAAGATGTAACAAAAAGAAAGTGAATTAAAACGTATATAGTATTGGAAAAAAAAAAAAAAACTATGATTTCCTATTCAGAAACATTTTCCTTCAAAAGTAAAGAAGAAAGAAATATTGTCTCAGACAAAATAAAAAGTGAGGGAATTCATCAGAAGCAGATGAAGAAATTTTAAAAGAAGTTCTTCAGGGAAAAATAAAGTGATATGTCAGACACTTAAATCAACATAAAGGTAAGAGAATCAGAGTAGGAAAAAAAAGAAGGTGAAATATTTTTCTTATTTTTAATCAATTTAAAAGATAATTTTAAATTATTATATTTATATTATAGATATTTTTAAATTATATATTTTAACATGATAAGAGTAATAATATTTTGCATGAATACAACATACATTTAAATGAAATGAATGGTAGTTCAGTTCAGTCGCTCAGCCCTGTCTGATTCTTTGGGATCCCACGGACTACAGCACACCAGGCTTCCCTGTCCATCACCAAGCCCCGGAGCCTAATCAAATTCATGTCCATTGAGTCGGTAATGCTATCAAACCATCTCATCCTCTATTGTCCCCTTCGCCTTCCGTCTTCAGTCTTTCCCAGAATCAGGGTCTTTTCCAATAAGTCAGTTCTTCAAATTAGGTGGCCAAAGTATTGGGGTTTTATCTTAAGCATCAGTCGTTCCAATGAATATTCAGGTATGATTTCCTTTGGGATGGACTGACTGGATCTCCTTGCGATCCAAGGACTCAGGAGAGTCTTCTCCAGCACCAGTCTTCTTCAAAAGCATCAATTCTTTGGTGCTCAGCTTTCTTTATAGTCCAACTCTCACATCTAAACATGTTACTGGAAAAACCATAGCTTTGGGAGATAGACCTTTGTTGGCAAAGTAAAGTCTCTACTTTTTAATATGCTATCTAGGTTGGTCATAGCTTTTCTTCTAAGGAGTAAGCGTCTTTTAATTTCATGGCTGCAGTCACCATCTGCAGTGATTTTGGAGCCCCCAAAAATAAAGTCTGTCACTGTTTTCACTGTTTCCCCATCTATTTGCCATGAAGTGATGGGGCCAGATGCCATGATCTTAGTTTCCTGAATGTTGAGCTTTAAGCTGACTTTTTCACTCTCCTCTATCACCTTCATCAGAAGGCTCTTTAGTTCCACTTCACTTTCTGCCATAAGCGTGGTGTCATCTGCATATCTGAGGTTATTGATATTTCTCCCGGCAATCTTGATTCCAGCTTGTGCTTCATCCAGACCAGCATTTCTCATGAATATAATTTCTCCTTGCATATAAGTTAAATAAGCAGGGTGACAAAATATAGCCTTGAAATATGCCTTTCCTGCTTTGGAACCAGTCTGTTGTTCCATGTCCAATTCTAACCTTTGCTTCTTGACCTGCATACAGATTTCTCAGGAGGCAGGTCAGGTGGTCTGGTATTCCCATCTCTTTCAGAATTTTCCACAGTTTGTTGTGATCCATACAGTCGAAAACTTTGGCACAGTCAATAAAACAGAAATAGATATTTTTCTGGAACTCTCTTGCTCTTTCAGTGATCTCACGGATGTTGGCAATTTGATCTCTGGTTCCTCTGCCTTTTCTAAAACCAGCTTGAACATCTGGAAGTTGACAGTTCATGTACTGTTGAAGCCTGGCTTGGAGAATTTTGAGCATCACTTTACTAGAGTGTAAGAAGAGTGCAACTGTACAGTAGTTTGAACATTCTTTGGCATTGCCTTTCTTTGGGATTGGAATGAAAAGTGACTCTTTCCAGTCCTGTGGACACTGCTAAGTTTTCCAAATTTGGTGGCATATTGTGTGCAGCACTTCCACAGCATCATCTTTTAGGATTTGAACCAGCTCAACTGGAATTCTATCACCTCCACTTATCATTGTACATAGTGATGTTTCATAAGGCCCACTTGACTTCACAAACAGGATGTCTGGCTCTAGGTGAGTGATCACACCATCATGGTTATCTGAATGGTAACAATATTATAAAGGATGGGAGGAAGAAATTGGGAATGGCCTAAATTATGTATATGCTTGTAAACTACTACAGTGGTATTTAAAATGGACTTAAAGGTAAATGTATATTGCAGACGCAAGATCAACCACCTAAACATCTTAAAACAGAGTATAATAAATACGAGAGAAAGTGTAATTATATAAAATGCTCAATTAAAATCTTTGAGAGGGTAGAAAAATAGGAGTGGTTAAGAAAGTAAAAAGAACAAGTACAATGAGTAAAAAACTTAATGTGGTTGAAATTAATACAACAAATTCAATGATTTTAAACATGAACAGTCCAAGTAAAAGACAGAGACTGTCAGATTCAATTTAAAAAAAGTATATGTTCTCTACAGAAAACTCATTTTAAATATATAGACTCATTGATTAAAAGTAAAGGGATGGAGAGAGATCACATTAACACTAATCCAAAAAAGCTATATTAATAGCTATATTAAATTCAGACAATGTTGGCTTCAGAACAGATTGCTACAGACAAGGAAGGTCACTAATTAATGATAAAAGGGTCAATTTTTCAAGACAACATAACAATCCATAAAATGTACCCACCTAACATTAGAGAATCAAAAGATGTGAGGCAAAGCTGACAGAACTGCAAGGAGAAACAGACAACCCACCATTACAGTTGGAAAAGTTAATGCTTCTGTTTTAGTGATTGATAGATTCTAAAGGCAAATAATTAGTAAGGATATAGTTGAACAGTATTTTTATCAATCAACTTGAAATAATTTACATTGATAGAACATGTCATCCAACAGTGGAATATACATTCTCCTAGAGTTCATGTGGAACAATAACCAAGACAGAGCACATTCTGGGAATAAAACATACCTTAACAAATGTAAGAGGACAGAAAATGTACAGAGTATGGTGAAATGACAATGAAAATAAATGTTATTAAATCAATAACAGAAAGCTGAAAATATAAAAATATTTAGAGATGAAGCATCATACTTCTAAATAATTCATATCTCAAAGAAGTTTCAAGAGAAATTAGAAATATTGTGAACTAAATGGAAATAAACATAAATTACTGAAAACTGAACATAGCAAAAGCACTTTTTATTGGGAAATTTATAGCATGGAACACATATATTAGGAGAAAAGATATAAAATCAATAATCAATAACCTTAGAAGGCTACAGAAAGATGAGCAACATTACACTAAAGTAAATAGAAGAAAATAAATAATAAAAATTAAATGGAAAACAGGAAACAAAAGAGCAAATTGATGTAACTTAGATCTGGTTTTATGAGGAGATTGATAACATTTATAAACTTTAACCAGGATAACAAAGAAGAAAACAGAGAAGATATAAATTACTGATATCAAAAATAAGGTCATCATTACTGATGTCTGATTCAACAAACATTAGTTTAATAAGAGGATATTATGAACTCTACAACCACAGATTTGATAATTTTCATGCAATGAATAAATTCCTTGAAAGATACTATCAAAACTCACATCAGGAGAAACAGATAATCAGAGTAAGTCTCTATTTCGTAATGACACTGAATCAACAATTAACAATTTTCTGAAAAAGAAAACACTTGTCCCAGGCTGTCTCAATGGTGAATTCTCCCAAATACTTAAGGGGAAATATACTGATTCTATACTAACTCTCCCAGAAAACAGAGGCAGAGGTAATACTCCTTAACTCATCCCATGTGGCCACCATTACCCTAATACCAAAGCCAAATAAAGACACTGCAAAGAATGGAAAATTACAGACCAATAACTTCCTTTAAGATAAATGTAAGAATCTTTAAAAAAATATCTTTAAAAAAATTAACAAATTGAATCCAATGATAAAAAATAATGCATAATAAACATGAGCATTATACTTGGCATGCAAGGCTAATTCAAAAATTAAAAATCAATGTTTCATCACATGAACATGCTAATAAAAAAAGCATGTATCAAATTGACACAAAAAGCATTTGGTAAAAATCCCACACCTCTCCATGATAAAAATTTTCAGCTAAATAAGAATAAGGAGAATGTCCTTAACTTGGTAATGAACGTCTACAAAATGCCTACAGCTACTATCTTACTTAATGGTGTGAAATTGGGTATTCTCCCTCCAAGACTGGGAACAATGCAAGGATGTTTCCTTTCACCACTCTTGTACAGCAGCGTATTAGAAGTCCTAGCTTGTGCAAAAGGACATAAACAGAAAATAAAAGTTATACAGATTGGGAAGTAAAAATAACACTGTTTTTCATAGATTTCTTGTTTACATAAAGAAATCCCAGAAAAGTGATTAAAAAAAAAAACCCTCCTGGAATTAATAAGTGAGTACAAATCTAACAAAATATATATAGGATATTTAGGTAGAAATCAATGCATGTGTGTAACAATGTATTTTATTTGCAGTAGTATTAAACTTAAAATAACCTAAACACACCAAAAAGAGAAGTGTGTTAATATAACAGATAACTCTACAACAATGAAGATCTATATACAACACCTGAAATGCATCTCAAAAAGCATAATACAAAGCAAAAGATACAAGACACAAATGGCAAGTACAGTATTAATCCATTTCCATACAGCTCAAAATTTTACAAAACTAATTATTTATATAGGTTATGAAAGCATTCATAGGAAGTAAAACTTTTAAGAAAACAAAGAAATTACTACATAGCTTAGATCATGATACATGATAATTGTTGGGGGCCAGAGTGAGGCACTCGGCCTGTGGCAAAGGTCATGAGGAAGGAGGCTCGACATACCCAAAGGCGGGATCGAGCCTCAGGAGTCCCCCTGGAAATCCTCGAGCATCTATGCCCATAACCAGAGCCTGCCTACTTTACTACTTTGTGCTCTCACCTACACCTCTGACTTTACAGGGGGCTGTCCCCCACCACCTCTTTCGGAGAAGGAGTTAACTTAAAGCTCCAGTTAATAAAAACTCCTGAGTGTGACAAGAGTGTTTTAGCCTACAAACTCCTCTGAAGGTTCTCTAGCCTGCCTGACAGGCTTGTCCGGCCACATGTGATTGCTCACAGCCTCCCAACCGTGAGAGGCACGAGATGCTTTAAACCTTCTAAAAACAGGTTCCTTAGAAAAGTTAGAAAACCATTAGTATAAGTATAATGGGCTGATTAGAAATTGTATTGGTGAAGGGTTTTTCATTTGTTGAGCCAATGTTTGTTGCTAAGTCTCCATATCCCCTGCCCTTACACACATTAATGAATATATAGAAGAAATAAGTATTAACCTTTGATATAAATCACGTTAGACCTTAGGCTAAGTAAATTCTTTCCTTAATTAAAACCCACTATACCCTCACCCTATAGGAATGTAACTTTATTTGGGTGGCGTCTGTTTCAAGAATAATCACCCCTGGAGAAATAAGTGTCCTGGTTGACTGACCACTGTCACAAGGAGAGGGTCATAAATTGTCAGCAAGCCCCCTGGCCAGAAGATGATGTAACACCCCTAAGACCTCCGTATACATTTGTTTGAAGCACCTGACTTTGATAAAAGTCAGGACTGCTGACCTCGCGTGACTTTTGCATAACATCTCAGTGTATAAAAGTAGACCATGGAAAATAAAGAATTGGGATCAGTTTCTCAAAATACTGGTCTCCCCATGTCGCTCTCTCTCTTACACTCTGGCTGAGTCTCCATCTGGAGCGCGGAACCCACCAAGCTTACTAATTTTGCCTGGGCTTCTAAGATCCAACTGGGGAGGCCTCAGTGTCTCCTCTCCTTCTGGAGAACGGAAGGACGCCTGCGGCCTACGTAAGTGGTGCAAGCTTCTTGTCTTGAAGTTTTATTGGTCTCCCGCGTAAACCAAGCTACTCAGCCTCTTTTCTCCACTGATTTTCCTACTGAGCTATCCTCGTTCTATTACTCTTTACATCTTTAATTAATATCTAATTGAAGCTATTGTATCCTGATCCTCGCCGACGCCGTCCCTGCTTCGAACTCCCTGGATCAGCCGGGCCTGGACCCTGGCAATTGTTGGCTTATAAAGAAGAATAATAGTACAGATAGAAGCAGAGGACAATGACAATGTTCAATTCCTTGAATTGAGTGGTAAACTCATAGTTATTTGGTGGTTTAGTCGCTAAGTTGTGTCCGACTCTTGTGACCTCATGGGCTGTAGCCCACCAGGCTCCTCTGTCTATGGGATTTTCCAGGCAAGAATTCCGTACACTGTAGTAATTCATTAAAATGTACACATTTTGTGACCCTTTCTGCGATTATTAATTGTTGCTATAAAATAATAACACTTTTTCAGCAAAATACTAAACCATAATGATAATAATCATAACAACCACCAGTCAATGGGAGTAAACAGCAGTATAGAGGGCAATGATGATCAAAGAAATAGACCAGAAGAATGTAAAAAAAAAAAAAAAAAAAGATTTGTCTGTAGAAGAGTAAGACAGTCCTAGCAAAGAACTTTATTTAAAGTTATACCTTAGAAGAAGTTAAGCCAGTTTCTTTCATTAACTGTGATGCTCAGATATAGTAAAAGTCTTATCTTGGTCCCTAATCCCTCAGTTTTATTTATCTATTCATTTTTGGCTGCACCTCGAGGCATGTAGGATCATAGCTCCCTGATCAGAATAGAACCCAGTCCCTCTGCAGTGGGAATATGGAGTCTTAACCACTGGACTGCCAGGCAAATCTGGGTGAATCCTTCAACTTGAAAGTTATGCTCTTCTAAAATTCTATTTAATTGTGTGAATATCTGCTTACTTTCTACTTTAAAAATGTTTTTCCTACTGGTTTCTAGATTCAGATTAAAAATCATATATGGCATACTATTTCCAGCTATTACAGAGATTTTATATTTAAATATGCCAAAATCAAGCTTTCTTGAGAGTACAGAGAAAAGGTCATGATTCTGGGGCAAGAGGAAATTCTAATAAAGTAAACACAACAAATCTTGAGGGATTCAAATATTATTCTATTCTTCCCTAAAAAAGGAACCCATGAATTTCCTTAATGGCATTCTAATGTTAAGTACAATGTAAATTAGGAAAAAAAGATCATCTTAAAATAAAGACAGAATCAGAAACTGAGTTAAGGTTTGATGAGTCCCATTATCATGATCCATTAAAATCTAAAACTATCACAATAGAAATTCCATAACATTCACTTTCAAGAAAATGATGAAAAGGAAAATTGTGCTTTCCTAGTTTGTAAAAATTCATGTATCTTAAATTGGTACTTACCATATAGTGCAAACATCATACACTATGACAAAACATGAAAAACAGTTCTTTTAAAGGAGAGAAAATATAAGAATGGCCACGATCATCATTTGCATTCACAATTATAAGATCTCCTAACCTGTTCAATTAGATAATATAATTATAAGGAAAATTTTAATATTGCTATCTTACAGATAATTTTAAGAATAACTACAAACTACTAAAACTAGTAATAACTCAGCAAAGTTGCTTAGAAAGCTTAATGATTAAAAAGCAACATTACTATACAGGCACAATCAGCTGAAAATGTAACATTTAAAAGTCTATTAGCAAAAGCACAAAACATCATGAAGAAATAAAAGAGAAATGCAAGACATACAAGGAGAAATTAAAAAAAAACTTTATTATAGGACGTACAAAACATTGATAGATATACTAAAAAATTGAAAAAATAAAATATTTCTTCCCAAACTAAAGTTATTTGAACAAATGTGACTTTGGTAAAATTTACATGATTTTTCACCAAATTTCTGTATCCCAAATTGAAACCGAGGATACAGAGTAAAGAATCAATGTTAGCCAGAGCAAATGTGAGGGAGGAAGGAGAGGGATGGATTCATTCATCTTACCATCTAGCAAGACATAAATAGAATAATTAGATTATAGCACAGTTTTTGTGTAGAGATGAATAGAATAATAAACTAAAATAGAAAATCAAGAAATACCTCTATGCATATGTGAAAGCTCTGTGTATGGCAGAGTTAGAATTTCAGTTCAATAGGAAAGGATAAATTATTCAATAAAAAACAGTATCAGGACAGTTGTTTACCAAAATGGAGAAAAAAAAAAAAACACTAAAATACAACTCCAAATATAATATAGTTTCTAGACTATCCAAAAATACATGAAAATACTTTTAAAATACTAAAAGAATACATAGAAAAATATTTTCCTTTCTTCAATATTAGAGAACAATAGCTTAAACAATGCAAAAAAAAAAAAAAAAAGCATACACACATATATCAAAACCAAAAGAAACAACTGGTAATCCTGCCACATTAAAATGAAAACCCTTTATCTGGGTAATGAGTTCCTGTGATAGTCCCTTTTCCAGAGCTTGAGGTCCTTTGTGCATATTTTTCTGTAAAAATGATGTGCTTGCTTTTGTCACTGCACTGTTCCTTAAAATTAAACACTGAAACTTAAATATTTTGTAAAATATATTGATGAAACAACGACAATAAAGTATGCTGAATTATGGCATGCATATTGCATGTGAAACGTTGAATATATCAGTAACATTTATATTTAAAAACTACCTCCGTGTTACCAGCGTAGGTAAGCACAGAATGCGCACAGAACGAAAAAACTACATAAGACCCGGAATATTCTCACCCCAAGCCATAAAGTGAAAGTGTTAGTTGCTCAGTCACGTCCAGCTCTTTGACACTTCGTGAATCCATGGACTGTGTATTGTTCACTAGGCTCCTCTGTCCATGGGATTCTCCAAGCAGGAATCCTGGAGTGGGTTGCAATGCCTTTCTCCAGGGGAGCTTCCTGACCCGGGGATTGAACCCAAGTCTCCTGCACTGCTTCCCTGGTGGCCCTGGTAGCTTCCCTGGTGGCTCAGGGGCTAAAGCATCTGCCTGCAATGCAGGAGACCTGAGTTCGATCCCTGGTCGGGAAGATCCCCTGGAGAAGGAAATGGCAACCCACTCCAGTATTCTTGCTTGGAGAATCCCATGGACAGAGGTGCCTGGTGGGCTACAGTGCACGGGGTTGCAAAGAGTCGGACACGACTGAGCGACTTCACTTCACTTCTCCTGCACTGCAGGCAGATTCTTTACTGTCTGAGCCCACCTAGGAAGCCCCAATGTCATTAAAAAGGGTGCTTAATAAGCATCTCTCCAGTACTGTCTGAGGCAATGTAATCTCATCCAGGTCATCACTATTTTACTGGTAGATCCTCTAATGGAAGTGTTATTTTTCCCAGGGTGGGAAAGGGTCAGGTTTCCCTGGAGATCTGAAAGCAGTAGGAACAATTTCACAGCTCCCAGTCTCCTTTGACTTCAGTGTGTGTAAACCGCTTCTCAGTGGTAATATAATACCAGCTATGCATCCCCCTCTTAAGCCCTTCTGAATGTCAAGGGTCAGATGCAGGCATTGAAGCTTATAACCTGGTTATGATCCCCACCTTGTGAGTCTGTGTCTCATTTAAGAAGAAAAAATCTTATTCCCACCTCAACCCCTGAACCTGGAATATTAGTCCATAATGAATACAGTATAGCATTATTAAAGTGAAAACATTAGCTACAGATTCTAGGCAATATGTGTGGGATGCAAAAGAATCCATGAACAACTAGGAGGCAAAATATATTTTTAAAAAACTACTATACCCTAATATAAAGATTAACAAAGGGTTTCACCAAAAAGAAAATCTGAAAGGCCAATAAACTCTTGCACAGATTTTCAATCTTACTAATATATCAAATAAAGTCTAGTAAATATAAGGATGAGAAAGCAACCCATAGCAAATATGTCAATTTCAAATAATAGACAAAATAATATTTCATAATGTCTAAGGAATTTATTTAAAGCCTGAAACATGAAATAAAGTTCAACAATAGAATTTCTGAAATGTTTATGCTCAATTAAGTCTCAATTAAGACTTTATTTTTTAAGAGCAGTTTAAGGTTCACAGCCAAATTGAGAACTTATTTTTCATATAATTACTATTTCCTGCTCCCACACATGTATAAACTTTCCATAATATCCTCAACTGGAGTGGGACAACTATTAAAGATTGTGTTAATTACTTTGCTATAATTGATTAATATAAAATTGACATACTGTAATTATTCCAAGTCCATGGTCTACTTTACCATTCACTCTTGGTGCTTCACATTCTCTGAGTTTGGACAAAGGAATAATGACATGTGTCCATCATTATGGCATCATATAGAGTATTTTCACTGGCCTAAAAATCCTCCATGCTCTGTCTATGCACTCCCTATTTCCAAACACATAGCAACCACTAATCTTTTTACTGTTTTCATAAGTTTTGCTATTTCCAGAATATCATGTAGTTGGAATCATACAGTATGTAGCTTTTTCAGATTGGCTTCCCTCCTTAGCAATACTCATCTGTCAATTATGAATAAAGCTGCTATACAAATCTGTGGGCAGTTTTGTGTGGGGGTGTGTGTGTGTGTCTACCTAAGTTTTCAACTCCTTTGAGTAAATAGAAAAAAAGCATGATTCCTGAATCGTATGGTAAGAGTAGTTTTGTAAGGAACAAACTCTCTTCCGAAATGGCTGTACCATCTTGCTTTCCTCCTAGCAATGAACGCGAGTTCCTGATTCTCCACATCCTTGTCAGCATTTGGTGGTGTCAGTGCTCCAGATCTGGAGTTCTGTAATAGGTGTGAAGTAGCACATCACTGTTGTTTTAATTTGCATTTTCCTTATGACACATGATGTGGAACATTTTTTCACTTTTTTTTTTTTTTTTTTTTTTGCTGTCTGTGTAGCTCCTTTGCTGAGGTGCCTGTTAAGGTTTCTGGCTCATTTTCTAAACAAGTTGTGCTTTCAGTGTTGAGTTTTAAGAGTTCATTGTGCATTCTGAATAACAGTCTTTGATCAGATGTGTCTCTTGAAAATATTTTCTCCCAGTCTGCAGCCAGTCTTCTCATTCTCTTGACAAGTATCTTTCAAAGAGGAGAAGTTTTTATTTTTAAAGAAGTCCAGCTTATCAATTATTTTATTTGTAGATTGTTTCCTGGGCATTGTATATGAAAAAGTATCACCATACCCAATGTTATCCAGGTTTTCTCCTATGTTATCTTATAGGATTTTATAGCATTGTATGTTATATTTAGGTCTCTGGTCCATTTTGAGTTAACTTTTGTGAAGCGTGTAAGTCTGTGTCTAGATTCATTTTTCACTTGTGTATGAACAGCTGTTCCAGCACCATTTGTTGAACAGACTATGTTTGCTCCCTTGCATTGTTTTTGCTCCTTTGTCAAAGATCAGTTGACTGTACTTACGGGGGTCCACTTCTGGCCTCTCTGTTCTTGCCAGTACACTGATCGATTTGCCCTTTCTTTCACTAACATGACACTTTCCTAATCACTGTAGCTTTACCGTAAAGGCTTCCCAGGTGGCGCAGTAGTAAATGAATCCACCTGCCAAGGCAGGCGACGCAAGCGATGCAAGTTCAATCCCAGGGTTGGGAAGATCCCGTAGAGTAGGCAATGGCTACGCACTCTAGCATTCTTGCTTGGGAAATTCCATGGTCAGAGGAGTCTGGAGGGCTACCATCCATGGGGTTCAAAAAGTCAGACACAACTGAGCACAGCATAGTCTTAACAGTAAAACTTGAAATTGGGTATCATCAGTCCTTCAACCTGGTTTTTCTTCAATACTGTGTTGGTTTCTAGGTCTTTTTCATCTCAATGTGAATGTTAGAATCAGTTTATGAATAGCCATGAAATGAGTTTTTGGGATTTTGATTGGAATTGCATTGAATCTATAGATCAAGTTGGCAAGTAATGACATCCTAACAATATTGACTCCTCCCCTCGATGAACATGGAATATCCATTTTTTTAACTGTATGTTTATACTATTTTTATATCTAACTTGCATGAGACCCTTTTACATGCTCCAGAATTTATAATAGTTGTATCACTTAAAGGATTAAATTACATATTTGGATTTGAGATATTATATAATTTATATAATTTTAATCAAACATTTTGATGTTTATTTTTGTTTTCAAGTTTTAGTAAACTTCTTTTTATTCAGAATGATCATGGGTTGCTGGTTAATTTATATTCCAGTGAAGTAAAATTTCTCTATGTCCTAAGCAGAGACTACTAATTTGCAAAGAATTGCAGCATATCAAAACACACCTAACACTGAAAAAGAGAAACACAATATGTATATATAAGTTACCATTTCTCATACGGATTTCTGGAGCCTTGGAATTGCCATTCTTATTATTTTAATGTATTTGATTTGTGTATTTTTAAAGTAAATCCCTGATATTTGCTGTTTCTTATATGAGTACCATGCATAAAGGTGCCTTGTAAAATGCATAAATAAGTGGTCTTTTGGTTTATTTGAAGTAGATTAAATAAGAGTTTCTCATATAGTAGTATATCTTATAGAGTTACTGCTTTCTGGACTTATTTCTGAAGGTGACTCAAGAAATATCCTGAGAAACAAAATAATAAAAAACTCTATTTGAGCAAAACACTTGCCTGAGTCTAGAGGAGAGATATAATCATTTCTGAGATTTAAAATACATGAGAGCAAAACATTACTTGTTCACATGGATATCATGTGGCAAAAATAAATGATAAAGATACTAACAAGAATGGGTAAGGATGTTAGATTGATGATTGCTAGATTATTACTGGATATTTTCTTCAATATCTTCCTTATTTATCATTACTTTTCATAACAGAGTAGTATAGCTGCTGCTGCTGCTGCTAAGTCGCTTCAGTCGTGTCCGACTCTGTGCGACCCCAGAGACGGCAGCCCACCAGGCTCCCCCATCCATGGGATTTTCCAGGGAAGAACACTGGAGTCGGTGCCATTTCCTTCTCCAATGCATGAAAGTGAAAAGTGAAAATGAAGTCGCTCAGTCGTGTCCGACTATTCACAACCCCATGGACTGCAGCCTACCAGGCTCCTCCGCCCATGGGATTTTCCAGGCAAGAGTACTGGAGTGGGGTGCCATTGCCTTCTCTCAGAGTAGTATAGATCTCTTTATAAAAACCCTTGGTACAACTGCATGTGGAACCACATGGATTCTGTCCCCAAGCATCAGAAATCAGGACTACTACTGTGAAACTACCAATAAAAAATAGCAAAGTATTGCTAAAGAGGTTTATAGAATTTCTCTGTATCTTTAGTAAAAGCTACTTGTATGCTATGATGAATACAGGACAAACCCAAGTGATTCAGATACTGGATGTATGCCAGGCTCACTATTATGTGACTCATTCCTGGATACCAGTTTCCAGAATGAGGATATTTACATATAACTGCATCAATAAAATCCATGAATAATATAGATCCACTCTCATTATCACTCTAATTGCTACATATAGAGTCATTCTTTAATTAAATCTGATCTAAATTTAAGGGTCTACCATTTCACTTCAAGATGCATATAATAAATATGAAAAGTACTTCAAAACACAATCCTAATAAAATGAAAACATTTTGTTAAATTGCATATAAAATGTTTTGTCTGTATTTCTGTTTCAGTCCTCTTTATTAAGTAGAGAATTCTTATTATGGAAAAGTGTATCCTTCTGTCTCTTTATAAATAATGGATGCATATTTTCAATTGCAAATTATTTCTGTGTTAGAATCATTGTTAGTAGGTATTGAAATAATCTAGGAGGCACTCATTTGCCTGTAATGGAATACTATCTTCAAGACATAAATAAGTAAGCAGGTATTAAAAAGTTATTTGTTTTCTAGATATTAAACAGTGTGTTAAGGCTTCAGGATTTAGCACAGTAATCCACATTTGCATGCAAGTGATCACAAAGAAAGCCAGATTCTTATTACGGATTTAGAACTGTCTGATACTAACAGGAATAGTCATCTTAAAACAAAAGTTGCTTTTACCTCAGCACCAAAGTTTTCACCTCAGTGGCTAAAACTTATTTGCCTGATCTTTCACCATATACAAACACAGAAAATGTGTTTTTATGTCAAGTAAGTTATACCTTGAATATTCCTAACAGCCCATTAATTAATAAGAGAAACGACCATGCTGCAAGGTCAGAGTTGTCATTCATACAGCTTTACATATGTAAACAGGGGTGATGGAAGGTTATCATCTAGAGGAACCCATACATTACCTCCTGCTTGTCTGCATTCCCAGTGGCGCGCCTTATTTATTCCCTCTCGGTGGGTGATAAAGTACCTTCAGCACCACTGGTGTTCTTAAACATTCTATTAACAGATATTATATACCTTTGTGTCAAAACCATATCATCCAGGTTAAATGTACAAAGTTAGCAGTTTTCAAAATCAAGTCTCTAGGTTTTCTTATATTACTAATATTTTCAGCTAGTAATGATATGTCTCTAAGGTCTCTGATTTTTACACATCTTTCCATGTAGTTCTGAGTATATATTTTAATATTTCCTCCCTTCATGTTATGTCATTAGCAGTATTAAGTTGCTGTTTATGATCAATATAGCATACACATTTTCTCCCAATCTATGAGTTTCTTCACGGTAAAATGATTTTTTTCTAAAAGAAGCCTTTGTACTGCCAATTTTTCCCCTTTCTGTAAAGCCTCCCACACACTACTTAATATTGATGGAGAGATGCCTTGGTATACCCAGAGAATTCCAAATCTGACATGTGTTAAAATACTCCTAGTGCATAGCATAGTGATTCAAAAGAGGTGAACTGCATAGCCAGTGGAACAGGGTGCTCGTCACAATAAACTGGGTAAGGTTGGGTCCATATAAACTGGATTTTTTCCAATGAGTTTCTTAGCCAATGCTTTGCAATTAAGATTGCTGCCATGCATCTAATGTCGGTTGCCAGAAGTACTCTCCACATGACATCAATTTCTTCTGGCCCTAAATGTAAAGTAATCATTATCTCCTAAAGGTAAGCATTTCTTCAGACCTCTTCCCAGGACTCTTCACAGTAAGAGCTATAGTATTAGCAACCCACAGGGCCAGCGGTAACATTAGACAGAGCATCAAATACTGCCAGCTAAGACATTTTTAATTTTGGTGTCAGTACTTAAGGGCTTTAGGGAGAACCATGCATTCTCTCACTAGCTTCTGGAATCTTTACCTAAATGGGACAATGCATCAGCACATTAACAATAGTCCGGGGCTGAAACCTATCTCTGAGGCCCAGACAAACTCCACCACTAATAAGAATTACACTGGCATAATCTCACATACAGGTAAGCTCTTTTTCCCCTGAACGTCTGTGTAGCTTTCCTTCACTGTTTATCTTTTGCTAGTTCTTTCTGCCAGAGAAGGCGATGGCACCCCACTCCAGCACTCTTGCCTGGAAAATCCCATGGACGGAGGAGCCTGGTAGGCTGCAGTCCACGGGGTCGCTAAGAGTCGGACACGACTAAGCAACTTCACTTTCACTTTTCACTTTCATGCACTGGAGAAGGAAATGGCAGCCCACTCCAGTGTTCTTCCCTGGAGAATCCCAGGGACGGCGGAGCCTGGTGGGCTGCCATCCATGGGGTCACACAGAGTCGGACACGACTGAAGTGACTTAGCAGCAGCAGCAGCAGTTCTTTCTGCATTGTAATGCCCTTACTTCTCTTGAAAGAAAGTGAAAGTCTCTCAGTCATGTCCAACTCTTTGCAACCCCATGGACTATATAGTCCATGGAATTCTCCAGGCCAGAACACTGGAGTGGGTGTGTGTGAGTATGAGTGTGAAAGTCGCTCAGTCGTGTCTGATTCTTTGTGACCCCATGGACTAAAGAGTCCATGGAATTCTCTAGGCCAGAATACTGGGGTGGGTAGACTTTCCTTTCTCCAGGGGATCTTCCCAACCTAGGGATCAAACTCCCGCATTGTAGGCAAATTCTTTATCAGCTTCTCCTACTGAGCTACAATTATTTTTAGACGAAAATTTTAGTTAGATTCATTTGTATCTGCTTCATAAGAGCAAAGACGGGTCTTGATCTGCCATGGATCACAAAACAAGACCATGAAGAATGATGCTGAGCTAAGAAGGGAGGTAGGGCAGCAGTATAAGGGCACTGGAAAAGCAGCCACCCACTGTGAATGGTGAGCCTGAAGTAAAATGGGGTCATGCTCTGAAAAGAGGAAAATACAAAAACAAATCAACAGATCTAATAATTGATGTTAATACTTAAAAATTTTGTTCTGGTTAATGTCATCAGACCCTTTATTTTCTACAATAAAAGTAAAATAATGTTCATGTTTTACATGATAGAGCTTCCTGTGCCTTGGATTTAACACTCATATTTAAACATTTGAACATTCATATTTAACATATACCATTGTCAGTATAGATGTAAACACATTTAGGCCACTACTTGCAAAGCTATTAGTTCTAGAAATAAAAGGCCTAGCTCTTGTCAGTAGAATCAGAGTTTCAGGAACTTTATAACAAAGTCATGAAAGTCATAAGGAAAACTATCTCTGTAAGTCACTAAAGAAAGGCAAACAACAAAATAAAAACAACAAAAAGACTTGAGTTGATAGAAAGGCAAAATATAAACACTAATTTTTCAGTAACATTTCCTGTCTGTGGCAATTTTCTCTGATACCCTAGTGATTATTTTACAGATCTCAGAGACTTTTTCTCTCTTAAAACACATACACACACAGGGGTATGGGGAGGGAGGGGCTCTATGCGTGCTTTCACAGTGCCTAGAGAAAAAAAAAGGAGACACAATATTGAGCAAAATGCACATGGACTGTGACTTTACCGGGTTTTCATCCTGGAGGAGAAGTCAGTTTTAGTCAAGAGATGTCAATGAGACAAGATGTCAATGAATTAGTTATACGGTGCTGAGAGACCCTGAAATACAAGGGGATGATCTTGTCAGGTGGAGCAAGAAATGGTTATTTCAGGAAGCAAATACTGTGTTGAGAAACTAGGCAAAAAGGAGATGGGAGTGGTTATCCCACTTACGGAGAATCAACCATGGAGGTCACATGACAGGGAAGAAGCCCTGAAAGGCATCTTTCAGGGAGGAAGGGAGCATCGTGTGGGTTGAGGTGGAGGCATTTATAAAAAGTGGTCACCCATGGGAGTGTTGTAAGCCATGATAAAACTTGGTCTATGTTCTAAGGGGAATGGTCTTTAGAGAAGCATGTCATCTCAATTTTCTATTTTGTAAAGCTCTATCTGCTACCTATGGAGACAGAATAACTGTATCAGTGCAAGTGAGCAGATAATTCAGGAGGCCTCTGGAGTAGCCCAGGGGAGAAATTATGGTAAGACCAGGGTACAGATGGTCCCAAATGGAGAAAAGCAGATGAATTTAAGAAATATTTTGGTAGGTAAATATGACCAGATTAGGTGGTGGAATCGTGGAACACAAGAGTGAGGAGACAGATGATTCTTATTTTTCTCCAGGTACAGGATGATGTCATTTACCAAGCTCAAGTCTATCAAAAAAGCGTGTTTGTAGAGATGGCCAAGAGCTTAGTTTGCAACATGTTAAATTAAGGCACTTAGGTGATTGGACATATCAATTGGGAAATGACTGGCACTAAGTAAATAAATAAATGAAAGTCAATATAAAGCTTTTTATTCTCCCTTATTTTCATACTGAGCACTGCATGATGTAACTCTCTGCTCTACCTTTCAGGATTATCGAACCTAATTCATGTATTTACTTCAGTGTGTCAATTTGTCCTATCAATAAACCTGATTCTCTATGTTTTTGGGGCTCAAACATCTGGAATTATTTCAAATATCAATGATTTCAATGATTTAGCCATACATATATGGGTAAAGATATATGTATATATGTGAAGTTAAAAAAAAATAAAACACTGGTTGAGAGCATATTCAAATTTTTAAAGTTACCTTATATTTATATTACATATTTAATGTCATTAAGGCTACTTTTGGAGAAGGAAATGGCAACCCTCTCCAGTATTTTTGCCTGGAGAATCCCACAGACAGAGGAACCTGGCGGGCTGCAGTCCATGGGTTGCACAGGGTCCGACATGATTGAAGTGATATAGCACAGCACAAGGCCACCTTACTCTTTAGATGGCATACTAGCCTTGTAACTATCATTGCTGCTATGAGTATATTAAATTATGTTTAGGAAACCAGTCATGAATATTCATTGGAAGGACTGATGCTGAAGCTGAAACTCCAGTACTTTGGCCACCTGATGCGAAGAGCTGACTCATTGGAAAAGACCCTGATGCTGGGAAAGATTGAAAGTGGGAGGAGAAGGGGATGACAGAGGATGAGATGGTTGGATGGCATCACTGACATGATGGACATGAGTTTGAGTAGGCTCTGGGAGTTGGTAACGGACAAGAAAGCCTGGCGTGCTTGGCGTCCATGGAGTCACAAAGAGTCGGACGTGGCTGAGCGACTGAACTGAACTGAACTGATATATTTACACAGGCATGTACATCTCCTCTTCAGACACTATTCTTTATTCTTTAAATTTATCTGTGCTTTAGCTAAACAAGAACAGCAAAAACTGAGAAAAGTATTCTCTTCTGATCAAAACTAATTGAAAAGGCCACAGTGAGAGGAATAACCATCATAATACCACCACCTCAACTGACCTGCACTAATAACAAACATGCCTTCCATCATCTCATTCTTTCACTACTTCTCCATTCATTACTGCCACTAAGAAAGTTCCCAGTATCCCATTTAGTTTTTTAAAGGGATTTTAATGGATGTGCTATGAATTTTCAATGAGCTATTTGAAATTTGAGGAACTTAATTAGGAATGTATTTACTTTCCCTTTTTTAAGTGTAATTAATTCCATGCAAGACTTTTAGCCTAATGTTACTCCAAAGGAAAAAATAAAATGGAAAAGGAGGTTCTACTTTTACAGACTAATGGACTGGCAATTAAAAAAATTGAATTAAACATTAACTCAGAAGAGTCATTTTCAATATATAAATTATTTCTGTTTAGCCTTCTGTTGCCAGGTTAATTAAGTAAATCCCTTTGGCCTTGATTATAGCCATTAGTAAATGAAAATGTAGTTGAATTCACTAAGTCTTGTGATTTACACTAGGGAATCTACATCAGTAAATACATTTCCTTTGGCTAACAGCTTTCATAAAGTCTGATGTTTATTTAGAAAAAGTCAACCTTATCCGTGAAATACAAAAATTAATTAATTATATAATTCATTGTTTGGGTGGATAAACTCTCTGCAGCTTCTTGTGGGGTTGGTTGCCTTGAAGAAACAAACCCCAGATAGTCCACATCTAAAAAACATGTGTCCAATCACCTCAGGCTCAGAGAATATCCTCAATTTCTTTAAGAAAAGAAAAAGGTGGAAAATTTAGAACGTCTTCCTCAAGTTGTTTTATTTTAAAAAAAGCTTAAGGACAAAAGCCATGAAAGCAATTCTTAAGATAAATGAATAAATCATGTACATAAAGAGCACAAAATAATAAAATATACATAGAAAAAACCTACATTAAAATAATGATTTGTAATCTGTCTTCTGTATATTCAGATTCATCATTTTATGCTACAGTTAGAGTTATAATGAATTAACCTCAACATAACCCAATACATTCTTCTGTTTATGTCTTAAAAGTAGTCCTTCTATATTACTTTCAGTACACTAGCAATGATACACTGACGGCCTGTTTTAAATCTTATACAAGGGTAACACTATGATTCAGAAATAAATTCTTAACAGTCTCTATATTCTCTAAGGACAAGACTTGTCTGTTGCTGGCATATTAAGCTGTAATATGTTGCAAAATAAAAGTAAGGTTATTAAGTATCTCCTACTCATTCCCTTCAAGGAAATTTCAATTGCCAAGCACCAAATTACTAGGACAATCTAGGCTACATCAAATTTTGCTGTCTGTAAAAATATACCCATAATCATTTTCTGTATGGTCGCAATGTGATACAAATATATCCTTAACAGCAGCAAGAGGCACTTAAATCAAGAGTTTTGGAGAAGTAAAAAAAGAAATACTCTAAATTTAAACCAATAAACTAAAAAAACAGCAAAAAGATAGAATCTAACTTATGGACCAGGAAAGTCCAAAGTTCGAAATAACTGTCTTTACTATCAAACACTGTGAACACAAATAATCGTGTAATTAATGTATTTCCCTGATTTATCCAGCAACTAGAAAGAAGAGAGACAAACACATAGTTGGGAATTTGATTTCCCTTGTCCTTAGTTTTTCTGAATGCATATGTACAGGCTGCCATAACTCTCCTTCAGTGACACAGAGAACATGTCATTCAGTAAATCAACCAATCGAGAAAAGTACTATTTCTAGCACCAGTCCCTTACCTTCTATGAAGCAACAGGGATCACAGACCTGGAAGGAGTACTAGAGTTTCAAGAATCAAAAAACCAGGGATTTTATTCCATCTTCATAACTCATCAGCTAAGGAACTTTGATAAAATACTTGGTCATTATGAATCTATTTATTCATGTGCAACCATTATTATGCTAATCTCTCCCACATCTATGCCTCAAGACTGCAAACACAATTTGTGATAACACAAGTGAAATCTCAAAAAAATTTTTGAATATTCCATAAGAGTATAGGTTAGCAACATCAATGTGGTAGAATTTGTATCTCCAAAAAGACAGGACTCAAAAAATAAAAGAAATATTCAGTGATGAATAATATTGGCTTTTAATTTGTATATTAATTAGCAAGATTTCTAGTTAGCCTCACCTAAAGTGTTTTTAAACCCACTGGCAATGACCAAACTGAATGTGATCAACTTACTTCTGGAGCCTGAAGAGTTCCTCACTGCAGAGAAGGAGTCAGCACTCTGCCTGGCTGCTGCAGAAGACGGACAGGGTGAAAGCATCTCCAAAGTTGATTCTGAGGATGGTGACAGAAGTAAGGGTGCTCAGCTACTACATATCTTCCCAAACACCTGGCAGAATGGTTACAGGGACTCTTCAAAGGAGACAAGAACAACAACAAAAAAAGCATATCAAAACATGCTAATGCTGTATCTTTGAAAAATATGGTTGCTGTTAACTGTGTGATCAGTTTCAATCTCGATCAGGAATATCACTAAATAGAACTCAAATATTCATAGATTTGCATAATAAGGCTTTCCAGTGGAATCTGTAATATGCTCTGATTCTAATAAATATGTCAGCAGTCTGCTTTTCACTTTTGGAAGTTTTCTTATCTCATAATTGAAAATAGTTTAAACAACTGAACATCAAAGTGCAATTTTCTTTATATTTCAATGAATTTAACTTGTAGGCTATTGTTATATACTAATCATCCCTACTAAGTACCAGAAACCCTACAATGGGGATACAGCAATGAAGGAATGAATCTCATTAGTCTTGCCCTCATGGAGTTAAACAGGGCTCTCCTTTCAGCTCAGCTGGTAAAGAATCCGCCTGCAATACAGGTGCTGCTGCTAAGTCGCTTCAGTCATGTCCGACTCGGTGCGACGCCATAGACGGCAGCCCACCAGGCTCCCCAGTACCCCTGGGATTCTCCAGGCAAGAATACTGGAGTAGGTTGCCATTTCCTTCTCCAATGCCTGAAAGTGAAAAGTGAAAGTGAAGCCCTCAGTTGTGTCTGACTCTTAGCGACTCCATGGACTGCAATACAGGTGACCCCGGTTCAATTCCTGGGTCGGGAAGATCTGCTGGAGAAGGGATCGGCTACCTACTCCAGTATTCTCAGGCTTCCCTCGTGGCTCAGCTAGTAAAGAATCTGCCTGCAATGCAGGAGATCTGGGTTGGGAAGATCCCCTGGAGAAGGGAACGGCTACGCACCCCAGTGTTCTGGCCTGGAGAATTCCATGGACTTTATAGCCCATGGGGTCACAAAGAGTTGGACATGATTGAGTGCCTTTAACTTTCATGGAGTTAATAGTTTGCCAAATTGCCTGTTTTATTCTTAAATAGATAAAATTCACTTATTTCAACCCATACATCTAGGGAGAAAATACAGAAACGTGCCATTTGTATTTTAACTCCACGTCAGCAGATTGCTGATTTCTATCTGTTTCTAAAAGTTCTATGTCAATCTAAATAATAATCAACCTAGCTCTATGAGACACAATATTTACTTGCTTTCCCTCAAGATCTATATAATAGTATCACTGACACTCAATCACTGTCAATTTTTAATGTAGAAATCGGCTAAGTTTTAAAAATGTTCTTGAAATGAGTAAAAGCATTTTTATTTTACTTTGGCTATGACTTATTTTATCCACAGAGACAAAGGTGAGGAGTAGTACAATTCTAAAGAGTGAGAATAAAAATAGACTGAAGATGATACAAGGATCACTCAAGTTTAGCTTATTGTTTCTGCTATCTCCATTTGTAAAGATGTGTGAATGATCTTATAAAGTCAAATTTTAATATGTTAGAGATGTAAAAATTATGACTTTATCCAAAGAGAAAGGTAAACTATTGCTAAGTTAATATGGAATTTATTCCAAAATTCTAAAAATCAATGCACAGATAAAAGATAAAGTTGACTAAAAGTACAAGAATCTGCCTGCAATGCAGGAGACCTGGGTTCTATCCCTGAGTTGGAAAGATCCCCTGGAGAATGGAATGGCTACCCACTCCAGTATTTTCTAGCTTGGAGAATTCCATAGACTATTCCACGGGGTTGGAGAATCAGATATGACTGAGAAACTTTCACTTTTCACATTACATTTTCTTTATTTCAAAGTATTTTTATGAATTTGACAACCAATGCTATCTTTAAAATTTATATTTATTATAAAAGAAATATATTATAAAATTATAGAATAAATAAGACATAACCCCTATCAGTTCAGTTCAGTTACTCAATCATGTTCAACTCTTTGCAACCCCATGAACTGCAGCATGACAGGCCTCCCTGTCCATCACCAACTCCTGGAGTTCACCCAAACTCATGTCCATAGAGTTGGTGATGCCATCCAGCCATCTCATCCTCTGTTGTTCCCTTCTCCTGCACCTAATCCCTCCCAGCATCAGAGTATTTTCCAATGAATAAACTCTTCACATGACGTGGCCAAAGTATTGGAGTTTCAGCTTTAGCATCAGTCCTTCCAAAGAACAACCAGGACTGATCTCCTTTAGAATGGACTGGCTGGATCTCCTTGCAGTCCAAGGGACTCTCAAGAGTCTTCTCCAACACCACAGTTCAAAAGCATCAATTCTTCGGCACTCAGCTTTCTTCACAGTCTAACTTTCACATCCATACATGACTACTGGAAAAACCATAGCCTTGACTAGATGGACCTTTGTTGGCAAAGTAATGTCTCTGCTTTTTATTATCCTATCTAGGTTGGTCATAACTTTCCCTCCAAGGAGTAAGCATCTTTTAAATTCATGGCTACAATCACCATCTGCAGTGATTTTGGAGCCCAGAAAAATAAAGTCTGACATTGTTTCCACTGTTTCCCCATATATTTCCCATGAAGTGATGGGACCGGATGCCATGATCTTCGTTTTCTAAATGTTGAGCTTTAAGCCAACTTTTTCACTCTCCTCTTTCACTTTCATCAAGAGGCTTTTGAGTTCCTCTTCACTTTCTGCCATAAGGGTGGTGTCATCTGCATATCTGAGGTTATTGATATTTCTCCTGGCAATCTTGATTCCAGCTTGTGCTTCTTCCAGCCCAGTGTTTCTCATGATGTACTCTGCATAGAAGTTAAATAAGCAGGGTGACAATATACAGCCTTGACGTACTCCTTTTCCTATTTGCAACCAGTCTGTTGTTCCATGTCCAGTTCTAACTGTTGCTTCCTGATCTGCATATACGTTTCTCAAGAGGCAGGTCAGGTGGTCTGGTATTCCTATCTCTTCCAGAATTTTCCACAGTTTATTGTGATCCACATAGTCAAAGGCTTTAGCATTATGAATAAAGCAGAAATAGATGTTTTTCTGGAACTCTCTTGCTTTTTCCATGACCCAGCGGATGTTGGCAATTTAATCTCTGGTTCCTCTGTCTTTTCTAAAACAAGCTTGAATATCTGGAATTTCACGGTTCATGTATTACTAAAGCCTGGCTTGGAGAATTTTGAGCAGTACTTTACTAGCGTGTGAGATGAATGCAATTGTGCGATAGTTTTAACCCCTATACAGAGATATAAATAAATAATATGCCAACCATCTGAGATAGCTATTGCTTGCCTTTTCATTCATTTCCTTCCATATATTTTAAAATACATTTTACATATATAATATATATATATGGCAAAAATGTAAGAAAGATACAGCCCTCTCAGAAAGAACCAATTTCATATTTCAGAACATACTCTCAGAAATATTTTATGCATATATAAATGTGTGTGCATATGTGTAGATTTTTATTCATATATAAGAATACTGTATGCCATTTTGTCCTATTCCTTTAATATATCATGGCGATTATTCCATTTCTATCTTCTATCATCAACATCATCCATCCTATCAGTCAATATCTATCATATGAATACAACATAATCTGCTCATAATACATCCCAACTGAAAAGCACCATTTCTAGGATTTTGTTATTATAAAAAGAAGATATTATCATAAAAATGATATAACTCATATCTACACATGTGTGTGACTGAATAGTATATTAAATTCCTGGCATAAGTATCATAAGCTCCTAGAACTAAAATATTTAAGCCAAGAAACCTAATTGTTTTAGAAATTTTATTTTCCCTTATCTGCAGTAATGAGGTAGCATTTACTACAGCAAGTAGTATTGTTACTACAGCAAGAATAAATTTGAATTTAGAATTTTACTTTATAATAGTGCATTATGATAACAAAGTATAAATACTTCCAATTATTTTTTTAATTGATAACATTTTTTAAAATTTTATTTTATTTTTAAACTTTACATAATTGTATTAGTTTTGCCAAATATCAAAATGAATCTGCCACAGGTATTCATGTGTTCCCCATCCTGAACCCTCCTCCCTCCTCCCTCCCCATACCATCCCTCTGGGTCGTCCCAGTGCACTAGCCCCAAGCATCCAGTATCGTGCATGGAACCTGGACTGGCAACTCATTTCATACATGATATTTTACATGTTTCAATGCCATTCTCCCAAATCTTCCCACCCTCTCCCTCTCCCACAGAGTCCGTGGGAAGATTTGGGAGAATGGCATTGAAATACTTCCAATTATTATGCTAACTAAAAGAAAAAGAAAAAAACTAAGGATTGATAATTAAGGGTATTTCTTTGTCTTCATTTTAATATGAAAATTATAGAAACTGATACAATCCTATATAATTCAAATTCCCCAGGCAAAGTTCTTTATATGTATGGCTACATAATTTATTAATGACAACATTTTTCTTTTGTTATACTGTCTTTAATTAAGCAATTACTATATTATGCTTATCTAAATCAATTCTCTCAAGAATCAAATGAGTTAAACACATATTCATCTACATCAATATTTAAAAAGAGGAGGAATAGAGATAAGTTAAGAAATCTTTAACAAGGTTGTAGAGCTAGTACCTGCCAAAGCTGAAGGTCTCATCAGTGCTTCAGTCGTGTCCGACTCTGTGTGACCCCACAGATGGCAGCCCACCAGCTCCCCCATCCCTGGGATTCTCCAGGCAAGAACACTGGAGTGGGTTGCCATTCCCTTCTCCAATGCACGAAAGTGAAAAGTGAAAGTGAAGTTGCTCAGTCGTGTCCGACTCCTAGCGACCCCATGGACTGCAGCCCACCAGGCTCCTCCATCCATGGGATTTTCCAGGCAAAAGAGTACTGGAGTGGGGTGCCTTTGCCTTCTCCGCTCACCAGGGGTATCTCACTACAAATCAATGCTCTTATATCTCATAATGCAAGTGAAGATTTTAGACAGCTATTATAGATTCTATAGTGAACAAACCTAAAATGGTGCTATTTCTTTTGGGGGGACAGTGGGTCCACGTATTTTTGGCAATGCCAAAAACAAAGAGATTTTAGACTGTGATTCTAATAAAGCATTTTTCCTGTGAGATCTCATAAAAACTTCCTTTTCTTCTTGATAGTATGTTTAAATAAAACATCTTATAAGAAATTCTGATCAGTTCCATAGTTCCAAGTTGTTGCTATGTTGGCCTTCTTCCACAGTCTTAGAAAATTTGGCAACTGTTACTGTTTATGTACATGTATTCCCAAGAATATGGTTCTCCCTCTAACAATTATCTTTGATGCCAATATGAAACTCCAAAAAGAACTCAGAAAACATGGGCAAAACTCTAGGAGTTATTAAGGAATATCTTTTTTTCTCATCAATAATAACTGTTCATCAGCCATCTAAACATGTATTTTAATTTGAATCTCACTATCAGTAAAGGCAAAACTTTAAACTCTTATGAACCTTGGTTGGAACCATCACTATGACAGTATTCCTCAGTTTTCTCTTTTAAAATAATAATTAAAAAACAATATTATAAAACACTGTTATTATTTCAAAGCATAGTATATATGAAAGTATCAATCAAAATGTGTTATTCACTTTAGGGCATTCAATGATTTTATTTCCCTCCTGAAAAGCTACAAACAAAGACAGCATATTAAAGAGCAGAAACATTACTTTGCTGACAAAGGTCCATCTAGTCAAAGCTATGGTTTTTCCAGTAGCCATGTATAGATGTGAGAATTGGACCATAAGGAAAGCTGAGCATCAAAGAATTGATGTTTTTGAACAGTGGTGTTGGAGAAGATTCTTGAGAGTCCCTTGGACTGCAAGGAAATAAAACCAGTCAATCCTAAAGGAAATCAGTCCTGAATATTCATTGGAAGAACTATGCTGAAGTTGAAGCTCCAGTACTTTGGCCACCTGATGTGAAGAGTTGACTCATTAGAAAAGACCCTGATGCTGGGAAAGATTGAAGGTGGGAGAAGGGAATGACAGAGGACAAAATGGTTGGATGGCATCACCTACTTAATGGACATGAGTTTAAGCAAGCTCCAGGAGATGGTGAAGGACAAGGTAGCCTGGAGTGCTGCAGTCCATGGGGTCACAAAGAGTCAGACACGACTGAGCGAATGAACAACAACAAAGAGAACTTCTTCCTAAGGCTGCCTTAAGTTTTAGCGCATTAAACCTTAAGGAAATCCTGAAATATTTGAAGCTAACAGTAAAATAATATTAAGTATTCCTTTCAATTTAAATATCCAGGATTTGAACAACTACAAATCCACCAAATAGCATCATTACTGATTTTTCTCTATCCTTTTGCTATCTCTAATAGTACAAAATAATACGTTCTTTTTGTTTAGTTGCTGTCATGTCTGACTCTTTTGAGACCCCATGGACTGTAGCCCACCAAGCTTCTCTGTCCATGGGATATCCCAGGGAAAAATACTGGAATAGGTTGCCATTTCCTTCTCCAGGGCATCTTCCTGACTCAGGGATCAAAACTGGGTCTCCTGTACTGACAGGTGAATTCTTTATCACTGAGCCACCAAGGAAGCCCCACAGAATAACATGAGGGAGGTGTTTTACATTAGTCCTTAATTATATTTACCTTGTATTGAAAATGAATAAAAGTCAAACACAATCATCCAGATAGATGTTTGATCTTCATGAAGCAAAAAGTGAGAATTTTGGATACATGTGAACAAATGAATCATGGTTTCACTGAAGTTAATTTAATCAGCTATTTAATAATCATATATGGCTTGGCATAATATGACCATGATCCTTAGTGCACTACTTCAAAAATGAGGGTATAACACAAAAAGTGCTATTTTATTAAGACAAATAGCTTGAAAAAATGAACTAGAACTGCAAAATAAAATTGGAAATTACTTCACATAAATGAGTTTTTTAAATGCATAAATATTCAGAAGGATTCATATAAACACTATTGCTAAAGCAAGCTTGCCTCATCACCAGCATTGCTAAACCTAATTTAAAAATTAAATTAGAGACACTGATTGAATACGGAAATGCATTTGTGTTACTGGATAAAAGTGTAGTATCATGCACTTGACTATAGGAAAATGTTTACAAATTATTATACACATCCAGGATCATATGATAAATAAATTAATGCGGCACTAGAACATTTATTGCTTAATGTAAATGTCACATTGTAAATGAGAACAACTAATCATTCCTTTCCTCTAATAGCAAGAGTTCAGCAGTTAAATAAAACATAAATCTTGGTGACCTAAAAATTTTATTACTGCATTTGCAATTTCCTGTTAACAAGTCAAGAAAATAACTTCAAGTAATGCTATATTTCAGTAAGATACAACCCAAGGTGAAGGGCTGTTTTAGAAGGGGCAGAAGGTGGGTATAGGTGGTTGTTGGCTTTGGATTTTTTTTAAGGAGCTGACTCCTTCACTAAATCTCATAATGATAATTTAACATAATAGATTTTTCTTGATAAACAATGGATACTAAATTAATATCTGATTTAGTGATAAAGCAAATGCATCATCCCAATTTGACTTTAATTATAAAAATCTACTAGATTTTGCCCGCAAGAGTCCTACACAAAAATAAGTAAAAGAAATGTAAAATAGGCTGAACGAAGATTACAGGGTTAATGAACTACCTTCCCTTGCATAACTAATAATATCTTCTTATATGACAGAATCAAAAAAATGCAAAATAGTAATAAAAAATACTCCAATATATAAATCATTCAGAAGCTAAAATTTCTCGTCTTTTAATTTCTTTTAGTTTTCTCTGAATTAAATGTTTCCTTTATTTTTTTGAATTTCAAAGATTAGAAAATATTTTTTTTCTTCTTAAAGACAACTTCGATTGGCACATCTTCATCCCCTGGTGAAGTGAGAGAGTTGTCCTTTTACTTCTTCCTGTCCTAGATCGTGGTCTAGTCTAACACTATAAATGTCAGTTCTGCTCTGTTTCCTTGAAACAGGGGAAAATAAAGTACAACATTCTGGTTACTCTTAGTGATTTGGAAAAAAAATCAGCAGACAGATATTAGGGTCACTCCTGGATGAGGGCACGGCAACCCCCTCCAGTATTCTTGCCTGGAGAAGCCCATGGATAGAGGAGCCTGGCAGGCTAGAGTCCATGGGGTTGCAGAGAGTCGGACGCGACTGAAGTGACTTAGCAGGCATGCAATCTTCACTTCAGTGTGTCACCTTGGTAACATTATTTTTCAATTAAAGGAGAATATCAGTAAGTTCTTATCAAGGCAATGTTTATTATCTACACATACCATTTCATTCTCCCCCCTTCACTCCTTTGTTCTTTCCTGAATCCCCGTTTCTTCCTTTCTTTCCTTTTTCCTGCCTCCCTCCATTGCTCCCTCCATTCCTTTCTGGCCTCCCTGTCTACTGTGACTCCTGATTTACTGAGAACTTTTGTCTCTTAGTTTTAAAATGGTTATAATAACACTGACACCATAGTGTCATTTTGAATGTTCTTTGATATTACACATATGCATACAGTTGTGGATGTGAGTAATGCATGTGTCTAATATAACTTGCCAAAAATGTTTATATTTTATATAAATCAAACGCCTCTACATTTCAACTTATTTCCACTGATTCTGCCCTCTTTCCACTTCTTTCTTCAGAGTACCAACAAAGTTTCCTATCAGGTTGAGATACCAAGTCTTTAACTGTAGTCCATACTGGCGTTGGTGCTTTGTCTCCATCTGATCTCTGAACATTTGGGGCAGTGACCCATCAACTTCCTTAGACCATCTATACATGCGGGTTCTCGCCCTTCACCTTACTGCTCCTCCCTCTATCCCCCTCTGCTTCTCTCCCCCTCCACACATCCCTTCCTCTCCTTTCATTATTTCCTTTCCTCTACAACCTCACCTCTTGCAGGTGAAAACAGAAATCATTTCATAAAGACAGCATAACACTGCATACATCTTTGAATCATAAGAATTTTTAAAGCACATTTTATAGAACTTCAAAACATGTCTATTATATGTATATATATACTATCTTCAAACTCTGACTCATGCAGAAATCTGTAGAAAGCAGATCACTTTTAATATGCAGATGAGAAAGTGCATGTCCCATATGTTTATTAATATTCATAATACAAGTAATACATGAGTACACTTCTTTTAAAGTTGAGTATAATCGATAGGAGTTAGGGATGGGGGACAGAGGCAGCTGTGGGTACAGAAGAGTAGCAAGAGGTATTATGAGGATAGAACCATTTGGTATTTTGACTGTGTTTGTACATACTTACATGTGATAAAATTTAGAAAACTGAGTATCAACACATATAAGAATATGTTTAGCTGCTAAACCTGAATAAGGTCAGTGGATAAGAGCGATGTCAGTGTCCTGACTGAGATACTAGATTTTATACTACAGTTATGCAAGATGTATTACTGGGAGAAGCTAGGAGTAGGACATATGGGGATCTCTTTGTATTATTTCTCACATCTGCATGTGAATCGACATAATGGTACATCATGCGCCTTGGAATAACCCTTATCAGGCAACAGTATCAGGCTGCAATCTCAGCATTCATTAATAGAAAAGGAACATTAAGAACACCAAGTTTAGCAACTGCAGTGAATTATTCAATCCTTTTTTAAACCACATCTTGAATACAATGTCTCCAGGAGAACTACAAAAAAAACACCCAAAAACCCTTAAATCCACTAATCAAGGAAAAGCACCTCACTGCCTCTCACACTGGGTACCAGAGCACAGCAGTTGCTTTACTCTAAGGGATAAAAATTAGGTTTTGTGCCACTAAAGTGTGTACGGTAAATTATCCAACTGCCATTTACCTTGCTGGACTGAGGCGGAACAGAGTCTCTCTACCTGCTCTTACCTTCATTAGCCAAAAAACAAAAGAAAATATGGATTTCTGGTGCTTGGGAAATGTGAGATGGTTTAAAATACTGGGAGAAAATGCTGCATGTGTGGATAGGAATTATTCTGTTTTTGTTGTGGTGGTGGCTGTTTCTTTGTTTTTAATTTATTACTTTAAGCTCTATTCAAAATGCTAAATACACTATATTATAAATAGATCTATTTGACATTTATATATCCAAAGTCATGAATTTATGGTCTAAGTAAATTCACACTGGCATACTATATATACAGTATACTTTAAATACCTACATAGTATATACGTACATTATATTAGAAATACTTACTTTATGCATATATAGATAAAGCAGACATTTCTAATATGCACACCCTCATGAATATATACAAGAAGAGTATATAAATAAAAATGTATGTAGAAAGATTGAGCCTGCCTTATAACAGTCACAGCATACATTCTAGACCAAAGATAGTGAGTTGAATAGAGGCTGTCAATCCTGGGCAACTGTTGAGCAATTATAAATTGGATTCACAGTGGATTAAAAGAAGGTTCTGGAGCAATCTCAAATGAACCAAGGACTACCTGGAGATTGGAAGCTAGAATCATTGCAAACATGCTAATAGGCAATATGGATGTAGAAAATATCTAGAAGCATGAGGAGTACTTCCTTCTGGTAGAAGGGTGGGGAGGACTTAAACACATTTACAACTACAGGAAAGAACTGAGAGAATGGGGTGAGAGGTGTCACAATCATGTGCCCCTAGTGGTACATCACATGCCTTAGGTCTCCTATTGGCTTATGAACTCTTTGAGGTCCAAGAACACCATATGAGTAATTGAATGTATATGTAGCACCAAGCATATTCACTACATATAACAGATGCTCAAGAAATACAAATTAAAGATTTTCAACTGCAAATAAAGGAAAATCATATACTAGAAATCTCAGAGAAGTTACCACCTGTGAAAGTTTCTAAGAGAAAAGATGACTCAAAAAACAAAGAAATTCTAAAAGTAAAATACAAATAATGCAACTAGAAATGATTCTGAAGGCAGAGAGGTAACTGGAAAAAGAAGTTAAAGAAATGATGAAGACTATATAAGAAGAATTCTACATAAGGTCAGATTATATAAAAGAGCACATATAAAAAAGATAGAAGAAAGGACACAAAACCAAAGATGAATATAAAATAGTGTTTGCAAAGCACTTTCAGATACATAATTTCATTAGAGAGTAACCCTGCTGTCCTTGGTCTTTTCTTGTTCATCATTTTGACACTAAATTGCAAAAGGACATAAGAAACAGTGCTTATTAAATCTGTGAATCTGTGACTGACACAAAACTGGGATTTAAAAATGTCTCCATAGGTTTAATAGATGAGCCAAGGCTGTCAAGATGAAATATAATAAAACCAAAAGTAAAGATGCTTAGATTCAGAAACCGAACCATTAAAGTGCAGGGTGAGGGATAGATCTTTAAAGGAAGCTGATATGAAATTCACGTATAGGTGTTAATTGTCTCCGTGATTCCAAGGGTCAACAATTTCACGGCTGCAATCTCAGCATTCAGCAATAGAAAAGGAACATCCAGAACACCAAGTTAACAGCTTCAGTGAATTATCTGGTCCTTATCAAACCACATCTGTAATATAGTGTGTCTCCTTCTGAAATCGAGCGAAACATGTCTCTAGACAGATACCCAAGGACAGTACGGCCAAGCCCAACCACTGCAAGTTAAAAAAAAAAAAAAAAGTTGGAAAGAAAAAAAATGGAAACTTTATTTTGGGAAAGAGATAAGACACAGGTGAGATATTTTCAAATATTCTTTGTAGGGATGTGGGAGATGGAGGTGTTAATGCCAGAGAACATGACGTGAAGTGAAGGCCAAAAGCAACATTAGGAACAGGCTATCTGAATAGTCCTTCAGGAGGAGGGGCTGTAGGAGGCAGTGAGTTCATTGTTTGTTAAGAAGTTTATTCTAAATGGGTATCAAAAATGACAACATCCCCCAACCCCCTCCTGTTCACACCTGGCTTGCAGGATCTTGGTTTCCCACCAGGGATCGAACCCAGGGCCCCAGGAGTGAAAGTGCCGAGTCATCACCACTGGACGGTCAGGGAATTCCCCAAGACGACATTCTCGTGTGGGATTTAAGGCTGGACAGGATGGCTGTGAGGGTATCTCCAAATATTACGGTCCTTCTGGGACTACCTCTAATTCAGTTCAGTTCTGCCTCTAATTAGAAGGAAATGGCAACCCACCCCAGTATTCTTGCCTGGAGAATCCCACGGACAGAGGAGCCTGGTGGGCTACAATCCATGGGACGGCAAGAATCAGACACGACTTCGCGACTAAACCACCACCACCACTAATAAGGAAGCGCTGGCCTTGCTCCAAAGGGAAACCAACTTGCCTGCACCCTCAGAGTACAGCTCTGCTTGGAAAGGTCTCTTCAAAGTGATGAGATAAATCCATGCATGCATCATCGCTAAATTTATAATGTGATAAATATTTAAGACTGAATATAAATGAGAAAATTTACCTCATTCCTTAGGACTATCAAGAAGCAATATGTTTCTCTTCAAACACACAGGTATGGGGGAAGGGTACAGTTTTAATTAACTTTTCAATATGTTCTAGTCTGTGATTTTCACATTTGACCAAGGGAACTGTAACTTCCTCTATAACTCTAAAAATATATGCATTTAAATTTTACTATTAATTCACTATATACTATCAGGACTTTGATAAGTCTCTGAGAAAAAGCACAACTTGATTTTCTTCTTTACTGATTATATGCATTAGGCAAGTTGGTGCTGCCTAGGTGTAACTGAGCTGAGAATAAAATAAAAGCCATTTTTAATATTTTATTTGTGTACTTTATTATTTTCCAAGCTTTTCTACACAGTATTTAGGTTGGCCTTCAAAATAGTCTTAAAGAGGCAGGTAGCACTGTTATTTGATGATGTTTCTGAGGCCCAGATATAAGTCATTTGCACAAGGCCATGATACTATTTTTTGCCTTTTCATACTATTCACGGGGTTCTCTGATTTATTGACTATGCTAAAGCCTATGACTGTGTGGACCACAACAACGTCTGGAAAATCTGAAAGAGATGGGAATACCAGACCACCTGACCTGCCACTTGAGAAATCTATATGCATGTCAGGAAGCAACAGTTAGAACTGGACATGGAACAACAGACTGGTTCCAAATTGGGAAAGGAGTACATCAAAGCTATATATTGTCACCCTGCTTATTTAACTGATATTCAGAGTACATCAAGAGAAACCCTGGGCTGGATGAAGCACAAGCTGGAATCAAGATTGCCAGGAGAAATACAATGACCTCAGATATGCAGATGACACCACCCTTATGGCAGAAAGTGAAGAAGAACTAAAGCGCTTCTTGATGAAAGGGAAAGAGGAGATTGAAAAAGTTGGCTTAAAACTCAAAATTCAGAAAACAAAGATCATGGCAACTGGTTCCATCACTTCATGGCAAATAGATGGGGAAATAGTGGAAACAGTGATAGACTTTATTTTTGGGGGCTCCAAAATCACTGCAGATGGAGACTGCAGCCATGAAATTAAAAGACGCTTGCTCCTTGGAAGGAAAGTTGTGACCCACCTAGACAGTATATTAAAAAGCAGAGACATTACTTTGCCAACAAAGGTCTGTCTAATCAAGGCTATGGTTTTTCCAGTAGTCATGTAGGGATATGAGAGTTGGACTATAAAGAAAGCTGGGCACCGAAAAATTGATGCTTTTGAAGTGTGGTGTTGGAGAAGACTTTTGAGAGTCCCCTGGACTGCAAGGAGATCCAACCAGTCCATCCTAAAGGAAATCAGTCCTGAATATTCATTGGAAGGACTGATGCTGAAGCTGAAGCTCCAATACTTTGGCCACCTGATGCGAAGAACTGACTCATTTGAAAAGACCCTGATGCTGGGAAAGATTGAGGGCAGGAGGAGAAGGGGGTTGACAGAGGATGAAATGGCTGGATGGCATCACTGACTCCATGGACATGAGTTTGAGTAAACTCAGGGAGTTGGCAATGGACAGGGAGGCCTGGTGTGCTGCAGTCCATGGGGTCACAAAGAGTAGGACATGACTGAGCGACTGAACTGAACTGATGACACTGTTTGTAGTAGAGAATTTCTAACTCCTTATGTCTCCTTCCATTCAACTGTATTTTTCTAATTTATACAAAAAGTTACACAGGCATAAGAAACTTCAAGTTGTGTCAAAGAAGAAGGGAACAGATATCCCTAAAAGGATGAGAGTAACAAGAAATAATAAACTGGAAATTCCATTCATAGGATTCAAATTGGTAATTCATGTGTGCACACATTTTCTACTTTATTTTATAGCTAAGGGCTATATATGCTTAAATTTACCTCAGCATATCAAAACTGGATAAGCTGAACAGAATATATATTTTAATATGGAAATGCAAGTTAGAGATATAGTTTCAAAATGTGCATGTATTCCTATTGATGTTGGCTTGACTTTACCATTATTTAGATCATTTTATTAAAATACATGCTGGTTTTCTAACCTGCTATTTCTTAATGAATGTAATATTTAGTGGTGGTGACACTCAAAATTAGGATGAAAATTTTCCCATTTTATCAGTAAGCTTCTCTGGACTTATAATCTTAATACCCTAGCTCTGCTTGCACTCATGCCTCTACTTCATTCCACTACCTTTATTATGATTTAATATTTCACTATCCCTCACTTGCATTAATACAACAGCCTCATAAGTGGAATCTGTGCTCCTGTCTTACCACAAGACAACATAGCTTCCATATTTTCATTTTACCACTACTGTCATGATTATCTCTATAAAATGCAAATTAAAATATGTATCACATATAAAATTCTAGTATGGCATACAAGTCCCATAAGCATCTGTCTCCCACCATTCTTCATGCCTTAAGCTCCAAGCATACTAACCATATACTTTTGAAGACAACTTTGAAATTTCAAATTATGTTTGCAAACCCTCAAACCAACTTCCCTTTTGGATATGTGAGGCCTCTGAATCAGATGCTTCTTCAACACAGAGTATCCATATCCCTCTTCTTTGCCTAGCTAACTCCTTATTTCTAAATTTAGTTCTAATAACTGAGACTCCCTCATAGCTCAGACAGTAAAGAATCTACCTGCAATGCAGGAGACCAGGGTTCAATCCCTGGGTCAGGACAATGCCCTGGAGAAGGGAATGGCTACCCACTCCAGTATTCTAGCCTGGAGAATCTCATGGCCAAGCGGAACCTGGCAGGCTATAGTCCATGGGGTCACAAATAGTCAGACAGGACTGAGTGACTAAGACTTTCACTTTTCATTTTCAAGAGGA
This sequence comes from Bos indicus, assembly GCF_029378745.1. Lineage (NCBI taxonomy): Eukaryota > Metazoa > Chordata > Mammalia > Artiodactyla > Bovidae > Bos > Bos indicus. The sequence goes on along the minus strand of NC_091780.1, from coordinate 51,629,344 downwards.
AAAAATTAAGAATAGATTACATAATCAAATCTACATTAAAAAAAATATTCTGGCTAATGATGGCTAATGTGGAAGAAAACAAACCACTTAAGCGATGTTTTCCATAGTCCGGAGAAGGAAATGGCAACCCAATTTTTAGAACAGAATGGTGGCAGGGGCAAAAATGGAACTTCATACAGATATGTTGGATGTGCCACAAAACAACAACAACAATAATACACACACACACAAAAACAGAATTTGGAATTGTGACCCTATAGCTTAAGAGTTTTATGACTTAGGGAAAAGTCATTTTACCTAAGCACCAGTGACTTCATCTTATATATTTTACATGAGAGTTAAATGAGATCATGTAAATAGAGTGTGCACAAAAGCTTGGAATGAAGCTGGTAGTCAAAGGGTCAGCTTACCTTTGAAAAGTATCAAGTCTAATTTGTTCGAGGCTAATTTAAAAAGTCGGTAAGTACTTCAGATATTGGAAATGAACTTATACAAAAAAAATGGTTCCCTAAGTTCATACAAATGGAAAACATGATGTTTAAAAAAAAAAAAGGTTTAGATCATTTTAATCATGAGCTAAAGGAAAATAGAATGACAAGAGCTGCAGTCTGTGTACGCTTAGATCTTGGTTCCTCACACTTCTTTTATTTTTCCTTGGGCAAGTGAATTAAATTCTTGCATTATCAAATATTTTTTATTAAAAGGAAGTACTGGGCTATATAACGATATCGTTTCTTCTCATTTTAGAGTTGAACATCTAGATAACAAATGCCCAATCTGTGCAGGGCATTCTACTGGGTACTACTATTGTACCAACCATATGTGAACCTTTTGCTTGATTAACATACAAATATGTAAATAAGAAATTACCAACAATGAGAGAAGGAAAGGCAATGTCAAATTCTCTGAAGAATTTGCCAAACAATGTCATTTTAGGGGTCTATAGTTTTGCCAAGAAAATGCACTGGTCATAACAAACACCCTCTTCCAACAACACAAGAGAAGACTCTACACATGGACATCACCAGATGGTCAACACCAAAATCAGACTGATTATATTCTTTGCAGCCAAAGATGGAAAAGCTCTATACAGTCAGCAAAAACAAGACCAGGAGCTGACTGTGGCTCAGACCATGAACTCCTTATTGCCAAATTCAGAAGGAAATTGAAGAAAGTAGGGAAAACCACTAGACCATTCAGGTATGATCTAAATCAAATCCCTTATGATTATACAGTGGAAGTGAGAAATAGATTTAAGGGCCTAGATCTGATAGATAGAGTGCCTGATGAATTATGGAATGAGGTTCATGACATTGTACAGGAGACAGGGATCAAGACCATCCCCATGGAAAAGAAATGCAAAAAAGCAAAATGGCTGTCTGGGGAGGCCTTACAAATAGCTGTGAAAAGAAGAGAAGCGAAAAGCAAAGGAGAAAAGGAAAGATATAAACATCTGAATGCAGAGTTCCAAAGAATAGCAAGAAGAGATTAAGAAAGCCTTCTTCAGCGATCAATGCAAAGAAATAGAGGAAAACAACAGAATGGGAAAGACTAGGGATCTCTACAAGAAAATCAGAGATATCAAAGAAACATTTCATGCAAAGATGGGCTTAATAAAGGACAGAAATGGTATGGACCTAACAGAAGCAGAAGATATTAAGAAGAGATGGCAAGAATACACAGAAGAACTGTACAAAAAAGATCTTCACGACCCAGATAATCACGATGGTGTGATCACTCACCTAGAGCCAGACATCCTGGAATGTGAAGTCAAGTGGGCCTTAGAAAGCATCACTACGAACAAAGCTAGTGGAGATGATGGAATTCCAGTTCAGCTATTCCAAATCCTGAAAGATGATGCTGTGAAAGTGCTGCACTCAATATGCCAGCACATTTGGAAAACTCAGCAGTGGCCACAGGACTGGAAAAGGTCAGTTTTCATTCCAATCCCAAAGAAAGGCAATGCCAAGGAATGCTCAAACTACCACACAATTGCACTCATCTCACACGCTAGTAAAGTAATGCTCAAAATTCTCCAAGCCAGGCTTCAGCAATATGTGAACTGTGAACTTCCTGATGCTCAAGCTGGTTTTAAAAAAGGCAGAGGAACCAGAGATCAAATTGCCAACATCAGCTGGATCATGGAAAAAGCAAGAGAGTTCCAGAAAAACATCTATTTCTGCTTTATTGACTATGCCAAAGCCTTTGACTATGTGGATCACAAGAAACTGTGGAAAATTCTGGAAGAGATGGGAATACCAGACCATCTGACCTGCCTCTTGAGAAATCTCTATTCAGGTCAGGAAGCAACAGTTAGAACTGAACATGGAACAACAGACTGGTTCCAAATAGGAAAAGAAGTACGTCAAGGCTGTATATTGTCACCCTGTTTATTTAACTTATATGCAGAGTACATCACGAGAATTGCCGGACTGGAAGAAACACAAGCTGGAATCAAGATTGCCAGGAGAAATATCAATAACCTCAGATATGCAGATGACACCACCCTTATGGCAGAAAGTGAAGAGGAATTCAAAAGCCTCTTGATGAAAGTGAAAGTTGAGAGTGAAAAAGTTGGCTTAAAGCTCAACATTCAGAAAACGAAGATCATGGCATCCGGTCCCATCACTTAATGGGAAATAGATGGGGAAACAGTAGAAACAGTGTCAGACTTTATTTTTCTGGGCTCCAAAATCACTACAGATGGTGACTGCAGCCATGAAATTAAAAGACGCTTACTCCTTGGAAGGAAAGTTATGACCAACCTAGGTAGCATATTGAAAAGCAGATACATGGGGAGCACATGTATACCTGTGGCGGATTCATTTTGATATTTGGCAAAACTAATACAATTATGTAAAGTTTAAAAATAAAATAAAATTAGAGGAAAAAAAAAAAAAAAAGAAAAGCAGATACATTACTTTGCCAACAAAGGTCCGTCTAGTCAAGGCTATGGTTTTTCCTGTGGTCATGTATGGATGTGAGAGTTGGACTGTGAAGAAGGCTGAGCACTGAGGAATTGATGCTTTTGAACTGTGGTGTTGGAGAAGACTCTTGAGAGTCCCTTGGACTGCAAGGAGATTCAACCTGTCCATTCTAAAGGAGATCAGCCCTGGGATTTCTTTGGAAGGAATGATGCTAAAGCTGAAACTCCAGTACTTTGGCCACCTCATGCGAAGAGTTGACTCATTGGAAAAGACTCTGATGCTGGGAGGGATTGGGGGCAGGAGGAGAAGGGGACGACAGAGGATGAGATGGCTGGATGGCATCAGTGACTCGATGGACGTGAGTCTGAGTGAACTCCAGGAGTTGGTGATGGACAGGGAGGCCTGACATGCTGCGATTCATGGGGTCGCAAAGAGTTGGACATGACTGAGCAACTGATCTGATCTGATCTGATGTTAATGAAAATTATACATTAAAACATATCCATTACACATATATTTATAACGATAAATTGAAGAACAGGAAAGAACTAACATTCAAAAGCAGAAAAATGGTTAAGTGAAAAAGTGTCGACTAGAACAGTATGTTCTAATTATCAAAAATAAAAGTTATATAGTATGTATTTACATAAAAAATTAGAATGTTCTTTTTTTAAAGAATCACAAAATACTATCTTTTTAATAACTAATCCTATACACCAAGTCCACACTTAAACTATATTTTCTGTGGTAAGCCTGTCCTGACACCTAAATCTGGTAAGTTTGGTTAGTCCATCATATTTTAGCCTCCCTATAATATAAACTTAATATTTATGGTAACTTATGTTTTATGTCTATTTACCCATCTTCTTGCAAGATTTGCATTATCTATCTACCAAACTGCTTTCAGGATTCATCAAAGTACTCCAGGCTTACATCACTAAACTGTTTATAAATTTAACAAACTTTGCTAAAAATAAGTTTGAATACAACCAACAGCTTGAACGGAATTATTACAGTTAATATCTGTTGAAGTGGTGATAAGCAATTAGAAATTTATTTTCCCATTACAGAGTTTAATTAGCATTTTATAATACTGGTGCAATAAAAGGTCAACATCAGAAGACAGCCATTTAAAAAAGTCTATTGCTTTCTATGGCTTTATCTGTATACCTAATAATGAATAACATTGATGATTAAAAAGACAATGGTAATGGTCAAATATCAGACAGAACTTGGGGCAAAAAGGGCTATAGATTGAACTAAGAGGATCAATTCTCATGTTTTAAGACAATTTATAACTACTGTGATTTCAGCAATTAAAACTGCTAAGATTCTTTCAGAAAACTATCTTATTAAAATAATTATTTTCATTTATTTACAACAAAATATTACTTTCTTAATCTTTTTCCATGATTATCATAGATGTTTAAAAAACTATTACTCTAAAAATATTGCTAAATATATGGAAAAATGAACATTATACATAAAGTAATTTTAACCTTAGAGCTTTAAAACGGGTGTGGACAAAACCTTTTAATTCAAAAAATCATTTCTTCTACAGAACTTGATATTCCATAGAATATCAAGAGATGTTCAAGAAGTATTTAACAAAGATACTAAATTATTGAAGTTACAAAAGTATTTTCACTTTAATATTCTTTCTTGTACTTAGTCGGAACCTATTACTGTAAAAAATGATAAGGGATATAGTTTTTGATAGGCTGATTGATTAATTGCAAAAAGCTAGCATAACTGACCCGACAGTTGGAAACCCTCATTCTGGATTTTTAACTGCAATTCATGTTCATCTTTAAAAGATGCCATTATGTGAATAAATAGTTAATTCATGTATTGAGCTGAAGGGGACATTTTAAGCCAAAATGGATGGATATTTAGAATTGTTGGTTAGTGAGTTCATTTTTTGAAAGGCCTCACAAAAACAACATACTTGATCAATTTTTCATGGAGTCATTAAAATTCAAGTTGCCATTTTTGTCAAAGTGATAAAAATGTCTCTCATCTAAAATGCTCAGACATTCAACTGAGTTAAGAACATTAGAACCTAGAGACTCATAAAATATTATAGCTTCAAGATAGAAGACAGCTATAAAATTTGGAGACTTTCCCACTCTTATGCAGTAGATTGGATGGATTCTCTTAATGATGAAGAATTAAGAAAGTAAGAAGTCTAGAAAAGACTATATTTCTTAGGTGCAATGGAAATCTGAGAATGAACTAAAGGACTTAAAAAACATTTAGGGATCATACAATGTCTTTCATTCTTATTAAAAGGTAGATAGACATATGAGTTTCAACTTATTTTTACAGTTGAGCTTTTTTGTTTACTTTTTGAAAAGGATAAACAGTTTTGTTTTTCCTTCTTTGAGAGTCTTAGAGTTCATTAGATCTATACAAGGTTCAGATATTGTTAAACACTTTTTGCTGAGTGATCCTATTTAGTCTTTCATTTTCCTCAGGATCATAGGATCTTCTTAGTTGTTAGTCTAAACTCTCAGAGAGGTAGTTACAGCCATTTTGTTTGTATTTTCTTCAAAAAGAAGCAATACAAACTAATTTTGTCTGCATGCACTTTCCGTAATTGCTGACCCTGCAAGTTTATCCAATAAACGTGACTAATGGCAGATTGCCCAAAGTGAGTTTCAGCCTTTTAGAGTCTGTAAAAGCCACATACGAAGGAGTGACACTGCCAACAGCACCACCAGAACCTTCCTATTAAATGAAGACTGAACTGAAAATAAGGATAGGCCTATGTTACTGCAGTGCCATGAAAACAAAGCAGATGCTTCACCTGAAATGAAAAAATAAAAGCTCCTCCATATTTTTAATGTAATTTTTGTGTGATTAAACTTAGAACAAATTCCTAAAGAAGAACTTCAGTAGCAACAAAAATTATTTGCTTGGAAAATAGATCATAGACAAAATTACAGAAAAGGCCAAAGTGAATTTAGATGGTTTTCTTACAATAGACGTGTCATCCTCTCAATAAACCCTAACTGTGACAATGAACTTTTTCCTGAAACACTCTGGGGAAAAAAGGCTGTGGGTCTCGTCACATAGAGATGTTGAAAGACCCCTGAGCAAAGCTGTAAAGAGGGTGAATTTTTCTCTTTAGTCTTAGTCTTTTGGCCACTTTTCCCTTTTAAGTATCCATTCCTTAAGTGATAAGATGGTAAATATTTCATCTTATCACAGAATATCAAATTAAATTCCATCTGCAATTGGCCTTTCTGGAGTGAGAGAAAAATTGCATTTAAGATCATTTGGTCACAACCCTAATATATTCATATTTAAACAGCTTAACTATAATGTGTAGGATGCTTTATAAGTTTGAGCCTCAAGTAAGAGTAAAATGTGAAAAAAAAAAAAAAAAACAGAATTATATGATAAAGGAGAACATGGTGTGTCAAAACCTAAAAGGTCTTTGAAAGATAAGTGATTGATTCCTGTGATGGCCATTGAAAGTCAAATGGATAGGAAAAAATGAATGACACTTTTTTGCTTGTGGAGAGGGTATTACTGTGTAGATCACAACAAACTGTGGAAAATTCTTAAAGAGATAGGAATACCAGACCACCTGAACTGCCTTCTAAGAAATCGGTATGCAAATCAGGAAGAAACAGTTAGAACTGGACATGGAACAACAGACTGCCTCCAAACTGGGAAAGGAGTATGTCAAGGCTATATATGGTCACCCTGCTTATTTAACTTATATGCAGAGTACATCATGAGAAATGCTGGCCTGGATGAAGCACAAGCTGGAATCAAAATTGCCAGCAGAAATATCAATAACCTCAGATATGCAGATGATACCACCCTTATGGAAGAAAGCAAATAAGAACTAAAGAGCCTCTTGATGAAAGTGAAAGAGGAGATTGAAAAAGTTGGCTTAAAACTCAACATTCAGAAAACTAAGATCATGGCATATGGTCCCATCACTTCATGGCGAACAGATGGGGAAACAATGTAAACAGTGACAGTTATTTTTTGGTGCTCCAAAATCATTGCAGGTGGTTTCTGCAGCCATGAAATTAAAAGACATTTGCTCCTTGGAAGAAAAGCTATGACCAACATACACAGCATATTAAAAAGCAGAGACATTACTTTGCCAACAAAGGTCCATCTAGTCAAACTTATGATTTTTCCAGTAGTCATGTATGCATGTGAGAGTTGGACTATAAAGAAAGCTGAGCGCCGAAGAATTGATGCTTTTGAACTGTGGTGTTGGAGAAGACTCTTGAGAGTCCCTTGGACTGCAAGGAGATCAAACCAGTCAATCCTAAAGGAAATCAGTTATGACTATTCATTAGAAGGACTGATGCTGAAGCTGAAACTCCAATACACTGGCCACCCGATGTGAAGAACTGATTCATTTCAAAAGACCCTGTGGCTGGGAAAGATTGAAGGCAGGAGGAGAAGGGGATGACAGAGGATGAGATGGTTGGATGGCATCACCAACTCAATGGACATGAGTTTGAGTAAGCTCCAGAAACTGGTGGTGGACAGGGAAGTCTGGCGTGCTGCAGTCCATAGGGTTGCAAAGAGTCAGACACGACTGAGCAACTGAACTGAACTAAACTGAGGGTATGACCAAGTAGAGTAGACTACTGCTCATATACAATTACAGGGGCACATTCGGCTTTAGCTTCAATATAATGCCTTTACTGAAATTCTTGCACTATAGACATTCTTCTAGTTATTATTTCTAGCATGTTCCTGAAAGGATTCATGTGTGTTACTCATCCTAATGCATATTAGCAAGAGTTACATTTCACATTGTGTATTTGGTATTTAACAAAGATTGAATTCTACCAAACTATGGCTTAGGAGTGGGATGTTTTTATTGACAAGAATTGGGACAGGAAGTTGAAGGCATTATATAGAAAAGATAAGGAGAGGTGAAATTTCATGGATTCCTTTGAATAATCATCCTTAATAAAATGGCATAATTAGGGAAACACATCTTGAAAACAATGTCTGAGAGAAACAAAGATTTACTTATCAGCTTCATATAGCGATAGTCCTTACCCAATTGCAAGTCAAGCTATTTAAGTAATATCATGCCCTTTTATCTAATTAATGTTATTAATATTATGATCATGAATCATACTTGATACCATAGGGGATTCTAAGAGGAAGCATTTTTTAATAAGTAGATAAAAGTGCTACCAAATAAATAAACATGAAAAATATCAACCCAACTGCATCCTACTTTTCTGTTTTGAAAATAAATGGTTAATATTTTGAACAATAACTTTTTACAAAATGTTTTTTTCAGCCTAATATAAGAGAAAGCAAGAATATATAAAAACTGGGTGGTTACGGGTAAACAGTCATTATTCTAGAGAAAAAAAGAGTGTGTGCAGCATAAAGGAACCTAGATAACCTATGAAGTAGATGTTTTTCCTGACATATCTTAAAAGATTTTAAAAAATAAAGCAACATGGTTCAATGGAGACTGAGAAACAGTATTTGGCCGAACTCGCTGAAATAATTACACAGATGTGGCAATTTGCCAATTCTTGACAAATAGATTGGGTTGAGAATATGAAATGTACACATTAAAAAAAATCTTCTGCTCCCAAGCGAAGTAAGTCAGAAAATCAAATATTGTACCTTAACACATACATGTGAAATCTAGAAAAATGGTATAGATGATCTTATTTCCAAAGCAGAAATAGACACAGACATAGAGGATAAATACATGAATGCCAAAGAGTAAAAGGTGGGTGGGAGGAATTGGGAAATTGCGATTTGACACATATACACTATTGATATTAGCGTATATTGATATTAGCATATATTACCTAAAATAGACAAGTAACAAGAACATACTGTAAAGCATAAGGAACTCTATTTAATGCACTGTGGTGACCTGAAAGGGAAAGAAGCCCAAAAGGAAGGGGATATATGTATATGTTTGGCTAATTTATGCTGCTGTGCAGCAGAAACTAACACAACATTGTAAAGAAACTATATTCCAAAAAAAGATTAATTTAAAAATAAAAAAATAAAATAAAATAAATAAAATGTTCTACTCCCAAAAGCATGGCACAACAACTGGAGAATTAAGAAGGACTTCTAGGATTTACTTTTGAGACAACTGACTAGTTTCTATGTGTCCAACAGTGAAAAATATCTTGTAAGGGTTAGAAGAGATAGGAAGGTATCTTGCTAGGCCAGACTTAACTATCGCATTATACGTAAATATGAACCTTGTGAATCAAGATGCAGTCAAATGTCAACTGTCTCCAAACAACAGATAAAGTAAAGCAAGCAAATGGGAGTCAGAAAACAGGAGTTAAAGTGCTGGATTCCAAAACAGATAGCCCTGGCTTCTCATGCTGACCATACTTTTTAACAGCAGTACCACTTAGAGAATAACCTTTAAGCTTCCACTTTCTCATCCCTAAAATGTGAACACTAACTCAAGGCACCTTGTTAATGTGCTCACATTCTGAACTGTGGTGTTGGAGAAGACTTGTGAGAGTCCCTTGGACTGCAAGGAGATCCAACCAGTCCATTCTGAAGGACATCAGCCCTGGGATTTCTCTGGAAGGAATGATGCTAAAGCTGAAACTCCAGTACTTTGGCCACTTCATGTGAAGAATTGACTCACTGGAAAAGACTCTGATGCTGGGAGGGATTGGGGGCAGGAGGAGAAGGGGACGACAGAGGATGAGATGGCTGGATGGCATCACTGACTCGATGGACGTGAGTCTCAGTGAACTCTGGGAGTTGGTGATGGACAGGGAGGCCTGGCGTGCTGCGATTCATGGGGTCACAAAGAGTCGGACAGGACTGAGGGAGTGAACTGAACTGAACTGAACTGAACTGAAAGGGACTCTGTATCTGACATATATGTACTCATTAAGACATAACTACAGCTGACTTCATTATTAACACCAAACCACTTTCTGCTATGAAATGAGAAAGGAAAAGGACAAAGCCCCAAGGCAATACATCACAGTGCTGTTCCATAGTATTAAGATCAATAAAATCAACAATTCAAGACTGTTTTAAAAAAAAGAAAAATCTGACAAAATGCAGGGAAAAATAGGCACATTTGTTGCTTGAAAATCTATAAGGCCTTTGAAGGGCAGTAACTGATTACTGAGATACTGAGGTGTGAAATTAAAAGTTAAAAAGTAGGAAGTATGAATGAGCCTTTTGTAATGGCTATGGAGAGACAATGAATTAAGAACTGCTATGAATTAAGAACTAATTATCACAGAAATAAACTCTCGAGTTTCATTATTACATGTTATATATTAATGATAATATATTCCTGAAAGTATGCTTACAATTTTAAATATCTCATCCATCTTTACTTGGGTTATATCCACTCTCAGCAATAGAAGGAACATATTTATAATGTCCTATAGAAAGAAGTGGGCTTCTCAAGTGGTGCTAGTGATAAACAAGCCGCCTGCCAATGCAGGAGACATAAGAGACATGAGTTTGATCCCTGGGTCAGGAAGATCCCCTGGAAGAGAGCATGACAACCCACTTCAGTATTCTTGCCTGGAGAATCCCATGGACAGAGGAGCCTGGTGGGCTACCGTGCATAGGGTCGCAGAGAGCTGGACACAACTGACGCAACTTAGCACTCACACATGCACACATAAAAGGGAGTATGTGTATTTATTAAACTACAGAAAGATAAAAGAAAGAATTGGTCAAACTGCCACTTAAAAAATACTGTTATTTAGTATGTCCCTGTCCCTTTAATTATTACAAGTCAATTCACATGAGCTTATGAATGTTATTTTTAAAGCCCAAATGGAAATTATTTCAGCATTCTATGTGGCGTGTTAGAACGAATCTTAGCTAAAGGTGTTAGCTAACTGATAATGAAATATAAATGTCTTAATCTGTTTCAAAGGTTTTTAGTTTGTAATTTGGTGGCCTCAAAAGAAAAATGTTCCAAATTTAAAACGTTACTGCAGTCTTACTAAATGTGACAAATTAGGTATGCCTTTCAACATTTTCAAATCATCTGAATAAGATACTTTTTAAAAAGATCACTCCTTTTTTTTTTTTTTTTTTACTATGACCACAAAATAAAAATATTTATTTTCTTGAACACAAGTAAGCATCCACCTACTGGAGAATTCCATGGACTGCATAGTACATGGGATCGCAGAGTCGGACACGACTGAGAGACTTTTACTTTCACTACTAGATTAGCAACCAGGAACTTTTTTTTTCTTTGGCTGAACCTCACGGCCTGTGGGATCTTAGTTCAGGAATCGAACCTGTGCCCATTCATTTCATTTAACAGAATTTGCCATTAGATTTTTTTTTTTTTTTTTTTTTTACTGCATTGTGGTAAGAACACTTAACATGAGATCTGCTCTCTGAACAAAAAATTAGGTTTCTAATACAGCAGCAGCATCTGTCACACATTGTAGAGCAAATCTCTACACTTAAGCACGTTGCCTAACTGAAAATGTATACTTCATTGCCCATTCCCCCAGGCCCTGGCCACCAGCATTCTATTCTTTGCTTCTGTGAGTCTGACTACTAATATTTTACACAGCTCACACAAGAGAAAGCACACAGTATTTGTTCTTCTGTGACTGGCTTATTTCACTTAGCATCATTTCCTCAAGCAGAATTTTACTAAAAAACTTTCAGCAAAGGTTTTGTTTATTTTTGAGTGTTTTTTGAGGGATTTGCTTTGCTGGTTTATCTTTTGCCTTGTTTTCCAATATTAAACAATATCAATATATATCTCAAAAAATTGAGATATATTTAAATGTATATTATCACATACATATTCTCTTCCAACATTATATATATATATATATATAATTATATAATAAAATCTTAAAAGGATGAAAAGAGTAAAATGATTTAAATAAGATTCAGCTTTATCAGAAACAAAAGGTATGATTAGAGAGAATATGTTAAAGTTGCATTACAGGTAAACTGAAGGTTATAAGATTACTAAGTGTGTTAAGTTGTACCATGATAAAAACACTAGTGAATAAAGGTTGTATGTGGGTGACTTGAAATAATAGCTCTCTACAATAATAGAATAGTTTCAGACAGAAATTTCTCTAAATATGCATATGTATAACAGGTATAAAATACTACATAATATTATTCTAACAGAATGCTACAATCTTGTGGTATTTTTAAATATCATATATAGGTATACTTTGCTTTATTGCACTTCACTTTATTATACTTCAAGATATTGTGTTTTTTGTTTTTGTTTTTTTACAAATCAAAGGTTTGTGACAACTCTGCATCGAGCAGGCCTGTTCGCACAATTTTTCCAACAGCATTTGCTCACTCCATGTCTTTGTATCACATTTTGATAATTCAAATGATATTTCAAATTTTTTATAATTATTATGTTTGTTACTGTGATTTGTGGTCAGTGATCTTTGATGTTACTATTGCAGTTTTTTAGGATGCCACAAACTGTACCCAAATAAGACGATGAACTTAATTGATAAATGTGTGTGTGTTCTTCACTGAATGGCTACTCCACTGTCTCTCTCCTCTCTTTGGGCCTCCCTATTCCCTGAGACACAACAATATTTAAATTAGGCTAATTAATAAGCCTACAACAGCTTCAAAAACACATATTGTTCAAGTGAAAGTAAAAAGATCACATATCTCACTTTAAGTCAAAGATAGAAATGACTGAGCTAAGTGAGGAAGGCTCATGGAAAGCCAAACGTGTCGTCGCTTAGTCGTGTCCAATTCTTTGTGACCCCATGGAATGTAGCCTCCCAGGCTTCTCTGTCATTGGGATTTTCCAAGCAAGAGTACTGGAGTGGGTTGCCATTTCCTTCTCCAGGGGATCTTTCCGACCCAGGGATCGAACCCCAGTCTCCCGCATTGCAGGCAGATACTTTACCCTCTAAGCCACCAGGGAAGCCAAGACAGGTTGAAATCTCAGACTCTTATGCTCAACGATTAGCTAAATTGTGAATGCAAAGGAAAAGTTCTTGAAGGCAATTACACATACTAATCCAATGAACACATGGTGGATAAGAAAGTGAAAGAGCCTTACTGCTGATTTGGAGAAAGATTAGTGGTCTGCATAGAAGATCACACAAACCACAACATTCCCTAAGCCAAAGCCTAGTTCAGCAAGTCCCTGCTGCTGCTGCTGCTGCTAAATTGCTTCAGTCGTGTCCGACACTGTGCGACCCCATAGACGGCAGCCCACCAGGCTCCCCCGTCCTGTGGGATTCTCCAGGCAAGAACACTGGAGTGGGTTGCCACTGCCTTCTCCAATGCATGAAAGTGAAAAGTGAAAGTGAAGTCGCTCGGTCGTGTCCAACTCTTTGCGACCCCATGGACTGCAGCCTACCAGGCTCCTCCATCCATGGGATTTTCCAGGCAAGAGTACTGGAGTGGGGTGCCATTGCCTTCTCCATCAGCAAGTCCCTAGCTCTCATTAATTTTAGGAAGGCTGAGAGAGGTGAGGAAGCTTCAGAAGAAAAATCTGAAGCTAGAGAGTTGGTTCATGAGGTTTAAGGAAAGAAGCATCTCCATAACATAAAAGTACAAAGTAAAACAGCAAGGGCTGATTTACAGTCTGTAGCTAGTTATCCAGATCTAGTTAAGATCATTATTGAAAATGACTACAGTAAACAACAAATTTTTGACTTAAACAAGAGAGCCTTGCATTGCAAGAAGATGCCATTTAGAACTCTCACAGATAAAGAGGAGAAATCAACGACAGGCTTTGAAGCTTCAAAAGACAGGCTGACTCTCTTCTTAGGGGCTAATGCCAGCTGGGGACATGAATTTGAAGCCAGTCTTCATTTACCCATTCCAAAAATCCTATGGCCTTTAAGAACTATGCTAAATCTATTCTGTCTCTGCTCTATAAGTGGAACAATAAAGCTGAGAGACAGAACATTTGCTTACAACATTGTTTACTGGATATTTTAAGCCCACTGTTGAGACCTATTGCTCAGGAAAAAAAAAAAAAAAGTGGTTTTCTAAAAATATTACTACTTTTCTTCACAGAATTAAAACAAAAAAATTTATAATTTGTATGGAAACATAAAAGACCCCAAATAGCCAAAGCAATCTTGAGAAAGAAAAACAGAGGTGGAGGACTCAGTCTCCCTGACTTCAGAAGCTACAAGCTACAGTCATCAAAACAGTATATTACAGGCACAAAAACCAGAAATATAGATGAGTGAAACAACAGAAAGCCTAGAGATAAGCCCATGTACCTATGGTCATCTGATCTATGATAAAGGATGTTAAGAATAAACAATGGAGAAAAGAGAGGCTCTACATAAGTGGTGCTGGGAAAATTGGACACCTACATATAAAAGAATTTTTTTACAGAATTAAGAAAAACAAACAAAAAAAGAATGAAATTAGAACACCTCCTAACACCATACACAAAAATAAGCTCAAAATGGATTAAAGATCTAATTGTAAGCCCGGACACTATAAAACTCTTAGAAGAAAACATATGCAAAACACCCATTGACATAAATTGCATATAGATTCTTTTTTGATCCCCTCCTAGAGTAATGAACTGTGGTGTTGGAGAAGACTCTTGAGAATCCCTTGGACTTCAAGGAGATCCAACCAGTCCATTCTGAAGGAGATCAGCCCTGGGGGTTCTTTGGAAGGAATGATGCTAAAGCTGAAACTCCAATACTTTGGCCACCTCATGCAAAGAGTTGACTCATTGGAAAAGACTCTGATGCTGGGAGGGATTGGGGGCAGGAGGAGAAGGGGACGACAGAGGATGAGATGGCTGGATGGCATCACGGACTTGATGGACATGAGTTTGAGTGAACTCCGGGAGTTGGTGATGGACAGGGAGGCCTGGCGTGCTACGATTCATGGGGTCGCAAAGAGTCGGACACGACTGAGCAACTGAACTGAACTGAGAGTAATGAAAATAAAAACAAAAATAAACAAACAGGATTTAATTACACAGCAAAAGTAACTATAAACAAAACAAAAGGACACCTCTCAGAATGAAAGAAAATATTTGCAAGTAAAGCAACAGACAAGAGGTTAACTCCAAAATATGAAGTCATGAAGCTCAATACATATATATAAATAAAAGAACCCAATCAAAAAGTGGGTGGAAGATCTAAACAGACATTTCTCCAAAGACATATTATAGATGGCCACAGGCACATGGAAAAATGCTCAATATCACTAATTATTAGAGAAATGCAAATCAAAACTATAATGAGGTATTACCTCACACTGGTCAGAACGGCCATCTTCAAAAAATCTACAAACAATAAATAATGGAGACAGTGTGGAGAAAAAAGAACCCTCCTACACTGTTGGTGATAATGTAAATTGGTACAATCATTTTAGACAACATTATGGATGTTCCTTAATAAACTAAAAATAGAACTACCCATTCCTCCCATTCCTGGGCATATACCCAGAGAAAATCATAATTCAAAATGATACATGCCTTTCAGTATTCATCACAGCACCACTTAAAATAGCCAGGACATGGAAGCAACTTAAATGCCCATCAACAAAGGAATGGATAAAGAAGAGGTGGTACATATATACAATGGAATATTACTCAGCCATAAAAAGAGCAAAATAAAGGCATTTGCAGCAACAAGGATTGGACCTAGAGTCTGTCATACTGAATTAAGTAAGTGAGACATAGAAAGGCAAATATCATATGATATTGCTTATATGTGAAATCTAAAAAGGGCACAAATGAACTTATTTACAAAAAAAAAGTTGAGTCACAGAGGTAGAAAACAAACTTATGGTTACCAGGGGATATGGAGGCAGGGAAGGGATAAATTGGGAGATTGGGGCTGACATATACACACTACTATATATAAAACAGATAATAAGAACCTGCTGTATAGCACAGGGAACTCTATTCAATACTCTGTAATGGCCTATATGGGAAAATAATCTAAAAAAAAATAAAGAGTGAAAACACACACACGTGTGTGTGTGCATGTGTGTGTGTGTATAACTGATTCACTTTGCTGTACACCTGAAACTAGCACAGCATTTTAAATCAATTGCACTCTAACAAAATTTTTTAAAGTATGTAAAATATATTAATGCTCATTGATAACATACCTGGTCTCATAAGAGCTCTGATGGGGATGTACAATGAGATTAATGTTGTTTTCATGCCTGCTAACACAATATCCATTCTGCAGCCCATTGATCAAGAATAATATTGACTTTCAAGTCTTAATATATAAGAAATACATGTCATAAGGCTATAGCTGTCATCAAAACTGCTCCCTCTCATGAATTTGGGCAAAGTAAGTTGAAAATCTTCTAGACGCCATGAAGAACATTCACGATTCAAGGGAAAAGGCTGAAATATTAACATTCATAGGAGTCTAGAAGAGAGTGAATTCAACTCTCATAGGTGATCTTGAGGGTTTCAAAACTTCAGTGAAGGACGTAACTGTTTATGTGGTAGAAGAGCAAAGGACGAAAAAAGTGGAGCCTGAAAATGTGACTGAATTGCTGCAGTCTCATGATAAAACATTAAGGGATGAGGAGTTTCTTCTCATGGATCAGCAAAGAATGTGTTTTTTTTGAGATGGAAACTGTTTCTGGTGAAGATGCTGTTAAGATTGTTGAAATGATAACAAAACATTTAGAATTTTACATAAACTTAGTTGATACTATAGCACCAGTGTTTGAGAGACTAACTCCAATTTTAAAGAGTTCTTTTTGGGTAAAATGCTATCAAATAGCACTGAATACTACAGAGAAATTGTTTGTGAAAGTCAATCATTGTGGCAAAACCTGCATTGCTGTCTTATTTTAAGAAATTATCACAGCTGCCCCAACTTTCAGCAACCACCTTACTGGTCAGTCGAGAACATCAGCATAGGGAAAGATCCTCAACCAGATAGCATTTTTGGCAATAAAGTATATTTAAATTATGTACATTTTATAGACATAATGCCATTGCACACTCAACAGAATACTACAGTGTAAGCATAATCTTTATAGGCACTACAAAAGCAAAAAATATATGTGTGACTCACTTATATATATATATATATATATATACACACTTTACTGTGATATTTGCTTCACTGTGGTGATCTGGAACTGAATCCCCAAATCTCTAAGATACGCCTGCATTTAAAAAATTAGCTTAAAAATAATAAAGCACTCATTCAAAATTGTCTACCTTTGCCAGAATGGAAAGGTTGAAATAAAACAAATAAGATGATACACTTCAATAATACATAACCTTTTAAATGAGTTGAGCACACAAAGACAGGGTGAGTAAAACAATGAAAAGAACACATTTTTATAGATGATGTTTTGCTTTTCCTATGATGACTAAAAACAAAATATGCTGCTGGTTCATAATCCTTGAAATCCAGAGGAAAGGCAGCTCTGAACTCTTTGAAGACCCTGGCTCTTTCCAGCCTGATGCTCCATTCTCTGTAGTGCAGGGTTAGGCTTCACCCTGAGGTTGCTTCCTCTTGTGGCCGTATAATGGCTTCTGGAAGCACCTGCTTTCTCAATTCTGCCAGCTACACAGGAAGTGGCACAAGCCCCTCCCAAATCATAAAAATGATCTTCCGGCACTTTTAATGGACTAATGCGGTTCATGTGTCCACTTACAGAGTAGTGGCAAAATGTCAGTTATTGATGTGCTTAAAGCTGGGTTTTGAACCAGTTGCTGTGTTGTCTTTCCGTTTGGAAGAATCTCATGCAAGTTTCACAACTTCTTTAGTTACTGTTCTGTTCAGTTCAGTTCAGTCGCTCAGTCGTGTCCGACTCTTTGCTACCCCATGAATCGCAGCACGCCAGGCCTCCCTGTCCATCACCAACTCCCGGAGTTCACTCAAACTCACGTCGATCGAGTCGGTGATGCCATCCAGCCATCTTATCCTCTATCGTCCCCTTTTCCTCCTGCCCTCAATCCCTCCCAGCATCAGAGTCTTTTCCAATGAGTCAACTCTTCGCATGAGATGGCCAAAGTACTGGAGTTTCAGCTTTAGCATCATTCCTTCCAAAGAACACCCAGGGCTGATCTCCTTTAGAATGGACTGGTTGGATCTCCTTGCAGTCCAAGGGACTCTCAGGAGTCTTCTCCAACACCACAGTTCAAAAGGATCAATTCTTCAGCACTCAGCTTTCTTTATAGTCCAACTCTCACATCCATACATGACCACTGGAGTTTTTCCATAGCCTTGACTAGATGGACTCTTGTTGGCAAAGTAATGTCTCTGCTTTTTAATATTCTGTCTAGTTTGGTCATAACTTTCCTTCCAAGGAGTAAGTGATCTAAAATGTATCCTATTATCCTTTTCCAGGCTAAGTATTAGGTTTGAAGATGAAGAAATGAGCTAAGAGACTTCTTTGGAAGAATTTGTAGGAATGTTGTAGGATTTCCCCTCTTTACATCTCATACAAGAAAGGAGGGAAGTGACTATCTTTCTTTCACATTGAGGGAGAATTATCACTCATTGCTGTTCCTATAAATTGGCCAATGTCTCTTAAAGTTATAGGGGAGGTTGGGCTGATACTGGAGCAAACCTTCGAAAAGCCTGAAGATAAAAAGCTATATGGCTTGTATGCCAGCTAGGGACACAGAAAGCAGAGAGGGTTGTCTGTTGTTGCTAAGCAGCTAAGTCGTGTCTGACTCTTTTGTGATCCCCGGATGTAGCCTATCAGGCTTCTCTGTCCACGGAATTTTCTAGGCAAGAATATTGGAGTGGGTTGTCTTTTTCCTTCTGTCAATTATGAGTCAAAAGTACCTACTTGTAGCTGATCAGATATGAAACACTCGGAAGTGAACATGACTGGATTTATTTTCATTTAGCCAAATACAGATAACAGAAAAATATCCAGGGGCTAAAACCAGAACCATGAACAGGAACATAGAAGAAATGCACTGGCTCTGTAACATTCAGAGAAATCAGTGTCTTCAATTAAATTTTCACAAGAAAAGACAGTTTAAAATAACCCCAATCCCAGAAAGTGCCAATAGCAGAGAATATTGCTACCAAGAAAGTTAAGTTCTTCTTTGTCTTCAAGTCTCTTCCCTTTCTAACTCTAGTCTCAGATTAGAAACCAGGAAACAGTGAGTAGGGGAGGAGAAGACAGGATATGGGAAAAGATAAAAAAGCTGAGTGCAATAGCCACTCTGCCTCCTAGCTTTTGGCCTGAAATAAGACTGAGCTGTAAGAGAAAATTAAATTTAAATGAAAATGAAGAATTGAAAAAACATTAGGCTGGCCATTTAATTTCTGAAATTAAACTGTTATTTTAAGTAAAAGAGCCTGAAAAACATTTATATTATCTAACAGTAACAAGGAGATCCAACCAGTCCATTCTAAAGGAGATCAGCCCTGGGTGTTCTTTGGAAGGAATGATGCTAAAGCTGAAACTCCAGTACTTTGGGCACCTCATGCGAAGAGTTGACTCATTGGAAAAGATTCTGATGCTGGCAGGGATTCGGAGCAGGAGGAAAAGGGGACAACAGAGGATGAGATGGCTGGATGGCATCACTGACTCGATGGATGTGAGTCTGAGTGAACTCTGGGAGTTGGTGAGGGACAGTGAGGCCTGGTGCGCTGCAATTCACGGGGTTGCAAAGAGTCGGACACGACTGAGCGACTGAACTGAACTGAACAGAACAGTAACTAAAGAAGTTGTGAAACTTGAATGAGATTCTTCCAAATGGAAAGACAACACAGCCCACTTGGGGCATTAGGAAAAAGTAGTTCCGGTATGATGAGTGCACACTGATGAGGACTGTGTTTTCAAAATAACTGGGTGTGAGTGAGTGATGCTCAGTCGTGTCTAATTCTTTGCAACCTCATGGACTGCAGCCCACCAGGCTCCTCTGTCCATGTGATTCTACAGGCAAGAACATTGGAGGAGGTTGTCATTTGCTACTCTAGGAGATCTTCCCTACCCAGGGATCAAACCCGCATCTCCTGTGTCTCCTGCAAGTGGATTCTTTACCACTGAGTCATCAACATATCGGTATACCAAAATAGTAATAGTAATAACAGTAATAACAACTTTATACTTGAATAAATTACCTTCCAACTAGTATATGTTTATTAACTATACTTATTTTTTGCATTGAATAACAAAGCTAAAGAACTAAAGTTTGAGGGTTACAAAATCTTGGTGCTTTCATGTTCTAATTTTACAGTTTTTGATCTATTTAAACTTTTTCATCTGCCATTCCTTCTTGTGTAAATAAGATAAATATGCTTCCTTTAACATAGTTATCTCAAATAAATATGACTTTGTCTTACAGAGGATAGTTGGCAATATAAAGAGACATGTTTAGGTGTGACAACTGGTATGTGTTACTGGCATGTAGTAGGTAATGGTCAGGGATGTTGATAAACACCCTACAATACACAGGACAGAATGCCACAAGAAAGAATTATCTGGCTCCAAAATCAATGTTGCTGAGGTTGAGAGAACCTGCTATTGAGCAATGCCTGTTAGAGTTATAAAATATGTAACATGTCAACTTTAAGATTTGACACAGAATAGATAATGAAGGCTGGTGTACTCTTAGGATGTATCTGACTGCAAGTAATGCAAAATAGAACTTAAACAGGCTTAAGAAAAATCATTAGCTGAAATAAGAGAAGCTGTGGTGAGAACAGGCACCATCAGGGTTCAGAAGCTCGGGAATGTCATTCTGGAGCCATGTTTTCTAATGTTCTTTAGTGCATAGTGTTAGTTATACTGTAAAGCTGGACCCCGCCCACACCCCCCACCCCCAACACACACCATAATGATGCCAGCAGATTTAAAGCTACACATTTGGGAGACTTCCCTGATGGGCCAATGGCTAAAAATCCAGGTTCCCAATGCAGGGGGCCTGGGTTTGAACTCTCATCAGGGAAATACATCCCACATGCCACAACTAAAAAAGACCCCGCATGCTGCAACTAAGACCCTGTGCAGCCAAATAAATAAATACATAAACATACATTTTTTTAAAAGCTACATGTTTAGGGGTGTAACATCTTGTAGGAGACAGAAGACATCATTTTCATAGTTCTCAAACACAAAAATATTATGTCCCAGATGTACCCAGCAAATCTGTCCCCAACATCCATTGACCCATCTAAAGCCTGTTCTGAACCATTCCCAAATTTATCACTGCAAGAAGAAAGATCACATATGTTTGGCTTAGGATGACTAAGTAGGGTATATTGGAAAGTGAGGAATAGAGAGAACCATAATGTCCAGAACTGCTAATTTGTTATTATTACCATTTTCATTCTTCTTGATAGAAATGGACACTTTAAAACATCAATCTATAAGCTTAAGAAACAGTATCATGGAAAAAAGTCAGAAAATGATCACTGATATCATGAGATTGTGATTTTTCCAGAGCAATATGTATAAAGTAAAACAGAATAGGATTTAAGAGATAAGTTGGTTTGACAAAAAACAAAGGTGGAAAGAATGAGGGAGAAAATAGAATTCAGGAAAGTAATTTCATGAGGACAAAGATTTCATTGAGGGTTATGACTTGAAGGAGAGAAGTCAGGAAGAAAACTGAATAAGAACCAAGGGAGAATTATAAACTCACCTGTTTCAAAGAATATTCTCCACCTACAAATTAAGACCAAATGTGAGATATGATGTGAGGTGTTTTTGTTAAAGGAGGAAAGTAATAAAGACCAGACAGGCAGAGTTGGAATTCTGACCTTTGGTACAAAACCATAAAAAGCCATTCTGATCCCTACATTATAAACCTAATTTAAGATGCAAGATAAAGTCAGTTAAACATTACACATGACTGATGGAGGACAGAATGTACTGATGACTTAATACAGAGGAAGGATACAGGAGTAAAAATTTTTAAGTGTCAAAGATCTGGTCTTAGAAGAATTCCTCTTTGATTTTTAAGCAAACCATTTTAGAAGGGTAATGAGGAATCATTTACATGGGTAAGCACTAGATTTGGAGGATTTTTCTCTTTTGTTTATTTTTCATTCTCTTCATTTCACTATATTGCTTAATGAAAAATTTCCTCCCAATTATGGGTATGTAATGCATGAGTTTGAGAATCCTGAAAATCCACCTGCTTCTATGTAACTTTCCCCAATAATATTTCATATAACTCCACTAATAGTCTATGTTTTGAGAAGTTTGACAAGTACATGAGGATAATAATTGTGAAAAGTTCTGCAAAATAACATTCAGCATCAGTTCAGTTCATTTCAGTTCAGTCACTTAGTCATGTCCGACCCATTGCGACCCCATGAACCCCAGCACGGCAAGCCTCCCTGTCCATCACCAACTCCCAGAGTTTACCCAAATTCATGTCCATTGAGTCAGTGATGCCCTCCAACCATCTCATGCTCTGTCATCCCCTTCTCCTCCTGCCCTCAACCTTTCCCAGCATCAGGGTTTTTCAAACGAGTCAGCTCTTTTCATCAGGTGGCCAATGTATTGGAGTTTCAGCTTCAACATCAGTCCTTCCAATGAACACCCAGGACTGATTTCCTTTAGGATGGACTGGTTGGATCTCCTTAAAGTCCAAGGGGCTCTCAAGAGTCTTCTCCCACACCACAGTTCAAAAGCATCAATTCTTCGGTGCTCAGCTTTCTTCACAGTTCAACTCTCACATCTATACATGACCACTGCAAAACCTCTAGCCTTGACTAGACGGACCTTTGTTGGAAAAGTAATACTCTGCTTTTTAATATGCTGTCTAGGCTGGTCATAGCTATCCTTCCAAGGAGTAAACGTCTTTCAATCTCATGGCTGCAGTCACCATCTGCAGTGACTTTGGAGCCACAGAAAATAAAGCCTGTCACTGTTTCCACTGTTTCCCCATCAGTTTGCCATGAAGTGATGGGACCGGATGCCATGATCTTAGTTTTCTGAATGTTCAGTTTAAGCTAAATTTTTCACTCTCCTCTTTCACTTTCATCAATAAGCTCTTTAGTTCTTCTTCACTTTCTGCCATAAGGGTAGTGTCATCTGCGTATCTGAGGTTATTGATATTTCTCCCAGCAGTCTTGATTCCACCTTGTGCTTCATCCAGTCCAGCATTTCTCATGATGTAATCTGCATATAAGTTAAATAAGCAGGGTGACAATATATAGCCTGGATGTACTCCTTTTCCTATTTGGAACCAGCCTGATGTTCCATGTCCAGATTTAACTGTTGCTTCCTGACCTGCATACAGGTTTCTTAAGAGGCAGGTGAGGTACTCTGGTATTCCCATTTCTTGAAGAACTTTCCACAGTTTACTGTGATCCACACAGTAAAGGCTTTGGAATAGTCAATAAAGCAGAAATAAATGTTTTTCTGGAACTCTCTTGCTTTTTCGATAGTCCAGCGGAAGTTGGCAATTTAATCTCTGATTCCTCTGCCTTTTCTAAAACCACCTTGAACATCTGGAAGTTCACGGTTCATGTATTGCTGAATCCTGGCTTGCAGAATTTTGAGCATCACTTTACTTAGCATGTGAAATGAGTGCAATTGTGCGGCAGTTTGAGTATTCTTTGGCATTGGCTTTCTTTGAGATTGGAATGAAAACTGACTTTTTCCAGTCCTGTGGCCACTGCTGAGTTTTCCAAATTTGCTGGCATATTGAGTGCAGCACTTTCATAGCATCATCTTTTAGGTTTGAAATAGCTCAACTGGAATTCGATCACCTCCACTAACTTTGTTTGTAGTGATGCTTCCTAAGGCCCACTTGACTTCACATTCTAGTATGTCTGGCTCTAGGTGAGTGACATCGTGATTATCTTGGTCGTGAAGATCATTTTTACAATTCTTCTGTGTATTCTTGCCACCTCTTTTTAATATCTTCTGCTTCTGTTAGGTCCCTTCTGTTAGATTCTGTCCTTTATTGTGTGTATGTTTGCATGAGATGTTCCCCTGGTATCTCTAATTTTCTTGAAGAGATCTCTAGTCTTTCCCATTATATTGTTTTCATTTCTTTGCACTGAACACTGAGGAAGGTGATCTTATCTCTCCTTGCTATTCTTTGAAACTCTGTATTCAAATGGGTATATCTTTCCTTTTCTCCTTTGCTTTTCACTTTCTTCTTTTCACAGCTATTTGTAAGGCCTCCTCAGACAGCCATTTGCCTTTTTACATTTCTTTTTCTTGAGGATGTTCTGATTCCTGTCTCCTGTACAATGTCACAAACCTCCATCCATAGTGCTTCAGGCACAGATCTAGTCCCTTAAATCTATTTCTCACTTCCACTGTATAATCGTAAAGGATTTGATTCAGGTCAGATCTGAATGGTCTAGTGGTTTTCCCTACTTTCTTCAATTTGAGTCTGAATTTGGTAATAAGGAGTTCAGGATGTGAGCCACAGTCAGCTCCCGGTCTTGTTCTTGCTGACTGTATAGAGCTTCTCCATCTTTGGCTACCAAGAATATTATCAATCTGATTTTGCTGTTGACCATTTGGTGATGTCCATGTGTAGAGTCTAACATTGTGTTGTTGGAAGAGGGTGTTTGCTATGACCAATGTGTTCTGTTGGCAAAACTCTATTAGCCTTTGCCCTGCTTCATTCTATACTTCAGGGCCAAATTTTCCTGTTACCCCAGGTGTTTCTTGACTTCCTACTTTTGCATTCCAGTCCCGTATAATGAAAAGGACATGTTTTTGGGGTGTTAGGTCCAAAAGCAGTCAATGTCAGCTTCTTCAGCATTACTGGTCAGGGCATAGACTTGGATTACCATGATACTGAATGGTTTGCCTTGGAAACGAAGAGAGATCATTCTGTCATTTTTGAGACTGCACCCAAGTACCACAATTCAGACTCTTTTGTTGACTATGATGGCTACTCCATTTCTTCTAAGGGCTTCTTAACCACAGTAGTAGATATAATGAGTTAAATTCACCCATTGCAGATCATTTTAGTTTGCTGATTCCTAAAATGTCGTTGTTCACTCTTGCCACCTCCTGTTTGACCACTTCCAATTTGCCTTGATTCACGGACCTAAAATTTCAGGTTCCTATGCAATATAGCTCTTAACAGCATCAGGCCTTGCTTCTATCACCAGTCACATTCACAACTGGGTGTTGGGTTTGCTTTTGCTTTATGCTAATGAACTGA
This sequence comes from Bos indicus, assembly GCF_029378745.1. NCBI lineage: Eukaryota > Metazoa > Chordata > Mammalia > Artiodactyla > Bovidae > Bos > Bos indicus. The sequence continues at coordinate 51,604,342 of NC_091780.1, read as the reverse complement.
AACATTCAGCGTATTTGACCAAAAAAATCTAAAATACTTCTGTCCTCTGCATCTTAGAAAATAACAAAAGTCTTTCCAATTTAAATTAAATTTCTATTAGAATAAAAAAGCAATAGTTCATTATGGCAAAGAGAAATTTAATCTGAAACTGCTATTCAAAACTGTTATAATTTCAAAATAATATATATGTGGTTATAAAATAAAGATAAGTAACTATTTTTGTGTGATAATTATGTATCAATTATTATGTTGCAGGTAAACAAATTAATAATATATTGATGCTGTACCAGTAAAGCTCTTGATTTAATATAAATCCTCAAAGAGGAGATGTGACCAAATATATGTAGGCCACCAAAAGAACAGAGAAACAAGCACTTAGTTACATACTATCTAAATGATAATAATAATAAAACCCACATGCCCTGCTCTTCCCATTCCCTATCTCTTACACATAAAGCAATCATATTTTAGAATCTGATGTTTTCCAGTTATATTATAGTATTAATTTTGCACATCTATGCATTTAGTTATAGTTCATTTACAGAAGTAAGATAAATTTGGCTCACAAATCTATTTTATATATGATAGACATTTTGAGGTTTTAAACTCTCAGGAGACTGTGTATATATCTATAAATCTCTTGTGTCCCCAATGATAAATTCAAGCAGAAAAATGATTGATTTTCTGGAGGTTTTTGTTCCTCTTTGTATATCATCTTTTCTTACGTCTCTTAGTCTCTAAGCATGTTACTTTCTAGGACTTTGGTTTTAAACTGGCATCTCCTATGAGTCACCTCATCATATATATGTTCCTGGCTTTGTCTCCTGTCCCCTGCACCATATGGACTCATCCAAAAATGGAACTTCAAATTCTTCCTAAGAGCAACCAGCAAGTTGATAAGTTTCTTACCTCTCTAAATTCTTATTTTAACTGAACTTTTAACCTTTAGTCAATATCCATTAGTTTTCTGAAAGTTTTGAGTGTGTGTATACATGCGTGTATGTCATACTTAATCAGCATATTTTGTTGTTTACATTAAGAAATATTTTCAGGTTACTTGGTCTTCCCTTTTGACAGAGAGAGACTCATAAACAAAATGTAAATATATATTTCCAATTGTTATTTTTGAGTAATTTTCAGAAGAATCATTAAATAATTAAATGACAGTCAAATGAAACATGCATCTTATGCTATACTCACTTCTTGACAGTTATAGAAAAGCAAACTACATCCACCTTCCTAAATGAAATTCAATGCAATAGTCAGTACCATAAAAAAAAGATAGTTGAAATTTTTAATAGGTGTAAAACATTTCTTTCATACATTTGAAAATAATTTAAAGCTAAACATGAGAAATGGAATTCATGAATGAGAACATCAGTATATGAAGTATTTTCTCATCAATACATTCATGAAACAATGTGAAAAATGAGAAGTTATTTCAAATTCTAGTCCTCAGAAACACAACGGGGATTTCAACTTGGGTCCACAAATGTGCAAGAGGACTCTGGATCTCCTTGTTTAACAGATAAGCAGGTAGGACTACTGAGGTGTTATAATGAAAAGGACTTATGAAGTAACAAAAGGAGCTTTTACTAGCCAAATTTGGGATAATTTAAGTATTATGGTACTTAAAAAATAATCCAACAACAACAACAAAAATAAACCACACTGATTATGTTTAGAGGATGCCAGGAAAACAAAATATTGGGACAATTGGGAAACAAAGGGAAAGAATTAAGTATCTGTTTTCCTTTTCCTAGGCAAGAACTGTGCCTAAGTGTAACAGAAATAATTGATGAGAATAAGTTTACTTTTTTGATTTTTAGCTAATAGATGAAAACATGATAAACCTAAAATATCACTGCTTTGTAAGCCTTAATGAAATAATCTCAATAATGATCAACAAAACTTAGTGAACTGATGGCTATTTAACAGATGTGTCAAGTTCACAATACTTCAGACCTCATACTAACAAGAAACCTAGACGTTGTTTACCTCCTGATAAAATCCAGTGGAATACACTGTACAATCAATGAAGAATATTGCTCAAACAAATGTGAACTTTAAATCTTTTCCAGATCTATACCTAGCTACCTGTCTATAGAAAACATAGATAACATAAACATATGTGAAAAAGGTGACAGCCAGCAAAATCCATAATGTGGGGAATCTATAAAAGACAAACCAGTCTAGTATCTGTGATTAATTCATTGCAAAGAGGAAAAAGGGGAACAAGAATTCATATAGATTGGAAGATAATAGCAACTAACTGTAATTTGTTGAACACCTTTGAATCTTACTTAGAAGAAACTAAACATGAAAAGAATTTATGAAGCAAATATGAATATTTAAAAACACTGGATATATTATATAAAGAAATTAATGGTGTTTTTTTAGGTGTGATAATAGTAATGTGGGCTTCCCTTGTGGCTCAGCTGGTGAAGAATCTACCTGTAATACAGGAGACCTGGGTTTGATCCCTGGGTTTGGAAAATCCCCTGGAGAAGGGAAAGGATACCCACTCCAGTATTCTGGCCTGGAGAATTCCACGGACAGTCTGTCCAAGATAAGGAGCAGTGGCAGTGCTTTGCTGAAGCAGCCATGAAGAGATACCCCACATATAAGGTAAGAGAAACCCAAATAAGACAGTAGGCACTGTCTTATTTGGGTTTGAGAGATGGCATCAGAGGGCAGACAGACTTAAACCACAATTACAGACAACTAGCCAATCTGATCACACGGACCACAACTTTGTCTACCTCAATGAAACTAAGCCATGCCCTGTGGGACCACCCAAGATGGATGGCTCCCGGTGGAGAGGTCTGACAGAATGTGGTCCACTGGAGAAGGGAATGGCAAACCACTTCAGTATCCTTGCCTTGAGAACCCCATGAACAGTATGAAAAGGCAAAAAGATAGGACACTGAAATATGAACTCCCCAGGTCAGTAGGTGCCCAATATTCTACTAGACATCAGTGGAGAAATAACTCCAAAAACAATGAAGGAATGGAGCCAAAGCAAAAACAACATGCAGTTGTGGATGGGACTGGGGATAGAAGCAAGGTCCAATGCTGTAAAGAGCAATATTGCATAGGAACCTGGAATGTTAGGTTCATGAATCAAGGCAAATTGGAAGTGGTCAAACAGGAAATGGCAAGAGAGAATGTCAACATTCCAGGAATCAGCGAACTAAGATGGACTAGAATGGGTGAATTTAACTCAGATGACCATTATATCTACTACTGCAGGCAGGAATCCCTTAGAAGAAATGGAGTAGCCATCATGGTCAACAAAAGACTCCAAAATGCAGTACTTTGATGCAATCTCAAAAACAACAGAATGATCTCTCTTCGTTTCCAAGGCAAACCATTTAATATCACGGTAATCCGAGTCTATGTCCCGACCAGTAATGCTGAAGAAGCTGACGTTGAACAGTTCTATGAAGACCTACAAGACCTTCTAGAATTAACACACAAAAGAGATGTCTTTATCATTATAGGAGACTGGAATGCAAAAGTAGGAAGTCAAGAAACATCTGGAGTAACAGGAAAATTTGGCTTTCATGTACAGAATGAAGCAGGGCAAAGGCTAATAGAGTTCTGCCAAGAGAATGCATTGGTCATAGCAAACACCCTCTGTCAACAACACAAGAGAAGACTCTACACATGGACATCACCAGATGGTCGACACTGAAATCAGATTGATTACATTCTTTGCAGCCAAAGATGGAGAAGCTCTATACAGTCAGCAAGAACAAGACTGAGAGCTGACTGTGGCTCAGAGCATGAACTCCTTATTGCCAAATTCAGACTTAAATTGAAGAAAGTGGAGAAAAGCACTAGACTATTCAGGTATAACCTGAATCAAATCCCGTATGACTATACAGTGGAAGTGAGAAATAGTTTTAAGGGACTAGATCTGATAGACAGAGTGTCTGATGAAGTATGGATGGAGGTTCATGACTTTGTACAGGAGACAGGAATCAAGACCATCCCCAAGAAAAAGAAACACAAAAAAGCAAAATGGCTGTCTGAGGAGGCCTTACAAATAGCTGTGAAAAGAAGAGAAGTGAAAAGCAAAGGAGAAAAGGAAAGATATACCCATTTGAATGCAGAGTTCCAAAGAATAGCAAGGAGAGATAAGAAAGCCTTCCTCAGTGATCAATGCAAAGAAATAAAGGAAAACATTAGAATGGGAAAGACTAGAGATCTCAAGAAAATTAGAGATACCAAGGGAACATTTCATGCAAAGATGGGCTCTACAAAGGACAGAAATGGTATGGACCTAACAGAAGCAGAAGATATTAAAAAGAGGTAGCAAGAATACACAGAAGAACTGTACAAAAAAGATCTTCATGACCCAGATAATCATGATGGTGTGATCACTGACCTAGAGCCAGACATCCTGGAATGTGAATTCAAGTGGGCCTTAGGAAGCACCAGTATGAACAAAGCTAATGGAGGTGATGAAATTCTAGTTGAGCTATTTCAAATCCTGAAAGATGATGCTGTGAAAGTGCTGCACTCAATATGTCAACAAATTTGGAAAACTCAGCAGTGGCCACAGGATTGGAAAATGTCAGGTTTCATTCCAATCGCAAAGAAAGGCGATGCCAAAGAATGTTCATACCCGCACAATTGCACTCATTTCACAGGCTAGTAAAATGATGCTTAAAATTCTCCAAGCTAGGCTTCAGCAATACATGAACCATGAACTTCCAGATGTTCAAGGTGGTTTTAGAAAAGGCAGAGCAACCAGAGATTAAATTGCCAATATACACTGGATCATTGAAAAAGCAAGACAGTTTCAGAGAAACATCTATTTCTGCTTTATTGACTATTCTGAAGCCTTTGACTGTGTGGATCACAATAAACTGTGGAAAATTCTGGAAGAGATGGGAATACCAGATCACCTGACCTGCCTCTTGAGAAACCTGTGTGCAGGTCAGGAAGCAACAGTTAGAACTGGAAATGGAACAACAGACTGGTTCCAAATAGGAAAAGGAGTATGTCAAGGTTGTACATTGTCACCCTGCTTATTTAATTTCTATGCAGAGTACATCATGAGAAACGCTGGGCTGCAAGAAGCACAAGCTGGAATCAAGATAGCTGGGAGAAATATCAATAACCTCAGATATGCAGATGACACCACCCTTATGGCAGAAAGTGAAGAAGAACTAAAGAACCTCTTGATGAAAGTGAAAGAGGAGAGTGAAAAATCTGGCTTAAAGCTGAACATTCAGAAAACGAAGATCATGGCATCTGGTCCCATCACTTCATGGCAAATAGATGGGGAAACAGTGGAAAGAGTGGCTGACTTTATTTTTCTGGGCTCCAAAATCACTGCAGATGGTGATTGCAGCCATGAAATTGAAAGATGCTTACTCCTTGGAAGGAAAGTTATGATCAACTTAGACAGCATACTAAAAAGCAGAGACATTACTTTGTCAACAAATGTCCGTATAGTCAAGCCTATGGTTTTTCCACTGGTCATGTATGGATGTGAGAGTTGGACTATAAAGAAATCTGAGTGCCGAAGTAGAGAGCTGTGGTGTTGGCGAAGACTCTTGAGAGTCCTTTGGACTACAAGGAGATCCAACCAGTCCATTCTAAAGAAGATCAGTCCTGGGTGTTCACTGAAGGACTGATGTTGAAGCTGAAACTCCAATACTTTGGCCACCTGATGCGAAAAGCTGACTCATTGGAAAAGACCCTGATGCTGGGAAAGGTTGAGGGCAGAAGGAAAAGGGGACGACGGAGGATGAGATGGTTGGATGGCATCACCGACTCAATGGACATGGGTTTGGGTGGACTCCAGGCATTGGTGATGGACAGGGAGGCCTGGTGTGCTGCGGTTCATGGGGTGTCAAAGAGTCGGACACGAATTAGCGATTGAAATGAACTGAACTGATAGTAATGTGGATTTGTTAAAACAAAAAGTCCTTAACCTTTAGCAATGCATGCTCAAACATTTATAGATGAACTATTATGATGCTTGGGTTTGTTTTAAAAAAAATTGAGCCTGTAAAAAGAGATTATGTGGATAAATGAAATAATATTAGCCATATGGTAATAATTATTAAACGTGAGAAATGTGTACTGAGAGGTTCAGTATACAGTTCTTTCAATTTTTTAAATGTGTATTTGAAATTTTCTATAATAAAAATAACACAAATATTTAAATATAATGTAATATGATTTCCACTAGGAATCTTTATCTGTAAAATAACAACTTCATTAACAGTGAAAAATAAATACTAATATGAAATGTTTTACTATCCAATTCCCTAATTATTTGACCATCTTTCTGATGTCAAGAACATCGTTGAGATAATTTGTTAATATATATTTTGTACTGGTATTTATATATGTCATCTTATTGCTCAAAACAGTTAACAAATGTGCAGATCTTCTTTATCTGCTGCTGCTGCTAAGTCGCTTCAGTTGTGTCCGACTCTGCAACCCCATAGATAGCAACCCACCAGGCTCCCCCATCCATCTATACATCTGTTAATGAACATTTATATTGTTTCAATGTCGAGGCTATTATGCATACTGCTGCTCTGGACATAGGGTACGTGTATCTCATAAAACTATTAGCAAACCAAATCTACCAATATGTGAAAAGATCTTTTCTACTAATTTAAAGTATTTCCTTGCCACCTACATATGCAAATATTATATAGAATTTGTTTAGCAAATAGTTTACTGAATAATATCTTTAATTTTCATGTGGTCAAATAGGTCCTTTTCCTCTAAGTTTTTTATTTTGGTTAGGAGCTCTTCCTGAATCATTGAATGTACATGATTATATAAACTTTTTCTAATACTTTAAAATTAATTGCTTTATTCTGCATATTTATGTATATAATCCATCTGTACATACACTTGCAAATGTTTTTCATATTTAACTGAGGTATACACAACGGAATACAACTCAGCCACAAAAAAGAATGAAGCAATGCCATTTTCAGCAATATGGATGGACGTGGAGGTTATCATACCAAGTGAAGTCAGTCAGAGAGAGAAAGCAAATACCAGGTGATGTCACTCATATGTGGAATCTAAAATATGACACAAATGTCCTTATCAGTGAACAGAAACAGACTCACAGGCATAGATAACAGACTTGCGGTTACCAAAGAAGGCAGGGTGGGGGAGGGATGGGTTGGGATGCAAAGTAATATTACAGAATGGATAAACAACAAGGTCCTACTGTATAGCACACGGAACTATATTCGTTATCCTGTAAGTAACCATAATGGAAAAGAATACGAAAAGGAATGCACATATGTATAACTGAATCACTTCGCTATACAGCAAAAAGCAATACAACACTGTAAATCAATTATACTTCAATACATTTTTAAAAATTAATAAGAAAGATAATCCAGTAGCAACATAGGAAAGAATAGGGGTGGCACAGATGCTTGTGGCTTCCTAATGCACGTTCCTGCCTTCTTCCTTAGTAAAAGAAACCTGCCTTTAAACCAGGCACCCAGGCAAAAGTATAAAGAACCACATTTTGCAAACTATTAAGCTAACTATGTGCAGCAGTGCCTATCTTCGAGACAGTGTAATCTATTTAAGAAAAATTAATATGTGCATTTAAGAAAGATTTATTTAAAGTGAAGGAGCAAGCACTTGCTCCCTTTCTTCCCTCTTCCAAGTGTCTGGAATTCAGTAGCTGAAATTCCAGTCCATGACAGTAAACCAAGCAGAATGTCAGTGGCAGAGCACAGAGCGGAGCTAGAACCCAGGTCACAGTAGAAAACCACCAATACCTGCACTGTCTACTCTAGATCTCTTTTATCACAAAGAGAATTGACCATCTATATGGTTCATTGCACTATTATTTTGAGTGTTTCATTTCACACAGCTGAATCTAGCTCTAATCAATAATAATTCATATAAAAATAAAAATGAACAGCCAATGAGCATGTGAAAAGATGCTCAAACTCAAATTAACAATAAAGTATTAGATAATTTCCATCAGACTGACAGAAATTTAAACAATAGATAACAACAACAGATGGCCTGGCTATGAGGGCACACGTGCATATTGCTAGAGTTTTGTAAGTTTTGATAGCCTTTGCAGAAACTAAGTGGATACTATTAACAGACTCTATGATCCAAAAAGCTCTCTCCTGGGAATCTATTCCGATTCAAGAAAATCAAAAAGAATTTAAGAACGGCTCAGAGGTTAAAGCGTCTGGGTTTGATCCCTGGGTCAGGAAGATCCCCTGGAGAAGGAATGGCAACCCACTCCGGTATTCTTGCCCGGAGAATCCCATGGACAGAGGAGCCTGGTGGGCTACAGTCCACGGGGTCACAAAGAGTCGGATACAACTGAGCGACTTCACTTTCACTTTTCACAGATAAAATACATGATCTTTCTTGTAGTATGCTAATCGTGACAAAATATCAACAGAAAAAGGTATGTAAGTGATATCAACAAGTATATGGATGAATAAATAATATCAAGTCTATGATGGGAGGAATTAAATTCAAATTGGAGGTAAAGTAACTGACATGGAGGGGTCCTACAAGGAAGGTCTGCTTAAGTAATGAACATGTATACAATGAACCCAGGTTTATAAAGGCTAACAGTGATAATACATATGGATAAGTATGGAGCTTGGGTATGCTTGATAGATTGAATATCTTGATACAGAAAAAATACATGCATGGACTACACAAAGCTCATCTACTCTAAATATGTAAATGACATATGTATATATGATAAACGAACACAGTGAGATATATGAAATTATAAGCATATTGTCTCAGATTACCTGGGGTAGGGATAGAGTCTGATATAGATTAAGATAAGTAGAGCTCAGCAAAAAAGAAACAGGGAAAAAGGATATATTACCTCACTTGAAAAAGCATCACTATAATGGCTTATATAATACCATCACTGTTGTATGTGTATGTATGAACATAACATAGGAGTAATAAACAAATACTAATGGATATTTCAGAATGATTACCAAAAGTATTTTATGATGCAAAATAATATGTATTATTTTTATATCAGGATGATAACTTCAAAATATATTAGTTTTATTCCTAAATAATGAAAAATTACCTCAGTCATCTCAAAAATTTTCACAATCTAGAACAAAACATTTTGAGAACTTGCAACGATGATGAAAGTAGTCTCTTTGCAGTCTCCAAGAAAGCAACTGAGGCCACAGCTGTTGCTTTGAGTAGTGTGTTATGCTGTTTTGGCTTGGGGTTTTTATTTATTTATTTACATTTTAACCAGGCTTTCCTGATAGCTCAGTTGGTAAAGAATCCTCCTGCAATGCAGGAGACCCCTGTTCAATTCCTGGGTCAGGAAGATCCCCTGGAGAAGGGATAGGCTACCCACTCCAGTATTCTTGGGCTTTCCTTGTGGCTCGGTTGGTAAAGAATCTGCCTGCAGTGCGGGAGACCTAGGCTAGATCCCTGGGTTGGGAAGATCCATTGGAGAAGGGAAAGGCTACCCACTCCAGTATTCTGGCCTGGAGAATTTCACAGACTATATAGTTCATGGGTCTCAAAGATTCAGACATGACTGAGCGACTTTCACTTTCACTTCACATTTTAGCCAAATAGATTTTGAGACTCATTTGCAATTGTATTAATTTATAAGAAAAATTGTTACTTTCTCCTTTTGAAAAATGATAGTTCAGTACTTTAAAATGCTTCTAGAAACAAGTGAACTAGTCAAGCCCCATAATAACTTATTCTTATAATTAATGGATAATATATGCAGCTGAATGCCCAGCATACATCACTTCAACAATGTAAATCTCATATTTAGCCTTCATTCTTTAAGAGCATTTGAATCATGTGCAGACAGAAGGCAGAAACCTAATTACTTGCAATCAGCTTATTTCTCTAGAGATGTATCATATATTCCAGCTAACATAATAGGTATCTTCTTTATTTCCTCTCTTAAAATATTTTTAGAAGAACATTTATTCCCTGAAGTGTACATAACCAAGGAATATCTTGCCCCTAATAGGAAAGGGGCAAGATCCTTCATACTTCATGGTGGATACTAGATTTGACAATCAGCCAAGGAAGTGAGTCTGTTAAAAAGGAACCTTGTCTTAAATATGGACAATAGAAGGACTATTTGCAAGCCTAGGAAACAAGCTTACAATTTAATAATAAATTCCTTTTTAAAAAACTACAAAGAATAAGAAACACCCCTAGCAACTGGTAAAATGTGTGACACTGTATTTTGGACACAAGCATAAAGAGAATAGTATCAAGTATAATAATAAGCCTAGAAAACGGAAGTGAAATTCTAAGTGGAGGTTCGGTCCAGTGATATGGCACCAGATGTAAAGTAAAGGAGGGAAATTTACATGGGTACTCTGGATATTGTAAATAACCTCCCAAAATACAGCTATGGCTGCTGACATCTAAAGATAGCCTCCATACATAGAGAATATGAGAGCATTCTTCACTTAAATCCAAAGAAATGCAATACAATAGTCATTTACAAAGGTCTGTTTTGGCCACGGTTGGCCCACAGACTTATTTTTCAAATGTACTGTCCTTCCTGCACTTCCTGTGGAGGTGTGATCTCCTTGAATACAGAATATAGGAGGTTATATTCTCAGGGTAGAGGTTTTCAGGGTAAATAATGGTGCTAACTAGGTTGGAATAATAAACAAACCAGACATAGACATTTGACAGCCTCCCCAAGCTCACTCTCTGCTTCATTCACATTGTTACCATGAGCATTAAGTCCTATTAAAAAAAAAATCCCCCAAAGTGTCCAACAAAAAATTAAAAAGTTAAGTGACTTTCCCCAGTAATACTTGTATAACAGGGCTTTTAGGAAACAATTCAACCTTTAAAGTAAGACTGGTCCCGTGATACATAGCAGCAGCTAGGAGGTGGCAATACTGGGGCAAATTTCTCCAGGAGACTGCATATAATATATATGCTTCAAATCAAGTGTCCAACATACGGCACTGCTTCTCCCATAGCAAGAATTCACAGGTCCAGGAGTCACAGGGCAGAAATAGAAGTGGCACCACTGACTATTACTTCTAGTAATGCACTAGACAACTTTTTGATTCCTGTTCCCAAGACTTTATGCTCTATTAACCTAGAGATCCTAGTTCCACAGAGAAAAATGCTTCCTCCAGGAGACAGAGCAATGATTCCACTGAACTGGAAGTTAAAACTGGTTATTTTTGGCTCCTCATGTCTCTGAGTCAAACAAAGACAGGAGGAACAGTGTTGGCTGGGTGAATGATCATGAATATCGTGAAACTGAACTATTACTCCACAATGGAGGTAAGAAAGAGCTTGTTTGGAGTACAAGAGATCCTTTAAGATGTTTCTTACAATTGTTAAGACCTGTGCTTAAGGTCAATGGAAAACTACAATCAAATTCTACTAATGGCCCAGAGCCTTAATGAATGAATCACTCCACCAGGTAATTAACCACAACCATCTGAGGTGCTTGCTGAAGGCAAAAGGAATATAGAATGGGTAAGAGAAGAAAGTGGTTACAAAAACCAGCTTATAACCATGTGACAGTTACAAAAGGGGGATTATTATGAGTATTCCCTCTTTATTTTGTTATGAATGTTTCTGTGTATATATAGTAATACTTAATTAAGCAAACAACTTTTGTTTTCTTTCTCCTATTATTCCCTTCTCAAGTAACATAAATTATATTGACTTTATATCAGTATTTAAAGATCATTAATTTTACATCATAGTATTCAAATCACAGGATAAACATCACTGAAGAACTTTGCATCCTCATCCGAGGGCAGGGATTCGTGTTTTCAGTTGTATGAGGATAATTATAGCATATTAGGTGAAATTATGATCTTGTTTTTGTTTGGAGATTAAGCATGGTTTGAGGAGATGCGTACAGGTGCCAAGTTGACAAGAGGTGGGCTTGTGATGGCTAATTTTATGTGTTAACCTGACTGTGCAAAGGGATGCCAAGACAGCTGGTAAAAGATTATTCCTGGGTATATCTGTAAGGTTGTTTCCAGAAGAAATTAGCTTTGGAACTGTTGAACTGAGTAAAGTGGATGGTCCTCCCCAATGTAAGCAGACATCATTTAGTCTGTTTCAAACTCCAAAATGACAAAAATGTGGAAGGAGGGCAAATGAAATCTCTCTTCTTGAACTGAGACTCCCACCTTCTCCTGCTCTCAGACATTGGTGTCCCTAGTTCTTGGCCTTTTAGACTCAGTCCTGAACTTACACTACCAGCTGATTCTCAGACTTTTGGACTCAGACTGAATTACACCAGGAGTTTCCCTGGTTCTCCATCTTGCAGACAGCGGATTGTGAGACGTCTTTGCTTCCATAACCATGTGAATCAATTCTTCTAATAATCTCCTCTTATAAATATCTATATACTACCTATTTGTGCTAATACACGATTGATCTCTAAAGTACGACTGACTTCATAACAGATCAAAGATCAGTGTTTTCATGGTTTAATGTACAATGACATCCAGCAGATTGAACCTGTTTCTTATCATGAACAAGTAGTTTTGAAGACTAGTTTAAGGAGCACAAAAATTATCTCAGATTTACTCAGATTATCAACATGACTGTTTAAAACATTTAGAGCCTGTCTTCTAGGGATAATCTCCTAATATGAAAAGGGGTGCTAAACCTTATCTGTGATTGAATCAGAAAGGTTGAAAATAAATGAAGTTACTCTCCATGAAGATGAAGCTTTTAAATGATAGCATTACAGTGAGAAAAGAGCCTCTTCCAGATCAAGTGACAATAATCTAGAACTGAAGATCAAATATACTGATTACAATTTCAACCAGAAATGTATCTCCTTGTGGGCCAACTTGATGCTAAAATGCCTCCTAAATTACCACTTCTGAACGTAATATACCTCAGAGCTTTGTACTCTAGGGACAACATATATATCAGACAGCCTTGTGCCTAAACATGTCCAATGTTCCAATTTACCACACCCACATGATTCATCTACTGCCAGACCTTCATGACCACTGTAGATGTATGTAAATTGTTGTTAAATAAATTCTATTAATAGAGTAAACATATATCAGATTAATGGGAAGGGTCACCTCATTTGCTGGAGAAAAAATAAAGATCTTTTAAAATGATATAAATTACTCTTAACTCCAAGCATAATTAGAGGCTTCATCTCGTTCTAGGGCAAAAAGGAATTAAATATTAAGGCTAGTATCTAGGAGAGTCAAATTTGGAAATACTTAACTTCCCAAATAGACAAATGATACCCAATCCCTTATTACCCTGAAGATAAGGTAATGCCGTCATCCACACTTAGGCTAACTATAAGCATAGGGCAAATACAGTAAGGGGAATAAAAGTATAAGTTTTTCCCCAGGAGATTCAAATCTTAAAATGCAGCAGTTCACCTATATTAAAATATTGAAAAGATGTGCACTCTGTGTTCCCCAGAGAATGGAACAGTATCAATCATCTGTATGTAAGTAGGTAAAAGGAAGATACAATCTCCAATCAGGAGTCTTCCTTTTCTCCTGCTTTGGAAAGAAGACTGGGAATTGAACAGAGAAGAAAGCTCTACGGCAGAAAGCGAAGAAGAACTAAAGAGTTTCTTGATGAAAGTGAAAGAGGAGAGGAAAAAAGTTGGCTTAAAACTCAACATTCAGAAAACTAAGATCATGGCATCTGGTCCCATCACTTCATGGCAAATAGATGGGGAAACAGTGACAGACTTTATTTTCTTGGACACCAAAATCACTGAAGATGGTGACTGCAGCAATGAAATTAAAAGATGCTTGATCCTTGGAAGAAAAGTTATGACCAACCTTGACAGCATATTAAAAAGCAGAGACGTTACTTTGCAACAAACGTCCATCTAGTCAAAGCTGTGGTTTTTCCAGTAGTCATGTATGGATGTGAGAGTTGGACTATAAAGAAAGCTGAGCACCGAAGAATTGATGCTTTTGAAGTACGGTGTTCAAGAACACTCTTGAGAATCTCTTAGACTGCATGGTGATCAAACCAGTCAATCCTAAAGGAAATCAACCTTGAATATTCATTGGAAGGACTGTTGCTGAAGCTGAAGCTCAATACTGTGGCCACTTGATGCAAAGAACTGACTCATTAGAAAAGACCTTGATGCTGAGAAAAACTGAAGGCAAAAGGAGAATGAGGTGGCAGAGCATGAGATGGCTAGAAAGCATCATCAATTCAATGAACATGAATTTGAGCAAACCCTGGGAGATAATGTAGGACAGAGGAGCCTGGTGTGCTACAGTCCATGGAGTCGAAAGAGCTGGACACGACTTAGCGACTGAATAACAAGAATCACATATTTTGAAAAGTCAAAAGAGAGACTTAGATAGTTTGCAGCATCTGTTGCAAGGTACAGGATATGCACCTCCAATTTTAATTAAGAAACCAAAATACATGAAGGCCAAAATCCTCTAAAGAAAAATACTTCACACAATCAGGATGTGAAAAAATTTTAAATAGTCATAATAATGCTAATAAAGCACTATGACATCTACTATATCACATGGCAGCATCATCTTTGGAGGAAAAGGTCTGACCAAAGACCTTTACCATGAAATCTGGGGCATTTACTCTGAGAAATATGCAGAGTATTCTGGACAAGTATTTATAAATAGTCATTCTCCCCAAGAAAAGATGACAAGGAACAAAAACTGCTGTGTGTTGCTGCCCTTTTAAAACAAGAAAACATTTTAGCTGGAAAAGAACACTGTCTTATTGTCACTGCTCTGAAGGCCATTCAGTTTAATGGAAGAAATATACTGAAAAAGGAAACGGTAAAATAGATTGCAATAATTAATGCAAATTTTAAAAGCAGACAAAAATATTTTCTTTCATGGGCCTGAAGGATTATATGATTGTTCAGGAGTAAAAGTAAAAACGTCCAGTACTAGTTTGGAGCCAAGTTTTCTTCTAAAAAGGAGCCATTTTGAGGCAACTATTAATAATATAAAATTTCTCATCACAATTTAATCAGCTGGTATATAAATCAGAACACATCATCACATATCACTACCCATCACCTACATTAAATACATTGGAAGAAATAATTCAAGCAATTAAAATAAATTGTTTAATGCAAACTAACTGAACAACTGTATTTCATGTATAGATAAATGCTGACATCATTATCAGCCTTGCCGGCTACAATGTAGTCTTAAAATATACGTAATTTTTAAACCTGGATTTTCATTTCTTTCTTAAGTCTTACCAGGAAATGTAAAAAGGATCTTCTAATAATTAAGTCAGACATTGGAATTTGACAAAGGTACAAGATTATCGTGGTTTGAAAAGATAGCTGGCTTAGTGTCTATAATAATATATTGAATTATTTCAACTTGGTAGAATAGAGCTGTTTCATCAAGGTCTTTCTCCCTTTCAATTGAGACATAGGAAATATATACATTTAAGTATGGGGCTGGCCAAAATGTGAAGGGTTTTCTATAAGATGTTACCCAAATAAATGAAAAACATGAATGAACTTTTAGGCCAACCCAATGATATTGCATATTCACTTGCCTCCAGGGAGTACTGTGCAAATTAATGTAATTATGCTTATAAAACACACTGAGCCCTTGAATAGAATCTGGCCTATTTATAAGCAGAATTCTAGTAAGTATGTATGCATTGTGCCAGTTATTTGTGCTGATTTAATTTAGAAGTGTGGACGACATAAGAGATGTCTGCATTACTGTTTAATCATTCTCCTGCCAGTACTCCTCTCTCCCCTCTATATTCATCCTTGTAAGTCACCCTGCCACCCTGCCATCTGTACAGACTGGCAGAATGCCCCTGCCAGACTCCTACTATGCTCAGCACGCCTACTATCATCTGAATCAACTATTTTGTGATCTTTCAAATCAAAAGAGTCCTTTTTACCACCAAATTTTTACTATTTGCCTTCTCCATTTTTTTTTCACTTTTTTTTTTTTTTTCCAGTAGAACTTTGGCATTTCCTAACCTGAACAGTCATCTTGCCCAAATGCTCACTATGAAAAGGCCACTATGTCTCTCCTGGCTCCTTATGAGCAAGAAGGTGGTATGGATGTGCTTCTTGAGAGCCAGGTCACTTCTAATTTAAAATACTGATGGACTTCTCTAGTGATCCAGTGGTTAGGAGTCTACCTGACAATGCAGGGGGAATGAGTTCAATCCCTGGTCCACGAAGATGCTACAAGCCTTGGAGCAACTAAGCCTGTGCTCCACAGCAAGAAAAGCCACCACAATGAAAAGGCTGAGCACTGCAACTAGAGAATAATCCTCCCTCTCCACAACTGGAGAAAGCCCTTGAGCAGCAACGAAGACCTAACATGGCCAAAAATAAATAAAATAAATTAAAAAAATAAAATACTGAAAATAGAATGGAAATAACGTAGACACCCTGTGTCACCTTGAGCAAATTACTTGTTACTTAACTACTCTGAGCTGTGGTGTCTTCATTTGCAAAACAGACAAAACCTTGGTGTTTTTCTAGGCTTCACTGACTTCTTTTTACAAAGATGAAGACATGCTAATGATAATTACCAAGATGGTGTGGTCATTCACCCAGAGCCAGACATTCTGGAGTGTGAAATCAAGTGGCCCTTAGGAAGCACTGCTGTCAATAAAGCTAGTGGAGGCAATGGAATTCTAGCAGAGCTATTTAAAATCCTAAAAGAAGATGCTATTAAAGTGCTGCACTCAATATGTCAGCAAATTTGGAAAACTCAGCAGTGACCACAAGACTGGAAAGGGTCAATCTGCATCCCGATCCCCAAGAAGGTCAGTGCTTAAGAACGTTCAAACCACTGGGTAATTGCACTCATCTTCAATGCTAGTAAGGTTATGCTCACAATTCCGCATGCTAGGCTTCAGCATTATGTGAACCGAGAACTTCCAGATGTCCAAGCTGGCTTTAGAAAAGGCAGAGGAACCAGAGATCAAATTGCCAACATTCCGTAGATCATAGAGAAAGCAAGAGAATTCCAGAAAAATATTTACCTCTGTTTCATTGACTATGCTAAAGCCTTTTACTGTGTGGATCATAACAAACTGTGAAAAACTCTTAAAGAGTTGGGAACCAGACCATCTTACCTGTCTCCTGAGAAACCTCTATGCAGGTCAAGAAGCAAAAGTTAGAACCTTGTTTGGAAGAACTGACTGGTTCAGGATTTAGAAAGGAGTACAACAAGGTTGTTTCCTGTCACCCTTATTTAACTTATGAGCAGAGCACATCATAAGAAATACCAGGCTGGATGAGTGACAAGTTGGATGAGGGACAAGTTAGATTGCCAGGAGAAATATCAACAACCTCAGATATGTGGATGAAATGAAGTGAAGTGAAGTGAAAGTTGCTCAGTTGTGTCTGACTCTTTGCAACCCTATGGACTGTATAGTCCATGGACTTTCCAGGCCAGAATACTAGAGTAGGTAGTCTTTTTCTTCTCCAGGGGATCTTCCCAACCCAGGTCTCCCACATTGTAGTTGGATTCTTTACCAGCTGAGCCACAAGGGAAACCCCAGATATGTGGATGATACCATTTTAATGGCAGAAAGCGAAGAGGAACTAAAGAACCTCTTGATGAAGGTGAAGGAGGAGATTGGAAAAGCTGGCTTAAAACTAAATATTAAAAAAAAACTAAGATCACGGCATCTGGTCCCATCACTTCATGACAAATAGAAGAAGAAAAGATGGAAGCAGTGACAGATTTCCTCTTCTTGGGCTCTAAAATCACTGGGGATGGTGACTGCAGCCATGAAATTCGAAGATGACTGCTTCTTGGTGGGAAAGCTATGACAAACCTAGACAGTATGTTGAAAAGCAAAGACATCACCTAGCCAACAAAGGTCTGTATAGTCAAGGCTTCAGTCTTTCCAGTAGTCACATATGGTTGTAAGAACTGGCCCATAAATAAGGCAGCATGCCAAAGAACTGATGCTTTTGAACTGTGGTGCTGAAGAAGACTCTTGAGAGGCCCTTGGATACCAAGGAGATCAAACCAGTCAATCTTAAAGGAAATCTACCTAAAATACTCATTGTAAGGACTGCTGCTGAAACTGAAGCTCCAATACTTTGGGCACCTGAAGCAAAGAGCCAACTCATTGGAAAAGATCCTGATGCTGGGAGAGATTGAATGCAGAAGGAAAAGAGGGTGACAGAGGATGAGATGGTTGGATGGCATCACCAATGCAATGGACATGAACTTGGGCAAACTCCGGGAGATGGTTAAGGGACAGGGAGGCCTGCTGTGCTGCAGTCCACGTGGTTGCGAAGAGCTGGAAAGGACTTGGTGACTGAACGACAACAACAAACCAAGATTTTATTTAGATTTTCTCTCATCTGCACACATAGCATCTTTATCCATATACCAAATAAACAGAATCATAACAATAAATCTAACATCTACTTATGGGCAAGTCTGTTCTCCCTGACATCATCATCATTCTATTAGATTTCACTTCAATTAACTGCTTGGCCAGACACTCCTACCTTTAAGGCAGAGAGCTTGTTAAAATGAATTTTCTGAATCAGTCGATCTGAGGTAGGGTGTGAGGTTCTATTTATCTTACATTCTGAGATGATGCTGAAATTGCTGGTCCATGGGTCAATCTGATACATCAGACTTTCAGATAATGTGCTAAGCTCAACTTTTCATAATCCTCCTGAGCCCTCTCAGTGATAACTCATTTTGGTCATCTGCATCCAAAGAGCTGAGGGACTTTAATCTCCTCATCATGTGACTCATTTTTCTGAGTACTATGCCATTTACTACAGCAGCCTTTCTCTCTTCCAAAATGATACACATGGATCTATGCAGGTGATCTGGGGCCAGGTCACCTACCTGGTGGGGTAGGTTCCACCTACCAGATCAGAAACTTCCATTCAATAACTAATGGCTTTGGATGAACCTATGCTGGCCTACAATCTTATTCTGGGAGACATTCTCTCCCAAGAGAATCCTTAATCCTCCTTATACACTATCTTTTGTAAGGTCTGCCCAATAAGTTCACCAAATATCCATGGTTTAGGCTTCAGTAGTATGAAATAGATTACATAGAAGATTAGATCCCATGTGTTATATTATTTCCAAGACTTATAATGTGGATAAAAAATATGTTCACTATTGGGTTCAGAGTGTATGTTCAGTTAGTGTTACCTACTATTGTCTATCAGTATGTCAGTTCAGTTCAGTTCAGTTGCTCAGTCGTGTCCAACTCTTTGAGACTCCATAGACTGCAGCATGCCAGGCCTCCCTGTCCATCACCAACTCCCAGAGCTTACTCAAACTCACGTTCATTGAGTCGGTGATGCCATCCAACCATCTCATCCTCTGTCATCCCTGTCTCCTACTGCCTTCAATCTTTCCTAGCATCAGGGTCTTTTCCAATGAGTCAGTTCTTCACATCAAGTGGCCAAAGTATTGGAGCTTCAGCTTCAACATCAGTCCTCCCAATGAATATTCAGGATTGATTTCCTTTAGGATGGACTCAGTACGTTGCACTTGAAACTGTAAGTATCTATAAAACAACATTTCTCTTAGCAGAGTCATAGTTCTACAGTAGCAGCTAGCTGATTAGCAAATAAATCCTAAATTTAAGAATGTGTTTGTTCATGTATCCAGCAGATACATGTTGAGTACCAAATATGTATCAGGAATATTCCAGAGGGGGAATGAGATAGCACTGCCCTGACAGAACTAACATTTTGGATAGGAAATCAGAATCAAAGATTCATTTTATTGTTTTGATTTACAATAGCTATAAACAAAGTTCTTTTCAATAATAAGCACTATTATTATGCCTACATGCAACCCCTATCATTAAAATCACTGCCATCATCTTTACCACTACAAAGAACAAGAGAGTCATATCCTACTCTTTACAGCCTCACAGACCATAGCCCGCCAGGCTCTTCTGTCCATGGGATTTTCCAGGCAAGAGTATTGGAGCAAGTTGCCATATCCTACTCCAGGGGATTTTCCCAGCCCAAAGATCAAACTTGTATTTCTTGTGTCTCCTGCATTGGCAGGTGGATTGTTTATCACTAGCGCCATCTGGGAAGCCCCTTGGTAACTTGACATCTCATACCATATTCCTATCCCAAGGCTTCACACATATTTTCACTCCCATACTTCACAAAGTAACACATTCCCCCTTTGCATCCATCAGAAACTTCAAAATAAAGTGCTTTCTAATTCAGTCAACTCATTGGCTCATTTCTAGCCACCTGTGTTTACCCTAAAGTGGATGGTCAGCCACTTCTACACAATCATTATTCCTTTCCACAATTAGATTCTAAGAGACAATCCTCAATGGTCACTATTTCCTTCCTATACACATTTACCTGGTTCTCCATGTCCTGGGCTGCAAAGCACAGATAAAGTATCAATGCCATGCATCTATTCCTCCAGAAATGTATTTGTCTAGTAGCATACAGAATCTCAATACTTCTTTAAAGTTCTTTAGTAATTTCTTACTGATTATTTTCTCCTGATAATTCTTTCCTTCTTTTTCCATATCTTGACAGATATTCCTTTTATTTTCCTAATGTGGAGTGCAATGATACACTTTCCCCCTTCACTTGCTTTTTCATCCTTAAAACAGATAAAAATGGTTCTTTTTTCTCTTTTTCATGGTTTGCTCCCAAATTTAATGTTCTTATTTTATTTCTTTTAGTGCTCTCTGTAATATTCCTCCTTGTCATTTCACTATTGACTATATCTCCATATGAAGTGAATGTTACTTCCTGATTAGTATCTGGAGTTGACTCAATAAACCTGTTCTCTGTAAGGCTCTGTTCCGTACAATATTAATGTCACAAAAATAGGTGAGGAAATGCATTCATTTAGTATGAGGAGTTTTATACCAACTATGACCAAAGGCAGGTGGAAATAAAATAGCCTTTAAGTACGTTAAGTATATGTGTACTCAGTGCTCATTCGAGTCTGACTCCTTGTGACCCCATGGACTATAGCCCACAAATATTCTCTGTCCGTGGAATTTCTCAGGCAAGAATACTGGGGTGGGCTGCCATACCCTACTCTAGCAGATCTTCCTGACCCAGGGATTGAACCCATATCTCCTGTGTCTCTTGTATTGGCAGGCAGATTCTTTACCACAGTGTCACTTGGGAAGCCCTTTAAATACCCTGAAAGTGTAAAAGTGAAAGTGTTAGTCGTTCAGTCCCACTCTTTGCAACCCCATGGACTGTAGCCCACCAGGCTCTTCTGTCCACGGGATTCTATAGGCAAGAATACTGGAGTGGGTTGCCATTTCCTCCTCCAAGGGATCTTCCTGATCTAGGGATCAAATTCAGGTCTCCTGCATTGCAGGCAGATTCTTTACCATCTGAGTCACCAGGTAAGCCCTTTAAGTACCCTAGAAGTTCCCTATCTCATATGTTCTAAAATTCTTCTAAAGGTGAACCAAGTTCTTCCTGAACTAACCTTACCTTCATAAAAAATCTCCCCCTCATATCCTCATATGATTTTGACATGTTGCTGCCCTGTCACTAGAGTTCTTCTCATTTTCATGTGGATTTTTTTAAAGTGGTGTCCTTAAGGCAGGAGGAGAAGGGGACGACAGAGAATGAGATGGTTGGAAGGCATCACCAACTGGATGGACAGGAGTTTGAGCAAGCCCAGGGAGTTGGTGATGGACAGGGAAGCCTGGCCTGCGGCAGTCCACGGGGTCGCAAAGAGTCAGACAGGACGGAGAGACTGAAATGACTATCTTGATGAAGGGCATTTACTAAGGGAACTCAGAAAGAAGCACTAGAAATTAGCTTTTAAAAGACCCGTGCTCTATTTGTATCATACAACTGAGATCCAGGTCCTCACTCCTGTAAGTGTGGTCCCCATACCAGCACCATTTCATCACCTGGAAGTTTATTTGAAAAGCAGAATTTTTTAGGTCCCACTCCAGAGGCTTACTAGGGAAGACTTACTACCCCAGAATCTTCATTTTATCAAAGTCTCTTAAGTGATTCCTGTGTTCGTTAATGTTTGAGATGATCCATTTCTCCTCACCTCTCTGGTGGTAAAAATTAAAAAAAAAAAAAAAAAGGCTGCAAGTCTGTTATCTACTTGTTTCTATTTTTATCTTTTCTCAAACTCTCCTCAACGTATATGCTAATCAATTTATCAGTTTATCCAGTGTTATTTCTGCAAACCAAGCTTGATTGTGTTTCCATTTTTGATACAAGAGTTGTTTCTGGCCAGTACTGCATACTCAATTCCTTGAAGACTTTTAACAAGCAATCTTTTTATCACCCATTCACACACTGATCATTTACAGATGATCACCATCGACATATTGTATTACTGATTATTTCCTAATTTACAAACTTGTAGACAGTGAAATAATATAATTTAGGAATTGGAAGAGATATCGAGATCATTAATCTAACTCCACTTATGATGTCTGGCACAAAGTATGCCCTTAATAAATACTTGCTGAATATAATCTTACAAGAGACAACTGATTTCACAAGGGATAAATGAATTATCTCTCAATAACAGAACAAAGACTAGAATCCAGCCTCTGAAATCCTCCCCAGTTCTTTTTGCTCTTAACTCTAGTTCAGTTTTCATCCTCTTCCATGTCTCGATAGCACTAGATCTCAACATTGGCTGAAAAGATAACCTACCTGGGGAGCTTCAAACATACTGATTCTTGAGTCTCAAACCTATAGATCCCGATTTGGTCTGGAAGTTATATACAGCCTGCACCATGGGATTTCTAAAGGTTTCCCAAGTAATGCTAATATGCAGAAAAGTGCAGAAATATCACTCTGCAATTTCTTTAAAAATGCAGAATCTGATAAAGTCATTAGGTGAATCTAAAGCTGCTTGTTCTAGGAACACACTTCAATGAGAAGACTTTATAGCATTTGACAATGTTAACCATCTAGTCCAAAGGAAGGGTATCAGTAAACTATCCAGGTTCTCCTGTAACCTCTCAGATTATTTCCTTAATTTTTCATAGATTTCTCTTGTGTTACACATTTTTTACTGAAGTATAGTTAATATAAAATATTATGTTACTTTCAAGTGTATAGCAAAGTGATTCGTTATATTTTTATATATTTTTCAGACTATTTTCCATTATAGGTTATTCTAAGATATACTGAGTAGAGTTTCCTGTGCTATATATTAGGTCCTTACTGTTTTTCTACTTTATACATAGTAGTGTGTATGTGGAGCTTCCCAGGTAGCTCAGCTGGTAAACAATCTACCTGCATTGCAGGAGACCTCAGTTCAATTCCTGAGTTGGGAAGCTCCACTGAAGAAGGGACAGGCTCCCCACTCCAGTATTCTTGGGCTTCCCTGGTGGCTCAGATGGTAAAGAATCAGCCTACAATGCAGGAGACCTGGGTTCTATCCCTGGGTTGGGAAGATCCCCTGGAGGAGGGCATGGCAACTCACTCCAGTATTCTTGCCTGGAGAATCCCCATGGGGAGAGGACCCTGGTGAGCTACAGTCCATGGGGTCACAAAGAGTTGGACATGACTGAGTGACTAAGCACAGCACAGTGTATATAGGCTTACCAGGTGGTGCTAGTGGTAAAGAACCCACCTGCCAATTCAGGAGATATAAGAAACCAGGGTTCTATCCTTGTTTACAGAAGATCTCCTGGAGAAGGGCATGGCAACCCACTCCAGTATTCTTTCCTGGAGAATCCCATGGACAGAGGAGCCTGGCAGGCTACAGTACGTAGGGTCACAAAGAGTCAGACATGACTGAAGCTACCCAGCATGCACGCATGTATACATTCTCCATAGTGACAATTTGCATTCCCACCAAGATTTCTTTTTATCCACACCCTCTCTAGCATTTATTATTTGTAAACTTTTTATTGATGGCCATTCTAACTGGTCTGAGATGATACCTCATTGTAGTTTGACTTGCTTCTCTAATAATTAGTGGTACTGAACATCTTTTAATGTGCTTATTGATCATTTGAATGTCTTCTTTGGAGAAATGTCTTTTTAGGGATTCTGCCCATTTTCTGACTAGGTTTTTGTTTTTGTTTTTTTTCAATTGAGCTGTATAAGTTGTTTGTATACCTTGAAAATTAAATCCCTTGTTAGTAACACCATTTGCAAATATTTTCTACCAGTTGAGATATTGTCTTTTCATTTTGTTTATGGTTTTCTTCACTGTGAAAAAGCTCTTAAGTTTAATTAGGTCCCATTTGCTTATTTTTGCTTTTATTTCTATTACTCTAGGAGACAGATCCAAAAAGTATTGCTGGGATTTATGCCAAATAGTATTCTACCTAATTTTTCTCCAGGAGTTTTTGGTATCCAGTCTTTTCAATATTTAAGTCTTTAATCCATTTTGAGCTTTTTTGTTTATAAAATAAAACAAAAACAGTTTATAGTGTTAGAGAATATTATAATTTGTTTACAGTGTTAGAGAATATTCTATTTCATTCATTTACATGTAGTTGTCTAGTTTTCCAAGCACCACTTATTGAAGAGACTGTCTTTCTTCCATTGTGTATTCCTGCTTCCATTTTGTAGACTAATTTACCATAAGCTTTCCATTCTGCTCCATTGAGCCATACGACTGTTTTTTGTGTCAGTACCATACCATTTTGATGACTATAGTTTTGTAGTACAGTCTAAAGTCAGGGAATATGATTCCTCCAGCTCCATTCTTCTTGTTAAGACTGTTCTGGCTACTCAAGGGTTTTTGTATTTTCATACAAATTTTAAAAATGTTGCTTCATTTTTGTGAAAAAAGTCATTGGTAATTTGATAGGGATTGTATTGAACCTATAGACTGTCGTGAGTAGAATCAACGTTATTGATTCTTCCAGACTATGACCACAGTACATCTTTCCATATGTATGTGATTATGATGTCAACTGTGGGTTCACCATATATGGCCTCTATTATGTTGAGGTTTGTTCCCTCTATGTCCACTTTCTGAAGAGTTTTTATCATAGATTGTTGAATTTTATCAAAAATTTTTCCTGCATTTATTGAACTAATCATATGATTTTTATTCTTCAATTTCTTAATGTGGTATAGCATGCTAATTGATTTGGAGATAGTGAACAATTCTTGCAACTTTGGATAAATCTCACTTGATCGCTGTGCATGATCCTTTCAGTGTATTCTTGAAGTTGGCTTGAGGGCTACTATTTTGTTGAGGATTTTTTCATCTATTTGCATCAGTGATACTGGCCTGTAATTTTTTTGTGTGATATCTTTGCCTTAAGAAATGCACTCTACACAGTTCTCCAATTTGTCCATCATCTTATTGTAAATATATAACCCTTTCTATTTTCAAATAAAAGATTAAATATACTATGGGATATTACTCATCTATACAAAAGGAAATGCTGACGTTTTTTACAACATGGATGGACCTTGAGAGAGGTATGTTAAAGTGAAATACAACAGACAAATAAAAAAATACTTTACCTTCTCACTTATATTTGGAATCAAAAATTTTAAAAAAAATGTTAAACCCTACTAGAAAAAGAGATCAGATTTGTTATTATCAAAGAAGAGGGTGCTGGACTAGAGAATTAGATGAGGGTGGTCAAACATTATAAACTTTCTGTTATAAGATACATAAGTGCTGAGGTTGTAATGTACAACCTGATAACTATAGTTGATACTGCTGTATGACACAGGAAAGTTGCTAAGAGAGTAGATCCTTTGATGTCTCATCAGGTGAAAAAAAAAACAAAACAATTTTTTTTCATTTTTTTTATCTATGTGAGAAGATGGAATGTCATGAGATGTGTTGTGTTGATCATTACACAGCATATGCAAGTCAACACCTTAAACTTATAGTGCAATATGTCACTTAAATATCAATTAAACTGGAAAAAAACATTTGCAACTATCCCCTTCAAGCACAAAATTCTGTTTATTATTCCCTCTTTGTTGTTCACTGTTAAGTCGCTAAGTAATGTCCAACTCTTTGGGATCCCATGAGCTGTGGCACCCCAGGCTTCTCTGTCCTTCACTACCTCCCTAAGTTTGCTCAAACTCATGTCCACTGAAGTCTGTGGTGCCACTTCTCGCAGAGAAAATAAACATACTCACATACTGCAAATTCTATAATTTCAGAGACTGTAACCCTCATGTAGCCTATCCACAAATCCCAGTGAAAAATGACTGTATTCAAGGAACATCCAATTTAGGATTGTGTATAAAGAAAAAGATATTCATTTGGGTGGTTAAGATGACGAAAAAGCAAAATGGCTGTCTGAGGAGGCCTTACAAATAGCTATGAAACAAAGAGAAGCCAAAAGCAAAGGAGAAAAGGAAATATATACCCATTTGAATGCAGAGTTCCAAAGAATAGAAAGGAGAGGTAAGAAAGACTTCTTCAGTGACAAGTGCAAAGAAATAGAGGGAAAAAAACAGAATGGGAATGACTAGAGATCTCTTTGATAAAATTAGAAATACCAAGAGAACATTTTATACAAAGATGGGATCAATAAAGGACAGAAGTGGTATGGACCTAACAGAAGCAGAAGATATTAAAAAGAGGTAGCAAGAATACAAGCTTGAGTACCTAGGTATTAGATGGGGTCATATAATTAAAACATGATTTCTTCCCCTGCTGCTACTGCTGCTGCTAAGTCACTTCAGTCGTGTCCGACTCTGTGCGACCCCATAGACAGCAGCCCACCAAGCTCCCCCGTTCCTGGGATTCTCCAGGCAAGAACACTGGAGTGGGTTGCCATTTCCTTCTCCAATGCATGAAAGTGAAAAGTGAAAGTGAAGTCGCACAGTCATCTGACTCTGTGTGACCCCATGGACTGCAGCCTACCAGGCTCCTCCGCCCATGGGATTTTCCAGGCAAGAGTACTGGAGTGGGGTGCCATTGCCTTCTCCATCTCTTCCCCTGAGAAGTATTCAATCGAGGGTTAAGTGAAATTTGCAGTCCGATGCTATTAGGTACCTGGTTGAAGTGCAAAGAGATATCTGTGCAGAAAGAAGGCAATTAAAGTGTGCCTTAAAGTGTGAAAGAAGGATAGAATTTGAATAAATGGAGAGAAGAAGGAGTAGAATCCTACTCATGAGACATAGAAGAAGCTAAGGGAGGAGTCAAACACAACCTTGAGGCTTTAAGGAAGAAAGGAATAAAAATAGCTAATATATGTAGAGTACTTACTACAGGTCAAATACATTTCTAAAGCATTTTACATGTGTTAACCTTATTTAATCCTAACAACATTTAGTAAAGTAATGACATTTATCACCCCAATTTTACAAAAAAGGACACTATGGCATTAGAGAATAAGTACCTGCTCTTGGCCAACTAGCAGAACCAGAACTTAAAAATAAATTAAGCTTCTGGTTTCCAGAAAGAGTAGCTTTAAGAACAGAGGAAATAAGTCTGGATAGAATTTGCACATGGGTAGATGCTAAATAAATAGGTTTTGAACCAAGATTTGTCTCTGAAGTATGTGATTTCTCCTGTACCTACTGTGATCTTTAGTTTGGAAGTTATACCACGAAGTGATGTTTTAGAAAGATTTATTTAGTGATCTTGTTCAAAGAGAGGCAGACTACTGAAAGAGGTACTGGAGTGAAAAAAACGAGGATTAATTCCTTGTAAAGAGACAATGATGAACAAAGAGAGATGAATATGCTAAAGCTGCTGGTATCTAAGAGGAAAGGAAGCAAACAGAATTGTTAGGAGTAGGAAAAAGGAGAAATATTTTAAAGAGAAAAATGCTAGTGAGTTACTCTTCATTTTTAGGCTAACGTAACTATTAATTTCACATCGAAGAAGCACAAGCTGGAATCAAGATTGCCTGGAGAAATATCAATAATCTCAGATATGCAGATGATAGCACCCTTATGGCAGAAAGTGAAGAGGAACTAAAAAGCCTCTTGATGAAAGTGAAAGAAGAGAGTGAAAAAGCTGGCTTAAAGCTCAACATTCAGAAAACGAAGATCATGGCATCTGGTCCCATCACTTCATGGAAATAGATGGGGAAACAGTGGAAACAGTGTCAGACTTTATTTTTCTGGGCTCCAAAATCACTGCAGATGGTGATTGCAGCCATGAAATTAAAAGACACTTACTCCTTGGAAGGAAAGTTATGACAAGCCTAGACAACATATTCAAAAGCAGAGCCATTACTTTGCCAACAAAGATCCATCTAGTAAAGGCTATGGTTTTTCCTGTGGTCATATATGGATGTGAGAGTTAGACTGTGATGAAAGCTGAGCGCCGAAGAATGATGCTTTTGAACTGTGGTGTTGGAGAAGACTCTTGAGAGTCTCTTAGACTGCAAGGAGATCCAACCAGTCCATTCTAAAGGAAATCACTCCTGGGTGTTCATAGGAAGGACTGAGACAAAAGCTGAAACTCCAGTACTTTGGCCACCTCATGCAAAGAGTTGACTCATTGGAAAAGACTCTGATGCTGGGAGGGATTGGGGGCAGGAGGAAAGGGGACGACAGAGGATGAGATGTCTGGATGGTATCACCTACTCAATGGACATGAGTTTGAGTGAACTTCGGGCGTTGGTGACAGACAGGGAGGCCCAGCATGCTGGGATTCATGGGATCACAAAGAGTTGGACACAACTGAGTGACTGAACTGAACTGAACTACTAACTTCCCATTAAGATAATTTTTAGACTTCAGGAGAAAAGTCCATATGCCCAACTTAATTACTAAGAACTTGTTCACTCTTTAAATTATAAAATTTCCTGATAATATTAATCACTTTTCATGACTTTGTCAAATATTATAGATATTATAGGCATTTTCCAAGTAGTCTCATATTAGGAAATGAATACCCTTTATAGCAAAAAAAAAATCACCTTTAAAAGAAAATTAGAATTTTCAGTTCAAAATTCTCAAAATGTCCCGTTTTGGTAACATTTTTGTCCTTGAAAAAGAGGCAGCTCAAAGTTTTTATAAAATAATAAAATAAAAGCTTTTAAAACTACAATAGAACAGTTAAGAAATGATAATGCAATGTAATAGAATTTATCATCATTGAAGTACAAGCTAAAAGTTATAAAATAGAAAATTCAGTTCATTTCTCCCACTACCTTGCTTTCTGATATTATGCAAATATAATCTTCCTGGGTCTTATTTTACTATCTTCTAAAATAAAAACATTGAACCAATTCCAGGCCTGTTCTAGTGAGGGATTATGATTTTGTAACTCAATGAAATAAAACCAGAGATGAAATTCAAAACAATAAACTTCATAGGCCCAAAGTTATGCCATGTCAAAATAATAAATGAAATTAACAGTGTTCCCTGTGGCCTAAAATGTAAGTTATAGAAATGTAAGTTTTTATTCTGAATTTTTCAAATGGGGTACTATCCCTAATTTACCTTTTTTTTTTTTTTTAATAATTCAGTTTACTTATTTTGGGACTAGAAAAAGGATTTATGCCATTCATAAACCAAAAACATACACAAATATATACAGAAAAAATTTTCTTTCTAATCCATATGCTTATATACCCAGTCCCCAAATGACATCTTGAATAATATGTATTCTTTCAGTGGGTCCTTATATATGTGTGTGTGTGCGTGTGTGCGCATGCATATCAAAATATATTTTATTGGACAGCATTTTTGCATTATGCTATTTACTTTACAGACTAGACAATAATTTGAATTTTAACAACACAGTTTGGTTGTCTTTCAAATCTCTATAGAGATAGCTTCCTTATTCTTTTTTAAATTATTGGAGTTGAAGAGTTTTCCACTGCATGGACATATCTTAATTGTTTTAACCATCAAACACTATGGAAATCTGTTTCTGCTATTAATATTACAATAATGTCACAATGAAAACTTCTATACAAACAGAACTAATTTCCAGAGGGAAGAAATGTCTGGATTAAAGTATGTATATAGTATTAGGCTAGGCTAGGCTAAGTCACTTTAGTCGTGTGACCCCATAGACAGCAGCCTATCAGGCTCCCCCATTCCTGGGATTCTCCAGGCAAGAACACTGGAGTAGGTTGCCATTTCCTTCTCCAATGCATGAAAGTGAAAAGTGAAAGTGAAGTCGCTCAGTCGTGTCCGACCCTCAGCGATCCATGGACTGCAGCCTTCCAGGCTCCTCCATCCATGGGATTTTCCAGGCAAGAGGACTGGAGTGGGGGGCCATTGCCTTCTCCGTATATAATATTAATATTTACAAATATTGCAAAAGCATCCAACATGTGAGAAATACTACTAACAATTTCAGAAGCAACCCATGAGAGTGCTATTTTACTACTAAGAACCATACCAGTTGCATAGATTTAATGGGCTATCTGTTCATCAATCCAACAGATAAAAAAAATTCTGTGTTGCTTTAATTTGAATTTCTATTAGGATTCTGAGGGATAGTAGGAGGAGGATTGAGACAAAATCACCCATGTAAAAGAATCATTTTACCATCTCCTTTTATTAAATGACTTCTCTTTTAGTAAGAGTTTAATTTTTATCTTCTTCTTGATTTCTAGAATATATTAGCAGCATTAGCACATTTCTGTGATAATAGTGGCCAATAGTTTTCCCTGTCTTTGCATTTGATTTTTGTATTTTTGCTCTACAGATTTTAGTCTAATATAACTGATTTTTCTAATGTAGTTTTCTTCCTTACACGGTTTTCAGATTAGGAGTGATGGCTTTAAACCACTGGTCTATTTTAAGATTATATATTTTCTCAGGTTTTCTTTTTGTATTAGTAAGATCTCATAATTTACATGCTAATAAATTAATGCTCAAAATTCTCCAAGCCAGGCTTCAGCAATATGTGAACCGTGAACTTCCAGATATTCAAGCTGGTTTTAGAAAAGGCAGAGGAACCAGAGATCAAATTGCCAACATCTGCTGGATCATCGAAAAAGCAAGAGAGTTCCAGAAAAACATCTATTTCTGCTTTCTTGACTATGCCAAAGCCTTTGACTGTGTGGATCACAATAAACTGAGGAAAATTCTGGAAGAGATGGGAATACCAGACCACCTGACCTGCCTCTTGAGAAACCTATATGCAGGTCAGGAAGCAATAGTTAGAACTGGACATGGAACAGACTGGTTCCAAATAGGAAAAGGAGTACATCAAGGCTATATTGTCACCCTGCTTATTTAACTTATATGCAGAGTACATCATGAGAAATGCTGGGCTGGAAGAAGCACAAGCTGGAATTAAGACTGCCAGGAGAAATATCAATAACCTCAGATATGCAGATGATACCACCCTTATGGCAGAAAGTGAAGAGGAACTCAAAAGCCTCTTGATGAAAGTGAAAGAGGAGAGTGAAAAAGTTGGCTTAAAGCTCAACATTCAGAAAACTAAGATCATGGCATCTGGTCCCATCACTTCATGGGAAATAGATGGGGAAACATTGTCAGACTTTATTTTGGGGGGCTCCAAAATCACTGCAGATGGTGACTGCAGCCATGAAATTAAAAGACACTTATTCCTTGGAAGGAAAGTTATGTCCAACCTAGATAGCAAATTCAAAAGCAGAGACATTACTTTGCCAACAAAGGTCCATCTAGAAAAGGCTATGGTTTTTCCAGTAGTCATGTATGGATGTGAGAGTTGGACTGTGAAGACAGCTGAGTGCCGAAAAATTGATGCTTTTGAACTGTGGTGTTGGAGAAGACTCTTGAGAGTCCCTTGGACTGCAAGGAGATCCAACCAGTCCATTCTGAAGGAGATCAGTCCTGGGATTTCTTTGGAAGGACTGATGCTAAAGCTGAAACTCCAATACTTTGGCCACCTCATGCGAAGAGTTGACTCACTGGGAAAGACTGATGCTGGGAGGGATTGGGGGCAGTAGGAAAAGGGGACGACAGAGGATGAGATGGCTGGATGGCATCACTGAGTCGATGGACATGAGTTTGAGTGAACTCCGGGAGTTGGTGATGGACAGGGAGGCCTGGCGTGCTGCGATTCATGGGGTCACAAAGAGTTGGACACAACTGAGAGACTGAACTGAACTGAACTGATACTTTACATACAAAGATTGTATCTATTCATCTTAGTGTTTGGTTTGAGTTATAGACTTTTTTTTTTTTTTTTTTTGCTAATTGACTACCAATTTCTTACAATACTATTAACAAACTAGTCATTTGATTCTTTGAACAAAATTTCTATTACATAGCTGCCAAGATTATCCACCCTAATTTTTTAAGTTTTACTTCTCTTATGTACTTAGTGCATAACTGCTTGGGAAAAAAGTAAGCAATTACCAAGACCTATAATCCATATATAACATACATATTTATTTTTATATTTATATATAAATGGAATTTTGACAAGAATAAAATCAGAGCTAAGTTCAACACATTAGGTTAGGGGTAGTGAATGAAGATAAGTGTAGGGTGTCCTTGACTTGGTTATCTTTCAGGAAATAAAATTCTTTGGTAAACTCTAGCTGGTATCTGGTTGTTGTTCAGTTGCTCAGTCATGTCTGATTCTTTGTGACCCCATAAACTGCAGCATGCCAGGCTCCCCTGCCATTCACCATCTCCCTGAGTTTACTCAAACTCATGTCCATTGAGTCGGTGATGCCATCCAACCATCTCATCCTCTCTTGCCCTCTCCTCATCCTGCCCTCAATCTTTTCTAACATCAGACTCTTTGAGTCAGCTCTCAGTATCAAGTGACCAAAGTATTGGAGCCTGAGCTTCAACATCTGTCCTTCCAATGAATATTCAGTGTTGATTAACTTTAGGATTGACTGTTTTGATCTCCTTGCTAGCCAAGGGACTCTCAGGAGTCTTCCGAAACAACACAGTTCAAAAGCATCAATTGTTTGGCACTCAGCCTTCTTTATGGTACAGCTATCACATTCGTACATGATGACTGGAAAAACCATAGCTTTGACCAGACAGACTTTTGTCAGCAAAGTGATGCCTCTGGTTTTTAATATGCTCTCTAGGTTTGTAATAGCTCCTCTTTCAAGGAGCAAGCATCTTTAAATTTCATGGCTGCAGTCACCCTATGTGGTGATTTTGGAACCCGAGAAAATAAAGTCTGTCACTGTTTCCATTTTTTCCCCCATCTATTTGCCATGAAGTGATGGGACCAGATGCCATGATCTTAGTTTTCCGAATGTTAAATTTTAAGCCACCTTTGTTAAGGTGGCTTTCACCTTCATTAAGAGGTTCTTTATTTCTTCTGCACTTTTTCCTATAATGGGGGTGTCATGTGCATATCTGAGGTTACTGATATTTCTCCCAGAAACCTTGATTCCAGCCTGAGCTTCATTCAGCCCAGCAAGGCAATGGCACCCCATTCCAGTACTCTTGCCTGGAAAATCCCATGGACGGAGGAGACCGGTAGGCTGTAGTCCATGGGGTCACTAAGAGTCGGACATGACTGAGTGCCTTCACTTTCACTTTTCACTTTCATGCATTGGAGAAGGAAATGGCAACCCACTCCAGTGTTCTTGCCTGGAGAATCCCAGGGATGGGGGAGCCTGGTGAGCTGCCATCTATGGGGTTGCACAGAGTCAGACAGGACTAAAGCGACTTAGCAGCAGTAGCAGCAGCAACTCTGCATATAAGTTAAATAAGCAGGGTGGCAATATACAGCCTTGATGTACTCCTTTCCCAATTGTGAACCCGTCTGTTTTTCCATGTCCAGTTCTATCTGTTGCTTCTTGACCTGCATACAGGTTTCCAAGGAGGCAGCAAAGGCAGTCTGGTATTTCCATCTCTTGAATAATTTTCCACTTTATTGTGATCCACACAAAGGATACCAATTATGAAATATTTATTTCCAACCTGAGCTATACCAATTCTAATATGTAAGTGTAATTATATTAAAAAATAATTCTTATGTAAATGATTTTAAAAGCTGTCTTGGGCTTGGAGTATTCGTTGCAGAAAAATGTGGGGCAGTGGTAAAATCCAAAAAGACATATGTAATTAATAACAGACTTCTATTTTCAAATTACCTTCTAAGAAGTTCCTGTTGATCCAGAATTTCTTACTAAAGTAGGTAATGATGTGGGACAAGAGAAGTGGTACAACAAGAGGGATGAGGGAAGGAGAGAAAAAGCACACACACACAATTAATTGTTCAAGGTAACAGAGTAAACACCTTTGGGTGAAATTAAACACTGAATGCAAATTGCAAGTTCTTGAAGATGGAATTGTAAGACAGTCTCTTTCTTAAGTTTACCCTAGAATTTTTTTTAATCTAAATTATTTAAAATCATTTAAAACAATGCATTTTTGTGATTGTTCATTATAAAAAGGAAGAGCTAAATACAACGACTGTGTGTATGACAAATGCTGCCTGCCCTATCATTAACGGAAGGATATTGTGGCCATCAAGTGGCAGCCCATGCCTGGGGGACTCAGGGTGGAACTAGGAGGATAAGGGTCCTAGATAGTTAAGGCGAATATCAAAGGAGTGATTTCAATGAGCCCAGATTCTTGCATCTTTCCATACAGAGAAAAGCACAGCATTCATT
The DNA here is from genome assembly GCF_029378745.1 of Bos indicus. Taxonomy (NCBI): domain Eukaryota; kingdom Metazoa; phylum Chordata; class Mammalia; order Artiodactyla; family Bovidae; genus Bos; species Bos indicus. Next base: position 51,569,899 of record NC_091780.1, on the reverse strand, counting down.
AACTTGAGTTTCTTTAATTAACTGGTATCTTTTGATCCCCTGGAGAAGGGATAGGCCTCCCATTCCAATATTCTTGGGCTTCCCAGCTAGCTCAGCTGGTAAAGAATTTAACTGCAATGCAGCAGACCTGGGTTTGATCCCTGGGTTGGGAAGATCTCCTGGAGAAAGGAAAGGCTACCCACTCCAGTATTCTGGCCTGAAGAATTCCATGGACTGTAGAGTCCATGGGGTCCCAAAGAGTCGGACATGACTGAGTGACTTTCACTCAGGGCTTTTCACTATGTTTTGATGTTCCAACTACCTGGTTTTTGTTGTAACTGTATCCTCCCTCATCTTATCAGAGCAGTCCCTCAGAGCTATCTGAAGCAGTTTTCTGGATTTAAGTCCTCAGAAAATCCACAGAATAAAAGCTAATTCTCAAATTTTAGGTTGTGCATATTTTCTCAGTCAACAACTATAAGACTTTTAATTGGATCATCTGATGCAAATGATTAGAAATACTGAAATACTGTTAATAATCACTATTTATACACCAAACCAGTCAATCCTCAAGGAAATCGGTCCTAAATGTTCATTGGAAGGACTGATGCTGAGGCTGAAGCTCCAATACTTTGGCCACCTGATGTAAAGAACTGACTCATTTGAAAAAACACTGATACTTGTAAAGATTGAAGGCAGGAGGAGAAGGGAATTACAGAGGATGAGATGCTTGGATGGCATCACTGACTCGATGGACATGAGTTTGAGCAAGCTCAGGGAGTTGGTGATGGACAGGGAAGCCTGGCATGCTGCAGTCCATGAGTTGGACATGACTGAGGGACTGAAGTGACTGACTGATATATCAATCATTATATGCCAAGTACTACTTAAAGCACATATCTTGTATTAACTCATTTATTCCTCAAGTAACCAACTGAACTAGATATTATTATTGTCCCCACTTTACAAATGAGAAAACTGGAGAAAAAGGATAAAATATCTTGCCCAAGATTCTACAGTCAATAATGGTCCAGCCGTGCAGTAACATAATGTAAACTGACAGCTTCATCTCAGGTTTGGCATTCAGGGATCTGGAATATGCTGTAGAAACTAGCTGCAGAGCCCTAATGAGCACTGCCAAGGTGACCGCTGCACATTACTGAAAGGTCCTTGCGTGTTCACCAGCTATAAATGGTGCTGTCAGAAGCCATGCTCAGTAGTTGTCAGTGTTCAGAACTGGAAGGAACAGGATCCCAGTTCCAATTAAAAGAAGACTCAGATGGAGCAGACATGCTACCAGGAATCCAAAACTAGAGGGCTAGGAGATGTTAGCTACACAGAGTCTTACAGATAGGAATCTAACTACGTAAGCTGGGCCCACGATAGGGAAAAAGGAATGCTCTAATTTGTAAATGAAGCAGGGTTGATGAGGCTTAAGGAAGAACCAGCACTGCACAGATTCAGGAAAGGGGCAGGGACTTTTAGTGACCACTTCTGAGCTCTCTTAAAGCTATATTCATCCCCATTCAACATGATAGCCACTAGGCACATGAACCCATCAAAATTTAAACTTAACTAAATTAAACCAAATGCAAAACCCAGTCCCTCCATCACACTCATCACATTCCAAGCCCTGAACAAGGGGCCACGGGAACTGTATCAGCACTGCTAGAGCATAAGAACTTTACCCCAAATCCCCCTTGCTGAATACAGGGTGATTTTATTTGTGACTATTCTAATAATTTTACTATCATTTCACCTCAAATTTCAGCAAGAATTGACTCAATCCAGATTCATAGGGTATGTCAGAGAAATTTAGGAATGAGAAGTCAGAAAAAACAAAACAAAGAGTAAGTAAATGACAGCCTACTTTGCAAACTGAAGCCACATCACCATCCTCTAAACTAAGAGTCCATTCTGTTTTGCTTCCCTTCTTCCTAACTGCCTACACAGTCCATGAGAAATGGCTAACAAGCCCTTCCAAAGAACCTCCTACCCCTTGGAAAGGTTTCAACAGAAGCAAGAATTCTTTCCTGGTCTTGTTGTTTCCCTCAGTTGGACAATTCCTAAGCCACAAAATGGAAACTTTACAGGAACAGAATCCATTTACAGAAGAAAGTCTTCTATCAGTTGAAAATTAATTCCTCCAGCTTGCATTTTTCCCTCACAAACGTGCATCCTTTCTAGTTAAAAAGAGCCTTGTGAAACAATAGGGCAGGGGGTAGGGATGCAAAATGCATAGAACAATTCATTCTGCCACTTAACATAAGTCATGACAATTTGAAATATTTATTGAGGAAGCTATACCCTAATACTTGGAGAAGACTCTTGAGAGTCCCTGGGACTGCAAGGATATCAAATCAGTCAATCCTAGAGCAAATCAGTCCTGAATATTCATTGGAAGGACTAATGCTGAAGCTGAAACTCCAATGCTTTGGCCACCTGATGTAAAAAACTGACTCACTGGAGAAGACCCTGATGCTGGGAAAGATTGAAGGTGAGAGGAGAAGGGGACAACAGAGGATGAGATGGTTGGATGGCATCACCGACTCGATGGACATGAGTTTGAATAAGCTCCAGGAGTTGGTGATGAACAGGGAAGCCTGGTGTGCTGCAGTCCATGGGGTTGCAAAGAGTTGGACATGACTGAGGGACTGAATTGAACTGAAACACTCATAAGGATCACCTTTACTGAGTAGTGTGGCCCAGCATACCATACTGTAAGCACTCTAAATATTAGTTTCAATTTCTGAAAAATAGAGTTAATACCTTCCACCATGGTTAGGATTTTTTTTTTTTTTTTTTTGCAATTTCATAAAATGTGAAACTCTTCTAAATGATATCTAAAAGACACTTACTCCTTGGAAGGAAAGTTATGACCAACCTAGACAGCATATTAAAAAGCAGAGACATTACTTTGTCAACAAAGGTCCATCTAGTCAAGGCTATGGTTTTTCCAGTGCTCATGTATGGATGTGAGAGTTGGACTACAAAGAAAAGTGAGCGCTGAAGTATTGATGTTTTGAACTGTGGTGTTGGAGAAGACTTAAGAGTCCCTTGGACTGCAAGGAGATCCACCCAGTCCATCCTAAAGGAGATCAGTCCTGGGTGTTCATTGGAAGGACGGATGCTGAAGCTGAAACTCCAATACTTTGGCCACTTCATTGACTCATTGGAAAAGACTCTGATGCTGGGAGGGATTGAGGGCAGGAGGAAAAGGGGACGACAGAGGATGAGATGGTTGCATGGCATCACCGACTCGAGGGACATGAGTTTTGGTAGACTCTGGCAGCTGGTGATGGACAGGGAGGCCTGGCATGCTGTGGTTCATGGGGTTGCAAAGAGTTGGACATGACTGAGTGACTGAACTGAAATGAACTGAACTGAACATGTAACCACAATTGCTATCCAGGCAGGACTTCAACAAAATGAGAAAGAGAGGAAACACAAATTAAGCCCACCACTGATCAAATTTCTTTCAAAGGCACCTAACGAAATCCAAATAAAATAATTTTAAACACTTGAAACATGTGACTTTGGTAACATCTCAACCCCCTTCAATTAACTTTGTTAATACGCTTTCTTCTTATGTGAACAAAACAGATTGCTAGTTAAATAAAGTGAGAAATGGTCTCTGAAGAAATCTCTCTGTTTAAAATATCCATGAACCAATACATGATCAAATATATCTACTACTGACAATAAGATACCTAGATAACAAAGTTAATAACTTTGATTTTATGAACTATTCAGTCATAATGGACAAAAACAGGTGTAAAAATAAATTTAACATGGTATTACAATGGGATTTATATTTCTAACCAGAAATGGGCAGATACATCATAAAAGTAAGAAATGTACTTCATAATATAAGTGAATAATAGGTATCAGTTCTAGACAATAAAATTGAAGTGGGTATTTTTAAAAGCACCACTGTTCTCCTCTACAAAGGAGTGTCAGCTTCATCTCATTCCTGGTTTCTAAAAATAGAAATTGTGTCCAAAATTTCAGAGCTAAAAGAGGCAAGAAATAAAGAAGGACCCTGTAACAGTAAAGTTCGTCTGCCCTAAGGCTGGAAATCCTAAACACACCTTGTTTGTGTGATGCCTTTCTTGTAACCATGATGTCTATCCTTTCTTGCCCATATAACATGTGCTTCACTGCCTAATAAATAACACTGACAGTCCAAGGAATGAGTAAGTGCTGGGAAAAAATGCCTAGGTGGGTTTTCTGCACTAGACGAGAGAAATGAGAGATTTCTAAATCCCACCCAATTCCGTGGTCCTCTGAATGATACCTCTTACCCTCCCCCTTGCAGTTAGCCCCTTAGAGAAATCCCTAATACGATTTGCTTCCCTGTTTCTTTCTTTAGCCTTGGAACACACAATTTTCCCTATTAGACAACCTTTCAGTAGCTGCAGTCATCGTCTTGTGCCTGACCACAAGCACCTTCCTGCATAAAACAAAATTGGAAGCCAGACAGCATAAGGATTCTGAAAACATTCGTCCTCTAACAAACATCAGGAAAGGATTAAAATGTGCACTTTCAAGCTTTCTAGTCAGGATATATAATTATATATGATGTATAATATAATGATATTGATATAGTGAGCAAATAAATATATTTCAAAGAAAATAAGCTTTATTTTGTAAGCCAAAGAAAGTAAAATGGTTTACTAACAAATTATCATGTTCTTATTAGCTAGCTAAAACAAAATCATTGGTACCCAGACGTTTGACAGTTACCCTGCAGATAGAATTACTGTCATCACACACAACTTGTCTTCTCATTTATTGATTTGTATGGACCGTATCTCAACTCAATCAATTCCAACTTGTTAGGAGAAAGAATCCAATCAGAAAGAATTTTTAAAAGACTGTCTCACAGTAGAAAAACAATTATTTTGTGATTGAATGCATATTGCATAAATATTCCTATGGGCTTAAGTGTCATTGGATTAGATAAGAAATTCCAGAATATTTCACACCTTACATACATTAGAATCTTGTTTAGCTAGCTCTCAAACTAGTGAGATTCAAACTTATTCATTTTAGTAGTAAATACTGCTAAGAAAAATCACCACCAAGAAAAGAGGCACAAAATGACAGCACTAACAACTGAAGACTGCTTTCAGTAAAATGTTCTGCTGTGAGCTTACCTTCTATGGTTAGAGAAACCGCATACATTACGCATTTTAAATACTGTTTCTTCATTAACTACTGATATCATTTTAAAATTAAACTAAAGGTATAACATCACTCATAAAAAAATTTAGCAACTGCCTGTGAAAAGGAATCTTATTGTAATTTTAACATGTCTCACCTACAGATGATTTATAAACTCCAATTAGGAGAATTTAATTTTGTAGCTATGTTTCTGGGAATGATAGAAAGTGAGATGAAGGAGGATATTTTTACAACACATAACACCCAGGACTATTATGTGGGGGGAAGGAGGGAGAGAAAGAAACAGAAAACACTTTATCAGGATTCCTATTGTGAACAAGTTAACAATTCCAATCCAAACTCAACCTAATTTTGGTGCTTAATGTGTATGCATCAAATGATATCCCTCCAATATGAGATAATTTTCATTACAAAGAAAAATTAATTTGATTTAAAGTTTTGTTTTTAATTCATCTTAATATTTAAATATAATCCCTGTATAAACTAGCCTGAGCAAGTATCTTCTTTTTATTTTTCCTGAAACTAGCAGCTCTTCTCACCTACATTCCCTAAGTTCATGGCTTCATGTCCCACTTTATGTGCATGAAGACAAGCTTACAGAGCACCTTAGAACAAATTCCCTGCCACAGTCCCACTAGACCATTAATGCACAACTAAGATGAGCTTCCAGGTTATGCTGGAAAATTAAGAATAATAATTCTTACAAAAAGCAGTAGCTGTATATATGAGTAATTGTCTCAAAAAGGAAATTAGATTTCACTCAAGGTTATCCTTCCCTATTCTTTTTTCTTTTTTTGCTGATAATCTGATCTTGCTAGAACTCTTTCCTTCCTATCCTTACATATTGGGCTCACAGTAGATACTAAAGAAGTTAGAAGGCTTGTTTCTCCTACAGAAATAACAATATAAACCATATACCTCCTTTCAGGTCTTGCAGTCCTCTGAGTCTCTGCACTACATCTCCCACTCCTCTTTCCTTGGCAGTGCAAGGGGGTCCTTTCCTATCAGGAAGAAGTGTAACTACTTACCAGGGCTCTGAACATTCTGCTTGCCATTATATTCCTTTCACAATGATAAAATCCTGACTTTATTTTCAACCCCAAAGTGGTTTGATTACATCCCTTAGCCTAACAAAGTAGCAATTGTTTTAATGTGTATGCTTAGTCACTCAGTCATGTCGACTCTTTGAGACCCCATGGACTGTAGCCTGCCATGCTCCTCTGTCCATGGGGTTTCTCCAGGCAAGAATACTAGAGTGGGTTGCCATGCCCTCCTCCAGGGGATCTTCCCAGGGATTGAACCCAGGTCTCCCACATTGCCCACAGATTCTCTACCATCTGAGTCACCAGGGACCAATTGTTTTAACAGAGAGATTACATAACTTCAGCAGGTTACTCAACATCTGCTAAACTCAGAACTCTCATTTATTGGAAAAGAATGATAATATTACATACATATCATGTTTCTAAGAAGATGAAATTAAACTGAGTGTAAACAATGTCAACAGTTCCTACAGATCATAAGTGGTCAATAAATGCTATCTATTTATAATTGGGATAGAATTAGTAGTAGTAGTAAACTGCCTTTCTGATTCATTATGGCATTATGTTCTTATGAAGGTACAGCTTCTTACCATGTGGAACCACTCTAACTCCTAAAAGCAAAATAAAGCAGATGGTTGGCAATGTAAGTTATGGGTTGATCATGCTGGGACAACTTGATTATTCTGGGAATTATGTTTTCCAGAATTCCCTTCCTTGTGTTTCCCAGGTTCAGTTCACTTCAGTCACTCAGTCATGTCCAACTCTGCAGCACACCAGGCTTCTCTGTCCATCATCAACTTCTAGAGTGTGCTCAAACTCATGTCCAAAGAGTCAGTGATGCCATCTAACCATCTCACCCTCTATTGTCCCCTTCTCCTTTGTGTTCAACCTTTCGCAGTATCAGGGTCTTTTCCAGTGAGTCAGTTCTTCACATCAGGTGGCCAAAGTATTAGAGCCTCAGCATCAGTCCTTCCAGTGAACATTCAGGACTGATTTCCTTGAGGATTGACTGGTTTGATCTCCTTGCAGTCAAGGGACTCTCAAGAATCTTCTTCAACACCACAGTTCAAAAGCATCAATTCTTCAGTGCTCACCTTTCTTTATGGTCCAACTCACACATCCATACATGACTACTGGAAAAACCATAGCTTTGACTAGAGAGATCTTTGTCGGCAAAGCAATGTCTCTGCTTTTTAATATGCTATCTAGGCTGGTCATAGCTTTTCTTCCAAGGAGCAAGCATCTTTTAATTTCATGGCTGCAGTGATTTCACCATCTGCAATGATTTTGGAGCTATCTCTTGATTGTTTCCCCATCTATTTGCCAAGAAGTTATGGGACCGGATGCCATGATCTTAGTTTTTTGAATGTTGAGTTTTAAGCCACTTTTTTCACTCTCCTCTTTCATTTTTATCAAAAGGCTCTTTAAGTTTCCCAGGTTAGCGATAGCCAAATTCTGAATTTCCACGAGATTCAGAAAGCAAGAGTGAAGCAATTCCTGTAGCTCCCTGGCAGTCCTTCTGCAGACAGCTATACTGCTGCTGCTGCTAAGTCACTTCAGTCGTGTCTGACTCTTAGTGACCCCATGGACTACAGTCCACCAGGTTCCTCCATCGATGGGATTTTCCAGGCAGGAGGACTGGAATGGGGTGCCATTGCCTTCTCCGGCAGACAGCTATTGTGACAGACAAATTCAGAGATGTCTTTGAGGTTCTGAGTAGTTTACATTCCTCTGCTCTACATACAACTCTTGTTCCTGATTGATGGTCCTTCCCTGGTGGCTCAGATGGTAAAGATTCTGCCTCCAATGCAGGAGACCCAGGTTTCATCCCTGTGTCAGGAAAATCCCCTGGAGAAGAGAATGGCCACCTACTCCAGTATTCATGCCTGAAGAATTCTGTGGACAGAGAAGTCTGGTGGGCTACAGTCCACAGGGTCACAAAGAGTCAGACACGACTAAGCAATTAACATTTTCCCTTTAACATGACCAACTGCAGCTCCAGATCCACAACAGATACTCTACTGTGAACCCACAGATACCAGAGCCACACTGACACCTCTCTATGAGCTTGCCATTTGTGGTCACACTTAGGCAGCTGGATGGGGTTGGTTTGAGGATTTTCTGGATAGTGACTCCTCCCAGTTTCCTTTCAGAATTTAGTTCCCCAGTTTGTCTAGTTCTTATGTCTCCATTTTGCCATAATACTCATGGTGATAAGTGTGATGTGAGAGGCTAAAATGTCACTTAAAATTGCTTTTCCCAACCTTCCTGTTGTTGCTATAATAGTCATGATTTGGTATTTAGTAAAGAAGACAGTTAAAATGTTGAATATAATCTGGCATAAAAATTATACTATTAATAGCATTAAAAATACAAGACATGTGATAAAAGCTTAAAAACTATGTCTCAAACTACCTTTGGGTGAGAACCTAAAAGCTTTTTATTAAAGCTAGTGACATGATACTTTCTAAACACCATACACAAAAGTAAACTCATCATGGATTAAAGATCTAAATGTTAGACCAGAAACTATAAAACTCCTAGAGGAAAACATAGGCAAAACACTCTCTGACATAAATCATAGCAGGCTTTGCTATGATCCACCTCCCAGAGTAATGGAAATAAAGCAAAAATAAACAAATGGGACCTAATTAAACTTAAAAGCTTTTGCACAACAAAGGAAACTATAAGCAAGGTGAAAAGACAGCCTTCAGAATGGGAGAAAATAATAGCAAATGAAGCAACTGACAAAGAATTAATCTCAAAAATATACAAGCAACTCCTGCAGCTCAATTCCAGAAAAATAAGTGACCCAATCAAAAAATAGGCCAAAGAACTAAACAGACATTTCTCCAAAGAAGACATACAGATGGCTAACAAACACATGAAAAGATGCTCAACATCATTCATTATCAGAGAAATGCAAATGAAAACCACAATGAGGTACCATCTCACGCCAGTCAGAATGGCTGCTATCAAAAAGTCTACAAACAATAAATGCTGGAGAGGGTGTGGAGAAAAAGGAACCCTCTTACACTGTTGGTGGGAATGCAAACTAGTACAGCCATTATGGAGAACAGTGTGGAGAGTCCTTAAAAAGCTGGAAATAGAACTGCCTTATGACCCAGCAATCCCATTGCTCGGCATACACACTGAGCAAACCAGAATTGAAAGAGACACGTGTATCCCAATGTTTATCACAGCACTGTTTACAATAGCCAGGACATGGAAGCAACCTATATGTCTATCGGCAGACAAATGGATAAGAAAGCTGTGGTACATACACACAATGGAATATTACTCAGTTATTACAAAGAATACATTTGAATCAGTTCTAATGAGATGGATGAAACTGGAGCCTATTATACAGAGCGAAGTAAGTCAGAAAGAAAAACACCAATACAGTACAAATATGGAATTTAGAAAGATGGTAACAATGACCCTATATGCAAGACAGCAAAAGAGACACATATGTAAAGAACAGACTGTAGTACTCTGTGGGAGAAGGCAAGGGTGGGATGAGAGAATGCCACTGAAACATGTATATTATCATATGTGAAACAGATTGCCAGTCCAGGTCCAATGCATGAGGCAAGGTGTTCAGGGCTGGTGCACTGGGATGCCCCTGAGGGATGAGATGGGGAGGGAGGTGGAAGGGAGGGTCAGGATGGGGAACACATGTACACCCATGGCTGATTCTTGTGAATGTATGGCAAAAACCACCACAATATTGTAAAGTAATTAGCCTCCAATTAAAAATTTTTAAAAAATAATAATAACCTTAAAAAATAAAAAATTAAATAAAACTGGTGACATGATATAGTTTAAAATGCAGTTCTGCTTCATCACCTCCCAGCTCTATGAAATTCATCAAGCCACTTAATTACTTTGAGGTCATCATTCTTCATCTCTTATTTGGAGATATATGCACCTTTAAGGGAGAAGGCAATGGCACCGCACTCCAGTACCCTTGCCTGGAAAATCCCATGGATGGAGGGGCCTGGAAAGTTGCAGTCCATGGGGTCGCTAAGTCAGACATGACTGACCAACTTCACTTTCACCTTTCGCTTTCATGCATTGGAGAAGGAAATGGCAGCCCACTCCAGTGTTCTTGCCTGGAGAGTCCCAAGGACAGGGGGGCCTGATGGGCTGCCATCTATGGGGTCGCACAGAGTCGGACACGACTGAAATGACTTAGCAATGCACCTTTAATAATAATATTGTTTGTAAAAATTCATGTTAGAAAGAAATCAGTTAATACTGTGTCAATAATATGCTAGACTTTACTGAGATAATTTTACTCCTAAATAAGAAGCTCAAAAATACTTTTTTCTTAGCCTTTTTGGGGGGATGTGCTTCAAATACTAGAGATCCCTAAATATTTAACCGCACCATAAATTGGATCATTGTATTAACAAATTAGTACAAACCTATAGCCTTAGAATTCAAAAGTTATTTGGTTCATATACTCAGTTGAATAGTACTCAGCAATTAAAAAAAGATAAAATAATGCCATTTCCAGCCATAAGGAAGGAAAAATATGTTTGACTTTTCAATCTATAGTCTTTACACACTATAATATACTTAAGACTGCCCATATATTTATTACTAATTTAAACAAAAAAAAAAAAAACCACAAAAATAATTCCTTGACCTAATCATCTTCCTATTTTCTGTCTTCCTTTTACAACAAATCTTCTGGACACTTGCCTCATCTTCACTTCCTTTCCTCTTTGTATTGGTTAAAGTTTTGCAGTTGGTTGTATCCCTACCACATACTGAAATATGTCTGTCTTGTTCACTGGTTTTCAAACTTTACTGTGCAAAATAATCTCCTGGATAATTTTTTAAATTGAGATCCTTAAGTCACCCACCTGAGATTCTAATTTAAAAATCCCAAATTGGAAGGTAGGGACCTGAATATTTATCAGCACTTCTAAATTATTCTGATATAGGTTGTTAGGAATAATATCATGAATAACTAACACCCAAATCAGTGGAGATGCCTCAATACTTATTCACATTTGACTTTCTGCAATATCTGACACTCTTAATGATATCTCCTGAAATTACACTTTCTGAGATGCTCAAAACCCAGGCCCTTGAAAAAGCTGGCTCCCCTCCACAAATTACTTATTAGTGAATTCTTAAAAATGAGCTGCAGATATCAACTACCCTAAGTATTCGCTGGCTGTTTGATATAAAGCTTCAGTAGCTTCAGGCCTTCCCTTATCAATGTCCTTCATGGGATTAACACACTATTAAAAGAAACAATATAAATAAAGATGAGTATTTCCTGAATGTTTATGACAAGTGCTAAGCATACACATTATCTTCTATAACAATCTCATGTGTCATGATTTCCTTCATCACAGTTTTTTTGCTTGCTTGTTTTGTTTTTTAGAGACAGTTCCTCCTACCCAATTGTTCTGCCTACGCATGCATTATAATTGCCCAAGAACCTTAGTGCCATTCATCAATTCTACTACAAACCCCGAGGGTCACTTTCCTTGGGCTACTGTTCCTGATGGCCCTACTGATACTCTCCACTCCTGGGAGCTTCTTGCCCTGTGCTTCACATCACCTACTACACTGTAAGAGGTCGATCTGATATGTGTCACCACCTCTTGTCAGTGGGCTTCTTGAATGGTACAGGCTGTATCGATCAGCCTATAGCATGTCAGTGAGTGTGGTTGGATGTCTTCTTTCTTAATTAATTAAAGCTAGTTGTCATTATTTACTTATTTAACCTTTCAATCTTTTTGTCAAGATATTGTGCAGTATTTCACAAAATGTGGCCCTTGAACCAGCTATATTCAAATCACCCTGGATGATCATTAAAACAATAGTTTCCTGTGCTCCTGGTTCGCTAGAGCATTATTTCTGAGGCTGAACTCGAGAATATTCATTTTGATAGGCACTTTAGATGAGTCCTACGAGTGACAAAATTTGAAAAATATTATTTGAGTTAGAAGAGCTCTTACTTAGATTGAAGAGACCTGTCTTCTGCTAGTAACAACGCTAATAACATATTTTCATGAACAAACCCTTTAAGAAAACTAGATTTTAGTTTCATTTAGAAACAGGGAATTCAAATAAACTATTTACAATGTCTCTCCTATCTCTAAATTTCTTTTTTTTTTTGGTTTTAATAAATTGGAAGAACTATGGATACACTTGCAAGTAAGTTTCTTCCAAGCCATATGAAATTGGCATCTATCTTTTATACTAAAATCAGGTCAGGATGCAGGAGACATAAGGGCAATGAATTCAAGACTAGAGCTAGAGCTTTTCTTGCAATTTCATAGAGAAGAACGGTAACAAGTGATCAGACTCGCCCACAGTATCTTAATTTTTTATCTAAGTAGTTTATAGAGAAATAGTATCAATAGGTTTTTAAAGAGGATAACCCATGGACCACATGGAACAGAATCACTTAGAAGTTCCGCTTAACACTGTAGTTTCCCAGGTAACACCCACCATCTACTGAACCAGAATGTTTGACCAAAAATAATTTCCTTACAAACACTTCAGTTGACTTATTTGTCTGCCATTTGAATACCACCAATAATATACACAATCTAAGCAGCTAAATTGAGATATACATGAATAATGAACAAATTGCTCCAGTGTCTAGTATAAAACCAAAAATAAATCCTGTAAGGTCTTATGTAACCCAGTCTTCTGAACATGCACAGAAAATACTTTTACAGTTCTTGGACTAAAAGAGCTGGTTTTCTGACGTTAAGAGTGGGAGATTCAAGGCTGTGGGCCAGGATACAATTATAATGCAGCATATAAACAGTGACTTGTGTGGTGTGCTTAGGCACTCAGTCATATCTGACTGTTTGTGACCCCATGGCTTCTCTGTTCTTGGGGATTCTCCAGGCAGGAATCCTGGAGTGTGTTGCCATGCCCTCTTCCAGGGGAATCTTCCCAACCCAGGGATCGAACCCAGGTCTCCCAGATTGCAGGCGGATTCTTCACCGACTGAGCCACCAGGGAAGCAACTAGCGCCTCAGAAATGTTCAAACATTCTGATCCAGCATAGTTCTGGGCAGAGACAGAAACACCAACAGGATATAAGAGATGGCCGTAAAAGAGTTGAAAGAGGCTTAAAGGGCTAAGAAAATAAGACAGACCATGATACAAAGAGAAACAAGAACAAAGGATGATTAAGGAATGGGATAATGTTAAGTAAGGGAAACTGGTTTTGCTGAATTAACTAGGAGAAATCAGTTAAGTAAGGGAAATAAGTTTTGCTGAATTAGACAACCTGGCTTTGATGCTAAAATATGTGACTAGAAATCATCTGATTAGTTAGTAAACAAAAATTACACTAATAAAATGAAATGGCTATTGATAAACCATATGCAAGGGCACAGTTGACATTAAACTCAGAGTAAGTAAAGTAAATAAAATACAGTAAATAGTAAAATAAAGATATTCCTCTTCTGTCAAAAGGAAAAATAAGCAATGGGAAAAATTTTACAAGGCATTAAGGTATTTGTCTTGTAAATACCTTAATGCCTTTTGCTACCCAGAACTATGCTGGATCAGAATATTTGAACATTTCTAAGGCACTAGTTGCTTTGCTGGTAGCTCAGTTGGTAAAGAATCTGCCTGCAATCTGGGAGACCTGGGTTCGATCCCTGGGTTGGGAAGATTCCCCTGGAGGAGGGCATGACAACATACTCCAAGATTCTTACCTGGAGAATCCCCAAGGACAGAGGAGCCATGGGGTCACAAACAGTCAGATATGACTGAGTGCCTAAGCACACCACACAAGTCACTGTTTATATGCTGCAAAATAATTAAGGTATTTGGCAAAATTATATTAAAAATTTCAAAGCTGCAGATATAATTTAACCTTGTTATAAGATAAATACATGTCATCAATTACATATGTAAAACTTCTATACAATTCATTATAAGCTATTCATACTTACACATGATAAAATTTTGAAGTTAGAAATGAATTCCATGCTACAGATCAAAAGGAAAATAATTTGAAACATGTAAGTTCATAGACATTACATTCAAGACAGTGAATGACTAAAGCATCAATGAATTATTATTCACCATTTTCCTTGGAGAAAGTTGCAAGTGTTAATTAAGTCATGATTAAAGAAAGATGGTGTGTCTATCACACACTTATCAGAAATGTATCAAGTAAAATTATAGCTTAATTATCCCCCTTTATAATTCTATGAATAAAAATGCCAGTCTCTATTCATTGAGAGTCCCTTGGACTGCAAGGAAATCCAACCAGTTCATTCTGAAGGAGATCAGCCCTGGGATTTCTTTGGAAGGAATGATGCTAAAGCTGAAACTCCAGTACTTTGGCCACCTCATGTGAAGAGTTGACTCATTGGAAAAGCCTCTGATGTTGGGAGGGATTGGGGGCAGAAGGAGAAGGGGACGACAGAGGATGAGATGGCTGGATGGCATCACTGACTCGATGGACGTGAGTCTCAGTGAACTCTGGGAGTTGGTGATGGACAGGGAGGCCTGGCGTGCTGTGATTCATGGGGTCGCAAAGAGTCGGACATGACTGAGCGACTGATCTGATCTGATTCATAGGAAAAGTGGTCTGGTATTTTTTCAAGGTCAAATTTCTCTGACAAATGTGTTTCCAATAATTTGCTCAAATGAAAAATACAAACAACTATTGTCTTTATTGGGTCCAAAATGATTTACAGACCCCTGTGACATGACTTACTCTTGGCTCAAAAAAAGAAAAAAAAACACATATTTTTAGCTATAGGATTTAAGACGAGCTTTTTTGTTCCTTTAATTGACTGTAAAGTAGTTTTAAATTTTTTATTGGAGTTTTGTAAACAATTAGACTACACATAAATTTAATAATAAAATCATGAGAAATGTAGATCAAGGTTAGAGCTTTTTTTTTTCTTTTCCAAATTTGATATTCAATATCCTGCTTCACCTTGCCAAAGCAAGTCTTATTCCTATTTTCTATGTGAGAGAAAGCAAGAATATTCCTGATGACAAGTATATTTAAGATTCAGCAACAATTCCACAGAGTGCTTTGACAAAGACAGAAATTGGGAGGGAGGCTTATTAAGTTATGTCATACCTATTTCAAGCCTTTATAACAAGGCATTTAAAATGACTATGTGTATATATGTAAATTTGGCCTCATCATATGATCACAATATTGCCTAACAAGTTCTAAGTGCTTAAATATTTTAAATAACTATAAATGCTTTCTTGCATATTTTGAAGATGCCTATAAATATATCAAAGGACTTTAAAAGCTAGTTGTATCTTAGTTACAAAGGGATATTTCAAATTACCTTATGAGCTTCTTACCAAATGCAGCAACTATTTTTTTATAGAGCCTATTTCTAAAATGCTGAGTTTCTGATGTCCTTCTGAGATGGGTCAGACCAGAGCAGTAATTCTAGTGACAACCAGAGGAATCTTCCACTTGTTTTCACATCATTTAAGGTAAAATGAAATGCACAGTGCACAGGCTTGCTGAACAGATTAGAGACATATCCTCCAAACCTCTAGTGAAAACAAGATCGTGAAATTATTTTTTAAGTATCTGTGCCTAAATTAAATTAAAATATAACTTCATTTCTTCTCTATAAAACATTTATAGAAAAATACAAATGTTCAAAAACCATGATTTTTCTGCTCATTAGAAGAATTCTGGCACTAAATACCCAAATTTCATAATTAAAAAAAAAATGTAGGTATGAAATGTAGATTCAGATACAGACGAGAGACCAGAAAACAAGGTTGTATTCCTAGCCCTTGCACTTATTAAGTAAATAACCCTGTGATTTAGCCTCTCTTGGTTTCAATTCCCTTTTCTATTAATTAGGAAAAATAAAATCTGCCTAAGAAGCATAACTCAATGGGCACAAATGAGGATTTTTAGTTTAAAATGAGCCCACATAAAGAAATACCTGTGAGTAGTGAAGTAATATACAATAAGGAACAATGGTGATGCTATGTATTCCTACCAGGCTTAGAAAAAACATATACATTTTTTCCCAACTTCAGTCTCAATAAGAAACTAACAGCTGAAATATGATTAAAAGCCGTATTCTCAGTTCCTCAATGTTCTTTCCTCAACTTTTGTTTAAGTCATCAAGGCTTTACAAAACCCCTCTCCCACTCGTGGAAAAAGAAATGCTTTTTAAGTTCCAGTAATTATACACTAGATATGCTGAGTACTGAAATCCTAACAGTTGTGTTTGGTAGCTATCTTGGAGATATCTAATATGCACTAGGGTATGGAGCCCTGTTAAGCTGAATGACTTAGACATAAATTCTAAACTGCTCCCCACCACACTTCCTTCCTGGGCCAAATATTCATCCTGAGTGGAGGATCTGGGTTCATTAAATGTTGTTAAAAGCAGTTCAATAGAGCTACTCAGGTTTCCATAAATCCCAAACTGTGAAATATTAAAAAAATTAAACTCACCAATAGAAACATTTAAATATTACCAAACAAGAATAAAATTCACTGTGAATGACTAATGTGTTCAAAGTCATTTCTTTGATGCCTTTAAGTGGCTTGGATTAGCATAAAGCGCCTTCTCAGAGTGTAGGCAACAATAAAAACTGCAATAACTCATACTTTGTAGTGACTTTCATTTTTGAATCTGGATATTCTTTAATTTTCATAATAGCCTTGGGAGGTAAATATCATTATCCTCATTTCATAGTAGATGAAATTGAGAGATTAGTAATTTGCCTACAGCTACACAGTAAGTGAACTGTACGCTGGTTTCAGGCCTAGGTACTGGCACTAAGATTACTGCCTTACTGAAATTTCTATCACTAAATGGTTAGCACTTGAGAGAAATAGCGCTAAGGTGACAGCTAAGTGAAAGTCTAGAAGTCAAAAACATGAACACAAACATAAAGGCATAAAAGGAGGAGTGGAAAATAACTGAGAGGCATTTAAAAATAATAAAAAACTAATATGTATTGATTGTTCATCATGTGCTAGGCACTGTTTGAAAATACATTATGTGAACTGGACAAATCTTATCATAGCCCCTAAAATCAATGGCCAAAACTGTGAGGTCATCTTTGATTTCTTTCTTTCTCTTATCTTCCTGTGCAACAAATTCTGTGCTCTTTAGCTTCAAAATACAGTCTACCTAGAACCTAACCACTTCCCACAACTCTTGTACTCTCCCGGCAAGATCACTGCAGTGGCCTCCTATCTGCTCTATTTCTAAGCAGGACCTCATTAGTCTGTTCCTTAACCCAGCAGCCAGAATAATCTCCTTAAACCAGAAGTCAGATGGTGTCACTGTTATTCTCAACACTTCCTAAATGTTTGCTCATATCCTACTCAGAACACAAGTTTTTACAAAAAAGTTCTACTGTAAAAGGCCCTCCATGACCAGGTCTCACCCCTGCCACTCCACTGTGACTCCTATCACTCCAGCCCCACTAACCTGACTGCTAATCCGGGATCATTCTAGATATTCCCTGCCTTTCTAAGAAGTTGTATATTTTGTTTCTGGTCTGGAAAATTTTCCTTCTAGGTCTTAGCACGATTTATTCCTTTGCTTACTTCAGGTCTCTGTTCAAAGTCCGTGAGGACTTACCCATCAGCCAGTTTTATTTTTCCCTAGACCCCATCAGCCTCTGCACATATATTTGATTTGTTTGTCTGCTCATTCTGAAGGAGGGGCAATCTATCTCTCCCATGACAATGAAAGCTCCAGAGACAGATTCTGTCTAGTACATAGATATGAGAGTCTGTCGGACACGAATGGGCCACTAAAACTGACACATCAGATCAGATCAGTCACTCAGTCGTGTCTGACTCTTTGTGACCCCATGAATCGCAGCACACAAGGCCTCCCTGTCCATCACCATCTCCCAGAGTTCACACAAACTCACGTCCATCGAGTCAGTGATGCCATCCAGCCATCTCATCCTCTGTCGTCCCCTTCTCCTCCTGCCCCCAATCCCTCCCAGCATCAGAGTCTTTTCCAATGAGTCAACTCTTCGCATGAGGTGGCCAAAGTATTGGAGTTTCAGCTTTAGCATCAGTCCTTCCAAAGAAATCCCAGGGCTGATCTCCTTCAGAATGGACTGGTTGGATCTCCTTGCAGTCCAAGGGACTCTCAAGAGTCTTCTCCAACACCACAGTTCAAAAGCATCAATTCTTCGGCGCTCAGCTTTCTTCACAGCCAAACTCTCACATCCATACATGACCACAGGAAAAACCATAGCCTTGACCAGATGAACCTTTGTTGGCAAAGTAATGTCTCTGCTTTTGAATATGCTATCTAGGTTGGTCATAACTTTCCTTCCAAGGAGTAAGCGTCTTTTAATTTCATGGCTGCAGTCACCATCTGTAGTGATTTTGGAGCCGAGAAAAATAAAGTCTGACACTTTCAACTGTTTCCCCATCTATTTCCCATGAAGTGGTGGGACCAGATGACATGATCTTCATTTTCTGAATGCTGAGCTTTAAGCCAACTTTTTCACTCTCCACTTTCACTTTCATCAAGAGGCTTTTGAGTTCCTCTTCACTTTCTGCCATAAGGGTGGTATCATCTGCATATCTGAGGTTATTGATATTTCTCCCGGCAATCTTGATTCCAGCTTGTGTTTCTTCCAGTCCGGCATTTCTCATGATGTACTCTGCATATAAGTTAAATAAACAGGGTGACAATATACAGCCTTGACGAACTCCTTTTCCTATTTGGAACCAGTCTGTTGTTTCATGTCCAGTTCTAACTGTTGCTTCCTGACCTGCATACAGATTTCTCAAGAGGCAGGTCAGGTGGTCTGGTATTCCCATCTCTTTCAGAATTTTCCACAGTTTATTGTGATCCACACAGTCAAAGGCTTTGGCATGGTCAATAAAGCAGAAATAGATATTTTTCTGGAACTCTCTTGCTTTTTCGATGATCCAGCGGATGTTGGCAATTTGATCTCTGGTTCCTCTGCCTTTTCTAAAACCAGCTTGAACATCAGGAAGTTTTCGGTTCACATATTGCTGAAGCCTGGCTTGAAGAATTTTGAGCATTACTTTACTAGCGTGTGAGATGAGTGCAATTGTGCGGTAGTTTGAGCATTCTTTGGTGTAGCCTTTCTTTGGGATTGGAATGAAAACTGACCTTTTCCAGTCTTGTGGCCACTGCTGAGTTTTCCAAATTTGCTGGCATCTTGAGTGTAGCACTTTCACAGCATCATCTTTCAGGATTTGGAATAGCTCAGCAAGTGCTCAATAAAAATATGTTGAACTAAAGAATGAATTCACAATTTAATGAGTTAAGTTGTAAATGACAGTCCTTTTAGAGACAAAATGGCAGAGACAGAGGTAGAGGCATAGGAAGACAAAGTTACTTACTGTAGGTCACAGAGGTAGAGCAAAGCTCATATAATGTAGTTGCAGAGTGCATGGTCCCAGCCACTGAACCACACTGCTCTCTGAACAAAATCCAGTGACCTAAAACTATGCTTCGACAACAGCAGTACTGTATAATGTGCTGTCCTCACTTATGTTCTACTTTTTATAAGGCTGCTTTTTAAGAGACATCATTAAAACCTAATGTCCAGACCTTAGTTTCTAAATATAATTCTTATTAAAAACTAGAGTTCTGGAAGACACAGCTGATAACAGGAATGTGATAGGGAAAGAACAAAGCGGGCCTCATTGTGCCAGAAAGTAAGGAAAGTGAAAGAACTCCATCAAAAGAACAGATAAGACTTAGTAGCTATTGTCTGCAAAGCATCATTCTGTTGCTCTCTTAAAATCCACCCTGCAAAGTAGGCATATTAGCCTAAGACACAGCAACGTGTCTGAAACACAGCAGATGCTACCACACAGTTTCTGCTGAGTGGAATGATGGAATAGGAAACTGAGATCACAGTAGGTATAACACATTGATTCATGAGTTCACAGTGATAATCGGAGAGGAAAAGGAAATAGAGGACCAAAGAGAGAACTGGTGGGAGGGAAGAAATAAGTGGGGGGTGGGGGGGGGGGGAGGGGAGAGAGAGGTAATGTATAGGAAACGAGGGATGTAGGAACAATCAATATAGAAAATAACCACTTTGTAGCAAATTTTTAATAGTAAATTTTTATTTCAGGCAAGGTTCATCAATAAGATAAATAATTATTAGAGAAAAGATTTTCATACAATTCTAAAACTTTACCGCACCACTTACTTATAAGTGATAGAGGTTAAAGGCAGCTTTCCAATGGAGACATCACCATAACTACAAAAAGTCAGACATCACCATAACTACATAAAGATGTGACATCACCAATAATGGGACAAACTAATGTCACAGGTGTCCAGATGCAGTACTCTGTGACAAATGCTCAACTTGAACATGAGGAAATGATCAGAGAAATCAAAGCTCAGAAATATTCTGCAAAACACTAGCTTGGACTCTTCAAAGCTGTCAATGCTATCAAAATACATGCATGTACATATTTTAAGGCAAAGAATATGATCCCAACAGCTAAATGCAATGCATGGTTTCTGTGTGGCTCCTAGATTGCATTAATTGCTAGCTATGTGGGACACTATTAGCTAATTAAAGAACTTCAATATGCACTATATTTTAGATAAGAGATTCATACTTGTGTTACATTTCTTGCCCTGCAAACTGTATTATTTTTATATAGGAGAATGTCCTTGTTCTTAGGAGTCACATGCCCAAGTATTGAGGGGTCTTGGGTCATAATGTAAGATCTCAAGTGGATCAGCAAAAAGCTTCCGTCTATAGCTAGCTAACTATCCATCCGTCTGTTACAAGATAGCGAGAAGCTAAAGTGACAATGCTTGGATGGCATCACCGACTCAATGAACATGAGTTTGAGCAAACTCCAGGGAGCCTGGAGTGCGGCAGTCCATGGTGTCTCAAAGAGTTGGACACAACTGAGCAACTGAACAACAACACAGTGAAAATATACTATTACACTAACAATTAGTAATCTAGACAAAAATTATTGGGAATTTATTGTATTTTTTTAACTTTTCTGTTACTTTTTTCCCCTCCAAATACAGCTGGGGTACAGTCTATCTTTTGAGTTTCTTTTTTTTTATTTTATTTTATTTTTAAACTTTACATAATTGTATTAGTTTTGCCAAATATCAAAATGAATCCGCCACAGGTATACATGTGTTCCCCATCCTGAACCCTCCTCCCTCCTCCCTCCCCATACCATCCCTCTGGGTCGTCCCAGTGCACTAGCCCCAAGTATCCAGTATCGTGCATCGAACCTGGACTGGCATCTCGTTTCATACATGATATTTTACATGTTTCAATGCCATTCTCCCAAATCTTCCCACCCTCTCCCTCTCCCATAGAGTCCATAAGACTGTTCTATACATCAGTGTCTCTTTTGCTGTCTCGTACACAGGGTTATTGTTACCATCTTTCTAAATTCCATAGATATGTGTTAGTATACTGTATTGGTGTTTTTCCTTCTGGCTTACTTCACTCTGTATAATAGGCTCCAGTTTCATCCACCTCATTAGAACTGATTCAAATGTTTTCTTTTTAATGGCTGAGTAATACTCCATTGTGTATATGTATGTGTGTGTGTGGAAGGCTCAACAAACCAGCAATCAATTTTCAGATCTGGTGCCCTACAATTTAATTTTGACACTATCTACCAGGGAGATAACAACATATTCCACAAGTTAAGGGTTCAGTAGTATAAGACTGTCCCCCCTTGAGCCCTCCCATCCCAACCACATACACACTTCAGACATAAGTTGCAAGCTCAAGTTACCTGTGTTTCAGACCAACCAGCTACAAATCAGAGATTCCCAAAACCTCCTCTATGGGTTTGATTAGTTTGCCAGAGCACCTCACAAAATTCAGAAAAACATTTTACTTGTTAGATTCAATTCAGTTCAGTTCAGTCGCTCAGTCGTGTCTGACTCTTTGTGACCCCATGAACCGCAGCACACCAGGCCTCCCTGTCCATCACCAACTCCTGGAGTTTACTCAAACTCATGGCCATGGAGTCGGTGATGCCATCCAGCCATCTGATTCTCTGTTGGCCCCTTCTCCTCCTGCCCGTAATCCCTCCCAGCATCAGGGTCTTTTCCAATGAGTCAACTCTTCGCATGAGGTGGCCAAAGTATTGGAGTTTCAGCTTTAGCATCAGTCCTTCCAATGAAAACCCAGGACTGATCTCTTTTAGGATGGATTGGTTGGACCTCCTTGCAGTCCAAGGTACTCTCAAGAGTCTTCTCCAACACCACAGTTCAAATGCATTAATTCTTCAGCACTCAGCTTTCTTCACAGTCCAACTCTCACATCCATACATGACCACTGGAAAAACCATAACCTTGACTAGACAGACCTTTGTTGGCAAAGTAATGTCTCTGCTTTTGAATATGCTATCTAGGTTGGTCATAACTTTCCTTCCAAGGAGTAAGCATCTTTTAATTTCATGGCTGCGATCACCATCTACAGTGATTTTGGAGCCCCCAAAATTACCATTTTATTATTAGGCTGTAACTCAGGAATCGCCAGATGGAAGAGACACATAAAGCAAGGCAAGGGCAAGGGCTCAGAACTTCTGTGCCCTCTCCAATGGGGGCCACTCTACTAGAACGTCTAGCACCTCTTCTGCGTTTACCAATATACAAGCTCTCTGAACCACGTTCTTTTGGGGTTTTATGCATTTTATGAATTTTGGGTTTTTATGAGTGATTAAATTATTAGCTACTGGCAGCCTATTCAACCTACCCCCACCTTTCCCAAAGATCAGTGGTGGGACTTAAAACTCCATCCCACTAAATCAAATGGCTCATTCCTCTGGTAATAATTCATCTTCCTTAGATGGAGTCCAAAAGTCACCTCATTATGATAACAAGAGACAACTTTACAGCTTTTCAACACTTGGGAAATTCCAAGGGCTCTAGGAAATCTGAGCCAGAAATGGGGACAAATACTAAATAAGTAGTCCTTACTGTATAATAAATCACAATATCACAGGTTACATTCTAAAAATATAAGAAACACTGAAACATTTTAAAAACTAAAAAGTAAGGTAATTTCATTCTTTCTGGAGTTATTTCTCCACTGATCTCCAGTAGAAAGTAGGGAAAACCACTAGACCATTCAGGTATGACCTAAATCAAATCCCTTATGATTATACAGTGGAAGTGAGAAATAGATTTAAGGGCCTAGATCTGATAGATAGAGTGCCTGATGAATTATGGAATGAGGTTCGTGACATTGTACAGGAGTCAGGGATCAAGACCATCCCAATGGAAAAGAAATGCAAAAAAGCAAAATGGCTGTCTGGGGAGGCCTTACAAATAGCTGTGAAAAGAAGAGAAGTGAAAAGCAAAGGAGAAAAGGAAAGATATAAACATCTGAATGCAGAGTTCCAAAGAATAGCAAGAAGAGATAAGAAAGCCTTCCTCAGTGATCAATGCAAAGAAATAGAGTAAAACAACAGAATGAGAAAGACTAGAGATCTCTTCAAGAAAATTAGAGATACCAAGGGAACATTTCATGCAAAGATGGGCTCGATAAAGGACAGAAATGGTATGGATGGAACAGAAGCAGAAGATATTAGGAAGAGGTGGCAAGAATACACAGAAGAACTGTACAAAAAAGATCTTCACGACCCAGATAATCACGATGGTGTGATCACTGACCTAGAGCCAGACATCCTGGAATGTGAAGTCAAGTGGGCCTTAGAAAGCATCACTACGAACAAAACTAGTGGAGGTGATGGAATTCCAGTTGAGCTCTTTTAAATCCTGAAAGATGATGCTGTGAAAGTGCTACACTCAAGATGCCAGCAAATTTGGAAAACTCAGCAGTGGCCACAGGACTGGAAAAGGTCAGTTTTCATTCCAATTCCAAAGAAAGGCTAGGCCAAAGAATGCTCAAACTACCGCACAATTGCACTCATCTCACATGCTAGTAAA
The DNA here is from genome assembly GCF_029378745.1 of Bos indicus. Lineage (NCBI taxonomy): Eukaryota > Metazoa > Chordata > Mammalia > Artiodactyla > Bovidae > Bos > Bos indicus. The sequence goes on along the minus strand of NC_091780.1, from coordinate 51,545,766 downwards.
ATAATGCTCAAAACTCTTCAAGCCAGGCTTCAGCAATATGTGAACCGTGAACTTCCTGACATTCAAGCTGGTTTTAGAAAAGGCAGAGGAACCAGAGATCAAATTGCCAACATCTGCTGGATCATCGAAAAAGCAAGAGAGTTCCAGAAAAACATCTATTTCTGCTTTATTGACTATGCCAAAGCCTTTAACTGTGTGGATCACAATAAACTGTGGAAAGTTCTGAAAGAGATGGGAATACCAGACCACCTGATCTGCCTCTTGAGAAATCTGTATGTAGGTCAGGAAGCAACAGTTAGAACTGGACATGGAACAACAGACTGGTTCTAAATAGGAAAAGGAGTACATCAAGGCTGTATATTGTCACCCTGCTTATTTAACTTATATGCAGAGTACATCATGAGAAACGCTGGACTGGAAGAAAGACAAGCTGGAATCAAGATTGCCGGGAGAAATATCAATAACCTCAGATATGCAGATGACACCACCCTTATGGCAGAAAGTGAAGAGGAACTCAAAAGCCTCTTGATGAAAGTGAAAGAGGAGAGTGAAAAAGTTGGCTTAAAGCTCAACATTCAGAAAATGAAGATCACGGCATCCAGTCCCATCACTTCATGGGAAATAGATGAGGAAACAGTGGAAACAGTGTCAGACTTTATTTTTCTGGGCTCCAAAATCACTGCACATGGTGACTGCAGCCATGAAATTAAAAGACACTTGCTACTTGGAAGGAAAGTTATGTCCAACCTAGATAGCATATTCAAAAGCAGAGACATTACTTTGCCAACAAAGGTCCATCTAGTCAAGGCTATGGTTTTTCCAGTGGTCATGTATGATGTGAGAGTTGGACTGTGAAGAAAGCTGAGTGCTGAAAAATTGATGCTTTTGAACTGTGGTGTTAAAGAAGATTCTTGAGAGTCTTGGACTCTCAAGGACTTGGACTGCAAGGAGATCCAACCAGTCCATTCTGAAGGAGATCAGCCCTGGGATTTCTTTGGAAGGAATGATGCTAAAGCTGAAACTCCAGTACTTTGGCCACCTCATGCGAAGATTTGACTCATTGGAAAAGACTCTGATGCTGGGAGGAATTGAGGGCAGAAGGAGAAGCGGACGACAGAGGATGAGATGGCTGGATGGCATACTGACTTGATGGACGTGAGTTTGTGTGAACTCTGGGAGATGGTGATGAACAAGGAGGTCTGCTGTACTGTGATTCATGAGGTCGCAAAGAGTCAAGACATGACTGAGCGACTGAACTGAACTGAAAGGTAATTTGCTGTCCCAGGTCCATTTGTGTACATATACAAGTTTTTTGGCCCTCTCAATTCTTCCAAAAAGTTCAAATTCTGTAGATTTTCTCCATTCTTTACATTGATTTTCACATACAGTGTTAATGCAGTAAAGTATCTATAACCAATGGCTAAATTTGAATATTACAGAATAACTGAAAACAGAAATTGTGTCAAATCCACATTTTTTTCCTATCACTGGGATTCTCCTAAATATGTCAAGTTTGTGAATGGGTTCTCAGTTTAAATTTAAGGATAGATTACTTCCATAGGACACTAACCTTAGCTTCTATAGCACAGAATACCTAGGGCTCACTTTACTCTCTTATTCAAATTGTAAGGGTTAGAGTTTCCACGTACTACACAAAACATCTTTTTAAGCCCAGCATTCCCTCAACTATCCTACAATTAATAATAGTTGCTAATAACAGTTCACTCTGCAGTCATATTTTTCTCTATGTCAGCTTTTTCTAAGCCTACTTATTTCTCAAAAATGTAAGTTTATCTGTTTGTCTGTGGCAGAGACAATTAGAAACTTAAGTAGTAAATTTCTCTTCTTTTGGCAAGTAGAGTATTATTGCTAGGAAACAGCTACTTTTCAAGAACTATTTCCCAAACTCCTGTCCTTCCACCTGGCTCTTACCTTGTAGCTGGTGGGTCCATAGGACAGCTCTCTATGAAACGTGAGCAGTCCCTTCTGGGCTGCAATTAAGCATTATATAACACAATTCTTCTCAAATTGACTCTGTCCTTTGAGCAGCTAAATGCAGCAGGGGAATCTGAGGAGGCTCAAGGAAACTAAGAAATGAGGAGAAGCAAAGAAAGGACCTATGGGTTAACACTAAGACAAGAGTCACTCAATGAACTTCCATCTGATACTATGTGAGTGAGAAATAATTTTTAGTTTTCTTACAACTTTGAGATGCAAAAAGATGGTGGAGTAGGACATGCACTCATCTTCTTCTGCGAGAACTCCAAAATTACAATTCACTGCTGAAGAACCATCAAAAAAAAAATGTTGGATCCCACCAAAAAAGATACCCCATGTCCAAAGGCAAAGGAGAAGCCCCAGCAAGATGGTAGGAGGGACAAAATCACATTTAGAATCAAACCCCATACCCACCAGAGACACTCTGAGAACTCAAACAAAACCTTATGCACACCAGGAGACTCTACAGAGACTGAAACAGACCTGCCTTTGAGTGTTTGAGTGTCTCCTGTGGAGGTACAGGTCAGCAGTGGCCTGCTGCAGGGTCAAGGGCTCTGGGTACAGCAGACCTGGGTGTGGCATAAGCCCTCTTGGAGGAGGTCGCCATTAACCCCACATAGAGCTGCCAGAACTTACACAGGACTGGGGAAACAGACTCTTGGAAGGCACAAACAGAACCTTGTGGGCACAAGGAGCCAGGAGAAAGGAGCAGTGACCCTACAAGAGACTGAACCAGACTTGCCTGTGAGTGTCCAGGAGTCTCCAGCAGAGGTGTGGATCTGTGTTGGCCTACTGCAGGTTTGGGGGCACTGAGTGCGGCACCGCATGCACAAGACATTTTTAAGGAGGTCACCATTATCTTAATTACCTCCACCATAGTTTGGTCTCAGGTCAAACAACAGGTAGGGAACACAGCCCCACCCATCAACAGAAAATTGGATTAAAGATTTATTGAGCTTGGCCCTGTCCATCAGAACAAGACCCAGTTTCCCCCATAGTCAGTCTCTCCCATCAGAAAACTGCCATAAGCTTCTTACCCTTATCCTTAAGAGGGCAGACAGAATGAAAATCACTATCACAGAATACTAATCAAACTGATGACATGGAACACAGCCTTGTCTAACTCAGTGAAACTATGAGCCATGCTGTGTAGGGCCACCCAAGACGGACAGGTCATGATGGAGAGTTCTGAACAAAATGTGGTCCATTGGAGAAGGGAATGGAAAACCACTTCAGTATTCTTGCCTTGAGAACCCAATGAACAGTATGAAAAGGCAAAAAGATATGGCACTGAAAGATGAATTCCCCCAGTCTGTAGGTGCCCAATATGCTACTGGAGAAGAGGGGAGTAATAACTGAAAAGAATGAAGAGATGGACCCAAAGCAAAAACAGTGCCTAGTTGTGGATATGACTGGTGATGGAAGTAAAGTCCAGTGCTGTAAAGAATAATATTGTATACGAACCTGGAATGTTAGGTCCAAGAATCAAGGTAAATTGGAAGTGGTCAAACAGGAAATGGCAAGAGTGAACATCGACATTTTAGGAATCAGTGAACTAAAATTGACTGGAATGGGTGATTTTAACTAAGATGACCATTATATCTATTACTGTGTCCAAGAATCCCTTAAAAGAAATGGAGTAGCCCTCACAGTCAACAAAAGAGAATGAAATGCAGTTCTTGGGTGCAGTCTCAAAAATGACAGAATGATCTCTGTTCATTTCCAAGGCAAACCATTCAATATCACAGTAATCAAGTCTATGCCCCAACCAGTAACGCTGAAAAAGCTGAAGTTGAACGGTTCTATGAAGACCTACAAGACCTCTTCATTACAGGGGACTGGAATGCAAAAGTAGGAAGTCAAGAGATACCTGGAGTAAAAGGCAAATTTAGTCTTGGAGTACAAAATGAAACAGGGCAAAGGCTAACAGAGTTTTGCCAAGAGAACACACTGGTCATAGCAAACATCCTCTTCCAGCAACACAAGAGAAGACTCCCCACATGGACATCACCAGATGGTCAAAACTGAAATCAAATTGATTATATTCTTTGTAGCCTAAGATGGAGAAGCTCTACACAGTCAGCAAAAACAAGACCAGGAGCTGACTGTGGCTCAGATCATGAACTCTTCATTGCCAAATTCAGACTGTAATTGAAGAAGGGAAAATGACCAGACCATTCATGTATGACCTAAATCAAATCCCTTAAAATTACAGAGTGGAAGTGACAAATACTTTCAAGGGATTAGATCTGACACACAGTGCCTGAAGAACTATGGACAGAGGTTTGTGACTTGTACAGGAGGCAGTGATCAAGACCATCCCCAAAAAAAAGAAATGCAAAAAGAGAAATGGTTGTCTGAGGAGGCCTTACAAATAACTATGAAAAGAACAGAAGCAAAAGGCAAAGGAGAAAAGGAAAGATATACCCATTTGAATGCAGAGTTCTAAAGAATAGCAAGGAGAGATAAGAAAGCCAGTGATCAATGCAAAGAAATAGAGGAAAACAATAGAATGGGAAAGACGAGAGATCTCTTCAAAAAAATTAGAGATACCAAGGGAACTTTGCATGCAAAGATGGGCACAATAAAGGACAGAAATGGTTTGGACCTAATAGAAGCAGAAGATATTAAGAAGAGGTGACAAGAATATGCAGAAGAACTATACAAAAAAGATCTTTGTAACCCAGATAAACACGATGGTGTCATCACTGACTTAGAGCCAGATATCCTGGAATGGGAAGTTAAGTGGGCCTTAGGAAGCATCACTATAAATAAAGCTAGTGGAGCTGATGAAATTCCAGTTGAGCTATTTCAAATCTGAAAAGGTGATGCTGTTAAGGTGCTACACTCAATATACCAGCAAATTTGAAAAACTCAGCACTGGCCACAGGATTGGAAAAGGTCAGTTTTCATTCTAGTCCACAAGAAATTCAATGCTATAGAATGTTCAAACTACCTCACAATTTCACTCATCTCACATGCTAGCAAAGTAATGCTCAAAATTCTCCAAGCCAGGCTTCAACAGTACGTGAATCGTGAACTTCCAGATGTTCAAGCTGGATTTAGAAAAGGCAGAGGAAGTGGAGATCAAATTGTCAACATCATTTGGATCAGCAAAAAAGCAAGAGAGTTCCAGAAAAACATCTCCTTCTGCTTTATTGACTATGCCAAAGCCTTCAGACTTGTGGATCACAACAAACTGTGGAAAATTCTTGAAGAGATGGGAACCCCAGACCATCTGACCCACCTCCTGAGAAATCTGTATGCAGGTCAAGAAGCAACAGTTAGAACTGGACATGAAAAAAAGGAAAGAGTATGTCAAGGCTGTATATTGTCACCCTGCTTATTTAACTTATATGCAGAGTACATCATGTGAAATGCCAGGCTGGATGAAACACAAGCTGGAATCAAGATTGCCAGGAGAAGTATCAATATCCTCAGATATGCAGATGACACCACATTTATGGCACAAAGTAAAGAAACTAAAGAGCCTCTTGCTGAAACTGAGAGAAGAGTGAAAAAGTTGGCTTAAAACTCAACATTCAGTAAACTAAGATCATGGCATCTGGTCCCATCACTTCATGGTAAATAGATAGGGAAACAATGAAAACAGTGACAGACTTTATTTTGGGGGACTCCAAAATCACTACAGATGGTGACAGCAGCCATGAAATTAAAAGATGTTTGCTTCTTGGAAGAAAAGTTATGACCCACCTAGACAGCATATTAAAAAGCATAGACATTACTTTGCCAACAAAGGTCCATCTAGTCAAAGCTTTGCCTTTTCCAGTAGTCATGTATGGATGTGAGAGTTAGACTATAAAGAAAGCTGAGTGCCAAAAAACTAATGCTTTGAACTGTGGTGTTGGAAGAGACTCTTTAGTCCCTTGGACTGAAAGGAGATCCAACAAGTCCATCCTAAAGGAAATCAGTCCTGAATAATCACTGAAAGGACTGATGCTGAAGCTGAAACTATAATAATTTAGCCACCTAATGCAAAGAATTGACTCACTGGAAAAGACCCTGATGGTGGGAAAGATTGAAGGTGGGAGGAGAAGGGGTCGACAGAGGATGAGATGGTTGGATGGCATCCCCGACTTGATGGACATGAGTTTGAGGTGGGAGTTGGTGATGGTCAGGGCAGCCTGGAATGCTGCAGTGCTCAAACAATCGAACACGACTGAGCGGGTGAACTGAACTGAAGCTTTGGTGACTTGATTCTGTTATGGCATGTATTGTTATGTTCACTACTACATGTAGAAATCAGTTGACAGAAAACTTTCCCAAAGAAGAACCACTAGCTTAAGTTTACTTACTAGATTTGCTTTCTAACACTAAGTTTTCCCTGTAAATGATACTTAATCTTTGTTTGTTTGTTTAGTATCTAAACTCTGCAGTTGAATATAAGCTGCATGCAGTCAAGGGTCTCTTCTGCTTGATTTTTCTTCTTAACTCTATTCCCACTACCTAGCCTAGTGTCTGATACACATAGGCATATAGTCCGTTTTCAGAAATTGAGTGACTCTTTGATCCCAATGACATTTCTGCCTACTAGCGAATAGAAGGGTAACTAGGAGAAAGCAATTGATAGCCTGTTTGTAATGGTGATTTCTGATTCCAGGAAAACAGTGTCATACCAAGAGTCACTTCAGAGTCATTTTATGGCATTTCTAAGCTACTCAGAAGTTTTGTGGATAAACAGGGAGATATGTGCATGCATGCTCACATGTGCACACATACACACACACACACACACACACAAACAAAACAAAACAAAAAACAAATCAGATCCCAATTATCACTCTTCCTCTTTTTTCCCCCAATTATCCAACCAAAGAGGCTCATCTTATGAAAGTAACATCTCTTACCTCTCATAATTGACTGGTTCTTATCTTATTTCTAAAAATAATAATAATAATGCTGAGAGAAAATGTGCTGGTCTTAGTTAATAAGTTAATCCCCCAAAGACAATATATCTAATACATTGGGTACCCAGCCTCAGGCAGACCATCCACATTGGGGAGGGATAGTTTTAAGTGTAGAAGGGCTTGGTACAAGTTGTAGAGGAAAGAAACCACTCTTGTAGTTTAAACAAAGGACATTTATTACAGGATATAAAATGGTTTACAGAACCATTGAGAAGGCCCAGAGGCAGATTCGAGGCTAGGCTTCCAAGACTATTGCCTCATTCCTGGCACTAGTATCTACCCTTTGCAGTTGACCATAAGCTGCTGCTCCTTTCACTATTAAGAAAGCAGCTGCTGGGGTGGGAACTGCCAGCCTCAGAACTGCTCTGTCTGTCATCCTCTATACCAGAAGAACAATAATAACCTTAATCTCCACGCCTTCCTGTCCTTAATTCAGTTCCAAATTCAAGTCTTACTTAAACCTGTCTGACAAAATCTAAAAGATACACAGAAACCCTGTTGAAATCTGCCTGGGTAATGCAGCTTTCAGTCTTCCAACTTTTGTAGTTCAGGAAGGACCACTAGAGGGAGGTGGCATAGACAATGAACTAAGCAACCCAGTGACATGCTGGACAGCTTGACTGGCCTATGTCGTACAATGACTTTAAAAACACCTCTAGTCACAGGAAAACCCAGAATCCCCTCCTTCTCTTCTTAAGTTGCCTCCTTTACTAGGTCATCATTCTCCCCAGACTATAACCACCTCCCTGAAGGTTCATAAAACATTATTCCTTCCTTGAAAAAATGTCACCAGTTACAGGTGAGCCAGCTGCCTGGTATCTTAAACAACATCCAGCCCTAAGGGCCAGAAGATCACCAGTATGTCTTACAACTATTCTCTGTTCAACTCAGTCATCACCAGTAGCCCCAATCTCCCCAGTCACTCAGCATTAAAACACTAACATTTGTGTTAGCCATTCAGCCCTTCCCTCACAAGCCTTATTACTATTCCCTTGAAAACTTGCTCCCTGATATCCTCAGTTTTCTCTGAAACTCATTTCTACTCATGAGTGCTTAATACTTAGATACTTGCTCTCTGGAAGACATGCTTCCCCTGCCAACAAGAGGTTTTCTGTTTTGTTTCTCCCACACACAGGAGTAGAAATAAGAAGAGTAAGAAAGGCACAGAAGTCAAGTGTCCTGTTTGTTCTTCCTTGATATTTCTGAGTATCTCCTCCCTCCTTCAAAACGCTAGCTCCTTTGAAGTGCTTGCCATCAGACTCTATTACTCCATATCCTCCCTAGTTGTCCTCACCTCTGGCATTCTTCCTACTACATCCAGCATCCAGTGATGACTTAGGTTCATGGCTTACTGTACCACTGTTTACAACGGAGGCTCTCATCATCCTTAGTTACATTAAAGGTCAGGAATATGATCCATCTTCTTTGACGGCCTCTCATTTCCTTGATATTCTTTCTTCAATGATATTTTATTCCATCTTATCTCAGTCATCCATGTACATGGTGATACAATAGACCCTGTTGTCACTGACAACTACACCTCCCACCTGACTATCATATCTAATCCTTCCAGTCCACTTATTCTAAAATTACAATTCCAAAAATTTCCTGATCTCACTAAGGTCTCTTCAAAGAAAAACCATAGCAGATCTTTACTATTCATCACCTTCTTCGCATCATCATATAACTCTTGCTCAGCCAAGCGTCAACAGTTTAGCAATATGATTTGCCTGCACATACCCCGTCTTCCTTTGTTACTCTTTGTACCCCCTTACAAACACACAAGCCAAGAACCACATGGAAAAGAATGAAACTGGACTATTACCTTACATTGTATACAAAATCAACTCAAAATGAATAAGGACTTGAATGCAAAACTTGAAAACTTCTAAGAGAAAACTTAGGCAGCAAGCTTGTTGACATCAGTCTTAGCAATCATTCTTTTGGATTTGACACCAAATGCATTCACTTTCACTTTCATGCATTGGAGAAGGAAATGGCAATGCACTCCAGTGTTCTTGCCTGGAGAATCCCAGGGAGTGGGGAGCCTGGTGGGCTGCTGTCTATGGGGTGGCACAGAGTCAGACACGACTGAAGTGACTTAGCAGCAGCAGCAAAGGCAAAAAGAGCAAAAATACACAAATGGGACCACATCCAAATAAAAATCTTTGCACAGCAAAGGAAACCATCAACAAAATGAAAAAGCAATCTACAGAGTGGGAAAAATATTTGATAAGGAGCTAATATCCAAGATATATGAAGAACACATACAATTCAATAGCAAAAAAACCCAAACAGTCCAATGAATAAACGGGCAAAGGATCTGAACAGATATTTTGCAAAAGACATATAGATGGTCACCAGGCACATGCAAAGATGTTTAACATCACTAACCATTAGGGAGACACCAACCAAAACCATAATGAGATGTCACATCACAGCTGTCAAAATGACTATTATCAAAAAGACAAGAAATAACGCATGAGTGAGTATGTGGAGAAAAGGGAACTCCTACACACTACTGGTGGGGGTGTAACTGGTGCAGTCACTATTAAAAAGAGTTTGTAGGGTCCTCAAAAAATGAAAAATATAACTACCATCAGTTCAGTTCAGTCACTCAGTCATGTCCGACTCTTTGCGACCCCATGAATCACAGCAGGCCAGGCCTCCCTGTCCATCACCAACTCCTGGAGTTCACCCAGACTCACGTCCATCGAGTCAGTGATGCCATCCAGCCATCTCATCCTCTGTCGTCCCCTTCTCCTCCTGCCCCCAATCCCTCCCAGCATCAGAGTCTTTTCCAATGAGTCAATTCTTCGCACAAGGTGGCCAAAGTACTGGAGATTCAGCTTTAGCATCAGTCCTTCCAAAGAAATCCCAGGGCTGATTTCCTTTAGAATGGACTGGGTGGATCTCCTTGCAGTCCAAGGGACTCTCAAGAGTCTTATCCGACACCACAGTTCAAAAGCATCAATTCTTCGGTGCTCAGCTTTCTTCACACTCCAACTCTCACATCCATACATGACCACTGGAAAAACCATATCTTTGACTAGACAGACCTTTGTTGGCAAAGTAATGTCTCTGCTTCTCAATATGCTATCTAGGTTGGTCATAACTTTCCTTCTAAGGAGTAAGCGTCTTTTAATTTCATGGCTGCAGTATTTCACCATCTGCAGTGATTTTCGAGCCCCCCAAAATAAAGTCTGACATTGTTTCCACTGTTTCCCCATCTATTTCCCATGAAGTGATGGGACCAGATACCATGATCTTAGTTTTCTGAATGTTGAGCTTTAAGCCAACTTTTTCACTCTCCTCTTTCACTTTCATCAAGAGGCTCTTTAGTTCCTCTTCACTTTCTGCCATAAGGGTGGTGTTATCTGCACATCTGAGGTCATTGATATTTCTCCCGGCAATCTTGATTCCAGCTTGTGCTTCTTCCAGCCCAGCGTTTCTCATGATATACTCTGCATAGAAGTTAAATAAGCAGGGTGACAGTATACAGCCTTGACGTACTCCTTTTCCTATTTGGAACCAGTCTATTGTTCCATGTCCAGTTCTAACTGTTGCTTCCTGACCTGCATACAGATTTCTCAAGAGGCAGGTCAGGTGGTCTAGTATTCCCATCTCTTGAAGAATTTTCCACAGTTTATTGTGATCCACACAGTCAAAGGCTTTGGCATAATCAGTAAAGCAGAAATAGATGTTTTTCTGGAACTCTCTTGCTGTTTCCATGATCCAGCAATTCCCCTTCTCAGTACTTAGGAAATCAGTGTATCCAAAAGACAGCTGCACCACCTTGTTCACTACAGCATTATTTACAACAGTCAAAACATGGAAGCAACTTAAGAGTCCATCAGTAGATGAAAGCATAAAGAAAATGTGACATCTATATCTGTAACTATCTATATATACATATAGATAGATAAATCAGCCATTAAAAAAGGAATAAAAGCTTTTCGTTTGCAATAACATGGATGGGCATGGATGGTATTATACTAAGTGAATAAGTCAGACAGTAAAAGATAAATACCATATGATTTTACATATATGTACAATCTAAAAACAAAAAATAAAACAAAACAAACTTCAAGATCATGGATATAGACAACATACTGGTGATTGCTTGAGGCAGGCGGTAAATGGTGGATGAAATGGGTGAAGGGAGTCAAAAGGTACAAATTTTCAGTTATAAAATGAGTAAGTCTAGGGGAACTAATGTATAGCATGGTGACTGTAGTTAATAATACTCTACTGCATATTCACAAGTTGCTAGGAGAGTAGATCTTAAACATTTTTCATCACAAGAAAAAAAATGTATACCTACGTATGCTGACAGATGTTAACTGGATTTAATGTGTTGATCATTTTTCAATAGTTATTAAATCATTACATTATACACCTGAAACTAATATAAAATTATGTAATTGTGCCTCAAAAAAAAAAAAGCCCAGTATCTGAACATTAATAGTTCATTCAGCAGCACCAATCACAAGTTTATGACTACACAGTTCAAGGAATTCTCTAACAACTCCAGAATGACCTATTACTACTACACTTCTCTTAAATCCACTTTCCCACTCTCAAGTAAATTACAATGATTTGTGCTCAAGTTTCCCAGAACTTTTCATCCCATCATCCTCAGTTGATGACCACTGCTCAACACATAAAGATAATAAACGCCATATAAAGAGGATTCTTTCATTTGCCTACCACTAAATTGTTCCAAATCACCTACATCTCTATCTCCAAAATATTTCTTCTATCGTGTTATGAGGAAAGCAGTGTCTCTACCCCTCTCTATCCATGTCCTGGATTCCGTCTCTTTTCGAGTACTCAAATAATTCTTTCCTAAAATATTCCTCTCTCTCTCTTCTGTATTATCAACTTCTTGTTCTTTGCTAGTTAGTTGATTTCAATATATCAACCAATGTCACTTAATTTAAGCAACATCCACAGAAACACATGTACAAGCATAAATTGTCTGGAATCCGCATTCGCCTCCAGCCACAGCCCATTTCCCTATGGTAGTAAAGTTTTCAAAGGAGTCTACCCTGTTTGTACCTATTCCTTCACATCACTATTCGTCACTGTGCTTAGTCTCTCAGTCGTGTCTGACTTTTTGTGACCCCACAGTATAGCCTGCCAGATTCCTGTCCATGGGGATTCTCCAGGTAAGGGGACCTTCCCAACCCAGAGATTGAATCCCACATTGCAGGGGAATTCTTCACTGTCTGAGCCACTAGAAAAGCCCACATTCTTCATTAAATGTACTCATATAGTGCTTTATATTCATCACTCCAATGAAATGAGAGTGATGAGAGATCTCCAATTAATGAGAACACCAAAGACCTCCATTTTGCCAAAGCAAATGGAACATTATCTGTTCTCATCTTACCCAACCATTCAGTAGAACTTGATACAATTGACTATTCTCTCTTCTTGAAAACTTATGTAGGTTTCCCAAACTCTTGAGTTTATTTTACTTAATGCACAACTACTTTTTACTAGGACCTCAATCTCCTCCAAACTAGGAAAATCTTCAAGGCTTTTAACACAGTGCTAGAATGCTTCCTTTTCTCTTTCTATACTCAACCTATGTGACCTCATTCAGCTCCCAATGACTTCAAGTACCAAGTATACACTGATAACTCTCAAATTTGTACTTCTTCTCTGGATGGAGTTCATCCCTGAGAATAAGACTCAAATCTAATTATCTATCATCTTGTCCATTCCCAATGTCCCTTGTCAAAAGAGAGGTTATTTTCCCTCAAAGTATACCTCCCCCCAAAACTGAGTAAATGACATGACCTTTCAACAGCTACAAAAAAATCTTAGATTCATCTTGGCTTATTTATTTCTCCTATACCACATGCCCAATCCAGCTATTACTCCTGTCAGATATATCACCAAAATATATCCCAAATTTGGTACCCTCTTCCCATTTCCACTTTTCCAGCCCTTCTCAAGTTCACCTTCACCTCCTGCCTATATAACTGTGGCAGCAATTTTATTGATTCCCTGCTCCTTCTCCGGCTTCCCTTCTGAGCAAGAGTGATCTTAACTTTTTCTTTTTCGAAGTCAAGTTACTCTCCTGCATCAAATTGTCAATGAAATACAATTATACTTAAGATTAAATTTTTTAGCATAACCCCAAAATCTGTTTATAATTTGAGGTCTCTCTGAACACAGTTTCTCTCTCCATTTTCTTTGTTCACTTCATTTTGATCACAATCACAGTCTGCCTTTTAACACCTGGAGATCATTTCATTCTAAAGGAATATGCTCTTGCAGTTCTTTCAATTTAGAATCTTTCTCATCAGTAAGGTCATAGAACTCAAATTTCACCTCAGCAGAGAACTTCCCTGATACTGGCCTCAGTCACTCTCTACCATATTTTCCCATTTTATTCTCTATTGGTAGCATGTAAAATTCCTAACTTATTTTACTTCTTGGTTTAGCATATTTATTCACTGCCTTCCTCTTTTGAGTGTGAACTCTCTGAAAGCAGGGGCTCAATTTTCTTAGTTTGTTATCCCAAGTATCTAGATTAGTGCCTGGCCTACTGTTACCAGACTCAGTGATTTAACAATAATTACATGTCACAAAACCTCATACACCTTACTCTAGAATTTTTACTTATATTTGACATGTCTTTACCTCTAGAAATATCAAAAAAATGACACAACTTAATACGCTACCCTAAAATGTGACATGGAAAGATTTAAATCACCCATGTTCAGATAATTTATACCATTTTTTCACTGCTCTGCATATTTCCTAATTGAATACATAACAAAATATTACCAACAACACTAAAGAGTCACCTGTTCATTTATGCAGACATTCATTCCTTCAATTTAGTGTGTTCCCCGAACCCATATGCTCAAGTCCTAATCCCCAGTACCTCAGAATGTGACTATCTCTGGAGACAGGGTCATTAAAGAGGTAACTCAGTTAAAATTAGGTCATTAGAGGGTAACTGATAGAATATGACTGGTGTCCTTAGAAGGAGAAGAGATTGGGACATATACACACATGTGATGACATGGTGAGGATAAAATGGCCATCTATAAGTCAAGGAGAAAGTCATCAGAAGAAACCAACCTCTGACTTCCAGCCTCCAAACTTGTGAGAAAATAAACTTCTGTCACTCAAGCCAGCCAGTCTATGGTACTCTGTTATGTCAGCTCTCATAAGCTAACTGACAGCTGAAAATAGCAATAGGTAATACAGCATGCTCTGCTCGGTAGGATCGAAGGCTCAATTATACCTTTTGAAATTAAATACAACAAAAATTTAAAGATTCATACAATTTAGTATTTGCATATCTATTTTTATTCTTTCTAAAGGATGGTATATTCTAGTACCATTTCCCAGGTTCAGATAAATACCTTTATGGAGAAATGAAATGAATTACCTATAGTACTCCTACCAGCTAGAAGATGTGGCAAGCTAATGCATCTTTTTCCCCCCACTTCAAATTCTTTGTGTGAGTGTAAATGTCAAAATTTAATCTTGTTCTTTCATTTATCTTTCTGTATTACAGCTAACTAATTCTTAAAAGTATTTTTTTTAAAAAAGCTCACATCATAGATTTTCTCAGAGAACATCTCAAAAGCACAGCTCAAGTGTGTTCTACTCTTGAGATTTAGTCTTTACCACAGAATTCTCCAGGATTAGAGAACTACCATCTAAAGTCAGCCAAGTGACTCTGAATTATTGTGACATAACTTGAACACTCATTAGAAAGTTCCACTAAGGAAGTTCAAGCTGGTTCTGGTTGTTAAGGATTCACAAGAGTGTTGTGATAGCAAGTAATCGACACAATTTGCTCTTTTGATAAGCCAAATGCAGAACATATTTGTTGTCTTCATGTCTAAATAAATGAAACAATATTTATATATAATCATATCTTTTTCCAACTGTAACTTAATATATGCCTGTTTTATATATAAAAAGTACAACTTAAAAAATTAAAATAATGTATAGGGCCAGTATCATTTTTGTAAGATTTTGGTGTATATTCCTCTAGCCACTGCATACTAAAATCACCTCTATCCCTACTTTCTCTGTCTCTTATTCTTAATGGGATTTATACTGTGGACATGCTGATTTGAGTATCTGAAGGACATACCATATTCTAATATGTGAGTATGGCAATGTACTTTAACTTAACCATGACTGATACAATTTAAGAGGTTTTCCTTTTCTTTTTTGTTTTATAAATATTCCTCTGTAAATCCATGTATTTTTATAAAATTTCAATTATATCCATATGGGATATTACTCAGTTTGAATTTTCTGAACCAAACGGTTAATTTCAAATTTCAGACATACTGTCACATTGTCCTTAGGACAGTCTAATCAATTTATTCTCCAACAAAGAGTTCATAGAAATTCTAATGTGCTTATAGATTTGCTGCCACCAGATCACATGTTTAATTGCTAATGAATTTCGTTATATGATCACATTCATTGACTTTGACAGTTTCACCTATTATAGATCACCTAATCACTGCTGGTTTTTTCTATATTGTCTTGTTTGTACTTATACTGTGGGTATGTTAAACCTTTGACTCATCTGCATTGCAAATTTCTTTTACACTATATTATTTTCTAACCTTGTGTTTGTTTTTTTTTTTTCAAAAAGAAAAAAATGATTTTTCCATAATGAAACCTTTTAGTATTTTTCTTAATGATTCTTATCTTTGAGTACTACAAAAATCAAATTTATTCACATTTTATTCCAGTATTTTAATAGTTAAATATTAAACATTTAGAGTTTATTTTGATCTGTTGTGATAAGGAAATATGTTACCTTGAGTATTATCTCTACACTATTTACTAAATAATCAATTTTTTAGGGAACCCTCTTACACTGTTGGTGGGAATGCAAACTAGTACAGCCACTATGGAGAACAGTGTGGAGATTCCTTAAAAAACTGGAAATAGAACTGCCTTATGATCCAGCAATCCCACTGCTGGGCATACACACTGAGGAAACCAGAATTCAAAGAGACACGTGTACCCCAATGTTCATCGCAGCACTGTTTATAATAGCCAGGACATGGAAGCAACCTAGATGTCCATCAGCAGATGAATGGATAAGAAAGCAGTGGTACATATACACAATGGAGTATTACTCAGCCATTAAAAAGAATACATTTGGATCAGTTCTAATGAGGTGGATGAAACTGGAGCCTATTATACAGAGTGAAGTAAGCCAGAAAGAAAAACACCAATACAGTATACTAACGCATATATATGGAATTTAGAAAGATGGTAACAATAATCCTGTATATGAGACAGCAAAAGAGACACTGTTGTATAGAACAGACTTTTGGACTCTGTGGGAGAGGGAGAGGGTGGGATGATTTGGGAAATGGCATTGAAACATGTATAATATCATATATGAAACGAGACACCAGTCCAGGTTCAATGCACGATACTGGATGCTTGGGGCTGGTGCGCTGGGAAGACCCAGAGGGATGGTATGGGGAGGGAGGAGGGAGGAGGGTTCAGGATGGGGAACACGTGTATACCTATGGCGGATTCATTTTGATATATGGCAAAACCAATACAATATTGTAAAGTTAAAAAATAAAATAAAATTAAAAAAAAAAAATTATAGCCTAAAAGGAGAACTGCCATTACTTACTTGGGCTGATTTTTCTAACTTTTTACTTCTCGTTGAATTCCTTGTTAATTTTGTCACCAATATTTTAATTATATGGCAAAAATTGACAGGGTACATTTTGTATTATTATTATTTCCTTACCATAAGTTTCCTGATGTAGTCCTTCAATGGAAAGGTTGATTCTCAAATAAAATTGGGAATTACTTGGTCATGTTCCAAACAAAGGATTCCATTGTGTTGAGAGTACAAAGTTAATGGATTCTAATAAATGCATAAAATATTTTGAGAGAAATGACATCTTTACGATACTGATATATCTCATTCAAGGGACTTATAATGCAATTTATTTGTGTCTTCAGTCTCCCTCATGAAATCTTACAGTTTTATAAGTTCCTATACATGCCTTGTTAAGCTTATTCTTGGGTTACCGTGCTTCTGTTACTTGGGTATACTATGTTTCTATCACTTGTGATAACACAAGCATTTAATTTTCAACTGGTAGTGCTGATTTTTAAAAGTAGGCCACTGAATCATACATATTTATCTTATGACCAGGTATACGGATAAATCTCTAGCATTTCTAGTATATTTATGATTTTCAGATTTCTGGAATTTCTAGATTAACTTAAGGTTTTGTCCTCAAAAAGAATAAACTTAGAGAAATATGTTGCTGCTGCTGCTAAGTTGCTTCAGTCGTGTCCAACTCTGTGCAACCCCAAAGACGGCAGCCCACCAGGCTTCCCTGTCCCTGGGATTCTCCAGGCAAGAACACTGGAGTGAGTTGCCAATTCTTCTCCAATGCATGAAAGTGAAAAATGAAAGTGAAGTTGCTCAGTCAGGTCCGACTCTTCGCGACCCCATGGACTGCAGCCTACCAGGCTCCTCCGTCCATGGGATTTTCCAAGCAAGAGTACTGGAGTAGGGTGCCATTGCCTTCTCCGAGAAATATGTTACCTGTATTTAAATGCCTAAATGGTTCTCATTTGAAAGAGATAGTCTGCCAATAGTTGGATAGTCTGCCAATCCAACAAGGCAGAGTCTCTTCTAATGTGTAGAAGTAGCAAGACTGTTGTTTTGGTCTTAAAATATGGAGAAAAAACTTTTCAACAAGCTCTCCAACAATGTAATCATATAAAAACAACTGCTAAGTGTCATTGAGAGTTTTCTTCCAGGCACGGTGCCACACTTTCCATGCATCGTCTCTTTTAATCCCCTCAACCACACTGTGAGGTAAGTATTATTACTAGCTTCATTTTACAGTCAAAGAAACTGAAGCATAAAAAAAGCCAAGCTCTCTGAGCTAGCAAAGTTAGAACAGATATACCCAGCTGGACTGAGCCATAGCAAAAGCTCTTAACCATTATACTGTAGTTACCTTGCTGTGTTTGTTCTAAAGGAACTAGACAGATGTTCCAGAATACCATTAAAAAAAGAAATAATGCTTTAATTTGGAATGGCACATATAATCCCTGAAATTTCTTCTCATTTCATTTTTAAGATTCTCTTATCTTGTATTCTTTGTGGAAGATAAACCCATGCCTTCAGCCAAGATTCTCCCAGGATTCCAGCATCCATCTGTTCTGGTCCTCAAAGTCTGGGAATTAAACTATCAAATAATAGAGTGCCTGAAAGTTATAGGAAGCAAGGGAAGGATATAAAACACATGCCGATGGCAACATCCTTACACATTTTGCTGAGGACAATTCTTGTCCCCTCTTGCATCACAGGGTTCAAAATGTATCCTTGACTTTAACCTCAGCCAATACACACACACACAGACACACACACACACACACACACTCTCACACTGTCTACCCCATCCTGCCATAGGATGTGGCATATCATTTATGACGTGTAATAAACTGGTGGCATCCTGTATATAGTAACATATGAGTTATTTTATAGATTATGAATCATATATACTATCTATTATATAGAACAACCTATACTTTAAAGATTATTATGTTAATAGAAGCATTAAAAAGCAGATTCAAAGAAACTATTTTTCTGGTTACATGATAGATTTAAAGAGTGGGTGAAAGCAAAATAAATGGTCTTCATCCTTTCTACATGCATTAGGATAAAGACATGTTATTTAAGAGAGATTCAACAACCAATTGATAAGACCAGGAATCTGCCTGGATGTATGTTTCTAGATACAGACGATTTTAAGTGCACTATAAATCTGAAACTTGTACATGAAGTGTCTGAAGCATCAAATTGTTTACGATCATTTTATCAGACTTT
Source organism: Bos indicus (assembly GCF_029378745.1). Lineage (NCBI taxonomy): Eukaryota > Metazoa > Chordata > Mammalia > Artiodactyla > Bovidae > Bos > Bos indicus. Next base: position 51,526,956 of record NC_091780.1, on the reverse strand, counting down.
TAGGATCTCAGAGCATCTGTTCCTTCTAAAGCCCTCAGAGATTTGCAAAAATAAAACAGCCAACTGAACAGCATCCAAAACAAAACACCACTTTTGTTTTCAACAGTTACTTTAAGTGGGAAAAGTATTCTAATTACTTCTCACTTCAATTTTCTACATTAGTAATTTATTTTTATGTCACCACCTATAAAATTGACCAAATAACAGCAACCTATTAAATAGGACAATCTGCTAAACTGTGTACTGGCTACAGTGATTCTGAGGAGGAAGAGATTAGTTTTGGTGTATTCAGTGGAGAATTCATTGGAGACTGTAAAGATTAGGAGGGCAAGTGTTCCAGGCTCAGGAAAAAACCCAAGCACAAATACAGAGAGAGAAATATGGCCTCCTATGTATGGAAAGATGAGACTAACAGAGAAAACTAAAGCAGAGGGTTAAAGAATATATAGGAGTAATAGTAAATAGGCTTCAGAAAGAGTGTGCATGTGTGAGTGTGTGTGTGTGTGTGAGTGTGTGTGAGTGTATGTCCCAGTGCAGAGGCAGAGACTGTACCCAGGGAAGATAGTTTATAGAGGGCCATAAAATAACATTGAATCTATTCTTTCTTTGGTGCATACAGGTGAGCTATTAAAAATGGAAGCAGGATCTTGGAATCTATGTGATGATGCAAAGATAGCTGATTTTCAAACATATTAGAACATTCAGAAACTAACATACATAATTTCTAAGTAGGTTCCGGGAGGTGTTCTAGTTTCAAAAATACTCCTAAAAAAAAAAAAAAAAACAGATTCTAAAATATTTTCCCCTCAGTATTCTCACAGGATATTCCATAGATCAAAATATATAGGTTTAACTGCTCTAATATGTATTCATATTCCACTGGTTTCAAATTGTTTAGTCTCTGTTTCAGCAAATTCATTTACTGACAATGTTCTGAAAAATATAACAAAATCAAGAATGTTTTAAAATTCACAGTGATACCTTTTTATCTTGCTTTATTTTAGGAAGAAATCACAAATCCATACCTGTGTAATCATAAATTAGCCTACCAACAAAACATCTATGGAGTTAAAAATACATATGATTTTCCTAAGCACTAGACTTTGTTCCTGAATTATAAATTGGTTAAGGTATGTTTTTAATATTGTGTTTAGTGTGACTGTCTTACATTGATTATTTATGTAATGCTCTTAATCCATTTTCATTACTTTTGCTAAAATATATGGTATAAATTGTGACAATGAAGTATATAAAGTAACAGCATACAGGTATAACAGTTATTTGCATTTAAATTAATTTAATCCAGCTAATTATGCTTCTCTAATATTTACTTAGCATTCCAAATACCTAGACATAGTATGGACAATTCTGTATATATTGTACATGTAACAACAAAACAAATACAAGATATGAATGACTTCTACATATTGTACATGTACAATGGGACATGTTCCTCCTTGTTTTACTTACTCCAGAATTCAAGATTCCAAAAAAAAAGAAATACAAAAGAGGTTTCTAAGTTCCAAGTCCACTGTCTATCAGTACACACTGTTGGCCACTGTTTGGTCCACATCATCAGGAATGCAGAGGTGGGAAGGGGCTAAAGTCCTGGAATCTATGCCAGTGCTCCACTATATTCCATCTATTGCCAGACAGCCTGCTTTTGACCTTAGAATGGGAGAAGCTAAATATCAATAAGGAAGCACTTGCCTTAGCCAATAGCTTTGATCTACACATTACCTCAATCTGCATAAAAACTTTCAAAGCACTGTCATCTATTCACATATGCTATCTCATCTATTTCTGTAACATCCATTGAGCTAGAGAAAGACTAATGTTATCACCATTTTCCAAATGGAAAATGTGAAGTGCAAAGGGATGATACAGTAAGTCCAAGGAAAACCAGAATTCAGGTTATAACACAAAAAGCCCTTCATTCTAAAATCTATTTTTTTCACATGGTTACTAGCCAGGTGTACTCTGAGGAAACAGGGATGATTCAACATGCATATTTACTTCAACACATTGTTGCAGGACAGAAGAGTTACAAGAAGGATGATGTGTAATCTGCTTTTTTACTGAATATAATGCTTGACATGTTTTTCTAAGGCTATAAACAAATTCAAATCTTAAGGTTTTTACATGTGTTTTCCACAATGAAAATTATTTTGCACCTCTGCTGTTGCTAAGTTGCTGCAGTCGTGTCCGACTCTGTGTGACTCCATAGACGGCAGCCCATCAGGCTCCCCCGTCCCTGGGATTCTCCAGGCAAGAACACTGGAGTGGGTTGCCATTGCCTTCTCCAATGCATGCAAGTGAAAAGTGAAAGTGAAGTCACTCAGTCGTGTCTGACTCTTAGTGACCCCATGGACTGCAGCCTACCAGGCTCCTCCATCCATGGGATTTTCCAGGCAAGAGTACTGGAGTGGGGTGCCATCTATTAAGCTATTAATCAATAAAAATCAACACATGAAAGGAATCTATTGTTGGTAATAAAACATGCTTTAGGGTCAATTTCAGTAACTCCAAGGTATTTCAGAAATACACTTCCAGTGATCAATATACATTTTTCTTGCTCAAGAGGCTTTTATGCTGATGCACTCATTTTCAGCAAGGGAAAATATGTTGCACAATGAAAACAAAGGGAAGTTGGTTGATTTATGTGATTACAGTAATGTTTCAAATCTTCAACATCTGATGTTTCAGGGCAGTACAATTATCCTTTGCCTTTCAAAATCTTTTAAATCTAAATCCTGAAGCCATTATCAAACCACAAAGAACCAGGTGACTATCTGATTTGGGGCACTACAGATCTAATAATCATTTCTTAGGCAGTGTATCTGTGGAATTTCAGCAGCCATTTTGGGTTGAATTTTATGTTATCCTTCCAAGCAAAGTAAAAATATCCATGTAAAAATGCTTTAAAAGCCATATCAGGTTGAAAATATTAATGGTTATATAAAATGAGAAAATAGTAAATTGTATTAACATAGCATAATTTGGGGACCACTGAAAAATAATTATCATAAAATACTCAAAATTTGTAATTGAAATGAACCAAAATAGTACCATTCCCAATCAATCAAGTAATCAGAAATAGTACTGGTCATACCTTCTTAATGATGATGAAAATGAAATATCAATTTACTTCTTTCACACAGTATTTTGAAATCCACAGTCAAATGCATTCCCTTTCTCTAGAGTACTCTAAAATAACATTTGAATGTACAGTTAATATTTCATATGACCCATCCAATGTCCTTTACAGACCTTCAGAATAATGTTTTAAGTGTCCACCAAAGAGATCATCCTGTCTCCAGGAATGATCATATCTGTCTCAAGTTAATATGCTGTGGTTTTACATTAGGAGGGGAGTATTGGCTGACAGTTCATGTAATTTGCACTTAAGAGACAGTGAATATTTTTTTATTCTTCGCCCTTTCAGCCACCCTCTATCTTTGAAAAGTATAAAGTTCTTTGTGTTATTTCTTCAAATACTCATCCTTGAAATTCTACCAGGGGATTCAGAGATGGTTCCTAAGGTAATGCCCTGTATATTCTATTTAGACCTGAGATTTTTCTTCTTTTACTGATACAAGCAACTGAAGATAAAAATAGGTCATTTAGATAGAGAATCCTGTAAGTATGTAAGACAGATGTGTGAGACCATGAAATACGAGACAAAGCAGAAGGAAATCTGAGGAAGAAACTTCTCGAATAATCTTTAACTTGATATTATTTGTCTGTTACCAATGGTAGGTGCTTTGACAATACAGAAAGTTCAGACTTATTTAATTATTATACCCAAATATGGGTTAGTCAGTGGCTTTGATATACAAATTTATTAAAAAAAATTAAATGACCTGTTTTTGTGTATGCTGAGGGCATTTAATTTTTCATGAATGCTCCACATGACTCCATCTCCACACTCTCCTAATCTTTCCTGGGTGTTACTCCTTCAAGGACATAAACACAAGTAAAGTGTGATATAATAAAGGTCATGATGGAAACAATTAGAGGGTGAAAAAGTATACTCACTTTGCTTATCTAAAAGCAGAGGTTTTCTTTTAGTGTAGAACTGCATAAAAGTATAATCCTTTGAGGTCTTAAAATTTTGAAAGCATTATGAGTTTCTAACAATAACTTATCCTCACTTGGTTTGGCATTTTAAAAAAGCATGTTTTTATATTAACAGCCTAAGGCAAATGAAAACTGGCACTCCAATCTACCCCAGCCTGTAAGACTATATTTAGAAAGCTTACTTGGAGTCTTGGGGTCTTCAGAGGGATAATAAAACCCGGTTTCACCTCTGACATTTTCATTACCTAGGGTTACTTTTCACCTGTGATCCAGAAGATATGGCACCCAATTAAAGAATGTGCTACATACTGTTAAGCGTGGCAGTTTTTACCACAAAACCAGTTATGCGGTAGTCATTTCTTGATAAATTAATAGCCAGTATTAGACATTACCAAATTGGGAAAGAAGTATGTCAAGGATGTATATTGTCACTCTGCTTATTTAATTTATATGCAGAGTACATCATGCGAAATGCCAAGCTGGATGATGCACAAGATTGCTGGGAGAAATATCAATAACTTCAGATATACAGATGACACCACTCTAATAGCAGAAAGTAAAGAGGAACTAAAGAGCCTCTTGCTGAGAGTAAAAGAGGAGAGTGAAAATGCTGGCTTAAAACTCAACATGCAAAAAAGGAAGATCATGGCATCTGGTCCCATCACTTCATGGGAAACAGTGGAAACAGTGACAGATTTTATTTTCTTGGGCTTCAAAATCACTATGGACAGTGACTGCAGCCACGAAATTCAAAGATGTTTGCTCCTTGCAAGGAAAGCTATGACAAACCTAGACAGTACGTTAAAAAGCAAAAACAGAGACAGCACTTTGCCAACAAAGATCCGTCTAGTAAATGCTATGATTTTTCCAATGGTCATGGATGGATGTGAGAGGTGGACCATAAAGAAGGCTGAAAGAAACTGAAAGCTGGTCAGTCGTATCCGACTCTTTGCAACCCCATTGACTATACAGTCCATGGAATTCTCCTAGCCAGAATGCTACAGTGGGTAGCTGTTCCCTTCTCTAGGGAATCTTCGCAATCCAGGTCTCCCACATTGCAGGTGGATTCTTTACCAGCTGAGCCATCAGGAAAGCCCAAAAGAAGGCTGAGCACTGAAGAATTGGTGCTTTTGAACTGTGGTGCTGGAGAAGACTCTTGAGGATCCCTTGGACAGCAAGGAGATCAAACTAGTCAACCCTAAAGGAAATTAACCCTGAATATTCATTGGAAGAACTGATGCTGAACCTGAAGCTCCAATATTTTGGCCACCTGATGCAAAGAACTGACTCATTGGAAAAGACCCTGATGCTGGGAAAGATTGAAGGCAGGAAGAGAAAGGGATGACAGAGGATGAGATGGTTGGATGGCATCATCAACTTGATGGACATGAGTCTGGGGAGGCTTTAGGAGATATCGAAAGACAAGGAGGCCTGGCATGCTACAGTCCATGGGATCACAGTCAGACACAAGAGAGCGACTGAACAACAACAAAAGTTATATTAGTTTTAAAACTGCCTTTCAAAAATTGAGATTTGTTAGAATTATATCTTTTAAGAACCAGGATGTCTCTCTCATAGAATATTAAATTTTAGTAGGAGAATTGATATATGAAATGAGAAGAACGGCAAACCGCAAGTTGGCAAGTCAGATATTTTTTAATGTCCTTTTTACATTTAGTAAGAAAGAGCAATTAGAATATTACATGATATTGACAGAGTCAGTTTCTAGGTAGGTTGATAAGAAGTCCAGGGTTCCTGAGGAGGAGAATTGGTCCTGGGGTGCGAAAAGGACAAATGTCTTTTTCTACATTGCTTTGTCTTAGTCAATATAACAATGTATCCTGCTCGAGGACATGTTTCTCTTTAACAAGAACCTTCTGACTAATCTTGTAATCTTAAAAGGTATATTATGGGAGTGGGTTTGGTTCAGTTCAGTTCAGTTCAGTCCAGTTCAGTCGCTCAGGTGTGTCCAACTCTTTGCAATCCCATGAAACACAGCACACCAGGCCTCCCTGTCCATCACCAACTGCCGGAGACTACCCAAACTCATGTCCATTGAGTTGGTGATGCCATCCAACTAACTCATCCTCTGTCAGACCCTTCTGCTCCTGCCCTCAATCTTTCTCAGCATCAGGGTCTTTTAAGATAAGTCAGCTCTTCACATCAGGTGGCCAAAGTATTGGAGTTTCAGCTTCAACATCAGTCCTTCCAATGAACACCCAGGACTGATCTCCTTTAGGATGGACTGGTTGGATCTCCTTGCAGTCCAAGGGGGACTCTCAAGAATCTTCTCCAACACTATAGTTCAAAAGCATCAATTCTTTGGTGCTCAGCTTTATTTATAGTCCAACTCTCACATCTATACATGACTACTGGAAAAACCATAGCTTTGACTAGATGGACCTTTGTTGGCAAAGTAATGTCTCTGCTTTTGAATATGCTGTCTAGGTTGGTCATAGCTTTCCTTCCAAAGAGTAAGCATCTTTTAATTTCATGGCTGCAGTCACCATCTGCAGTGTATAATGTATATTATGGGAGTGGGTCTGGTAAGATCTTTCAATTGTTCCTTCTAATCTTGTTAATTTAAGATGTATGTTATGGGAGTGGGTCTGAAAAAAGTATATAAGGCCTTGATAAGACTAGCTGGGGGGCACTCTCCGCACCCTTCTGATGTCTGTGTCAGACACTTTCTCTGTCCCTTTTCTTACTTTAATAAAACTCTGCTACACAAAAGCTCTTGAGTGATCAAGCCTAGTCCCTGGTCCTGAAGCTAAATCTTCTTCGGAGATCACTAATCCGACATTGTTCTGTAAGCTATCAATATGTTGTTCAAAGTCTATTTTTTCTTCACTAAATGGCTTTCATCATTCAACACATCAAAGATACATTTAAGCAAAAATGTGGACGGCTGCCTTACACTAATTTCTGGCATGTAGGAGCTCCCTGACAGTGTAGAGTTCATGACTAAGGAAATACAGATACCCTCACTGCATTCTAATGAACATTTGACAGCTCATGGTCAGGGCAACCTTCATTACTAACTCCCTACCATTTTAATTAGGAGGAACAACTTGTATCTAGTATAACCTCAAGACAGAATCACATTTATGAAGTCCTCACTATTTAAGGCCAAAAATTCAAAATGTCCAAAGTCCTCAGGTTACCTCGTTTCTGTGAGCTGAGTAAAGATGTCAGGGTCTTATTACCCATGTGTGCAGACTATCCTCTCTTTATGGCAGAATCTATTTAGGGTGTCAGAGCCACCCTGTGGGTAGAGCCAGTCTAGTCACAAAGAGCCATAACAAAGAGTCTGGTATAATACCATAGGCAAAAACTGGTCTGAAAATAAAAGAAGGTTTTAATCTTCAATCTAGGGGAGTAAAGAGAGAACAGAATTTGAATTTGGACCAAAATCCGGAAAGATTCCCTAAGGTAAATGTATGTTTCAGAAAGAAACCTTTTTGGGTACTCACAGTGGAGACCCACAGTGCAGACTAAGGTGCTAAACTGGCTTGGCAATTTGACCCCATTCATAGAGTTCCTAAATCATTAAATGTACTTGAAGAATTAGACATTTTAACTTAAATTTCTGTTGCATGTATTAATTTTTAAAACTGAACTCAAAACTTGACATATGAGTATTTCAGTTCTTTGGCTTATAAAGTTTCACATAAATTTATATATATATATATATAATTATATTATACACATATATAATATATATATTAACTGATAAAGAGCCCTGCACATATGCAAGTTTTATATTTGTCCTTTAATTTAGAGAATCAAAATTAAAAATGATAAAAATGACAATGTACCCCAATTCCACAGCTTAAAAGTAATCAGATCACCCTGATCCAATTTAAACTGTGAGTCTTTAATATAATTTATGAAAATTAAGACACTAAAGAAATATTGTACATTATATTTGTGCTTGGTTTTGAAAGATGTATTTGAGTCAATGTTCAGAATTCAATATGGTTTTTGAGCTTTCAAATATAATTTATTGGAAAGCAATGGGTTCTAATTTCACTGCAAAAGAAAAATAACACTTATTTGAGTCCTAAAGTCATAAAAATATCAACAGACTGCCCTTCCATACTTGCAATTTTGGAGCAACTTGTAACTTTTGTGAACTGTTTCTCAAAGGGAATACAGTAATACATTTGTCAGATTATATACCACATTCAGGGCTTCCCTGGTGATAAAGAATCTGCCTACAATGCAGGAGACCTGGGTTCAGTCCCTGGCTTTGGGAAGATCCCCTGGAGGAGGGCATGGCAACTCACTCTAGTATCCTTGTCTGGAGAATACCCATGGACAGAGAAGCCTAGTGGACTACAGTCCATGGAGTCACAAAGAGTCAGACATGACTGAATGACTAAGCACAGTACAGCACATACCACATTTAACAATAACTCAATGGAGTCTTCATCCAGTATAAGTAGAAAAGGTGAAATAAAAAACCCTCACTTCCAAACATTTCTCAATATATCAAAAAGAATCAAAACTAAAAATGAAAAACCAATACAATATTGTAAAGTAATTAGCCTCCAATTAAAATAAATAAATTTAAATTAAAAAAAGAAAAAAAACTAAAAATGATAAAAATGACAATGTACCCCAACCCCACAGCTTAAAAGGAATCAGATTACCTTGATCCAGTTTAAACAGTGGGTCTTTAATTATATCCTGGAACATATAGTTCTTAGAGTCTGTCTATAAAATACGTTCTAGTTACTCACATCCTAGAAGAAAGTTTCATATTCCAATGCCTCAGGAATTATATCAGTACAACTAGTGCTTCATCAGTTCAGTTCAGTCACTTGGTCATGTCTTCTGCAACCCCATAGACTGTAGCATGTCAGGCTGTTTCACAGAGAATCACAAAATTATCCTTTAGCTCTCACTTACACGATTCTAGTATTTCCACTCTCGACGTACAGACGATCTCATACCTGAACAAACAGCGCTTTCTTTGTATTAAGCTAATGGCGACTGAACTGAATGGCTTTTATGGTTTCTTCAATGCCAAGAGACTCCACAGGGAGAAACTGCATGAGACAGAGGAATATTTCTGTGTGGGTCCATCACTGGAAGAACGCTTCAACTCAGTGACACTTTTTTGGTACTATTAAAAAGAAGAGTATGATTTCTAATCTAGGAGGAGATGCTAAAAGATCTACTTTCAGAAAAGTGAGAAGCACTATGAATCTATGATTCATACAGATCTATAACTGAGTGAGTATAATGGAGCTCATTATAGTCAGTGCCCTTCACACAATGGACCTAGTTTTGTTTAGCTTTATTGAGAATCATTACAATGTTATCCTGAGTTTATTTTACAATAACTGGAATAAAAAAACCCAGTGACATTAAAGAAGAGTGAAAGCCAATGGGGATAACTGAACTTAGAGGCAAGCCGAACCAATATAATGTAAATTATACAATAACAGTTAAGTAGACTGATAATTCTGAAGTACACTGGAGAAGATTACATTATTTTCTATATTTTTAACATTCTTCTCCCAAGGAAAAGATGTAATTCAGTCACACTAATTGTCATCTATTCAATAACAGCTGTTCATTTGGATTGCCAGGTGTAAGACAAAAAAAATTCACTACACACACACACACACACACAGGAAAAAAAATTTCACTATACACACACACACACACACACACACACATATAGGCTTCACCAACGGCTCAACAGTAAAGAATCCACCTGCAATGCAGGATACACAGGAGATGCTGGTTTGATCCCTGAGTTGGGAAGATCCCCTGGAAACAGAAATGGAAACCCACTCCAGTATTCTTGCTGGTAAAATACCATTTAAAGAGAAGCTTGGTGGGCTACAGTTCTTAGGGTCACAAAGAGTTGGACACAACTGAGTGGACTAAGCTCAACAACAACCCACACACACACACACACACACATATATATATACATATATATATATATATACACATACACACACACATACACAGATACAAGTCTATTAGGAAATGAGGCTTAAGTCATTATTTTAAAGGTTATTATTTTATGTCATTTCAATAGTTCTCATTTTATGAATTTTAAAAACAATTTTAACTATAAAAGGAAACATTTACATAACAGCAGAAAACATTTTTGTCTGCTGTTTTTAAAAATATAAGTGAATAAAGGAATATCTTAACTTACAGTCAAGACAGTACCACATAAATATCATAGTTACAATGATTTTTATGGAACTGGACCTAATCCTAAAACATGAATGCAGAATGAACCCACACTGACGTCAGTGGAATTTTTCACTAAATCACCCTGGCCCACACTAAACCAGAATCTAAAAATGATCCTTCACTGATTATTTAAGTGTAATCAAACCTATTTAAAAATATCTACAGCATTTTAAACTAAAAAGAAATCAATTCACATTAAATATGAAAAAATTAAGAAAATAAACACCATCTCCAAAGTAGCACAATAGTCTATAATCAAGTCATGACACTGACTACAAATGAAATTGAAAAAACTTAAGCAAAGTTACAAACTAGGATTAATTTCCACAGTAATTTATTAGATACAGGCAACCCACTCTAGTGTTCTTGCCTGGAGAATCCCAGGGATGGCGGAGCCTGGTGGGCTTCCGTCTATGGGGTCACACAGAGTCAGACACGACTGAAGTGACTGAGCAGCAGCAGCAGACCAGTTACACTATTTTACAAATATTACAATAATACATCCTTTGTCTTATTTACCTAATTTAACCCAAAAACATACACAATATGAACATAATAATAAAGGTCATTTATTGTGTTTTATTATGCAGCAGACATTGTGCCTAAAAGTGTCCTGAAAACAAGCCTGAAACCTTGGGATTATTACCTTCAGTTTATAAATATAGATATAGCAAGAGAGTTTCAGAAAAACATCTACTTCTGCTTTATTGACTAGGCCAAAGCTTTTGACTGTGTGGATCACAATGAACTGTGGAAAATTCTTCAAGAGATAGGAATACCAGACCACTTCACCTGCCTCCTGAGAAATCTGCATCCAGGTCAAGAAGCAACAGGTAGAACTGGTCATGGAACAACAGACTGGTTCCAAATCAGGAAAGGAGTATATCAAGGCTGTACATTGTCATCCTGCTTATTTAACTTATATGCAGAGTACATTATGTGAAATGCTGGGCTGGATGAAGCACAAGCTGGAATCAAGATTGCCAGGAGAAATATCAATAATCTCATATGCAGGTGACACCACCCTTATGGCAGAAAGTGAAGAAGAACTAAAGAGCCTCTTGATGAAAGTGAAAGAGAAGAGTGAAAAAGTTGGCTTAAAACTCAACAGTCAGAAAAATAAGATCATGGCATCTGTTTCCATCACTTCATGGCAAATAGATGGGGAAACAATGGAAACAGTGAGAAACTTTATTTTGGGGGGCTTCAAAATCACTGCAGATGGTGACTGTAGCCATGAAATTAAAAGATGCTTGCTCCTTGGAAGAAAAGTTATGACTAATGGCAACCCAATCCAGTATTCTTGCCTGGACAATCCCATGGACGGAGGAGCCTGGTGGGCTACAGTCCATGGGGTTGCAAAGAGTTGGACATGACTGAGCAACTTCACTTTCACTTTCAGAGAACATATTAAAAAGCAGAGACAATACTTTGCCAACAAAGGTCCATCTAGTCAAAGCTATGGTTTTTCCAGTAGTCATGTATGAATGTGAGAGTTGGACTATAAAGAAAGCTGAGCACTAAAGAATTGATGCTTTTGAACTATGGTGCTGGAGAAGACTCTTGAGAGTCCCTTGAACTGTAAGGAGATCCAATCAGTCCATCCTAAAGGAAATCAGTTCTGAATATTCACTAGAAGGACTGATGCTGAAGCTGAAACTCCATTACTTTGGCCACCTGATGCAAAGAACTGACTCACTAGAAAAGATCCTGATTCTGGGAAAGATTGAAGGTGAGAGGAGAAGGGGACAACAGAGGATGAGATGGTTGGATGGCATCACGGACTCAATGGACATGAATTTGAGTAAGCCCAGGGAGTTGGTGATGGACAGGGAAGCCTGGTGTGCTGCAGTCCATGGGGTCACATAGAGTCGGATATAACTGAACAACTAAACTGAATTGAATATATAAGACACTGTAGTTCAGAGAGTCTACTTTAATTGCCCAATGAACAGAATTTGAAACCAAATCTGAATACAAATATCATAGTTTCTCAAATATCAAGTGAGAAAAGTTTGGTAAACTGAGTTTAAATGCATGATTTTCACATTTAATGTCTATCGGGTTATGAAAGCAATATTCTAGTCATCTAAGTATAGGAATTTTAAAATAATTATACAAAATCAACATCTTTTCTTAAAAGAGATGCAAATAAATATTATACAAACTGGAGAAGACTCCTGGACAGCTGTCCAAGGGAGACAGTCCCTTGGACAGCAAAGAGATTAAACAAGTCAGTTAGAAAGGAAATCAACTCTGACTATTCATTGGAAAGACTGATGCTGAAACTGAAGCCCCAATACTTTGGCCACTTGATGCAAAGAGTTGACTCACTGGAAAAGACCCTGATGCTGGGAAAGACTTGAGGGCATGAGGAAAAGGGGATGACAGAGGATGAGATGGTTGGATGGCATCATCAACTCAATGGACATGAATTTCAGCAAACTTCCCTGGTGGCTCAGGTGGTAAAGAATCTGCCTGCAATGCAGGAGACCAGAGTCAAAAGGTCCCTTGGTCAAGAAGATCTCCTGGAGAAGGAAATGGCCACTCACTCCAGTATAGAGGAGCCTGGTGTGCTACAGCCCATGAGGTTGCAAAGAGTTAGACACAACTGAGACACTAACACTTTCACAAACTCTGGGAGATAGTGAAGGACAGTGGAGCTGCAGTCCATAGGGTCTCCAATAGTTGAACATGACTGAGCTGCTGAACAGTAACACTATTAACATTCTGATATATTTATACCCTGTTGTACTGTTTCTTCTCTAAATACACAGGGAGACAGACATAATATTTTCTTATAATTCACCTCTCTGCTTCTAAGTACCTCATATGTAAAAATATAACAATAATAATACCTACATTTCCTAGGGCTGCTAAGAGGTTTAAATATGGATAATGGAAGTAAAGGGCTTAATAAAGTATGTGACACAAGATAAAAAAAAAAAAGTAATGGTAGCTTTGAAGACCAAGAAAGATTTTTCAATCTTCTTCAAATTTTTTTCTCTGTGATTTCTTATCCTTTTAAACATAGTTATTTATTTTACAAAACTGATATGAAGCAGGCCCCTGCAGGGCTCCTGGGCACAAAAGCCTTTTTGTGTCTCATTTCTTCCATTACACGAAATAGGCTTCATTCAGCCTCCAGGACCTTCCTCTAGTTCCAATGGGCAGATTCAAGCAGTTGGTAATTAGGGAAGGGAGGGAATGCAAGACCAGGGAGAAACAAATAGGCAAGAGAAACAACAGTGCGACCTTGGGGCAAGGTCTTGGTTCCCCCTCAAGGAATACATACAGCAATATCTTTGAGCTGTTTTGCAGATACTGAAACCCCCACCAGATGGAAGAAGTTAACTGTTCATGATGGAATGCTGTCCACAAGCAAGTAGACCCCAGACCCTTCGGAACCAGAAGGTTGATGCTGTGGATATCAACCTACTTCACCGTCAACCAATCAGAAGGATGTCCATGAGCTAATCACACCCTCTTTGAATTATTACTATAAAACTTCTCACTACCATCTGGGGTGGGGGGCGGGGAACATGCAGTTTTGTGGGCATTAGCCCGCTGTGGTCCCCTCTGCCTACCAAAGCAGTAAAGCTATTCTTTTCTACTTAACCCAAAACTTGTCTCCAAGATTTAATTTGGTTTTGGGGTACAGGGGCTGGATTCAGCTTCAAAATTGATCCATATTAATCCAGTCACTTCCTACATCAATGCCATGGTTCAATCCTCCATCAAATCTTGATAGATATAGACTTTTGCACTCCCAAGCTTTCCTTCTGTGTCCTTTCACAAAGGCAGCAACCAGAGTGATCCCTTATAATGTTAGTCATTTCCAGTCACGTGTGCTCAAAACCCTCCCTGGCTTCTTATGTGCAAGTCCAAGTCCTTAGGCTGTCTCTAGACTTACTTCTCTCTCACCGTTTTAAAGACTCTCCAGCTCACTCACTCCTCTTTAGCCACAAGCTCCTCTTGACTATTTTGTAAACACATGGAGCGTGCTGCTGCCTCCGAGTTCTTGAACTCACTGTCCTTTACTATCTTTTATTGGATAGCTTCATGACTTATTCCCCACCTCCCCATGCTGCCTCATTCTTATCTCTCTGAAAATGTGCCCTCATCTGGAAGGACATATTCCCGATCACCCTCCGTAAAATATCAGCCTTCCTTTCCTAGTCCACACTTATAAGGCATTTTCAGTCTTTTCCTTCATAGTACTTATCATCATCTAATATTTTATATTTTTGTTTATTTATTGGCAAACACTTCTGCCAAATAAATAAGCTGGTGATCATAGGGATTTTACATTTTTTATTCATTGTGCCCTTGACGGATGCCTGGCAGTTTAATATTTGTTGAACAAATAAATCAGAAGAGGTTTCTTAGTTACAGAGTTCTGAAATGGGTTCTGAAGTATAAGTTGAATTTGAACAGTCAGAAGTGATATAAGAGCAAGTGCTCCAGTAAAGATAAGCCAAAGGAAATACAGAGTAGGGGGAAAAAAGTAATAGAGTCTGCACAAGCCAAACAATTCAGTTTTATTGTTGAATGAAGCATGAATGGAGGAAGAGTCATAGCTGAGACTAGAGGTTGGATCTCATTGGGATTTGGAGGGCCATGAATGTCAGAGAACAAATTTGAATTTAACAAGCTATGGGGGACTTCTAGATGTTTTTGAGTATGGAAATTGCATGATGCAAGCTTATTAAGAATACTTAGCTTGTAGGGATATAGTATGGATTAAAAGCGGAAAGTCAGTAAGTACCGAGTTCAGAGCTTTATATGAGTCATTCCAACCTAACTCACTCCAACATTTGATAAGTCAAAAAAGATTTCCAGATTCTACTTTGTCTTCCAGTTAATGACAATGAATTAAGAGTATTCATTCATATATATATATATATATATATATATATGTGCAGATATATTAGTAGTATCAAACATCAAAGGAAAAATACCAAAAAATGTAGTTTATATGATTAATATAAATACATTTTTAAAGAACAAAAGAAAATCTGAGACATGTATGTACAATGATTGAACTAGGGGTATATCTTATATGAATAAGATATCCTGCTGTCAAAGAAAATTATCTTTTTCCACTTATGTCCTCTCAAAAGTATACAATGCAAATGCTCTCAAAGAAATAAGACTCTTACCACTGTTTTGTTACTTTATATATGAATTAGTAGCAAATAAATGATAATGATACTATGTAGCATACACCGTGAAATTAGAATTTCTAGTTTCTAACAATATAATATGGACCCAGTAAACAAATAGGAAGAATATAATCCAAGAAAGCAATCTATTCTTAAATTCATGTGTTTCTCAAAAGTAGCCTTCAGAAATTCCTAGAAAGGATCAATAATTCAAATTATAATTTTGAAATGGCAAATATTTACAATAGTTATTGAATTTATATGATCTAAGAGCCAATTAGGAATAACAATTATATATTCAAAAGAAGCCATTGCTTTAAACTGATTTAACTCAGAAAAATTTTTAATTTTATTCAAGATGTGTATATAGGTCATTTCTAGTTCTCGCCAGTATTTCTTTATTGAGAAAAGGTCTTCAGATATTACTTTACAGTAAATCTTTAGTTTAATATCAACAAGCTTAGGAAAAATCTCTGAGAAAACCATTACATTCTTTTGTGTCACCACTGCCTTTACACATAAATGAGTAAATTATTTTAAATAATTTTAATAATTTCATAAATGAATTCAGTAATTTCAACCACTTTCTAGATATTTGGATTACAAGAAGTAAAAATATGTTAACTATATCAAAGGCATTAAAGTCTGTCTACTACATATGAAGAGAAGGATAAGTAAATGATTTAACTACACTGTGCTATGGTTTAAAAAAAAAAAAAAAAAGCCCTGATGCAGAATAGCCACTATACAGAAAAGTAAAGTTCTCAGAAAAACCTCTGCTCCAAAGTCCTAGGCCTGGATCTGCAGAATATGAAGTTACATCACACAGAAATATGGAAACCCTCCTGACACCTCTCCAAGACATGTGATATGAGGGCAGCATTGGAACAAAAGTGAGTAAGGAGATCCTCAATTTTGAGGCATCAGAGACTCCTTTCTCCCAAAGAGATTTTGGATTTGTTGAATAAACAATTTGAGGATGTGAGAAAACAGTATTTTAGGGAGATGGAAGGGCAAAATCAAAGACACAGAAACATAAAAGAGCTCAGTGTGTGTAGTGAAAGTTGTTCAGCCCTATCCGACATGTGCAACCCCAAGGACTATATAGTCCATGGAATTCTCCAGGCCAGGATACCAGAGTGGGTAGCCGTTTCCTTCTCCAGGGGATCTCCCCAACCCAGGGATGGAACCCAGGTCTCCAGCATTGCAGGCAGATTCTTTACCAGCTGAGCCACAAGGGAAGCCCCTAGTATGTGCAGAGAACGCTATACATAGTTTAATAATGCTTGGACAAGATTTTATACCAGCTGTACAGGCTAGAATTAAGAAAGTCCATTCAGAGAAATAAAATGGTACTTGTTTAACCTAAATAATGTGCAAAAAACACTGAATATGTAGATGTGAAGTGAGCTGAAGTAAAACAATGGAATTACTTCACCAATAATAGGGAAGTCTTTCAAGGCTATAAAGCAGCATGGAAGCATAGCCTACAAATAAGTGAGCACAAAGTTGACTGAACAATAAAACTCCAGGCTCCTGTTGCTGTTGAATAAATTATCTGAGAGTATAATACAAGAAACAACCATAGAGCAATAAGTTTTTGATTAATGGGAAATACTCAAATAAATTTTCAAGCCAGCACTTGAGCCAGAGCAGTCTATATTATCTAAAAAAGAAAGAAAAGGAGGAAAATCCTCAGACCTCATGAGTAACTGCACAAAGTATTTTTGTTGCAAATACAGAGACAGATGACATCTTCTACATTTAATATATATATTTATATATAAATATGTATATTTGTATAAGCTTTGCACACTTAGGCACTCAGTCGTGTCCAACTCTTTGTGACCATTTAGACAGTAGCCCACCAGGCTCCTCTGTCCATGGGATTATTCAAGCAAGAATACTACAGTTGGTTGCCATTTTCCTCCAGGGGATCTCCCCCTCTCCACCACCCCTTTCAGAGATCATGTCTCCTGCATTGCAGGAGGATTCTTTACCCACTGAGCTATCAGGGAAGCCCATGTATGTGTATGTCAGTGTGTCTATATATAAATATTTTTTTTAAAAAAACCAGCTGATAATTAATCCAGCCTAATATTTGAATCTTACTAGTTTACAGACTAAATGAGAATTTAAAAGTGTCAGAATTGCTGGCCAGGCAAGTCCAACATGTTCTGTCCTTCTTACAAAGGGAGATCGGGCCAAGACCCAGAAGAAGGTGAGCCTGACAGGATCCCACCTTACATGTTTCCACAGCACAATGGGCTTCCTGTGTTGTAACAGCCCCTGCACACGCAAAGCTACTCTATTTCTTTCATGCTAATATCAGTATCGGACAAAATGAATCCATGAAGTCCTCAGTATCTTTCTCCCTACTACCCTGTACAGGCAACAGGGCAACAATCCTATTTCTCTAGTTTACTGCTGACTTTTTAGATCCCATCACTACTTCCAGTACATGTAGAATGTTATCAATATGTATTTATGAATGAATCAATCAATGAGTTAAAGAGGTAGAACCTGACAACAGAAAGAGAGAATTGCTTCCATTTATCCACTCTAATAAATGGCTTTATGGATGCCTTAGTGAGAAAAAGTGAGATATTGTTAAGAAGAAATGAGGGCTAAAAAGGAACTTCAAATTAATAGTCAAGATTCAGGAATCCAGAGTTGGGAG
The DNA here is from genome assembly GCF_029378745.1 of Bos indicus. Taxonomy (NCBI): domain Eukaryota; kingdom Metazoa; phylum Chordata; class Mammalia; order Artiodactyla; family Bovidae; genus Bos; species Bos indicus. The sequence continues at coordinate 51,508,806 of NC_091780.1, read as the reverse complement.
ACAAGATTAAGCTTCACCACCCTTAAAAGAATAGTCCCTGCAGAATGCACAGACCATTTCTGCAACAAACTAACTCTGCAACTTTGAAATAAGTAATCAGTTAAATGTCACTAAAACCTAGAATGTTAAATATGAACAAAACACTAATTTTCTTATCTATAATGAGTAAAATTAATTCCTATTATGCAATACTCACAGTCATCAATTTCACAAATGGAAATTTTAAGTATATTTAATTGTCTCTCTCTCAAGAGGAAGAAAAATGGATATAATTTCAAGTGACATACATAGGGGCTTTTAACCTAGTATTCTTTACTTAAGTAGACTGAAATTACAAGGTTGTTTAAAGCAGCAAAAAGTATCATTACAAGGCAATGAGTGAATGAGTGAAAGTCGCTCAGTTGTGTCCGGTTCTTTGCGACCCCACGGTCTGTAGCCTGCCAGGCTCCTCTGTCCATGGAATTCTCCAGGACAGAATACTGGAGTGGGTAGCCATTTCTCCAAGGGATCTACCCAGCCCAGAGAGTGAACCCTGGTCTCTCGCATTGCACTGAACCCAAATCTCTCGGATTCTTTACTATCTGAGCCACCAGGGAAGCCCCTACAAGGCAATATTCACTAATAAACATTCACTTACTTGATTAACTCCATTCAAATCTCTCTCTCCACTTAACACTAGTATAAATTGTCAGATGGATCAATATATACATAGATATGTCTTTGACCATGCTGTCAACTTCTTTATCATCACTTTTTCATTACAAATGTATAAAATAAATTTATTTTATTTCATTTATAAAAACTAGAATTTCAATTTCATTGAAGCCAACGAAAATGATGTTGAATAACCACTAGTCAGAAGCTCCTGAAAATGAGAGTCTTGCAGGATGAAACCACAAAAATTATCCCAAAGAAATAGACATGCAAGAAGACAAAGTGGTTATCTGAGGAGCTTTACAGATAGCTGAGGAAAGAAGAGAAGCAAAAGACAGGAGAGAGGGAAAGATATATCCAACTAAATAAAGAGTTTCAGAGAATATCAAGGAGAGACAAAAAGGTCGTCTTAAATGAACAATGCAAAGAAATGGAGGAAAACAAGTCTGGGAAAGAGAGAGACTACAGATCTCTTCAAGAAAATTGGAGATACCAGGGGAATATTTCATGCAAGGATGGGCACGATAAAAGACAGAAACTGTAGGGATCTGCCAGAAGCAGAAGAGATTAAGAAGAGGTGACAAGAATACTATAAGAAAGAATTATACAGAAAAGGTCTTAAGGATCCAGATAACCATGATCACTCACCTAGAGTAGCCGCACATCCTGGAGTGCAAAGTCAAGTGGGCCTTAGGAAACACTACTCTGAACAAAGCTAATGGAGCTGATGGAATTCCAGCTCAGCTATTTAAAATTCTAAAAGATGATGTTAAAGTGTTACACTCAACATGTCAGCAAATTTGGAAAAATCAGCAGTGGCCACAGGACTGAAAAAGTTCAGTTTTCATTCCAGTCCCAAAGAAGGCCAATGTCATAGAACATTCAAACTAGTGTAGAATTGTGCTCACTTCACAGACTAGCAAGATTTACTAGGTTTCAGCAGTATGTGAACTGAGAACTTCCAGATGTACAAGCTGGGTTTAGAAATGGCAGAGGAATCTGAGATCACATTGCCAACACTCGTTAGATCATTTAGAAAGCAAGACAGTTCAGAAAAACACCTACTTTTGTTTCACTGACTACACTAAAGCCTTTGACTGTGTGGATCACAACAAACTATGCAAAATTCTTGAAGAGACTGGAGTATCAGACCACCTTACCTGACTCCTGAGAAACTTGTATTTGGGTCAAGGACAGTGTGAACCATACATGAAACAACTGGTTCAAAATTGAGAAAGTAGTACAACAAAGTTATATATTGTCACTCTGTGTATTTAGCTTCTATGCAGAGTACATCATGTGAAATGCCATGCTAGATGAATTATAAGTTGGAAATAAGAATGCCGGGAGAAATATCAACAACCTCAGATATGCAAATGATACCACTCTAATGGCAGTAAAGAGGAACCAAAGAGCGTCTTGAGGAGGGTGAAAGGGGAGAGTAAAAAAGCTGGCTTGAATTTCAACAGTCAAAAAACTAAGAAATAAAATCATGGCATCTGGTCCCATCACTTCATAGCATATAGAAAAGGAAAATGTGGAAGCAGTGACAGACTTTATTTTCTTGGGATCCAAAATCACTGCAGATGGTGACTGCAGCCATGAAATTAAAAGACGCTTGCTCCTTGGAAGGAAAACCATGACAAACCTAGACAGTGTATTATAAAGCAGAGATATCATCTCGCTGACAAAGGCCCATACGGTCAAAACTATGATTTTTCTAGTAGTCGTGTATGGATATGAGAAATGGGCCACAAAGAAGCCTGAGCACTGAAGAAATGATGCTTCTGAATTGCGATGCTGGAGAAGACTCTTGAGAGTCCCTTGGACTTGAAGGAGATCAAACCAGTCAATCTTAAAGGAGATCAACCCTGAATATTCACTGGAAGGACTGAGGCTGAAACTAAAGCTCCAATACTTTGGCCACCTGATATGAAGAACAAACTTACTGGAAAAGACCCTGATGCTGGGAAAATCGAAGGCAAAAGGAGAAGAGGGCAGCAGAGGATGTGATGGTTACATAGAATCACTGGCTTAATGGACATGAATTTGAGCAAACTCCAGGACATAGTGGAGGACAAAGGAGCATGGAATGCTGCAGTCCATGGGGTGGCAAAAAGTCGAACAGGACTTAGTGACTGTGAACAACAATTATTATAAATCATTAAATGTATATGATAAAAAGTTTCAAGCACTGTTAAAAAAAGATAAAACTGACAACCACTTACCCTCCCACCCAGGGAAAACAACTATCTACTTTTTGTATTATAATAAAATAATAAATGTTGTCATAAATATTCATTTATTTATATCTGTACATGTGAATGTATATTTTAGATATTTATACATATACATTCATCTGCATATGCATTTGTATATTTTAAATACACATATATCTACATATATATATGAATACTTTACATGTATACCCATGCATATTTATAAGTCTCTTTATCAGTTCAGTTCAGTTCAGTCACTCAGTCATGTTTGACTCTTTGCAACCCCATGAATCGCAGCACTCCAGGCCTCCCTGTCCATCACCAACTCCCGGAGTTCACTCAAACTCATGTCCATCGAGTTGGTGATGCCATCCCGTCATCTCATCCTCTGTCATCTCCTTCTCCTCCTGCCCACAATCCCTCTCAGCATCAGGGTCTTTTCCAATGAGTCAACTCTTCTCTTGAGGTGGCCAAAGTATTGGAGTTTCACCTTTAGCATCAGTCCTTCCAATGAACACCTGGGACTGATCTTGCTTAGAATGGACTGGTTGGATCTCCTTGCAGTCCAAGGTACTCTCAAGAGTCTTCTCCAACACCACAGTTCAAAAACATTAATTCTTCGGCGCTCAGCTTTCTTCACAGTACAACTCTAACACCCAAACATAACCACTGGAAAAACCATAGCCTTGACTAGACGGACCTTGGTTGGCAAAGTAATGTCTCTGCTTTTTATTATGTTATCTAGGTTGGTCATAACTTTCCTTCCAAGGAGTAAGCGTCTTTTAATTTCATGGCTGCAGTCACCATCTGCAGTGATTTTGGAGCCCAGAAAAATAAAGTCTGACACTGTTTCCACTGTTTCCCCATCTATTTCCCATGAAGTGGTGGGACCAGATGCCATGATCTTAGTTTTTTGAATGTTGAGCTTTAAGCCAACTTTTTCACTCTCCACTTTCACTTTCATCAAGAGGCTTTTTAGTTCCTCTTCACTTTCTGCCATAAGGGTGGTGTCATCTGCACATCTGAAGTTATTGATATTTCTCCCGGCAATCTTGATTCCAGCTTATGCTTCCTCCAGCCCAGCGTTTCTCATGATGTATTCTGTGCATAAGTTAAATAAGCAGGGTGACAATATACAGCCTTAACGTACTCCTTTTCCTATTTGGAACCAGTCTGTTGTTCCATGTCCAGTTCTAACTGTTGCTTCCTGACCTGCATATAGGTTTCTCAAGAGGCAGGTCAGGTGGTCTGGTATTTCCATCTCTTCCAGAATTTTCCACAGTTTATTGAGATCCACACAGTCAAAGTCTCTTTATACATATATACAAAAATGATGACATTATATTAACCAAAACTTCCATTCTTATATAGCCATATATAAGACAACTCTTTATCAATAAATATAGATCTACTGTATTTTATTTATTTAAAGAGCAGCAAAATATTCTGTTAAGAAATAAGGTCACCATGGATAAATAGTTTATATGAAAGAAATGAAACTGAAAGTTGTTCAGTTGTGTCTCTTTGTGACCGCCAAGAAGTCCATGGAATTCTCCAGGCTAGAATACTGGAGTGGGTAGCCTTTCCCTTCTCCAGGGGATCTTCCCAACCCTGGGATCAAACCCAGGTCTTCCACATAGCAGGAGGACTCTTTACCAGCTGAACCACCAGGGAAGCCCAAGAACACTGGAGTGGGTGGCGCAGTCTATCCCTTCTCCAGTGCATCTTCCTGACCTAGGAATAGAACCAGCATCTCTTGCATTACAGGCGGATTCTTTACCAGCTGAGCTACCTTAGTTTATATGCTACCTTACTATATAAGGTAACTTACTTACTATATAAACTACCTTAGCTTATATACTATTTTGTAAAATATATTTTTGCTATTATAATTCATATTGCAGTTAACTTTCTTAGAATATAAATTGTTTTGTGTAACTATATCTATGAGATAAATTTCAAGGCTATACACTGATCTTATTTATCATTTAACAATGTGGGAGTATACTACAGAGTACTACATAAAGAAAAGCACTCTGTAATTGTACTATTCTCTCTGATTCATTAATGTATCTCTAAATATCCATCACTGATCATGATGAAGATATTAAAGCAATGTTCATCTCAGAAAAATATGAATGAAAATGGTAGCAAAAAGTATATCCTTAGACTTGCTTCATTAACGATTTAACTGGAAAATGATTAACATGTAATTAAGATCTTTCATCTGCAGTTAGTCATTGTTTTAAGAACTAAGGCGAAGAAAAATGAAAAAAAAAAACAAAAACCAGGAGGCATTCTTTATTGATTCAAACAAAAAAACAAAAAACAAAAAAAAAATGGAATGAAAAATCTATAGCTCCTTTTTTTCTGTGCATGATCTGTGAGAGAAATGATATAAAAAGGTCCTATGATTCAGTTATTTATTTCTATCTGCTTTGTTGTTGTGGTTGCTGTTCCTTTAGTTAGACTGTGTACACCAATTAAGGTTCCCAGCCGTGATAGAGTGTAACAGTATTTCACAATTCTACTGGTGTGTAATCAAAATGTCACTTTAGTCTGTCACTGGTTACACTTCAAAAAGCTCAGGGTTACCTCAATTAAAAATGAAACTTTAAAGTACTTTGCAGATCTGGTGAAAAATCATACAAGGAGTTTTCTACTTAGATTGAAAAAGACAAGGAAGACAGTGCTATTTTTAACTTTTGCTATATTCTATTTTTGCTGATAACCTTCCAGCTCAATATTTTTCCCCTCTGTACAATCATCTGAAAAGACTTCAAATGATATGATGTTACATTACATTATATCCTCCTTGTTCATGATTATAAACAATCTATTATCAATTTTAATTAAATATTAGCAATGATAACTGCAGGAAATCTAACCAGTCATTCAAATTTCAATCCGGTTTTAGATGATACCTAAAAGACTAAATATCCTAAAGTGTGTTTAGTTAGTAAAATATATGGATTATGTGCTATCCATCCTGAAGGAAGGGACAGAAGTTACCTCAACGTCTAGATAGCGGAAGTTTGAGGTATTTGACATCAAAGTACCTTATGCATAGTGGCCAGGAAACATTTCCTTCTTGGTAATTCAGGAACTTATTGTTGCATATGTAACTGATCAAGCTAGTTACAATAGAGGAAACAGGAACAATGGTTAACCACATTGCATTATTTTCCTCAGAGGTTATCACCAACTTCCTTTCAATACAAAATGCAGAATCGTGATTTCACTATAATTAGTTAATTTTAGAGTGCTCTGACCTAAAGTTGAGTATGAAAAGAATGTTTCCATCTGTACTATGTTGAAGTAAGCTAAAATGAAGGTAACTATCCAAATTTTAAAGAATGGATGACACCTTAAGAAGCCTGCCCAGAGCAATTAAAATATAATAGAAATAGGAGTAGAGGTTAGCTATAGTTATCAATTAAAGAGTCAGGGCTACATTTTTTAAAATTTCTTCAAGAGTTTTACAATAAAGACACTGAAAATTGATTATTAAGACCATTTAATAAAGGATGAAGTGAAGTGAAGTGAAGTGAAAGTCGCTCAGTCATGTCTGACTCTTTATGACCCTATGGACTACAGTCCACGAAATTCTCCAGGCCAGAATACTGGAGTGGGTAGCCTTTCCCTTCTCCAGGGGATCTTCCCAACCCAGGGATCGAACCTAGGTCTACTGCATTGCAGGTGGATTCTTTACCAGCTGAACCACAAGGGAAGTCCTAATAGAAGGTACACGAACCATTAACTCTTGTTATGACAGAGTTCCCTGTAAAACACAGATGTGCTTGATGACTTTTCCAATGTGCCACTTAATAGGAATTCAATCACACAGAAATTTTTGAAAATCCCCGTTGGTATTAATGTTAGCTGTTTTATTCCTCAAATGAAGGTTTATTTAATGACAGTAAGGATGCTGTGGTCCTGTGGGAACCTGATACACCTTTGCAGGATCCTGGGATGAGCAGCTGAGCTTGCTCTGATGCTGAAGTAGAGGCTCTCCAACTGACCCAGATCACCCCATGCCAAGGCTTTATTACTTTCTTCCTTCAACTGAAATCATACTGAAAAATCAATACAAAATGATGGCCTAGTTAAAACTGAGTTCATTATTATAGCCTATTCCCTGGTGGCTCAGATGGTAAAGCGTCTGTCTACAATGCGAGAGACCCGGGTTCTAGCCCTGGGTCAGGAAGATCCTCTGGAGAAGGAAATGACAATCCACTCCAGTACTATTGCCTGGAAAATCCCATGGACAGAGGAGCCTGGTAGGCTACAGTCTATGGGGTCCCAAAGAGTCGGACACGACTGAGCGACTTCACTTTCTTTTCATCTTTCATACCTTAAAATTAAATTATAATAGAAGTTAAAAGGGAAGTGGAAAGGACTTAATACTATCAAAAAGAGAGTATGGCTTCAAGAAACGGAAAATGCTATCCTTTAAAAGGTTGAAATACAATGAAAACAAATGCAAAAGCTACAACAATTATTGCACATTCGCACACTCACTGTTTTACAAAGAGAAAAAGAAGCTGAGACTTTATTTTAATCATATTTAAATTCATTATCATTTTCTCTTTTATAATTTTACTATATTTTATTTCAAAATTGAATAAAAGATTATTTTTCCACAATCATTTATTTTAGAAAATTATTGACAATCTTCTTTAAAATAAGATAATTGCAGACAGTGCAATACGTAGCATGTACATACAGCTGGTAAAGAATCTGCCTGCAATGTGCGAGACCTGGGTTCCATCCCTGAGTTGGGAAGATACCGTGGAGAAGGGAAAGGCTACCCACTCCAGTATTCTGGCCTAGAAAATTCCATGGACTGTATAGTCCATGGGGTCGCAAAAAGTCAGACAAGACTGAGTGACTTTCACTTTCACTTAAAGACTCAGAATTTGATAAAAATAAGCATATGTGGATATGCATGTGAATGTATACTCAAGTAGCCTTTTATAGTTCTATTATAGTAAGATGAAACTTGTCTTATGCAAATTAAGGGCTTCCCTGGTGGCTCAGACAGTAAAAAATCTGAATGCAGAAGACCAAGGTTGGACCCTTGGGTCAGGAAGATCCCCTGGAGAAGGGAATGGCAACTCCAGTATTCTTGCCTGGAGAATCCCATGGACAGAGGGGCCTGGTGGCTACATACAGTCTATGGGTCAAAAAAAAAAGAGTCCAACATGACTGAGTGACTAACACTATTTAACTTCTTAATGATAGACAGATGCAATTTTCCTTGTAGGTAAATTCTATTAGATCCACTCTTTTCAAAGATTTTTACAATAAGTCTGTGGTTTGAAAACTTTCAATTCACCCCAAAATAACAAAACTTGCTAAGAAATCTTAAAGCAGTGAGTGAAGCAGAATATGCTGCCCCCAAATATGCCTCTTTGGCATAAAAGTTTATTTTTGGTTTATTATTTTAAGAAACAGCAGACACAGGAAAAGCTCTGAATACCTACAAGTTTAGAGTAACCCAGGTGGTACGATAGTTAAGAATCTGCCCGCAAATGCAGGAGACAAAAGAGACTCAGGTTCGATCCCTGGGTCGGGAAGATCCCTTGGAGAAGGAAATAGCAACCAACTCCAACATTCTTGCCTGGAAAATTCAATGGACAGAGGAGGCTGGAAGGTGACAGCCCATGTGGTCACAGAGTCAGACACGACTGAGCCACTGAGCATGGATACACACACCCAGCAGTTACCCTTTTGTAAGAGACATTTTACAAATATTTAGGAAGAAAATATCCATTTTTGAGAGTGTTTCCAGAACTTAAGAAACTTGGGTTCTATCCCTAGATTGGGAAGATTCCCTGGAGAAGGAAATGGCAACTTACTCCAGTATTCTTGCCTGGAGAATGCCATAAACAGAGGAGCTTGGTGAGCTACAGTCCATAGGGGCACAAAGAGTCAGACATGACAGATGTGACTTCACAAGCACACACACACTCCCTCTCTGTACTAGAAAGAGGAGAATAACTAAATCTCTAGAAAAGTATCAATGCAGAAGGGGCCAACTTAGATCTACATAACAATCATATACTTGTTTATCTGCTGTGCCTGATAATCTCCCATAACTGTCCACCCCCACCCCCAATCTTTTGTCTTTAGCTAAAGATGGTCTTCAAGGTGATGGCCTGGGCCATTTAGGGAAGTTACTCATTTTTACTGAGTATCTTCCATGTATATAGGATGTATACATTATTAAACTTGCTTGTTTTTCTCCCATTAATCTTATTACAGGGAGGTCTCAGTCATGAATCTAGAAGAGTAGAGGGAAAATTATTTCTTCCCCCTACAGCATGAAACACTGATTATCAAATATTAAAATTTCACTAAAGCTATATGAGCTTTTCAGTTTCACAAGGAGGACAGGAGAGGGGCTTTTCATGGGAATGATTCTGAAAGAAAAGGAGGGAAGGATGGAAGGAGGGAGAGAAGACAGGAGGAAGAAGGAAATTAACCAAGCAGTGATTTGACTCCTTCTAATAAGTTCCAAGTTCAGAGATGTTAACAGGGCACAAGTCAAACAACCTAGGCTGAAGAAGACCTCGTTCAGATTGTCAAACCAGTCAATTCTAAAGGAAATCAATGCTGAATATTCACTGGAAGGACTGATGCTGAAGCTGAAGCTCCAATACTTCAGCCATCTGATGCGAAGAGCTGACTCACTGGAAAAGAACTCTGATGCTGGGAAAGATTGAGGACAAGAGGGAAAGAGGTCAACAGAGGATGAGATGGTTGGATGGCATCACCAACTCAATGGACCTGAGTTTGAGCAAGCTCAGGGAGATAGTGAAGGACAGGGAAGCCTGGCATGCTGGGTCGCAAAGAGTCGAACAGGAGTTAGGGACTAAACAATTCCTCTTCCCCCCTACTTCCCACACTTTCTCCTTGCTCTTCTTCTTTACCTAACCTCTGTTCCCTTCCTCCTTCTTTCTTGTCTTTTTCCCTCTGCCTTTGAACTTAAACTTCATAGTGTGATGATATGAAGCTAAGGGAACCCATCCTTCCAAATCTGAGAAGGAACTTATTAATAGTAGAGAAAAAATAGAGCCAAAAGTGGGATCCACATTTGTCAGCTATTTCAACCCTGAGTCAAGTTATACTTGAAGATAACCCTGCTTAAGGCTATTGATGGTATGAAGCAAGAAGTTCCTTTATTGCTTGAGTCAATATGGGTTGGCTTTTCCACTTGCTGAGCTCAATGAGTCCCAAGTGACAACTCTGTTTTCTATCCTTAACTTAAGGTGCTGAAGCCAAAAATCTTTTGCTGAAGAACACTGATGAAACAACCTGAACTCTAAAAAGTTTTGGCCCCTCCTATCACTCTTTCTCACTCACTCACACTCAGGTCTCTCTTCCTCGGATTGCTTCATAATCAACACAAGATTTCAACTTACAGTGGCAAGTCATGTCTTCAGATTGTTACTGAAAGCACCAATTCAGCAAGAATGAGTACTGACTCCATTTACACACAGTTCACATGGATTCTCTCCATCTAAGAAGCATAGAATCCCACAAATCCTATTACCCCATTGAGGAAAATTGTGTACTATGTGCTTTGAATCAGTTCTGCTTTGAATCAGTAGTATGTGCAAAGAATCAGAATCTCTTTGAATGAGAGTTGATACTTCTCATTCCCTATACAGAATGTGTTTTAGAGAGAGAATATGTGGACAGGCAAGATAGGGGAAAATCTTCAGAATGATATTACATTGTTTTCCAAGGACTGCTTTTTTTAATATTTCAAAAAAGTGATTTTTTTTTCTTTTTCATGGATCCCAATATTCAAATATTAATATTAAAATGCAAATGGAAATTCATAGGAAATCATTATAAAAATGAAACTAGCTTCATTATTTTAGAAAAACAGGTTTTAGTGCTGTAGAACCACATTCCAAAACAAATATGTATTAATTAATGCACATATCAATTTTCAAACAATACTTCTTGAGTGTACATTTTGTACCAAGCATTACTTCCTAGAAACTCTCTATGGCCTTAAATACTGCTTTGAATCTGCTTCCTTTTTGAATACAGACACTCTAAAGATAATTATTTTTTCCATTATCAATTTTAATAGCACAAACATCACCTCAAACTAAAGAAATTATTTCTCCAACATCACTGGAAAAATGTAGTCATCAACTACACATTTTGATTTTTCTATTTATTTTGACCCCAACAAAACAAGAAGTACTACAGTCATATGCTCATATGGCTACTTAGATAAATGTTTTAATTTTCAATTAATAAAAATTTATTTGAAGAAGTAGTAGAACTGTGAAAGTGGTTACCATGAGTTAAAACAAAAGTTCTCAGCACAAATCACTCTAAAGAACCACAAAATCAATTTTCTCCATCAGAAAAAAAAAAAAAAAAACTAATTTTCTCTTGAATTCACTGAACATGAAAAGAAGGCCACAAAGCCATTGTTACACACATAGATCCCTTTCAGTGTACCTTACCAAACTTTTGGGTTTGTAATTTTATATTCTTTCTTCAAAAACTCCCCAAAATTGTACACCGTTAAAACTTTGAAGACACTGGATTGGTCATGCCTATTAGATAAGCAATGAAATTATTATTATTTTCAGTTTTCCTAATCATGCTCTAAAAACCATATATGAGATGTTTCTCTTAAAATATTATTCCAGCTAGTTTAACAATAATTATTCTAGCTAACTAATTTAGCAACTAGTTATTCTATCTCTATGAAAGTTTTGTTAATAATTTTTTTTTTAATCTCCATTCTTATGGGAAGAAAAGTATTACCTGATACTACCTTAGACGATTCCTTAAATCTGAGGCCTCAACGAAGTAAAGTAGAAAGAGATTTGCAAGCTCACAATCTACTCAAGACAAATATTACACTCTGATATACATAATACAAGGACATATATTTTGCTAGTGCAGTTTGAGCAGTCCATTATTTGCCAATGTATGAAGAGCTGGGCATGCATTATTTCACTTACTCTTCACAGTAGGCTTTAGGATGTTAACATCAGCCCCATTTATACATGAGGAAATTGATACTACCATGTTAAAAAAAAAAATCAACTTTAATGTATATTGCAACATTCACCAAATAGGATAGGTACTTGGTTATCTTGGAATTCACAAGTCGAAATTTCAAATGATTACTTATCTTATATCAAAATCACAGTAAGAAATAGGAGAAAGAAAATGAAAATAAAATATATCATATATTCCAAGGAGACTTTTTCAAATCCACAACAAAACATTTTATAGAAAATTTTGAGATGACTGTGACATGCATTCCCAGGCACTCCCTCGAAAATGTATCTTTTCTATTAAAAGTAAAAATACTGAATTTGACTTTATTCATTTTGTAATTATGTCTTTCTTGCAAATAAATAGTAATCAGAAAGCTATCAACCCATTATAATTGCACTGTCCCAGGAACTACACTCTGCACCTTACTATACCTGTAACAGTATGTCAAATTCCTATAGAGTAATTTGATACATAAATGAGAACATTAAATAGAATGAGGTGTGTATGAAGTTACAGAATAAAGTAATTGTGCAATCTAGATTTAATTTACAGAAGAAATGAATAGTAAATATGAATCACTAAACTATAATTAGAAAGTAAAATGAAATCTTGGAGAAATGACAAAATGTCACTCTGAACCAAACCAAGCCCAAATGCAATGAAGAAAGAAACAAAGACAAATTCTCCCTTGGGCTTTAAGTGAATGGCATGATCCCTCACAAAAGAGGACAACCTTTTAGGGATGCTTCTCTGAGGCAGTGATAAGTGGCTACAATAGAAAACAGGCAGATCAAAATTAATTCTTACATACATTCAGTCATGTTAGGAAACATCTTAGGGGATTCCCTGGTAGCTTAACTGTAAAGAATCTGCCTGCAATGCAGTAACTGCGGAGAGGAAGTTTCAGTTCCTGGGTAGGGAAGATCCCCTATAGCAGGAAATGGCAACCCACTCTGTTGCCTAGAAAATCCCACGCACAGAGGAGCTTGGCAGGCTAGAGTTCACAGGGTCGCAAAAGAGTCGAACATGATGGACCGACTAAACAACTACAACAACATTCAATCATGTTTGCAAACATCTCAGGAAAAAGCCATTTGAGGAAATTTGAGGCATTTGAGGAACCAGTTAATACTTCCAACAGTTTAAGAAAAGAAATAATTCTTCAAAAATCCATCAGTCTAGGGGTAGAGAGGCAGCATGCCTGAATATAGTAAATATTTGATAAACATTTGTTGAAAGAAATTTTTTAAAAAGGAGGCAGAATTGTTTTCCAGTCTAGGCACAGTGACTGGTTATGTCCCATCACCCAAAGAGAGGTGTAGGTGTCCCTCTTACCTATTCCTATCCCAGAACTTAGTGGTTTAAACTAACAACCATTTTATTTGTCCGTGATATGTGGGTCATCAATTAGAGCTAGCTTTCCTGCTGGTCTCACCTGTGATCACTCATGCTACTACCTACAATTATCTGGAAGCTTAACTGGGCTTCCCTTGGAGCTCAGTTGGTAAGAATCTGCCTGCAGTGCAGGAGACCCGGGTTTGATTCCTAGCTTGGGAAGATCCTAAGAGACTAACAGTTGCTTACTTAACTGTTTCTGTATGGTGTAAGGTGGCCTGATTTGCATGACTTAACATTGGTGCTAGAGATCACTCGGGCCACTTGTCTACAGCAGAGGTTTCCAGGCTTCTTAGCATCATGTTAATATTTTTCTAGGAAAGTAAGAGTGAAGGACACAGGGTCTCTGGAAGACTCCCTTGGAAGTTACACCACATTACTTCTGCTACAACTATTGTTCAAAGCAAGTCAAGGCCAATCTAGATCCAAAGGGAAGGCAAACAGACATTTTCCTTGATGGGAAGACTTGCAGTGAACTTGTGGCTGCTTGGAATTCACCATGGGAGGTAAGAAAGTAAATCACCAATGGGAACACACCACAAGGCCTTATCTAGAAACTGTCTGTTCTGTCAACAGATATGCCAAGAATTAAGTATCAGATTTTCACTAATGGCAGGCCCCTTTGTCACTGAAATTTAACAGCACAGAAAACTTGATACAGAGTAAGGCAATGAACTTGTTATTTGACTTTTTTTCTGGCCCTACCCCAAAGGGAGGAGTTAACTGGGGATAAAGCCTGAAGCACTCATTAAGGGCTGCGACAGGAGCCTGCAGACAGAGACAAGTAGAATGAATGAAAAGCACAGTTAGACACAGCATAAGTTTTCATGATAAATAGAGTAATTTCCAAATTCCATCAAGTTCTAATGTTCTAAAATTTCACAGAACTTTTCTGAGTCTTTTGCACTAGCAAAAGCACTAAGGTAACAATTATTTAATAATTACTTAGATATACCAGCCAATTTATAAAGGCATGCAGATCCCTCCTGCAGATGGAAATTGGGAATCAAATTAAATCACCCAAAATCACACAGTCTCCTTTAGCAAAGAAAAAAAAATAGCATATACTTAAATTTCAGACTTAGGACCAAATATTTCCTTCTCACTGCAAACAGCTACAGAATCCCCTAATGGATAACCATGCATGCTAACATGCATGCTAAGTCGCTTCAGTCGTGTCTGACTCCATGCCATCCTTTGGACTGCAGCCCACCAGGCTCCTCTGTCCATGGGATTCTCCAGCCAAGAATACTCTAGTGGGTTGCCATTTCCTTCTCCAGAGGATCTTCCCGACCCAGGATGGAACTCTTATCTCTTATGTCTACCTGCACGGGCATACAGGTTCTTTATCACTAGCAACACCTGGGAAGCCCAATGGATAACCATAAAGTCTTTTTTAAACTTCCAGATGTGACACATGGCAATTCATAGAGTACCATAAAGGGAAAAGAAGTTGAGAATAAGAGGCATATTCAGAAGATAGTCATCATCCTTGAAGGAGGATGAAAACAAATTTATATAATAAAAAGAAAAACAGCTTTAAGAGGTAGAATAAAAGGTAGATCCAGCAAATATAGCATCTTCTTTAGAATTAGAAATATTTATATTTGAATTCCAGCCCTGTCATCTCTTAGTCATATAATCATGAACAAGTAAATTAACTGCCCTCAGTCTCAATCTGTTCCTCTAAAAATGTATACAATCATGCCTAAAATAAAGGTTACTGCATGGATTAGAGGAAAGTAAAAACGTCTGTACAGAGAAGACATTCTCAGAAAATGATTATGATCCTGATCACCAGCATCATCATCTAATTGTACATCATGCAAGGGCTTCCCAGTTGGCTCAGTGGCAAAGAATCCACCTGTCTATCCAGGAGATGTGGGTTTGATCCCTGGGTTGGTAAGATCCCCTGGAGAAGGAAATGGCAACCTAACTCTAGTATTCTTGCCTGGGAAATGCCATAGACAGAGAAGCCTGACGGGCTCCAGTCCATGAAGTCACAAAAGAGTCGGACACAATTCAGCGACTAAACAACAAGAAAGATATATTAACATCTTTCAGTGCTTTCCATACACAATACATGGAGAAAAACTCATGCTTTCCTCAGTAGAGAAGATCTTAGAATTTTAGTCATCCTCAGGCTCTCTTTTACCAAAACACCTAAAAATCTTGACACTCTGTCAATAAATTTCCATCAGTCAATTCAAAAGGAAAACAGGCCCACTGAAAAAAATACTAGCTATATGAGAATGATGAAAAGATGTTTTTAATCATACACAGAAGGGAAAGAAAAGAAGTTTGCAGAAAATTTAGTATCAGTATAAACATGACAGTCTTAAACATATCATGGGTTGGGCCCCAAAGGCTTTCTGCAATCACTAACATATACAATGAAAACCTGAATTCATAAAGAAAAAGCTAACTATATTTACAATTGGTATATCTATTTCAATAACTACCAGCATTTCCATTAAAAGTAAAACATCTAAAAAAAATTCTAAACATGATGCCTCAAAAGAATAACATTCAAGAGTATGGAGAATCTCAAGAACCAGAAGACTCATTTTGCAAGGATACTAGAAACAGGAATCTGTCCTTTCCTTTTGTATTTAAGTGCTTTCCCCTTGTTGGAAATTATGAGGTGACCTCATATGAAAGCTGGGGAAATTATCAGGAGCCTAAACATGGATTTTATTCAATATTGGAAGAAGTTACACAAATTAGTAATTATTTTAGAAACGGGTATCATCTAGGTTTAAGGGTAAATTAAGAGGCAAAGATATAAGAATGTCATCAAGACTGACTTGAGCCTAGGGCTGCCTTGCTGAAAGAATATCTGTTCCTTACTCCAGGTATCAGCTTCCCAGAGTGGCATCCATGCCATTTGGATTATTGGGTCTCCAAAGAGAAATGGTTAGCAGAGTATCAAAGCATGCATTAAATAATGAAGAAATATTTGTTCAAGGAATCTGTCTAGATCAGAGAGCCCATAAGGCAGCCAGCATAGCAAGTTAGATGAGCTGAAAATCTACCGTGTCTTATTTCATTCCATTGTTTCTTATATATGTTAAAAAGAACACCACTATTAAAATTTATAAGTTTCTTTTCTATCAATATGTAATGGAGAAGATCTAATTAATTTCAGCATCAAGAGCAAATCCTGTGATATGAATGTTGAAAAAGTGGTCTCGGGTATTTTTACTAGGTCTAGACTCTGACTGGCAAGTACTTTAAATCGTGTGACCAAATTTGAGGTGATGAGTTGCAGCATCTTAGATATACATGTTTAAGACTTGTCCAAACTCAAGGGGGAAGAGTGCATTGATCAAGCGGTAATACCTCACATGAGTGCTAGATAGAGGATTACTGCATATAACTATTTTCTTCAGTGTCAAAAACAGGGTAACAATGGCCCTGTTCAACTCTACACTAGTTGATTGATGGGGCTTGTTGGTGCTGGTAACATACTTCAATGAGAAGCAACACAAACAAATCGAAACCTATGTCAAAAAGGGTGATGATGAAGATTTATGACAACATTTATCGAGTGTAAAAGGCTTGAAATCATGATACATTGAAAACTATCCAGAACCTGTTTAGATCAAGCTATGTTTAATCACAAGCAAAGCAATCATGGGTTGGGAACCCAAGTAACTGAATTTAAATATCTGAGGTACTGTTTATGGAAATTAGAATTATTGTGTGTCCCTCCTCCCATTAAAATTAATTAGCGGCCACAGGATGCCAACAAAGGTCTATATAGTCAAAACTATGGTTTTTCCAGTAGTCATGTATGGACATGTTCAGTTCAGTTCAGTTGCTCAGTCGTGTCCGACTCTTCGCGACCCCATGAATCGCAGCACGCCAGGCCTCCCTGTCCATCACCAACTCCCGGAGTTCACTCAGACTCACATCCATCAGGTCAGTGATGCCATCCAGCCATCTCATCCTCTGTCGTCCCCTTCTCCTCCTGCCTCCAATCCCTCCCAGCATCAGAGTCTTTTCCAATGAGTCAACTCTTCGCATGAGGTGGCCAAAGTACTGGAGTTTCAGCATCAGCATCATTCCCTCCAAAGAAATCCCAGGGCTGATCTCCATCAGAATGGACTGGGTGGATCTCCTTGCAGTCCAAGGGACTCTCAAGAGTCTTCTCCAACACCACATGAGAGTTGGACTATAAAGAAAGCTGAGCACCAAAGAATTGATGCTTTCGAACTGTGGTATCGGAGAAGACTCTTGAGTCTTCTCTTGGACTTGACTCTTGACTCTTGGACTGCAAGGAGATAAAACCAGTCAATCCTAAAGGAATTCAGTCCTGAATATTTATTGGAAGGACTGATGCTGAAGCTGAAACTCCAATACTTTGGCTACCTGATGCGAAGAGCCAACTCATTAGAAAAGACACTGATGCTGGGAAAGATTGAAGGCAGGAAGAGAAGGGGACAACAGAGGATGAGATGGTTGGATGGCATCACTGACTCAGTGGATATGAGTTTTAGCAAGGTCCAGGAGCTGGATATAGAAAGGCAAGCCTGGCATGCTGCAGTCCATGGTGTCACAAAGAGACACGACTGAGCGACTGAACTGTCTAACTGACAAGATGCCAGATTTTGGGCTCAGTGCCCCAGAGGAAATTTATGATATGACTATACAAAAATGGAATAATCCTACTTTACATGGAGTAATTTTTGGAATCACTGAAGTTACCTAAAGTGAGTAAAGATGACCACATGGCAGGAATGCTTTCTGAGAAAATTTAAGGCTGAATGAATTTCAGAAGAACTCAAAAGTTTCATAATGCCAGACCCATCATGGGTTAAACTGAATTTAAATTTGAACGTGTTGGACAAATTGGGTACTCTCCAGTGCAACAGAGATGTTAGAGCCTACCGTTTCTTACACCCAGCCAGCTTCCCTGCTTTTTATCTTCTCCTTGACCTCTGAGGACACTGAAGTGCACATCCCCTGGTGTGGATGAACTTCAGCATTCCCTAGAATCCTGAGGGTCTATAATTCCACGGACAGACTTTGAAGCCATTCAGTTACCACTTCCTTTAGTTTCCTCCTTTACCCTTATGATAGCTAATGATGAGATGATAATGGCGATGGTAATGACGATGGTGAGGACAACAGTTACGTGTCTTTTATTGTTGGCTTCATTTTTTTTTGGGAGGGGGCTTCATTCTATAAGTGAGGACACTAAGTGGCAGGTAGATTTTGGTAGATTTTAAGAGTCACTCAAGGTTGCACAGGCCTGAAACACAGGTGTGTGAAATCCCCAAATTCATGTATCTAACCACTCTGCAATACTGTTGTCCATAAAACACAGCTATAATTTCCTGATTTTCTCTTGTTTTCCCTACTACAAAGCATAAAATATCAAAACAAAATTTTAAAATGTCAGTTACTTTCAAGCTTATGCGTTTGTTTACATCTTCCACATTACTAAGAAAATAAATTTCTTGAGGTCAGCATTCAATGTCTAGTTATATATTGCTAAAGTGCCTGATATTTGAACAATCAATATAAAGCAGATATCCTACACAAGTCCTATAAATAACCCTAAAATTTCTATTTAAAGTTAGGCATATTTCTATTAGTGAGGTATTTCATATTAAAATATATGTGAATATTAGTGATATATTAGTGAATATTAATATGTAATGAGATTGCTATCCATGTATTAATAGAATAAAGCATATGTCCTAAGTACTCAGTGCAGTGTTCAATGCTGCCTTATAAAGTATATGCATTTTAATGCTGCTATAAAAATGCCTAAAGAAAAACTAAAAAGCCTCTTGATGAAAGTGAAAGAGGAGAGTGAAAATGTTGGCTTAAAACTCAACATTAGAAAGCTAAGATCATGACATCTGTTCCCATCACTTCATGGCAAATAGACGGGGAAATGATGGAAACAGTGAGGTACTTTATATTTTTGGGCTCCAAAATCGCTGCAGATGGTGACTGCAGCCATGAAACTAAAAGACACTTGCTCCTTGGAAGAAAAGCTTTGACCAACCTAGACAGCAAATTAAAAAGCAAAGACATTACTTTGCCAACAAAGGTTCATCTAGTCAAAGCTATGGTTTTTCCAGTAGTCGTGTATGCACATGAGAGATGAACTATAAAGAAAGCTGAGCACCGAAGAATCGATGCTTTTGAACTGTGGTGTTGGAGAAGACTCTTGAGAGTCCCTTGGACTGCAAGGAGATCCAACCAGGCAATCCTAAAGGAAATTAGTCCTGAATGTTCATTGGGAGGACTGATGCTGAAACTGAAACTCCAATGTGTTGGCCACCTGATATGAAGAACTAACTCATTGGAAAAGATCCTGATGCTGGGAAAGATTGAAGGCAAGAGGAGAAGGGGATGACAGAGGAGGATGGGATGGTTGGATGGCATCACTGACTTGATGGGCACGAGTCTGAGTTAGCTCCAAGAGTTGGTGATGGACAGGGAAGCCTGACATGCTACAGTCCATGGGGTTGCAAAGAGTCAGACAGGACTGAGTGACTGAACTGAACTGAACTGATATAAATGCCTTAGCACTAATAAAACAAGTATACATAAATCACTTGTTAACCTAATTTGGGAAATGAGAAAAAATGGAAAAAAAAAATTTTTTTTTCCACACAATGAGGAAAAAAAAAGAGCTAATTACTAAGAAAATATTAGAGCCTTTACTTCCAAAGAAGATACAAGATACAAGATACTTCCAAAGAAGATGTACAGAGTTGGTATGTTTACACTAGTAAACCACTTTAATGCAAACATAACTTTGGAAGTGATACCACTAAGATTCATGACAACTCCAAGACAGGAAACAAGAGTCAACATGAGTAACAGAATCCAGAGAGCAACTAACACCTATTCTTTAGATCTTTTTAGCATTTCCTTAAAAGAGCTACAAAGGACAAAGTGAAAATACAATAATGTAAACAGCATTGTGTTGGCTTCTAGCTCTTAACTACTAGTTCCAGTTGAGTGTCTATTGAACTAATTGGCATTTTCTTTTATTCTTTTTCTAAGAATTCAGAAGCACTCTCAGAGTTGGGGAAAGGATCCTATAATTTTATTTCTGTATCTTATTACTTCTTTTCTGGAGCTTTTTTGTTATAAAATCTAAAATAGATGCAACATTCAGTGGCAATTCTGCAATTGTTCTTCATAAAGATTATAATAACACCAATTTCAAAATATTTCATCAGAGAGGTTTTTCAAAAAATATTACATATATGCTCCTACAAAGAAAAGAAGAAAAGCATGAGCGTTAAAATTAGACAGATTATAAGAAATTTTCTAGGAAGACTCAAATTAGTCAGTTAACATTTTCCTCCCAACGTGACCAAGTTTGTAACTTATTATTAACATAGGCTATCAAAGCCAATTTCTGAGAAATCTTACTGATATAGTTTGTAGTTTAAATAAGAAAGCCTTTTCATGTGGCTTATGTGGTACCAGTAAAATGATGGAGCATTTATATAACCATGTAATTCCTCTGAAATTTTCTATCACTTGTTAACCATCTTCATAATTAGTATTAAATTATGTCATAGATCAGTAAAAAGCATTCTGTCAGAACTGAATCTATCAGAACAGTAAGGTGAAAAAGCTTTAAAAAAAGCATTATATTTGGATTAAATTCTTATTTTTCTATCTCTTGTTATGCTTACATGAAACTGGAGTTTTCATAATAACATACCATTTATGTTGATAGAGTATAATAAAAATGGTACACTTCTAACCAGAATAGCTTCAAAACGTATAAACATAATACTTCTTAATTTCACCATGCACACACCATGTAATGGACAAATTATACCGCCTTAGACTTTAAACAGTCCTTAATGATTGAAGGATGCCACAGGAATAAAATGGGGGCCGTAGAAATATAATAAGCAGTCTCACTCTCAAGGTTTATTGAACAAGGCAGAGCTATGCACATGTGTGTCAGTAGAATGATGTAGCAAAATTACCTGTTAGTCATGTATCCTAGGGTGCCACAGTCACATCTATTTAAAGGCCTGAATTTAGATCTTTATTCTTTAATGAAATACAAAACTTAGAACCCTTTATACTATACACAAACTCTGAAAGTAATGCCAATGTTTTATTTCTGAGTAAACAGAAAATAAAAATCACTGGAATGAGTGAATCGATTAGCCAGTTAAGCCACCAGAAAATTTCAAGTAGCTTTCTTCTTCCAGCTTCAAAATTGGCAAAAAATACTCAGCAACCTTATTTATAGTAAATTTCCCTTAAAATAACTGAATAGTTACGATGAAGAACTAGGATGCAGAGACAGGAACACTGTTAGAAATCTGCAAGCATTTCATCCCAACCACATAACAACATAGCAATAGTATCAGCAGAAAGCAAGATCCTAATTTCACCATCTAGAAAACTCAGCAAAACTATCAAGTCTAAAGAGCTTCAAGCAGCAAGAGGAAAGAGAACACTGGTTTAAATGGACAGAAGGAAACTGATGGTTACTCGTGAAAATACGAAAGGTAATTATAACATGATGGTCATTTAAACACCAGTGCCATAACCACACACTGCTTTAATACCAGGAATCACTGAATGTCAGAGGAGATAAAAATCCTGGAAGAGGGGATAAGGGTGAGTCAATTTTGTCTCAAGTGACCACACCTCTTGCTATCCCCTCTTAAGGAAAAGGAAAGAAAATCACCTCTGGCTGGTATCAGTCAGAGATACATCTTAATGAATCCCTCCCAAAACACACAAACACAAGAATCTCATATTTCAAAAATGAGGGGTGTGTACATGTATGTGCATGTGTTCATATATACATCACATTTGAGGGAGGAAAAGAGGTATGTGAAGCATAGAAGATTGGAGTTGCTCAAGGTCATTCTCCTCTCGAAAAGAGAAAGTGAAAAGATGACAAAAAGGAATGGTCTTAGGGACAAGAGTTAAATGACAATTCCTTTCCACCTGCCCCTATGCTCACATCTGTTTCCAGGGGTGTCCTGGCTTCCCTATTATTCTACCCCTCTTATCAGTGACCATAAGAAGGCTGACAAGGAAGGAAGGTTTTGCCAGGAAATTTTCTGTCAACACGTGACAGTCTCAACCTATTCGTAAGTCAAGTCAGCTCTAAGGACAACGCTGACCAAGGGCACTGGACTCAGATCCTCAAAGTGGTTGGGACTTCTCTGTCTCCAGACAAAAGGGAAGGGAAGGGAGGCAGAAAGCTCCATTTCTTAAGGAAGTTCTAAACATGAAACTGTGCTTAAAAGGTCTATTTGGTTATGATAGTTCACCTACCTCCAATCTGCACCAATGAATGGCATTTTTAAAACATGAATGACACCATAATCTATTTTTAGGCATCTGAGCACTCAAGATCCAGTTAATATATTTGTTTCAAACTCCCCTAAGGATGAGGGCACAAAGACAAGACTTAACCTGCAAAGGACTGAATTCTTAATGAGAAAAGGCCAGGATGAAATGAAATGAGGAGGGAGATGAAGAAAATACCCAATTTTCCCAATACTAATATTCTCCACCAGCATCCTATATTTTGGGGCACCTTCTAAACAGGGATATCTTATTCGCCAGCAAATATTATTAGTATGCTATCGTTTCTGTTCTAATAATATTGTGGAGAAATCTGGGGGACAAAAACGTGTCCTTGTCAGACTGTTAGTATACACAAATCAATTTTCTGACTAGGATTTTCAGAGTGATAGGAGAAATACAAATAAACTCACTACAAGAGAAAAAGATGAAAGAAAAGAAAAATATTTACCTAATCCCCCCCAAATACCCAATTATTTTTAGTTTTTACACAGGCAGTACCCTTTTCTTTCCGAGTCTTCAGAACGTACAGGGGGAACCTGCTTTTCTGCTAAAGTCGAGTTATCCTCTGTATCCTTTCTTGGGTCTGCCTGGAGCTCAAAGTTACAGAGCAAATCTGTCTGAAGAGTGGCCTTCAACTCCTTCCTGTTTATGGGGGATGGTAGCAGTCTTTCCACTGGTATTTCAATTGGAGGTAAAACAGGAGTAGAAATGACCTGATTAAATCCAGGAGAACAAAACGGGAGAGCAGAGAGGAACGAATGGAAAATTAGGAAAAACACACAAGTTTCAGGTTTTGAATCCTGAGAAATCATGCTGTATCTGAATATCAAGGCATTTTTGCTGCCAGCTTTCCTTCTATGCATTTGGATTTTCATTTACGAAGAAGGGGGAGGGGGCTACCCGCGCAGGGTGTCTGGCAGGACCTCACTGCCCGCCCCACGCGTGTCTCCCCACCTCCTCCGTCTCAAATCCAGGCGGCCACCTTGCCACGATGTGCCCGCTGCCTGCCAGGGGGCCCGCTGCGCTCTCCCGCCCCGCCCCAATAAAGTGTCACCGCGGGCCTGGCAGCTGCAGTGGCGGAGCCCAGCCCCCAAGGCCGCTGCAAACATGGCCTTGTAGCACCACCAGCCTGCGAGGGCTGCAGCAGCAGCCGAGCCCAATCACCAGAGGAGTCGGCGACATCAAGGCGCAGGAACAGAGAGAGCAGCTAGCTAGCGAATGGCATCTGTGGTCCTCAAATGCCATCATATGGAAATCTATTATAAAAAAAAAAAAGCAGCCAGCAGAGGAAAAGCAGGCAGCGCCCCTCCACTTTCCAAGTGGCTTGAGCAAAGAGAAACCCCTGGAGCAGCCCCAGCCACTGCCTGCCCGACCCGGGCGCCGTGCGCTCGGCCGGGCCGAACCCTCCGCCGGGTGCAGCCAGCAGGCAGCTCGCGAAGGCGGGAGACAAACGAGCACTCCTCAGCTGAATTATTCAGACCGCCTTCACTGTCGAATAAAACATTGATGAGACTACTTTGGAAGTGCTTTATCTTGTTAATCCTAATGCCCTCGAGAAGGAAGAAAATTTTTCCGTAGGGGACGCAGAGGTAAGAAATTGAGAGAAATGAAGTGAGAGGGTAAGGGGCTTTGGAAGTTCACTCAATTTGTTTTGCCTCAGCCTGCGGTGGGAATCTCCATTTTTAACATATCAGACCCAATATGTTAATTAGGCAGTCGCAAATCCACCCTACTCCTTGGAAATCAAGGCACTGGCAAGAATTTTCAAGATACACATTACCAGAAAAAATTAAAACGGGACGGGGGGGGGGGGGGCGCAGAACAAAATAAAAACAAACAAACCACGCGCGTGCAAGCCCCTCTCCACAACCGAGACAATACAGCTGGGGAAGGTATAGGGGTGGTGGCTGTGGTTTTAGCAGCGCTCCTCTAGATATAAAAATGACTTCTTTCATGGATCTACTTTGCTAGATAAAAGCAAACACTAGCAGTTAAACACCATATCTCAACACATAGACTCCTGACAGTGAATTCCCTTCCATGCAAAGCAAGTTCCAAGAAAACTCTATTTCGAATGAAAGTCTCCAGACGGGTAATTTACAACTACTAAAGGATCTGGCAAGCCGGACCACAATACGGAAAGGAAAGCAACCTGGCACCAGAGGTAGAGAAGGGTCAAAATGATCCCTGCCTGAAACGATGGGTGGAAACCAAACACCCTCTCGCACTCCACAATCTGGGGAGGGCTGGATACCAAATGGTCCGTGGCAACCATAGCCTGAAGGAAACACGGGATTTTAATCTCTGGCATCTTCAGACAGGTTCAACACGCCTAGCTTTCCAAAAGCATCACTTAGGAGGGAGTGTATCCATATTTTCCAGGGTTTCACTGCTAGATTAAGTGCTCAGGTACAGATTTATATTCTATCTTCTAGAATTTATATTACAACATCACAGAGCGCCCTTGGATACCCAGCCCTTCTTAATGATTTTCAAAACATTAATAAGTAAAGTAGCCTGCAATGCAGATAAGACACTAGAAATAAGATCAGAAGGAAACTGGGTGAGGCGGCTAGTCATTTTCTTGTTACCTGGTGCCTCTAGAGGAAAGACGGTCGTAGGAAGACTTTCTGCCAGCAGGTACAATCCCAGCAAGGTGGCTCCAGGTGGCTTTCACAGTCGTACGCGGGTCTCGCTCGTCACTTCGCTGCCCTTTGCCATAGCTCAGCACCCGCATCCTAGGGAGTCCGAGAGGCGGCTCCTGCCACTGCCTCCGCTGCCCGCAGGTCGCGCTGGGTGGGGGATCCGCGGCGATCGCCCCATGAAACCCGCGTTTCTGCACCCGGGGAGCGGGCAGAGGCAGGGCGGCCGCGCACGCACACACAGACACACACTCAAGCACACACACTCACACACTCGCAGCCAGGCGCGCGCGCACTCGCATTCACACTTGCACACATACACACACACACACACACACCAGTACAGCACCGGGAAGGAAAAGCAAGAAGAGTACTGGTCCTTCTCACGATCGGCTTCGATGCCCACAGAACCAAGGACAGCAGAGAGAGGGGTCTGGCATAGCCTTTCTATCACGTTTTCTTCAAGTTCTCTTCCAACCCAAATCCACGTAATTCAAGAGCTGGTGACATTTTGGTGTAGAGGAGAAAGCCAGGAACCGGCGAGGAAGAGTCGAAGAGTCGGGGATTCTGGTAAGCAGTTTGAAAGGCAATTCTTGTTACCTTGATTGTGCAGAAAGCCGCTCGACAGGCTGAACTTTTGGCTTCAAATTATGTAGACAGAAATGTAAATATCCTTCTGGCCGAGACAGGAAGGTCTGGATGCACACACACAAGACGGTTGCAAGACCCTCTGGTGACCTTGTGATGTACCTGGAAGCAGGTTAATACTGGAGCTTTCCCAGCCTCTAAGTAAAGCGATCCACACACAGGAGTC
The DNA here is from genome assembly GCF_029378745.1 of Bos indicus. Taxonomy (NCBI): domain Eukaryota; kingdom Metazoa; phylum Chordata; class Mammalia; order Artiodactyla; family Bovidae; genus Bos; species Bos indicus. Next base: position 51,482,707 of record NC_091780.1, on the reverse strand, counting down.
CGCAGCTGAGCAGCCCTTCCGAATCCAGCCTGGAAAAATGGGTTTGGGCGTCCTCCGCGCTCTGTGAGAAGCCGGGCATCGAGGGCACACCGCCGAGTTAACACATTTGCTTCTGGGTAGTTGGATAAAAGACAAGCAAATGCATCAGACAAGTGAGCGCACAAATACACACACATACACACACGCACGCACGCACGCTACTAGCTGAAGAGAGCTTACAAAAAAAAAAAAAAAGCCAAGATGACTTCCAAAGGTAGAAACGATCCAAAATCTTTCCTGAAAAACGGAAGGGCCAGCCGGAAGGTTACAGACATCTTCCCAGGTCTTTCATTCGTCCTTTCTCCTGTGAGTGCTGTGTGTGCCTGTTTGTATTTCCAGAAGGTTTCCTTGGTCTGCCCCACCCCCGTCCAGTTGCGCTTTTTCTCCTGATAGAAATCGACCATGCAAAATGGATTATATGGGTGGGTTGTGCTCACAACCCGGAGCTCCACAAAGTCTAGAATCCTAGGGGAGCAGCCAGCTGCAAAGCCATTGCCATCCTCGAGGGAAGAAGGAAAAACACACGCAAACACATGCACACCCGCGCGCACGCACACACGGGAGTCCTCCGTTCGGGCCGCTCTGCACACGCCTCCTGCCTCCTTGCGCGCCACTGCACAGAGCGCCCCGCCCGCTGCCCGCGGCTCCCAGGGAGTCCGCGGCTCAGACGAGGTGCTGGCAGCCTGGCTCCCGTGCTGCGGTGGCGGCCAAGGCGGGCCCGGCTCCCCGGCTCCCCGCGCCCGCGTGTTCGGACAGCGGCAGCCGCCGGGCCGGGAGGAACTGCGTCCCGCGCTGCAGCATGGAGGCGGCGGCGGCGGCGGCGGCGGGCGCGCGGCCGTGAGCCCGGCCCTCGCCGCAGTGACGGGAGCCGCCGCGCCCCCCAGACTCCGAGTCAGGCGAGACCCCCGCCGGGGCCGCCACGCCGCCCTCCGCGCCTCGGAGCCGGGCGTGTTCCGGACTGATTTACCCCGGCCTCCTAGAGAAAAGGGCCCGTCGGGCGCCGACAAATCCCGGAGTAGGCGAGGCGCGGGGGCGTTGCAGGTAGGGGGAGGGGAGAAAGCAGAAAACCTTAAGGATGAAGGCGAACTTCCAGGGGCATCCCTGGGCTCTTGCGAAGCGGGGGGGGGGGGGAACTTGCTGACTGCCCACTGCCCCACGGTTATGGGATCAAGGGTTGTCACTGAGTCAGGCTGTGACTGCTTATGGCAGAGGGAAAAGTCACTAGCTATAACCCGCCGAGAATGTCTGCGGCGGAGTTGCTGACTTGGGGGTCTCGCTCACCGGCGACTGGCTTCCAGCGTTCCCTTAGTGGCAGGTAATAGTTTGCCTGCTATCGGATGGACGCAAAAGCTAAAAAGGAACATTATATTTGAGAGTCAACTCAGCTAAGTATCACGCATTAGGTGGGCTCAGGTGGTCACGTTATTGGTGCCTGTCAGGCAGAAAACAAACCCAACAGTCGTCACAAGGGAGACCAGGCCACTAAGAATACTGGGACAAGGAACAGGTCTGAAGCAGGAAAGAGAAGAGGGGTGGGGAGACAGCAAAACTGGGTCCCCCTGGCGGGGGTCCGCTGTCCACAAATCCAAGTTTCTCTCCTCGAACCCCACCCCCCTTCCTCCAGCCCGGAAAAGGCTTCCCCCTGGGAGACCCCGATGTGAAACGAGCTGTTCACATCTCCTGAGCCTGGAAATCCTTTTACTTCTCTTTAACCGGTTCACCAGCACGTGGTCTTCGATCCCAGCGAGCAACTCCCTCTCAGCTTGGGACCCCGGTGGCCCAGAAACCACTCCGAACCCAGAGACTGGAAGAGCTGGGAGTTGCAGAAGGAAACTGACTAGTAAGGGCTTCTTCCCGGCCTACTAGGCGAAGCCACGTGCTAGCGGCCTCCTAGGATAGGGGCGTTCTGGAAGGTTGCTACCAATAGAGCTCTCCCAGGCTTCAGCGCTGCCCTGCGGGCGCACAGACGCGCTCCCGCCGAAGCACACCCACGGGTTCTCCCGAGCGCGTACACGTGCACCCACGCGGAGGCAAGATCCACACAACTGCCTCTGTCAGGCAGGCACGCAAGGGGTGATGTGCTTGAGGTGTAAACTGCTCTCGCCTGTCCTCCATCTCCTCCTTCCTCTTCTTCCACCCGGTTCGCTCAGGGCTCCCGGTCCAGCCCCGGGTTTAGGAATCCGCGCCAAACTCTCCCGCAGGCTTTGTTCCGAAGACGCCTCCTCCCTCCAGGTCCGGGCTCCCTCCAGGCGCCGTGGGTCCCGGGCTCCAGCGCGAGTTACGCGGGGCCCGGGCTGCGCGGAAGGATCCGAGTTCAGAGCTGGAGGCAAACTCGTCCGCAAAGAGGCACTGCGCGGCTACACCTCCGACACCTCAGAAAAATAGACCAAAGGGACACCGCGGAGCAGGACATCAGCGGACCCACTGTGATCCGGGAGAGTCTCCATTAAAGCCATCAGCGCTTCCCCAGTGGCTTTCTCTCCAGTGAAAGAAGCCGGTTTCCGACAAGTCCAGGGCAAAAAACCTGCGGCGAACTAAGTCCGGGAACTCTCCGAGAAACAGAGAGAGCGTGCTTCCATCTTCTCTTCACTTAAAACTTGGCCGCTTCTGGGACTTCACTGAGTGACGGCGGAGTCGCACCAGCGCGGACCACGGGGCGAGCGAGCACTGCCAAATACTTTTGGACGCGGGGGTGACTCCTTTTTCCTTCAGGATTGCTCACCGGCCACCCTTTCCTGCTGAGTTGATAGGAACTGCTAGAGACCTGGAGATAAAGGTTTGCAGTTCCCCTTCGGGACCAAAGTATAGAGAGCCGCCGAATGAGAAACCCAAAGACCTTACATTGCTGGACTAAATAACTTCTTTTTCGTTTTCTATTTTCTGTTTTTTCCCAGTGCCAGGACTGAGATGAGGAGAGGGAACACTTAACCAACTGTAAGAAAAGAACTGGGAACAGGGCAAAGTTCAAATATCTTCCTGGGTGCTTCTGAGTAAAAGTGTGTGTGTGTGTGTGTGTGTGTGTGTGTGTGTGTGTGTGTGTGTGTGTGCATGCATAAGAAAGGTGATATCAACTTCTCTTTAATATGTAGTGTAAGAGAGATGATATCAACGACTGTAGCATGTAGTGTATAAGTAATGTGTAACTTTGCAATATTCTCTGTTGCAAGTCCTACCATGATCACAAAAAGACCCTCTCTTCCTTTAGCCTTCCTGTTGTGCATTATACATTATATTTGAAAATGCTTTCCCCATTTCATCTTACCTCAGGAAAACACTCGCTGGTAAAGCCATGTACCTTTCCATCTCCAGGTACAGTACTTGTTTCTTTCCCTCCCATACAAGCTGATTAGAGTTTTTACCGGTAAAGAGGAAGAAGCCAGATTTGTTTTAGCTTGGCGGTAGAGGTGGCAAGACCTTGAAGGAAAGGCTAGGATATTCTGAACCAAAGAATGGCAAAGTTAACAGGGTAATTTTTCTTCCAACCAAAGGGGGAAAAAAAGGCCTCGAAAAAAAAGGAGATGGCAGTTTCTGATTCATCAATGTCTATATAAATCATTGTTGGCATTAACCAGTTTCAAAATTGGTATACTTTTAAATGTCCCCAAATTCTTAGTTTATCCCCAAATCCAATGTTTATCCCAAGTCATTTTAAAAATTATGTTTTCTTTCTTCCCCCGATCATTTTTCTAAGGACCTTTGGTCATATATATTGGACTGTGTTTTCCCAGAATAATCGAGAATTTCAAAAAATGTTTTGTTTTACTAATTTCAGACAGTAAGTGGAAATATGAATGTTTTACAGTTAAAATGATAAATGTTAAAAGGAAACCAGAGTTTCTGGTTATATTGTTATCATTTTTTCTAAGAGAGTGAGAAAGGCACTCTGCTTTAAAATTGTTTTCAACAACTGGTTTGCTTACCTCATGAATTTTCTTATTTCTGTGGTTTGAAAATGTATGATATATTGTCACTTTAGTTCATTGTTTATGTATGTTTTAAAAAAATTATTTAAATTGAAATTCTCTCCAGATTTTCTGGGTAATGAATTGGTATTGTGAGGAGCTTTTGATTCTTTTTCCTAATATAAAGTTCTCTTTTAACTCAAGACCAGAAAATGATGTGTAGAAACAACAGGGAAATACAAGTTTCTGAAATGAAATAACATTTTTTTTAAAAACTTAGTTAAAATAAGAATAAAGTTCTCTGCCGTAGTTGTGCCCTATATGTTTTTGAAATGTGAAAAGAGATCTGCTTATCTTAGAAACATATTTTTGATGTTGCACCTGACTATAAAGTCCTAAGGTACAAATTGTGTTGGCAATTAGATCTTACCAGAAACGTGATTCAATTGGGCACTAAAGAGATTTGCAGACCCAGCATATTTCTGTCATAAATAAACAGATTTCTTATTTGTCTATTTTGGATCTCCCCCCAAGTCAGATTTATTTACCATTTAATATATTTCTGAGCTACAAAAAGACATTTTTCCCTTTATTTTTAAATAAAAATGTTTTATATGTGATTCTTTAATCTTATGTAAAACATACTTTACTTTCCCTTCTTCTTGAATCTTTGTCATATTTTTTTAACCTTTATGGATCATGATAATGGCATACTAGATAATTAAGGTCTACCTCATGAAAGCTGGAACTAGAACTAAGAACCCAATAAATTACTGGATGGAACTGGTCATTTCTTTTACTAAAGAAAAGTGTTTTTTTTAAGCTTAATTTTTAAAACATAAGCAGTGATTTTTAAAGACAGTGTCATAGGCAAAAAAATTTTGAGAGAATTCAAAAGAGGTTATTTCAAAGATAAATATTACCAGATAAGCAAGGCAATTCTTAGGCAATATGGCAGGCAAGAAGTAAATTTCACCTAACTATTCATCCATCTTTTTTGTCTGGCTTATTTGCTTACCTTTTGGCATTAATTCCCTGTATTTGTCTGGTGCTTCCATTGAGTTACCCAAAAGTCCCAAGTGCAGCATCCTAGCTAGGAATATCTAACCCAGAGACCAATGGTACAATTCTGGGATCTATTTTCCTGTCTTCATCAAAACCTCTATTTAGTCATATTAGATATATCTTAAATTCTTAAGGGGAAAACAATCATATAATGCTAATTCAAACTAAAGTGTCAGTGACTAGCAGTTTATCCACTTCAGAAATATGAAGTCAACTTAATTTCTAAAACAGAATTTCTGGCAAAGTTTTATTAATACTTATAAAGGGAGCAAAGGCACTGTAGTAGTTTTAAATTTGTTTAAAGGATTCAGTGTTAAGTATGGTGCTGTTTTTTCCTGTTTTAATTTTTAAGTTGCTTTTAAACCATTACTCAAACCTATTTTATAACCTTGGAAGAAACATTTAGAAAGTTTTATATTTATATATCCAGTTAGTATTTCAGGATCACTTCCACTTGATCTTGAAACTATTTTAACACGAAGTCAGTCACCACATAATTATCTTAAATTTTGTATTACTGTTCTTATTGATTTATAAGTACTGGTATGCCTACCAAGTTATATTGATGGGAGTAATATGCTGTCAAACATCTATGGACTTAACTTCTTCAAAATGCATATATTACTCTCAGTTCTACAAAACCTGATGGTAAACTGCAGAAAAAAAGCATTTGCTTTTAAGCTTGATTCACGAATTCCGTTTTCTAATATTTCTTCTTCTTTAGAGTCTGCCCCTGAATTTCAATCTGGTGGCCACCAGTCGGCAGTAAGATGATACACTCACGTGGTTGAGACCAGACCACAGGCTTTGGCTTTCTTACAAAGGAGCATAGATTTTGAAGTAAGAATTAATTTTTACTTATTTTATGAAAGATGCATTTTTATTAAAATAAATGATATATGTTTTATCTATATAAAATCAGATTTTTTTTTTTAGAACAATGACTTCTTAACATAAATTCCTAAGGCATGATTAGTTGATTTCCTTCTAATGTTTTCACCAGTTCTCTTTTAAGTAAGGTCTCTTTGGGATGAGTTACTTTAAAGCCCCCTACTCCTGTTATCCTAGTCCTTCTGGTCCCTTGACTGACTGAGTTCTTGGCCAGATCGGTGTTAAAGCACCTATGGATGCATTTCTCAGTCATAATGACACTAATTTCTGTAATGAAAGCAAATCTTTTTCTTTGTGATTGTTTACCACCAAATTTCTTTCTCCAGACAGTCTCCCTTCTCTGCTTGCAGTCTAGTTCGTTCCCTGGAAATTCACTGAATGCCTTGTTACAGCCAGTGTCCTGGAGTAGGCAGTGGGGAGAGAAAAGTAACCATAAATCTCTTGCTCTCTGTCCCCACAGTAGAGTTTACCATCTAGTGGAAGTAATTGACTAACAAGTCGATTGTTACAATATGACCTTGCTTTAATTTCCCAAAACAATAATTTGCCTTCAATTCCAAAGATTCCTTTTGTTAGGCCTCTCTGGAACCCACCCATATATACTCCAATAATAGTTTCTTCATAGCTCTTAGTTTCTTTGTTTTTCTCATATTCATTCAAACTGTCTTGATAGGTAGCCTATGAAATATCCAGACACAGTCCTTTATTGAAAAACAACACAGCATATTCCATAAAATGTTAGAATATAACACACTTGGGTTTCGATCTTGGTTCTGAAATTCACTTCATTGCCTGTGAAATCATTCAACTCTAGCCCAAATATTTAATGCTTTTGTGTATAAAATAGAAATTATAATACTTAATTTGAGGTTGATTGAGAGATTTTATTAACTTCACCTGTGTAACTACCCAAGCAAGTAGTTAGTACCAAAACTACTATAAGCAAGTACTCCATACATATCATTTCTGTTCTTTGCCATTCAGTTCAGTTAAGTTCAGTCGCTCAGTCGTGTCCAACTCTTTGCGACCCCATGAATCGCAGCACGCCAGGCCTCCCTGTCCATCACCAACTCTCGCAGTTCACCCAGACTCACATCCATCGAGTCAGTGATGCCATCCAGCCATCTCATCCTCTGTCGTCCCCTTCTCCTCCTGCCCCCCATCCCTCCCAGCATCAGAGTCTTTTCCAATGAATCAACTCTCCACATGAGGTGGCCAAGTACTGGAGTTTCAGCATTAGCATCATTTCTTCCAAAGAAATCCCAGGGCTGAGCTCCTTTAGAATGGACTGGTTGGATCTCCTTGCAGTCCAAGGGACTCTCAAGAGTCTTCTCCAACACCACAGTTCAAAAGCATCAATTCTTCGGCGCTCAGCCTTCTTCACAGTCCAACTCTCACATCCATACATGACCACTGGAAAAACCATAGCCTTCACTAGACGAACCTTTGTTGGCAAAGTAATGTCTCTGCTTTTCAATATGCTATCTAGGTTGGTCATAACTTTCCTTCCAAGGAGTAAGCGTCTTTTAATTTCATGGCTACAGTCACCATCTGTAGTGATTTTGGAGCCCAGAAAAATAAAGTCTAACACTGTTTCCACTGTTTCCCCATCTATTTCCCATGAAGTGGTGGGACCGGATGCCATGATCTTCCTTTTCTGAATGTTGAGCTTTAAGCCAACTTTTTCATTCTCCACTTTCACTTTCATCAAGAAGCTTTTTAGTTCCTCTTCACTTTCTGCCATAAGGGTGGTGTCATCTGCATATCTGAGGTTATTAATATTTCTCCCGGCAATCTTGATTCCAGTTTGTGCTTCTTCCAGTCCAGTGTTTCTCATGATGTACTCTGCATAGAAGTTAAATAAGCAGGGTGACAATATACAGCCTTGACATACTCCTTTTCCTATTTGGAACCAGTCTGTTGTTCCATGTCCAGTTCTAACTATTGCTTCCTGACCTGCATACAGGTTTCTCAAGAGGCAGGTCAGGTGGTCTGGTATTCCCATCTCTTGAAGAATTTTCCACAGTTTATTGTGATCCACACAATCAAAGGCTTTGGCATAGTCGATAAAGCAGAAATAGATGTTTTTCTGGAACTCTCTTGCTTTTTCGATGATCCAGCAGATGTTGGCAATTTGATCTCTGGTTCCTCTTCCTTTTCTAAAACCAGCTTGAACATCAGGAAGTTCACGGTTCACATTAGTCTATTTCAAATTATGTAATGAATAGCTAATGTCAATGAAAGGATATTATAAATAATCTAGAGTCTCAGAATAGCCTGTTTTTTTAATCAAGAAAATTTGCTCATAAAAGTGAGATAAAAATTTTCAGGAAGTTACCTAAAATATTCTACTAATTTTATATTAAAAATTCTGTATTTCATAATTCTTTCATATTAAATATTCTGTAATTTTGGTCTCATATTAGCAAAGTCTTGAATACTCAAGTTTCTTTCTTCAGATACTATTAAACTTCAAAATGTATTTTATAAGATTTGTAGTAGTTCCTTAAATACCCTCCCATTTCAGTTAGGTACATAAACCCATTTTCTTTTTATTGCATTATATTGCTATTCAGTGGTATTGTCCCAGCTTCTCTAAAGTGAACTTGTATATTGTCAGTGTATATTTAACTATTATCCATCTGTTCTATCTTTTTTTCTGAATGGATATGACAAATATGTAAGCAAAATATTGCTTATTTTGTGTTAGATTGCCATGTTTTAACATTTTGGTAATATTATAAAATTATAGCCTTTTTGAAAACAAAACAAAAAACACCATTGAACAATTAACATCACAACTTCCTGATTGTTGGGACAAACAGATATTTTATATTGGTTTTATTAGTAACAAAATTTAGGAACTAACAAAAGCTTAGATGGTAAATGATTGTGAAACAGTATATGAGATTGCGTGCTTTCTATATGGTTTTCAAAACATGATTGATTATACTTAGCTTTTGTAATTTTACAAATATGGTAATTTGCTAGAAATTTTTCCAGACTCTCTTGATTTCCAGTAGTACTGATTAGTGTAGCTGAAAGTGTAAAATCCTTGGCATTGAATTCATTCATACACTTATTCACTTATTCACTCACTTTTTTTTTTTTTCACTCACTTATTTACATGTTATACTTCAAGATTAGGCTCTTCCTGCCCTTGCCACCATATGCTAAGATATGTTATTGCTCTCCAGTTTTGATTTATACTAAAAGGGACAATATATCTTGAAAGGGAAAAAAAAAAAAGAGAGGGAAAGCAAAAAATGAGGGTAAGCTGTAAAGCTAATAATATTTAGAACTACAAAAATAATTCCCTCTCTGTTGTCCAGGAATGCTTTTTTTCACTTCAGACATTAATTCTGTGTTTCCAAAAGCATTTTCATACAATCCCATTGAGATGTTTAAATATGGACTTTAAATAAGATGGGGATAAATGGAAGATTTATAAGAAAGACAAGGAGAATTATGTCAAATATGCACATATCCCCGCTGCTGCTGCTGCTAAGTCGCTTCAGTCGTGTCCGACTCTGTGCGATCCCATAGACGGCAGCCCACCAGGCTCCCCCGTCCCTGGGTTTCTCCAGGCAAGAACACTAGAGTGGGTTACCAGTTCTTCCTCCAGAGCACAAAAGTGAAAAGTGAAAGTGAAGTTGCTCAGTGGTGTCTGACTCTTAGCGAACCCATGGACTGCAGCCTACCAGGTTCCTCAGTCCATGGGATTTTCCAGGCAAGAGTACTGGAGTGGGGTGCCATTGCCTTCTCCCTAGGCACATTCAATAGATCTTTGTAACATGTTAAACTTTTTATTTTTCACTTTGTGAATGGAGGAGAGTTTAAAATGTAGTTTTAAATCTTAGCTTCATCTTAAATGTGAAAATGCTCATAATGGAAAAAAAAGTATTGAATTTGAATGATGGACATTTATTTGAGGCAGTGAACTTGAAGAAGACAGTTTCTTTTTCTCATGACCTCATCTTGGAAACCTTGATTGGATTCAGTAGTACTCCATTTATTTATTCATTTAGAAAATTACCAGTGAGCTAGGAGATGGATTCCTGGCCTCCTGAACTCATTTCTGCCTATTGTATTCTGTCTTTATACTATGCCAGTAGCTTCTCTTTCCTGCTTTTGTTATTTAATCACTTCTGATCTATTCTTGGCAAGAGAATACCATTTTATAGGTAAAATGTATGCCTGTTTTCTAACACCAAGCAACATGGGAATATTTTGCTTGGAATTAGAGAATTTCTGAGTACTTCTTTGAATAGTTAGGCTTCTGGGAAATTTTGCAGAATATCCCAACTGGAAATTACAATAAATCTTAAAATGTTAAACAGCAATAATGTGTATAGACTGGCTATACCTAGATTACCTTCTGTAAATGTGAAAATACTCTTCTTTATAAAAATATGCAAGTTTATTTTATACTCATGTAGCAGATGTCTTGTGGCTCAGCTGGTAAAAAATCCACCTGCAATGCAGGAGACCTGGGTTCAATCCCTGGGTTGGGAAGACCTCCTGTAGAAGGGAACAGCTACCCACTCCAGTATTCTGGACTGGAGAATTCCATGGACTGTGTAGTCCATGGGGTCACAAAGAGTCGGACACGACTTAGTGACTTTTATTTCACAGCAGATGTCTAGTTCAAGGGGCAAATATATCTTGAAAGCTAATTTTACTTTCCTTTGAACACTTTTCTGTTTTATGAAATGTATAAAGGCATAGTTACTTTCTTTATGGGGTTTTACTTTGACTTTTAGGTATAAAGTGTCTCCCACTGGGGTTCATTTGCTATTTTGTGCTTTTGTGCAATGGATCTGTGCCATAGCTAGACTAAGAAGCAAATGCTGGAACTGAAAGGCAACAGTAATGAGGAGCCCAAGAGAATAAACCCTGGATTGAAACAAAGTTGTTAAATTTTGGAAAAGAAAGTGACTGAGCACCATCTACAATGTTTCCAGGCCTGTCTGTAGTTTCAGCCATGATCCAGACAGCAAAATCAGTGTTTCATATTCTACGTGGACCACATTTACACAAAGTGATAAATATTTTTTAAATGCAGTCAATGCAGAACTTCCTTAATTTTTGTCTTTTCAAATTTAGTAATTTATTCCTGTATCACATAAGTGTTGTAGGAAGATAATGTGCATATGCATAAGATAATGTGGCAGGCTTTCTTAAAATCATTTATTTGGTGAGCTCAAACAGATTCTTTGTTATTATCATGTTAAAAAGATCCATATACATAACATTTACATGGAACAGACTGTCCGATAAAGGTATAACGTATTTATTGTTAAATGTATTTTTGTTTTACTTTTTTAGAATCTAGTTACTATAATGGGTGAAACAGAACATCTGCTTTAAGAAACTGTAGTCCATGAAAATAAGAAATCATTATATATTTAGCAGTCACGATGCAAAAGCAATTGACGCTTTGTTCCACTTTCTGTTTCTGGTAGTGTTTTTGTTTCAGGCTTTTAACAGCATGAACTGATGATGAAACATTCTTGGAACACAGTCCATTGGAGGTTACCTTCAAGTAAATAAATACTTTTCTATCTACTATATCTCTAATTTACTAAAAATAAAAATCAGGTATTTAAAACTTGCATTAATATATAGCCCATATATTTTAATAGATATGTTATTGTAATAAAATGTTTGTGATATTTCTACCTAAGAATGGAGAAATGCCTTAATATATTTTAATTTATGCTTACATAAGCTAAAGCTGAAATTCCAGTACTTTGGCCACCTCATGCGAAGAGTTGACTCATTGGAAAAGACTCTTGCTGGGAGGGATTGGGGGAAGGAGGAGAAGGGGACGACAGAGGATGAGATGGCTGGATGGCATCACCGACTCCTGGGAGTTGGTGATGGACAGGGAGGCCTGGCGTCCTGCAATTCATGGGGTTGCAAAGAGTCGGAAGCGACTGAGCTACCGAACTGAACTGAAGCAGTAATAGGTGCCTTTAAGTATTAACATAAGTATGCGTGCTCTCCACTGTTACTTTCCAAATTATTATTTTTATTAATATTTAGGTTTGTTTTGATTTTCCAAGGAGGGGATTTATAGATTAGCTATTTCAATTGCTAATTTTGTTTTACAAAACGAGAAACATCAAGATCTTAAGCTAACTTTTCAAGCTTCGTAGAATATGATCTAGTGATCTTACTGCCTCCTTCTCTCACTCTCAATCTTATTAGTAAGTCTTCCCACATTTTGGACAAAAGGAGTTGGCTTAAAAATACTTGTGGAATTTGAGTAGGAAAAAGTAAATTGTGATTCTAAGGGATCAGCAAAATATGTCACAACTTGAAGTACTGTGAAGAAAAGCATTAATTTAAATAAGACTAGAGATTTATGGGTGTAAAGTAATTAAACAAGGAGACCATTAGCCTAAGTGACTAATGCTTTGATAACCTAAATAAGCAAAACAAGACCTAAAACAACCTTGAAACATGAATAATATCATATATTAAACGAGTCGCCAGTCCAGGTTCCATGAAAGATACTGGATGCTTGGGGCTGGTGCACTGGGACGACCCAGAGGGATGGTATGGGGAGGGAGGATGGAGGAGGGTTCAGGATGGGGAACACATGTAAACCTGTGGCAGATTCATTTTGATATATGGCAAAACCAATACAATATAGTAAAGTTAAAAAATAAAATAAAATTTAAAAAAAGTAAAAAAAAATAAAAGCTAATGTCCTCCAGTCTAAGAAAGTGATACTTAAGAACAATCAATCACAGTCAACTATGCTTTCCCAAATAGGGCAACTGCTTAAACTATAGCCAGTCAGGTAACTTCCTTGGTTTGCTTCCACATCTCTGTAAATAAATCTCCCTTACTTGCTGTGGGTGGAGTACTCCTAACCACCTCTGGTTTCAGTTCAGTTCAGTCGCTCAGTCGTGTCCGACTCTTTGCGACCCCATGAATTTGTATGCTGGGGCCAGTTTATTGGCTAGTTATGTTAGGGGAAGCACTTTGAAACTGCCCACCCTGGCCAGGCTCTCTAGTAACCATTCCCATAAGTTGTTTCATGACAGGAGATCCTGGTAAGGAATATGGAACTAATAAGCCACCACCAACCGGAAGAGTTCGGCAAAGGGCAAAAGGAGACACCGCATGTCCACCCACTTCCTCACATGGTTCCATTATTAAACATCCAATTGCTCTAACCAATATGCTGCTGCTGCTGCTTTAGTCACGAAATCATGTCCAGCTCTTTGTGACCCCATGGACTGTAGCCCACCAGGCTCCTCTGTCCATGGGATTCTCCAGGCAAGAATACTGGAATGGGTAGCCATTCCCTTCTCCAGGGGATCTTCCTTACCAAGGGACTGAACCTGGGTCTCCCACATTGTAGGCAGATTCTTTACCTCATGAGCCACCAGGGAAGTCCAAATTCTCTGCCAAATGCTCTCAGGAAATCTGGTGGTGATGTTTGTGGGGGTGGAGGTATGATTTTCTCCAAATGGAATCATGTCTTTGATGTAGTATTAAAAGATAATTTTTTTAAATCTGCTTTACATTTATTAGGCTATTGAATAACTACTTTATAAAAAGTACCTGCAATTCTCTTATTTTATTCATTATTAAGAAGTTTTTTAACGTGGTGAGCTATTTTTCTTCTGGCTCTCATAAAATTTGTGTTTGTTTTATACTGCTACATATTGGAAAATTCTGCAGTATACAGGGCCTGATAAAATTTTGAATGTTGAACTTTTTAATTCATGTATGAAATAATTTTATATATTAATTTTATATATGTAAATGAAGCTGTTTATTAATTTCAGAAAAGAATCCTTTTACCCAAGTGGTTTTTTTTTAATTTAATTAATTTTAATTGCTTTACAATATGGTGGTTTTTGCATACATCGACATGAATCAGTCACATGTACAGATGCGTACCCCCATCCTGAACCCCCTTCCCTCCTCCCTTCCCATCCCATCCCTCTGGGATGTCCCACAGCACTGGCTTGGAGTGCCCGGCTTCATGCACTGAACTTGCACTGGTCATCCGTTTTACATATGGTAATATACATGTTTCTTTTTTTTTTTTTTACATTTTTTTAAAATTTTATTTTATTTTTAAACTTTACAAATTATATTAGTTTTGCAAAATTTTGAGTAAGTAATTTTTAGGATTTTTAATTGAATTATTTATGTAATCATTATTAAGGTTACCTGAAGTAAGTCACTTTGTAATTTATTAAACTACTCTGCAAGTCTGAAAGTGTTGAATAAATATGTGTTTAAGTATTGAGTCAAACTAATTTGGAGAGAAAACCTGAAAATATTATTAAGTTATCAAAATACAAAACTTAAAAAAAAAGACTTTTCAGGTACAAGCATCATTTTTAAACTTATAAGAAGATAAATGAAAATTATATTTTCCTACTGCTGCTAAGTCGCTTCAGTCGTGTCTGACTCTTCGCAACCCCATGGACTGCAGCCCACCAGGCTCCCCCGTCCCTGGGATTCTCCAGGCAAGAACACCGGAGTGGGTTGCCATTGCCTTCTCCAATGCATGCAAGTGAAAAGTGAAAGTGAAGTCGCTCAGTCGTGTCTGACTCTTAGTGACCTCATAGACTACAGCCTACCAGGCTCCTCCACCCATGGGATTTTCCAGGCAAGAGTACTGGAGTGGGTTGCCATTGCCTTCTCCATATATTTCCTTAGAAATGCTAAAAAGATATATCCATGATATTTATTCATATTTACCAGATAAATTTTAAATATCATAGTCACTGAGATATTTTCAGTGTCCTGTAAAGATTTTATGTTCTTAGAAGGTCATGTAGAAATAATGAATACTTTAGGAACAGTTACATATCATTGATAAGGTTTCTCTACTTTGAAAGAGTTAAGAAGAAAATATAATTGGTAAAATAAAATATAGATGTTATTAATATTAATTATCAAAAGAAGAATTCCAGTCTATATTCATTAATCTGTTAAATGGGGGAGCTATTGCATTACACAAAATACTGGCCAGTTTTGTTCCTCTAAGCATTTTCCTTTGATTAAAACCATTTGTAGTAAATGATGACTGAAGCCTTTGTAAATGATATCTTAACTGGGGTCATGGTCTAATGAAATTGTATCTTTAAAGAAGTTTCAATTACTAGACTTATAAAATATGAGTCTACTTAATACATTTAAAGTGAAGCATCAGTTCATTCTATAAAACCAATATGTATTGGTTAATATCCAGTTTTCGGACTAACACTTATTAGGCTTTACATGAGAGAGGTTGTTTATCTGAAGAGCATGAAAAATATCATTCCTCAAAAGTAAATACCCTGCTGTTGTTTATTATGCTTCCCTTAATATCCAGATAGACCTGGCAAGTCTCTTAATCCCATTAAGGGTGAGAAAGAAGAGGAATGCATTACAAACTTCAGTTCAGTTCAGTTCAGTCGCTCAGTCGAGTACGACTCTGTGATCCCATGAACCACAGCACGCCAAGCCTCCCTGTCCATCACCAACTGCCAGAGTTCACACAAACTCCTGTCCATTGAGTCGGTGAAGCCATCCAACCATCTCATCCTCTGTCATCCCCTTCTCCTCCTGCCCTCCATCTTTCCCAGCATTAGGATCTTTTCTAATGAGTCAGCTCTTCACATCAGGTGGCCAAAGTATTGGGAGTTTCAGCTTCAACATCAGTCCTACCAATGAACACCCAGGACTGATCTCCTTTAGGATGGACTGGTTGGATCTCCTTGCAGTCCAAGGGACTCTCAAGAGTCTTCTCCAACTCCACAGTTCAAAAGCATCAATTGTTGGGCGCTCAGCTTTCTTTATAGTCCAACTCTCACATCCCTACATGACTACTGGAAAAACCATAGCCTTGACTAGATGGACCTTTGTTGGCAAAGTAATGTCTCTGCTTTTTAATAAGCTGTCTAGGTTGGTCATAACTTTCCTTTGTCTTACTTCAAGGGATTTCTACTAAAACTAAGACTAGACAGGAGAAAATTACTGCAAAGAATTCTCCTTTGCCTGTTTTCCCATGTGTACAACATGAGCTAATGTTAAGGCACGAAAGTATCATGAAAATTCTTTCTGGAACAAAAATTTCATTATATAAGCATAAAATATTATTGGTCACTCACACCCAGGTTTTCAACTTAATTTAGCAAGACTTTAGGTTATTAGTATTAATATTTTTCTTCCTCTCAGTGAACGTCTTTTAATTTCATGGCTGCAATCACCATCTGCAGTGATTTTGGAGCACAAAAAGATAAAATCAGGCACTGTTTCCACTGTTTCCCTATCTATTTGCTATGAAGTGATGGGACTGGATACCATGATCTTAGTTTTCTGAATGTTGAGTTTTAAGTCAACTTTTTTACTCTCCACTTTCACTTTCATCAAGAGGCTTTTGAGTTCCTCTTCACTTTCTGCCATAAGGGTGGTGTCACCTGCATATATGAGGTTATTGATATTTCTCCCGGAAATCTTGATTCCAGGTTGTGCTTCTTCCAGCCCAGCGTTTCTCATTACAAACTTAACCTTGAGTAAAACCAAGTCAGGAAAACAGAAGCAGGATGTCTTAAAATTTTAATTGTACAATGTGAATACTGAGCGGAAGAAAAATATTAATACTAATAACCTAAAGTCTTGCTAAATTAAGTTGAAAACCTGGATATGAGTGACCAAAAATATTTTATGCTTATATAATGAAATTTTTGTTCCAGAAAGAATTTTCATGATACTTTAGTGCCTTAACATTAGCTCATGTTGTACACATGGGAAAACAGGCAAAGGAGAACTCTTTGCAAGTATGCAGTTAATTTTCTCCTGCCTGTTCTTAGTTTTAGTAGAAATCCCTTGAAGTAAGACAAGTGTATATTAGCAGCCCTGTTCTGTAGGTTAAATTCTAAGGTGTAGAAGAGTTATTCTTTTCTTAAAGCTACCCAGGTAATTATCAGCAATCACAGTGCTCTGTGAGTATTGATTATTTTATCTTTATTAAAAAATATGGGGAATATTCCTGCCTATGTAACTTAAGGGCTCCACTGGAGGCTCAGTGGTAAAGAATCTGCCTACCAATGCAGGAAACATGAGTTTGGAAGATACCCTGGAGAAGGAAATGGCAATCCACTCCAGTATTCTTGCCTGGGAAAACCCATGGACAGAGAAGCCTGGAGGGCTACAATCCATGGAGTTGCCAAAGAGTCGAACACAACTTAATGACTAAACAACAACAATGTAACTTAAGATTCTTAAAGATATTACATATGAAATTAACTTCTATTTATGAAATGTGAGTAAAAATATGAGTTCTTGGTTTCTCATAGCCATGATAAATGGCTGAACATTATGTATATTTTTACCTATAATTTATTTATGTTTTAAAATCTACTGCAAACCTGAATATAGGTGTACCTCATTTTATTGCAATTTGCTTTATTGTGCTACACACATTTTATTGTTTACATATTGAAGATTTGTGGTATCTCTGCATCAGCCAGGTCTATTGATGCCATTCTTCCAACAGCATTTGCTCAGTCCATGTCTCTGCATTTACACATTGGTAATTCTTACAATATTTCAAACTTTTTCATTTTGTTGTATTTGTTATGGTTATCCGTGATCAGTGATCTTTGGTATTACTGTGGCAATTGTTTTGATGCCACAAACTGTGCTTATATAAGATGCAGTACTTTATAAATGTTTTTTTGTGTTCCAGCTCTTCCACTCACTGGCAGTTCCCTAGTCTCTCTCCTTCTCCCTCAACCTCCCTGAGACAAAACAAAACAATACTGAAATTAGACCAGTCGGTAACCCTACAATGACTTCTAAGTGTTTAAGTGAAAAGAAGAATCACACATCTTCACCTTTATATCAAAAACTAGAATTGGGAATTCCCTGCAGTTCAGTGTTAGAACTCCACGCTCTCACTGCTGAGGGACCAGGTTCAATCCCTAATCAGGGAACTAAAATCCCAGAAGCTGTGTGCTGTGGCCAAAAATAAAACAAAATAAAATTTCATATAATAAATTTAACCCTTTTTAAAAAAGTTAGAAATGATTAAGCTAAGTGAGGAAGGTTTGTTTGTGGAAAGCTGAAAGCTGGGTCTTTGCCCCCAACAGTTAGCCAAGCTGTGAATCCAATGGAAAAGTTCTTAAAGAAAATTAAAAATACTAATTCAGTGAACCCATGGATGACAAGAGAGTGAAACAGCCTTATTGCTAATATGGAGAAAGGTTTAGTGGTCCAGATAGAAGATCAAGCCATCCACAACATTCCAGTAAGGCAAAGCCTAATCTAGAGCAAGGCATTGAAGAAGTGAAGTGTTAGTCACTCAGCCATGCCCAACTCTTTGCAACCCTATGGGCTGTAGCCCGCCAGACTTCACTGTCCATGGGATTCTCCAGGTAAGAATACTGGAGTGGGTTGCCATTTCCTTCTCCAGGGGATCTTCCCAACCCAGGGATCGAACCCAGGTCTCCTGCTCAATTGCAGGTGGATTCCTTACCACCTGAGCCACCAGGGAAGCCCCTAATTCTCTACAATTTTATGAAGACTGGCATAGATGAGGAATCTTCAGAGGAAAAGTTTGAAGCTAGCAAAGCTTGGTTCAAGAGGTTAAGGAAAGATGCTATTTACATAACATAAAAGGGTCAGGTGAAGGAACAAATGCTGATGTAGAAGCTACATCAAGTTGTCCAGGAGATCTAGCTAAGGAAATTGATGAAAGCTGCTCAAAACGACCAGTTTTCAACTTATACAAGAGAGCCTTGTATTGTAAGAAGATGCTGTCTAGGAATTTGATAGCTAGAGAAGAGAAATCAAAGCCTGACTTCAAAGCTTCAAGGACTGGCTGACTTTTATTAGGGGCTAAGGTAGCTGGTGACTTTAAAGAAACTAATAGTCCTTTACCATTTCTGAAAACCCTAATATCCTTAAGAAATCTGCTAAATCTACTCTGCCTTTGCCCTCTCAGTGGAATGACACAGCCTGGATGACAGTACATCTATTTAGAAGGTGGTTTACTGATTATTTTAAGCTCATTGTTGAGACCTACTGCTCAGAAAATATTTCTTTTAAATCATCAGCAATTAATGCTCATCAACAATGCACCTGGTCACTCAAGAGATCAGATGGAGAAGTACAACTAGATTATTGTTGTTTTCATGCCTGCAAACACAGCATCCATTCTGCAGGTCATGGATCACAGAGTAATTTCACCTTTCAAGTCTTATTCTTTAAGAAATACATTTTGTAAGGCTATAGCTGTCATAGACAGTAATTCTTTTGATGGATATGACCAAAGGCAATTGAAAACCTTCTAGGAAGGATTCACCAGTCTAGACATCATTAGGAACATTCATGATTCAGGGGAAGAGGTCAGAATATCAACATTCATAGAGTCTGGAAGAAGTTTATTTCAACGATTCTGCATGACTTGGAGGGATTCAAGACTTCAGTGGAGGAAGTAACTGCAGATGTGGTAGATACAGCAAGAGGACTAGAATTAGAAATGCACCTTGAAGATGTGACTGAATTGCTACAATCCCATGATAAAAATTTACAAGGATGTATTATATGACATGGGTAATATAGCCAATATTTTGCAATGGAGTATTATTTTAATGTAGTACAAACTTTACAATTGTATAAAATTAAAAACAGTAATTTAAGAAGGTTTGATGGAAGAGGAGTCACTCCTTATGAGTGAGTGAAGAATGTGGTTTCCTGAGATGGAAAATACCCCTGGTGAAGATGTTGTAAAGATTGTTGAAATGGTAATGAAAGATTTAGAATATTACATAAACTTAGTTGATAAAGTAGTGGCAGATTTTGAGAGGACTGATTCTAATTCTGAAAGAATTTCTACTGTGGGTAAAATGCAAAGCCCAGAAAAATTGTTTGTGAAAGATAGTGTCAATCAATGTGGCAAAATCTGCATTGTTGTCTTATTTTAAGAACCAGCCACCCTAACTTTAGCAACCACCACTCTGATCATTTGGCATCATCTGCATTGAGGTGCCACCCTCTGACTGCAAAAAGATTTTGAGTAGTTGGAAGCTCAGATGATGGTGAGCATATGTTAGCAATCAGTTCAATTCAGTTCAGTTGCTCAGTCGTGTCTGACACCTTGCGACTCCATGAATCTCAGCACACCTGGCTTCCCTGTCCATCACCAACTCCCGGAGTTCACTCAGACTCACGTCCATCGAGTCAGTGATGCCATCCAGCCATCTCATCCTCTGTCGTCCCCTTCTCCTCCTGCCCCCCATCCCTCCCAGCATCAGAGTCTTTTCCAATGAGTCAACTCTTCACATGAGGTGGCCAAAGTACTGGAGTTTCAGCTTTAGCATCATTCCTTCCAAAGAAATCCCAGGGCTGATCTCCTTCAGAATGGACTGGTTGGATCTCCTTGCAGTCCAAGGGACTCTCAAGAGTCTTCTCCAACACCACAGTTCAAAAGCATCAATTCTTCGGCGCTCAGCTTTCTTCACAGTCCAACTCTCACATCCATACAGGACTACTGGAAAAGCTATAGCCTTGACTAGACGAACCTTTGTTGGCAAAGTAATGTCTCTGCTTTTGAATATGCTATCTAGGTTGGTCATAACTCTTCTTCCAAGGAGTAAATGTCTTTTAATTTGATGGCTGCAGTCACCATCGGCAGCCCATGTTTCCCCATCTATTTGCCATGAAGTGATGGGACCAGATGCCATGATCTTCATTTTCTGAATGCTGAGTTTTAAGCCAACTTTTTCACTCTCCACTTTCACTTTCGTCAAGAGGCTTTTGAGTTCCTCTTCACTTTCTGCCATAAGGGTGGTGTCATCTGCATATCTGAGGTGATTGATATTTCTCCCGGCAATCTTGATTCCAGCTTGTGCTTCTTCCAGTCTAGCGTTTCTCATGATGTACTCTGCATAGAAGTTAAATAAGCAGGGTGACAATATACAGCCTTGACGAACTCCTTTTCCTATTTGAAACCAGTCTGTTGTTCCATGTCCAGTTCTAACTGTTGCTTCCTGACCTGCATATAGGTTTCTCAAGAGGCAGGTCAGGTGATCTGGTATTCCCATCTCTTAAAGAATTTTCCACAGTTTATTGTGATCCACACAGTCAAAGGTTTTGGCATAGTCAATAAAGCAGAAATAGATGTTTTTCTGGAACTCTCTTGCTTTTTCGATGATCCAGCAGATGTTGGCAATTTGATCTCTGGTTCCTCTGCCTTTTCTAAAACCAGCTTGAACATCTGGAAGTTCACGGTTCACGTATTGCTGAAGCCTGGCTTGGAGAATTTTGAGCATTACTTTACTAGCGTGTGAGATGAGTGCAATTATTTTAGCAATAAAGTATTTTAAAATTAAATTTTCTACATTTTTAAAAAGACATAATTGCAAGCCAAATAGACAGTAACATAGCGTAAACACAACTTTTATATGCATTGTAAAACCAAAAACTTCATTGGACATGCTTTATTGTGATAGATGCTTTGTTCTGGTGGTCTGGGACTGAACCTGCAGTGTCTCTGAGATATGCCTGTACACAGAAAAAAGAGTCCAACAGTAAATGCCTTCATGGTAAGGTAACTGTTTTTTCCTAACCGAAATGGTTAATGAGTATCTTCTCAGAATGATGAATGGTGAAAAATCAGAATACTTATTCATTTCAGAATCACAAGCTTTTAATTTAAAATTACATTTATCCAACTCTATTTGAAAAGAAATAAATACTTCATTGTTAATCATGACTTTAAAACTTTATTACCAATTAATGCAAAGAAAGCTACTAGAAATAATTTTGGTAATAAAAATTCTAAATACTCATCATGAAATATATGGGCTGATTTTAGGAGTATAACTAAAGACCTACATGTAGGAGTATAACTAAAAGCTTACAGGTAGTGCCACTGTCTTTCACAATGTGTGAATGTGTGTGTATAGTGTATGTATATACACAGACTATATAGTAATATAATTTCCATGTAGCATACATTTACTAATCCTTGCAATAATTCCTCTGGATGATCTGATCCATTAAAAAAAGGTTAGACATATTTAGAGACTTGGATTGCTTTACTTTCTGTGTGTGTGTCTGCATTTCTGTGTGGGGGAGGTGGGGGGAGGGAGAGAGAACTGGTGTCAATTTAAAAAGCCCAAGATACATAATATAGGATAGTAGTATAATCACAAATTTAGAAATCAGACCTGAAGTTTTGTTTCCTATGTCTGCCACATCTCAACTGTATAACTTTGACCAAGATGTTTAACTTTTCTGAGTTTCTTAATCTGTAAAATTTAGATTATAATTGTCACTGCACACCACAGGCACAAAGATGAAATGAAGTAACACTTGTGGAACACATAAAGGAGCACCTGGTGCAAAATATGTGCACAACATAAAAATATATTTAATTTTTTTAAAACATTAAATGTTAAGATTTTAAATGTTAGGCCCAAATGTATATGGTTTTGGTTTTTGTTCTTGTTTTCATTCAAACATACTTTAGAAAAACTATAAATTTATTCTAAACCCATAAATTAATACATTAGTGAGAAAAGCCTCTGATCCAACCACAAATATTAATTTGGCATATATTTAATAGAACTGTCATTTTCATTCTTTAATAAAAACATGAAAGTCAAAACTACTACTAGTGTGTGTGTGTGTGTGTGTGTGTGTGTGTTTTAAGGTCTTTAAAAACATTGCTTTCTGTTTGAGACTAGATTATCTTACATTTTGTCAAATCAGGAAGAAAATAATATTAAAAATTCAGATATAAATATGTGGCATCCATTTTAGATCAACCAGCCTCAAAAATATGCTTGACAGATGTCTACCTCCAAATCTTGCCCCAGCTTTCAACATTATGGTGAATAGAGCTTTACTTATTGGAGGGCCTCTGACATGCTCATTTTTGTTTATAACCCCACATAAGTGTCCACATTTTTTATGCAGTAGGAAAGCAATTAGCTATTTCTGATCCTAAATGAAATTGTCCCATGGATAACTTTTTCATAGTTAACAATAGATAGAGATTAAAACTGCAGGTTGTACGATAAAGTTACTGGAAGTCAAATCCTGGGGCAGGTTATTCAATCCCTCTCTACTTCAGATCCTCTGCGGGAGTAATGCATGCTAAGTCACTTCAGTTGTGTCCGACTCTTTGCAACCCTATGTACTATAGCCCGCCAGTCTCCTCTGTTCATGGGATTCTCCAGAATATTAGAGTGGGTCGCCATGCCCTCCTCCAGGAGATCTTCCTGACCCAGGGATGGAACCCACACCTGTTATGTCTCCTGTATTGGCACATGGGTTCTTTACCACTAGTGCCTCCTGGGAAGCTCTGCAGTAGTAACAGTATCTACTTAACAGCGAATTAAGTAGATGCAGTAATAATAGTATCTACTTAATTGACTGTTAGAATTATTGAATGAAGTAACACATACTAAGGGCCTGAAATAGTGCCTTGTACATAGAAAGTGTTCAATTAACAGTAGCTATTATTTCTGTGTGAAAATAGCATTAAAAATCACTTGGATACAGAGATTTCAAGAGCAAGTATTGAAGTTAAAGTTAGCAATTACTGAGGGTATGAGCATATCTATGTTAGATTTTCACATCATTAAAATTATGTAAATTTCTTAACCGTTTTTTATTTAACTCAAAGTGCTTTCATCTAAAATGAGTTTCTCTCCCTTTCTATTGTCATAGGTAAGACAGTTGATAAGTGGCTAAGATTGTATCATGGCTCTCTGGAGATAATATAGTTTTTCTCAGAGGCAGAACTGAAATGAGGATATATCATTTCCAGGATCAGATCATTAGGCATGATCTCTTAAAAGTTGAAAAAAATTAGAAAAAAATCAGTCACATACATTATTAATTCCTTAACATGTTAAGACTAAAACAAAACTTTAGAGTAAGACAGGAAAAGATAGAGAATAAAACCTTTTCTAAAAGGAAGAAATAAGTTTTTCCCATAAGTATGAAATCTACCTTGAAACATAGATAAAGGGAGTAGGGGGAACCAGGCACCAAAAAAACAGAGATTTGAAGGCAAGTGCCATTAGCCCAAAGCCACAAGAAAAAAGCACTTTTTGTTTATTTTCAAAGTAATCAAATCAGGTTCTGAAATAGCTTTTCCATTTTCTCCTTCTTAGTGAAAACAAACATCACACAAATCCCCCTGTGAAGGGAATGCTGAGTAAATTTGCATGTACCTAGAAAACAACAGCATTTGAATGGGGCACTTATTTTAAATTACTGTATACCAACTTTTGCTTATTAAAACACTTTATAACACTTTATGTTTAAACAATTCTTTAAACTGTTTTCAGTTTAATAAAACTCATTTATTTTATATATTTTTTATTTTTTTAAACTTTACATAATTGTATTAGTTTTGCCAAATATCAAAATGAATCCGCCACAGGTATACATGTGTTAAAGGAAGAGTATCAGCTTGTATATTACTGGTAGATCTTATAGCATGTGAATATGCAAAGATTTATAATTGGATTTGATTTTAACTTTCAAACTGATTATGAAATCATACTCAATTATTTAAAAATACTTCATATGTTTAACATAAACGTCATGAATCCATATACCTTTCAATTATATACAACTTAAAAATATTAGGTTATATGTGTACAAGTACAGAAGCTATAATATACAAAAATTAGTTGAAAATTCCCCACCATAAATTTCAAATCCAACTTGAGACTAAAGAAGATTTATAATGTCATGTTAAATGAAGATACATATGTGTGTACACACATGTAATTTTTTTTAACAGTAGAAAGGTAAAAACACCAACATAGTATTTATTTAAAAGTGTTATCAATTCTGGTTGATTTTTAAACTAATTTTTACTGATCTGATGGTTTAAATTGTCCCATTTTTATATTTTAATGTGGTAGTTGTATCTTTTACTAGTTGTTTTTTTGAGTTATTAGTGGTGACCCTGGAGATTACAATTAAATCTTAATAAAAATTTAACTTAAATCAGATTAATATCGAGTCAATTTCAATGGTATATAAAAAATTGCTCCAATGTAATTCCATCTCTCCTCCCTCTTTGTACAATTATTTTCACACAAATTGCATCTTTATGCATTATAAACTCATCAACACAGTTTTTAAAATGTTACTTTATGCAATTGTATTTTAAATCAGATAGTAGAATAAAAGAGAATAAAAGGACAAAAACTACATTTACAGTGCGTCTTATGTTTTCCTGTATTGTACCTGTATCACTGCATTTAATATTTTATGTGTGCATTCAAATTAACATCTAGTATGCTTTCACTACAGCCTGAAGAATTCTCTTCCAGGGTGTGTCTGCTAGCAATAAACTCTTTTTATCTTGGAATGTCTTAATTCAGCCCTAATTTTTTAACAATAATTTTGCAGAATATAGATTTTTAAACTGGCACTGTCTTTTCTTTCAGCACTTTTAGTATATCATCCCACTTGCTTCTAGCCTCTTTGATTTCTGAGAAGTCAGTTGTCAATATTACTGAAAATCCTTTGTATGTAATGAGTCACTTTTTTTTCCTGCTACTTTTCAAGTTCTCTCTTTGTACTTGTCTTTCAAAGCTTTGATTATGATATCCTTACATGTGGATTTCTTTGAATTTATCTTACTTAGAGTTCACTAATCTCCTTAGATGCATGGAATAATGTGTTCCATTAAATTGAGGTCATTTTCAGCCAGTATATCTTCAAATATTCCTTCTGTCTCTCTTTTCCTTTGAGATCTTTCATTAAATGTATGTTGGTATACTTGATGTTGTCCCACAGATCTCTGAAGCTCTGTTCAATTTTCGTCATTCTTTTTTCCCCCAGTTCCTTAAAATGGATAATCTCAATTGACCTATTTTCAAATTCACTGATGCCGCTTGCTCAAACCTGCTTTTGTTATTCACCAGTGAATTTTTTATTTCAGTTATTGTATTTTCAACTCCAGAGTTTCTATTTGATTTGTTTTTATAACTTATATCTTTTATATTGATATCTTCTATTTGGTAAATTTTTCTCATACTTTCCTTTTGTTCTTCATACATGCTGTCCTTGGGTTCCTGGACCGTGTTTAAAATACCTGATTTAAATTCTGTTTAGTAATTCAACATCTGGGATTACTCAAGGGCATTATCTATTAATTGCTTTTATTCCTGTATCTGGTTCATAATTTCCTCTTTGCATGGATCATAATTTTTTACTAAAAAATGGAGACTTTAAATAATAAAATATTACAGCTCTGGAAACCAGATTGCTGTCCTTTCTCTGAGTTAATTGTTGCTTTTTGTTTGTTTCGTTACTTTCCTGGACATGTACTGCAGAGCAGGGGGTTCCCAACCCCTGAGCCACAGACCAGTTCCAGTCCACAGCCTGTTAGGAACTAGTCTGCACAGCAGGAGGTGAGCAGCCATCGAAGGAGTGAAGCTTCATCTCCCACTCTTCATCGCTCACATTACTGCCTGAACCATACCCTGTCCCTGTCTTTCGTGAAACTGTCCCTAGTTTGGTTGAGGGGGTGGGAACCACTGCTGTAGACTATGTATTCTTTATCATATGTGCTACTGAAGTCCCGGCTTGTTTCAGTTAGTGGTCAACTCATGACTGAACAGAGTTCTTTCAATGCTTTGAACTGTTAAATCTCCTTGATATGCTGCAGGTGCTGTGTTTATATTGGAGCATACCGTAAATGCTGTCAAACAGTTGGTAATCTCTCTTAGTATTCACTCTGCTTGTGTAGACCCTCAAGGTCAACTGGGGATCAGAGAGAAGAACTTTCTCAGGTCTTTCCTTAGCATGTGCAGGGTCCTGCACATAGATACAGCTTTCTAGATTCCCAGGAATATGTTGGAGTTTTGAAAGGATGGATCGTTCCCCAGTTTTCCCTTTTTTTTGATCAGCCTCTTGGCCTCAAACCTGTAATGCTACCTAGGCAGGTATATTGAGAAAGAATTACAGCTACAGTTGACCCTTGGACAAGACGGGTTTTAATTGCCAGGTTCACTTATATGTGAATTGTTTTCAATAAGGGTATACAGAGCTACATGGTCTGAGGTTGGCTGACTGCACAGATGTGGAGATGCACAAAATGAGGGTCAACTATGAAACTTGAGCATTTGCAGATTTTGGTATCCATGGTGATTCTGGAATCAATCCCCTGCAAATACCAAGAGACGACTGTAGTTTTTTTGGACAAATGTCCTGAGGATAGGCTGTTTCACAGAACAGAGCCTGAATCAGATCAGACAGTTGAGAATGAAGCTTTTTATAGCCGCCAGATAGGTCAGATAGTGACAATTCTCTCGAGGTTTGGGGGAACTCCAATCCCATGTCCTCTCATCCAATAGCTTCCAAGTGGCTGATTTTCACAGCAGTTATAGCTGTCATGCAGTTAATTTTCAAGGCTACTGCAGAGCTGGAGAGGCAAGGAATGAGATTAAAGTATTAAACATACCTTGCTGCTCTTGTTGAGATGCTGCTATTTTTCTTAAACACACATTAGATTTTTGCAGGTCTTTAGCTGGTTTCCAAAGTTCTGAAAAGGTTGACTTCAAAATTTATTGATTTTGAAAGTTTTTCCAAATGTTCCCATTCCTCCACTCACATGCAGGGATGAATTTTTAGAGGTCATTCGTCTATCATTTCTGAACTGGCCCTCTTAGGAACTAGAATTATAACCTAGATTTCCTGAATCTAAACCCACACATCGTCTGAAAATACCATTTCTCTCCTACCCGGTGTTTATTTGGATAACTTGCTTTCTCCAAAAAAAAGTCATGACAACTGCCTGCTAACTTAGCTAAGTATGTCTCTGAAAAATCATTTTTTCTTAGATTCCATATTGAATTGTCCACACAATAGCAGCCACTCTGGACGTGAGAATGACATGTCGTACTTAAGTATTGTGACAATGTGTGACTTTCAGGTTTTTTCCTTCTTAATCATCATATTCCAAGGATGCCTGATTCTGCATATTCTGTTATCTCCCTTGCTCTAAAACTGGAGTCGTGTATAGGGCTTCCTAGGTGGGGCTAGCAGTAAAGAACCTGCCTGCCAACGCAGGAGGTATGAGACACAGGTTCGATTCCTCCATTGGGAAGATCTTCTGGAGGAGGGCATGGCAACCCGCTCTAGGAGTCTTGCCTGGAGAATCCCATGGAGAGGCGAGCCTGGTAGGCTACAATCCATAGGGTCACAGAGTCAGACACAACCGAGGCAACTTAGCATGCACACACAAGAGTCTCCAAGACTTATTAATAAAGGAGTAAACTATTAGCAGATGGGCCACAGAATGTTCAGCATGACGTGCTTGCATAGGCCAGAAGGGCACTCACTGAAGAGTGGCCCAGGAGGAGTGTTCAGGAGAGAAATCCTCCCAGTGGGCTGGACATCCAGCAGTATACTTCGTTGTCTATTTTTTTCACCAGCAGAGTTGGCTTGAAGTTAGTACCTACATATTCTCATGAGAATGATTAGGTGCTGTAGGACTTAGAACAAACATTAGCAAGAAAGAGGTTTGTGAAAGACAGAAGTAGATAGGTCACTCACAATGAGCCTAGGCCCAGAATCTGATAATAGTTGACCATATAAATGCTCACACACAAGGTCCCCAAAATAAATAAAATTGCCTGCTCAGGCTTTCTCAGTAGGGTCATACAAAT
This sequence comes from Bos indicus, assembly GCF_029378745.1. NCBI lineage: Eukaryota > Metazoa > Chordata > Mammalia > Artiodactyla > Bovidae > Bos > Bos indicus. The sequence continues at coordinate 51,454,137 of NC_091780.1, read as the reverse complement.
GACCACTCTAAAGATAGAGGCTGTTTATGGAAACAGTGCTAAAAGCATTCCCCTCAACAAGTTTAGTGAACTGCTTACCCTTCTAGCAGGAGCAATTCATGCTGAGCCCTGGTGGAGAATGTTACCCTGAAGGGATCTGTTCTGCATGCATACTACTGCATCCTGGAGTGTGAAGTCAATTGGGCCTTAGGAAGCATCACTACAAACATTACAAGGGAACATGCCCGTTCCCTTGAGCTGGCCGTTTGTTTTCATACATAAATAGACATAGTCTGGATTTGAATTTATTTCTCTTCATATTGTCTCTGCCAGAATAATCCTCTGAGGAATTTCTGAATGCCTTCTACAACACCATGTTATTTCACAAACTATCACTTTCTAAAATAATTTCATTTCACAGTTTTAAAAAAAGATAGTCATGGTAGTAGATAAGCGGCAGTGTGTTGTCAATGTTGAGGTGCACTCTAGTAGCCTATGCCATATGCCCCAAGCCAGTGAACAATATAGAATATTTTCTCCACATAACTAGAGTACATAACTTTGAGAACAAAGAGGGTAGAATGGAGGTAGTAACTCTTATTCAATATATCATGATCTCTTGGCAAAACACAATTGCTTCTCATTCCTATTAATTTAAGGTCAGCTGGAGTAGAGATTTTAATGCCCATGGGAAAATGCTCATATGAGGCTCTGCATGTCTCTGAATGAACTAAGGAGTTTTCAGTGTGGACTGGTGTTAAAATCTTTCCCATCAAGGGAAAATGATGCTGTAAAAGTGGGTCTGAAAAAGTGTGAACAGCATCTAGGACATGCCTGAAGTCCAATGCTTGCATCACCATTAGTGGTAAATATCAGAAGAATTTATTTAGTCAGGACTACAAATGATTGATTCCTTAGGAATAAAGATTTGAATCACCAAATCTCCATCCTAAAGCTGTGAGAACTGAAGCACTGAATAAAGATAGGAATTTTGTGTAGCTGCTAAAAGAAAAAAACTTACAGAATACCAATCATGGTCTTGTATTCAGTTACAGAAGATAAGGCACTGGCCTTATTACCTATTGGTACTTTATTTCTTGTATGCATTTTTATAGTTTAGCTAATTTCACCCTTTTTCTTATCCTATTTTTTCCCACCATTCTATTCGTAGAGTTTTTTGTAAATATGGGCTTTCCTTGTGACTCAGCTGTAAAGAATCTGCCTGCAATGAGGGAGACCTGGGTTCTGTTCCTGGGCTGGGAAGATATCCTGGAGAAGGGAAAAGCTACCCACTCCAGTATTCTGGTCTGGAAAATTCCATAGACTCTATAGAGGGGGTTGCAAAGAGTTGGACATGACTGAGCAACTTTCACATTCACTATATAAATATAATATAAATATAAATATTCACTATATAAATATAGTCTGCACAGCAATATGCAAAATTCTACATAAAATACAGCCCATCACTCATTGCTAAATCAAAAAACTTGGTAAAGTTTCTAATATTTCTCTGTTTTTGAGGAAACAGAGGTTTTATATTTTAGTTTTGCTTAAAACTTTGCAGTATAAATGTCAGCAAAGTGATAATTATCTAACAACTACAGTTTTATTATTTTAAAAATGTATTGTGTCTAAGGTAAAATAGGTAGGCTGGTTTTTCAGAAACCGCTTCCAAATTCTATATATGTGTGCATGTGTGTGTGTGTATATGTGTGTATGAGAGAGAAAAAGAGAGAGAGAATAGGGGACAGTACTGCATATCTGCTGAATAACCACGATGGTGTTATCACTCACCTAGAGTCAGACATCCTGGAATGAGAGAAGTCAAGTGGGCCTTAGGAAGCATCACTACAAACAAAGCTAGTGGAGGTGATGGAATTCGGCTTGTTCAAATCCTAAAAGATGATACTGTTACAGTGCTGCACTAAATATGCCAGCAAATTTGGAAAACTCAGCAGTGGCCATTGGACTGGAAAAGGTCAGTTTTCATTCCAATCCCAAAGAAGGGCAATGACAAAGAATGTTCAAACTGCTGGACAATTGCACTTACATCACATGTTAGCAAAGTAATGCTCAAAATCCTCCAAGCCAGGTTTCAACAGTATGTAAACTGTGAACTTCCAGATGTTCAAGCTGGATTTAGAAAAGGCAGAGGAGCCAGAAATCAAATTGCTAACGTCTGTTGCATCATAGAAAAAGCAAGAGAATGCTAGGAAAGCATCTACTTCTGCTTCATTAATTAGGCTAAAGCCTTTGAGGTGTAGATCACAACAAACTGTGGAAAATTCTTAGAGATCTGTGAGTACCAGACCACCTTACCTCTCTTCTGAGAAACCTGTATGCAGGTCAAGAAGCAACACTTAGAATCAGACATTGAACAACAGATTGGTTCAAATTGAGAAAGAAGTCATGGCTTATTGTATGTATATTGAACATATATTGTCACCATGCTTATTTAACTTATATGCAGAATACATCATGTGAAATGCTGGGCTGGATGAAGCACAAGCTGGAATCAAGATCACTGGGATAAATATCAATAACCTCAGGTATGCAGATGACACCACCTTAATGGCAGAAAGTGAAGAGGAATTAAACAGCCTCTTGATGAAGGTGAAAGAGGAGAGTAAAAAAGCAAATCTAAAATTCTATATTCAAAAAATGAAGATCATGGCATTTGGTCCCATCACTTCATGGCAAATAGATAGGGAAACAATGGAAAACAGTGAAAAGCTTTATTTCTGGGGCTCCAAAATCACTGTGGACAGTGATTGCAGCCATGAAATGAAAAGAATTTTGCTCCCTGGAAGAAAAGCTTTGACAAACTTCGACAGCATATTAAAAAGCAGAGACTCTACTTTGTTGACAAAGGTCCATATAGTCAAAGTTATGTTTTTTTCCAGTAGTCATGTACGGAAGTGAGAGCTGGACAATAAAAAAGGCTGAACACCAAAGAATTGATGCTTTTGAGCTGTGGTCTTAGAGAAGACTCTGGAGAGTCCCTTGGACAGCATGGAGATGAAATGAGTCAATCCTAAAGGATATCAATCCTGAATATTCACTGGAGGGACTGATGCTGAAGATGAAGCTCCAATACTTTGGCCACCTGATGCGAAGAGCTGATTCATTGGAAAAGACACTGATGCTGGGAACAATTGAAAGAGGAGGAGAAGGGGACGACAGAAGATGAGATGTTTGGATGGCATCACTGACTCAATGGACATGATTTTGAGCAAGCTCTGGGAGATGGTGAAGGACCGGTAAGCCTGGCGTGCTGCAGTCCATGGGGTCACAAAAAGCCTAACATGACTGAGCGACTGAACAACAACAACAGCTGCATATCTGCAGTGTTAGTCATTTGAAACATTCACTTGCTGATATTTAAAGGCAACGATTCATCACTCTTATAATTAGTGACATAAAGTTTTGTGGAGATTTTCAGATATCTAAGTCCAAATATACTGACAGTCATTGTTAGTTACCTGGTCTATGGAAAAACAATTTATTTTGAAAGTAGAATATTAGAGTCAACAGAATTTTTTCAGCTGTTCCAAATGTACACAAGTTACTGTTATCAGCAGAATATGAGTTTGCATAAAGGGAAAATTTTCCAATTAACCCACTGCCAAACACACATCATCTCATCTTATTTCCAATCCCATCTACTCTTGATACTCACTTTTCATCTGATTACTGATTCTTAACACTTCTACCAAGGTATTTGTAGAGAAAGTTATAGGAGATATTGGGTTTCTTTTAAATAAATGATTAAATAAATCAGCAGAAAATTTGAATTTTGTGACTGCTATTTATTTCCTCCATGAGTCCTGAGATATAGAATTGGATATCTTAATATGTACTTAAGATATTACACTTAAAACAGTATTTCTGAATCTAATTGATTTTGAAATTTAAATAACTTAATAATTTAAATAATAACTAATATATTTAGATCACGAAAAACTAAATGGATGGTTTGGTCCTTTCTAGCACTAAGTTGGAATCCACAGAGGTGGGGCTTGGGCATGTATCTATTTCTACAAACTCTACAGTCTTGTTACTATTAATCCTAATCAAAGATTTCTATTTAAAATATGTGTAAAATTGACACATGTTTACTCAGGTTAGGAAAAGACTTCTTTTTTTATGGTTCAAAATAGAATTTGAGTATAACTATGAAAAAGTATATTTACCTTCTTATATGTGTTTATATAGAAAGAAGGCAATGGCACCCCACTCCAGTACTCTTGCCTGGAAAATCCCATGGATGGAGGAGCCTGGTAGGCTGCAGTCCATGGGGTTGCGAAGACTCGGACATGACCGAGCGACTTCACTTTCACTTTCCACTTTCATGCATTGGAGAAGGCAATGGCAACCCACTCCAGTGTTCTTGCCTGGAGAATCCCAGGGACGGGGGAGCCTGGTAGGCTGCAGTCCATGGAATCGCACAGAGTCGGACATGACTGAAGCGACTTAGCAGCAGCAGCAGCATATGTTTATATAAGGGATACATACAGAAACTATGCTATATAAGGACATTAATTTTAAGTGTGGTTTTTCATACAGAGTCAGTCTTCAGGATCTGTAGAAAATGCACACATACATGTACCCAGTAGATCTTGGGAGATCATGCACACACTGACCCTGTGCTATGATCTGATATTTTCACATTACTCACTCTCTTAGCCTTAGTTGAGAGGAAACAGATTTTAAAAGATGGAAACTTATGTCTGTTTCAGAAACCAAAATTCAGTTTCAGATTATACAACTATGCATTTATAGTGAACCCAACTCAGCATGTTAATCAGGGAAAGAAGAGGAATAAAATCTAGAGCAAATGTACTAGTGAGAAGGACAAACTGGAGTAGCGTCCTGAATTAGGAAACCCTAGTCTAAATAATAGAAGTTGATTCCTGGAGATGGAGAGATCAACTGAGGAGAGCAATTACCCCCTACCAAGTAGTAGTATTCTGAGATTGAAATAGGAGAGTTGATCTAGCATTCTATAGAAACTTAAACAGTAATTGAATTGAAAAACTTTGGTGTTTATATCTACTTATTATGTACACACATCCAAATGACACAGACACATTAAAAAAAATGGAGAAATCATCATTTGACTTTTGTAAGCAGAGGGTCAACCTCACGCATAGAGTTAGACAAATTCTACAGCCTTTTGGAAATTTCATCTTATCAAGCAGTACCATTTCTTTGTCTTCATCTTTGAGAAATTTATATCTCTCCTAGGGTTTGTATTACCTTGAGATATTTTTTATGGGAAACATCAGTGCAGTTCTGTATCTGAAGAAAATGTGAAGGTGCTCATTTTTTCTAAGATAGTAATGTTCTTAACTAGCACCAGTTTCTGGCAATGTGAGCGACGTCTAGAAAACATACTTCTTCCCTCATGGATTCTTTGGTTTGGTTTCGTTTTTCTGTCAGCCATTAAAAAAATTAAAAAAAATGTTTAAATCCTGATGATTAAAATAAGAAGCATTTTATTGCATTTGTCTAAAATGATACAATTATACACGTATGCTATTAACAAAAATCTAAATTTTTCTGGTCAGCAATCATGAATTTTCAGGTATTAACTACCACTGGTACAGAATCAAATATAAGTAGTGGGTTTTTTGCTAAACATCTGTTATCTTACTAGAAAATTTTCTACAAATAGAGTTACTTTTTGAAACCAAGGAAAAAAGTATAGCATTATAAAGATAATTTTAACTCCAAATTAACCTTTGTCAATAAATGAACCAAAGTTTGTTACCCAAATGTTTACATTTATTTCATTGTGATAAAACAGTATAACAATAATTATAATTAAAAAAAGAAGAAAAATATTCACCATTTCATTACTTTAACACAACTCAGGATTATACTCTAATCTCTGTCCATAACTGTCCTTTATTTTCAAATACTAAAGATGTATATATTTAATGACAAAATTTTCATATATATTATTTAGAAGGAAATGTGGAAATGTTCATTATTTAGCCAGTTTGGTAAATTTTATGTTAATAGTTGTTTAATCATTTCCTTTCCATTCTTAGTGAAAAGATGCAATGCCCTTAGAAAATTATAAATACTGCCCAAGTTGCCTTGCAAGTGCCACATTTTGCTTCTAAAATCCAGTCTGGATTCTGTATTGACACTGGCAAGCAGCTTTAATAAACATTATCTCCCAGGCAGCTGCAACTTCCACTTCAGTTTTAGTCACAGCAGCTCTCCTGATTAGCCCCCGCAGGAGCTGCCACAAGGCTCAACCCAAATCTGCTCTTCAGAGTCACAGACATGCAGAACACAAGGCCACTGGTTATCAAAATTCATAAACGCAACGTGATAACCTTTCTGTTTGGCTTAATCATTTTGTATGCTCAGAATAGCCATAGATGTTCACATAATGTGCATTGTCTAAGAACTTTAAGCATAAGTCTAGTAATTTTTTATTATGTGATTTTTTTGCCCACTAATGATATACGATGTACAAGAGCATGCAGAGTTAAAATAACTGCAGAAACCATAGCCACCTAAGGTTTTTATTCTAATCTTTTGTATTTAATGACACACACTCGCAGTCTTGATTTCCTGTAGGTTTTCTGTATAACTCAACAGGTGCAGGATCTGCATAGTTTGTTCCAATTCTAATGTAGAATGGGCACAGCATGGAGGTGAGGTTTTATTTAGAATAAATTTTACCATCAAAGAGTCTAATTGAACAGTCCTTACGCTGGCAGAAATTTTTATAAACGTGCAAGGTTTTATTATGATACAGTTGTATGTTTGTTCTTTGTCCTTTCTGATTTAACTTGTTAAAATGTCTTAGATTTGGACTAGTTATACTAGATTTAAGTAAAATTTTTCATTCCTGAGTGTGTGAGCATGAACCTGTGTGTTTGTTTATGTGCTGCCTATATGCACTCAACCCATAAATGAGACTGGGTTTTCGAGGGACCTAATAAAATTGGGGGCAAGAGCATACAAAAAAGTAACAATCATGCAAGAGATTGCATGGTTGGAACATTTTGAGGAGTCCAAAGGAAAACAATTCTGTGGCTTGAAATGGATAAGGAAGATCAATGAAAACGGTAGGCTCCTGTGTATTGAACTGAAAATGAAAGTTGGAAGGCAAACTCTTTCTCTCATGCTAGAGCTCAGTCATGTCTGATTCTATGTGACCCTATAGACTATAGCCTGCCAGGCCCCTCTGTCCATGGAGTTTTTCAGTCGAGAATACTGGAGTTGGTTGCAATTTCCTTCTCAAGGGCATCTTCTGACCCAGGGATCAAACCCAAGTCTCCTGCATTGGCAGGTGGATTTTTTCACCAGTGAGCCATCTGGGAAGCCCCGGAAAGCAAAGATGAGCACAAATAGATCCCAGGTAGAGAAGAAATAGACCAAAGAAGCCATGGGATGAATTTACATGTCACCTCCATGTGCCAGCAAATAGTTTTCCATGAGTGTCAAATAACTGAAGGTCTTCAAGCTCTAAGTCAACTGATCCTGATGCTCCTACCCGCAACTTATACACACAATTTGGTGACAGAGGAAAAAAATTACTTGTAGACTGCACAGCATAGGCAATTATGTCAGAGAAACTCCTAGACCATGGGCGTCCTCATTCCCAGGGTGTGGAATGAGTATAAGTAAAATAATAATAAAGGCTGATGTTTATTGAATGATATTGCAGGTTCAGTTACTGTTTTAAGAGAAAGTGGCAAAGAAAATCAGCTTCCTAGGTGGCACAGTGGTAGAGAATCTGCCTGCAAATGCAGGAGAGGCAAGAGACGTGAGCTGGATCTCTAGGTTGGGAAGATCCCCTGGAGGAGGAAATGGCAACCCACTCCAGTATTCTTGCCTGGAAAATTCCATGGACAGAGAAGCCTGGTGGGCTACTGTCCATGAGGTCACAGAGAGTTGGACAGGACTGAGCATACACACAAGCAAATAAAATAAGTTTAAAAGAGATTTGTGGTCATAAAATGTGATGGTAAGCTGAGTACCATCCAAGGAGGAGAATGGGAAAAGTCATGTTAAGACTAGACTAGTGAGTGATAAGGGGAGTGAGGGAAGACAGAATAGGGAAAAGCATGTGGGAAGGTGGGAGAAAGGAAGGCAGAGAGACAGGGAAAGGGAAAGACTGGGGGTGGTTCTTGAGCCTTTCCATCAGAACTGAGGCTGAAATCCCCATTGCCAGCACACCACTCGGTGGGCCAGCACACAGAGTTTGAGCAGGAGGAGTGGAGTTTTTGTGTAGCCCCCGATCTAGACAGCAATTACAGCAGAGTTACGGTCACTGTATAAAATAAAACATTGTACACAATAGCAACACAGGGCTCAAATCGGATATAACATGGATGGTGAAGAATGGAATTTGCATTGATAAGAGAAGTATTTCTGGATCCAAACCATCTGTAGGTGAGTAACTCACAGGAAAGGGACACCTGCCTTCTAACCCCATCTAAACAGTTTTATAGCTGACAAGTGTCACAGATGCTCCAAACAGAAGGGTGTAGACTCTGGAGGCACTGACAAAGGAGCTCTACCAAAGCAGGTCATGACTCAAGCATGAGAAGAGTTTTACAACTCTGGGAGAAGGTTTAAGAAGGTGAGACAGAGCAGTAAAGTGAAACTTTAGAATTACGGGAGAAGAGGAAAACAGTATTTATTTAGAGACTAAGAGTTTGTGATACCTAATATAGGTTCAATTACATTACAGGGGGGAAAGGCAAGAAGGAGAAAATGAATGAAGAGGAAACAGATTCAGGAAGCTAAATTCCCCAATATGATCCTTGCTAGTAAAAGAAAGGAAAAACAATACTAGTGTGTTTTAAAGGGAAAGAAGAAGAAAAGTACGATGCCAATGGCAAAATAGAGTTAGACAACAGTATAGTTGACTCTTAAAGTCAAATGGGTTGAACTCTAAAGGGCAAGAAAATCCTACTGGAACAAACAGCCCAGCTTGACAGACTTTTGGGGAGTAACGAAAAGAAGTCTGAACAAGCAAGAGGAATGTTAAATAAAAGTTCCACAAGCAATTTATTGAGCATCTAGTAGTACCAAGTCCTGTTCTAGAAATTGAAATTCAAAGGTAAGTCAAAACTCTTGTAGGTCCATGGGTTAAGGAAGGGTTAATAGAGTAATTGTGGTGTAGATACTGAGTGAGGTGGGGTGCATGGAGAATGCATCTAATCCACCATACGGGCGGGGAGGGAGGTCAGGGCAGATTCCTGGAGTAAGTACTTAGATCTTCTTGGAGGAGGTCCCTCAAGAAGTTCAGGGATAAGCGTAGTTAGTGTGTATTATCTATGTAAGGGGAAAATCTAGGTTTCCATAACTTTCAGTATTCCAAGGTTACTAAGGGTGCAGTGACCCTTCTAATCTTATTTTTATCCTGGAAAAATATAAATGTTTCTCTTGGAGCTTTCTCACTAATGATAGGTTTCTCTTCTATATTGACCTTAAGGCTTATGGTACACTCCCTTGACACCTAAATACTCTTCCACCACATGCCCAGAGTACACTGTAGACCAAGCTAAATTCTCTGCATGGAAATTTACTGAGATCGTTACAAGGAAAATAAACTCAGAGTAGCAGCATCTGAGACAGTTCATTTTAAAATACAGCTTTCTCATCTTGTATTTGGGATTTTTGCCTTTGTAGGAAAACAACCATCTTTTAAATGTATACCTAGGATAATTTTTCCTAAGTCTAAAGAATAAGGCCAAGGAGAGAAAAGTGACTTTCTTTTCTATATAAGTTACACCATATACAAGGATTAATTCCAGGACAAATATAAAAGGATATCAGAAGTGATTTCATCCCTTTCTTAAGTTCTATGTCAGATATATACACAAAGAGTTGCAAGGGCATCACCTTTCTAAAATAGTCTTTAAGCAGAGAGTAGGGATCAATACTGAGATTCAGCAACATGATTTCTAGGAAGATGGATTAAACCAGGTGGCACCATGTCAGCAGTGGAAATATTGAATTATTATAAAACATATCAGGGCCAAGACTCGGTTAACGTCACTGAAGGATGACAATGAACATGGTCACAAAGAATGAGATAAGAATGCAATGCTGGAAGTGAGTTTAAAACCACAACAGGAAGGGGATTCCAGAATGATGGAGTAAGGATCTTGAAAACCTGCACTTCATTAAAAACAATAACAATCATAGCAAAAGTTGTCAAAGTCAGCTTTTTCAGAACTCTGAAAATTAATGAAAGGTTTGCAACAATTCAAGGAGCACTCTCAACAATCAGGCCCAAATAATACCAGATAATACACTTGAGCCTGATTGGTAGAAAAATTTTATTTAATGCTCTGGATAACAACTTGGCCAGCCCATTCTTGAAGTAGGTTAGTTAACATACATAAAGCATCAGCATTGGTATACATCACGGTATTGTTCATTAAAAGTAGACTTTCTCCTAATACCTAGCACAAAGCTGGGTACACAATTACCTTTTGTAGAAACCTGGCCCAGAACAGATTTCAATGGATATTTCTTAAATTAATTAGTAAAGGAATTTATGTGCAAAGAAGCACAAAAGATTCCTTTCTGGGAAGGGATAGCCTGAGTATAAGGCCGCTTTTCGGCTGATCAACTAATGTGCTGGCTTCTTTATCTTCTTTATATTTCTTTACTAGATATTGGACTCATCCAGTGAGTGAAGGAATGTCCTTCAGTTTCTTTAGGGCCTGGGAGATTTCAGAAGCTGAAAGTCAGGTTGGAAAACAATAAGAAGAGGAATAAATAAGAAATGAGACTGAATAAGGAAACAGGGGGAAATATTGTCAGCTTTGAAAGGGGGAAGAATTTGAAACAGTGTAGTGGGAACTGAAATAGAAAAAAAAATGTAAATGTAAGCATTATAAATTCAGAGGCTTATCACACTAATAAAATCAGAAAGCGGAATTATCATCAGATTCAAGTAAAACCAGTAGAACTTATCTAAAATAATATGATGCTACAATTGTTCTGCCCTCTGTAAGCCTATAGGTGATGGGATTAAGAGTATAACCTAGATTTGTGATAATCGAATTGCCACTACACTGTCCTCCTGTTTGTCATTTTCTGAGTCATAAATGCATACCTTAAAAATACTAACACATATAGTTTATATACATCATAAAAACTCAAGGAAAAACTGTGTCCATATCGTTTAGAGGTGAGAAGGCAATGGCATCCCACTCCAGTACTCTTGCCTGGAAAATCCCATGGATGGAGGGGCCTGGTGGGCTACAGTCCATGGGGTCTCTAGGAGTCGGACATGACTGACTTCACTTTATTTTTTCATTTTCATGCATTGGAGAAGGAAACGGCACCCCACTCCAGTGTTCTTGCCTGGAGAATCCCAGGGATGGGGGAGCCTGGTGGGCTGCCGTCTATGGGGTTGCACAGAGTCAGACACAACTGAAGCGACTTAGCAGCAGCAGCAGCCTTTGTTAAAGTTTGATAATGAAGTAACAATAACGACCCAAATTTAAGCAGAGGTTTATTGAGTGCCAGTCACTGCTTACAGGCTTTAAGTATTTTTACTCATGTTCTCCTCACAACAGCCCCTAAAATACTATTAATTTGCCACTTGATAATCAGGGACTATGAAGTGTGGAGAGATTAAACAACTTGCCCATGTTTCCTCAAACGATGGCTATAATTTGAACCTAAATAAACATCAACATTTTTTTCACAAAATTCAGTCCTGAGTTTGAAAAACATCTGCATTATTCTTTAAGTCATTATGTAGTAGAACTTCTATTTTTATAGTGCTTTATGAAAACGGAGGCTATGTAGAATTATGATTGACACTGGGAAAAAAATAGTCTTAAGCATGAGACCCAGAAGTGAGACTTTTATGATGAAATGTCTTCTACAGCTGACTATGCCTCTGCCCTCATATTCATGCTAACCCAGGAATCCCAAGCAACTGCTGACACAAGTGGGTATGTCTCTACCTTCATATCTGATGATATTTGGGATCTTTTCTATTTCAGCTTCAGGCATTTTTCTCAGGAAACATCTTATGAATAAAATTAGGTGATGGGATAGGAGAAAAGGGCTCTAAGGGGTTATAACTGTTTCTGAATTGATCAACTTTGGCTATGTAATTCAGGACTAGTCATTTAAACTTGATTTACCTTTGTTTTTTTGTCTCAAAAATTAACACACCACCATATATATTATATAATTCAAAGTTGATAAGAGACTAGATCTTAAATTTTCTAATCACCAAAAATAAAGGATAATTATGTAATGTGATAGAGGAGGTAGCTACTTCTATGGTACTGATCATATTGAATATATAAATGTATAAGATCAACATGTTGTATGCCTTAACTTACCCAATATGATCTGTGAATTATATCTCAGTAGAAAAAGTAATTTCCTGGCAGGCCAGTGGTTGAGACTCTGCACTACCACTGTAGGAGTCACAGGTTCGATCTCTGGCCATGCTGCTTGGAGTGGCAAAAAAAATAAAAACATTGAAAGAAAAAAATGCACACATCAGATGATGCCAGTCTGATTTCTCTCAGCAGTAACAAGTCATGGCGAGAGGAATGCCATTCATGCTCCATCCAGAGCTGTCTGTCTGTTTAGTTGCTTCATTAATTTACCTCTTTGTGACTCCTATTTTTAAGTGAACATGCTTTTAAGTAAACTGTGCTATGACTTAGCAGTCAGCTCATTCTTTCTATAGGGCCATGTGATAAATAAAAACAATTCACAGTTTCTGTTAGAAGGCCTCCCTACTCAAGCTTACAATAGAGCCTTCTACAAGACTTCTGTAAATCTTGTAACAAGAATTTCTAGAAATTTCTCTTGAGAAGTTGGTTTCTTTTTAAACTTGTTGCAAATATTTGAATGTTAAAAAATTCCATTTCGTTTACACTATATGAAACATACTGAAAATATATTTGCTATATATCTTATAAAATCTTTCCCCTGGCATACATAGATGCTATGATAGTGTTCTCTGTTTTACTTTAAAAATCAAGATAAAAATATAGATTTTAAATCTTACTTTTAACAAAATATATGGTTGGAAAAAGATGGACTCAGTAAAATACAGCAGATAAATAATTTTCATACAAGTCTATCATTAAATCAAATAGTACAAAATTATATCAGTTCAACATAATGGTAGGTAGAGAAATTTTGATCTGAAAAAAAATTTTCAAGTGGAAAAAACTGTGACTTGAAAATGATAAAGTCTATTTTTTAAGTGCACATAAGTACACTCCTAATTTTAAAATGTTCCTAGACTTAAAAGACATGACTAACTCACATTTTGATTTGTTAAATGTAAACTTTTATATTGAGAATGCAAATTTATGTATTTTAATTCTTATCTTATTTTAGCATAGAACAAATTTAGTGGAGAATTCTTTCATCTTGGCAAAAAATAAAGGGCATTTATCTCCCTTAGTATCTAATTCTTTTGAGGCGGAAAGTTCAGTATGAAAGAATAGCTATGTGATAAAATTATGAATAAAATCCTGAGCTTAGTTCAACAAAGAAACAGTGAAATATAATAGATTTGATGTTATTTTGCAATTTTGCATCTTTTTTTCTGTTGGGAAACATTATGTGAGAACTGTGCCATGTTACTATTAGTTATCCAACCATTTCTTTTGTACATGCTTAGTACACTCCTCTTCCTGTATCAAAAATAATGATTATTTTTAGGTTTATCAAGGACAATTGGGAAATCCAATCCAGAGACAAAATTGTAAAAGTAGAAAATTATTCTTATATAATTTTTTCTCTCTAGTCATTCTTTCATTTGACATGTAATTTCTAAGCCTCTGCTTTTCAAGTCATTATAAATACCAAGTCAGCACTGCTGAGAAGGAGTTTTACATACCAGTAAGGGAACAGGTAGCTCTTCACGGCTGCCAGGAGAAATATCAATAACCTCAGATATGCAGATGACACCACGCTTATGGCAGAAAGTGAAGAGGAACTAAAAAGCCTCTTGATGAAAGTGAAAGAGGAGAGTGAAAAAGTTGGCTTAAAGCTCAACATTCAGGAAACTAACATCATGGCATCCAGTCCCATCACTTCATGGCAAATAGATGTGGAAACAGTGTCAGATTTTATTTTTTTGGGCTTCAAAATCACTGCAGATGGTGATTGCAGCCATGAAATTAAAAGACGCTTACTCCTTGGAAGGAAAGGTATGACCAACCTAAACAGCATATTGAAAAGCAGAGATATTACTTTGCCAACAAAGGTCCATCTAGTCAAGGCTATGGTTTTTCCAGTGGTCATGTATGGATGTGAGAATTGGATTATGAAGAAAGCTGAGCACACAAGAATTGATGCTTTTGAACTGTGCTGTTGGACAAGACTCTTGAGAGTCCCTTGGACTTTAAGGAGATCCAACCAGTCCATTCTAAAAGAGATCAGTCCTGGGTGTTCATTGGAAGGACCGATGCTGAAGCTGAAACTCCAATACTTTGGCCACCTCATGCAAAGAGTTGACTCATTGGAAAAGACCATGATGCTGGGAGGGATTGGGGGCAGGAGAAGAAGGGGACGACAGAGGATGAGATGGCTGGATGGCATCACCGACTCGATGGACGTGAGTTTGGGTGAACTCTGGGAGTTGGTGATGGACAGGGAGGCCTGGCGTGCTGCTGTTCATGCTGTCGCAAAGAGTCAGACATGGCTGAGTGACTGAACTGAACTGAACTGAGGGAACAGGGATGGATAAAAAAGTAAGGGTGTGATGATAAGACCACAGAAGAGGATGTGGCCTATTCTTTGGGAAAGTGAGGAGCACACGTAGAGGTAGTAGTCTTGAGCATATTCTGATGATAAGTATTTGCCAGACTGGTGATGGTGATGGGGTGGAGAATAAGAAGTCTGTCTATGGGATGAACATAGTGACCAAAAGATGTGGAGACCTGAAACACCATGGGTCATTAGGAAAATGCTTGAGGGTAGGGTATATCTGTACATGTTGCGGATTAGGATTGTTGTTGTTGTTCAACTGCCGACTCGTGTCTGACTCTTTGCAACTCCATGGACAGTAGCTCATCAAGCTCCTCTGTCCATGGGATTTCCCAGGCAAGAATACTGGAGTGGGTTGCTATTTCCTTCTCCACAGGATCTTCCCAGACCAAGGATCGAACTGGCATCTCCTGCACTGGTAGATGGATTCTTTACCACAAAGCCACCAGGGAAGCCTGGGGACTAGGGTAGGGTGGGAGTACTGATAAAGTAAGAAGTGACTGGACATAGCTCAGATAATGATCACTCATCATCAGATACTACCCTGTTATGAAGATAATAAAAGATTTTAGGTAGAAAAGTAACTATTCATGTTTGTCTTTTAGTAGATCACTACAACAACACTGTGAACAGTAGATTGAAAATGTTAGTCTAGAGACAAAGGGCACCCAACTGTGCATTTTGCAATGAACTAAACATAGGTGATTAAAAGGTGGTGACTAGTTGCTAGCATTCAAATTTCTGGGTGTCTGGATAGATAATGAGTTGTTGAATAAGGAGAAGATCCATTTTGGATAAAAAAATCATCTAATTTAGCTTCATCATATTGAATTAGAGGTACCTATGATGTCTGTAAGTAGAGATACCTACAATGAATAATAATTAATAACAATGATAGTAACAACCTGGGAGTTGTTGACTTATAGCTGATAGAATGAGTCACATTGTGAATATGTCAGGAAGAGTATATTGAATGAAGATAGGAAGGTGACTAACATTTAAGCTCATATTTAAGAACTTAGCATAAATTATTTTGTCTCTGGAGCATTTTAATTTCCTTATCTAAATAAGCACAACTGTTAATATAGGATTGACATTTTCAGAGTGAAAGTATACTTGCTACAGTTTTTCCTTTAACAAGTATGCCAGGCAAATGTAAGGAGATCATATGGTATTATATTTTTCAATTTTTCAGAAAGAAGACAATTGTGCTTAAAAATAGAAATCAAGACTTGAAAGTTAAGCTAAATTGAATGTTCATATTTATATAAATAATGTGTATACATAATTTCTTAATACGGGTTTTATTAAAAAATGAATAAAACAAATTTTAGATTGTTTTCCAGATGATCTAATTCAATGTGACACTTTCTTTTCAAAAACAAATAATATTTTATATTTTCAAAATACTGTCTCATTCAGTGTAACCAATAGACTATCACCACATGCTTATGAGAGAGATAGGGCATATATTGTCTTTTTTACAGAACAGAAGCTGAAATATTAAGAGGTTAATTGCTTCATGTAAGATCATACCTTCAATGGATAACTTAAGTGTAGACATTCTAACTCATCATTGTTTGAGTTTTCTAAAATAATACTCTGGCCTCCTTTGCTTTCTTGTTAGGAGATAGATGACAAATATTTATGTATTTATGGTGGTGGTGGTTTAGTTGCTGAGTTGTGTCCAACTTTGGTGACCCCATGGACTGAAGCCTGCCAGGTTCCTCTGTCCATGGGATTTCCTAAGCCATAATACTGAAGAGAGTTGCCATTTTATTGTCTGGAGTATCTTCCTGACCCAGGGATTGAACCCATTTCTCCTCACTGCTGGTGGATTCTTTTACTGCTGAACCAACAGGGAAGCTCCTATGTATTTATAATTAGCCAATATTAATCAGAGTTATTAGTATCACAATACAGGGCTAATACAAGGCTTCCTGCAATGCAGGAGACCCAGGTTTAGTCCCTGGGTCAGGAAGATCCCCTGGAGAAGGAAATGGTAGCCCACTCTAATATTCTTGCCTGGGAAATCCCATGGACAGAGGAGCCTGGTGGGCTACAGTCCATGACGTCACAAGAGTCAGACATGACTTTGCAACTAAACCATCACTATCAGTATTCTAAAGCTTTTATGTATTTTAGGGGCTTTCCTGGTGGCTTAGATGGTAAAGAATCTGCCTGCAATCCAGGAAACCAGGGTTCAATCCCTGGGTCGGGAAGATCCCCTGGAGAAGGAAATGGCAACCCACTCCAGCATTGTTTCCTGGAGAATTCCATGGACAGAGGAGGCTGGCAGGCTACAATCCATTGGGTCACAAAGAGTAAGACATGACTGAGTGACTTTCACTGCTACTACAGCAGCATATATATGCAAATTGATTATATAAACTGCATATGAATACATGAGTACATAATTAGTTAACATGAGTGCTGGTTTCTATATTGGATATTTCCATTTGGCCCTTCAGTTATGCTCTCTGCCCTTCTCCACCCTACTTTTTACCCTGGGAGACCAACCTGTATGACTAACATCCATACTTTCCCACCCTCTGACTTAGAATTGAGTAAGGCCAATCTGAGGCACAGAAAGAAGATTAAAAGCTGGGAGAATAGAAATATAGGTCAGTAGTTCCCTTTTTAACTCATCCTCTGCAGTTACCTTAGACTGGTCTGGCTAGTGACAGAAAGTCATAGCTTACTTAAATTGGCCTTTTCTACACAACTCTCAATCTTTCTCAGATTCCAGCAACCTCTCCTTTCCCTCATCCACACAGGACAAGGGGTGGTAGCAGCTTCAGACATGTACTCCAGTCCTTGTGGTTTCTCCACACTTTCCCCATGCCTTTAAAACCCATTGACTTATCAATAAACTCTCCCCAGATAATCCTAATTTGAGTGTGCCATCTGTTTGCTCCAAGTGCCATGCATAATGTAATCTCTAAATCAAGGATGACTTTTATTATCAGTAATTCCATTTGTAAAAGAAGATACTTTCTAGAGATCATCAATTAACAAATATAAAATACTATTCTAAAGACTCCTTAAATAAGTGGTTGGTAAAATGAGGAATATATCAATAAAATATGTATTTTAAATGATTTAGATGAATGTTTAAACTCACTTAAAAGTTCCAAATAGTGTAGAATCAGTTCCAAAAATAAACTTTCCAAATATTGTATAGCAATATCATCTTGGTGTGTTAGATGGCACCATCCTTATGGCAGAAAGTGAAGAGGAACTAAAGAGCCTCTTGTTGAAAGTGAAAGAGGAGAGTGAAAAAGCTTGCTGAAAAATCGACATTCAGAGAAAAGGGAACCCTCTTACACTGTTGGTGGGAATGCAAACTAGTACAGCCACTATGGAGAACAGTGTGGAGACTCCTTAAAATCTGGACATAGAACTGCCATATGACCCAGCAATCCCACTGCTGGGCATACACACTGAAGAAACCAGAACTGAAAGAGAAACATGTACCCCAATGTTCATTGCAGCACTATTTACAATAGCCAGGACGTGGAAGCAACCTAGATGTTCATCAGAAGATGAATGGATAAGAAAGCTGTGGTACATATACACAATGGAGTATTACTCAGCCATTAGAAAGAATGCATTTGAGTCAGTTCTAATAAGGTGGATGAAACTGGAGCCTAATATACAGAGTGAAATAAGTCAGAAAGAAAAACACCAATACAGTATATTAATGAATATATATGGAATTTAGAAAGATGGTAACAACGACCCTATATGCAAGACAGCAAAAAGAGACACAGATGTAAAGAACAGACATTTGGACTCTGTGGGAGAAGGTGAGAGTGGGATGATTTGAGAGAATAGCTTGAAACATGTATGTTACAATATGTGAAACAGATGACCAGTCCAAGTTAGATGCATGAAACCGGGCACACAAAGCCAATGCACAGGGACAACACAGAGGGATGGGATGGGGAGGCAGGTGAGCAGGGGTTCAGGACAGGGGGACACAGGTACACCCATGGCTGATTCATGTCAATGTATGGCAAAAAGCACCACACTATTGTAAAGTAATTGGCCTTCAATTAAAATAAATAAATTAATTAAAATTAAAATTTTAAAAAAGGAAAAATAAAAGCTAAGATCATGGCATCCAATCCCTTCACTTCATGGCAAATAGATGGGGAAACAATGGAAACAATGACAGACTTTATTATCCTGGGCTTCAAAATCACTGCAGATGATAATTGCAGCCATGAAATTAAGACACTTGCTCCTTGGAAGAAAAGCAATGACAAACCTAGAAGCATATTAAAAAGCAGAGACATTACTTTGCTGACAAAGGTCCATCTACTCAAAGTTATGGTATTTCCAGCAGTCATGTATACATGTGAGAGTTGGACTATAAGGAAAGCTGAGAACTGAAGAATTGATGCCTTTGAACTGTGGTGCTGGAGAGTCCCTTGGACTGCAAGATCAAACCAGTCAATCCTAAAGGAGATCAGTCCTGAATATACATTGGAAGGACTGATGCTCAAGCTGAAACTCCAATAATTTGGCCAGCTGATGAAAAGAACTCACTCATTGGAAAAGACCCTGATGTTGGGAATGATTGAAGGCAGTAGGAGAAGGGGACAACAGAGGATTAGATGGTTGGATGGCATCACCAACTCGATGGACCTGAGTTTGAGTAAGCTCCAAAAGTTGGTGATGGACAGGGAAGCCTGGCATGCTGCAGTCCATGGGGTTGCAAAGAGTTCAACACGACTGAGTGAATAAACTGAACTGTTGCCCTTCTAAGTCTTTTATATTTTCCAAGTGTCATTTGGATCAGGATTAAGAAAACAAATGACTGTTATAAAATGGTCAAGTTCATGCTTGAGTTTCATTTACCAACAAACAGGATCTTATAGCAAAGGCTAGGATGAAATAAGCTTTTAATCTGTCCAAAAACATCAATATGATGGGCAGTTTGATCAAAAGAATGGTTCAATGAGGTTTATCATAGAGAATGTTTATAACAGAGGATGAACTTTTGAGTTAAACTTACTTGGCCTAGAACCCTGGTTCCAAGAGTTAAAAACTGGGTGAACTCAGGCAAATCATTTAATGTATTCTATTGTTTATAAGAAGACAGATAATAGGATTTATCTTGCAGTGTTGTGGGGGAGATTAAATAAGAACGCAATGAATGGCAGTGCAGTGTATTGGGAAGAGCATAGACTTTAGAGTCAAAACGTATGTCAATCACTGTCTTTTCCATTAACTAGTCATGCTTCCTTAGGGAACTTAGTTATTTAACTTCTCTAAGCCTTAACTTAGCTATCTGTTTAAAAATATAAGAAAAATACCTCATTTGTAAACCTATTTTAAGAATTAAATAAATGGAGTCACATATGGTAGAATGGGTTTTAACTTAGCAAGACTCCAGAGTACAGAGCATCCAGAGACTGTCTTTTATTCCAAGAAAGCAGAATCTCATATTGATTAAGTGTGTGGGCTCTGATGTCAACCCATCTAGCATGAGTTCTGGTTCCATCATTCACTGCCCTTGTGACCTATTCTTGCTGCTGCTGCTGCTGCTGCTAAGTCACTTCAGTCGTGTCTGACTCTGTGTGATCCCATAGACGGCAGCCCACCAGGCTCCCCCGTCCCCGGGATTCTCCAGGCAAGAACACTGGAGTGGGTTGCCATTTCCTTCTCCAAAGCATGAAAGTAAAAAGTGAAAGTGAAGCCGCTCAGTCGTGTCTGACTTTTACCGACCCCGTGGACTGCAGCCTACCAGGCTCCTCCGACCATGGGATTTTCCAGGCAAAAGTACTGGAGTGGGGTGCCATTGCCTTCTCCGGACCTATTCTTAAGCAAGTTATACAATAAGCATTTTACTTGTGAGATATGAAGCACTCTGCGGGTAGTAATCTTAATACTTACCACATTGCAGTAATACTTCTTCCTGGTATTCTCTAAACCAGTTTAATGGAGCCTGGACTATGAGATATTTTAGTGGAAACAAAATTTATATAAAAAGACCCAACAATAACAGCTGAACTTGACAAGGCACCTGATCATCTGCTATGTTCTAGACACTATTCTAGGTGCTTTGCATATGTTAACTCAAAATCCTCATGATGCTTTGAAGAAATTTTTATTACTATTAGCATCAGCAAATGTTTTACTGATGAGGGAACAGATGAGGGAACTGGATTCCAAGGAATTTGCTAAAGGCTCACAGCTGATTAAGTGTCAGAACCCAGCTGGTACAGCCCTGACATCTGTGTTCTGAACCAGTACAACATGCAGTGCCAGCTTCTCAGTGGTTCACTTAATTTTGGTTGAACCAAAATAAGTAACTTAGTATTTCCTGATTATAGTTTACAGAAATCTTCTGGATCCAGAGGAATAGGTTTGGAGCTATAACATGGAGAAACTTCTCTTTCCTCCCTTTCCCCCTCTGTTTATTTTATAGGAGGAGAAAGTATTAATTTCTTTTTTCCCTTGAAATTATAGATTTTTCTCCATAGGCTTATGAAAATCTGATTCTTGACTGGCAGTTCAGTGTGCATAGTAAAGATCATTATATTTGATCATAACTTGCCTTTAAATTCCTTCTTATTTAACTGTGCTTGCTTTTTATGTGCCTGAAAAAAAATGTTTAGGGTGCATTAGAGAACACATTAACCAAATTTTATAATAAGTTTGCTTATAAAACAAGAAAGTCTGGCATCATACTATGAACAACTTTGTAAAACTAGTCACATATCACATTTTGCTAAAATTAGGTATAGTTATATCACTGATTGGTATTATTCTCAAGTCATATTGGTATGTATTTCGTGGAATAAAGGCTCCATGCTTCTCAGGTTTTCCCATTTTCTAGTCATACTGCCTTAGGAACTTAGTTATTTAACTTCTCTAAGCCTTAACTTATCTGTTTACAAATATAAGAAAAATACCTAGCATATGTACCCATCTTAAGAATTAAATAATGGTAAAAATGGCGCTAGTGGTAAAGTACCTGCATACCAATGTAGGAGATGTAAGAGATGTTGGTTTGATCCCTGGCTTTGGAAGATCCCCTGGAGGAGGGCACTGCAACCCACTCCAGTATTCTTGCCTGGAGAACCCCATGGACAGAGGAGCCTGGCAGACTACAGTCCATAGGGTAGCAAAGAGTTGGACTTGACTGAAGTGACTGAGCACACACGGTGGAATCAAATACGTTTTTCTATTGTGAGAGAGAAACGATGGGTAATGTTATCTCTTGTCTCCTCCATTAGTGGAATTCAGCCATACTTGAAATTTCAATTGTTGTATCCACTATTAAATAATATGCCTATCTAACATACAGTGAAGCTCTTGAAGCACAATAATTTAGAAATTGGTTTGACTGAATCGATTTTTTAAAAAATCTTACAATTTTTCAGGACTTTGCATACATTAAGAGACATTTATGTATTATTAGGTGATATTTAGTTTGGTTTAGTTTTCTCAATAAGAGCATCATTTAAAGTTCTTAACTCCTTCTGCATCTAGAAATAGTTCTGTGTTTAAAAATGTTTATGTTTTTATTTGCTTTATTTTAATGTGGGAATTTTAGAAATTATAGTTTCCATTGAATGAATTAAATGTATTCAAAACCTACTTCTAACGCTGTTTTCAGTCACTAAGTCATGTCAAACTGTTTTGCAATCCCATGGACTATAGCCTGGCAGGTTCCTCTGTCCGTGGAATTCTCCAGGCAAGAATACTGGTGTAGGTTGCTATTTCCTTTTTCAGAAAGTCTTCTTGATCCAGGGATTGAACCCGGGTCTCCTGCATAAGCAGGCAGGTTTTTATCAGTTATAGGTTGTTATTAACTATGTACAACCTTTTAAAATAATAAAACAAAATTTCAGTGACCATTTAGTACCTACATTATGACAGACACTGCTTGTATATTCTACATACAATATTTCTTGTTCCAGTTACTTAACATTTTTCTAATAATGACTTTACTCCAGATCAGAATAGCACTTTCAAAGCTTTAACAATATTCACATTTATACTTTCATAGGCCACTTGAGCTTCACTAGAGAATTCTAGAGAACTAGAAGGTCCAGATCTCTAGAATTCTCAACAAGGACCACTTGCTACCAGACTGGCTAAGAATAATCTCCCCGGCTTGTCATACCTGGACATCTGCCTTTATCCCAGTGCTAATACCCTTATCTTGTTACCTGTTTGAGGCAGAACCTCAGGAATTTGAGGAATAGTGTCTACTTTGTTTCTGACAGTTTTCCTCTTGGGAGCAGTGTAGTGAAATAAGCACAGAGGGCAGATTCTGGGTCAGGCCAGCCTTGGTTCAAAACCTGCTCCATCACAAAACCTGCAGATGGCCAAAGGTGAGTGCCTTAGCCTCAAAACTTCTCTATAGGAATATGCATTTTGGTCTGAAGGCCAATTCTGTCTCCCAACATCAACAACCACATAAAGCCATTTGTTCTCTTCTGAACTTGATTAGGGTCAATTCCCTAAAAGTGGGGATGATGTTTGTTAACTTGAAATCTTGTTCACAGCAAAAATGTGATTATACCTATGGTACATAGTATGCATGGAACAAATGCTAGTTTCCGATCTCTTTCTTGTCTCTCATTTATTCTCTGACATGAAATTTGTATCCTCTCATTGTTGCCTGGTTCTGTGCATGACTGTGTTCATAGCTACTAATTCATTCTTTTGTCCTCCTGATTTAAAATCTTTCATTACCCTACAGATAAACTCATAAATGGAAAGGAAATGGCAACCCACTCCAATATTCTTGCCTGGAGAATCCCATGGACAGGCGAGCCTGGTGAGCTACGGTCCATGGGGTCGCAAATAGTCGGACATGACTGAGCACATAGCACATACTCACAAATGTGCCCTCAAGATGTTATATCAACAGTGCTTATTATGGTTTTGTAAATAATAGCCAACACCTGGAAACAATTAAATGTATTCTTATCAGTATGAAGCTGATTTAATAAAATATTTATGTAGAAAACTACCTAATTGTTAAAAAATATGCTAATAACATGTAGGAAAATCTAGGACGTAGTAAATAAAATAGGTGGAGCTCAGAGGATTTTTAGGTAGTGGAATACTCTGCATGATACTATCTTGGAGGATACATGTCATTATAAATACTCTGTGGAATACTCTGTATGATACTATACTGGAAGATACATGTCATATACTATCTTGTTCAGATCCATAAAACGTATACCACCAAGAGTGAACTCTGATATAAACTATGGATTCTGAGTGATTATGATGTATCAAGTTACCACTCTGGTGGGGAGTGTTGAAGTTGGGGAGACTATGCATGTGTGGAGCAGGGGATATATGAAAGATTTTTGCACCTTCCTTTCAATTTTAATATGAACCTAAAACTGCTGTAAAATATTTGTAAAGTCTGTTAAAAAAAAAAAGAAAGAAAGCAAGTGGCAGAACACGGTTACAAGAGGAATGTCAAGACCACTATCAGAGATTAACACTGAGACTAAGTTCAAAATATTTAGTTTTCACGTCTTGCCCTCCCCCTCTTTTTTCTTTTTTTTTTTTTTTTTTTAACTAAACAAGGTCACAATATTTATAAAATAAACATTGTCTCTTAAGAACATTTTACTCATCCAAATTCACATTCAAATATAAAAACAATAGGCAGGCATTCACAAGCATGAACTTACATATAAATCATTCTTAAGGATATGATAAACTTATTAGCAATTAAATTAAGACAGAGTAAAGAAAGACTAAAAATAGAAAATTTTAAGAAAAAATGTGAAGTAAGATGACTGCTAATGAGCATGGATTAGCATGATTAAAATATGAAGAAATTAAACATCTTTGTCACTCATGATTATGTAAAAATATGAAATGCTATGAGCAATACTATTATAAAATGGTGATTCACTAATAAAACCATTGAGATGAGGGTAGAGTAGAGATAAAAGAAAGAGTGAGAAGGTCAGTGCCCTTAGGACACATAGGCTGTCAGCAAATATTTTAGAAATAAAAGTGAAAGTGTTAGTCACTCAATAGTCTCCAGTTTTTAGCAACCCTCATCATGAACTCCTTATTACCAAATTCAGACTTAATTGAAGAAGGTAGAGAAAACCACTAGACCATTCAGGTATGATGTAAATTAAATCCCTTAGGATTATACAGTAGAAGTGACAAATAGATTCAAGGGATTAGATCTGATAGAATGCCTGAAGAACTATGGACAGAGGCTCCTGACATTGTACAAGAAGCAGTGATCAAGATCATTCCCAAGAAAAAGAAATTCAAAAAGGCAAAATGGTTGTATGATCAGATCAGATCAGTCACTCAGTCATGTCTGACTCTTTGCGACCCCATGAATCACAGCACGCCAGGCCTCCCTGTCCATCACCAACTCCCGGAGTTCACCCAAACTCACATCCATCGAGTCAGCGATGCCATCCAGCCATCTCATCCTCTGTCGTCCCCTTCTCCTCTTGCCCCCAATCCCTCCCAGCATCAGAGTCTTTTCCAATGAGTCAACTCTTCGCATGAGGTGGCCAAAGTACTGGAGTTTCAGCTTTAGCATCATTCCTTCCAAAGAAATCCCAGGGCCGATCTCCTTCAGAATGGACTGGTTGGATCTCCTTGCAGTCCAAAGGACTCTCAAGAGTCTTCTCCAACACCACAGTTCAAAAGCATCAATTCTTCGGTGCTCAGCCTTCTTCACAGTCCAACTCTCACATCCATACATGACCACAGGAAAAACCATAGCCTTGACTAGACGAACCTAGGAGGCCTTATAAATAGCTGTGAAAAGAAGAGAAGTTAAAGGCAAAGGAGAATAGGAAAGATACACCCATTTGAATGCAGAGTTCCAAAGAATAGCAAGGAGAGGAAAGAAAGCCTTCCTCAGTGATCAATGCAAAGAAATAGAGAAAAACGATAGAATGGGAAAGACTAGAGATCACTTCAAGAAAATTGGAGATACCAAGGGAACATTTCATGCCAAGATGGGCACCATAAAGGACAGAAATGGTATGGACCTAACAGAAGCAGAAGATATTAGGAAGAGGTGGCAAGAATACATAGAGGAACTATACAAAAAAGATCTTCATGACCCAGATAATCATGATGATATGATCACTCACCTAGAGCCAGATATCCTGGAATACAAAGTCAAGTGGGCCTTAGGAAGCATCAGTATGAACAAAGCTAGTGGAGGTGATGGAATTCCAATTGAGCTATTTCAAATCCTAAAAGATGATGTTATGAAAGTGCTGCACTCAAAAAGAAAAAAAGAAAGAAAGAAAGAAAGTGCTGCACTCAATATGCCAGCAAATTTGGAAAACTCAGCAGTGGCCACAGGACTGGAAAGGTCAGTTTTCATTCCAATCCCAAAGAAAGGCAATGCCAAAGAATGTTCAACTACCACACAATTGCAGTCATCTCACACACTAGCAAAGTAATGCTCAAAATTCTCCAAGCCAGGCTTCAGCAATACGTGAACCATGAACTTCCAGATGTTCAAGCTGGATTTAGAAAAGGCAGAGGAACCAGAGATCAAATTGCCAACATCCGATGGATCATTGAAAAAGTGAGAGAGTTCCAGAAAAATATCTACTTCTGTTTTATTATGCCAAAGCCTTTGACTGTGTGGATCACAACAAACTGTGGAAAATTCTTCAAGAGATGGAATACCAGACCACCTCACCTACCTCCTGAGAAATCTGTATGCAGATCAAGAAGCAACAGTTAGAACTGGATATGGAACAACAGACTGGTTCCAAATTGGAAAAGGAATACATCAAGGCTGTATATTGTCACCCTGCTTATTAAACTTATATGCAGTGTACATCATGAGAAATGCTGGATTAGATGAAGCACAAGCTGGAATCAAGAGTGCTGGGAGAAATATCAATAAACTCAGATATGCAGATGACATCACATTTAAGGCAGAAACCAAAGAAGAACTAAAGAGCTTCTTGATGAAAGTGAAAGAGATGTGCCGGGGACCAGCCCCAGCTGATCCAGGGTATTCGAAGGAGAGACGGCGTAGGCGAAGATCAGGAAACACTTGCTTAATTAAATGTTAATTAAGGATATAAAGAGTAATAGAATGAAGATAGCTCAGTAAAATTCAGTGAAGAAAAGAGGCTGAAATAAGGATAGCTCAGTGAGGAAATTCAGTGGAGAAAAGAGGCTGAATAATTCAGCCAGAAGGTAAGAGAAAGAACGACATGGTGAGACCAAGTTTCGGTGAACAAGGCCCGTACTTTATTTTCCAAAGTAGTTTTTATACCTTAAGTTATGCATAGAGGATAATGGGGGAAGGGGTAGAGTCTTGCAGCAAGCCAGGCTTTCTTCCTGCAAACTTATCATATGCAAAAGCTTAGGTGATTTGCATCATCTTCTGGCCCGGAGGCCTGTTAACATTTTAAGACCCTTTCTTCAGAAAAGTTATTTTTCTCTAAAGGTGATTGGTCAGGATCCACCCTCCAAAAGCATTAGATAAAGTTGCATTCCTACAGCGCAAAGGTGTGGTGGGCTATAACAAGAAAAAGAATTAACTCAAGGGTCCCAGGTTACAAACATTAAAGCTACTACTTACACCAATTCTATTAATCAATACACTGCCAGGGACACAGCAGGTAAGGGATATGGAAACTTAGCAGCAAACATTGGCCCAACAAGTGAAAATCCCTTCACCAATACAATTTCTAATCAATCTTTTAACTATTCAAAAGAATCTGTGTTTAGACAGTTTAGAACATCTCCTGCCTCTCACAGTTGGGAGGATCTGAACAATCACATGTGGCCATAAAAACCTATTCAGGCAGGCTAGAGGATTTCCAAAGGAGTTTGTAGGTTAAACACTGTCACACCCAGGAATTATTAACTGGAGCTGTAAGCTAACTCTTTTTTCAGAGAGGTAGTGGGGGACAGCCCCCCGTAAAGTCAGAGGTGTAGGTGAAAGCACAAAGCAGAAAGTAGGCAGACTCTGGTTTTGGGGGTAGATGGGGGACTCCTGAGGCTCGATCCCGCCTTTGCGTATGCCAAGCCTCCTTCCTCATGACCTTTGTCATGGGCGGAGTTCCTCACTGGCTCCCAGCAGTGATAGAATTCCAGTTGAGCTATTCCAGATCCTGAAAGATGATGCTATGGAAAGTGCTGCACTCAATATGCAATATGCACTCGATATGCAATATGCCAGCTCCCGGCAGAGATGAGTGAAAACAGTTGACTTAAAACTAAGCATTCAGAAAACTAAGATCACAACATCCGTTCCCATCACTTCATGGCAAATAGATAGGGAAACAATGGAAACAGTGGAAGACTTTTTTTTGGGCTCCAAAATCACAGCAGATGGTGACTGCAGCCATGAAATTAAAAGAGGCTTGCTCCTTGGAAGAAAACTTATGACCCACCTACACAGCATATTAAAAAGCAGAGACACTACTTAGCCAACAAAGGTCCATCTAGTTAAAGGTTTGGTTTTTCCAGTAGTCATGTATGAATATAAGAGTTGGATTATAAAGAAAGCTGAGCCCTGAAGAATTGATGCTTTTGAACTGTGGTGTTGGAGAAGACTCTTGAGAGTCCCTTGGACTGCAAGGAGATCCAACCAGTCCATCCTAAAGGAAATGAGTCCTGAGTATACATTGGAAGGACTGATACTGAGGCTGAAACTCCAATATTTTGGCCACACGATTAGAAAAACTGACTCATTTGAAAAGAGCCTGATGCTGTGAAAGATTGAATGCAGGAGGAGAAGGGGATAACAGGATGAGATGGTTGGATGATATCACCGACTCAACAGACATGAGTTTGAGTAAGCTTCAGGAGTTGGTGATGGACAGGGCAGCCTGGCATGCTGTTGTCAATGGAGTCAGAAACAATCGGACATGACTGAATGACTTAACTGAACTGAACATGGACTGTAGCCCATCAGGCTCCTCTGTCTATGAAATTTTCCAGGTAAGATGATTGCAGTGGGTAACCATGCCCTTTTCCAGGGGATCTTCCTGACCCAAGGATCGAATTTTTTGTCTTAGCCACCAAGAAAGCACTACAATTAAAAAGCAAAAAATTCTGAAACAATAACCTTTCACTTTATGTCATAGCCTTAAGTACTGCAAGGAGAATTTTGAAATATTTCCTGTAGTATTGAATTACTTAACTAGAGGTAAGAAATTCTCTTAATTTTATTTCTGTTAGGAAAAAAAATAAGGATCCTGGAAAGGAGAAATCCTTTGAATTTAGCCATGATCAGATCAGATCAGTCCTCAGTCGTGTCCGACTCTTTGCGACCCCATGAATCGCAGCACGCCAGGCCTCCCTGTCCATCACCAACTCCCACAGTTTACCCAGACTCACGTCCATCGAGTCAGTGATGCCATCCAGCCATCTCATCCTCTGTCGTCCCCTTCTCCTCTTGCCCCCAATCCCTCCCAGCATCAGAGTCTTTTCCAATGAGTCAACTCTTCGCATGAGGTGGCCAAAGTACTGGAGTTTCAGCTTTAGCATCATTCCTTCCAAAGAAATCCCAAGGCTGATCTCCTTCAGAATGGACTGGTTGGATCTCCTTGCAGTCCAAGGGACTCTCAAGAGTCTTCTCCAACACCACAGTTCAAAAGCATCAATTCTTCGGCGCTCAGCCTTCTTCACAGTCCAACTCTCACATCCATACATGACCACAGGAAAAACCATAGGCTTGACTAGACGAATCTTTGTTGGCAAAGTAATGGCTCTGCTTTTGAATATGCTATCTAGGTTGGTCATAACTTTCCTTCTAAGGAGTAAGCATCTTTTAATTTCATGGCTGCAGTCACCATGTGCAGTGATTTTGGAGCCCAGAAAAATAAAGTCTGACACTGTTTCCACTGTTTCCCCATCTATTTCCCATGAAGTGATAGGACCGGATGCCATGATCTTCCTTTTCTGAATGTTGAGCTTTAAACCAACTTTTTCACTCTCCACTTTCACTTTCATCAAGGTGCTTTTGAGTTCCTCTTCACTTTCTGCTATGAGGGTGTTGTCATCTGCATATCTGAGGTTATTGATATTTCTCCTGGCAATCTTGATTCCAGCTTGTGTTTCTTCCAGTCCAGCGTTTCTCATGATGTACTCTGCATGTAAGTTAAATAAACAGGGTGACAATATACAGCCTTGATGTACTCCTTTTCCTATTTGGAACCAGTCTGTTGTTTCATGTCCAGTTCTAACTGTTGCTTCCTGACCTGCATACAAATTTCTCAAGAGGCAGATCAGGTGGTCTGGTATTCCCATCTCTTTCAGAATTTTCCACAGTTTATTGTGATCCACACAGTCAAAGGCTTTGGCATAGTCAATAAAGCAGACGTAGATGTTTTTCTGTAACTCTCTTGCTTTTTCCATGATCCAGCAGATGTTGGCAATTTGATCTCTGGTTCCTCTGCCTTTTCTAAAACCAGCTTGAACATCAGGAAGTTCACGGTTCACATATTGCTGAAGCCTGGCTTGGAGAATTTTGAGCATTACGTTACTAGTGTGTGAGATGAGTGCAATTGTGCAGTAGTTTGAGCATTCTTTGGCATTGGCTTTCTTTGGGATTGGAATGAAAACTGACCTTTTCCAGTCCTGTGGCCACTGCTGAGTTTTCCAAATTTGCTGGCATATTGAGTGCAGCACTTTCACAGCATCATCTTTCAGGATTTGGAATAGCTCAACTGGAATTCTATCCCCTCCACTAGCTTTGTTCGTACTGATGCTTTCTAAGGCCCACTTGACTTCACATTCCAGGATGTCTGGCTCTAGGTCAGTGATCACACCATTTAGCCATGAACCCAGTTAAAATTTTCCTGTGTAATGAACAGAGTTGAACTTTTAAGACTGATAAAGGAATGTGTATATGCATGTTTGTGTTTTCATCTATGTATCACTAAGCAGCAATTATGCTTAACAATGAAAATCTAGTCATATTCTCATTAAAGTGAGGAACATATGATTATTGATTATTAGCAATACAGGGCTTAACACTTTTTTGAAAATTATGATGACTGCAATCAGTTAAGAAAAATAAAATTAGCTATATAGATTTTTTAAATAGGAAGCAAAATTTAAGTGTCTGTGGATGATTTTTTTATCTAGATTTAAGAAACTTAGTTGTGTAAAGTAATAAAAAAGGTAACTTAAAACGTACAGTGTGTGCTTAATGACAATATTTGTGTACCAGGTCAATTATTTACTTATGTATTTTAACTCTGTTAGTTTGTTCTTTTTGGATTTATTGTATGTCTTGTATCTAGTAGCATCTAGTATCTTGTCTATATTTTCAATGATGTTCATGTAACAAACAGCTTTGGAAGACTGAAATAGTGTCTCTGGAGAACAGGTCATATTTGTTTACTGTCCAGTATAAAAAAGAAAATGTCTTCTTTGAACCATTTATATAAGATTCATAATTCCCTTGCTTGAAGTTTGTCGCCTGTGACAAAAGCCCACTTTATGCACAGCAGCACCAGGGAAGCCTGAGGACTTTTCTTATATATTAGGAAATTTCACATACAACAAAACACATGAAGTGTTTACAATTGAGATTTAATGCACTGACAAAATACCATCCAAGTGCTGACGCTGCCTCTTCTCTTTTCCTAACACTTCTGCCCCTCTGAGTGTCAAGGTCTCTGACATCAGTTGTGTTACCTTAGGGTTAATTCAGAGTCAACTCAAGAGTCAGGTGGTATTTGGTTTTATCAATGAGAATTCTGAAAAACCTTCAGGCATAGTTGAAGTTCTTAAAGTGAAAGTTAAAGTCACTCAGTTGCGTCTGACTCTTTGTGACCCCACGGACTATACAGTCCATGGAATTCTCCAAGCCAGAATACTGGAGTGGGTAGCCTTTCCCTTCTCCAGGGGATCATCCCAACCCAGGGACTGAACCCAGGTCTCCCACGTTGTGGGCGGATTCTTTACCAGCTGAGCTGCAAAGGAAGCCCAAGAATACTGGAGTGAGTAGCCTATCCCTTCTCCAGTGGATCCTCCTGACAAAGGAATCGAACTGGGGTCTCCTGTATCGCAGGTGGATTCTTTACCAACTGAGCTATGAGGGAATCTGGAAGTTCTTAGAAAACCAGAAAAAAGAAGAACAAAGAATGTCCTCTTCACCCAAGAAATGTACTGTTCAGCCGTCCCCATTGTTGGCTGAGCTTCACTGGTCTCCTCGGCCTAGCCAGGTAAGTTGTCCAGCAGCCCTTTTTGGCTATCCCTGCTTTGACTAGCCTTCATGGCTCAAGATCCAGATGCCACTTGTTATTGAACTTATCTACATTTAGATCACTTCCACAGATATTTTCCCCATACTCTCTTTCTAGTACTATTCTTGTGATATACCCTACCCCCTGCCTTTTACAGGCCCTCTTCTTTTATTTTTACATCACTTTAATGAAAATTATTTGATTAATCAATTAATATATCTTTGTTGTTGTCACTCACTCAGTTGTGTCCGACTTTTTGCAACCCCATCAACTGCAGCATGCCAGGCTTTCTTATCCTTCTCTATCTCCCTGAGTTTTCTCAAACTCATGTCCATTGAGTCAGTGATATCATCCAACAATCTCATTCTCTGTTGACCCTTCTCCTCCTGCCCTCAATCTTTCCCAGCATCAGGTTTTTTCCCAGTGATTTGGCTCTTTGCATCAGGTGGTCAAAGTATTAGAGCTTCAGCTTCAGCATCAGCTCTTCCAATGAATTTTCAGGGTCAATTTCCTTTAAGATTGACTGGCTTGATTTCCCTGCCATCCAAGGGACTCTCAACAGTCTTCTCCAGCAACCCGGATTGAAAACATCAATTCTTCAGTGCTCAGCCTTCTTTATGGTCCAATTCTCACTTCCATACATGACTTCTGGGAAAACCATTGCTTTGACTATATGGACTGTTGTTGACAATGTGATGGCTCTGTTTTTTAATATGCTATCTAGGTTTGTCATAGCTTTCCTTCCCAGGAAAACTGTCTTTTAATTTCATGGCTGTGGTCACTGTCTGCAGTGATATTGGAGCCCAGGAAAATAAAGTTGGTCACTGTTTTCTTCCCCCCTCCCAATTTTTTGCCATGACGTGATGGGACTGGATGCCATGATATTAGCTTTTTAAATGCTGAGTTAATTAATTGATTAATCAATTAATATACTTTAATTCTTACTTGTTCACTTCATCTGTGTTGCCAGTTCTTATTCTCCTGGCACCAAGGAATTTTACTTGTTGGCAAACATGTTTTTAATATGTATTTTTTATTTTATAAAAAATATCCAAAACCATATTTAAGTTATGCCTCAGCATCACTGTTGAAAAGACTTATTCTGCCTTGATGACTTAGCAAATGACATTAATTACGCTAGTTGGTACTGTAAGATGATTATGATTTTTTTTATTTGTTGTTGCTCTGATTAAACTAGACTTTTACATTTAATGACTCCACCTACAATGCAGGAGACTCCGTTTCACTTTCTGGGATTGGGATGATCCCCTGAAGAAGAGACAGGCTACCCACTCCAATATCCTGGCCTGGACTGTATTGTCTATGGGATTGCAAAGTGTCAGACAAAATTAAGTGACTTTCACTTCACTTCACTTTACATTTAAATTTTGATTGCTGTTTCATTCAGTCTAAATTTGTAAGCATTTGGCTTTAAGAGAGCTTTCATAGAGCTGAAAATCCAGTATATGCTTTCTCCTGTAACTGGAATTGTTTTATTGCGCATAAGATCTAACTCTGCAGTGAGCAGTCCTTGAAGATGAGTTCAGCTGTCTTTGCAGAAAAATTTCCTGGATACGAGTGTAAGTAAGAATCTGAGGAGTTAATGCCTCAAAAACTTTTCCAACCCACTGTCTTCAGGAAAGAAGGGGCCTCTTTGGCAATAGCATCAGACTGTTTTAGGTCATGTTATATACCTAAAATGTTGATTTCCCTTGTCAGTCTGCGAATATATTTTTTTCTGACTTTTTTTCTGCTAGATGTTTTCTCACCTTCAATTGAAACATTTCAGTCCTCTGACAGATTTGGTTTTCAGAAAATAATATAGAATAATTACTGTGACATGAGATAATGTAAAGCTAATAATATAGGTTTAGCAAAAGAGTCAAATACAACAAACTGAGAAAATCTGTGAGGGGCTGAATGCATATATATTCTTATTAAAAAAATAGCAAGCAATTATTATAGTTCAGAATGGTATCTAATTTCCCAAGAGACATTATTTAATATTTTCTTATTGAAACAGTGCCATAATTTTTAATTCTGAGTATCAGTTATTTAGCTGATGTCTCTTGAAAGAGGTGCATGACTCATAACTAATTAAGAACTGAATAAAAATATTTTTTCAGTGGACAGAATTACACTTAATTTATAAATTCCATTTCCATATAAGAGCAACCCTTGAGGAGTTACCTGAACTTTGTAATATTAATATTATGCATCATAGCCCATGAACCACTAACTCTGTGGAAGTAATTGATCTACCATGAAAATTCCATAATGGAGGTTTCAAATTAGTTTCACTGATTGAAATTGATACTTCAGAAGAATATTCCATGGTTATCCTGGATTTTCTGCACTCTGACACATAGTTGCCCATCCCATGTTATCTTTACCTGTTTGCAAAGCTTAGCTACCCATAACTGGATTTTTCTTTTTTTAAGTTCCTTCCTTTTTACTAACATAGTATTAATAATTTAAAAAGTCTGAATATTCACTGTGTCTTATTTTCACTGTGAATTCTATTTTGATGGGCAGAGGTAGAGACAAATAACCAGGACCCTTCTCTTAGTTTTCCTTCTTCTGAAAATGTCTTTATTCCCTATTCATTCCTGAAGGATAGTTACATTTAATATAGAATTCATTATTGATAATTCTTCTTTCAGTGTTTGAAAATTTTTAGGTCTGTTCCTTCTGGCCTCCATAATGTCACACACAAGAAGTCCACCGCTATATGAATTGGTATTTCCCTGTAAATAACTTCTCAGTTTCTCTGTAACTGCTTTTCAAGATTTCTTTGTCTTCAGTATTCAGAAATTCAGTATGATAAATCTCATCATGGATCACTTTGATTTATCTACTCACATTCTTAAATCTGTAAGTTTATATGCTTAACAAAATTTGGGAAGTAGTCATTCCATCTCTGAAAACTTTTTCAGTCCTACTTACTCTGTCTTCTCCTTTTGGAACTCCAGTTATAGGGATATAGCATTCCTATTGTCTTACAGGTCCTCAAGACTCTCTTTTTTCATATCATGTAAATTCTATTGATCTGTCTTCAAGTTCATTAACTCCATCTTCTGTCACTTCGACTTCCGGTGTCACTGTCCAGGGCATCCATTAGCTTTTTATTTCTGCTATTGTATTTTTTAGCTCCACAATTTTCATTTAGTTATTTTTATGACCTCTATTTCTTGAAAATTTACTATTTTTATTTTGTTTCAAAATATTTCATAGTTAATTGTTTAATAAATTTTATAATGGTTGCTTTAAAATTCTGGTCTAAATAATTCCAAACTCTGCATCATCTGGGTTTTGTCATCTGTCGATTGTCTTTTCTCATTATTACCTGATTCTTCGTGTGACCAGTGACTTTTGATTGTAGCTTGGACATTTAGGATATTATTTTTATGAGGCACTGTATCCTTATTAAAAATGTTTTGATTTCAGTAATCAATCCTCCTTTTGAGCTGTAGCATGAGTTCATGGTAAGTATATATATGTTGGCCTTTCCGCCAGATCCCAGTAAAAGTGAAATGAGTACTCATAATGCCTCCTTGCGGACAGACTGGGGGCAAGTTCAGCTACCTCTTCATCATGCTGACAGCTTCCCAGTGAAAGTAGGCCACAAATTTGTAATATTTCATTTCCTCTGAGAGCTCTTCTGTAGACCTAGAGTCACTAAGGAGAGGGAACGTGGAGGACGACTCACATACTTTATTGGAGCATGGCTGGGGCAGAAAGTTAGTTTCCTGCTGGGTCCTAATGACTTGGGGGAAGCATGGTACCAATTATTCCATTTTCTACCACTTCATTCTTCCTCCTAGGTGGGTTAGAGTTGAGCTTAGTTCTCCATGTTGCTCTGCTGACATCAGGAGTTGGGGGAAAAACAGGGTTTACTACCCAGACTCACTTCACTTGATTCCACTTTGTTGATGACAGACGAAGGTAGAGGCTCAACTCCCTACATAGACCACTGGCACCTAGATGGGGGGTGTGAAGGTTAGTGTGGACTAGCCCGCTTCACACCACTACATTAAGTGTTGTGGTTGCTGGGTGGAGGGGTGGAAATTTTGTTTGGTCTTACCATTAGAAGTGCTTTGTCAGAGCATTTCTTTCTCAAAATGTTATATTCTCATGTTAAATATACTAGTTCATGTTAAAACTATATAAAATATTGATGCATAATCTCTGAGCAAAGAAAAACCAAGGGAAGGCTTTAAACATATATTGATAATGGCATGACTTAACACAAGAATTTTCCTTAGACTCATAGAGTTGAATTCTGCCATAACTTAAACCTGATTGCTCTCTACCGATTTCTTCCTATTATATGCTTATATTACAGTTTGCTTTCCTGGTGGCTCAGATGATAAAAAATCTGCCTGCAATGCAGGAGAACAAGGTTTGACCCCTGGGTCAGGAAGATCCCCTGGAGAAGGGAATGGCTACTCTCTCTAGTATTCTTGCCTGGATGATCCGATGGACAGTGGAACCTGGTGGGCTATAGTCCATGAGATTGTGAAGAGCCAGACACAGCTGACACTTTAACTTTCATTACAGTTTGCTGCTTTGTTTTCCTTGGTGGCAACTTTTAGTCACTCTTTTATCCTGAAATCTCTTCTGTCTCTTCACAAAAAAAATTTCATCAAATCCTACATATACTTGTGACAGAGACAGCTTACTGTCCCCACACATCCATTCTTACTTCCATTTGTACAGTCATATAACCTCAATGCTGAGCAAATACATGATTGCCAAGAATAAGCCTATATTACTCAGCGTCCTCTGAAGTGAGGTTTACAATGTAACTAATTACTAGTCAATATGAGCAGAAGCAGGAAGGATGTATGTGATATTTAGCTCATATATTTATAATGAAGGGTATGATTGCTCAAGTTCTTCTTCCCTTACCATGGATTACATTGTGGATATGTGATGAGCAATCTTGGACCATGAGGGTAAAGAGCACCATAAGGATAGAGGAGGCAACAAAATAGTAGTAGCCTTGTTCTATTTGAAGGGCAAAGTTACCCTATCAGCCTAGGTTTTTATATGAGATAAAAATGCACTTAATTAAGTAACTGTGGTTTTGGAATTCTCAAAGCAGCCACAATTACACCCTAAGGCAATGACACCCCACTCCAGTACTCTTGCCTGGAAAATCCCATGGGCAGAGGAGCCTGGTAGGCTGCAGTCCATGGGGTTGCTAAGAGTCGGACATGACTGAGTGACTTCACTTTCACTTTTCACTTTCATGCATTGGAGAAGGAAATGGCAATCCACTCCAGTGTTCTTGCCTGGAGAATCCCAGGGACTGGGGAGCCTGGTGGGCTGCCGTCTATGGGGTCCCACAGAGTCAGATACGACTGAAGTGACTTAGCAGCAGCAGCAGCAGCAACACAATCCCTAAGCTCCTTATGGAATGCTACTTTCATTGTTCTTTGTTCTAAATAAAGCCTGACTTCAGGAAGATAGAGTGTGACCCAGTCTACTTGAAATACAAGTTGATATTGTAAAGGTGAAAATATAGTTTAGAATGAAAAATAAAAGTAATGTGAGAAATAGAAGGAAGTAAAGAAATGTAGAGAACCTATATTTACATCTTAAACTCTTGCTAATTTCTAGAATTAGGACACAGATTTGGAAAATTAATTAGTGCAAATTCAGTTTGTAGTTTGTCTTTAAATTAAGAAAGATGCACTCCTAATCTCTTACGTTATATATCCTATACCATAACTAAATGCCATTATATTAAAAAAGAGATAATAGACATTAGCTACTTTCCTGGAGTACCAGAGCTAAATGAGGTCCAGTGGATGACCAAGGGTCACATGCCAATTTAAAGAATAAAAATCCAAATTGGTACAAGTCCAGCTCTTTCTACGTTTGTATATATCTACTTATAAAGTGCTTACACTTTTGCATAATATAAACATAGCTTTTCTGTATTGACAAGCCATAATATTATAATAAATTAAACCTCATTTCCACTGAATATGTGTGTCTGTGTGCATGTGTTAGTCACTCAGTCATGTCTGCCTCTTTGCGGCCCCATGGACGGGGGTAGCATGCCAGGCTCTTCTGTCCATAGAATTCTCCAGGTAAGAATACTGGAGTGGTTGCCATTCTCTCCAGAGGATCTTCCCTACCCAGAGATCAAACCTGGGTCTCTCCTAAATTGCAGGCAGAATCTTTACCATCTGAGCCACAATATATTGCTATCTATAATTTAATTAACTTTAAAATTTCAGCTTATTGAGAGCCAAATACTCTCTTAGGTAACAGAAATACAAAGCAGGATATGATGCAGTCTTTTTTCTCAGTGAGCTCAAGAAGCAATTAAAAAATTCTGTAAATATTTATGCAGTTAATATATTGTGTTAGTTATCTTTACTGATAAACAGAAAAATCTTCTATTTTATTAGCCTGAATTTTTAAATTGATGAAATTACTTCAAAGATTATTTTAATAGCAAAAATGTATTATAAACTTCCCAGTTGAAGCTTAGAATATGTCATTTTTTATAATAATTTAATGAACAATGACTAATTGTCTACTGCTGCTGCTGCTGCTAAGTCGATTCAGTCATGTCTGACTCTGTGAGACCCCATAGACGGCAGCTCACCAGGCTCCCCCGTCCCTGGGATTCTCCAGGCAAGAATACTGGAGTGGGTTGCCATTTCCTTCTCCAATGCATGAAAGTGAAAAGTGAGAGTGAACTCGCTCAGTCGTGTCCCACTCTTAGCGACCGCATGGACTGCAGCCCACCAGGCTCCTCTGTCAATGGGATTTTCCAGGCAAGAGTACTGGAGTGGGGTGCCATTGCCTTCTCCAGACTAGTTGTCTAGGGTTACAATTTATGTGACTTGGAAGTATTGTATCATTGACTTTTCAACCATCCCCCGGAAGTTTTTTGGGTTTATGAAGGGGCTTCCCTGACCAAAGAAGAAGAAGCCAATAAGCAGGAATATTAGGACCCCTTCAAAACTCAGTCTTAATTGCCTGTTTTGAATGACTGGCATGTTTAAAATCCTTTATCACATAACTACAATTTAATAATTGTAAAAAACTAATCCTCCATGACAAATGAAATTCTATGTTATTCAAATATCTGTGTCCATAAATACATTTCAATGGAACACAGCCACGGTCATTCTTTTATTGATTGTTTGTCGGCATGTTCGTTCTACAATTGTAGACCAGACTAGCTTCAGCAGATGCCGTGTGGTCTGAAAAGCCTATAATACTACTCTGTGGCCCTTTATACTCTGCCTACCACTGAAATAGAACTTCTCTGTAAAATATTTACTTATATTCTGGGAATTTAAACAGTAGTTTCTCGAAAGTAGTTTTCTGCGGCTAATTGCTCTTAAGAAATCTTGAAAAACACTGTAGTGTATTTGATCTTCAGAAGACTCTTGTGATATTGGTATAGTTTCTACTTTATCTATAAGGAAACATATGTTGACTGACATACCAAATGTTTGCAGCTAGTAAGTGCTAGAGCAGACATAGAGAGTACTTAGTTACCCTGATAGCACTAGGCAGAATCCTAATCTAAATCTTTCAATGTTTGTGAAAATAAAACACCAACTGTAGTATTTTCTGATCTGATTAGTATCTTATTTTACCTACCAGAATATAAAGTAATATGTGTTTAACATCCAAATGTTATTATACAAATTTACTTCTGGTTAAATAGGAGAATTTGAGAACAGGAAAAAAAAATCTCCCAAACCTTCACCAGAGTTTGAAATAACACAAAATGTAGACTTTTATTTCTGTAAGCAGTTATGTCCCTGGATAGTCATCATTCTTACATACTAAGATCTCAGAGTCAATGCATCTAATCAGGTTGTTTTTCTTCTAACAATTTAAACAAACAAACCAAAAACAACAACAACAAACCTGAAGAACTTGCAAGAATGAGGGGACAAACCAATCTGAAAATCTTAAAGACGTATAATATTTAATATCCATTGAAGGCCAGTTATCACTGCTCTACACTGATTAGAAAAAATGGTTTAGATGAAAGTCTCTGTACATAGTAAATTATACCTTTCAATTATTTGTTTTGAGATAAATGAAACTATTACTTTTATAAACAGTTCAAGGAGTTTCTGTACCAGATGCCATTATAAAACAATACAATTAGAAAAATAAATAATCCACTATGTCAAAATTCAGTTCCCATTGTGATACAATATAGTATTTAATAAGTTATGTTAATTTGAAGCAAGAAAAATATATATCTATTATCAGAGTGTCTACAAGCTTAAAGATATAAATTATGTTTCCATTCTAAAGATACAGTACATAATAATTACTTTCAAAACAGTGTTCTTACAAGTCAAGCATCTGGGTTAAGTATTGAACAAATTTATGTTAATATCAAAAGCTATAAAAAGCAATTTACTATTTTCATAAAATTTTTCCAGATTGAAAATTTTTCTTCTAGGCTCAAGTTAGTATATGATTAATATGCCATTTTTCCCTTTTCTTGATTTTTTTTTTTATATTTTCTAGTATTTTAAGGGCAAACAAAGATAAAGAAAACTGTTATATTTAATCATTTTGTAAGTTTAGAATACTCATTAAGCTGTTCAGCTTTGATAGATTTGAATGCTGTAGAAATACTACTCTTTGTTTCCTACAAAAATGTTTATTTTATGTTTTTAGAAAATCAGTATATTCAACAATTTAGTTTCAGCTTGCATGCAAAAAGAAAGACTCATAATGAAAAAGCTGAAATATTTAATTTTAGCTCAATTAAACATACTACAGTAGAGGTTAAACTAACAAGTTGTTCTGATTGACTCTGGTTATTCTCCTAAGTTTTAGAAAAATATATTTTGAAAAAGGCTCAAGGAATGACATATTTATAGAGACAGGCAAGTCTATAGACAAATAATTCTATAGATAAATATCATTAAAAGGTTAAACATGAAAATAAGGAAATAGAGTACTATAACATTACCACATAGTTTTAAAAAAATTCATTTTGAAAAAAATTCAACCTTCATAGACTGTCATGTATTGTCTATATAATATCATTTCAAATTATACAATTCTTATTTTATAGAAACTATTTTATAATTCTGTAAATTATAGACGGCTTCCCTGGTGACTCACTCAGTGGTAATGTATCCACCTGCCAATGCAGGAGATGCGAGTTTGATTCCTGAGTGTGGAATACCTCCTGGAGAAGAAAATAGCAACCACTCTATATTCTTGCACCCCACTCCAGTACTCTTGCCTGGAAAATCCCATGGATGGAGGAGCCTGGTAGGCTGCAGTCCATGGGGTTGCGAAGAGTCGGACACGACTGAGCGACTTCCCTTTCACTTTTCACTTTCGTGCATTGGAGAAGGAAATGGCAACCCACTCCAGTGTTCTTGCCTGGAGAATCCCAGGGACGGGGAAGCCTGGTGGGCTGCCACCTATGGGGTCGCAAAGAGTCGGACACGACTGAAGTGATTTAGCAGCTTAGCAGCAGCTATATTCTTGTGTGGGAAGTTGTCCCATGGAGTCAGGTGGACTACAGTCCATGGGGTCACAAAGGAGTCAGACATGATTTAGCAACTAAAATAACAACAAGAAAGTCATACCTGGTTGTGAAGCAAAACTACTATTTCTTGTAGACAAATTCTTTTCAGTATAAATTCTGTTCTTTCTGATGAAGCTTCAGTTGACTTATTTCCCTGACTATGAAACAATCTAGTTCTGTGTCCATTTTTACATTTATTTATGTTTTCTTGTCCTATAAGCGTGTCTCTGAATTCTTCTTTGAATTTCTTAAAATATTTTCTTGATTCCTTCACTATAAATAAAATCTTTATTATGTATACTTCTGTATATTTGTATAAAAATCATGATTTTACATTTTCATTAAGCTTATCTTTAACAATGTTGTATGTTTTCAAATGGCTGCTTATTGGATTCACACAACAACTAAGTAAATTCATTATCAGAGAAGTGTACCTCATAAAGCAGTTTAAGTCTATTTGAGGCTTTTTTCCTGGGTTCTAAAAGAGAATTCTAAGGAGCCACAGAAATTTTATGACTGCTTCCCTCATTTCATTTTTCCTTTCAACTAATTTTATATTGTTTTTCTTTTTTTTTAATTTATTAAAAAAATTTTAAAGTATAGTTGATTAACAATGTTGTGTTACTTTCAGTTTAGTTCAGTCACTAAGTCATGTCCACCTCTTTGCGACCCCATGGACAACAGCACACCAGGCTTCCCTGTCCATCACCAGCTCCTGGAGTTTACTCAGACTCATGTTCATCGAGTCAGTGATGCCATCCAACCATCTCTTCCTCTGTCGGCCCCTTCTCTTCCTGCCTTCAATCTTTCCCAGCATTAGGGTCTTTTCCAAGGAGTGAGGTCTTTGCATTATG
Organism: Bos indicus; assembly: GCF_029378745.1. Taxonomy (NCBI): domain Eukaryota; kingdom Metazoa; phylum Chordata; class Mammalia; order Artiodactyla; family Bovidae; genus Bos; species Bos indicus. The sequence goes on along the minus strand of NC_091780.1, from coordinate 51,411,796 downwards.
TGGCCAAATTATTGGAGTTTTTATTTTAACATCAGTCCTTCCAATGACTATTCAGGACCGATATCCTTTAGGATTGACTGGTTGGATCTCCTTGCTGTCCAAGGAACTCTTAAGAGTCTTCTCCAACACCACATGTCAAAAGCATCGATTCTTCAGCGCTCAGCTTTCTTTATAGTTCATCTCTCACATCCTTACAAGACTATTGGAAAAACCATAGCTTTGACTAGACAGACCTTTGTTGGCAAAGTAATGTCTCTACTTTGTAATATGCTGTCTAGGTTGGTCATACCTTTTCTTCCAAGGAGCAACCATCATTTAATTCCATGGCTGCAGCCACCATCTTCAGTGATTTTGGAGTCCCCCCAAGACAAAATCTGCCATTGTTTCCACTGTTTCCCCATCTATTTGTCATGAAGTGATGGAACTGGATGCCATGATCTTAGTTTTTTGAATGTTGAGTTTTAAGCCAACTTTTTTCACTCCCCTCTTTCACTTTCATCATGTTAGTTTCAGGTGTACAGCAAAATGAATCAGTTACACATATACATATATTCCAGTCTTTTTAAAGATTTTCCACATATAGGTTATTATGGAGAATTGAGTAGAATTCCCCGTGCAATACAAGGTTTTTATTAGTTGGCATAAAAACAGAAATATAGATCAATGGAGTCAGATTAAAAAGTCCAGAGATAAATCCACGTACCTAAGGTTCCCTAACCAATGACTAATAAGAAAAGAATGTACAATGGAGAAAAGACAACCTCTTCAATAAGTGGTGCTGGGAAAACGGGACAATACCTGTAAAAGAATGAAATTAGAATACTCCCTAACATCACATGCTATGCTATGCTAAGTCACTTCAGTCGTGTCCGACTCTGTGTGACCCCATAGACAGCAGCCCACCAGGCTCCCCCATCCCTGGGATTCTCCAGGCAAGAACACTGGAGTGGGCTGCCATTTCCTTCTCCAGTGCATGAAAGTGCCCTAACCTCATACACAAAAATAAACTCAAAATGGATTAAAGACCTAAGTGTAAGGCCAGATACTATAACCTTTTAGAGGAAAACATAACCAGAACACTGTTTGACATAAATTGCAAGAAGATCTTTTCAATTTCCTCCTAGAGTAATGAAGATAAAAACAAAAATAAATAAATGGGACCTAACTAAACCTAAAAGTATTTGCACAGCAAAGGAAACCATAAACAATATGAAAAGACAACCCACAGAATGGGAGAAAATATTTGTAAATGAAGCAATTGACAAGGGATTGTCTGTGCCCAGTTGCTCAGTAGTGACTGACTCTTTGTGACCCCATGGACTGTAGCTCACCGGGCTCTTCTGTCCATGGAATTCTCCCAGCAAGAATAGTGGAGTGAGTTGCCATGCCCTCCTCTAGGGGATCTTCTTGACGCAGGGATCGAACCCGCATCTCTTGTGTCTCCTACATTTGCAGGTGGATTCTTTACCACTATGGCCATCTGGGAAGCCCTACAAGGGATTAATCTCCAAAATATAATACAAATAGCTAATGAAACTCTGTGTGTGTGTGTGTGTGTATTTATTTATTTCAATCTTTGGTAGATTGAAAAGATCTTGTTGCAATTTATGTCAAACAGTGTTCTACTTATGTTTTCCTCTAAAAGGTTATAGTATCTGGCCTTACACTTAGGTCTTTAATCCATTTTGAGTTTATTTTTGTGTATGGTGTATTTTATATATATATATATATATATATATATATATATATATATATAAAATATATAAAACAAAAAATGGGCAGAAGATCTAAATAGACATCTCTCCAAAGAAGACATACAGATGGTCAACAGACACATGAAAAGATGTTTAACATGACTATTAGAAAAATGCAAATCAAAACTGTAAGATGGTATCACTTCACACCAGTCAGAATGGCTATTGTCAAAAAATCTACAAACAATAAAGGCTAGAGAGGGAGTGTAGAAAAAAGGACTTTCCTACACAGTTGGTGGGAACATAAATTGGTACAGCCACTATGGAGAACAGTATGAAAGCTCCTTAAGAACTAAAAACAGAGCTACTATTTGATCCAGCAATTCCACTCCTGGGCATATGATACTTGAACCCCAATATTCATTGCAGCACTATTTACAATAGCCAGGACATGGAAGCAACCTAAGTGTCCATCAGCAGAGAAAAGGATAAAGAAGATGTAGTACACATATACAGTGGAATATTACTCAACCATAAAAAGCCAAAATAATGCCATTTGCGGCAACATGGATGGACCTATCATACTGAGTGAATTAAATTAGAGAAAGAAAAATATCATATGACATTGCTTATGTGTGGGAAAAAAGGGATACAGATGAACTTATCTGTAAAGCAGAAATAAGTTATAGATGTGGAAAACAAACTCATTTGTTTTAACCGTTACTATAGATTTTTAGTGGTGGCAACTGAGGGTGACTTCAATGGTGCCTGTGGTCAGATCTTACACACTGGATAAATTGGAGATATTACTGAATTCTCTGATCAGGCATATCAATGGTGCTAGCTTTGACTTTCTTGACATTTTCAATAGCAGTCCTGTGAATACTGCTTGTTGAGGATATAAGAAAAGTCACTGATGTTTTCTAACTCCTTTGTTTTCCATTTTCTTAAGCAAAGGAAGTTATTTTTCAAGCAGGGAAGAATAATCTAAATTGCTTCTTGTTATTATCTTTCCCTTTATAGTAAGACCTCTAATATAATATTTTGAAAAATTACTTACATTTAATGCCCTTATTCATTGTGTCTTTTGCAAAAATTTGTACCTACCCTTTGAACACCAGAAAAAAATATTTTAATTTTATAAAGCCCACACTTGCTAGGTCATATTGACAGAGGGATTATAGTAAAGACAATGGATTAGAGTATCTATAAGAAAGAACATAGCTCTCAGTTGCACCTTCTTTCTCCTTCTAGGATTCCAGAAGTACTCAGGGTCCCTTTTTCCTTTGTAACTGGCATAAGTTATTAAATTCTCTCAGAAGACAGTTGTGCCAATCTTCAAGACTTATTGCTTCAGTTGTTTCCACTGCTGCCAATGGACACTGGCTGCTTAATAATTAAGAAAAAGTTCCCTTTTTTTTATTGGCCATTCTCTTATCTCAACTAGTTCAAGCTGAGCTTGTCTTTATATGGATTTGGGGGAAAGAGCATCTCTCCAAAAAACCTGCAACCTATTTCATTCAATTCCCAAACAAAGAAGACAGAGCTTTTTTTGGTATATTTTAAAACTTCTAGTTTGCTTAATTAGTTTGCCTAACTTACTCTTTAGATTTTTTAACATTGCTTTTATTAGGAACTTGGCCAGAGTGCCTGCAGAGATTGAACCTCAGGATTGTGAATGACATACAATTTAAAAGTCATTCTATTCAGCCATAGTGCCAAAGCTTGAGTGATATTCTTCCATCTCACTTTAAACAGATAACTACTTAACCCAGAGGTAAGAGGTTGGTCAAAGCATCCTATCTTTTTATTATCACTTGCCATCTCCAAATCAGAAATCTTAGTCCTTAGAGATAAAAGCTAAGCTGGTTTGGTTGCTTTTGCATGTGGTACAGTAAGCCAATTTTTGAGTATCTATAAATTCCAAAAGTCAACACATGGACACAACTCATGCCTGAAATCTTGTGGTGGATATCTGTAACATGTCACCTCTATGGACTCTCACTCTAGCTAAAAAGTTAAATGCAATCAGAATATATATGCAAATAGAAAGTTCCTCCTACTTGTCCTTTAAGCTTATATTAACAATTGACTGGTTCAAAATTGGGATTATGACAAGTCGTATATTGTCACCCTACTTTTTTGACTTATATGTAGAGAACATCATACGAAAGTCCAGGCTGGATGAATCACAGAGTGAAATTAAGATTGACAGGAGAAATAACAACCTCAGATGTACAGCTAATACCAGTTTGATGACAGAAAGTGAAGAGAAACTAAAGAGCTTCTTGATGAGGGTGAAATAGAAGAGTTAAAAAACTGGCTTAAAACTCAACATTCAGAAAATGAAGATCATGGCAACTGGTCCCATCATTTCATGGCAAATAGAGGGAGAAAAAGTGGAAGCAGTGGCAGATTTTATTTTCTTGGACTCCAAAATCACCGCAGACAGTGACTGCAACCATGAAATTAAAAGACACTTGCCCCTTAAGGAAAGCTATGACAACCCTAGACAGTATATTAAAAAGCAGAGACATCACTTGTTCAACAAATGTCCATATACTCAAAGCTATGCTTTTTCCAGTAGTCATGTACAAATGTGAGAGCAGGGCCATAAAGAAGACGGAGCACTGAAGAATTGATGGTTTTGAATTGTCGTGTTGGAGAAGACTCTTGTGAGTCCCTTGGACTACAAGGTGATCAAATCAGTTAACCCTAAAGGAAATCAACCCTGAATATTCATTGGGAGGACTGGTGCTGAAGCTGAAGCTCCAATACTTTGGCCACCTGATATGAAGAGCTGACTTATTGGAAAAGACTCTTATGCTGGGAAAGATGGAAGGGAAAAGGAAAAGGAGAAGGGGAGGTAGAGGGTGAGATGCTTAGATAGCATCACCGACTCCATGGACATGAATTTGAGCAAACTCCAGGAGACAGTGGAGGATAGAGGAGCCTGGCATGCTGTAGTTCATGGGGTCACAAAGAGTTGGACATAACTTAGTGATTGAACAACATCCACAACATGATTCTCAAACATCTGTTTCCAGATAATGTCCTATAAAATTGACACAAATCCGATTTCCAACCCATACTACTCAGTACTCATTGTTACCTTTCTCATATCAACTGTTGTCATGTAGAAATGAGATTTATTTATTGCTGAATACCTAAGGAAGTTTCTCCAAATTTAGTAAGACATCTTCATAGACAAGAAGCTCATTGTATTATCGTCTGAAAATAAATGGTGCTGCCAAGCCTGGGAGTCCTGATCACTGTTTGTTGAGGATGAGATGATCATTCTCAGAAGATTCCCAAAGAGTTGGGACTGAATTCTTGCTATATGTGGGACTGTCGATATCCATATCCATTCTGTGCTACAGGAAATATCCATATCCCTTTTTCCATCATCCCTCTTCCCATTCCCCTCTCCTCAAAATTCACTCTAGATCCCAGGCTTTTGCAAAATAAAATCAAACAAAGATATTGTCTCTTATTATTTTTAGCTTCTTGTCTTCAAAATATAAACATCCCTTTTCCAAACGAGACAAACCAAGGGCATCGGATACCTTTCTGAAACAGCGAAAAGAAAATATCATGAGCACAAATTAGAATTAATTTCTAAAAACACTGCTATAGTGCAGATCTTCCTAGGAAATCTTTTGTTCACTCAAAGCAAATTTAGTCGAGATCTCAGTGGGCATCACAGGGCCAAAGCATATTCGTGTGTATCTCAGGTATCAAATTCTGTTTAGAATTTCCACCCTTGTGACATTTATTTCCTGAAATAAACCAGCACTTGGATACACACATGAAGTTCTTTTGAGTATTCACAAAGGCAGAGAAATCTCCTTATAAAGGCAAAATTTCCTTGAAAAGAAAATTTTCCCCTTCCCAGAAATAAACTGATCCATACAAGGAGGTCAGATTGTGAAGAATTTTCTCCACAGTTATATAAAAACTCTATTTTACCTGTTGTTAATATCAGTCTTACGTTTAAAGAATCTTTTATGAGGATTTAATTTTGACTATATTATGGTATTTTCCTTCAATAGAAAAGTCTAGTCTTGTCCCTTGTCAACCAGGACAGTAGGATCACATTTGTACTGTTAAAAGTAGGGCATATGAGAGGCAGAGTTGACAATTAGAGTATTTGTAAATCATGTACACAGTGGGTCTAGCACAGGGCGTCTATCATCCCATGACATCATAACAGTACAGTAACGCAGGATTGTTATTTCCACGTACAGATGAGGAAACTAAACTCATCGAACTGCTGGGACATGAGTGAAGCAGCAAACCCTATAAATGGCAGAACTCTGATTTGAATCTGTATTAATTACATAACCCACAGTTTCCACCACAGGTAGTGTCTATAAGTCTTTATTTTTACCTTCTAGCATAGGCTTGTGGGCTAAAGAGGGAATCATGTGTTTGTATTCTCATTTCATGTTTTCCTCCTATTACTTTTATAAGATATTCAGACTTATACTTGGAAAACTACAGGGAAATGAATTCAAATGATTTATATATAGAGATGTATTTAAAGGTGAAAAAACAGTTGAGAAATACTTTCCTATTTCTTCTCTCTTTCAAATGAATTCTAAGGTAGGCTGCTACCATTAAGTTTATTATGTGTAAAAGATGATTTAAATAAAGAGAAAATTATCAAACTGAAGAAATATTATCAGAAAGATCTTTGGTGATTCATTGTGATTTTTATATCATCTTTTTCATTCTCAAAATTGACTATAAACTTTTATATTATTTTATATTTTAACTGATGATTAAATCAATATTTAGTGAAAGTACTTTTGTAAACAAACTATCTAAATATTTTGTATATAAAATATGGATCTGCCATTTAATTAGGTTTGAAAGGAATAAAATGAAAGGGCTCATTCTTTTTGTTAAGATATTTATTAGTGGACTATATAAACACTTCAAAGTATTGTGTTTTAGGTAACAACAGAGTAACACTTTATCACTGTCTCAGTAGAGGAGAGAAAAATGAAACGAATAACCTTTTCATGATCAATACCTTTGCAAAATACTAATTTTCCTTCAAATGCCATAAATCATGTAAACAGAGTGCATTATATTGTTGCTTTGTATCATTCATCTACTTAATTCTATAGTTGTTTTTTCATGAGTGAATTATTTTAGTTTATTCATGATTTATCTCTCACATATATTCAATAGGACAAAAAAGTTTCCATCGACTAGAACATATTAATGACTTCCATTTAGCAACAAATTTAGACCATACCGACAGTCAAAGCAAAAATGGGAAATCACTGAGTTATATAATCTGGGAAGTACTCAGAAAGAATTGTTTTTAGAGACATTCATGTATACTATCATTAAAACAAGAGACAAATTAATAATTCAAATCTTAGATAGGATCTATATCATTTAAATCACACAATGTTCTTTAAGGAATTATTTCACTTCATTAATAGTGAAATTTATGTGGAAATATACATATGATATAGTAAGACACAGAGATAGGTTACAACATATGAAATAAAAGATGGTAAGTCTCTCAATGAAATAATTTTATAGGGGACTTCAACATGTCTTGAAATTCGCCTAACTCAACACTGAAGATTCTAACAAGAGACTAAATTACAAGTTCTGTAATTTTATTTATAAAGCAAAAAATGTTCTTTGAAAGTAGACCTAGAGAGAGAAAACTGATATAAAGTATATGCCAGACAATTCTACACCCTAAAAAGTAGTAAATAAATACACACAAAAGTGAGTTGCAGAATATATATACATACGTATTTTTTTCCTCATGAAAGAACTTAAAATGGTCCCACAGTGTGACAAAGAATCTGGAAAAATTTGGTGATGATTTTGTTGGAGATATTTTAAGAGCATGTGAAAATTTATGTCTGAAAATGAATGTTTATTAAAACATGCACATCAATAAGTTCAGTTCAGTTCAGTCGCTCAGTCGTGTCCGACTCTTTGCGACCCCATGAACATGCCAGGCCTCCCTGTCCATCACCAACTGCTGGAGTCCACCCAAACTCATGTCCATTGTGTCAGTGATGCCATCCAACCATCTCATCCTCTGTCGTCCCCTTTTCCTCCTGCCCTCAATCTTTCCCACAATCAAGGTCTTTTCAAATGAGTCCGCTCTCTGTATCAGGTGGCCAAAGTATTGGAGTTTCAGCTTCAACATCAATCCCTCTAATGAACACCCAGGACTGATCTCTTTTAGGATGGACTGGTTGGATCGCTTTGCAGTCCAAGGGAATCTCAAGAGTCTTCTCCAACACCACAGTTCAAAAACATCAATACTTCGGTGCTCAGCTTTCTTTATAGTGCAACTCACACATCCATACATGACCACTGGAAAAACCATAGCCTTGACTAGATGGACCTTAGTTGGCAAAGTAATATCTCTGCTTTTTAATATGGTGTCTAGGTTGGTCATAACTTTCCTTCCAAGGAGCAAGCCTCTTTTAATTTCATGGCTGTAATCACCATCTGTAGTGATTTTGGAGCCCAGAAAAATAAAGTCAGCCACTGTTTCCACTGTTTCCCCATCTACTTCCCATGAAGTGATGGGACCAGATGCCATGATCTTAGTTTTCTGAATGTTGAGCTTTAAGCCAACTTTTTCACTCTCCTCTTTCACTTCCATCAATAGTCTCTTTAGTTCTTCTTCACTTTCTGCCATAATTATGGTGTCATCTGCATATCTGAGGTTATTGATATTTCTCCCAGCAATCTTGATTCCAGCTTATGCATTTCTCATGATGCACTCTGCATAGAAGTTAAATAAGCAGGGTGACAGTATACACCCTTGACATACTCCTTTTCCTATTTGGAACCAGTCTGTTGTTCCATGTCCAGATCTAACTGTTGCTTCCTGACCTGCATCCACGTTTCTCAAGAGGCAGATCAGGTGGTCTGGTATTCCCATCTCTTTCAGAATTTTCCACAGTTTCTTGTGATCCACACAGTCAAAGGCTTTGGCATAGTCAATAAAGCAGAAATAGATGTTTTTCTGGAACTCTCTTGCTTTTTCGATGATTCAGCGGATGTTGGCAATTTGATCTCTGGTTCCTCTGTCTTTTTGCTATCATGTATCAATACTAATGAAAATTATGAAAAAAACCACCACACATCTGATTGTCTCAATGCCCCAGGTAAGTGTACGGAGCTAGATAATATAACTTGCAGTCTTAATCCTACGGCCTTTCAGAAATCTTTTTTTTTTTTTCCTCTAAGAGCTACCCTGAAAAGAAACACCTAAATAGTTTTACAGTATATTGCATTCTACCTGATTCTTCACCATTGTGGAGGTAGTCTGACCACAATTTTAGTGTAGCTTGGGGCACAATCACTACCCAAAGAGATGTAAAACAAACAATGCTAACTGTTGAATGAGATATGAAAATCAATGAGGCAAAAATGTTTATTTTAGCTCTAAATTGATTTATCTTGCCAATCAATTCCTATTTGGTTCCTCATTATTAGTCATTTTGTTTATGTACTATTTCATTAATTTGTCACTTTTTTACATGAGTGCTCCGAAGGTCAAGACTTGACTTTCTGAAAAGCTATTATTTTATTTTTAAAGCTTTTGCAAACAACTTTGAAAGTTACATTATTCACAAGAACAAAAAAGATAATCATAGATAATTACAATTAAAATCTAAATTGCAAGATTTATGGAAGCCATTTGTTAAGTACTGGCTTAAAAAGAATTAGAGTGAATAATTTAGATTTAGCTCTGCTTTGGTTAAAATGAGATTAAATAGCAAAATATTAGAAATGGATGGCTTAGAATTGAACAGGGCATTCACTGATGATCTACTTATTCATATTTAAAAAGTTGACCATCCTAACTTCTGAAGGAAAAAAAAAAAACTTAATAATAAAGATGTCTAATTTTAGATGACTTTAACCACCATTGAAGAAATTAAAAACTATTTTGACTATTAGCAAACAAATTTACAGTTTTTATATGTTGTTCAAAATTTCTTAATTATGAGGCAGATAAAATGTGATATTACTTAAGTTGGGAGAATACATTTCTCCTACATTTTAGCACAACTAATTAATCAGGGAAACTATATCTACTTATAAAAATAAGATAAGGATGGCATAATGATAGTTTCACTTTGAAATTAAGCAGATGTTTCTTAAATAAAGTATGTTGAAGATTCCTCCTAAGTTAATCAGTAAGTAATTTGGTGCAATACCATATTATTCCATGCCAATGTTATCATGCATCTCCTTTTGATTTCATTGTGTGTTTTGTGCCCATGTATTTGTGCCCAAATATGTATTTGTAATAGTCTAACTTGTAGTCATTAGTAGTTACTGGTAATGATGTACTCTGCCAGAGAAAGGTTTATAGGAGCCATTATAATTCCAACTTTTCAATCTCCAGTTGCCCATGAAATTTGGCAACACTGAATCAGGATGGAAGCTCTATGACCTCTGGTAGTGATTGACGTTGTTACGTCTCTGGCAGGCAGAAAAGAATCAATAGGAAGAAATTATACTACAAATGTGTTTATATTTCTAAATGTAAAATTTCAGAACACAAAACATTTATGAAGTTAATATTTTGGGAAAATTAGCTTTCCAGTAAGAAAACATGTAAAGCTATTTAACAGCACCAGCCATTAGAGGAATGCAAATTAAAACCACGGTGGTTATATTACAGAATGGTTAAAAAAAAAAAAAAATCAACACCAAATGTTAGTAAAAATGGAGAGAAACCAAGTCACTCATATTAAATCATCAGTTACTCTGAAAGATTTGTCAATTCCTTAAAAAATTAAATATTCAATTGTAAACTCCAATAATTGTACTCTAGAGTATTTATCTCAGAGAAATTAAAAATTTTGACCATACAAACACCTATGCACAAATATTTGCAACAGCTTAGTTTGTAATAGCCCCAAATTGTACTCAGTCCTGATTTCCTTCAACAGTAAAATATTAAACTGTGGTTCAAACATAACACAGAAAACAACTTATCAGTAAAAGGAAGGAATTATTAATACACACAACTAGTTGAATGAATCTCAAGAGATACTGTTGAATGGGGAAAAAAGCCAATTACAAAAAGCTTACTATTTAGTATATTTATATATCATTTTTGAAATGACAAAATATAAAAATGAAAGACAGATTCGTGATTGCCAAAATTAGGTCCTGGGAAGTGATGGCAAAGACATGGATGTGTGTATCAAAGGGATTCTTTCTCGGAATACTGATCATGATAGTAGATACAAAAACCCAGATGGGAAAATTTGTATGGGATTTAATACAGATACACACACTAGCATATGGGTAATAGTAGGAAAATCTGAATAAGATGCAGGAGTGTATAGATATCAATATCCTGGTAGTGATATTATATAAGATTTTTGCCAAAATTACCATTAGAGTAAAATGTGTAAAGTGCAAACAGTATGTGGCAGAGAATATCAAGTGGAACATAGACCTCTCTCAACTCAATAATAAGAAAAAGAATAACACAAATGGGCAAAAGATTTTCATAATGATCACAGAGGACATGTGAAAGACAAAAAGGCTTAGGAAAAGCTTCTAAACATCATCAGCCATTGGCAAAACAAAATTAAAAACAGACGAGTTCCCCCTGCACACCTATTGGCATGGACAAAAGTAAAAATAATGGTCATATCAAAGGTTGGTGAGGGTGTGGAGGAGCTAGAATTCTCATACAATGTTGGTGGGGATGTAAAATACTACAACTCTTCATAAAAGTACGGGTTATAGACATACGCATAAAATCTCCCAGCCATTTCATGCCAAGGAAAGCATATACCCACAATTGCATACAAACGTCTAGCTTCTTTGTTCGTAATAGCTCCAAAGTGGAAACAATACAACCTTCTATGAACAGCTGTTGTTGTCGTTTAGTTGCTAAGTTGTGTCCGACTCTTTTGCTACTCCATAGACTGTAGCCCACCAGGCTCCTCTGTCCATGGGATTTCCCAGGAAAGAATACTGGAGTGAGACTAGCAAGAATACTTCTCCAGAGGACCTTTCTGACCCAGGGATCCAACCCCAATCTCCTGCATGGCAGGAAATTTCTTTACCACTGAGCCACTCGGGAAGCCCATCTATGAACAGGTGAATGGATAAAAAAGTTATTGTACTTTCATAAAATGTAATATTACTCATAAATAAAAGTCATGATTTACTGGTAAACACAAAATGTGTATGAATCTCAAAACAATTATATTGAATGAGTAGAGACAGACAAATGTTAATGCTACAGGATTATATTTGGCAGACTTATGAAAAAATACAGCTATTCTATAAAGATAAAAAGTAAATAATTTGGTTGCCTCTGGGTGGGGTGGGGTAGCTGGGAAAGGCTTGGCAGAAAGATTATAAACATGCAGGAAGAAACTTTTGGAAATGATGGATATATTCATTTTCTCAATGACAGTGATGGTTTTGAGTGTACACATAGGATAACATTTACCATATTGTGTAATTAAGTCATATGCAGCTTTTTGTATACTTTTTTTTTAACTTCAAAAAGATTATTAGTCTGAGATGGTCCCTAAAATAAGTCATGGGGAAAAAATAAGTCAGTTCCTGTGTGAGAGTAAACAAAATCTTATCCACTCTTGGGATCTTTCAGAGGTATGGTAAATCATATTTTTAAGACATAGTGAAGCTAGGCAGGATTTAGTAAACTTATAATGAAAGTTACTATAGGTTTGTTGCATAAGACCTAATTTTTTATAATATCACAATACAGTTTACATTCAAATAGGAGTTACCAACCTGACCAACTTCTTCATGGAAAACTGTCTTGGTGAAGGGGATTATGTATTCAATTAAGCTATGAGCCAGACTATGCAGGACCACCCAAGATGGATAGTCCACTGGAGAAGGAAATGGCAACCCACTCCAGTATTCTTGCCCCTAGAATCCCATGAACAGTATGAAAAGGCAATGAGATAAGACACTGAAAGATGAGCCCCCCAGACTGGAAGGTGTCCAATATGCTACTGAGAAAGAGCAGAGGGCAATTACTAATAGCTCCAGAAAGAATGAAACAGCAAGGCCAAAAGAAGAAATGATGCTCAGTTGTGGATGTGTCTGGTGATGAAGGTAAAGTCCGATGCTGTAAAGAACAAAATTGTACAGGCATCTGGAATGTTAGGTCCATGAAACTAGGCATTTTGGATGTGATCAAGCAGGTTTCCCTGGTGTCTCAGGTGGTAAAGGATCTACCTGCAATGCAGGAGACTTGGGTTCAAACCCTAGGTGAGGAAGATCTCCTGGAGAAGGGAACGGCTACCCACTCTAGTATTCTGGCCTGGAGAGTTCCATGGACACAGGAACCTGGCAGGCTACAGTCTATAGGGTCACAAAGAGTTGGATTTGACTGAGCGACTTTCACTTTCACTTCGAGCAGGAGATAGCCAGACTAAACATCTACATTTTGTTTGCTTTTCAGGGGCTAAGTGATGTCCGACTGTTTGAGACCTCATAGACTGCAACACCAGGCTCCTACATCCTTCACTATCTCCAGGAGTTGGCTCAAATTCCTGTCCATTGAGTCAGTGATGCTATCTAAGCATCTCATCCTCTGCTGCCCCCTTTTATTTTTGTCTTCACTCTTTTCCAGCATCAGGGTCTTTTCCAATGAGTCAGTTCTTCACAGCAGATGGTCAAATAGTCCCATCAACATTTTAGGAATCAATGAACTAAAATGAACAGCAATTGGTGAATTTAATTCAGATGACCATTGTATCTACTCCTATGGGCAAGAATCCCTTAGATGAAATGAAGTAGCCCTCAATCAACAAAAGAGTCTGAAATGCAGTACTTGGGCACAATCTCAAAAACAACACAATAATCTCGGTTTGTTTCCAAGGCAAATTCTTCAACATCACAGTAATTCAAGTCTATGCCCCAATAACTGATGCCAAAGAAGTTAAGGTGAGTGTATTTATGAAGACATACAATATCTTCTAGATCTAACACCAAAAATAAGATGCCCTTTTCTCAAGAGGGGCTTGGAATGCATAAGTATGAAGTAAAGAGATACCCAAACTAACAGGCAAGCTTGGTTTTGGAGTACAAAAGGAGGCAGGGCAAAGGAAACAGAGTTTTGTCAAGAGAACACACTGGTCAAAGCAAACACCCTCTTCCAAAAACAAGAGATGACTCTCCATATGGACATCACCAAATGGTCAATACTGAAATCAGATTGATTAAGTTCTTTGCAGCCAAAGAGGGAAAATCTCTATATAGTCAGTAAAAACAAGACCTGGAGCTGACTGTGGCTCAGATCATGAGTTCCATATTGCAAAACAAAAGTGAAAGTGAAAGTGAAAGTCACTCAGTTGTGTCCGACTCTTTGGGACCCCATGGACTGTATAGGCCGTGGAATTCTCCATGCCAGAGTACTGGAATAGGTAGCCTTTCTCTTCTCCAGGGGATCTTCCCAACCCAGGGATCGAACCCAGGTCTCCCACATTGCAGGCAGAATCTTTGCCAGCTGAGCCACAAGGGAAGCCCAAGAATACTGGAGTGAGTAGCCTATCCCTTCTCCAGAGGATCTTCCTGACCCAGGAATCAAACTGGGGTTTCCTGCATTGCAGGTGGGTCTTTACCAACTGAGCTATGAGAGAAGTCCCTTATTCCAAAACTTAGGCTTAAAATAAGAAAGTAGGGGAAACCACTAGGCTATTCAGGTATGCCCTAAATCAAATCCCTTATGATTGTACAGTGGAAGTGACAAATAGATTCAAGGGATTAGATCTGGTAGATGGAGGGCCTTAAGAACAATAGAGGGAAGTTCATAACACTGTAAAGGAGGCAGTGAGCAGAAACTCCCCAAACAAAAATAAATTCAAGAGGCAAAGTGGTTGTCTGAGGAAGCTTTGCAAATAGTGAAGGAAACAAGAGAAATGAAAGACAAGGGAGAAAGGGAAAGATACACCCAACTGAATGCAGAATTTCAGAGAACAGCAAGGGGCGATAAGGCCTTCTAAAGTGAACAATGCAAAGAAATAGAGGAAAACGATAGAATGGGAAAGACTAGAGATCTCTTTAAGAAAACTGGAGATATCAAAGTAACATTTCATGCAAGAATGTGCATGATAAAGGCCAGAAATGATAAGAACCTAAAGGAGCAGAAGATATTAAGAAGAGGTGGCAAGAATACACAGTTGCTGCTGCTAAGTCGCTTCAGTCATGTCCGACTCTGCGTGACCCCATAGACGGCCTCCTACCAGGCTCCTCTGTCCCTGGGATTCTTCAGGCAAGAACACTGGAGTGGGTTGCCATTTCCTTCTCCAATGCATGAAAGTGAAAAGTGAAAGTGAAGTCGCTCAGTCGTGCCCGACTCTTCACGACCCCATGGACTGCAGCCCACCAGGCTCCTCTGTCCATGGGATTTTCCAGGCAAGAGTACTGGAGTGGGTTGCCGTTGCCTTCTCCGAGAATACACAGTAGAACTATACAAAAAATGTTTTAATGACCCAGATGTCCACCGTGATGTAGTCAGTCACCCAGAACCTCACATCTTGGAGTGTGAAGTCAAGTGGATCTTAGGAAGCATTGCCATGAACAAAGCTAGTGGAGGTGACAGAATTTGAGCTGAGCTCTTAAAAATCCTAAAAAAGCCAGAGTTAGTTGCTCAGTCAAGTCTGACTCTTTGCAACCCCATGCACTGCATCCTGCCAGACTCCTCTGTCCGTGGAATTCTCCAGGCAAGAATACTGGAGGGGGGTGCCATTTCCTTCTCCAGGGGATCTTTCCAACCTAGGGATTAAACCTAGGCCTCCAGCATTTCAAGCAGATTCTTTACCATCTGAGCCACGAGGGAAGCCCCCAAAAGTGCTGCAGTCAATAAGTCATCTTCTAGAATTAAAGTATTATTGCTGCTGCTAAGTCACTTCAGTCGTGTCTGACTCTGTGAGACCCCATAGACGGCAGCCCACTAGGCTCCCCCATCCCTGGGATTCTCCAGGCAAGAACACTGGAGTGGGTTGCCATTTCCTTCTCCAATGCATGAAAGTGAAAAGTGAAAGTGAAGTTGCTCAGTCATGTCCGACTCTTAGCGACCCCATGGACAGCAGCCTACCAGGCTCCTCCGTCCATGGGAGTTTCCAGGCAAGAGTAATGGAGTGGGGTGCCAGGGCCTTCTCCGAAAGTATTATTAGGTAAAAGCAAATTTAAAAGTTGAGATCACAGATTCCCAAACGAGTGTCAGAAAATATAATATGAAAATAAAAAAGTCTTATCTCCCTCTAGTGAAACCACATGAGACTGGTTGCAACTCTGCATTGTTGGGAGACAGTTCTCTACGGGACACTCACATTTCTGTCTATCTTGTCAGCAGAGGCCCTGATGTCCCTTAGCTACAGATTACTTTTCCAAAGAAGTTCATAAAGCAAACAGCCTTGGGAGAAAGAGTTTTTACTGCTACAGAGGGTGGGTTTGTTTACTGTTTGATAGAATAAAGATATTTTCTTGCAGAGCAAAGCTTCAGCAGGCTTGCTTGCATTCCATTTTAAAGGCTGGAATTACTAATTTGGGGTTTCAGCTGCTGTGTCACAAATCAATTTTGTGTACCCAATTCATCCAGACCCACCAGGGACTTGGGGGCCGAGGGATAATGACTGGCATGAACATGAAGGTCCTACTTCTGCTGTAAGTAGATTTTGTCTCTGATCCAGAAGTCTTCTGTTTCTTGTCAGCTTGAATGAAATTGTTCATTAGTTTTAATAAACTGTTGATTTGTTAGCTTGCAAATAGGGTAAAATTCAGACCATTCAGGCAATTCTTGACATGCCTAATGTGGCATAATAACATTAGAATCTTTTCCACATTGATGTGGATATGGAAGGGTGATTCAATCTATGGATAAAAAAGAGCAAACTTAGGGCAAAAGGCAATGGCTACAATCTAGGGTTTATAGTCATTGTTTCTTATTATAAGATTAAAAAAAAAAAACCAGAAAAGATATATACATGCATATATGATATATAGTCTGTTATTCACTCAGTCATTTCCAACTCTTTGCGATTTCATGGACTGCAGCCTGCCAGGCTCCTCTGTTCATAAAATTCTCCAGGAAAGAATACTGGAGTGGGTTTCCGTTCCTTTCTCCAGGGGAATCTTCCCGACTCAGGGATCCAATCTGAGTCTCCAGCACTGCAGGCAGATTCTTGACCATTTGAGCCACAAGGGAAGCCCTATATAATGTATAGGACTATTTTATAGAGGTAATAAAATCTTCAGAACAAAGTTAAAGGAAACATCTTAAAAGTTAAATAACATTTTTGAAAAATACATAGCTTCCAGAAAATTCTAAAAAATTATTTTCAAGATTTTTGTCTCAAGATAATATACAGATACCTTGCACATACAAATAATTTAAATATTTTACTCAAATACATGCATTTACATTTATTAAGTAATTAATGAAAACTAATTGAAGGTATTTTTCAAAAACTTCATTATATAATAGGACAGAGTAGCAGATATTGCTACAGTTCTAGCTTAAAACATCAGTCAATTTGTTAGACATATCCATCACTTTTTAGAGCTTTATAATACTAGAGTGCCTTGGACCACAAGGAGATAAAACTAGTCAATTCTAAAGGAAATGAACCCTGAATATTCATTGGAAGGACTGATGCTAAAGCTGAAGCACCAATATTTTGGCTACCTGATGTGAAGAGCCAACTCATTGGAAAAGACCCTGATTCTGGGAAAGATTAAGGGCAGGAGGAGATGAGGGTGACAGAGATGAGATGGGTGGATGGTATCACTGATTCAGTGGACATAAGTTTGAGCAAACTCTGGGAGATACTGAAGGACAGGGAAGCCTGGCATGCTGCAGTCCATGGGGTCTCAAAGAGTTGGACATAACTTAGCAAACAAGCAACATCAACTGAGAAACAGCCTTATAATTCACTAGTGTTTAGCAGATACTACATAAAATATAGTATTGCCCTATATGATGAAAGCATCTGTTTTCCCCTAAATTCCAATGAGAAAATGGTATTTCAAACCTTAGCATTTCAGCCATCACTGCAGGTAAAGCAGAATAACCTTACAATAGGTTGATGAGATTAGATATTTCAGAGATTACCAAGTGAAACTGAAGGCCAGTAATCCACAGAATAACATGCAGGAAAGCACAGAGAAAAAAATTCTGGTTATTTCTTATGAAGGAATTACATAACTTCTTCCTATTCTGGGTATTTCATTTGATTGAGGATTTCAGATTTACTTTTAGGTGTTTTCTAAGCCTGATATACAATTATTATATGGTTGTGATTTAACCAATATTACCCTTTCCTCAGCTTAACATTACTTTTGCCAAACAAAATTTTATGATCTCAAACAACTTGGTCAGTTCCACTCTATACACACTTCTACTATATTGGAGCTACTCACATTAAAAAGCTGTCACACCACAGTGTAGTTTTATGTTAATTTTGAAGTATACAATGAAGTCCTTGAAGTCAAAGAACAAGTCTTGGAAATACATTGTTTATATACCTTGCTTTACCAGAGATTTATTTTTTAACTGTCTGTTCAACATCCTTTATATAAAAACTGGTTCCAGTATGGATGATAAATTATGTGGCCCCTCCACTTATAAATTCTATACGCCTAACAACCACCAGGCAGCACGGTAAATGTGATCACTCAATGGTTCATGGAATTAATAAATTAATAAAAAAGTAAGTCAATGAATGAACTGACTCCAGTTATCCTTAATTTTGTTTCTTTAGAAGATATTTTGGAGTATACTTTTTTTAAAACTTGACCAATCACTTTGCATCCACAACAGAAAAGAAAGGAGTAACAGACTAAACTACATTGTGTTAGAATGTGCTAACATTTTCATATATTACTTGTGAGAAAACTACTTCTGCAATTTATATGGAAAGTTGTATATTTTTCTGTTTACTTGTTTCTCTGCCTTTCTTTCTTTTTTCTCCCTCTCTGTCTCTCTTTGATTCTTTTTAGTGGCTTGTTCTTTTTCATAATTCTTCATGGTATCAGTGCAGACAAGACTTAAAAGATCTCTATGCAATGCTTCTGTTAAGTATAAAAATATTTCATTTATAGCTTTCAGTACTTCTTATCTATTTCTTTTTGAAAAATTTAATCATGAATTATACATACCAGTACAGCATGAAATATTCAAGTCATGTTCTTACATTTCAGTTCAGCCTACAAAACAAAGAAAGACTAGTTTAAACATAGAAAAGAGAGGGTCTTGTATAGCAATATGACAGTACAATTTAATAGCATTATTCCCATAGCAGAGCCCAGATGAAAAGTCTAGCATAAATAGATTTCATAACTCAGTACAACTCATATATGTCAGTCAGTTAACTGAAACAGAGACACGGCTTTAAGCATTTAAAATTACAAGTAATTTTCAAAAGCCAGAGAGAAACAGTCTTACTGCAAAAGTGAATTATTATACAAAGCCACAATTAGGCTTATTTTATGAAACTTGGGAAATTCATATAGTTTTAGGCCAATGACTGTTTTTTGAATAGTAACAGAAGATGCTCCTATCAATTTGAATAAATAATTGATTGATTGTTAAGTTTGATTCTTTACAATTAGAAGTTTCCTATATTTTTCTAAATCTAAAAAGAGTAAAGTCTTCTCCATTTACTGAAGAATTCTGTTATATCCATCAAGTGTGCGTGGGCTGAGACCTGACAGTGGGTCCCGGTTACTGTTGGCAAGCTCTTCCTTAGGGAAAACTCAATGCAATTGCATTTTATTTAGGAAACTTGCTTCTCAGACCACCAATCTTCAGTTCTTCTTTTGTAAACAACTGAATGCAGGATTTTTTTTTTAATTCAACAACTAAGAGCCAGCACATTTTATTCACCAATGAAAATGACTTTTCCTACTTACTTGAAGTACAGAAATAATTTGTTGTTGTTGGTTGTTGTTCAGTTGCTCAGTTGTGTCCGACTCTTTACAACGCCATGGACTGCAGCACGCCAGGCTTCCCTGTCCTTCATCTTCCGGAGCTTGCTCAAACTCATGTCCATTAGGTCAGTGATGCCATCCAACCATCTCATCCTCTGTCATCCCCTTTTCCTCTTGCCTTCAATCTTTCTCAGCATCATGGTCTTTTCTAATGAGTTTGATCTTCGCATCAGGTGACCAAAGTATTGGAGCTTCAGTTTTAGCGTCAGTCCTTCCAATGACTATTCAGGATTGATTTCTTTTAGGATTGACTGGTTTGATCTCCTTGCAGTCCAAGGGACTCTCAAGAGTCTTCCCTAACACCACAGTTCAAAAGCATCAATTTTTCAGCACTCAGCCTTATTTAATGGTCCGACTCTCACATCTATACATGACTACTGGGAAAACCATACATTCTAACTAATAATATAGCACTGATTCTATGCTTGAGCTTCTGTATATTACTTTTATACAGATTTTTATTAGTCAATGTTCTCTAGAGATACATAACCAATAGTATAGATATTTATCTATTATAAAAATTGTCTCACAGGATTATTGAGTCATGGGAAGTCCACGATACGCCACCCCCTGGAGAATGAGGAAAACCTATGATATAATTCAGTTTGAATCCAAAGATTTGAAAACAAGGTGAACTCATGGTGAAAGTTCAAGTCCAAAAGTCCTAGAATTGGGGGTTGGATTGTATTGGACCTGATCTGCATCCAAAGGCCTTGGACTAGCACCACTGATATCTAAGCGCTAGAGGAGATGTATATCTCAGCTTATGAAAAAGCACAGATTTGTCCTTCCTCTGCCTTTTTGTCTATTCAGGCCCTCAAAAGTTTGGGGTGATGTTCATGTGCATTAGTGTGATAAGGGTGACCTCCTTACTTAGTCTGCCAATTCAATTGTTAATCTCTTCTGGAAAAACCCTCAGGGACATAATCAGAAATGATGATTTACCAGCTATACGGGCATCCTCTAGCCCAGTCAGGTTTGCACATAAATCAACCATCACAGATGACTTATTTAAAACTCCTAACAAACTTATGCCTTAAGGCTTATTATGCTAAAATGGTGAAACCAAGGCATAATGTGTTAAAAATTTTAAGGTCACATGGACCCAAGTGGTAGACTTTGGGTTCTAAATAGGACATCTGAAGCCATAGTTGGTTCTTTGACACCTCCTTCGATAGCTGACTACCAATCCTATTCCCAGAGACATTGTAAAACATGAACATTCTGCTGTATTTAAAATAAGTGGGAGGACAAAATATCAAAATAACAACTATACAAGACATCAGTGATAAAATATATTTTCTGAACAAGATAACACAATAATTAGCATACTAAAAGTAAAATGCAATGAATATTTCAAATACTTTACAATTTACTATTTTTTTAAATTGCTTTTCTACTTTTTTTAGAGTAATTAAATATTAATTATTACTAAGCTCACCCTCTATTCCCCATGTCATGCACTCTTTTCTATTAATCATAAGAATTACTTTACAAATTCAATAGGTATTCTTGACAAACTACATTCTAATTTATCAGATCTCTTAGTACTTCTCAAATAACAGTCTTAAAATCCTTTAGAGTCTTTTTCTATGTTTCCAAATTTTGAAAGTTTGCTATCATATTTTAATTCTATATATATTTAAACTAAATTGTGATAATGCTAATAAGTAGAATCGACTATGAATCTGCTTGATTTTTTTTTATAGCCCCATTTCCTAGCATGGCTAGTAAATTTTGAGTAAATACTAGACATTCTGTTTCGTCAATGTTCCAACAGCCTGAACCCCTGAATGAAGAAGAGAACAGAAGCCAATCTGTGACATTATGTAATGTGATAGAGAAGTAAATACCTATTTTTGTAAGCTGCTGGAATTTTAACATTCTTTTCACTGCTACATAACTTGTATAAACTATCCAAAATAGAAGTTAATACTAGGAGTGAGTTGTTGCTGTAACAAAAATTAAAATATGTGGCACTATTCTGGGGGTTAGGCAGAAAGCCTAAGGAAACTGTTAATGAAAGTCAAAAATATCTAGCCATATTATGAAGTGTAAAAAATGTGTTTAAAATTCTAACATGTGATCATTTGGAATGTCTAAGGTGTATTCACTAAACTTTCATTTTAAAGAAGTTAAAAACAAAAAGGTGGGTTATATGCTCTTTCTTGCATTTGATAGGCTATTAAAGTAATTTTATACACACCCAAAAAGAACTGGCTCATTGGCTCATGTTTTTAAGCAGAGATGAAAAGTAATAACACATTTTTAGAAACTTTTAGGATTACCGCCAATTGATAAAAAATAAAATTAAGACTGCTTTGAGTGACATGGGAGACTTAAAGCTTAGTTTAGTGCTAAGCATTAGATCAAGAAGAGAGCCACCATTCCCTTATAAAAGTCCTCACTGGATTTACAGAGCAGTGAGTGAATCATTTCAGCTGGGTAAATGGGTAAGTAAAAAGATAATATAATACTAAAAAGATTAAATAATTCTAGAAGTATTGGTCTCCCTTGAAATCCTAACAGGCTCAAAGCATGTGAAATTTAGTCTAGAAATAGAAAAGTATGGAACTGAATCAGCTCTTAGCAAAGGTGTGGCTCCTTGGAAAAGAAAAAGACAAGTGAAAGTCTAAGTTCCTGGGAAAGGAGATCTACCGAAAAGCCCTACACTGATATGAAGTCATCCTCTACCCCTCAAATTCTACATTAGAAGGGGAGGGCTACTCAGCCTCCAGGGATTGCACATTTTATATCTTTTCTCAGATGGTAAACAATATAATTGTAAAGAGATAACCTCCATGAAAACAAACTGCAGAAGTCATGAAAGACAATGGATACATGGATTCTGGAGATACCTCCAAGGAGCAGGAACTTGCCCTTACCTATGATCATTCCCAAGATAAAGGGCACTTGCTTCGTGGGATTTCAGTTACTCTGGAACAAAAATGTATGTATGTTCCATTCTGCGTTTTTTTTTTTGTTTTTTTTTTTTTTTTTAAGATTCTAGAGAAATAATTCTGGAAACAATTCTGGTAAATTTTCACTCATTATTTCCTTGAATGATACCTCTCCAACAGATCTTCTTTAACTCTTCACAAATTAAGAGTGTTATTTTTGTCCCTCTCATTTGACTGTCCATGTCTCTCTTTCACTCCAAATGATTTCCTTTAGTTTTTTGCCTGCTGAATCTGTCATCTGAAGTCTTTTTGTTTCAACTATTTAATAGTTGTTTAATTTAAGAAATTGCAACTTTTCCCTTATGGTTGTTCTATTTAATTCTTTTTCAAATGTGGTCTACTTTTGCCATGGTAGTTTTTTAGAGTTTTTAGTTTTTTCTTTGCACATTATTTATAATTAGACAACTGTGAAACAAATATAACAATATATATATTACTTCAGAAATCACTGAGGATTATAAATACCATCCATTATTTAGTGGAATAATAAATACATTATGTTAGATTGAGAGAAAGAAAATAGTTACATGTAGAAAGAGGGAATATAAAAGGAGTATTCTAAAAATGGGGTATATACAAAAGTCAGTATCTTGAGTTCAATTAAACCATATCTTCTCATTCCCTAAATGGATGTTTATAAGCCTTTGACTGTGTGGATCACAATAAACTGTGGAAAATTCTGAAAGAGATGGAATACCAGACCACCGGGCCCGCCACTTGAGAAACATATGTAGGTCAGGAAGCAACAGTTATAACTGGACATGGAACAACAGACTGGTTCCAAATAGGAAAAGGAGTACATCAAGGCTGTATATTGTCACCCTGCTTATTTAACTTATATGCAGAGTACATCATGAGAAATGCTTGGCTGGAAGAAGCACAAGCTGGAATCAAAATTGCTGGGAGAAATATTAACAACCTTAGATATGCAGATGACACCACCCTTATGGCAGAAAGTGTAGAGGAACTCAAAAGCCTCTTGATGAAAGTGAAAGAGGAGAGGGAAAAAGTTGGATTAAAGCTCAACATTCAGAAAACGAAGATCATGGCATCTGGTCCCAACACTTCATGGGAAATAGATGGGGAAACAGTGGAAACAGTGTCAGACTTTATTTTTTGGGGCTCCAAAATCACTGCAGATGGTGACTGCAGCCATGAAATTAAAAGTCGCTTACTCCTTGGAAGGAAAGTTATGACCAACCTAGACAGCATATTCAAAAGCAGAGATATTACTTTGCCAACAAAGGTCCATTTAGTCAAGGCTATGGTTTTTCCAGTGGTCACGTATGGATGTGAGAGTTAGACTATGAAGAAAGCTGAGCACCGAAGAATTGATGCTTTTGAACTGTGGTGTTGGAGAAGACTCTTGAGAGTCCCTTGGACTGCAAGGAGATCCAACCAGTCCATTCTAAAGGAGATCAGACCTGGGTGTTCATTGGAAGGACTGATGCTGAGGCTGAAACTTCAATACTTTGGGCACCTCATAAGAAGAGTTGACTCATCGGCAAAGACCTGATTCAGGGAGGGGTTAGGAGCAGGAGGAGAAGGGGACAACAGAGGATGAGATGGCTAGATGGCATCACCGACTCAATGCACATGAGTTTGCGTGGACTCCAGGAGTTGGTGATGGACAGGGAAGCCTGGTGTGCTGCGATTCATGGGGTTGCAAAGAGTTGGACATGAGTGAGCAACTGAACTGAACTGAGATGACTGTGATTGCAAGTTGTAAAGCAATTTAATGGCATCACAATATTTTTTAATTGCAAACTTCTTTTTATGAGTCCTTAAGATCCTCCTATAGCTACGTGTGCTAAATCACTTCAGTTATGTCCAACTCTTTGTGACCCTATGGACTGTAGACTGCCAGGCTCCTCTGTCAAAGGGATTCTCCAGGCCAGAATACAGGAGTGGGTTGCCATGCCGTCCTCCAGGGGATCTTTCTAACCCAGGAATCAAACTTGCATCTCTTATGTCTCCTGCATTGGCAGGTGGATTGTTTACCACTGATGCCACCTGGGAAGCACTGATAATTATAGTATTTCAATTTTCAGTAAAATTAATACGTCCCAGGAGTTTTGTGGAGAAGGCAATGGCACCCCACTCCAGTACTCTTGCCTGGAAAATCCCATGGATGGAGGAGCCTGGTAGGCTGAAGTCCACGGGGTTGTGAAGAGTCGGACACAACTGAGTGACTTCACTTTCACTTTTCACTTTTATGCATTGGAGAAGGAAATGGCAACCCACTCCAGTATTCTTGCCTGGAGAATCCCAAGGACAGAGGAGCCTGGTGGGCTGCTGTCTGTGGGGTCGCACAGAGTCGGACACGACTGAAGCGACTTAGCAGCAGCAGCAGGATTTTTGTAGTTAGAAGAAAAAGGAAATAACTTTAAAATTTTCTCATTTTATTGACTTTAGATATTTTTCATAAGAATTATAGTTGGGTATCTTTTTTATATTTTTGGGGTTTATTTGGAAGAAATTTTTCTATAGAGCCTGGAAAATTATTATAATCTTTGACTTTTAGTTACGACTTCACTATAGATATTATCTTACCAGTAAAGTATCTCTTTCAACAAAGAACATTTAAAAAATATTTCCCTCGCTGTTATGGACTGAATGTGTTTCCCAAAATTCATATGTGAAGCCCAAATCCCCAGTGTAATGGTATGTGCAGGTGGGGCTTTTATGAGATGATTAGGTTTAGAGGCAGTCCTGTTATGGGATAGTGTCCATATAGAAAGGGGAAGAAACTCTTTCTTCCACTTGTGAGGACACAGAAAGCTGGCAGCCATCAGAAAGCCAGGAGAGAGCCAGGAACCTGCCTTGCCTACACCTAATCTTGGACCTCTCAGTCTTCTAGAACTGTGATAAACAGTTTGCTATTTAAGGTACCTGGTCTATGATATTTTACTTTTGCATCCTGAACTAAGACAATGGCTGAAGTGGCATAAGTTTCTAGATATAAAAGTAATTTTAAATGATTTTCTTTGGATACAATACATCATAGATTAAAAATGTAAGTTTAGCACAAGATTTGCAGATAATCAGAAATTTTTGTATCTGACAGAAAATAAAAAGTTTTAGAAGCAGGATCTTTCTGATCTTCAAAGAAATGCTAAAAGCAGGGAGCCAGTAAAAAAAAAAAAAAAAACTACTCACTCTGCAATTATTATTAACATCTTTATGACAGAAAGTAAGATGTGAGGAAATATTGTATACAAAGAGAAAACAAAAGGAAAATAAAACTGCCTTTTATAATTTAGGGACCACTGTAGTGACATTTTATCTTTTAATCCAGCCCTCCTAATTCTCCTCCACTTCTTTTTTAGTAATGAATTCTATGTACAATACACAAATAATTAAGAATATTAACATGATGGCATAGCTATGTTAGTAAAGCAATCCTTTCCTACAATGTATTTATTGAGATATCATATGCAGAATAGAGATCAGGTCTTGCTAATAACCTCTTGTTTCAGAATTATTTGAAATATTCTAATTTTATCTATTATATAAATGTGACATTTATAAATTCAGTGCATTTAAAATAGTGTGCACTCATCTCACACGCTAGTAAAGTAATGCTCAAAATTCTCCAAGCCAGGCTTCAGCAATATGTGAATTGTGAACTTCCTGATGTTCAAGCTGGTTTTAGAAAAGGCAGAGGAACCAGAGATCAAATTGCCAACATCTGCTGGAACACGGAAAAATCAAGAGAGTTCCAGAAAAACATCTATTTCTGCTTTATTGACTATGCCAAAGCCTTTGACTGTGTGGATCACAATCAACTGTGGAAAATTCTGAAAGAGATGGGAATACCAGAACACCTGATCTGCCTCTTGAGAAATTTGTATGCAAGTCAGGAAGCAACAGTTAGAACTGGACATGGAACAACAGACTGGTTCCAAATAGGAAAAGGAGTACATCAAGGCTGTATATTGTCACCCTGTTTATTTAACTTATATGCAGACTACATCATGAGAAACACTGGACTGGAAGAAACACAAGCTGGAATCAAGATTGCCGGGAGAAATATCAATAACCTCAGATATGCAGATGACACCACCCTTATGGCAGAAAGTGAAGAGGAATTCAAAAGCCTCTTGATGAAAGTGAAAGTGAGAGTGAAAAAGTTGGCTTAAAGCTCAACATTCAGCAAATGAAGATCATGGCATCCGGTCCCATCATTTAATGGGAAATAGATGGGGAAACAGTGGAAACAGTGTCAGACTTTATTTTTCTGGGCTCCAAAATCACTACAGATGGTGACTTAAAACATGAAATTAAAAAATGCTTACTCCTTGGAAGGAAAGTTATGACCAACCTAGATAGCATATTCAAAAGCAGAGATATTACTTTGTCAACAAAGGTCCGTATAGTCAAGGCTATGGTTTTTCCTGTGGTCATGTATGGATGTGAGAGTTAGACTGTGAAGAAGGCTGAGCGCTGAAGAATTGATGCTTTTGAACTGTGGTGTTGGAGAAGACTCTTCAGAGTCCCTTGGACTGCAAGGAGATCCAACCAGTCCATTCTGAAGGAGATGAGCCCTGGGATTTCTTTGGAAGGAATGATGCTAAAGCTGAAACTCCAGTACTTTGGCCATCTCCTGAAAAGAGTTGACTCACTGGAAAAGACTCTGATGCTGGGAGGGATTGGGGGCAGGAGGAGAAGGGGACGACAGAGGATGAGATGGCTGGATGGCATCACTGACTCGATGGACGTGAGTCTGAGTGAACTCCAGGAGTTGATGATGGACAGGGAGGCCTGGCGTGCTGTGATTCATGGGGTCGCAAAGAGTCGGACACGACTGAGTGACTGATCTGATCTGATCTGATGTGAAAATAGTGTGCGCATGTGAGATAAGTTGCTTAAGTTGGGTCCAACTCTTTGCCAGCCTATGGACTATAGCCCACCAGGCTCCTCTGTCCAATATATTCTCCAGGCAAGAATACTGAAGTGCATTGGGGTGCCCTCATTCAGGAGATCTTCCCAACCCAGTGCCACCTGGGAAGCCTGCATTTAAAATAGTGGATTTGGGCAAGTATCTATCAGTATCCTATCTAATAATTGTGAATAACTATTGGTGAGACACTTTTTCCTTGGAAAACTGAATTGAAAACAAGTGTTATATGATGTAATGATTAGAACAGAAATATCTTACACTAAGAAATTTGAGTCCCTCATCAATTCTTTATTTTGTAGTAAATTATAGAGACTCCATTGGAGAAGGAAATGGCAACCCACTCCAGTGTTCTTGCCTGGAGAATCCCAGGGAAGGCGGAGCTTGGTGGGCTGCTGTCTATGGGGTCGCACAGAGTCGGACACAACTGAAGCAACTTAGCAGCAGCAGCAGCATAGCGACTCCAGTGTTCCCAGGAGGCATCCTCCTCTCTCCCCACCAGTCCTAGAGCTCAGTGGAATGGTTCCCTGTGGTGATATTTCACACAATGCAGAGTAATTCATCTTCAGGTGTACTGTGAACTGCTCATTTTCAATAAATACATTGATTTTACTTAAATTATTTTGAAGCTGATTGACTCATCCCTTGATCAGTACTTTTTAATTCTTAACATAATTTTTACAGGTCAACATGGAAGTAACTTCATTCTTAATCATTTGGGAAGAAAGTTGTAGCAAGATTAAAATCAATTCCAGAAGTCATATAAAGTCTTAAATTTTTTCCCTGAAAGATGTACTTCTTTGGGACTCATGAAATAACTGTTTGAATATAATTGCATATATAGTATTAGAGTTGTCTGAGTATAATTAGATAGTAATTTGAAAGCAGTTATCTATTAGAACTGTCTTGATTAAACATCAATAGTAAACTTATCTATTGATGTTGACCTCTATTCAACACTTGTAAAACCAAAATTGTTAGAATACTTTTCTCTGACAGGTATCAGTACTTTATTCTACTGATAATTAGTTTTCTACTTATCAAATTAGTTAACTATCTTTAACTTTCTCCGTGTACTCGAACAAAGTACCACAAACTGAATGACTTAAACTCATAAATCTATTGTTTCACTGTTCTGAAGGCTAGCCATCTGAGATCAAGTTGTCAGCAGAGGCATACTTCCTCAGAAGTCATTAGGGAAGAATCTTTTGCATGTCTATCTGCAATCTTTCTTGGCTTATAGCAGCATAATTTCAGCCTTCACCTAGTAACCTCCCTGCCTGTGTATCCAAATCTCCCTTTTTTGTAAGGACATCAGTTATGTAGGGTTAGGACATCCCTTTACTCTGCTACGACCTCATCTTGACTAAATACATCTGCAATGACCTTGTTTCCAAATAAGATCAGATTGGACTTCGCTGGTGGCTCAGACGGTAAAGCGTCTGTCTGCATCGTGGGAGACCTGGGTTCTATCCCTGGGTCAGGAAGATCCACTGGAGAAGGAAATGGCAATCCACTCCAGTACTATTGCCTGGAAAATCCCAACGACAGAGGAGCCTGGTAGGCTACACAGTCCATGGGGTCGCAAAGAGTCAGACACGACTGAGCGACTTCACTTCACTTCACTTCTTCTGAGGTAGTGAGGGTTAGGACTTCAACATATGAATTAAGGGGGATATATTCATCCATGACTATAGTACGAATACTTCTTTAAGCATCTGACAATATATTCATTTTTAAAACATTTATTTTGAAAATAAAACCGAAAAAACCCCACCATTGAATCTGAAAGCATCTCTTTGGTAACTTGTTTGTGAATTTTATATGTCTTAAATTTTATCGTACCAAACATATATGATCGGATTGTATAGTGGCTAATACTGTATACACATTAAACAATAGAGTGGGAAGAATGCAACCAGGAGTTTTGAATTTAACATTGTATAAGATCCATAAATCCTCCTTTAAAGTAAAAACAAAGCTAAATGCTTCATATAACAGCTATGCTTTTAAGGGTCTATCATCTATTTCAAAAGCAGAACATTATTTTTGATAACACAGATAATGCATAAATGGTCAATTGTGCATTCCTCACTTTGAAGTCTTCCATTCTCAAGATGTATGTTTTATTGTATTTTTTTCTACTAAAGCTCACCTCACCAGGGGATTCTGTCTGCCAAATAAAGAGCAAACTTTCACATAGATAGAAAATGTTTTTTACCCACAACAAAAAGTTAGATCCTGCTGAGCGTTTCCCCAGGCTTCTATAAAAATTCACAGGTGAAGCTCTGCCATCTTAATAAGAAATCCCAAACAGCTTTGATCAGCTAAACAGAAATAGTTTTCATTCTAAGCACATTAAAATATACAAAGAAAGCACAGTACAGGCAGTGCTTTTGACCATTATTTCCTTGTTTATGATATTTTGTAACAAAACTTTGAAATACACTTAGAACTACTTTCTAACTCTAAAAGCATCATTTGAAATAATTTCATGCTGGGGCGATAATTATTTCATTTTCCTTCTGTGTTACCATCCTGACATATCTTCATTTATTTGAGAAATAATTGCATGCTTAATCAAAAAAGGATAGGTCAATAACTTTAAAATACTTATTTATGTCTTTTCTAATGTAAATAAACCATTAAATTGTGCTAATTGGTTTGATAATCATTAAAATATCTCCAACTGTAAAATATTTATGGCTGTTAATTTCCTCCTTTTATTAAATAAAAATGATTTAAAAAATATCTAAGATCTGAGTATTTTTCTGATTAAAATGTAATACTTGTTCAGTTTATATCACCTGGAATATGGTCAAAGTTGGTAAGAATATAAAATTACATATGTAAGTCCAAAAATACAGAGGCCCACAACTAACATAGTTGATATAAAACTGTATATATATATGCTTGTATATACTACATATATATATATACTATATATATGCTACATATAAGACAAAATTAAGGTCTTATTTTGTAAATAATAAATGTATTGTTGTTGTTGTTCAGTTGCTAACTCTTGTCTGATTCTTTGCACTGCAAAGACTCTTTGCATTGCAGCACGCCAGGCTTTCTTGTCCTTCACTGTCTCCCAGAGCTTGCTCAAACTCATGTTCATTAAGTCGGTGATGCCATCTAACTATCTCATTGTCTGTCACCCTCTTCTCCACCTGCCCTCAATCTTTCCCAGCATTAGGGTCTTTCCAATGAGTCAGCTCTTTGCATATATACAATTGACAAATAAGCACAAGCCAACCTGAAAAGAGTACATCTGTATTATTTCAATTATATGACATTCTGAAAAAGGCAAAACTGTGAAAACCATAAAAATGGATAGGCAAAGCACAGACAATTTTTAGGACAGTGAAAACACTTATGTCTTTTCTAATGTAAATAAGCTATTAAATTGTGCTCATTGGTTTGATAATCATTAAAATATTCTAATTCATATACAATAGTTGATACATGTCAGTATATGCTGTGCTGATTTGCTTCAGTCGTGTCCGACTCTTTGAGACCCTATGGATTGTAGCCTGCTAGGCTTCTCTGTCCATGGGATTCTCCAGGCAAGAATACTGGAGTGGGTTACCATGTCCTCTAACATGTCATTATGTATTTGTTCAAACTCGTAGAATGTGCGATACCAAATAGTTCAGTTCAGTTCAGTTGCTCAGTGGTGTCCAACTCTCTGCAACCCCATGGACTGCAGCATGCTAGGCTTCCCTGTCCATCACCAACTCCTGGAGCCTATTCAAACTCATGTTCATTGAGTCGGTGATGCCATCCAACAATCTCATTCTCTGTTGTCCCCTTCTCCTTCTGCCTTCAATCTTTTCCAGCATCAGGGTCTTTTCCAGTGAGTCAGTTCTTCACATCAGGTGGCCAAAGTATTTTGGAGTTTCAGCTTCAGCATCAGTCCTCCCAATGAATATTCAGGGCTGATTTCCTTTAGGATGGACTGGTTGAATCTCCTTGAGCTGTCCAAGGGACTCTCAAGAGTCTTATTCAACACCACAGTTCAAAAGCATGAATTCTTCAGCACTCAGCTTTCTTTATAATCCAACTCTCACATCTATACATGATTACGGGAAAAACCATAGCTTTAACTAGACGGACCTTTGTTGGCAAGGTAATGTCTCTGCTTTTTAATATGCTGTCTAGGTTGGTCATAACTTTTCTTCGAAGGAGCAAGCATCTTTTAATTTCATGGCTGCAGGCACCATCTGCAGTGATTTTGGAGAGCCCCAAAATAAAGTCTGTCACTCTTTCCATTGTTTCCCCATCAATTTGCCATGAAGTGATGGGATCAGATGCCATGATCTTAGTTTTCCGAATGTTGAGTTTTAAGCCAACTTTTTCACTCTCCTCTTTCACTCACCTCCACTTTCATCAAGAGGCTCATTAGTTCTTCTTTGCTTTCTGCTATTAGTGTGGTGTCATCTGCATATCTGAGGTTATTGATGTTTTTCCTGGCAATCTTGATTCCAGTCTGTGCTTCATCCAGTCCAGCATTTCTCATTAGGTACTCTGCATATAAGTTACATAAGCAGGGTGACAATATACAGCCTTGATGTACTCCTTTCCTGATTTGGAACCACTCTGTTCTGTGTCCAGTTCTAACTGTTGCTTCTTGACCTTTATACAGTTTTTTCAGGTGGTCTGGTATTCTCACCTCTTTAAGAATTTTCCACAGCTTGTTGCGATCCATATAGTCAAAGGCTTTGGCAGAATCAATAAAGCAGAAGTTGATGTTTTTCTGGAATGCTCTTGCTTTTTCGATAATCCAACAGATGTCGGCAATTTGATCTCTGGTTCCTCTGCCTTTACCTAATATAAACTACGAACTTTGGTTGATCATGGTGTCAATGTAGGTCACTAATTTTAATGTTTGTACTCTTCGGGTGAGGAACTTTGATTAAGAGGAGAGGCTTTGCATGTGTAAGGGCAGGGTGTATAGGAAAAATCTCTATATCTTCCTTTTTTCTGTGAACCTAAAACTCTCTAAAAAATTTACTTACAAATAAATTGATACAGAAAGAAGAGATTTATGTACTTTACCAAATGTTTTTCACTATTGAAAATTCTATATATACATTTTTCTTAGGTTTATGGAACATCTGAATAAAAGACTTATAAGAGTATGTATATATTCCATTTATATAATGTTGCAGAATAAATTTGCTACAGAATATAGTGTTATAAATCAACCCATATGGATTATGTGGTTCTAGAATGTGTACAGGACTCCAGGGAATTTTGTCTTTGCTCTATGATAACTAAGTCTCCAACTGGAAAACTCAAAGACTGACAGTAATTCGGTGGGTTGAGGACCTGGACTTGACACACAGCTTGAGCTTTCTTAAAACCTGGTGACTGGGTTCCAAAGGTTAGTATCCCAAGATAGACACAGTCTGGTAGGAGCCCATTAGTTTATAAATAGTCACTTTGGCCAGATTCTGTTCATTAGAACCACATCACAAAGTCTAGTTCATACCTAGGGGAGGGGAGGGGAGGGGAGGAAGGCTCCATCTTTGAACTGAAGGAATTTCAAATAATTTACATGCATCTTTTTTAAAGTTCCATAACCATCAATGAACATCATGTAGCTGAAGTCCATTAGCAATTCCCTGGACATAAAAATAAAGTCTGCATAATGTAATAAAAATAAAAGCTGACGTTTTTATTTTCCTTTTGACTTAGTCTAGTTTCTCTTGCTCACAGGGCCTCTCACCTGGTACTTCAGACCAGAGCTCCTACAGCCGAACAGGTGTCAGACACCTCAGTTCAGAGGAGAAAAATCTAGGTAATAAAGTAAAATCTAATGTTTTTCTTTTCCTTTGGGCTTAGTCTAGTTTCCCGTGCTCATAGGGCCTCTCACCAGACATTTCAGAGTCCCTAGCGCCAAACGGCTGTCGGACAGCTCAGCTCCATGGGCGGCCAGCAGGAATGCACTCAACTCAAGATGGCGGTGGACTGTGTGCGGAGAGGCTGCACTTGGCTCTGCGCGTGACCTGTGAGCTGCACACCTGCACCCTGCCTGTGAGAACTCTGGCCCCTCTCTTCTGCCAAGAACACTGCACAGCAGCCTCGCCTTGTTGCATTTGACTCTTCAGCAGTGTTGGACGCTTCAGCCTCCTCTGACTCTTTTACGACCCCATGGGTTGTAGCCCACTAGGCTTCCCCATCCATGGAATTCTCCAGGCAAGAATACTGGAGTGGGTAGTCATTCCCTTCTCCAGGGGACTTCCCAACCCAGGGATTGAACCCAGGTCCCCCACATTGCAGGCAGATTCTTTAACCACTGAGTTATCAGGGAAGCCCTTTAAGGACCTTTTTTGGAGACCAACAAAAGAGGGTAAGTAACAAAAGGATCGGGCTTTTTTTTTTTTTTTTTTTTTTGCTTTTTTCTTTTGTCTGGATTAGCACCCATCTAAAATTTTTAATAAGCTCTTTTCAGAGTGCTCATTCTCCAAGTCCAAAGTGTAAACTTTTGTTTTCTCCCCCTGACTAGAAATGCTGAAAGAAATGAGGAAATTGGCTTGATGCAGAAAATATCTTATCTTCTATCATAGTACTTAAAAAAAAAAAAAAAAAACTTTAGAACCCACAACCTTTTTGAGTCAAAAATTCAGTCAAAATATGGTCCCTTAAAAAACAAATGATAAAGAAAACAACACCCATCTCTTCACAAAAACAGAAGGTGCCCACTCCAAGTGTCTTTTGTGTTGAGGGGCTGTCAAAGCAAAAACTACACCAAAATTAAATAGGTAAGAAAGAGCCAAGGAGAGAGGCAAGATTTCAGACTGCATTCAGTAATCATGAAATAATTTTTTAGAAAGAAAAGAAAAAAATGGCAATAGCTTTTTAAAGAATGGGGTGAGGGAGAGACCTTAGGTTATCTGTGTGTGGTCTCCCAAATGAAAAGCAAATGGCTCTTCCTTTTATTTTTTTAATTTTGAAGTTTTCTTTTTAATAGCTTTATTGAGATATAGATCATATATTCACTCATTTAAAGTAAACAATGCAGTGGTTTTTAATCTATTCACAGAGTTGTGCAACCTTTCCCACAATAAAGCTTAAAATATTTCTTTTCCCAAAAAGGGACCCCATCTCACTGATAGACCTTAGACCTCAGACCTCATTTCACCCCCAACTCCCCACCCACCAGCTCTGGGCAACCACTCATCTATTTTCTGTCTTTTTAGATTTATAGATTCTGCATTTTTTGTAAATGAAATACACAATATATGGCCTGTGACTGGCTTTTTTCACTTGGCATATGATTTCAGATATATAAAGGAATGAAGTATAAACCTCCCATCTTCTTGAAATTGAAAGTGTTAGTCCCTTTGTCATGTCTGACTCTTTGCGACCCCATGGATTATAGCAGGCCAGGCTCCTCTGTCCATGGAATTCTCCAGGCAAGAATACTGGAGTGGGTTGCTATTTCCTTCTCCAGAACTTCCCAAGCCAGGGACTGAACCCAGGTGCTCTGCATTGCAGGCAGATTCTTTATTACCTGAGCCACCAGGGAAATCCATCTTCTTAACAGGAGGTATTCTACAATTTGAAGCAAGGCTACCATCTGAGGTTGGTTCCAATATTCCTTCAGAAACTGGAGATTTGATTACCTTTCAGAGGGATGGTTCTGAGGTCCTGGCCAAAGACAGACAGGGGTTTTATAACTTTGAAGAGGCTTTCTAAAGGATTTAAGTCTCAAAGTGGCAGAAAACCTATTTACAATTAAAATCTTTCTAAAGTAAATACACTAAGAAAAAGAATGTCAGTGGCCTAGAATAAGGAATAATACTGTGAAGTTTGGTCAAGCAGAGGGGAATTTTAAGGCCACCCTGGTCAGGATTCTGGGAAT
This sequence comes from Bos indicus, assembly GCF_029378745.1. Taxonomy (NCBI): domain Eukaryota; kingdom Metazoa; phylum Chordata; class Mammalia; order Artiodactyla; family Bovidae; genus Bos; species Bos indicus. Next base: position 51,376,360 of record NC_091780.1, on the reverse strand, counting down.
TTTTTTTTTTTTAATACTTTCCATCAGTAGAGTGCTTTCCTAATTTTTCAGTCTCCTGTGGAATGCTTCTGAGGTACGAAGGCAATGACTCCTGCTGCTTCCTGCGTGCCTTGCCTGTGGGCAGAGCAGGCTTTGTCAGCCAGAAAAGCCCAAGTGCAAAGGCATGCAAGTGGTGGCAGTTGGAAGTCAAGTAAACACGGTTAGGAACTATGAAATCCAAGAGGATATGAGTGGCACGCCAACAGAATCTGCCAGAGGTGCCATCGTTTTCTGGAGCAGTATTGAGTTTTAAAGGTACTAACCATTTAAACAAGTCTAAGTAGCTAATCCGGAGAAGGCAATGGCACCCCACTCCAGTACTCCTGCCTGGAAAATCCCATGGACGGAGGAGCCTGGTGGGCTGCAGTCCATGGGGTCGCTAAGAGTCGGGCGTGACTGAGCGACTTCACTTTCACTTTTCACTTTCATGCATTGGAGAAGGAAATGGCAACCCACTCCAGTGTTCTTGCCTGGAGAATCCCAGGGACGGGGGAGCCTGGCTGGCTGCCGTCCATGGGGTCGCACAGAGTCGGACATGACTGAAGCGACTTAGCAGCAGCAACAGTAGCAGCAGCAAGTAGTTAATCAAATAATTTATGCTCAAAGTATGCTTAAGAACTGGTTCTTATTTTACAAGTTATCAGAAAAATTGTACTATAGCAATAACAAAGCATAATTTTATGGTTCATTAAAATGCATTTTATATATAATAACACTTTTTCAATAAATAACTTGATTTTTATTATTTTTTAAAATTTTATTTTATTTTTAAAACTTTACAATATTATATTAGTTTTGCCAAATATAGAAATGAATCCGCCACAGGTATACCCACGTTCCCCATCCTAAACCCTCCTCCCTCCTCCCTCCCCATACCCTCCCTCTGGGTCGTCCCAGTGCACCAGCCCCAAGCATCCAGTGTTGTGCATCGAACCTGGACTGGCGACTCGTTTCATACATGATATTATACGTGTTTCAATGCTATTCTCCCAAATCTCCCCACCCTCTCCCTCTCCCACAGAGTCCATAAGACTGATCTATACATCGGTGTCTCTTTTGCTGTCACAGCCTTCAGAATGGGAGAAAATAATAGCAAATGAAGCAATGGACAAACAACTAATCTCAAAAATATACAAGCAACTCCTACAGCTCAACTCCAGAAAAATAAATGACCCAATCAAAAAATGGGCCAAAGAACTAAATAGACATTTCTCCAAAGAAGACATACAGATGGCTAACAAACACATGAAAAGATTTTTATTGTTTTTACTCAAGATTGCTTGTTGAATGAGAAAGGTTTGTGGTGGTAAAGTAAGGATACACATATGCCTTTATTCAGTGATAAAGTATATTTACCTAATGAGTATATTTACATATAATAATGAGTATTTTTACCTAATGAGTCTGGTAGAAATTTTTGTATCTGAAAGTGTAGTAGAATTTCAAGTGCAGTTCAGTTCTTTCTCTATAAGCTCTTCTCGCTATAGATTTCTCATATGGAAAACAAACCACAAAGTCCATAGGCCTTGATGTCTGGTCACAAAGACACTAAAAGAAAATAAATCGCACTCAAATTTTTTAGATAAAATAATCATCAGTCTTCACCTCAGGGGTGTTTTAGGAAACTTTTCAAATCTTCAGTTTCTCACTGAATATTAGCTAATAGTCTTTGATTTGATAGCTGTTTGGATGGCAATCTATTGGATTAAATGATGCCCTAAAGCTACCCCTTGGCAAAATTAAAATTCAGTATTTCTGTTGGTAAATTATGCTAGCTTTATTTAATTAGAGATTTCAAGGTGTCTATTTTTTATAAGTCTGACAGCTATTGAGCTCTGCTCTCACATGTTATTAATTATAGGGTTGGAATTGAAAATGTTTTCTTGTGAGGATATTGAATTCCAGTGATCAGAGGAGGAGAAAATTAGATTTCAGATAATGTTCAATGAAAGAAAGTATTAGAAGTTTCATGTGTATATCATTCTAAGAATAGCACACAAAAATTTTGCTGTTTTTGTACAACTTATTGCCTTTATTTACCCTAAGGGATAAGCCTTTATTTTACTTCAAAAGGAGTCAAGTTGGACTAATAATGCAAAACCTTCAGATGCTAAAGGCACACAATCACATTTTCATCAGACAATGAACAAATTTCATGAATAAATATTGGAAGGTTTAGAATGTTTATGGTGATCTTGAGAAACAGAAATTCAGTGTTTTGGTTATACAATTGAACAGAGAAGATTTAAAATATAATAGTCTATATTTCTTGGTCTTAAAACATAAATTTGGAAATAATCATTGAACTCTTTAAGAAGAAAAATAAAAAGAAAAGAGCAAAACTATGTCTAGGCATGTAGTTGCCCACATTAAAGAAAAAAAGAGGCAAGAGAGCAAGAAAAAGTAACAGTGAGTTTGTGGTCAATGAGAAATACAACCAAAACAATTTTTAATTAAAGTAACATTTAACTATATAACATTTATTTTTTTAATTACAATTTTAATGGTATACTCTTTTATTATAAGAAGGGAAATTATATTTATTGCCATAAAAATGAATCAGTATTTTGCACCATCTGTTATAATAAAAATGTAGTAGAGTTTTAATACTGTGATATATTAATTTATTTTTAGAGGGATATCTCATTAAGGATAACAATTCACTACAATCCTAAAATATTATGTAAGTGAATAAAATAATTTTCCTACAGAGGAATAAATATAAAGGAACTGAACAAAGTTAACAAAGTCTCACTCCCCATAGCTTCTCCCAGACTGCAGGCATAGTTTAATTTGTGTCTTACACATCTATATCAATGGCAAAGCCACTTTTTTTCAGCACTTGGGCAATCGCTTAAGCTCTTTGTGCATTAATTTTCTCACCTATGAAATAGATATAAGACTACATCATATGTAAGAAACACTTAGAATAGCACCTGGCCCAGAGCAAATGCTATATAGGTGTTATCAAATGAAATACACAATGCATTAGTGTCTATGAAGATAATCAATTCCCAGGAATTCTATACTGTAAAAGGTCTGGGTATCAAAGGAAAATAAAAGTAATTAAAACATTTTATGCCATGTAGAAAAATGTGTTTGGTTTTTTCAGAAACTGTGCATCTCTCTTTAATATTGCCTATGAAAGCAAAAGTCACTCAGTCGTGTCTGACTCTTTGCAACCCCATGGACTATATAGTCCATGCAATTCTCCATTCCAGAATACTGGAGTGGGAAGCCTTCCTACCCAATACTGGAGAGGGTTCTTCCCAACCCAGGGATTGAACCCTTGTCTCCCTCATTGCAGGCAGATTCTTTACTAGCTGAGCCACAAGGGAAGCCCAAGAATACTAGAGTGAGCAGCCTATTCCTTCTCCAGCAGATCTTCCAGAGCCAGGAATTGAACTGGGGTCTCCTTCATTGCAGGCAGATTCTTTACCAACTGAGCTATTAGGATAGTCCTATGTTCTCAAGTAATAACTTTAAGGTGCATGTGTGCTCAGTCGTGTCCGACTCTGTGAACCCTTGGATTGTAGCCCGCCAGGCTCCTCTGTCCATGTAATGTTCCAGGCAAGAATACTGGAGTGGGTTGCCATTTCTTTTTCCAGAGGATCTTTCCAACCCAGGCATCTAACCTGCATTTTTTCTATCTCCTGCTTTGGCAGGCATTTACCAGTGAGCCACCTGGGAAGCCCCTGACTTAAAGGTAGATATATATTTTCAGATAGTTATACTTCATTCTCCATTAATCAGTAATCGTCAGTGAGATAAAACACCTGTGGCAGAGTATAAAGAATGTGAAATGGTGAAGGAAAGGATATGTAGGGTCTGCAGCAAAGCTTGTTGGTCACTTATATAATGTCGTCTACTTTACCTAGATGGCCAATAGAGGAAAAGTTAAAAAAAGGATGCTGGTGCCAAAGATAAAAGGGATTTCCTTGACTAACATTGCATGTCCTTTTGATTTATGGAGTACCTTAAGGCATATTTCTTATCAGATCATGTTAACCATGCCTTTGGACAATACGATAGAGAAAATATAAAGTAGGTGGTCAGATTTCTTTGGTGTGTCACGTCTATTGTCTTAGATAACGAGTTTTTTTTTTTTTTTTAATAAGTTATAGTGCCATTCTTAGTGTTAACATTGAAGCCACAATAAATATTTAACAAGAAAATAAAATGTAGAAATAGGTCCATCTAAAGACATAAATAGACAATCTGACTTGGTTCCATGAATGTAGGAACTTTACTCTGCTTTCCAAATTTGTCTTAATAACACTGTATCCTTTCTATTGTAGGTTAAATTTATTTTCAAAATAGCACTGTTATATCAAAGAATATTTAAGGAACAAATAAAGTTGTAAAGATTTAAACACTATTTATGTCTGAAATAAAAACGGAATGATAATTCATGCAGGTATTTCATTCAACACAGGTTATGCCAGGCCTTTTGCAGTGGGACTCCTTTTCTAGATATGTCCCTCAATGCACATGAGTGGACCTCCATTGGGTGCATCTGCACATATGATTTTTCTCTCCCATGTTCATGATGGATAGGTCAAGGGGAAAATAAATGTGTGATTCAAGTTTAATCAATCATATGCTTTGTCCTAGAATTTTAAAACATGAAAAAGAGAAACAAACAAGAGAAAAAGAGAATTCAAACAAGGAGAGTTTGAATCTAAATTGTATTATTGGGAGTCCTCTGGAGAGAAGATCCATGGACATTCTTGTTGCCCAGTTCCCAGAATCTTCCTTGGTACTTGCCCTTCTGAAGGTTTAGCTTTCAACAATTCCTTTAATTCTGCAAATTGTCCTATTTTTCCTCCCTTAGTTGCATTTTTATAATTAAAATGTTCAGGCTTAGTTTTGCTGTTTACAACTAAAATAAAAAAAATTGCTAGATGATGTCTGATTAAAAGCTAATTAATGAGAAACTGCTATTTGAGTATAATTTGAGTTACAAATACAATGAACTACTATGAATAATATGGTACTTAGTATAAAAAATTTCAAAATAAAAATATGTATAAATTATTGCAGAAACAGTAAAATAGCAGGATCTCTTGTGATAAACAGAGGATGGCACCAAAATTACTCCAAAAGTTACATTTTTTTTTTTATAAGATGGCTTCTTACTTGAACCTTGGTTATTCCTATGTCTGAGACTGCTGGCAAATTAAGTTATTTGTGTCTTCTTCATTAAAATATAGGTAATAATTAACTGCCAATGTCATTTTTAGAATTCAGTGTTCTAAATCACACACAATAGCTATTTCAACACCTGACCACATAAAAGGCACTAGAGAATATAGTACTCTGTCTCAGCTCTACGGTGACTTTTTGTACATTTAGAGGTTTGTTGGGATCCAATAAACAGCACCATTTTCCCTCCCTGGGTTCATAAATAATTGGAAAATAAAAAGAGTGATTGATGGAAGTCAAATATCAATGCAATTAGAGATAATAAAGAAAGAATTGATCTATAGGACAAAAGTGGCTTCCCAGTTGGTGAAATTCAGAGTGTAACTGATATTCCTCCTTACTCACAAAGCTGGCTAGAAATCCCTGGGCCTGGCCTACAAAGACAGGGCTAAGCTTATGGTAGGCCAACAGCAAAGGGGATATCTCTGCAGGCAAACTGATTCCAGAATGAGCTACGAAAATAGCAGCCAGACAACACACGCTTGGCTTTTTACCTCCAAACTCACCAGTTGAGAGTGGTTAATGATGAGTATGTAGAAAGACTAAAACATACTAAGAAATACCAAGAATGGAGAAAATAGTTTTATGCAAAAAAGTATGTCTTTGAGTGATTTGGATAACATTTGTAATACTATAATTTTTAAAATACAGAATAAATGTTTTTGAATAGCCTATAGAGCTATGCATAACTTCAACAGTACCAGAAAAGCTAAAAGAAAAATGAGAACAAATTTTAAATGAAAACTGTAAGTCAGGAACCAAGAAAAAATATATATATAATGATTAAGAAGAAACTTTTAGAGGAAGGGAGAGCATGAGGAGTGATTTAAAGTCTGAAAAAATAACAAAGAGTAATGTAATTTGAAGAAAATAAAATAGGGGAACAGATATGAAGAGATATGAAATGGAATTTTTAAAAACAAGAATATTTTCAACTATAATACTTTAAAATTTTTCATAAAAGCATGAACCAATTAGTAACATTGGTTCATTGGAATAACACATATAGAAATATCTGATAGTGTTCAGAAATAAAAGAATTAACAATTACTCATATACATATATACATATATATATGCCTCATTCAGTGTTTTAGTGTGTATTATATTACCCTCTTTTAATTCTACTTTTGAATATTTTCAATTTATTTTCTTGAATATGTTTGTTGTACTCAAAATCAAGGCCTCCCAAATATGTCCATGGAATCTGTGGATATGTTGCCTTTTATGGAATAATGAAATTTTAATATATGATTATGATTATGAACATTGAGGCAGAAAGATTATCCTGTCTTACTTGGATTGGTCCAATCTAACTTCATGCACTCTTAAACATGTAGAGAACTTTCTCAGGTTTGATAAAGAGAAAAGTTGAAGTGTAAGTCCTCACAATGCAAAGGAAAGAGAACTCTTTTATTAAGAGGAAAAAGGAAGTTGGGAGGACTGTAGAGAACAATGAGCCCAAAGCCTTTCTTTGGCTAAGTCCCTGCCAGGAAAGAAGAGGAGAAATTAACAAAAAACTTCATAGGAGGTGAGGTGGTTGACTGAGAAATGTTGAGTGTGATGAGAATTCAGGAAAGTGTCTACTGCATCAGGTACAAAAATGGTTCAATGGGAACACGATCATTTTCTCAGTGGCTTTAACCAAAAGGGCAGTGATAGTGATGGCTCTAAGGCAAGGTGGTATCCTCATCCCACAGAGTCCAGTTGATGACTGTAGTGCCCAATGGGTCAGTGATGGTCCCGAGTTCTGGAGTGAGTACCCCAAGGGCATTCCCTTCCTTTTCTTATAAAAGAGAAAAAAGGTAATCTGGTCATTAGAATGCACAAGGGCAGATGGATTCATCAAACTCCTTAAGGGTATGTCTCCCAGTTCTTTTCAAAATAATTGTGTTCGGGTTGTTATTATTTAGTAAAACATACAGAGATTTGAGCTTTCCAGGAGGCTCAGTGATAAAGAATCCGCCTGCCAATGCAGGAGACACAAGAAACACAGGTTCGAAAAAAAAAAAAAAAAGAAACACAGGTTCGATCCTTGGGGTGGGAAGATCCCCTGCAGAAGGGCATGGCAACTCATTCCAGTATTTTTGCCTGGAGAATTCCATGGACAGAGGAGCCTGGCAAGCTACAGTCCATGAGGTCACAAAGAGTCAGACATGACTGAGGAACTGAGCACACAGCATGCACAGAAGTTTGGCCATAAAATAGAAATTTGGAATTCAATTTCAGCAATAACCAACTGGCTCAAAAAATTTGCAGCTGACACTGAGTTAGGGGTTTTGGAAATTTAGGATGTTATGATGTCTACAGGGCTCTAGATCTAGCCCTCCTGATTGCAAGATGGCTGAAATACTGAATCTGGGTTTGGGAAAATAGCAATTTTTCTTTGACAAAGTTGTGTTATTTTAACACTAAAAGCTTTATCAGATTGATGCTGTCTTCCTGTGAGAAGTCTTGACTATTTTCCATTGGTTTACTTTTCTTAATGAGTCTTTGGATCTGTTACAAGATTAAAATTTATCCCTTTGTTATATGTTGTGAGTCTTCTCTTTTCCTTTATATTTTTATACCTCAATCATGGTATTTTTTCTAACTATATAACAATTTGTTTTTTATATGAAGGTAAATTTATCCCTTTTTAATCTCATGACTTTCAAATTTTCATTCTTCTGAGAAAGAGCAGTTCTATAAAAAAAAGTCTATAAAACAGTCTATTGTTTCCTCCATGGATAAGCAACAACACATTAATTAATATGGGTTTCAGTATATTTTTAGACTTATTTTCTGCTGAACTATTTAACTATATTGCATTATTTTAATTAAATTATATGCATTTTAAAATATATGTTGATAGCAAGTTTCTTCTAAATTTACTACTTTTTTGTTATTATTACGAATGTATTTTTTAATATAGGAAAATTAAAACCTGCTTCTGAAGTTCAGAAATGCTATAGAATTTTTTACTCTTATTTAGTTAAATATGTAGATTATATACTGTGCTCACTGAGAAATTTGTATGATAGGTCTTTTTTGCTTTTTATTCTCTTCTGATAGCTCTTTATTTTTAGTGCTATGGAAAAATGAACTATCTGAACATTTTTCTCCACAATCTTTGAGATTTTCTGTGTCCCCAAATTGTGGAATTACTGTGCCCATTCAATGGGCCATTAAGAAATAATTTGGGAGAACTTGAAATTCTATAATACTGAACATTCTTCTTTGGGGCATGGTATATCCTTCCTTTACTGGATATACGTTAATGAATATTTTAAAATATAATGTTTGCTATTCTTATTTTTGCTTACACCCTCTGTTGACTCATTTCTGATTATTAATTAGATTTAAATACAATGCATTACCCCTGAGCCTTGCTGTATATAGGTCTATGAACAGGAGAAATGATGGCAGTGTTCTTGTTCTTAGGTATCCTCCCTGTATACCTGAAAGAAACTTGATTGAACGCTTGAAAATTGACTTTAGATTCCCTGCTCACTGGTTTACACACATCAGGAACTTTGGATCACAATTCAGTATCTCTCACTTTTGTAACCTTTGTAATAGAGTGTTTTCTTATTAATTCCCTGTCCTCTGCTAGTGTTGAGAGGTAACAGCAACCATAAAAGTCCCTGGGTATCCTGCCCTGCTGCTCTTAACAAAGACAGCTGCTTACTGCTTATCTACCTCCACAGATAGATCTTTACATTCTCCAAGCGTCATCTGGAATTTGCAACCAGCTCCCTGTTGGACGTTTTATATGTGTCTATTTCTCACAATTGGGCTTTCCAGGTGGCTCAGAAGTAAAGAATCTTCCTGCCAGTGCAAGAAATGAGAGTTTGATCCCTAGGTGGGGAAGATCCTCTGGAGAAGGAAATGACAACCACCCACTCCAGTATTCTTGCCTGGGAAATCCCACGGACAGAGGAACCTGGTCACAAAAGAGTCAGCCATGACTTAGCAACTAAACAACAACAACATTTCTCACAATAAAGAATTCACATATTACTACTAGCATTTGGGAATGAGTACACTTAATAGTCAAAAACATTAAAGCACTTACCTAAATCTACACAAGCAGTCAATGAAGGGACCATCATTTAAACATAAATATGTGATCACAAGAGAAATACTTTTTATTCCCCCCCTCACTTATTTCTTTTACTTTCTCCTCTGTATTTCCCAGAATGAGCATAACATTTAATTTCCTATGGTGGGTACCTAATGAAATCTATAATTAAAAAGAAAGCTATTGCTTTTTATTACATAATTAAATCTTAATAATGTAATGTTTTCTAAACATCTTTCTATTTTAAAAAGAAATTTGTGCTAATGCATTTCATAGATTTTTGCCCAATCCTCTGTGAATATCAGCTCCCTAAAGTCCAGGACTCAAATCACTGGGAAGGAAGTCTTTTCCATGAGAAATATCATTTTCAAAAAACACAGATGGTGAGGAAATTTAGTTAGAGCCTGTCAGGATTCTGACTTCAGAATTGCTGAGTCTGGCTAGAGAATGTATACTAGAAAAACAGCAGTCTCCTGGTAGATGCCTGAGTGAAGTAGCAGGACATATTTCTGCAGTATCAACACATTGACTTCAGTCCCTTGATACAGCCTCAGAATTTTGGATATTTTACAGCTGCTCGATTTCAGAGTAAAAGACGATTTCTCACCTGTATGGTTTAATCCTTTGGAAAGGAGAGCACAAATATTTGAACAGCAAATAGGTCAGCTAGCACAACTGACCAGCTGTACTGACGGTGGTTAATAAATAAATCAAGAAGACATTCATGTGATTCATCACTGTCTGCTTTTCCTGTGCACAATAAAAGCAAGAAACAAACATTGATCTTACTAAGAATAAAATCAATTGGAACAGAACCAATCGCTTGCTATCAGCTACAAATTCTCAACCACCCTATTATCAACACTTCCATTTAAAAGCACAATACAGATTGAAATTCTAACATATATTAAATGAACATTCTTGAATTTCATTTTTATATTTTAAAATGTAAATTAATTTTTTAAAATAAAATTAACCATTATGTTCCCTCATTTCTTATCAGTCATGTAATTTAGACATTGAAATAAATAGGTGTATTGTTTTTCATAATGACAAAGAAGGTGATTATCTTTATTTTTTTAATTGCTTTTTAATTATATTTGACATTATATTGTATATCACCACTGATTGTGTGGACTTATTCCTAACACTATTAATTTAGAATGAACCTGTTGTGGGAATATTCAGAGTTGACCTTTTACATTGAATGTGAACTCAACATATGCATTTAAGAGTAACTCCTAAATGCAGTACCTGATGGCTCAGTGGGTAAAGAATCTGCCTGCAATGCAGAAGACACAGAAGACGCAAGTTCCATCTAAGGGTCTGGATGATCCGCTGGAGGAGGAAATGGCAACCTGTTCCGGTATTCTTGCCTGAAAAATTCCATGAGCGGAGGAGCCTGGCTGGCTATAGTTGAAAAGGTCACAAAGAGTCACACATGACAGAGTGACTAAGCACTAATGCATTATTATTTGTAAATTAATGTCTGTCAAATGTCTTTTCAAATTACCCTTAAAAGAATCTGAAGTAAAGAAAGTGAAGAAAATAATAATAATATTTTATTAAAGTTTATCAGTCAGTGAACATAGCCTTACCCAGGTGAAAGTATGAAAAATGTTTCTCGACTACAGAGTGGCGGTCTCGCCAATACCTGATCGCCATCATTCTTTGGTTAATGGAGTATCTGGACTTTTAGATCAAATGGTTTAATGGAAATGACATTTCTTTTTCCACCAGGAAATCTACATGAAATACTTTTATAAGAATGATTTCTTCTTGTTTTCCATCTTATTCATAAACTTAACTGATAAGGCAAACAAGAGTACATAGAAGCGAAAAGAGAAGTTTGGGCTAATAAAAATGGTGATCCAATGGCTAACAATGTGTTCTTAAGGACTAATTATCTACTGAGGTAAATATAGTAGCAGTTTGAAATGACTGAAAGTATAAATTGTTTTGTAAATGAGTTTTGTACATTAAAATTATCTCCTTAAGATGTGCTTCAAATTTTATTTCTGCTTGTGTCTTTAATTTATGTGCTTTCCTACCCACTGATTACTTGAGTCTAGAATCACTTCCACTATTTAAATATAATTTTTTCCCCTGTCTTGTTAAATCTCAGTTGGGTGTTTTCCCTTTCCTTCTGATGACTTAATCAGTGCTCAAAGCAAAACAAAACAAAGTTCTGAATGGAATTGTTTCCAAATTTTCAAGGGACTTTAAAATATGCATGAAGAGTAAGTTATCTTATTGAAAGTATTTCCATTGTTTCATGAATATTTCACTTTGTTTCTCTAGCCCATAACCAGGGGCATATTTTTATTCACATTCACTTAGTTTCCATATTTGCAATCTATTGCATGCTATTATTACATATAGCAAAAATGTGAAAAAATCAGCAGAAAAAAATATCAGAAAATGTTATCATCTTTAAAACGAGATCTTATATATTACAGGTAAAGATACATTTTCTCTTTAATTTTTATAAAAGTTGCTAATATGTTGCTATGGCCTTTAAACTGTTCAGTTTAATGGAAATCATAGTATAAATGCATTTTATAATGCATTTAATATAATGCATTAAATAAAATTTATTAAATAAACAACTTATTTTACATGCCATTTTTATTAACTATTATTTTAATTAAACATATGTTAATTAAAATTGGCTACATTGAATATGAAAGTGACAAAATTGCTTCTACCTTTCTGCTCATCCTTCCTTATCTATATTGTCAGAATGGCTCATCATGTGACTGGTATCCAATTGACAAGAAACAGTTCAAAGTGATGAAAAGATATGCTTCTTCTGTAGAAGAGTACAAATCAGAATCCCAAATATCTCTTTTGGTCAGTATTTCATTTGCCATCCTTTAGTCATATGGTTATACTCAGTTGGAGGGAAGTTTGTGAATTTACTCTTGTTGGATGGTCACATGAGCAATGCTGAATGAACTCAGTGGAAAAATCTAGCCATCTTTACCATACCAACTTGTTTAGTGTATGTTGTCCTTCATTGCTTATTTGAATAATGCATAATAATATATGACCAGTGTGTTCTCTTTGCAAAACTCTATTAGCATTTGCCCTGCTTCATCCTGTACTACAAGGCCAAATTTGCCTGTTACTCCAGGTGTTTCTTGACTTCCTGCTTTTTCATTCTAATCCCCTATAATGAAAAGGACATCATTTTTGGCTGTTAGTTCTAAAAGACCTTGTAGGTCTTCATAGAACCATTCAACTTCAGCTTCTTCAGCATTATTGGTCGGGGCATAGACTTGGATTATTGTGATATAGAATGATTTGCCTTGGAAATGAACAGAGATCATTCTATTATTTTTGAGATTGCATCTCGGTACTGCATTTCAGACTCTTTTGTTGACTGTGATGGCTACTCCATTCTTCTAAGGGATTCCTGCCCACAGTAGTAGATATAATAGTCATCTGACTTAAATTCATCCATTCCAGCCCATTTTAGTTTGCTGATTCCTAGAATGTCAACATTCACTCTTGCCATCTCCTGTTTGACCACTTCCAATTTGCCTTGATTCATGGACCTAACATTCCAGGTTCCTATGCAATATTGCTCTTTACAGCATCGGACCTTGCTTCTATCACCAGTCACATCCACAAATGGGTGTTGTTTTTGCTTTGACTCCATCCCTTCATTCTTTCTGGGGTTGTTTCTTCACTGATCTCCAGTAGCATATTGGGCACCTACTGACCTGGGGAGTTCATCTTTAAGTGTCCTATCTTTCTTTTTGCCTTTTCATACTGTTCATGGGGTTCTCAAGTCTCAGGTCTATCTAGTCAAGGCTGTGGTTATTCCAGTGGTCATGTATGAATGTGAGAGTTGGACTATAAAGAAAGCTGAGCCCTGAAGAATTGATGCTTTTGAACTGTGGTGTTGGAGAAGACGCTTGAGAGTCCCTTGGACTGCAAGGAGATCCAACCAGTCCATCCTAAAGGAGATCAGTCCTGGGTGTTCATTGGAAGGACTGACGCTGAAGCTGAAACTCCAATACTTTGGCCACCTGATGTGAAGAGCTGACTCATTTGAAAAGACCCTGATGGTGGGAAAGATTGAAGGTGGGAGAAGGGGACGACAGAGGATGAGATGATTGGATGGCATCACTGACCAATGGACATGAGTTTGGGTGAATTCCGGGAGTTGGTGATGGACAGGGAGGTCTGGCGTGCTGTGGTTCATGGGGTCACAAAGAGTGGTACACAACTGAGTGACTGAACTGAACTGATAATAATATATAATTAATAATTTATAATGTATAAATATTTTGAATAATGTATGTAAATGGTTTGTTTTTCTTACTGTTTTCACTCCAAATTTTTAGGAAAAGTCATTGAATTTTATGTTTAAAATGCTCTATAATTCATGTAAAATGGCATATGACTATGACACATTATTCTATAAATTAGAAAGCTTTAATGACTATTTAAGTTAATTATTATTTAAGTACACAAGTAATTCCATTTTCTGCTTTTATGCTTTCATTGAGCTTCTTAATTAGATGGCGCAAAATTCTTCACAGTTCAAAATGCACGTTTCTTTTCAGAAAATCCTTTTTTCTGGAATGTAATAATGTGTAAAAATTGAGAATTACGTTATTATGTCATTTTCTTACTCTTACTTCAAAGAAGCAAATGAAAGTGATTCAAAGGAAATTTTTCAACTCCTCATTTTTAGTGATAAAGGATACCTAAAAACTGTTAGCTTTAATCTCTTGGTCAAGAAGTAAATACCTTTTCATCACCTAGATACTTTAGCCTGTTCTAGGCATTAAATGCCAAATCAGAAAAAGAAGATTTTAATTAAAGTTAAACATCAAAATAAAATGTTTTAAATTGTCCCAGTCTTTATATCTATCTCTATACAACTATACACATGTATACCTACCTATATATAACAGAGTATTCATACATGGGTGTATTTTGTGTAGACTCAAACACACATACAAATTCAGCAAGAGGCATGGTCACACAGCCAATTTAATACACTGACAACCAATCACTGGAGTCTCTGCAAGCAAACAATTGAAACAGGTTAGTTTAGAAAGAGGGTTTGTTATTTTCAATTTAATGAATAACTGATACCTATTCTCATAGAAAGAAAGGAAGTTTTTATACTGAAATGTGAATTGGTTTATTTTTCCTATAGAGAAACTCATATTTCTCTAATACTGTACCCCAAGTAGAAAACCGTGGAAAGTCCACAGTCCTCAGGAGGGTGTATGTTCTATTACCCATTTTATGTGAAGAGTGACAAAGAAAAGGCCCTCAGAAAGCAGAAGCAAGGCCCAGGGAGAACAGCAGGCAGCTCTGCCCAGAGTCTTTATAGATCCCAGAACCTCAGGAAAGTTGCTAATGGGGAGGGCTGCACCTTACATAGAGATATAGACCTGGATGTAGAAGCTGGATGAAACTTTAGGTCTGCCTTGTTTCAGAACGGGTTGTGTATATTCTTTTAATAAGAAGAAGGATGAACCCAGATGTCTGGATAACTAAATGGGAAGACCACAGCAGAGAATATAGTTGTATTTTCAAACATATATTAATAAGTTTTTAGTAAAACAGCCTCAGCTTTATTTAAGGAGGAAATATAGGAAAACAATATCATCCCACACTTTAACTTTTTGGATGATGGAGAATATTCTAGGGAAACACATGTGAAAACTGAGGACTATGTTTATGTTTGATTTTAATGTAATGTGCTATATCGTTGAATCATATTTCCTTTTAAAAACTCAAGAGTGAAATATTTCTATCCTTTTTCATTATTATTGATGAGAAATAGCATATTCTTAAGTTCACTGTTATTACTGAGTTATTATTGTGTTATGTTTTGTTTCTGTGTGAATTATTACCTTAGAAAGACTCATCATTCCTATTAAGAAACAAAACACAATTATTGTCTCACATTAAAATATTAACTAGCTAGCCACAGTTTCCTCCCTTTCCTTCTTTCTTTGCTGTGTCTCCCTTGAAATACTCATAAAAGTGACATTACAGAAATCAGGTATCAATCAACTATTTCCAGAAACATAGAGAAATGACCTCTAAAGAAAGACTGAATGGATTGATGCAGTCCAACAACAGAGCTAAAGTAGAAAATAGTTGATATTCACACTGTCTCATACTCCCACACTGCATTTGTCTGCTGCTGCTGCTCCTAAGTCACTTCAGTCGTGTCCGACTCTGTGCGACCCCATAGACGGCAGCCCACCAGGCTCCCCCGTCCCTGGGATTCTCCAGGCAAAAACACTCTATAGCAATTGTTAGGCAAAAAGTCTATATATCTATCAAACAAACAAAATGAGTAGCTCTTATTACACATCTTTGAGAAAATGAAATACTGAAAAAGAAGTAGGAAAAAATAGAGGAATGAGTCTTAGGATTTATCACAGTAAAGATGAAAGAATAACTAAGGGGGCAATGCTTATATTTTGTTGTTGTTGTTTGGTCTTGTTTTCATTTTTATGTGCCCATTTTATTGTGGTAAATATAACAGAGCTCTTCTAGAAAAACAATCTCAGTCACAACACCAGTTCCAGGAAAAGCAAGAGAAATAAAAATGAAACATCCCTTCTCTTCCAGAGACTCACAAGATAAATCTCTAATAGATTTTCCTAGGGGAGATGCCTGATTAACGCAAATTCTGACTGTAACCAAATGTATACTGAAGATGAAGAGAGGGGATTTTCTTTCCTCTCCACTGGCAAATCTGAGGATAAAAGTCTTCTCATTCATACATGCCTTTTAAAAATATTTTACAGCATGAGAATAACAGGAAAGGTGTAAGAGAAATTTCACTCTAAAAAAATAATTTACCAGGCAAGACCAAAGCAAACTTAGAAAGTTAACTATTTTGATGTTCTCAAAATTACTTCATATTTTAAAATCTGTGACATTCTTTTATAATTATAATGTATCTAAAATATTTCCAGCCATGTTTTCTGCTCTCTGTTTTGCTGTATAGGATTAAAAGTTTATCATAGAAAATCTTTTGGACTAATTTTCAAAAATAAAACAAAAGAATAAGTAGCTTGCTGATCAAGTAAAACAGACATTTCTTTCAAAATTACTTTATTTAGTGTTTCTTCTTACTATTGCCTTTTATTTTGCAAAATGTAATGAAAACTAGATAAAAAGCGAAGACTGAACATAGACTATGAACTGAACAGTCTATAATACCTACACAAATAATCTGAAGAAATGATAAAATGATATGAGAAAAATAATGAATTAAAAACGATAAAGTAAAACGTGATGAATGGCATCGGCAGAGGCAAATTTTGAGAAATTCTTTCAAAATAAAAAGTATAGTAACAAAATTTAAAAGAAAAAAAAATCCCTAATATATATGTGTATTTATATATAATATATGCATGTATATTTATAATATACGCATGTATACATATAATATATGCATGTATATAGGGGCTTCCCCGGAGTAGTCAATGGCACCCCACTCCAGCACTCTTGCCTGGAAAATCCCTTGGATGGAGGAGCCTGGTAGGCTGCAGTCCATGGGATCGATGAGGGTCAGGCACGACTGAACGACTTCACTTTCACTTTTCACTTTCATGCATTGGAGAAGGAAATGGCAACCCACTCCAGTGTTCTTGCCTGGAGAATCCCAGGGACGGGGGAGCCTGGTGGGCTGCCGTCTATGGGGTCACACTGTCGGACAAGACTGAAGTGACTTAGCAGCAGAGGCTTCCCTGGTGGCTCCTTTGTTTTTCGCTTCTCTTCTTAGCAAAAAGAATTTGCGATAAGCAAAGGAAAAAAGAAAAGATATAAGCATCTGAATGCAGAATTCCAAAGAATAGCAAGGAGACATAAGAAAGCCTTCCTCAGTGATCAATGCAAAGAAATAGAGGAAAACAACAGAATGGGAAAGACCAGAGATCTCTTCAAGAAAATTAAAGATACTAAGGGAACATTTCATGCAAAGATGGGCTCAATAAAGGAAAGAAATGGCATGGACCTAATGGAAACAGAAGATATTAAGAAGAGGGGGCAAAAATACACAGAAGAACTGTACAAAAAAGATCTTCACGACCCAGATAATCACAATGGTGTGATCACTGACCTAGAGCCAGACATCCTGGAATGTGAGGTCAAGTGGGCCTTAGAAAGCATCACTATGAACAAAGCTAGGGGAGGTGATGGAATTCCAGTGGAGCTATTTCAAATCCTGAAAAATGACGCTGTGAAAGTGCTGCACTCAATATGCCAGCAAATCTGGAAAACTCAGCAGTGGCCACAGGACTGGAAAAGGTCAGTATTCATTCCAATCCCAAAGAAAGGCAATGCCAAAGAATGCTCAAACTGCCGCACAATTGCACTCATCTCACACGCTAGTAAAGTAATGCTCACAATTTTCCAAGCCAGGCTTCAGCAATATGTGAACCATGGACTTCCAGATGTTCAAACTGGTTTTAGAAAAGGCAGAGGAACCAGAGATCAAATTGCCAACATCCACTGGATCATGGAAAAAGCAAGAGAGTTCCAAAAAAACATCTATTTCTGCTTTATTGGCTATGCCAAAGCCTTTGACTGTGTGGATCACAATAAACTGTGGAAAATTCTGAAAGAGATGGGAATACCAGACCACCTGACCTGCCTCTTGAGAAACCTGTATGCAGGTCAGGAAGCAACAGTTAGAATTGGACATGGAACAACAGACTGGTTCCAAAAAGGAAAAAGAGTATGTCAATGCTGTATATTGTCACCCTGCTTATTTAACTTATGCACAGAGTACATTATGAGAAATGCTGGGCTGGAAGAAGCACAAGCTGGAATCAAGATTGCCGGGAGAAATATCAGTAACCTCAGATATGCAGATGACACCACCCTTATGGCAGAAAGTGTAGAGGAACTAAAAATCCTCTTGATGAAAGTGAAAGAGGAGAGTGAAAAAGTTGGCTTAAAGCTCAACATTAGGAAAACTAAGATCATGGCATCTGGTCTCATCACTTCATGGCAAATAGATGGGGAAACAGTGGAAACAGTGTCAGACTTTATTTTTGGGGGGCTCCAAAATCACTGTAGATGCTGATTACAGCCATGAAATTAAAAGTCGCTTACTCCTTGGAAGGAAAGTTATGACCAACCTAGATAGCATATGAAAAGCAGAGACATTACCCAACAAAGGTCCATCTAGTGAAGGCTATGGTTTTTCCAGTGGTCATGTATGGATGTGAGAGTTGGACTGTGAAGAAAGCTGAGCGCCAAAGAATTGATGCTTTTGAACTGTGGTGTTGGAGAAGACTCTTGAGAGTCCCTTGGACTGCCAGGAGATCCAACCAGTCCATTCTGAAGGAGATCAGCCCTGGGTGTTCTTTGGAAGGACTGATGCTAAAGCTGAACCTCCAGTACTTTGGCCACGTCATACAAAGAGTTGACTCATTGGAAAAGACCATGATGCTGGGAAGGATTGGGGTCAGGAGAAGAAGGGGACAACAGAGGATGAGATGTCTGGATGGCATCACTGACTCAATGAATGTGAGTTTGAGTGAACTCCGGGAGATGGTGTTGGACAGGGAGGCCTGGAGTGCTGTGATTCATGGGGTCGCAAAGAGTCGGACATGACTGAGTGACTGAACTGTACAAAAAGCTGTTAAAAATTAAATAAATGAATATCTTCTGTATGTATGAATAAGTAGATATAGGAAAAATGTAATCTTGTATATATAAATAAAATATTAAAAAAATTAAATGTTTCTCTGTCCAAGAAAAGCCAGATGAATCCAAAAGAGTGGTAGTTAGGGTGAATGTTTGAAAAGCAGCAAAATAGAATACCTCAGCTTATATGTCATTTTTCTGTCAACAGAGATATTAAAACTAAGTCAATACATGGACCTCACTCCTTTTTAATTAATGATGTAATTGCTTTGGGAGCCCAAGGATCTACAAATCTTGGAAGTCCCTTGCTGATTATGATACAGGATTATGAACTGTGACTTAGAGCTATGGTCAGCAAATTACAGCTCTGTTGCCAAATTTGGCTAGCCACTTTTTTTTTTTTTTTTTTAAGCATGGTTTGATATAATTAAAAGTTTGAATAAAAAATAATATTTTATGATGTGAAATTTAAATAATTTTCAAATATAGGGACAGTAGTTAAATTTCAATAAATAAATTCTTACTGGAATATAGCCATGAATACCATCAACTTATTGTCAAAATCTGCTTTTCACTACAATGACAGAGGTGTATGCCAGCAAATTTGGAAAACTCAGCAGTGGCCACAGGACTGGAAAAGCTCAGTTTTCATTCCAATCGCAAAGAAAGCCAATGCCAAAGAATGCTCAAACTACCACACAATTGCACTCATCTCACATGCTAGTAAAGTAATGCTCAAAATTCTCCAAGCCAGGCTTCAGCAATATGTGAACCGTGAATTTCTGATGTTCAAGCTGGTTTTAGAAAAGGCAGAGGAACCAGAGATCAAATTGCCAACATCTGCTGGATCATGGAAAAAGCAAGAGAGTTCCAAAAAAACATCTATTTCTGCTTTATTGGCTATGCCAAGGCCTTTGACTGTGTGGATCACAATAAACTGTGGAAAATTCTGAAAGAGATGGGAATACCAGACCACCTGACCTGCCTCTTGAGAAACCTGTATGCAGGTCAGGAAGCAACAGTTAGAACTGGACATTGAACAACAGACTGGTTCCAAATAGGAAAAGGAGTACATCAAGGCTGTATATTATCACCCTGCTTATTTAACTTATATGCAGAGTACATCATGAGAAATGCTGGACTGGAAGAAACACAAGCTGGAATCAAGATTGCCGGGAGAAATATCAATAACCTCAGATATGCAGATGACACCACCCTTATGGCAGAAAGTGAAGAGGAACTCAAAAGCCTCTTGATGAAAGTGAAAATGGAGATTGAAATAATTGGCTTAAAGCTCAACATTCAGAAAATGAAGATCATGGCATCAGGTCCCATCACTTCATGTGAAATAGATGGGGAAACGGTGGGAACAGTTTCAGACTTTATTTTTCTGGGCTCCAAAATCACTACAGGTGGTGACTGCAGCCATCAAATTAAAAGACGCCCACTCCTTGGAAGGAAAGTTATGACCAACCTAGATAGCATATTGAAAAGCAGAGACATTACTTTGCCAACAAAGGTCCATCTAGTCAAGGCTATGGTTTTTCCTGTGGTCATGTATGGATGTGAGAGTTGGACTGTGAAGAAGGCTGAGTGCCGAAGAATTGATGCTTTTGAACTGTGGTGTTGGAGAAGACTCTTGAGAGTCCCTTGGACTGCCAGGAGATCCAACCAGTCCATTCTGAAGGAGATCAGCCCTGGGATTTCTTTGGAGGGAATGATGCTGAAGCTGTAACTTCAGTACTTTGGCCACCTCATGTGAAGAGTTGACTAATTGGAAAAGACTCTGATGCTGGGAGGGATTTGGGGCAGGAAGAGAAGGGGATGATAGAGGATGAGATGGCTGGATGGCATCACTGACTCGATGGACGTGAGTCTGAGTGAACTCTGGGAGTTGGTGATGGACAGGGAGGCCTGGCATGCTGTGATTCATGGGGTCGCTAAGAGTCTGACATGACTGAGCAACTGAACTGAACTGAACTGATAGTTGTGGTAAAGATATGGATGCCAAACCAAAACTTTTAATATCTAGTTCTTTAAAAATAAAAATTTCCAAACCAAGACTAAAAGGTATAAATGGCTCCATATTCTTGTTTTCTAGAGCTGGATGGGGATCTGAGGTCTGGGACTCTGAAAAGTGGTCCCATCCTCTGAAATCTGAGTAAAAGCAGCCATGTCTTCAAAGTTCTGCTGGCTGCAGTCCACATTACAGCTTCTGTGGGAGTCCCACCTGTGGGCCAGTAGGTGGAGTCATCCTAGCCTACCAGAACTGGAGATGCACCCCTCCTCCCCTCTTTGAAAACACTCTGTCCTTATAAGCCCTTGTACTCTAGGTCAGCACTGGGAGTGGCAGTCCTGATGCTCTCTCAACTGCCTTCCAAGTCATTCTTCCGTTGTTTTGGAAAATAGTTCCAGTTTCTCTTGAGATGGCTGATCCACATTAATCTTTTTATCAAGCAGTAGCTGAGTGACTTCACTTTCACTTTTCACTTTCATGCACTGGAGAAGGAAATGGCAACCCACTCCAGTGTTCTTGCCTGGATAATCCCAGGGACAGGTGAGCCTGGTGGGCTGCACAGAGTCGGACATGACTGAAGTGACTTAGCAGCAGCAGCTTGATCATACCCATCGTGGTCTCATTTTTTCCATATGGATAGGCTGAGAATTTTCCAAATCTTTTAAGTTCTGCTTCTCTTTTGCTCAGAAACTTCATTTTTAAGTCATTTCTCTTTTCTCACTTTGTACTATAAGCAGTCAGAAGGAGCCAAGTCACAGCTTCTACTCTTTGCTTAGATCTCAGCAAAATATACAATTTCGTCTCTTGCTCACAAGCCCTACCTTCCACAAACACTAGAATATGAACACAATTCAGTCAAGTTCTTTGCCACTTTACAACGAGGGTGACATTTTTTCCCAGTTTCAAATAACATGCTCCCTATTTCCATCTGCCTACACTGTGGGAGACTCAGGTTTGATTCCTTTGTTGGAAAGATCCCTTGGAGGAGTAAATGGCTACCCACTCCATTCTTGCCTGGATAATTTTATGGACAGAGGAGCCTGGTGGGTTGCAAAGAGTCAGACACAACTGAGCAACTAATACTTTATTTCCATCTGAGATCTCATCAATATGGGCTTTGATGACACACATTGCTACCAACATTCTGTTTGTGATTACTTCGTAACTGTTGTTTCTGAGAAGACTGAGTATTCTCTACAGCTCACCTTTTTCTTTCTGAGCTTTTACCAGAATCACTTTTACCTGTCTGTTCAAAGTTCATAGCAAAGTAGACGTTTCTAGCCTGTACCTCAAAACTCTTCCAGCTTCTATCCATTACCCAGTTCCAAAGCCACTTCCACATTTTCAGTTACTTGTTACAGCAAAACCTACTTCTAGCAGCAACTACTGTCTTGCCTTTTCAGGCTGCTGTAACACAAACACCACAGGATGGATGACTTGCAAGACACAGAGATTTATCTCTCACAGTTCTGTGAAGTCTTAAGATCAAGATGCTGGCACATCTTGATTCAATGTCTGGTTAAGGCACACTTCTTAGTTCATAAATGGCCAACGTCTTGCTATGTCTTCACATGGCAGGATGAGTGAAGAAGCTCTCTGAAGTCTTTTGTATAAAGAACTAATTTCCTTCATGGGAGACTTCACATAAACTCCTCCCACCTCACCCTGCTCCAAATACTATCAAATCAGGAGTTAGGGTTTTAGCATATAAATTCAAAGGGGAGACAAAAATTTAGTCTGTAGAAACTACCATCGGCTAAATGAACTTGTGACCATTTTTAAAAAACTATTATTCTATCTGCCTGCCTGGGAGGAGAACCCAATGCAGAATATTTTTGCTCAAGTCTCTGCAACTTAAGTTTTGAAAGTGGTTAGTGCTAACCAGAACTAGAAGCTATCTGTCCATGGATATTGTAAGAATTCTGATCTTTCTTTAAAATTTCTTTAAAATTAAAAATATATATAAATGCGTAGCATTGAAATAAAATATTAAAAAAAAAGTTATCTGGCATTTAAGGTAAAAATCTTTTCCCTAGAGTACTTAAATCTTCTAGATGCTTATCACTTAACTTGGATTATTTATGATTTCAAACCTTATTATCTAGTATGTGCTGCAACTAACATTTTCATAAGAACAAATTTTTATTACATAAATACATATTCTATCTGCACAAAAGCCCAAAACTATTCTGAGAGTGGCAATTTATAGCTTTTTAAATGTAAAGGAACACAATTATTATTTCACTACTTTAACAGATTAAGATGCTGGCTTGTTCAAAGTTACTGAAAGTTTTATAAAAGAACATTATACCTAGTAATTGTTATTACCATTCCATAAACCTCTGAAAAGAGTATTTCCATAATAAAGGAAGCCATTATATTTACTAAATTTTTTGCAGCCAGAGATATATATCATTGCTTATTTTGCATTATGGAGATAAAAACACATAAAAGCATATGAAGGAAATAGTTATGTCAATGAAAGTTGATTATTAGATATGTATTGTTTCAAGTACCTTTTTAGCTAACATTGAACATTAAAGTTATTTAAATAAATTAAGGTATTTATGTATGCATCAATATTTTAATATCATATATTCAAAATTAGTAGAAACTAACATCCTCATGTTTTCTAAATAGTGCAGATTTTTTTAGTCTTAGCTTACTTTATTGGGACCTATTTATTTCCATGAGAAATATTAAAAATGATATTTTAGGTATTGTGTAAATTACTTTCTGAACATTTGTATGAAACCAAAGCAATAAAAGGGGGAACAGTTTTCTGGTTATTTACCAATCATATAGCTGATGGGTTGTTTTACTCATAGATTAGGTCCTGCCTGAGTCAAACTCTGCTAAAGTCACCCTGAAAAAGCAGTGGGGGGCACTTGCAGTGGGCACTTCCAGTAAATTTTGAATAGGATGTCAAGAGTGGTGACAGATTACAGGGCAGGGCTCTCAGGGAGGTCTCAAATATCTTGAGAGAGCCAAGAAAGGAGGCTGGCTCAGGGGTTTTTACTGTGGTTGGGATGGGACAGAGCTGAGGTAGAAGCCTGTGTCATTTGAATTTCCTGCAGGTGTCAAAGGAAAGAGCACTGAGGCTTTCTTATTAGCTTGCCCAGATGTGGGCACCAGGAATAGGCGAGGGGTGATACTTAAAAGTTGCTAGCAGGTAGACATCAAAAAATGGAGCCAGACTCTTGCTTGGTCACTCATCTGCAAATAGCTGTGCCTGATAGTGTGGATAATCCCCCAATGGAAGCAAAAACATTCATATTTTGTGAGGCCTTATTAAAAATAAAACCATTTCAATAGTATACAGTTTCATTAATAAATGAGGAAGACAGTGTTAGAAGGTTCAGAATAGTAATAATGCTTAACATTTTTATAATATTTTGTTTTCCCTGAAGTACTTTTATATTAAAAATCATATTATACTTCAGATTTCTTAGGGTATATTATTATGCATATTTCAGACTATTAAAAATATTAAATCTGCTTCAGCAACGTAGCTTATTAATGTACTAACTGAAATATAAATACATTTCTTTTTTCTTGAAATGTTCTTGATTTGTAGCCCAATTTAGTCTCAATTTACATTTTGTTTTCCATCTCTTAAGATAATACGGTAATGAGAAGAAATGGGTTTTATAACGTAGACCTGGAAATATGAAATATGGTACCACAATGCTAAAATAGTGGGGGACTAATTAAGTTACTTATATACTAAATTTAATTAGCTCCATTCAGAAAATAATCAAACATAACCCCCCCAAATTTTGATAACTTAGATAAACTTTTATGCTGGCTCAGCAGTAAGAAGAATTGGTACTTTTGAATTGTGGTGCTGGAGAAGACTCTTGAGATTCCCTTGGACTGCAAGGAAATCAAAACATTCAACCCTACACAAATAAACTCTGAATATTCATAGAAAGCAATGTTGCTGAAGCTGAAACTCCAATACTTTAGCCACCTGATGTGAAGAGCCAACTAAATGGAAAAGATTCTGGTGTCGGGAAAGACTGAAGGCAGGAGGAGAAGGGGACAGATGAGGATGAGATGGTACAGCAACATGAAGAAAAATATTTGGCACTTTACTAGCTAATCCTACTGCTAAAGAAAACATTTTGATATACAAGGTGAGTAATAGAAGTTGATTATATTTTAATATTATTGCTAGTAATAAGGAAGAGAGCATAGACCAGGTCTGGAAACAGAAATAAAGGGTGGGAGAGGTTTAAGAGCTGTGGTGGAGCGATCATAGACTATCTGTGTTTGCTAATTGCCTTTATCCAAATAAAAAATAAGTTTTCTGCTATCTTCATGATAGGTACCCGAAGAGGCAGTTTCAAAGTCTAGAGAAAGGCTCCTCTGAATTTACAATCCGTTTCTTCCACAGAGACTGAAAGTTATGGCACTACTTCCCTTGAGGATTACATTTCAAAGGGATGGCTTTAGGGTTCTTGAAAAAAACACAATTATGAGTTATAAAACTTTCAAGAAGGTTTTAAAAAGAGTTAAATCTCCTAAGGGCAGAGAAAGAACTTGAAGTTTTCTAAAGTAAAGATTTAGGAAAAATGGGATCAGGGTCCTAGAGTCAGGTAGAAGTGAAGTAAAGTGAAGTCGCTCAGTTGTGTCCGACTCTTTGCAACCCCATGGACTGTAGCCTACCAAGCTTCTCAGTCTATGGGATTTTCAGGCAAGAGTACTGGAGTGGGGTGCCATTTCCTTCTCCAGGGGATCTTCCCGACCCAAGGATCGAACCAGGGTCTCCCTCATTTTAGGCAGACGCTTTACCCTCTGAGCCACCAGGGAAGGGAGCCTGTCTAAAATTTGGCCAACCTGAAGGGATTGTTAAAAAGCTTTATGGTCATTATTCATTAAAGGACAATACATGTCCTGTAGGCAGAATTCTTTTTCTACAAAAGAAATTCTACTTTAAGGACACAAAAATTTCTATTATTTTACAAAATCATAGCAACTTCTTGGTTTCCAACCAGTCTTAATGATTTTATACAATCCAAATGACCCCATGATGTTTCATTCATTTCACTGGTATCTATGCGTGACATTGTTTAATCTGTCTCTCCCACTGCATAGTGAAATATTTAAGGTTAGTGACTATATCTATACTAGAAACATAAATTATGTTTCCTGAAGCTGAATCAGTAAGAATCGAGTGGAATCTAAAAGCATGTCAAATGATAATCTTTCTTAAATAACTAAGAATCCCATATATGGATGATTATATAACTTCAAATTAATTATTTTGATATATAAATATTTCTTCTATAAAGTTTGATATTCCTAAATTAACTTTCGCTATATATCATTCAAATGATCAGATCAGATCAGATCAGTCGCTCAGTTGTGTCCGACTCTTTGCGACCCCATGAATCACAGCACGCCAGGCCTCCATGTCCATCACCAACTCCCGGAGTTCACTCAGACTCACGTCCATCGAGTCAGTGATGCCATCCAGCCATCTCATCCTCTGTCCCCTTCTCCTCCTGCCCCCAGTCCCTCCCAGCATCAGAGTCTTTTCCAATTAGTCAACACTTCACATGAGGTGGCCAAAGTACTGGAGTTTCAGCTTTAGCATCATTCCTTCCAAAGAAATCCCAGGGCTGATCTCCTTCAGAATGGACTGGTTGGATCTCCTTGCAGTCCAAGGGGCTCTCAAGAGTCTTCTCCAACACCACAGTTCAAAAGCATCAATTCTTCGGCGCTCAGCCTTCTTCACAGTCCAACTCTCACACCCATACATGACCACAGGAAAAACCATAGCCTTGACTAGATGGACCTTTGTTGGCAAAGTAATGTCTCTGCTTTTCAATATGCTATCTAGGTTGGTCATAACTTTCCTTCCAAGGAATAAGCGTCTTTTAATTTTATGGCTGCAGTCACCATCTTTAGTGATTTTGGAGCCCCGAAAAATAAAGTCTGACACCGTTTCCACTGTTTCCCCATCTATTTGCCATGGAGTGATGGGACCTGATGCCATGATCTTCGTTTTCTGAATGTTGAGCTTTAAGCCAACTTTTTTCACTCTCCACTTTCACTTTCTTTCTTTTTTTTTCTCATTGAACTTTTTTTAATGGGTCTCAAATTCTGTGACAGATTTTTGGTCAAGTTGTTTTCATTAAAAAGTACTGATTTTAAAAACTAATAACTTAAACTGCCACACACAAAACATATGGTCCACAAAAACTCCACTTTCACTTTCATCAAGAGGCTTTTTAGTTCCTCTTCACTTTCTGCCATAAGGGTGGTGTCATCTGCATATCTGAGGTTATTGATATTTCTCCCGGCAATCTTGATTCCAGCTTGTGCTTCTTCCAGTCCAGCATTTCTCATGATGTACTCTGCATATAAGTGAAATAAACAGGGTGACAATATACAGCCTTGACGAACTCCTTTTCCTATTTGGAACCAGTCTGTTGTTCCATGTCCAGTTCTAACTGTTGCTTCCTGACCTGCATACAAATTTCTCAAGAGGCAGATCAGGTGGTCTGGTATTCTCATCTCTTGAAGAATTTTCCACAGTTTCTTGTGATCCACACAGTCAAAGGCTTTGGCATAGTCAATAAAGCAGAAAAAGATGTTTTTCTGGAACTCCCTTGCTTTTTCTATGATGCAGTGGATGTTGGCAATTTGATCTCTGGTTCCTCTGCCTTTTTTAAAACCAGCTTAAACATCAGGAAGTTCACGGTTCACATATTGCTGAAGCCTGGCTTTGAAGAATTTTGAGCATTACTTTACTAGCATGTGAGATGAGTGCAATTGTGTGGTAGTTTGAGCATTCTTTGGCATTGGCTTTCTTTGGGATTGGAATGAAAACTGACCTTTTCCAGTCCTGTGGCCACTGCTGAGTTAAATGATAAGGTACTAAAAATCATAGTTATTTCTTTGGAATAACATTTCTATTTGAAAAACAAAAAGAAGGGTGAACTTCTTCCATAGTGTTGTAATTGATTACCATTAATTATCTTAGTTCGTGAGGAGCTGGTCTTTTCTTTCAGAAATGCTTAGTAATACCAGAGTTACAAAGTTCTGTCGTAGCACATTGTTGATACTAATGCTGAGATTATTAAGAGATCTTTCATTATGCTAGTCCCTGAACTTGCTTACCAACTTTATTACATGCAATTGACTTTATAAACAGAGATTACAATATTTTTATTGTTTCTGTTTAGAGCTTTATCAAATGTATGCTATTTATTCTCCAAAATTTAGGTGACAAATTCTTTGAATTTTTGTTATTTTATACTTAAGTACCATTTATTTTTTAGAAAAAAATCTGATAATTCATTGTAAAGTTTTCTTGGTATTGCAAACAAAAAATATATAAGTTATATATAAAACATTTAAATATTATACAGTTAGCCTTCTGTATTGGCAAGTTCTGCATCTGTACTTTCAACCAACCATGGATGAAAAAAAATTTCTTTTTAATTTCAGAAAGTTCCAAAAAGCAAAACAAGATGATTTAAAGTATATGGGAGAGTAGGTGTAGGGTATATGCATATATTATGACATTTTATATAAGAGACTAAAGCTTCAGTGGTTTTGGAATCCATGGGAGGTCCTCATCCCAATGCCCTGCATACACTGTGGGATGACTGTATTGTTTAATTTTTTAGTTTACTATTTTTCCATGGGAAGGAGCAGAATCTAAGTGCAGAGAGAGAGGGAAAAAAAGAATATGCTGTTCAGTAAGATAAATATTTAAAATATAAAATAAGTTTCTTTTAAAACTCAAATTCACACAACATTTAATTAAAAATGTGGATTATGCATTCTGGTATCAACTTTAGAACCAGTTAAATTACACGAACCCTATTATATGTTTTCCTCAGAGACTTTACAATCAATGTTCCATCTATAGCCCATTAAGGATAAATGTTTTACACATCTTTTTCAGTAACTGTGTTGGTAGCTGAAGCATGTAAAAATTTTACCACAGGGAGTTTTAAAAGAAATGGAAAAAAATACATCTACAAAGAAATATTTCAAGGGAAATTTCCTACAAACTGGATCCTTCTACGATCACAAGTTTTTTCTCTTCCCCCCAAAAAGTTATGGGTTCATATCTTTAAAAATTGATACGATTTAGGAAATATTAATAATATAATTTAGAAGATAATCAGAATTGTTAAATTTAAAATTACCAACAGTTGTGTTAAGCAATGTAAGTTAAATGTACTGTTTAATGTCTTGAAATTGCCAAGATTTTTGATAAAATTTATGTTTTAGAGTATTTCTTACTATATTCTCTCTTTCCTTTGGTTCACTTATATCAGAACTTCTCCCAGCCACATGTTTTGATTGTCTTCAATTTTAAGACATGCTGGTCATATGAATTTTTTTCTCATTTGTTGAAGTCTACTCTAGTAAAATCAGTAGCTGAATTTTATGGATAATAATGTATCTTTTATAAATACATTATGAATCATAGTGTTTTCTTGAGAGTCTACAAATGAAGAATTTTATTTCACAAATTTGTGACTATACAGCCTATATATTGGGATATATAGACTATACAATATCTATTTCACAAATAATTTAACTTTTTTCTAAAATGCTCTAAGTGTTTTATGGATATTTGTTCAGTACACAAATCAAGAAAGCACAATCAAAATGCAAAGTATGTCTTAGTGTTTTGAAAACTTATATATAAATATTTCTATGACATAATTATGATACAATTAGAATATAAAATATTCACATAAGGTTACGTAGCATACAATATTTTAAACTGAATAGTTTAGAGGAGAGTTTTCTGGAACTAGGTATATACAAATTGAGAGGACACTCTTTAGAACAAGTTATATAAAATACTAATTGGCCAGTGCCTACAAAAATAAAAGATCTAGAAAAGAGAAGAATGGAAATGGTAGAGTCAGAAAGAACATGTTTCTGGAAAGCACTGAAAGGAGATAGACGGTCTAAGTTCTTTCAGAAGTGCAGGAAAGCTTAGCTAGAATTTGCCAAAAAAATCAACGCAGTTTTGGCATATGAGTTAAGAAGATAACTAAACACATGGGCAATTTTCTACCTCCATATTTTCCAAATTATATTCAAAGAACTAGTTCTTGAAACATGTATAGAGGTTCTGTGACTAGAAGTGTTTTATATTCTGTTTAAACACAATGTTTAAAAAATGAACAGGGTTTTAATATAGAGAAAGTCTCTGATCTTTCACATGTGAGTATAATACATTGCAGTTTACTAAACGGGGGCTGCTGTGGGCAGTATATAAAAGTGATCTGACCTTAAATCATCAGTGGGGCAGGACGTACACAATACATAATTTGGGGGAAATGCTCCAAATATCAATATTTTTGCGTGTTTTCTATTGGAACAGATAAAATAATTTACTGAGAAAATAGTGAGTGATGGATGATATTTGTCAAATAGTTTTAAGACCCCAGTCATTTTATCCTGTAATTTCATAGAAGGGCCATTTATAGCATATGAGGTTCACAATGTAATAATAAAACAATGAAACCAAAATAAATTCTTAAGTTATAACTAACATTGAAATGTTCTATTAATCTCTATAATGCTTTTCATCTGTTTCCATTCATACCCATTTACTGTGGGTTATAATAACTTTTTTTGTATACAGAACATATAACATTATTTCTAGTTATATATCTCGTTAAAAATAAAATATATCTCATTAATTGTTGACAAACACCTTGCAGGGTAGTAGAAGTAAATATCATTTATCTAATTTGAAATATAAAGAAATAGGCATAAATGTGGAGGAACTACCAATGTAATAAAATTCCAGTGTAACTGTATAGCATATTTTTATTCTATTGTGGTCTGGTTTGGGGGCATCTATTTTATTAGACATTCTGTAGACACATTTTAAAATCCTTCAAAACTATCATATTTTGTATTAGGTCTATGTAATATTCATGTGTGTTTTTTTGTTTCTGACAAGCAGTTTACTTCTAACCTAGAGATGTTTATTGGAGTTTTAAATATTAAAGGTTATTCCACATTAGTGCACTGAAGCAGATGTATAAGAAAAATTTAGTCCTGCATCTAGAAGCTCAGCTTCAATCCAATGAATATTATGCAAATAACCTAACGATGCTCTGTCAAAGAGGCTGGTTCATTCAAGTTTCATACTGGATATTAGCCCAGAGACTTTTGGCTATTCAAGCTATTCCTTCTGCTTTATTTTTCTACATTGTATTTTTAAGTCTCACGAACCATTTATTTTTCCTTCATTAATAAAAGATACTCTGTATATTTCATTTAAGCAGCTAGTTTATGTTGAAAATTTTGAATTAGTAAGTGGATACTTAAATATAACAGATGAAAGTAAATGAAATCTATAGTTATTTCAAATTTTCATTATAATGCCATTTTCTCTTTATAAACAAATAGTTTTTTGATCTGTATTTTTCCATTGGAGCAAACCTCATAATTAGACTAAGTAGGTATATATGCAAAAATCATCTGAAAAAATATTTTCAAGTCTCCAGAAAACATGCATGTTAATTATGAAATAGTTATTAAAATGAAACACAAGTAGAATTAAAGATCGATTAGAAAGCTGAATCATGTTTAACCTTATGTTCTATAAGACATATATAGTCACAGAAATGTATGTAATGTCTTGTATATAAAACTATATTTAAATTTGTGATAAGGCATTATTATTTTATTGATATCATGGAATTACCATAAATGTTGGCATAAAAATAAAAATTTTAAGCCATTAAGTTAATAATCAGAATATATTTCTAATAACAATTGTAGTTTAATCTAAACATGTTTAATTCTGGAATTAAATTTAGGGGGTAACTAGTAATATATTTAATTGCACATTTCTATGCAGCATTTATACTCTGAAAGGTACTTTTTAGTCATTGTGCATTTTATGTCTAGGTAAAAAATTTCTAATTGACTCAGCTACAACTTTACACTTCTGGTGGAACATAGGTAAAAAACTTGTTGTGTCTTGTTCCTTGTGTTTCAATATTGACTTTCTCCAATTGTTATGATATATACTACCGAAATTTTCCACATGTAGGTAGGCACAGTTTGTCCTTAACATAAGACTAATGTAGAAACAAAAATAATGTGAGAATATTCATTGTAAAGTATGCTCTATAAAATCATGTATTTCAAGTTCCTTAAAGGCTACCGAAGGGGATAAAGCTTATTTGACAAGTAAATGCTCTATGTTCCCATAAATAACTACAATATGGTTTTCCACATTTTTCTACCAAATGGATTCGAACACTACTGATACTAAAAAGCCACTTATTTCTACAGACTAAAAACGATTAAAAATTGATTTATTGTTTATTACATTCAAACATTGATCAGAATATATTTTGGTCTGCTACTTGCTTCCTTATTTTGCCTTATTTGATTCTATTATACTTCTTTATTTAAAAAATAGAAAAGTAAACCATAAATATACTTAGATAATTTTTTCCCTTTAGAAAAAAGTAAAGGGTAATGGAAGCTAAACTTCTTATACATGCCTTTCTTATCACTGAAAGTTTGTGCTCTTTTTCTAACTTGTCTCTATTTCCCTCATCTCCCAGTCCTTGGTAATAACTTTTCTACTCTGTTTCTATGAGTTTGTCTTTTAAAAAAATTCTATGTATAAGTAATATTATAATTGTCTTTCCCTGTCTGGCTTATTTCACTTGGTACAATACCCTCAAAGTCCATTCATGTTATGCAAATATATGTAATGTGATATGTAATGTTATCTCTTGTATTTCTGATGATGGCATTCTAAGAGGTTTAAGAAAATATCGCATTGTGGGTTTGATTTGCATTTCCCTGACTGTGAGTTACACTGAGCACCTTTTCAAGCACTTGTTCTTTTGTATATCTTCTTTGGAAAAAGAAAAAAATAAAGTATTTTTTTTTGCTATTGAATTGTAAATGCTCTTTTTATATCTTGGATATTTGCTCTTTTTATATCTTGGATATCACATAACAGGTATGTGATTTGCAAATATTTTCTCCCATTTTGTAAGTCTATTTATTTTGTTGATGGCTTCCTTTGCTGTTCTTTATTTTTCATTCCAATATGTTTGGAACATAAGGATAAATAAATGTTTTGGTCAGTGAAAGTTTCTAATTATAAAATATTACATAAATAAGTGAACAAATAAGAATATCACTATTTTGTAATCCTTAATTAAGTAGGACATATAATAATGATCATTGGGGGCAATGTCAAAAAAGGAAGGCAACCAGACATATGTATCCCTGGTATCAATCATGGTTCTCTAGAAAGTCAGAATCAACATGATTCTATTCTTATAAAGATTTATTATAAGGAATTAGCTCACATGAAATGAAAGTTGAGAAGTCCCAAGGTCTCAGGAGAGAGGTGATGGCTTAGTTCTAATCTGAGTCCAAAGGTCCAAGAATGAGAAGAGCCATTGTTTTAAGTTCCAATCTGAAATCTGGCAGGCTTAGAATCCAATAAGGTATGTTTCAGTTTCAGTCTGGAGATGGAAAAATATCAATATTCCAGCTCAGTCAGTCAGGCAAGAGGAATTCTCTCTGCTTCACGGAAGGATCATCCTTTTTATCTCACTCAGACTTGATTAGATAAGTCTCACCCACATGGGCAAGCCAGTCTGCTTCACTTAGCCTACCATAATCTCACCCACAAATACTCTCACAGACACACTCAAATTAATATTTGATCAAATATCTTAGCACTTGGTGGCCCAGTCAAGGTGACATAAAATTAACAATCACACCCCTGAAGGGAAGTACCTAGAATTTTATATGAAGTAGTACCAAGTATACTACCAAGTCATAAGAAATTTATGTCTATAATTATCCGTGTCCGGAATATGATTCCCTGTAAGATGTATAAACTGTTTTCTTCAATAAAATATTCAATAACATAAAATACATATAAGAGAACTAGAAATATTAAACAAAATTTAAGTCATTTTTCCAAGTCCCATCCCAATATATGAACATTGTTTAAATAATCATTCAAACAAAATATTTTAGAAACAGTTGATAAAAAAGTCAGAAAATAATGATGGTAATGGTTGTAAAACAATATAAGTTTACTTAGTGCTATGGAACCATATGGTTTAAAATGTTTAAAATGGTAAATTTCATTTTATGTATATTAATCACATTTTTTATTTATTTATTTTTTTTTTACATTTTTTAAACTACTTAAAACTACAAAGAAACACAAAAAGTTAATACTTGAAGAAGTTAAGAATTAGTGTTGATTTTTAGATTTATAGTGATGTTGTGATTGTGTTTTAAGAGTGCATATTATTTAGGGATACCTGCTGAATATTTTCAGTTAAAGTGATGATTCAATGGATATTATTCCAAGTTATCTGAGAGGGGATGGGGGAAATGATATTAAACAAATTGCAAATTGTACAGTTACAGTCCCTGATGGTTCTCCTATCTCTTTCTTAGTTGACAAAACATTTCCGATCCCTGAAGATTCACTTTTCCAGGATTCTTCTTTTAGTTCCAGCTTTCACTTGTCATAAACACAAATCTTCATGCTCTGATATTTTGTCTGAAACAACAGTAGCACTTGTTTTGCCAAATCACATTTTGTAACAAAGTTGTAATGCTAAGTCAGGAAAAACAGGGAACAAATCATAAATTGTAAAATTAGATTTCTTTGAGTTTTTGTGCATTTAATTAGAAAAGAGCTGGATTCCCTGTGCTGTTTCAAACATGGTGTAAAGTTTTATATAATCCTTAGCCATCTGTATGGCCAAAATGGCCCAGGTTCAGTGAACAGATGTCTCAGTGAACAGAGGGTTCAGTGAGGACTTCCCTGGTGGCTCAGATGGTAAAGAATCCACCTACAATGCAGGAGACCTGAGTTGATCCCTGTGTTGGGAAGATCACCAGGAGAAGGAAATGGCAACCCACTCCAGTATTCTTGCCTAGATAATTCCATGGACAGAGGAGCCTGGTGGGCAACAGTTTATGGGGTCGTAAAGAGGCAGACATGACTGAGCGACAAGCAACGAACACTCAGTGAACAGACTTTCGCCTCTCCTGACATACTCTATGTTCAATTCCTACAATCAAGAAGCAGTTCTGTTCTTTCCTGTGACTCACAAACCTCATTCCTAAGATGAGGAATATACATGTTAGGGTAGGTGAGAGAAAGATCTATAAATTATCATTAAAATCATCTTTTTATTCATAAATCACATGAAGGAAAAAGAAAAACAATATCAACAAAGTCTAAGAAGTCAACAAGATATTTTGCAGAAAGATAAATACACACAATTTAGACACATTTCAGACACTTCCAGCTTTGTGATTCCATGAGCTTTGTCTCTACCCTGTGTGCTGATTGGCCCTGAAGTCAAAAGACATGCTGGATAAAAAAGAGTAGATTAGGAAAGAAATAAGTGCCTGTGTTGCTATTGTGTCTGTAGGCAAGAATTAGCAGCATGAGATGGCTTTATTAATTCCACAAATATTAGTGAGCAAACCAGTGTTGCTCTGAACTCAGAAAATATGCAATCTTTAACAATCTCATCTAACAAGAAAGACTTCAGGTCAGGCTAAGGGGTTAGATACCAGAAGGGATGCCAATATTAGTGCTGTGCTGGAAAGGAGACGTTAAGCCATGAAATGCAAAATGAAGAGTGAAGAGAGAGCAAAAAAATACAACCATTTGACAACACTGAATGTCATTGAGAAGAAAGGAAATGCACAAGCATGGACAGAATTATCTAGTACTTTGTATTAATTATTTTCTGGTTAAAAAAATCACTACTGGTATTGCTCAAACTCATGTCGATTGAGTTGGTAATGCCATTCTACCACCTCAACCTCTTTCACCCCCTTCTCTCGTGCCTTCAGTCTTCCCCAGTACCAGGATGTTTTCCAACGTGTCAGCTCTTTGCATCATGTGGTCAAATTATTAGAGCTTCAGCTTCAGCCTCAGTCCTTCCAATGAATATTCAGGGTTGATTTCTGGATTGACCAGTTTGATCTCCTTGCTGTCCAAGGGACTCTCAAGTCTTTTCTAGCACCATAATTCAAAGCTATCTATGTAATGCTTACTGTCCTCTGAAACCATTCCATTCTTTAAACTTTAGAGAATTTTAAAAAGTTAATTAACGACAACAACAAAAACTTAACTTAGGCTAGGAAGATTTCATAGATCATGGGGTTTTTAGTGTGTGGATAAACTTCCCTAATGATTTGAATAATATATATATATATGTATTTTTGATTTCACCTATATACTGCCTTAAAGATTTTTCAAATGACCTATTCAGAAATAAATGCATTTACTATCTCTTGTTAAGGTCAATTTAGTTCAGTTCAGTTCAGTCGCTCAGTCGTGTCCAACCACTTGCGGCCCCAAGGACTGTAGCACGCCAGGCTTCCCTGTCCATCACCAATTCCCAGAGCTTGCTCAAACTCATGCACTTCAAGTTGGTAATGCCATCCACCCATCTCATCTTCTGTCATCCACTTCTCCTGCCTTCAATCTTTCCAAGCATTGAGGTCTTTTCAAATGAGTGAGCTCTTCCCATCAACTGGCCAAAGTACTGAGGTTTCAGCTTCAACATCAGTCCTTCCAATGAACACTCAAGACTGATTTCCTTTAGGATGGACTGGTTGGATCTCCTTGCAGTCCAAGGGACTCAAGAGTTTTCTCCAACACCACAGTTCACAAGCATCAATTCTTCAGCACTCAGCTTTCTTTACAGTCCACCTCTCACATCCATGCATGACTACTGGAAAAACCATAGCTTTGACTAGACATACCATTGTTGGCAAAGTAATGCCTCTGCTTTTTAATATGCTGTCTAGGTTGGTCATAGCTTTTCTTCAAAGGAGCAAGCATCTTTTAATTTCATGGCTGCAGTCACCATTTGTAGTGATTTTGGAGCCCAGAAGAATAAACTCTGTCACTGTTTTAATTGTTTCCCCATCTATTTGCCATGAAGTGATGGGATTGGATGCCATGATCTTATTCTCTTGAATGTTGATAATTCAGTTTTTTCACTTTCATCAAGAAGCTCTTTAGTTCTTCGCTTTCTGCCATAAGGATGGTGTCATCTGCATAACTGAGGTTATTGATATTTCTCCTGGCAATCTTGATTCCAGCTTGTGCTTCATCCAGCTTGTCATTTCTCACGATGTATTCTGCATATAAGTTAAATACGCAGGGAGACAATATACAGCTTTGACATACTCCTTTTACAATTTGGAAACAGTCTGTTGTTCCATGTCCAGTTCTAACTGTTGCTTCTTGACCTGCATGCAGATTTCTCAGGAGGCAGGTCAGGAGGTCTGGTGTTCCCATCTCCTGAAGAATTTTCCACAGTTTGTTGTGATCCACACAGTAAAAGGCTTTGGCCTAATCAATACAGCAGAAGTAGATGTTTTTCCGGTATTCTCTTGCTTTTTCAATGATCCAACAGATGTTGGCAATATGACCTCTGGTTCCTCTGCTTTTTCTAAATCCAGCTTGAACATATGGAAGTTCATGGTTCACATACTGTTGAAGCCTCACTTGGAGAATTTTGAGCATTACTTTGCTAGCATGTGATATAAGAGCAATTGTGCAGTAATTTTGAACATTCTTTGGCACTGCCTTTCTCGGGATTGGAATGAAAATGGACCTTTTCCAGTTCTGTGGCCACTGATGAGTTTTCCAAATTAGCTGGCTAATTGAGAGCGGCACTTTCACAGCATCTTCTTTTAAGATTTGAGATAGCTCAACTGGAATTCCATCACCTCCACTAGCTTTGTTTGTAGTGATGCTTCCTAAGGCCAGCTTGACTTCACATTCTAGGATGTCTGGCTCTGAGTGAGTGATCAATTAGCCGATTAGGTCAATGAGTATGTTTTTTATTTCCCCACATCTACTGTATCTCTTCCTTATATTGAAAAAGATAATATAACATTTCAGAAGTGATCATTTTATAGTACTTATATTTTATTTCAGAAATATTATTCAATATTTGTTATCATATTTTAAATGCTGCAATGCATAATTCTATAATCAGTTAATTTTTGTACTCAGGAACAGTCTTTGACTAGACAATAATCCCTATTTACTAATTTTTTAAATGTACATTTCTTTTTTCCTTCCTAAAGTATTATAAATCTTCTCTTAACTTTAAAACTGAAAATAAGTAAGGAATGCATCAGATCCATGGTATTCCCACAAGAAGAATATAATTTATGAATTGCTTTAGCCTTCAGCAGTTTCTGCTCTATTTTTGTAAAAGCCAATATACCATATGGTCAATTGATTATGGCTTCCTCCTTCCTGGTACAGGATATATATACTTTAAAATAAAAGTTAAAAAAGAAAATAACTCCCTTGAAAAATTTCTCTCAGAATTGTTACAATTGTTACAATTCTCCCAAACTTTGTTGCTTAGTATAAGCTGAACTAGGGTATCTAGTTTGAGGAACAATCATCACATTAAGACACTTGCTTTGCAGTGCAGAAATAATTGAGCTACCCTATGTTTTCTGCTCCTTTTGTTTACACATACAGTTGCAACTGCAATTATAATAATTCAGTTCAGTTCAGTTCATTTCAGTCTCTTAGTCATGTCCAACTCTTAGCAATCCCATGGAGTGCAGCATGCCAGGTCTCCCTGTCCATCACCAACTCCCAGAGTTTACTCAAACTCATGTCCAGTGAGTTGGTGATGCCATCCAACCATCTCATCCTCTTTCACCCCCTTCTCCTCCTGCTTTCAATCCTTCCCAGCATCAGGGTCTTTTCTAATGAGTCAGTTCTTCACATCATGTGGCCAAAGTATTGGAGTTTCAGCTTCAGCATCAGTCCTCCCAATGAATATTCAGGGCTGATTTCCCTTAGGATGGACTGGTTGGATCTCCTTGCAGTCCAAGGAACTCCCAAGAGTCTTCTCCAACCCCACAGTTCAAAAGCATCAATTCTTTGGGGCTCAGCTTTCTTTATAGTCCAACTCTCACATCCATACCTGACTACTGGAAAAAACATAGCTTTGACTAGATGGGCCTTTTTTGGAAAAGTAATGTCTCTCCTTTTAATATGCTCTCTAGGTTGTTTATAACTTTCCTTCCAAAGAGCAAGCCTCTTTAAGTTCACAGTAGTCACCATCTACTGTGATTTTGGAGCCCCCAAAAATAAAGTATTAAAAATCACATTATTAAAGAATAACAACAAAACATAAAATCATGACTATGTAAGTTGCTCAGTATTGCTACATATGTAACTAATTACCACAAATTTTGTGCCTTAAAATAATATTGAGATTTATCATCTCACAGTCTGAGATGGCATAATATTGCTAATATGGCTGAATTTTCTGCTCAGTGTCTCACATGGTTTCAGTCAAGGTATTGGCCAAGCTGAGTTTTCATCTGGAGAGTAGCAGGGGGAAGAATATACTTCTAAGCATTCAGATTATTGGGAGAAGTAACTACTCTGCGTTTGAATGACTGACAGCTCCAGTGTTTTTCTGTCTCTGCTAGAGGCCACATTTAGGTTCTAGAAGTCACTCATAGTCCCCTGTGGCCCCATTCAGCTCTTGTTTCTTTTTTTTCCCCACAAGAACTTCTTCAACATAGTTGCTTATTTCCTCAGACCTGCAAGGATAATCTTTCACTGTAGTTGGCTAAAGTGAAGTCTTATATATCATGTAATCAAGGGAGTGACATCCCTATATTCCCATAGAAATGCTACATTCTGGTGGCTAGAAACAATTTACACATATTGTTGGCACTCAGTGTGAGGGGATCATGCAATGATGTAGACCCTAGAACTGGGAAATCATTGCAGAGAGCTTACCTTAGAGTCTATTCATCCTAATGATGTTCATACAAATATAAATGGTTCAAACATCAAACATGTGGTTTTTTTTTAAGTATTTATTCATTTATTTGTATGTGTTGAGTCATAGTCATGGGATGTGGGCTTTTCTCTTGTTGCGATTTGTGGGTTCTAGAGCATGAGGGCCCAGTAGTTGCAGCACATGGGCTTAGAGTCCCTATGGCATGTGGGACTTTTGCTTCTCAATCAGGGATGGAACCCATGTCCCCTGCTTTGGAGGGCAGATTCTTAACCACTGGAGCACCAGGGAGATCCCTCAAAGATGTATTTAATTCATTAATATTTCAACTCTTTCAGATGGTACTTGTACAGTCAGGTGAAGAATGCTTTAATGAACTGACAAATAGATGCAAAAATTCATGAAACATAAATATTCACATGCATTTGATCATTTTTTATTTGTATGGAAAGAAATCATTGAAACTACTTCCAATTTTCTATAACTGGTAGTAGTGAGCTAATAAGACAAGCAACAGTAGAGTAGTTCAGAAGCAATGTGCAGAGCTTCCAGGGGATCACGTGACCTAGAAAAAAAAGAAACCAAGCCAGGAATGTTTTTCTCTGTTTCAAAACTCTTAATTTTTTTTTCCTTCACAGCACCAACTCCTTCTTGTAACTATAATAATCTCAAATACATAATTTTTTTATCCCCAAATCAGGCTATTTCATTTGATTTGAGCTGATTATTTACATTCGTTGCTGCAAGAGGGTTGATTAATTGCACAGACTTCTTTGAGATTATTTTTCAAATCTAGAGTTATATAGTAATGCAAAATTAATGTCTGCAAAATTAATTTCTGTCTAGAATTTTCCATAAGGAACTGCAGATTGAATTGATAAAGTCTCTCTTATTTGAGACCAGAAAACAAGTACAAGAAACTCAATCAAATTTCACCTAATTTACTTTGAAGTTGGGGTGAATCTTTCTATTCCAGAGGTTTTCAAAATATCCTAAATTTCCTGGCCTAAAAGGTGAACTTCCTTACTAACTCTCAAGTTGGAACTCCTGTAAGCAACACACCAGGACATAGGAGGGCTAAGTAGGCATTGACTCTGTAAGCACAGCCAAAGTTAGCTCCTTAAAGTGCTGGTCATAACTGACTAAATGAACATCATTTTAAATATGATACTCCAATGAAATGTTAGTCACATGATTAATTTATCCAATTCTATCATGGAAAAAAAAAGGCAGATACTTAATGAACTTATGCAAATAAATATATTACCATGAAAAGTAATTAGATTTAATGTGTTTACAATTTCTGGGATGGCAGGGTGTATCATCTGAGTTTATAAAAGCAGTCACTACATTAAAATTGGATAGTTTTAAAAGAGTTTCCTGAGTTCAGTTCAGTTCAGTCGCTCAGTCGTGTCTAACTCTTTTGCGACCCCATGGACTGCAGCGCGTCAGGCCTCCCTATCCATCACCAACTCCTGGAGCTTACTCAAACTCATGTCCATTGAGTTGGTGATGCCATCCAACCATCTCGTCCTCTGTCGTCCCCTTCTCCTCCTGCCTTCAATCTTTCCCAGCATCAGGGGCTTTTCAAATGAGTCAGTTCTTCACATCAGGTGGCCAAAGCACTGGAGTTTCAGCTTCAGCATCAGTCCTTCAAATGACTGTGACTGTTCATGACTGATTTGCTTTAGGATGTATTGGTTTGATCTCCTTGTAGTCCAAGAGACTTTCAAGAGTCTTCTCCAACAGCACAATTCAAAAGCATCAATTCTTTAGTGCTCAGCTTTCTTTATAGTCCAACTCTCATATCCATACCTGATTACTGGAAAAACCATAACTTTTATTAGACAGACCTTTGTTGGCAAAGTAATGCCTCTGCGTTTTAATATACTGTCTAGGCTGGTCATAGCTTTTCTTCCAAGGAGCAAACATCTTTTAATTTTATGGCTGCAGTCACCATCTGCAGTGATTTTGGAGCCCAAAATAATAGTCTGCCACTGTTTCCACTGTTTCCCCATCTATTTGCATGAAGTGATGGGACCAGATGCCATGATCTTTGTTTTCTGAATGTTGAGTTTTAAGCCTACTTTTCCACTCTCCTCTTTCATTTTCATCAAAAGGTTCTTTAGTTCTTCACTTTCTGTCATAAGGGTGGTGTCATCTGCATATCTGAGGCTATTGATATTTATTCTGGCAATCCTGATTACTGCTTGTGCTTCATCCAGCCCAGCATTTCTCATGATGTGTCTGCATATAAGTTAAATAAGCAGGATGATGTTGTACAGCCTTGACACACTCCTTTCCCAATTTGGAACCAGTCTGTTGTTCCATGTCCAGTTTTAACTGTTGCTTACTGACCTGCATACAGATTTCTCAGGAGGCAGGTCAAGTGGTCCGGTATTCCATTCTCTTTAAGAATTTTCCAGGTTGTTGTGATCCACACAGTCAGAGGCTTTTTATCCACACAGTCAATAAAGCAAAAAGAGTTTCCTAACTTGTATGAACAATAGAACACTGCTGCTGCTGCTGCTGCTAAGTCATTTCGGTCGTGTCTGACTCTATGTGACCCCATAGATGGCAGCCCGCCAGGCTCTCCCATCCCTGGGATTCTCGAGGCAAGAACACTGGAGTGGGTTGACATTTCCTTCTCCAAATAGAACATTAAGACAACATAAATAGTACTACAGGCAAAAAACCACAAGAAAATTTTCTTAACTAGTTAATTGCTGCTAAGTCGCATCAGTCATGTCCGACTCTGTGTAACTCCATAGACAGCAGCCCACCAGGCTCCCCCATCCCTGGGATTCTCTAGGCAAGAACACTGGAGTGGGTTGCCATTTCCTTCCCCAGTGCATGAAAGTGAAAAGTCAAAGTGAAGTCGCTCAGT
Organism: Bos indicus; assembly: GCF_029378745.1. Lineage (NCBI taxonomy): Eukaryota > Metazoa > Chordata > Mammalia > Artiodactyla > Bovidae > Bos > Bos indicus. Next base: position 51,333,678 of record NC_091780.1, on the reverse strand, counting down.
CGTGTCCGACTCTTAGCAACCCCATGGACTGCAGCCTACCAGGCTCCTCCACTCGTGGGATTTTCCAGGCAAGAGTACTGGAGTGGGGTGCCATTGCCTTCTCCACACTAGTTAATTAATCCTATGTATTTAACCCTTATACCATTCCATGTTGATTTGGCATGGATCCAATATCAGCATTCTTGATTTAAAGGAATCATGATAATTCTAATTCTACTGATATAGTTTAAATAGTGTCTAAACAATATCAGTTCAGAAGCTATAAAGAAGAGTCCCTATTTGAGTTTAAGCCCCTTCTATTCTCTTTTTTCTTGGGGCTTTGAAGTTATCCTTTTTTGTTTAAGATAAAACTATGGTCAGCAGAAAATAGGATGTCTAACCTATATCAGAGTAAAACAAATACTGTTTGTGCTAGGGCAAGAAGCCTATGGTTTTTCTATTATTTTTTCTAATAATAAATTTCAAATGTGATAAATCTAATTAGAATTCACAATAAAATTAGTGCAATTGACAAGGAAATAGGGTTGTTTCCATGGCATGGAAAATGAAATTAATCAAACTACCACACACTTTATGGATCACAGCCTTGTCGTGGGAAAGAGACTTATATATATGAGTGAGCTATGAGCTATGAGCTCAGTGAGCTATGAGCTGTGCTTTGCAGGGGTAAATATAGATGGGTGACAGTTCTGAAAAACCGTGGCCCCCTGGAGAAGGAAATAGCAATTCACTCCAGTATTCTTTCTGCAAGAACCACATGGACAGTAAGAAAAAGCAAAAAGCTAGGACGCTGGAAAATGAGCCACCCACGTCAGTCCCAGTAAGCTACTGGGGAAGAGCGGAGGGCAATTGATAATAGCTTCAGTAAGGATAAAGCTGCTGGGCCAAAGCAAAAACAATGGTCAGCTGTGGATGTGGTGGAAGTAAAGTCTGATGCTGTATAAAACATAGGAACCTGGAATGTTAGGTCTGTGAATCAATGTGAATTAGATGTGGTCAAGAAGGAGATGGCAAGATTGAACATCAAAACCTTAGGAATCAGTGAATTAAAATGGATGGGAATGGGCAAATTTAAGTCAGAAGACCATATATCTACTACTATGGGCAAAAATTCCTTAGACAAAATGAAGTGGTCCTCATAGTCAACAAAAGAGTCTGAAATGCAGTTCAGTTCAGTGGCTCAGTCATATCCGATTCTTTGCAATCCCATGGACTGAAGCATAGAATATTATTCTAATAAAACATAGAATTTCTTATATCTATTTTAGGAAAATACATTAGTCAATAAACCAAAGAAACAAGCTAATGAAAATAAAGAAAAAGTTGCTAATATTTTAATGTATTTCATAGATTCTTTTTAGATTCAGGTAACATAAACCAAAGGGAAAAATATAACTTTTCATGTTTTTTTTTTTTCTGTCATTCTTATGCTTTTCCATATTCTGGAGCAATCTGACACTTTATCTAATAATAGATCTCCAGGGATCTGTGAGAGAAAAATTAAATTTATATATGTTGATGTTCATCATGTTGATATGCATTATGTTAATTATTTCTATCTTCGAGTCTACCAATAAATACATTTAGATATTGCTCAGCTTTTACTTGTAACATGGTAAATATCTATAGATATAACCCACACCAATATAAGCAACAATAATACTAACAACAAAAACTCTTTGGGGTCCTCAGTGTTCAATAATTAAGAGTTGTAAAGGGTACAGGAGCAAAAAAAAAGGGAGGGCTTTAAGATACAACTTCATGACAAAACTACTCTTTTTTTTCTTAAAAATCAAAAAATAATAAATAACAATAATAAATTAATAAATTTAATTTATAATAAATTAATAATTTATTTATAATAATTTATTAATTAATTTATAATAAATTAATAATAAAAATAATAAATTAAAAATCAAAAATACATTCACATCTTTCTTTCACTATCATTCCTGGCAGAATATCAACCACCAATCAATTATAACTTTTAATCTGGTGAATAATTTTTATTTCACAGATAAAACTAGAAGGTGGATAAATTAGATCATTCATCATCCCTAGCATTATGGTTTTCCAGTAGAATTCATAAATATACATAAAACAACTTTCTATAGCCTAAGAATGTCATATGCAGCTTCTTAAAGTGACAAAATGATAATATTCATTGACATGAACCATAGTTACAGATTCTCTGTAAGATATTAACATGTGAACAGAGTATATAACTTTAAAATTATGCTTTTAACTAAAATAATTGCTCTATATTAAGTAGAATATATATAAGTATTTGATGACTATCAATAATAATCATTCAGTATCAGTCCAAAGATTTAAGTTGCCCAAAGATCTTGAAAATTATCTTCAGTCTGATATACTCTAAACCATAATTACCTTGAAATAAAAGTTTGTCAAAATAATTATTTCACTGAATTGAGCACACATTTATGTTAGCTATTATATTTCATCAATAAACTTCTATATGTTTGGGAAAAGTAAATCAAAGTAGAATAAAATATAACTTTATAACTTGAATTACAGTTAACACATAAATCAGAGGAGATTTTTATTAAGCCAAAACTATTAAACTAGTCTTATTTACTACAGATTTATCTAAAATATATATCTTGGATTTTTAAGATAGTTCTGAGCTTCTGTAAGAATAATTTTGAAATATATTTAAAGTTTTATAAGTTCAGTTTCTTTATCTTATATAATTTTAGGAGTATTTCTCTATAAGCTGACCAGAAAATAATTCCTTTAAATCTAATTTATTGATATTCTCTGAAAATAGATCAGTTTTATATAATCATATAATGAGAAGAAAAGGTTGTTTTTTGAACCACAGACACATAGACATGGAGATATTTTGCATTATACAGTTTTGGCCAGAGGCCAAATTCATTGATCCTGATATCAAAGAGTATTTCTGCTCTCCAGTGGGTTGATATGTGTTTAAAATATATATATATATAGTGACAAACCTAACAAACCAGATCACTGGTATCTTTAACCCAACAGAGAATGTGGTGGTCATTTAGTTGTTAAGTCATGTCTGACTCTTGGGACACCATGGATTGTAGGCCACCAGGCCCCTTTGCCCATGGGATCTCCCAGGCAAGAATCCTGGAGTAGGTAGCCATTTCCTTCTCCAAGAGATCTTCTCAACCCAGGGATCAAATCCATATATCCTGCATTGCAGGTGGTCTCCTGAATTGCAGGGGGATTTTTTGCCATTGAGCCACCAGGTAAGACCCACACAGAGAATATATCTCTATCAACCTATTAATCCATATACAGACCTCTTATTATAATTTATAATTTAAAGAAAAATTTATTAAACAATTTATATAAATAAAATAATAATTCATAAATCTATTAATCCATTTACAACTCTACACACACACATCACCAGATGGTCAATACTGAGAATAGATTGATTATATTCTTTGTAGCCAAAGATGGAGAAGTTCTACACAGTCAGTGAAACAAGATTGGGAGCTAACGGTGGCTTGGATCATGAACTCCTTTATTGAAAAATACAGACTTAAACTGAGGAAAATAGCGAAAACCACTAGAACATCCAGGTACGACTTAAATAAACTCCCTTATGATTATACAGTGGAAGTGACAAATAGATTCAAGGGATTGGATCTGATAGAGAGAGTGCATGAAGAACTATGGACTGAGGTTCATGACATTGTACAGGAGGCAGTGATCAAGACCATCCCCAAGAAAATGAAATGCAAAAAGGCAAAACGGTTGTCTGAAGAGGCCTTATAAATGGCTGTGAATAGAAGAGAAACAAAAAGCAAAGGAGAAAAGGAAAGATATACCCAGGTGAATGCAGAGTTCCAAAAAATAGCAAGGAGAGATAAGAAAGACTTCCTCAGCGATCCATGCAAAGGAATAGAGGAAAACAATAGAATGGGAAAGACTAGAGATCTCTTCAATAAAAATAGAGATATCAAAGGAACTTTTCATGCAAAGATGGGCTCAATAAAGAACGGAAATGGTATGGACCTAACAGAAGCAGAAGATATTTAAAAAAAGGTGGCAAGAATACACAGAAGAACTATACAAAAAAGATCTTCATGACCCGGATAATCACGATGGTGTGGTCAATCACCTACAGCCAGACATCCTGGAATGTGAAGTCAAGTGGGCCTTAGGAAGCAGCACTACCAACAAAGCTAGTGGAGGTGATGGAATTCCAGTTGAGCTATTTCAAATCCTAAAAGATGATGCTGTGAAAGTGCTGCACTCAATATGCCAGCAAATTTGGAAAACTCAGCAGTGGCCACAGGACTGGAAAAGGCCAGTTTTCATTCCAATCCCAAAGAAAGGCAATGCCAAAGAATGCTCCAACCACCATAAAATTGCACTCATCTCACATGCTAGTAAAGTAATGCTCAAAATTCTCCAAGCCAGGCTTCAACAGTACACTAATCAAGAACTTCCAGATGTTCAAGCTGATTTAGAAAAGGCAGAGGAACCAGAGATCAAATTGCCAACATCTGTTGGATTATCTCAAAAGCAATAGAGTTCCAGAAAAACCTCTACTTCTGCTTTATTGACTATGCCAAAACCTTTGACTTTGTGAACCACAACAAACTCTGGAGAATTCTTAAAGAGATGGGAATACTAGACCACCTGACCTACCTCCTGAGAAATCTGTATACAGGTCAGGAAACAACAGTTAGAACTGGACACGGACTGGTTCCAAATGGGAAAAGGAGTACATCAAGGCTGTATATTGTCACCTGGCTTATTTAACTTACATGCAGAGTACATCATGAGAAACGCTGGACTAGATGAAGCACAAGCAGGAATCAAGATTGCCAGAATAAATATCAGTAACCTCAGATATGCAGATGACACCACGCTTATGGCAGAAAGTGAAAAAGAACTAAAGAGCCTCTTGATGAAAGTGAAAGAGGAGAGTGGAAAAGTAGGCTTAAAACTCAACATTCAGAAAACGAAGATCATGGCATCTGGTCCCTTCACTTCAAGGCAAATAGATGGGGAAACAGTGGCAGACTTTATTTTTGGGTGCTCCAAAATCACTGCAGATGGTGACTGCAGCCATGAAATTAAAAGACGCTTGTTCCTTGGAAGAAAAGCAATGACCAACTTGGACAGCATATTAAAAAGCAGAGATATTACTTTGCCAGCAAAGGTCTGTATAGTCAAATCTATGGTTTTTCCAGTAGTCATGTATGGATGTGAGAGTTGGACTATAGAGAAAGCTGAGCACTGAAGAATTGATGCTTTTGAACTGTGGTGTTGGAGAAGACTTTTGAGAGTCCCTTGGACTGCAAGAAGATCCAACCAGTCCATCCTAAAGCAAATCAGCCATGAATATTCATTGGAAGGACTGATGCTGAAGCTAAAGCTCTAATACTCTGGCCACGTGGTGCCATGAACAGACTCATTTAAAAAGACCCTGATGCCGGGAAAGATTGAAGGCAGGAGGCGAAGGCGATGACAGAGCATGAGATGGTTGGATGCCTTCACTCATGGTTGGACATTAGTTTGAACAAGCCTTGGGAATTGGTGATGTACAGGGAAGCCTGGCATGCTTCAATCCATGGGATCACAAAGAGTCTGACATGACTGTGCAACTGAACTGAACTGAAACGATCACATTATAAAATGAATTTCACAATCATTACTGTCACAGCTTGGAAATTATTTGTCAGATATAAGTAAAGCTGAAATATAAACAAAATAAAATCAGTAAAGGAGAGTAAAAATTACTTGCCATCCCCTCTTCCAGGGCATCTTCCCAACCCAGGAATCAAACCCACATCTCTTACATCTGCTTTGGCAGGTGGTCTTCTTGCCACTAGAGCTACCTGGGAAGTACCAAAAAGTCTAGAGAAACAAAGGATCAGCAGAGTTAAATTATTTGGGGGCTCAAAACTTACCTGTGGAAGACAAGAAAAGTAGTGCCTGAACTTAAGAACCCCAAGTTGTACATTTTTCCAGCAAGATGTTTTACCAGGCTTCAGGTGAATCCACTGGTCATCTCAGTTAATAATACCCAAAAATGTTAAAGGATTTTTTAAGAAGGTAATACTATAACTCTCACAGGAATATAAATTGCTCATATGCCATATATTCAATTCATTAATTAATAAGGGAAACTGAAAATAAAAATTTACAACCAGTTTAAAGGAAACTTTTTTGAGTTTTTGAATAGAATTATGCAGCTACATATGAAATGCTGAAGTACATTTAAAAAGAGAAGTAAAAACTGTCCAAAAAAATCTTTTTTTATCCACAAGGCAATAAGCAATTGCATTCCAACACACAGTTTACACACCCATGGAAAAAATAACCCACACTAATGGCAAGTTATCTGCAGTTTACAGGGATATAAAATATCTCAATAACAATGAAATGTACAAGCCACTTGTGGAATCAGAAAACCAAGAGGAAGGTACCCAATATTCTCTCAGTGCATTTCAAGTATTTCACAATTTTTCCTGATAACAGCAATTAAACATCTTCAAAAGGAAATTTCTACTTTGATGTCCCTACTTTTGTTCTTTCAAGCATGGAGTTTCAATCATATGGAATTATCCACACACAGATTTTCTTCTGGCCCTGTTTGTTTGTTAGTCAGTAGGTATTTCAATTATTATTGTTCATTTTTTATTAATCTTATCCCATGTATCTCACACACATGAAAAACTTGTTAAAATTCTTATATTTTAATCTCTTCTTTCCTTAGCTTCCACAGATAATCTAATATTCTCACTATTATTGCCCATCCTTGGTTATGAATTAATGAAGATAAATTTCTTTTTTCCTCTCTTTCTCACTCTCTCTCCCCTACACAACAAATAACATAAAATAAAGTAAAAATACACATTCCAAAATATTAACTAGTGTCTTCTATTGGTACTTCTATTGATACTAAACTGTGGGATATACTTTATTTTTTTATATTCATATTTAAAAATATTTATAATAAGTGTAATAGATTTTATTTAAAAATATTAAGAATAAAATACTAAATTTTATTAAGCACAATCTCTAAAACTGTGCTTTTAACCATGCAAATTTGTAGAAAATTATATGTCAATTACCTATTATTATTGAATGTAAATATTTCATTTTCTGTAAAAGTTTAAGATGCAGAGCATTCTACGAACTAACTTTCTCAATGATTGTGTATTTCCTTGTTTGGAGATTTTATGTAAATAACTTTAATAGGAATGACAGCTGATTCTTTAAAACATGTATGATGCCTTGGAAAATTACTGCTTTTATCTTCCATCCTAAAAGTAAACAATTAAAATATGAAAATAGAAAATCTTAATACAAAGAATAAGCATAAATTTCAACTCCATTTTTATTCTTTCTTTCTATTTCTAACCTATTCTCATCTATACATATTTTGTTCCACTATCATTCCAAATCTTTTCATTATATTTTAAAATAACTCCTCTCTGGTAAATTTAACTCTTCAAATACATTAACATTTTTTTAATCCCCCTTCCTAAGTCAAAGTCAAGCACATCAGTTCAGTTCAGTTCAGTCGCTCCGTCATGTCTGACTCTTTGCGACCCCACGAATCACAGCACGCCAGGCCTCCCTGTCTATCACCAACTCCTAGAGCTTACTCAAACTCATGTCCATCGAGTCGGTGATGCCATCCAGCCATCTCATCCTCTGTCGTCCCCTTCTCCTCCTGCCCCCAATCCCTCCCAGCATCAGAGTCTTTTCCAATGAGTCAGCACTTCACATCAGGTGGCCGAAGTATTGGAGTTTCAGCTTTAGCCTCAGTCCTTCCAATGAACACCCAGGACTGATTTCCTTTAGAATGGACTGGTTGGATCTCCTTGCAGTCCAAGGGACTCTCAAGAGTCTTCTCCAACACCATAGTTCAAAAGCATCAATTCTTCGGCGCTCAGCTTTCTTCACAGTTCAACTCTCACATCCATACATGACCACTGGAAATACCATAGCCTTGACTAGACGGACCTTTGTTGGCTTTGTTAGCTTTTCAATATGCTATCTAGGTTGGTCATAACTTTCCTTCCAAGGAGTAAGCATCTTTTAACTTCATGGCTTCAATCACCATCTGGAGTGATTTTGGAGCCCCCCAAAATAAAGTCAGCCACTGTTTCCACTGTTTCCCCATCTAGTTTATAGAAAATCTGAAGAGATATAATAGTAATAGTAAAGAAACATGTACCTTAATTAAAAGATAGCTATCATATCATAAGGACTTTGACTTGCTATCTTGTTCACCAGATTTTCCCAGAGTGAGAGCAAATCTTATCATCACTTAACAAATTCTGTGAAGAAAAATTAAAAGATGTTTTGTATTTCTTTGATAAAAGTGCTCACTAAGCAGAATTTATGTTATAAGACAATTTTCAGTTATATATATCTGATTCCTCCTGAGGTCATGTTATAAAACTTTTGGGAAAATATATATTCTCTGATACTCTTTTCAGTTAAATGAAGGACAATTTAGGCAGAATTCTATAATATTTTATAATACAGAGGCTACTTTTTACTTACTATAAAATGGATAAGACATTAACTTTTCCCCTGAAGATAAACACATATTTTAATAAAAATAGTTCTGAAAGAAGGTAATTTTGTTAACAAGGTAATTGACAGGGCAACTATAAAGCTGTGTATATGTATCAGCTTTCCTGTTTCTTCTAGGTTTTCAACATTGTGAAAAAGGAAAGACAATTGCTTAGCAGAAATGATTTAGAATGATTTCCATATCAATATGTTTTTAAATAAATTTTTCTTTTAATATTTTCATTTTAATATTATATTGCAACTTTCAAATTGTATTCTGCAAAGTCACGGAATCTTAATGATTTAGACAAATATATTGGTCATATTGACTGAAAGTATTACTCCAATAAAATAAGGAAGTTTTTTTTTACAGTAATATAAATATACTTTAAACACTGTTTAGATGTTATCTTTTTGCTTTCAACACTGCAAATTTTTAAAAAGAAAATACTAAAGGAAAATATAGATAGAAGCCTTAACAACTAGAAATATAGCTAAATGAATTTTATAAGAGAAACACTAAAGGATATATTTTGCTATTGTAAAGCAATAAAAATAAATACAAAATAAATGAATAAATTATTTCAGCCATGTAGCAATTTAAAAATACTTTCTCAAAGAATTTTTGTTGTCAAAATAACCATCAAGATTGCAATTACAGAATAAAAACAAATTAATGCTATTCAAGATGTTATTAGTAAGAAATGTCACCAGAGTTATTCACCAATTAACCAATGCCTACTTGTCTTTTAACTATTAGATAATTTAATCAAATAATTTTAAAGTAAAAGAGATTTCAGCCATAAGATCAAAAATTATGAGTGGAGAAATGTGTGATTCACTAAAAGGGAGTAGATAAACACATTTAACAGAGGAGTATTTAGAATTTCATATGAATATGAAAGAGGTAACATTATTAAAAAATTGATCCACATCAAATCTAGACACAAAATAATCAGCATAAACAAAAACACGGAAAGAATTTTTATAGAATTATTTCCCATAATATTCAATGCACAAGCTCTTTTGAATTATACTGGATTGGGTTGCCATGCCCTTTTCCAGGGGACTTCCCAACCAGGTTTCAAACCTAGGTCTTCCACATTGAAGGCGGATTCTTTACTGTCTGAGTCACCAGGGAAGCCCCACAAATAGAGATAATACTGTTTAAACATTCTAGATCAAGAGATGCTCAAGAGGGAGAGGATAGATATATACTTATGGCTGATTTGTGTTGTTGTACAGCAGAAACCAATACAACATTGTAAACCAATTATCCCCCAATAAAAAAACTCTAAATCAAATAAATAAGGTGGAATTTTTTTTCCATCAGTTTAAAATATATATTAGAATCTTGATTCATCTCTGAATGAAAATAGCATAAAATTATAGGGTCATCAAAACTTAATATACATAAATTTATAAGAAATGCAACTAATATAAAAATTTAAAGTCATACATATATCAAAAAAATTCTATTCACATAAAGTTTAAAGCAATCAAAATTAAACTGTAACGTTTAGGAATGCATGCACAGCTAATAAAAATACAAAGAAAATCAGAAAATAACTGTCCCAAAATTCTAGATGAGCAAGTTGGATCAGAAAGAAGCAAAAGGCCTCAGCAGTTCCATTAGTGTTTAATTAATTGATCTGTGATGTTGTTCACAATGTAATTCTTCATACACACACGTGTTTGTGTAAAATATGCATATATAGTAAGAATATATAATTTCTTATGCATTATATTCTACAATAAAATACGAGAGAGAGAGAAAGAGAGAGAGAGGGAGGAAGCAGAACTCACCAAGAATTCATCTCTAGAGTTCATCCAAGAATTCCACTCTACACTATTTACGTTATGTTCCCATTCTGAGGGAGACTTTTCCCATTACAGCCTTCCTTTCACGCTCACGTCTGGCAGACACTAGAGCCGGATGACTCAGAATACGAACTCTTGAGACATTTCCTGCCTCTGACATCTCTGGCATTTGTTTATTTGGGAAGGAGGAAAATAAATAAATAAATGCATATATAGAAAAATAATTGATTAATAAAACATAAGATTAAAGCAGTAAAAGCAGAGTTTCTGGAGTTAGGCTTTCTGGATTCATTTCTTGGCTTAAGTACTTGAGAAGATACATAACTAGTAAGTGCCTCATTTTTTGAAATAAAAGCAAAATTCTTACTTTATATGTTCATTCTGTGGGCTCTAAAAAGTAATATATTGAAGCATTTAGTACAGTCCTGGAGACAAAGTAAGTATATAATAAACACCATTTGCCTTTTTAAACAATAATGCGCACAGATATTCTATAGAAATGTCTCTGTATATCGAAAAACAAAATAAAAACTGAAGCTTATAGTGCTATAGACATATTTGTTTCTTTTATTGATATTTTCACAGGAAAGTTAACTAAGCTATTGCTTTTGAAACTGAACTCAGTTGCTGATCTTAATATAATTATTAATACTTATATTTGATAACCTATACATAAATATAGTTATATACATATTATAATTTAATTGTGATGCATATGAGTATAGATTTTACCCAACAAAAGGTATACATACTTACACATATAATGTGTTAAGGGGACTAAATGAGGGTACAATGTACAGTGTTTGTTTTATCCACAAGTAATTATCACAAGGTGATAAAATTGTTCTCCCTTGGTTATTACTAGATAACCTTGACCAATCTGCCTATGAACATTCCTGTGATCTGAAATTACAGGAAAAATGACCTGTGGAAAATGAATTTTTCTGTTACTGTGAGTAAGAGGACGTGGTGCTTATTAAAGTTCTAATTCCTATGAAGAAAAGATGAAGAGTCATTTCAAACATAACTTCTCTGGGTCCTCAATTCTAGGCTTTATATTCAACCTCAAGGTCCCTGGTATAGAAGTTTATCATTACCAATTTAAGTACTTAACATAATATCAAAAAGAGGCGACAAAAAAACAAAAACAAAAGGTGTGTAATTAACTAAAGACCTCTTATTCATTTTGTGCATCATGTATGTATACCAGGAGTGTTAAACAGCCAGTATATATACAGTGCAGAACCTGCGCACCTGAGCTCTTTGATATTCAAACGAAAGCCATGTTTCTAGAAAGCCGGCACTAACCAAACATGGAGATTGGCACTTTAAAATCTTCCCTTACTTACAGCATTTTAATTAAAGCAAGCTCAGGGGAGAAATCTCATTTTCACAGACATCAGTCATCTGTAAAATCCCTAGCTTTGGCTGATGCAAATTTTAGTTCTAAAATATACATGCCCAAAGATAGGTAAAGTTGTAAGAATTTTCCTAGTAGTTTTAGAAGAATTCTCTGATGGTTCAGGGGTGAGCAATTTTAATCTTTTAAGTGTATTTTTCTAAATTACTAATTTCTCATTTATTTCAATCTAATATCAGAATTATTATTGCAAAATACTGTTTTGTGACTCTTTCCTTCAGTTGCTTAGAAAAACTTTGGCATTGTAATAATAATAATAATAATAATAATAAAGCCACCAGGCGATGGCAAAGATTTGGAGTAATGAAAATGGGAAAGTGTTTGAGAGAAGCAGAAACAACAACAGCAGCAACAAAAAAATACAATTCTTAGGCAATTCAGCTTTTTATTGAACATGACCTAGGTATCTTTTAGTTCAAATGATCTCAATTCATTAAGAAAAATATAAAAAAGTTATTTACAGAGGCTTAAAAGTGATGCACTTTACAGTAGAATGAAATATAAATATATATCCAACCATGTCTGACTCTTTGTGACCCCATGGACTATGCAGTCCATGGAATTCTCTAGGCCAGAATATGGAGTGGGTAGCCTTTCCCTTCTCCAGGGGATATTTCCAACCCTGGGATCAAGCCCAGGTCTCCCACATTGCAGGCAGAGTCTTTACCAGCTGAGCCACCAGGGAAGCCCGTATATCCAACCACTATTGCCTAAATTAGAAATATTTGTCCTATGGCTAAAGATGTTAAATGAAAGGTTTAATGTCTCACAGACTTCAACGACACTGATCAGTTAGTAAATAACAGAAATGTGGACATTTGGAGTCTTCTTGCCTTTATGCCAGCAGTATTTTTAGTAGACTTGTCTTCCCTTTCTTTTATTTGTATCAATCTTGATAACATTTTACTCACCCTTTGTGATATTGCAATTTATACTAAGAAATATACCTTTGGTCTTCCACACTTTTCTGACACAGAAATATTTTCTCATCCTAAACCTGAAACTTCCTAAGTGAGATGACTTTTTTTTTTTTGGTTTTAAAGGTACCTTTATTTTACATGAAATTCTTTCAATACCAGGCTTCCCTGGTAGCTCAGATGGTAAAGAATGTGCCTGCAGTGAAGGAGACCCAGGTTCAATCCGTGGGTTGGGAAGATCCTATGGAGAAGGAAATGGCACCCCACTCCAGTATTCTTGCCTGGGAAATCCCATGGACCGAGGAGCCTGGTGGGCTGAAGTCCATGGGGTCTCAAAGAGTTGAACACGACTAAGCGACTTAACATACACACTTTCAATACAGCTCTGACATTTGGTTGTTTCACTACAATGTTTTAATTGCTGTGGCTTTATAATCATGTGTTTTAACATGATACAGTATTGTTGTTGTTTAGTCTCTCAGTTGGGTCAGACTCTTCTTGACCCCATGGGCTGCAGCACACCAGGCTTCCCTGTCCTTCACTATCTCCTGGAGTTTCCTCAAACTCATGTCCACTGAGTCGATGAAGCATCCAACCATCTCATCCTCTGTTACTCCCTTCTCCTCTTGCCTTCAATTCCCAGCATCAGGGTCTTTTCAAGTGAGTCAGCTCTTCGTATCAGGTGGCCAAAGTATTGGAGCTTCAGATTCAGCATCAGTCTTTCCAATGAATATTCAGGGCTGATTTCCTTTAGGATGATATAGTATCAGATCAGATCAGATCAGTCGCTCAATTGTGTCTGACTCTTTGTGACCCCGTGAATCGCAGCACGCCAGGCCTCCCTGTCCATCACCAACTCCCAGAGTTCACTCAGACTCATATCCATCCAGTCAGTGATGCCATCCAGCCATCTCATCCTCTGTCGTCCCCTTCTCCTCCTGCCCCCAATCCCTCCCAGCATCAGAGTCTTTTCCAATGAGTCAACTCTTCGCATGAGGTGGCCAAAGTACTGGAGTTTCAGCTTTAGCATCATTCCTTCCAAAGAAATCCCAGGGCTGATCTCCTTCAGAATGGACTGGTTGGATCTCCTTGCAGTCCAAGGGACTCTCAAGAGTCTTCTCCAACACCACATTTCAAAAGCATCAATTCTTTGGCACTCAGCTTTCTTAACAGTCCAACTCTCACATCCATACATGACCACAGGAAAAACCATAGCCTTGACTAGATGAACCTTTGTTGGCAAAGTAATGTCTCTGCTTTTGAATATGCTATCTAGGTTGGTCATAATTTTTGAAAAGGTGGCTCTAGTGGTAAGGAACCCGCCTGCCAATACGGGAGACAGAATTACGGGTTTGATCCCTGGGTTGGGAAGATTCCCCTCAAAGAAGACATGGAAACCTTCTCCAGTATTCTTGTCTGGAGAATCACATGGAGAGAAGAGCCTGGTGGGCTACAGTCCATGGGATCACAAAGAGTTGGACACGACCGAAGTGACTTAGCACAGACGCACAAGCAGCTAATCAAAGGATGGGCTGGTTACTAGGAGAATCAACCAAGTGACCAGAGGGCTGGAACTCTCAGTGCCTTGCTACCTTGCCTTTCCCTGGACCTCCTGAGAAGTTAGAGGGGCTGGACACTACAGAGATTGACTATGTCACCGATAGCCAATTATTTTATCAATCATGCCTATGCAATGAAGCCTCCATTAACAACTCAAAGGACTGAGTTCAGAAAGCTTCTAGGTTGGTGAGCATAGGATGTGCTGGGATCATGGCATACCTGGAGAGAGCATGGAAGCTCCAAGCACTTTTCTCTATATCTTGCCTTATGTATCTCTTCCATCTGACTGTTTCTGAATTATATAACCTTTTATAATAAATTGGTAATTTACTAGGGAAAATGTTTCTCTGAATTCTGTGAATTGCTTTAGCAAATTAATGGAACTCAAGTTGGAGGGGGTGGGTCTTAGAACCGCCAATCTATAGCCAGTGGCTCAGAAGCACAGGTAACACCCTGGACTTGAAATTGGCATCTGGAATGGATGGGGGCAGCCTTTTAGGACTGAGTCCTTAACTTGTGGGATCTTATGTTATCTCCAGGTAGATTGTGTTAACATTGAGTTAGATTGCGGGATGCCCAGATAGTATTGCTGAATTACTAGTGATGTGGGAAAAATCTCTGTATCTCCATGTTAGAATGGGTGTGAGAATCATTAGTTAGCATCAGAATTGGCATTGGTTTTTAGAAGTTGAATATGGTACAAACATTTACCCTTTAAGGTGCTTAATAGATTGTCTCAGGCTCTGTAAGGGTTGAGTTCATATCTTAAGTGAATATGTAAACCTAGCACTTAGCACAATGCCAGTAATATTTTGGACATTCAGTCTGTGTTTGTTGGATGAAGGTTCAACGCAGATATCCTATTCATTTCTGTGCTTACTTTCACCTGAAAGTTACTCCCACCTTTTCTAAACAAATGTAACAATTGTGTCCGTCCTGTAGAGCTCATCAAATGATACTATTCTTAGTAGATAAATGACGTGGTATCCATTCTTTGCCATATACATGTATACACTATATTCTGAACTACTCAACAGTAAAAATAGGCCTTAATCATATTATATATCACAGTAAAAGTAACATGCTCGATTTTCAATAAATTTCAAATTGAAATTCAAAAGTAATTGGAAATAAGCGAGGACTTTGGAAAGATGGTGGAGTAGGAGGCAGCACCTAGGATCTGTTCATCCACCTAAACAACAATTGCACTGGCAAAATCTGTCTGATCAACTGATGGTTGATGAATACTGCTCATCATGCACTTAAAAATAAAAAGAGGTTAACCAATATGTTGTTGCACACCCAGAAGGAATTTGAATCATCAGTCAACCAACAACCAATTCTCCTACCTATACCTTTGGGTAAGACTCTTGCATTGCATCTCTCAAGTTAACCTTCATGGCACACATAGAAGATTTTAGAATTTAAGGGAGACTCAATGTTATGTAGAAGCCTAGATGGGAGGGGAACTGGAAATCTAAACCATGAGGACACTGTTTAAAGAGAATATTTAGCTGATTGCATTAAATTTAGTTAATCCACTCCAATATTCTTGCCTGGAGAATCCCATGGACAGAGGAACCTGGCGGGCTACAGTCCATAGTGTTGCAAAGAGTTGGACACTATTGAAGCCGAAGAATTGATGCTTTTGAACTATGGTGTTGGAGAAGACTCTTGAGAGTCCCTTGGACTGCAAGGAGATCCAATCAGTCCATTCTGAAAGAGATCAGCCCTGGGATTTCTTTGGAAGGAATGATACTCAAGCTGAAACTCCAGTACTTTGGCCACCTCATGCAAAGAGTTGACTCATTGGAAAAGACTTGGGAGCAGGAGGAAAAGGGGATGAAAGAGGATGAGATGGCTGGATGACATCACCGACTCGATGGACGTGAGTTTGAGTGAACTCCAGGAGATGGTGATGGACAGGGAGGCCAGGCATGCTGCGATTCATGGGGTTGCAAAGTGTTGGACAGACTGAGCGACTGAACTGAACTGAACTGAACTGAACTGAAGTGACTTAGCACATTATTTAGTTAAGGTGTTTTTTTATACTATCTCTGTTAGCTGCAAAGAAAGAGCATTCAAACCATCCAGAAATAAAGTAAATTTTTCTTTGAATAAATAACTGAAGTGTTACTAAATTTGTGAGTTCTTTAAAAAGACAAATGAGAAATTGGCACAAAGTGTTATTCATATGCATAATAAATGCTAACAACTTTAATCTATAAAGAGTTATTACAAATAAAATTTGGCAAAGTATATAAAAATGCAATTCATAAAATATTAAATAAAAGAGGCTGATACTTATATATGGAGATAGCCTCCCTCTCTGACAGGAGAGAAATACACATAGAGATGCAATGCTAATTTTTAACTATCAAATTTGCAGTAACTTAAAAAATGAAAAATATCCTGCCCTGAGAAAATGTAGACAAAATTTTCATAGTTTACTTTCTCTTAGGTCCATATATTTAGGCAAATAAATTTGTCTAGGATTTACATTAATAATCTTTACATTAATTTTTTTAATTTAATTTTATTTTTTAACTTTACAATATTGTATTGGTTTTGCCATATATCGAAATGAGTCCACCACAGGTATACAAGTGTTCCCCATCCTGAACCCTCCTCCCTCTTCCCTCCCCATACCATCCCTCTGGGTCGTCCCAGAGCACCAGCCCCAAGCATCCAGTATCGTGCATCAAACCTGGATTGGCGACTCGTTTCATATATGATATTATACATATTTCAATGCCATTCTCCCAAATCATCACACCCTCTCCCTCTCCCACAGAGTCCATAAGACTGTTCTATACATCAGTGTCTCTTTTGCTGTCTTGTATACAGGGTTATTGTTACCATCTTTCTAAATTCCATATATATGCGTTAGTATACTGTATTGGTGTTTTTCTTTCTGGCTTACTTCACTCTATACAATAAGTTCCAGTTTCATCCACCTCATTAGAACTGATTCAAATGTATTCTTTTTAATGGCTGAGTAATACTCCATTGTGTATATGTACCACCGCTTTCTTATCCATTCATCTGCTGATGGACATCTAGGTTGCTTCCATGCCCTGGCTATTATAAACAGTGCTGCAATGAACATTGGGGTACACGTGTCTCTTTCCCTTCTGGTTTCCTCAGTGTGTATGCCCAGCAGTGGGATTGCTGGATCATAAGGCAGTTCTATTTCCAGTTTTTTAAAGAATCTCCACACTGTTCTCCATAGTGACTGTACTAGTTTGCATTCCCACCAACAGTATAAGAGGGTTCCCTTTTCCCCACACCCTCTCCAGCATTTACTGCTTGTAGACTTTTGGATCCCAGCCATTCTGACTGGTGTGAAATGGTACCTCATAGTGGTTTTGATTTGCATGTCTCTGATAATGAGTGATGTTGAGCATCTTTTCATGTTTTTGTTAGCCATCTGTATGTCTTCTTTGGAGAAATGTCTATTTAGTTCTTTGGCCCATTTTTTGATTGGGTCATTTATTTTTCTTGAATTGAGCTGTAGGAGTTGCTTGTATATTTTTGAGATTAGTTGTTTGTCAGTTGCTTCAATTGCTGTTATTTTCTCCCATTCTGAAGGTTGTCTTTTTACCTTGCTTATAGTTTCCTTTGTTGTGCAGAAGCTTTTAAGTTTAATTAGGTCCCATTTGTTTATTTTTGCTTTTATTTCCAATATTCTGGGAGGTGGGTCATAGAGGATCCTGCTATGATGTATGTCAGAGAGTGTTTTGCCTATGTTCTCCTCTAGGAGTTTTATAGTTTCTGGTCTTATGTTTAGATCTTTAATCCATTTTGAGTTTATTTTTGTGTATGGTGTTAGAAAGTGTTCTAGTTTCATTCTTTTACAAGTGGTTGACCAGTTTTCCCAGCACCACTTGTTAAAGAGATTGTCTTTAATCCATTGTATATTCTTGCCTCCGTTGTCAAAGATAAGGTGTCCATATGTGCGTGGATTTATCTCTGGGCTTTCTATTTTGTTCCATTGATCTATATTTCTGTCTTTGTGCCAGTACCATACTGTCTTGATGACTGTTGTTTTGTAGAAGAGCCTGAAGTCAGGCAGGTTGATTCCTCCAGTTCCATTCTTTCTCAAGATACCTTTGGCTATTCGAGGTTTTTTGTATTTCCATACAAATTGTGAAATTATTTGTTCTAGCTCTGTGAAGAATACCGTTGGTAGCTTGATGGGGATTGCATTGAATCTATAATTTGCTTTGGGTACTATACTCATTTTCACTATATTGATTCTTCCAATCCATGAACATGGTATATTTCACCACATATTAGTGTCCTCTTTCATTTCTTTCACCAGTTTTTTTTTATAGTTTTCTATATATAGGTCTTTAGTTTCTTTAGGTAGATATATTCCTAAGTATTTTATTCTTTTCATTGCAGTGGTGAATGGAATTGTTTCCTTAAATTCTCTATTTTCTCATTATTAGTGTATAGGAATGCAAGGGATTTCTGTGTGTTGATTTTATATCCTGAAACTTTACTATATTCATCGATTAGTTCCAATAATTTTCTGGTGGAGTCTTTAGGGTTTTCTATGTAGAGGATCATGTCATGGGCAAACAGTGAGAGTTTTACTTCTTCTTTTCCAATTTGGATTTCTTTTATTTCTTTTTCTGCTCTGATTGCTGTGGCCAAAACTTCCAAAACTATGTTGACTAGTAATGGTGAAAGTGGGCACCCTTGTCTTGTTCCTGACTTTAGGGGAAATGCTTTCAATTTTTCACCATTGAGGATAATGTTTGCTGTGGGTTTGTCATATATAGCTTTTATTATGTTGAGGTATGTTCCTTCTATTCCTGCTTTCTGGAGAGTTTTTATCATAAATGGATGTTGAATTTTGTCAAAGGCTTTCTCTGCATCTATTGAGATAATCATATGGTTTTTATTTTTCAATTTGTTAATGTGGTGTATTACATTGATTGATTTGCGGATATTGAAGAATCCTTGCATCCCTGGGATAAAGCCCACTTGGTCATGGTGTATGATCTTTTTAATGTGTTGTTGGATTCTGATTGTTAGAATTTTGTTAAGGATTTTTGCATCTATGTTCATCAGTGATATTGGCCTGTAGTTTTCTTTTTTTGTGGCATCTTTTTCAGGTTTTGGTATTAGGGTGATGGTGGCCTCATAGAATGAGTTTGGAAGTTTACCTTCCTCTGCAATTTTCTGGAAGAGTTTGAGTAGGTTAGGTGTTAGCTCTTCTCTAAATTTTTGGTAGAATTCAGCTGTGAAGCCATCTGGACCTGGGCTTTTGTTTGCTGGAAGATTTCTGATTACAGTTTCAATTTCCATGCTTGTGATGGGTCTGTTAAGATTTTCCTAGTCCAGTTTTGGAAAGTTGTACTTTTCTAAGGGTTTGTCCATTTCTTCCACGTTGTCCATTTTATTGGCATATAATTGCTGATAGTAGTCTCTTATGATCCTTTGTATTTCTGTGTTGTCTGTTGTGATCTCTCCATTTTCATTTCTAATTTTATTGATTTGATTTTTCTCCCTTTGTTTCTTGATGAGTCTTGCTAATGGTTTGTCAACTTTATTTATCCAAAGAACCAGCTTTGGGCTTTGTTGATTTTTGCTATGGTCTCTTTTGTTTCTTTTGCATTTATTTCTGCCCTAATTTTTAAGATTTCTTTCCTTCTACTAACCCTGGGGTTCTTCATTTCTTCCTTTTCTAGCTGCTTTAGGTGTAGAGTTAGGTTATTTATTTGACTTTTTTCTTGTTTCTTGAGGTATGCCTGTATTGCTATGAACTTTCCCCTTAGCACTGCTTTTACAGTGTCCCACAGGTTTTGGGTTGTTGTGTTTTCACTTTCATTTGTTTCTATGCAAATTTTGATTTCCTTTTTGATTTCTTCTGTGATTTGTTGGTTATTCAGCAGCATGTTGTTCAGCCTCCATATGTTGGAATTTTTAATAGTTTTTCTCCTGTAATTGAGATCTAATCTTACTGCATTGTGGTCAGAAAAGATGCTTGAATGATTTCCATTTTTTTGAATTTACCAAGGCTAGATTTATGGCCCAGGATATGATCTATCCTGGAGAAGGTTCCGTGTGCACTTGAGAAAAAGGTGAAATTCATTGTTTTGGGATGAAATGTCATTAGGTCTAACTGGTCTATTGTATCATTTAAAGTTTGTATTTCCTTGTTAATTTTCTGTTTAGTCGATCCATCCATAGGTGTGAGTGGGGTATTAAAGTCTCCCACTATTATTGTGTTATTGTTAATTTCTCCTTTCATACTTGTTAGCATTTGTCTTACATATTGCAGTGCTCCCGTGTTGGGTGTATATATATTTATAATTGTTATATCTTCTTCTTGGATTGATCCTTTGATCATTATGTAGTGACCGTCTTTGTCTCTTTTCACAGCCTTTGTTTTAAAGTCTATTTTATCTGATATGAGTATTGCTACTCCTGCTTTCTTTTGGTCCCTATTTGCATGGAAAATCTTTTTCCAGCCCTTCACTTTCAGTCTGTATGTGTCCCCTGTTTTGAGGTGGGTCTCTTGTAGACAACATATGTAGGGGTCTTGTTTTTGTATCCATTGAGCCCGTCTTTGTCTTTTGGTTGGGGCATTCAAGCCATTTACGTTTAAAGTAATTATTGATAAGTATGATCCCATTGCCATTTACTTTATTGTTTTGGGTTCGAATTTATACACCTTTTTTGTGTTTCCTGTCTAGAGAATATCCTTTAGTATTTGTTGGAGAGCTGGTTTGGTGGTGCAGAATTCTCTCAGCTTTTGCTTGTCTGAATAGCTTTTGATTTCTCCTTCATATTTGAATGAGATCCTTGCTGGGTACAATAATCTGGGCTGTAGGTTATTTTCTTTCATCACTTTAAGTATGTCTTGCCATTCCCTCCTGGCTTGAACAGTTTCTATTGAAAGATCAGCTGTTATCCTTATGGGAATTCCCTTGTGTGTTATTTGTTGTTTTTCCCTTGCTGCTTTTAATATTTGTTCTTTGTGTTTGATCTTTGTTAATTTGATTAATATGTGTCTTGGGGTGTTTCGCCTTGGGTTTATCCTGTTTGGGACTCTCTGGGTTTCTTGGACTTGAGTGATTATTTCCTTCCCCATTTAAGGGAAGTTTTCAACTATTATCTCCTCAAATATTTTCTCATGGTCTTTCTTTTTGTCTTCTTCTTCTGGGACCCCTATGATTCGAATGTTGTAGCGTTTAATATTGTCTTGGAGGTCTCTGAGATTGTCCTCATTTCTTTTAATTCATTTTTCTTTTATCCTCTCTGATTCATTTATTTCTACCATTCTATCTTCTAATTCACTAATCCTATCTTCTGCTTCTGTTATTCTACTATTTGTTGCGTCCAGAGTGTTTTTGATCTCATTTATTGCATTATTCATTATATATTGACTCTTTTTTATTTCTTCTAGGTCCTTGTTAAACCTTTCTTTCATCTTCTCAATCCTCGTCTCCAGGCTATTTATCTGTGATTCCATTTTGATTTCAAGATTCTGGATCAATTTCACTATCATTATTCAGAATTCTTTATCAGGTAGATTCCCTACCTCTTCCTCTTTTGTTTGGTTTGCTGGGCATTTATCCTGTTCCTTTACCTGCTGGGTATTCCTCTGTCTCTTCATCTTGTTTAAATTGCTGAATTTGGGGTGTCCTTTCTGTATTCTGGCAGTTTGTGGAGTTCTCTTTATTGTGGCATTTCCTCGCTGTGTGTGGGTTTGTACAGGGGGCTTGTCAAAGTTTCTTGGTTAGGGAAGCTTGTGTCGGTGTTCTGGTGGGTGGAGCTGGATTTCTTCTCTCTGGAGTGCAATGAAGTGTCCAGTAATGAGTTATGAGATGTCTTTGGTTTTGGGGTGACTTTGGGCAGCCTGTATCTTAGAGCTCAGGTCTGTGTTCCTGTGTTGCTGGAGAATTTGCTTGGTATGTCTTACCCTGGAACTTGTTGGCCCTTGTGTGGTGCTTGGTTTCAGTGTAGGTATGGAGGCGTTTGATGAGCTCCTGTCAATTAATTTCCCTGGAGTCAGGAGTTCCCTGGAGTCAGGGTTTGGACTTAAGCCACCTGCTTCCAGTTATCGGTCTTATTTTTACAGTAGTTTCAAAACTTCTCCTTCTATACAACACCATTGATAAAACATCATCTAAAGACTAAAGAACCATGATCTTCAGGATAAACTCCATCTCCTGGGAAATCCGATGGACAGAGGAGTCTGATGGGATCTAGTCCATGAGGTCACAAGAGTCAGACACAATTCAGCATCTTGAAGACTCCAAGAAGACTAAACCAGGGACTTGTAGGTTCCTGCTTTACCCAAAACTCACTTGTCCTCGCCCTTGGAGAACACTCTACATTAATTTCTTATATAACATTTGCTTTTATCATTTCACTTCTCTAGGAAGAGTTATATTCCTTTTATATACATAATATTATCTATGCATGCCTTCTTTAGTCGTTTCTCATTTTCAGGATAATTTTGTCTATTTTAGTCTTTCAGATTCATTGATATTTTGTTTCCTTTTTCATCTTATTTTAAAAATGTTCTCATAATTTTATAAATTCCCTTTTCTCTTTTGTATTTGTGAAAGAAAATGGACTTTTTTCTCTGATACAGTTTCTCATTATGTGGATTTTGCCAATTACTCCCTCTTACTGTGATTTAATCTGTTTATTCATCTCCTGTATTTCTTGTAAATTGGTAAGGTATGAGATTTAAAGCATTGACCTAAGTTTTATTTTTTTATTTTGGTGAGATTTTTTTTTCTTCTTCCTGTTTTATTTAGATATAATTGACTTATAGCATTATACAATATGTTTAAGATGTACAGTATAATTATCTGATTTTCACACATCATGAAATGATTACAACAATAAGTTTGGTTAATATCCATCATCATCTCATATAGATACAAACTAAAAAACAACAACAACAAAAAAAACTCCTTGTTCACTATTTTCTTATAGCATAGCAATGTTAATTATATTAGGTTGTATGTTATATCTATAGGACTTATTATTTAACTGCAAGTGTGTATTTTTTAACCAGTTCATCCAGTTTCCTCTCTCCCCAACTCCTGCCTCTGATAACCACAAATTTGATCTCTTTCTTATGAGTTTGTTTCTTTACAATGCTATGTTGCATATTTCTCTGAGTAGTCCCATAATGTTTGGTGATTCTCTTCTCATGATATTGCCATCTGTATATAATACTTCAATTATATCATTGCTGCTGATGTTTAATTGCTGTCATGTGTGACCCTTTTTCCAGTCCTATGGACTGTAACCCATCAGGCTCCTCTGTCTATGGGATTTCCCAGGCAAGGATACTGGAGTGGGTTGCCATTTCCTTCTCTAGGGGATATTCCCAAATGAGGGATTGATCTCATGGGTCCTGCATTGGCAGGCAGAGTCTTTACCACTGAGCCACTAGGGAAGTCCAAGGAGCTTCAGTATGACAATTTTCTAGTTCTAGTATTTCTTCTTCATTTATACGCCATATTATCTTTATGAAAAAGACTTCTCATTATGATTTTTTTACTTCTTAATTGCAGGAACCAATTGTATAGAAATTTCAGGGATAGATTTTTAATTTCTTTTCTTTTTTTACTAGTTTCAGAATTGTGCAAAGTTTCCCTAGAACCTTCCAAATGAAGTTAGTTTCTTTCATTTTTCTTTCTTTTATAGTGTCATTATTACACCATGGATTAATTTGATATATTTCAATCATTTAAATATATATATATATATATACACACACACACACACACACACAGAGAGAGACAGAGTAGTTTATATGTATACATATATTTGTGTATATATTTATATACTCAAGGCTGTATATTGTCACCCTGCTTATTTAAATTATATGCAGAGTACATCATGAGAAATGCTGGACTGGAAGAAGCACAAGCTGGAATCAAGATTGCCGGGAGAAATATCAATAACCTCAGATATGCAGATGACACCACCCTTATGGCAGAAAGTGAAGAGGAACTAAAAAACCTCTTGATGCAAGTGAAAGTGGAGAGTTAAAAAGTTGGCTTAAAGCTCATCCTTCAGAAAACGAAGATCATGGCATCTGATCCCATCACTTCATGGGAAACAGTGGAAACAGTGTCAGACTTTATTTTGGGGGGCTCCAAAATCACTGCAGATGGTGATTGCAGCCATGAAATTAAAAGACGCTTACTCCTTGGAAGGAAAGTTATGACCAACCTAGATAGCATATTCAAAAGCAGAGACATTACTTTGCCAACAAAGGTCCGTCTAGTCAAGCCTATGTTTTTTCCAGTGGTCATGTATGGATGTGAGAGTTGGACTGTGAAGAAGGCTGAGCACCGAAGAATTGATGTTTTTGAACTGTGGTGCTGGAGAAGACTCTTGAGAGTCCCTTGGACTACAAGGAGATCCAACCAGTTCATTCTGAAGGAGATCAGCCCTGGAATTACTTTGGAAGGAATGATGCTAAAGCTGAAACTCCAGTACTTTGGCCACCTCATGCTAAGAGCTGACTAATTGGAAAAGACTCTGATGCTGGGAGGGATTGGGGGCAGGAGGAGAAGGGGACGGCAGAGGATGAGATGGTTGGATGGCATCACTGACTCGATGGACGTGAGTCTGAGTGAACTCCAGGAGTTTGTGATGGACAGGGAGGCCTGGCGTGCTGCGATTTATGGGGTCGCAAAGAGTCAGACTCGACTGAGCGACTGAACTGAACTGAACTGAATATATGTTTATACTGGGGTTCCCTGGTGACTCAGTAGTAAAGAAGCCACCTGCCATTGCAGGAGGTTCTAGAGAGGTGGGTTTGATCCCTGGCTTGGGAAGTTCCTTGGGAAGAGGAAATGGCCACCCACTCCAGTGTTCATGTGTGGAAAATCCAATGGACAGAGGAGCCTGCTGGGCTACAATCCATGGGGTTGCCAAGAGTTAAACATGACTGAGTGACTGAGCACAGCAAAACAATATATGTTTATATATATGTATTGCCATTCCCTTCTCCTGGGGATCTTCCCAACCCAGGGATTGAACCTGGGCTTCCTGCATTGCAGGCAAATTCTTTACAGTCTGAGCAACCAGGGAAGCCTTATATATAAATATTTGTAAAACAGATATTATATATATCAAGTGAAAGTCGCTCAGTTGTGTCCGACCCTTTGCTACCTCATGGACTATATAGTCCATGGAATTCTTCAGGCCAGAATACTGGAGTGGGTAGCCTTTCCCTCCACCAAGGGATCTTCCCAATCCAGAGATAAAACCCAGGTCTCCCACATTGCAGGTAGATTCTTTACCAGCTGAGCCATAAGGGAAGCCTATTATATATATATATATATATACACATACACGCACACACACACACACACACACACACACATATATATATATATATTCATTGCTTAATTATTCAAAAGTTGGCTCCTGAATCCTCTTGATATGCCTGATAGTATTTATAGTTTTTTGATGTTACATTACATTCCAAGTTTATCTTGTTTATTTCCTATCCCATACTTGTAATTATCAATTTATTCAAGGAGCCCTGTTCCCTCTTAGTAGAAACTAGTATTTTGAGACTCTATTCTGAGCACTCAATGCTATCAGTTCATCATTGTTCCTAGGTCTTTCTTTGAAAGGTCTATGAAATACTGTCAAATACTACATATGAGATTATACCAAGACTTATACTACACAAGTAGAGTTATATAAAGTGTTACTTAACCTCATTAACCTCATATCACTATTTATTTTCAAAAATGCTAAAAATGCTATTCTCAATAACACTAACAACTAGTCATTGTGCCTGCTCAGTCACTCAGTTGTGTTTGACTTTGAGACTCCACAAACTATAGCTCTCCAGGCTGCCCTATCCATGAGATTTTGCAGGTAAGAATACTGGAATGAGTTTCGATTTCCTTCTCGAGGAGAATCTTTCCAGCCCAGGGATGGAACCAACATCTCCTGCACTACTGGCAAGTGGGTTCTTTACCACTGAGCCATCAGAGGAGCCCAACTATTCATTAGATTTAGCCCCAAATATGGAGAAGGCAATGGCACCCCACTCCAGTACTCTTGCCCAGAGAAGCCTGGTGGGCTGCGGCCCATGGGTCGCTAAAAGTCAGACATGACTGAGCGATTTCACTTTCAATTTTCACTTTCATGCATTGGAGAAGGAAATGGCAACCCATTCCAGTGTTCGTGCCTGGAGAATCCCAGGGACGGGGAACCTGGTGGGCTGCCGTCTATGGGTTCGCAGAGTCAGACACAACTGAAGCGACTTAGCAGCAGCAGCAGCATATACACTACAGCCTCAAAACAACAGAATCAACAGTCTCACAAAGAATATCAGTTTTCTTACTCATAGGTGGGGTCTTTTGCAATTTCTTTGTTTCTAGTATATATCCCATTAATTGTTATGTATAGTTTGTTAGCATATTTTAAGTCTCTGGGAATAATTCTTTTTAAAAATATTGTGCCACCAATTCAATATAAAGTGAGATCTCTTTCATTTTAGTTCACCTTCAGTGCTTAGGGTTTTTTAAATAAGTGTTAGCATTGAAACATGTATAATATCATGTATGAAATGAGTCACCAGTCCAGGTTCGATGCTTGGGGCTGATGCAATGGGACGACCCAGAGGGAGGGTATGGGGAGGGAGGAGGGAGGAGGGTTCGGGATGGGGAACACAGGGATACCTGTGGCAGATTCATTTTGATATTTGGCAAAACTAATACAATATTGTAAAGTTTAAAAATAAAATAAAAATTTAAAAAATTCGTTTTAGTTTTGTTTTTTAATTATGTAAAACATTTATATGCATGCTTACATTCTAAGACATTCTGACTCTTTGTGACCCTATGGACTGTAGACTTGTCAGGCTCCTCTGTCCATGGGATTCTCCAAGCCAGAATACTGGAGTGGGTTGCCATGACCTCTGCAGGGTGTCTTCCTGACCCAGGGATAGAACCGAGATCTCCAGAGCTTCTTTACCACCAGCACCACCTGGGAAGCCCAAAATATTTATATAATTCCATTCAAATACATCGTTTCCCTGGTGGCTCAGATGGTAAAGAGTCTGCCTACAATGCAAGAGACTCAGGTTTGATCCCTGGGTTGGGAAGATCCCCTGGAGAAGGAAATGGCAACCCACTCTAGTATTCTGTCATGGAAAATTCCATGGAAAAAAAAGTCTGACAGCTACAGTCCATGGGGTCATAAAGAGTCAGACAGAACTGAGCAACATTCACTTCACTTCACTCAAATACATGGACTTCCCAGGTGGTAATAGTAGTAAAGAACCCGCATGCCAACGCAGGAGATGCGAAGAGGGGTGGTGTCCAACTCTTTGATTATATTGATTATTCTACCCTGTAATCTCCATTATTCAAATAAATATGAAAGTCTATAAAAATAACAGATGTATTAGCAAATACAACTTAACAAAGTATGCCAAAGAATAACAAAAGACATATTTTATATAATATGCAGAGTAAGTTTCAGAAATATACTCCCTTAAAGAAATTATATGGTCATGAGTTTATTTTGATAAATCTTTAAGAAGCATGTAAACCTAATGTTATTTAAGCAAATGAAAAGAAATAAAATAAGGAGGAAAACTACCAGATTATTGTTTGTGAATTACTACAGCATTTATAAAAAAAAAAAAAACAACCTAATTTAGAGGTTTGCCAAAATAAATCTACAGACTAATATCACTTGTGACATTTCCCCAAAGAACATATGAAACAACCAATAAGCACATGAAAATGTCCTACATCATTAGTATTCAATTCAGTTCAGTTCAGTCGCTCAGTTGTGTCTGACTATTTGCGACCCCATGAATAGCAGCACACCAGGCCTCCCTGTCCATCACCAACTCCAGGAGTTCACCCAAACCCATTTCCATTTCCAGGTTCCATGGGTTTATTTATGTTTGCCTGATTAGATAGTAAGGCTTTTAGAATCTTCAAATAACAAAGTGAGGTTGTAGGACCATATGGTATCTCTAGTCTTAGATCTTTTTTTTTTTTTTTTAAGAAATCTCAATACTTTTCTTCATTGGAGAAGGCGATGGCACCCCACTCCAGTACTCTTGCCTGGAAAATCCCACAGACGGAGGAGCCTGGTAGGCTGCAGTCCGTGGGGTCGCGAAGAGTCGGACACGACTGAGTGACTTCACTTTCACTTTTCACTTTTATGCATTGGAGAAGGAAATGGCAACCCACTCCAGTGTTCTTGCCTGGAGAATTCCAGGGATGGGGGAGCCTGGTTGGCTGCCATCTATGGGGTTGCTCAGAGTCAGACACGACTGAAGCAACTTAGCAGCAGCAGCATACTTCTCTTCATAGAGGCTGTACCAATTTACATGCTTTTTATTTCTGTAAGATTGGTAGTGATGCACCTCCTTTCACTCCTGATTTAATAATTTGAGTTTTATTTGATTTTTTTCTTCATCAGTATAGCTAAAGATTTGCCAATTTTGTTGATCATTTTAAAAACTGAATTTTTGTTACTTTTCTCTATCGGTTTTCTGTTCTTTCTTTTAATATTATTTACTCTGAATGTTTATTACTTACTTCTGCATACTTTGGGATTAGTTTGCTCCTTTGTTTAAAGATGGAAGGATAGGGTATTCATTTTATATCTTTTGAAATAGTGGTATGTACTGCTTCAAGTTTCCTCTAAGCACTGCTTTAGCTGCATCCCAGAAGTTTTCTTATGTTGTATTTTCATTCTTATTTATCTCAAATTGCATTCTGTTTTTCCTTTAATGATTTCTTTTTTGACTCATTGGATATTTACAAGTGCATTGTTCAATTTCCACAACTTTGTGAATTATACAAATTTTCTCCTAGATTAGGAATAGATATTTATTTTAATTCTTTTGTTATAGAATATACTTTTATGAGTATATTTACACTTGTTAAAACATGTTGTGGCTTAGTATATTGTCTATCTTGGAGAATATTTTGTGTGCACTTGATATAAGTATTTATGACCTTGTTATTGGGCAAAGCATTTGATAAGTGTCTGTTAGGTCTGATTTAATAGTTGGTTTTTTGAAGGGTTTGTCCATGCAGTCGTGTCCACCTCTTTGCGGCCTCATGGACTGTAGCCAATCAGGTTCCATTGTCCATGGGATTTCCCAAGTAAGAACACTGGAGTGGGTTGCCATTTCCTTCTCCAGGGGATCTTGAAGACTCAGGGGCCGAACCTGGGTCTTCTGCATTGCAGGCTGATTCTTTACTGACTAAGCCGCCAGAGGCCAATTGTTTTATAGGGTTATTCAAATCTTCTATTTCCTGTGTTGTACTGCCTAGTCATTCTATCCATTATTTAACGTGGGCTACTGAAGTTTCCAACTATTATTGCTGAATTACCTATTCCTCCTTTTAATTATGTGAATGTTTGTTAATGTATTTTGAGGCTATGTTGATCTATCTATCTATCTATCTATCTATCTCCTTTTATTAAGTTCAGTTCAGTTGCTCAGTCTTGTCCCACTTTTTGTGACCCTGTGGACTGCAGCATACCAGGCTTCCCTACCTATCACCAACTCCTGGAGCTTGTGCAAGCTCTTGTCCATCAAGTTGGTGATGCTATCCAATCATCTTATCCTGTCATCCCTTTCTCCTGCCTTCAATCTATCCCAGAATCAGGGTATTTTCTAATGAATCAGCTCTTCCCAGCAGGCGGCCAAAGAACTGGAGCTTCAGTTTCAGCATCAGTCCTTCAAATGAATATTCAGGACTGATTTCCTTTAGGATTGACTGGTTTGATCCTTCTGCAGTCCAATGGACTCTCAAGAGTCTTCTCCAACACCACAGTTCAAAAGCATCAATACTTCAGCACTCAACTCTCTTTATGGTCCAACTCTCACATCTATACATGACTACTGGAAAAACCAAAGCTTTGATTATATGGACTTTTGTCAGCAAAGTAATGTCTCTGCTTGTCAATCTGCTATAGCTTTTCTTCCAAGGAACAAGCGTCTTTTAATTTCATGGCTGCACTCAACATCTGCAGTGATTTTGGAGCCCCCCAAAATAAAGTCTGTCACTGTTTTCATTGTTTCCCCTCTACTTGCTATGAAGTGATGGGACTAGATGCCATAATCTTAGTTTTCTGAATGTTGAGTTTTAAGACAGCTTTTTCACTCTCCTCATTCACTTTCATCAAGAGGCTCTTGAATCAGTTCTAATGAGGTGGATGAAACTGGAACCTATTATACACAGTGAAGTAAGTCAGAAAGAAAATCACAATACAGTAGATTAACACATATATATGGAATTTAGAAAGATGGTAACGATGACCCTATATATGAGACAGCAGAAGCGACACAGATGTAAAGAGCAGACTTTTGGACTCTGTGGGAGAAGGCAAGGGTGGGATGATTTGAGAGAATAGTATTGAAACATGATATCACCATCTGTGAAATAGATCACCAGTCCAGGTTCGATGCATGAGACAGGGTGCTCAGGGCTGGTGCCTGGGATGACCCTGAGGGATGGGATTGGGAGGGAGGTGGAAGGGGGGTTCAGGATGGGTGACATATGTACACCCATGGCTGATTCATGTCAATGTATGGCAAAAACAACTACAATATTGTAAAGTAATTAGCCTCCACTTAAATAAATTAATTTAAAAAAAAAGAGGCTCATTAGTTCTTTGCTTTGTGCCATAAGGGTGATGTCATCTGCATATCTGAGGTTATTGATATTTCTCACGGCAATCTTGATTTCAGCTTGTGCTTCATCCAATCCGGCATTTCAAATGATGTACTCGGAGTATAAGTTAAATAAGCTGGGAGACCATATACAGCCTTGACGTACTCCTTTCCCAATTTGGAAACTGTTGTTCCATGTCCAGTTCTAACTGTTTCTTCTTAACCTGCACACAAATTACTCTGGAGGCAGGTAAGGTGGTCTGGTATTGCCATCTCTTTCAGAATTTTCCACAGTTTGCTGTGATCCACACAGTCAAAGTCTTTGGCATAGTCAATAAAACAGAAGTAGATGTTTTTCTGGAATTTTCCTGCTTTTTCTATTATCGAACTGATGTTGGCAATTTGATCTCTGGTTCCTCTGCCTTTTCTAAATGCAGCTTGAACATCTGGAAGGAAGTTCTTGATTCATGCACTGTTGAAGCCTGGCTTGGAGAATTTTGAGCATTACTTTGCTAGCATGTAAGATGGGTGCAATTTTGCAGTAGTTTGAACATTTTTCATTGCCTTTCTTTGGGAGTGGAATGAAAACTGACCTTTTCCAGTCCCGTGGCCACTGCTGAGTTTTCCAAACTTGCCGGCATATCACAGCATCATCTTTTAGAATTTGAAATAGCTCAGCTGGAATCCATCACTTCCATTAGCTTTGTTCATAGTGATGCTTCTTTAAGGCCCACCTGACTTCTCATTCTAGGATGTCTGGCTCTAGCGCTAATAACAGTTTTTCTCTTTAGTTCAGCTCAGTTCAGTTCAGTTGCTCAGAGGTGTCCGACTCTTTGCGACCCCATGAATTGCAGCACACCAGGCCTCCCCGTCCATCACCAACTCCCAGAGTTCACTGACTCACGTCCATCCAGTCGGTGATGCCATCCAGCCATCTCATCCTCTGTTGTCCCCTTCTCCTCCTGCCCCCAATCCCTCCCAGCAACAGGGTCTTTTCCAAAGAGTCACTCTTCGCATGAGGTGGCCAAAGTATTGGAGTTTCAGCTTTAGCATCAGTCCTTCCAGTGAACACCCAGGACTGATCTCCTTTAGGATGGACTGATTGGATCTCCTTGCAGTTCAAGGGACTCTCAGGAGTCTTCTCCAACATCACAGTTCAAAAGCATCAATTCTTTGGCGCTCAGCTTTCTTCACAGTCCAACTCTCACATCCATACATGACCACTGGAAAAACCATAGCCTTGACTAGATAAACCATTGTTGGCAAAGTAATGTCTCTGCTTTTGAATATGCTATCTAGGTTGGTCATAACTTTCCTTCCAAGGAGTAAGCATCTTTTAATTTCATGGCTGCAATCACCATCTGCAGTGATTTTGGAGCCCCCAAAAATAAAGTCTGACACTGTTTCCACTGTTTCCCCATCTATTTGCCATGAAGTGATGAGACCAGATGCCATGATCTTAGTTTTCTGAATGTTGAGCTTTAAGCCAACTTTTTCACTCCCCTCTTTCACTTTCATCAAGAGGCTTTTGAGTTCCTCTTCACTTTCTGCCATAAGGGTGGTGTCATCTGCATATCTGAGGTTATTGATATTTCTCCTGGCAATCTTGATTCCAGCTTGTGCTTCTTCCAGCCCAGCGTTTCTCATGATGTACTCTGTGCATAAGTTAAATAAGCAGGGTGACAATATATAGCCTTAACGTACTCCTTTTCTTGTTTGTAACCAGTATGTTGTTCCATGTCCAGTTCTAACTGTTGCTTCCTGAACTGCATCCAGGTTTCTCAAGATGCAGGTCAGGTGGTCTGGTATTCCCATCTTTTTCAGAATTTTCCACAGTTTATTGTGATCCGCACAGTCAAAGGCTTTGGCATAGTCAAGAAAGCAGAAATAGATGTTTTTCTGGAACTCTCTTGCTTTTTTGATGATCCAGCGGATGTTGGCAATTTGATCTCTGGTTCCTCTGCCTTTTCTAAAACCAGCTTGAACATCAGGAAGTTCACGGTTCACATATTGCTGAAGCCTGGCTTGCAGAATTTTGAACATTACTTTACTAGCGTGTGAGATGAGTGCAATTGTGCAGTAGTTTGAGCATTCTTTGGCATTGGCTTTCTTTGGGATTGGAATGAAAACTGACCTTTTCCAGTCCTGTGGCCACTGCTGAGTTTTCCAGATTTGCTGGCATATTGAGTGCAGCACTTTCACAGCATCATCTTTCAAGATTTGAAATAGCTCAACTGGAATTCCATCACCTCCACTAGCTTTGTTCGTAGTGATGCTTTCTAAGGCCCACTTGACTTCACATTCCAGGGTGTCTGGCTCTAGGTCAGTGATCATACCATCGTGATTATCTGGGTCATGAAGATCTTTTTTGTACAGTTCTTCTGTGATTCTTGCCACCTCTTCTTAATACCTTTGCTTTTGTTAGGTCCACACCATTTCTGTCCTTTATCGAGCCCATCTTTGCATGAAATGTTCCCTTGGTATCTCTAATTTTGTTGAAGAGATCTCTAGTCTTTCCCATTCTGTTGTTTTCCTCTATTTCTTTGCATTGATCGCGGAGGAAGGCTTTCTTATCTCTCCTTGCTGTTCTTTGGAACTCTGCATTCAGATGCTTATATCTTTCCTTTTCTCCTTTGCTTTTCACTCCTCTTCTTTCCACAGCTATTTGTAAGGCCTCCCCAGAGAGCCATTTTGCTTTTTTTTGCATTCCTTTTCCATGGGGTTGGTCTTGATCCCTGTCTCCTATACAATGCCAGGAACCTCAGTCCATAGTTCATCAGGAACTCTATCTGTCAGATCTAGTCCCTTAAATCTATTTCTCCCTTCCACTGTATAATCATAAGGAATTTGATTTAGGTCATACCTGAATGGTCTAGTGGTTTTCCCTACTTTCTTCAATTTAAGTCTGAATTTGGCAATAAGGAGTTCATGATCTGAGCCACAGTCAGCTCCCAGTCTGGTTTTTGCTGACTGTATAGAGGTTCTCCATCTTTGGCTACAAAGAATATAATCAATCTGATTTCAGTGTTGACCATCTGGTGATGTCCATGTGTAGATTCTTCTCTTGTGTTGTTGGAAGAGGTTATTTGCTATGACCACTGCACTCTCTTGTCAAAACTCTATTAGCCTTTGCCCTGCATCATTCCATATTCCAAGGCCAAATTTGCCTGTTACCCGAGGTGTTACTTGATTTCCTACTTTTGCATTCCAGTCCCCTATAGTTTTTTATAATAAAATTTATATAAATATAAAATGTATAATTTTTCTCTTAAAGTATATTTTAAGAGATATTCCAGTGCTTATTTTTCCCCCTTTGTATTTGCATGGTAAATATTTTTTAAATTTTTATTTCACCCTATTGTTGTTGAATCTAAAGTCTCTCTTTTAATTTTTACTTTCTAAAAAAGGAAAGATATTGAAAGGCACTGACATGAGTTGTCCTATAATTTTAAAAAATTACTCTGATAGTTGTGCTGAGTTGAAAAGATGGTGGATGCTGGCATCATGCATTTGGAAAAAACATAAAACTCTACAATACAGTCAGTTCAGTTAGTTCACTCACTCAGTTGTGTCTGACTCTTTGAGACCCTATGAATCGCAGCACGCCAGGCCTCCCTGTCCATCACAAACTCCCGGAGTTCACTCAGACTCAAGTCCATAGAGTCAGTGATGCCATCCAGCCATCTCATCCTCTGGCGTCCCCTTCTCCTCCTGCCCCCAATCCCTCCCAGCATCAGGGTCTTTTCCAATGAGTCAGCTCTTAGCATGAGGTGGCCGAAGTACTGGAGTTTCAGCTTTAGCATCATTCCTTCCAAAGAAATTCTAGGGCTGATCTCCTTCAGAATGGACTGGTTGGATCTCCTTGTAGTCCAAGGGACTCTCAAGAGTCTTCTCCAACACCACAGTTCAAAAGCATCAATTCTTCGGCACTCAGCCTTCTTCACAGTCCAACTCTCACATCCATACATGACCACTGGAAAAACCATAGCCTTGACTAGACGGACCTTTGTTGGCAAAGTAATGTCTCTGCTTTTGAATATGCTATCTAGGTTGGTCATAACTTTCTTTCCAAGGAGTGAGCGTCTTTTAATTTCATGGCTGCAGTCACCATCTGCAGTGATTTTGGAGCCCCCAAAAATAAAGTCTGACACTGTTTCCACTGTTTCCCCATCTATTTCTCATGAAGTGATGGGACAGGATGCCATGATCTTCATTTTCTGAATGTTGAGCTTTAAGCCAACTTTTTCACTTTCCACCTCCACTTTCATCAAGAGGCTTTTTAGTTCCTCTTCACTTTCTGCCATAAGGGTGGTGTCATCTGCATATCTGAGGTTATTGATATTTCTCCCGGCAATCTTGTTTCAGCTTGTGTTTCTTCCAGTCCAGCGTTTCTCATGTTGTACTCTGCATATAAGTGAAATAAGCAGGGTGACAATATATCGCCTTGATGTACTCCTTTTCCTATTTGGAACCAGTCTGCTGTTCCATGTCTAGTCTAAGTGTTGCTTCCTGACCTGCATACAGATTTCTCAAGAGGCAGGTCAGGTGGTCTGGTATTCCCATCTCTTTCAGAATTTTCCACAGTTTATTTTGATCCACACTATACAACACAGTGAACCTTAATGGAAGCTATGAGATTCAGTTAATAATAAAGTATCAATATTGGTTCATCAAATGTAACAATGCAGTACATATACCAATGCAAGATAATAATAAAAGGAAATAGGGTGGGGTGAAAGAAAGGAAATAGGGTGGGGTGAAAGAAAGGAAGTGAGAACTTTGTACTTTCTGCCTAATTTTCCTGTAAATCTGGAACTTGCTGTAAAAAGTATAGTACATAAAAAATAGGTTACAATAAATATTCCTTATTTATTTTTGCTTCATCAGCTGACATTTCTTAAGAAAATGTCTTAGGCAATTAGGTCTATATTGAAAGAGACACATTTTTGAAGAATTATGTAATTTCAAGTTAATGAGTCCCTTAGTATAAACAGTGATTAAACAATGTTTGATTGAACATCAGTGCATTCAATTGTGCTTGTTAAATGGAAAATATATGTGTGTATTTTTTATGGATATATGTGTAAATATAGAGGGAGAGAGATGAATTAAGGTTTACAGCTTAACTGATAAACTGACTATCTGAAGAACTCAAAAATATTAGAGAATCTGACTTTAAAAAATTTTAAAGCTTTGGGTCTTTTTTCAATAAAAAGGTATACCTTTAAATGCAATGAAAAGTAAATTAAATTCATCATGGCCAATATCATTCATATTAAACAACATCAAATCATTTTCTGCACATAGTTTATCATTCATTTTACATGCAAGAATTGATTCATTGTGTAGGTAATATCTTAATATTATGATTATTTTAGGGTATGATATTTCTTTCTCTCTTTAGTAACAAGATTTCTGGAACAATTTCTCCAAAAATATGTTCCAGAAAACATTGACCCATTGAATTTTATTTGGTTTTATACAAATAGAGTATTAAAAATACGTTGGTAAAATAAGAATCCCTGAATAGTAAAATCTATTCACAGATTTTCAATGTACATTAGTCTTTTAAAGACTCTAAGCTGTCTTGCACTAAAGAAAGCTCTTCTACTTTGTTTACCTCAGCTTTTCCAAACTTATTTGATGAAAGAACATTGTTTTCTTCACTTCAGAAGACTATTACTATCTCAGGGAGAATATATTCTTCATAAGAATCATTAGGGTTACATACTGGTCTTATTCAATCCTCTCATTTTATGATTGGGGATATCTAGGACCCAGATAAGTCAGATTATAACAGCAGAGCAGTTAAATAATTACCTTTGCTATATGATGTAACCTCAAAAGGGAGCAAGTTTTCTAATATATTCATGGGTCCTGTCCAGCCTCATGGGAAGAACATTCTACAGCACGAGTACATCAAGACATCAGAATCTTGGGGAACAGCTTTTAATTCTTCCTGGCACACTAGAGAACAACCTTCCATTTGACAACAGGTTGGGATAAGAAAATCCTGAGAACATGAAAAGATTCAGTGATATCTGTGAAACAACATACAGCAGAGTGAAAATAATTCTGCTACTCAAATGAGGATAATGAAAGATATAGGTTTTCAAATCAAGGTGTGTTTCATCTTTCATCAAAGACATAATAGTTCCCTCTGTAGATATCTTTTATTTTATAAAATGAACACTTCTTAGTTTAAATTCTAAATACACTGTTTTTAAACATTCAAAAATAGGTGTTGACATTCATATGAAAAGTAAGTGTTCTTTATATAATGTTGAATATGTTATTTACAACAGTTAGAATTCCAGGTGGTTAGTTTAATCTTTCCTAATAATTTTGTTTTCCTAGAGTCTAATCACAATACTGTTCATGTTCCCCTCAGCTTTACTAAACTTTAGATGGGTTACGCCTTGACTGCAGATCCCAGATGTCCCCTTCCTTAGAACATTTACTTCAGAAAACTTGCAACAGTAAATTCTTTCTCTGCCGCTTTGAGATGTAAATCCTCTACAACCCAGAAAACGTCTTTTTTGTGAACTTGGGAGTCATTCCTTTGAATCATCAGAGGGGCAGTACTCCTATCTTTCATTTTCAGTAAGTGGGTGGAACCTCATTTCAGAAAGTGAGAATTAGCAAACACAGATGGCTTAATTCCCTTTACCACCTTCCTTTCTAATGCCTTTCAGTACTTTTCCATTAACTCACCCCAAATATTTTTTAAAAATTCTTCAAGTTTTTGTTTCAGAAAAATCAAATTCAATCTCTCTTCTCTATTGCAATAGCTGGGGTGCCCACCACAATAGTCTTGAAAAAAAGGCTTTCTTGCTTAAAAAGTGTTCAGTATGATTTCTCTTTGACAAGTCTCAAATTAAATAACCATGAAAATTCCTGTTGCTTTACAAAATAGATCTCAAATGACTATTTTCTTTCTTTTTTTTTTTTTTGAAATCAGAAAATCTTCTATATATGG
The DNA here is from genome assembly GCF_029378745.1 of Bos indicus. Classification (NCBI taxonomy): domain Eukaryota; kingdom Metazoa; phylum Chordata; class Mammalia; order Artiodactyla; family Bovidae; genus Bos; species Bos indicus. The sequence continues at coordinate 51,295,765 of NC_091780.1, read as the reverse complement.
AGGAACATTTTAATACCCACCTTTAGTAAACATTATTTGTGTTGGATAGTGCCAAATGATGCACTGTTATCTGTACAATCTGAACTCAAATAAATGGTTTACAAAGCACATCTGCAGTCTCATTTAACACTACACAGCCAACCAAGAGTCTCATGATTTTATGAACTATGTGGCAAAACTCTTTGAGATACGGCAAAATTAGAATCTTTGACTAAGATTACATCATCTCTCATAAGCTTAAAAATTTGCACTGTAGGCTTCTCTTGTAAACTTCCTTTTTCATCTAACAAATTCTAAAAATGTTATAGCTTGTACATTTAATTTTTACTAATGAAAAGAATGTAAAATGTATTTATGCTAATGATGTAACATGAGCAAGATGAAGTACAGATAGGTTGTTTTTTGAAATACAAAAGAAAAATCATATTACTCTGTTGCAGCCACGCTCACATTTAGCACTATCCCAGTTTGGGGTTTCCCTGGTGGCTCAGATGATAAAGCGTCTGCTTGCAATGCAGGAGACCTGGGTTCAATCCCTGGGTTGGAAAGATCCCTGGAGAAGGAAATGGCAACCACTCCAGTACTCTCGCCTGGAAAATTCCATGGACAGAGGAGCCTGGTAGGCTATAATCCATGGGGTTGCAAAGAGTCGGACTCGACTGAGCAACTTCACTTTCAGTTTGGGGCTAGATAAATCTTTGTTCTGAGGGGTCATTTCATGCATGCAGGATGATTAGCAGTATCCCTGGTCTCTACCCGCTGAATGATAAAAACAAACCTACTCCAGTTGTGACAAGCAACAATGTCTTAAAACATTAACAAGTGTTCCCCAGTTGTGGCAGGGATTGGGGTGGTGAAGAGAAGGAGGACAAATTGTCTCCTCAGTTGAGAACCATTGGTGGTTGTTAGGAGACAAGGAGATAAAGACACTGCTGTCAATCCATATATTGGAATTTATTAAACCTCTGGATATAAACAAGCTGATTATCTTCTTTACATTGAAAATTGCCACAAAAGCAGGAAATCATTATTTGACATTTACTCACCCATTGATCTCTAGGCATGCCTGGTCCAAAATGAGAACATCTAAACCGATATTAAAGGTAAGCTGGCCCTGCTGTCTTTTGGGTGTCTTGGATAGCTGACTTTAAGAACAATAGGGAAAAAGGAACTTGTTATGTAGAGCACACCAAGCTACATTATCTGTATAAGCAAAGAATTTGAGAAGTGAAATGAAATGAAATCAACGAGTCATAGGCTCCGAAATTAGTTCCTTTCTCCTCATGCCAACAATGAAAAGTAAAGGCCACCAGGGGGCAATGGTACCTTATTATGGCACACAAAAGAAGACAGGGACCAGATTGAAGTGATAGGAAAATACCCAAGCTAGAGCAATGATATGGTGGTGCTTTGCTATAGAGTGCATACAAGAGGTATTTGTTAAATTAAAATGTTATGTAATATTTCAAAATCCAGCCCAAATGTCACCTCCTTCAGAAAGGATTATATTCTACAATCTAAAATTTGGACCTGCATACCCAACTCTATCCTATAATAAAATTGCAATGCTTGGTTGTAGCACTTACAATATGTTGGATAGGCTTATTTGTCACCACTTTTGATTACACTGGAAACACTTTCAAAGCCAGGACTGTGGTTCCAATGACTTTATATTCCTAATTACATAGACCAATACTTGATATGCAGTCACTGATATACAGAATGAAAATGTAGTAAATCAAACATTTAATCAAAATAGAACTCCTTATCAAAACAATCAGTTAAACCATAGAGCATATGGAGAGGCTGAAATAGAAAATCCATTAGGAAACAATCTAATAAAGTCATAACATTCAACTGTATTTGATAGACTGGTACTTACTTATTCTTTCCCACCATGTTCTCATAAAGTGAGATCTTAAATTCCTTCTCTCTGAAACCATTCAAGTATGACATAAATTAAAACCCTTACGATTATACAGTGGAAGTGACAAATAGATTCAAGGGATTAGATCTGACAGAGTGCCTGAAGAACTATGGATGGAGGTTTGTGACATTGTACAGGAGACAGTGATCAAAACCATCCCCAAGAAAAAGAAAGGTAAAATGGCTGTCTGAGGAGGCCTTACAAATAGCTAAGAAAACAAGAGACGCGAAAGGCAAAGGAGAAAAGGAAAGATATACCCATCTGAATGCAGAGTTCCAAAGAACAGCAAGGAGAGATAAGAAAGCCTTGCTCAGTGATCAATGCAAAGAAACAGAGGAAAACAATAGAATGGGAAAGACTAGAGATCTCTTCAAGAAAATTACAGATACCAAGGGAACATTTCATGCAAAGATGGGCACAATAAAGGACAGAAATGGTATGGACCTAACAGAAGCAGAGGATATTAAGAAGAGGTGGCAAGAATACACAGAAGAACTGTACAAAAAAGATCTTAATGACCCAGATAACCACAGTGGTGTGATCACTCACCTAGAGCCAGACATCCTGGAGTGTGAAGTCAAGTGGGCCTTAGGAAACATCACTGGGAACAAAGCCAGTGGAGGTGATAGAATTCCAGTTGAGCTATTTCAAATCCTGAAAGATGATGGTGTGAAAGCGCTGCACTCAAAATGTCAGCAATTTTGGGAAACTAAGCAGTGGCCACAGGATGGGAAAGAGTCAGTTTTCTTTCCAATCCCATAAAAGGGCAAAGTCAAAGAATGTTCAATTTACCCCATAATTGCAATGGAGGAGACCTGGGTTCAATCCCTGGGTTGGGAAGATCCCCTGGAAAAGGGAAAGGCTACCCACTCCAGCATTCTGGCCTGGAGATTTCCATGGACTGTATAGTCCATTGGGTCACAAAGAGTTGGACATGACTGAACCACTTTCACTCACTCACTCACTAGCAAGGTAATGCTCAAAAATCTTCAAGCTAGGCTTCAGCAGTATGTGAACTGAGAAGTTCCAGATGTACAAGCTGGATTTAGAGAATGCAGAGGAGCCAGAGATCAAATTGCCAACATCTATTGGATCATAGAAAAAAGAAAGAGAAGTCTGGAAAAAATCTACTTCTGCTAAAGCCTTTGACCTTGTGGATCACAACAAACTGGAAAATTCTGAAAGAGATGGTGAAGGACAGGGAAGCCGGGTGTGCTGCAGTCCATGGGGTCACAAAGAATCAGATATGATGGATTGACTGAAAAACCAGAAAGCTATCTCTCAATGTCTTTTATTTAGGATTCATAAAAACTAAATCAAAGGACAAAAAATTCTGATCTTTCCTTTTTGATAAAACCCCAGATTCTCATTCCCAAAACAGAATATATTACAAGTATATTTATCCTTTGATGTGTCCTATACCTATCAGTGGTTTTCTCCAAACTTAGCATTGAGCTAGGCTCTGTAAAGTAGTAGCTACATTTCTTCAAAATACTTATTTTGTCTGCTGCTAAAAAAGCTTTAAAAGAGTTAAACTTTCATAGGAAAATGAAAAACCCAAATCTTAAAACTTTCAAACATAATATATACTGTTATAAGAGATTTGTTGAGGTGAGGGATTCATTGATAATCATTAACAGCTGTCTCTGTGTAAATTGGTGCCTAAATTGTGAACTTGGATTGTTGCAAAACTCAGTCCATAAAGTCAAAAAGTTGAGATATAATCTATTAAAAACCATCATATGCCAGGACATGTAATGAATAATCCACTGCCCAAATATATGTGAATTTTATGCTTTCCTTTTTCCAGCAGACAGACTTCTGCTGAATCAACATAAATGTTCCTTATGTATATTTAATAGAAATGCAGGTTGCTCCACAAAGATACTCTCTCAACAGAGCTCAAATGAATAGAGCAAGAAGGGAACGAAAGATAACCATCTCACAGAATTGACTACAAAGAGATCTACAATGATAAGGGAAGAATAAAATACAATGAGAGAATGTAAGCAAGACAGAGGAAATAAGAAAGTAAGTTTTAAAATTTGGATAAATTTTTCAGATAAAATGAAAAGTAACTTCCGACAGGAGAGCTAGAAAAACATATTTATGGCTCCAGAGATTGATTAGGAAATTTTTGCTTCTTAGAATAAGTAAGCTAGAATATTGTTTCCTCAAACACCAGGAGACTAGGAAGTACTCTATTATGGTACTGAATAAAAAGATAAATATCAACAAGACACTAGATATCAGAGATTCAAAACAAATTCACAGCTGTGTAGTCTGATAAAATTTAAACATCTGCTAATTATTTCTTGAAATTTCCTTTGCAGCAAGTATTTTCTATTGAGAAGGAAGAATATTGTTATATTAAGGACAGGGTTCCATTTTTCAGCGTAAAAGTCTAGCAAGGACGTCTCCCATAAGTTCCCAGCATGGGGACAGCAAGTATGGCTAGCAGAAACTCATCATTTTCTAGGAATATTATTGCAAATGTTATCACATACAAAACATATCAAATGATGTGTCAAAAGTGATTACCACTCAATTGCACATGTATTTATTTACCTCAATTGAATAAAATTATTTTGAAGTTACACCTTCCCAGTGGGCAGGGTATTATACCTCAGTGTTCAAGAGATGGTGATACCTCCTTTTTCCTAGGATTGTTCAATAGTCTTGGGGTTTTTAATCAGTCCTAATTATTCAGAAAAGATACACTGATCTTGGGTGACCCTGGCCACAGCTACTAACGCTCCTCCTCAAAATGCAAATATTTTTTGTCAAGGTTGGTTGTTTAAAATCTCTGAGGTCTTTGCCTAGGTGGAACCTGACTCAAGCTTCCCTGGTCATACCTTGTAGACATTCTCATTTCCAGTCTGCTACCTCCATAGCACCACACATGGACATGGAGGTTGTTTCCTGTTCAGAGTACTAATTTTCAGTACATTGAAAATCTGAAAAATAAACACGTTTTCCCCAGAATCAGAAAAAATTCTGAAAACAACAACAGCAAAACTTTATTTTCATTGGTAAACAACTACCCAAAATAAATCAACAAAACATGTGGAAACCTTCATTTGAGTATGTGGCAATTTCTATTGGGAGGTCCTAAAATTTAAAACAAAACAAAAAGATACAAGCTCGCTTAGTCACTTACCAAGCTTAGAAGGACCCAGAACACAAATCTTAGCTACCCTCCAAAAATCAAGAAAATCGAATTCCTCTTATTCTTTTATGAAAAATAATAGAAGAAAGCTATGTTTTATCCTATCACAAAGTCTACCTGTGGAATCTAAAAATACAAAATATTACAAACTTGAGCTTTTAAATAAACATGTTCATTTACTCGGGGAAGGCAACTGAGGAGCCTAGTAGGCTGCAGTCCATGCTAAGGGTCGGACAGGACTGAGCGACTTCACTTTCACTTTCATGCATTGGAGAAGGAAATGGCAACCCACTCCAGTGTTCTTGCCTGGAGAATCATTTACTACATGAAATTTTTAGATATTTATGTATAAATGTCAAATTCTATGATGGCATTTTATTGGACCAAATATTATGATAACACTTCTGTAGCAGCAAAAGCTGGGAATTACATAAATGTCCAAAATTTGGGGAAACATTAAATATATTATTAGAGAAGCTATATTTTAAAATATTCACCCATAAAAAAGCACATTAAAAATATTTAATATGTCAAAAAACAAAATCAAATAGTTTGTACACTTAAAAATCAGTTCTTTCTTGGACAGAAGCATAATCATAGCTATACTTAGATATAAAACAAGAAATGGTATTTGTTTTCCATATAATTTTCTAGAGTTTTCCATTTTTAAATAATTTATGTTTATATGAAACAATAGGTATCACATAGCAATAAAATAATGAAATACAAAAAATTGTAAGACATTCATTAAATAAAATGTGAAATAAACAAAATTAAGTTAAAAAGAGATATGCAACTAGGAATCAACTAAAGTAACACCCCCAGCCTTTCTATGGGAAAGTATAAAAGTTAAAACTAGAAAATTAAAGTTTAAAACTCAAGTTAGGAAATGAATGACAGTGACATGTTTCTTTGTATTAACAGGTTCTTAAAAGAGAAGCAGTAATTAAAATTTAGAGGACAGAAAATTTGAAACACAAGATATCTAATAATTAGAGTGATACTAAATAAAGCAAGAATAAAAGTAAAATTCTTCACATATATCACAGCAATAACAATTTAAAGATGGCATTCCTATGGTAAACAACAACCAACAGTGATATCAGATTCATATCAGCAAAGGAATTTCCAGGATGAGATAAACTTTATCCTAGCACTAGATTTATTTAAGAAAAGATGCAGGACAGGACATGCAGCACCTGCAGCATCAAGACCTTTATTGAGAGTCCGAACAGCTTCTAGTTCACAACTCTGCAGGAGGCGCCCTTGGTGACAAGAAGTGAGGCTTATATGCAGGGAGACACCTCAGCATGAGGAAACTGTACCTGTGCTATCACAAGTCCTCCCAATTAAACTGCAGCTGTGATTTGAGTCCACTAATTATTAAGGTGAATAAGAAATATGATGTTATTTGGGATGCTCAGTTCAGTTCAGTCGCTCAGTCGTGTCCGCCTCTTTGCGACCCCATGAATAGCAGCACGCCAAGCCTCCCTGTCCGTCACCAACTCCCGGAGTTTACTCAAACTCATGTCCATCGAGTTGGTGATGCCATACAGCCGTTTCATCCTCTGTCGTCCCCTTCTCCTCCCACCCCCATCCCTCCCAGCATCAGAGTCTTTTCCAATGAGTCAACTCTTCGTATGAGGTGGCCAAAGTATTGGAGTTTCAGCTTCAACATCAGTCCTTCCAATGAACACCCAGGACTGATCTCCTTTAGAATGGACTGGTTGGATCTCCTTGCAGTCCAAGGGACTCTCAAGAGTCTTCTCCAACACCACAGTTCAAAAGCATAAGTTCTTCGACACTCAGCTTTCTTCACAGTCCAACTCTCACATCCATACATGACCACTGGAAAAACCATAGCCTTGACTAGATGGACCTTTGTTGGCAAAGTAATGTCTCTGCTTTTGAATATGCTATCTAGGTTGTCATAACTTTCCTTCCAAGGAGGAAGTGTCTTTTAATTTCATGGCTGCAATCACCATCTGCAGTGATTTTGGAGCCCCCAGAAATAAAGTCTGACTTTGTTTCCACTGTTTCCCCATCTACTTCCCATGAAGTGATGGGACCAGATGCCATGATCTTAGTTCTCTGAATGTTGAGCTTTAAGCCAACCTTTTTACTCTCCTCTTTCACTTCCATCAAGAGGCTCTTTAGCTCCTCTTCACTTTCTGCCATAAGGGTGGTGTCATCTGCGTATCTGAGGTTATTGATATTTCTCCTGGCAATCTTGATTCCAGCTTGTGCTTCTTCCAGCCCAGCGTTTCTCATGATATACTCCGCATATAAGTTAAATAAGCAGGGTGACAATATACAGCCTTGACGTACTCCGTTTCCTATTTGGGATGCTAAATTTATATATTTAGGCAGATAAAATAAAAGATTATTTTACTTGAAGGCAGGGATTTCCTTGCCTGGCCACCACCAGGGCCTAATGCTATGATTAAAGTTGAGAGACCTCAAGAAGGTGGAAAAATCAAAGAAATATATTCTCACATAGAGCCTCCAGGAAGGAATGAAGCCTGTTATCACTTGATGTTAGCCTGGTGGATCTGTGTGAACTCCTAATCTATATAACTGTAAGGTAATAAATTTATGTTGCTTTTCAAACTGCCAAGTTTTTGGTAATTTATTACAGCAGCCACAGATTACTAATGGTAGCTGAGTTGTTTAGGACATGCTAGTTAGCTGTGCCTTCAAATATCTTAAAACTTTTCCTGACCTATTAGTAGATTTCCAAGTTATATGAGGCATTGGCTGAAAAGAAAAAAAAAAAAAAGTTTTATTTGTGCATTCCTAATATGGGAAATAGATGGGGAAATAGTGGAAACAGTGTCAGACTTTATTTTTGAGGCTCCAAAATCACTGCAGATGGTGATTGCAGCCATGAAATTAAAAGACGCTTACTCCTTGGAAGGAAAGTTATGACCAACCTAGATAGCATATTGAAGAGCAGAGACATTACTTTGCCAACAAAGGTCCGTCTAGTCAAAGCTATGGTTTTTCCAGTGGTCATGTATGGATGTGAGAGTTGGACTGTGAAGAAGGCTGAGTGCCAAAGAATTGATGCTTCTGAACTCTTGAGAAGTCTCTTGAGAGACTTGGAGAAGACTCTTGAGAGTCCCTTGGACTGCAAGGAGATCCAACCCAGTCCATTCTGAAGGAGATCAGCCCTGGGATTTCTTTGAAAGGAATGATGCTAAATCTGAAACTCCAGTACTTTGGCCACCTCATGTGAAGAGTTGACTCACTGGAAAAGCCTCTGATGCTGGGAGGGATTGGGGGCAGGAGGAGAAGGGGACAGCAGAGGATGAGATGGCTGGATGGCATCACTGACTCGATGGACGTGAGTCTGGGTGAACTCCAGGAGTTGGTGATGGACAGGGAGGCGTGGCGTGCTGCGATTCATGGGGTCGCAAAGAGTTGGACACGACTGAGCGACTGAACTGAACAGAATTGAATAATATTCCTAATAATTTTCCCAAAAGGATGTGTAAATACTTTTTTATAATTGCATCATTTTATTTTATATCTGGGGCCTAACTTAAATTCTCTGGTCAGTTTATTTTACTGCAATTCCTTTTTTTTTTCCACCATAAACATTTAGATCTATGAATACTGAATACATATTCAGTCAATTCACATTTCAGTTTCATTATCAAATCTCCGAAATCCTTTCTCAGAGATTACATGTGAGTATAAGGGAAATTTTATAGTCATCATGGCATTTGGATGAAGAGAAGTCTTCTGGTATTATACTGCCTTGCAGTAGGGTTGCTTTGATCCTAAGCTAATGTGTATCTACTAAGTTTTTAAGTTTTGATTAATGCTGTTTATATACAGCATTCTGGTGTTTGCTGCTGTAGTCCAGAGTTAGCTAATGATATATTCTCTTAATTAGGTCTTAGTGATTTAGCTTTGGTCTCCCACAGAAAGGGACTTCCCTACCTCTACACTTAATATCTGATAATGATTCATATTTAATCCCCAGACGCAGGGTTGATTTCATGTTTTATGGCTGCAGGGCTTCTGCAATTTTAGGTCATTTTTTAAGAGAAAAAGAGCAGAATGATTTTGGATACAAAATGAGGTATAGGGCCTTTGAAGAGTCCATACACTAAGGGAGGCTTCCCTAGTAGCTCAGCAGTAAAGAATCTGCCTGCAATGCAGGAGACACAGAAGATGAGTGTTTGATCCCTGGGTTGGGAAGATCCTTTGGAGAAGGAAATGGAAACCCACTCCAATATTCCCTTCCAGAAAACCCCCATGAACAAAGGAGCCTGGTGGGCTACAGTCCATGGGGGTCACAAAGAGTTGGACTCAACTGAGCCACTGAGCACACACACACACACACACACACACACACACATACATTAACGGGCTCTTAAGTTTCAGTTTCATTAACCTCATGGTTAAATCCACCTTCTGCAGGGCCAATCATATCAGCTAGCATGCTCAACGTTCAAAGCTATTTTATCCCAATGCAGTTCTTATATTACACTAACTGCAAAGTTAGTCTGTCAAGACTCTGAGCTACCACTTACATCCTTCCTTGGGATATGGAGGCACTTCTGGGTCTCTTCCACATAACAACCAGGTTGTAAGTTCCCAGGAGAACTGCTTTGCAGTTCGGTTCAGCCTCACTATGTTACTGCTTAACTAACTATTGCCACTACTATTTGTGTGCTTTGCACACCAAGATTTTAAAAGAATGAAGGAAAAGCTCCTTCTGATATCTTTCTCCACAATCTATCTAACTCCTTCTAACATCCACCACTTATGAGTATTAATGTGCAGAGGAAGGGAGTGAGATCAAACACACATTTAAGAACTCATTACTTCTTCTCTTGCCAAAGATTTCGTTAGTGTACGTATGTGTATGTATAACTGACTCACTTTGCTGTACAGCAGAAACTAACACTATATTGTCAATCAACTATACGCCAATAGAAAACAAAGTTAGAGGGAAAGGCCAAAAAATAAAAATAAAATAAAAAATGTACTTAGTGTGAATGGGTAAAATATGTACTTTTTTTCTTGTGCAGGTAGAAGCTTTATTTGATTTGTATTATTTCTTTTTTTTTTTTTATCTAGGTACTTATAATCTTGCTCTCATCCCTGGAGCAATGAAGATAAAGGAGTAAGAAAGGGAACTTTGTCTTCACTCTGATGTTGGAGAGTCCAATAAGAAATAATGCAAAATTCTCTCTCCCGTTCTACGTTTGGAGGATAGACTGAAAAAGGAGGAGGTAAAATTATGCAAACTCAGAAGCAATGGAGATATTCTGTTTCTTTATTATGTGATAAGTTTGCATGTGCAGGATACCAGTGGAGAAATAGTTGTCCAAGATACAAGAATGAGAGGGAATAATAAAAGGAATAAACCAGAGAAAGTTGTTCTGAAAAAACAGATAGCAAAATCAATTTGTGACCAAAAAAAATCATATTCCCTTCCAAATTAGGTTTGTATCGGCCAATAAGGAAAACTAGAAGAGCTGGCATAGGAGAGAAAGAGGAATCTGCAACAATCAACATTGAGATAGACATAAATCTTCATATTTCACTTCCCTTTTCATACAGTCAGTGTTTTCTCCCATTGAAAACTAAAATGGCTAGAGAATGTAGATTAAGTGTGATGAAATCAAAAGAATTACTGAGAAAATGTAGTTTAATCTGTAGATCAGCACATCTTTCAGTCCATATTTCTTGTCAGTATGAAACCTGATCTATAAATTCTCATACATGGAAAACTAAAGGCCAGGACCTATAAAAAATTCACACAAAATTGAGTCCTTCTTATCAAATGAGAAGGAACTTCTAAAAAGAGTGAACAGTATAAGATTTAGAGGAAGATATCTTTCATGTGCATATTTTATAATTTCTGTTCACATACCCTATGTTTCCCATTAACACCAAAGCTAAGGGAACCCTTACTACATATGTAATGAAAAATAATGATTATGGTTAAATGATAAGTATAATCCAAAAATAACCAGAAAAATGAAATTTAACTCCAAACTCCCACCAAAGAAAATATATTTCAGAATAAATTGTAGACAATTTAGATTATTTTGAGTCTTCATTATATATTTCAATAGCAAATGTATTTAAGACTTAACCATTGTGTAAGTCTTGTTGACTGTTGTGTTTAACTACACATTCAAAAACTGTATAATTTGATCCCACTTAATAATCAGTATTTCAGTTTAATTGCATAGCATAAATTCACAAGTGCTAAGCAATGATCATCAAAAATGAGAAAAATCAGTGCACAAAAGTATAGTCCAACTTAACATTTTCCAGAAAGCATTTGATGTGAAATAGCTATAAATATACATGTTCTGTGCTCAAGGATGTCTTATTTTAAGTAAACAAAGTACTTCCTCTGTTTTTCAGTTAAAAAATCAGAAAAACCTCATGTGAGGTTGAGTTATTCCAAATTTTGTTGGAATAAACAACCTGCAAAAGCTTCTGTAAATGTGTAGTCACAAGAGAGCCATCTGGCTCCACGTAATTACACCCATCTCTCATCCAGTTCTGAATCTGAATGTGGAAGTAGGTCCAGGAATATCATACAGATTTGTGATCTACACTTGGGGGCTGTCGATCTATAAACCAATTAACAGATTTATTCATATGGGTGTGTTCCTGTCTTCATTTATATTACACATCCTAAATAGAGTACAGATTCAGAGATTACCGAGTGAGTTGCTGCTAGAATGAATTATTTCTAGTGAAATGTTTCAGAGCAAAATGAAATAGAAGTTAAGGCATGATAGGGCATAAGATGAAAAACAGACAATATCTGATTTTGGATCATTTTTCATATAAACTCTTTGGATCAAGTTGATAGATGCCTTGCAAGTACAGAAAAACATTTCTGGTCATTTATTATGCAAGATCTTTGACTTTTGAAAGATTACTTCAAGGGATTGGATTTATTGTTTGTACATCATGGCCAAGTTTTCACTTATTAGTTTAAATTTTGTCTAGAATAGCTTTCCTTAGAATAGTACATTTCTGAGGTAGTAGAAAAACTGTTTCCCTACACTCCTGGGTGACGGATTGGCCCCAGGGTGGCCAGTGGCAGCGAAGAGGCTGGGTGCCCTCTGCTCATGGGCATACTCCAACATCAGCTCCAGCCTTCCCTGGATTCCCTTCTCTGTGACTCCAGCAGGGCCTCTGCCTTGGCCCCCGGGCAGCATGTTGACCAATATCCAACAGCTGGTGAAGGTTTATACACTCAATGAGGACCAGCAGTAGGACAATCAGGGCACTGGGCATGTCATCCAGCTACGTAGAGTGACTGAAGGGCATGTCCCTACTAGTCAGGGCCTGACAAAATGTGGTCTGCTGGAGAAGGGAATGGCAAACAGTTTTGGTATTCTTGCCCTGAGAATCCCATGAACGTGTGAAAAGGCAAAAAGATATGACACTGAAAGATAAACCACCCAGGTTGGTAGGTGTCCAATATGCTGCTGGGGAAGAAGAGAGAAATAATACTAGAAAGAGGCTGAGCCAAAGCAGAAACAACTGCCAGTTGTGGATAGGTCAGGTGGTAAAATAAAGTCTGATGCTGTAAGAACAATACTGCATTGGAACCTGGAATGTTAAGTCTATGAATCAAGATAAATTGGAGGTGGTCAACCAGAAGATGGTGTGAGTGAACATTGACATTTTAGGAATCAGTGAACTAAAAAGTATGGGAAAGGGCAAACAATTCAAATGACTGTTATATCTACTACTCTGGGCAAGAATCCCTTAGAAGAAGTGGAGTAGCCCTCAAAGTCAACAAAAGAGTCCTAAATGCAATACTTAGGTACAGTCTCAAAAATGAGAGAATGATCTCCATTAGTTTCTAAGGCAAACCATTCAACAGCACAGCAATCCAAGTCTATGCCCCATCCACTAATGCCGGAGAAGCAGAAGTTGAACAACTCTATGAAGATCTACAAGACCTCCTAGAACTAATACCAAAAAAACAAAACAAAAAAAGATGTCCTTTTCATCATAGGGACTGGAATGCACTGGAATGCAAAGGTAGGAAATCAAGAGAACCTGGAATAACAGGCAAGTTGGCCTTGGAGTACAAAGTGAATCAGGCAAAGGCTAAAATTTTTCCAAGAGAACACACTGCTCATAGCAAACACCCTCTTCCAACAACACAAGAGATGATACTACACATGGACATCACCCTGTGGTCAATACCAAAATCAGATTGATTATATTCTTTGCACCCAAAGATGAAGAAGCCCTATACAATCAGGAAAAACAAGACATGGAGCTGACTGTGGCTCAGATCATGAGCTGCTTCTTGCAAAATTCAGGCTCAAATTGAAGAAAGTTGGGAAAACCACTAGACCATTCAGGTATGATCTAAATCAAATCCATTTGGTTATACAGTGGAAGTGACAAATAGATTCAAGGGATTAGATTTGGTAGACAGAGTGCCTGAAGAACTATGGACAGAGGTCCATGCCATCATACAGGAGGTGGTGACTAAAACAATTTCCAAGAAAAAGAAATGCAAGAAGGCAAAGGTGTTGCCTAAGGAGGCCTTATGAACAGCTGAGAAAAGAAGAGAAGCAAAAGACAGAGGAGAATGGGAAAGATATACCTAACTGAATGAAGAGTTCCAGAGAATAGCAAGGAGACATAAGAAAGCCTTCTTAAGTGAAAAATGCATAGAAATAAGGGAAGCAATAGAATGGACAAGACAAGAGATCTCTTCAAGAAAATCAGAGATACCAGCGGAACATTTCATGCACAGATGGGCACAATAAAGGACAGAAATGGCAGGGACCTAACAGAAGCAGAAGAGATTAAGAGGAGTGGCAAGAATACACAGTAGAACTGCACAAAAAGGTCTTAATGACCCAGATAACCCTGATGTTGTGGTCACTCACCTAGAGCCAGACATCCTGGAATGAGAAGTCAAGTGGGCCTTAGGAAGTATCACTACAAAGGCAGTGGAAGTGATAGAATTCCAGCTGAGCTGTTTAAAATCCTAAAAGATAATGTGTGAAAGTGCTGCACTCAGTATGTCAGCAAATTTGAAAAACTCAGCAGTGGGCACAGGGTGGGAAAAAGTCAGTTTTCATTCCAATTCCAAAGGAGGGCTATACCAAAGAATGTTCAACCTACTGCACAACTGTGCTCATTACACATGCTAGCAAAGTATTGCTCAAAATCCTTCAAGCTAGGCTTAAACAACATGTGAACCAACAACTTCCAGATGTACAAGCTGGATTTAGAAAAGGTAGAAGAACCAGAGATCAAATTTCCAAAATCCACTGGATCATAGAAAAAGCAAGAGAATTCCAAAAATGTATCTATTACTGCTTCATTGACTATGCTAAAGCCTTTGACTGTGTGGATCACAATAAACTGCGGAAAATTCTGAAAGAGGTGGGAATAGTAAACCACCTTACCTGTCTCCTGAGAAACCTGTAAGCAGGTCAAGAAGCAACAGTTAAAACCAGACATGAGACAATGGACTAGTTCAAAATTGGGAAAGGAGTATGTCAAGGCTGTATATTGTCATGCTGCTTATTTAACTTATATGCAGAGACTATCCTGCAAAATGTGGGGCTGGATGAAGTTGAAGCTGGAATCAAGACTGCCAGGAGAAATATCATCAACCTGAGAGATGCAGATGATACCACATTAGTGGTCAAAGCAAAGAGGAACTAAAGAGGCTCTTGATGAAGGTGAAAGAGGAGAGTGAAAAAGTTGGCTTAAAACTCAACAAGCTCATGGAATCTGGTCTCATCACTTCATGACAAATAGATGGGGGCAAAGTAGAAATAGTTACAGATTTCCTTTTATTGGGGATTGAATGATTGAGGACGGTGACTGTAGCACAAATGATTGAGGACGGTGACTGCAGCCACAAATTAAAAGGTACTTGCTACTTGGAGGAAAAGCCATGCCAAACCTAGACAGTGTATTAAAAAGCACAGAGATCACTTTGCTGACAAATGTGCATATACTCAAACTATGGTTTTATAGTAGTCATGGACAAACATGAGAGTTGGACCATAAAGAAGTCTGAGCACTGAAGAATTGATGCTATTTAACTGTGGTGCTGGATAAGCCTGTTGGGATTCCCTTGGACAGCAATGAGATCAAACCTGTCAATCCTAAAGAAAATCAATCCCTGATACTGAAACTGAAGCTCTAATTCTTTGGCCACCTGATTCAAAGATTCAACTCATTGGAAAAGACCCTGATGCTAGGAAAGATTGAAGGAAAGAGGAGAAGGGGTTGACAGAGGATGAGATAGTTGGATGGCATCACTGAGTCAATAAATAGGAGTTTAAGCAAGCTCCGGGAGTTGATGATGGACAGGGAGGCTTAGTGTGCTTCAGTCCATGGGATTGCAAAGAGTTGGACACAACTGAGTGACTGAACTGAACTGAACAAGAGCATTATGGCAATATATATTTCAATATTTCACATATTTCAAATATGTTACATATTTTATCTTAACATGAATTACATTGTTTATTGCTCTGTCTCATACGTCTACATGTTACACTATAATTCCTATTTTCAGAAGTGATGTTTAATATCTTCAGTTCTAGGTTGATGCCTGTTCATGTGTTATAAATGTTACAGATAATATTACGGCAATTCATGTGTGTCTTAACACCAACTCCTACCTATGGAAAATTTAAGATTATTTTTCATAACTTTTATAGAATATAAACTAAGCTAGAATTTTGCACTGGTCAAAGAAAATTATTTTCAAGTTTATATCTCATTATTTATTTCTTTGGTCATGCTATAAATGACAATGTACATCAATTTATTTACTATAAATATATAAATTGCCCTTAGGGAATACTTTTAAAAACATACAAAATGTATGAATAATATTTTTATAGCTATCATCTTTTCACTTATATAGATATCATATAGATAACTTAAAATTAACTTAAATGCCTAAATCATTCTCAAACCTTAGGCAAATAATGAAAATCAATTAAAATCATCATGACATTATATGTATTAGCATTGAAAAATAATACTATTGAGCAGAAGGCACATAATAAAAAGTACACACAGAATGTTCTACTGTGTATTTTAATAAGCACAGATGTGTTACAATGTGTATGCATAAACATAATGTAGGATATATTATGTAGAAAATGGGGAACCAGTAAAAGTATTTTCAAACAGTGAGTTACTGAAAATAAAGTACACAATTCAAAGGTTTTACAATTTTAATGAATTAAAACTTTTCTTGGGAAATGTCATAAAATTAACTGCTTCCCAAGTGATTTCCAACAATGAAACTTTTTTTTTGCAAAGCAATTGTGAGATTTTGTTATTAAAGCCAAAAATATTACAAATTAAGGAGTGGGCTACATGAGGACAAAGGGGATGGAAGATGGGGGAGAGGAAGAAGTAGAAGCAGAAACAGGGTGGCAGAGAGAAAAATTAAGGATCAGGTGAAAGACAATGTCACCTCTAATTTCCCTCCCCAAAAACATGCCATGAAAAAGGCAAGTGAGTATGTTGCTGTGGGTTCTTAACTAGAGAATCTTCTTCAGCCTGATACTAACTGAAGAAAACTATAAGAGGCAGCAAAGTCCTTTCTAGGACTGGGAAAAGTGACAAGATCTTTATAAAAAACAGATTCCATTTGGTTTTACTTTCTGGACTTTTTAGTGTGGAATATCTCATTCCTTTCTAACCTCAGTCTGCCCATAAGCAGAAAAAGATCACTAACATACATATTTTCTTAAAAACATTAAAAATGATGACCAGTACTCATCAGAAAATGTATTTGTCTATAGGACAAAGGGGTCTTTAGTAATGAAGAAAAGTGATGGCCAAGAAGCAGATTGGTAGAGCACAAGGCGTTCGTGATTAAGGGTGTGATGTGTGGAGGTATATTATGCTAAACAGACACGTTGTGGGGCAGCCAGGAAGAAGAAATGTAGTATATGTTTAATGGATGATCTGGGAAATTTCATTGGTGAAATTAATGCTAATATCTAAGCATCTGGTTCAAAGTTGGAAAACATAATTTTAAATATTAATGAAACATCTTAGTCACCTCTGTCAAAAAGCAACATAATATCTATACTTCTGATATCAGAATATAATTAGCCAGTTAAAAATAACATTTAACTGACCCACTTTTTCCCACTATATTAAAATAAAATTTAATTATAAGGAAATATGCAGCTCTCTACTTCTTACTGAAAGTGAAAGTCACTTAGTCGTGTCCAACTCATTGTGACCCCCATAGACTGTAGCCCACCAGGCTCCTCTGCCCATAGAATTCTCCTTCAATTTGGCAATAGCAGGCTAGGTTATTATAATCTACTCACTTAGACAAATAATATAATTATTTGAAAAAATTAAATCATTCATTAAAAAATACTGATTAAGCACTTACTATATTCCAAGCACTGATATTGGTATATGGGATACATTTTGAAGATCCTTGTCCTTGCGAATCTTATATGCTAGCAATAAGCATAAATAAGGCAATAATTAATAGACACTAAGATAAGTAAATTCTTTAGCATGCTAGAAAGGTAGAAATTACTATATAAAAAGTAAAATTCCAGTAGAAAAAGACTAATCTGGAGAGCCAGAAATTTAATATGAATCCAAATCTTTAAGCTAATTGGTCAAAGTAGCCTTCTTTATGGTAGGAGATACATCAATTTGTCCTCTGATTTGAAGGCCATATTCCCTTAATCTCCTGACCAATGGATCCCTTGACATTTCACAGAAATGGCATATCACAGAGCTGTTCCTGAATCCTCATAGATTAATTTTCTCATCTCAGGGCCTCCAATGTACTTATCGGCTCTTATTGGTCCTGTCCAATCAGCTTCGTATCAACAAGGTGATGTTCTGTGGAAAGTTCAGATGGTCGCCTGCTGACAGGGCAGGAGACTTATCTCTGAGGAAGAAGAAAAAAAAAAGACAAAATTTGCAAAGAAATATTTTAATGCTCAAATAAAAGCACAGGCTATTCTGATCACTTTTTCTCATGTGAATGGAAAGGAATGAATTTGCCAAATTAATGGCATATTATGTACTTAAGTCCTTTTTAATCTGCTCTAGCAACAACGTCAAATCCGGCATGGTATATCTGTAATTAGAGCTACTACGTTTCTGAGTTTGAGATAGTTTACAGTTTTTCTCTAGGATCCATCCCATTTCTGCAGAGGTGAATTAAAAGGATACATAAGAGGACTCTCCATCTCTATATCCTTTAGCTTGGTGACTGCAATCTCTATCATCAACTCATCGGAAACATTGTTAGTTTTGATCTACAATTTTGTCTAGGAGGCAAAGAGGGTTAGAGGCTGTGGCTATTGCAAAGTATAAAATCTGCCACGGTATCTGAGAAACTTAGATTTTGGTCCAAGGTCTGACCAGATCGAGTGCGAGGAAATTTAAGATGCTATTTCTGGGTGGGAGGAACAAACATCATATTTTAAGGTCATCATGAGGCATGTGACATATTGTTCTGACCACAGGGGAATGTGTAATCCTTCATGGTAACTGAAAAATAAGAAGTAAAAAGAACTGTAGAGATCAGGCCTGCACTCTGTAAAGGTTTTTCTTAATTTTTTTCTTTTTCCTAAAAGCAGTACATTCCATTTAGCTTATTCAGGCAAAAGTTTGGCATGAAGGGTAGAGGTTGGATTAGGGGAGGGGGAACAAGAATATTTAGTGTTACCAAGCCAATGGGAAGCCATCTTGGTGACAACTGATAGTAGCTTTGGTCTAGGATAGTAAGAGCAGAGACGAAATGACTGGATTTGAGAGATAATTACAACATAAAAATGTACAGAAAGATGGGACACAGAAGGTAAAGGACATATAGATGACAATGGCAACTTTCAGGTTTCTGACAATGCAAAAAGATGGGTGATGCTGCAGTTTGCCTGAGGAATATGTTCAGATGAGAAAGATCTTAAGTTTTACTTTGTAGATTTCAAGTTTGAGACGCCTTATAACAAACCAGTAGGGGAATTCAGAGTCAACTCTATCTTAGCAGAGAGGCTCAGAGTGGAGAGGTAAATATGTTGGGCAGCTGGAGGTCTTAGAAGCTCTGGGTGAGATTATATCACCTAGGGAGAGAGTGTAGAATGAAAAGAGAAGGTCTTCCAGAGCAGAACCTTGGGATTGCATAATATTTTATCTGGTAGATTAGAATAAATCTGAAAGGAGAATAATTGTGAGAGAGCAAATGGGAGAGAGATTTTGTTTAATTTATTTTTCACAGAAGGCACCTGACTCACATTAATGTTAACATTATAATAGGTATAATGTAATTACTGAAATGAATTAATATCATGTGGGAAATGTTACCTATAATATAAAGACACTAAAGAATAGGTGAACGTGCACACATGAACACAACTTTTGGAAAGTTATCAAAATAAATGTCAGTGTTTAACACACTAAGCCCTTTAATGTATTTTTGAAAAATGAAGCTTAATCTTCTCTCAAATTTTAAAATCCTGAAGTGAACTTTAAATCAAAGCTAAATAATATCTTTGCAAACCTAAGCTGTCTGTCACATTGTAAATGTAAAAAATTATACAAATATATGGGAGAGGTTTGTTCAATATGTGGAATTGGATATTTCTTGAAAAATGCTGGCAAACAAAATTCTCCAGACTTTAAACATTTTTTTCCCTCAGAACTTGGCATTTTGAGGAATAAGATAAAGAATAACTTTAAAGTATTATAAACTATGCTTTTGGTCTGGTTTGTCTCAAATTTAACCAGGTTAATAATAATTTTTCTGGAAGTTACAATGATTTCTTGTCATTTGAGACCAAATTTTGCTCTTATTTAATTGTCACCCTGCTTATTTAACTCTATGAAGAGTACATCATGTGAAGTGCTGGGCTGGATGAAACACAAGTTGGAATCAAGATTGCCAGGAGAAATATCAACAAACTCAGATATGCAGATGATATCACTATAATGGCAGATAGCTAAGAGGAACTGAAGAGCCTCTTGATGAAGCTGAAAGAGGAGAGTGAAAAGCTGGCTTAAAACTCAACACTCAAAAAATGAAGATCATGGCATCCAGCCCCATCACATCATGGCAAATAGATGGGGCAAAAGTGGAAACAGTGACAATTTTTATTGTATTGGGCTCCAAAATCACTGCAGATGCTGACTGCCGCTATGAAATTCAAAGATTCTTGCTCCTTGGAAAGAAAGGTATGATGAACTTAGACAATGTACTAAAAAGCAAAGACATCACTTTGCTGACAAAGATTCACATGGTCAAAGCTATGGTTTTTCCAGTAGTCATGTACAGATGTGAGAGATGAACCATAAAGGAGGCTGAGTGCTGAAGAATTGATGCTTTGGAACTGTGGTTTTAGAGAACTCTTGAGAGCCCCTTGGAGAGCAACTGCCGGGGACCAGCCCCGGCTGATCCAGGGTATTCGAAGCGGGGACGGCGTCGGCGAGGATCAGGAAACAACTGCTTAATTAAACGTTAATTAAGGATATAAAGAGTAATAGAATGAGGATAGCTCAGTGAAGAAATTCAGTGGAGAAAAGAGGCTGAAATAAGGATAGCTCAGTGAGGAAATTCAGTGGAGAAAAGAGGCTGAATAATTCAGCCAGAAGGTAAGAGAAAGAACGACATGGTGAGACCAAGTTTCGGTGAACAAGGCCCGCACTTTATTTTTCAAAGTAGTTTTTATACCTTAAGTTATGCATAGAGGATAATGAGGGAAGGGGTAGAGTCTTGCAGCAAGCCAGGCTTTCTTCCTGCAAACTTATCATATGCAAAAGCTTAGGTGATTTGCATCATCTTCTGGCCCAGAGGCCTGTTAACACTTTAAGACCTTCTCTTCAGCAAACTTATTTTTCTCTAAAGGTGATTGGTCAGGAGCCACCCTCCAAAAGCATTAGATAAAGTTGCATTCCTACAGAGCAAAGGTGTGGTGGGCTATAACAAGAAAAAGAATTAACTCAAGGGTCCCAGGTTACAAACATTAAAGCTACTACTTACACCAATTATATTAATCAATACACTGCCAGGGACACAGCAGGTAAGGGATATGGAAACTTAGCAGCAAACATTGGCCCAACAAGTGAAAATCCCTTCACCAATACAATTTCTAATCAATCTTTTAACTACTCAAAAGAATCTGTGTTTAGACAGTTTAGAACATCTCCTGCCTCTCACAGTTGGGAGGCTCTGAACAATCACATGTGGCCGGAAAAACCTATTCAGGCAGGCTAGAGGATTTCCAAAGGAGTTTGTAGGTTGAAACACTGTCACACCCAGGAATTATTAACTGGAGCTGTAAGCTAACTCTTTTTTCAGAGAGGTAGTGGGGGACAGCCCCCCGTAAAGTCAGAGGTGTAGGTGAAAGCACAAAGCAGAAAGTAGGCAGACTCTGGTTTTGGGGGTAGATTGCTCGAGAATTTCCAGGGAGACTCCTGAGGCTTGATCCCTGCCTTTGCGTATGCCAAGCCTCCTTCCTCATGACCTTTGCCAGGGGCGGAGCTCGCTCCCCGCAAGCAAGGAAATCAAACCAGTCAACCCTAAATAAAATATACCCTGAATATTCATTGAAAGGACTGATGCTGAAGCTGAAGCTCCAATACTCTGGCCACCTGATGCAAAGTGCTGATTCATTGGAAAAGACCCTGATGCTGGGAAAGATTGAGGACAAAAAGAAAAGGAGGTGGCAGAGGATAAGATGGTTAGAATCATTGCCTCAATGGACATGAATCCGAGCCAACTCTGAGAGATAATGAAGGACAGGGAAGCCTGGCATGCTGTAGCCATGTGGAGTTGGACATGATAGCAGCTGAACAACAACAAAATAAGATATTATTAGTAGTATAGGTTTTCTCAGTTTCCTAAATTTTATTTTCAACTTTTACCTGACTATAAGTCATTGTGTTATCAATTAATACTACCAACATTTCTATTATTAATATAATCATAAAATCAAGATCAACTAAAGGGTATATGCAATTTATACTGTTATGACTAGTCCCATAATCCCATACATGGCTTAAATGGATACTTTGAGTTTTAATTTAAAGCCAGAAGTTAGGCTAGTTGAATAGGAAAAGGGGAAACATCCAAAGGAGAAATATATGTATTTGAGGTCAGAGAGATAAAGAAAAATAGAGATAGAACTAAGAGAGAGCAGGGGCACAAGAATTAAAAACGTGGATCCACATTTTTGTTTATTTAGTACAAAGTGATTTGAGGGTGATTAGCAATTGGAAAATGAAATATCTGAGGTTCTAAAGTATTCCTGGCATATTCAAAAACTTGGAATAATAAATAATGTTTATTAATTCTAATATGCTTATAAAAGTTGTGAAGGAAGAAAAATATAAACTGGCAGTCAGGAGGCTTGTTTCCTGTCTGGCTCAGTCATTATGTTTGTGGTCAATAACTATCTTCTGAAGATCAGGGCCGCACAGTGTATGAATGAATGGAAGCCCCTCAGTCATGTCTGACTCTTTGCCACCGCATGGACTGTAGCTCGCCAGGCTCCTCTGTCCATGGAATTCTCCAGGCAAGAATACTGGAGTGGGTAGCCATTCCCTACTCCAGGGGATCTTTCCAATCAAGGGACTGAACCTGGGTCTTCTGCTTTGCAGGCATATTCTTTACTCTCTGAGCCACCAGGGAAATCCCCATACAACTAATCACCAGAACAGAACTTAACAGTTACTGCAAGATTTGAAATTTATGTCTGGTTTAATTTATTTCCTTTATTTTCTCAAATTCTAAGCTAGAGCAATAATGAAATTTAGAGTGCTTGATCGTTTATAATGTATTCCATGATTTCAGGCTCACCTGATCAATGTTGAGCTAAGAATAAGCATTTTCTTTATCCTGATTAGCATTCTTTAGCCAGCACTTAGGAAACTCAGCACATAAATAGCACTGTATAGTTATTTAAAAACTGAAATATATTCTTTCTCATATCTGAGGTTTCAAAAAATGTGCTTTTTTTGAACCTTCTTCCTCTCCTCTGAACTCTTCCTCCTGCCTTTTTCATCTGCTTAATTACACGTGTTTTCACACATAAGATTCAGTGTCTTTCCTAATTCTCCAGGCCTTGGTTGTATGTGTGTGTAACTACCATGATTTTTGGTTGCAAGGAACAGAGAATTGGATTAAACTGGTTCAGGGAAAATAAAGTTTTTTGTTTTTTTTTTTTTTTTAGTAATATAATTACACACACAGATCCAGAGATGGCTTAAAGCACAGATGGATCCAATCCTTCAATAATGTTACCAGGACCTAGCCTTTCTGTCCTTGTGATGATCATATTTTCTGTGCTGACTGTTCTCCTCTGCAGCTCTCTCAGTATTAAAGGCTCTGTAATTTTCAGCTTGATTTATCCTCTCAGGTTCTGGTTGAAAGAAAAAGAACTTTCCTTTCCTCCTTATTGTTACACTATCCAGAGTGCCTTCTTGACCTGACTTGGCTTATACTTCTGAACAAATCACTGTGGCCAGAAGGATGGAATGTTTTTATCGGCCACTCATGGTTTACTTGTTTATCCCTCATGCTGGAGAATAGGTGTGCTTCAAATCATAGGAAAAAGGTGGTTCCCCTAAACAAAGTAGGATGTTGTTACCCAAAGAACGGAAATAGACACCCTGAGTCACCAAAACAGATATGCAGTAGAGTTTGGATGCATAGCCAATATCCTCTACTCCTGCTGGCATGTTCTGTAGCATTTACCTTGCTACCTAAAGGCAAAAGAAGGCAAGTAAAATACGTTTATTATTTTTACCTAAGCATCCATCAAAGTGGCTCAAGTATAAATCTACAAATTAAAATGAAATGCTTGCTGGATAAGTGAATAATTAGGTTAGGTAACTGTACCACTTTTCTGACTGCTATTTCCTCTTAAAACTTAATAATAGTACTATAATAATTAGGCTAATTGTTTTAATATTCTAAATTAGTATAATTATTATAATCAATGTACTGAAATAATGAAGTGTTATAAATCTTACATAAGTTGATGCCTATATGTTCTTAGGATCTTCCCTGGTGGCTCAGATGGTAAAGAATCTGTCTGCAATGTGGGAGATCCAGGTTTGATCCCTGGATCAGGAAGATCCCTGGGAGAAGGGAATGGCTACCCACTCCAGTATTCTTGCCTGGAGAATTCCATGGACACAGGAGCCTGGTGGGCTGCAGTTCTTGGGGTCTCAGAGTCAGACAGTGGCAACCCACTCCAGTACTCTTGCCTGGAAAATCCCGTGGACGGAGCAGCCTGCTAGGCTGCAATCCATGGGGTCCCAAAGAGTTGGACACAACTGAGCGACTTCACTTTCATTTTCACTTTCATGCATTGGAGAAGGAAATGGCAACCCACTCCAGTGTTCTTGTCTGGAGAATCCCAGGGACGGGGGAGCCTGGTGGGCTGCTGTCTATGGGGTCACACAGAGTCGGACACAACTGAAGTGACTTAGCAGCAGCAGAGTCAGACACAACTGAGAGACTAACACTTTCACTTTCATATGTCCTTAGCATGTCCTTGACTGATAGTAAGCCCTCAATAAATGTTAGGGCTTACTATTATCTATTATCAACCAAATTAAGTTGCATTAAAAGACCTCTGGAACACTACAAATTCATATAGATTTAAAGTTGTATAAGTCCATGTTAGTAGGGTGATAATTGATCAATACTAAAATAAATGCTTCAAAATGAACAGAGTTTTGTTTCTGCTTCTAATGAAATTATGTTTTAATATTGTTTTCAGGGCATCTCTCCAGAGGAAATAGCGTGATGTTTTGCTCTAAATCCATGCAGGATAAATGATCTGGAGTTACTAGAATATGGTATTATGCACAAACAACTAGACAGGCATTCTATTACAGATGATTAGTCAACCGTGAATACAGCACCCAGCAGATGGACAGCTCCAAAGGACCACATGAATTATGTGCATTACAGCTGCGGCTCTGGTAAAAACGAAAATGCTCTTGATGAACAGCTGCAGTTTTCTTCAGCCTCTAGACAAGGGACATCAGTTAAGGTTTTTATTGCTGTAGAACATGACATAGGAAGAACCGATTAACTTAAATAAAGGTTGTATTAAACAAGGTTCTATAGTTTGCTGTGTTAATTTTACATTTAAAGGATTTTCCATATTTACCTTTTGAGCACCTTCCCTGTGTTTATCTGAAGTGTATTTCATGTGACTATAATTCAAAATGAACAACGATAAAATTGCTCAGGCTATTAGCTAATGATGGGAAAATGTGCTTTATGTAGGTCTTTAAAAATACAAGAATTTAAATGCTGAAATATTGAGATGGTAAATGGTCAACTCCTTATATTCAGGCACTGAATAAAGCCAACTTGCATATTTATTCTTAATTGCAGATACTTCTTAATTCAAAGATAATTTCAAGGATCATTGTTGAGATTTTTCTGCCTCAGTAATAAAGCCTCCAATTTCTCTTGTTACATTTTAGTATTGAATTAAGTAAGAACAGAAGAATATACAATTTAATATTAGAATTATTTTGAAAATCCATAGTAGTATGCTTAACCATATACTTTATGCTAATATTAATATGCCTATTTTGAGAAGATAATAATATTTTCAATGAGTACAACTTTACTGCACATGACCCACACTGACTTTATTTTTATATGTGGTGTTATGTTATTCCATGCATTTCCTAAAAAGGTATATTTTATGGATGCTTGCTTTATTTTTCTGTAGATCCATACATATATGCAAAGTTTTTAACAAGTATATTGTCTTTTGTAAAAGTTATGTTTATAATGTTTAATGAAGAACAGTCTTCCTTATTTCACATAATTTTAAAGTCTGTCATAAGAAATACCACCTACATATTTAAGTATATGAAGATAAAAATCATTTATTTGATGCGAAGAATAGAATAAAAAGCCTCCCTCTGAATACAGTCTACTAAAACCTTATTGATTTGTGCTATAGTAAAGCTCATAAATAATAGGAAAATGTTTCAAAATTTTAAGTAACAATAAGATTTAAAATGGTGTCATTTAAATATATTTAACTTTTTAGTCATATTTTAAAACCCTCTTGTCTTTATTCTCAGTGAAATTTTGTGAAACTAAAATATAAATATATATTTTCCTTCATAGATATGCTCCATATGTGTTATTTACCTAAATATTGAATATAAATATATGTGTATATGTCAAATACTAACACTTTGGAAAGATCTTACGTGTTGGATGTACACAGATAGAAAAGGACATTTGATACTACCTCAAGGAATTAATTATTCAAACAAGAAAACAGTTTGTCAGTATATTTATAAAGCACAGAATGAAACCAGAATGAAAACTATTCTACACAGTGAATGACTAATATACAGGGATACAAAAACAGGGATAATTAATTTTGCCTAGGAATGCCTTGAGGGCTACTTGATCAGTGTGCAACTCTTTCTCTGGAAATCATCCTCATACCTCAGGCACAGAATATACTAACTCTGCTTCATTTCTGCCACCACTGCACTCTGAGTATAGCCTTACGATTTCACTTACAGTTCTATATTTGTAAGTTCTTTTTTACATGTACATTTCTTCAGCTAGATTATGATCTTTTGACTCCAAGAAGCAATTTTTAGTTATTATTATATTCTCAGGGGATAACACCATGCCTGAAATGTATAAATTGCTCCATATTTTCAAAATACTTAATTAACATAAAATGCATCAATTCAGTTCAGTGGCTCAGTCATGTCCGACTTTTTGTAACCCCATGAATCGCAGCAAGCCAGGCCTCCCTGTCCATCACCAACTTCTGGAGTTCACTCAGACTCATGTCCATCGAGTTGGTGATGCCATCCAGCCATCTCATCCTCTGTTGTCCCCTTCTCCTCCTGCCCCCAATCTCTCCCAGCATCAGAGTTTTTTCCAATGAGTCAACTCTTCACGTGAGGGAGCCAAAGTATTGGAGTTTCAGCTTTAGCATCAGTCCTTCCAATGAACACCCAGGACAGATCTCCTTTAGGATGGACTGGCTGGACCTCCTTGCAGTCCAAGGGACTCGCAAGAGTCTCCTCCAACACCACAGTTCATGTATATGTACAAATTTTAGATTATAAACTTCTTTTTTTTTAATCTGTCAGAGTTGTGATCTCATTCAACTAAAGCAAAGAATCAAAGTTAACCAAAGAGTAACTTTCCAAAATGTAGAAATATCATTATGCTTGTATAATGAGTTGATAGTTTAGCTATGCTTTACATTTAATTTCAAATGAATATTTTACATACTTATGACTAAATATATATGAATAAATAATTAGTAGAAATCATTGCTATTGCAGGTTATTGTTTTTATGCTTTTAAAATATATTTTAGGATATCTAGTAGGTTGTATTTACATTTTTTTGATGATTTATAAATATTTAAATTGTAGTTTCAAGCAATATTTATACTACTTTAACCTACTACAGGTATGAAACTCTTTTTACTCACATTAGGTATTGTTTTAATTCATTAAGTAATATTAAAAAATTTCTCTTTTTATATATTAAGTTTTACATTTAGGACTTGTCTCTCTGTATTTATACATATATATATTGGTTTATTGATGTTGATCAGAGAGTGAACTGAGTATACAACCCCAGTAGGGCCATTATATAAATCTATTTAAATTTACATTTCAGAGAAGGCAATAGCACCCACTCCAGTACTTTTGCCTAGAAAATCCCATGGATGGAGGAGCCTGGTAGGCTGCAGTCCATGGGGTCGCTAGAGTCGGACACGACTGAACGACTTCACTTTCACTTTTCCCTTTCATGCATTGGAGAAGGAAATGGCAACCCACTCCAGTGTTCTTGCCTGGAGAATCCCAGGGACGGGGAAGCCTGGTGGGCTGCCGTCTATGGGGTCGCACAGAGTCGGACACGACTGAAGCGACTTAGCAGCAGCAGCAAATTTACATTAAATTACACAAAATTAAAATTTATTTTGTAGCCCCATTCCAAGTGTTCACTAGCTATTTGTGGTCAGTGATTATTCCTTTGGACAGTACAGATAAAGAACACTTTCATTCATCATATAAGTTCTATTAGTCAATGATGATATGGAGAAGAATTTAGTGTTAGAATATCTATTCAGATCTAGTTGAGATATTGTATTACTTAAAGTAGGTACTTGTTACAGACTAACTATATATCCCCAAAATTCACATGTTCAAGCCCTAACCCCCAATATTTGGAGGTGGGGACTTTGGGATATAATTAGGGTTAGATGAGTTTATGAGACTGGGGCCTTCATGATGGAGTTAGTGCTCTTATAAGATGAGATACAAGAGGCTCCAAAACACTGCAGATAGTGACTTCAGCCACAAAATTGAAAGATGCTTGTTCCTTGGAAGAAAAGCTATGACAAATCTAGACAGTGTACTGAAACTGAGACATTACTTTGCCAACAAAGGTCCATATAGTCAAAGCTATGGTTTTTCCAGTAGTCATGTCTGGATGTGAGAGTTGGGCCATAAAGAAAACTGAGTGCCAAATAATTGATATTTTTGAACTGTGGTTTTGGAGAAGACTCTTGAGAGTCCCTTGGACTGCAAGGAGATCCAACCAGTCAATCCTAAAGGAAATCCACCCTGAATATTCATTGGAAGGACTGATGCTTAAGCTCTAATGCTCTGGCCACTAGATGCAAAGAGCTGACTCACTGGAAAAGACCCTGATACTGGGAAAGACTGAAGGCAGGAGTAGAAGGGGACGACAGAGGATGAGATGATTGGATGGCATTGCTGACTCAATGTGTATGAGTTTGAGCAAACTCCAGGAGTTGGTGATGGACAGGGAAGCCTGGAGTGCTGCAGTCCATGGGGTCGCAAAGAGTCAGGCATCACTGAGCGACTGAACAACAACAACCAGAAAACTTGTTCTCTTTCTCTACCATGTGAGGACACTGTGGAAAAGAGGCTATCTGCAACCCAGGAAGAGAGCCCTCACTACAACCTGACCCTGTTGACACTCTGATCTTGGACTTCCAGGTTCCAAAACTGTGAGAAAACAAATGCCTGTTGTTTAAGTTGCCCAGTCTATGACATTCTGTTTTAGTTCTGGCTGCCATAATGACTAATATAGTACTGAACAGTACATATGAAAGCGAAAGTGTTGGTCGATCAGGTGTGTCTGTCTATTAGTGACCCCATGGACTGAAGCCCACCAGGCTCATCTGCCCATGGAATCTTCCAGGCAGGAATACTAGAGTGGGTAGCCATTCCAAGACAGTAAAGAAATTTCTCATGTTAGAAGACAGAGAGGATTTCCAAAAGCTATTTCTAAAACTTAGCTTAAAATATATCAAATGTGGAAGGAATTGCATGTGTGTGTGTATGTATGTGTTTGTATGTACTTGTGTGTATGATTCTACAAATAATGGATTTAAAAAATAAATGTACTTCTTTCATTTGAGCATGTGAAATCAGGAAGCATATTTTCTATGAAGTTCATTCACTTATAGAAATAATGAAATCTCCTAAGTTACAAGACATTCTGATCTTTCCCTTCATTAATTAACTTGTCAACTCTAGGGAGCATAAATAGTGAGAGGTTGTCCTGGTAACAGTAACAAATATAAGCCAGCCTTTCAAAATGTCAAAATGTTTTCGACCAACCTAACATCAACCACCATTTTGAGAATATGTTAGTCAATTATTATTTTGGTACAACAAATTTGCCAACTAATTATATTTGATCAAATATTTTCCTTTCTCAGGGATTAATTTCATATATTCACTAAATTTTAAAGCATGCCTTTAGGATCAAATATGAACATATATTTTGTTTTGTTTGCACATTCCTCAAAAAAGAATATATTATGTTTAATAAAATGCTCTGAAGAATATAAAGAGAAATAAAGGCATGCAAATAGTTATGATATATGAAAAGTTAATATCTTACATAGAAGTAACACTGTAAAAAAAAAAAAAATTAACTTTCCTGGTGGCTCAGACGGTAAAGAATTTGCCTGCAAAGGAGGAGAACAGGGGTCGATACTTGGGTCAGGAAGATCCCCTGGAGCAAAGAATGGCTACCCACTCCAGTATTCTTGCCTGGTAAATCCCATGGATAGAGGATCCTGGTGAGCTTAATGGGCTACAGAGGCAAATGAAAACTGAATCACTGATTGAAAAAATATCTAATAAAAGCTGAGAATGTTTCTCAGAATATAAAGAAAAATCAAAGAGTGGTAAAGATGTTATGAGGATAAAGACAGCTTAGTTTAGAAAAAGTATTCAAGTTGAAAAGTTTTCCCAAAGAAAGAATAGAATAATTTAAGCAAACTTGATAAACAAAGAAAAAATGGAAGAAAATCTTTCTGCACTTAAAATTATGATTTCATGGCTAAATAACAATATCTGACAACTAACCTCAAAAAGTATACTTACAACCCAAATGTAGATCACAACAGCTTCTGATTTTGTATCTACACCATCAAATTCCAGGAGATATTCAAGCAGTATCATCAATATCATTGAACAATGTTTAGAGTGGAAAGTGTAGTGTCCCAAGGATTCTATACCTATTAATAAAGAAATTTTTGTCTCTGTGAGCAAAGGAAAAACAATTGTATACAAGATCTTAGAAAACTGAGCTAAGCAGTTCTCCCCAAATAAAAGAGTAAACATTTAATAATGTTCTCTATTAAACACATTAATCAAATCAAAATTAAGTTTGTAAACACATGTGTCTGGGCAGATACAGTGGAAGATGAGAGCCTTTGTGTGGTTCTTTGTGGCTGGCAGCAAGCAGACCATAGGGGGAAGGTTCTGTGCATATTACAGCTAAAAGGGTTTCTGTCGACACTATCGAATGAATCAGAGGAGAAAACTAAGGCTTCCATGGGTTGCCAGTGTTCTGCTGTGCGGGTGTGCTCAGTCATGTCCAACTCTATGTGACCCTGCGAACTATAACCCATCAGGCTCTTCTGTCCATGGGATTCTCCAGGCTAATGTCTCTTGGGTCCTTTTAATAAAGTTGTATCCATGAAGAATGTGTACACATATTGCACAGACATAATATTTGGTAACTGGATTCTAACTCAACCCAACGACCATCTGCTGCTCCATGTTGTTCCTTTGATTTAAAAATTAAACTGTGGGACAATATAGATGATATTCTGATAAAGACTTTCATATTAAACATAAACTTCCTGACTTCTTGGTTATTACCTATGAGAGATTATTTCAGCCAGCATAGCAGTGGGCTATATTAATGACCAATATCATAATTAGAGGAATTTTGATGCTGACTAGAAGCACACATACATCTGTTTATATTAATGCCATGATAAGGTCATGGATCTGGCTTTTTCCATACCAATCACCAGTCTGAAGAATGGTCACTGTAAATGGGTATCCAGTAGAGTGGCAAGATACTATAGAGAAGGAACAGTTTATCTCCCACTTAGGGGTGCTACTGACCAACTGGCCCTAGTGGTAAAGAACCTGCCTGCCAATGCTGGAGATGCAAGAGATGTGTGTTTGATCCCTGGGTGGTGAAAATCCCCAGGAGAAGGAAATGGCAACTGCTCAGATATTCTTGCCTGGAAAATCCTATGGACAGAGGAGCCTGGCAGGGTATACAGTCCATGGGGCTGCAAAGAGTCAGACACAACTGAGCACACACACACTTGACCAACTTAGTCTTAAATGTATTGGTTCTGTTCCTTGATCTGATGGTGGATGATAGGGATATCTTTAATAGTTTTACAATTTATCCAATAATTAAGGCTTTAGCAATAAACTAAACACCTATGGCCTATAGTTTTTCTTTTCTATCCAAAATGAAAACTAGTTATATACCATACAGATATACAGGGCTTCCCCAGTGGTGCAATGATAAAGAATCCACCTGCAATACAGGAAACACACGAGACATGGGTTTGACCCTTGGGTCAGGAAGATGCTCTGGAGAAGGAAATGGTAAACCCATTCCAGTATTCTTGCCTGGGAAATCCCATGGACAAAGCAGCCTGGTGGGCTAAAGTCCACTGGGTCCCAAGGAATCAGATGTGACTGAACACACATGATACAGCAAAATATATCGATTATATTGGACTGATCCAAATTGACTTAACAAAGTCTTTATTTTGATGT
The DNA here is from genome assembly GCF_029378745.1 of Bos indicus. Taxonomy (NCBI): domain Eukaryota; kingdom Metazoa; phylum Chordata; class Mammalia; order Artiodactyla; family Bovidae; genus Bos; species Bos indicus. The sequence continues at coordinate 51,263,526 of NC_091780.1, read as the reverse complement.
CAATGTAACCTCCTTGCAATAATAGAACAGCAAGAAATGAATATTCAGTTTATATTGCGTATGAAAACAGGGACACATAATAAGAAAATACAAATGGCTTGTCCCTTTTTAACACAAAGCTTAATTTGCTACATAAAGATGATAACACATTTTTCTGTCTCTAAAAATACAAAAAAAATTAAAGCCACATCTTTGCTCCAGTTAGTAAAATGATCACTTCAAAATGTGAAATAACAGATGATTCTGATACATGGAAAAATACTGTTATTGGAATTATGACTCTGTGGGCAGTTACTATGAATAACAAGCAACTGTTTGTTGTTTCTTGGAAGATGATTACTTGTTGCTAATTTTGAGGGAAAAAAAGTCACAATATGACATTCAGAGGCATCTGACTTTACTTTCTGTCAATAAGCTGCAAAAATAAAGAAGCTTTGCTTTGGGAGACTAATGTGTCTGAGAACATATCTTCTTGGTACTTCTGAAAATGATATTCTTTGCTATTGGAATCTGTCCAGTTGTGCATTGGAACAGAGTGCAAGATTAAATGTTAGAATTGGGGAACTTGATCCTAATTCACAGAATGTTGCTACAATATCTCGATCTTCAAAAGATTCAAATTTGTTTGAACTGACACCCAGTGAGCTCAGGCCATCTTGTATTCAAAAGGATATCGCCAAAGAGGAGGTTTACTGGTGGGTGTTTTATCTTGGGGATATTTCTGAATCCTACACATCGCAGGTTTGCCAAAGAAGAGATCAGAGTTTTATTTACAGTTTTGCTTATAAAACTCACAGAGTTTATTGATATTCAGATGAAAGTCTCCAGAAGAAAATTTGGGCTGAATGTTCAAAGAGACAAAATTCATTTCAAAAAAATAAATGGTAATAGCCGAAGAAAGTTTTCCAACAACACCGTTTTATTTCATGTACAAAGCTCAGGCACTATCATAATGAAAAATAAATTAAAAAAAGCTTTGAGTTATCATTAAAAATAATCACCACTATCATTAGGAGAAAACCTACATCCGTTAGTGAGTTTCATTCTATTCAAGACCAGGAACTCCCTTCTGCTTTTCTGTGATCCGTGTTTATAAATTCATTGTCCAAAAAGAAAGAAAGTGATGACACAAATAAAGAAAGTTATTTAATTTGATACAATATGATGTAGATTTTGGAGAAGAAACTGAGAACAAGCTGTGTAAAAGTGAAAAAAAAATGAGGGGATGAAGGAAAATAGATAACATCTAGAAATTTTAAGTTTTCAGAATGAAGAGAGAAAATAAAATTTTCGGTTCAGTTCAGTTCATTCGCTCAGTCACGTCCAATTCTTTGTGATCTCATGGTCTGCAGCAAGCCAGGTTTCCCTGTTCATCACCAACTCCTGGAGCTGGTTCAAATTCGTGCCCACTGAGTCGGTGATGCCATCCAACCATCTCATCCTATGTGGTCCCCTTCTCCTCCTGCCCTCAATCTTTCCCAGCATCAGGGTCTTTTCAAATGAGTCGGATATTTGCATCTGGCGGCCAGAGCACTGGCCTGGTGCTTCAGCTTCAGCATCAGTCCTTCCAATGAATATTCAGGACTGATTTCCTTTAGAATAGACTGGTTTGATTTCCTTACAGTCCAAGGGACTCACAAGAGTCTTCTCCATCACCACAGTTCAAAAATATCAGTTCTTTGGCACTCAGCTTTCTTTATGGTCCAACTCTTACATCCATACATGACCACTGGAAAACCATAGCTTTGACTATATGGAGTTTGTTGGCAAAGTAATGTCTCTGCTTTTTAACATGCTGTCTAGGTTGCTTATAACTTTTCTTCTAAGGAGGAAGTGTATTTTAATTTCATGGCTGCAGTCACCATCTGCAGTGATTTTGGAGCCCCCAAAATAAAGTCTGTCTCTGTTTCCATTGTTTCCCCATCTATTTGCCATGAAGTGATGGGACCAGATGCCATGATCTTAGTTTTTTGAATGTTGAGCTTTAAGCCAACTTTTTCACTGTCCTCTTTCACTTTCATTAAGAGGCTCTTTAGTTCCTCTTTGCTTTCTGCCATAAGGGTCACTGGTGTCATCTGCATATCTGAGGTTATTGATATTTCTCCTGGCAATCTTGATTCAAGCTTGTGATTCATCCAGCCCAGCATTTCATATGATGTACTCTGCATTTCAGTTAAATAAACAAGGTGACAATATACAGCTTTGAAGTACTCCTTTCCCAATTTGGAACCAGTTTGTTGTTCCATATCCAGTTCTAACTGTTGCTTCTTGACCCGTTACAGATTTCTCAGGAGGCAGTTAAGGTTGACTGGTATTCTCATCTGTTTAAGAATCGTCCACAGTTTATTGTGATCCACATAGTCAAAGGTTTTGGTGCAATTAATAAACCAGAAGTAGATGTTTTATGGAACTCTTTTGCTTTTTCAATGATCCAAATGATGTTGGCGATTTGATCTCTCGTTCCTCTGTCTTTTCCAAATGCAGCTTGAACATCTGGAAGTTCTTGGTTCACGTACTGTTGAAGCATCACTTGGAGGACTTTGAGCATTATTTTGCTAGCATGTGAGATGAATGCAATTTTGCAGTACTTTGAACACTCTTTAGCATTTCATTTCTTTGGGATTGGAATGAAAACTGATCTTTTCCAGTCCTGTAGTCTATGGGGTCACACAGAATCGGACACGACTGAAGTAACTTAGCAGCAGCAGCAGTCATTGCTGAGTTTTCCAAATTTGCTGGCACATTGAATGCAGCCCTTTCACAGCATCATGTTTTAGGACTTGAAATAGCTCACCTGGAATCCATGACCTCCACTAGCTTTGTTCGTAGTGAAGCTTCCAAGTGGCCCAGTTGACTTCATGCTCCAGGATATCTGGCTCTAGGTGAGTGATCACACCATTGTGATTATCTGGGTCATGAAGACTTTTTTTTTTGTACATTTCTTCTGTGTACTCTTGCCACCTTTTCTTAATATCTTCTGCTTCTGTTAGGTCTATACCATTTCTGTCCTTTATTGTGCCCATCTTTGCATGAAACATTCCCTTGGTATCTTAAATAGCAGACTGGAAGAAACACAAGCTGGAATCAAGATTGCCAGGAGAAATACCAATAACCTCAGATATGCAGATGACACCACCCTTATGGCAGAAAGTGAAGAGGAACTAAAGAGCCTCTTGATGAAGGTGAAAGTGGAGAGTGAAAAAGTTGGCTTAAAGCTCAACATTCAGAAAACAAAGATCATGGCATCCGGTCCCACCACTTCATTGGAAATAGATGGGGAAATAGTGGAAACAGTGTCAGACTTTATTTTTCTGGGCTCCAAAATCTGCAGATGGTGACTGCAGCCATGAAATTAAAAGACGCTTACTCCTTGGAAGGAAAGTTATGACCAACCTAGATAGCATATTCAAAAGCAGAGACATTACTTTGCCAACAAAGGTCCGTCTAGTCAAGGCTATGGTTTTTCTTTTGGTCATGTATGAATGTGAGTTGGACTGTGAAGAAGGCTGAGCACCGAAGAATTGATGCTTTTGAACTGTGGTGTTGGAGAAGACTCTTGAGAGTCCCTTGGACTGCAAGGAGATCCAACCAGTCCATTCTAAAGGAGATCAGCCCTGGGATTTCTTTGGAAGGAATGATGCTAAAGCTGAAACTCCAGTACTTTGGCCACCTCATGGGAAGAGTTGACTCATTGGAAAAGACTCTGATGCTGGGAGGGATTGGGGGCAAGAGGAGAAGGGGATGACAGAGGATGAGATGGCTGGATGGCATCACTGACTCGATGGACATGAGTCTGAGTGAACTCTGGGAGTTGGTGATGGACAGGGAGGCCTGGCGTGCTGCGATTCATGGGGTCGCAAAGAGTCGGACACGACTGAGCGACTGATCTGATCTGATCTGATAGTTTTTCAGATTCTATTGTTTTCCTCTATTTCTTTGCATTGTTCACTTAAGGAAGGCTATCTTATCTCTCTTTGCTTTTCTTTGGGACTCTGCATTCAAATATGTGTCTTTCCTTTTGTCCCTTGCCTTTCACTTCTTTTCTTTTCTTAGCTATTTGTAAGGCCTCCTCAGACAACCGTTTTGACTTTTTGCATTTCTTTTTCTTGGGCATGGTCTTGATCACTGCCTCCTGTACAATGTCATGACCCTCTGTCCATAGTTGTTCAGGCACTCTGCCTATCAGATCAAATCCTTTGAATCTGTTTGTCACTTCTACTGTATAATCATAAGGATTTGCTTTAGGTCATACTTGAGTGCTCCAGTGGTTTCCCCTACTGTCTTCAATTTAAGTCTGAATTTGGCAATAAGGAGTTCATGGTCTGAGCCATAGTCAGCTCCCAGTCTTGTTTTTGCTGACTATATAGAGTTTCCCCATCTTCAGCTGCAAAGAATATAATCAATCTGATTTCGGTGTTGACCATCTGGTGATGTCCATGTGTCGAGCAGTCTATTTTGTTGTTGAAATAGAGCGTTTGTTGTGACCAGTGTGTTCTCTTGGCAAAATTGTTAGCCTTTGCCCTGCTTCATTTTGTATTCCAAGGCCAAATTTGCCTGTTACTCCAGGTATCTCTTGACATCGTACTTTTGCATTTCAGTCCCCCATGATGAAAAGGATACCTTTTTTTTTTTTTTTGGTGTTAATTCTAGAAGATCTTGTAGTTGTTCATAGGACCATTTTAATTTTTATGTTTTTTAATTTTAAAATTTTTAAAATTTCTGTTTATGAAAGAAAGAAATAAAGTGAAAGTCACTCAGTCATGTATGAGTCTTTGCGACCCCATGGACAGTTCATGGAATTCTCTAGGCCAGAATACTGGAGTGAGTAGCCTTTCCTTTCTCCAGGGTATCTTCCCAACCCAGGGATCTAACCCAAGTTTCCCACGTTGCAGGAGAATTCTTTACAGTTGAGCCATGAGGGAAGCCCAAGAATACTGGAGTGGGTAACCTATCCTTTCTCCAGCAGATCTTCCTGACCCAGGAATCAAACCAGCATCTCCTGCATTGCAGGTGGATTCTTTCCCATTTGAGTTATCAGGGAAGTCCCTTATGCCCTTAAACTAACATTTTAAATGTTACTGCTACTTTAAAATAAACTGTTACAGATGAAAAAGTAAAGTTAGGAACTTGAGGATGAGAAAGTAAGTTGTATATGGGGTGGAATGAATATTGTTGTTGTTGTTTAGTATCTAAGTTTTGTCTGATTCTTTTGCAACCCCACAGACTGTAGCATGTCAGGATCCTCAGTCCATGGGATTTCCCAAGCAAGAAACTGGAGTGGGTTGTTATTTTCTTCTCCAGGGTATCTTCCTACCTCAGTGATTGAGTTCAAGTCTCCTGTATTGGCAGGCAGATTCTTTACAACTGAACCACCAGGGAAGATTGTTCTTGACTTGGAACATTTATTAAGTTTTACAATACTCATAATCTTAAATTATTAAAAAATGTATGGAGTCACTGCTGTATCCAAATTTCTTTCCAACATGCTGTATCCATATAGCTTTGTTAATACATCAGTATCAAAGGCTAATTGAATAGTTTAAAAGAAATGAACTTAATGTAATACATGTATTTTTTGAAACCATGTTGATTATAGTTTCTGTGAGGTGTATAAGCATATAATATATGAAAAAATCTGAGTTAATTATCCTTGCAATTCAGTATCTATTACCAAAATCTCTTCTTTATATTGAAAGACTATGATGTAAATTTTCTAGCCCATATATTTTATTATCAACTTCCAATTTTGAATATTTGACTTGTATTCATTGAGTTTGGGTGATAAAGTTGGGAAAGTGGAGATGAATATAAAATAATGGATCATCAGAAATAGTGGGTTTGCAAAAGTATAGGGTAATAGATGGAGAACTATAAGAGTTATCTGGAGGCAGAAAAGATAATTGAAATGGTCAAGAGTCAGAGGGCTGATATCATGGCACAGAATAAAGGATTTATTTATTTCATTTATTTATTATCCTATTTAAAAAGAAATAAGAATACTATGACTCATAAGGCTGAAGGGAATGGGATTATACATAATAACAGAACTATTTTAGGACTAAATTACTAAATAGAATCTTTGGTACTATATTCAAAGTAATGATGCAACAGTACAATTTTGGGGGTAGTACATATATTGATACCTACTTAACTAGATATTTTATTGAAAAAGTGAAAAACAGGGTCAACAATATTTTTTAAATAGTTCAATTAATTTAAAATTTTTCTACCTTAAGAAATAAACATAAGCCTGTTTAGTCTACACAGAATTTTCCTAGTACGATAAAATAGGATTGATTGATCAATGGTATTCTTTGTTCCCTTAATAAGAGGATATGTACTGGACATTGATGCTATTTTAATATTTAAGAGGAAACTATAAGATGGAAAGGTATGTATATTCACATACAGAAGAAGAAATATGTAAGCACAAGATAATAATAAATCATTATTTCTGTGCTGAAACTGGCAGAGGATTTTAGCCAAAATATATGCAATAAAAACTGTCTCACAAGAAAACAAAGAGAAAAGTTGAACCAACATTGTGACAATAATTTTTTAAAAAATGTTAAGCAGACCCTGGCTTAAAGAAATTGTGCATCTTATTGGAAGCAGATGTAACTGAAGTAAATCACTGCTGAAACTGACTTATAAGTTATGGTGTGATTTTGTGTTTGCTATTTATTTCAAGAAACAAGGTCTCTAAAGTTTAGTTACAACTATGTTGAAGGAAAAAATTACCAGAAATAGCCCCTAACAGAGTCATAGATAGAGAGGTGAAAAATAGCATCTCCCTGTGGGGGGAAAAAAAAAAATCATTGGATGTTCCTGTTCCTGAGAAGAGAGGAATTTGTCAGAGAAGGACAAAACAGATAGAAAAAGAGATATGGCTGAGATGTTTTTATTGGTGTAATCACAGAAATAAGCATAGAGCTTACCTGGCAGATTGTATTATTTAAAATATTTGTTGTCCCTTTCTCTGACCCACTGCCATCAAGCTTAGCTTTGTGACTTGCTTTGGACAATAAACATGCAAAGCAATGAATGATGTGTGAGAGCCACCTCAAGGTTCTGCTGTGAAGAGAAATGGGGGAAGAGCATCAGCACGGTGCACGAGCGAGACATAAACATTTTCTCTTTAAGTCACCGATATGTGGATGTTATTTGTTACAGCAACATAATTTAGCTTATGTGATATTATGTATCACTTTTTGCTAAACCTTACTGAAAAACACTACAAATAGCACTATAACTCACCTTATGAATAAGAAGCACATCAGAGGAAATATTAATCAGTGTATTGGGACAAATATCCTTTTTAATCAAAATTATAAAGAGGATTCCAGGGAAGTGTTATTAACAGAATGAAAGGAAACAAATACCTTTGTAAATGAAACTCAAGCAATGTGGTCTTTAATGGACGGCAAAGAAGTAAATCACACAATATGACAGGCAACAAATGGAAAAGGATATATGGATATGGAATGAGAGGGAGCAATAACTGTGATTTTTATAAATCCAGTGTGAGTTCCAATTTGTAGTTCATTTTTCAATGGAGTTTATATTAAGTTTTATTTTTTTTCTTGCTCTGTATGCCCATTCAACAACACACAATATTTAACTGCTACTATTCATAGGTGAATGGTTCCCAAAGCTGGTTTCTACCTTAAAATCTGCCCTTATATTTCTGACCCATATAAATGTTAGATAGGTAGAATAGGAAAAAGGAGTCAGAATGGTGGTGGCTAAAATACAAGGAAGGGAAAGGCCTGCGAACATAGAACAAAGGAAGGTCTGAGGACCAGAGTGAGCATTTCAGGTAAAACAAACAGCACTCCCGGCTGGCCCAATTTACAGAGGGCAGGCCCAGGGGGAGGAGAAAAAACATATGAACAGAGGAGCCAAAATTGGGCCAGGGGCCTCTCTTTTCACGTCTTTTGGATGTATTTTCTTTTCCTTTCTAAATAAACAGCTGTAACATGAAGCTGTAACACTGGCCCATCAGAAGGCTGCAACGCTGGTCCATCTGTTGCTTCAAATTAATGTTGCAATGAGGCAGAACAGAGGAAATTGCAAACTCCCCTGATATAACCAACTAGGAAATATCTTTACAGGTTAGTTCCTAAGCATTTTCCATCTTTCATCTGTGTTAGATGTAAGAAATAGCTTTCTTTACTACATAGACCAAAAACTCAAGTTATTCTAGAGATGTCTTTCATTCAACTAATGTTAAATAGATTTCACTTGATTCTGTTTCTTTAACCTTCCTTTTCTTAGAGCCCCTCTTGCCTGTATCCCCTTATTTCACCTGAAATGTTACAATTCTGTCATCCTTTCTTTGCCTTCTGGCTCACTGAAGCATATTAGTCTTCAACATTACCATCTTAAGAGCTATCAAAAATGTTAATTTGCCCATATAAGTGCCTCTTTTATTTTTAAATTCATCAGTGAATCTCTACTTGCTTAAAAAAAAAAAAAAGGTGATAAAACTTTGCAGCATGTAATTCCAGGCTCTTCATAACCTTAATTTCTTCTCTGAAATGATTTTCTACCACATCCTTCATACAACCAATGTGCAAAGCTTATTAACATTTTTTACTTGCAGATTATTCATTCATCATAAAACACACATGTAAATATGTCAGAAATAGAAAAGAATACACAATGCTCTAAAAATGGCATTTACTCTGTATTTATCTGGTAAAGCTTTTCACTTTGAATATTCAGCAAAGCTGTTTCCATTATTTATTTTTTCATGCCATTGGTGTATATGGCACACAAAGAAAGTAAGTACTGATTGTGCCTTACACCCTGCAAAATCATCTCAACCACAAATAATCAGTCTATTCTCATCATACATCTAAGCAGTTTTCAGAAGTATGTTTTCACAGTGTCCATACAGACAGAAAAATGAATTGTTATTTCATACTGTGTATACATGCATCTTGTAGAATATACTGTGTTTAAGGCAGATTCCACTCATTTGATTCAGAGAATTAATTAAAAATGACAAAATATTTTTAAATGAATCATCGAAGTTGTGCTCAAATAAAAAAACTAGGATGAGTAGTTTATACATGTGCCTCAAGCTTAAGAAACAGCTCCCTCTTCTCATTGTTTGTCACTACAGGGGGGTTCAATGGATGAATAGCTTTGAGATCACATTAAATGCCTTGCAGCTTATCCACATGCTAGAATAAAAATGCAGAAAACAAATACATCTTTTCCAAATGAAAAGCAGCCCTTTAAAAATCTAGGTGCAAAGATCCATTGCAAGATATTTAAAAAAAGCAGGGGCCCTAGACCAAGCAAGGATATCTTACTCTTCTTAATCACAATTTCAATCATCCCAAGAGTAGGATAAAGTTCGGCTTCTGACAACACTAAAGGGAAATAAATGAAGGTACTTGATTGTTTTTCAATCTTCTCGTTTCTGACATATAAAATTAAGATAAAAGCAATCTTACTTTTCTACACACACATTAACATTGAAAGTAAGTGATTACATTAATTTTAACTATGATGAGAAATACATGAAATACTTAAAACTTCCCAACCCCAGAGCACTTTTTGTTATATACATAATATTGACAAATCTTTTTTTTTTTTTTTTTTTTTAGTTTTGAATAATACCTTTTGTAAGCTACAAGCTAAATTTATCTGGCTTCCAATATTTCCTGGATACATATTTTAGGGGAAATATTTTATACTTGACTTTCCTTATAATTCTAAGCACAATTAAATTTATTTCCACTCATCCCTTACTATTATTGACCCTAGGCCCAGGTGACAAGAATTAGTTTTATATAAATCTAGGAAAATCAAACATTGGAGAATAACTGTTTCAATTGAGCAACATCACAGATATGCCAAAAGCAAACAAATTATGTTTTTCTTAGCTGCATGAATGCTTCCCCTTCATTCAGTTGAATAATTAAGTTTATGGTACAATACCTCACTGTCACTTAAAATTACCGTACCTTGCAGAGGTTGTTGACTCTGAATCCCCAGATAGCATAGAACATTCTAATAGAGGAGAAGAGAGCAAGAAAGAGAGAAGGAGGCAATCAATCAAACAAAAAGGGAAACAACGATTGTATAGCCTGTGTAGATAGACGTGGAAAGGAAAGATAAAAGAAAGCTACATTAGGAAGTTTCTGTAAAGGGTACTTTGTACCATCTTCTCTCAGTTTCTTTTTCTTTCAATTCATTCAATCATCTACTAAAATGCATTTTCTTTCCACCAAATTCCTTCTTGTGTTTAAAAATATAGGGCTTAAGCGTGAAGCCCTCATATTTCCCACATCCCTCCCAAAGTTACTTACATTCACATCCATCTACATTCATTGTTCTATTTTCCTTGCTCAGACAGAGCTGGGCTTCCCAAGTAGTGCTAATAGTAAAGAACTTGCCTGCCAATGCAGGAGACTTAAGAGATTCATGTTCAATCCCTGGTCAGGAAGATCCTCTGGAGGCGGTCATGACAATCCATTCCAGTATTCTTCCCTGCAGAATCCAATGGATAGAGGAGCCTGGCAGACTATAGTGCATGGGGTCACAAAGAGTCTGACACTGCTGAAGCAACTTAGCACATATAGAATTTTTGCAGCTTCTTGTAAACTTCAACGGTTTAACCTCTCAGTCTCAGTTCTCTGTCTTAAAGCTTGTAATAATGTTCATGTTTCCCAAGAAGTAGGTTAAAATGTGGAACTCTTAGAATTTCCTTCCATTCAAAAGAAACAGTTAAAGAAAAGACTAAAAAGAAATAGAAAATGTCTATACCAACAGCTACCAAATCAGAAAAGGAAGAATGGAAGAAAAAATGTGCAAAGTATAATTTACTGAACTTCAAAAAGGTGAGAACAAAGAAGTGAGGAAAGAATTTCAGATTGGCACAAACAAAAGATTTCATCTCTAAATGCATGGACTCCCTAGAACCTACACTGTTGAGATGACTAAATTTAGGACATTTCAGAAAGATGACAAAATTTTCAGATAAACCAATTAAATGGAAATCTATATATGCTTGGACTATCAAGTGAAAGGGCTTTCCTGATAGCTCAGTTGGTAAAGAACCCATCTGCAATGCAGGAGACCCCGGTTCAATTCCTGGGTTGGGAAGATCCACTGGAGAAGGGATAGGCTACCCACTCCACTATTCTTGGGCTTCCCTGTGGCTCAGCTGGTAAAGAATCTGCCTGCAATGTGGGAAACCTGCGTTCGATCCCTGGGTTGGGAAGATACCCTGGAGAAGGGAAAGGCTATGTACTTCAACATTCTGGCCTGGAGAACTCCATGGACAGTATAGTCCATGGGATCACAGAGTCGGACACGGCTGAGCGACTTTCGCTGTCATTGATACTGGTTGCTGCGGAGACAACAGCAAAGTAAGAAAAGCAAATAAATGAGTTTGATTCTCTAAGAAGAAAATGAAATCTTCAAAATAATCTGCATCTGAGAGTATGGTATATAGTAAGTAAATTTGTGACATCCACCACTGTGTAAAAACTTAACTCAGTAAGACAGCAGAGAAGAGTTGAGGTGTATAACAGAGCCTTTCTAAACCAAGCCCTAAACCTCACCATTTTCTTTAGCTAGAAAAATGTCAGAGAATACAAAATTCCTAGTCCTCACAATATAGTTGTGGGAAAAATCAAACTGGTCTGAGATATAATGGAAAAAGAATCCAAAGATTTTGAAAAATTATATATTGGCTGCAACATCCAAGCATGAGCAAAATGAAAAGATACAAAATAGAAAATATTTAAAACATTACAGCATGAAAAAAGAAAGAAAGAAAAGATATATAAAAAGATAAATAAAAGATATATAAAAAGAGAACCACTCTAAAAGGAAACTTTAAGGAATCACCCAAAATGCTATAGATCAATGAAGTAAAAGCAAAAGATTATAAAGATGAGATGGCAAAACAGCAACAAAAATAAGTAAAATTCAAAACCTGAGAAAACATATTGAAAATGAGGAAATATCACTAGAGACTTACTAAATTAATTAAACATAGCAAGTATGAATACAATAGTACAGAAAACTTAGCTATTGTAAAAAAAAAAAAAAAGCTTTAAAAACCAAATTGAACACTGATGAAGAAAAACAAATCGATTAACCAGTTACCAATCAAGATATACGTATGGAAGACAAAAGAAATTCAAGATAAAATGTAATCTGTATTTCTGAAGCAGAAAAGTCAACAGATAGTAAAAAAAGATATATTCAATCATATACTCCAAAGGATTTCTATTAAATTGGGAGTATTTAAGATATTGTTTTGATAATTCTCTTCCAGGGACATTTGATACAGAATATTCAGTACATGATATTATATACATGAGATATTGTTCCTTGACTATAAAGAAATAAAACAGAAAAACAGGGAAAAAAATCCCTTATTTCACAGAACTTTCATTGTTTTAGAAATATGACACGAAATGTGCCAAGTCAGTGACAGAGACAATTCTAAAAGAATTGAACAAGATATTTTCTATGTGCATCTTTGATTTTCTCTGTATTTCTAGTTTCTGGAAAAAATACAAACCCATGAGCTGGTATTCACTTTTACTATCACCCAACTTTCGTTTCTCCAAAGACCACTTTTATACTTACTATATATATGCTGGAACAAGTTATTAAATATTTACATAGAATTTCCAAAATCTTATAGGGAGAAAAGAACAACACTTCAAATGTCTATAATTTTTTTTTAATTACAAGAATAAATTCCAGAGTAAAGCAATTACTATCTGGCTGTAAATATAGTACAGATGCAAGAGGAGGCACAGGGGTAAAAAAATCTGCCTGCCAATGCAGGAAATGCAAGAGACGTGGGTTTAATCCCTGGGTCGGGAAGATCTCCTTGAGAAGGAAATGGTAGCCAGTTGGTAAAGAATCTGCCTGCAGTGCAGGAGACCCAGGTTTGATTCCTGGGTCAGCAAGATCCCCTGGAGAAGGAAATGGCAATCCACTCCAGTATTCTTGCCTGGAAAACCCCACGGACAAAGGAGTAGGGCAGGCTACAGTCCATAGGGTCACAAAGTGTTGGACACGAGTTAGTAACTGAACAACAATAGCTACATGTAGAGTCAGACTGATTCTGGTTCAAAACTAGCCTGTGCTGTTTGGATGATTTTGAGAAATTGACTTCAACATTCACAATAAACAGACGTATATTAGTGTGATATATAATAAGCACTAGCCTTCATATTCTTCCTATAAGGACTGTAGAATACAACTAGGTTCTTACTGCTACTTTAATTTTCCACATACTTCTTCTTTGTTTCATAAGTCAAAACCACATCTGGGAAGTGATTTAAACAACAGTGGTGCTCAATACTGCATGCACATGAGAATCACTAGGGAAGCTTTTTTAAAAATACAGATGCCTGAATCCTATCACTGGGGATTCTTACATAATTGGCCTTAGGAGGCCTTCTTTTTTTTTTTTTTTGGTATTTTTTTAATCTCCCCAGATGATTCTTATGTGCAGCCAGGTTTGAGACCTACTTATTTAGAAACATTCAAATGTTATCATCTGACAAGATTATTTTTAATTCCTTTAAATCCCCTCACTTATATTTTGAGTTACGTCTGCCCCATAAAACACCCAATATCAATCAAATGCAAATTCTTGTCAGTTTTTCCTCCTAAATATTTCTTAAACTCATCTCCTACTCACTTTCTCTCCATATCAGCAATCTGGCCTTCACCATCTGCCCCTGAGATTATTAAATAGTCTCCTAATTGCTATCTCTCTTTGCATGATTTTTTTTCCCTCAAATTCTTTTCAGGCCAGTAATAGAATCTCATGCACTTCCCAAATCTTCTCAAGCTTACTTATCATGCCAGATGGAGCATAAGCTCTGTGCCTTGCCAGTCAATGTCCTCCAATACCCTTCTCCTGTTTAACAATGAGCATCATCTCTGCCACTTCCACCTCACAATCTGTGTTCAAGTACCATCAAAAATGATTGTAGTATCATAGCACTACGTGAAATTTTGTGTATCTTTGCTCATCCCCATTCTGTTTCCTCTCCTCAAAATGCCTTCTTTTGGTTAGTTTTTCAAGGATCATCCTTTGAGATTTCTCAGAAATTCATCCTCCTGGAAAACCCATAATTTCCTCGTTCCAGGCAAAGAACAACTGCCCTGTGCTCATATAGCTCTCGGTGCATTAATCACTCTACCAAAATTCTTCCATTAAATTGCAAGTTCCTCAATGAAGGTCTTGTGTCAGTCTTATCTTTGTCTCCCCAAAGGTTAGCATTTTACCTGTGGAGATCATTAAATATGATTTGATTAAATTGTTTCAGTGCCATGTGCTCAGGCATGTCTGACTCTTTGCACCCCCATGGCTTGTAGCCCACCATGCTCCTCCGTCCATGGAATTTTCCAGTCAAGAGTATTAGAGTGGGCTGCCATTTCCTCCTCCAGGGGATTTTTCCGAACTCGGAGATTGAACCCATGTCTCCAGTGTTTCCTGCATTGCAGGCAGATCTTTACCTGCTGAATCATTGGGGGAAATCCCTAAATTGGCCCAAGGAGCAGAAAAGTAACAGCAGATATGTTTTCTAGAGTAGAAAAATTCTTCACTGGAAATGGCAATTAAGAACATTTTTACTGAGTTGTTAAAAATCTTTTAGAGTTACTGATGACTAAAACTAACTTTAGTATTACCATATATAGTGATGGAAAAATTATACTATTTATTTTTATGGGATCATGATTTCTATCTTGGAGAATATGGAATAAATGAACTGGATCTCATTCCTTTGGATTGTGCAGATCATACATGATGTCCTACATTAACTCTAGTCAAATATGCTAATGCCTTGAAATGGTAACTTTTAAATTACAGATATTATTTATGCTTATAAATTTATAAAAATATGCATCTCAAATAAAACAAAAATTTTAATCAGAAAACTTGAAAGTATCATTTCAGAATGTTGTACTCCTCAAATCTTTTTCACCATAGAATTTCAAACAGAAGCCTCCATTTAAAAATGTATCAATTTTTTAAAAATGTAGCTCATTCTGTTTAAAACATTTTTGCTTAATTATTTTATTTATGGAATATAAATTTGTAAAATAGGTTATTAGAAAGTAATAATTAAAAGTTAACCAGATTTTATTGAAGATTTAAATTGTCTGTTAGAAAAACCTAGTTCTAACACCATTCTTTCATAATTGATTTACACTGCTGTGACAGATGTGTGTATACTATTCAGTTTTCTTGAAAGATTTTTTTTTTTTATTTTACCCTACCCTTCTGCCCTGCCTAGGTATCTAACCCATAGCTTGAGTTTACCTCATACAATGAACCAGCCAAGCTTCACAGGGAAATAGAGTCTAAAAAATATTCTACAAGCATGAACTTGGTAGGATCACCTCAGAAGTAGCAGATCAGCAAATTGTAAGAATTGGAGGCTGTCTTCTAGATCTTATTAAAGATGAAAATTAATGCCAGCCTCAGTCTAGTACATTTGCAAGCAATAGAAACAATCTGAGATCCCATAGACGCCACGCTTGAAATATGACTT
This sequence comes from Bos indicus, assembly GCF_029378745.1. NCBI lineage: Eukaryota > Metazoa > Chordata > Mammalia > Artiodactyla > Bovidae > Bos > Bos indicus. The sequence continues at coordinate 51,247,972 of NC_091780.1, read as the reverse complement.
GGATGGTTTGGGATGATGACCTGTTCAGGACATCCAGCACTTCCACTGTAGGGTAAGCTTTGCTGTCACCTATCAGATCCAGGCAGATGATGCTTTCTTGACAATGGAGCCCCATACTTACCTGGTATATTTCAAAAGCTGTTACCACTTTCTCAGGTTATATGAATTTTCTTAATGCTGGTACTGATTACTTGATAGTTTCCCCACATCTTTTATAGCTGTAAATTAGGGAATTTGTTTTGATAATGCAAGCAAATATTTTGCTTCCAGTATATAAAAGAAAGGTATTGTACATATAGCTGCCTTCCGTTCAGTTCAGTTCAGTTGCTCAGTCGTGTCCGACTCTGCGATCCCTTGGACTGCAGCACGCCAGGCATCCCTGTCCATCACCAACTCCCAGAGCTTACTCAAACTCATGTCCATTGAGTAGGTGATGCCATCCAACCATATCATATTCTGTCATCCCCTTCTACTCCCGCTTTCAATCTTTCCCAGCATCAGGGTCTTTTCCCATGAGTCGGTTCTTCACGTCAGGTAGCCAAAGTATTAGAGTTTCAACTTCAGCATCAGTCTTTCCAATGAATATTCAGGACTGCTTTCCTTTAGGATGGACTGATTGGATCTCCTTACTGTCCAAGGGATTTTCAAGAGTATTTTTTAACACCACAGTTCAAAAGCATCAATTCTTCAGGGCTCAGCTTTCTTTATAATCCAACTCTCACATCCATACATGACTACTTGAAAAACCACAGCTTTGACTAGATGGGACTTTTTTGGCAAAGTAATGTCTCTGCTTTTTAATATGCTGTCTAGGTTGATCATAGCTTTCCTTCCAAGGAACAAGCATCTTTTAATTTCATGGCTGCAGTCACCATTTGCAGCCAATTTCCTCAGAATCAATTTTCAAATTCAACAATCCAGTTTGAACACCAGTTACAAAATGTCACGTACCCTTGTTATGACAACATTCTTTTTGTTAGAATACATAGTTCTTTCTATTCCCAAATTACTACAATGAGATCTCAGTAGAGACAAGCCTAATTTCAGGCTTCAGTTTATCTAAGAACCAAACATATTTGAGGAACTATTTTGTCATTCTCTCATTTGTCACTTTGTCAACGATAACATCACTTTGTAATATTTCCTTCTAAAATTCTATCATTCTCCAAGGGAATTTTGGGATTTCTACCACATTTGTAGACCAGATGAAGAGTAAAAGTGGACTTAGTCTCAGTGGAAATACACTTATGACTAAGAGATTGAGGAAAGATAACTTGAATCAGTATTTGACTCCTAATTTTATTCTAATAGAGTAATTTGATATTTGAACTAAGATGTAGGCACAAAGAGTTTATAATATACAATAGATTAGAATATAATTATAAAAGTTCCCAAATAGGAATAACCAAATAAATCATGATGTATTCTTATTATGAAATGTAAGTTTCATTAAAATGTTTTTTATCAAAAGATGAAAGACATTCAAAACAACATAAATGTCTTTAAAATAGCATTATGTAAGAAAAAACAGGATATAAAGTTTTATATCATATATGATAATATATGCATAGAAAAAATAGGATTATCTCTTTCAGATAATTAAGATTTATTTTAACTTTACCTGGACTTGCTCTACATTTTCTTTTTCTATTTTTTTAACCATAAATCACTTTTTAATAAAAAATTTAGAAAAAAATTAATTCAGATCACATTAGATATTGAAGAACAGAAATATGCTCAAATTTTTATGTTTTAAATTATTTTATAGTGTTTTTTTGACAGGATAGATTATATATATGAATAATATACTAAAAAATACTGGCTCATTTAATCATAATAACAACCCTACTGAGGCAAGTTCTATTATCATTTCTGTTTAACAAATGGGGAAGCTGAGGAACAGGACACCAAATTACTATGTATCTTATCTGAGTACATACATTATTGGTGATGGAGCTGGGATTCTAGAATATGTGCTATTTTAGCTACCACATTATAATCTCATTTACAATCACTATATAAATTTTATCTGCTTCTTAAAATGGATAGGTTGATTGTAATTTATTTCATATTAAAATGGGTTTTGCTCAAAAAACAAATTAGCATTTATAAAACCAACAAACTAAAACTAAAATTATTCTGTTACTTTTATTCATGATTCCAAACCTAAAGTACCATTTTACTTTAATATACTTGAGAATGGATGCCTCTCAAGAAGCACTTTCTCACAATGTATGGCCATCTCATTTGGCTTTAAAATGTTTACAATTCTATTTAATTTTTTTTTAGATTTCCTTAAAATGTTGTGTTCACCCTGCATTGTGTAGCATTTATGGTAGGAATTTCTTGTACATTGGCCTCATAAACATTTTTTGATTAAAGATACACTTTTTAGAGAGACTGCTGAGCTTGGGTTGTAAATGATAAGTCCGTTTTTTATCACAGCTGGTTCAGTTAATGACTTAGCCTGGATAAACATGTGTTGAAACGTACCTCTTCTCTGTGCCTATTACTGAGTATTATTATTGGGAGAGGCTTGGGTTTGTCACTTTGCAGCTGCCAGATATGCCTTGTTATATATTGCTTAAACATGAGTTTCCAAGAACATGAATAAACAGTGCTTTGGATAACAATAGCTATCACTCTCACAAATTAGTGTTCTGTAATTTAGCAAGTTTTCAATTGAAAATGTAAGGAAACTATTTTAAATAAGCCCCATACCAGAGCAGATGTTCTCCTGCTTTGTTAACAAAAAGTTTACATAATTTAAGTGATGTAAAGTTTTCAATAAACATATATCCATAAACACAGATTATTTTCACTCTGAGTGGCAAATATTTATAATGTCTTGATATATGCTGCAAATTTTGTGAGGTATTATAATGCCAAGATACAGTCCCTGTTCTCAAAATTGTGTTTGGGACAGGATAAATCACCAAAAAAAATCAGATGACTGGAGAGCTGAATGAGTAGGTCGGAAAATAACATAGCTATTACAGACAAACAGATAGTATAGGAAGTTGGATTCTTACATTTTAGTTGAATCTTTTCTTGATAAAAATTTTCTTAATTTCAGAAATTCTATGATTGCCTATTTATAAAATTAGACCAAATGTGTATATAAAACATGTCATAATAAATAACAGTAACGGTAGATGTAATCACTGTATGAAGTGAAGAGCAAGTATCTGGATCTACTCTTTGCTTCACTGGGTCCTGGTTAATTACTGTCTTTTTGAAGGCTTAGATAAATACATGTTTCATAAGGATGATAGGAAACAATTGCTTCAGGAAATCAAGAGAACTAATAAGGAATGATACCTCAAAGAAAATTTTCCCAATATGATATAACTTGAGCTGTACATCGGAGAAGGCAATTGCACCCCACTCCAGTACTCTTGCCTGGAAAATCCCATGGACGGAGGAGCCTGGTGGGCTGCAGTCCATGGGGTTGCTAAGAGTCAGACACGACTGAGCGACTTCACTTTAATTTTTCACTTCCATGCATTGGAGAAGGAAATGGCAACCCACTCCAGTGTTCTTGCCTGGAGAATCCCAGGGAAAGGGGAGCCTGGTGGGCTGCCATCTATGGGGTCACACAGAGTCAGACACGACTGAAGCGACTTAGCAGCAGCAGCAGAGCTGTAAATAGGGAAACACTAGTAAATGTATTGTTACTGAGAATGCAAAAAGTGCAATTCAGGAAAAGTCAATATTGGAAGCAGACATACAAAGGTTGAATCTTAGCCACTGAATATATAAACTTACTTGTATAGGACTGTGTTGTTGTTCAGTCACCCAGTCATATCTGACTCTTTGCGATTCCATGGACTGCAGCATGCCAGGTTTCCCTGGATATGTGTTCAGAAATCAAATTACGATACAGCCAGATAAATCTCACTATAAAGATTCTTGTAAGTTAATTTACTTTCTTCCAGGTTCATTCATGTTGTTGCAAAATGCAGGGTTTCTTTCATTTTATGGCTGAATTACATTCCCATTTTCTTTGGTTTGTGTAATATTTTTAATCCATTCATTCAGGATGAACTTGGGTTGTTTCCACTTCGTATTATGAATAATGAACATGGGAATGCAAATATCTCTGAGATGCTGATTTCATTCATTCATATATATTCCTAGAAATGAAATTAATGAATCATATGATTTTTTTATTTGTAAATTTTTGAGGAAGCTTCATATTGTTTTCCATTATGGTTGTAGTAATTTTCATTCCAACCAATTGTGTACAAGAATTCCTTTATATCCATACCCTTGCCAACATTCATTATCTCTTGTCTTTTTGTAATACCTCTCTTAAACTGCATAAAGTGATATCGTGCTGTGGTTTTGATTTGCATTTCCCTGAGGATTAAGGGTGTTGAGCATCTTTGCAGGTACCAGTGGGTTATTAATATATCTTCTTTAGAAAAATGTCTATTCTGATCCTTTGCTTATTTTTAATCAAGATACTCATTTTATGCTACTAAGTTGCATGAGTTCCTTACATATTTTAGTTATTAACTCCTTATCATACATACGGTTTGCAAAGATTTTCTCGCATTTCATAGGTTGCTTTTCCTTTTTTTGGTTATTTTGTTTGCTATATAAAAGCATTTTAGTTAATGAATAGACTTAGAGAGCATTATAATAAGTAATAAGTGAAGTAAGTCGGGCACAGAAAGACAAATACTGTATGATATCACTTACATGTGGAATCTCTTTTTTTAAAACCAAAAAAATAGAGAGTAAAATAATAGTTACCATGGTCTGGGGAGTGGTGAAGAAAATAGGGAGATATTGATCAGAGTGTACAAACTTTTACTTATAAGATGAATAAGTTCTGAGTGTCTAATGTACAGCATGGTGATGGCACTTAATATATTTGTATATTTGAAATTTGCTCAGAGCGCAGACTTTAAGCATTCTCATAAAGAAGATAACTTAATGAACTGATGGAGGTGGTAATCATTTCACAATGTATACATATATTAAATCATCATACTGTATACTTAAACTATACAATTTTAGTTGTCAATTATATTTCCATTTTAAAAAGGTAACATAAAAAAAGAAAATAATACCATATACCAATAAAATAAGAAGTCGTTAAGTTCTTTGAATGGAAGGCTAATGTTTATAAAACAGTATTTGAGAAGTACAAAATAAGTGAAAAAAATGGAATCCATGTGGAAAAAATTAGGTGAAAACAAGTAAATATCCTAAACATACAGAGAAGGATGTACCTTCAAAAGTCACTCATTCAAGAGACTGAGAAGAAACAACTCAGATATGGAGGGAATCCTTCATAAAATTTATTTATGTACAAAATTTTATTTTACATCCGAGTATGGGCTTCCCAGGTGGCTAGTGGTAAACAACCTGCCTGTCAATGAATAAGATGAAAGAGACATGGGTTCAATCCCTAGGTCAGGAAGATCTCCTGGAGGAGGAAATAACAACCCAGGCAGTATTCTTGCCTGGAGAATACCATGGACAGAGGAGCCATGCAGGCTACATTCCAATGGGTAGCAAAGAACAGGACACAACAGAAGTGACTTAGTGTGTACCTTTGATTAGCAATGTTGTCTTAATTTAAGGGCTACAGCAAAGTGATTCAGTTTATACATATACATGCATCTATTCTTTTTCAAATTCTTTCCCATTGAGGTTATTTCAGAGTATTGAACAGACTTCCCTGTGCTGTATAGTAGGTCCTTGTTGATTATGTATTTTAAATATAGCAGCATGTATATGTCAATCTCAAACCCCCAATTAGAGACATATTTTTCCTAAATATGGCTAAAAAATTAAAAGTTAGAATAATGTGAAATACTAGCAAAATAATATAAAATACAAGCAAAATATAATACAAAATACAGATAAAAGGGGAAAGATCAAAGGTACAGACTACCAAAAACTCTGTTAATTCACTAGAAAAATTAAAACTGCATTAAATTCAATAAATTTAATGACAAACTAAATTTAATAAGTGCTCACCAAATTAGGGAGAGCAAAAAGAAATGAAAATAATGAATAATGATCTTGATTAAGGAGGAAAGATTAAAAAAACCAATATGAGACATAGTCATATATTGTAAGATTCTAAAAAAAAAAAAAAGGAGGAAAAAACAATAATGAAGAGATTAGAAATAAAATTACTGAAATGAACATTTATAGATCTAATTATAGATCTAATTGAAAGTCCCATCCATTCCCCTCGATAGTGTTTGTGTCTACTTTTATACTATGCTAGATTTTAGTAGTTGCAATAAGGACAATTTAGCCCATGAAGCCCAAAATATTTCCCCTCTAACATTTTAAAGAAAAAGTTTGCAATCACTGATGTGTACCAAAGCATATCTGATAAATCGTAGCTGCTTATGATTAGTATTACTTTATTTTTATTTGAAGCATTTTATGTACCAAAGCATATCTGATAAATAGTAGCTGCTTATGATTAGTATTACTTTATTTTTATTTGAAGCATTTTTCAGTTGTGCCCAGCTCACTTGAAAATGGAAAATACACAGCACCATCATAAATAAGGAAGGAACAGATACTTCAGCAAAAACCATAAACAAGTGCAAAGTTTTACAAGAATTTAGACATTTACTATTTCACATGCCACAATAAATGCAAAAGTTCATCTTAGTGCAAGATTTTCAAAAGCAGTTTGAGAGTAGGTAATAAGAAATTCTTGTCCTTTCAACAATTTCAACAATTGTCAATTTCTGAAACCTACAGTATAATTTGAGGAATAAGAAACATAAATATTTACTCCCTGAAAAAAAATTTTTAATGGAATAAAACAAAGTTGAAGGGAGCTTTTTGTTATAGAGAGTATTATAAACACATAAAATGTTTTACTGATTCTAAATAAAAATACATATTATATATCTCATTTATTCATTCATCCATTTATTCCTCCCCTAACAAATATTTATTGAGCATCTACTTTGTCTAAATACAATGCTAACTATATAATGGCAAACAAAGAATATACTCTGCCTGCCTTCTTGGAGCTTACAATCATCTATTAAAGGAGAAATGACATCAAATATCATACTAAGTGATATGAAGAAATACAATGCATTGAGTATAAAACATTGTGTATATAAATCATGCAGAAGGCAATGGCACCCCACTCCAGCACCCTTGCCTGGAAAATCCCATGGACGGAGGAGCCTGGTGGGCTGCCAGTCCATGGGGTCGCTAAGAGTTGGACATGACTGAGCGACTCCACTTTCACTTTTCACTTTCACGCATTGGAGAGGGAAATGGCAACCCACTCCAGTGTTCTTGCCTGGAGAATCCCAGGGACGGGGGAGCCTGGTGGGCTGCTGTCTATGGGGACGCACAGAGTCGGACACGACTGAAGCGACTTAGCAGCGGCAGCAGCAGCAGTCTTCTGAAACTGAGTTAAAAGAGTAGTAAGTGAGGCACAGCTTAAAAGAACTGGAGGTCCTAGCCAGTGCAGTAAAGGAAGTAAAAGTTCATCTGGAAATTTTTAAAACTATCATTATTTGCCAAAGACATGATTGTGAATATAGAAATAAAGTCTGCAGACACTATTAAAATTAATAAATTACTAACAATTTGCCAGAAGCATGTTTGGTAAACAAAAATCCATTCTATTTCTCTATGCCAGTAGCAATAGAAAATATAATTTAACATGGGAACCATTTCTGATAGCATAATAAATTAGATAACCAAAAAAAGATTCAATAAACAGTATGTGAGATTTCTACTTGGAAAACTGAATTGATTGAGAGAAATTAAGGAATTGATTATGCAAGAATAGACCATAAGCACGATCATAAACTGTCAATTCTCTCCAAGTTGATCTATAAGATTTATTTGAAATCACAATCAAAATATCAAGAATGGTTTTGGGAAGGCAACTGATAAGTTGATCTTAAACTTACATGGCATGCAAAGTTTAGAGAAGAGACAAATTAACTCTGAAGCAAAAAGAGAACAGTAGGACTTCATGACCAGATAAGATTTATTAATACTATGGTAAATAAGAAGGTGATGTGTTGGCCCCCAAATAGTTCAACAGGCCTATAGAACAGAATGGAAACTAGAGTCATACCCCATTGGGTGATTTACGATGAACTTTATGCTGAAAAAATATGGGAGGAGGTGGGATTTTCAATAGAAATTGTTGCATAAATTGAATTCTCACTTGGAAAAAATTAGTTGTGAACCTCACTATAATAGGAAACACCTCGGGTGATTTATAAATCTAAATGTATGGGGTTAAATCAATAAATTTATATATATATATATATATATATATATATATATATATATATATACACACATAACAGAATATCTTAATTACCTTGTCACAGCTGTTTTCTAAACAGGGTATCAAAAGCAGTAATAACAAGGAGAAGAACTGATAAACTGGGTCACAAGAAATGAACTTTTGTTTATCAAAAAATCCACTGGAAAGTGTAAAAAGGCAAGCCACAGAGCAGATATTTGTTCAAAATACTCTTGATAAAGGAATTTTTTCACAGAATATGTTTAAAAGTTCTATGTACCAATAAAAATCCATACATCCCGATTTTTTAAAGGATCAAAACAACTGAACAGACAATTTTCAAAGAATAGCCAAAGAAATCCACAAATGACTGGTGAACATATTAAAAGATGCTCAACTTCACTAGTTCTCATCAGGGGAATGAATATTGCTATAATTCCATGCAGAAGGCCAACATATAAAAGATCAGGTCAGATCAGATCAGTTGCTCAGTCGTGTCCGACCCTTTGTGACCCCATGAATCGCAGCACGCCAGGCCTCCCTGTCCATCACCAACTCCCGGAGTTCACCCAGACTCACGTCCATCGAGTCAGTGATGCCATCCAGCGATCTCATCCTCTGTTGTCCCCTTCTCCTCTTGCCTCCAATCCCTCCCAGCATCAGAGTCTTTTCCAATGAGTCAACTCTTTGCATGAAGTGGCCAAAGTACTGGAGTTTCAGCTTTAGCATCATTCCTTCCAAAGAAATCCCAGGGCTGATCTCCTTCAGAATGGGTAATAATAAATTGCTGGCAAAGATGTAAAACATATGGATTGAACTTTAATCAATGAACTTCAGTTTTCTCATTACTAATTTTTTCCACCAGTTTAGTAATTTTGTACCTAATTCCTATTATCTTAGTGATGACTCTTGAAAGTTTTTCATTTTACAAGTTAATTTTTTACATGGAACCGGCAAGGTCAGAGAAGAGCAAAGACACGCCTGTATAAAAGTAAGATAAGGGAAATCATCCTGCAAAAAAAAAATTTATGAGCTACAGCAATTACTATTCTTATGCATAATTTATTTGTTGATTGATTTACTTTCTGTCTTCCCTCTTCTGGAGCTGACATTCCACAAGAATGGAAATTTTTATCTATGTGGTTCAGTAGAAGAGTGACTGACATTGAATGAGTCAATATACCATTACACCTAAATTACTATAGTTCATCTTAGCATTATTGCAATCTGTTTACTCTCCCTGCAGTTTTGGATTTCTGATGGTGAAAGCAGTTTCTTTGGGAGTATTAGTTAGCTGTGTCTGACTCTTTGCGACCGCATGGACTATAGCCCTCCAGGCTCCTCTGTCCTTGGGATTTCCCAGGCAAGAATATGCACATACATATATATGCATATATTTTTGTGTGTGCATATAATTACATTGAGCTTTCCTGGTGGCTCAAATGCTAAAGAATCTGCCTGCAATGTGGGAGACCTGAGTCTGATCCCTGGGTCAGGAAAACCCTCTGGAGAAGGGAATGACTACCCACTCCAGTATTCTTTCCTGGAGAATTCCATGGACAGAGGAGCATGGTGGGCCACAGTCCATGGGGTCACAAAGAGTCAGACACGACTAAGTGACTGAGCACATAGCATGCAGGCTCATTGTAACATTTAAAAATTCCCCAGAATTTTGCCCATTACCATAGTTATTAATAGTACACATAGACTATATATGTTAAAATGTGATAGTTCACTGTTCAGTGCCAATTTCACATACAAATGAATATTTTCCTCTTTTTGGAACCATGAAAGTGAAAAGTATTAGTCTTTCAATTGTGTCTGACTCTTTGAGACCCCATGGACTGCAATCTGCCAGACTCCTCTGTCCATGTGATTCTCCAGGAAAGAATACTGGAGTGGGGAGACATTCCCTTCTCCAAGGGATCTTCCCAATCCAGGGACTGAACCTGGGTCTCCTCATTACAGGCAGATTCTCTACAGTCTGAGCCACCAGGGAAGCCCTTGAAACCATGAACATTGCATATATACATAGGAGTAATCAAGAGATATATCTAAGACTATATAAGGTATTTCTGCAGAAATCACAAAAATCAAGAAAGGACATTGACTGCTATTTATTATGTAATTCCTTCCATCTGAAATATTCCAGATGTGGCAAATCTACCTCCCCAACTCTATAGCTCCAGCTCTGTGAGGTACTTATGAAGTGAGGTTAAATTTATTATTTAGTAAGAATATGGGAAAGAGAATTTGTATCACATGTCAAGAAAAAAATATATCAGGATATATCTCTTTAAACAGATCTGTCCTTTCCCCTAAAGTTTTCATTTCAGTGTCAGTCCCTTAACTCTATGTCTATCTCCATTTTTCCCCCCTCGGGATCACCATTATGAAGTCACAATCTTTAGTTTTAATAAAGCTCCAAAGTCCAGGAATTACCTCCTGCTGAAGCAACAGTTAGAACTGGACATGGAAAAACAGACTGGTTCCAAATAGGAAAAGGAGTCCGTCAAGGCTGTATATTGTCACCCTGCTTATTTAACTTATATGCAGAGTACATCATGAGAAACGCTGGACTGGAAGAAACACAAGCTGGAATCAAGATTGCTGGGAGAAATATCAATAACCTCAGATTTGCAGATGACACCACCCTTATGGCAGAAAGTGAAGAGGAACTCAAAAGCCTCTTGATGAAAGTGAAAGTGGAGAGTGAAAAAGTTGGCTTAAAGCTCAACATTCAGAAAACAAAGATCATGGCATCCAGTCCTACCACTTCATGGGAAATAGATGGGGAAACAGTGTCAGACTTTATTTTTGGGGGACTCCAAAATCACTGCAGATGGTGACTGCAGCCATGAAATTAAAAGACACTTACTCCTTGGAAGGAAAGTTATGACCAACCTAGATAGCACATTCAAAAGCAGAGACATTACTTTGCCAACAAAGATCTGTCTAGTCAAGGCTATGGTTTTCCTGTGGTCATGTATGGATGTGAGAGTTGGACTGTGAAGAAGGCTGAGGGCCGAAGAATTGATGCCTTTGAATTGTGGTGTTGGAGAAGACTCTTGAGAGTCCCTTGGACTGCAAGGAGATCCAAACAGTCCATTCTGAAGGAGATCAGTCCTGGGTGTTCTTTGGAAGGAATGATCATTCCTTCCAAAGAAGCTGAAACTCCAGTACTTTGGCCACCTCATGCGAAGAGTTGACTCATTGGAAAAGACTCTGATGCTGGGAGGGATTGGAGGCAAGAGGAGAAGGGGACGACAGAGGATGAGATGGCTGGATGGCATCACTGACTCAATGGATGTGAGTCTGGGTGAACTCTAGGAGTTGGTGATGGACAGGGAGGCCTGGCATGCTGTGATTCATGGGGTCGCAAAGAGTCGGACAGGACTGAGTGACTGAACTGAACTGAACCTCTCCTAGAATCAGTCCAAGGACCATCTATTATACTTGAGTATACATTTGATGAATCGTGTTGCTTGCCACCATCTGTATAATTCCAAAGAGTTCGTTGAAATAGTCTCTCAAGAAAAAAAACAGATCTTAGTGAAGGGAATGAGGATGAAAGCATGGAGAAACCTCAAGCTACTAAGAAAATAAAACTTTCTCCACATTGTTACACTGGTACTAAGAATGTCTAAAATCACTCTGTATCCCCTCGCTTCCCAATGTTTTCATAAACTGGAGATGTTCAACTCCATTTTAATTACCATAGTGAAAACCCTAAGATCTGAGCAAAGGAGGCAATGTAGCACTCCTGCCATTCCTGATTCATGCAGAATTTATGTGACCAAGAATGGAAGTTTGAATAGCGAACGTAAGTGCCCATTAATTTCAGAACCTGCCAGTAACTATGTTTTTAGAGAACCCCACCCATTATGTAGCCAAGATATGAAAGAAATGAGACAAACTTTACTATTGGCTACTGCTGAAGCCTGCTATATCTTAAAAGGTGTGAACATTCAGTAAATTCAGTTCTCAGTTCATTGAATTCAGTTAGTTTTCTTTGTTATATTCCAGTCACTTAATTGATTTACAGAGTTTGACTCTCATTTCTCAGATCAAGGCTATAAGGTAATGATACTATCTCCATTTTCAGAGAAGAAAACTAATGGTAAGAGAGATCAAATGAAAACAAATGCAATTCCAGAGAAGCTCCTTCAGCATTGTGGTGTGTAGTGTTGCCCAGGGAGCCTAGACACATGATTTGTGACTAGGGTGTGATCCTGCACGAGCAGGCACAATTCTCTGGCAATAAATCTGGGAGGCTTCTGACCTGCACCACCCCAATGCTTCTAAGTTCCTCCTAAGATCCCATCTATATATAAATAAACTTTTCGACTAGGCCAGAAAGTTCCTCCTAAGATGCCATCTATACATAAATAAACTCTTCGACTAGGCCAGAGATCTGAAATCAGATCAGAGATCGGATCAGATCAGATCAGTCACTCAGTCGTGTCTGACTCTTTGCAACCCCATGAATCGCAGCACACCAGGCCTCCCTGTCCATCACCAACTCCCGGAGTTCACCCAGACTCACGTCCATCCAGTCAGTGATGCCATCCAGCCATCTCATCCTCTGTCATCCCCTTCTCCTCCTGCCCCTAATCCCTCCCAGCATCAGAGTCTTTTCCAATGAGTCAACTCTTCGCATGAGGTGGCCAAAGTACTGGACTTTCAGCTTTAGCATCATTCCTTCCAAAGAAATCCCAGGGTTGATCTCCTTCAGAATGGACTGGTTGGATCTCCTTGCAGTCCAAGGGACTCTCAAGAGTCTTCTCCAACACCACAGTTCAAAAGCATCAATTCTTCGGTGCTCAGCCTTCTTCACAGTCCAACTCTCACATCCATACATGACCACAGGAAAAACCATAGCCTTGACTAGATGGACCTTTGTTGGCAAAGTAATGTCTCTGCTTTTGAATGTGCTATCTAGGTTGGTCATAACTTTCCTTCCAAGGAGTAAGTGTCTTTTAATTTCATGGCTGCAGTCACCATCTGTAGTGATTTTGGAGCCCAGAGAAATAAAGTCTGACACTGTTTCCACTCTTGCCCCATTTTTTCCCATGAAGTGGTGGGACCGGATGCCATGATCTTCGTTTTCTGAATGTTGAGCTTTAAGCCAACTTTTTCACTCTCCACTTTCACTTTCATCAAGAGGCTTTTGAGTTCCTCTTCACTTTCTGCCATAAGGGTTTGTCATCTGCATATCTGAGGTTATTGATAATTCCCCCGGCAATCTTGATTCCAGCTTGTGTTTCTTCCAGTCCAGCGTTTCTCATGATGTACTCTGCATATAAGTTAAATAAACAGGGTGACAATATACAGCCTAGAGGAACTCCTTTTCCTATTTGGAACTAGTCTGTTGTTCCATGTCCAGTTCTAACTGTTGCTTCCTGATCTGCATACAAATTTCTCAAGAGGCAGATCAGGTGGTCTGGTATTCCCATCTCTTTCAGAATTTTCCACAGTTTATTGTGATCCACACAGTCAAAGGCTTTGGCATAGTCAATAATAAAACAATCTTAAAAGGCCACCCACTGAACCATTAAGAGAGAAACAGGGCAAGAGAACAGGCTGCCTTTGCTCCCTATGACCTTGGTACTTCTTATTTATGCCTCAGTTGACCACATAATGCTAGATTGAATGGATAAAGGATATTTGGTTTCTCAACTCATTAAAAAAAAACTCCCAGTTTATATTAAACCATAACATATATGCAAATTCTTTGTAATTGGTATAATTGACCCATTGGTAATCTAAATAATCTAATTGTGCTGATAATAACAGCAACTGGCCTAAGCCTTTAAAATGTATTCTCTCATTTAATGACAGTAACTCTAGGTATGTTCCATTACATCACTTATTTTACAGATAAAGATTTTGAGGCACTAACAAGTTAAATAGCTCACCTAATTTCCCACAGAGGGGATCTCTTTTTATGGTTTGTTTTCCCCAAATTTGTGATGCTATGTGATTCAGTTATTTTAGTGATTCAGCAGAACTGATATTTGCTAAATAATAATTAATGTCTGAATTTTTTAGACTATTGTGTATTTTGAGTATATCATTATTCACAGAATTCAAAATGTTATCCATATAAAGTAGCCATATTTTAGCACATATTTAAAATAACAGATTCTTTGAGGAGGCATGCTCAGTTGTGTCTGACTCTTTGGGACTCCACTGAGTGTAGCCCACCAGGCTCCTCTGTCCATGGGATTTCCTAAGCAAGAATACAGGAGTGGTTTACCATGTCCTCCTGTCAGGGATCTTCACAACCCATACATTGAATTTGTGTCTCCTGCACTCTTGAATTAGCAGGTGGATTCTTTACCACTGAGCCACAAGGGAAGCCTTTATATAACTCAGTGGTAAAGAATCTTCTTGCCAATGCTGGAGATGCAGGAGATGCGGGTTCTATCCCTGCGGTCAGAAAGATTCCCTGGTAAAGGAAATGGCAACCCATTCCACTATTATTGCCTGGGAAATCCCATTAGAGAGAGGAGCCTGATGGACTACATACAGTTCATGGGGTGGCAAAAGAGTTGGTCACAACTTAGTGACCACACATACTCTTTGAATGCTAGCTCTGATAGTAAGTCAAAAGATATGTTAGAATAGTCAATGTTAGAATAACACACTCTTTGGACTATGTAGTAAGTGATATGACATCTGACCTGATCTATTTGGATTCACAAATGATCTAAAGCATTTAGCCTTGACAATATCAGGTTTCCAAGGCCTTCTGTTTATCTCCTTCTCTCTTCTTACAGAATATTAGATTATGCCATAGTTAGGTGTTTGATATTCCTCTGCTAGTAGGGCAGCATTCCCTTAGTGTACACCCTTTAGTTTGTTTTTTTTTTTTTTTTTTTTGCTTTTTCTTATGATTTATACAATAGACTAATTAGTGTTTCTTTCTTTTGGATCCTTGATACATACAGGTGGGTGTCCAAAACAAACATGTGACTGAAAATTCAGTCTGAACTGGTTTGACATTGTTTGCTGCAATTAAAGCCTAAGTAAGAAATTTAAAATAGTTTTACATACACCTGTTTTCCTGATATCTGCATATAAATTACAGTTACTTTAATTTTCAGAAAACTCTTATTGAGTTTCATTCATATTCTTTTCCTTTTTAAAAGGTTTTAACAAGTCCCTAATATCATCCCGTAAAATTGTAAACAGGTTAAAGTGTCTCTTGTCCTACAAACTCATACTAACCTACAGGAGTCCACGTTCACTTCCATGCAACAAAGGCACTGCCATTGTCTCAGATATCAATTACTTCTTATTCTGCTGCTGCTGCTAAGTCACATCAGTCGTGTTCGACCTCCTATTCTAGGACTAGTAAATAGATTTCAGTGCGAATATATACTCATAGTAACTCACATAAACACCATTTAAGACTAAGACTTTTTAATTGAAAATGTCCCACTACTCAAAGTTGTCCAAATTTTTTCAAATGCCCTCTCTCATGCACACACAGACACACATCAATTCAAATAAACACACAAACTAGCACCACACCTATGATAGCTCTCTGAAAATAGTCAGTGCCAAGCAATTCCACTGAAACTCCAAAGAATGCTAAAAATACCGCATCATTGCACTCATCTCACACACTAGGAAAGTAATGCTCAGAATTTTCCAAGCCAGGCTTCAACAGTATGTGAACCGTAAACTTCCAGATGTTCAAGCTGGGTTTTAGGAAAGGCAGAGGAAACAGAGATCAAATTGCCAACATCCACTGGATCATCAAAAAAGCAAGAGAGTTCCAGAAATATATCTACTTCTGCTTTATTGAATATGCCAAAGCCTTTAACTGTGTGGATCACAATAAACTGTGGAAAATTCTGAAAGAGATGGGAATACCAGACCACCTGATCTGCCTCTTGAGAAATCTGTATGCAGGTCAGGAAGCAACAGTTAGAACTGGACATGGAACAACAGACTGGTTCCAAATAGGAAAAGGAGTCCATCAAGGCTGTATATTGTCACCCTGCTTATTTAACTTCTATGCAGAGTACATCATGAGAAATGCTGGACTGGAAGAAGCACAAGCTGGAATTAAGATTGCCAGGAAAAATATCAATAATCTCAGATATGCAGATGACACCACCCTTATGGCAGAAAGTGAAGAGGAACTCAAAAGCCTCCTGATGAAGGTGAAAGAGGAGAGTGAAAAAGTTGGCTTAAAGCTCAACATTCAGAAAACGAAGATCATGGCATCCGGTCCCATCACTTCCTGGGAAATAGATGGGGAACAGTGGAAACAGTGTCAGACTGGTTCCAAATAGGAAAAGGAGTACGTTAAGGCTGTATTTTGTCACCCTGCTTATTTAACTTATATGCAGAGCACATCATGAGAAACGCTGGACTGGAAGAAACAAAAGCTGGAATCAAGGTGGCTGGGAAATTAAAAGATGCTTGATCCTTGGGAGAAAAGCTATGACCAACCTAGACAGCATATTAAAAAGCAGAGACATTACTTTTCCAACAAAGGTCCATCTAATCAAAGCTATTGTTTTTCCAGTGGTCATGTGTGGATGTGAGAGTTGGACTATAAAGAAAACTGAGCACCGAAGAATTGAGGCTTTTGAACTGTGGTGTTGGAGAAGACTCTTCAGAGTCCCTTGGACTGCAAGGAGATCCAACCAGTCCATCCTAAAGGAAATCAGTCCTGAATATTCATTGGAAGGACTAATGCTGAGGCTGAAACTCCAATGCTTTGGTCACCTGATGTGAAGAACTGACTCATTGGAAAAGACCCTGACACTGGAAAAGATTGAAGGCAGTAGGAAAAGGGGATGACAGAGGATGAGATGGTTGGATGGCATCACAAACTCAATGGATGTGAGTTTGAATAAGCTCTGAGAGTTGATGATGGACAGGGAGGCCTGGCGTGCTGCAGTCCATGGGGTGGCAAAGAGTTGGACATGATTGAACTGAACTGAACTGAATATGTGATTTCATTGTTCTGAACTGAACTCAGTCTAACACTATTTTCTGAACAAGATGAACTTGCACATTCATGGAAATGTCATCACTACCAGTGTAAACTTAACTTTTTGATAATAATTTAATTTTTCTAGATCAATACTTAGTCTTTCAGTGTTTTTCTTCATGTCCCTTCTCCTTGCCTTTTCCTCTGGTGACACCTGGATTAGTGGAGTAGTTTATACATCATATAAACTACTGGAAAAGGGGCTTCCTTGGAGGTTCAGACAGTAAAGTGTCTGCCTGCAATGCAGGAGACCTGGGTTCGATTCCTAGGTCGGGAAGATCCCCTGGAGAAGGAAATGGCAATCCACTACAGCACTCTTGCCTGGAAAATCCCATGGACGGAAGAGTCTGATAGGCTACAGTCCACAGGGTTGCAAAGAGTTGGACATGACTGAGCGACTTCACTTTACTCACTGTATACATCATACCAGCATGTTGGGATCAAGCTTCAATTTCACTGAAAGTAGAAAATTTCCATAGGAATGGAACTCACTGGTTTCCATTTAGGTAGCACAACCTGCTTGATATATGACACTTGCAAGCATCATTGTTGTTATTATCTGTGTTCAACACATGATCTCCAGATAGAAGATCTGCTTACTCTGTGACCTCATTCAAATCCTATCTCTTGCAGTCCACTAGCCTCTCAGCTCTTTGAGGCCAGTGATCCCTTTGATGTTCTCTACACCATCTCAGATTACAAGGATGCAGTGATAAGGGAGGGCTATAGAGGTGCTCGGAGAAGGCAATGGCACCCCACTCCAGTACTCTTGCTTGGAAAATCCCATGGATGGAGGAGCCTGCTAGGCTGCAATCCGTGGGGTCGCTAAGTCAGAAACGACTGAGTGACTTCACTTTCACTTTTCACTTTCATGCTTTGGAGAAGGAAATGGCAACCCACTCCAGTGTTCTTGCCTGGAGAATCCCAGAGACAGGGGAGCCTGGTGGGCTGCCGTCTATGGGGTCGCACAGAGTCGGACACGACTGAAGTGATTTAGCATAGCATAGCATAGCATAGAGGTGCTGTCTTTCAGAATGGCTATCTCCTATCCTCTTCTGAATTCAATTTTATTGTTATTTGGGCACTTTTCCAATTACCTGGTCAAAGAATTCCCAGCAGATAGAAGGGCAGAAACCATCTTTGTTTAAAAATTCTCAAAACTACCTTAGGGTTTCTATTCTCAACTTTCCAGTTATCCATCTCACGTGTAATAAAAAAGGTGTTGGCCTTAAAACCATCTCATCTCTAAAATTCTTCAGCCTCCTCTTCTAGCATAGGAAAGAATTTGACTGGGGTTGGAAACCATCTTTAAGTTAGATCTTATATATATCTCTACAATTTGCATTAGTACAATAAATTTTCTGCTTTAGATATCTATGCTCTGACTTTATATTCTACTCTAAGATTTTTCAAATTTCAAAGAACTATTTTCAATTTCAGTAGGCTGAGTTTGGTTTCAAGCTAATACTTGCCCTTTGAGTTTTTAAGAACCCCTTTGTGAATTTGTACTCACTTCTATTTCCTAGACTGTATCCACCCTTTCCCTAAATCAATAAAAGGCACTGATCCAATGAACAGAGAGACCTGGGGCAGCATTAATAATTTTGGAAAGAGAAAACACCTTCTAAAATCCCCAAGTTTTACTCAGCTACAATAGTATTATATTGATAGCTGCAATTTGTCAATCCATATATAAAACTTTTCAATTATCTCCATCTATCTACAATAGTTGTTACAAAAACCAACTCAAGATGCTTGCTTAAAATGGAAAAGTGATATGTAAAACTACACAAAGCAAAAAAGAAATAAAAACACAAAGAAAACATGATTTAAATGTCAGGTTAACAAGTCATCTATAAGTAAATACAATGAAAATTATTTGTAAATCATAAAAGTGGTTCATTCACATTATTGCCAGGATAAGTATCAACAATCTCAGATATGCAGATGATACAACCCCAACGGTAGGAAGCGAAGAGGAACTAAAGAGTCTCTTGGTGAAGGTGCAAGAGGAGAGTGAAAAAGCTGGCTTAAAACTCAACATTCAGAAAACTAAAATCAAGGCATCCAGTCCCAACACTTCATGGCAAACACATGGGGAAAATTGGAAACAGTGGCAGATTTCATTTTCTAGGTCACCAAAATCACTGTGGATGGTGACTGCAGCCATGAAATTAAAAGGCACTTGTTCCCTGAAGAAAGGTTTTGGAAGAAAAAAGTTGTTGGAAATAGTTTTTGGAAGAAAAGCTTTGACGAATCTAGAGAGTGTATTAAAAAGCAGAGACATCACTTTGCTAAAATCACAAAGGTTGGTATAGTCAAAGCTATGGTTTTCCCAGCAGTCATGTACAGATGTGAACATTGGACCATAAAGAAGGCTGAGTGCTGAGGTGTGGTTCTGGAAAAGACTATTGAGAGTCCCCTAGATAGCAAGGATATCATATCAGTCAACCGAAAAGGAAATCAACCCTGAATATTCACTGGAAGGGCTGATGCTGATGCTGAATCTCCAATATTTTGGCCACCTGATGCAAAGAGCTGACTCATTTGAAAAGACCCTGAAGCTGGAAAAGACTGAGAGTAGGAAAAGGGGGCAAGAGAGGATGAGATGGTTGGACGGCATCATCAACCCAATGGAAATAAGTGTGAGCGAACTCTCGGAAATGGTGAAGTACAGGGAAACCTGGCGTATTGCAGTCCGTGGGGCTGCAAAGAGTTGGACACGAATTAGCAACTGAACAGCAACAGTATTGTACTTTAGTCTTGATATGCATAACCATGAATGTATTGATTTAGCCTTTCCCTTCTCCAGGGGATCTTCCCAATTCAGGGATTTAACCCAGGTCTCCCGCACTGCAGGCAGATTCTTTCCCAGCTGAGTTACAGGGAAAGGCCAATTTAAAAGAAGAAAAACTAAAATCATATGGATTTATTCAGTCATTTAGTCAATAAATAGACATTGAGTGCCTATGTAACAAAAATACAAGAAGTTTGTACATATATCTAAACATACAAAAATATTCTATTTTAATTCATATTAGTAGGGTACTTTGATATAATAAAGTTTCTAATAATATATTTCTAGAAAATGTTTTCTAAACCCATGGTAAACTATTTTAAATATTTTATTTTTTATGTTATCAGGGCTTTTAAAGGGGACTATTTTTTTTTTCCTCAATAAGAATTTTTTTTAAATTTTATTTTATTTTTAAAACTTTACAAATTGTATTAGTTTTGCCAAATATCAAAATGAATCCACCACAGGTATACATGTGTTCCTCAATAAGAATTTAAAGAAATTCAGTCATTAGAAGTTGCACAGTTTCTGATAGCTGTAAGTTGGAGCTGATTTTTAAAGGTTCACATATCAATGTAAAATCCTAAAATAATGTGAGTGGCTGTCCATTCATCAGGAGGGTGCAGCACTGAAATAGTATCTATTTCAGGAAGAAACTGTGGCAGCCAGGAGAATGTTCCTTGCAGACCCCAACTACAGGGAGTGCAGCTGGACCAGATAGACAGAGACTGGGAATCCATCTCTGTGTCTGATCAGAGGCTACCCTCCTGCTCCCAGCCAGTTACTGATCACCACAGGTTCTTTCCTAGGAGACAAGGTGCTCCTTGGAATGCCAGGTTTGGCTTGAGGAATCCTGATGGCCTTAGCAGACACACCTTGGTCTGTATAGTAGTCTAGGACTTTCCCAACCAATCTTCCTTCCCTTTCTCCTTTACTTAGAGTCATATTTGCATGGTGATCATAAAGCTATTCCAGCCTTCCAGTCTCTTCCACATTTTCTTTCCTAGGCATTTCGCCCCCGCCCCCACCCAAATTTTTGCACATTGAATCCTGTCTCAATTTTTGCTTCTCTAGGACCTGGACCAACACGAAGCTCAGTGGGTAACTATGTCAACAACAGTTAAATATAACCTACAAAAGAAAGAATTAAATACTCCACTGGAGGAGGAAGCAATTTGAAGGAGTAAACTTCAGAGGTCAAACTATTTTCACTGTAATGTGTCCTTATTTCTTAAGCACATGTGATAGTATTTCCTCAGGGTGATACTTTATGCCAAAGATTTAGATTACTAAACTAATACAATTATGTAAAGTTTAAAAATAAAATAAAATTAGAAAAAAAAATAAAGATGACAGTAAAATCAAAACAAACAAAAAAAAAACTATTTCAGTTTAAGAGACTAAGCAAAAAACAAAACAAAACAAAACCACTAAATGGATCACTGGCTCTTTAGAGAGGCGGTCCACTCTGGGTCCTGGGTGTCTCTACACATTTTTGCCAAGGGCTCCCTACCGCAAAACTTACGCTTTTCCTGATACTGAGTGGTTTCCATAGTTAGTCACAGCAGCAACTAAGTAGGTCGAGACTGAGAGAGAATAAATGCTCTCTCCCTGCAGGGAGGAGAATTGGCTTGTTGCGTGCAGGAACGTTTACGCTAGCTCAAATACATTGATGATCCTGGAAGGCAGTATGCTAAGGGAAATAAACCAAGCAGAGAAACAAATACTGTGTGATCTCACTTAGATGTGGAATCTAAAATAATTAAACTCATAGAAGCAGTTAGTTGGAGTAATGGTTGCTAGGGCCCCGGTGATGGGGGAAAGGAGGAGATATTAGTCAAAGAATACCAAGTTTCACTTACGCAAGATGAAAAAGTTCGGAAGATCTAGTATATGATGACTATAGTTAATAATATTGGATCGTATACTGGAAATTTGCTAATAGAATAGATTTTAAACGATCTCACCACACATACAACACTGTGAGGCGATGTGTTAATTAACTTGTTTAAGTACTCATTTCACAGTGTATGCACATATCAAAATATCACACTACAAAGTAAATACGAACATTTTTTGTCAATTATTGTTCAGTAAAGCTGGAAGAAAAAGAACTGGGCCCTTGACCCTGGATCCACTGCGTGTGTAAGTGTCATCTGTCCTCCGTTCCACTCAACCAGAATTGGGGGTCAGAGAGCAAAGAGAAACTGACTGACCGACTGCTGCTTCTGCAGTAGGTAATGGCAGTTCTGTCTCTGCCTCAAGAGTCCCATGTTTTCTGTCACCATCTATATGATACACTGTGGCAGACTGAATTGTTACCTTGTTATAAGGTATACCTTGTTATACCTTGTCAGTTGATTACATTCCCTATGTCTCTCTTTAGAAGCCTGCTTCTCCATGTTCCTTTTTTTTTTTTTTTTTTAATGTGGATCCTATTCATCCTATAAGGAAAACTTCTCAAATATCTAAGAACAACAATTGAAGTCCAGAGTAGTGCTTAAAGGAAACTAATGAAACGTTCCTTGATTCAATCAGAAAATACTGTCCTAACTAATTTAATGTGAGCAATACTGCTACTACTAGTTGAAGACATATCCTATAGGATTTAAAGAGACACCATTTCATGTTCAGGTTATGGTTAAAAAAATTTTATTGGCTTGAGTATAACATCAATTAATGAGCTATCTTTTTCATTCTGATGGCTTCATTTTAATCTTACAATTTACCTTAATTATTTGAGGCAAATTATAATTTAAAGAGTTTGCACAAATCCAGTTTAACTGTTCAGCTTTTGAGTATATTTTGTTTGCACATAGAATACTAGGTATGTGTGAATAAATTCCTATGCAATAACTTCACAAAATGAAGTACATTATATAATTATACTCTTCCTACTGGCTTTGGGCCCATCTTCATTAAGCATCCAAGTGTCCAGATGTTTCAGGAAATGCTCAGATAACTAGAGATTACATATCAAAATATCTGTGCCAAATGAAAAATTAATGTTTCTTCCAATATCTTCACAGAAAGACCTAACTCTGGATTAGTAATGAAAATATGAGGGATGTAGAATTTTAATTCTTTTAAGATCTAATCATATACATTTATAAAATTAAAACTTCACTATTGAAAGTATATATTTTTAAGGCATAACAATAGTGTATCATGTTGAGGAATTACTCTGCTTTCCTTTTATATCACCTTGACTTTAAACATATGTGAAATAAAGTCCCATGTATTTCAGATGTCCAACTTCTACATTATTAATGATTTATTAGTATAATTCAGCTATGCATACTACATGACACATTCTGAAGAAATGATCCAGTGTTTTAGAACTCTATTTATTTAAGGGGGGTAAGGTAAAATGACTCATATTTTCTATTTCCTATCATTCACTGTTTGCTTGATTTCTAAAATATGTTGGAGAATAAAACGTATGAACCTTATCAAATTGTGCCTTAAAATGCTCTTTTTAATGGCCAAACTCTGTTAATGGATTACTAGCAAAGGCTCCATTACTGCCAATACAAAAATTACTGTCAAAAATAAAAAATGAAAGAATGAGGATGGTTTCTTTTAAATGATGCAGCCAAAAATATTAGCTAATTGTCATATTTTTCAAAAGGGAAATCATTAGTTTTAGAGCTAGTATTTGCCAGTTCTGTTGGTTGTGCCTCATCTCATAAACACCACACTGATTTTGTAAAACTGAACTAACTGTCATTTGAGATCTGCTTTTGCTATTCACATTCCTGATGGTGCTCTTTTGGTAATGGCATATTCCACATTATATAAAATGTGAAACTTCAACTACAATTAAAAATTAGTAAATGTCTGTATTTTTGAAGTGAAGAGAGACTAGAGAAACAAAAGGACGCAGAGGTTTGAAATCAGATAAACCTGTATTTGAACTTCTGCCGTGCCACTTAAGAAGTACTCTGTTCATTTAGACAAAGTACCGGGCTTCTCTCATTTTCCATTTCTCAGGTATAAACTGAGGTGACCCAATGCTTCCTAGAATTGTACCAAGTATTAGAAGTACTATAAATAATGTGTCTATAATGTGCAAAAGACATCATAGGGTCTCAATAAAAGATCACTATTGTTACAAATTTACTTGTTAAACTATATTCACTGTTGTTTAAACTTTTCATATATAAATTAATTCTTCAATTTATTTCTTGAAAAAAAATTAATTTGGTAATGTGAATAGTTAACTCCAGTTATAACTAAAATTGAGTTTTTTTCAGAGTCTTCTAGCTTTATCATAACTACATTTATATGTATGTTATTGTCTTTTCTTCTAACGATCTGTATAAATATATTTTGTTTTCAGACAGTATATTTTACAACATATTTTCACATGAATGGAAATATTTAGAATTCTAGTTAGGAAAGACTGTGAAAAACATAATTATTTTACTATTTTCATACTTTCTTACTTGTTGATGTACTACATTTTTTTCTTTTTTTGGATAATCACATTTTTTAACTCAGGCTTGAAAGCTCAGACAAACGATTGATACTTTCAGCAGATTTTTAAACTCTATTGTAGTTTGTTCTGAAAAAATTTATTATTTCTGTTTTCTTTCCAAATTGGGTGACACAATAGATACTTAGAAACCATAGATAGATTGAAAAAGAAACCAAGAATATCTGGGAAAGTAGAACAGCATTCTTTCATAAGAAAGCTGTTTGCTAAGTGGTGAACCTGAGATAAATTGCCCTAAGCAAGAGGACACACCAGTGTTTCTTGGGGATCTGGCAACAAAAGTTCTAAGAAGACTGTGCCTTTATCTGGAAAGTTTGAGTCTCGATATGAAGTACAGGAAAATTCCCTGCTCTTCTGGGCACCTTCTCCAAGAATGAGCCCAGATCAGAGAAACGGCAGTGGATGCCAACAGAGGAGAGCAAGGGTAAGATGAGCAGGGTGGATCACCCAGTGCCCAGAGAACAGCCTAGGAACCAATGACTCTCCCTGGCTGCCATGAAAATGTGTAAACCATGTTGTATGCACATGCCAATGAGAGTAATTAAGAAAATACAACAAGGAGAATTTAACCTCTCCGTGAATATCAGTACATAATTTTTAAGTAAGTGTATGCCTTTAAATACAAAAATAAAATACTAAAAGTTATCAGCATAAGTGCTTCACAGCACTCATGCTCTTCTTAATTATTTGTTAAGTAAATTTGCATATAATTAGAGGAATATATATCCAAACTTATCTTATGCCTCTTGTCTCAAGACAAATAACCATTCCTATTTTATAATGAAAGTATCCCATTTTGGACTGTAAGTTATAACTTTGGGTTACTTAATTAGATTTTGCTTGTAATGTGTCTTTATAGTGTCCAAACAGATTATACTTCTACAATTTCTATATAATACATACCACTTTTGGATTTAGGTGTTATTTTAATAAAAATATTTTCTGTTTAATGCATGATGAATACATCATACATGTCTTTCTTGACCTTTACAGTAAATGAAAAATTATTTTGTTGCAAGTTCATTTATCATTTTACTTAAAGCTGTTCTCTATATGAGTTTTTCAATTAAATCTATTGATAGCATTATAGAGAGGATAATTCTAGCATAGTGACTACAAGGAATGAAGATGAAACAAATATTTCTAATCCATTAAACATTGACCTATATGTATTCCCATTGATCTAGCATCTATCGGAGTAATCCTATAACTAGAGAAGAAAAGTTGGTTGCAGTAGATTTCATTTTTGGCAGTTCTGAAATTTCAGGTGTTCACCTATGCTCCTGTAATCTGACTTCTGTGCCGAACTATTTCTCATCGCAGCAAATCACATTAAACAAATTTTACTACCTAAGAATTATATGTTATGGCAATTGAAACAGAACAAAGCATTTTTATAACTTGAAGATTTCTTTATAACTTGAAGATTTCATTATAACTAAACTCAGTTGTTGTTTCCCAAAATGATTCTCTTACCTAATAAGAATGTTCAGAATTGAAAGCAAAGAATAGATGACTTTATCCATGTTGCTTGGCATCTGTGATAATGCCACTTTCCAGGAATTTTTCACAGGAATATAATGGATATTGTCATTTGTCAACCTCAGTGCGTGCCATAAATAAAAAGATTGGTCACAGGTGTAAACTGGTGTACACAAAACAGTAAAAAGCAGGTTTTGAATCATTAAGGCAGTGGTGCAAAGGATAGGATTCGGGTATGCATGCATTACAAGGGAAAAACAGCTGCACACCTGCCTCATGTTTTATGAGCATCATGAGTATATTTGATGCTCAATTAAATCATAATTTCATAATTGTAATTTAGGGGCTGCCCTCAAGAAAGAATACCTTAACTTTAATTATCTGTCCAGGAGTTACTACTCTGTTTTGCATATATGAGCAATCACATTTAATCATAACACAACAAACCAAATTTTAAAACTACTTTGAAGGCATATTCTAAAATAAGTAACAGAGCCATTCATGCTGTGTAATATTCATCTACTTTTATTTTTATAGGAAGTTCTTATATTATATATATATAATCAATATATATATTATTCAAATTATATCAGTGGTAAATGACAACTAGAAGTGGCCTATCATTGTGGAAATGCTCATTTCACCGAAAAAAGGAATTGGAACAGTGTTTATATGACGTATGTTACTACTGCTAACTTTCACTTTATGTTAGAGGCTCTGAGTGATTTACAACTTTTTAAACATATCTCCCTAAATTAAATGTTTATTTTCTCTAAAGCCTCACCATAAAATACTTATGTAATCCTGGCTAAGATGCTGAACTTCTGTCTTCTCAATTTCTCATTCATAAAGTGAGAAGGATATTTATTTATCAGGATAATTTAAAGTAAATTAGTTAAGAAAAGTAAATTTTCTATAGTAATCCTTTAGCATATAGTAAGAGATGAATAAATGTAGCTATGGTTTTGAAGATAAAACCAAGAAATGCAAAGGCTAAACTATTTATCCAAGGTACATATTAGGATGAGAGTTTTAAAGCAATATTCCAATTTAAGTTTATATTTTATAGGCTGATTATGCTAAAGATTATTATATGATTCCATGTTTTTGTTTATTAAATGTTTCCTAAATGCTTTTAAAAATGAATTACAAGAGCTTCCATTAACAAATTGGTAACCAATTGGGAATACAAAATAACATAAACAGTGAAAAGTCTAATGCTACCTTCAGTTGGCTTTATACTAGTAGGAACTTAATTTAATCATGACAGCGCTCATAGAAAGAGGAAACTAGGATCCAGAAAGCTTAATGAGTTTGCAAAATCTTCCTGATAGTGAAAAATTAAATCTAGATACATATTCCTGATGTCAATTACTGTGTGTTTTTTTTTTCCTATTTAACTACAGACTTCTCTGTCAACCTATATTATTTTTTCTACTAATGTCCAATTAAAAGGCACACAGCACACACCAGGTGCACACATACACACACAGATATACACACATACACAAACCCAAATGCAACCCCCCACATATATATATCTGCAGTTATGGTGTTGGAGTTTTATACATTTATGTTATAAACCATCCATTATTTCCCTCTGTGACTAGTGATGTAGTTAATGCCCAAATTGGTACCTGAATTATTACCAACACAGACTCCCCAGTGACTACTAAAACACACTTTTAAAGCAAATTCTTACAGTCTGTAAAGATAAGAGCAAGGCCTCATTTCACGTGGCAAAGACATGAACTGATCAATTCTCTACTCAAACTGAGAGTTCTTTTCTCACCTCAAAATATTTAATCCTGTACATCTGAGATCCTTTTTAATTTTACACTAATAATACATCATGTTTTAGAAAAGATAATGTCAAATTATTATTTTTGAATAATTATTAATTATCAGATTATTTAACCCTATCTTAAAATGTTGTCACTACTATAGTCTACATTTGCCTATTTGAAAGGATGATGTACTTTGCATACAAGTTAATTATACAGAGTACATCATGAGAAATGCAGGGCTGGATGAAGGACAAGCTGGAATCAAGACTGCCGGGAGAAATATCAACAACTCAGATATGCAGATGACACCACCTTAATGGGAGAAAGCCAAGAGGAACTAAAAAGCCTCTTAATGAAGGTGAAAGAGGAGAGTGAAAAGCTGGCTTACAATAAAATTCAAAAAACTAAGATCACAATATTGGGTCCCATCATTTCATGGCAAATA
This sequence comes from Bos indicus, assembly GCF_029378745.1. Classification (NCBI taxonomy): domain Eukaryota; kingdom Metazoa; phylum Chordata; class Mammalia; order Artiodactyla; family Bovidae; genus Bos; species Bos indicus. The sequence continues at coordinate 51,219,675 of NC_091780.1, read as the reverse complement.
GGGAAACAATGGAAACAGTGACAGATATTATATATTCTTGGGCTCCCAAATCACTGCAGATAGTGACTGAAGCCATGAAATGAGAAGACGCTTGCTCCTTGAAAGAAAAGCTCTGATGTACCTCAATTCAGTTCAGTTCAGTCGCTCAGTCGTGTCCGACTTTTTGCGACCCCATGAATCGCAGCACGCCAGGTCTCCCTGTCCATCACCAACTCCTGGAGTTCACCCAAACTCATGTCCATCGAGTTGGTGATGCCATCCAGCCATCTCATCCTCTGTCAGCCCCTTCTCCTCCTGCCCCCAATTCTTCCCAGCATCAGAGTCTTTTCCAATGAGTCAACTCTTCTCATGAAGTGGCCAAAGTATTGGAGTTTCAGCTTTAGCATCAGTCCTTCCAATGAACACCCGGGACTGATCTCCTTTAGGATGGACTGGTTGGATCTCCTTTCAGTCCACAGGACTCTCAAGAGTCTTCTCCAACACCACAGTTCAAAAGCATCAATTCTTCGGCGTTCAGCTTTCTTTATAGTCCAACTCTCACATCCATACATGACCACTGGAAAAACCATAGCCTTGACTAGACAGACCTTTGTTGGCAAAGTAATGTCTCTGCTTTTCAATATGCTATCTAGGTTGGTCATAACTTTCCTTCCAAGCAGTAAGCATCTTTTAATTTCATGGTTGCAATCACCAACTAATGTACCTAGACTGTATTAAAAAAAAAAAAACAGAGACATCACTTTGCCAGCAAACGTCCATACAGTCAAAACTATGGCTTTCCAGTAGTCATATATGGATGTGAGAGTTGGACCATAAAGAAGGCTGAGAGCTGAAGAATTGATATTTTCAAACTCTGTTACTAGAGAAGACTCCTGAGAGTCCTTTGGAAAGCAAGGATATCAAACCAGTCAATTCTAAGGGAAATCAACCCTGATTATTCATTGCAAGGACTGATGCTGAAGCTGAAGCTCCAGTACTCTGGCCACCTGTTGGGAAGAGCCAACTCTAGGAAAAGACTCTGATGCTGGGAAAGATTGAAGGCAGGAAGAGAAAGGGGACAGAGGATGAGATATTTGGATGGCATCACCAACTCAATGGAAATGAGTTTGAGCAAACTCTGGGAAATAATGAAGGATAGGGAAGCATGGCCTGACGCAGTCCATGGGGTCACAAAGAGTCAGACATGACTGAGAGACTGAACTGAACTGATAGCAGAGGATCTATGCTATTTCATTATGTTTGTTTAGATGTCTGTCTTCCATTCCTAAATAGTAATCTTTTATGGACTATCTGACTTTTTTTTTTTTTGCATATCCAGCATGCAGTATAGGGAATGGTTAATAAAAGATGTTCTGGAATGAAAAACTAAATGCATTACAATGTAAATATGATGTTAAACTACTTGATATCAAAAAGTATGGTTATAAAAAACATTCCTGAAAACATCATGTAACTATTTAGCATTCAAATATAAAAAGATACTAGTAAAAATAAAAGTCTCATATGGTTGTAGAAAACAAAAGAAGTGTCTGTATTAAAGATTTGGTAAACTGAACATTATGCAAACTACTTTCTATTAACCTTTTGATGAAGAGTACATTTTCCCTTTAAAAGACAGCTCTAATTAATTCTACTTTTAAACTAATACAATATTGTAAAGTTTAAAAATAAAATAAAATTTAAAAAAAATGGATAGACAACAAGGTCCAACTGTATAGCACTATATTCAATATCCTGTGATAAACCATAATGGAAAAGAATGTGAAAAAAATGTATGTATGTGTAACTGAATCACTCTGCTGTAGAGCAGAAATTAACACAACATTGTAAATCAACTATACTTCAATAAAATATTAAAAACCAATAATAACAACAACAAAAAATAAAAGTTTAATGCTATTTTATATAACATGGATCTATCTTTTTACTACATGGTCCTTTATAATAAGGGCCCATGATTCATAATATTAAATGAAAATTGCTATCCATTGTTATTAAAACAAAAGACATTAAATTAATATCTGCTGTTCAAAAATGGTGGTCTTTTTTGCAAATGTAGGTATAGAATTAGGTCATAATTATGTCACTCAATTATACTTGTTTTTTTCTCCACTGACTCTACCCTAGTCTAAGAGTCATCAAGTCTCTAATGACTGAGCAAAAATAATGCATCACAAATTATTATGTGGTGTTAGTCCTGCAGTCATTTCTGACTCTTTGGGACCCCACGGACTATAGCCTGCCAGGATCCTCTGTCCATGGAATTCTCCAGGCAAGAATGCTGGAGTGGGTTGCATTCCCTTCTCCAGGGGATCTTCCTGACCCAGGGATTGAACTTGGGTCCCCTGCATTGCAAGGCAGATTCTTTACCATTTAAGCCACCAAGGTATTATACTTACTTTAACTGAGTTGGGAATATCAGCAATTCTGGATACATGGTTCTTTCTCACTAGAAATATTTCTAGTCCGATTTACTTTCCAATCTCTTCTCTCTCATTTTATTACCTCATAAAGTGAAGTGAAGTGAAAGTCACTCAGTCATGTCCATGGACTGTGGGCTGCCAGGCTCCTCTGTCCATGGAATTCTCCAGGAAGAATACTGGAGTGGGTTCCTTTTTTCGGCTGTTCCCTTTTCCATGGGATCATCCCAACCCAGGATCAAACTCAGCTCTCCCACATTGCAGGTGGATTCCTTACCATCTGAGCCACCAGGGAATCCCATATTACTTCATATAAGTCTGTAATTAGTATTGAAATAAATCAGGTGCATTACACTAAACTAAGTTGTCTTAATCTTTTTAATAAAATTCCTGCTGAAATAAAGAAACTGGGTTCACTCTGTTTCCTTGGATAAATGATTAACTTATCCACTCTGCTTCCTTCATTTATACCCCTCCCCAGGTGTAAGCTTCTCTATACTCTCCAGGGAGATTTTATAAGTTGAAGTACCAAAGCTTACTCCCCTGATGGCTGACATTGTAGTGAAGACATTTGAAGAAAGTCTTCCAAGGGAAGGTGAAGAATTATTTTGTAACAGCAAGCTTTCCCTTCTGAAACCCTTGGGAGTATCTAAAATACCATACTATTGTTTCACATTCCAAATGGATTAATAAGATTTGAAATACTTGATTTGAGTATGATAATAATTATACTCGAAATCAATGCTGCTTATCATCTTATCCCAGGAGTCCACAGAAACTACACCACACAACTTCTGAGATATTTAGCTGCAGTGGAGCAGATCAAAATAATTCCTTTCTCTTAATTTTTAAAACTATGACCTCCATTTTTATTTAAAAAATAATCTTAAATCATTTAACTTAAATTACACACACATACACACACACATATATATATGGTGGAATTTCTAGAAATAGATATAACTTCTTTGTGAATTAACCTAGATAGTTTATTAAAAGTATTTGAACTTGCTCATTAAATAAATACTAAGTACAAATATATAAGAGATCACAACAAACCAAAAACTTTTTTTGAAGATAGGCAGTTCTTTTTGAGAAACAGACATCAAATGAAAGCTCAAAAGGGGGTGATTAGTGTAATTTATCTGCAGATAAAACTCATTCAGTATTTCAGGCTTCTATGCTTACCCTGAGGCACCAGTCTCATTAGGGAGGGAGAAAATACTGTCCTAAATCTCAAGTTAATTCTTTGAAAGTACAAGATCCTCAGAGACTGTAGCTGAAAGTTTTTCATATCATTTTTGTCTCATGGAGTAATATAATAAATGAAATTTTATATTCAAAGTTTAATTTCTATTTGAATGTTTTTGTTGATATCTCCAATTAAATCAAATAAGACTAGACATCACATAAAGTATTGTCTTCATTCCTATACTTTTAAAACTAATATTAATAATAGCATAATAAAGGTAAATTTGTGATTGCTACTACTGATTATGAATGAATTCAGGATAATTATAAATTTACAGTCAATTAAACTATTTATTATATTTCAGAAATTCAATATTATAATATTCAAATTTATTTGTTGATTCATTAAGCTGAAATGCAAGAAAATTTTGATATTTCACCTTCTTATGTAACACCAGCTACTAAAAATGAGCTAAATATTGACATTTCAGGGTCATAATTACTATTTGGTTAAATTTATACAAAAGTTGACATGACTCACTTAAAAAGTTTTTTAAAGACCTTCCTTCTCCATTGGAAACAAAGCCAAGTTGACATTTCTTTTGCTTTCCTTTCTAGCCTTATACAAATTTATCCTTTACCCCTCTGTTTGCTTCCCTCCACACACCCCTAACAAATGCAAGTAGAGCTATGAATTATGTCTAATGTTTCTGGCTTGTTCAAAACAATTTAGTCATCACAATATGCACTAAATCATAGTAATGAAAATTCCAAAAACAATAAGCTAACATTTAATGAATATTAAGCTCTAGGCACTGTGTGAACTGCTATATATTCATCATTCAATGTTAATACTCCCAACAACTCTGTGAGCTAAATATTATTATCCCTCTTTTACAAATAAGTAGATAAGGCTTAGACAAGTGGAATAACTTGCTTAAGGTCACAAAACTACTAATTGACAGCTTTGGCATTAAAAACTGGGTCTATCTTAACTACTATATTGTATTACCTCTCTGTATTATTGAAAAATAAAGCCCATTGCTAAATTGAAACCTCTGAGAACTTAGATCTTATGTCTACTTCATCATTGTATTTCTCATGCCCTATGGAGTGTGGTGCTCAATAGATACTTATAGAATGCATGAGCGTATCCATTACACTGAGTCTAAAATATTCTACAATTGAAAAGCCAAGGTTACTATGTCGTATGAATTCAAAAGGAGAAATCATGGTGTTGTGCTATCAATCTTTTCTTTTTTCTTCCTAACTCAGCCTCTGTACTAATTTTATTCCAATGTAGCACTTTCTCTCAAGATTTATCTTGCTTTTGTTGTACTCTGTTTCACCTTTGGGCAGATCTTTACTGTCTCATGCTTCCTAAATAGCCACTTTGACTTTATTCTCTGGCAGTTTATTCACATTCTCTGTAATCTTTGTCAAGTTAATTATTATTTGACATTCTTTGTAAGAGGAAAACAGAAAATAATATATCTATTAATTTTTTTACCTATAGGAAACTTCTGTGTTCACTGAAGAATGGACCAGGAAAACCTCTCATCATCTGTTGTTCACAATTAAAGAATCATGCCTTGAGTTCCTTCATAGGAAGAGAGAAATTAGGAGAGGGAACACTCTGGAGAAGACAAGATTTTCCAATGTAGTGAGTGTACTGTGGGAGAATGCAAGATAGAATATCCATCCTTTGTAATGTCTGGGTATCTTTCCCTGAAAGATCCTTTTTCCCCCTTTTTCTTTTCTCTTATTTTTTTCTTTCTTTCCTTCCTTGCTTCTAATGGTTTCTTTATTCTGACTTCACGGGGGAGCCTGGTGGGCTGCCGTCCATGGGGTCACACGGAGTCGGACATGACTGAAGTGACTTAGCAGCAGCAGCAGAGTAGTAATCACAGATTCCCCCTTCTTTCTCTGTTTTGTACATGCATGTTTAACTACTTTATTTTTGGCCCACTTGCACCAACTTTCAGACTTACAAAAGCAAAAATCCAGCATCCCCCCCCCGCCTCCAAACACACACAAAAGCATCATGTACTTCTATCTGGCTTTAAGAGTAGTAGTTGTGTGTCTCATAAAGACAAAAATCCATATAAAAGAATGACAACAGTTTTTTTCCTTTCCATGTTAGTAATTAAGATCAAAGTTTAAGTAGTTGAAGAAACCACCAAATTACTAAAATTCATTTAGTATTATTTATTAAATAAAATTTTAGCTAAAATGTTTATTCATCTACTGGTCTATTGTCTTAGTTCTATATCAATGTTCAAAATTATGTTCCAGAACTTAATAATGATTCCTATACCATATACTTTTAAGAGTCCTCTCTCCTTACCAATCTATCCACTGTGACCCCATTGATGATTCACATTTTCCAGACCCACCAATATTTATAACATTGTGGAAAAAAATAAAGCCTACCTGAGTTAGACATATACCCAGCTCCTCCCTAATATCCATTCCTATCAGTGGCACTACAAGATGCTCTGTGGAAGGAGCATAGTTATTGTCTTTTTTAAAATTGAAATATGATTGCTTTACAATGTTGTATTTATCCTGTATAATACTGCAAATCAGCCATTTGTATACATAGAACACCTCCCTCCTGAGCCTCTCTCCCACCCTCCCATTCCAGCCCTCCAGGTCATCACAGAGCACCCAGATGAGCTCCCTGTGCTATACTTCCTGCTAGCTAGCTGTTTTATCCATGGTACTGTATATAGGTCAATGCTGCTAGATTCATTTGACCCCTCCCCTCTGCCTTCCCATGTCCACAAGTGCATTCTTTACATCTATGCCCTCTATTCTGCTCTGCAGATAGGAACTGATGTATTGTCTTTTAAAATTGCTTCTTCACTGAGGTATATACACAAAATATTCTTCAGTTCAGTTCAGTAGCTCAGTCGTGCCTGACTCTTGCGACCCCATGAATCGCAGCACGCCAGGCCTCCCTGTCCATCACCAACTCCCAGAGTTCACTCAGACTCACGTCCATCGAGTCGGTGATGCCATCCAGCCATCTCATCCTCTGTGGTCCCCTTCTCCTCTTGCCCCCAATCCCTCCCAGCATCAGAGTCTTTTCCAATGAGTCAACTCTTCCATGAGGTAGCCAAAGTATTGGAGTTTCAGCTTTAGCATCATTCCTTCCAAAGAACACCCAGGACTGATCTCCTTTAGAATGGACTGGTTGGATCTCCTTGCAGTCCAAGGGACTCTCAAGAATCTTCTCCAATACCACAGTTCAAAGGCATCAATTCCTCGGTGCTCAGCCTTCTTCACAGTCCGACTCTCACATCCATATATGACTACTGGAAAAACCACAGGCTTCACTAGATGGACCTTTGTTGGCAAAGTAATGTCTCTGCCTTAAATATTATCTAGTGTAATTATCCATGAATAATATTTTGTGCTTTTTCCATTGATTCTTTATAGAATTTTATTAGATTTATCCACAGGTTTCTTATCTTTAACATTTATCTTGTATAATGGCTCTTTTCTGTTCTCTGTAAGTTTATAAAAATACCATTTTCTTACTGTGTTGTTGTAATTAGCAAAATTGCTATGCACTCAGTAATTCTAACAGCTGTTTTTAATCTACCAATTCCCTTGGATTCTCTACATAGATACTCAAATCATCTGAAATGAGATTAGTTCTTTCCCACTCTTAACCTCTTATTTGCTTGGATAAGCCCAATTTGTGTGTTTGCTTTTAGATCCGTTTGCTTCTTCCTTTTCTCTTCTGCTCTGTACACAGGAATCTGCAAACTACATTTCACAGGCTTCTTTGCCAACTAGTTAATACCTTGCTTGAGCCAAAGTTAGACCCTGAGATGAGATTAGATTAAATGGCAAAGAAAACCTAGAATATTTATATAGTTCTTCTCTCTGGTTTGTAGTGTGTCTCCAGCAGCAACAGCTTTCCTCTATAATTCCAGCTTTTACCAGATAACCCCTCTCTCTGTGGTGATAACTCCCTCAGATCCTACGTTGGGTCTAAGAGTCAATGGATGGCCCCAGATCTTTGTCTTGAATAACACTATCTCTTCCTTTTGTCCCTCAAGTATTAGCCATTGGAGTGGTAGCCTTCACCCTGGGTCTCTCTTTCTGGTGGCTTCATTATGTTTTCTTGTTTTTTGTGTGTTTGTTTGCTTGCTTGCTTGTTTTGTTTTATTTCATTTTTCTCTACAAGTTGTGACCATTTCACCTTTTATTTATTTTTTTTTTTAATTTTATTTTATTTTTAAACTGTACAATATTGTATTAGTTTTGCCAAATATCAAAATGAATCCGCCACAGGTATACCTGTGTTCCCCATGCTGAACCCTCCTCCCTCCTTCCTCCCCATACCCTTCCTCTGGGTCGTCCCAGTGCACCAGCCCCAAGCATCCAGTATCGTGCATCGAACCTGGACTGGCAACTCGTTTCATACATGGTATTATACATGTTTCAATGCCATTCTCCCAAATCTCCCCACCTTTTAAAAAATGTTCTTCATAGAACTAAGGGTTATAGAGAGAGTTTGTTTTCATACTGATCCTTGACTAAATGAGGGCATCTTGTTTACTTGTTGTCTCAACTTGGATTCCTAAAAAAGCAGAGCATAAGACAACAACTTCCACAGCTGTGTTATTTGAAAAGTGACCCCAGGAAACTGGAATAAGAGACTGGGGAGGGTAAAAAAGAGAAAGAAAAGAATCAAAATAAAGGTTAAATTTTGAGGTCACTGCTGTGGGCAATGAGACTCAATTTTCCTAGGAACTCCAGGAGCTCACAGAATGTCTTCAATAGTTTTCTGACCCTCATCTTCCTTTGGTCAAAGACTGCCCCAGGGATGTTAATTCTGTCATCAATCTGCACCAGTGCAAGGACTGTGCACATTCTCACTAGCATCTGTAATTTTAGAGGAAGTCTTAGGAGAAAATTAAGACATCAGGCATGTATTTGAGGCAAAATACTATAAGAGCACAGAGTCAAACCCAAACAGAACTGTCAACCCCTCTGCCGGCGGAAATTAGGGTTGTGGTCACAGGGATGTCCGAGACAGAGCCAGAGGTATCTGCAGTATTTATAACAAGATTTTTGGTAAACATACTGCAAAAATAAAATTCCCTTCTATTCTTAGTTTACCAGCATGTGATTTTCTTTAAAAAAATTGATTTTTAAAAAAAATTTGTGCCAATTAAGATCATTCAGTTCAGTCGCTTAGTTGTGTCCGACTCTTCGCGATCCCATGAATTGTAGCACGCCAGGCCTCCCTGTCCATCACCAACTCCTGGAGTCCACCCAAACCCATGTCCATTGTGTCGGTGATGCCATCCAACCATCTCATCCTCTGTCGTCCCCTTCTCCTCCTTTCCTCAGCGCCTACCCTCTTACTTGGGTTTCTCTTACCTTGGACGTGGGGTAGCTTCTCTCTGCTGCACTCTTCCGCCGGCGCAGCCGCCTGCGTTTGTGCGGCGTCCAAGCACCGCAATTATTATTTCTTTCTTTTCTTTACTGATGTGATGCATTACAATGATAGGTTTTCTTATGTCGTATTATGCTTTCATTCCTACGGTGAACTCAATAGGTTTGTGATACACACACATACAAAGTTAGATAAGGACTGACGAAATTTTAAGATGTTTTTTTATTCATAAGGGGCTTCCCTGGTGGCTCAGATGGTAAAGCGTCTGCCTGCAATGCTGGAGACCCGGGTTTGATCCCTGGGTTGAAAAGATCCCCTGGAGAAGGAAATGGCAACCCGGCCTGGAAAATCCCATGGACGGAGAAGCCTGGTAGGCCACAGCCCATGGGGTCACGAAGAGTCGGACACGACTGAGCGACTTCACTAGGCAGAATCATGTCCACTCTTACCTCAAGATACCCACATCCTAATCCTCAGAATCTGTGATTATGTTGTTTCAAATGGAAGAGACTTTGTAGGTGTGATGAGATCCAGAATCTGGAAATGGGGAGGGTATCCTGGATTATCCAAGTGGGCTCAATCTAATTAAACGGATCCGTAAAGGTCCCAGCTCTGGTCAGAGGGAAAAGTAAGTATGGAAGATGGTCAGAATGGAGTAGGGAACTAGGAGCCAAAGTGTATGGGTGACCTGGAGAAGCAGAAAAAGGCAGGGAAACAGATAGTCTTTGACAGTCTCCAGATAGGAAGGCAGTCCAGGAACACTTTGATTTTAGCCCAGTGAGACCCATGTTGGGTTTGAGACTCTCAAAACTCTTAGAAATTACATTATATGACACTGTTAAATTGGTGGTGATTTCTTAGAGGGACATATAATACTATCTGAAAGATTCCTATTTGATATACCCTCTCCTTTTTTTGGTAGTTTGATATTTTGATAAAATTTATTCTGCCCTTAAATATTGTGTTGGAGAGTTTCCTTTTTTAAAAATATCAGTCTTAGATTTTGATTTACATGGTGGTTATTTTTTCCTTAACCGCTTTGTAAAACCACCTGTAATAGCAGCTGAAGCATGAGTCATTGTTGCAGGTAGGTTTATTTACTAGCTTAAATTCTTCTATGATTATTTATTAAGAAATTAATATTTTCTTATGATTTATTTTTCTTGAGATAAAAGGCCATCTTTTAAAATATGATTTTCTCATAATTATTGTTCTCATTTTTCTCTTGATTATTCTTACTAGAAGCACATTGATTTTATTACTCTTTTTGTTAAGAACCAGCTCTTGATTTTTATTATCTGGTCCAATGATTCCTGGTTTTTAGCTCTTTGAGAATTTTTTTCTTTCTACTTTCTTTTATTTATTCTGTTAAGATGTATCTAGTTTTCTGAGATGAATGCTGAATTTGTTTATTTTCAAAAATTTTAAAGCTAAATCATGTTAATGCTATAAACTTATTTGTAATTACTACGTTCACTCTATTCCAGAATTTTGATATGTGGTAAGCTTATTTTCATTTAGTCGTAATGACTGTATTATCTGCACTATAATTTCTTTTGCCTTTATTGGGATATAATTAATATATGATTATATTAGTACCAGACACACAACAGAATGATTTGAATTTGTATATACTGTAAAACAATAAGCACAGAATATAGTCATCATCTGCTCATTATATATTTACAATATTTTTCTTGTGTTGAGGTCTTTCAAGATCTACTCCCTTAGCAACTTTCAAATAGGCAATACAGTGTTATTAACAATAATCATCAGGCTGCACATTACATCCTTATGACTTATTTAAGTCTGTACATTTAGTCCCTCATTATCCACTTCAACTACATCCTACTTCTGACCTCTCCTATCAATGTACTCTCTGTATATATACATATAAGCTAGTTTTTGTTTATTTTTATCATATTTCACATGTAAATGAAATCAAACAACATTTGTTTTTCTCTGTTTGACTTATTTTATTTAACATAATTCCTTCAAGATCCATCCACATTGTTACCAAATGGCAAGATTGCATTCCTTTTTATGGCTGAATAGTATTCCATTGTATATATATGACATTGTCTTTATCTATTCATTCATAGATAGCCATTTAGATTGTTTCCTTATCTTGGGTATTATAAATAATGTTTCAATGAATGAGGGGTGTATGTATCTTTTCAAGTTAATGTTCTCATTTTCTTCAATTAAATACCCAGAAGTGGAATTACTACATTATATGGTAGTTCTATTTTTAATTATGAGAGATCTCCATATTGTTTTTAACAGTGGCTGCACCATACTTTCTTTTTAACTCATGTGTTGTAAGGGATAGATAAATAGATAAGTACAAGAAGAAATCCTGCCTTCTCATACATGTCTCATACACATGTCTACGTATGTCCTGGATAAAAATACGCATCATAGGAAAACAAAGTCTGCACCATTAGCTACCCACCTCGCTTTCTCTTGTTTGTTTAACTTCTCCCTCTCTAACTCACTACTTACCCAGTGTGATAAGAAAATGTACTGATACCACAGGTCCTCTGCATTTCTTTAGTGACTTCCGTATCTCCTACCATCTTCTCTACTTCCTAATATCTCCTCTCCTTTTATAGACAAGCTCCTTACTATTTACAGGATATCACCTCTCCATCTTCCAGAATCTAAGATCATATTAAAACAAACAAACACTGAAATCATTGTGCTCAATTACCTATATACTTCTCTACATTCAAATCTGATGCACTGTTAGGTTCTCATCAAGAAAGTGCTCTGAAATATTGATATCTTGATATTCTCAATTTCCCTGGGTTTTGAAATATTATTTTTAGTTTCCTACTTCTTTCCTTTTCTTCAGTAGCACCACCATCATTATCACCCCTCAATCAAATGTTATTCCCCAATGTTCTGTGTTAGAGTTATCTCTATTATGTACATATTTGGTTGATGTAGCTTTATTATAATTTTTGTATCTATATTCTATCTATATATTCTATATTCTAACTATGGAATATAGATATATTAAATATTCTAATCACTTCTAAATCCATACTTCAGTCCTATTTCCCTCTTCCAAGTTTCTGCAGAAATACATTGCTTACTTGACCAAGAATTAATAACCCACATTTGCTGGACTATTTTATATTTGAGATGAGGGTAAATTTGAAGGAAAAACAAAAAAAAATGAAGCTTGGTGTCAGATTTAGGCAGATTGTGCCAGTCAGCCAATTCAAATTCTGCTTAATAGGTAATGAAAATGATCAAATATTTTTTGAAAATGATAACTGATGTGAAGGATAATATGCTTTAAAGAAAATCCTGCATTGCTATATGGTAAACAAATCAGAGAAAGAAAAAGCAGAAGAGAGATGGGGAAATGTCATGATATGAAATTAGCATAAGGATTCAATGGCCTAAAGTGGGAGGGCAAGAGTAGAAATGTAAAGAGAGAAGGAAAACGTCTAAAGAACTTATAAAACATATTATATGATCGTGTCATGATTATTGGAGTGTGAGAAAATGAAAGAAGGATCAAGTAAAATGTTTAATATGCACTCTGGCTTAGTAGGAAAATAACATGCCAATAGAAAAAAAATAGTTCATTTTGTCTCATATTTAAGGTGTCGATGAGACGTTTCTGTGAAAAGTAGTTCTGATATTCAAGTAAGATGTCACGTAAAAGACAAAACCTCGGAAGTTACTAAAGCAAACGGTGGATGTTCTGTAAATAGAAAAGGTCCTCGAGAGATTGTATTAGAGCAAGTGCATAGAAAGTAGATTCCTGGAGCGTGACTGCATTTGTATATAAAAAAAGAGGAGTCGATCTATGTGAAAACATGGTTACAATTACAGTAAAAGAGAACACAGCATTAGGTAAGCTAAGGGAAGAGAGCGCTCCAGGAAGGAGATTTTGATCAACAGGGATAAAGTGTGTAGAAAAAGCAATGTATGGGAGGTTTGGAAAACGGCTTTGGATATGGAACTTATTAGGGCAACACTAAGCACTACAGGGTATGTACTTTTTTTTTTTCGCATTTATTTGAAACTCATCTATTGAAGTTCCATGAAAAGTAGGGCAGCAGTTCTTCCTGACTGAAGGTCAGCACTGTGGTATGCAAAGTGCATTCAAGAAGTACTCTGCCTTCTGTTTGAAAGACACAGTAGGCCCCGGAAATAAAGCAAGTTTACAAACCTCCAAGGTATCCTAATTGGAGAGAAACAGCTATCCTTATATCAGGTAGAAATAGCTATGTAACTAAATTAGTGTGCTAAAGTGTACACTTCATTGTACAAAGACACTGTAGGTATTATGGGGAGGGGGGGACTAGGTATTATGGGGGGAAAAAAAAACTATTTTCAGTAATAAAAAGTCTTCACTGAGACAGTGATATTAGACTTGAGTCTCAAAAATAAGCAGAATGGAACCTAGCAACTGCTTAAGTATGAGGAGAGATAAGACTGAAAATGTAGTTAGAAGTCAGATTGTTAAAAGCACTGTACTCTGCCATGTGAACCACAGTAACATCTTAAGAAGAGGAGCTGTTTTCCAGAGAATACTTTAAAATATTAACAGTTTTCCCCATGTGGCTTTCTCCCAGTAGTCTTGGCCCCATTCAAGCAGAAAGCTATTCTGTAAAAATGCCAAAATCAAGGAAGATAATCTCACATACTGGGTAGAGAACCAGGGAAGCAGCAATATTTCAGAAACAGAAGATGTTGTTTGGAGTGTTTATAAGATAGGGCCTCATATGCCCTACTGAGATTCTCCTGCATGACAGAAGGGTAGTGGCATGATTGCTGAGCATGCAAGAATAGGCAAAACATGTACAGTTCTACTAGACCCAAAAGGACCTTGTGGACAGGGTTTTTGAGGCATCTCCAAAGTCACCTGGCTAGACAGATAACAAAGAAAATAAGATGCTCCCTGTTAAGTGGAAAGTTAGGCATGATCAATGAGGGGTGGCATAGCTGAAAAAGATTTGAACTGATCTCTAAACCTCACCCCAGTCACTGCCTAGTGTGGCCCATGAGAGCTCACAGATATGACAGAAAATAACCACAGAGACTGTTTCTAACTCAAGTGCAGGCATCCTAAGCCCACACTGGATATAAACCAACCACAGGGGCTCCTTCAACTCCAGCCCATGCACCCTTCATGCACAGCTATGCTCTCAAGTGACCTTCGACAGCCAGGAGCCCACTAAGGGTTCATAAATATTCTATACATACATACATTTGACTATAACAGATTGAATTATGGGGAAAATGTGCAATACAGCCTGTTGTTATGTAACTTGCAACTGTCAATCAAAACTGTCAATCCACACCCACCTAGATGAATATGTAAAAGCCCTGCCTTGAAAAACCCAATACCTCACTACTTCAGGGCCAGTGCCTCTTTTGGCTTGGCCCTCCTCTCCCTTGAGGTGTTCTTTCTGTTCTTTACTTAATAAACTTGTTTTGCCATGGGTAAGACCTCAGATTCTTCTTTGTGTCCTTACCAAGAATGGAGATCCAATGGAGAGTCTTCTTCAACTCTCCGTTTCTCTGGTTACAGCCCCCCACCTTTAGCAGACTTGACTGTATGTTAGTAATATCAACTTCTACAACTCAGCTTGTTCTTTTCACTCAGATTACAACAACTTCAGTTCTTTTAAATAGTAAAAATCCAACACCACACAAACCTACCCTCTAATTCTACATTTTCTTGAAAGAATGACTTTATTTTCTCAGCACTCATTGAATCTGCTTATGTATTATATAGATGTTACTTAGTATTAGAAACAAGAGTGAAGTCTCTTCATAGATACAAAGAACAAACTGATGGTTGCCAGAGGGACAGGGGTGAGAGAATGAGCGAAACAGGTGAGGGAGATTAAAAAGTTCAAACTTCCATGACAAAACAAATGTCAAGGGGATGCAATGTATCTTGTAGGGGATATATTCAATAATATTATAATTTAATTGACAGGGACAGTGACTAATTTTGGTGATCCTTTTATAATGTATACAAATATTGAATCACTATAATGTACACCTGAAAATAACACAATATTGTAAGTCAATTATACTTCAGAAAAAAAAAAAAAGAAAGGAAAATTATTTCCCCTGGGCTTACAGAATGTGAGGTAGGAGCTGCCTGCAGCCATTTTTATTTTTCATGTGAAGAAAAAGAATGAAATGAACATAGAGAGTAGAGACAAGTGCTAGAGAAAATTAAAAACTAGAAATTTATCTGGACACCTGGATCCAGTCATACCTTAAGTTAGCAGTCCTGGAAACATTTTATTTTTCATATTTACTAACAGATTATTTTTTGCTTAAAAAGAGAGAGAAAGAAGCCTCTCATGAAGAGAAACTGTTTTAGCAGAGCTTAACTAGATGTCTGTCTAAGTATTGGGTTGACAAAAATGTTTCTTTGGCTTTTCTGTAACATCTTACTGACAGGAAGAATGGATATTAAAATATCCCCAAGGAGATTATATAGCATATATCCTTTATACTGTTTCTCAGTATAATGACCAAGTATTTATGTGAGAAATTATATATTGCAAAATTTCCCTGATTAAAAGCCAAATTGGACATCTCAGAGTTAAGACTGAAGAGGCACTGTAAAACAGGACCTAATATTGAAATAAAAATGGCTCTGATGCACTAGGAAAATTGTGATCATTCTTTTCCTTTTTATGTCTCCCTTCACATCTGAAGATATAATGTAAGTTGATAATACATTATAAAATGACCTTCACAAATCTATACTAATGACTGCTGAGAACAGATCATAGTATTACAGATTTCCAAATGAATAATGATCAGTTTTAATGAAAAGGTTGTAGTAAAACTTATTCGACCCTGCCACTTTTGTATGTCCTTCTAAAGAATCACAGTAATATCTCAGTCCATTCGTTCCCTATAATTTAATAACTTCTGATTTAGCACAACTGTAGCAACAGGGGAAAAAAAAAAAAAAACCTCCAGAAAATGTAATCCTCATTAATAAAATTAAGCTAAATGGTAAGGCAAAGCAGTAAAATCTCAATGGCAGTATTTAATGTAGAACCTGATATATCTGCCACATCAACCACAGATGGAAAGTGAGAATAGACTTGTGTATTTTAGCTAAAAGAAACATGGTAAAGAAAAAAAAATCATCTTTATCAAAATAATTAAAATACCATTCTTTTCCTTGGAACACATTTTTAAGTGAAATTTAAGCATAGATGAGATTGGACATCTAGACAAAATTTAATCTCTTTGAAAAAGATATATTTCTAGAACTAAATAATCGGTAGACATTTGACTGTTTCAATTTACTAAAGCATCTATTTGAGTGAATTCGCTATAGTTGGAGATTGTGGAATCATGAAGGTTTTTCCATACTCAAAGATATTAATGAACTTTAGAATTGTAGCAACAATGTCATCAAAATAAAAATTAGGAAAACAAGATCAGCAAATTTCACATTAATACTTTTTATATAGTGCCCTAAGAGTTAACAAATTATATCAGACAAATCCTGTATGCATGATTTGCCTCCATTAAAGTGCTAAAGTAGACTGAAGCTATACTCCCTCTCTGGAAGGAGTTAATACTTTTTCATTTTTGTTACAATAAAGACTGATTCATATTTTAGCTTTCTATGTCATATTGCCAATACCCAATTTTTATTGTTTCTTCTACAATAAAGCATGTCCTCTTCTTGTCAAGCTCCAAAGGGCATCGTGATGAACCTTGCGTTGCATCGGCTCATGATCATTTTCCTGTCAACATCTATCACAAAGCCACAGAGTGTCTTGCCTATGGTTACTGCAATGCTGTTATTATATAATCAGCAGTTACTATGCTTAAACATCACTGTTCAAAATTGTATTTATCAGGAAAGTTTTAAAGAGTCTTGCCTGTTCTGGTTAATGATGTGCAATAAAACATATATATATATACACGTGTGTGTGTGTGTATGCATATATATCTCAAATAACTATTCTCCAAAAAATCCCACATTGAAAAGCAAATTTGCTGAATTATCCAAGAATATCAACAAACATAAAAGATAAAATTAATGTGGATTGACTTCAAACCTGAATCTAAATTTTGTTTTTATGGTTTTATAAAACCAGTGAGAGTTTATGCCTTCAAAGGAAGCTGAAGTTCTGAGTAATGTAATGGGAAAATTGATGGAGAAAAATCAACAATTTTGAACTGCAAAGAGACCAGATGAACAAACCAGATGAACTATTAAGAGATTATGCTCTAAAGAAACTGAAAGACTAGCCTATGAAACATTGCCAGCTTGCCAAGTGAATATGCTGTGGCAGAGATATGGAAACTCAGGGTCATTCCCTCTTCATCCCTCATTTTTTAGGGTGACCTGAAAAGGCTCAGTCTTGAAATTGGACTGCCCTGGGTTCAGCTTTGTGCTCTGCTGCTCTCTTACAAGTGATGTGACACTGTGACTATAATTTGTATCGGTTGTCCTTCAGTTTCATTACTCTTCAAATCATGCAAGCTTGGTGGGTGGATTAGAGCAGCTTTTACAAAATGTGTATCTCACTTCTGGTAATTTTTAATCTGATGTTTAAAATTGACATGAATATAGTTTAAATAATTATATTAATGAGGTTAGTTTAGCAATTCCAGTCTCTTGTCAAAAAGCCCTCTCAGTGTTAAAGGTACATAAAAACATAAAGAATCATTTAAAGACACTATCTAAGATTATCCTGGGTGGAGAGTTTCCTAAATGGTCTTTTTCCTAAGCAAAAACTATGCCTTCAAGATTAGATAAAAATGTTTCTTATGTGCAGGGAGAGAGAAATTTTTCTTTTTACATTTATGTAGAGGTTGTATTTCCCACATAAACATAAGAGCAATTTCAGCCTCATTGAACAAAGAAAAAAAAAAAGACAACTAAAAAAAAAAAAAAAAAAAACTCCAACTAAAGAAAACAGCAATTGGTTTTGTCTTAAGCAACTAAAACCCAAACGAAATAACTTTGGAACTGTGTATTTCCAGAGCCTAGGGGCAGCTACCTCTAAAGAGAGAGACAGGACACTATCCAGCCTCCCTTTCTGTTTTTGTTTCTAGTCCATATGTCTCCCGGTTTATCAATCTCATGTTATAAGTTTTATCTTCTCCACAGAACTAGAACCATGTTCACAAGCATCCCTGGGATCAAACATTTCTAGAAACATTATACAGGAGAAAAACCCATCTTCCAATATTAAGATGGGTTTCTAACTGCTCTAAGTTAGATTAATTTATCAGCCTGGGGAAAATTATCAAAACTACATCTTTGAAATACCAGAAATGTCCCAGATTCGGGTCGTTTGACAACAACGGTCAGTGATTACGTATCTGTTTTTCACCCTCCTTCTGATAGAATAAAATTTTAATATGAAAAAAATTCAGTTTCCTGGGGTTTAAAGTACTAGTACCAATAAGGAAGAGAAAATATATGCTATAATAAGAACATAAAATGTTCTATATTATATATACATCAGCATATATTAACATAAATACATATAATATAATATATATATATATATGAGTGAAAATCCCTCTTTTGCTAATGTTCAGCCATCAGTTCATCACTCAGTCATGTCCAACTCTTTGTGACCCCATGAATCGAAGCACGCCAGGCCTCCTGTCCACCACCAACTCTGGGAGTTTACTCAAACTCATGTCCATCGAGTTGGTGATGACAACCAAACATCTCATCCTCTGTCAGCCCCTTCTCCTCCTGCCCCCAATCCCTCCCAGCATCAGAGTCTTTTCCAATGAGTCAACTCTTCGCATGAGGTGGCCAAAGTACTGGAGTTTCAGCTTTAGCATCATTCCTTCCAAAGAAATCCCAGGGCTGAACTTCAGAATGGACTGGTTGGATCTCCTTGCAGTCCAAGGGACTCTCAAGAGTCTTCTCCAACACCACAGTTCAAAAGCATCAATTCTTCGGTGCTCAGCCTTCTTCACAGTCCAACTCTCACATCCATACATGACCACAGGAAAAACCATAGCCTTGACTAGATGGACCTTTGTTGGCAAAGTAATGTCTCTGCTTTTGAATATGCTTTCTAGGTTGGTCATAACTTTCCTTCCAAGGAGTAAACGTCTTTTAATTTCATGGCTGCAATCACCATCTACAGTGATTTTGGAGCCCCCAAAAGTAAAGTCTGTCACTGGTTCCATTTTCCATGAAGTGATGGGCCCAGATGCCATGATCTTAGTTTTCTGAATGTTGAGTTTTAAGACAACTTTTTCACTCTCACCTTTCACTTTCATCAATGCTCTCTAGTTCCTCTTCACTTTCTGCCATAAGTGTGGTGTCATCTGCACATCTGAGGTTATTAATATTTCTCCTGGCAATCTTGATTCCAGCTTGTGATTCATCCAGCCCAGGGTTTCTCATGATGTACTCTGTATATAAATTAAATAAGCAGGGTGACAATATACAGCCTTGACATACTCCTTTTCCTATTTGGAACCAGTCTGTTGTTCCATGTCCAGTTCTAACTGTTGCTTCCTGACCTGCATACAGATTTCTCAAGAGGCAGATCAGGTGGTCTGGTATTCCCATCTCTTTCAGAATTTTCCACAGTTTATTGTGATCCACATAGTCAAAGGCTTTGGCATATTCAATAAAGCAGAAGTAGATGTTTTTCTGGAACTGTCTTCCTTTTTCGATGATCCAACAGATGGTGGCAATTTGATCTCTGATCCCTTTGCCTTTTCTAAAACCAGCTTGAACATCTGGAAGTTCATGGTTCACGTATTGCTGAAGCCTGGCTTGGAGAATTTTGAGCATTACTTTACTAGCATGTGAGATGCCAAAGCAATTCTTTGGTATTGCTTTCCTTTAGGATTGGAATGAAAACTGACCTTTTCCAGTCCTGTGGCCACTCCTGAGTTTTGCAAATTTGCTGACATATTGAGGGCACTTTCACAGCATCATCTTTTAGGATTTGAAATAGCTCAACTGGAATTCCATCACCTCCACTAGCTTTGTTCGTAGTGATGCTTCCTAAGGCTCACTTGACTTCACATTCCAGGATGTCTGACTCTAGGTGAGTGATCACACCATTATGATTATCTTGTTTGTGAGGATCTTTTTTGTATATTTCTTTTGTGTATTCTTGCCACCTTTTCTGAATATCTTCTGCTTCAGCCATGGATATACTCAAGTCCTTCAATATCAGTGAAAAAAATAATATAATTTATAAAAATGATGATCATGAAAAGAAAGACAGGAGGAGCAAGAAATAATGTCAGGTTAAGGCATAAAGGAAAAAAGATTGATACACTGACTTAGATTCAAGGTAGACTTTTTCTGACAACATATATCTCTATGCATTTATATACATACATAG
The DNA here is from genome assembly GCF_029378745.1 of Bos indicus. Classification (NCBI taxonomy): domain Eukaryota; kingdom Metazoa; phylum Chordata; class Mammalia; order Artiodactyla; family Bovidae; genus Bos; species Bos indicus. Next base: position 51,199,285 of record NC_091780.1, on the reverse strand, counting down.
TTTATAAACTGTTGAAATTACTCTTTCAATACATCTGTATATGTAGCCCTTAAATCAAATTGAAATTCATTTGTTCCTAAAGGACAAATTCAATAACCTTTCCATAAATTGCCTTAAGGAATGATTCCTTGTACATGTTTATTCTCATATGGTCAATGATGTATTACCTAGTCAAGGGCTATACCACCTAAACATTATTATTAATTATGGTATGTCAGCCACAAATAGAAAGCATTACAAACAGTGACTTAGAAAAAATGAGTTTATGTGTCTTGCACAATAAGAAAGCCGTGGGTAGATAGTCCACATTGGTGTGCAAGTCCCAGGCATCTATGCCACTTCCATTGTCCTGTCTGTCGCCTTTGGCTCTGGCTTTCATTCCAGTGTTTAGAAGTTGACAGTTACGGTCCCAGGTATCCAGCTATCATATTGAAAGTGAAAAGGGAAACCAAAATAAAAACCAAATAAAGACAGAGCAAACAAGCTGAAATTCTTTTTATAAAGGGTCCCCACTTTCCTGCAAGTCTAACCCAGAATCTTCTTGAAGTTTATGAGCCAAAACTGCATCATAATGCCCTTCTGTGGTCCCAAAATAACATGAGAGGATAAATAGTTTTAATTAGTATATATCTCTCAGGGAAAATACAGAGTTCTTATTAGTCAAGAAAGAGATAGTGTCAATTGGGTAAGCAATTACTTGTATTGAGAGTGCTATCATGACATGAATATATCACTTCTAATTTACATCCCACATAAGCATTAAACACATCTGGTGTTACAAGTAAAAACAATAATCAAAACCAATGGTAGCTACAGCCAGATAATATCTAAACAATTTTTTAGTAAAAATAAATTGTCAATTACCATGGGTAAGTTAAAGTTGGGGGTCTGAAGAAGTTTTCAACTTGCTATACATTTCACCAAGCTTTTTTTTTTTTTTTTTTAATTTTAATTGGAGGCTAATTACTTTACAATATTGTAGTGGTTTTTGCTATACACTGACATGAATCAGCCATGGGTGTACATATATCCTCCATACTGAATCCCCCCTCCTTACTCCCTCCCCATCCCATCTCTCAGGGTCATCCCAGTGCACCAGCCCTGAGCGCCCTGTCTCATGCATAGAACCTGGACTGGAGATCTATTTCACAGATGGTAATATACATGTTTCAATGCTATTCTCTCAAATCATCCCACCCTCACCTTCTCCCACAGAGTCCAAAAGTCTGTTCTTTACATCTGTGTCTCTTTCACTGTCTCGCATACAGGGTCATCGTTACCATCTTTCTAAATTCCATATATATGTGCTAATATACTATAGTGGTGTTTTACTTTCTGACTTACTTCACTGTGTATAATAGGCTTGTTTCATCCACCTCATTAGAACTGATTCAAATGCCTTCTTTTTAATAGCTGAATAGTATTCCATTGTGTATATGTACCACAGCTTTCTTATCCATTCATCTGCTGATGGACATCTAGGTTGCTTCCATGTCCTGGCTATTATAAACAGTGCTGTGATGAACACTGGGGTACACGTGTCTCTTTGAATTCTGGTTTCCTCAGTGTGTATGCCCAGCAGTAGGATTGCTGGGTCGTATGGCAGTTCTATTTCCAGCTTTTTAAGGAATCTCCACACTGTTCTCCACAGTGGCTGTACTAGTTTGCATTCTTACCAACAGTGTAAGAGCCTTCCCTTTTCTCCACACCCTCTCCAGAATTTATAATTTGTACACTTTTTGATAGCAGCCATTCTGACTGGCATGAGATGGTACCTCATTGTAGTTTTGATTTGCATTTCTCTGATAATGAGTGATGTTGAGCATCTTTTCATGTGTTTGTTAGCCATCTGCATGTCTTCTTTGGAGAAATGTCTGTTTAGTTCTTTGGACCATTTTTTGATTGGGTCATTTATTTTCCTGGTATTGAGCTGTATAACCTGCTTGTATATTTTTGAGATTAATTCTTTGTCAGTTGCTTTGTTTGCTATTATTTCCTCCCATTCTGAAGGCTGTCTTTTCACCTTGATTATAGTTTCTTTCATTGTGCAAAAGCTTTTAAGTTTAATTAGGTCCCATTTGTTTATTTTTGCTTTTATTTCCATTACTCTGGGAGGTGAGTCATAGAGGATCCTGCTGTGATTTATATATATTCCACCAAGCTTTTTAAAATTCCATAGAAGTAATTTATGAGGGGGGCATATCTATTTTTTAGATTAGAAAGCTTACATCCATAGAGTTTAAGTAATTTCCCCAAGTCCCACAGCTGAAAAGCAACAGAGTCAAGAATTTAACCCAGATATTTTAAAGTTCACATCTCTCTTTTGTATACAATGCTTTCCTTTCCATTGATACCTTTGGGCTGAACTGTTTTTGCCACTTGTTTCTCCCTCAGATGTACATTGATGTTCATTTCAACCAAACTCAAAACTTAAAAAAAAAAAAAAGAAGTACAGTTTAGTATACATCTCAGTGTGTAATTGGCTTTAAGCTTGAACCCTTTGGCAAACAAAACCTGGAAAGTCTTCAGTACAATGATTGTTGCTAAAAGTAAGTATAAAAAGATAAATAATGGAATAGCTTGTTAGTTAACTAACTAATGGGATACTTTTCTAGTGTGACAACTGATAAAGAAAACATTTTATTCATCCTAACACAGGTATGCCTTCAGAAGCAATGGATTATTGAGGGAGAGGGTGGGAAGATTTGGGAGAATGGCAATGAAACATGTAAAATATCATGTAGGAAACGAGTTGCCAGCCCAGGTTCGATGCACGATGCTGGATGCTTGGGGCTGGTGCACTAGGACGGCCCAGAGGGATGGTATGGGGAGGGAGGAGGGAGGAGGGTTCGGGATGGGGAACACATGTATACCTGTGGTGGATTCATTTTGATATTTGGCAAAACTAATACAAATATGTAAAGTTTAAAAAAAAAATATTCAATGAATATTGACACTGCTCAGATGCTAATTATCTTTTTCTGTGTGGAAAAAATAAAAATCCAACCATTCATCCATAAAAAAAAAGGGGGGGGGGAAGTGATTACTATAGTGATGGATTGAGTTTTAAATACATGTAAAGGTCTTTGATTAATTCTGACAAGAAAAGTGTTTCCAGATGAGAATGGAATCTTGGAAGAAATCTTTGAAGCAAAACCCCAAAATGCTTAAAGTTAATTAAAATTCAAATTTTACGTCACTAAGAGTCCGACATGACTGAGCAACTTCACTTTTACTTTTCACTTTTCATTCATTGGAGAAAGAAATGGCAACCCAGTCCAGTGTTCTTGCCTGGAGAATCCCAGGGATGGGGGAGCCTGGTGGGCTGCCGTCTGTGGGGTCACACAGAGTCGGACACGACTGAAGTGACTTAGCAGCAGCAGCAGCATAACTGTGGAAGTTCTGTGGAAATCCACAACTGTTAACATAATCTTTCCATCAAAGAATAACAAACCAGAACTTTTGGTGACATCACGAAATAATTAGAAAATGTTATAGTTTAAAAGGAAAGTAAGAAAACAATCACTCTGTTTAACACTTAGTCTAACCCCTGTCCTTTGATGGTAATGCATGAGCAAATTATCTATGAATAACTGATTGTATATTGCTGTCATTAACATATAAATGCAAAATGTACTTGATTTTCCCTACTGATGGTGTTGGAGAAGAAACAATTTGCCACATCAATGGCAAATATTAAGAACCAAAGTTTTTTATGTATTTTATCTGCTCTGATAAAGATATCCAATTCAACACAGCACCTGCAGTTGGGACTATTGCCTGGTTATGTTTATCGTAGTCTATCTCCCCTTTTCAATATCCATAGCTTCTCTTAGCCAAAATATGTGATTAAACAGGAATATGACAGGGTCTACTTCCCCTACACCTTTAAGTGTTTTATGGTGACACTAATCTCCAAATTCTTTCTTCTTGCAATGCCGTTTCTAATTACTATATTGGTTGAAATGGAAAAGGTCAGGTTCAGGATTTTCTTCTTGACCCCGTGTAATCTTACTTTCTTCTTCTTCCTTCCCATTGGTTTCAGGAAAACATGTACACTAGATTTTCAGGCTCATGCACCCAATTTTTCCTATCTCAGATCTCGGAAATATGCATTTAGTCTCCTTTGCAGCTTTTCTAACTTTATGACTAGATCTTTGGCAAGTTTTTTGGAGCCATCTGCCTTCCAAATATTCCATTTATAGATAGCAGCTTTATTAAATCGTAGTATTGAGAATTGGTTGCACTGGGCCTACCCACCTTTTTTTTTTTTCTCCAAAGTTTCCACTATTTACAAGAGCAACCATCCTGAGCCCCAGTATTATAACTGCCATTGCTCCAATACTTGTCAGTTACCGTGTTTGTAGCATTTCTTAACACTTCACCTTGTGCTTGTGAAGTATCCCAATTAACCACAAGTTAAAGCATTGGTTCTACTATGCCACTATACGCAGTGTTATCGCCATCTCACTTGTCCTCAGAAGTAAGGTCCTAATGGCCATACCAGAGAAAAATCTGGCTCTGAATCTTATCCACAGAGGCTGCTTTTCAGGATCACACTAGTTCCATCATCTTAGCCTTAGTTTCATGTCAGTAGCATATAAGACAGAGGCTTTTCTGCTCCTACTTTATTGTGACTTTGACTTGCAATACCAAAGAACAGAAATGGAAAAAAAAAAGGGAAGGAAAACAGAAAAGAGGGAAAGACAAGACAAGAGAGTTTTACCCACTAGATATTTTTTAGCTATTAAGTGTAACCACTTAAATTGCTTAAAGCTTAGAATCATCATCCTTTGAACTATATAAATGCTTCTCCAGACCATTTATTGAATGAAGGGGTGAAATAATTTATTTACTCTCACTTCCTGTTGGTCAATGGTTTGCTCCATGGAGCACTAAATTCCCCTGTACTTTCTGCTATTATGAAGCCAGTAGATTTCATCGCATTCTAGTAATTAATATCAACAGGAGGGGGCTGGAGCAGGAAGCAAGAAATGTTCCATGGGTATGAGGTGAACTATTATAGGATGGTGTCATCACATACTTATTTGGAGCATTTGCAGACTTTGTTAATTCAGTCTTACGTGACCTAATGTTCTGGATAGAGGTGAAACCAAAAGTACTGAAATAGAGCATGAGTTATACAACACTAGTCAAGGCTATGGTTTTTCCTGTGGTCATGTATAGATGTGAGAGTTGGACTGTGAAGAAGGCTGAGCGCTGAAGAATTGATGCTTTTGAACTGTGGTATTGGAGAAGACTCTTGAGAGTCCCTTGGACTGCAAGGAGATCCAACCAGTCCATTCTGAAGGAGATCAACCCTGGATTTCTTTGGAAGGAATGATGCTAAAGCTGAAACTCCAGTACTTTGGCCACCTCATGCAAAGAGTTGACTCATTGGAAAAGACTCTGATGCTGGGAGGGATTGGGGGCAGGAGGAGAAGGGGACGACAGAAGAGGAGGTGGCTGGATGGCACCACTGACTTGATGGACATGAGTCTGAGTGAACTCCGGTAGATGGTGATGGACAGGGAGGCCTGGCGTGCTGTGATTCACTGGGTCACAAAGAGTCAGACATGACTGAGTGACTAATCTGATCTGATCTGAGAAGTTTGTGTTGAAGCAATCATCTAAACAAAAATGACTGCCACCTCCAGCTTCTAAGCTTGCTTTCTTATCACAAAGTTGACACCTGTTTGTAAATGTTTTGTACAAAAAATTAAACAATTTCCCAAACAAGTAAATTATGAGCTATTTTGATGAAGAAAATAATGTAATTTATCTGGTAAGGTACCCAACCTCTAAAACCAATCAAATGATTAGACAATCAGATTTAAAATTTTAAGCTAAAAACATATCACTCATACTGCATTTTACACATAATCTACAATTTGTTCCATGTAAACTGAGTAAATTTTTAAAAAGAAATACTTGATTTTGTAAAATCACATGAGCATTCTGAAAGAGATTTGACTCAACATTGAAGTTATTCTATAAACTGATGAATATTTTCATTAAATAATGTTTGCTTTTATATACTGATTTTACTCTATTTATGTATGTGCTGTTGGTCAGCCAGATGGGCTGATTTTAATTTTATAATTGCACTAAAAGTATGTAATTTGTATCTTTAGTAGTCTCTTAGTTATGTTATCATTCCTTGCACATCAAATCAAATTTTTCTTCCTTTTTAAAAAATTCTTTACTTGACTTTTCCATCTCTGGCCCCTGCTCCTCCATGTTACAGATATGCTCCTATTCTTGCTAATAATTTTCATTTCAGCTATTTTTTTATTTTCTTTTAGATTAATAAACCATGATATATATGTTCAACAGCATGGTCTGTAGTACTTCTGAATATTGATGCTCTAAAATGTCCAATTAAAGATAAGCATGTTCTTTGAGTAAGTCTTCAGCAGAAATTTTAGTTTTTTTTGAGAAAGTATTAATGCTTAATAAGCAATGATATTTTTTAAGCAACTGTTTCTTGTCACAACTGACAGTAACTAGTCTATTTGAATATGAGTCTGTATTATAAAACACTTTTTAAAAAAACTATATTTTCTTCTGCTATTAATAATCTTATTCCTTTAAAATATTTAGAGTATGATTCAGATGATCAACATGCAGTTCCATATATATTTAAATCCCATTCTATTGCTTTTTACTGAACCAATTTTGTAAGCAGTATTTCATAGCAAATAATATTTCATGCTCTTTTAATATAAAATTTCATAATATGACCACACTGCTAGATATGGAAATGGTGTTTTATATTAAAATATTCTTCAATATGCTTTTTAGGGGAATAATAGGAAATGATTTTTATGTCAAGGAAAAAGTTTCTAACACTAGGACAAGCATTTACCTTAGGCTATCATGGTTTCAGTATGAACCTAATCCTCCTTTTATTTATTCATTTTTAAAATATTCATTGAATATAAACTATGCAGCTGACATTAACATGGCAACTGAGCAATAACATCCACAGAGATATACATTCCAAAGTCACCTTGCTACTTCCAAGAGCCTCTTTTGGTTCTGAATTTAAGCCCACCCCAAGGTTGGGAAGAACCCCTGGAGGAGGAAATGGCAACCCACTTCAGTATTCTTGACTGGGAAATCTCATGGACAGAAGAGCCTGGCTGGTTACAGTTCATGAGGTCTCAATAGTCAGATACAACTGAAGTGACTTAGCACTCACGCCAAAATACTTTTGTTGCAATGGAGTGTTTTCAAAGCTTTTAGATCTCTTTAAGCTATCATTTATTCTTACCTGAATTTTCAATGTATGCATCTATTCATAAAGAGTCCTAATGTTTTAGACCTGATTTTAGCTAAAGACAATAAATAATAGTCTAATTATAGAGATAGACTCTTGATGAAAAATACTCATCCAATTTAAATGGTTAGTCAATGAGATTCACAAAGAAATAGACACATTAGTGGATTAACAACAGATAACACCATTAAAACTGATTTTCTAAAAAAAATAGTAAAGGCTGATTGTCAGGTAGGGGGTCTTTTTAATATTATAGCTATCCAGTCCCATCACTTCATGGGAAATAGATGGGGGAACAGTGGAAACAGTGTCAGACTTTATTTTGGGGGGCTCCAAAGTCACTGCAGATGGTGACTGCAGCCATGAAATTAAAAGACGCTTACTCCTTGGAAGGAAAGTTATGACCAACCTAGATAGCATATTCAAAAGCAGAGACATTACTTTGCCAACAAAGGTCTGTCTAGTCAAGGCTATGGTTTTTCCTGTGGTCATGTATAGATGTGAGAGTTGGACTGTGAAGAAGGCTGAGCGCCGAAGAATTGATGCTTTTGAACTGTGGTGTTGGAGAAGACTCTTGAGAGTCCCTTGGACTGCAAGGAGATCCAACCAGTCCATTCTGAAGGAGATCAGCCCTGGGATTTCTTTGGAAGGAATGATGCTAAAGCTGAAACTCCAGTATTTTGGCCACCTCATGCGAAGAGTTGACTCATTGGAAAAGACTCTGATACTGGAAGGGATTGGGGACAGGAGGAGAAGGGGATGACAGAGGATGAGATGGCTGGATGGCATCACTGACTCGATGGACGTGAGTCTGAGTGAACTCCGGGAGTTGGTGATGGACAGGGAGGCCTGGTGTGCTGCGATTCATGGGGTCACAAAGAGTCGGACATGACTGAGGGACTGAACTGAACTGAACTGATAGCTGTTTGCAGTCTATTATTTTGTAGAGATTTTGTGTTTTGCTAATGAGCCTGTAACTATTGGCTCTTTCTATTTGTTCTAGGGCCAAAAACAAAAACAAACAAACAAACAAAAGAAATAGAAACAAACAAAGGAAAAAAACCACTAAGGCTGAGGTTAAAGGAACAATCGAGTTAATGGAGCACCCAGTCCTCTTCTTAAACTCAATCAGCATAGTAGTTTTGTATCACTAAAGGAGGAAGGTTGGAAGAAAATATCTGGAAAGTTTGCTGACTTCTTGGGTATCAAAGTGGTTGATTAATACAAGTAGGACAATCCCAAAACTAAAATTCAAGCCCCGATGCACTTTCTGTGATGGTATATGAAAGAGCCAAAGAAATAAAATGATTCATTTTACCCCACAGAACAGCATCGGTGTGAGTCACTTGGATTACATATAGTGCAGGCATGGCAAATGTCCCACCACAGGAGAGCCCTGAGTGAGCTTCCACCTGTTTCCCTGGATCTGGAGAGGGTAGAGGGATGACAAGGGAGAGACCTAAGAGTGGAAAACTACTACGTCAGAGTAGAGAAAAATATATAAAGACCGTACAATAAGGAGATCTAGGCAGAGTTGCTGAAAAGTGCCTCAGTCAAGGTTTTCAGATGAAGGCTTTCAAAATGAGGTGTTTGAGGTAAGAATACACATATATGTATGAGCATGGGGAAGGTGACTTGCGTGGTGGCTCAGATGGTAAAGCGTCTGCCTATAATGTGGGAGACCCAGGTTCAATCCCTGGGTTGGGGAGATCTCCTGGAGAAGGAAATGGAAACCCACTCCAGTATTCTTGCCTGGAAAATCCCGTGGACGGAGGAGCCTGGTAGGTTACAGTCCATGGCGTCACAAAGAGTCGGACACGACTGAGCGACTTCACTTCACTGCACTACATGGGGAAGGTAGCCTGAGCCTTTGACTGCAGTTCCCACTACAGACAGTGACATACTCTCTACGTAAAAGGCGTGATTGTGAGGAAGACAGTTTTCTCTCATGAGATCTTTGAGATGGTCTCTGTAATTATATATGGTCAGTCCTGAAAGATCAGACACAGGATTTTGGCCTGGAGCCAGATGCAAGAGCATTCTTTCTTGTCACCAAAGATTACATGATGCCTTGGGAACAATAATTATGCTTCATGTTCTGGGAGACAAATGACTCATAGATATGAAAGGATTAATTTTTCATCACCTACTGTCTGGCAAATGATATAATGAAGATGGTCATCAAGCTTGTACCCAGAGGAACATTATTCTTATTAAGGGCTGCAAGAAAGGTCATATTGGTACAGTGGATTATGGTGGAAAGCCTGCAAACAGTAGCTGAAAAACTTGAGTAAAATGTTCTGCACACAAATGAAAATCTGGAGATACTTTGAAATAAATTTGAGAATGATTGTATACGTATATGCATGGTGATTCCAAGCATGGTAAGATTTCAGTTCTGTAGGACTCAAAAAAATGGTTTGGGGTAATAGCTCTCTCTGTGAACTGAAAGAGCTGTTTCTGCTAGTAGGTGCAATACAGTGGCACAGTCACTCGATCATGAAACATTCTTCAACTGATATTTGGGGATGGGAGAGACTGTCCTCATTTCATGGAGCCAGCTACTACCTAGGCAAATCAACTGAAATTTCCTGTTGCATAAAAGCTAGCAGGTATGAGAAACTGACCAAAAACTTTTTAGCTCCTTTTTAGGTCTCTTCTGGTTTAATCAGTAAAATCTTGGACTTTCAGGCATAAACCGTGACAAATGTATTGCTCTATTTTGGGTATGGGAGAGGAAGTAGTGGCATCTGATCTCAAACTCTCTGCCTGAACCACAGGTGTTAGGGTGCTTGACAAACCCAGATCAAAAAATGGGGATGAATAGACTGAGAAATCTCATCCTTAAGATTTGCAGAAGGGCAGAAGTCGCAGAATCTTCTCTTGAGGATTCTCAGTTAGATGTGATTAGATGCAAGCAGAACGGATACAAAAGGTGTATAAAACTCTAGACATGCTTGGAAATCCTAGAAAATGTCAGAAATTCCTTCTGGTCAAGATGGGGGACTTGGAATAGTCAAGGGTTGGAATAAACTAAAAGATATGCTGAAATAGCAAACAACCCCAAAATCTTAGAAGTTAATGCAGTAAAAGTTTAGTTTTAATTTTTGCAAAGTTGGTTGAGGCTCTGAATAACTCTCCAGGGCAACTGTTCTCTGTAGCAACTCAGCCATTTAGGCTAGCGAAGTCCCCGCTGCTCTCTGGGTACTCTATCCAGGATTCGTAGTCTCCCTAGTCTATGTGGTACAGGAAGTCTGTGAAAATGTCTCCCTCCAGTCACTAAAGACTTTGGCCCTGCAATGACACATGACTTCTATTCACCAATCTTGTGCTAATTCTGGTCATATGACGCCATGTAAGTAATAATGAGAAATCACCAGTGAGCAGTGGAAGTCTCTAAGGCAGAGTATCAAGTTGTGCATGTGTGTGTTCTTAGTCGCTCAGTTGTGCCCGACGCTTTGCCATCCCGTGGACTGCAGCCCACCAGGCTCCTTTGTCCATGGGGATTCTCCAAGCAAGAATACTGGAGTGGGTTGACATGCCCTCCTCCAGGGGATCTTCCCAACCCAGGGACTGAACCCAGGTCTCCCTCCCCGCCCCCAACCCATTTCAGGTGGGTTCTTTACCATCTGAGCCACCAGGGAGGGAAGTCCAAGTATCAAGCTGTGAGATACTGTAAATGCAACCTAATTTGTACTCAGGGCAGTGGAGGTTGGAAATACTAACACTAGATATAACCTCCACATTAAAAAAGATAGTGGGTTAGGGTGGAGTGGGATGATTCAATTACTCTCAGAGTTCTTTCTTCACTAAATAGATTATTTTTCTCCCATTTACATAGATAAATATTTCTTACAATTTAAGGTTATGGCACTAATGATTCCAATTTGATATCCACTATGCTAGGAGTCATTATTCAAACATAAATAGTAATGTATTTTTGACTACAGCTAAGGTCTGGTGGTTTCTTTGACAAAAATTATAATTAGATCCTAGTTGTTAAGTTTCCTCTCCAAAAAGTATAAAATTCTTTTAAAGTTTAAAATATTTTAAAGTTTTAATAACTATCACTTCAAATCTAATAAGCCAGTAATCATTTTACACCCCAAATTTCTGTTACTACTCAGCATTTTAAATCAATTTTTATTAATGCAGGGAAGGTAACATGAATGGAAAAACTGGAACAAATTATGGTCAAAGTCACCTAATGTCAAGACTGTTAAACAAGGCATATTTATGAACATAAATATTTCTCCTCCTAATTATATTTTTATAGATCATCATCCTTTTTTTTTTTTTGGTGGGGGGAAACTTTTATGAAAGTTGTTACTTCACAGCTGTTATTTCCTCTCACTAATAATTAGCTCATTGTAAAATTCAATCTGTTGTTACTTTAAGCCCAGCTATTTTACTAAGTCAGCTGCCAAAAGTGTTATGTAACTTTCTTACTCATGGTCATTTTTGAAAACTGTATAGAAAAATATTCCTCCTGTTATCAGCAAAATTCACTTATCTTTAATGATTTTTATTTAGGTGCCTTTTGCCTCAGTCTAACTCCCATCTTCATGGTACATCACTCCTGTTAAATACTTTGCTACTGCTGCTAAGTCGCTTCAGTCATGTCCGACTCTGTGTGACCCCATAGACGGCAGCCCACCAGCTCCCCCGTCCCTGGGATTCTCCAGGCAAGAATACTGGAGTGGGTTGCCATTTCCTTCTCCAGTTAAGTACTTTGGGAGACTATAAATGTTAAATGTCTTCCTATACCTCAGCTCTTGATTCTAATAAGTTAGTATAGTGTGAAATCTTGATTGTAGGGAAAACCAGACATGGGACAGAGGTGGCTGGGTGGGATGGAATAAAATCAGTCCAGTACATACACGGGGAAAGAATGGTTTGGGAATGACTGGACTTTAAGACAAAGATAATCATCCTTCTACCACACACAAGAGAGGCAATAACACGCTATTCATAGTTCATCTTTATCTCCAATACTCAAATCTTCCCTTTGGAATTATTTTTTTTCCATCCCAGACCTGTATGTAGCATAGCAATGTTTTATCAAAAGTGACAACTAGTCAAGGATATAAAGTATACTACAGGATGCAGTGTATATATAGGATATGATTGTGTATATGTACATACTAACAAAGCATGCTCATGTTAGTTACAGGATATGTACATGACAGACACATAATATCATCCATGTACACATGTCAATCACACCAAACACACACACACTCCACATCCATAACACACCACATATTCTCCCATAACACCAACATACAACAAAATCACATTATACACACCAGTCACCACACTCACGTTTACTTATCTCCCCCTCCCTCATCACACACAACACTCATACTCAGAATCCTGAAATCCACAGACTTTACATTACTAGACAGATATGTATAAAGTATAATGGAGCTTTGTCCTACTTTATTTGTTATACATTTGTATTAAAAAGAAACTTGGATTGTTTCCTAATGACATCTAGAAATATTTTAATCTACATATTTATATACTGTTGTCTATGCCTTTTGTTTTAAAAATGATTTTCAATATTCTCTTTGGAGTATCTCTAGAGTACCCTATTTGTTTATAAGATTTTGTAAAGAAAAAGTTAATTTTCTTTTCCAATAGTTTTTTATTTCTCAAAAATTTCAATCCTAACATTGTTAAAAGTATTAAAATAATGAAATCATTAAGTTAATTCTTAACTTCATAAATGACTCTTTTTTTTTTTTTTGTTTGGCTGCACTAGAGGCACGCAAGGATCTTAGTTCCCTGACCAGGAATCGAACCCATGCTCTTTACAATGGAAGCATGGAGTCTTAACCACTGGACTGCCAAGGAAGTTCCCATAAATGACTTTTACCATAACAAACTTCAGTGTTACGAGTTATTGCAAAAATAAAAGTTGAATCTTAAGATGAAGTTATTCTTAACTTTAAAATATTAAACCCTGTTATTAGGTATTTGTTTCTGTAGGTTTATAAGATATCAGATCAGATCAGATCAGTCGCTCAGTCGTGTCCGACTCTTTGCGACCCCGTGAATCGCAGCACGCCAGGCCTCCCTGTCCATCACCAACTCCCAGAGTTCACTCAGACTCATATCCATCCAGTCAGTGATGCCATCCAGCCATCTCATCCTCTGTCGTCCCCTTCTCCTCTTGCCCCCAATCCCTCCCAGCATCAGAGTCTTTTCCAATGAGTCAACTCTTCGCATGAGGTGGCCAAAGTACTGGAGTTTCAGCTTTAGCATCATTCCTTCCAAAGAAATCCCAGGGCTGATCTCCTTCAGAATGGACTGATTGAATCTCCTTGCAGTCCAAGGGACTCTCAAGAGTCTTCTCCAACACCACAGTTCAAAAGCATCAATTCTTCGGCCCTCAGCCTTCTTCACAGTCCAACTCTCACATCCACACATGACCACAGGAAAAACCATAGCCTTGACTAGACGAACCTTTGTTGGCAAAGTAATGTCTCTGCTTTTGAACACGCTATCTAGGTTGGTCATAACTTTCCTTCCAAGGCGTAAGCGTCTTTTAATTTCATGGCTGCAGTCACCATCTGCAATGATTTTGGAGCCCAGAAAAATAAAGTCTGACACTGTTTCCATTGTTTCCCCATCTACTTCCCATGAAGTGGTAGGACCGGATGCCATGATCTTCGTTTTCTGAATGCTGAGCTTTAAGCCAACTTTTTCACTCTCCACTTTCACTTTCATCAAGAGGCTTTTGAGTTCCTCTTCACTTTCTGCCATAAGGGTGGTGTCATCTGCATATGTGAGGTTATTGATATTTCTCCTGGCAATCTTGATTCCAGCTTGTGTTTCTTCCAGTCCAGCATTTCTCATGATGTACTCTGCATATAAGTTAAATAAACAGGGTGACAATATACAGCCTTGATGAACTCCTTTTCCTATTTGAAACCAGTCTGTTGTTCCATGTCCAGTTCTAACTGTTGCTTCCTGACTTGAATACAAATTTCTCAAGAGGCAGATCAGGTGGTCTGGTATTCCCATCTCTTTCAGAATTTTCCACAGTTTCTTGTGAGCCACACAGTCAAAGGCTTTGGCAGTTATAAAAATGTTATCATGAATTTTGAGACATTGACGTCTTTATTCTGAAGATGTTTGCTAAAATTATAAAATTATATCTATCAGTTGACCAGAGTCAGAAAATGTTTAAAAAAAATATTGTGAGGGCTGTGGTCATTGAAACAACTATAATATTTTGCTCAACCCCTAATACTGATCATATATTCTCCTTTAGAAAAGAAAAACAGAGAGTATGGGTAGTCAGAGAGAAAGAAAAGAAAGCAACAAGATATTAAGAAGTCTGTTGGGATAAAGAACAGGACAGATACAATTTTTGATAAAAGGCAGATAAGACTGACTAAATTAAAGGGGAAAAGAGACCTATACTTGGACCATATTTTCACAGCAGATTGTCTAGCAAAACTAAATGCTTAAATTATAGAAGATTATTAACTTATGCAGCAGTTCCCTGGCTCAAACATCCTTGCTGTGCACATACACACATGTACACATACACAGATACAGCCAGATATAAGTAGAGAAGCAAGGGAGTCTGACAGGCATGGCATAAGGGAACATGAAATAATAACTTAAAACACATTTTTCTAAGGCTTTTCATGACTATCATTCAGGTTCTCTTCTACTGTGAAAAAGCAATTCCTATGTTCTAAGTGAATACAGTACTCCTAAGATGTGGTTTTCTACTTTTATTATAAAAGTATTCTCTCTTCATTGGATGACTTATCAGAACAGTACAATTAATCCTGATGATCAGAGAGGTGAAGACGTCTATGACAGTCTGTTGTTGGAGCTCACAACGACCCCAAATATTATTGAATTGGATGACAGAAGATGCCTGCATTGTGTCACCTCAAAGTCTTCTATTTGAATGTGTCAGAATATATAGATGGACCATGAATCGCCCATGCCTGCCAGATACAAGTCTAAGGAAAGTGGCCTCAACAATTTCATTTCACTTACCATCACTGTTTCATCTCCATTCTTTCATAACATTTCTATTTGTTATTCTATACACTTTGCTTAGCATATTAAGCCTTTTGCTAAAAAAGTGACAGAGGTCTGGGCTGGGGAATGCTTCACTAGATGGGAAGTAAACATATAACAAGAAGACTGAAGAGAGAACTCAAAAAAAAAAAAAAAAAAAAAAACCTACAGACATACCATTCAGATTATCACCAAATTAAGTCGATTTAAATCTCTTCTTTTAATATAAATTTAAGATCAAAGAGAAAGGCAAATTGCTCAGTTCAAACTGCTGACTAAGCAAAACTTCTTAAGCATCTGCCTTCCTTATGAGTGCAATACGTGTCTCAGAATGCGAAGAACACTCAACCAGGATAACTGTGTGGCCAGTAGAGCGAATTCCTCTTCTAACGCAAATCTGTACAGAGATTCACAATAAACTGCCAGTGCTGCAGGGTAGCAATGGAGACACGGACATAAAGAACAGACACAGGAGGGAGGAAGAAGGAAAGGGTGGGGTTTATGGAGAGAGTGACATGGAAACTTACATTACTAAATGTAAACTAGATAGCCAATGGGAATTTGCTGTATGACTCAGGGAACTCAAATCAGGGCTCTGTAACAACCTAGAGGGCTGGGATGGGGAGGGAGATGGATGAGATGGAGGTTCAAGGAGGGAGGGGAGATACGTATACCTATGGCTGATTCATGTTGATGTTTGGCAGAAACAAACACAATTTTGTAAAACAACTATTCTTCAATGAAAAAAATAAATACATTTAAAATTTTAAAAAAGAGGGTAAGCATTTACAAAATAAGAAGTGTGAATTCTGGAAACCATTAGGGGAAGCCTGGGCTTTGAACAAGCACGTGGGATAGAAGCCCATGTTATTTTACATGCACATAGTAAAAGAAAGGGACGACCCCAGGAGTTGGGTATCTGAGTACTAACTGCTGGTTTTCCTGTAAGAGATAGCTATGTCATCCACAGAAATCCATCTTGAATTCTAGGCATACGGCTAGAATTTCACCAGCCTCCTTTGCAGACTATATGGAATTGTTTCCAATGGATTGTGATTTGTAGTAAAGTCAAATTCAGGCACATTAAAATCTAAAACTTACCTCCTACATCTCTTCACCCTTGACCAGCTGCATGCAAATAATTATATGTTCCTAGAGGGTAACATGGGTTTCCCTGGTAGCTCAGCTGGTAAAGAATCTTTTTGCAATGCAGGAGACCCCAGTATGATTCCTGGGTCTGGAAGATTCCTTGGAGAAAGGATTAGCTACCCATTCCAGGATTCTTGGGCTCCAGTATTCTGATCCTGGTGGCTCAGACGGTAAAGAATCCACCTGCAATGTGGGAGACCTGGGTTCAATCCCTGGGTTGGGAAGATCCCCTGGAGGAAGGTATGGGAATCCACTGCAGTATTCTTGCCTGGAGAATCCCCCATGGACAGAGGAACCTGGTGGACTACAGTCCATAGGGTCGAAAAGAGTTGGACACGGCTGAGCAACTAAGAACTGCACAGCACAGGGCGTGACATAGTCATAAAGTATAAAGAACTTTAGTTACCACATTATCATATGAAGAAAACCCATACCTCTATCTTGATTAATAAGCTGAGACTATAGGCAAGAAACAAGTTCCTACTATACTAAGCTACTAAAATATTGGGATGTTTTTATTTTTGTTTTTCCCTAAGTCCAATCGCTCCTAATTAGCAAGTGCCACTTTGTTAGGAACTTAAGGAAGGAGACAGTTTACAAGAGGATGGATATCTGATATATAGGAGGTTCCTTTGATTTTTATAGTTCTGATGCATTTCCAGAAGTCTTATATATTCACATGTCTCTTTATTAAATTCTAAAATAAATGAATAAACTGATCCTCATACTTTTCTGAGGCTGAAGATAAAATTGTCACAAAGATCACACAGTAAGATAATTAAACCGGTAAATACAACGCATTGCGATAAGTGCTATGATAGGAAAAGTAAACTTTAGGGAAGAGAAAACTTGAAAATAAAGGAGAGGTGATATCAAAACTAAATCTACAGGGCTTGGATGGAAAAGGGATTCTATAAGTGGGTCATGCAAATATGAGGGTCAAAAAGATAGAGAAAACAAAAAAGAAAGAGAGCAAGGTATTTTCCAAGCACGGAGTAATTAAAGACCTTCAAGAATAGCATGGATTAGGGTCAGACAGTGATCCATTAGGGTTACTTTGTGAGCTAAGGATTGCATAACATGACTAAGAGCCTACACTCTTATCTTAAAGGCACTGCAGACTTTTAAGCAGTGATGTTGTTGCATTTTCCGAGTAAGAAAGATCACCGGTGACTATAAAGAAGGTAAATTAGAGGAAGAGGGACAAGATTGAGGACAAGGAATGTCAATTAGGAAGCTATTTCATTAATCCAGACTAGAAATAATGAGGCCCGAGTTATGTCATGGCAGTGAGGATGGGAGAGAGCAGTTTGAAGAGATGTTGAGGAATTTCCATTAATTGGATAAATCACACTAAAACACTTTTACTTTTTACATCCTGCCTTATTTACTTGTCATCACAATCTTCCCTGAGTCATTCCAGAGGAAAATATAACGTTATCTGATATCATTTGGTGGTCAAGCTAACTTCTGCTGGCTTTAAACACTAGATAGAAATACCAGACCACCTGACCTGCCTCCTGAGAAATCTGCATGCATGTCAAGAAGCAACAGTTAGAACTGGACATTGAACAACACACTGGTTCCAAGTTGGGAAAGGAGTACATAAGGCTGTGTATGTCACCCTGCTTATTTAACGTATATGCAGAGTACATCATGAGAAATGCTGGGCTGGATGAAACACAAGCTGGAGTCAAGACTGCCAGGAGAAATATCAATAACCTCAGATACGCAGATGACACCACACTTAAGGCAGAAAGTGAAGAACTAAAGAGCCTCTTGATGAAAGTGAAAGAGGAGAGTGAAAAAGTTGGCTTAAAGCTCAACATTCAGAAAACTAAGATCATGGCATCCGGTCCCATCACTTCATGGTAAATAGATGGGGAAACAATGGAAAGAGTGACAGACTTTATATTTTTTGGGCTCCGAAATCACTGCAGATGGTGACTTCAGCCATGAAATTAAAAGATGCTTGCTCCTTGAAAGAAAAGCTATGACCAACCTAGACAGCATATTAAAAAGCAGAGGCATTACTTTGCCAACAAAGGTCCATCTAGTCAAAGCTATGGTTTTTCCAATAGTCATGTTTGGATGTGAGAGTTTGACTAAAAGGAAAGTAGAACAACAAAGAATTGATGCTTTTGAACTATGGTGTTGGAGAAGACTCTTGAGAGTCCCTTGGACTGCAAGGAGATCCAACCAGTCCATTCTGAAGGAAATCAGTTCTGAATATTCATTGGAAGGACTGCTGTTGAAGCTGGAGCTCCAGTATTTTGGCCACTTGATGTAAAGAACTGACTCATTTGAAAAGACCCTGATGCTGGGAAAGATTGAAGGCAGGAGGAGAAGTGGACGACAGAGGATGAGATGGTTGGATAGCATCACTGACGTGATGGACATGAGTTTGAGTAGGCTCCAGGAGTTGGTGATGGAGGGAAGTCTGTCATGCTGCAGTCCATGGGTTGCAAAGAGTAGGGCATGACTGAGGGACTGAACTGAACTGAACTGAATTGTTGATAAATATCAGTTTATTACTTTACTATCTTAGTATCCGAAAAGAAAGTTACAGTGGGTATGTAGAAGCTGCCATGTGTTCCCTTCAAAGAAATCAAAGAAACAGAAAATAAAGGAAGTATAATTGCTCTGAGTTAAAATATAGAATTATTATGAAAATGCTAAGACACAAAGTCACCTTGAGTGAACATTTCAAGCCACCAAGATTTGACTGAAATCGACTAGTATTTTTTTTTTTTTTTGTCTATATGCCTCTGGTAACAAAGATTTGTATGTATGTTTTAAAATCAGTTGTTTGAGGATGCTAAGTATGCATTTATATCTAAACAGGCAATGCATTCTCAATTTAACAGATTGAGATATCTGATCTGTGGTTATACCCAGGGTTAGTTGAGGGAGAATTAACTCTATTTTTGCTTGGTCTTCAGAATTTTTCAACTTTCTCATCCCAAATAAACATAAAATCTAAGTAAATCAATGTTTTTGTTATTTAAAACAGCTTAAATTTATAAGCCCTATAGACTCCAGCAGCTCCTTCAAAATGCCTCTTTTAGAGAAACTATAGAATAGCTAAATTAATTCAGCTGGTTAAAGCCTATGACCAGAATCCTGCCCTTGGGAAGTTCAGTAAGATAAGGACACCAGTGAGACTCCAAAGGACACAATCAGCTTGTCTTTCCTGTTAGTTACTTCTTCCATGTTCAACCTTCTTCAAATGCCTGCATAATTTAATAAAAGTAACTGCTCTCTAATTTGAATATTGGCCATGTTCATGCATACTTCTGTCAGCCCCTTTTAATACAGAAGACAAAACTGGAGCAGGGAGGACTCTTGGAATTGAACACTTAATGTAAGTTGCTATTACCATGACTTCACCATGTTTTCTTCACAATGCATTCCTAGCAAACCACAAAGTAAAGGCAATATAGAAAAAGTAAATTTATAAATATCAGAGCCAAAAGGGTGAATGACATCTTCTGTGATGCTAATCCCAGCCTTGTAAGGGAGCATTGGGTTTGTTATAGTAAAAATGTGGAACAGAAAGAACATTTAAATAATTCTGATTCTCACCAATTCAGAAAGTGATTACTCTTATGAAGCCTTATCAGTACGAAGTGCTAAATATTCTGTTCTTTTTAAAAATACCTGTATACTTTTAAAAATATATTTCTATTATCAAATATAAAACAGGAAAGGATGAGAAACAAATATAACTTGCAAATATGACTGGCAAGTAATTTATAATTCCTATTAGACTAAAGGCTATTTTAAACAATTCAACCATTCACTGTATGAAAAATATTAGAGTTCTATCAAGAAGACAGTATTTTCCTGTTGCTATTGCAACAAGTTACCACCAATTTAGTGACTTAAATCAAATTTATTACCACATATTCTGGAGGTCAGAAGTCCCAAATGGGTCTCGCTAGGCTAGAAGTAAACTGTCAACAGAGCTGTATTCCTTGTGGAGGCTCTACAGGAGAACTGGTTACCCTGTCTTTGCCAGATTCTCAGTTCAGTTCAGTCTCTCAGTCCTGTCTGATTCTTTGCGACCCCATGGACTGCAGTGTGCCAGGCTTCCCTGTCCAACACCAACTCCTGGAGCTTGCTCAAACTCGTGTCCATTGAGTCAGTGATGCCATCCAACCATCTCATCCTCTGTCGTCCCTTTCTCCTCCTGCCTTCAATCTTTCCCAGCATCAGAGTCTTTACCAAGGAGTCAGCTCTTTACATCAGGTGGCCAAAGTACTGGAGTTTCAGCTTCAGCATCAGTCCTTCCAATGAATATTCAGAACTGATTTCCTTTAAGATGGACTGGTTTGATCTCCTTGCAGTCCAAGGGACTCTCAAGATTCTTCTTCAACACTACAGTTCAAAAGCATCAGTCCTTCAGAGCTCAATTATCTTTATAGTCAACTCTCACATCCATACATGACTACTGGAAAAAGAACACAATTCCAGCTTCTAGATGCTGCCATATTACTTGGTTCAAGTCCCCCTTCCAGACATAATTGCCTCACTCCAACCTCTGATTTCATCATTCTTTGTTCTGCTTTCCTTTCCCTTATAAATTTCCTTTATAAGGACTCGTGATTACACTGGGATTACTGCACCAGGATAATCTAGGATAAACTCCCCATCTCGATATCCTTAACTTAATCATATCTGAAAAGTCCCTTTTGCCATATAAAGTAACATTCATAGGTCTCAGAGATAAAGACCTGAGCCTTTTTGGAGGGAAGTTATCAGCCTACCATGAGGACTATACAATGTACTTAGTTAAATACTAGTCAGTTAAAAACCAACTTCTTGTTGCTGCTGTTACTCCTAGATGAAAAGAAATATTATTGTCATAACCCAAAGCTCTCAAAGGATGGCAGTTTTCACAATTATTTTTATTAAATTTGCATATTTTTCATAGAACATTCTAGAACTAGTTTCTATTTTGTCTTGATACTTACACAAAATTCTGTGAGAAAAAAGGGAGACTATGACTCTATCCTAACAAATGCTCAAGACTGGTCATCATTTTTAGAACGGATAAACAAATTGTAATGCTGAGTTCCACACATCACTAGACACTGCATCATTCCATACTCAGTAGAAAATAATGTGGAAAAATTGTACACTAGAGGAGAAGTTTAAAAAGTGGAGATATCACTTTGCCACCAAAGGTCCATATGGTCAAAGCTATAGTTTTTCCAGTGGTCATGTACAGATGTGAGAGCTGGACAGATGAGGCCTGAGTGTCATGTACAGATGAGCCCTGAGTGTCAAAGAATTTATGGTTTCAAATGTGGTGCTGGTGAAGACCCTTGAGAGTCCCTTGAACTGCAAGGAGATCAAACCAGTCAATCCTAAAGGCATCAACATTCATTGGAAAGACTGATTCTGAAGCTGAAGCTCCAATACTTTGGCTACCTGTTGTGAAGAGCTAACTTTTGGAAAAGATCCTGATGCTAGGAAAGATTGAAGGCAAAAAGAGAAGGAGGCAACAGAGAATGAGATGATTAGATAGCATCATCCATTCAATGGAAATGAATTTGAGCAAAATCCAGGAGATATTTAAGGACAGGAAGGCTGATGTGATGCAGTTCATAGGGTCTACAAAGAGTGGGATTCGACTTAGGGAGTGAATAACAAGAGGATATGTTTATGTATAGAGTTTAGACAGATTCTAATAATCTGCTCTAATGCATCTGCAAACAAGAAAGCTAAGCTAGATGATACCAGCAGTCAATCCAGAAAACACCAGCCTCTGTCCCTGGATATATTTTAAAATGGTCTCTCTTAGTATTGCTTTATCTTATTTAATTACTTTCATAAGATGACTCTTCTCTATTTATATAAAACACTAAAAAGTCTCTGAGATATTTTCTTGACTGCACCGGTTGAGAAAAACTATGAACATGTAGGTTTAGCCAAGTTAGTTTGACATCAGTTCAGTTCAGTCACTCAATCTCGTCCAATTCTTTGTGACCCTATGGATTGCAGCACACCAGGCTTCTCTGTTCATCACCTACTCTGGGAGCTTGCTCAAGCTCATGTCCATCAAGTCAGTGATGCCATTTAACCATCTAACTCTCTGTCTTCCCCTTCTCCTCCTGCTTTCAATCTTTCCCAGCATCAGGGTCTTTTCTAATGAGTTAGTTCTTCTGATCAGGTGGCCAAAGTATTGGAGTTTCAGCTTCAGCATCAGTCCTTCCAATGAATATTCAGAACTGATTTCCTTTAGGATTGACTGGTTTTTTATTTCCTTGCAGTTTAAGGTACTCTCAAGAGTCTTCTCCAACACCACAGTTCAAAAGCATCAATTCTTTGGTGCTCAGCTTTCTTTATAGTGCAACTCTGATATCCATACGCGACTACTGGGAAAACTATAGCTTTGACTAGATGGACCTTTGTCAGCAAAGTAATGTCTCTGCTTTTTAATATGCTGTCTAGGTTGGTCATAGCTTTTCTTCCAAGAAACAAGTGTCTTTTAATTTCATGGCTGCAGTCATAATCTGCTGTGATTTTGTAGCCCCCCAAAATAAAGGAGTGATCCTTCCATTGTTTCCTCATCTATTTGCCATGAAATGATGGGTCAGATGCCATGATCTTTGTTTTCTGAATGTTGAGCTTTTAAGCCAACTGTTTCACTCTATTCTTTCCCTTTCATCAAGAGGCTCTTTAGTTCTTCTTTGCTTTCTGTCATAAGGGTGGTGTCATCTGTGTATCTGAGGTTATTGATATTTCTCCCGGCAATCTTGATTCCAGCTTCTGCTTCATCCAGCCCTGCATGTTGCATGAAATACTCTGCATATAAGTTAAATAAGCAGGGTGACAATATACAACCTTAATGTACTCCTTTCCCTATTTGGAACCAGTCTGTTTTTCCATGTCCAGTTCTAACTGTTGCTTCTTGATATGGACTTGGATAATTAAGCAACTAATTTATTGACATTTGTCAATCTATTGACATGTCAACTAATTTGATACGGACTTGGATAATTAAACAATCAATTTATTGCAGTCATCTAGAAACACAAGTGCTTCCCTGATGGCACAGCAGGTAAGGAATTCACCTGCAATGCAAGAAGCACAGGAGGCATAGGTTTGATTTCTGGGTTGGGAAGATATCCTGGGGGAGGCATGGCAACTCACTCCAATATTCTTGCCTGGAGAATCCCATGGACTGAGAAGCCTGGAGGGGTACAGTCCAAAGGGTTGCAAAGAGTTACGCACAACTGAGCAACTAGGCAGGCATGCATGCAGAAACACAAAGTTCTGAAAATAAAGTCAGGATTGAAATAATATATTCAAGCAATGCTCTCTTTGGGGGTTAATATAATTGTGAATAAATGTTTCCTTATCCCTGATCATCAATTGTACCTTTAATTTTGAAAGTGATCTCCCAAATGTGACCCTTGGCCTTGTGAGAGTTTTTTTTTTTTTTTTGGCATGACATATGGTATTTGTATATATAGATCAGTTTTGTTTGAAAATAATTAGAAAAGTGTAACAGTGAATTTATATTACCAACTTCTTAAAACAACCAACAAGAAGAGAACCAAATGACATTAAATATTAATGCTAATTGGAAGTGAAAGTGTTATTCGTTCAGTCCTGTCCGACTCTTTGTGACCCCAAGGACTGTAACCCGCCAGGCTCCCCTGTCCATGGAATTCTCTGGGCAGGAATACTGGAGTGGGTAGCCATTCCCTTCTCCGGGGGATCTTCCTTACCCAGGGATCGAAGCTGGGTCACCAGCATTGCAGGCGGATTCTTCACCATCTGAGCCACCAGGAAATGCTAACTGACTACCAAAAAATGCCAGTCTCTGAACTTAAAGCATGATTTATTTAATCTTCATAAAAAATTTGCAAGTATCATCATTGTCATTCTGCATTTACAGTTTAGAAAAGTAAGGTTTAGAGAAGTGAGGTAAGTTTTCCAAGGATGCCCTACCAGTAAACTGAAGATCTTGGGTGAGGACCACAATGTTGAGCGAGTACATCTAACACCACTGGACTATCTCCAGTTTAAAGATCAACTTGAAATAGTGAGTGGAAACAGAAAGCTTACCACCAGGATTAATTTCAAGTGGGTTATCTATTTCAAAAATAAATTTTAAAAAAGAGAAATAATACCAATTACTATTAGTCAAATATTATCCTTTTCTTAATCATTTAATCTCTAGCATGACTGCTCCTCCTCCTTTAAAGATTTCTAAACAAGAGACACATTTTCCTGACCTCTGACAGCTGAAATTAAAAACCACCATTACAACTATCCCAGCAAATTAAGCCTTTAATGGGTATTTTTTGGGATATCATTTTCCTGAGTATATTAAAATAGTTTTCTAAAGACCATAAAAGGGATAAATACACTTAACATTATAATAATACTATCATTGTTTAGTAGTTAAGGCCTGAGTTTTGTACTCAGATTGGTTTTCCTGTTTTGCCCCAACATTTATGAATTTGAGAGGTTGCTTATGTAAAATAAAATTTAATCAAATAATGTGTCATACTACATCCATTTAATTCCTCTTAGTGGTTTTAATTTTTAAAACTCAATTTGAAAGTTACTTTGGGATTTGGAATTTTAAAGATGTTTTTGGGTATATTTATACATACACATATTTATATAATATACATATTATGAAATATAAAATGTAGTATCACAGATATGATTGTAAATTTAGATTAAAAACAGATCATAGCATTTATTATTTTTTATTATTATGCCTTATTAAAAAGTTTCTATCAATGCTAAAAAAAATTATGATTTTTAACATATAAGAAAGGTACATTTTGGCAACTATTTAGAAATTACATAAATATTTTTACATGATTAATCATTATAAAGCCTTAACAATCTCAAAAGATTTCCAACTTACAAAGATGCTTATAGGTGTTCCTCACTACAAGCAGTTTTTTTTTTTCTTTTACCTGAAAATATGAATTCTTGAAGCACAGACATCAATTTGAAACTTTTTTGATCTCTATAAGAATTATTCATTTTACCCCAAAATTCATTCTAATAGCCATGTAATTAATGAGTGTGAAAGAGGATTTGAAAGATGATACTTCTGAAAGTTGGTTTTCAGAAATGCATTCATTTTATAAAATGTTAGATTTGTATAGGGATAATTAGAAATCATATGTAGAATTCTAATGCTACCATGAAGATGTATCTGACATAAAAGGATATGTTCAGCATTTTGTGTTATTGCTTTCAGCATAAATTCAGTGAAAGATTAAAATAATGACATACATATATAACCACTTACATAAAATTATGTATATACATTATTACATAAAGTGTGATATGAGGTATCCATGATTAATATTTTATTTCTTGGAATCAAAAAGTATATATGAAACCTAAGAGAATATCCTATGGTTAGATAGGAAGGATGTAAGTTGACCCTTGGTATCCTCTGGGGATGAGTCCAGTACTCCCTGCAAATAACAAAATTTACCATGCTCAAGTCCTCTATATATAATGTCACAATATTTTTATATAACTTATACAGATCCTCCTATACTTTAAATCATTTCCAGATTACTTATAATTCCTAATGCAATGCAAAATTCGATATAAATAGACATAAGCTCATTGTAAAGGTTAGGTAGATAGTTGTCACAGTAAGTCAAATTCAAGTTTTGCTTTTTGGAACTTTCTGGATTTTAAAAAAAAATATTTTTGATACACAATTGGTTGAATCTCTGGATTCAGAACCTGAGGATACACAGAGCTAGCTGTATTCTCAAGAACAAAAAAAAAATAATGATGATGATAATGATGTTGAAAATAAAAGAAAACAGAATATATTAAGAACGGCAGTGAGTCTCCTTTTAAGAGCATGAAAAGGTAGAAATATCTTCTTTTGAAATTGGACAGTTATGAAAGAAAAATGGACACTGATTTATTTCTTTTTTTTTTCACTGATTTATTTCTAAATGGTCTATTGAAAAAAAAATTATTTACAGCTAATCAGAAGATTACCATAGTGTGAAAATAATCCCACTGTCTGTCTTACTCCTTTAAACATTTAGCTTACTATACTGTCTGAGTATAAGAAATTAATTCCTTGCATGTCATCACAGGTCAGTATAGAAAAATATAGAGCAAAGCGCATTTTGAACCATTAATGAGTTTAAATTGCTTTGAGATAATGGACATGACTCCTTTCCTCCTCCTTCCACAAAAAATATCAAAATAAACACATTATCAGTGTTTGTTGTGATTTTGTTGCTTTACTCAAACATGGCTTTAATAAATAATTAGTACTGCTCTGAAACTATGTCAGCAGGAATTATTTGAGAGCATTCACTCTTAAATTAAAATCATCATTTTTCAAACATGTTTTCCAAAATTTAACTGAATTGAAATTAACAACTTTAAAGAACTACTCAATTCTCTTAGTTTCTAATGAGTTACTCCAGTAATTTTGTGGGGGTCAGGGTTGGGGGAGATAGATTTACTGATCATGTAAGTATTTAGTGAGAATACTACTGATGGAATTTTTTATTACTATGTGACCATGATGCTCTGGTCACTTACCGAGAACCAGACATCCTGGAGTCTGAAGTCAAGTGGGCATTAGGAAACATTACTACAATAAAGCTAGTGGAGATGATGAAATTCCAGTGGAGCTATTTAAAACCCTAAAAGGTGATGTTGTTAAAGTGCTGCACTCAAAATGTCAGCAAATTTGAAAAACTTAGCAGTGGCCATAGGACTGGAAAATGTCAGTTTTCATTCCAATACCAAAGAAGGGCAATGTCAAAGAATGTTCAAACTGCAATACAGTAGCATTTATTTCACATGATAGCAAGGTAATGATCAAAATCCTTCAGGCTAGGCTTTAGCTATAGATAAACTGAAAATTTCAAGATGTACAAACTGGATTTAGAAAAGCAGAGGATCCAGAGATCAAATTGCCAACATTTATTGGATCATAGAGAAAGGGAATTCCAGAAAAACATCTATTCCTGCTTTATTGACTATGCTAAGTCTTTGACTGTGTGAATCACAACAAACTGTGGAAAACTGTAAAAGAAATGGGAATACCAGACCACCTTACCTGACTCTTGAGAAGCCTGTACGCAGGTCAAGAAGCAACAGTTAGGACAGGACATGGAACAATGGACTGATTCAAAATTGGGAAAGGAATACGTTGAGGCTGTTATATTGTCACCCTGCTTATTTAACTTATATGCAGAGTACACCATGTGAAATGCCAGACTGGATGACTTACAAGCTGGAATCAAGAAAGCTGGGAGAAATATCAACAACCTCACATATGTAGATAATGTGAGGCAGAAAGCAAAGAGGAACAACAGAGCCACTTGATGAAGGTGAAAGAGGAAAATGAAAAAGCTGGATTGAAACTCACCATTCAAAAAACCAAGATCAAGGCATAGGGTCCCATCACTTCATGACAAATAGATGGGAAAAAGTGGAAACAGTAACAGAGTTCATTTTCTTGTACTCCAAAATCACTGGATGGTGACTGGAGCCATGATATTCAAAGATGTTTCCTCCTTGGAAGGAAAGCTCAGTAGCTCGTTTGTGTCTGACTCTTTATGACCCCATGGACCACAACATCCAGGCCTCCCTGTCCATCACCAACTCTAGGAATTTACCCAAACTCATGTCTATTGAGTTGGTGATGCCATCCAACCATCTCATCCTCTGTCGTCCCCTTCTTCTCGTGCTCTCAATCTTTCCCAGCATCAGGGTCTTTTCAAATGTCAGCTCTTCATATCAGGTGGCCAAAGTATTGGAGTTTCAGCTTCAACATCATTCCTTCCAATGAACACCCAGGTCTGATCTCCTTTAGGATGGACTGGTTGGATCTCCCTGCAGTCCAAGGGACTCTCAAGAATCTCCTCCAACACCACGGTTCAAAAGCATCAATTTTTCAAGGCTCAGCTTTCTTTATAGTCCATCTCTCACATCCATACATGACCACTGGAAAAACCATAGCTTTGACTAGACGGACCTTTGTTGGCAAAGTAATGTCTCTGCTTTTGAATATGCTATCTAGGTTGGTCATAACTTTCCTTCCAAGGAGTAAGCGTCTTTTAATTTCATGGCTGCAATCACTTCTGCAGTGATTTGCAGGCCCCCAAAAATAAAGTCTGTCACTCTTTCTGCTGTTTCCCCATGTACTTGTCATGAAGTGACAGGACCAGATGCCATTTTCTTAATTTTCTGAATGTTGAGCTTTTTGCCAACTTTTTCACTCTCCTCCTTCACTTTCATCAAGAAGCTCACTAGTTCTTCACTTTCTTCCATAAGAGTGGTATCATCTGCATATTTGTAGTTATTGATATTTCTCCTGGCAATCTTGATTTCAGCTTGTGCTTCTTCCTGCCCAGCATTTCTCATGACGTACTCTGCATATAAGTTAAATAAGCAGGGTGACAATATACACCCTTGATATACTCCTTTTCCTATTTGGAACCAGTCTGTTGTTCCATGTCCAGTTCTAACTGTTGCTTCCTGACCTGCATACAAATTTCTCAAAAGGCAGGTCAGGTGGTTTCGTATTCCCATCTCTTGAAGAATTTTCCATGGTTTGTTGTGATCCACACAGTCAAAGGCTTTGGCATAGTCAATAAAGAAAAAAAATAGATGTTTTTCTGGAACTCTCTTGCATTTTCGATGATCCAGCGGATGTTGGCAATTTGATCTCTGGTTCCTCTGCCTTTTCGAAAACCAGCTTGAACATCTGGAATTTCACGGTTCATGTATTGCTGACAGTATATTAAAAAGAGGGACATCACTTTGCTGACAGATGGGCATACAGTCAAAGCTATAGTTTTTCCAGTACTCATGTACTATACTGTTGTGAGAGTTGGATCATAAAGAAGGCTGAGCATCGAAGCGTTCCTTGGACAGGAAGTAAATCAAACCAATCTTTCCTAAAGGAAATCAACTCTGAATATTCACTGGAAGAGCTGATACTGAAGTTGAAGCTCCAATACTTTGGCCACCTGATGGGAAGAGCTAATTCATTGGAAAATACCCTGATGCTCAGATAGATTGAAGGCAAAAGGAGAAGGAGAAAAAGAGGATGAGATGGTTGGGTTGCATCATCGAGTCAATGCATATGAGTTTGAGCAAACTTTGGGAGATAGTGAAGGACAGGGAAGCCTGGTCTGCTACAGTCCACAGGTCACAGATTCAGACATGACATGAACAACAACAACAATACATTTGGTAATTTTATTTACCTGCTCTAAAATACATTCATATTGACTTACACAATCAATATTCAATATTCAACTGAAGTGTGCTAAGATATAATTCTGTGCTAGGTAGTGTACTAGCATTTTACCTGTGTTATTATTGAACTTAGTAATTATTACCTGACACATACTGAACATCTGATTCAAATGCAAATCTGATGGAAAAATCTGCAGCTGTAAACTAATTTTTTTGTATTGCACGCTTTTTTGTTATCTAAAATGTGTTATAATGGGTTATAAATAAATCAGCATGAACTATTATTTATTTTTTGTGGACTAGTTTCTCTCAAGTAATAAAAATATTTTCTTGTAGAAAACAAAAACTGTTTGGCATTTCAAAGAACAGACTCCTGGGTATAGGATTTGGGTTGACATTGCTTAGATGACATTCAGATCATACCAATATGCTGAATAAGGGTTTTCCAGTACTTTTTTTTTTTGGTTTTAGTTCATGAGATAGTTTGCTATTCTCTTGGACTTAGTTTCCTAGCCTCAGGATATCACATAATAGAGATCTTTGACAGTCCAATCTCAAATTCCTTATGAAAACTTTCAGCCTGTGGTTAATTCTGTTGTCTTAGTAACAGTTCACTACTATATGGCTGTAGATTTTACAAAATAAACTTAAGGAAGTCTTTATAGTAAATTAACACTCTTTCTGTGTTGGCTGTGCTTAGTTCCTCAGTCATGTCCAACTCTTCACAACAGTACGTATGTACTAATCAGGCCAAATCTAATGTGATCAGGCTGATTTTGTGATTAAAAGTTATAGTTCTTTGGAATTATTATCTTCCCAAGTTGAAGAAGGGTGAGTTGGAAACAAACTCACTCAGAAGGACAATGCAGATAGTGGAGTGCAGTTTATTACACCGGCGGGCCCAAGGCAGAGTCTCCTCTTAGCCAAGGACCCCGACCAGTTTTTGTGAAAACCTTATATACCCTAAGTGTACTTGCCCAAACCCACCTCCCCAAATTCCCTGAAACTAGTCTGAACAAAGGAAAAGAAAGATACAAAGTTAACCCGTGATTCATATGCCTTAAGCCTAGGTAGTTAACAGGGGACAATTAGCAATAGGCCTGTGGTCATACTCCAATAAGCATAATAGAATTTATGATTCTATTTGGTTACACAGACAATTTGGGTATTCTTTTAGGTGAAGGAGAGTCTAGGTATGAGCCCTGGGCCTCTCCCATCTGGGGAGGTCTGGTTTTCCAGTCGGTTCGCCCTTTCCATAGATATTGGGCATATAGCTCAAAGTCTACAGTCCAGCCCAAGATGGAGTCCTGCTTTCAAGACAGAGCCTGTTCTGTCTGTTTCCTCCTTCAGTGTAAAATAAGACTAGTAGATATACTGTACAGATCACCCTTGCATTTCTCTGCATTTCGTTGTCAAATGTTTTACAACTCTATAATGTAGCAAACTGATAATAATGCAAAGTATTATTAGGGGAAGCACACTGACTGAAACTGCCCACCTGGCCAGGCACCATAGTAATTACATGCATGAGTTGTTTTATGACAGGAGGCCCTAGGAGGGAGCACGAAACTAATAAGCCACCACCAATCAGAAGAGTCCGGGAAGGGTCGAAAGGAGATACCATGTGTCCCACCACCTCCCAGAATCCTTCTCCCTGGCATCCATCTTGGCTGAGCAATGTGTGCACCACCAGGAAGGACTCCAAATCAGAATGATTGGCCAAGGACAGCCCAGAAACTAATCCTATTACCATAAAACCCAAGACTGTAAGCCATGTGACATAGCAGTTCTCATGGGTTCCCTTACCCTACTGCTCTCCGCCCTGGTGCCTTTCCAATAAAATCTCTTGCTTTATCAGCTCATGTGTCTCCTTGGACAATTCTTTTCCGAGTGTTAGACAAGAGCCCACTCTAGGGCCCTGGAAGGGAGTCTGTCTTTCTGCAACAATATTATCGATTGAGTTTCAAACTTAATGGAGTCTGGTGCAATAGACTTGACAATTAGATGGATATCCATTCTGCATCTATTTGTAAATGTATCACACAATTCCCTATTTCTAATATATGTTTCTGCTCAAATTCTTCTTGGTACCAGCCGTGTAAGCAGCTTCTGGCAGGAAAGAGCTCTCTGTGGGAGGCCCACTTTAGTAAAGCTAATGTTAAACCAGGCACCCCACCACCACCCCAGCCCCCATGCTCTACTCATCTCTGGCCAAGCATACCTTTCAAATCTTTTGATCTCACAATACCTGCCTAACTTGTGGGTTCTTTCTGTGATTCAAAGTAGAATGAGTCAAGTAACTAACAAATGATCAGATCTCTTCCCTAGCTTCCGCCTCAATAATCTCCCGAACAAACTGTGTGAACATACAGTATCTAAAGAAAGCTCCTGAGGAAGTCAGCCAACCCGCATACAACGGAGAGTAGCAGAGCTTGGCCTCCTGCCTTAATGATTAGAGGAGATTACTTCCCCTTTTATCTTTAAAAATGTTTTTGACTGAGCAGAATCTTTGAAGTTGTTTTTTGGGATATTCCTCTTCTGCAAGTTGCTAGCTTTTCTGATTAAAGCAACTTTTTCTCCTACCAACACTTGTCTTTCGAGTATTGGCTTTTTAGCTTGGAGCAACAAGCAAACAAACCTGAGTTCATATGTTATCAGTTCCCTTCTTAATAAATACATTAAATAAAAATGTCACCATCTGTTCATTTTATATAGGTGCAAGAATCACAATTAAACACTATTTGAACATTTTTTGTTTAATGTAAAAATGTATTTATAAAAACTATAAAGTAGACATATTTTACATATGACAATGATAATAGCTTTTGTAATAAGTATTATTATAATACTTCTAGTTTATGCAAATGCACAGCTAATAAGCTGATACACTATTAGGAATGTTTAGCCTTCCTAATGAATAATCTTCAGTATTTCCAGAACAATCACTTTTGCAAGAAAATCAAACTTCAAAGATTAGATGGATGATGACATCTGTTGGTGTGATATAATCCTTCCTTTCAGGAGAATAGTCTCTTGAATGCAATTAAAAAAAAAAACAAACAAACAGCTATAAATGCAAACAGGCAGAAAAGAACCTTGATTTTTTTTTTTCCTTCTGTTTTTACCACAAGAGGCAGATCTGGCCAGAAGGTCTGAAAAGGTAGTTAGAAGATCACTCTACTCACCGCAAAGCCCTAGTTTCCCTGGAATTACTGCAAAGATGCTTAGAGGTTTCCAGAACTAATTAAAAATGCTAAGAAACAAATTAACACTTTCTCTCTAATAAACTGCAAACACATAGTTAAGTCCCTTTAATAATGCTCCAAAGCCCCCCCACACAGCTGGAGCAAGCCCAGACTGAAGTAGACAAAACAAGAAATTCAAAATACAGACAAATTTGCCTGGAGAATATGGATGGCCTAAGACTGAATGGGAGAAATGAAGAAGCTGGACTAGAACAAACAGGAATTAATAAAAATAAAAATTTCGTACCCTACTGTTTCTTTGGGTGTTTGATAAATACCACTTGTTGATTTGCATCACTGTACTTTTCACAGTCTTCCCAGGTGGCTCAATGGTAAAATAATCTGCCTGCCAATGCAGGAGACACATATTTTCATTCCTGGGTCAGGAAGATTCCCTGGAGGAAGAAATGGCAAACCATTCCAGTATTCTTGCCTGGAAAATCACAAGGACAGAGGAGCCTGGTGGACTGCAGTGCATGGGATCACAAAACAGGCAGGCAGAACTTAGTGATTAAAAGAACAACAGGTTCTCGTCATTGTTACTATATTACATTGTTACTATTTTTTATTTTCTCCATGTAAATCACATCTCTCTTGATTTTTGTTGATTTTCTAGCATCCAGTATAGTGCAAGACCAGAACAGACTTCAATACTTTTAATAAAATAAGTAGATGAGTAAGTTAAATAATGAATGTATTGATGAAGGGAAATATGTTAGAAAAGGATTAGAAATATCAAGTAATTATTTATAATTTAATTAAACATAAAATATTTTTCTTGTAATCATTCATTTATATAAAAATGAGTTTCTTTGTATGTCTCCTTTTCCTGTCATCTATTTTTCAGAATCATGTTTTCTTTTTTAAACAATATACAGATCGCATCCCTCTCCTGTCCAAAAATACCCAACAGTCAATTATGTCAGTTAAGAGACTTGACCCTCCACCACCAAGTCCCTATTCTTCCTCATTTTTTTATTGTGCTCCCATTTACTCACTTACTTACTTGTCTTGAGCCAACTAGCCACTGTGTACATCTCTGGGTCATAATAGTCTTTGATTATGCTTCTTCTTCCACACTGAATTATCTTCTTCCCTTAGTTTTTTTCTGACTCTGATCAAATACCAGTTTACTAGGAAGGCTTTCCCTAAGCAAATAGCTATAAAAGAACCTTGTTCATCACTATTCATTTAACTTCATCTTTTTTCTTCATAGCAAAAATCTATTGCCTGAAATTACTTTATAATTGACATTTACTGCCCCTTCCTGTTGAAACTGAGCTCTCAGTTTGCTCTGTTCACCTCTTTATTCCCAGTGTATAAGCATATCTAAAAAATACTACACATACAATATATTGTATTTTAAGACTAATTAATATTTAGATATCTGTAATATGTAGATATCTATATGTAAGTATGAAATGTTCCCTTGGTATCTCTAATTTTCTTGAAGAGATCTCTAGTCTTTCCTATTCTGTTGTTTTCCTCTATTTCTTTGCATTGATCGCTGAGGAAGGCTTTCTTATCTCTTCTTGCTATTCTTTGGAAATCTGCATTCAAATGCTTATATCTTTCCTTTTCTCCTTTGCTTTTCGCTTCTCTTCTTTTCACAGCTATTTGTAAGGCCTTCCCAGACTGCCATTTTGCTTTTTTGCATTTCTTTTCCATGGGGATGGTCTTGATCCCTGTCTCCTGTACAATGTCACGAACCTCCGTCCATAGTTCCTCAGGCACTCTATCTATCAGATCTAGTCCCTTAAATCTACTTCTCACTTCCAATGTATAATCATAAGGGATTTGATTTAGGTTATACCTGAATGGGTCTAGTGGTTTTCCTTACTTTCTTCATTTCAGTCTGAATTTGGCAGTAAGGAGTTCATGATCTGAGCCACAGTCAGCTCCTGGTCTTGTTTTTGTTGATTGTGTAGTGTTTCTCCATCTTTGGCTGCAAAGAATATAATCAATCTGATTTCGGTGTTGACCATCTGGTGATGTCCATGTGTAGAGTCTTCTCTTGTGTTGTTGGAAGAGGGTGTTTTCTATGACCAGTGCATTTTCTTGGCAAAACTCTATTAGTCTTTGCCACACTTCATTCTGTATTCCAAGGCCAAATTTGCCTGTTACAAAATGCAAAATGGCTGTCTGGGGAGGCCTTACAAATAGCTGTGAAAAGAAGAGAAGCGAAAAAGAAAGATATAAGCATCGGAATACAGAGTTCCTAAGAAAAGCAAGAAGAGATAAGAAGCCTTCCTCAGTTATCAATGCAAAGAAATAGAGGAAAACAACAGAATGGGAAAGACCAGAGATCTCTTCAAGAAAATTAGAGATACCAAGGGAACATTTCATGCAAAGATGGGCTTGATAAAGGACAGAAATGGTACGGACCTAACAGAAGCAGAAGATATTAAGAAAAGGTGGCAATTATACACAGAAGAACTGTACAAAACAGATCTTCATGACCAAGATAATCATGATGGTATGATCACTCACCTAGAGCCAGACATCCTGGAAGTGAAGTCAAATGGGCCTTAAAGCATCAGTATGAACAAAGCTAGTGGAGGTGATAGAATTCCAGGTGAGCTATTTCAAATCCTGAAAGATGATGCTGTGAAAGTGCTGCACTCAATATGCCAGCAAATTTGGAAAACTCAGCAGTGGCCACAGGACTGGAAAAGGGCAGTTTTCATTCCAATCCCAAAGAAAGGCAATGCCAAAGAATGCTCAAACTACCGCACAATTGCACTCATCTCACACGCTAGTAAAGTAATGCTCAAAATTCTCCAAGCCAGGCTTCAGCAATACGTGAACTGTGAACTTGCAGATGTTCAAGCTGGTTTTAGAAAAGGCAGAGGAACCAGAGATCAAATTGCCAACATCCAATGGATCATGGAAAAAGCAAGAGAGTTCCAGCAAAGCATCTACTTCTGCTTTATTGACTATGCCAAAGCCTTTGACTGTGTGGATCACAATAAACTGTGGAAAACTCTTCAAGAGATGGGAATACCAGACCACCTGACCTGCTTCTTGAGAAACCTGTATGCAGGTCAGGAAGCAACAATTAGAACTGGACATGGAAAAACAGACTGGTTCCAAATAGGAAAAGGAGTATGTTAAGGCTGTATATTGTCACCCTGCTTATTTAACTTATATGCAGAGTAAATCATGAGAAACGCTGGGCTGGAAGAAGCACAAGCTGGAATCAAGATTGCCAGGAGAAATATCAATAACCTCAAATATGGAGATGATACCACCCTTATGGAAGAAAGTGAAGAGGAACTGAAAAGCCTCTTGATGAGAGTAAAAGAGGAGAGTGAAAAAGTTAGCTTAAAGCTCTACATTCAGAAAATGAAGACCATGGCATCTGGTCCCATCACTTCATAGGAAATAGATGGGGAAACAGTGGAAACAGTGTCAGACTTTATTTTTCTGGGCTCCAAAATCACTGCAGATAGTGACTGCAGCCATGAAATTAAAAGACGCTTATTCCTTGGAAGGAAAGTGATGACCAACCTAGATAGCATATTGAAAAGCAGAGACATTACTTTGCCAACAAAGGTCCATCTAGTCAAGGCTATGGTTTTTCCAGTGGTCATGTATGGATGTCAGAGTTGGACTGTGAAGAAAGCTGAGTGCTGATGAATTGATGCTTTTGAACTGTGGTATTGGAGAAGACACTTGAGAGTCACTTGGACTGCAGGGAGATCCAACCAGTCGATTCTAAAGGAGATCAGCCATGGGTGTTCCTTGGAAGGAATGATGCTAAAGCTGAAACTCCAGTACTTTGGCCACCTGATGCAAAGAGTTGACTCATTGGAAAAGTCTCTGATGCTGGGAGGGATTGTGGGCAGGAGAAAAAGGGGACGATAGAGGATGAGATGGCTGGATGGCATCACTGACTTGATGGACATGAGTTTGAGTAAACTCTGGGAGTTGGTGATAGACAGGGAGGCCTGGCGTGCTGCGACTCATGGGGTCACAAAGAGTCAGACACGACTGAGCAACTGACCTGAACTGAATGAAGGAAGAGTGACTTAAGTGTAACTGTCTGTAAAGAAAGCCTTTGCCTATGTGTTAAATGGAAGAGACCATATTCTCACAAAATCTCAATGCTCCCGCTAACCTGAGAAACAAAAACAAAATGTAGAGCAGTCGAGGGGTGCATTTGGGAAGAACCAGTTATTCTAGAAATGGTATCATACATTAAAGGCCCTTGGTTTAGGTGGATGTGCCAAGCACAGAACACTATTGTTGACTTTTGAAGAGGGACGCTATGCTAGGAACCAACTGCTTGTTACCCCTTAAAACAGAGACAAAGAACATTTATTTACTGCACTGTGAAATCTAAGTGGTATGGTTGCCTCCCTTTGGGTACATTCCTTCTCTGCTAGGGCTGCTCTTAAAGCTGAACCACCAAAGTCATACAAGAACAAATCTAAACTCATTTCCCTTTCATTGTAGATTTTTCTCCTTTACTGATTGGGATTTACAAACTTTTATTCCAGGGCTAATTAAGCCTAGGCTTTCCACTGTAAGGATGAGCAGGGAAAATATATTTACATGTAAGGAGTCTACATTAATAATCAGAAGAAGCTCTTTCCTAGGTAATAGAATTATTGCAAGCTTGTAGGAAAAGATTGTATAAAACATTTAACTTACAGTCTCAATAAGATAAGAGGACATGTCGTCTATGGCATGACAGTTCAAATTTGTTAAGGATTTAGAAGAGAATTACTAAGTCAAGAAAGATTATTTGGCTTATTGACAACATTTTTTGGTGAGTATACAAGTAAGTCCCCTACATATGAATGAGTTTTGTTCCCAAGAGCCTGTTCATAAGTCCAGTTTGTTCATTTAAGTCCAACAAATTTAGCCAAGGTACCCAAGTACAATAATCATCAGCTATATGGTACTGTATGTACTGCAGTAGGTTTATAAGAATTTTCACACAAATAATACATAAAAAACAAAAAGTAAAGAAAATGTTTTTAATCTTACTGTATAGTACCTTGAAAAAGACTGATTCCAAATAGGAAAAGGAGTACGTCAAGGCTGTATATTGTCACCCTGCTTATTTAACTTATATGCAGAGTACATCATGAGAAACGCTGGACTGGAAGAAACACAATCTGGAATCAAGATTGCTGGGAGAAATATCAATAACCTCAGACACGCAGAGGACACCACCCTTATGGCAGAAAGTGAAGAGGAACTAAAAAGCCTCTTGATGAAAGTGAAAGTGGAGAGTGAAGACGTTGGCTTAAAGCTCAACATTCAGAAAATGAAGATCATGGCATCTAGTTCCATCACTTCTTGGGAAATAGATGGGGGAAACAGTGGAAACAGTGTCAGACTTTATTTTTTGGGGCTCCAAAATCACTGCAGATGGTGACTGCAGCCATGAAATTAAAAGATGCTTACTCCTTGGAAGGAAAGTTATGACCAACCTAGATAGCATATTCAAAAGCAGAGACATTACTTTGCCAACAAAGTTCCGTCTAGTTAAGGCTATGGTTTTTCCTGTGGTCATGTATGGATGTGAGAGTTGGACTGTGAAGAAGGCTGAGCACCGAAGAATTGATGCTTTTGAACTGTGGTGTTGGAGAAGACTCCTGAGAGTCCCTTGGACTGCAAGGAGATCCAACCAGTCCATTCTAAAGGAGATCAGCCATGGGTGTTCCTTGGAAGGAATGATGCTAAAGCTGAAACTCCAGTACTTTGGCCACCTCATGCGAAGAGTTGACTCATTGGAAAAGACTCTGATGCTGGGAGGGATTGGGGGCAGGAGGAGAAGGGGATGACAGAGGATGAGATGGCTGGATGGCATCACTGACCAGATGGAAGTGAGTCTGGGTGAACTCTGGAAGCTGGTGATGGACAGGGAGGCCTGGCATGATGGTGATGAGAGTTGGTGATGGACAGGGAGGAATCGCACAGGGAGGCTGCGATTCATGGGATCGCAAAGAGTCGGACACGACTGAGAGACTGAATTGAAATGAACTGAGAGTACAACAGTTGGCATACAGGGGCTGGCATCAAGCGAACAGGCATGAAGAGTTACTGAGTGGAGGAGGGAGAGGAGGTGGGAGATGGTAGAGCTGAAGGATTGTTAGCAGTAGGAGATGGAGGGCAGGCTGCAATTTCACTCATGCTTGACTTGATGGCACAGATTCTGGTTCCTTGCTGGATTCAATTCTATCTACCCTCTTGAAGAAATGATCCAGTGATGTTTGGACAGTAGCTCTTTTTTTCTCATAAGATGGCACAGTAGCATTGGATTGCATTCTGAATAGCTCCTAAGAACCTTTGCATACTGTAATACGTTCAGGTTCCATGCCTCAAAAACTAACAGTGTCTCCTCAAATAAAGAAAATTCCCTTGTCATTTCTTGCATCATGAGTCTCTTTGGCTCGTCAGTTAACTCTTCCTCTTGTCTCCCTTGGTGCTTCTTAGCAACATCAGCGACATCACTGCTGCTTTACCCTTGCTTCCAGACACCCTGGACTTGAAATAAAGATACTGTACTACTGTACTCTATACAGGATTGTACAACAAAGTACACAAAAGCACAGCTACTTGTAGCGGATGCGTGCACATAACACTGTATGCTAGACCTGTGAACTCATTTAAGTGATTGGACAGGCAAACGCACGTTTGTCTCTCTGAAAGATAGCAACTTGAACGTCCACATGCAGGGGGACTTACTGTCCAAAGAATAATGGTGATACCTCAACACATTGTACTGTGAATCTGGGGTTAAAAAAATTCTATGTAAAGCCAGGGCAACAAAAACAAGACAGAAAACATTTTGCCCTCATTCTTCTCAGCAAGTATAAAGATATATACTTTATATATATAATAATATAGGGTAATATACCCCATAATAAAGAAGGGTATATAATAATAGAAACAACCTTCATGATAACCCTTTGCCTCTGTTAACTCTGGGAATAACTGCTACTCAAAAGTAGGGCATGTTTTCTAAAGTTAGAGTCTCTGAGTGGCAGAGCCAGGGTTAAGCCCATGTCTATCTTCAAAGTAAGGATAGTTGACAAGTGCCTCTAGAGAGTTTTGTGTGAAAAGCTTGAGAATCAGAAATCCTATCTTCATTCAGTATTCTTGCCTGGGAAATTCCAGGGACAAAGGAGCCTGGTAGGGCTTTGTTCATGGGGTCAAAAAAAAAAAAAAAAGATCCTATTTAAGTAAATTTTTCTTCCTATTAAAGCACAACAAAAGATATTTACATATATCCATATATTAAAAAAAAAAATAAACTTCCCACTCAGACTTACTGGTGGAAAAAAATGCTCAAAGACATACTCCTTTTGGTCAGATAAACAATTAAAGAATAGAGAAATTAGGATTCAAAAGCAGTGGTGGTTAAGAAACAGTGCATTTTTTAAAAATCATAAAACATAGAAAAATTCTAGAATGATCATTCTCAAATTTTAATATAAATATCAAAGCAACTTCTTGGAGAAAAACTGAAAATTCAAAATCAATAAAATTATTCTAAATCTCTAAAATTGAGATTATATTTTTAATAGGAAAATTAAATAGAAGAAGAAAGGGAAGAAGGGAAAATTGTACTAATTGTTGATGTAGAAATGATCCTGTTTCAATTTTAATACAGGTAACTAGAAAAATGTAGGTTTAAATATATTTTTATTCATTTTAAGTAATCACAAGTAGATAAAATAGGATGTATCTGCAAAAAATCTGAGTTATATTTACCCTCTTCCCATCTTTAGAAATTTTAGAGTACAGTTGTCCCTCAGCAACTGCTAAGGATTAGTTCTACGACACCTATAAATACCAAAATCAGTGGATGCTCAAGTACCTTACATAACATTTCATAGTATCTCTGTACACATCTTCCCATATACTTTAAAACATCTGTAGATTGCTTGTAATATTTAATATAATGTAAATATTATGTAAATAGGTTTCAGCAAGTGGTAAATTCAAGTTTTGCTTTTGGAACTTTCTGAAAGTGTTTTCCTTACTCAGCAATTTTGATCTGCAGTTGGTTGAATCATATGGAACCCACAGATATGGGTTCACTTGTACAACCTCTTCAGCAATCTGGGAAGAACATTGTCCATTTCAACTTCTATTGACTCTCCTTACCTCTTTTAGCCTGCTGCTTTCCTCCAGTATGAATCTTTCTCTTCTATTTTGATTCAGAGCCTTCACAATACTTTATTTTGACTTGCTGCATGTGTTTTCCTCTGCAAGTTGTATTTACTTTGTTTACTCATACATAGGCTCACTTTTTGAAAATATGAAATATATTAATTCGAAGCATCCCATAGAAGAACTAAACATTTGTAGTTATTTATTCAAAAGCTTACTGCAGTTGTTGACAACTGAGAAGTGTGCTTGGCCCACAAAGAAGAATATATTCATCTGAAGTAAAAATATTGAAGAAAACTAGTAAGAAATTGAATTTGGTGACATTGAATATTTGCATGTTTACAAATCTACTCCTCAGTCCCAACTGGCTGCCAGTGCTGTAGAATATCGTTTTCAGTGGTCATCCACCTCTTTTTCTTATCCCTAGTACCAATTATTTCTAGAATCAGTGTCGTGGATCTGATGGAAATTCACTGTTCTTGGTACTTAATCTGAGAATATGTTCTAGACTACAGAACTAATCAGGAGAATGTAGGGATTTGTGACCTGCACGGAAGTTCATCCAAACTGTATTACTGATACTGAGAACTACCAACATTCCATAGCTGGCATCTTTCAGGACCCTTGCCTCACTTCCAATAAATCAAGCATAACAATACCACCAGTAATAAGGACATTTTACAAAAAATATAGTCCCCCTCTCTTTTTTTGTATTGAATGAGTGAAGTTGCTCAGTCGTGTCCAACTCTTCGCCACCCTGTGGGCTGTAGCCCACAAAGCTCCTCTGTCCATGGGATTCTCCAGGCAAGAATACTGTAGTGGGTTGCCATTTCCTTCTCCAGGGGATCTTCCCGACCCAGGGATTGAACCCAGGTCTCCCACATTGCAGGCAGAAGCTTTAACCTCTGAGCCGCCAGGGAAGACCCACCAGGGAAGAGCTTTTTGTATTAGAAGGTCAGATATCCAAATGTGTGTGTGCACATGGTAGGTTGTGTCTGCCTTGTGGCTCCATAGACTGTAGCCCACCAGGTTCCTCTATCCATGGAATTTTCTAGGCAAGAATGCTGGAGTGGGTTGCCATTCCTACTCCAGGGGATCTTCCTGACCCAGGCATCGAACCTACATCTCTTACATCAGCAGGCAGGTTCTTTACCACTAATGCCACCTGAAGAGCTCAGATAACCAAGGGCCCATAGTAAATTTAGTGAGTTATTACAAGGTTTATAGTGACAACTTCTGATCTGTGGGCCTGTTAGTGACAAATTAGGAAAACATTAAATCCCTCAAATGGAAATGCTGGGGGGTAATGTATGTGTATGGTTACATTCATGTGTGTGGGTGTGGATATGTGTATTTGAGCCCATAATAAAGACAATTTCCTGGTGTGTGAAACTGAGAACAAACAAATAAAACAAGCAACTACCAGAAGAGGGGCCAGCGAATCACCTGAGTACCAGGAATATTCCTCCTTGGCTCCATTATGAGGCAGCATCTTAACTCTCATGAGGAACAGAGTCAACTATCTGCAACAGTGTAGTAACTCCTATGCCACAGTAAATCCTACATGAACCAACGGAAACTAAGGCTTTGCATTTAGTGGGATTCTTATTTTCCCTCCCTACCCCTGGGAAAACGATCACTCCTTAGGGACCCAGGATAACTAGAGCCAGGAGTCTAAACATTCAGGGATGGGAGTACAGATCACCTATTTTGGTCTTTGAAAGGAATGGTGAGTAGGGAAATTTCTACCACTTGGTTTCCAGACCCAGGAAACCATTCTACCAAGGAACCGAGACAACAACAACAAAATGACCATTGCTTAAGACATACACCATATTTTAATGGATAATTCCTCATTCTCACAAGGTATCATCTTGAAGCTGGCACCTCAGGCCCACCGACAAGTGGTAGTTCACATGTGCTCTTTGATGGCAATTTGAGAATGGTGCAGTAAATGGTGGAATCAATGTTGCCCACGGCCATTACAGATGGAAGTTCTATTTGACCTTTTCTATTATATTAGTGTTTACTGTACTGATGAACCAACCAGAGTGAAATCTCTGCCAAATGCTGAGTATGTCCATTACAATTATATCATCAAAAACTGAGAAAGTTACAACTGGCGTGCTGAAGGTAAGGTGAACCCTTTGAGTGGACTTCTGTTGTTGCTGTTATTTAGTTGCTAAGTCACGTCTGACTCTTTGGAACCCCATGGACTGTAGCCTCCCAGGCTCCTCCATCCATGGGATTTCCCAGGCAAGAATACTGTTAGAGTTCTATATACCCTAACATGGGGCGATAATTATACTAATTATCTGTATATCAGTATCAGCTTAGGTCTTATATCAATAACCTTTAAAAAAATCTGAGTTTTCTTTTTCATCCATTTATGATCTTTTCCTGTAGAACACATATAAAGAATAAATACACAGAACAGATATATTTTGCATGTAAGGAAAAGATCAAGTATGAGTGAGCTGAAGGGTAAGGTTAGCTTTCTCTGTGTGTGTGCATACACACATATCAATATATGTTCATATATACAATATCAAGAACATATGTCTGTATATATATGCATGTAGATCTATAAATATAGGAAAATATAGAAAAATATAGTTATATAAAGATAGATATGGGTGCAGATATAGATACAGACACACACACACACATATATATATGAAGTGAAGTGAAATGAAGTGAAGTTGCTCAGTCATGTCCGACTCTTTGTGACCCCATGGACTGTAGCGTACCAGGCTCCTCCCTCCATGGGATTCTCCCGGCAAGAGTACTGGAGTGGGTTGCCATTTTCCTTCTCCAGGGGATCTTCCCAATGCAGGGATTGAACCCAGGTCTCCCACATTCCAGGCGGAGGCTTTAACCTCTAAGCCACCAAGGATATAAAGATGCTGCTGCTGCTAAGTCACTTCAGTCATGTCCGACTCTGTGACCCCCACAGATGTCAGCCCACCAGGCTCCCCCGTCCCTGGGATTCTCCAGGCAAGGACACTGGAGTGGGTTGCCATTTCCTTCTCCAATGCATGAAAGTGAAAAAATGAAAGTGAAGTCGCTCAGTCGTGTTCAACTCTTAACGACCCCCTGGACTGCAGCCTACCAGGCTCCTGCGCCCATGGGATTTTCCAGGCAAGAATACTGGAGTGGGGTGCCATTGCCTTCTCCGGATATAAAGATAGATAGATACAGATATATATATATATATATACCCTTATATATACTATATATATTGTCCTTGCTGGCTGCCCAAATATTGTGCTTCTATAAATACCAAATTCTCTTAGCCAGTTCCAAAGATCCCACATAGATCCAGACTGCTTTGCTGTCATTAAACCTAGCTACATGTTTGAGTCTCAACATTTTGACACAACGCTCTCTTGAGGTATTGTCAACAGTCCTTATTTTGAAGATAGATGTGGGCTTAATCCTCACTTTGCCACTCAGAAGCTATAACTTAACCCACATTGCTTCTACCAGTTAAGGTCTTCCACTAAGACCCACAATTCTGACATCCTATTATCCCTATTACTAAAAAGCCCAACTCTTTAGTGGTATTTATTACTACCACCTTGGCATCCAGAGAACAACAATTAATGAGCTTTTCAGTAACAGCTGTGCCCTCTCATCA
This sequence comes from Bos indicus, assembly GCF_029378745.1. Taxonomy (NCBI): domain Eukaryota; kingdom Metazoa; phylum Chordata; class Mammalia; order Artiodactyla; family Bovidae; genus Bos; species Bos indicus. Next base: position 51,154,542 of record NC_091780.1, on the reverse strand, counting down.
GGGCATTCCATACTAACTCAATAAGTGGAATCTTCCCGAGCCCTCCTATGGAATGTAATCAGCTGGGGAGCTAGTGTATCCATTCTAGCATGCCTTCTCTGAGCCTTTTCCCTCTCCATCTCAAGTCTATTACAACGGTTCTGGCATCATTTCATGTATGCCATCATTTTTACAAAGCCTCCAAGATCCATTCAAGCAGTGTATTTAGTCTCCTGGGACCTTGATATGATATAAATCTTATGTCACAGGAAAGAATTCCTATTTGAACAAACTAACAGTTTGGGGGAAGTCTCTACATAATCTAGCTGGGCTTATAAATAAACAAACTCCCTCTTGTTTATCTAGCGTTTTTTTTTTTTTTTTTTCCTCCTATTTGGTCCAGGCTTCTCAAGTTCGATTCTCAAATTCTCAGGCATATTCTCACAGTCCCAGCTGGTAATGTTAACTAGTTCCTACAGCTTCTTTGCACAGAATCCCTCTCTTCCTTTGATAGGCTCAGAAATACTCCCTATGAATTCTGCTGACATTTTCCCCAGTTGTGGGAATCTGTGGGTTCAAGGATTTTAATTGCATATATCCGGGATACCTATCAGAAATCTCACATCTGACCACTTTCCTCTGACTTGCTGAGGCTTTTACGAAATTCTCTCACTTCTAAAATTAATATTCATCTCTGTCTTCTATCCAGATGCCAGAGAGGAATCTTTTGCAATGCTGCCAAGGAGGCCCTCTCACTCTCACACTTCCCATGAAAGTGTGCAAGCCGAAATAATGTGGTATTACCTAATAACAAAATATGAGTCAGAAAATGAAAATACTGCTAACATTTATTATTGGCACAGACACAGGCAAAAGGAAATCATAGGTATTGCTATTATAAATTATGTGTTGTTTCGCTAATGCAAACTGGGATATTCACAGTCATTTCAGTACACAAGACTAAAGTCTTAAGTTCGACTATTGTTCAGCAGATAGTTATTCCCCCCTTTTCTCCAATCTCTGTAGAATGAGGGTATTGCACGACAACTTTGATGTTGCTTAGTTGGTGATTTGCTGCAGTCAATGAGAGGTTAACAAATGTGACATAAGCAGAGACTTCAAATATGCTTACAAATCTGTAAAAGGGGAGTTTATAAGGCCAAGTGACTAAGTCACACTGCACATTCTGAAGAATTCTGATCAAACCAGTCAATCCTAAAGGAAATCAATCCTGAATATTTATTGGAAACACTGATGCTGAAGCTCCAGTATTTTGGCCACCCAATGCGAACAGCCAACTCATTGGAAAAGACCATGATGCTGGGAAAGACTGAAGGCAAAAGCAGAGAAGGCAGCAGCAGAGGATGACATGGTTAGATAGCATCATCCACTCAATGGACATGAGTCTGAGCAAATTCTCGTAGATGGTGAAGAACAGGGAAGCCTGGCATGCTACAGTCCATGGGGTTGCAAAGAGTCAGACATGACTTAGAGCCTGAACAACAACAAACCTAAATTTCAAGTTGCTGTAGTTGCAATTGTTTTAAATTTTGTTATTCTCTACAGAGCCTTGCTACCTATTCAAATGCTTTTTGGGCTTCCTTGGTGGCTCAGATGGTAAAGAATCTGCCTGCAATGTGGGAGACTTGTGTTCGATCCCTGGGCTGGGAAGATCCCGTGAAGGAGGGCATGTCAACCCACTCCAATATTCTTGCCTGGAGAATTCCATGGACAGAGGAGCCTGTTAGGCTACAGTCCATGGGGTTGCAAAGAGTTGGACATGACTGAGGGACTAAGCACAGTACAGCACAGCAAATACTTTTTTGGAATAAGAAAAAAATTTATAAAAATTTTAGGATATTGTTTTTATCCCCAAATTCTGCCACCAGCTATTATAGGCTGCTATCTAATACATTAGGAAAACAGTTTAGGTACTGAAAGGCCTTGGGTTAAAATCTTTGTTTTGTTAGGTTACTGTCTCTAGACAACTCACCTTGAATCATAGCACCCATGTTACAGTAATATTGTAACAATTGTAAATGAGATAATACAAATGCAAGTGTAATGCAAGTGTAAATGCAAAAAAAATTTTTTTGTCCTTAGGGTTCCTTCCTTCTATTACAAGAAGGATATGTACAAGGTAAGTGCTCATTTAAGAATATAATGATAAAAGAAATGTGGCGACTTTGACTCAATGCTCAGTTCAGAGCAAAACCTTGCCAAATGTAACCTAGATCAGCTGAAGAGCAACCAACTTGCAGACACATAGGAAAAATTAATGTCTTCTGTCCTTATGTCATTGAATTCTGCAGTGATCCGTCACACATCATTATTATGAAAATGAGTGATTCATATAGCTTCTTAAGTGGAAGATGTATTAATATGTGGTATGGAAAGTCCCCTTAGGTCTGTTATAGACAAACCCCCACACGTGAGTATAAAGAGACATGTACAGTGATGCTCATGGCAGCACTACTGGTTATACAGAGCCTGCAAGTTTAACATCTTTATGCTACATCACCTTTTGAAACATGTAGGCCAGTGAGCACTAGCTGAAAAGGGTTTATCGTTTTTCTGACCCCGGGTAATGTGATCATAAATTTCTTTGGCTTTCAGCCTCACAACAATGTTGTCGACTACACTTTTTAAAAAACGGATTGCCAGCTCATGAATCCATACATTTAGCCCCATTTCAGTCGTTTTTGTAGCTTCGTAAACGTAGTAAACGTTGCAAAGTGGTTTCATGTACAATCAGCAAGTTTCTTCTTTTCTTGATATTTTTGATTCGTTAACATTGAATTTATGGCCCACAGCACTATAACTCATGCCTGAATGAAACCCATCAAGCATACGCATTTTCTCCATAAGGCACATCACAGCTTTCTTGCGCTTGGGAACACTAGGCAGCACTTTAGTGCTGCACTGGGAGCCGTTTTAAACAGCGTACTCACCAAACGTGAGAAGAGGAAAACACATTTTTTAAAAGTGGTACAAAATAGACTACGAAAAGGACATTTGTTTACACAGTATGAGAACTGAAAGAAGGCAGAGTTGTGCCTTGTTCAACCTCAGCTGGAAAACTTTTATACGTCAGTCAATGACATGTCAAAAGTGCATGAGTATTGATTCTGCATTACAAATAGAATTTAGCATGCAGGTGAATTTGCAAATATATACCATATATAGTAAGGAATGACCAAATTTAGTTTAGTAAAATGTAAAAATATGCATAGGAATGAAATGACCAAATCAGGATATTTCCTATGTCTTACAAGAAAGAGACCAAGGATGCTATGTGGGTCTTTTTTTTATATTTAGCATTTTATTTTTAATAGAAAAAATTTTAAACTAATTAGTATAAGTATAACTGCCTTTAAGTCTTGGAATATTTGAAATGTTTTACAACTTTTCATATTAAATCTTAAGTATAATCACAAATTCTCTTTGAAGAAAAAATTCATAGGAACCAGAAACTTGAGCTGGGCAATTAGTCTTGGCACAGAGTGCTGGACAAAGCACAAATCTGGTAAATGAAGCCACAGAGGCACAGATTGCCACTGATCCCTGAAACAGTCTCTTGCTCTACCTTTAGAAACCATCAACTGTTGTAGTTTTCAAAGAATATTCTAATTGTGGGCTACTAATATTTTTAGTTTTCAGTTCATTTAAAATCCTAAATCCATTAAAGTATCCTGAGAAGGCAAGCAAGCTCTGAATTACTAACACCATACTGTCCACCTCTATCTCCTACAATTTGCACCAGCTCCAAAATGGTGACCCTCTCTTCCTTACAAAACTTTGACTTGTTTCTTTCCTGAATATTCCATCTAAATAAAATTCCAGTTATTTTCCTTGCCAGAAGGTAATCTGGAATTAATGGTTGAATACTCTGACCAAAGAACAGGATGGCTTTAGTTACTGCTTTTCCACATGGATTACTGTTATATGTTCCTACGAACTCCTCCAGGAACAAGTTATTTTTGATCTTACACATTGACCCTTTCCAGACCCTGGTCTTTGAGACTAGAAATAATAGTTATAATGCAATCTGCATGAGCTCAAAAAAGACCATGATTATTGTCAACACTCAGAAACTGAATCACATACTGTAGTGAAGAATCAGGTTTGATAGGTACATTGCTTAGGTAGACTAGATAGAAATTTCAAGAGGTGTAAACATTTTCTTATTCCCTTCTTTTTTTTAAAAAATTATTTACTATCCATCTAGGAAATGGCAGCCCACTCCAGTATTCTTGCCTGGAAAATCCCATGGATGGCAGAGCCTGGTAGGCTGCTGTCCATGGGGTCGCAAAGAGTTGGACACAACTGAGTGACTTCACTTCTTTACATAATTTGTATAAGCCTCTCCTGTTATAGCTAATAGAAACAATAATCATATTATATGAGATATATATATATATATATCATATTTGTCATTTTGGTATTCTAAAATACATCCTAGATCAAGTCATGCCCACAAAGAATAGGATACTATGACAATGACTAGGCTTTCTCTGCTAATCATTCTATCCAAGCACACAGAAACACATATACAAAAACCACCTCATTTTTAGGTGGACACATCATTCTGACCAGTATAAATACTACATTTTCTATTCCCTTGGCTCTAGGTATACCTATGTGATAGAGGCTTTCTTAGTGGTAGCCTTAGAAGAGTAAAACAGTTACCTTGGCACCAAAGGACAACAGGCCTGAAGTCAAAGATGGAAATAACGTGGCACCATGTCACTCAAGCATTTTTTAATCAGATGGCCTCCATATAGCTGCAACAGTTTCAGTGAAAGGGGAAGACTAGGATGTAGGGAGTGAATGGAGCACAATCTGTAAAAAAAAAAAAAAAAAAGTCATTTAGACTCAAACACTATCTGATCACAAGCTAGGCAAGATCACTAGCTTTCCTTATTTACATACAGTCCGAAAATTAAGTTTTTAGAGAATTACTTTGATAATCAATCTTGGCTTGCAAAGGATGGTAATCATTCAACTCTAACAGTAATAGCTTTCCCTCCCACCTCCCACAACACATACACACATTTACCATCTATATCACTAGGATTCTGGCTATGAAATTACATAGTCTTCCAAAAGGACACTTTGACAATGTTCACTTAAGATATGACGAAAGAAGAAAACAGTCAAGAACTTCCCAGAGAGCTATATATTACCAGTTGAACTAGTCAAAGAACTTGTACTTTATGATTTACATACAGCAAGATTTGATCATTGCCACAGACTTACAATAATCACTATGTATTTCTTATTCTTCTTTTCCCTAAATGAGAATTTCATGCTTAATTTCATGCATATATGTTGGGAGAAGAAAACTATGACCTACAGGCCAAATCCAGTTTGCCTGTTTGTGTAAATAAAATTTTTACTGGAACATAGCCACGCCTATCTAGCTTTATATCTGGTTGTTTTCACCCCTCAGTGGCAGTTGAATAGTTGTAACCAAGACAGTATGGTCTACAAAGCTGAAAATACATACCATCTGGCCCTTTACAAAAAAAGTTTGCTGACCCCTGGTCTATGTCATCATTTTATATTGAGCATGCATGCTAACAGCAAATGCTTTGTTTCTAGACTAACGATAACTCTATCAGACTTATGAGGAAAGATCATACATCTACGAGAGATCCTGGGCTTTAAGCTAGATAGCGTAACTGAATGGAACTTTGCCTTTCAGAAGGGATGACATCGAAAGAAGTGCAAGGAAAACTGGGTATTCAGGACAGACTGTGTCAGAGAAAATATCCACTAGTTCTTTATTCTTTAGAAAGTAGAAACTTATATGAATATCAAAACTGCACATTTTTGGCCTCCTGAAGCATAGTTTTCTTTATCTGTCCTTTTAAATAATAACACCCATTTATATTGAAGATTTTGCAAGAAATAGTCATGAAATTTCTAATTTGGGACTATTATAAAGATATTGCTGAGGCTGTTTATTCATTATGTCATCACCATACTATGTACTCATCTCTCACAAGAGAAATGATCATGATACTTATGAAGTTGATATAATTTTTTTAAGAATCCTGGTTCCATTTTGCTGCAACCATGTTTTCCCCAATTCTTTTCACTCTATTTTTAGCTAGACACTTTATGTAGCACTGCAAGCCACATAACTTTTTTCCTAGAATAAGCAGATAGAAAAATATACAATTCATCAATCAAAAATGAAGCATTACTTCATTTAATCCTAAATATAACTTTTAATTCATTATTTACATTTATTTTAGGGAAAAGGCAAATTCAGTTCGGTTCAGTCACTCAGTCAGGTCCAACTCTTTGTGACCCCATGGACGGCACAGGCTTCACTGTCCATCACCAACTCCTGGAGCTTACTCAAATTCATGTCCATTGAGGCGGTGATGTCATTCAAACATCTCATCCTCTGTTGTCCCCTTCTCATCCAGCCTTCAATCTTTCCCAACATCATGGTCTTTTCAACTGAGTCAGTTCTTCACATGAGGTGGCCAAATTATTAGAGTTTCAGCTTAAGCATCAGTTCTTCCATAGAATATTCAGGACTGATTTCCTTTAGGATGGACTGGTTGGATCTCCTTGCAGTCCAAGGTACTCTTCAAGAGTCTTCTCCAACACCACAGTTCAAAAGCATCAATTCTTTGGTGCTCAGCTTTCTTTATAGTACAACTCTCACATCCATACATGACTACTGGAAAAATCATAAGTTTGACTAGACAGACCTTTGTTGGCAAAGTAATGTCTCTGCTTTTTAATATGCTATCTAGGTGGGTCATAACTTATCTTCCAAGGAGCAAGTGTCTTTTAATTTCATGGCTGCAGTCACCATCTGCAGTGATTTTGGAGCTCCCCAAAAATAAAGTCTCTCACTCTTTCCATTGTTTCCCCATCTATTTCCCATGAAGTGATGGGACCAGATACCATGATCTTAGTTTTCTGAATGTTGAGTTTTCAAGCCAACTTTTTCACCTTTCTCTTTCCCTTTTATCAAGAGGCTCTTTAGTTCTTCTTTGCTTTTTGCCATAAGGGTGGTGTCATCTGCATATCTGAGGTTTCATGTCCTGGAGTCTGTTGTTCCATGTCCAGTTCTAATTGGTGCTTCTTGACCTGCATACATATTTCTCAGGAGGCAGGTAAAGGCAAATTAAGTAACATGTAAAGGCAATCAAAAAATAACGAAAGAATATATAATTTAAATATATACCTAGCCCTAGAAACCGTATCTTTCTTCTGCTTTATCATGTTGTTTTCTTTAAGAATAAAGGTGGTTATAGAGTGACATTTTTCTAAAATATGGACCAAATTAAAAGTTGAAACAGGCCTGAGGTTGTGTTCTAAAGCCTTGAATTTAAAGAGTCTCATTTTTTTCTGTTTTATGGCTAACAATGGTGAAGAGATTAGTATGTGCATAGGGGGCTCTAAAAACCTTTAAGAAAATTTAGCAGAAACTACACAACATTGTAAATCAACTATAGTCCACTTTAAAAATTAATTAAAAATTGCATTGGTGGACTGGTAGAAAAATGCAAACCACTCCAGAAGTCCATGACATGTAATGATTTTTAATACTGTGAAACTGCTGAAACATAAATAATTAGGCTAATATGGGATAGAGGCCCATACCTGAAGAGGAAATCTGGCCTAGCATCCAGCATTTAACTTTCAATCTTGTTCCCTTGTTATTTTCTTATGTTTATGTAGGCAATAACTCATGAAAATAAAAATGAAGTCCTATTTTCATAGGCTAAAAAAGTAAACAATAGTGTTTTGAATGTAAGGTAAAGTGTTTCTCATCCAGAAAAAAATTTTTTTGAATAGCAAATTCCCAAAGGTTCTGGATCTATGATATTCAAAACCGTTATATATATATTCATGCAGTAAACATAGGATATGGAGTTTTACCCCTACTGCAAAAGTTGCATAATAATAGTAATAGAACTTAAGTGAAATTATAAAAAGCAAGTACTCTGTCTTTTCAAGTTACATAGTCCCAGGAAATATGGGGCTATTTCAAAGAGTTCTTTGCATCTGTGACAGTACAAGGAAAAGAGACAGCATTAGCATTTCTTCCTGAAGGGCCTGCAGTCTGAGTGGGAAGTAGGTGGGTCTCAGAAAGGAAGAGATATAAGCGGGAACAAGAGTTCAACACTGATGAAATTCCCGACAAAATGTCTAGGAAAAAGGAGTATCGTGCCTAAATGCAGCAAAGCACATACTGATTCCTATATTGGTGGCCATGTGGAATGTTACAGTTATGTCTATTCTATAATTATGTTAATTCAGAACAAAAAAAGAAAATGAAAAAATTCATTCTTCCACTCAGATAGTCTATTAAAACTTTCAAACACTCCTGTCACGGCGCAATTTATCATTTAACACAATTTCACAACTATATTTGTGCTTATGTGGTAATTCACAAATGTGAGATCTTGAAAAATATGATAAGTGATTTTTCCTATGAATGTCAGGATTCTCCTCAGGTTTCTTTTGGCAAACCCACTTAAATTAAAATGATCCCTAGCTAACTGACATCTTCTCCAAAACCAGTCTTCCAACTGTTGCATTTCAGCAACCTAGCTGAAATCCAGCTGGCTCAGACACAATTATGATAAAAATCCAAAGTGTTGCTAAGTGACTAGGGAACAGAACTTGAAAACCTGACAAGAAATATTTCCTCGCCGTGATTGAGGGAAGCAGTGCACAGATGGTCAAGGTGACGCAGATTCTTGAACCCTTCAAAGATTAATTTCTTCTCAATTCCTACACAGAAAGAGCGATTAATTTTTTAAAAAGTGTCATTTTTAATCTCTGCTTTAAAGTGTCTGTTGTTAACTCCCATTATAATTTCAGTCTTCCAGGGCTGTGTTCACCACTGCCTGCCGTTTAGACTACTGCATGTGCTTCCAATCCTATACAAGCAGAAGTTTCTGTGGCACTTACAGTTCTTTCAGAGGACAAGAACACTGAGGTCACATCACATCAGTACTTCCTGCCCTGTACTGATACTGATCAAATTCTGAAAAATAATTTCAGGTTTTGGTCCTTAGCCTTAGGGCACAAAACTCTATAGGCTCCAGCAATCTGAGAAACTTTATCATGTTCGACACCACATTCCTTATAGCAACTATTTGCAACAAGCAGTCTGTAGTACTGATCCTAAAACTTGAAATGGACAAGATTCTAGGTCAGAATACTTTAAAATCAATGAAATTGTGGAAATCAGTTTGAAAACTCCTATCAGGATATTAGAACATTTTTAAAGGCCTCGGCAACAATTTAGCAGGTCCATTCTTTCATTAACGTATCAAATTGTCAATCTTCAAGTCATAGCTTTATTCACTTCCCTCTCCCATTTTCAACAAGTTAATTCATAGTTTCTAGAAAACCCCTCCTCCACGTGCGCAGCCTTAATTCTCCACAACCTACAGGTCACATCATACTTAACCGTGAAATTATGAATGCTTTCTCCCTAAGATTGAGAATAAGGCAACATGCCCACTTCTACCACTTTAATTCTGTATTGCACTGGAGATTCTATCCAGGCAATCAGACAAAGAAAATACATGAAAGTAATATAGATTATCAAATAAGGATTAAACATGTTTTTATTCACAGCTGCCATGATTATGCAGAAAATCCAAAGGGATATGCATGCATACACAGATGTACACTACACACACACACACACACACACACCCATAAACATAGGAACTAATAAACAAGCATAGCAAGTTTGCAGGATACAAGACAATATATAGAAGTGAAAATTTGTAAACTGAAAACTAAAACATTGCTGAAAGAGGGAATAAAAAGAAGCTAAAGGAAAAGAGAATCAATTCCACGTTCACAGATAGGAATGCTCAATATTATTAAGATGATAATTCTCCCCAAAATGATTCAGTGCAGTTTCTATTAAAATTATTGAAGATATATTTTATCAAAACCGAAAATTGACAGTCTGATACTAAACTGTATAGGGAAATATAGTGGACCAAAAAAAGTCAAAGTAATCTAAAAAAAAAAAAGTTGGTGGATTTGCTCTTCTTGAGTTCACGCTTACTACAAAGCTACAGAAATCAAAACTACGTGGTACTGGCCTAAGGAAAAAAATATATATCCATGGAATAGAATTGATACTCCTGAAATAAACCATTAAATATATGGTTAATTGATTTTCACAAAGATTCCAATATTTTATTGATGAAAAGATGGTATTTTCAACAAATAGTACATTTCCATTTCCCTACTGGTTTGGAAGTTGTCAGTTCTAGTTTATACTTACTGATAGCTCTGAATGTTTTACTAAATCTGTCAGAAACAGAAACTGCTAGATTTCTAACCAATAATCATTTTTTAAAAATTTTCTATCTCTAAGGGAACCTTCACCTAGTTGGGGGCTGTTTGAAAACTACCCTCCAATTTCCTGTGAAATTTCAGCAAATGTGACTAAGTATATAACTAACATAATATAGGTTGAAATTTGGGGTTAAGATTTCCAGCAAAGCTTTCTTCAAAGAGTGGTCTGAGTTAAGCAGGAAATCATTTGCCTTTGACAAGCTCTTACTACCTGATGTCTTTGTCCTGGTGACTGCCAACTGGCCACAGTACAAGAAATTACAGTCCCTGACTTCCAACCAAATGCAAAAGATAGCAGTGCAGAGTCTGGATTTCTAAAAAATCCAGAGCAGCCCACATCTCCCTTAGACTGCATACCTTTTGTCTTATTTTATATGATAGAAAAGAAGTCCCTAAGCTATTTAAGGCAGTCATTTTTGTATTTCTATTACAGGAAGTTAAACACAATTTGTAATAATGTTAAACAAATTTCATATTTAATTACTAACCTAACACCTCTCTAAAACATCAACTTAAAACACATTCAATCTAATTATCCTACCTTCTAATGTAGGCTACTGTTATGGTTGACTATAATTTTAGGTATGTTTCCTTATAAGCCCGTAAATTAGATATCTTAGTATTGCTTTATAACTATTTATTTGGATCCATTTGCATAGTTAGCAGAATGCTTTGCTTATCATTCTTTTTCAACCTCAGACCTAACTGATGGCTAATTTCCTTTATTTCTGAAATATATTTTTATACTGTGCATCTGTTAATGGTCCTCTCAGTTTTTGTTTATCTGAAAATGTTGATCTTTTTATGAAAAATCTGCTTGGGACTTGATTTAAGGTTTAGCTTTATATCTGTACTTTTGTAATATTATGCTACTTATCTAGCGTCCATTGTTTCATTTGAGAAGTCTACTGCCAGTATCACTGTCTTTCCTTTGGAGATGATCTGTTAATTCTACCTTAATGAATTCATATCTTTCATTAATTTTGGAAAATTCTCAACCATCTTTTTCTATTTCCTATTCCTAACAAATGACTCAGTCTAGCTACCAAATCTATTAAACTGATATATTTTACATTTTGTTGTCTCTATGTATCTTGTTGTCTCCTGCATTCTCAGGAGTTCCTTCAGATAGTTCTTTCTTCTACCTTACAAATTCTGTTTCATCTATATGTAACCTATCAATTAACCCACTCACTGTGCCATCATCAATTTCAGTTTCTATGTTTTTTAGATTTAGAAGTTTTTTTTTTCAAATCTTCCTAGTAATTTGGATAAACATACGTTTATTGCTTACTGTTTTTAGGTTTACCTATCAATTTTCTGAACATTTCATATCTAATTCTATTTTTTATATTTTATTGAGATATAATTGATATATAACTTTATATTAGTTTAACTGGTACAACATAATAATTTGATATATGCATTTTTGCAAAATAATTAGCACAAAAGTTTAGTAAACATCCATCACCTCACATAGTTATATAATTTTCCTGTGATGAGAACTTTTAAGATCTGTTTCCTAGCATCTTTCAAATATACAGTAGCATTTTGGTAACTGTAGTCACTATACTGTACATTACATCTGTACTATTATTTATTCTTATAATTGGAAGTTTGTTCTTTTTGACTACCTTCATCCATTTCCTCTTTGGAGAAGGCAATGGCAACCCACTCCAGTACTCTTGCCTGGAAACTCCCATGGATGGAGGAGCCTGGTAGGCTGCGGTCCATGGGGTCGCTAAGAGTCGGACACGACTGAGCGACTTCACTTTCACTTTTCACTTTCATGCATTGGAGAAGGAAATGGCAACCCACTCCAGCGTTCTTGCCTGGAGAATCCCAAGGACGGAGGAGCCTGGTAGGCTGCCGTCTACGGGGTCGCACAGAGTCGGACACGACTGAAGCGACTTAGCAGTAGCAGCAGCAGCAGCAGCATCCATTTCCTCTTACCCCAGAACCTCTGGGCAACACCAATCCATTCTCTGTTTCTATGATTCAGTATTTTTAAGTTCCACATATTAGTAAGATTATACAGTATTTCTCTCTCTCTCTGACATTTCACTTAGCATAATGCCCTCAAGGTTCATCCATGTTGTCAAACATAGCAAGAGTCCCTTCTTTTAATGGCTGCATAATATTTCAATGTTTCTGTATGTGGTGTATGTATCATATATTCTTTATCCAGTTATTCTTTGATGAACACTTGAGCTGTTTTCAGTCTTGACTACTCTAAATAATGCTATAATAAACATGGAAGTGAATATATCTTTTTGAGACAATGATTTCATTTCCTTTGGGTATATGCCCAGAATTAGAATTACTGGATCATATAGTAGCTTTATTCTTAATTTTTAGAGATCCCTTATATTTTTTTCTATAATGGCTGTACCAATTTACATTCCCACCAATAGTGCACAAAGGTCTCCTTCTTTCTATATCCTTACTAACACTTGGACCTTTTGTCTTTTTGATGATGTCATTCTAACATGTGTGCAGTGATACCTCATTGTGGTTTTGATTTGCATTTTTCTGATAATTAGTGATGTCAAGCATCTTTTTATGTATCTGTGACCATTTGTAAGTCATCTTTGGAAAGAGTCTATTCAGTTCCTCTGCCCAATTTTTCTTTTGATCAGGTTATTTGCATTTTCTTTTAGTTATATGAGTTTTTTAGGGATGTTTCCTATGGCTAAGTGACAAAGAATTGGCTTGCAATGCAGAAGACGTGCGGGACGTGGGTTCAATCCCTGGGTTGGGAAGACCCCCTGGAGGAGGAAATGACAACCCACTCCAGTACTCTTGCCTGGAAAATCTCATGGACAGAAGAGTATGGTGGGCTACAGTCCATAGGGTTGCAGTGTCAGAGACAATTTAGCAACTGAGCACACAGCTTTGAGTTCTTTATATATTTTGGATGTCATCACATTGTCAAGCATATAACTGCAAATATTTTCTACCATTCTATAGGTTGCCTGTCTATTTTATTTATAGTTTCCTTTGCTGTGTAAAGCTTTTAGTTTGATGCTGATCTACTTTTTTATTCTTGCTCTTCCTTGGTTTTTCCTTTTGGTACCAAATCTAAAAAAATTATCGCCAAGCCTCAGGTCAAAGAATTTTACTCTGTGTTTCCTTCTAGGTGTTACGTGCTTTTATGATTATAGGTCTTACTTTATGTCTTTCATCCATTTTGAGTTGATTTTCATGTATGATGCATGAAAATCAACTCATGTAGGGAAACCTAGTGTGCTGCACTCCATGGGGTCACAGAGTCTGCAATGACTAAGCAACTGAATAATAACAACATAAGACAGTGACCACATTTCATTCTTTTGCAAGTGGCTACCAGGTTTTCTCGGGCTTCCCAGGCAATGCTAGTGGTAAAGAAACTGCTAGCCAATGCTAGAGACCAAAGAGACACAGGTTCGATTCCTGAGTCAGGAAGATCCCCTAGAGCAGGGCATGGCAGCCCTGTCCAGTGTTATTGCTTGGAGAATTCCATAGACAGAGGAGCCTGGCAGGCTACAGTCCAAGGATTTGTGAAGATCAGCAGTGGCCACAGGACTGGAAAATGTCACTTTTCATTCCAATCCCAAAGAAAGGCAATAACAAAGAATGCTCAAACTACCACACAATTGCACTCATCTCACACACTAGTAAAGTAATGCTCAAAATTGTCCAAGCCAGGCTTCAGCAATAGGCGAACTGTGAACTTCCAGATGTTGAAGATGGTTTTAGAAAAGGCAGAGGAACCAGAGGTCAAATTGCCAACATCCACTGGATCATCGAAAAAGCAAGAGAGTTCCAAAAAAAACATCTATTTCTGCTTTATTGACTATGCCAAAGACTTTGTGTGGATCACAATAAACTGTAGAAAACTCTGAAAGAGAGTGGGAATAAGAGACCACCTGACCTGCCTCTTGAGAAACCTATATGCAGGTCAGGAAGGAACAGTTAGAACTGGACATGAAACAACAGACTGGTTCCATGGAACAACAGACTGGTTCCAAATAGGAAAAGGAGTACGTCAAAGCTGTATATTGTCACCCTGCTTATTTAACTTATATGCAGAGTCCATCACGAGAAACGCTGGGCTGGAAGAAGCACACGCTGGAATCAAGATTTCCAGGAGAAATATCAATAACCTCAGATATGCAGATGACACCACCCTTATGGCAGAAAGTGAAGAGGAACTAAAACGCCTCTTTGATGAAAGTGAAAGAGGAGAGTGAAAAACTTGGCTTAAAGCTCAACGTTCAGAAAACAAAGATCATGGCGTCTGGTCCCATCATTTCATGGAAAATAGATGGGGAAACAGTGGAAACAGTGTCAGACTTTATTTTTCTGGGCTCCAAAATCACTGCAGATGGTGACTGCAGCCATGAAATTAAAAGACGCTTACTCCTTGGAAGGAAAGTTATGACCCACCTAGACAGCATATTCAAAAGCAGAGACATTACTTTGCCAACAAAGGTCTGTCTAGTCAAGGCTATGGTTTCTCCAGTGGTCATGTATGAATGTGAGAATTGGACTGTGAAGAAAGCTCAGTGCCGAAGAACTGATGCTTTTGAACTGTGGTGTTGGAGAAGACTCTTGAGAGTCCCTTGGACTGCAAGGAGATCTAACCAGTCCATTCTGAAGGAGATCAGCCCTGGGATTTCTTTGGAAGGAATGATGCTGAAGCTGAAACTCCAGTAGTTTGGCCACCTCATGCGAAGAGTTGACTCATTGGAAAAGACTCTGATGCTGGGAGGGATTGAGGGCAGGAGGAGAAGGGGACGACAGAGGATGAGATGGCTGGATGGCATCACTGACTCGATGGACGTGAGTCAGTGAACTCCGGGAGTTGGTGATGAACAGGGAGGCCAGGCGTGCTGTGATTCATGGGGTCACAGAGAGTCGGACACGACTGAGCGACTGAACTGAACTGAACTGGTAAGGACACTGTTGGAACGACTTTTAGCACACACCCCTACACACCTCGTTTTCTCAGCACTGTTAATGGAAGAAACTATTCTTTTTCCTATTATATATTCTTGTCATCTTTATTGTGAATAATTGACTATATATGCATGAGTTTACATCTGGCCTCTCTAATCTATTCCATTGATCTATATCTCTGTTTTTATGGCTTTCTATATACAGTTTTATGTCATCTGTAAATACAGACAGTTTTACTTCTTTTCTAATTTGAATGCCTTTTATTTTATTTCATTTTCGTGGTTATTGTTGTTCAATCACTCAGTCATGTCCGACTGTTTGCAACCCCATAGGCTGTGGCATGTCAGGCTTCCCTGTCCTTTACCACCTTCCAGAGTTCACTCAAACTCATGTCCATTGTATTGGTGATGCCATCCCACCGTTTCATCTTCTGTCATTCCCTTCTTCTCCTGCCTTCACTCTTTTCCAGCATCAGGGTCTTTTCCAATGAGTTGGCAATTTGCATCTGGCCAAGTACAGATGGCCAGAGTATTGGAGCTTAAGCCTCAGCATCAGTACTTCCAATAAATAGTCAGGGTTGACTTCCTTTAGGATTGATTGGTTGGATCTCCTTGCAGTCTAAGGGACTCTCAAGAGTCTTCTCCAAAACTGCAGTTCAGAAGCGACAATTCATCAGTGCTCAGCCTTCTTAAATTGTCCAACTCCGATATCCATACATGACTACTGGAAAAACCATAGCTTTGACTAGATGGACCTTTGTCAACAAAGTGATATCTCTGCTTTTTAATACACTGTGTATGTTTGTTATAGCTTTTCTTCCAAGAAGCAAACATCTTTTAGTTTCATGGCTGCAATCACTGTCTACAGTGATTTGGAGCCCAAGAAAATTAAGTCTGTCAGTGTTTCCATTGTTTCTCTATCTATTTGCCATGATGCGACGGGAGTGGATGCCATGATCTTCGTTTTTTGAATGCTGACTTTTTTTTTTCAATTTTATTTTATTTTTAAACTTTACAATATTGTATTAGTTTTGCCCACCTGTGGCGGATTCATTTCGATGAATGCTGACTTTTAAGCCAGGTTTCTCACTCTCCTCTTTCACCCTCATCAAGAGGCTCTTTAGTTCTTCTTTGCTTTCTGCCATTAGGGTGGTGCTAACTGCATATCTGAGGTCATTGATATCTCTCCTGGAAATCTTGATTATTGCTTGAGCTTCATCCATACTGGCATTTTGTGTGATGTACCCTGCATATAAGTTAAATAAGCAGGGTGACAATATACAGCCTTGTACTTCTTTCCAAATTTGGAACCAGTCCTTTGTTCCATGTCTGGTTCTAACTGTTGCTTTTTGACCTTCATACAGGTTTCTCAGGAGTCAGGTAAGGTGGTCTGGTATTCCCATCTCTTTAACAATTTCCATAGTTTGTTGTGATCTACATGGTCAAAGGCTTTAGCATAGTCAATAAAGAAGAAGTAGATATTTTTCTGGAATTCCCTTGCCATTTCTATGATCCAATGGATGTTGGCAATTTGGTCTCTGGTTCCTCTGTCTTTTCTAAATACATTTTAGAAATATAGCTTCCACAGGCCTAATTGCTCTGGCTAAGACTTCTTATGCTACATTGAACAAAATGATTAGGGTAGTCACCTTGTCTCATTACTATTCTTAAAGGAAAATGTGAGTTTTTAAAATATTTTTTTAAGGTAATATCAAAGATTGAAATAAAAATATAGACAAGAGAGACAACAGAAAAATATCAGAGAAACTAAAAGCTGATTTTTTTGAAGATAAAATACTAACAAATATTAACCAGTTGTAAGAACCTGCTATTTTCCAGCCATAGCCATGTTTATCTCTCTTAAAAACTTTATGAGACCAATTATCTTTGGCCCTGTTTTACACATGATGGGGTAAAGCACTGGAAACGTATCTATAGTTATGAATTAGTTTCTCCTATCCCCATTCTGTCTTATATATGATCTCTCCTTTCTCATACTAACAGATCTTGAAGCAAAGATCCAGGTAATAAAAGACTTATGTTCTATGTGTGATTAAATAGTTAATCATACTTCCTGAGGGAGATACTTGGACTTTTTAAATAATACTACAACAGATGCTTCATGTGTCCTGACTCTCTTTTTTCTCAGCATTCAATGTTGCTATAAACATATGGATCTTTGCCCATTAGCTTTCCTTGGCTAGAATTGCCAAGAACTAACATTCTCAAGAAGAACCCTCAACCAACGAAGAACAGAAATTGGTAAATACATACTACAGTTCTGTCCTTATTAACGGACCAAATAGCTCCAAGGCTCCAATGGGAATTAGCCCCCATTAGCCACTGGGTGAGCCTCTACTCATTAATATGCTTTGAATGACTTCTATACCCTTCTAACCTCACTTGTTCAAGGAATCACTCCAAATAATCTACCAACACTAAAACTCTTGAATTAGGGTCTGTTTATGGTGGAACTCAGCCTAAGTCAGATACTGTATGAGTTTATCTCTTTATTGGGAAGCTAGGAAAGTTGAAGATAACTCTCCATAGGTAGATTTTATTCTTTATAATGAACTTTTTTTTTCATTTTTATAAATGAAGCTCTTTTTCCCCATCCACCTGATATTTCCAAATGACCATAATTTTAGGAGCTCCAAAGCTATGCTTTATAAGTTGTCTATAGAAGAAAAGCTACCCACCTTCAATTCGACTATTTAGACTGAATAACAAGTATCTCAGCATTGACCATAATACAATAAAAGTCATAGGCAGCCCTTATTGAGATCGTCTCATCTACAAAGGGCTTCAGAGACCTCTGAATGAACTGTGTGTTTGATAGAAGGTTCTTGAATTGATAAATAACTCTTTTTCTCCACTGGATTTTGCTAGTTTTACTGTATATATAGATACAGATAAATAGTAATGGGATATTTGGAAAAGCCATAGGGATATTGGGAAAAGCAGTAGGGAAGTTAAGACAATAGTCATATTTAATTTGGTTTATTTTAGAATAATTATGTAATATAACATTTGCTTCATTCATATATACTTCAAAATTTCAAATAATTTATGAACATTATATATTGACATATTTAGTATTTTCATGTTTGTTGTAATCAAGAAACATGTATTTCAGAAATGAACATGGATAAGATGGAAAGATCCCTTGCAGTAGAAAACGGCAATCCATTTCAGTATTCTTGACTGAAATATTTCATGGACAGAGTGGGCTGGTGGGCTACAGTCCATGGGGTCACAGGGTCAGGCACAACTGAGTGACTGAGCACACATATGATGACTCTAAGAATTAAGTATTTTCCTGTATCCCAAGAAAAGTAATGTGCCTAGAGTCATGCATCAGAAAATCTAAAATAAAATAAATTTAATGAAAAATATTTTGAGTGAAATAAATTTTTTTCTATCCGTTCTAACTTAATTGTACAAAATCACTAGAATAACTTTAAAAAAACATATATCCCAAGATTAATGTCTATACTCTCCTCTTATCTTAAGATAAAAGAAAAACTCTCTAACAGCCTGCAAGATTTTTCATAACCTCGCTGTTGTCATAGGTGAAAGTCACTCAGTTGTACCCGACTCTTTGTGACGCCATGGACTATACAGTCCATGGAATTCTCCAGGTCAGAATACTGTAGTGGGTAGCCTTTCCCTTCTCCAGGGGATCTTCCCAACCCAAGGATTGAACCCAGGTCTCCTGAACTTCAGGCAGATTCTTTACCAGCTGAGCCACAATGGAAGCCCAAGAATACTGAAGTGCATAGCTTTTCCCTTCTCCAGCAGATATTCCTGACCCAGAAATCAAACCAGGGTTTCCTGCATTGTAGGCAGATTCTTTACCAACTGAGCTATTAGGGAAGCCCATAACCTCATGATTACTTCAAACCTTTCTCCACATCCTAACCCCACTCTACCTCTTGGCCTTCTACCTGTACCTTTACTAGTCAAAACTTTACCTACCTCAGGTTAGTTCTGCATGTAGTATTGTCTTAGAGCATGGTCCTATTATGAAACTTGCACAAATTCAAAGTTTTCTAACTAAAAGTAAGGGGAATTGGTGCTAAAGCACTCACTAGCATTTATTTTCTACTGATAAATGTGTATCTCAGGAAAGAAGCTTTTGCTTTGTTAAGAGCTGTAATACCTTCTAAAAGATCTAAAGATACGAGTGTAAAATGACACTTGTGCCTTCATAGGAGAAATATCTGTAATTTTTCTTTGCAAATCTTGTCATTTATTTTTACTTCTCTGAAGAAAAAACGGGTTCAGGTTTATGCAATTTACATAACAGATTTATTTTAAATAATTTATTTCCCACATTTCAACTATCTATTTCATGGATAATCAGGCTAATAGGTTAAAGTGAAAGTGAAGTCACTCAGTCGTGTCTGACTCTTTGCAATTCCATGGACTGTAGCCCACCAGGCTCCTCAGTCCTTGGAATTCTGCAGGCAAGAGTACTGGAGTGGGTTGCCATTTCCTTTTCCAGGGCATCTTCCCGACCCAGGGATCGAACCTGGGTCTCCCTCATTGCAGGCAGACGCTTTGCCATCTGAGCCACAGGGAAGCCAAGTGCCTACTAATTCTCTAAATTTAGAAACAATCCATCCTTAACTGAGTAGAACTAGAATGACTCTTTATAGCATCATCATAATCACTACAAAGTCACTTGTGGAGGTAGGATGTATTACCACCTCAGCAAAATATGCTAACAATATTTCACTTCATATCAATATCAATTTCTATTATGCATGACTTCTATCTATAAAACTGACACTGAGATATGTCTTACTAGTATGTCTTGCTGTTATAAATTATATTTTTTACAAGCCATGATTTTTCTGATCCTATGCTAGAAATGATAGTGGTAGCATTAAGGTAAATTTGAGATTTTTTATGTGAATTTGGGGGCTGATCCCTATTAATGCACTTCATCTATTGGTCTCAAATATTTACATGGTGATAAGTTGCCTCTTGTAAAAAGAGTTCAAATGAACAGTGATTGACATTGAGAGTATGTCTGAAAAGAAACTGAATCGGTGTTGAATGGCAAGAAGCATGGCAAGATTGAAATCCAGCAGTTCCACTGGGCAAGGAGAACTTCAAAAATTGGGGACATGTGTATATGTATGTAAGTGTATGTATATATCAAGAAATATTTATATAATGTATATTATATATGATATTTGGAGAAGGAAATGGCAGCCCACTCCAGTGTTCTTGCCTGGAGAATCCCAGGGACGGGGGAGCCTGGTGGGCTGCTGTCTATGGGGTTGCACAGAGTCGGACATGGCTGAAGTGACTTAGCATAGCATAGCATAGCATATATGATACAATATAATATATAATAATATATAATATATATATGGTTTCCCTGATGGCTCAGATGGTTAAGAATCTGCCTGCAATGCTGGAGACCTGGGTTTGATCCCTGGGTTGGGAAGATCCCCTGGAGAAGGAAATGGCAACCCATTCCAGTATTCTTGCCTGGAGAATTCCATGGAGAGAGGAGCCTAGCAGGCTACAGTCCATGGGGTAGCAAAGAGTTGGATATGACTGAGTGACTAACACTTTCATTATATATATGTATAGAGAGAGAGAGACAGACAGACAGACAGATGGACAAATGGAGAGAATGAAACATCTGGAAATTTATACACTCAGAGAGGGTGAGAGAAATCCATGGGGAATTTACGTAGTGAACTGAATAGGAAGGTATTTTCCCTTGTTAATGAACTTGACTTTAAAGTGGGTTTGGAGAGAGTCTTAGCTGGGTAAAGGAAAATAAAGAAAGTAGACTTGTGTCACTAAATAGAACAAAGTGGTACTGGGTGGAGCAGCATTAGTTCAAAGGAAGCAGTTGGAGATACTGTCTTAAGTGTCCTCTTTCTGGGAAGCAGTCAAACAAGAAAGGAATTGAATTCAGAATATTATAGTCAGATGGAATGCTAATGCAATGACCAAAAAACAAAATGAGTCAGAATTCATAAGCATTCCTTAAAGTAACGGTTTTCAAAGTGTGAGCCCTGAATCAGTAACATGAGAGTCAACTTGGGACATTAGAAATGCTTAGAAATGCACAGGCTTGAGCTATGACCTGGACTTAATAAACTGAAATTCTGTAATGGGATTCACTCTATGGGTGATGTTAAATGCATGCTAAATTTGAGAAATACTACCCCAGAGATTTCCCAAATGTTTTCCAAAAAAAGATTATGTTGGGCTTCCCTGGTGGTTCAGACAGTAAAGAATCTGCCTGCAATGCAGGAGACCTGGTTACAGTCCCTGGGTCAAGAAGATCCCCTGGAAAAGGGAATGGCTACCTACTCCATTATTCTTGCCTGGAGAATTTCATGGACAGAGGAGTCTGGAGGGCTGGTCTATGGGATCACAAAGAGTTGGACATAATTGAGCAACTAACACTTTCACTTTTGTCTGGAAAAAAGATTGGATTTATTGGATTTTAAACAGTTAAATATATTGGTAGCTTTAAAGTAAGAGTCAGTGAAACTCTGAAGTACAGATTGATAAGGTTTGGACATAAATATTATATACATTAATATGACTACATTTAAATCCATGTCTGAGTAGTCGCAATAATATTTTGGCTACATAAAGTTACTGAATTTTTTCAATTTGAGAAATTATGTCCTAAAATTCCTTTTTAAAATACAAAGCACTTATTTTAAGGAATGTACATTTTTATTATGATAAAAGTTCAAAACTCGTTAAATACAGACAGACCTCTTATGTCTAATTTTACATTTCTACAAATGAATTCAGCATCTCCCAAAATTTATTTAAAGTCTATTCCTGTGATAAATGTAGGAACCCTAAAATCATGGCAGCTTGATCATTAACCAGTTACTCAATTTTATTGCTATTCAGAATAAAGCTAAACACCTACCAATAAACGGATGTTTTTAAAAGGCTTCACAAATTAGCACTGCATTCATTGCTCACATGAGACATCTTAAAAACAGACTGTATAAATAAGTAACTAAATTTGAATCTCTTAAATTTATCAGTTCAGTTCAGTCACTCAGTCCTGTCTGACTCTTTGTCACCCCATGGACTGCAGCATGTCAGGCTTCCCTGTCCATCATCAATACCTGGAGCTTACTTACACTCAGGTCCATCGAGTCAGTGATACCATCCAACCGTCTCATCCTCTGTCTTCCCCTTCTCCTCCCGCCTTCGATCTTTCCCAGCATAAAGATCTTTTCCAATGAGTTATTTCTTTGCATCATGTGGCCAAAGTATTGGAGCTTCAGCTTCAGTATCAGTACTTCCAACGGATATTCAGGACTGATTTCCTTTAGGATGGACAGGTTGGATCTCCTTGCAGTCCAAGGGACTCTGAAGAGTCTTCTCCAACACCACAGTTCAAAAGATTCAAAGCCTTCCTCAGTTATCAATGCAAAGAAATAGAGGAAAACAACAGAATGGGAAATACTAGAGATCGCTTCAAGACAGTTAGAGATACCAAGGGAACATTTCATGCAAAGATGGGTTTGATAAAGGACAGAAATGGTACGGACCTAACAGAAGCAGAAGATATTAAGAAGAAGTGGCAAGGATACACAGAAGAACTGTACAAAAAAGAGCTTCACGACCAAGATAATCACAATGGTGTGATCATTCACCTAGAGCCAGACATCCTGGAATGTGAAGTCAAGTGGGCCTTAGAAAGCATCACCATGAACAAAGCTATTGGAGGTGATGGAATTCCAGTTGAGCTATTTCAAATCCTGAAAGACGATGCTGTGCAAGTGCTGCACTCAGTATGCCAGCAAATTTGGAAAACTCTGCAGTGGCCACAGGACTGGAAAAGGTCAGTTTCATTCCAATCCCAAAGAAAGGCAATGCCCAAAATGCTAAAACTAGCACACAATTGCACTCATCTCACACGCTAGTAAAGTAATGCTCAAAATTTTCCAAGCCAGGCTTCAGCAATACATGAACTGTGAACTTCCAGATATTCAAGCTGGTTTTAGAAAAGGCTGAAAAACCAGAGTCAAACTGCCAACATCCGCTGGATCATGGGAAAAGCAAGAGACTTCCAGAAAAGCATCTATTTCTGCTTTATTGAATATGCCAAAGCCTTTGACTGTGTGGATCACAATAAACTGTGGAAAATTCTGATAGAGATGGGAATACCAGACCACCTGACCTGCCTCTTGAGAAACCTATACACAGGTCAGGAAGCAACAGTTAGAACTGGACATGGAACAACAGACTGGTTCCAAATAGGAAAAGGAGTATGTTAAGGCTGTATATTGTCACCCTGCTTATTTAACTTATATGCAGAGTACATCATGAGAAACACTGGGCTAGAGGAAGCACAAGCTGGAATCAAGATTGCCAGGAGAAATATCAATAACCTCAGATATGCAGATGACACCACCCTTTTGGCAGAAAGTGAAGAGGAACTCAAAAGCCTCCTGATGAAAGTGAAAGAGGAGAGTGAAAATGTTGGCTTAAAGCTCAACATTCAGAAAACGAAGATCATGGTATCTGGTCCCATCACTTCATGGGAAAGAGATGGGGAAACGGTGGAAACAGTGGCAGACTTTTTTTTTCCTGGCTCCAAAATCACTGAAGATGGTGATTGCAGCCATGAAATTAAAAGACGCTTACTCCTTGGAAGGAACGTTATGACTAACTTAGATAGCATATTAAAAAGCAGAGACATTACTTTGCCAACAAAGGTTCATCTAGTCAAGGCTATGGTTTTTCCAGTAGTCATGTATGGATGTGAGTGTTGGACTGTGAAGAAAGCTGAGCACTGAAGAACTGGTGCTTTGGTACTGTGATGTTGGACAAGACTCATGAGAGCCCCTTGGACTGCAAGGAATCCAACCAGTTTATCCTAAAGGAGATCAGTCCTGTGTGTTCATTGGAAGGACTGATGTTGAAGCTGAAACTCCAATACTTTGGCCACCTCATGCGAAGAGTTGACTCATTGGAAAAGACTCTGATGCTGGGAGGGATTGGGGGCAGGAGGAAAAGGGGACGACAGAGGATGAGATGGTTGGATGGCATCACTGACTCGATGGACATGAGTTTGAGTGAACTTACCTTTTTATACTCTTCATGGGGTTCTCAAGGCAAGAATACTGAAGTGGTTTGCTATTCCCTTATCCAGTGGACCACGTTTTGTCAGAACTGTCCATCATGACCCTTCTGTGTTGAGTGGCCCCACATGGCATGGCTCATAGTTTTTTTGAGTTAGATAAGGCTGTGGTCCATGTGATCAGATTGGTTAGTTTTCTGTGATTGTGGTTTTCAGTCAGTCTTCCCTCTGATGGATAAAGATAAGAGGCTTATGGGAGTTTGCTGATGGGAGGAGAGACTGACTGAGAGGGAAATTGAGTATTTTTCTGATGGGCAAGGCCATTGCTGAGTTCAGTTCAGTTCAGACCCTCAGTCGTGTCCGACTCTTCGCGACCCCATGAATCGCAGCACGCCAGGCCTCCCTGTCCAACACCAACTCCCAGAGTTCACTCAGACTCACGTCCATCGAGTCAGTGATGCCATCCAACCATTTCATCCTCTGTCATCCCCTTCTCCTTCTGCCCCAATCCCTCCCAGCATCAGAGTCTTTTCCAATGAGTCAACTCTTCGCATGAGGTGGCCAAAGTACTGGAGTTTCAGCTTTAGCATCATTCCCTCCAAAGAAATCCCAGGGCTGATCTCCTTTAGCATGGGCTGGTTGGATCTCCTTGCAGTCCAAAGGACTCTCAAGAATCTTCTCCAACATCACAGTTCAAAAGCATCAATTCTTCGGCGCTCATCCTTCTTCACAATCCAACTCTCATATCCATACATGACCACAGGAAAAACCATAGCCTTGACTAGACAGACCTTTGTTGGCAAAGTAATGTCTCTGCTTTTGAATATGCTATCTAGATTGGTCATAACTTTCCTTCCAAGGAGTAAGTATCTTTTAATTTCATGGCTGCAGTCACCATCTGCAGTGATTTTGGAGCCCAAAAAAATAAAGTCTCACAATGTTTCCACTGTTTCCCCATCTATGTCCCATGAAGTGATGGGACCAGATGCCATGATCTTCGTTTTCTGAATGTTGAGCTTTAAGCCTACATTTTCACTCTCCTCTTTCACTTTCATCAGGAGGCTTTTGAGTTCCTCTTAACTTTCTGCCATAAGGGTGGTGTCATCTGCATATCTGAGGTTATTGATATTACTCCTGGCAATCTTGATTCCATCTTGTGTTTCTTCCAGTCCAGCGTTTCTCATGATGTCCTTTGCCTATAAGTTAAATAAGCAGGGTGATAATATACAGATTTGATGTACTCCTTTTCCTATTTGGAACCAGTCTGTTGTTCCATGTCCAGTTCTAACTGTTGCTTCCTGACTTGCATACAGATTTCTCAAGAGGCAGGTCATATGGTCTGATATTCCCATCTCTATCAGAATTTTCCACAGTTTATTGTGATCCACATAGTCAAAGGCTTTGGCATAGTCAATAAAGCAGAAATGGATGTTCTTCTGGAACTCTCTTGCTTTTTCCATGAACCAGCGGATGTTGGCAATTTGATCTCTGGTTCCTCTGCCTTTTTTAAAACCAACTTGAACATCAGGAAGTTCACGGTTCATGTATTGCTGAAGCCTGGCTTGGAGAATTTTGAGCATTGCTTTACTAGCATATGAGATGAGTATAATTGTGCGGTAGTTTGAGCATTCTTTGGCATTGCCTTTCTTTGGGATTGGAATAAAAACTGACCTTTTCCAGTCCTGTGGCCACTGCTGAGTTTTCCAAATTTGCTGGCATATTGAGTGTAGCACTTTCACAGCAGTATCTTTCAGGATTTGAAGTAGCTCCACTGGAATTCCATCACATCCACTAGCTTTGTTTGTAGTGATGCTTTCTAAGGCCCACTTGAGTTCACATTCCAGGATGTCTGGCTCTAGGTCAGTGATCACACCATAGTGATTATCTGGGTCGTGAAGATTTTTGTACAGTTCTTCTGTGTATTCTTGCCACCTCTTCTTAATATCTTCTGCTTCTGTTAGTTCCATACCATTTCTGTCCTTTATCAAGCCCATCTTTGCATGAAATGTTCCATTGGTATCTCTAATTGTCTTAAAGAGATCTCTAGTATTTCCCATTCTGTTGTTTTCCTCTATTTCTTTGCATTGATCACTGAGGAAGGCTTTCTTATCTCTTCTTGCTATTCTTTGGAACTCTGCATTCAGATGCTTATATCTTTCCTTTTCTCCTTTGGTAAATCTTTAATCCAATTTTCTATTGATGGGTGGGGCTGTGTTCCCTCCCTTTTATTTACCTGGGGCCAAACTATGGTGGAGGTAATGAAGATAATGGTGACCTCCTTCCAAAGCTCCCATGTATGCACAGCTACACTCAGTGGCCCTAACCCTGCAGCAGGCCATTGCCAACACCTCCACCGGAGTCTCCTAGACACTCATGGGCAAGTCTGGCTTAGTCTCTTGTGGGGTCTCTGCTCCTTTCCTATGGGTCCTGGTGTACACAATGTTCTGTTTGTGCCCATCAAGAGTCTGTTTCCCCAGTCCTGTGTAAGTTGTGCTTCTCTCTGTTCAGTTCTGTTGCTCAGTCATGTCCGACTCTTTGCAAGCCCATGGATTGCAGCACTCCAGGCCTCCCTGTCCATCACTGACTCCCAGAATTTTCTCAAACTCATATTCAATGAGTCGGTGATGCCATCCAACCATCACATCCTCTGTTGTCCCCTTCTCCTCCTGCCTGGCAGCTCTAGAGTGGGGTTAATGGCAACCTCCTCCAAGAGGGCCTATGCCATACACAAGTCTGCTGCACCCAGAGTCCCTGCCCCTGCGGCAGTCCCCTGCTGTCTCGTACCTCCACAGGATACAATATTAACTCATCATAAATGACATAAGGATAATATCAGGGAAGGCCAAGGAAGATGAGGATCAGAAACTTCCTTGTCTTTTCATTAAATTAATGGTCCACTTGTGAGTTGGTTTTATTTGAAATGCAACTGCAATTCTTTTGTTATTCTCTGATTTGTTATGAAATGCAGGAAATATACCTGGTACAATTGTGCATTCAACACAGAGCCAGGTAAAGCCACTTAACTTTTCTGGAACACATATAATCTGATAGGTTGCAACTGTATTTTCAGGTATTCTTGGAACCTCTGCTATTTCTAAAGAATGAACAAACATTCAAAAATCATACTGTAAAAGATTTTTTTCATTCTGTCTTCTGCCTGACACAAGGGAATGCTATGCAGAAACTTAACATGGCATGTAAGGGAAGTTAAAATAATGTCCTGATTGCTGAATTCATATTATCTTCTCACTAGGGAGCCATTGGCCTCAAAGATTAAATAAAAATAAATAACAGAAAGAATACATTCTTGTGGTTGCCAACTGAAAATAAATTAAAAGCTGCTTCCTTTTTAACTATGTTCAATTGTCCTTGTCAGCAGGGACCATGCTTTGGAAATATAAAAGAATATATTTAGTTCTTGATGAAAGAATAATAATTTGGTAATTTCTCCTAGAAAAAAAGCATTAAAGCTATAGTTATACAAAACCATTTTACTGTCTATAAAAATTTTCAGATTTAAGAATAAATGCTTTGGAAAAAATTATCTCAACATCCCAGTTGCACATTTTAAATACCTCATTTAGAAAGAAGAATTAGAAAAAAACTGAAGCATACATATGCTAACAGGGTATTTTGATCTCCCAGAAATCAGTTGTAGAAATGAAACCATAAATCTTGTGATCTAGACGATCTTCCCAGTATAATCCTGCTTCAATCAGAAATGATTTGAGGAAGAAGTAAGAAAGCAAATTTATACTGTACAAAGTATAAAATAAACTTCACAAAAAAATAATAATAATGTTGATCAATGTTCTAGTTACACAGTATGAACTATTCTGGATATTTTTTACTATCGTAATGTGTTTATTCTCTTCTTTGTTCTAAAATAAAAAAAAAAAAATAGGCAAGTATGGCATTGTTGACTCCAAAAGGAGTTTTAGGTAATAAAAACAAAAGAAAGGGAACATAGGAGCAATTTTTATTTTGTTAAATGTACTGAAGTAAATACCATTATATATACAATTATATATTATATGAAAGTCCAGCTATATAAATTATGTAATAAAAATTAATATTAAAAATTAACACTGTAACATTATTACAAAACTATTTTAAAAAGATACAATTAGTCATCAAAATATAATCTTTCTCTTAAAACAAGGTAAACCCCTGTTCTTAAACTGTGCTTCTAGATCTTGAATAGATCTATTTGAATAGATGTGAATCTACTTTTCATTTGTGCTCTAAAGGATATGTATTATGTCTTCACATTTAATTGCAAAGATCACGTATTCATATGCGTCTACATTCCAGAGTGTGTACGCACGGATTTGTTCTAACACCCATAGAGTTCATGGGTGTTACCACCTTAACATTCAATTTGAACATGGTGTTGGCTTAACATTGCTTACATTCCCAAATAGAATTACTGGACCTGTTATCCAGCATTTATACACATTGTAAAGTTATTCACATATCTTTTGAGGTATGTAAACCAACTCCAGCCTCTCTTTTTGCCAAATGTCTTGATGAATTTTCATACAGTTTGTTAAAAAGGATTTGTTCCTCTTATTCCCTTCCACTAGAAAACTGCTTAAAATTTTAAGAGCAAGAAAGTAATATACTTGTCATATATAATATAATAAAAGTTATTAACTGAAATTTGCTACTCAATCTACATATTCTATCTCAAAGCATGACAATGACCCTGCACTGTTGGGATTATTAATTTCATTAAAGCAATATTAAGAAAGAAAAATGGAGCTGGAGGAATGAAACTCCCTGATTTCAGATGATTCTACAAAGCTACAGTAACCAAAACACTTATGGTACTGGCACAAAAACACATATAGATCACAGGAACAGGCTATAAATCTCAGAAAAAAAAAGCCCATGCACACATCGCCTTTCAGTCTACAACAAGGAGGAAAGAATATTCAGTGGAGAAAAGACAGTCTCCTCAATAAGTGATGCTGGGAAAACTGGACAGCTACATATAAAAGTGAAATTAGAACACTGCCTAATACCACACACAAAAATAAACTCACAAAGGATTAGAGGTCTAAAGATAAGGCCAGACACTATAAAACTCTTAGAGAAAAACATAGGTAGAACACTCTTTGATATAAACCACAGCAAGATCTTTTTTAACCCACCTCCTGGAGTAATGAAAATAAAAGCAAAAATAAATAAATGGGATCTAATTAAACTTGAAAGCTTTTGCACAGCCAAAGAAACCATAAACAAAATGAAAAACAACCCTCAGAATAGGGGAAAATATTTTCTAATGATGCACCTGGCAAGGGATGAATATGCATAATATACAAACAGCACATACAGCTCAATACCAGAAAACAAACAACATAATCAAAAATGGGTAGAAGACTTACATAGACATTTCTCAAAAGAAGATATACAGATGGCCAATAGGCACATGAAAAGGTGCTCAACATAGCTAATTATTAGAGAAATGCAAATCAAAACTAAAACGAGGTATCCCATCACTCCAGTCAAAATGTCCATCATCAAAATGTGTACACATAATAAATTGTGGAGGAAGTGTCGAGAAAAAGAAGCCCTCCTACACTGTTGGTGAGAATGTAAACTGATACTATCACTATGGAGAACAGTTATGATCCAGCATCCCCACTCCTGGGAAAATATTTGGAGAAAACCACAATTCAAAAAAATACACCCCAATGTTCAATAGTGCACTATTTACATCCCAGCACTACTTAAAGTCAGGACATGAAAACAACCTAAATGTCCACTGACAGAGGAATGGATAAAGAAGATGTGGTGCATATATACAATGGAATATTACTCAACCATAAAAATGAAGTAATGTCATTTATAGCTACATGGATAAACCTAGAGACTGTCATAGTAAGCAAAGTTATCCAGAGAAAGACAAATATATAATTTCACTTACATGTGGAATCTAAAAAAAAGATACAAATGATCTTATTTATAAAATAGATATAGACCCACAGACATAGAAATGAAATGGTTACCAAAGGGGAAGGTGGAGGGGGCATAAATTAGGAAGTTTGGGAATAACGTATATACACTACTGCGTATAAAATAGATAACCAACAAGGACCTACTATATAGAACAGGGAACTATACTCAATATTTTATAATAACCTATAGGGGAAAAGAATCTGAAAAAGAATACACACACGCACACATACACACGCACACATAACCGAATCATTATGCTGAACACTTGAAACTAACATGACACTGTAAATCAACTATCAGATCAGATCAGTCGCTCAGTGGTGTCCGACTCTTTTCGACCCCATGAATCGCAGCACGCCAGGCCTCCATGTCCATCACCAACTCCCAGAGTTCACTCAGACTCACGTCCATCGAGTCAGTGATGCCATCCAGCCATCTCATCCTCTGTTGTTCCCTTCTCCTCCTGCCCCCAATCCCTCCCAGCATCAGAGTCTTTTCCAATGAGTCAACTCTTCCCATGAGGTGGCCAAAGTACTGGAGTTTCAGCTTTAGCCTCATTCCTTCCAAAGTAATCCCAGGGCTGATCTCCTTCAGAATGGACTGGTTGGATGTCCTTGCAGTCCAAGGGACTCTCAAGAGTCTTCTCCAACACCACAGTTCAAAGCATCAATTCTTCGGCGCTCAGCCTTCTTCACAGTCCAACTCTCACATCCATACATGACCACAGGAAAAACCATAGCCTTGCTTGACTAGACGAACCTTTGTTGGCAAAGTAATGTCTCTGCTTTTAAACACGCTATCTAGGTTGGTCGTAACTTTCCTTCCAAGGAGTAAGCGTCTTTTAATTTCATGGCTGCAGTCACCATCTGCAGTGATTTTGGAGCCCAGAAAAATAAAGTCTGACACTGTTTCCACTGTTCGCCCATCTATTTCCCATGAAGTGGTGGGACCGGATGCCATGATCTTCGTTTTCTGAATGTTGAGCTTTAAGCCAACTTTTTCACTCTCCACTTTCACTTTCATCAAGAGGCTTTTGAGTTCCTTTTCACTTTCTGCCATAAGGGTGGTGTCATCTGCATTTCTGAGGTTATTGATATTTCTCCCAGCAATCTTGATTCCAGTTTGTTTCTTCCAGTCCAGCATTTCTCATGATGTACTCTGCATATAAGTTAAATAAACAGGGTGACAATATACAGCCTTGACGAACTCCTTTTCCTATTTGGAACCAGTCTGTTGTTCCATGTCCAGTTCTAACTGTTGCTTCCTGACCTGCAAACAAATTTCTCAAGAGGCAGATCAGGTGGTCTGGTATTCCCATCTCTTTCAGAATTTTCCACAGTTTATTGTGATCCACACAGTCAAAGGCTTTGGCATAGTCAATAAAGCAGAATCAATGCAAAGAAATAGAGGAAAACAACAGAATGGGAAAGACTAGGGATCTCTTCAAGAAAATCAGAGATACCAAAGGAACATTTCATGCAACTATGAGCTTGATAAAGGACAGAAATGGTATGGACCTAAGAGAAGCAGAAGATATTAAGAAGAGGTGGCAAGAATACACAGAAGAACTGTACAAAAAAGATCTTCACAACCCAGATAATCACAATGGTGTGATCACTGACCTAGAGCCAGACATCCTGGAATGTGAACTCAAGTGGGCCTTAGAAAGCATCACTATGAACAAAACTAGTGGAGGTGATGGAATTCCAGTTGAGCTATTCCAAATCCTGAAAGATGATGCTGTGAAAGTGCTGCACTCAATATGCCAGCAAATTTGGAAGACTCACCAGTGGTCACAGGACTGGAAAAGGTCAGTTTTCATTCCAATCCCAAAGAAAGGCAATGCCAAAGAATGCTCAAACTACCGCACAATTGCACTCATCTCACACGCTAGTAAAGTAATGCTCAAAATTCTCCAAGCCAGGCTTCAGCAATACGTGAACCCTGAACTTCCTGATGTTCAAGCTGCTTTTAGAAAAGGCAGAGGAACCAGAGATCAAATTGCCAACATCCACTGGATCATAGAAAAAGCAAATCAACTATACTTCAATGTTTAAAAATTACAAAACATAATATCTGTGGATCTAGCTATATATTATATACAACAGTAAAAACCTGTTTTAGTTTAGTAAACAATTATTGTGCCCGTGTCATTGTCCTAATAATCATCTCATTGCTAGTATTTCTCATAAATCAAGAAAAAATCTAAAATCTGTAGGGAGTTTGAAGATATCAACTATTCATGTGATATATCAACAAAATAAGTTGAGAATTTTACAACTGTTTATTAGGATAATAAGCTAATGGTACTGAAAAAAAAAAGTATTGCAAAAATAGTTGCATCAGTGTTTCCTATTCTTCACAATCAGGTTCTAGGTAATTATACTTATCACAAAAGCTACATTTTGAGTGAAAAATCTTAAAAAATATTGGAGCAGATCAAAGGGTTTATTGACCCTGGACTCAGATCTGAGAGGAAAATAAGAAAGTCCTCTTAGTAGGCAAATATTTGGACATTACTTAACAGATACATCATCATGCCTACTAGCTTAAAATCTGTGGATTTATTTTTCCAAATGAAAACAGAGCCGCTCAGCTACTATATTCAGAACAATAGTATCACAAAAGTTTTTGAGATTGTTGATAGTTTTCAACAGAGGAAGTTAGTGTAAAATGAATGTTGTTGCTGTTGTTTAGACACTCAGTCGTGTCCAACTCTTTGTGTCCCCATGGACTGTAGCCTGCCAGGTTCCATGGGATTTCTGTCCATGGAGTCCTGTGCATGGGATTTCCCACGCATGAATACTAAGTGGGTAGCCATTTCCTTTTCCAGGGGATCTTTTCCACCCAGGGATCAAACAAGCATCTCCTGCACTGGCAGGTGGATTCTTTACCACTGAGCCACCAGGGAGGCCCCTAGAATGAATATTACACTACATTATATTTTATTGCAAACAGAGATAAAGTAAACTAATACTTCACTGTAAGCAGGAATTATGTGCCTTTAATGATAGATAAAAACATATTTTATATGTCTATGAGTTGTAAAATATTTTATGATATATAAATACAGATGGAGAAACAAAGAATTTTCCATTACACTATCACAATGCTATCCTCAGAATGGTGAGCTGCATTTAATAGGAGTTACAAAATATTTAAGCAACACTGTTTTTGTTTTTCTTCTCTACCAGAAATTGAATATAGCTGAATAATTTTGTTGCTCTTTCTTAGTTGATTACATTAGCAAAAATGGACAAGATGACTATTAAAATTTATGTTTCTCAGGAGTGCCACTGCTGTTATTGAATTGCTTTTCAGAGAATTTTGCTCCTAGCATATTTTGTTCTCTTACTGTTTCATGATAATAGGGTTTTTTTGTGGCTATAGGTGGGGGTTAAAAAATGTGTATGCATGCATACACACATTCACACACACACACAAATACCCCATGAGGACATAAAAAATAAAATATTCTTCCTATGCAGTTATTATGCAGATATTATAAACATCTAGAATGGCCCAATAAATAAGTAAGCTCCAGGACATCTTATTTATTAAAATTTTTACACCCTGCAGGTGATAACTAATTTAATCTGACACTCCACCCAGGATATGTGAAGAGGGTAGCAAAAAAAACAAGAATAAATAAATTAACAGGCATGCATGAGAGAGAATTTGTCATACATTAAATTGCATACAATTATAATTAGATCAATTAGTATTTTATATCTATTATGATTTCCTCATATTCCAACCGTTTCCACTAAACACCAAGAAGGATTTTAGTCAACTTAAAATGAAACAGAGATAAAATTAAACTGTATAACTTGAGTTCACTGCATGTTCATCTTTGATTTCTCATGTTGCATCATAATTTTAGAGCTGAAAAGGATTTTAAAATCATCTACTTTGAGACCATTCGTGTGTATACACAGAAGCTAGATGTCTTGCCACAAAGTCTACAGTTACTAGAAGTAACTGACATCTACTACAGGACTAGAAGTCAGTTTCAAACTTCTAATTTTGGGTTCTCTAATTTTAATTCAATTTTATTTAAGTGATGAAATACCTATGAATATATCTGATGTTTTAAAATAAATTCTTCCAAATAGTTCAACAGAAACATTTTCCCATCCTAATTTGGGCATCAATATTATCAAACATTTTGATTTTCAGTCCTAGGAGAAAAATTTAAGTTATGGAGTTTATTTTCTTTGCATGTCAACTGCTCAGCCTACCATAGAATCAAAAAGGCATGTTCTTGTACGCTCATTTAAAAAGCACTTATATCAGCTTCTTACATTTTAAAGTATTATAAATATTATTTTTCATAACTACAAAAATATTATATACAAACTCTTTGAACATAAATACAATAAATTTGGAAGATGCCAATTGAGCACTAGTGTAGCTGATGAATAATAAAGATTTTTTTGAAAAGTCCTTGACTTCAAGTAACTTAACATATAATAGGATAAATAAAAACATCTTTCAAATGGAAATATAAAGAGTTATCAGTTTATTATAGTTCATCTTTTATTTAATAGAGACATATTGGATGCTTACACAATATTCATGTGCAACCATATCTTTGCCAGGCATTCAAGCATGCAATAATAGTAAATGGGAAAAATTATTTTTCCTAGGAAAGCTTACATTACAATGGAAGAAGAGCCAGATATATGAGCAAATACATTGCAATGTGACAAATGCTTACAGGATATTTGTGCATTCATAATAAAAGGAACTGAGCAAATGATACAAAGTGCATTAATCCAGCCTGCACCATGAAAATGATATAGCATTTCCTGGTAAAAGAGATGTCTAAAGATGGCTTAAAATTGCCAGATGAAAGCAATGAAGAATGAGGAGAGCACCAGGCATAAAGAGTAACATAAGAAATGCCTCAAATTGAGAAAGAGCAGAAAAACTTTTGGAGAACAAGTGTAGGCTAGCACAGCCTATTATGAAGAAAGTTATCAAATATTTTAAGAACTTTTTTTTAATATTTGAAAAAGAATCAAGGTGCCTTGGTTAAATTCTATAGGTACTTACCAGAGAAACTACTTGGAGATTTAGAAAGTCTTTATCTGGAAATTGAAATTCAAGGTGAACCTTGTAATAAGGACATTATTTTGATAGGCAGGAATGGGAGCAGAAAGAAGTTAGGCTGCTTGAAAAAGGACTGAACAGCATTCACATTAAAAGTTATCTTAGAAGTACAGACAATATTAGTGTCTTTCGATAGAAATATGAGACAAGGAAGAAAAGTGGAAAATAATGCTTAAAACACACACTTAGGCATTTCTAAAAGCCTTATATAGACAGACTGATGAATAATATAAGAAGAGCTCAAATTATTTCCTGATCAAAAAATATTTCACTGACATATTGACTTAAATTCCAACATCAAAAATATTCTTAAAATTTTTATACATACACACGTATCAGAAGGGAGAAAACAGGATTCAAATACACCTTTAACAATCTCTAAAGGTCATGTTCTCTCCACTACATCATGATTCTTTTCAGGTTGAATATATACTGAAAGTACAAAAGTACTAAAAGCATTCTTTATTTTATTTCAACCAGACTGTCTTGGTGACTCAGTGGTAAAGAATTGGCTTGCCAATGCAGGAGATGCAGGATTAATTCCTGGGTCTTGATGACCTCTTGGAGGAGGAAATAGCACCCCACTCCAGCATTATTGCCTGAAAAAAAATCCCATGGGCAGAGGAGACTGGCAGACTATAGTCCATGGGGTTGCAAAGAGTCAGACATGGCTGAAGCAACTGAGCACCTAGCATTATTTTATTTCAAGCACAGATACAGGTTTTCCTATAAGATAAATCCATGAAAAGGACATGAACAGAAATGAGAAGCATATAAAACATACATCACTAATGATTAATTACAAATAATACTACATGCTACAAAGGTAAAGAGCAATTTTATTACATATGTCCTAGTAGTCTGAGACATCTCATATTTGGGAAATACTAATATATGAGGTATAAATTCTATACCTTCAAGTATATTTAAAATATAATTCTCTACTGAAACAATAAAACTGTTGTCAGCAAGAAATGCAAAAAGCATTTTTTTTGTATTTTGAATGGATATTTTGAGAGTGTAGTCGGGGGTCTTCAATGTGATACCATTTGTTATAATGGGTTTCTGTTAAAAAAAAAAAAAAACTGGGACAAAACATTGCTGTTTATGAACATTTGTCATTTTAGCAGAAGTATGTTTCTAAGAATGAAAGAATCATATGTCTGTACAAAAAAAGCTTTTAGATAATAAAAGTACATAGAATTTCTATGGAATGCATAAATTGAATGCTATTTCAAGTGAGCTATTTCAACATGTGCTCTTTTGTTTGTAATTCTTACAGGGCCTGCTAGTCACGAAGATGCTTGTCTTCCTTTTTAAGACAGCCAATTCCTATGTGTGCTATCTTTTCTATATCCCAACTAGAAATAGGAAAACACATAATAGAGCTTTAGAATGTCGTAGTCAAGTACAATGCAAGACATTCAGAGAAACTGAGGCAAGGGAACTGAAGTTTCTTTGTGGAAACAACAAAAAAAGAAATCTTAAAACCCTGAAGCAGGACAATGGGTTTAATACTCCATGAAGAGTGTTCTGAGTCACACAAAAAAGTAACACAAAGTATTCTATAAAACCATAAATAAGTTTAGGAAAAAACTGATTGTTTATTATTAAAAAATACTCAATATTTCATGTCAAATGTCAGGGGTACTCAGCAGTTCCTCATTCAGAAGTACAGTCAGTCACAGTTACACATGACGTCCGTCTCCTGCAAATATGGTTTCTTGATGTTTGTATCAAAGAAGTAACAGAAAGCCTTCTGAGATTCATAAAAACTATGACATTAACTCTGTTGATTTACTTGGCAACAAATGCCCAGAGACAGAATAGCTCTAATATCCCTTTCAAGTGACAAGAATCTCACATATAGTAGACTGAAATTTGGACTACATGTTCATTTTTCCTTGAAGTTCAGTTATCATGAGTGGGAAATAAATAGCAGGTTATGTGGTGATTTAAAATAACCAAACTTGATTTTCTAGGCAAGGGATTCTAGTAAAAAAAAATAGAGTGTGCTCAGAAAAACTAGAGGAAAAGATTCAAATGTTCAGATAAAGATAAAATTGCATTCTACATAGAAAAACAGGCTTGGCATAGAAAGAACAAGGGTAGAGGAGATATTCAATGATTCTCAGTATAATCAGTAAGAGTGTAAAGAAGTCCTTAGACAAAAAGTTAGAACTCACTGCTTAAAAAGTCTACTTATTTTAGTTACTTAATTCTTGTGTGCTGTGTCTGACTCTTTACAATCCCATGGACTCTTGCTCACTAGGCTCCTCTGACCATGGGATTTCCCAGGTAAGAATACTGGATTGGATAGCCATTTCCTTCTCCAGGGGATCTTCCCAATCCAGGGACTGAACTCAGTCTCCTGCATTGCAGGCAGATTCTCTACTGTCTGAGCCACTAAGGAAGCCCAATTTTTATGCAGTGAGCCTTTTCCCCATATTTCCTTATTGCTGAAACTCATATGGCAAATGAAGTTTAAATGTAAAACAAACCCTAACAGGCATATTCTGATCACAAGTAATACTTAGTATAATTCTATCATTTGTCATATATACAAGAAATGTATTAGTTATCAAAATCTATGAAAAACAGTCTTATAAATACAATCTTGAATCTGCTCAAGTTTACTAAAGTAGACATGACTGAATCTTCTGCCATGTTGACATCAACATTGTCCGAACACTCCAAGTGTTTGCCATCTCAGAGCCTTTGAATATGCTGTTTCTTTTAACTGTAACCATTTTCTCCTCCTTCATCTTTTAGGTATCAGCTAAAATACTGCCTCCTCAGATAGATCTGCATTTACTATCTATGTAAATCTGATACAGCCTAATATTTCTTATTACAAGATGTCTGTTGTTTCCTCTAGTGAACTTGTCCCAATATGTGTAATTAATATTTTGGGATGTCATTGTCACATTCATCTATTAAATTTTGAACTCCATGAGTGTAAGGATTATGCCTGTTTCTATAATCACTTTATCTATACTATAGACCAGATAACTGCACTTGACACATAATTTATCATTTTTAACCTCATGCACTATTAGGTTATTACTAACTTCATATCTTCAAATGTTTATCCTTATTTCTTAAATAAAATTTTGGTTACTTAAAAGTAATATATTATCCCTTGAATCTACTTGTCAAATTTTTACTGTAAAAAATATTTTCTAATTCACTTGCTTCTACTTTCATCAATTTATCTCTCCTGATTCCTTCTATGTAGCTTCTCTCTCTCTTAACTTCTTTAGCTGTTTTATCTCTTCTTTATATTTGTTTTTTTCTTTGTTCATTCTTACCTGTCCTTTTTAATAATAAAAATATTACCTTTCATAATAAACAGGTTGTCTTGTTTCTGTCAGCTTGCTTTATCTGTTTTTGTATATTACTGTTAACTTCATTTCCTGTGCTTGGACATTTAGCTACTTAATGCTTGTGAAATGCTCACTGTTTTGGAAGGATATACTAGGATATACTAGTTTATAGTTATTCTTTCCAAAACATTCTTTAACATACATTCTTATAAATACCATTATACAGAATGAAATAATTCAATATCCTTTTAGCTCCTACATTTCACTCCATAGTATCCTTTTCACTGAGCAGATGCTTCAAAAATAATTTTGGAATTTGAGATACTGAATTCATAAGACTATTTATTAGTGAAAATACAATTCTGATATATGTAGCATTGTTTCTGTTTCCTAAATCTGCTCATTGGGAGCCTCACAACTTCTCTTTAAAGTCTTGGACCTATGATTTTAAGACACTTATTAGAATCGATGGAAATTAAATCTGCTGCAAACAGGAAGATGAGAGAGCAATTGGACCCCATTGTTGTTAGTGCTGGTGATCTTCCCTCTTACTCATACTTATTCCTTATGCTGCTGCTGCTGCTAAGTCGCGTCAGTCGTGTCTGATTCTGTATGACCCCATGGACTGTAGCCTACCAGGCTCCTCCATCCATGGGATTCTCCAGGCAAGAGTACTGGAGTGGGCTGCCATTGCCTTCTCCGATATTCTTTATAGTCAAGCCCAAATCTACAGACACGTGCATCAACAGCAGCTCACTGAAGACCTTCCCTCCTCAGGTTGTAACAGTGCCTTATGTTGGTTGCCAACCAAAAAATGTTTTTATTTCACATATACATATTATTCCAGAATCCCACTATGGCCAGTTGGCTTGGCATGGAGAAACTTCCCATATCATCTGCATTATGCTGAAGCAAGCCTTCTGATATATACTTTTTGGTCTTTGTTTTAAGTCAAGTTCATAGACCAGGCTCACCATTTCATCAGAGGTTTTATTGCCCTTACTTAACACTAGACTTTGATCAAACTATCATTATTCTTTCCAGCAGGTCCCCCTATGCAACTTATCATGACATAAAAACCTGTGACCCCATTTCCTTCAGAGAAAGTTCTCCTGGAAAAGAAAATCCTGGACCTCTTTAAAATAATATGAGTTCAGGTAGGTTGATTCCTCCAGTTCCATTCTTCTTTTTCAAGATCGCTTTGGCTATTCGAGGTTTTTTGTATTTCCATACAAATTGTGAAATTATTTGTTCTAGCTCTGTGAAGAATACCGTTGCTAGCTTGATAGGGATTGCATTGAATCTATAAATTGCTTTGGGTAGTATACTCATTTTCACTATATTGATTCTTCCAATCCATGAACATGGTATATTTCTCCATCTATTAGTGTCCTCTTTGATTTCTTTCACCAGTGTTTTATAGTTTTCTATATAGAGGTCTTTAGTTTCTTTAGGTAGATATATTCCTAAGTATTTTATTCTTTCCATTGCAATGGTGAATGGAATTGTTTCCTTAATTTCTCTTTCTGTTTTCTCATTATTAGTGTATAGGAATGCAAGGGATTTCTGTGTGTTGATTTTATATCCTGCAACTTTACTATAGTCATTGATTAGTTATAGTAATTTTCTGGTGGAGTCTTTAGGGTTTTCTATGTAGAGGATCATGTCATCTGCAAATAGTGAGAGTTTTACTTCTTCTTTTCCAATTTGGATTCCTTTTATTTCTTTTTCTGCTCTGATTGCTGTGGCCAAAACTTCCAAAACTATGTTGAATAGTAATGGTGAAAGTGGTCACCCTTGTCTTGTTCCTGACTTTAGAGGAAATGCTTTCAATTTTTCACCATTGAGGATAATGTTTGCTGTGGGTTTGTCATATATAGCTTTTATTATGTTGAGGTATGTTCCTTCTATTCCTGCTTTCTGGAGAGTTTTTATCATAAATGGATGTTGAATTTTGTCAAAGGCTTTCTCTGCATCTATTGAGATATTCATATGGTTTTTATTTTTCAATTTGTAAATAATAAATGCTGGAGAGGGTGTGGAGAAAAGGGAACCCTCTTACACTGTTGGTGGGAATGCAAACTAGTACAGCCACTATGGAGAACAGTGTGGAGATTCCTTAAAAAACTGGAAATAGAACTGCCTTATGATCCAGCAATCCCACTGCTAGGCATACACACTGAGAAAACCAGAAGGGAAAGAGACACGTGTACCCCAATGTTCATCGCAGCACTGTTTATAATAGCCAGGACATGGAAGCAACCTAGATGCCCATCAGCAGATGAATGGATAAGAAAGCTGTGGTACATATACACAATGGAGTACTACTCAGCCATTAAAAAGAATACATTTGAATCAGTTCTAATGAGGTGGATGAAACTGGAGCCTATTATACAGAGTGAAGTAAGCCAGAAGGAAAAACACCAATACAGTATACTAACGCATATATATGGAATTTAGAAAGATGGTAACGATAACCCTGTATATGAGACAGCAAAAGAGACACTGACGTATAGAACAGTCTTAGGGACTTTGTGGGAGAGGGAGAGGGTGGGAAGATTTGGGAGAATGGCATTGAAACATGTAAAATATCATGTATGAAACGAGATGCCAGTCCAGGTTCAATGCACGATACTGGATGCTTGGGGCTAGTGCACTGGGACGACCCAGAGGGATGGTATGGGGAGGGAGGAGGGAGGAGGGTTCACGATGGGGAACACATGTATACCTGTGGTGGATTCATTTTGATATTTGGCAAAACTAATACAATTATGTAAAGTTTAAAAATAAAATAAAATTAATAAAAAAAAAAAAAAGAAAGCAAGAGCGTTCCAGAAAACCACCTACTTTTGCTTTATTGACTATGCTAAAGCCTTTGACTGTATAGACCAAAACAAACTCTGGAAAATTCTTAAAGAGATGGAAATACCTGCCCATGTGACCTGACTCTTGAGAAATCTGTATGCAGGTCAGGAAGCAACAGGTAGAACTGGGCACAGAACAACAGATTGATTCCAAACAGGGAAAGGAGTATGTCAAGGCTGTGTATTATCACCCTTTATTTAACCTATATGCAGTGTACATCATGAAAAACGCTGGGATGGATGAAGCACAAACTGGAATCAAGATTGCCTGGAGAAATATGTATAATTTCAGATATGCAGATGACACCACCCTTATGGCAGAAAGCAAAGAAGAACTAAATAGCCTCTTGATGAAAGTGAAAGAGGAGAGTGAAAAAGTTGGCTTAAAACTCAACATTCAGAAAACAAAAATTATGGCATCCGGTCCCATCACTTCATGGCAAATAAATGGGGAAACAGTGGAAATAGTGACAGACTTTACTTTTGGGGCTCCAAAATCACTGCATTTGGTGGGTTCAGCCATGAAATTAAAAGACATTTACTTCTTGGGAGAAAAGTTATGACCAACCTAGGTATCGTATTAAAAAGCAGAGATATTACTTTGTCAACAAAGGTCCATCTAGTCAAAGCTATGGTTTCTCCAGTAGTCATTTATGAATGTAACAGTTAGACTATAAAGAAAGCTGAGCACCAAATAATTGATGCCTTTGAACTGTGGTGTTGGAGAAGACTCTTGAGAGTCCCTTGGACTGCAAGGAGTTTCAATCAGTCTGTGCTGCCAGACTGTGCTGCAGTGAGTGATTATTCTATAGGTCCTATTCAATTCCAGTTTATCATCCTCTCAGGCCAAACATGAAGTAACTAGGCATAGCCAACACTTCTGGTGGCATTCAGACTCCATCATTTGTTCCCCTAGCTTATTAAGGCTTTCAAAACTTTGTGAAGATCTCAAGATACCTTTCATAGGTCAGCAAACTCTCCCAAGGTAAAAGTGGTCTCAAATCCCATGTTCACCTTTCTGGATTTTCTCTTTCTCATGAGCTTTGGCCAAATACTACTTCTGTCTTATTAGCTCTTCGATGTTTTCATAAAATCATTATTTCTTTCATGTATTATGGCTTTGTTTACTGAAAGATGCATTAATTTAAAATCTTGTTATTATTGAAAGTGCAATCCAGGTTCAGTTCTAGGGAAAATTTTGTACTAGATACTATTAGAGCAAGTATTTTGTCAATTTTTAAAATGCTGTATCCTATTACCAAATATAAGACAGCTTAGTAGTTGTTTGTGAAATGAAAGAATAAAAGGTGTAAATCTAGTATTTAAACATTTTATAGTTCAGCAAGAACTTAATTTGAATTTTTAGTAAATCAAATTGACAGAGAAACCACTTTATTCTCAGTGTTGGCATAAACAATAAATTAAAAACATTTTTAAACTAGAATGGGCTCTCTTGTGAAGTAGGTAGCTTACTCACTGTTACTAAAAAATATTATGCTTTGATAACTACACTCTTAGGAACTGAGATGGTATTTCATTAGTAATTTGAAATATTTGTTTTTGAAATTCTATCAACTTCTGTACAATGAATACAAATTATATGGGTCTTTGAATCTCAGTTCAGTTCAGTCACTCAGTCATGTCCAATTCTCTGTGACCCCATGGACTGCAGCATGCCAGGCTTCCCTGTCTATCACCAACTCCCAGAGTTTATGGGGTTTATTAAACATGAGTTTATTGTTAAACTCATGTCCACTGAGTCGGTGATGCCATCCAACCATCTCATCCTCTGTCATCACCTTTTCCTCCTGCCTTCAATCTTTCCCAGCCTCAGGGTCTTTTCCAATGAGTCAGTTTTTCTCATCAGGTGGCCAAAGTATTCGAG
This sequence comes from Bos indicus, assembly GCF_029378745.1. NCBI lineage: Eukaryota > Metazoa > Chordata > Mammalia > Artiodactyla > Bovidae > Bos > Bos indicus. The sequence continues at coordinate 51,111,010 of NC_091780.1, read as the reverse complement.
TTTCAGCTTCAAAGTCAGTCATTCCCACGAACTCCCAGGACTGATCTGCTAAAGGATGGACTGGTTGGATCTTCTTGCAGTCCAAGGGACTCTCAAGAGTCTTCTCCAACACCACAGTTCAAAGGCATCAGTTCTTCAACGCTCAGCTTTCTTCACAGTCCAACTCTCACATCCATACATGGCCACTGGAAAAACCATAGCCTTGACTAGATGGACCTTTGTTGGCAAAGTAATGTCTCTGCTTTTTAATATGCTATCTAGGTGGGTCATAACTTTCCTTCCAAGAAGTAAGCATCTTTTTTATTTCATGGCTTCAGTCACCATCTGCAGTGATTTTGGAGCCCCAAAAGTAAAGTATGTCACTGTTTCCCCATCTATTTGCCATGAAGTCATGGGACCAGATGCCATGATCTTTATTTTCTGAATGTTGGGTTTTAAGCCAACTTTTTCACTCTCCTCTTTCACTTTCATCAAGAGGCTCTTTAGTTCTTCTTTGTTTTCTGCCATAAGAGTGGTATCATCTGCATATCTGAAATTATTTCTCCAGGCAATCTTGATTCCAGTCTGTGCTTCATCCATCCCAGCATTTCTCATGATATACTCTTCATATAAGTTAAATAAGCACAGTGACAATATACAGCCTTAATGTATTCCTTTTCTTATTTGGAACCAGTCTGTTGTCCCATGTCCAGTTCTAACTGTTGCTTTCTGACCTGCATACAGATTTCCCAAGAGGCAGGTCAGGTGGTCTGGTATTCCCATCTCTTTTAGAATTTTCCACAGTTTATTGTGATCCACGTTGTCAAAGGCTTTGGCATAGTCAATAAAGCAGAAATAGATGTTTTTCTGGAACTCTATTGCTTTTTTTTTGAATCTAGAGACATTTTATTTATCAAATTATGAGATTTTGAATCATTTCCTAAAGATCAAACTGGAATATCAGGTACACACACGTCCATATAAAGAAAGGGAGACAGAGTGAGAAAGTGAAGTAGACTAAGAAGTGTGAAATATCAGTGCCATTTTCAAGATCATTCAGGGAAATGTAGATAGTTTACTTTTTTCCTTATATGGTCCATAGATGTTTTCATTTCACCGTAGATTGCAGAAAGATAAAGATGTAGGGTATGAACAAGAACAGCAGAACTTTTCTCATAACCAATGTTCTTCTGGGTCGACCACAACTGGGCACATTATTGTCAAAGGCTTAACCATTTCTTATTCCTCATCACCAATCTTCAGTAACTACAATTAGGAACTACATATACATATTCTTTTACTCAATAAGACTTGCTTTTATTTATTCTCTCCATAAATACTTGTTGAGTGTCTCCCGCATTTTAGGCATAGTTCCAAGCACTGAAGATACAGAGGTGAACAGGGAGGACAACATTCCTGCTCTCAGGAAGTTTGCATTCAATTGTCTACAAGCAGACTGTGAGAAAACATGTGAGCTATTTATGACCAAAAGTCAGTGATAGGAAGAAAATAAATCATGATGAAGTGATAGAGAAAATGAGGGGACAGCTTTATATAGTCAAGAAAAGTCTGTCCTAGGAATTACATTCAAAGAGAAATGTGAACGCAGAGAGAGTAAGCGTCCTTGAAAAGGTCAAGGCAGGATCATTTCAGGCAGAGGAAATAGGTAAGATGATCCAAAGGCTCCAACAGAGAATAGGCTCTGGAGACCAGCAAATGTCCCTCAGACTGAAGCATAAAGGGCAACAGGGCAATCTGTACACGATGAAATCAGAGACAGAGGCAGGGATCACACTCTGCTCCACAAGTCATACTTAACATTTTAGATTTTGTTCTAATTGGAATGAGAAGCAACTGGAGGGGTTCCTGTGCAGGAGGGTTATTATGTGCTTGAAGTGTATACAAATTTTCTTTAGCTTCTGTATGAAAAATCGACAGGGACATTTGTTGGCAAGACTTTGGAAGCAGAGAGAGCAAGATTTTGCAGTTTCTTGGAACTTTCCTGATCAACTGAAACAATCCCTACTAATGAAAAGCTAGCAGTTACTATTTGAGACCACTTATAACATTTAGGCATGAATTCATTTAGTCCATCATGCCAAATTGTGATTTTTTTTCTAAAAGGATTTTGGTTTTCTTTTTGCTTGCTTTTAACTTTTATATTTGAGTACAGTTGATTAACAGTTATTTGGGTGTACAGCAAAGTGATTCAGTTATACGTGTCCATTATTTTTCAAATTCTCCCGTTTAGCTTATTACAAAATATTGAAAATGTGTTTCTTATTAAAAGATTCCACTCTTCTTCAACTTCTACATATCTCTTACATGAAGTGACTTAGCATAGTGGGGGGAAAAAATAAGCTAAGGCTATTCTACTATCAGCCTAAACCAAAATGTATATATTTTACATTGCAAAATGCATATTTATACATATAAACGTGTATATGTTATCTCTAATGTTGCCTAACTTCCTTATTTTGTCTTTGGCTTTAGAGATCACTAACTTACGGAACATTTTTCTTAACACTTTAGGTGATCATAAGTTCTTTCTTCAGAAAAATGCACATGTGCATAAAAATCTGTAGATAGATTCAAAGGCTTCACAAAACACTTAAATTACATTCATAGTAGGTCAATCTATTTCATTATCGCAAATAAGAAAGCTTTTTATAAATATACATCATGATCCTCTCTTAAACTTATCTTTTATTTGTTAAAAAAGTAAAATTCAATGTAGTACATTTTAAGAATCTGAATTAACTTTAGCAATTCATGAATCAAGTAATATCCAATTTAGCAAACAGAAAGGACTGAAGATCCATACAAGGGAAAAATTTTTATAGACTAAAGGAAGTAAGAACAAGGAAGTTGGACTGGACACAAAGAGGGTTGATTATTGCAAGGTTAGTTTCCTTATAGGAGTCTGAAGGAGGTTATCATGTGGATTACCTAACTAAAACTGGTCAAGTGAATCCTGATTGAGTGGTTTAATTTTTCATTTCTGGATGAGCCAAAACTGTAATTGGTTTGGTGACATGAAGTCTACCATAAGCAACTTAATTTGGGGCCTATCTTCTTTTCTTTATCATATTAAAAAAATAGTTCTTCTCTACTGTGAGGAGATTACAATTTTAAAAATATAGACACCTCTGTTGGGTAGTTAGAATAGGAAAAAGGAGTCCAGAATGGCGGTGGCTAAAATACAAGGAGGGGAAAGCCTGTGAAAATAGAACAAAGGAAGGTCTGAGGAATGGAGAGAGGACCTCAGGTAGAAAAAACAGCACTCCTGGCTAGCCCAGTTTACATGGGGCAGGCCCAGGGGGAGGAGAAAAGACATATAAAAAGAGAAGCCAAAGGGCTGGGGGTCTCTCTCTCTCTTTTCGCATCTTTTAGGTCAGCATGCCCTCATGCCTTGAGGATGTATTTCCTTTACTTTCTAAATAAAACAGAGCTGTAACACTGGTCCATCTGAGGGCTGTAACACTGGTCTGTCGCTTCAAATTTTTGTTGTGATGAGACAGAACCAAGGAAATTACACACTCCCCCAACACCTCCAAATATAACATGATAAAAACCCAGTAATACAAATGATAAAGTATGGTCAAAAATCACAATGGTCTAGACAGGAATTAGTAATTCTATCGATTATCATCTACATTATATACTTATCTTCATATTAAAGTATTTTAAAAGAAAATAGAACATAAAGAATGAACTTCAGTTGTATATATAATATAAACATCAATTTCTCCTCTTATATTGAAGTAATGCTGGGCCAGTTTCTGTGGTAACATATTTTGCTGAAGTGATTTTGAGAGGTGAGGAAAAATATAAGGTGACCACACTTTCTAAACTTAGTGAAGACCTTCAAAATAAAACACAGGGACTAATGAACAACTCTGGGGTTGGGATCATTCACATAAGTATCAGATATTAATATTTCCTCTACATATAATAAATAGCATAATGTAACCATATTGTCAAGCTTCTGGCTAACAAATAACGAAGTTCAATGTCTTTGAAAGGCAAGCCAGAAAAAAATGAATACTTGGATGAAAAAGAGGACTGTATTTGTCTTTATTAGAAAGTGAGCTTTTATTTCTTTTACAAGCGTGACAATAACATATTTTAAATCTTCAAGTACATCTCTTGATATATAGTTATGTTTAATAATCATCAAGCAAAGAAGCATCTTTTGAAAACAAAAAATTATATATATGTGTGTGTGTGCATATATATATATATATATTTAGCAAGCAGAAGTGATTCAGTTCAGTACACACCACTGAACAGACCTCAATCTCTCAGAGAAAAATTGAAAAGCAAAAGTGTGTGAACCATACTTATTAGGCTTTCATGAACCCTGAAAGTGCCATTATTGGGCTATTTTGGTGTGTGTTTTTTTTTTTTTTTTTGGTAATATTTCAAATATTGTAATTCAAAAAGTAAAGCATATAACCCTACCAATTTCCCTCAACATTATATAACATAATAATCTGATATTTTTCTTTGCCATAATCAAATCATTAAAGAATTGACTGTGTGAATGTCAGTGAACAGCAAAAGGTCAGGGAATAGTGAAAAACATATTCACATAAATGGGTGGAAAAATCTGCTAAAACAAAATATTAACAAAACTAAAATATTTAGTACACAAAATGTGTTTTTTATAAAATGAGGTTTTTAAAATAAAGTACATAATTTTAATGCATTAGAGAAGACAGATTTGTTAAATAATACCACTCTGAAAAACTTGTAGAAAATGATCATCTTTTCATAAGCAAATGTACTGAACCTTCCTAGTCCATCTATAGTTTACATGCATTTTAAGTGAAGGATGTTTTCAAAGAAAATCACCAATAAAAATACTATATTTGCAAAACAGAAAAAGCAGAATATTCACTCTTATAAAAAGTTTTCCTATGATTCCTTAAATCAGGAATTACTTGTTAGCAAATATGTTATTTACAAACTACATTTTTAGGAGTGTTAAATTAATTAAACAAGGGAACTGTTAGGCTGAGGTTGCTTTAAGGACCTGGGATGCCTCTTAAGCAAAGCAAAATCTAAGCCTATAAACAGTTCAAGGTTATGAAATTAAAACCTAAGGATAAACTATCACAACAGGCGAAGCAGGATTTAGCTACACTCAGTCAATCATTTCCTTATTTTGCTTCCATATGTTCTCTATGAAAATCCCGCCTCAACTCCTGTGAGTGGAGCACTTCTAACCACTTCCTGATTGGTGCTACCCAATTTTGGAAAAGACCCTGATGCTGGGAAAGATTGAAGGCAGGAGAAGGGGACGACAGAGGATGAGATGGTTGGATGGCATCACCGACTCAATGGACATGAGTTTGAGTAAGCTCTGGGAGTTGATGATGGACAGGGAGGTCTGGCATGCTGCAGTCCATGGGGTTGCAAAAAGTCAGACATGACTGAGTGACTGAATAACAACAATTCAAGTGGATTTTTGCTCAAATAAACCTAAAAATTGCAATATGCCTCAGTTTATCTTTTAACAGAGTATGTATAGTTTGTGACAAAGAATATTTGTGTGTAGTTTTATAAAAGTGAAACTAGTTGTTTATTTCACAAAATTTAGTAAATGCTTTGTGTGGCCATAATATCTAGGTGAATGAAATGCAACACTCTATTATCAGAAAGTATTATCACTAAAAAAATGTACTAAATGTATTTTTAAAATATACTTAATGTATAGAAGTTGTTGCATGTCTGTTCCCTAATTTCTCTATCAAGTCAACTTAGAATGGCTATCTTTCAGGTCCCTTTCTCAATCTCTCCATGAAATTTCTAGATCATTTTACATATCCCCACTGAACACAATGTATTGTAACTCTCATAAAATAGGATCAGTTTCGGTCTGTCAATAGAAAGAGTGTTTGTCTTTCTCACTCTTCCAGGTAAAATGTCTCCAAGACAAATAAATCTTTTGCTTGCTGATATAGACCACATATGAATTTGATGCATACTTTAACAGAGTATATGTTTCTTTTCTCTGTTTGCTTAAAGCTGGTGTCCCTAGAATGGGGAAAGAATAAAGGACATATACAGAAATTTACAGAATTGATCCTGCCACTTAATTGTGGTCATTGTATACATCGTGATAACTTTGAAGTGGGAAGAAGGAGAAGGACCAAAGATAATTAAAATGCAGTTTGGCCCCAAGAAGACCATAGACAGATCAGTAAGCAAACAATTAAAATCCAATTTCACAAATGGTTATATGAGAGTCAGTGACATGCACAGTCACTGCTACTGTGAAAGACTCATGAGAAATTGTTGAAGAAGAAAACAGATATAAATTGAGTGTTCTTGAGCCAATCGTAAAGAATCCATGATTTAAGACAGAGAAAAGCAAAATCACAACACTTTTATAATGTATATAGACCATACATAAGACTAGTAGGAGAAGTTTTAATACGTTCTGAAGTTAAATAGCAGATACAGAAAGCAATAAATGTGAAAGAAATATCTATTTCTCCTCCATGTATTTTCCAGAGGAACACAGGTCCTTACCAAACAGAAGATCTATTGCCAGCCCTAACACACGAGAGCTGCTCAGTACATGGAACACACCTAGTGATTCCCATCCTCATCACTACTTCCTTTTCTATGTCCCTTTAAAAATAAAACTTCATATAAAATAGCCATGAGTGATATGATAATTAAGATGCCATGTCATTAAAACTATTAATGTAGAAAATGACTCATATTTCCATTCTCAATGTAAGGGAACAGACATTCAGTTTACTCAACTTTACAAAACGTCTGTAAATCATTAAGATTTAAAATCTAAGAGAAAATGATTCAAAATGCTATTCGTAAAGTGACGCAGTTGACATTGCTATCTGATCTGTCAAAACATTGTATTTATACCTCACTTTCCAGAAGGACGCTCTTAGAAGTAAAGGGGTTCCTTGATAACATTTTAGCTCATGTCTACTTTCTGCCCACAAAGTCAATACAAGCTATAAAAATATTAAGCTATTTTTAGCACATTTTGTACAGTGTAGAGTGTACAACAGCCAGCTGTGTAATAATCAAACCTAAAAGTGTCTGCCAGTCTATTATACTAATAGTGTGAGAAATCCATGGAAACAATTTGATAAGGAGAAAATGCACAAAGAGTTAAGAAATAATGCTCAATGAACTAATGTAAATATGTTTTTTTTTTTTTTTGAGGGAATGTGTAACTTTCTCTAATAGAATGATGTATATTAAACTGTAGATCAATATTTGGCTCATCCAAGCAAAATAACATAGTAGGAGATCCCATTCAAAGGAGACATATTAAATATATAAAGTAAACAGCATAGACAATGGTATGTGCCATGGATTTTTTAAAATATTATCTACCATAAAATTAATACTTGTAATCTCACAACTGATCATTCAAAAAGTGAAGTTTTAGGCATAGCAGCAATTTATTAATGTATCCTAAAATATTTGATTCAGGGATAACTGACAAATCTTTTTCTAGTAGGAAAGTTTCTACAAACTTGCTTTTATGTACAGTAGGCGGAGGTGAAATGAACAATTTTGATAGATGGAAACAGTTGTACTTTTATGTCTGTCTGGAAGGAAACAATTGTTACTTAAAAGAAGAAAAAAAGATACCTAATATAAATGAGATGTCCAATGCTATGCTATGTCCAATGCATTAGATTTTAAAGCAATTTCTAAATGCAACATTTGTCATTTTATCCATTCACAAAAAATGTTTACTCTCTGCCTGGTATATGCCATGAACTCTGCTGGACACTGACAATATAAAAGTAAGGGTGTAAATATCCTAACTTCTTGGAGCATATAGTTTAGAAATAGATAAAAGTAAAAAATTTTAAAGTGCTGATTTTATGAGTATGACAAAGGAAAAACAGGTGACACCATTAATATGTCTAAAAATAAAATCTAATACACAGAGGTACGAGAGAGACTTAGTCGCTCAGTTGTGTCTGACTCTTTGCCCACCCCATGGGCTGTTGCCCACCATGCTCCTCTGTCCATGCCCTCCTTCGGGGGCTCCTCCCGACCCAGGGATCAAACCTTGGTCGCCTGCATCTCCTGCATTGGCAAGCAGATTCTTTACCACTGCACCACCACCTGGGAAGCCCAGTTGTACTCTTTTCTTAGAATTGGTCAATGTGACTATTCAGTGGCTATAACCACTTACTGGGTTACACAGACTGGGTGGCTTAACACCACATTTATCTCACAGTGCTGGAGACTCGGTAGTCCAAATTCAAGGTGCTCGTAGGCTTATTAATCCCATCATGAGGGATTCCCTTAATCTAAACTAATTATCACCCAAAGGCCCCAAATTCAGGTACTATCAAATTGAGGTTTAGGGCTTCCACATATGAGCTCTGAGAGGATCAGATCAGATAAGATCAGTCTCTCAGTCATGTCCGAGTCTTTGCGACCCCATGAATCACAGCATGCTAGGCCTCCCTGTCTATCACCAACTCCCGGAGTTCACTGAGACTCACGTCTATCGAGTCGGTGATGCCATCCAGCCATCTCATCCTCTGTCGTCCCCTTCTCCTCCTGCCCCCAATCCCTCCCAGCATCAGAGTCTTTTCCAATGAGTCAAAACTTCGCATGAGGTGGCCAAAGTACTGGAGTTTCAGCTTTAGCATCATTCCTTCCAAAGAAATCCCAGGACTGTTCTCCTTCAGAATGGACCGGTTGGATCTCCTTGCAGTCCATGGGACTCTCAAGAGTCTTCTCCAAAACCACAGTTCAAAAGCATCAATTATTTGGTGCTCAGCCATCTTCACAGTCCAACTCTCACATCCATACATGACCACAGGGAGAACTATAGCCTTGACTACACGAACCTTTGATGGCAAAGTAATGTCTCTGCTTTTGAATATGCTATCTAGGTTGGTCATAACTTTCCTTCCAAGGAATAAGCGTCTTTTAATTTCATGGCTGCAGTCACCATCTGTAGTGATTTTGGAGCCCCAAAAAATAAAGTCTGACACTGTTTCCACTGTTTCCCCATCTATTTCCCATGAAGTGGTGGGACCAGATGCCATGATCTTCGTTTTCTGAATGTTGAGCTTTAAGCCATAGAAACATGATTCAACCCAAAATAGTTAGTGATAGAAATGTTGTCCCATCAAATGACCAAGATGGAGAGAAAGAGAGAACAAAAACATTTGATAAGAGGTGGTAAAACAACCACTCTCCAAAGCATGACACTAACACCTCATACATCAGTACAGATTTGGGTGAATCATGTCCCATATGGTAATTATACCTCTCAGCTCCATCTAGAGAAGGATTAAAATTGTCACCACTAAAGCCCATTAACAATTCCTGGGAAATTAAACAAAAAAATAGAATCTGGTAAATTAAAATAAAGTCTAACTTTTTTGTGTGTGTGTGTGCATGCTTCCTCTAGTTTTACTTGCTCACAGGGTACAGCATGCAGAGGCTTTTTGCTGGGGTTTTCAGACTGGAGTTCCTAGTGTAAAATGGCTGCACCCAAAGCTTTGGTTCTGCACACCGTGTGCAGAAGCATTGCACCAGGGTGTGAGGATCTGCTGCCCTGGGCAGTACACCTGTGCCACTCCTGGAACTCCGCCCTGCCTCTCCCCACTGACAGGATCTCCATAAAGCATCCCTGCCCACAGCCTGTCCCGCAGAGCAGGAGCTCTAGAGCCTGACCTGGCATCCTCATTCTTGGATCAGAGTTAAATTTTCCTTTGTTTCTGAACTGAGCTCAGTCTCTTTTGTGTTCTATTGGCTCAACATGACACTGGAAGGGAGCACCCTTGTTAAGGACAGACACTGAGACAATTTGTATCAATGTAACCAGACTGGAGGGACTGAAAACAGACTACCTGTATCGATGTAACTGGTGGGATGGAAAAATTAGACAAACTGTATCAAATAATTTGCACCAGGAAATTCTTATGGAGAAGATGAGACTTCAAACTATAAATAATTTTACTGTTTACACTAGATTATTGGAAATCAATATATCTGGCAAAGAGTTTGCTCATTTCAGGGAACAGCTCTCTTTTCATTAAAACAGTAAGACTCACCTGAAGACATTTTCCTTCCTATGTCCTCCAGGATCAGATCAGATCAGATCAGTCGCTCAGTCATGTCTGACTCTCTGCGACCCCATGAATCGCAGCACGCCAGGCCTCCCTGTCCATCACCAACTCCCAGAGTTCACTCAGACTCACGTCCATTGAGTCAGTGATGCCATCCAGCCATCTCATCCTCTGTCGTCCCCTTCTCCTCCTGCCCCCAATCCCTCCCAGCATCAGAGTCTTTTCCAATGAGTCAACTCTTCGCATGAGGTGGCCAAAGTACTGGAGTTTCAGCTTTAGCATCATTCCTTCCAAAGAAATCCCAGGGCTGATCTCCTTCAGAATGGACTGGTTGGATCTCCTTGCAGTCCAAGGGACTCTCAAGAGTCTTCTCCAAACCTGAACTATTTTACATGAATTTTACCCAGTCCTAATCAATCCTCTTGGAGAAGGCACCCCACTCCAGTACTCTTACCTGGAAAATCCCATGGACGGAGGAGCCTGGTAGGCTGCAGTCCATGGGGTCGCTAAGAGTCGGGCACGACTGAGCGACTTCACTTTCATTTTTCACTTTCATGCATTGGAGAAGGAAATGGCAACCCACTCCAGTATTCTTGCCTGGAGAATCCCAGGGACAGAGGAGCCTAGTGGGCTGCCATCTATGGGGTCGCACAGAGTTGGACACGACTGAAGAGACTTAGCAGCAGCAGCAATCAATTCTCTAGTTTACTTTAAAAAAAAAAAAAAAAAAAACTTTTCATTTTATTTTGGAAGGCTGCGATTCATGGGGTCACAAAGAGTTGGACAGGACTGAGCGACTGATCTGATCTGATCTGATAGTTGATTAACAGTGTTGTGTTAGTTTCAAGCATACACAAAGCAATTCAGTTATATATCCACATGTGGTGGTGGTGGTGGTTTAGTCCCTAAGTTGTGTCTGAGTCTGTGACCCCATGGACTGTAGCCTGCCAGGGTCCTCTGTCCGTAGGATTTTCCAGGCAAGAATACGGGGGTGGGTTGCCATTTCCTTCTACAGGGGATCTTCCTGACCCAGGGATCTAACCCAATTCTCCTGCATTGCTGGCGGATTATGTACCAACTAAGCCATCAGGGAAACACCAATATGTATATACATGTATCTATTCTTTTTCAAATTGTTTTCCCATTTAGGTTGTTACCTAATATTGAACAGAGTTCCCTGTGCTATAATCCCCTACTTTGAAAGACCCACCTTAACTTCTTGAGGCTAAGCAAGAAACTTCTGAAAATACATTGATTTAACTTGTATCTGTTGAATTAACTTACTATCGAAGTGGTATTTTTTCCTGCAGCAGTAAATTTAAGTGAAGTAAGCTTTTCTTGACCAATATATTTTTCTGAAGGCAAAATACAATAGCATCTATTCCAGTGGTTCTTGAATGGGACATTTGGCAGTTTATGGAGTCATTTTTGATTGTCACAACTTGGGGAGGGGGGATTGACAGGATTATATGGCCTCTAGTCAGTAGAGACTATGGATACCATTAAACATCTTATTGAACCAGATGGCCCTTGATTTCCCAACCCAACAGAGATGTATCTGGTCCAAAATGTCAAAAGTGCTGAAATTGAGAAACTCAGACCTGTTTTCATGTGTGGTAAAGATTAAATGAGTAATACTTTTAATGTTATGGCATATACTCAACATTAAATATGTTAGTCATTATTGTTATTATCTTATTGGTATATTTATCAGAAAATTTAAGAAGATTCTTTACAGATATTTATAATCTATAAAAATGAAGAAGAAAAAAATCTTTTAAATTCAGCAGTATAAAATTATATATGTTCTCATCACTAAAAATGCAATGAGCTACAATGGAAAAATACACCATTTCCATGACTTTAATGGTATAAATGCCTGCTGTTTAGCACTTCCCAATTTTAAATGGGAAATGTCAAAACACATACAGCTTTGTCTGTAAAAATTTTAGGAATCAAATAGTTTTCCCCCCATAATTGTCTAAACCTTTTAAATATGGTTGTATTAAGTATCCTTATATTGGAGAATGTTATTAATATTATTCAGCAGAGGCTCTCAAAAGCACTTATACTTTTCTTATATATTTACTCATAATTGGCAAAAATCAGTTCAGAATTTAAATGCTTGTTCATCTATAACTGAAGCGCATTTTACTCCCTTACCCATGTAAGAGAGTTCTCTTTTCTAGATTTACTAGTATTTTTGGTTGGATTAGGTCTAATGTCTGATATGTTTTGGAGAGTCCGTGGAAACCAGGATCCAAAAGTAAATCTTTATTGAAGATTTATATATCCAAAAATCAGTAGCAGTAGTGTAATAAGACCAATCGCCGACTGATCAGACCTTCCATTTTCTTTCAGGATCAATTAATTCATAATTACCACCCTTCACAACTCCACAGTGTTCTGGTAGAGCTGCCATTCACTATGTCTCCAAACCAGGGAATCAAATTCTCTCCTCTAGAATTTGAATCTCAAGCATCTTTGCAAAAAAGGTAAGAGGCTATTTGACATCTGTCTTTCCAACATCAATGAAGAAAAGACCAGTCATCTGTGCTTAACTTTCAATGTGGATTATCCTCATTGCTACACAGGTTTTTCAGACTTAAAAATTCTTTTTGATTCCTAGTGTCTTGATAATAAATTTATTTTCATTTAGACTGAGTCACATTCTGTTACTTACAACTGGAGGCTTTTCACTGATACATTATTAGCATGTGTGCCACAACATATGCTCATTGCAAAATCCTTCTATGTTCTGAATTAATTTCTGAAAAAGAAATGGAAAACAGCTCAAGCTGCATCAGGTTTAGTGAATTGTATCAGCAGCTGCAGGCCAAAAGATGCTCTTTAACATTCTAAGAGCATAGAAAAAGCTGCTACAAAAAGCTCTGTGTTTTCAACCACACCCAAAACCTGAAATGGTAATACGTCACAGTATCATCCTCAAATATGAAGGACAGGATGTATTTCATTATTAATGTCTTTCTCACATACTACTTTTAAAGCAAGTCTATGAATAGAAACTCCTGGCAGAGTAAACCCTAATCTGATCTACTCTTCACCCTCTAAAGCTGTACCCTGCAATAAAATGAAGATTGAAAATTGAATCTCATCAGAGTGCTCATACCATCAGAGCTATAAATATTAATTCTAGAGATGACTACAGGGAAATGAAGGAAGGGAAAAAAGCAATGACTAGCAATGGAGAGCAAAAGCCAACTCCAGCAAACTGGCTGAACTACTTAAATTGTCTATTTACTTAAAAAAACAAACAAAAAGAAACCAAGGACATAAAGATGAAGAAGGCTTAACTATTTGGATAAGATTATATGTCCTTTTTTAATCCTCTCAGTTGACAACCTTTTCTAACTTCCTCTATGCAGAATGATGACCAGACTATGAGTCGGTACAATTGAAGGCATGAGTATAGATTAGTGTTGTGACTTGACTTTATGCTTCTTCTTTCTGCATGGCCTGGGGATTTTAAGTCTGGCCTAACTTTTTTTTTTTCTTCAAACTTTGGGCCTTAGGGCCTGTGTTAATTTACATAAGGATCTGCAGAAGAAACACTTCATAAAATTTTGATGTATAAATTGAAAAATTTCTATGAAATGTACTAGTTAAGCTTGATGATAAATTTCTTTTACCAGCCATCTGGTTTAACTCTGCAAAATGCAATGTAGTCTCCATGATGAAAAGAAGTGGAAATAACCAGAGGGAATTTTTTTTTTTTTTAAACTTGGAAAATATAAAAAATTAACAGATTTTGCAGAGTTCCTTATAAAAGATCCCTTGGTATTTTTCACTAACAGCTTTGCTTACATTAAAGTACATAAGACTGAATATATAAATAAGCAGCAAAATACTGGTTGATGTTAGAGCCAATCTGGCTTTACTGAATGATTATTTCTTTAATCAGAGTTGGAAAGATTAATTAAATTCTTAATATCTTCCCACTCAAAAGCAATTACTGGTATATCATATGAAAAAAAATTTGAGAACAAAGATGTCTACCTTGCACTGCTTCAAGAGAAACTATAGCTCATTTTTTGCTTTCAGCATTTGAAAGGTAATGAAAGTGAAATTTAGTTGCTCAGTTGTGTCCGACTCCTAGCAACCCCATGGACTGCAGCCCACAGGCTCTTCCACTAATGGAATTCCCCAGATAAGAATACTGGAGTGAATTGTAAGTTATCATTAATTTGTATATTATCTCAAGTTTAACAGAAACAGAACAATAGTAAAAAATATTAAGTTCTGTTGCTACTTTGCTTTTGAGGCCCTCTTTTTCACTGAATCTAAATAGTAGGAGATGCATAGTCAATGTGAAATTATTTAAATTGTTGATTTGCAGACTCCATACTACCAAATAATATAATTGAGAGAAATAACATTCTAAGAAAGCAAAACAAAGTTCTTTTTTGTTGACTGGAGTTTTGCACTTCTTTCTTTTATGACTAGCTCTCTCTTAGTTTATTTCCATTTTATTGTTTACAGTTGTCAATAATAAGCAAACAAAAAAAAGAGAGAGAGAGAGAAAGTTATAGCTGTAGCCCACCAGGCTCCTCTGTCCAGGGGATTCTCCAGATAAGAATACTAGAGTGGTTAGACATACCCTTCTCTGGGGGAGTAAATCACAGGCATAAAAAGAGAAAGTTATAGCTTTGACTAAATGTTCCCCTGGACAATTAATGTGGAAATAACTTATGTAGCTAGTATGAAAGAGGAAATTTCTCATGATTAACAATGTGTTATTGCATGATTTTCCATATAGTTCTGTTTAACCTAGTAAGTGATAAAATAATTACACTGGATGTTACATTATTTTGTTTTCTTTCATTGTTTCTTCAATAGTATGAACACCTTCCAGTATAATGCTATCGTTTTCAATACAGTAAGGTGGTGATTTACATTGTTAAATCATAAAATATGAGCATAAAACTGTCTGGATTCCATTAGCAAATATTTTTAATCAGATTCGAGTCAATCCAACTAGTTAATCTCACCATAATTATTGATGAAACTTCTTCCTCAACCAAACTTTAGTTAGGCTCCCCTGATCTCCCTTCTCATTCAGGCTTCTACCTTAGACGGCTTCAGCAAAGGACACTGCTTAGATGGTTTAGCAAGAATCCGCCAGTCCTAGATATCTGCTCAAGTTTCTCATGTTCTACCCTTGATATTTGGTCACTTTGGCCTGACTTCAGCAAGAATCCTGCTGTCAGTTTAGCAAAAATCCCTTGAAGTCTGTTTATTTTCCTTTCACTGACCCCCATTACTCTGCTCCTTGGCTATAAATCTCCAGTTGTCTTCACTGTATTTGGAATTGAGCAAAATACATCCATGGCTGATTCATGTCAATATATGGCAAAACCACCACAATATTATAAAGCAATTAACCTCCAATTAAAATAAATTAATTACTTTTTAAAAAATCCTTCTTTCTTATTGCTGTAGAGTTAGCCCCTATTGCAATAGACTTGAATAAAGTCTTTCTTACTATTTTAACAAGTTTCAGAATAATATTTTCTTTAACATCATGAAGGCCTGATTTCTGTTATAATGAATAATTGGGTTATATATCTTTTTGTAAGAGACATTACTTTTATAAGAGTAAATGCTTTATAAATACTTTTTACTTCATTTGTAAGAGTGTTTTCCTCTCTGTCCCAGAAAGAGAAAGATGACTAAATTTCTAGATAGATGGAGAAGGGCAAGATTTAGATTTCTATAACAATCTGACTCTTGTTTACTGTGCTTTTCCTGACAGTCTCCCATAACTGGCTTCCCTGAATGCCAACTTCATTTACTTTTAGCTGAAGATAGTATTTAATGTGGCAGCTTGAAACACTAATGTTTGTTACTCGTTTTTCCTGGGTACCTCCTATACAGAAAGTATACATGTTTTTAAACTTCTGTTTTTCTCCTGTTTATCTGTCTTCTACTACAGAGGAGTCTTGACCAAAAATCTAGAAGGGTAGAAGGAAATTATTTTTCCTTACCATATACTTCTCATCCTCTGCCCACCCCCAGTGCATCTTCTAATCATTTTTTCCTCTTCTGCAAACAAAATTCATAAAATCTTTTACTCTTCACCGTCTATTTGCTTCTGATTGAAAACTATTAGAACCTGTATTCTGCTACTACTAGATCATTGAAACTATTCTTACCAAGTTCATTTATTCTTCCTTACTTTTAAATGTATTAAATACCTTTGGCTTCTTATGTGACTTGATCTTATATCACTTTGTAATGTTGACAAGTCATGGTTTAGAAATGTTCCTTGGCATCTATTGACACTGTTTCTTATTTTACACTGGCCATGTCTTTTTAATCTCCTTTCCAAGTACTTTTTCCTGAGACTGTCATTTAAATAGCCCATGAGTTTTCCCCCAAAGAAACTCATCAGTCCTCTTTTCTTCTCACTGTGTACATTTTCTATGAAGATTCTCCATCAACCAGCAACACTTGAGCTGCCATCATTAAACTGATAATATTCTGATAATAAACTGATATATATATATATATATATATATATATATATATATATACACACACACACATATTTGAGATTCGAAGTCATGTATTTAACTACCTGCTTGAGATATTCACATTTAAATTCAAGATATCCTAGTGGAAATTATTATCTAAAGGGACTAGTTACCTTGGTTACTCAGTGAGATAGCAGTAGCTATAGGAGCCATGATCTCCAACAGAGAAGCAGCCACTGCTTATCTGCAGAAAGAGAAGAAGGTGGATGTAGGGGAATAAATATCTAACCTTCACTCTCCTGCAACCCTCTGATTTTCCACTGGTGCTTACCACTGGTTACACTTAATTGGGATGCCTAGGTCAAGGTAGGGTTTTTGATAAAATCCCTTAAGTTGAGCACAAATCAAGGCAAAGTGTGGGTCTGGAGAGACCAAAAGTATCTAGCAGAGTCCAGCACTTCTTTTCTGTCAGTACCTAATCTTGTTACCTTTCTGAATGAAAATACCAACCTCCACAGTGAAAAAAATATATATATGATCCAGCTATCTACTGCCTCATTAGCTTTCTATCATATTATGAATTGGAATTGGAACACAATGTCTGGCATCACCAGACTTCCTTTGCTAGTACTTTGAACAGTAAGCCACAATGACATTCTGTGTTTCTGAGGACTGGTAGTAGTGCAGAATCAGTGTCTAATATCCTCCAGAAAGTCTCAGCAGTTCCTTTTCTCCAGTGGAGTCACTATAAATTGTAAAGACTTGACAAAAAGTCACAATGTATTATATTGGCTGTGTCTCAGGGTCCTTACTCAAAGTACTCTGACCTCCGCCATATGAAGGGCTTCAAGTCTGTGAACAAACATGTATGTGTACAAAGCTCAGCAAAAATCTATGAATCGTCACTATGGTGATTTAAGTTTGGTATCATCTAGCAAATAAAGGTACAAGTACTCCCATGGAGAGGCGAAACATAATTCTCTTCTGTTTAGGTGTGGGCTGTATTTAATGGCTTAACTTCTATTGAAAATAAAAAGTGGCAGAAATGATACTGTATGATTTCTGTAATGAGATTACAAAAAGGATCTGGGTTTCATCTTTGCTTACATTCTGCCTGAGGGAACTCAGCTGCCATGTCATAAAAGAAACACAAGCAGCCCTATGAAGAGGTTGCTGTAGCAAGAAATTTAGACCTTCTGCCAACTGTTAGCAAGGAACTGAGACCTGCCAATAGCCAGGTAAGTGGATTCTCCTGTCTCAGTCAAGCCTTCAGATGAATGAAGCTCTGGCTGACATATTTACTGCAACCTCATGAGCAACCCTGAATCCAGAACCACCAGGCTAAGTTGCTCCCAAATTCCTGATTTTTAGAAACTGTGAGTTAATAAATGCCTATTGTTTTAAGGTGCTAAATGTCAGGGTAATTTATGCAGCCAAAATGATTAACATAGCACTTATATATGTCAAGTGTCATCTATTCTATTTTGAAATACATTTGGGATTCAATGTGCCATTGCCCAAAATGTCAACAGGTCAGAGTGTATTTATTATTCTGTCCTTGTGACTTATTTTTATAATTGTGTTTCCATTTAATTCTATCCCCATGGGGCTCATTATTTCCATAAAGTTTAGGAAATCTACCACAGCTAATTCTGGCTTCCCATGATGGCCCCCACAAATCATCAAGGCCCCATTCATTACTTCTTGGCAAAGAGCATATCCTGTGGGCCCTAGTTGAAGGGGATACTGAGGGAGTAGTTGAGCAATTAGTTCATAATCCATTCAAAACTATCATCTTCCCAAGCATTCATACTCTTTTTCAGCATGCCAGTGAAAGTCTAGAAACTCACCCTCATTAGCAACAAGGCCACCAATGAGTCCAGGCATCAATTCACCAGTGAAATGAAAAACCAGTCCCAAATGCTCAAGCTACTGTGTTAAATCCTGAATCCTAGGTGAGGGCATCCATGAATTTAATTCTAACTAATATGATATTTCAACTTCACTCATTTAAGAACTACTGGATCCACATGGTGTATCAGCCCCTTTCTATAGCTGCTTTAACAAAGTACCAAAAATTGGGTGGCTTAAAATAACAGAATTTACTGTGTCACAGAACTGGAGGCTAAAAGTCCAAAATCAATGTGTTGGCTGTACCAAACTCTCTGATAGTTCTAGAGCATGGTCCTTCCTTGTGTCTTCTAGCTTCTGATACTTGCCTGCAAATTTGGTGTTCTTTGACTTTTAGCTGCATCATATCAGCAGCATAGCCACCTTTTCCTGACTGTCATCAAATCATCCTTTCTACATGCATGTCAACTTCTGTGTCCAAATTTACCTACTTTTATAAGGATACCAGTCAGATTAGGATCTATGTTAAAGATCTTAATTTGAATTGATTGCTTCTGCAAAGACTATTTCCAAATAAAAACACATTCTGAGGTACTGTGGGTTAGGACTTCACCATATTTTTTGGGGAGAATTTAATTCAACTCAGACACTCCCCAGCCTCCTATTAATACTCACTGTGAAGTCCCACACTTTCCTCAGTACACAGGCTCTATTTTCCCCTACAATTCTGGTACCTTGCCTTTGTCTATGCTGGGATTCAACTTGTCGACCTGGAGAAGATGGAGAGTGGTTTCTAGGAAAATTAGCATTCTCTTGTGAAACAACACACAACAATGGTAGCTATAAGTGTGTGTGTGTGTGTGTGTGTGACTTGCCTGAGTGGCTCAGTGGTACACACAATGCAGGAGATGCAGGAGAGGCAGGTTTGATCCCTGGGTTAGGAAGATTCCCTGGAGGAGGAAATGGCAACCCACTCCAGTATTCTTGCCTGGGAAATCTCACAGACAGAGCACCTGGAGGGCTACAGTCCATAGGATTGTAAACAGTTAGACATGACGACACAACTGAACATACACACATACAACTGAATCACTTTGTTGTATACCCGAAAGTAACAACACTGTGAATCAACTATATTTCAAGAAAAAACCATAATTTCAGAAAAAAATTTGATTTGACCCTAGCAAAATTTTCAGACTTTATTATTATTAATCATTATTATTAATTATTAATTACTAACTGACACAATAGCCATCATGAATGTTTGACTTTTGGACACATTCCAGGCAGTTTTACAACTTCTTGCCTTTGTTAAATACTCTTTGCCCAGAAAGCCTTGTTCCATTCTCCCAGCCTGACAAAACGGTACTTTGCAAATTCTCTCCCAGTTGTTGTCCCCTTTATGGAATTTTCCTTAATAGACTTAGAGAATTAATAGTCAATTATTATTAACAAAGAGATTTAATTTTTCTCCCTTTCATGTTGCATATCTAATATACATATGTGTGTATAACATGCTATTGCACAAATATGTTTTGAAATATAAAAATAATAAAATGAATACTTCATACTTTACCATTCGGCTTACAGACAAGATGACTTTTAAACCATTGAAACCACCAATTGCTCTTTTCTTTTTTCAGACCACCTCTGGCCTTGAAGAAATAATCACCCAGAAATTGTGTTCATAGTTTTCTTATTTTCAGTTTTTTATAAGTTTCTGGATTTATCCCATATATTTATTTTAAATTATTTCATTTAATATTGTTTCTAGTGTGTTTGCATACTATTGCATGTAGCTGTCATTGATTTGCTTTCTCTGCTGTTTACTTTTTCATGGTGGTCATAGAGTAAAATTAATTTAACCTCTTCTCAATGAAGACAGTGCTCATACCCTCTGGGTTTTTAATCTTACAAACAGTTGCCACAATGTCTTTAGGTATCTCTAGGTATAGGATTGGAGAAGGAAATGACAACCCACTTCAGCATTTTCTCCTGGAAAATCCCATGGACGGAGAAGCCTGGTAGGCTATGGTCTATGGGTCGCAAAGAGTTGGACATGACTGAGCGACTTCATTTCACTTCAGGTACAGGATGTTCTGTGTGCAGGATATTGTCATAGGCAGAATTTTCTTTAGAGTATATGGAAATAAATAAATTTGTTGAGTCTTAGTGTGTGTCCATGTTTAACGTCAGATAATGTCTAATGGTTTTAGAATGTTATTGACCTAATTCAACTCACACATCAGATGAGTTCTCATTACTTTATATCATTAGAACAGTTGTTATTTCCAGACTTCTAAGTTTTTGCCAGTTTAGACCATGGACTAGGAATCTCTTATACTCATTTACATTGATCTGTTTACTAGCAAGACAAAATACTTTTCGTACTTTCAATAAGTTGTTATTTCCTCTTCTATGAAAATGCCTCTTCATGTCTTTGCTGATTTTTCTAAAGGTTTGTATAAATTTTATTTTCTATTGATTTGTGAGTTATTTATGTATTCTGGTATCAAACATTTATCAATTTTATGCGTTGCAGATATTTTCTCTTGTTTTGTGGCTTATATGTTCAATGTCTTTGTAGTACCCTACAGAGAAGAGCAATTTAAATTTTTAATGCATGCTACTGTAACCATTGTTTCCTATACTTGGCATCTATTGTAATTAAGAAATTCTTACCTAACCTGAGGACATGAAGCTATTCTTTATTATTTTCTTCTATTTGTTTTAATTTCCATCTATCCTTAAATGCATAATAAATCCAGATTTCTATGCATTTACATTTTTAATTAAGAAACAGTTTTTTCTGTATAGTTTGACTGTTTTCTCAACACCATTTAATGAATAGACCTTTTTTTCCTCAGTCACCTTATTACAGAACTAAACTTGTGTTCCCTCGCCTGTGTGCAGTAAAGCCCATCTACTAAATCAGAGCTTTGGTGAAGAAAAGTGTAGCATCTATTGTAGGTGTCAAACAAGAAATCAAGGTAGGTCATGCTCAAAATTACCCCAGATTCCTTGATGAGTTTCAGGGAAGAGTTTTTAAGAGCAAATGAGAGAGGGGAACTGCAGGGTATGTGGTCAGCTTCTGCACACTTCTCTAACTGGTTGATAGTGAGGTCACAGGGTGGTGTCACAGCGGTTAACATTATCCTCATGCTTCAGCCAACCCTGGGATGATCTGCTCATGTTACCATGTAGTTAACTTTGTTCAGTTGGCGGGGACTTTAGATTCTGTAAACAACCCAGAAATGTGCACCAGATACTGTTATCTATGTATTTCAAAGAGGAGCTAAATATTCTGTAGCTGCTGTATGACTGATTTACTATTTAAATGGTTACAAGTTTACCTGCCCCAAGTGCTATATTTGTTACTCTGTATTCATACACTTTTAGTTACTAATGCTTGAGCCAGGCTTTTGTGACTCAGGATAGAGTGGGACACTAAAGTTTTTCTGCAAACATGAGGCAGGCAGAGGACATGGGAGTTTGTCCCACAAATGCCGCAAAGGGTCCTGCTTGGTTCCAAGCTGTCATATATCATGTTTCTATACATGCATAGATATCTGTTGGGTCTCTGCTTCATCCTATTTATGTTAATATTTAGTGGGTTTTATTTTAGGTTTTATTAGGTCTTAATATCTGATGCCAAAATATGGCATATCTTCTTGTTCAGGAGTGTCTTGCTTTTCCTTAGGTTTTTGTTTTTCCATTAGTATTCAAAATCAACTAATAGTTCTTTTAAAATCTGGTGCAATATTGATTGGAAATTATGGCGGACACTGTATGTTTGCCAAATAATCCCTATACCTTCATTTTAAGGCGTTTTATTTACACAATGGACTAGGAGAGAAAATAATGCTTGAAACTTCTGAAATGAAACATTTGGGAATGGGTGTGATTTCTCCCTGGAGGAAGACCTAGCAACGCATTCCAGTATTCTTGTCTGGAGAATCCCATGGACAGAGATAGCTGGCGGGCTACAGTCCATAGGGTTGCAAAGAGTCAGACATGACTGAAGTGACTCACAGACGCATACATGTGATTTCTCCACAACTTTCTCTTCCCTTCACTTGGTGACAAGACCACATGTGAGATATAGAAGAAAGTCTGAATCCTCAAGGAAGGGAAGAGAACAACAGCTTTACTGTCTTAGGAGACAATTTCTTCATTGTTTTCTCATGTTAATGCACATTTTACCAGCAAAGGCACTGACAGTCTCTGTTTGGACTTTCTTTCTTTCAAGAGGGTTTGTGTAGCCAACAACATTGGAGCACTGATATAGTCTTGCATTGTTGCAAAGAGCAGACACACTCTAGTATAAAACATTCAGGTTCTCAGGCTCAGCGTTCTTCTGTAACACATCTCCTGACTATGAGATGTAACTTGGCCCTCTTTGAGTTGTCCTATGGGAACTGGACCATAGGAACAAAGCAAACATGATCTACAGGCTGCCTGCTGCCATGGGTAATAAAATCAGTTACCTCTGATGGATTGTGCTGATTTATCACTTGCAAGTAGGGTAAAATATCAGATCTTTCACAACTCTTGCTGTACTGAATTCAGTATTATATTATCGAGAAGTAAAAAGTTTTCATGTTAACCCCCTGGTGTTTTTCTATTACTTTAAAAAGCTTAGTCCAACCTGACACAGAATAGTCTTAAATCTTGTTTGTTTTCTTCCTTATTATTGTGGAATATAATTCTTTCTTATTTTCCTGTATCGGTTAGGTTCCCAGGGTAGTGACAAAAAAGGGTGGGACAGGGCTTCCCTGATGGCTCAGTGGTCAAGAATCTGCCTACCAATGCAGGGGACACAGGTTCAATCCCTGATCTTGGAAGATCCCACATGTCTCAGAGCAACTGAGTCCATGTGCCACAACTATTGAGCCTTTGTGCTTGAGCTGGGGAGCCACAGCTATCGAACCATGGCTACTTGAAAGCTCTATGCCCTAGAGCCCATGCTCTGGAACAAGAAAAACCACTGAAGTGAGAATCCCACTGCGACTAGAGAATAGTTGCCACTCACTGCAACTATAGAAAAGCCCCTGCAGCAAGGAAGAATCAGCATGGCCAAAAATAATAAATAAATTATATTATATTTTAAAAAAAAAGGTGGGATAATGGGCCTTCTTTTCTTTTTCTTCATTCTAAAGGGAATATTTCTAAAGTTTTCCCAAACAATACCTACTGTAGGTTTCCGTAGCTATTTCTCAGCAAGTAAAAGGAATTTCCTTCTCTTTTTACTCAATTAAGGTTTATAATCATGAAAAGGCATTGGATTTTATCAGATTTTTTTTTAAGTTCCCACTGAGATGATTACATATGTTTCCCCTTTAATCCATTACTTATTTTCTAATGTTAACTGACCTTTGAATTCCTAGGACGAAACCAACTAGGTTATGATGTGCTATCATTTTTGTACATCAATGGATTTGTTTTGCTAATACTTTGTTTGGATTATTTCATAAATATTCATGAACAAAATTTGCTTGCATATAATTGTTTATTTGTCGATCTCTTGCAGAATAATTATGGCTTCTGAAGCAAGGACCATATCTTATTCATTTTTATATCTTCAGTACTTAGTAAAATGCCTGGCACACAAGCTATGCTAATAAACGTTTTGAATAAGTGCACAATTGATTAATCATACTCGAAGAAAGAAATGAACTTATGGGTAAGTTTTAAATATTCTCAACTTTAAATGAGATAACATATAACATATTCATCAAATTGAGGCTTATCCTCAAGTCTTAGATATGAAAGAGAGCTTTGACACCTTACGCTTACCCACATCCTACAATTTTACCTCCAAAAGGTTATTCTCATATCTGCATTTTGTCCATTTCCATTCCCACTAACATAGAACCACTCACTATCACCTACTGTTTGAGCTGTTGTAAATATCTGCAGATTGGCTTCCCTAACTACAATCCTCCACTCCACTCCTCCATTTATCAAATAGAAAACAAAGTGATATTTTTTGTAATCTGTCTCATGCTTAAAACCTTTCAACTGCTTCCCAATAGACTTGGGATAACCTCTTAAATACTTACAGTAGCCTATATGCCACTATGCTATGCTAAGTCCCTTCAGTCATGTCCAACTCTGTGAGACCCCGGACAGCAGTCCACCAGGCTCCCCCATCCCTGGGATTCTCCAGGCAAGAACACTGGAGTGGATTGCCATTTCCTTCTCCCATCATATGTCACTTCACACCTGCATTTCATCTTGCCCACCTCTTCTTACACTTCTATTGTGTGGTTCAGTACCATAGAACCATAGTGACCCTCATTCTGTTAAAATGCAGCGATTCTTCCTTGGTTCTTGGCTTTGAAGATAGATGATTCAAATCTTAGAATAGGAAACTTCCTGGAATTCCAGGTCTAAATTATCACTCTCCCTATTTTTTTTCTTTGTAACTCTACTACACCATTTAATTATTTGCATTTGCACATCTAATAGTTCAGTGATTTTTCTGGGCTTGCATCTTTGGTACCATAAATGTATCGAGTATGTCTATTTTGTCTACCATATATGTAGCCAGTCTATAGTTGAATGCTTTGAATTTCAATATTGCTCAATAAACTTTTTGAATGAACAAAAAAGGAAGGATATATCAGTTATAAACTATTCATATTTGACTTTGGAGATAATAAAACCAAATAAGCAACTAAAGAATGTGTTTTGAAACTTATAATGCTGAAATTTGTAAATAACACTCAAAAGCTAAATGGAGAAATGTGTATGTGATTGGTGACATCTGAAATGGCTACTAAATATTGTGGTCATGTAAATTATGTCAACAGATGCTATTTGTTCATACAATACAAATATAGAAGATGCCTCTTCCATGGTCTGAGTTTTATTTGCAGTTCAATTCAGGTATATTTGGGAGTCACTTATGTAGGTCCAACAGAAGACTATTTTCAGAAATTGCTTTCCTGGAAAGATAAAACAGTCTAAACAAAGAAAAATACTGCAAGTGAGTTTGAACTAACATTAAAAATGTAGGCTTAAGGAGGACTGGATGATTTTGAGGGAAACATCATGCTTGTTTTTCAGATTTGTCTCCCGGTCTCAGGTGCTTGAGCTGATGATATATCAGCTGCACATGGCTATATTTGAAATTTTAAAGATACTTTTAATTTAAAA
This sequence comes from Bos indicus, assembly GCF_029378745.1. Classification (NCBI taxonomy): domain Eukaryota; kingdom Metazoa; phylum Chordata; class Mammalia; order Artiodactyla; family Bovidae; genus Bos; species Bos indicus. Next base: position 51,085,431 of record NC_091780.1, on the reverse strand, counting down.
ACCCAGTATTTTTATTTAAACACTCATGTGGTTATCTTATTGTAGAATATGTTAACAAATGGACTATCGGGCTGGAATAGAAACGGATGAATGGAGAAAACTATGAGATAGAGAAGGAACTAGATACACAGGGCAGCAGAGTGAGCACAAAGCGTCCAGCAGGAGAACACACTCTGTCATGTCCATGGTTCAAGGCTTGTTTGTAGATGAGCTCCCCAGAGATTGGACAGATACACTGTTTTGGCAGAATTAACCTGGCCTCCCTTTTTAAGCTTTAGTCTAACACATCAAAGCCCTACTTCCTACCAACAAAGTTTATGAAACACCACTGCTGCTGCTGCTGCTGCTAAGTCGCTTCAGTCGTGTCCGACTCTGTGTGACCCCACAGACGGCAGCCCATCAGGCTCCCCCGACCCTGGGATTCTCCAGGCAAAAACACTGGAGTGGGTTGCCATTTCCTTCTCCAATGCATGAAAGTGAAAAGTGAAAGTGAAGTTGCTCAGTCGTGTCTGACTCTTCATGACCCCATGGACTGCAGCCTACCAGGCTCTTCCATCCGTGGGATTTTCCAGGCAAGAGTACTGGAGTGGGGTGCCATCGCCTTCTCCGATGAAATACCACTACTAAAGTACAAAATATCTCTTCTGACCATGGTTCCCATTTCCAAGTCTCTGACTTGACCACTGTATCTCTAGGTTTCCCCAAATCAGCAGCCAGCCACATCTCACCCGTTCATGGTTGGTCTTTTCCTCCTCGGACTTGGTAATGCTGCAGGCTGTTTATCACTATGAACCTCTCCCATCTCAGAGGCCGCATTTATCCATATAAACTACACAGAGACACTCAAAATCTTAAATGCCCATTTGTTGCAGAAACAGAAAAGGAGAAAGAGGCATACCCTCCAACCTGATTTGTCTCTGGTGTCTCTGGAATGAAGTCAGGAGACCACAGAGCCAGTCTAAAAAATTGAGTGCTGGATGGGAAACACAGTGGATCCAAAAAATCCACCAGGGAGCAAGCAAAAGCTGTAGCACAGAGAAAGAGGGTCACTGGTGGCCAGAGCACCTGTCTGTGCCCATTCAAAGGAGGTTGAGGAAAAGGATAAAAATAGAACCAGAGTCACCACATTATTACTGCAAATACTCTGCGAGCATATGTGAAACTGCCTTCTGGGAGTCCTGAAAATGTTAAAGACTGAATAAAGGAGAAAATATATATATGTATATATACAAAACAAAATACAAGATATATACACACATATATTGGAGAAAGAAATGGCAACAGACTCCAGTATTCTTGCCTGGAAAATCTCATAGACAAAGGAGCCTGATGTCCATGGAGTCAAGAGTCAGACATGACTTGATGACTAAACCACCATCACCCACATATATATGAATAAATCTGAGTTGTAAAATAATGAAGTAATATAATTAACTTTAGTTTCATATAGTTTTTTAATGAAGCTATATATTAATACTATTATTTTCAAGCTTAATCTGGTTTTAATTTAATTTTATGTGGTAAGATTTGTTGTATTATTTGAAAAGGGTATACACATGTTAATAGAAAATGTTGTAAATCCCCTGATGCACAACTTTGAATGAATATTTCTCCACTGTGGAGATAAAAGGGAAAGCTTGTCACTGCTGCTGGAAAAAGGAGTTAATCAGGTAGAAAACATCTAGGCAGCGGAGTCTGTGGATGGCCTTTTTCTGAGGTGAAAGCAATGTTATCGAGAACGAGTAACACTCTGGTGACATTCAGTCTGAAAGAATATTAGGAGGCTGACAGTTGGTACTAGAGACAAAATATCTATGAGCTGGATAGGCTGGATTCAATCAGAGAGCATATCTCTAAACTGGTTACATTAAATGGAATCTTTATCTAAAATAAGGAGCTTGAGAGTTTGTTATAGAGGAAAGGAACAAAAAGACAGTTGAACATGTGCTGTGAACAGAGTGACTGAATAGAATTCTATAAAAGCATTATATATTGTCAATAACTCTATCAAGTAAATCAGATTTCCTGGACAAATACTTAATAGTTAGAAATTACTTGTTAACATGTAATAATGCTCTTCCTGCAAATTTAGCAAACTAGGTACTAGCTTATAAATTATTTTCATTATACACAAATGAAATATAATATCCTCCTTCCATCTTGTTATGCGTACTTAACCAGACCACTTAATTCATGTGGATTATACTCTGCCCTAATCAGTGTCATGGTAGTGAGCTGGAAACAGAGCGACAGTCTAAAAAATGTTGAAGACACTTGTAAGTGTTTGGGAACACAGCACCGGTTCCCAAGAGATTTTTTGTCACAGAATTAATTTGCTCTAATAGTGTTCTATTAGTAATTGAGATAAATGAGCACTGAGCTTGGAGCTTTGCCCTGCAAAGTAATAGATGATAACAGGAAGTCTAAGATAGGGCATCTTCCTTCTACCTTCTCTATGAGTAAAACCTCTGTTTATACCTTATCAAGTATGGCCTTTCTGAAAGTATAAATAGAGATGTGTTTGGTTGTTATATTTTTGAGAAAAGCAAAATGCTTCCTTAAGATCCCATGGTAATAAATGGCAAGCTGAAGATTAAGACAGAAATACAGATAAAGAACAAAGTCTTGATGAGATTATAAAGAATTTTTAGGTAGAAATAGAATATAGGTCTGAGGAGGACACGGCAACCCACTCTGGTATTTTTGCCTGGAGAATCCTATGGACAAAGGAGCCCAGCGGGCTACCGTCCATAAGGTCACAAAGAGTAGAACACAGCTGAAGTGACTGAGCACGCACACTCACAAAACACAGGTCTATTTGAAATGCAAGGTAGAATGTATTTCTATGCCAGATGTATAAAACACACGGAAGAGTAATAAGTGTCCCAACCTGAAATTTAGGAATCCCCAAATTCTAATCACTTCAAAAATAAAATATTTTAACCAAACTCAGAGGAAACAAGATCCAAGGATGCAGTGCATATGTAAAAAGGCTTCTCTTTAGTGCCTACCAGGAGTACTAGTATTCCTGACAGAGAACAAGACAGGTTCTTCTCAGATACTGAGACAGTGCTCCTCACTGTAGAGGAGCAGTATTCTTTGAAATTCATTCAAAAATGACCCCAAACCAAAGGGATACTAGTGAGACATTTACCTTATGCCTGACTAGAGCTATTAGGTACAAGCTCCACCCGTCCCAGTTATCTAAACTGGAACCATTTATCAAGACACTGTGTGGTGTGTGGGCTCAGTCTTGTCCAACTCTTTGTGATCCTAAGGACTGTAGCCTGCCAGGCTCTTCTGTCCATAGGATTTTCTCGACCATAATACTGGAGTGAATTGCCAGCTTCTCCTCCAGGGAATCTTCCTGACTCAATGTTCAAACCTGTATCTCCTCCATTTCAGGCTTATTCTTTACCACTGAGCCACTGGGGAAGCTTATCGAGACATTGCTTAAACCAAAATCATTCCTAAGATGTTTCACAACCTGTTTTGTGTGGACACAGATATGGAAACTCAACAAAGAAACTAACAGTGGGAATATTTCAACAACTCTAAGGAATCCACCTAAGAAACCCTCTTCTGAGACATAGGATACTTAATACTTTGCACACAACCTGCTAAATTTCCCCGTATAATTTAAGATCATTCATTACAAAATGTCTAGGTGTTATCCATTGAATTCATTTAACAGATGATATTTCGTTTTGTTTTTGTTTTAAATGCCAGCCACTTTGTAAAGCAGATTTGGTAAAGAAAAGACTGACTGCTGCTGCCACTGCTAAGTCGCTTCAGTCGTGTCCGACTCTGTGCGACCCCATAGACGGCAGCCCAGGCAAGACTGACTAGCCACAATGAAAAGGAGAAACACAAGACAAGATAATTTAGAATTATCTGACACATTACAGTAAGTATTTCATGATCTCAATTTTCTTTTCTCAAACACTTCTGCTCTTCAAGTTTCTAACTGCATAAATTCCTACCCTTAAGCTGTGAAGATCCATAATTTTTTTTTTCGCTTATTGTGTGTGTCCTTTATACAGTCAAAGAACCCAGAAAATAAACAGAATTATAAATGTTAAGAATAAAAAATAATTATGTTAAAATTTCATCAATTAAGATTTAAATTAGGACTACTTCAAAATAAGAACTATTTAGAGATAGTAAACAAAAGTCAAAGAGAAAAAATACTCAAGAAGACCACAAATGAATGAAAACTCGACAGGATCCAAAGAGCTAGGAGTCAGCATCTACTTAGCTGCTCAGTCGTGTCTGACTCCATGAGACCCTATGGACTGTAGCCTGTCAGGCTCCTCAGTCCTTGGGATTTCTCAGTCAAGAATAACTGGAGTGGGCTGCCATTTCCTCCTCCAGGGGATCTTCCCCATCCAGGGACTGAACCCGTGTCTCTTTTGTCTCCTGAACTGCATGCTAATTCTTTTCCATTGAGCTACCAGGGAAGCCCAGGAGTCAGCAGATAACATACAACGGAAGTAAACAAGGACAAGATGAGGGAATTTGGGGCATGTGGCAAGGGTTGGCTATGGTGAATTTGAATTTATCTCATTAAAAGAAGGAATATTGGCTCCACTGAATGTAGAAATGATTACTGTTAAAATCCTTCTTGTTTTCAATTTTTCAAAAGAATCTAGCCAGTGTATCCTTATACAAAATGTTCAGATTTTAATCATTGCCTTAAGAAAATGTGAGGATTCTGCAGCCTGTATCTAATATATTTCTGACCCAGTTTCTGTCCTTGGGTCACAAGGTTGTTACCTCTGGATGAAAATTGAGACAGAAAAAAACATTTAGAGTAAGAACTGCAACGAGACAATGAGTGAAAACACCATAAGACAAATCAAATAGAAGTACTGGATGCACACAATCATGAATCTGCAATTAATTTGGGATTGAATAACACAGAATATAAACTACAGCTATCAGCAGTGAATATACTTGGATAGCACTCCCATTCCTCTTGTTATATTTAGCACAAGTATTTCTTTGATACTAAAAATAAGTTTCTTATACACATAACCATTTTATCTACCATCAGCAAGTCACAAGGATACATTATGGAATCTGCTTATACTTTTTTAGTCATTTGTCAGGAACAACTGCAAGCTATTATCTCCAGAGTCTGATTAAAGTATCATATTTGAAAAGAAGGTTTTGAATTGTCTTTCTAACATGATACATACATGTTTAAAATATCATTTTAATAATGACTATAAACATCTTCTAGAATGAAAATATAGTCATCTCCCCCATAACCACCAAAGACTTGAAAAAATATCTTAAGTTTACAACTCTTAGAGATATATTTTATGATATTAATGGTTTATAATTGTGGTAATCTTTCATAGTAATTTTGAATTTATTTTACTTAAATTATTTTATTTGATCCTCACAGCTATTATAATATATAGATGCAATTATACACAAATTGAGTTCTATATAGTTATCCAGAGTCACAAGCTAGGATTTGAATTCAAGTCTCTGAGCTATACCATACAGCCACTTGGAAAACTGATGTTACAAATAGGATTATTCAGCAACATAAGAGAAAATGCATTTGTTCACAAGACATTTAGAATGTATTGTCTAGCATAGTATTTAAACCACAGTCAGATCAGATCAGATCAGTCGCTCAGTCATGTCCGACTCTTTGCGACCCCATGAATCCCAGCACGCCAGGCCTCCCTGTCCAACACCAACTCCCGGACTTCAATCAGACTCACATCCATCGAGTCAGTGATGCAATCCAGCCATCTCATCCTCTGTTGTCCCCTTCTCCTCTTGCCCACAATCCCTCCCAGCATCAGAGTCTTTTCCAATGAGTCAACTCTTCGCATGAGGTGGCCAAAGTACTGGAGATTCAGCTTTAGCCTTGTTCCTTCCAAAGTAATCCCAGGGCTGATCTCCTTCAGAATGGACTGGTTGGATCTCCTTGCAGTCCAAGGGACTCTCAAGAGTCTTCTCCAACACCACAGTTCAAAAGCATCAATTCTTCAGTGCTCAGCCTTCTTCACAGTCCAACTCTCACATCCATACATGACCACAGGAAAAACCATAGCCTTGACTAGACGAACCTTTGTTGGCAAAGTAGTCTCTGCTTTTGAATGTGCTATCTAGGTTGGTCATAACTTTCCTTCCAAGGAGTAAGCGTCTTTTAATTTCATGGCTGCAGTCACCATCTGCAGTGATTTTGGAGCCCAGAAAAATAAAGTCTGACACTGTTTCCACTGTTTCCCCATCTATTTCCCATGAAGTGATGGGACTGGATGCCATGATCTTCTTTTTCTGAATGTTGAGCCTTTAAGCCAACTTTTTCACTCTCCACTTTACTTTCATCAATAGGCTTTTTAGTTCCTCTTCACTTTCTGCCATGAGGGTGGTGTCATCTGCATATCTGAGGTTATTGATATTTCTCCCCGCAATCTTGATTCCAGCTTGTGTTTCTTCCAGTCCAGCGTTTCTCATGATGTATTTTGCATATAAGTTAAATAAACAGGGTGACAATATACAGCCTTGATGTACTCCTTTTCCTATTTGGAACCAGTCTGTTGTTCCATGTCCAGTTCGAACTGTTGCTTCCTGACCTGCATACAAATTTCTCAAGAGGCAGATCAGGTGGTCTGGTATTCCCATCTCTTTCAGAATTTCCCACAGTTTATTGTGATCCACACAGTCAAAGGCTTTGGCATAGTCAATAAAGCAGAAATAGATGTTTTTCTGGAACTCTCTTGCTTTTTTGATGATCCAGCAGATGTTGGCAGTTTGATCTCTGGTTCCTCTGCCTTTTCTAAAACCAGCCTGAACATCAGGAAGTTCACGGTTCACATATTGCTGAAGCCTGGCTTGGAGAATTTTGAGCGTTACTTTACTAGCGTGTGAGATGAGTGCAACTGTGCAGTAGTTTGAGCATTCTTTGGTATTGCCTTTCTTTGGGATTGGAATGAAAACTGAGCTTTTCCAGTCCTGTGACCACTGGTAAGTGTTCCAAATTTGCTGGCATATTGAGTGCAGCACTTTCACAGTGTCATCTTTCAGGATTTGGAATAGCTCAACTGGAATTCTATCACCTCCACTAAACCACAGTAGAATCCTTTTTAAACTTAAAGTGTAAATAACAATAATTAATTAATAAACAAGCTCCCATAACAGAAAAGGAAAGGCACGTTTCATGAGCAAAGATTCCATGAAGCCAAAAAATCATATAGGGTCTATCATACAAAAGGGCTTTTGATGAGAAAAAACCATTGTTGGAATGCAACTGCTATCTTGGGCCTATAATCCTTTATTCCCCATCACCTTGGTACCAAAGAGAAAGTTCCTGAAGAAATAGTAAATAATAGAATACTCTAGGTAGTTTTATTTAGTAAGTCAAATATCTTTATTACGATAAAGATTGCAAATTTTATTTTAAGGTAATTTGGCTTCCAAATACAAAAACAAAGAAGAATTTGGCTTAATTTACCCTTAAGATAGCAGTGCCATCTCAGACTAGAATTAGCTTCTGTTCATGGGCCCTGCTTCTGAAATGCTTTCAAACCCAAAGGAAAACATACTTTCCAAAGGCAGTTTGCTCCAAGATTCAGTCTTTCATCCCTTAGGCGGAATAGGTGTGAATTGGGTGAGAGAGGCCAAGAGTGATAGGTTAATAGCCTCCCACTGGAGGAAGTAAAGGCTAAATTTGGGAAGAAGTTCTGTAAGACCCATGTGGGGCCTGAAGTATATATTCTAACAAAGCCAAGGAAAGTGGGAAAGGGTGGAACAGAGATAGGGTTTATACACAGTGCATAGAGGGATCGCTGAGGTGTCTCTTATCATTTCTGATGAGACTTTTCTCAAAGCATTTGACTGTAAGATCAGTAAGGCAATGGGTCAAATGAAGGTTAATTGAACAGAGTTTCTCCCAAGCAAAGATCTGAATGAAGAAAAGAGGTGCCATTTACATAGAGTCAGTCATTGTTTAAAAGAGATTTTTGAAGAATGGCAGAAGGAAATGCTGACAAATCTCATCCAGGAACAGCTAGTGAGTCTTCCCTGGTGACTCAGATGGTAAAGAATCTGCCTGAAATGCAAGAGACCTGGGTTTGATCTCTGGGTTTGGAAGATCCCCTGGAGAAGGGAATGGCTACCCATTCCAGTGGTGAATTCCATGGACAGAGGAGCCAGGCCAGCTACAGGCCACGGGATTGCAAAGGGTTGACATAACTGAGAAACTAAAGCACACTGCAAGTGAGTGGGGAGTAGGGCTTTGGCTCACAGATTTAAATCTTAAATAGGTATAACCACAACTGCAAAATTGAAAGTATCAGGTTTTTATTGCCTGCTGTAACTAAATATTCTAATCTTCCACCTAATTTTCCTTATGCTAAAATGTGTAATCAACAAGCTGCACTTCAATTATTATTAAAGTTCACCTTTGGAAATACTATTAATAGGAGAACACAATTATCACCCTAACATAAGCATACAGATCCTTTTCTAAATGTTTTATTTCACATTGCAAATTAAGGAATTGATTTTCTTTTCCATTTAATGCTCACGGCCTTATGATGTTAGCCAGCCAAAGATCCCCAAAGGTTCCTGGGGGACCCTTACTTCCTGTCCTTGTAGAGACCCTCTCATCTTGACACAGTGCTAGACTGAGCAACTGACAGAACACAGTGCAGATAACAGTATATGACTTTCTTTGCTAGGGCATACAAGGCATTGCAGCTTCCAGCTTGGTGGAAAGCTAGCCACCTGCTGTTGGAACACTCAAGCAGCACCACTGAGAGACCAGTGTGGAAATAAAAAGAGGACCCCAGCCAACAGCCAGCACCAATATCCCAACTATATGTACAAACCACGTTGGAAATGGATCTTCCAACTCCATCCCAACCTTCAGATGACTATGGCATCAGTTGACATTCGACTGAAAACTCACAAGAGACTCCGAGATGGAATCTCAGCTGAGTCATTCTCAAGTTACACAGGAACCATGAGAAACAATGTTATTATTATTGTATTAAGCCATTGAATTATAGAATGATTTCAAATGCAGCATTAGGTAACTAATATGGATGATATACTGTCTTCTGATGTGAATCCTTTTCAGTTAAGCTGTCATTTAGCTAGCTGTTTTTCAAATGGTATTAGCTCTGAGTTATTAGAGATACAAATACAAACATACAAAATATGTTTATATTTTTAAACATAGATAAATTCAAATTTATCTATTATTATCTGTAAAACTTATATATATGTCTATATCTATTTATATTAGAGATACATAGGTATAAAATTCATGTAATCCTCAAAACAAACCCATTATCCTCATTGTATAAATATAGAATCTGTAATACAGAGTAATTTGGAAAAGGTTCAACAACTAGAAAATATTAGAATGAGATTCAAGCACAGAGAAGCCTGGATTGAGAAAAACAACTATAGTACTTCTCTGTATACAAAAATGAAGATATAAAAGTTTCTGAGCTTCCACGCAATGGAGAGCTTATTATTCTGCAAGTTTCCTTCCTACTCTCTTTATATCTGGCTATCTGAACTTGCCAGCAACATCCAGACCATCCTAGATTCTGTTCATCAGAATGCCAGAACTGACGTAGATGGTATACAGTGGAGGCAGAGTGCTGCTGCTGCTGCTGCTAAGTCGCTTCAGTCATGTCCGACTCTGTGCGACCCCATAGATGGCAGCCCACCAGGCTCCCCCGTCCCTGGGATTCTCCAGGCAAGAACACTGGAGTGGGTTGCCATTTCCTTCTCCAGTGCATGAAAGTGAAAAGTGAAAGTGAAGTCGCTCAGTTGTATCTGACTCTTAGAGACCCCATGGACTGCAGCCTACCAGGCTCCTCCGTCCATGGGATTTTCCAGGCAAGAGTGCTGGAGTGGGGTGCCATTGTACTAAGTATTCCTAATTATACCAGACACCTCCAGGGATATGGACAAGAAGAACAGGAATGGTGATGACAAACACTTTCTTGACATTGTTGCAATGTGTTCTTGACACATGAAAGAGAAGATTATTGTATTGCCTTTGATTATCTCCAATTTCTAATCTCATGAGTCTTACACACTTGGTCACTCAGTGCTTGAGCAAGAGATTGGCTTCTTGAAACGGGTGGTTAATTCTTTCAAGCTTTATATTTTGCATCCCATTTATAGACTTGGCGTACAGTTTCTCGAAAGCCATAACCCAGGAAACAAACAGAAAACCTTGATTCAATTATTTGGTAATATTCTCAGGCACAGTTGACTATTTTGACAAAAATAGAACCTTTGTTAAATTAGTAAACTGTGAAAAGAACTGTCATATTAACCACTTATTGTTTTCTAAACATCTTCTTCAATGTCATGTGAAATATACAAATACAATTTCTGCCAAGATAGAAGAAGCAGAGTAAGTGATTCATTAAAGAAATCCAATATTGGAATTTAGAATTAAAAATGGGCCTGTCCCCTATGATAATTGAAATTCAACTTCTGTCCATTTAATCATAAGGACAAATAATACACATATTTTATAATGCTATTTTAATCTATAAAATAAGCTATCTTTGAAAGGCCAATGATTGTGAGGTCTGTTGAAGGTGAAGGTGTTACTCATTCAATCATATCCAACTCTTTGTGACCTCATGGACTATAGCCTGCCAGGTTCCTCTGTCCATGGGATTTCCCAGAGGAAAAATATTGGAGTGGGTTGCCATTCCCTTCTCCAACAGATCTTCCCAACCCAGGGGTTGAACCCAGGTCTTCTTCATTGCAGGCAGACTCTTAATTGTCTGAACAACCAGGGAAGCCGGTAGGTCTAGATTAAAAGTCCCATTTTATCACTCACTGAGTTGTGTTAAATGCTGTGTATAGATATTGTTGTTCACAGCTTTTTACTTCATGACTGTAAAAGGATTACATTCCAAGGAATTGCAGTGCCTATAGAAGCAGCATTGTGGGAGAAGGATAAACCCCTGCTGTTGATGTTGGGCTTGGTCATGTGACTTCCTTTGACCAATAGAATGTGAATAGATACTCCACTGGCAGAAGATTTAAGAGTCATTTTATTTCAGAAGCTAACTTGCTCTTTGTCTTCTGAAATGAGAACTTTGTGTTCCAAATAGAGGCTGCTCCTTCACACTGAGTCTCTATGAGTCATTGACTCATACTTATGAGCATATTATGTGAGGAAGAAAATACTTATTATTATAAATCAGTGAGATTTGGAATTGAAAAAAAATTTTAAATATGCACAAACAAGCTAAAATTATAGTTTTATTTTCTTATTTGACAATAATGAAGCATAATTTTAATGTTATAGCATCACTTTGAGCAATATTTAGGAAATGGTAGACTATGAACCTAATTTTTTTATATAGTCTCCAAAAGAAACATAATAACTCAAGTAAAGAGTCATAATTTTATTTAGTATGATAATGTTATGCTTTTAAAGATAGCTTAAGCTTAGAGAAGTAAATTCTAATTTTGGTCCAGAAGGAGATGCAGGAGATGCAGGTTCAATCCCTGGGTTGGGAAGATCCCCTGAAGTAGGAAATGGCAACACACTTCTGTATTCTTGCTTGTAAAATTCCATGGAGAGAAGATCCTGGCAGACTACAGTAGTCCCTGGGGTCACAAAGAGTTGGAAACGACTGAGCAACTGAACACACACACTCACTTCTCACTTACACATGGTATATGGACCATGTCAGTCATGGGTTATGTCATTTATACAGGCTGTGAGAAAGTTCTTACATACTCCACTCTATATCATTAGAACATGAAAAGCCCATGAGTGAATGGGGGATCATAGCCCTTGGAAGTAAAAAGTTACTCTCCAATTAGTTTTTGCTCCTTATTACTTAGGGTAATATAGTAAGAGTGTTCATATGAAAGTCAAGTATAATTTATATGGATTGTTTTAAAAATGCTATTTTAGAAAAATATGTAATTCAGTAATGGACACACAAACAAACAAGAAAGATTTACCTACACATGTATATTTAATATAAAGAATAAAACATGAACCTTGTTATTAAATACTATAAGGAAGAGCTTAGAAAAAGATAAATGAGAAAAATATAAAGGGAAATGATACTAAGTTTTATGCCTGCTGTGTGTGTGTGTGTATATATATATATATTCTAAAAGAATATATATATGATTTTAGATCTAAAAGAATATATATATTCTTTTAGATCTAAAATCATGACATCTAGTCCCAACACTTCATGGCAAATAGATGGAGAAACAATGGAAAAAGTGAGAGTATATTGGGGGTCTCCAAAATCGCTACAGAACGATGACTGCAGCATGAAATTAAAAGACGCTTGCTGCTTAGAAGAAAAGTTATGACCAAGCTAGAGAGCATATTAAAAAACAGAAACATTATTTTGCCAATAAAGGTCCATCTAGTCAAAGTTATGGTTTTACTGGTAGTCACGTATGGATGTGAGATTTGGACTATAAAGAAAGCTGAGCACCAAAGAATTGATGCTTTTGAACTGTAGTGTTGGAGAAGACTCTTGAGAGTCCCTTGGACTGCAAGGAGATCCAACCACTCCATCCTAGGGGAAATCAGTCCTGAATTTTCATTGGAAGGACTGATGCTAAAGCTGAAACTCTAAATCTTTGGCCACCTGATGCGAAGAACTGACTCATTTGAAAAGACCCTGATGCTGGGAAAGATTGAAGGCAGGAGGAGAATGGGACGACTGAAGATGAGATGGTTGGATGGCATCACTGACTCGAGGGACATGAGTTTGAGTAAGCTCTGGGAGTTGGTGATGGACAGGGAAGCCTGGCGTGCTGCAATCCATGGGGTCACAAAGAGTTGGACACAACTGAGTGACTTAACTGATGTTCTTTTAGGATAGTTATGAAACAAATTAATAGTTTTTCCAATAAATTGAATATATGTGTACAAATCCTTCAATATGTAGGGACATTTGATTAAAAGTGATTATATTCCCCTTTGCAAACTTAGTTACAGCAAAAGGAGGGAGAAGAAGGAAGAAGCCATGGTTTTCCAAAAAATCCCTAAGTTTTGGTTTTTGTTTGAGGTATTGCAGTTTCAGTTTACAAAGAAGTCTCTACTGAAAGTCTGAAGACGACAATAAAAGCGTAACTGCTTCCTCAAACTATCAAAGTGCTTTGCAACATCCTTAACATTATTATTATGTCAAAACAATATATTGAAATGTTTATACTATTTTTAAGAGACTATTTGAAATCACTGAAATATTTTTACTTATCAAGGCACATTTTTTTCTTTTTTTAAATTAAGTTCAAAAAATGATATAACATGAATCTCCATAGTCAACGGTAATTGAAAGTTGGTAACATATTATCAGATGTGCCTCTTTTAAAATATAACAAAGGAAATAAAAATTTCAGATAAAGTTTAATTAGGCATTATTTATCCCCAATAATTTTAAAATCTGAGAAAAAAGTAATTTGAAGGACTAGAGGTAGTACATATTCCCCATCAGGCAATTTAATTGATATCAAACTAATATTGCTAACATTCTACTACTGTCTTGAAAATGCTTCATATTTCAAGCTTTATATTCTAGGAAATTGTACATATATTAAGTATGGAAAGGGTACCAAAATACATATCTGCTTAACATTTAAGCCTTCTGTTGTCTTTATTTATTCATCCACCTCTAATTCCTCTCATCAATCCTGAAAATCAAACTAGACCTGGATCCAGGTGCTTTGTATTATTTTCCCCCATTACAGAGCTCTAATTCTTTAGTGGATTTCAATAAGAGATTTCTTGGCATAGAAAGGAAGCACCTGCTGATTTGAGCAATTCCATCAGCACTCAGTGAAGCAAAAATATTCTGTTGGTGATTATGGTCCTAGTATCAGAATACAACTAATAATTTTATCATCTTATTCCTAATTTGTAATTGGCAACTTTATCCATTGTTTAGCTATAGGGAGAGAAGATTGGTATTCATAATGATCTCCAAATGCTGTTTGAAATATCATGGAATTTTGAGTGTAATTTCCACTCACATTTAGTTTGGATTATGTAAAGTTGCAACAATGTGCTTGACTATTTTGGATCATGTACCAATCTTCAACACAACTAATTAAAAAGTAAAATTTCTGATAATCAAAAGCTGTGTTTATCACCAGCAATTATTAAGAAAAAACTAATTTATTTACTACGCTTTCTGTAAATTTACCTTTTAGTTGCCATGTTACCACAAACTTCAGCTATAGAAAAGTATGTACTTGCATTCATGCTCAGTCCCCCAGTCATGTCCAACTCTTGGTGATCTCATGGACTATAGCCTAGCCAGGCTCCTCTGTCCACAGGATCCGCCTGGCAAGAATACTAGGATGAGTTGCTATCCCTCCTCCAGGGGATCTTCCTGAACCAGGGATTGAATGTGTCTCTTGTGTCTCCTGAAAAATGAGAATGTCCAGGGAGATTCTTTACCACTGCACCATATGGGGAAGCCCCATATGTATTTGGCCTAAGTTTAAAACTGCAGTATTCTGTTCTCTTTTAACTAATTCTCTACCCCAACTCTCATGGACACACATACATACATATTACATACACTTGAGACATCTGTGGGCCTCTAAAAATCGTAGTTTAGTTAAATGATCAGAGAAGGCAATGACACCCCACTCCAGTACTCTTGCCTGGAAAATCCTATGGATGGAGGAGCCTGATAGGCTGCAGCCCATGGGGTCGCTAAGAGTCGGACACGACTGAGCGACTTCACTTTCACTTTTCATTTTCACGCATTGGAGAAGGAAATGGCAACCCACTCCAGTGTTCTTGCCTGGAGAATCCCAGGGACGGGGGAGCCTGATGGGCTGCCGTCTATGGGGTCACACAGAGTCGGACATGACTGAAGTGACTTAGCAGCAGCAGCAGCAGTTAAATGATATTCACTCCTATTTTCCAAGAAATATACCTTTATTTGACCAAAGATAATGTGTTATTCGTTTATCCTAATCTTTTATTAAAAAACAAAACAAACAAAGAAAAAAAAAAAAAAAAACAGTGGATAAAGATAAGCTGCAGTATATACCTGACGAGTAATGCACACATGGTAGCCAATTAAAATTTTCTTTTTCACTTAGTCCTATATCCATGCACATATTCAGTAAGTATATATGAAGTATCTGAGAGGAAAAGGTGCCACATACTAAAGTGTTTAATGACACATACATACCGCTCATAGTTTTGGCAAATCCAGTAAGTATTATCAAATTTTTTATTTTTAAAATGTTGGGGGGTGGGAACAGCAAGTTGACAACATATTGTTTTTATTTTAAATGGTTTACAATCTAGTGTTAATGTAATTGTGTGGAAATAAAGGCCAGGGCACAGGAGTAAGATGAGTCAATAACAATCCTAATAGGAGAAATGTATGTAATGTGAAAGAAAATGTTAACAAATATGTACAATAGCACAGAAAGAGGCAAGAGTATTTTTTTTTCTGATTTGATTATCACTATTTTACTTTTAAAAGATGATGGAGACAGCAGTGTGAGAGTAAAATTAGAAGTGGGGAATGATTGGCAGAGAAAGAAACGTAGGTAAGATGTATGAATATGAATCACAGAGTATGAATCACAGCACTGAGAGTAGGCATGGATGAAATTCTGCATTTATGAGCAATGTTGTGAGTTTGTATGGGCAGATGGGCGTGCGTGTCCTCTGCTCCTCAGCAGCATGGCTCAGCAGAATGACTACTGGCTCTAACAGATGTGGGTTCATATCTCAGCTCCTTCACTCATTGGCTATATGATCATGGCACGCGATTTGCCACCCTTTTCGCACTTATTCTTCTTGTGTGTATGTGCTTGGTGGTATCCAATTCTTTGTGACCTCATGGACTGTAGCCCACCAGACTCCTCTGCCCATGGAATTTTCCAGGCAACAGTACTGGAGTAGGTTGCCATTTGCTACTCCAGGGGATCTTCCCAACCTAAGGACCAAACCCGCATCTCTTGCATCTCTTGCATTGGTAGGCAGATTCTTAACCAACTGCCCCACCTGTGAAAACCTCTTACACAGTCTCTAACTCAGTGGAATGTTATAATCATGAAATTACACAGGAAATAAAAGCATTGGGTTCAGCCTGTCAGGTAGTCAGTATTCAAAAAGCCTTTTAAAAATAATGTTTCAAAATCAAGAAAAAAAAAGAATACAAACTTTAGAGGAATAGTTATTAATATGATTATTGCATCATTCTAGTACATCTTACTGTGTTTGCTGAATAGATGGAATAGAAAAGATTTTGAACTCTTATCATTATCAAAATAATAAGAAGAAAACCTCTAAAATAAGACTTTGCATGAATCTAATTAGATATAATATTCTCTTTCTGTAAAAAAATCTTGCTTAAAATTGCTATCCACCACAAATTTGGACTCCCTGGGAGTTATGTGGGCAAGATCTCCAATGACAACCTAATGACTAAAATCCTGTGCTCAGTCATTCTCTTCTCTCTCTCTGTGGCATTTGGCACAATCCAGATTTCTCTTTGAAACTTTGTTCACCATTAATTCTCAGGAGACTCTATTAGTTTATGTCTTTAATCCTTGATCATTCTTCTTCTGTCTCCTTTAATGAGATTTCTTCCTCCTCGCTTGCTTTCAGGTAGAACCTTCTTCAATTTTTCTTTATCTTATATTTTCTTTCTCTTTTTCCCTTTCTCCTTCCCACTTCCCTTTCTCTCTCTCTCAATTAGACCTTGGCAAGTAGTTTGTCATTCTTCTGCCTCTTATTTCTCTTAGCAATCTCCGACTCAGAGGAACTTGAGAGAAAACACACACACACACACACACACACACAATATGGATTAGGAAACTAGATTATATATTATCTATATTACATATAATCTTAGAAAACTTATTTCTTCCCATAAATTAAATAATCTTACCTGTGAGAATGACTTACAAATCTTATCCCCACATCTTACTTTTTCCCAATACCTGTGTCTCATTTTTTAATGTCTATTAGATTTTACCATCTGAAGGTCCTTTACTGACACTTCAAATTTAACATGTCTAAAAGATAATGTATTGCCCTCCTCTGAAACCAAGTTTTTCTTGAATTCTCCTTTGATTTATTGTTCTACCTTTTTATATGCTAAAAATTCCAAAATTATATTCACCATATTTTTAATGTTTTCACACTGTATCACATAGATACTTCATTCTTATTGCTTCCACCATAATTCAAAAGCCGTCTTATTGCACCTGAATATTGTCTGAGCTTAATGAGTGTTCTGTCTCTAGATTTCTTATAAAATCGTATTTGGTCAGGAATTCTTTTTTATACCTACCTCAATGCCAATGTTCTCTTTGAGGCTTTTGATAAATTATCCTGGTCATTCACACAAGGCAAAATTGGAAATACACTAAATATAGCATTCTACATTGCCTATTTTAAAAAAGGAAAATGTTCTCCAAGGGTGTGGCTGGTTGTGAAAGAAACCTTGCTGCTGGGGAGTGTTTACTTGATCTGATGCAGAAGATATAAAATACAGCAGTTTCAGTGGGTGATCTCAGTGGGAAGCAAATGGGGAAGACCAAACAGTTAAAGAAAAATCCTAGGAATGAGAAAGCTGCAGAGAGGGTTTCATATTCTCTCCATAGTCCCTGGGCCTAGTGTGAGACTACGTGCATCCAAAGGGATACCAAAGAGGGTCCAGTATGTCCATGCATTCCTGATTGACCAGGAAACTGCAAGCGTGTAGAGGAAACACAGGAAGGGATAAGCCAAGGCAGATTCAAAAAGTACCTGAACTTTGAAATGTGCTTGCAACCCACACCAAGGTCTATTGGGTAAAGAAAAAAGCCTTCCATTTTTAAGGTTTGAAGACAACGTGATTGTGTGATCACTTAGGTGATCACTAAGCTGTGCGGAGATGGAGACAATCGGTAGAAATGAAGCAAAATAGATTAAGATGATACAAAAATATTGAGCAAAAATGTCAATAAATACTAGCTAAAAGAAATAATCAAGGAGTACCTGTCACAATTTAGCAGTTACCATGGCTGCTTTCACCATGGTTCTAGACAATTTCAGTAGAGGTCTGCTTGTCCCTTTAGCCCTGTGCTTTCTTGCAGACTGACCTTTATTATGTTGGTTTAAATTACTTTTTAAAATAAAAATTGTGTGCATTTAAGATGTACAACATGATAAATTAACATACTTTGGCCACCTGATGCAAAGAGCCGACTCATTAGATAAGACCCTGATGCCGGGAAAGATTGAAGGCAGAAGGGGACAACGGAGTATGAGATGGTTGGATGGCATCACTGACTCGATGGATATGAGTTTGAGCAAATCCTGGGAGATGGGAAGGATAGGAAAGCCTGGTGTGATGCAGTCCATGGGGTCACAAAGAGTCGGATACGACTGAGTGACTAAAACACAACAAATAGTGAAATGATTACTACAAACCAGTTGACATTTCTTCTACTCACATAGTTACCATTTGCATGTGTGCATGATGAGAGCACCTAAAATCTTCTCACTTAGCAAATTTTCAGAATTCAATACAGTATTATTAACTATGGTCAGCATGCTGTATATCAGAATGACTTCAAATCATCTAGAGAGAAATTGTCTTTCTCAGTCTAGAAGAAAGTAAGATTTGCATGTTCATAAAACTTGAAAACAAGATTGCTTCCAGTACACTATGTGTTCAGAACGAAATATTTTGGTGTTAGTTCCAACAAAATAAGCTAATACTGACTTGGCATATTATGGCCACATACTAGATTGGTTGGAGGCATTAACAAGTACTTCCAACTTAGATGGTTAAGGATGAGTCTTCCGAATTCAGATATTCATACCCCATCTGTTTTCATTTCTGTCTCCCAAAAAGTCCTATTTTAGTGCTTATAAGCCAGGAAACACATCCCAAGCTTTTCATATCCTAAATTGTACTTTAATATCTAAGATGAACTCCTAATTTATCTATTGTCAAATATTTTGCCTCATAATGAATGCAGAGAACCTATTACCAAGTTCTAAAATCCACTTTGGCCTAATGGTGCTTGTAAATAATGCATTTGCATAATGAGCGATATTTATAAAAGCCAATTACTGCTAATATGGATGACCTTTTGGCACCAAATAAGCTAATAACCTTTGAAATGGGGACTAGATTACATAGTGCTAAAACAAAACTTAGGTATAATAGAAACTAGGCCCCCATGCATACATAAGGATGAAGGTTATTTTCTATTTTGGCTGCACTCTTAAAGATCTATTAATTTGATATGAGATTTGAATTCAAAATCAATGCCAGCTCATTTTCAAATAGGGAACATTAGAAAAGAATGAAAGCGCCTTCTTCTTACAAATAATTTCTAATGGAGCAACATTAACCTTAACATTAAATACCATGATTCTGACATTTTCAAAATATTTCTTTGCTAAAGGTCATATAAATTTTATATCTATAGCCAACTATAAGATTTTAGGGGACTTATTGATCCATATATAATAAATATTAATAATAGTGATCAATCAGGTTGAAATTCACTTATTTTTTTAAGTAGGCCAAAATATAATGTCTCCATATACTTGATTCACATTTTTTTCATGTGCTATAAAAACTAATCTATTTTACCTAATGCTAGTAGAGCAATAGTTCATTTTATTAAGGTACTTTCATTTCTGAATATTGCACTTTAAATTGTTTATTTTCTGTTATATATGATTTAATAGCCATGATGTAATAGTGTAATAGAACCACAGAACCTCTGTGTAATATAGCAGTGAAGTACTAATACAATGTATACTGGAATCAGATTTTGGCTTCACTGGCTGTATTCTATTCTACTTGAACCAGTTGGCAATCAAAATTCAGTTATCCAATAACATCCAATTATATACCTAATAATTTTCAGCATTCATAACATTACCATAGGTTTGTTTTCTCCTATCAGATATAACCATAGTGAAATTTCCTAAATTATTTTTAGCTATTTTGAGTAAGCCACTCACTAAGGTTTTCTTCTTTATCTTCACCTCTTCACAACCCTGTACCCAGGTGACCAGAACTTTCATAATGATTCAGTGATCTCCCAGGCCTCCCTGCCCCCGGCATGGCAGTGCTGCTGCTATTTCATCCCCTCTTCATTATCCTGTTTTGTAACTTTACAAAATTTTCTCCTTAGAAAAATCACATATATAAAATTTTCTTAACACTTTATTTGATAACAATCATCTCATATGGTAAATTAATTGATTGAAGGCAGGAGGAAAAGGGGACGACAGAGGATAATATGGTCGGATGGCACCACCGACTCAATGGACATGAATTTGAGCAAGATCCGAGAGTTGGTGATGGACATGGAAGCCTGGTGTGCTGCGGTCCATGGGGTCGCAAAGAGTTGGACACAACTGAGTGACTGAACTAAACTGAATTCAATGTTTAAATATAGAACTGAGAAATATCTGGACTATTTGGAATTTTACTTTCTCCAGAGCCAAAGAGGTCTAGTGCAGAGGCACAAATATACAAGGCAATGTAAGTGTACTCAGTATCAAAGTTGATGCTGGTGATGATGATGTTACGCTTTCCTTATCGATTCCTTACTTAGAAACAATCACAGCTCAAAGATTTTTACACGGGAACAGGTAGAAAAATAATTTTTAACTGAGTCATCTGGAAAGTTATCATGAATAAATTGTCATTTGCTCTGTATTCTGAAGAAAGACTAAGATTTTCACAATTAGAAATGAAATGTGAAAAATGTCTGAGTAAGTTCGGATAAGTCCAAGAAGGTACTTGAAAACAACAATAAAATGACAAACTTCTGATGAGATTATAAAATATCTACATTGGAAAATAATAAGTCCCAGAAAAAAGATCAATATAGTTCCATACATCGACACATGAGAATGTTTACGCAGGGAGAGCTTGTTGAGTCCATGCAAAGAAAGAGAAACATCATAAAACAATTATTACTGTAAGATGTAATATTAATGAAAATGCTCTTTCATAAACTAACATGATAATCATGACAAAGTCATGAGGAAGTCAAATTATGACAGTTAATGTCATACATTTGAATATAGTCATGTGTTTGTTTAATGATCTAAGTCTTCGTTTTTAAAGCCAGAGCTTACATATTGTCATGGGCATACTCCCTTACTATGAGTAATAGGAATCTTTTTTTTTAATTTATTTTTTAATTGGAGGAAAATTTCTCTACAGTGTTGTATTAGTTTCTGCCATAGAACAAGGTGAATCAGTCACAAATTGTATATATATATCTCCTCCCTCCTTCCACTGCTGCGTCCACAAGTTCATTCTCTACATCTGCATGGATGAACTTAGAGCCTGTTATGCCGAGCGGAGTCAGAAAGAGAAAAGCAAATATATATTAACACATATGTATGGAATCTAGAAAAATGGTACTGATGAATTATTTGCAGGGCAGGGATTGAGATACAGATGTAGAGTACCATGAGTAATAGGACATTTTGGAATATAATTATAAAAATGACAAGTTGGGGGAAATACAGGTATCAGGCTATAATTGTTAAGGTGAATAGGCTTTTCAGTGGTTTTAAAATAGTGGTTTCAAATAATTATTTTCCGTGTAACAATGTACACATAACATCAAAACTATTCCTTTCGTAGATCTTTCTCCACAGACCTTTTTAACAAGGCTTTGTTTTTATTGTTAAATAAAGTCTATAGAATATGCTGAAAATATATACATGATCTAAATTGAATATAATAGGTGATGACATTAATGGTTTTATTTTTATCCCAAACTTTCTTTTCTGCTCAGTTTTCAATTTTGTAACTTTTCAGGTTGCTTTTCTAACTATCGAGGTCAGTAGCTGAAATGCTGCAGAGATAGCTGACATAAAGCCTGAAGACTATATCATACTCTCTCAGAGGGATCAAACTCTTTAAAAATCCTACTGAAAGGAAAAGGGGGAAAAATGGGTCAAAACTTTGTGTTTGTGTTATTTTCAGTAAAAACATCTCTATTATCTAAGACCTCTGAATAACAGTTAGCTATCAACTCAGCAAGAGTCACCAAAGCAGAACATCAGTGTCATCCCACAGCAAAAGAAGCTTTATGCATTGGTGTTATTGAACACACATAGCTAGTATGACTTTGGGCTCTAAATGCCATACTTTCTGCTGCAAATCCCTCCTGAATCTCCTAGTCTATACTTATTCTTTACAGCTTCCTACTACACGCATCTACACACAGAATCTTTTCTCTGTACCTTTAAATTTTTTTTATAATGTAATATAGAAAACTTATAAGTAAACAGAATTGCAACTTATAGGTACATTACTCCATCTGTTTACCAAAACAAAACACTCCCTTGTTAACATTTGAATAAAGAACAAGATAGTCCAATATTCCAGAAAAGGAAAGAATAGGAACATGTTGAAAACATTCTCCAATCTTGTTTCTATGAGCAATAAAAGTAATATTTTAAGATTTATTAGCAACTTTTGTTTGTTTTCTTCCAATTAGTTCAAAAATTGAGCTAGAAACATGCTATATTTTAGCCCCTTCAGATTTTAATCTGCCTGTAGAAAGTTCCACAGATGCCTCTGATTTCCAGCCTATTTTGGAATGGAAGAATATGCATAACTGATAAAACCTGAATGAACTCTGTGGATTGTATTGTAGGGGAACAAAACTTGCCACCCCCAAATGGCTCTTTGGGATCCAGATTATTTCATGCTGAAAATAATGAAGCCTCAGATGAATCAGAGAAACACTTTGACCTCCCCCCAAATTGCCTAAAGAATTTAGAGAGTCTGTTCCCAGAAGAAAACTATTATCAGATTTCTGCAGTGAATATGGGCCAGATGTGGTTGGGGGAATCTCTTAGAGATCAGAGGCCACTTGGTGTCCCGTTGTCTCCATGTGGTCTAGCAAACTTTTTATTTTTAACCCATTTGCTTTTCTATCTATGTCGCCTCCTGCCGGGTCCAGCCCCGGTGGATCCAGGGAATTCGAAGCGGGGACGGCGTCGGCGAGGATCAGGAAACAACTGCTTAATTAAACTTTAATTAAGGATATAAAAAGTAATGGAATAAGGATAGCTCAGTGAGGAAATTCAGTGAAGAAAAGAGGCTGAAATAAGGATAGCTCAGTGAGGAAATTCAGTGGAGAAAAGAGGCTGAATAATTCAGCCAGAAGGTAAGAGAAAGAACGACATGGTGAGACCAAGTTTCGGTGAACAAGGCCCGCACTTTATTTTCCAAAGTAGTTTTTATACCTTAAGTTATGCATAGAGGATAATGGGGGAAGGGGTAGAGTCATGCAGCAAGCCAGGCTTTCTTCCTGCAAACTTATCATATGCAAAAGCTTAGGTGATTTGCATCATCTTCTGGCCCGGAGGCCTGTTAACATTTTAAGACCCTTTCTTCAGAAAACTTATTTTTCTCTAAAGGTGATTGGTCAGGAGCCACCCTCCAAAAGCATTAGATAAAGTTGCATTCCTACAGAGCAAAGGTGTGGTGGGCTATAACAAGAAAAAGAATTAACTCAAGGGTCCCAGGTTACAAACATTAAAGCTACTACTTACACCAATTATATTAATCAATACACTGCCAGGGACACAGCAGGTAAGGGATATGGAAACTTAGCAGCAAACATTGGCCCAACAAGCGAAAATCCCTTCACCAATACAATTTCTAATCAATTTTTTAACTACTCAAAAGAATCTGTGTTTAGACAGTTTAGAACATCTCCTGCCTCTCACAGTTGGGAGGCTCTGAACAATCACATGTGGCCATAAAAACCTATTCAGGCAGGCTAGAGGATTTCCAAAGAAGTTTGTAGGTTAAACACTGTCACACCCAGGAATTATTAACTGGAGCTGTAAGCTAACTCTTTTTTCAGAGAGAGGTAGTGGGGGACAGCCCCCCATAAAGTCAGAGGTGTAGGTGAAAGCACAAAGCAGAAAGTAGGCAGACTCTGGTTTTGGGGGTAGATGGGGGACTCCTGAGGCTCAATCCCGCCTTTGCGTATGCCGAGCCTCCTTCCTCATGACCTTTGTCATGGACGGAGTTCCTCACGCTGGCTCCCGGCAGTGATAGAATTCCAGTTGAGCTATTCCAGATCCTGAAAGATGATGCTGTGGAAAGTGCTGCACTCAATACGCAATATGCAATATGCACTCAATATGCAATATGCCGGCTCCTGGCAGCCTCCCTACCCTTTAAAGTCCCAAACCATTATCCTCAATATCCTCTTTTTTTCTCTAGCTGAATATGGTATTGAAGTGAGGATTTCAGCCATTTGGGTGAGTGAGTTTTCCTGTGTCTCTCCCATATGTATGTGTTATTAAACTTGTGTATGCTTTTCTCCTGTTAATCTATCATCATGTGAATTTAATTCTTAGGACAGCCAAAAGAACTGAGAAGGGTAGAGTAAAATTTCCTCCTCCCCAATAGTACCAGTGTCAATTTCCTGGTGCTGATATTATACAATGGGGAAACTGGGCAGAGTGTGCATGAGACTTCCTATTATATTATTTTGCAATTTCCCAGGAGTCTACAATTGTTTCAGAATAAAAAGCAAAAATAATAATTCCAAATTTATAAATATTATTTTCATGAAACTATTCTAAATTGGTTATTGCTTGAACATAATGATAATAATATTTAAATCACCAATAACAGATAATAGCTAATATATTTACTATGTACTAAATATTATGCTGAGCCTCCACAGATGATTTTATTTAATACTCACAAGACACTTTGAGTTGTGTCAGAACTGGGGTGAAGAGAAGTTGTGTAGCATTCCCAAGATCACCAACTAGAAAATTGTAGAGCCTGGATTTAAACTCATGTAGACAAAGCACAATTATATCTTACATTACATTTCCCAATCATAGATTTTGGGGGTTGTATATTTGTTTGTTTGCTTTTTACTTGTTTTGATTTAGATCAAAGAAACCATCCTGTAGATAGGCAAAGATATCCAAAAAATATGGTTTCTTTTTCTGTTTCCAAGAATATGGCCTATATACCTTTAAAATTGAAGTATAGTTAATTTGTAATGCTTCAGGTGTACAGCAAAGTAATTTATATATATATATATATATATATGCATTTTTTGGATTCACTTACATGTAGGTTATTACAAGATATTGAATATAGTTCCCTGTGCTATATAGTAGGTCCTTGTTTTTAAAATCTGTTTTATTTATAATAATGCTGTTATGTTAATCCTAAATTCCTAATTTATCCCGCCCCCCTTTTCCTCTTTGGTAACCAGGAGTTTGTTTCCAGTGTCAGTTAGTCTGTTTCTGTTTTGCAAATAAGTTCATTTGCATCATTTTTTTTTTTTTTAGATTCCACATACATGTGATATCACATGATATTTGTCTTTGTATGACTTAACATCACTTAGTATGATAATGTCTAAGTCCATCCATGGTGCCAGAAATGACAGTATTTCATTTTTTATGACTGAGTGATAGATAGTCCATTATGTGTATCAGTTCAGTTCAGTTGCTCAGTTGTGTCTGACTCTTTGTGACCCCACGGACTGAAGCATGCCAAACCTCCCTGTCCATCACCAACTCCTGGAGCCTACTCAAACTCATGTCCATCGTGTTGGTGATGCCATCCAACCATCTTATCCACTGTCATCCCCTTCTCCTCCAGCCTTCAATCTTTCCCAGCATCAGGGTCTTTTCCAATGAGTCAGTTCTTTGCATCAGGGGGCTAAAATATTGGGGCTTCAGCTTCAGCAGCAGTTCTTCCAATGAATATTCAGAACTGATCTCCTTTAGGATAGACTGGTTGGATCTCCTTGCTGTCCGAGGGACTCTCAAGAGTCTTCTCCAATACCACAGTTCAAAAGCATCAAATCTTTGGTGCTCAGCTTTTGTCACAGTCCAACTTTCACATCCATATATGACTACTGGAAAAACCATAACTTGGACTAGATGGACTGTTGTTGGTAAAGTAATGTCTCTGCTTTTTAATATGCTGCCTAGGTTGGTCACATATTCATCTATTGATAGACATTTAGGTTGTTTGCATGTTTTGACTATTATAAATATTGCTGCTATGAACATTTCAAACTACAGTTTTCAGAATTTTCATCTTCCCTGTATATATGCCCAGGTGTGGGATCGCTGGATTATATAGTAACTCTATTTTTAGGTTGGTAAAGAATCTCCTTATTTTAAACAATATGGTTTCATGATGATGGTTTCCATATTTCTTCATATGATTACACCTATTTCTTCATAGGACTGATCATAACCTAAATTTTAATTAAATTTTGATTTTAGCTTGGCATGTCAAGTCATATCTATTATGATTATTATTTTAATCATGAGTCTGTCAAAACTTAATGGTATTTTATTGCCCACTATCTCTGATAACAGATAAAAATAAAAAAATTTAGTTTAAAATATATAGGGTAGGGGGTTTCCCTGGTGGCTCAATGGTAAAGAATCTGCTTGCCAATGCAATAGATACAGATTTGATCCCTGATCCAGGAAAATCCCAGATGCCATGGAACAACCAAGCCCATGTGCCACAACTATTGAGCTTGTGCTTTAGAGCCTGAGAACCTCAACTACTGAGCCCAGGAGCTGTAACTACTGGATCCTGCATGCCCTAGAGCCCATGCTCTGCAAGAAAAGAAGCCACTGTAATGAGAAGCCTGTGCATCGCAACTAGAGAATACCCCCTGCTTGCTATGACCAGAGTAAAAGCCCGTGCAGCAACAAAAATGCAACACAACCAAAAACAATAAATAAAATTATATATATAAATAGTATAGGGTGGGCTTAGAAGGAATTAGAACTTGAAGCCAAGAATTTCTGAAATATATGAAGACAGTGATTTTAACATTGATTTATGCTTTACCGTTACTTAAAATGTAAGTAATAAATAACATTCCTAAAATACAAGGTTTCCTATAAAATACAGCTGTTCTATATTGCTCAGAGTATTCCTTTTTTCAATTTGAGTTGTATAGACATTAATTTCAGTCATTGTTCCTCAAAGTTTACGAGTAACACAAGTAACTACTTTTAATCCATATTTGTTTGCCAAGAAAATGTTAAAAAATACTTTGGGTGCTTACATATTCAAATATATACTTTTTTTTTAACTACAGGAAAAACCCAAAATTACAGTGTTCTCACTTAATACTATATTTTACAGAACTGAAAACAATTATCAACAGTTAGGGTGTATATGGGTTTATGTTTATGCATATGTTTGCATGTGTGAGTATATAACTTAGAAACATTATAATTTTGAAAAAAATTATTTCTTAGAAATTCCCTGGTGGTCCACTGGTTAGAAATCTGAGCTTTCACTGCCAAAGGTAAGGGTTTGATCCCCAGTCAGGGAACTAATATCTCACAAGCCGCACAACATGGCAAAAACTTTTAAGATAAAATAAAATTTTAAAAACATTAAAAAAAGAGGACTTTGAACATAGCACAAGTAGTGTTTAAGTAGTAGAAGTTCAATAAAGATTTTAGTAAGTATATGAGTTACAAGCTACAGTATATGGGGCTACCAAGGGGGATAAGCAACTACTGTAATTTTATACCCAATGAATGGAACAATATTATAAAATAAGCTTTGCTTTCCATGACTGAAGAAAATTAGTTATTACAGACTTTAGGATAAAAATAATCTGTTAATTCCATGCTAAACTACACATCAGCATATTTTTCCAAAGCTCCAAAATCACTTTGATTAAATTGCAAGAATCTTCCAGGAATATATAATCCCATTTATAACATCAGCATTAGCAGCTTCCTTTGGTTTACATAGAACTCCTTGCTGACTCATAAAATCCAGTATTTAGATAGATATTTCTTCCTTAAAGCAAGATAACCAATCTCTGTATCCTATTAAGACAACACTTTAGAAAACGGAATATTGGGGAATTAAAAGAGGTGATGGACAGGGAGGCCTGGCATGCTGCTGTTCATGGGGTTGCAAAGAATCGGACACGACTGAGCGACTGAACTGAACTGAACTGAAAATCAATGACCTCATAATTATTTAAAAATATTATTCCATGAAGTGTGAATTTATACACTTAGCAATTAATAAAATGTCAATTGTTATGTCATGGTACACATTGCACATGTGAAGAAACTGAGATTATCTAAAAGAAGTCAATTTTACGTTTGATATTTAGAGAAAAATCTTCATTATTAGGCAAGAAAATGAAAATGAAAGTGGCCCAGTTGTGTCTGACTCTTTGAGACCCCACGGACTGTAGCCCACCAGGCTCCTCTGTCCATGGAATTCTCCAGGCCAGAATACTGGAGTGGGTAGCCTTTCCTTTCTCCAGGGGATCTTCCCAACCCAGGAATCGAACCCAGGTCTCCCACATTGTGGGAATTTTCTTAATCATCTGAGCCACCAAGAAAGTCCAAGAATACTGGAGTGGGTAGATTATCCCTTCTCCAGGGGATCTTCCCAACCCAAGAATCAAACTAGGGTCTCTTGCATTGAAGGCAGAAACTTTACCAGCTGAGCTGTTCAGATTGAGCAGTGATTCAATATACTTTTAATTTTTACTAAGATGTGCTATTGTTATTACCAGTAAAGCTACTTTCTACTAATTTAAAACCTGCTATTATATGCCAGCAAATTTGGAAAACTCAGCAGTGGCCACAGGACTGGAAAAGGTCAGTTTTCATTCCAATCCCAAAGAAAGGCAATGCCAAAGAATGCTCAAACTACCGCACAATTGCACTCATCTCACACGCTAGTAAAGTAATGCTTAAAATTCTCCAAGCCAGGCTTCAGCAATATGTGAACCGTGAACTTCCTGATGTTCAAGCTGGTTTTAGAAAAGGCAGAGAAACCAGAGATCAAATTGCCAACATCTGCTGGATCATGGAAAAAGCAAGAGAGTTCCAGAAAAGCATCTATTTCTGCTTTATTGACTATGCCAAAGCCTTTGACTGTGTGGATCACAATAAAATGTGGAAAATTCTGAAAGAGATGGGAATACCAGACCACCTGACCTGCCTCTTGAGAAATTTGTATGCAGGTCAGGAAGCAACAGTTAGAACTGGACATGGAACAACAGACTGCTTCCAAATAGGAAAAGGAGTCCGTCAAGGCTGTATATTGTCACCCTGCTTATTTAACTTCTATGCAGAGTACATCATGAGAAATGCTGGACTGGAAGAAACACAAGCTGGAATCAAGATTGCCGGGAGAAATATCAATAACCTCAGATATGCAGAGGACACCACCCTTATGGCAGAAAGTGAAGAGGAACTCAAAAGCCTCTTGATGAAAGTGAAAGTGGAGAGTGAAAAAGTTGGCTTAAAGCTCAACATTCAGAAAAAGAAGATCATGGCATCCAGTCCCACCACTTCATGGGAAATAGATGGGGAAACAGTGCAAACAGTGTCAGACTTTATTTTTCTGGGCTCCAAAATCACTGCAGATGGTGACTGCAGCCATGAAATTAAAAGACGCTTACTCCTTGGAAGGAAAGTTATGACCAACCTAGATAGCATATTGAAAAGCAGAGACTTTACTTTGCCAACAAAGGTTCGTCTAGTCAAGGCTATGGTTTTTCCTGTGGTCATGTGTGGATGTGAGAGTTGGACTGTGAAGAAGGCTGAGGGCCGAAGAATTGGTGCTTTTGAACTGTGGTGTTGGAGAAGACTCTTGAGAGTCCCTTGGACTGCAAGGACATCCAACCAGTCCATTCTGAAGGAGATCAGCCCTGGGATTTCTTTGGAAGGAATGATGCTAAAGCTGAAACTCCAGTACTTTGGCCACCTCATGTGAAGAGTTGACTCATTGGAAAAGACTCTGATGCTGGGAGGGATTGGGGTCAGGAGGAGAAGGGGACAACAGAGGATGAGATGGCTGGATGGCATCACTGACTCAATGGACGTTGAGTCTGAGTGAACTCCGGGGGTTGGTGATGGACAGGGAGGCCTGGCGTGCTGCGATTCATGGGGTTGCAAAGAGTCGGACACGACTGAGCGACTGATCTGATATGATCTGATTATATTTCATGCTCACCCTATGCATAAATTATTTTTAATACCTCCCATATTTTATTTCCTTCAAATAAATGCCCTCAGTATTTTTCCATATTATTTTCATTACACTGATTTGGCTTAAAACATTCACTTTAACCAGGATACCTTCCTCTTTCCTTTACCCAGCAAAATATCCCAATGCTTAAATGCTTAAAAAGTCCAACTCAATAATAACAGTTTATTGTTGTTCAGTCATAGTTGTGTCCGACTCTTTGTGATCCGATGGACTACAGCACACAGGCTTCCCTGTCCTTTACTATCTCTTGGAGTTTGCTCAGACTCGTGTCCATTGAGTCTGTGATGCCATCCAACCATATCATTCTCTGTCACCCCCTTCTCCTCCTACCTGCAGTCTTTCCCAGCATCAGAGTCTTTTCCAATGAGTCGGCTTTTCACATCAGGTGGCCAAAGTATTGGAGCTTCAGCTTCAGCATCAGTTGTTCCAATGAATATTCAGGGTTGATTTCTTTTAGGATTGACTGGTTTGATTTCCTTGCTATCCAAGGAACTCTCAAGAGTTCTCCAGCATAACAGTTTGAAAGCATCAATTCTTCAGTGCTCAGCCTTCTTTACCAGCTCTCACACCCACACATGACTACTTAAAAAAACCATAGCTTTGACTATATCAACTTTTGTTGGCAAAGTGATGTCTCTGCTTTTTAATACACTGTCTAGATTTGTTATAGCTTTTCTTCCAAGTGGCAAGTGTCTTTTAATTTCATGGCTGCAGTCACTGTCCACAGCGATTTTGGAGCCTAAGAAAATAAAACCTGCCACTATATCCATTTTTTTATCATTTGTTTTTTCCACTTTTCCATCTCTTTTCCTTGAAGTGATGGGTATGGATGCCATGATCTTAGTTTTTTGTATGCTGA
The DNA here is from genome assembly GCF_029378745.1 of Bos indicus. Lineage (NCBI taxonomy): Eukaryota > Metazoa > Chordata > Mammalia > Artiodactyla > Bovidae > Bos > Bos indicus. The sequence goes on along the minus strand of NC_091780.1, from coordinate 51,054,498 downwards.
GTTTTAAGCCAGTTCTTCACTTGCCTTGCACATAAGTCATCAGTGGTTCATAGGTATGATTATTTATGTACAAGGCCTTCTGCCAAACATTTATGAAATTACCATTTACAACATTATAATGTGGTGGATACATTTAGCAACTTTAGAAATAAGATTTGGGGTTTGGGAAGGTTAAATAATTGGCTCAAAACCTCACCAGTAGGAAGTTGTGGGGCTGGACTGCACATGAGCAGAGAGCCTTTAGGGGCCTTAAGATAACATGGAAATGGAAAAGGGTCCAGTTATCTTCACAAAGGCATCAGATATGTGAGTAAAACCAACTTAGTTTTTCAAGACCAGAGCAGCTGCTCACCAAATCAGGAAGGAACCACAATAAAATGTTACATGGAGATGAGTAATTTTTCTAGATTTTTCTAGCTAAGCCTTTCATGAGTCAGTCAAATTCCTGACTCATAAAATTATGAACGTGAAGAAAATATAAACTTCAAAGGAGTTCAACATCAGGCCAGTTGTCTAAACTAGTGTGTTCGACTATAGTCACATTCCAGGCCCACATTATTAACTTTTTGCTTTGCTCATTCAGTAGTTACAGCAAATGCCAACACTGTTCTGGAAACAGGGATCCAATATGAGCAGACAAAATGTCCTATCTTCGTAGGTTCTTCATGGGAGCAGTAGAGTTAGGATTACACGATTAACAATAACCTAAAGACTCTGATGCTGGGAGGGGTTGGGGGCAGGAGGAGAAGGGGACGACAGAGGATAAGATGGCTGGATGGCATCACTGACTCGATGGATGTGAGTCTGAGTGAACTCCGGGAGTTGGTGATGGACAGGGAGGCCTGGCGTGCTGCGATTCATGGGGTCGCAAAGAGTCGGACACGACTGAGCGACTGAACTGAACTGAACTGAATTAACGATCTTACATTTCAGCAAAATATTTCAGTATATTGAATTCTGTGTATTTCTGTAATCCTATTTTTGTTATATTCTAGTGTGTACAGTTCTATATTTAGCAGTTTAATTCATCATAGTTAGAAAGTTTCATAACCAAGAGAGTAAATATTCTTCTTCAGCATTTTAAATACCCTGAATTCCTTCATGCTTTGAGTCCCAACACCATATTGACTTCCCTGATAGATTATCTCATAAATGGTGCTATTCAGACCACTAAAGTTATGCATTTTGATGACCCCCAGATACAAACTCCCACGGCAAAAATCAAATTTAGAAGTTAAATGTCAAAGGCATTAATACCACAAACTAGCACCTAGTTTAATTTTCCTTTCTCATTTTCTGCTTACATTCATTTTCATATTCCAAAACTTTTGTAATTTTCTAATTAGTGTATATAACCATCTTATAAAAACTAGAGAAGTTTGCTTACTATGAAAAGGACATTGAAATACCAAATGACATGTTACTATGTACAAAGTACACAGATAGTTTTAGAAATAAAAGGAGTACCTGGTGCCTATGTATAGATAACAGCCAGGTGCCAAATTACCTTTATTTCTGTCTATCACAGAGCCTGAAATAATACTTTATGGAGTTGGATTTTTATTTTCTGAAGGTCAGTTAAGCACCAAGAATTTTTCATGTAAAATTAAATAGTCTTTTTTTTTTCTGGTGATAAGATATTTAATTTCTCTAAACCATTTGATGGTATGAAGAGGAAAATTTATGAGTTAAAGACAGTAATAAGTAGAAGTTGAGAGATAGAAGTGTGGGGTTATTTGTTGCTGGTAGAGCTTCCTTAATCACCAGAAATATTGGGCCATATCTCACATTTTAGATAACTGAGAAAATATCCACACACATATCAAAATGTACTTATTATTCTCAATTTCAAAGTTAGACTAAGTTGTCTTAACCATTATTAATGACAAGGCTGATTAGCAGCTAAGATCATGGACTTTGAAATCAGAATGACTTGTGTTGGAATCCTAGTTTTGCTACTTACTATCTACAATTCTGAGCCTCAGTTTCAGTTCAATTCAGTTCAGTCACTCAGTCGTGTCCAACTCTTTGCAACCCCATGAATCACCGCACACCAGGCCTCCCTGTCCATCACCAACTCCTGGAGTTCACTCAAACTCATGTGCATCGAGTCAGTGATGCCATCCAGCCATCTCATCCTCTGTTGTCCCCTTCTCCTCCTGCCCCCAATCCCTCCCAGCATCAGAGTCTTTTCCAATGAGTCAACTCTTCACATGAGGTGGTCAAAGTACTGGAGCTTCAGCCTCAGCATCAGTCCTTCCAATGAACACCCAGGTCTCCTTTAGGATGGACTGGTTGGATCTCCTTGCAGTCCAAGGGACTCTCAAGAGTCTTTTATTACCAATCACATCCACAACTGGGTATTGTGTTTGTTTTGGCTCCATCCCCTCATTCTATCTGGAGTTATTTCTCCACTGATCTCCTGTAGCATATTGGGCACCTACCGACCTGGGGAGTTCCTCTTTCAGTATCCTATCATTTTGTCTTTTCATACTGTTCATGAGCCTCAGTTTACTTAGCTATAAAATGATAATATCACAATTGGACCTACTATTAATTTATTTCCCAAAAACCTACTTACTGAACAAGCACTAGACATTATTCCATGTAGGAAAGAAAGTAGTAAACACAGCAGACAAAATGCATGAAACTTGCATTCTTTTAGGGGAAACAGATGATACAAAGAAGACAAGTGTTATTGGGGGAAATAAACAGAGACAAAATTTAACGGCTTCTGGGAGTATAGAGAAATTTTAGCAGAGTATTTAGGGAAGCCCATGTTGAGGATAGGCCTTAGGAAGCATCACTATAAACAAAGCTAGTGGAGGTAATGGGATTCCAGCTGAGCTAATTCAAGTCCTAAAAGATGATGCTGTGAAAATGCTGCAGTCAATATGTCAGAAAATTTGGAAAACACAGCAGTGGCCACAGGACTAGAAAAGGACAGAAAAGGTATTTTCGTTCCAATCCTAAAGAAAGGCAATGCCAAAGAATGTTCAAACTACTACACAATTGCACTCATATCACACACTAGCAAAGTAATGCTCAAAATTCTCCAAACAAGGTTTCAACAGTATGTGAACTGAGAACTTCCAGATGTTCAAGCAAAATTCAGAAAAGGCAGAGGAACCAGAGATCAAATTGCCAACATCTGTTGGAACATAGAAAAAAACAGGAGTTCCAGAAAAATATCTACTTCTGCTTTATTGACTATGCCAAAGCCTTTGACTATGTGAATCATAACAAACAGTAGCAAATTCTTCAAGAGATGGGAATACCAGACCACCATACCTGCCTCCTGAGAAATCTGTATGTAGGTCAAGAAGCAACAGTTAGAAACAGACATGGAACATTGGACTGGTTCCAAATTGGGAAAGGAGTACATCAAAGCTGCATATTGTCACCCTGAATTAATGCTGCTCTGGTAGTTTAGCTGGTAAAGGATCCACCTACAATGCAAGAGACCCGGTTCGATACCTGGGTGGGAAAGATGCCTTGGAGAAGGGATAGGCTACTCATTCCAGTACTCCTGGGTTCCCTGATGGTTCAGTTGGTAAAGAATCCACCTGCAATGCGGGAGACCTGAGTTGAATCCCTGGGTTGAGAAGATCCCCTGGAGAAGGGAACAGCTAACCACTCCAGTATTCTGGCCTGGAGAAGTCCATGGACTATATAGTCTATGGGGTCACAAAGAGTTGGACATGACCAGGTGACTTTCACTTTCTTGAGATTGCAAGATTGGAATGTTTATGGAGAAGTAATGAAGAAGATAAGAAGTAAGTTTTCCTTTTCCTAGAATGAAGCAGAAAAGGGAAAAGATAAAAAACTGATGAGTGCGAAGGTGATAAATGTGCCTCCAACAAAATGGAGGCCTCATCATAGTATTGAGGAAAAAAATGCAGAACAGGAACAAAAGCAGTCATGAAATATAAAATAAATATTCTTGATCTGAAAGTGACACAAATTATAGAACAAAATAATTTGCAATTTTCCCAGCCCAGACAACAAAATTTTTGAGACAGACAACTACAAGCATTTAGTGAGGAAAAAGTGAAGAGAGTAAAGCAAGATTATTCATAAGTAAGCACAAACCAGGACAAACTCGGGCTTTCTTCTGCCTCAGTAAACACTTAAAAAGAAAGCAACAGTGAGTGCAAAGATATAAGGAAGAAACTATGTTCTTTTAAGAATTTTATACTCAGCCAAATTATATTTTCATTGTGAGGGCTACAACCTCCCCCCACCCCGCCCCATTCCAATTAGGTGATGTGTGCAGGGACACTCTCTTGTCACAGAGAAAGTTAATCCTAACCTTAGTTGAAGAGGTATGCATAAAGACTTTGTCAGTATATTAATCTTTAACTTGCTTCCACTTAAGAAATTTCAAAAACTTGACTGTGAGCAACAGCATTTATGAGAATTTTCTGTAGGCTATTACTGACATCCAATTTTATAGACAGGTATTACTCAAACTATGTTCATGAAAACATAAATATTCCAAGAATTATTAGAGGAAAACACACCAATAAATTCTGTGATGAATGCACAAGGAACACGATGAGCTAAGCTAAGTTAAACAGTATTCTCTTCTACAGTATTCCACAAAGCCTGTAAGAAACTATCATATACTTTATAAATCTCCAAAAGTAGTATAAAGTATACAGTATTCAGAAGTATCCATTTCCACTGCATGCCCCAAACACACGGAAAACCTTGTCCATTAATTCACATAATATTAATACTCCATAGACCATCCTTTGCAAAATGGACTGGAGATACTTATGAAAATTATCCTTGTAAATGCTCTGTTTGTTTTGATCTGTTCAGCCTGCACTGGGAGATATTATAAGAGATTTACCTGTATAATCAGTTGATACTACATTGCATAGTAGCGTTGTCTTTTTGTGAGCCTACTGGGGAATATTCTGCTGGTCTTAATACCAAGAGCAGTTGCAATTCTCCTCAGAAACAATTAATATCAAACTGCCCTTCACATTGCTCCCAAGCTGGTTTCAAAAAAGTGAAAGTGAAGTCGCTCAGTCGTGTCCGACTCTTTGCAACCCCATGGACACCAGGCTCCTCCGTCCATAGGATTTCCTAGGCAAGATTACTGGAGTGGGTTGCCATTTCCTTCTCCAGGGAATCTTCCCGACCCAGGGATCAAACTCAGGTCTCCCACATTGTAGACAGACGCTTTACCATCTAAGCCACCAGGGAAGTCCTGTGTAGGAATCCAGCTCATGCTTAAAACTCAAATAAGAGACGTTTAGTCTACAAATCCATTTAAAATGCTGACAATCTTAGCCTTTTGTCTGTGCCCTGTAATCCTTTATGGGAGAAAACATATGGGTTTTGCTTGTCTGCATACAAGAGCTGTAGTGGTGTCGTGGGTTGTGTTGGTCTGTTTTAATTGGGCCTCTAATGCACAGCAGCAGACTCACTGTAGAGCTGCTCATTCTTTCCATGGTATGTTCACTGGCAGTACTGAGCTGTGTCTTGAAATTGCTGCCTAGGGAAAGTGGGTAGGTTGTGATGATCCCTGGCACATCAATACCTCAGTTCTTCTCATAGAGCAGAATCACAAAATTGTGTTTGTGTGTGTCTATGTGTGGTGTTGTGTTGTACTGAAGGTGATGTTCTGGGCTAGAAATGCCTGACCTGCATTTCTCATAGGGAGCCACCATAGACATTTTCCCCACTGGGGCCTATGTTGTGTCTGGACTGGCCCTTTTGGTTCTTATGATGGCAGAATGCACTTTAGCAAAAACTCTCAGGAAATTTTGACAAGATGCATCACTTTTGTGATATCTCCAAGTCCAGGAGGGTATACAGTATGATCAAGGGCCGCACAGTAAGATCTCAAGTAAAATGAGAGAGCAGACCTGGGGCTTTACTTTTGTTAGTGTACAAGGGTAGGATGCCTAGAGTTTCCTTTTTTATTGTTGTTCCATCACTGAGTCGTACCCCAGTCTTTGAGACCCCATGGACTATAGGACTCCAGGCTCCCCTGTCCTCCATTATCTCCCAGTGTTTGCTCAAATTCACGTCCATTGATTTGGTGATGCTATCTACCCATCTCATTCTCTGGTCATCCCCTTTTCCTTTTGCCTTCAATCTTTGCCAGCCTCAGGGTCTTTTCCAATGAGTTCACACTTTATTGGCTAGTTTAAAGTTTAAGAGAAGGAAGTCGGGTATGGAAAGGAAGACACAGGATCACTCAAGCACCCAAGGCTTTCTGGAAGAGAAACCTTCATGCCTGCTGCTGCTAAGTCGCTTCAGTCGTGTCCGACTCTGTGCTATCCCATAGACGGCAGCCCACCAGGCTCCCCCGTCCCTGGGATTCTCCAGGCAAGAACATTGGAATGGGTTGCCATTTCCTTCTCTAGTGCATGAAAGTGAAAAGTGAAAGTGAAGTCACTCAGTCGTGTCCAACTCTTCGAGACCCCCTGGACTGCAGCCTACCAGGCTTCTCCATCCATGGGATTTTCCAGGCAAGAACATTGGAGTGGGGTGCCACCACCTTCTTCGACCTTCATGCCTAGGAGCACCTAATTCCTGAACTGATTGTTTTGCTCATAGCTGTGTCATATAGCTGGCAATGTTGATTCAAGATGGATATCTTTGTAAATAGACACCTCAGCAGTCAAAAGCTTGACATCAAGCATTTATACTAGAATCAAAAAGCTTAATGTTAGGCACTTATGCTAAAGTCTGATTTATCACAGCCAATCTGTGTGACTCAATAGAGAATTTCGTAGTCCCTGTAACTGCACTGGTTTTTCGGTACTTTTCCCCCAGGCATGACAAGTAGGATCAACATGTTCTTTATTATAGTCAATTATATTTTGTTACATTTTATTTATATATTGGTATATTTTATTGGCTCATTATAGATATAACTTATATACTAGATGGACATTCTTCATAATAACTGTGTTAATTGCTCAGTCATGTCCAACTCTTTGAGACTCCATGCATAGACTAGCCCACCGGGCTTCTCTGTGCATGGGATTCTCCAGGCAAGAATACTGGAGTGGATTGCCATTCCCTTCTCCCAGGAATCTTCCCAACTCAGGGGTCAAACCCAGGTCTCCCACACTGAAGATTTTTTACCATCAGATTTTTTACCATCTGAGCCACAATAAGATATATTTATTCACAACAAGTTTTCACCTGTTGCACTAATTCAGTATTTCTAAATGTGAAAGCAATTCACACTTTATTTTAAAAATATTATATAAGTATCTCTGCAATTATATTTTAAGTTATACTGAACAACTTCTATTGCACATGGAATACTATATGTATTGGTAATCTTTCTTGTGTAACAAACCACCTAAATTTAGTGGGTTGAAAAAACCATCATTCATCAGTTCACAAAATATAGATTAGCAGTTTGGACTAAATTCAGCTGAATAGTTCTGCTGATCTTGCCTGGTTGACACGTGTGGCGGCCGCCAGCTGGTGGCTATGCTAGAGCTAAATGGTCTAAGATATCATTATTCTCATAACTGGCAGTAGGAAGGCTACTGGCCAGGATGCCATGGTGCTCTTCAAGGGACTTTTCTTACAAGCTAACTTGGACATGTTGTCATGTCTCTTCTAGTAGATTTAGAAAAAGTTTCCTTTATTGCCATATATTCTTCTATTCACATTCTGTTGTTCAGCAAGGGTCAACTATGTGCCCAACAACATGTGGAAAAGATTTTGAAATGTGTGAAATATTTTGCTTTATACAGATTCCTGTATACTATTTGGGAAAATTAATCACTGTAGAAAAACATTAATCTTCTGTTGGAAGGTATAATAAACCAGTGGGAAAAATAAAACTATCTACTTGCTATCAAATACATACTTACAGATAAATCTGGTGGCTCAGACAGTAAAGAATCTGCCTGCAATGCAGGAGACCTGGGTTTGATTCCAGGGTCAGAAAGATCCCCTGGAGAAGGCAATGGAAACCCACTCCAGTATTCTTGCCTGGAGATATCCATGGACAGAGGAGCCTGGTGGGCTACAGTCCATAGGGTCGCAAAGAGTCGGACATGACAGAGCAACTAACACTTCCACCTTCAAGCACTACAAAATCCCTTAGAGATCCCTATTTGCTATCAAAATAAGTAAGCCAATTTTTATATGTTTTGTTTTTTTTCCGAAAAACATAGTGCTATTATGTGACACAGGAAAACTTGAAAGCATTTTCCTGGAAAATTGTTTAAACTTAACTGAACAGAAAAGTGAACAGAAGATATAAAGAACATTTTAAAAATTAAGCTAGAAAAAGCATTTTTCTCAGATGGAACTTTATTTTAATAGTAGATATGTGTTTATAGTATACTGAGCAGACACAAACTTCCGACTATAATGAAAGCAAAATCTTTTTTCATCCCTATCAAGTTGATGGAATGATTTGCCTACCTAGTCTAGATAATTCTGTGGAAAGTCACAAAGAGAATAACCAGAAGAGAAAGTATAAAGAAAATAACAAAAATCTGAACTTAAACCATGGACACTTTATTGTAATTTCCTCCAAATTATTAACTTTCATGTATTAATTCCCTTTAATTACCATCTGATTAATCTTAGTAGACAATTGAATATATAACCAATAAAATGTACATAGGAACACATTCACCTAAAATGTCTGCAAAGTTTTATATTATTGAGATCATAACTCCAGGTTATTACTTTTTTTTTTTTTTTTTTTTTCACAAAAAAAGTCAGCTTTCAATAAAACCTAGCAGAGAAAATATGTTTGCCTGAGGGGGAGAATATTTTTCACCTTTATAGGCACTGAAATTGAATCTGTTTTACTCACAAGCTATTGTTCATAGCTGCTGTCGTAAATTTTAAAGGTTCAAGAATTTACTTTTCAAATGAAACAATGACCATTCTTCTACTGAGATCCCTCAATACATCCCCAAAGAAAACACAGCGCTCTACATTCTCTACCATCATTTTACGTACGTGATTTTCTTGATACGGGAAAAAGACGGAGAACCTACACACTACCAGAAATAAATACTGCTTCATTTTTCAAAGATTCAATAGAGTTTGGCTTTACAGGGAACTACAGTATAAGAGACACACCTTCAGCCCAAAAATCTACAAGGAAAATAAAATAGTGGTGCAGTGCTTTCAAGGAGTGCCTTGGACTGCAAGGAGGTCAAACCAATTAATCATAAAGGAAATCAATCCTGAATATACATTGGAAGGACTGATGCTGAAGCTGAAGCTCCAATATTACGGCCACCTGATGTGAAGAACTGACTCATAATGCCTTGAAAGACTGAAGACAGGAGGAGAAGGGAACAACAGAGGATGAGATGGTTGGATGGCCTCATCGACTTGACGGACATGAATTTGCACAAGCTCTGGGAGTTGGGTGATGGACAGGGAAGCCTGGCATGCTGCAGTCCATGGGGTTACAAAGAGTCAGATAAGACTGAGCGACTGAATAACAACAACAAAAGTGTTTGCAAATGCAAAAGATGTGGAACACAGACCTGGAGCACCATGGGGCTGCAAAGAGTTGGACAGGACTGAGTGGCTTTCACTTTCACTTTCACACTTGGTCCGGAGATGAACAAAGAATGCATTCAGGAAATGAGAAACACTAAACCAAGTTTCACAGGAAGTGAATGAACCAGAGAGACTATTTCCCTCTAAAAACATTTTGGCCAAAGTCAGAAACACCAATAACATCAAATGTTGATAAGGATGTGGAGCACAAAGAGCACTCATTCATTGTCACTGGAATACAAAATTGCACAGGCATTTTGGAAGACACTTTGTCAGTCTCTCACAAAATTAAATATGCTCTTACTGTGCAATCCAGCACTCTCCTTGGCATGTATTCATGTTAAATGAAAATTGATGTCCACGCAAAAACCTTCATATGGATGTTTATGGAATCTTTATTTATAATTGCCAAAGCTCTGAAGCAACCAATTTGTTCCGTAGGTGAATAGATAAAAAACCTACGGTACATCTACATAATGAAATGCTACTCAGTGCTGAAAAGAAATGAACTCTCGAGCCACGAAAAAACATGGACACTGCAAACCATATTACTAAGTGAAAAAACGCCAAATCTAAAAAGCCCACATGTTATGAATCCAATGCTATGACATGCTGCTGCTGCTGCTGCTGCTGCTAAGTCGCTTCATTCGTGTCCGACTCTGTGCAACCCCATAGACAGCAGCCCACCAGGCTCCCCCGTCCCTGGGATTCTCCAGGCAAGAACACTGGAGTGGGTTGATACGACATACTAGAAAATGCACAACTCTGGTGATAGTAAGAAGTTCAGAGGTTGCAAGGGCTTGAGGGAAGGAAGGAATAAATAGGTGGAGCATAGAGGATGTTTAGGGGGGTTAAACTATTCTGTATGCTACAGTAATGGTGGGTCATTTTTTTGTCAAAACCCAGAGAAGGTTCAATGCCAGTCTGATACATAGAAACACTGACAATGATGTGTCACTGTAGATTCATCCGTTGTACCAGGGGCATATGGGAAATCTCCCTACCGTGAAGCTAAAACCACTCTAAACAAATAAAGTCTACTTGTATGCCATTTTAAAGACACAAAAGAAAAAAGAATACATTTTCTTTCAAAGGCAAGACAACACTTTTTAAATTTCTTAAAATTGACAACATTAGTATTTTCTAACTGTAGTTCTCACAATAAATTTGAAGTTGTATGATAAATTATCACAGGTATAATAGTTTGGGAACTATATCTCTAGAAACATACTTGAATGGCTTGTAATTGTCCTCTTCATTTGTAGTAGGAATAGCCAAATTTTGGCTTGCATAAGTTTAAAGAGAATGATTTTTTTTTTTTTACATGACTGATGGAATGTAGAAATTAAAAAATCTACAAAGAGTCTGGAGAATAAAAATCTACAATAATCATACCTTGACTATTATTCTAAACCACTAAGCAGAGTTTTTAGGATAGGTGGATAGCTTTCATTTCCTAATTACCCAAGTAATATAAAGCAAAATTCTACACAAGTGAGATAAAGGCCTAATTTGGATTAGCCCAGAAAACATTGAAATCTGGTTGTCATTGTCTCCCAGAATTCTTGTCTATTTTTCTCTTTGCTTCCATCTCTGCTCTGATACTGATTATTTTCTGCTTTCTGCCTAACATTCTACTTTTGAACAACTACTCAAAGATAGAAACCAGTAATGCAAGAGGGACTGTACGAGCTGCTTTCAACTTTCAGATGGATAGTTTCCCTAAAAGTTCCCACAATTGCTTCCCCCGAAGAACCAGCTTTCATTGTTTTATGAAAGGTCTTCATTCTGCTATGCTTTGCACACATGGACTAATGCTTGCAACACATTATTCTTTCATGCTGTACCTGGATGCCTACTGTAAAGCCTCTGAATGATTGACAGGTGCCGGCTATACAAGTGTCTATGTTGTAAACCCTAAAGCACATTTAGAAAGCAGTAAAAAAAACACTGCTAAAAATGTTTTGCCTCTTTTAAGACTGATCAAGCATTTAACTGATAAATCCTCCCTTGACATGAAAGAACAACAACTGTAAATCTACTATATATAATTTTGTTGTGAAGCAATAGTGCTATTTATTTTTTGATAACACATTTTATTTCCTTGCAAAATAGGAGAAAACTCTAAATCAAAATGCTTATGTTATAGAAGCAATGCCACTCAGCTGACTAATATCCTGCCATTTACTAAGGGTAAAATGTTGAAGAGCGATGCATCCAACTTCTTAAACATCTGAACAATAACTAAACTGAAGAATGTGAGATGACAAAGTGTATTTCTCATAATTTCTGTATATTCAGTTTCATAAAGAAGCACACATATATTCTCTGACAATTGTATCTTTTAGTAATAGAAAGTATAAAACTATTTTTGAAGAGGAGTAGCAAAGAATTTATGTTTATCTTTATATTATCACATGAATAAATACCTACTAAATTCCTAGCAATACATAGACTGTGAGAAATTTGAACTTCAGACATTGGTAGTTAGAAAAACTGACAATGTACTCTTTTTAACGCTGCATGCATGCTAAGTCATTTCAGTGTGTCTAACTCTTGGCAATCCCATGGATTGTAGCCCACCAGGTCTCTCTGTCCATGGGATTCTCTAGGAAGAATACTGGAGAGCTTTGCTACGCACTCCTCCAGGGATCTTCCTGACCCAGGGATTGAACCTGTGCCTATTAGGTCTCCTGCACTGGCAGGCAAATGCTTTAGCATTAGCTCCACCACTAGTTCCTCCTCAAGCTGAAGGTCATAGAGAAAGAAATGTATTTAGTGTAGTTAACTTATTCTGCAACAAAAATATGTGGATAGAACTTGGAAATTTTGAATGTATAAATAAATTTTAATTATTATTTATGCAAAGTGTCCTTCTAATGACATAGCATAATTTTTATGCTACAAATCAAAATGTCTACAAGTCAGATCTTTATAATGTTTCTACTGTGCTATAATTCTTCAATGCATAATTTCTGAGAAAATAAGGGCTTTGGAATAGTATTGAAATAACATTTCTTGTGATTTCAGGTTGCAGTAATGTGTAATAGGGTAAATAAACATATGGTGTGAGTTTGAATGCTGTGGTATATTATTTATTTTGTTGATTTTTTTCTAAAGAATATGAGAAGCTTGGTATAGACATATATGCACATTAAGCATATATATATTCAACATAGACACTCACATCAGAAAACATTAGACAATGAGATCAGAAAAGAATCAAGTCCCAAAAGAGAGAGGAGAAAATAATGTATGCGTATGTGTGTATGTATGTATAAAGGTACTGTCATAAATAAAATGTTCCATTCTATCACGAAATTTTTTTTCTAGATGAATATACTAACAATAATATCGCAGATTTCTTATTTAAAGAATACCAACCTATGTACTGGGCAAGTCTTTCAGCAAGATATTTATAAAATTATATTCCATATTATCCGTATAGATGTTTTTAAGTTACCTTCCAGAAAACCAAAGGTATAACGTTGAATCACAGCCCTAAGGAACTTTTGGAAGACTAAAGAAACTGAAATAAGATTGAAGGTTGCTGGTAATCTGACTTGCCACAGATGAAGAATTTAAGGAAACTAAAGCAATGATTCTCAAGGTGTTGTCTCCAGATCAGAAGAGTTAGCATCATAGAAGATCTTGTTAGTGTGTGTGGCTACTAAGGTCCTATTTCAATTCTACTGAATCAGAAAATCCCAGGGCAGGGCAGGAAACCTTTATTTGATCAAAGCTCTTCCAATTATTCTGAATCACTTTAAAGGTTGAGAACTACTAATCCCAGTGTGACATTTCTTAGAATGTGTTTCATGGATCATTAGCCCCAGAAAGTATCAAATAGTATCCCAGGGAAGAAAAAAAAATTCTAGTGAAAACATAAAACTTTGGGTGAAGTAACCTTCACCCAAAAATAGGTTTCTTTACCATAAGCTTTAATGTGATCAGGGTTGCATTAATGTGATCAGGGTTTAATGTGATACTTTTGCCTTAATACCCCAAAGTTGGTTCTCCAATCAACAGCATTAGTATAATGGGGACAGATAGAAATGTACATATCAAAACCTATCCTAAAACTACTGAATTTGAATCTGCAATTTTATGTACAGTCCCAAAGAAAGGCAATGCCAAAGAATGCTCAAACTACCGCACAATTGCACTCATCTCACACGCTAGTAAAGTAATGCTCAAAATTCTCCAAGCCAGGCTTCAGCAATATGTGAACCGTGAACTTCCTGATGTTCAAGCTGGTTTTAGAAAAGGCAGAGGAACCAGAGATCAAATTGCCAACATCCGCTGGATCATGGAAAAAGCAAGAGAGTTCCAAAAAACATCTATTTCTGCTTTATTGACTATGCCAAAGCCTTTGACTGTGTGGATCATAATAAACTGTGGAAAATTCTGAAAGAGATGGGAATACCAGACCACGTGACCTGCCTCCTGAGAAATTTGTATGCAGGTCAGGAAGCAACAGTTAGAACTGGACATGGAACAACAGACTGCTTCCAAATAGGAAAAGGAGTACATCAAGTCTGTATATTGTCACCCTGTTTATTTAACTTATATGCAGAGTACATCATGAGAAACGCTGGACTGGAAGAAGCACAAGCTGGAATCAAGATCGCTGGGAGAAATATCAGTAACCTCAGATATGCAGATGACACCACCCTTATGGCAGAAAGTGAAGAGGAACTAAAAAGCCTCTTGATGAAAGTGAAAGTGGAGAGTGAAAAAGTTGGCTTAAAGCTAAACATTCAGAAAACGAAGATCATGGCAACCGGTCCCATCACTTCATGGGAAATAGATGGGGAAACAGTGGAAACAGTGTCAGACTTTATTTTTCTGGGCTCCAAAACCACTGCAGATGGTGACTGCAGCCATGAAATTAAAAGACACTTACTCCTTGGAAGCATATTCAAAAGCAGAGACATTATTTTGCCAACAAAGTTTCATCTAGTCAAGGCTGTGGTTTTTCCTGTGGTCATGTATGGATGTGAGAGTTGGACTGTGAAGGAGGCTGAGTGCCAAAGAATTGATGCTTTTGAACTGTGGTGTTGGGGAAGATTCTTGAGAGTCCCTTGGACTGCAAGGAGATCCAACCAGTCCATTCTGAAGGAGATCAGCCCTGGGATTTCTTTGGAAGGAATGATGCTAAAGCTGAAACTCCAGTACTTTGGCCACCTCATGGGAAGAGTTGACTCATTGGAAAAGACTCTGATGCTGGGAGGGATTGGGGGCAGGAGGAGAAGGGGACGACAGAGGATGAGATGGCTGAATGGCATCACTGATCGATGGACATGAGTCTGAGTGAACTCTGGGAGTTGGTGATGGACAGGGAGGCCTGGTGTGCTGCGAATCATGGGGTCGCAAAGAGTCCGACACGACTGAGCGAATGATCTGATCTGATCTGAAGTCTGCAGAGCATTGTGCTGAAATGTGAATTAAGGGATATTGCAGAGTACAGATATGTGCAATCTGCTAAAAATGCATTAGAGACAATAGTGAGAAAATCTGAGCCAGAGATGCATGTCCATCATGTGGTTAGAAATCATTTGTGTCTGGGATGATCTGGGTTACAAAAGGCAGAAGAAAAGCATCTCCTTTTATGGAATTCTTTTTCACTGTAATTGAGTGAAGAGCTGGGATTAGAGGAAGAGGATATCTTAAACATAACTAGAACACCTGTTTTCAAAGATTTTTATTTTGTCTTTAGGCACTGTCAATCAATCAGGAAGTAATCATCTTAGTCTATGAACATAGGAAAAGGAGATATGGACAAAAATAGCTGATTTAATAGGGAATATTTAAATTCTCTTTTTATTAAACCTATTGACTTTAAATTTCAAAATCTTATAGCAGTTCACATTGAAAGAATGGTTCCAGGGAAGAATATCAATTGCTTTGGAATTAATGCAAAATGAAAACAGCCTTTCAACAATAATGTGCTCACATTCAGTGGTTTCTTCCTTAAAGCCACAGAATATTTTCCTCAGATTTTCAAGAGGGCATCAGTTGGAAGGTCTAAAATTACCAGCATTATGAATAGCTAAGATATTAAAGCAAACATTACAAAATCAGAGATAAGATATAACTGTCTTATGTTTTATGCTACATATATACTCTAGCAATATACATAATTTGTGATAACATTAGAAGCAAAAATGTAAAAGAAAATAATTCATTTAATTTTTATAAAATGTCTTTATGAAATTAAAGGTAATTGTATTTTGGAAGTTTTGCCTACTTGGATAAAAATACCAGCTATTATAGTAAAAGTGACTCACAACTGTGAACCCAATAAGATGAAATTTTATTGAGCTATTAATTTAAAAATATAATAATTTTCTGAAAAACAGAAATATCTAGAAAGTAATAATTCTTCATACTATTATTAGAATATAATGATGATGCTATCTCACATAGCAGTGATGCAGATATACCAAAATATTTTCAAGTAGAATTATATTATAATAAAAACGTATAATCTGTTAATGGAAAATAGTATTTTTCTTTTTACTGGAGTGTGAAAATTAAAGCGCTTAATTTTCACATATTAACTGTGTGTTTAATTAAAGCTAGATAGCTAGTGAGACAAAGA
Source organism: Bos indicus (assembly GCF_029378745.1). NCBI lineage: Eukaryota > Metazoa > Chordata > Mammalia > Artiodactyla > Bovidae > Bos > Bos indicus. Next base: position 51,038,372 of record NC_091780.1, on the reverse strand, counting down.
AATAACTAGTACTAGAGTTTATAATACATAGATCCAGATAATAAAACAGAAATCTTGTTTCAGAATGCAGTGGAAATTCTAATCATGGTTAAATTCATCATACACAGAAGAACCATTTAAAAGTTACCCTTTTATCATGATAAGACAACGTTTATTAAACACTTACCTTATAAAAGACTTACTGAAGGAAAAGACTGTGATTTGGGAACCTGGTGCCTGTTAAGAAAAAACAGATGCTTTCATGCATTCATGCCCTCTGCTCTCCCCTTTTGGCTTGAAATCTTTCTTATATTTCCAAAGAAAAAAGTTTCTTTCAGGCCCAATTCTAAAAATACCACTTATGTGAAATCCCTGCTGCGTGAAGCAAAAAAAAAAAAAAAATCATTAACTGTGGAAGAGGTGTTTTTTCCTGCTGACTGCAAATGCAGCTTCCTATGTTGCTTTCTTAATGACCTTGGAAACTTCAGGAATCATAAAACCATAAATACATATATACATTTTTTTTTTGTTTTGGCTCCATGTGTAAACTTTGGCAAGAATAGCTTCTTTTTATCTTTAGATCCCCAGGACCTACCAAACTCCTCCTCAAGAAAACAGTCATATTTCTTAAATGTATGACTAGCCAGATCTGTAAATATCAGAGAATCAAAGCAGGAGGACCCCTCTGCTTTATACAATCCAGACATTTTAGAAAGGTAAAGAACTAGAGTTGGGATTCATTAGTCTAGATACAATCAATTATTTATTTAGTAGAATTATTGAACTTGAGGTCATTCAGTAATGCAGTTTTCTGTTTGGGATTTGTGGACTCAATTTAGCTACTATAGTATTGGAAGTATCCACATTAGCTTTAATATTTCAAAAGGCCTAAACATTTGCACAGAGTAAGCAAAATTCTAATATTCTTTGTTTTAGCTGAATTTATACGAATTATGGTGAGTTTGTGGAGGCTAGTATATCGCTCCTCATGCTATGTAAGTATAGCATTCAACTCTGTGATCCCACAGAATGTAACCCACTGTGCTCCTCTGTCCATGGGATTCTCCAGGCAAGAATACTGGAGTGGGTTGCCATTGCCTCCTCCAGGGGTCTTCCCCACCCAGGGATTGAACCAGTGTCTCTTGTGTCTCCTGCATTGGAAAGTGGATTCTTTATGAGACTTTGAATCATTTAATATATGTAATTTAAATGTGCATATATGCGTGTATGTATAGGATTTATATAGAGAAAAATTAAAAGATAAATTTAAAAATTGGAAATTATTTATCTTGTGTTAAATGATGTGCCTAAGTTAAATATTTAGTGGTTAAAAGGTGAAGACAAACACCTGACATTATTTCATAATCCAGTATTCATTTTCTGGAATAATAGGGATTTTTTTTTACTTCAAGGTAGCAACTACATCAAGGGAGAAATTGTAATAGCATTGCCTTTCAAATTTAATAAAGTAACAAAGGTAAAAAGTTTTAATTTATATTCTCTAAATAGTAACTAGGTTGTAGAAATATATAAGGCAATTATCTTTAATTGCCTTGGAGAAAAAGTAGGATGCTAGAATAGGTTACAGGCCCAAGGCAAACATTCATTCCTATTTAAACAACTGTTATTATTAGTTTTTATTTAGGGATAATTTTAGACTTATAGAAAAACTGTGAATACAGAAGTTTTCATGTACGACACACCCAGTTTCCCCTATTATTAACAACTTATATCAGTGTGGTACATTTGCTATGCTTAACTAATTTTAATAGACTATTACTTAAAATTCCATGATTTGGATTTCCTTCGTTTTTATATAATGTCCTTTCTCTATTCTAGGATCCCATCCAGTTACCATAGTATATTTATCATATGTTTTTAAGCTTCTCTTGGCTCCAATAATTTCTCAGACTTATTGCTAATAATTTTTACAGTTTTGAGAAGTACTGGTCAAGAATTTTGTAGAATTTACCTCAATTAGGGTTTTATTATGATTTTGTTGTTTTTATCATGATTCAGCTGGTCTGATGTGTTTTGGAGAGGACTACAGAGGTAAAACGCTGTTTTCATCACATCATATCAAAGGTGTGACAGCGTATGTGACTTACTGTAAAGGTTAACCTTTATCACCCGGCCAAGATGGTGTTTATCAGGTTTGTTCACTTGTAAGATATTTCCCCCTTTCCATACTGTACTATTTAAAATGAAGTTATCACAAATGACTCACACTTAAGAAATGAGGTATGCTTGTCCTCTTTGAGGGAGGAGTATGTCTATAACCATTTATATGTATATTAAGATAAAGAAGAATTCATATTCTTTCCAATAATCCCCCTTGGATCCTTCTGGCCTCCTCCCCTCACTCAGAATGTGATCTTATTTGGAAATAGGGTTGTTGCAGATGTAGTTAAGATGCTGTCCTACTGAAGCACAGTAGATCCCCTAATCTGCTATGACTGGGACGCTGATAAAGAGGGGAAATTTAGACACAGATAAGCACATAAGAACAACACAGTTGCTTCAAAAACCTCAGGAATTCCTAGTAAACCTGAAACTGGTCCACATACATACGAGGCAATGACAGACCAAGAAAAAGAAGGAAATCTAGCCATATTGATAAGTGGCAAGTTTAAAAAGCAAGGGAACTTAATTTGCAAGGTTTGTCTTGGGTGGCAATAAGTTGAGTAGATCTCCATACTCATCTGCCAGAATCTTAAGGGTTTACATAGAAGGGATCACTTGGGTTCACTCACATATACCTCAAGATGGTCTCAATAACATATCACTCTCTCAGGGCTTCATCCTTGAAAATGACTCCCACTGTGGGACCAGTAGAGAGAATGTAAATTCCAACATATATGAGGGATGAAGAACCTCCGATGGGTTTGGTCCAGATCCTGGGTCTGTGGGTGGTTGTATCTTCTAGATGACTTCCTCTAACACACACTATGTTAAGATTAAACATCTGCCTGCTACAAGCCAAGAAATTGACAGAATCTTGAGAGAAACCTGGAGCAGGACCTTCCCTACTGACTTTGGAGGGAGCCTGGCCCTAAGTACGCCTTGATTTCAGATATCTGGTCTTTAGAAGGGGGAGATAATACGTTTCTGAGGTTAAGCTACCCAGTTTGTGGTACATGTTAGGGTAGTCCCTAGAAACTAATATGAGCAGTACCATAATTATTAACCTGTACCCCATTAGAGTACAGGGTTACTGTGCAGTTTTACTTGCACTGAGTCATTTCATAATGTTAAGGGACTTGCATTGAGTCCCTTTATATGTTAAACTCCTTCCCAATGTCATTAGGTCAGCAGCCTATTCCTCACCTCCCTTCACTGAGGCTCTTTCCTATGAGTGGTTGACATACTAAGTTGTTTCATTACACTCTGCATTCTATCCTTGCATCATTCAGTTTTCCAAATGATTGTTTTATCTGCATAAAGTGAAGTTCTCATTTTGTGCTATAAAAGTCTAAGAAAAGTGTTAATCACTCAGTCGTGCCCAACTCTTTGTGACCCCATGGACTACAGCCCATCAGGTCTTCTCTGTTCATGGGATTTTCCAGGCTAGGATACTGGAGTGGGTTGCATTTCTTTCTCCAGGGGATGTTTCCTGACCCAGGGATTGAACCCTGGTCTCCTGCACTGCAGACAGATTCTTTACCCACTGAGCACTGAGGGAAGCCCATAAAGAATCTCAAAGGGTTTGATAAATGCAGTATCATACAGAATATTTTTACCATCTGAAATATTCACCTATGGTTCACCTATTCAAACCACCCTACCTCTCCATAAGCAAACTCCTAGCAAATATGAATCCGTGTATTATCTCTATTTTTGCCTATTTGGAATGTCTTTTAATTGGAATTATAGATTAAACCTGTTCATACTGGCTTCTTTTGCTAAGGAATGTGCATTTAAGATTCATCCATGTCTTTTTGTAGAATGATAACTCATTTTTTATCACCAAATAATATTGCATTGTATTAATATATGACAGTTTGGTAGTCCAGTCACTTACTGAAAGTGAAAGTGAAGTCGCTCAGTCGTATCCGACTCTTTGTAACCCCGTGGACTGTAACCTACCAGGCTCCACTGTCCATGGGATTCTCCAGGCAAGAATACTGGAGTGGGTTGCCATTTCCTTCTCCAGGGGATCTTCCCGACACAGGGATTGAGCCCGGGTCTCCCACCTTGCAGGCAGACACTTTAACCTCTGAGCCACCAGGGAAGTCACTCACTGAAGGACATCTTAATTGCTTCCAGTTTGGGACAGTTTTGAATATGTCTGATATAAACATTTATGTGGAGGTCTTGTGCAGAAATAAGTTTTCAAATAATTTGAGTAAATACCTAGGAGTGAAAGAGATAAATCATGACTCTATTTAACTTTGTACAAAAGTACCAGACTATCTTTCAAAGTGGCTGTACTATTTTGTATTCCCATTAGCAGTGAAAGAGCATTATTGTTCCTCTAATTATTGCCAGCAATTGGTACTGCTCGTGCTTGGAATTGTAGCTATTCTAACATTGATATCTTACTGTTGTTTAAATTTGAATTCTTTCACGGCAAATGATGTTGGGCATCCTTTTACATGTTTTTCTATATATGTTTTTAAATTGAGGTAACTGTTTAGATTTGGGGATAATTTTTTGTTGTTGTTAATTTTCTAATTGTTGGGTTTTTACAGTTCTTTGTATTTTTGAACATAAGTCCTGTATCATATTTTTTTTTCCATTCTGTAGCTTGTCTTTTGATTACCTTAGTAATGGCTCTTATAGAATAGAATTTCTTAATTTTAATAAAGTTTAACTTATCAGTTTTTGCTCAAAGATAGTATACTTAATATTTAAAATACATGAAGAATGAATATATTAATAATGGTAAAAATAATACAAACAATCCTGTTAAAATTAGGCAGAGGATCTGAATAATTTTTCCAAAGAAGACATGTAAATGGCAACAGGTACGTGAAAAGATGCTGAGTATCACTAACCCTTAGGGAACTGCAAATAAAAAACACAATGAGATGTCACCTGACATCTGTTAGAATGTATACAATCAAAGAGATAGGAGACAAGTGTTGGAAACTGTATGAATTTTTCAAAAAATTAAAAATTGAACTATCACATGATCTAGCAATTCCACTTCTGGGTATATATTCAACAGAATTGAAATCAAGATCTCAAAGAGATAGCTGCACCCTCATGTTCATTACAGCATTATTAAATAGCCAATTCAGTCAGTTCAGCCACTCAGTCATGTCCGACACTTTGGGACCCCATGAATTGCAGCATGCCAGGCCTCCCTGTCCATCACCAACTCCTAGAGTTCACTCAAACTCACATCCATCAAGTCGGTGATGCCATCCAGCCATCTCATCCTCTGTCATCCCCTTCTCCTCCTGCCTCCAATCCTTCCCAACATCAGAATCTTTTCCAATGAGTCAACTCTTCGCATGAGGTGGCCAAAATATTAGAGTTTGAGCTTTAGCATCATTCCTTCCAAAGAAATCCCAGGGTTGATCTCCTTCAGAATGGACTGGTTGGATCTCCTTGCAGTCCAAGGGACTCTCAAGAGTCTTCTCCAACACCGCAGTTCAAAAGCATCAATTCTTCGGCGCTCAGCCTTCTTCATAGTCCAACTCTCACATCCATACATGACCACTGGAAAAACCATAACCTTGACTAGACGGACTTTTGTTGGCAAAGTAATGTCTGTGCTTTTGAATATGCTATCTAGGTTGGTCATAACTTTCCTTCCAAGGAGTAAACGTCTTTTAATTTCATGGCTTCAGTCATCATCTGTAGTGATTTTGGAGCCCAGAAAAATAAAGTCTGACACTGTTTCCACAGTTTCCCCATCTATTTGCCATGAAGTGATGGGACCAGATATCATGGTCTTCGTTTTCTGAATGTTGAGCTTTAAGCCAACTTTTTCACTCTCCACTTTCACTTTCATCAAGAGGCTTTTTAGTTCCTCTTCACATTCTGCCATAAGGGTGGTGTCATCTGCATATCTGAGGTTATTGATATTTCTCCCAGCAATCTTGATTCCAGTGTGTGATTCTTCCAGCCCAGTGTTTCTCATGATGTACTCTGCATATAAGTTAAATAAGCAGGGTGACAATATACAGCCTTGACTGACTCCTTTTCCTATTTAACCTATCTGTTGCTCCATGTCCAGTTATAACTGTTGCTTCCTGACCTACATATAGGTTTCTCAAGAGGCAGGTCAGGTGGTCTGGTATTCCCATCTCTTTCAGAATTTTCCACAGTTTCTTGTGATCCACACAGTCAAAGGCTTTGACATAGTCAATAAAGCAGAAATAGATGGTTTTCTGGAACTCTCTTGCTTTTTCAATGATCTAGCAGATGTTGGCAATTTCATCTCTGGTTCCTCTGCCTTTTTGAAAACCAGCTTGAACATCTGGAAGTTCACAGTTCACATATTGCTGAAGCCTGGCTGGGAGAATTTTGAGCATTACTTTACTAGCGTGTGAGAGGAGTGCAATTGTGCACTAGTTTGAGCATTCTTTGGCATTGCCTTTCTTTGGGATTGGAATGAAAACTGACTTTTTCCAGTCCTGTGGCCACTGCTGAGTTTTCCAAATTTGCTGGCATATTAAGTAAAGTGCTTTCACAGCATCGTCTTTCATGATTTGAAATAGCTCCACTGGAATTCCATCACCTCCACTAGCTTTGTTCGTAGTGATGCTTTCTAAGGCCCATTTGACTTCACATTGCAGGATGTCTGGCTCTAGGTGAGTGATCACACCATCGTGATTATCTTGGTCATGAAGCTCTTTTTTGTACAGTTCTTCTGTGTATTCTTGCCACCTCTTCTTAATATCTTCCGCTTCTGTTAGGTCCATACCATTTCTGTCCTTTATCGAGCCCATCTTTGCATGAAATGTTCCCTTAGTATCTCTAATTTTCTTGAAGAGATCTTTAGTCTTTCCCATTCTGTTGTTTTCCTCTATTTCTTTACATTGATTGCTGAGGAAGGCTTTCTTATCTCTCCTTGCTATTCTTTGGAACTCTGCATTCAGATGCTTATATCTTTCCTTTTCTCCTTTGCTTTTCACTTCTCTTCTTTTCACAGCTATTTGTAAGGCCTCCCCAGACAGCCATTTTGCTTTTTTGCATTTCTTTTCCACAGGGATGGTCCTGATCCCTGTCTCCCATACAATGTCATGAACCTCCGTCCATAGTTCATCAGGCCAATTATAGATACCCAAATGTCTGTGCGTAGATGAATGGATAAAGAAAAGGTGGTATACACATACAATGGAATTATATTTGTGTGTGTGTCTTCAGTCATGTCCAACTCTTTGTTACCTCATGGTCTGCAGCCTGCCAGGCTCCTCTGTATGTAGAACTTTCCGGGGAGGAATACTGGAGTGGGTTGGCATATCCTTCTCCAGGGGATCTTCTTGGTCCAGGGATCAAACCTACACCTCCTGCATTGGCAGCCAGATTCTTTACCCACTGTGCCACCTGGGAAAGAAATTCTATTTTATGACATCATGAATGGACTTGAAGGATACTAAGTGAAGTGAAAGAAGTCAGCCAAAGAAGAATACACAATTCCACTTAAATGAGGTGCATAAAATAGTCAAAATTATAGAAACATAAAATAGAATAATGGTTGCCAAGGTCTGGGGTGGGGAACCGTGGTTTGCTTTTCAATGAGTAAAAAGTTACCATATATCAAGATGAATAATTTCTAGTGATCATCTGTGCAACATAGTATCATAGTTAACAATAAGGTATTGTACACTTAATTTGTTAGAGGAAGCAAAATATGTGTACTTGAAAGGCAGAAAAGAAGTATAAGGCAATTGCAAAAATTGCAAAAAAGCACCCACAAAGGCTGCGAAACATGAAAGTATTTGAGAAATATTGAAAATCCTAGTCATATAGTTGTAGAAAGTGATGGTTTAGGAGGCTGCAAAGATAGATTGAGGGTATGTTTTGAAAGAGCTTCTATGCTGTGATCAGAAATTGGGGCCCTTTTTTCATCAATTTCTAAAGGACTAATTAATATGTTAGGTTATATTGGCACCATATTTGTGTTATGAGTGTAAGTTTTAAGCTTCATTTGTAAATATTAGAAAGATTAATTAGATTAGAAAGAAGTCTGGACTTTGCAACTTCAAAGTCCTATCTCAGATTAGTGATGGTTTATCAAATTACAGATCATACATCTTCAATAAGAGGGATAACTTTGGGATATTTGCCTCATAAGCAATCTATGTACCACATTTTGTTTCTACTTCTCTGTCTTGCTAATGAAAAGATGACTACTTTAAACAACAAAGGCTGAAAATTATTTAAGAGATTTTTATGACGTGCTGTAACAAGTAAACTAAAATATAAATATACATGGAAATAAAGACTCTGATTGCATTAGACTACATTAAAATATTTTGGGGTGATGAATGCAGCCAACAACTAGATTAGAATTGGCTCCTGTCCATGAATAGAGTTGAGAGCCACTTGGATCCTTCCAGCAAGGACTCTAGTTCTTAATTAGCATAGACAATATTTTGGCTGTGTACATAGAGCTTGAATTTGGATAATATTTTGATAAATAATCAGAAACATTGCATTCAGCATTATTGTGCTGTTTTTAAAAAGCCTAATAAAACATCTGTCTTAATGAAGAATTATTATTCACAAGTGATCCCAAATAAGTCACATAGTAATTGTCACCTTAATATTGGTAAAAATGGTATATAGACAAAATAACATATACTTAAGTGAAAAAAATTGTAATAAATATAACCTTATGCCTGTGTTATTTATACCCCTGGTTTAAAACATGACCTATATTTATTCTTCCTTTCTCTATTCTATTCTATTTTATGGTTATAAAATTTTTGATATATTCTAATTGGTGGAGATATGAAATAATTAAATAAACAATGAAATGTAAAGCATGTCATTTGGTGATAAATGGCATGAAAAAAGAAAACAAAAAATGAGTATCGGCTGTTAAGGTATATTTCTATGAGGTGGAAAGGAAGAGGTGAGATGAACTAAGTCTTTACTGCAGAAGAGACTGGAAGAACGTAGCCATCCATGTAAACATATGGTGAAGTGTTCCCGACAGAACTAGCAAATGAAAAGTTCATGATGATTTGTGTATTATCTTTGAGGAAACGCAAGGAAGCCACCAGGAGTTGTTTACCACTTTGTCCATAGCATTTCAAAAGTCCTGACCTCATTATAGGAACTCAATAAATAACTTGTTGACTCAGTCCATCATTCTAGAGCTGGGGGAGTAAGGGGAGGAGTGTAGGAGATTTAGTACAGAAGTTCCAGAGGGGACTTATAGACTAGTTTCAAAAACCTATGGCTTAGTCCGAGAGACACGGGAAGTCATTAGGGCATTTGGAAAATATAAGTAACATCAACTGACGTATGTTTTAATAGGACCTTTTGGTGTTGTGATTTTAGAGACTTAAGAAGAAAAGGTAAAAAGCCTGGAGAGAAATGCTAGCATTTTGGACGAAGATAGTTTCAGTGGATGTTGTAGAAATGGTAAGATTCTATATGTGCTTTGAATATGTAAATTGCAGGACTTATTAACAGATTTCTGTGTATTCTTGCCATCTCTTCTTAATATCTTCTGCTTCTGTTAGGTCCATACCATTTCTGTCCTTTATCAAGCCCATCTTTGCATGAAATGTTCCTTTGGTATCTCTGATTTTCTTGAAGAGATCCCTAGTCTTTCCCATTCTGTTGTTTTCCTCTATTTCTTTACATTGATCGCTGAGGAAGGCTTTCTTATCTCTTCTTACTATTCTTTGGAACTCTGCATTCAGATGTTTATATCTTTCCTTTTCTCCTTTGCTTTTTGCTTCTTTTCTTTTCACAGCTATTTGTAAGGCCTCCCCAGACAGCCATTTTGCTTTTTTGCATTTCTTTTCCATGGGGATGGTCTTGATCCGTGTCTCCTGTACAATGTCACAAACCTCATTCCATAGTTCATCAGGCACTCTATCTATCAGATCTAGGCCCTTAAATCTATTTCTCACTTCCACTGTATAATCGTAAGGGATTTGATTTAGGTCATACCTGAATGGTCTAGTAGTTTTCCCTACTTTCTTCAATTTAAGTCTGAATTTGGCAATAAGGAGTTCATGGTGTGAACAGTCCACAGTCAGCTCCTGGTCTTGTTTTTGCTGACTGTATAGAGCTTCTCCATCTTTGGCTGCAAAGAATATAATCAATCTGATTTTGGTGTTGACCATCTGGTGATGTCCATGTATAGAGTCTTCTCTTGTGTTGTTGGAAGAGGGTGTTTGTTATGACCAGTGCATTTTCTTGGCAAAACTCTATTAGTCTTTGCCCTGCTTCATTCCGTATGCCAAGGCCAAATTTGCCTGTTACTCCAGGTGTTTCTTGACTTCCTACTTTTGCATTCCAGTCCCCTATAATGAAAAGGACATCTTTTTTGGTTGTTAGTTCTAAAAGGTCTTGTAGGTCTTCATAGAACCATTCAACTTCAGCTTCTTCAGCGTTACTGGTTGGGGCATAGACTTGGATTACTTGTGGTATTGAATGGTTTGCCTTGGAAATGAACAGAGATCATTCTGTCATTTTTGAGATTGCATCCAAGTACTGCATTTCGGACTCTTTTGATGACCATGATGGCTACTCCATTTCTTCTGAGGGATTCGTGCCCACAGTAGTAGATATAATGGTCATCTGAGTTAAATTCACCCATTCCAGTCCATTTCAGTTCGCTGATTCCTAGAATGTCGACATTCACTCTTGTCGTCTCTTGTTTGACCACTTCCAATTTGCCTTGATTCATGGACCTGACATTCCAGGTTCTTATGCAATATTGCTTTTTACAGCATCGGACCTTGCTTCTATCACCAGTCACATCCACAGCTGGGTATTCTTTTTGCCTTGGCTCCATCCCTTCATTCTTTCTGGAGTTATTTCTCCACTGATCTCCAGTAGCATATTGGGCACCTACTGACCTGGGGAGTTTCTCTTTCAGTATCTTATCATTTTGCCTTTTCATACTGTTCATGGGGTTCTCAAGGCAAGAATACTGAAGTGGTTTGCCATTCCCTTCTCCAGTGGGCCACATTCTGTCAGATCTCTCCACCATGACCCACCCATCTTGGGTTGCCCCATGGGCATGGCTTAGTTTCATTGAGTTAGACAAGGCTGTGGTCCTAGTGTGATTAGATTGACTAGTTTTCTGTGAGTATGGTTTCATTGTGTTTGTCCTCTGATGCCTTCTTGCAACACCTACCATCTTACTTGGGTTTTTCTTACCTTGGGCATGGGGTATCTCTTCACGGCTTCTCCAGCAAAGCGCAGCCATTGCTCCTTACCTTGGATGAGGGGTATCTCCTCACTGCCACCCTTCCTGACCTTCAACGTGGGATAGCTTCTCTAGGCCCTCCTGCGCCCGCACAGCCATGGCTCCTTGGACATGGGGCTGCTCCTCCCGGCCATGGCCCATGGCCTTGGGACTGGGGGCCTGAGGTAGCTCCTCCCACCCGCCGCCCCTGGCCTCAGGCTTGGGGCATGGGGTATCTCCTCCTGGCCACTGCCCCTGACCTCGGACGTGAGGTAACTCCTCTCATCATTGCCCCTGACCTCGGATGTGGGGTAACTCCTCTCGTCGCCACCCCTGACCTCGGACACTGGGTATCTCCTCTTGGCCGCCCCCCCTTACCTCAGACGCAGGGTAGCTCCTCTCAGTTGTTCCTGTGCCTCGCAGTCTGGTACTCAAGAACTGTACAAAAAAGATCTTCATGACCCAGATAATCACAATGGTGAGATCACTGACCTAGAGCCAGACATCTTGGAACGTGAAGTTAAATGGGCCTTAGAAAGCATCATTACGAACAAAGCTAGTGGAGTTGATGGAATTCCAGTTGAGCTATTCCAAATCCTGAAAGATGATGCTGTGAAAGTGCTGCACTGAATATGCCAGCAAATTTGGAAAACTCAGCAGTGGCCACAGGACTGGAAAAGGTCAGTTTTCATTCCAATCCCAAAGAAAGGCAATGCCAAAGAATGCTCAAACTACCGCACAACTGCACTCATCTCACACGCTAGTAAAGTAATGCTCAAAATTCTGCAAGCCAGGCTTCAGCAATATGTGAACCGTGAACTTCCTGATGTTCAAGCTGGTTTTAGAAAAGCAGAAGAACCAGAGGTCAAATTGCCAGCATCTGCTGGATCGTGGACAAAGCAAGAGAGTTCCAGAAAAACATCTATTTCTGCTTTATTGACTATGCTAAAGCCTTTGACTGTGTGGCATCACTGACTCGATGGATGTGAGTCTCAGTGAACTCTGGGAGTTGGTGATGGACAGGGAGGCCTAGCATGCTGCAATTCATGGGGTGGCAAAGAGTTGGACATGACTGAGTGACTGATCTGATCTGATTAACAGATTTATGAATGTGATTAGAAAAGAGTCAAAGAGGACACCAAGGTTGTCACATGAGTATCTGTAAAAATGTTATATAGCATCCATAAGCATTATATCTACTGTTAGATATAATGGGACAGTGGGACCTTGGTTATCCATTTTAAATTTAACAGTGTGTAATGCTGATCTCAAACTCATTAACTATCCCTTCCTCCCACCCTTCCCTGCTGGCAAGCATAAGTTTGTTCTCTAAGTGTGAATTTGTTGTATGGCTGAGTTGCTCTTCTGTGTACCTGAAATTATCACAGAATTATTAATCAGATGTACTCCAAAGTAAAATAAAAAGTTTTTTAAAAAGAGTTATATATACTGAGATGAGGAAACTGTGGGAAGAACACAAGGGGAAGAGATGTAGAACAAGGAGTTTGTTTGGGAATACATTGAGTTTGAAATGTGTGTTAGACAATTTATGAAGCTGAATGGACAACTAGAATCACAATGATGAATTTCAGGCAATAGTTCTAGACTTGGGAGTTCTTAACATACATGGTATTTAAAGCCATGTGATGAGATCATCAAGACAGTGAGGGTGTGAAGGAAATATCCACAACTGAACTCTGAGGCACACTGATAGCCAAGAGATAAGGAGATGAGAAGGAACCCATGAATGAGATTATGAAGGAATGGCAAGTGAAATAGAAAGAAAACAAAAAGGAATTTTGGCAGGATTACATATCAAGGAGAATGTGATGAAGTCAATACATCAATAAGATGAGAGATGGTATGTCAAGTTGAAAACTGATATGACAGGCATTGATGATTTGAACAAAAATCTGCAAAAGAATAGTGAAAACAAGTTTAATTCAGAAGGTTTAAATCAGAACAAGAAAAAAAGAATTATAAACAGAAAAAGTACACAAGTCTTTTGACATTAACAGAGAGAGCAGGTGGTATCTGGAGGGATATGTGTGCTTTGAGTTTTGTTTGTTTTAAATAGGATAGTATTACATGGTATTTACATGATCATGAGAATTATTCAACAGAGTGGAGAAGTTGACAATGCAGGATGGAAAGGGAGCACTTTGATACAATGATGTACTTTGATGCAGTGCTGTACTTGAATGGATGACGGGTTCATAAATATGAATGGGCAACTTGTCCGTAATAGCAGAAAAGAAGGCGGAGAGAGAATACAGACAGATTGGTAATGTGTGGAAATCATCTCTTCTTTTTCATGTTTTATCAGTGAAACAGAAAAGAAGATTATCCACAAGGGGTGAAGGAGGAGGCAGGAGGTGCTAGAAAATTAGAGAGGAGAAAAGAGGCCACCATGTTCATCTAAAATTGGAAACATGAACAAACTAGGAAATGTATTAGACTTACTAATATTAACACTATGGGCTCATGTAGGTTTGTGGTCATTACATTAAAATGAGATCAGTGGACACAGTCTTGTTTTTTTTCCCTAAACGTGGTCAGCTGCCTGGTATGGACTTGGAGAAGACGTTGGGCTGAGTATCACCAGGATTGGGGCAAGAATTTGTCACAAGTAAACAATATATTCCATGTGATATGCATTCACATATAAATAACTTCAAAATAAATAAATAAACACCCAGCGATGTGAACATATATGTGTATAACAACATGGGGGACTTCCTGGTGGTCCAGTGGCTAGGACTCTGAGTTCCCCATGCAGGGGGCCTGGGTTCAATGCCTTGTCAAAGGCATGAGATCCCACACGCTCCAACTAAGGACCCGGAATGCCACAAGCAGATCCCAGAGCAGCCAAATAAATAAATAAATAATATTAAAAAGTAAAAGATCCTGTTTTTGTCTACTAATTTTAAAATTAGAAACAACAAAACTACTCTTTTTTGCCTGTGTAATCTCAAGTAATCATATTTAAAATACCATAGACAAAATAATGTAAAATCATTAAATAAAAATAAAGAAAACAATGAGCTGGATGAAATTGAAAATGATTTATATAGTTCATGTATCCTTGTGGCTACTGATATTTCAATTATTGTATCTTTAGCAAGAATTAAATATCAATCTCTCTGTCTCTCTCCTCATTCCTCTCCACCACCACCCAGACACAAGCACTTTAATGTGTTTATCTGGGATAGGGAAATAAGTGGTGCGTGGTCAGACATCAATATAACTGCAGCTCAGAAGTCACCCGTGTATCTTCGAATCTGAGAACTACAACTCCTTCTAGTAGAAGTGAGTGGTTTCTTTCACCTAGAGAGTGATGAAAATGTACTTTTATCTTCCATTGGAGGCAAGGTCACTGTTCATTCAGCATTTACAATAAACATTTTCCTATCTCCCAATAGCTACTTTGATAAAACAGATGGAAGGTGTCATTAAAAAGATAAGACTCATCCTGAAAAACAAAACAAAACTTTTTAAATATCCCATTTTTACAGTAGGTTCTCAATAACTGGTAAAAAAAAAAAAAAAAAAAACAAAAAAAACAAAACAATTTCATGAAACTTGTGACAGATTCCTTTGTAATAATGCAAAATAATGTAAAATCATTAAATGAAAATAAAGAAAACATTCAGCAATGAGCTGGATGAATTGAAAGTGATTTCTATAGTTCATGTTCATGCTTTTCAGTACCAAACATTTTTGAGAGTCTACCTACTTTCACAAACCTTTCTCTGACCAATTTCAGAGAAAGAATTGTTTTAAGAAAACTGTGCATGTGCTAAGTCACTTCAGTCGTGTCTGACTCTTTGCTACCCTGTGGACTGTAGCCTGCCAGGCTCCTCTGTCCATGGGATTTCCCAGGCAATACTGGAGCAGGTTGCCATTCCTTTCTCCAGGAGATCTTCCCAACCCAGGGATTGAACCCATGCCTCTAATGTCTCCTGCATGGGTGGGTGTACTCTTCACCACTAGTGCCGCCTGGAAAGCCTCTATTAAGAAAAAATGGGTGGAATTATTGCATGTCTATAAAGTGCATTCAAAAATAGACTTCCAAATTTTATTAGAGAGTTGAGAGTTGGGTTATCCTTTGAACGTACCATTAACTGTTATTGAACAACTTCAGAGTTAAGGTTATTTATATTTACCATAGACCAAGAGGATGAAAGTGGGAGCTGGTGCACGTCATAAGTGTTTATGTTACACTCACAGCTCTCATTTCTCTGTCAATATTTATACAACTGCTTGAAATGTGAATTCCATTCCCTTGCAGGAATATCCTTTAGCTTCAGACAACATCCTTTTCTCAAACTGTAGGTCTAGATGCTCTATGTCTGCCAAAAAGTTTAGCACTTGAATAAGCTTCCAGGATTCACATATTTCTTCATAACAACTTTTTCCATTAATTCAGGGAAAAAAATGATTTAGTTTTAAAAAGACTTTAAATTTGGGACAGTCTTCAGGAGAATTCTCGGAGTTTTCTTAATTTTGGGCTTCTGAAGGATAAGTCTTAGATTAGAAACCTTGCTACACTAAGATAATTTGCTCCAGGAACTTCTGTTGTTTTGGTTTTCCAATAGCTGCCACTATACTGACATTCAAAGTTTTGATATTTCCAAAGATTTTCCCTTTTATGTACTCAGTATATTAGAATAACACACGTGTCACCCTGATATCTCTCTCCTCTCCTCACTCTTTTCATCTACCAATTTCTCATTTTAAGTAGTACCTGTCAAAGTTGATAACATTTAAATTACATTCTGTAGAAATATTCAATTCTTCTATGAATGTTTTATAGGTTGACTGAATACACAGACAATGCTTGCATTCTATTTTTTTTTTGTAGTAAACAACTTTTAAATAAAGGTCCAACAGTAGGTAGAATTATTTTTCCTCTGTAAAGATAAAATTTCATAACCTCTGTTCCAATCAGACAGTCATTGCTAGTATACAGGTAAAACTAACTTGTATTTGTTATGGAGTCATCGATTTTTCAAAAATCATGCAATATTAAAACATGATTTGCAAAATATATTAATTATGGCTTTTTCTTATATTTTATCTTAACTTTATAGCTTTCCTTTTTCTTTTTCACAAGAGAAGCAAATGCTATATTTGTGAAATACAACCAAATGGTGATTTAATTTAGTTTAGTTAATGTATTTATTTTTTGTTTCAGAAGATATTACCACTGAAGCCCAGTAATTCTGTATTTTAACTTTTACCAACTGATTTTTAGGTGTGCCATATGATTTTAATTTGGGGTTTGTTTTATTGCAAAATCATTTTCAGACATATATTTATTATTCTAACTTATTCATTTCTTTGATTCTCATATTTGTTTTGCTAACTTTTCGTCAAGGCACAATGAGTTGTGAATTTTCAAAATAATTTTGTACTTAAAAATGCCATTTTTTTTGTTGCTAGAGTAACCAAGCCTCACACTTACCTGATAGTATAATGGAGTATACAATTCTTGGTCCATAAAAATACTAATTCCAAATTTTGAAAAATTGTTCTCCAATGTCTTCCTGTATTCAATGTTTCTGATTTATCAAGACAGTCTTATATCAGTCCTTTATAAAACACATATTTCTTTTTTCTGGATATTCTTGCCAAAACTTGCTATTTCTTGTCTTTTTAATGCCAGTCATTTTTTTAAATTTATTTATTTTAATTGGAGGCTAATTACTTTACAATAATGTATTGGTTTTGCCATACATCAACATGAATCCACCATGGGTGTACACGTGCTCTCCAGCTTGAACACCCCTCCAGCCTCCCTCTCCGTAGCATCCCTCTGGGTTATCCCAGTGCACCAGCCCCAAGCATCTTGAAAGGAAACCCTAGTAGACTGTTGGTGGAAGTGTAAATTGGTTCAAACGAACATCTTAATAGATTTCTTTTTTCACTATTTTCACACTTCACTATAACCAGGCATCAGGAAATCTTTTGCCTTTTTGATTTTCCTTCAGTTGGCCTTTTCACCTTTATTACATAATGAAGTTACCAAATATCATTAGTTTTATATCTAGATAATTATAAAAATGGCTACCTAATTCTGATTAAAAACCAATCATTTTTTCAAACTGCAATATTCCTTTTGAAAAGTCAAGTGTATGCTATAATGAGTAAGTTACAGAGATTTGCTGTAAAACCTACTGACTAGTTAACAAAGTATTTTGCACTTCAAATTAACAACAACAACAAAAAAAACACAAGGAAACTTTGGAAAGTGTTGTTTATTTTCTATTTTCTTGAGAGTGGTGATAATATCAGATATTTGCACATATCCAAATTCATCAAATTATACACATTAAATTGTGAAGTTCTTTGCTTATAAATTATATCTCAAAAAAGCTGTAAAAGAAAAGCCAAATGTAACAATAATACAACATATTAAAAAATAAAATTTAAACACATTTGGCATGATGTAAAATATACACAACAATAAAGATTTGTGAAACACTCGACCTATCTTATACTTCAGAACACCTTGTAAAGGCAAACTTCCAAAGGGAAGCTTACTCTCAATTTGTGATAGCTTATCTTGTGGAGGTCTGAAAGTAGATAAACAAAAAACCTAAGAGCTGTTATATCAGGGAGTGGGTTTCCCTGATGGCTCAGCAGGTAAAGAATCCACCTGCAATACAAGAGATGTAGGATCGATCCCTGATTCAGCAAGATCCCCTGGAAAGGGGTATGGCAACCCACTCCAGTATTCTTGCCTGAAAAATCCCATGGACAGCGCAGCCTGGCAGGCTACAATCCATGGGGTCACAAAGAGTCAGACACAACTGAGCACACAGCACATATCAGGGAGTATGCTTTTTAAAGTTATTTTATATTAACCATTTTAGGACTATTTTCCAGTTAAGATCTAAACTAGAAGTGACTTTTCTTGCTCCAATACAAAGCCTACGTAACGCCTTTACTCTATTACATTGCAGCTGTACGAGAGAAATGCTGAATGATACAGATAATCCAACCAAAGCTGGCATTTTCCAAGAGGTTGAAAGAAAAAAAAAAAAAAAGCAGATCAGAGAGCACTGAGTAATGAGCATATCCATGAAAAATTTTGTAGAATCTATTGGAAGATTAAGAACCTACTTATGCTGCAAAATTTGATAGTTTTATGAAAATGGGGACTTCACTTGATTATGATTTATGACTTTATGTTTGAATTTAATATATAATAGTAAAGTCTGTAATAAGAAACTCCAGTACTTTGGCCACCTCATGCGAAGAGTTGACTCAATGGAAAAAACTCTGATGCTGGGAGGGATTGGGGGCAGGAGGAGAAGGGGACGACAGAGGATGAGATGGCTGGATGGCATCCCTGACTCGATCGACATGAGTCTGAGTGAACTCCGAGAGTTGGTGATGGACAGGGAGGCCTGGTGTGTTGCGATTCATGGGGTCGCAAAGAGTCGGACACTACTGAGCGAATGAACTGAACTGAACTAACAGAAAAAATAAAAATAGGATACAATCAACTAGTGCAATCAGGAAGGCAAAAACGTAGTAGTACAGAATTAGAACCAAAGAAGGGAAACCATCCGAAACATACACAAACAAGATCACACAAATCATTCCATAGTGAGGAAGAGAGAGGGAAGAAAAAAGCACAGGAGGCAGAATGAGTCTCAGTCCATGAGCAAATAGGAGGGTGCCTTTTCTATGCCAGTTTGGAAGTCAGGGAGAATGTGTAAATGATGGGTCTCTTAGATGAAGAACTGGTAAGTTACACTGCAAAGAGGAAAAGAAAGGTTCTCCTTGTTTTCTTCAACCTCTGCAAAAACCAGATCAGAAAGGGAAGTGCTGCTGGAGTTCACTTTGAGGAAGAGGAGAAGGCAATGGCAACCCACTCCAGTACTCTTGCCTGGAAAATCCCATGGACGGAGGAGCCTGGTCGGCTATAGTCCATGGGGTCCCGAAGAGTCGGACACGACTGATCGACTTCACTTTCACTTTTCACTTTCCTGCATTGGAGAAGGAAATGGCAACCCACTCCAGTGTTCTTGCCTGGAGAATCCCAGGGACGGGAGAGCCTGGTGGGCTGCCGTCTATGGGGTTGCACAGAGTCGGACACGACTGAAGCGACTTAGCAGCAGCAGAAATGTTATATCCCAGGAAGCAGATTCCAGAGATACCACATTTAAAAGTGTGGCTTATCTTTCCTCAGAGAAGTTAAACACTAAGGGAGATCTGTGGCTTGGCTCAGAGCCTGCTCCTTCCCTCTTGTCTCCCAGGAACTATGGTTAATTACTCTGGCAGTTTTAATCACCTCACTGCTTCTTGCCCTCTTCACTCAAGTGTACTCAAATTCCTCTCATCTCAACAAAACCAGAAATTTCATTGTTTCTAATGTATCTATTTTATGTGTCCTACAATTTACCTTTGCATTACCAAACTTCCCTAAAGATTAATTCACATTTTTCTCTATGTTCTAAGGCCTGAATCACATCTCAATCTACTTTAACCTGCTTTTCCTACATATCATAGCTAAAATATATTCTCTCAAAGGGTACTAATGATCTTTTAATTGCTAAATCCTATGGTCATGAAGCAATCTTTCTCTTATTGGGCTTTCCACCTTGACGATTTCCCACCTCATTATTGAAACTGTCTTCACCTGTTCACATCCACCTATTTCTCAAATTACTTACTTTCTCTTTATTAACTTTCCAAATGTTTATTATGTCTATAATGTCCGGTATAAGGAAAATAGTTCCATGTTTTCCCTTCACTATCACAATATACTTCACCTCACTGACATTGACTCGGTGTCCTACGATTTAACTAAAATTTGACCCTATCCACCTGGAGAAAGCATCAGTCTCTCAGATGCAGGCCTTGGTCCCACAAGACTGCCCCACTCCAGATGCCAACCATATGTTCAGGGTTTGTCACCTGAACTTCTGAGCAACTAGCTATAAAGTGGACTTCTCATGACTCCTTCTTGGCTTTGATAATTTGCTGCTGCTGCTGCTGCTGCTAAGTCTCTTCAGTCGTGTCCGACTCTTAGCGACCCCATGGACTGCAGCCTACCAGGCTCCTCTGTCCATGGGATTTTCCAGGCAAGAGTACTGGAGTGGGGTGCCAGTGCCTTCTCCAGATAATTTGCTAGACCAACTCATAAAACTCAAGGAAACAATTACTTACCCTTATCTTTAATTATATAAGAGGATATGATAAGGGATTCAGAAGACCAACTCATAAAATTCAAGGAAGCAATTATTTACCCTTATTTTTTAATTTTATATGAAAGGATATGATAAGGGATTCAGATAAATAACTAGGTGAAGAGATATATAGAGTGAGGTCTAAAAAGTTCCCAAACATAGGATACTCTGTCCCCATGGAGTTAGGGTGTACCACCCTCCAAGCCTGTGGATGAATTCATCAATCCAGAAGATATCCAACTCCATAATTTGGGGATATGAAGGCCTCATCATGTAGCCATGATCCATCATTAACTCAGTCTCCAGCCCTTCTCTCCCTCCTGAAGAATAGGGCAGTGGAGTGTGGTAGGGCTGAAAGCCTTTAAATTTCTAATCATGTCTTGGTCATTCTGGTGACCAGCCCCAGGCCCCATTCTGAAGCTATCCGGGAGTCCACCAGAGGGTGCCTCATTAGAACAAGAAAGACATTCCTATCATCTGTCTACTTTCAAGAGCTTAGGGAGCTCTGTGCCCCAGCTCTTTGAACTGGGGTCAAAGACCAAATTAGAACTGGAGAGACCAGTAGTAATCTTGTTACTTAGGAAACTTTGAGTTTTAGGGGCTCTGTTTAAGGAACTGGGAGCAGGAATTATATGCATATTCTATTATTTTACACATCCACTCTCATATGTACAGTTGACCCCAGAATTACTATCCCAATGAAAATCTCTTTTTTCAACCCCAGATCAGTATTCTGTCTGAATACTGATTGCGTATCTACTGTGTGTTTGCCTGAATCTACATGTGCATGCTTAGTCGCTCAGTTGTACCTGACTCTTTGTGACCCCATGGACTATTGCCCACCAGACTCTTCTGCTCATGGGATTTTCCAGGCAAGAATACTGGAGTGGGTCACCATTCCCTTCTCCAAAGAATCTTCACAATTCAGGAATCAAACCCAAGTTCCCTGCATTGCAGGTGGATTCTTTATCATTTCAGCCACCAGGGAAGCCCAAATGTGTATCAGATCAGATCAGATTGGATCAGTCGCTCAGTCGTGTCCGACTCTTTGCCACCCCATGAATCGCAGCATGCCAGGACTCCCTGTCCATCACCAACTCCCAGAGTTCACTCAGACTCACGTCCATCGAGTCAGTGATGCTATCCAGCCATCTCATCCTCTGTTGTCCCCTTCTCCTCCTGCCCCCAATCCCTCCCAGCACCAGAGTCTTTTCCAATGAGTCAACTCTTTGCCTGAGGTGGCCAAAGTACTGGAGTTTCAGCTTTAGCATCATTCCTTCCAAAGAAATCCCACAAATAAAATGCTTAGAAGATATCAACTTTCTTCCCTCAATACTTTTTTGTATTCACTATATCACTGAATATCATCATAATCCCAACATGCTGTGGAAGTATAATATTGGTAGTTCCATTAATCTTTTTCCTTTACCCCATTTACTTTGCTTGCAACTAATAAGATATTGTTGTATTGATTTAACTTCAAACAGTGATAAATTTGTTTATACCTCCTCCCCTTTGACATTGCTCTGAATTTTTTACCTGGATCCCAAGTGATATTGCGGAGCCAGTAAGAAGTTGAGACTTATCCTCCTAAATTCTTACTTAAGGAAGAAAAGAAAAAAACTGATTTGCACTGATTCAGTTTCATGGATTGGATTTGGCCACATTCTTAACAGATGGAATGTCCTTGATTTTCATTGATTCAATTTCATTGATTGAAGGCATAGTATATGCTGCTGCTGTTGCTGCTGCTAAATCGCTTCAGTCGTGTCCGACTCTGTGCGACCCCATAGATGGCAGCCCACCAGGCTCCCCCATCCCTGGGATTCTCCAGGCAAGAACACTAGACACTATTAAAAATTCTTTGCATAATTTATCCAACCATGTGAGTCACTTGCACATATTATAGGAAACTGAATCTTAGAAAGATTAAGTATTTAATAAATAGTGCAGTTTATATTATGTTAATCTGAGTTTTTAATCTCCAGATTGGGATCAAAGCTGTTTCTCATGTCTTTCCTTATGCGATAATAGATTGATTACACAAATGAAAAATGACTAGACCACATATGAAAAGAAATCTCTGACCTACCATCTGAAGCAAGCAACTGAAATAACCAATCCATTATTTCCAGTAACCAGCCCAGGAGGCCAGCCTGCTATCTGTAAATCAGACTTATGGAAAGTCAGATCATTATCTCTAGCAATGGGTCCAGGAAACCAAACATAACCCCTATAACCATTATCTCCAAACAGCAGTACTTGATTAGTAACTGATCATTCTCTCTTGACCTTTGTTTCACTTCCACTTGGGGCCAATCAGAGAAATCCAAACATAATGTCCTGACCAATCACATAGGATGCCCCAATTCTGGTTGGCACATCGAGGCTATGTCAACACACTACCAACAGGGCATATCTAAAATCTAGTTTTTAACATTTTTCATTGAAAAGCTTTCCACTTTCTCACAGAAGAATTTCTCTGTATTCACTTACTAACATTAGAAAACTAACTGTATGTCCACTCTGCTCCATGTGTACTTAATTTTTTTAAATTATATTCACATTGCTATTCATTGAGATTGTAGCAGTTTTACAATACCATCAATGTGTGAATGGATATTTTTGCAGACACTCAATACAGCTTGCTATCAAATGCTTGTGATCATTAACAATCCAGTTTTCTTATCATTTTGAATGAGGATCTATATAATATACATATTTATGCATATATTTTAATTCATATGCATGCATGCATGCTAAGTTGCTTCAGTCGTGTTTGACTCTTTGTGATCCTAAGGACTGCAGTCCACCAGGCTCCTCTGCCCATGGCATACTCCAGGAAGAACGCTGGAGTGGGTTGCAATGCCCTCCCCAGGGGATCTTCCTGACCCAGGGATTGAATCCGTATGTCATGTCTCCTGCATCGGTAGGTGGGTTCTTTACCACTAGTGCCACCTGGGAAGCCCTTTCTAATGCATACAAGACATTAAAGGACAATTTCTTCTGAAGACATAATGAACAGTGTTACTGTTCTCATTGAAAGTGGATATTATTTTCTCAATTTGAAAGAGTTTTAAAGTTTAGAACACAGAGTCACTTGTATGATTTTTATAAAGAAATTTGGATAATTTTTAGATTTAAATTCAATATTTTCCCTTGTACCTTTGGATACATCTTACTTAGAAAATAAAGTTAAATAATTGACCTATTAAAAAAATAACATATTTGCTTGAATTCCAATGATTCTTTCAGGATTATTCTTGATGAACCTATACTTTTTCCTTTTCCATTAAATTTACACTATGAGATATAGTCTAAATATCTAATTAAAGGCATTTACTGCAAAATAGTCATTTCTCATGCAGGTGTATGCTCAGTCATGTCCAAATCTTAGTTTTTAATATTGAGCTGCATCAGCTGTTAGTATATTTTAGAGATTAGTCCCTTGTTGGTTGTTTCATTTGCAAATATTTTCTCCCATTCTATTTACTCCCATTCTTTTTGTTTTTTTCTGGTTTTCTTTGCTGTGCAAAACCTTTAAAGTTTAATTAGATCTCATTTCTTTATTTGTGTCTTTATTTTTATTACTCTCAGCAATGGATCAAAAATATCTTGCTGCAATTTATGTCAGAGAGTGTGTCCTGCCTATGTTTTTCTGTAAGAGTTTTATACTGCCTGGCCTTTCATTTAGATCTTTAATTCATTTTGAATTTATTTTTGCATACAGAGGTTCCTTAAAAAACTAAAAACAGAACTAGCATGTGACCTAGCCATTCCACTCCTAGGCATATATCTAGAGAAAACCATAATTCAAAAAGACATCTGAACCTAAATGTTCACTGCAACACTATTTACAATAGCCAGCACATGGACGCAACTTAAATCTCCATCTACAGAAAAATGGATAAAGGCGATGTGGTACATATAAACAATGGAATAGTACTCAGTCATAAAAATTGCAAAATACATCCATTTGTAGCAACATGGATGGATCTAGAGATTGCCATAATGACACAGAAAGACATATCATATGATATCACTTTTATGTGGAATCAAAAAAAAAGTTGCACATAGGCTTATTTACAAAACAGAAGCAGAGTCACAAATGTAAAAAACAAATTTATGGGATAAATTGATAAAAAATATCAAAGGATAAGGAAGTGGAGGGATACATTGGGATATTGGGATTGACATATACACACTACTGTATATAAAGTAGATAACTAATGAGAACCTGCCCTATAGCACAGGGGACTCAACTCAGTACTCTGTCATGGCCTATATGGGAAATAATCTCAAACAAACAAAAAGCAAAGAGCAGATATATGTATCTGTATAATTGATTCATTTTGCTGGAGACTTGAAAGTAACACAGCATTGTGAATCGACTATTATCCAAAGGGGAAAAAAAGAATAAGAACAAAGACCAGAGCAGATGATGTGCGTGATGTGATCAAGGAATAGGAAGGAGAATTTTGTGACTAGAAGAGAGAAAGAGAAAAAAAAAAAAAAAAATGGGCTTGGAGTCACAGATGAAGACAGATTCCAAACCTAGAGCCACATCATGAAGGCCACTTAGGTCAGGGCAACTGTGTTGACCTTCACCCTGGGAAGGGATAGTCTTAGAGGAACTTGACAAAGGCATAACACAGATAGAGTTATGTTTTATGTTCTGCTATTCAGATGTTCTACTAGTGATAAACAATTACAGTTACAGTAGAACTAAAAGGGAAATGTCTGGTTCATATCAAAATGAGGAAATTCTCAGAGCACTGTCTGCTATATGTGTTGGAAATTCACAAGATCACAAATAAAAGGGATTGGATTAGATAATATCTAGAGATTTGACTATAATGCTATGGTTAGCTTCTTACAGGTTAGGGGTTAGGGTAATTATCACATAATTAAGTCTGAAATGTGGAAAGTGTTTAAACCACGTTTATGAGGAAAAGTCTCATTAAAGTCAAACTCACATTAAAAGTAGTGCAGGCATTCAATCCTATTTTAAGCTTCTCCTTTTTAACTAAATGTTAAGATAAGTGTGGCTTTTTATAAATGTATTGAAAAATTTTTCACAACTTATGAAACAATTTTAAGGTAGGAAGCAATAATCTGATAACAATAAAAATGCTATTCACATAGTTTAAGAATAATGACTCATATACATTAATATTGAAAAGAAAAATTGCAAATTGCTGATTTTGGTGAAAAGCTATTAGATACATAAATACAATAAAATATGTTTATAAAGTAGCGTACTTTGTTAATTTAACAGGTATAATTGAGATTTCATTATTTGTCAGTTTTATGAGTTTTCCAATTAAAGTAATATAGCTTTTGAAGACTATGAAATATTTATTTTTACTAGTTCATCTCAATATCCTGTTACTGAGATTATTCTTTAAAAAGAGAATCAAAATATCAAGTGCCTTTGTTAAATATTTTGCATTTAGAGCTTAATTAGGTGGGTAGGAATTCAATATTGAAATATCATATGAATTAATAGGAAACATAATGCTCTTTATTAAATTGTTCCTCTATCAGTTCAGTTCAGTTCAGTCACTCAGTCGTATCCAACTCTTTGCCACCCCATGAATCGCAGCACCCCAGGCCTCCCTATCCATCACCAACTCCTGGACTTCACCCAGATTGAGGTCCATGGAGTCAGTGATGCCATCCAGCCATCTCATCCTCTGTCGTCCCCTTCTCCTCCTGCCCTCAATCCCTCCCAGCATCAGAGTCTTTTCCAATGAGTCAACTCTTCGCATGAGATGGCCAAAGTACTGGAGTTTCAGCTTTAGCATCATTCCTTCCAAAGAAATCCCAGGGCAGATCTCCTGTGGCGGATTCATTTCGATATTTGGCAAAACTAATACAATATTGTAAAGTTTAAAAATAAAATAAAATTTAAAAAAATAAATAAATGGAAGAATCTACAAAAAAAAAAAAAAAAAGAATGGACTGGTTGGATCTCCTTGCAGTCCAAGGGACTCTCAAGAGTCTTCTCCAACACCACAGTTCAAAAGCATCAATTCTTCGGCACTCAGCCTTCTTCACAGTCCAACTCTCACATCCATACATGACCACAGGAAAAACCATAGCCTTGACTAGACGAACCTTTGTTGGCAAAGTAATGTCTCTGCTTTTGAATATGCTATCTAGGTTGGTCATAACTTTCCTTCCAAGGAGTAATGTCTTTTAATTTCATGGCTGCAGTCACCATCTGCAGTGATTTTGGAGCCCAAAAAAATAAAGTCTGACACTGTTTCCACTGTTTCCCCATTTATTTCCCATGAAGTGATGGAACTGGATGCCATGATCTTCGTTTTCTGAATGTT
This sequence comes from Bos indicus, assembly GCF_029378745.1. Classification (NCBI taxonomy): domain Eukaryota; kingdom Metazoa; phylum Chordata; class Mammalia; order Artiodactyla; family Bovidae; genus Bos; species Bos indicus. Next base: position 51,011,517 of record NC_091780.1, on the reverse strand, counting down.
GAGCTTTAAGCGAAGTTTTTCACTCTCCACTTTCACTTTCATCAAGAGGCTTTTTAGTTCCTCCTCACTTTCTGCCATAAGGTTGGTGTCATCTGCATATCTGAGGTTATTGATATTTCTCCTGGCAATCTTGATTCCAGCTTGTGTTTCTTCCAGTCCAGTGTTTCTCATGATGTACTCTGCATATAAGTTAAATAAGCAGGGTGACAATATACAGCTTTGACGTACTCCTTTTCCTATTTGGAACCAGTCTGTTGTTCCATGTCCAGTTCTAACTGTTGCTTCCTGACCTGCGTACAAATTTCTCAAGAGGCAGATCAGGGGGTCTGGTATTCCCATCTCTTTCAGAATTTTCCACAGTTTATTGTGATCAGCACAGTCAAAGGCTTTGGCATAGTCAATAAAGCAGAAATAGATGTTTTTCTGGAACTCTCTTGCTTTTTCCATGATGTTCTTCTTTAGTGACCTCATATTAGAGGAAAAAGATAAATCACTATATGATCCTATTACACAAAATCATTTCACAAAAATCATTTTGCTAAATTTACTTAAGGAGTTAGATTTCAAAAATTTTTTATGTAATCTTACTTTTAAAACTACCTCTAAAAGCATCATTCACTATCATAATCTAGGACAAAAGATACAATCAGACTGATAAGCATAAGTCATTGACAAAAATAAGGGAAATGGAAGAGAATATAGAGACTAAGGAGGATACAAGGTAATATTATATAGTAAATGCAGTTCAACATTTTCTTAATATTAAAATATACAAAGACAAGTGGTGAAAATTTTATAAAAGAAATTTAAATGCATAAATGAATGAGAGCTACCAATAAATGTCAGGACACGAATATATTTTAACTTTGACAGCAGATAGAAACATTCACTCATCACTTGTTTCAGAGACAATGGAATAATTAAGCTTATAGTGTCCTGTTTGTGTCCCCAGAGAGCCATGTTCTCCACAGCTAGTATAAAGCTGAAAGCATTAAATCGGATTTAGTGAATTGGCTAGCTGGTAAATTGTGGGTTTCTCGAGAGCTGAAGTTATGTTTTATTAATTTATTTATTCTAGTGCTTCCTTTAGTGCAGTAATGGCTTATTAAGGAAAGCCTAAAGGACCAGTCTGAATCACTGTCATACTTCTTAGGCTCACACTTTATTCTACTCATTTTAGTTGCTTTTTATCCCCAACGATTCAAATAAAAATGTCACCAAATGACATCATCTTATCCTAATCCAATTGTTATTTCTAAGAACACATTTTATTTGTCTTCCCAGAAGCCACCCACATTTTAATTTGCAATAAATTAATATTCCTTATAGGATGTCTCTTTCTAAGGAGTCCTTGACTGTACCTTGGTTTTGTTTTCCTCCAATCTCCATATTTCTTTTTTACAATTTCCTTTGTTGGTATAGGTGCCTTACTCTCATTTCCATGTTTTTGAAGCATCCTAGGACCTTGTCCCATTGGCTGTTCATTTGAGTTTTATCCCTATGGGATCTCACTGACTTTGTAATTAGGAAAAAAAATACCAAAAAACAAACATCTAAATTGAATCCTTGCTTGACTGTGGTCTGAAACCTTCCTTTTTCCTTCATCACCCTGATCAAGCCATTTATTGCTTAGTCACTAAGCTGTGTCTGACTCTTTTGTGACCCCGTGAACTGTAGCTTGACAGGCTTCTTCTGTTCATGGGATGTTTCAGGCAAGAATACTAGAGAGGGTTGCCATTCCCTTCTACAGGGCATCTTCCAGACCTAGGGATTGAACCTGGGTCTCTTGCATCACAGGAGATTCTTTACCATCTAAGCCACCAGTGAAATCCATTAAATGGATAAAGCCATGACAAAGACTGCTGGCTCTCACAAATATCTGTGGCATGCTTCTGTTCTGAGTTTGGCTACACATTTGTAAGTCCTCTTAGATTTAGTTGACGTCATGAAATTAGCTCTGGCCAGTGAGCTATGGTAGGGCTTCCCTGGTAGCTCAGCTGGTAAAGAATCTGCTTGCAATGCAGGAGACCCCGATTTGATTCCTGTGCTGGGAAGATTTCCTGGAGAAGGGATAGGCTATCCACTCCAGTATTCATGGGCTTCCCTTGTGCCTCAGACAGTAAAGAATCCGCCTGCAATGTGAGAGACCTGTGTTCAATCCCAGGTTGGGACGATCCCTTGGAGGAAGGCATGGCAACCCACTCCAGTATTCTTGCCTGGAGAATCCCCATGGACAGAGGAGGGCTACAGTCCATGGGGTCACAAAGAGTCGGACATGACTGAACAGCTAAGCAAAGCAGCACAATGAGTTATGGGTGAAAGTGATGCATGTCATCTTCAGACATGATTTTTAAAAAGCTTTTCTGTTTGATGTCTTCTTTCCACGTCTCCTGGCCAAAGGCAGAGAGGATATTTAATTCAGTATGGGGTGCTGCATTATACACCTCTTCCACTTTGCTATTGTGTGTGTATATGGGTATGTGTGTGCACGCACACACGCGTGTGCAGGGGAGGGGTCAGGGTTGTTTGTTGGGTTATTGGGATTCTCATTTTCTGTTTTATCTTTAAATGTTTTTTATTGATTAAGTACAGTTTATATATAAGAAGTTTGCTCTTTTGCACTTCTGTGGACAAGGATGACAATTTTATTTCATTTATCAACTTTCTAATTCAAGAACATTCCTTTCTCTTCCCTGGAGAAGGGAATGGCTACCCACTCCAGTATTCTAGCCTGGAGAATGCCATGGACTCTATAGTCCATGGGGTTGCAAAGAGTCAGACATGACTGAGTGACTTTCACTCACTCACTCCTTTCTTTTAGTATAGCAAAGTATGGTTTCTTTTTTGGAACAAAGTTTCAAATAAAGTTTGGGAGAGTTTCGTGTTTCTTTCCATTTTTACTTTTCTTTTTTGTTGTTGTTCTGCACTAAATTTCCCTTATGCGTTGTGGTTGTTCTCTTCGCTGCCTATTTCCTTAGTTCTCCTCACACTTGTTTCTATTTCTCTTCTGTCCTCGGGGCATTATCATTCTAAAGCAATAGTCTTATGTTCCCTGTGTGCCTTTAATTTCCTTTCCTGTAGTTCGTGCATTGATCTACCAATAGACCTTTTCAGTATTTTAATACATAGAGTGGACTTTCTTATCCTGGGGATAGCTTTTGATCAATCTCTGTCCCGTTTATTACCCTTTTTGTCTTTGCAGTTTTCTCTGGATTTTGTTTCTCTCTGTGAAGATGCAGGAGAAATGTGGTGAATGGCTTGCATGGACTGGGTGATGCTGTGCATGAATGCTTGACAAGACTCTGTTTCCCAGTTAAACCCTTAACGTCCTCTATGATCTACATCTACCTATAGATTTTGACAACATAAAGTTTTTGATTCTTAATACAACTCCATGTGGGTAAGCGCCCACTTTGGTCTTAGAGATAAGATGATTCCACACCATTGTTAAGAAAAAAAAAATTAATTCAGGTCTTCATATTTCCGAAACCATTGCTCATTCCTTTCTTCTGTATTCTCACTCAAATCTCAGATTATTTGGTGATCTGTTTAATTTTTAGTCTTCTCACTTGCTTGCATCTTGGGTAAAACTCAGTGTTATGGTATCCTGCTAGGAAAAGAAACCTGAACACTTGACACTCAAACTGAAAAAGTTATTTTAACTAGAGTTGTGCAGAGTTGGTGATTTAGAATACACTTCAGTATTATTTGATATTTGAATAATCTCAGGCAAATATTATTTAATCTTGGTCTCCATATGATGATGAGTTTAAATAAAAGTTTTCATATTTCTCTTATAAATAATGAAATGTTAAAAAGAAAACATGTCATGATGGTATATACCATTATGAGTGACTCATAATATACATTTAATGTATAGACAAAATAGGAAAATTTCAAAACACTCCTAGATGCAAATTTTGGTGTGTGTGTGTGTGTGTGTGTGTATGTGTGTGCATGTGTGCAATTATGAATGAAGAGGCTATAAACATCTGTGTGCAGGTTTTGTGTGGACATGTTTTCAGCTTCTTTTGGTGAATACCAAGGAACCCAGTTGCTGGATAATATAGTAAAAACATGCTTACTTTGGTAAGAAATCTCCAGACTATTTGAAAATGGTTGTACCATTTTGCAATGAAAGAGTTCCTACTGCTCAACATTCTCACCAACATTTGCTGTTGTCAGCGTTCTAGATTTTGTTCATTCTAATAGATGTGTGGAGATATCTCATTGCTGTTATTGCTGTTTTAATTTGTATTTCCATATCATAATGATATACAATACAGAACATCCTGTCATATCCTTATTTGCTTTTTGTATATCTTCTTTGGTGAGGTGTCTGTTAAGATCTTTGGCCTGTTTTTAAATCAGGTTGTTCATTTTCTTACTGTTGTGTTTTAAATGCTCTTCATAATATATTTTGGATAATATGACTTTGTCAGATGTGTCTTTTGCAAATATTAGCAGCTTAATTAGACTGTCAAGGTGGTACATGGGGAAAAAAATAATGATATCTATTATCTGGGGCTTCCCAGGTGGTGCTAGTGGTAAAGAACCCACCTGTCTACACAGAAGTAAGAGATGCTGGTGTGACCTTGGGTCAGGAAGATTCCGTGGAGGAGCGCATGGCACCCCACTCCAGTATTCTTGCTTGGGAAACCCCATGGACAGAGGAGCCTGGCAGTCTAGAGTCCATAGGGTTGCAGAGTTGGACATGACTGAAGCTACTTAGCACGCACACATACATCTGTTATCTACTTTTGCAATAATGCACTTTATGCTGCAATACTCCCAAAGCTCAGTAGCTCAGAAAGCAAAAACAGTTTCTCACACAGGTTTCCAAGTTGAGTGCAGTTTGACCGATATAGTCTCTGCTTGGCTCCAGAGTGTTGTTTCAAGGTAGGTTTGACTCCAGGTTAGGACCAGGTCAGCTCCATGTGAATGTCAGTACTAGTAGATAGATAGCTGGCATATACAATTCTCATAAGGAAAGAATCATAAGAGCTGAGCCAAACAATGCAGCTATAATTTAAGCCTGCTTGAAACATTATTCACAATAGTCAAAAGATGGAAGCAATTCAAATGTCCACTGACAGATAAATGAACAAACAAAATTTGCTATGTGGTGGTTTAGTCGCTAAGTTGTGTCTGACTCTTGGGATCCCATGGATTGTAGCCTGCCAGGATCCTCTGTCCATGGGATTCTCCAGGCAAGAATACTAGAGTGGGTTGCCATTTCCTTCTCTAGAGGATTTTCCCAGCCCAGGAATTGTACCCAGGTCTATGCCATATATTATTATTCAACCTTAAAAAGAAATGGAATTCTGATATATGCATGAACATGCATATATATATATATATATGCATATATATGCATATATATATGCATATATATATAACATGCATGAACCTTGAAAACATGTTAAGTAAAGTAAACCAGTAACAAAAAGGAAATACTATGTGATTCCACTTATGTGAAGTGTCTGGAATAGTCAAATCATAGAAACAAAAACAGAATAGTTGTTAACTGGGACTGAAGGGGGAAATAGTAAATTATTTTTTGCTGTGTACGGAGTATCAGTTTGAGATGATGAGAAGTTCTGGAGATGGACAGGGTGGTGGTTACACAACACTGTGAATATACATTGCCACTGAGTTGTACATCTAAAAATGGATAATATGTTACATTTCACATATGTTACATTTGCTGCTGCTAAGTCTCTTCAGTGGTGTCCGACTCTTAGTGACCCCATGGACTGCAGCCCACCAGGCTCCTCCGTCCATGGGATTTTCCAGGCAAGAGTACTGGAGTGGGATGCCATTGCCTTCTCCAATTTCATGTTACATATATTTTAACAAATGTAAAAAAAAAAAAAAAAAAAAACACATACCCCAAAAAAGTTAATCATGAAAGGATACTAGGTGAATGATTTGAATATCCCAAGGTTTAACTAAATTTGTACCCAGAAGGGCCTTAAAACTTCCACAAATTTGACTAAGACAGATCTCAAGATTAGGGCATACAATTAAATTCCTTTAATAAAACCAGTGAAATGGCGGGGATTTGGCTTGAGTTTTTGGAAGGTGGAATAGGAAGGTAGTGAAATATCAAAAACAAACTAAGAACTCTGTAGTTAGATTGATCAGAGAATACTACAAATGTATAACACAGTGCCAGGTAACTGAGCTAAATACCATTGAATTCGTCTTGCTTCTTATAAAGATTCATACTTAAAGGTGAAAGAAAGCTAAGCTACTGTTGGCATTAAGCAATTCAGGGGGTTGGGAGAATGGGACTCAAGAAAGTAAACAAAGAAAGACTGACAAATGCACACTTTATTTTACTCAAAGTCTGCATCTGTGACTGTAGTAGTTTCAATGACTCTGTGATATTTTCTAATTCAATAGAATTCTCCCACAGCAGAGCAGAAATCAATAAATGGGACTTCAACTAGCCTATCAACAATTGATGTTTGTCAAGAGAAAAGAAAAAAAATGAAGTATTTTTTCTCTGGTACATTCCTATGATAAATCATAACACTTAGGTCTTTGACCAGACAAGATAACATATCAACAAAAGTTATCATTAATTATCCTACTTTCCTGTAGCTCTCAAAGTTGCTATCTCAAAGCTCTTTCTGCTTTTTAAAGTTTCCATATCAATAATATAAGTCACTAATATTCAAAGAAATCAATTATGTAACTAATATCTGATGATTATTACTGTGTTACAAAGAATCAACCAGATGTCATATGATAGTTTTTTATCCAGGTAATAAATTGTGAAATAACGATAATTTGACTATACAGATTTGTCTTCTACATGAGCATCAGATTTATATTTGTCTATGTTCCTGTCAGTATTAATAATGTGCATCATTAAAGAACACTAGGAGCAAGCAAGGTGAAAAGGAAAGGTCAAATAGAATAAATAGAGGACTATCTTAAATCAGGGAAGACAGTCCATATGAAAATAGGAAAAAAATAAAAGCTTAAAGAAAAGTATTTTAATGAATTATAGAATAATTAAAACCTTTAATGGAGATCAGGCTATTAAGAAAACACTTGTTTTATGCTAAAATCAATTTATTTTCACTTTGATAAAATACAAAGGCTTGTACTTATAGTTTATGATTATGTATGGCATAATTAATCATATTTTGACTCCCACATATTGAGCAAGAATGATGTGCAATACCTTCCTGCAAATGAGTCTCAAGGAAGTCTGCAAGGAAAATCAGACAAACAAAAGCTCAACTTCCAGTAGCAAAGTAATTTTGTAAACTTCAGATTAAAAAAATAATAATCAAAGTCACTCGAGATTGACCAAATGTAGGCAGAAATTACAGAATATACTTACAAATGATGAAAATTATGCTGGATGAGATTCACATTCATATGGATTTTACCTGAAGGTCTTCTTCAAATTATGGAATGTAGTACAGCTATAATCTAAGACAAAAAAAAAATATGGCACTTGTAAAATTCAAATAAAACTTTTATTGAATTCAGGAATTAAAGGAATAAGTTTGGGGCTATCATGCTTCTGAAAATTCAGAAGGAGAGCACCAGACAGAAAGATGCATTGGAATTTTTTTAAATGTTCATTAAACTAGGCTTAATTCCTTGAAAGACACCTGAACAGAACATATGCAGGATCTCTGAGGGTCTGAGCAGAAAACAACAGCTGGAGGCATTAAAAAGGTTGAACAGGAATTTCAGCTGCTATTCCCTGACGTTTCAAGCGAGGCTGAGTTTGCAATTTCAATGTAACTAAGGTAACAACCTTAGTTACCTGATGCTGCTTAGTCGCTTCAGTCATGTCTGACTGTACAACCCTATGAACTACAGCCTGCCAGGCTCCTCTGTCAGTGGGATTCTCCAGGCAAGAATACTGGAGTGGGTTGCTATGCCCTCTTCCAGGGGATCTTCTCAACCCTGGGATGAGAAGGGAAGCCCGAGGTAACAACCTGCTAAAATATAATAAAAATTGTTCAGTGAAAGATAACAAAATTAGGGATTTTGCAATGCATCATCTGCAATATAGAGTACACAATTAAAAACACTAGATGGGCTTTCTTGGTGGCTCAGTGGTAAAGAATCTGCCTGCCAATGCAGGAGACATGGGTTCAATCTCTTGTCCAGAAAGATCCTACATGTGGCAGAGCAGCTAAGCCCATGCCCCACAACTATTTAGCCTGTGCTAAGAGCTCAGGAACCACAACCTCTGAGACCATGTGCCATAACTACTGAAGCCCAAGCACCCTAGAGCCCTTGCTCCACAACAGAGAAGCCACAGCAGTGAGAAGCCCAAGGACCACAATTAGAGAGTGGCCCCTACTCTCTGCAGCTAGAGAAAAGTCCACACAACAACGAAGATCCAGCACAGTCAAAAATGCATACGTAAAATAAATAATTCAAATGATAAAAAACACTGGATATATGGAGAAACAGGAAAATGTAGACCAATAGATAACAAAATAAGTCGAAACAGATTACAAAAAGGTATACAAATACTAGAATTAGAAGATGGCTTTTAACCAGGATTAGAAATATGTTCAAGGACCTAAAGTAAAACATGGTCATAATGAGTAAACAGGTGAAGAAGTACTACCGAAATATATATATATAAAATATAAATTGTTTAAGTGAAAACTACAATATCTTAAATATAAACTTCATTGTATGAGCTTTATATCATACTGGAAAAAATTAAAGACAGTGTTGGTAACTTAGAAGATAAACCAACAGAATCTGTCTGTATGACAGAGAAAAAAAGTTTTCAGTAAAGTGATAATGTCTTTAGTGACCTCTAGAAAAATATCAGGTGAATACCAAATGTGCAATTGGAGCTACAGGAGGCAAGGAAAGGCAGAATTAAGCAAAAGCAATAGAAAATAATTAACGGTTTAAAATTTCTCACCATTGATGAAAAATATAATTTCAAAAGGCTCAACAAGTGCATAACATGATAATTACATAGAAAACCACACCTACAATGTAGAAAAACTGTTGAAAACTAAAAAAATAAAATGTTGAAAGTGGCTAGAGAAAAATATCAATTCATTATATAAAGGAAATCAACTATACAAACTAAATCTGATTTTGTCTTAGAAATAATAGGGACCAGAATATAAAGAAATATTTTTAAGAGAGGGATAAAGACATTTAAAATACAAAAGCTGTGATCATTTGTTAGCAGAAGAATTAATAACAAGTTTTTCAAACTAAAGGTAATGAAAACAGGAAAGGTTTGGATACAGAAGAAAAACAAGAAAAATCTAAAATACAGCAAAATATGAGACATTTTAAATTCATAAAACTTATTGGAAACACAAACAACTAATTCCAGCTTTTAAAACAGTACATTATTCAGTAGATGTGAAGGATATGATGATTACAGTATTAAAACTACATGAGGGATAAACTTAAAGTAAAAATACAGCCATATTGAAAGTAAAACAATAAGAAAATATTGGGTTGGCCAAAAGGTTCATTTGGGTCTTTTTTTAATGGAAAAACAGAAGTATACTCTCTGAGAAATTCACTTCAAGATGTACTATTTTCTCTTTGTTTCACTTGTCCTTGTGTGTAACAAAATGGAATAATCACTTTGGTGGATTAAACTTTAATCAGTCAGTTGTGATTGCAGTCAACAATAATGCAGCTTACCAGAAAAGACAGAATTTATTAGATGATCTGGTTTTGGTATAACCATATAAAAGTCAAGATTTTCTCGCCTTCAATGATTTCTTTTAGTGCAGATTTTGAATCTCCTATGATACTCTCTTTCTTTGTGAGTTATATCAGTTCACTACGTTTACTTTCATCTAAATAATATCCAACATTTTACCATTCCTTTTAAGATTTATATTTATATATACTGTTATTGACTTACAATCCTATTCTAGCTAGTCACTTTCCCATGGCCACTTTTCTTTTGAGGTCTCTCAATCATATCAGCATATACGAAGTCATAGTTCTGTTAAAATTTCAGTTTTCATTTTTTTACCCATAGCTTATATTCTAATTTTGTTAACATATTTTAGGAAACAATAGACATTTATCTGGAGAAGGCAATGGCACCCCACTCCAGTACTCCTGCCTGGAAAATCCCATGGACGGAGGAGCCTGCTAGGCTGCAGTCCATGGGGTTGCTGGGAGTGGGATACGACCGAGCGACTTCACTTTCACTTTTTACTTTCATGCATTGGAGAAGGCAATGGCAATCCACTCCAGTGTTCTTGCCTGGAGAATCCCAGGGACGGGGGAGCCTGGTGGGCTGCCGTCTATGGGGTCACACAGAGTCAGACACGACTGAAGCGACTTAGCAGCAGCAGACATTTATCGCTTTCCAAAATCTCTTTCAGCATGCTGTCACTTATGGTTAATGTCATCTATATATTCTGTTCTTTATACTTTCATCTGTGTATTTCTCATATTTTACCACATCTTGGATTCAAGGTTTTCAACTGAATTAAAATTTTATAGAAATACACATCATTCCTGAACTTGATGATAAACTATTCGTCAAAAAGTTAACATGCTTATAATATCAGCTGTAGTCCGGAAAATAAAATACTGTTTTATGTCATATTCATGATTCACTATTCTTCATGTGTCCTATTTTTGGGGAACACATGTATACCTGTGGCGGATTCATTTTGATATTTGGCAAAACTAATACAGTTATGTAAAGTTTAAAAATAAAATAAAATTAAAAAAAAATAAAGTTTTATAGAAAAAAATTTTCTATGAATAAAGTTTTTTATTAATAGTTTAGAACTGCTGCTGCTGCTGTGCTAAGTCGCGTCGGTCGTGTCCGACTCTGTGCAATCCCATAGACGGCAGCCCACCAGGCTCCCCTGTCCCTGGGATTCTCCAGGCAAAAGTATTGGAGTGGGTTGCCATTTCCTTCTCCAATGCATGAAAGTGAAAAGTGAAAGTGAAGTCGCTCAGTCATGTCCGACTCTTTGCGACCCCATGGACTGCAGCCCACCAGGCTCCTCAGTCCATGGGATTCTCCAGGCAAAAGTATTGGAGTGGGTTGCCATTGCCTTCTCCAGTTTGGAACTATTAAAGTTTTAACTCTCCATTTTCATATGTTAAAAGTAGGATTTAGTAGTGGTTTAGAATTTTATCAAAATGTATGTAAGGAAAATATATTCTTTACATTACAAATAATTCATTTCATGTAGGCTTTAAATGTTTGTCTTAGATACTGCTGAGTTTAGTGGTCCACAGAGTAATATTAGCCAAGTCACTTCCCTGAACAGCTGTTGTGCATAAAAAATCCTCTGATAAGAATTTTTAGAGTTTGTTTATATAATTCTTGTTTGCAATTTTTGATGTGTGTGCAAAATGTTCCTATACAGCAACGCAAAATTAAATGATTCCTTAGTTTGCATTTGGTTTAATACCTAATGAAATCAATAAAAGGCATACTTATTTTTAAATCGCAGACAGTAACTATTAAGGAAAAGTATGTCCACTACTGTATTTATCTTGTTAAGTAAACATCTTATTACTCATTACTTAAGAAATATACTATGATGATGATAACTTTTTGGATATTGAACACTACTCAAGTTCCTTCCCGATCCTTCAACCTGGGATGGACTCATATAGGCAGATATTTACTAACAGTTATGACAACTATATCTTGACCTCAGAATGTGATTTGCCATCTTGTGTCAATATCTCTAGACACTACTGAGCCCTATTCTTAATTTGGAATTAGTAATATTATCTCCCAAGAGATGAGGTTTCAGTATTCTTTTCATATATTGGAAAAATACAGAATGCTAAAACATGTTCCTTAGGTGAGAGTCATAAGAAAAAAGTAAAAAAAAAAATCTATCTTTATTATTTATTTACATCATGTCAATTCCAATATTCATTCCATGTGTATGAATTGCTTTAATATAAATTGATCACCTGTGAGCCTGAGATTATCATATTAGGTGTATAGGGAAAGAAACATATTCCTGAGAAAACAAGATATAAATGAAAAGTAGGTAGACAAGTTCTAGAAAGCATGGGACTAAAACATAGTAGAAAAAGAAGAAAATTATTAAGACCTTTGAAGAACAAATTAAAGATAATCAAGTCTGATTGCTACTGTCATAATTGTGAACTAGTCAAATGGGATATGGTAGAGGATGCCTCCCCAACACTGCAAGAGCCTCATACTTGAAGTAAAATATCAGTGGAACAGGATGTTTGTCCATCACAGCGATGTTTGAAAGATGGCAATATAGACAGATTAAAAATACAAGGATAAATTATTAGAACTAGAGTCTAGACTATCTGCTAAAGGCAAAGGAATAGATATCATTAGAATATGTTAGCAAGTACCATGATGATAACCACAAAACCCACCACATACTGTTCTTGATAAGCTGCAGGAGCCCTAAGGCAGCTATGTAAAGTTAAATTAAAATTTAGTTTTGTCATTTTTTCAGTCGCTCAGTCGTGTCCGACTCTTTGCGTAACTAAAGCATTCAATAATATATTATCAGCGCAATAAACTGAGAAGTCATGAACTTAGGGAATCCAAAATGTGTCTAGTTGTTCTTATAAAAGGTTTATCTGTAAGAAACATTTATTTATTGGCTTCCATCTTCCACTTGTCAAGACTGGACCAGGGGTAATCGAGTAATTGTCACAGTATTCCACGCATAACATTAAGGAGGCTGTGTGTAGAAAGCAAGTGAATCAGGGATAGTTCTCAGTGGTTCTCACTGGTTGTACTCTTCCTCATAAGTTGCAGTGTTCTCTAGTATTCCCTAATCCCATGTCCATATTTTTTCCAGACTACATAAGGGTTGACCTATAGCAACTTTAGACCTACCATGGGATAAAGGAATGAGACTCTTCCATAAACTTCTTTACCAGCATACCTTTGAGGTCAATTGTGAGTAACTTTTTCTTTGTTGTTGTTAATTGCCCTCTTTCAGATCTTTATTTCCCCAGCTTTAACCTACACATTTAAGGTTTAATTTTCATAGTAAGTCTTATTTTGTATCATTCATAATGGCTGAATTGACACGACCAAGCCCAAAAGATAAATACCACAATTACAAAATAGAGTAAAACAAACAAACAAAAAGCATATGATTACTTGGTTGATTCATTATTCAGGACTTTGGTAGTTGCCAGATAATAAATAACAATAAATGACTCATTTATTGCACAGTAAATAACCAATATGATGCCTATATGCCCAGAACCCCATATAGTTGACCAAAAAATTACACAAAAAGAATGAAATATATACTGGAGTAGAATGCAATTAAGAATGATATATTGTGTAAAAAATTTAGAGTCATTTCTTTTATATTAAGTTTAAAAGGAACAAAATGAAGGCTGCAAAAGGCCAGGTTCTCTCTTTTTTTGAAGAAGCATGTCCAGGCAAATAGAGAAGACCAAAAAGAAAACGAAAGAAAATAAAGAATTCATTTGTGTACCTTATCTATAATGAAAAAGCATACACTCAAGGTATATAGACTTGCCTATCGGAAAGACACGTGAGAACTGACAACTGGTGGCAGAAAAGAAAGAAAGCCAGTTTAGCGCTGGCGTCCACCTGTAGCAGACTCTGATAAGACACACAAATCTGAGGATGGCATGTGGAAAGCGTAATTAGTTTTTTTTCCAGAGGTTCTATCAAAGATAGTCTTCTCACATTTTAATGGGTTTATGCATCACCTTGGGGTTTGGTTAAAATACACTTTCACAGTCAGTAGATCTGCGTTTCCACATTTCTTACAAGCTCTTAGGTGATGTTAATACTGTACGTCTGTGCGCAACATGCTGGTTATATTCAGAAAATTCAGAAAGGGATGTAAATATATGTTAGAAAACACAGGATAAAAATGACATTAAAATCTTCAGGTAAAAGAAAGTTATGTATAGATAATGTTACCACTAGTAATATATAATTTATAATCACCATGCCAACACAAAATCTAACTTTATTAAATGTTTATTAATAAGTAGTATCATAATGATAAAAATAACTGAAAATGTGTATTTCCATAATGATGTGAAAGTCTCCTTAAAGTGACATTTAAGAGAAGACATAAAAACTGTTAGATCTACTTCTATTAAAAATAACAGGAAAACAATAGATCTTTATGGCATAATCACTGGTGAATAAAAAGGAAAAGGCAAATTATTGCTGGGCAGAGTTTGCTATGAAGGATGTATGTTCTTAAATATAGTGTGCTAAATAGCAATAGGAAATAATAATAGTAATAATTTACTTTGAGGGTAAAATATATACATCATTGAGAAAATATGTGTAGATGATTAAAAATGGAAAATAATTCAAAATCACTTAAAATTAAAAAATGAAATGAAAAAAAAAACACTTTACACATTTTCCCCAAGTTAAACTGTCAGAGTTAAAAATTAAGAACTCAGATTGACAAGACTATATGTAGGCAAGTAAAGCAAACAGCTTAGGAAGTATAAATTGGCACAATTACTCAGGAAGGAAAACAAACTAACAACATCCTTAACATTTAAAACTGTATGTAGCATTTGACATACAATAAAATGTATAAAATGACATACATAAAATGACATATACAAAAATATATGTAGCATTTGACACAGCTAATCCACATGCAGAAACTGACTGTAAAGATCTGGTGGCAAAAATATTTACTGAAAATATTTATAATAGAAGGAATATGATTTTAAAAAATGCTCCCACCAGTAGTCCAGTGATTAAAAAATACAAGACATATTTGTTGCCGTGGCATTTTCTTCAGTGTAAAAAAAAAAAATGTTGCATAGAGTAAATTTTAAGAATAAAAGTTTCAAAGCAACATTTATGGATCCAAATTCACTTATTCTGGCCATCATCTCTTCCCCTGACAAATACCAGGGCCCTCCATGCTCACCTTGCTTGTTTTCTGGCTGGAGCTGGCTTGGAAAGGGATCACATGATTTGTATGACCATCCTGGTGGAGCTCGTGGTAAAGAACCTGTCTATCAATGAAGGAGATATAAGGGATGCAGATTCTATCTCTGTGTCAGGAAGATTCCTGGAGGAGGACTTGGCAACCCACTCCAGTATTCTTGCTGGAGAATCCCATGGCCAGAGTAGCCTGACAGGCTACTATAGGGTTGCAAAGAGTCAGACACGATTGACTTGACTGAGCACGCACACAAGCTTGTATAACAGGGCTGGCTTGACTAGACCTGGGGAGACCCTGGGTTTGTACTGGCTGGATAGCCCAAGTAACCCAACAAATTTTTCTGGGAGAGTTAACCCCTCATGGGTATTAATTTTGATGTGGAAGTTTAGGCAAACAGATTTTATGTATTTTAATATCAGCTAAAGAGATGGAAATACCAGACCACCAGACCTGCCTCTTGAGAAACCTGTATGCAGGTCAGGAAGCAACAGTTAGAACTGGACATGGAACAACAGACTGGTTCCATATAGGAAAAGGAGTACGTCAAAGCTGTATATTGTCACCCTGCTTATTTAACTTCTATGCAGAGTACATCATGAGAAACACTGGGATGGAGGAAGCACAAGCTGGAATCAAGATTGCTGGGAGAAATATGAAAAACTTCAGATATGCAGATGACACCACTCTTATGGCAGAAAGTGAAGAACAACTAAAAAGCCTCTTGATGAAAGTGAAAGAGGAGAGTGAAAAAGTTGGCTTAAAGCTCAACATTCAGAAAACTAAGATTATGGCATCTGGTCCCAGGCAAATAGATGGAGAAACAGTGGAAACAATAGCTGACTTTATTTTGGGGGGTTCCAAAATTTCTGCAGATGGTGACTGCAGCCATGAAATTAAAAGACACTTACTCCTTGGAAGGAAAGTTATGACCAACCTAGAAAGCATATTAAAAAAGCAGAGACATTACTTTGTCAACTAAGGTCCATCTAGTCAAGGCTATGGTTTTTCCAGTGGTCATGTATGGATATGAGAGTTGGACTATAAAGAAAGCTAAGCACTAAAGAATTAATGCTTTTGAACTGTGGTGTTGGAGAAGACTCTTGAGAGCCCCTTGGACTGCAAGGAGATCCAACCAGTCCATCTTAAAGGAGATCAGTCCTAGGTATTCATTGGAAGGACTGATGTTGAAGCTGAAACTCCAATACTTTGGCCACCTGATGTGAAGAGGTGACTCATTTGAAAAGACCCTGATGTTGGGAAATATTGAGGGCAGGAGGAGAAGGGAACAACAGAGGATGAGATGGTTGGATGGCATCACTGACTCAATGGACATGGGTTTGGGTGAACTCTGGGAGTTGGTGATAGACAGGGAGCCCTGGCGTGCTGTGGTTCATGGAGTTGCAAAGTGTTGGACACGACTGAGAGACTGAACTGAACTGAGCTAGTAATAAAGTTACAGAGTTTGTTTACAAAGTGTATTTTAACCTCTATGATATATTGTCTAACAATCTGTGAAAAATAGTCTGCATTTCTCACATTTCTACGATAGTCACAATTACTTATATAATAAAAGCATGTAAAATAATAGCTTGATTTGTGTGTGCATGGTCAGTCATATACAACTCTTTGCAACCCATGTACTACAGACCGCCAGGGTCCTTTGTCCATGGAATTTCCCAGACAAGAATACTGAAGTGGGTTGCCATTTCTTACTCTAGGGTATCTTGCTGATCCAGGGGTCAAATCTGTATCTCCCGAGTCTCCTGCACTGGCAGATTCTTTACCATAGGGCCACCTGGAAAGCCCCAAATAATAGTTAGTTCAGTAAACAATAAATTCAGAAATAATTATTTCTGAATGGTGGAAGCATGTAGCCCTACTATATCATTATAGAGATAATCTATCACTGAACATCAGAAAACTTAGAATTTTTCTTGGCCTCTTCTATCTGGATCAGTGTGGTCTCTTTGGAGCCATAGATGATTGGCCAGCCCAATTTTTAAAAGTAGAATATGTGAACTGAAAATTGTCCATTGCCCATTACTACATTATGGGAATGGAGATGTCTAATACTTGCACATACTCATGTGTATTCAAGCTGAGCTATGTTAAATCTTAACATGCTGTCATATTATCTTTAGAGATTTTTTTAATGAAATAAACATTATAGCTATAGTTGAAATCTCCTGTGAGCATCTCTTTCTCACATGCCTTTTCCAGAATTAGTTTAAATGTAATTAGAGTTATAAATTATTGCATTCCTGAGTGGTAAGAATTTTGTAAAATTATCTGGATCTGATGTTAATGGTAGATAGATTTTTAACAGTTAAATTCATTACATCAACTTTCATCAAGATATTAAAATTTTAAATTTTTGTAGAGTAACTTTTGGTATGTAATTTTTTCTCAAGAAAACTGGATACTCCATCTACATTTTTAAAGTAGGTTTAGAGGCTTGTTTAATTTTTAAAATGTTCTATAATCATAGGTGTTCAGCATAATGAATTCTCTCAAAGGGAAATCAAGAGAATTTCCACTCAATCAACTATATAGCCACCAACCAAGTAAGGAAATGTAAGATTATCATTATAAACTTAAATTTCCTTACCATTATAGAATTTGTGTGAGTGTGTGTGTGTTTGTGTGTGCTTGGTTGCTAAGATGTGCCTGACTCCCGGCGACCTCATGGACTGTAGCCCACCAGGCTCCTCTGTCTATGGAATTTCCTAATACTAGGACTAGAGCACCGAGAATTTAAGATAGCACAACCAATATATTGTTGTTTTTGCTGTTGTTGAAAGAGGAGAGTGAAAAGGCTGGCTTGAAACTCAGCATTAAAAAAGATAGATCATGGCATCTAGTCCCATTCAGATCAGATCAGATCAGTCGCTGAGTCGTGTCCGACTCTTTGTGACCCCATGAATCGCAGCACGTCAGGCCTCCCTGTCCATCACCAACTCCCGGAGTTCACTCAGACTCATGTCCATCGATCAGTGATGCCATTCAGCCATCTCATCCTCTGTCCTCCCCTTCTCCTCTTGCCCCCAATCCCTCCCAGCATCAGAGTCTTTTCCAATGAGTCAACTCTTCGCGTGAGGTGGCCAAAGTACTGGAATTTCAGCTTTAGCATCATTCCCTCCAAAGAATACCCAGGGCTGATCTCCTTCAGAATGGACTGGTTGGATCTCCTTGCAGTCCAAGGGACTGTCAAGTCTTCTCCAACACCACAGTTCAAAAGCATCAATTCTTCGGCACTTAGCCTTCTTCACAGTTCAACTCTCACATCCATACATGACCACTGGAAAAACCATAGCCTTGACTAGATGGAACTTTGTTGGCAAAGTAATGTCTCTCTTTTGAATATGCTATCTAGGTTGGCCATAACTTTCCTTCCAAGGAGTAAGCGTTTTTTAATTTCATGGCTGCAGTCACCATCTAGAGTGATTTTGGAGCCCAGAAAAACAAAGTCTGACACTGTTTCCACTGTTTCCCCATCTATTTCCCATGAAGTGATGGGACCGGATGCCATGATCTTCGTTTTCTGATAGTTGAGCTTTAAGCCAACTTTTTCACTCTCCACTTTCACCTTTATCAAGAGGCTTTTTAGTTCCTCCTCACTTTCTGCCATAAGGGTGGTGTCATCTGCATTTCTGAGGTTATTGATATTTCTTCCAGCAATCTTGATTCCAGCTTGTGTTTCTTCCAGTCCAGCGTTTCTCATGATGTACTCTGCATAGAAGTTAAATAAGCAGGGTGACGATATACAGCCTTGACAAACTCCTTTTCCTATTTGGAACCAGTCTGTTGTTCCATGTCCAGTTCTAACTGTTGCTTCCTGTCCTGCATACAAATTTCTCAAGAGGCAGATCAGGTGGTCTGGTATTCCCATCTCTTTCAGAATTTCCCACAGTTTATTCACAGAATTTCACACAGTCAAAGGCTTTGGCATGGTCAATAAAGCAGAAATAGATGCTTTTCTGGAACTCTCTTGCTTTTTCCATGATCCAGCAGATGTTGGCAATTTGATCTCTGGTTCCTCTTCCTTTTCTAAAACCAGCTTAAACATCAGGAAGTTCACGGTTCACATATTGCTGAAGCCTGGCTTGCAGAATTTTGAGCATTACTTTACTAGCGTGTGAGGTGAGTGCAATTGTGTGGTAGTTTGAGCATTCTTTGGCATTGCCTTTCTTTGGGATTGGAATGAAAACTGACCTTTTCCAGTCCTGTGGCCACTGCTGAGTTTTCCAAATTTGCTGGCATATTGAGTGCAGCACTTTCACAGCATCATCTTTCAGGATTTGGAATAGCTCAACTGGAATTCCATCACCTCCACTAGCTTTGTTCGTAGTGATGCTTTCTAAGGCCCACTTGACTTCACATTCCAGGATGTCTGGCTCTAGGTCAGTGATCACACCATCGTGATTATCTGGGTTGTGAAGATCTTTTTTGTACAGTTCTTCTGTGTATTCTTGCCACCACTTCTTAATATCCTCTGCTTCTGTTAGGTCCATACCATTTCTGTCCTTTATCGATCTCATCTTTGCATGAAATGTTCCTTTGGTATCTCTGATTTTCTTGAAGAGATCCCTAGTCTTTCCCATTCTGTTGTTTTCCTCTATTTCTTTGCATTGGTCGCTGAAGAAGGCTTTCTTATCTCTTCTTGCTATTCTTTGGAACTTTGCATTCAGATGTTTATATCTTTCCTTTTCTCCTTTGCTTTTCACTTCTCTTCTTTTCACAGCTATTTATAAGGCCTCCCCAGACAGCCATTTTGCTTTTTTGCATTTCTTTTCCATGGGGATGGTCTTGATCCCTGTCTCCTGTGCAATGTCACAAACCTCATTCCATATTTTATCAGGCACTCTATCAGATCTAGGCCCTTAAATCTATTTCTCACTTCCACTGTATAATCATAAGGGTTTTGATTTAGGTCATACCTGAATGGCCTAGTGGTTTTCCCTACTTTCTTTAATTTACGTCTGAATTTGGCAATAAGAAGTTCATGGTCTGAGCCACAGTCAGCTCCTGGTCTTGTTTTTGCTGACTGTATAGAGCTTCTCCATCTTTGGCTTCAAAGAATATAATCAATCTGATTTCAGTGTTGAACATCTGGTGTGTCCATGTATAGAGTCTTCTCTTGTGTTGCTGGAAGAGGGTGTTTGTTATGACCAGTGCATTTTCTTGGCAAAACTGTATTAGTCTTTGCCCTGCTTCATTCCGTATGCCAAGGCTAAATTTGCCTGTTACTCCAGGTGTTTCTTGACTTCCTACTTTTGCATTCCAGTCACCTATAATGAAAAGGACATCTTTTTTGGGTGTTAGTTCTAAAAGGTCTTGTAGGTCTTCACAGAACTGTTCAACTTCAGCTTCTTCAATGTTACTGGTTGGGGCATAGACTTGGATTACTGTGATATTGAATGGTTTGCCTTGGAAATGAACAGAGATCATTCTGTCGTTTTTGAGATTGCATCCAAATACTGCATTTCGGACTTTTTTGTTGACCATGATGGCCACTCCATTTCTTCTGAGGGATTCGTGCCCACAGTAGTAGATATAATGGTCATCTGAGTTAAATTCACCCATTCCAGTCCATTGTAGTTCGCTGATTCCTAGAGTGTCAACATTCACTCTTGCCATCTCTTGTTTGACCACTTCCAATTTGCCTTGATTCATGGACCTGACATTCCAGGATCCTATGCAATATTGCTCTTTCAGCATTGGACCTTGCTTCTATCACCAGTCACATCCACAGCTGGGTATTCTTTTTGCTTTGGCTCCATCCCTTCATTCTTTCTGGAATTATTTCTCCACTGATCTCCAGTAGCATATCAGGCACCTACTGACCTGGGGAGTTTCTCTTTCAGTATCTTATCATTTTGCCTTTTCATAGTGTTCATAGGGTTCTCAAGGCAATAGAAGGAGATAAAGTGGAAGATTTTATTTTATTGGGCTCCAAAATCACTGCAGATGGTAATTGCAGCCATGAACTTAAAAGACTTGCTCCTTGGAAAGAAAGCTATGACAAACCTAGTGCATGCTCAGTCACTCAGCCATGCCTGACTCTGCAACCCTGTAGACTGTAGCCCATCAGGCTCCTCTGTTCACAGAATTTTTCCAGCTATGAATACTGGAGGAGTAGGTTGCCATTTCCTTCTCCAGGGGACCTTCCCAGCTCAGGGATCAAACACTAGTCTCCTGCATTGCAGGCAGATTCTTAACCACTAAGCCACCACCAGAAGCCCATGACAAACCTAGACAACATATTAAAAAGCAGAGATATCACTTTGCTGACAAAGGTCTGCATAGTCAAAGCTATGGTTTTTCTAGTAACCATGTGTGGATGTGAGAATTGCTCCATAAAGAAGGCTAAGCGCCAAATAATTGATGCTTTCAAATTAGTGCTTTCAAATTGGTGCTGGAGAAGAGTTTTGAGAGCCCTTTGGGTTGCACAGAGGTCAAGCCAGTCAATCCTAAGGGAAATAAGCCCTGAATATTCAATGGAAGACTGATGCTGAAGTTGAAGCTCCAGTACTTTGGCTACCTGATGTGAAGAGCTGACTCACTGAAAAAAGACCTTGATGCTGGAAAAGATTGAAGGCAAAAGGAGAAGGGAGCAGCAGAGGATGAGATGGTTGGACGGCATCACTGACTCCATGGACATAAATTTGAGCAAATTTCAACAGAGAGTGAAGGACAGAGGAGCCTGGCATGCAATAGTCCGTGGGGTCACAAAGAGTTGGACTTGACCTAGCTACTGAAAAATAACAACAAACCAACAGATCAGTATTATAAAATGTATGCTTCATATTGAAAAAAAAAAATAAAATGAGAAATGAAATAATGGAAAAAATTCTGATTTTTAAAAAAAGCTGGCTATCATACACCCTTCATCACTCTCAAACCTGAACTTACTTTTTTTTTTTAATCTCTATAATCGATATTTTACTTTCTTTAATGAGTCCTCAAATTTTCTTGACAATTCCTAATATAAAACAATCTAGACTTTGTAAAAAGTCACTTCTGATCACAGGGGATACAGATCTTCATTTATTTATTTATTTATTTTTTACCTTTCTTTTTTTTTTTTTCCTTTTTTTTTTTTTTAATTTAATATATTCCTTACAAATTTAAGAACCCATCCTGAACCCTCCTCTCTCCTCCCTCCCCATACCATCCCTCTGGGTCGTCCCAGTGCACCAGCCCCAAGCATCCAGCATCGTGCATTGAACCTGGACTGGCATCTCGTTTCATACATGACATTTCACATGTTTCAATGCCATTCTCCCAAATCTTCCCACCCTCTCCCTCTCCCACAGAGTCCATAAGCCTGTTCTATACATCAGTGTCTCTTTTGCTGTCTCGTATACAGGGTTATCATTACCATCTTTCTAAATTCCATATATATGCATTAGTATACTGTATTGGTGTTTTTCCTTCTGGCTTACTTCACTCTGTATAATAGGCTCCAGTTTCATCCACCTCATTAGAACTGATTCAAATGTATTCTTTTTAATGGCTGATTAATACTCCATTGTGTATATGTACCACCGCTTTCTTATCCATTCATCTGCTGATGGACATCTAGGTTGCTTCCATGTCCTGGCTATTATAAACAGTGCTGCGATGAACATTGGGGTACACCTGTCTCTTTCCCTTCTGGTTTCCTCAGTGTGTATGCCCAGCACTGGGATTGCTGGATCATAAGGCAGTTCTATTTCCAGTTTTTTAAGGAATCTCCACACTGTTCTCCATAGTGGCTGTACTAGTTTGCATTCCCACCAACAGTGTAAGAGGGTTCCCTTTTCTCCACACCCTCTCCAGCATTTATTATTTGTAGACTTTTGGATCGCAGCCATTCTGACTGGTGTGAAATGGTATCTCATAGTGGTTTTGATTTGCATTTCTCTGATAATGAGTGATGTTGAGCATCTTTTCATGTGTTTGTTAACCATCTGTATGTCTTCTTTGGAGAAATGTCTATTTAGATCTTTGGCCCATTTTTTGATTGGGTCATTTATTTTTCTGGAGTTGAGCTGTAGGAGTTGCTTGTATATTTTTGAGATGGTTATAGTAAAGTTGCAGGATATAAAATCAACACACAGAAATCCCTTGCATTCCTATACACCAATAATGAGAAAACAGAAAGAGAAATTAAGGAAACAATTCCATTCACCATTGCAACAAAAAGAATAAAATACTTAGGAATATATCTACCTAAAGAAACTAAAGACCTATATATAGAAAACTATAAAACACTGGTGAAAGAAATCAAAGAGGACACTAATAGATGGAGAAATATACCATGTTCATGGATTGGAAGAATCAATATAGTGAAAATGAGTATACTACCCAAAGCAATTTATAGATTCAATGCAATCCCTATCAAGCTACCAACAGTATTCTTCACAGAGCTAGAACAAATAATTTCACAATTTGTATGGAAATACAAAAAACCTCAAATAGCCAAAGCGATCTTGAGAAAGAAAAATGGAACTGGAGGAATCAACCTACCTGACTTCAGGCTCTACTACAAAGCCACAGTTATCAAGACAGTATGGTACTGGCACAAAGACAGAAATATAGATCAATGGAACAAAATAGAAAGCCCAGAGATAAATCCACGCACATATGGACACCTTATCTTTGACAAAGGAGGCAAGAATATACAATGGATTAAAGACAATCTCTTTCACAAGTGGTGCTGGGAAATCTGGTCAACCACTTGTAAAAGAATGAAACTAGAACACTTTCTAACACCATATACAAAAATAAACTCAAAATGGATTAAAGATCTCAATGTAAGACCAGAAACTATAAAACTCCTAGAGGAGAACATAGGCAAAACACTCTCTGACATACATCACAGCAGGATCCTCTATGACCCACCTCCCAGAATATTGGAAATAAAAGCAAAAATAAACAAATGGGACCTAATTAAACTTAAAAGCTTCTGCACATCAAAGGAAACTATTAGCAAGGTGAAAAGACAGCCTTCAGAATGGGAGAAAAATAATAGCAAATGAAGCAACCGACAAACAACTAATCTGAACTTACTTCTAAATCACAGAGTACAAAGTATTTTGTGTCTGTTTCCTTTAATCCACATTGTTTGTGAAATGTATCTATATTGTAGCATCACAATTAAGTTTCTGATATGACTTCCTTAATTTGTGAATGATAAGAACTCTCGCCTGCCTTCCAGCTCCTTCTCCTCCTATACTCCCTTAGGTAAGATCCCCTGGGAGCTTACCGTAATTTCACTCTTTTAGGTTAGATTGACAATCTGGCCTTACCCCATGAAAGCTCAAAGCACCCCACCTCCTGTGGCTCATAAAGGCACATGCTGCAGATCCTAATGCTCACCCTTGCCTGCAGCTGCCTTGACCTTCTGAGTGGCAACTCAAGGCTGCCCTGTTCTTTCCCCAGGAACACGTTGTCTTTGTTGGACGGAGGCCCACCAGCTGACACTCTCTCAGGGCTCTACTCCAACAAATGTTAATTTAACAAAAGTCACAACCCTCACACAAGTGTGGTTTGAGGGTTCCTAAAAGCAGCACTCTGGGGCTTCCCAGAGGGCGCTAGTGGTAAAGAACCTGCTGGCCAATGCAGGATATGTAAGAGAACGCAGGTTCCATCCCTGGGTCGGGAAGATCCCCTGAAGAATGAAAGGGCAGCCCACTCCAGTATTCTTGCCTGGAGAATCCCATGGATAGAAAGCCTGGCAGGCTACAGTCCATGGGGTCGCAAGAGTCAGACACAACTGAAGTGACTTAGCACGCACACACTCAAAAGCAGCACTTTAGCAAGTCTGTGTGAACGGACTTTTCACAGCTCTGCTTATGTCTCATGCTCAGTATACCATTGGCCAGCCCAAGTCACAAGGCCACCTCAGAGTCAGTGTGGGACCATTCTGGCCAAGGGCGTGGTCATAGGGCAAGGGATAATTTGCCGCCATTCCCCCAAGCTACCTAGCTTATGGATGGGTACACTTTAGATCTACGCTTTTCCCGTAAGTAAATTATACAAAAATAACATTAATGAAATTAAAAGACACTTACTCCTTGGAAGGAAAGTTATGATCAACCTAGATAGCATATTCAAAAGCAGAGACATTACTTTGCCAACAAAGGTCCGTCTAGTCAAGGCTACGGTTTATCCAGTGGTCATGTATGGATCTGAGAGTTGGACTGTGAAGAAAGCTGAGCACCGAAGAATTGATGTTTTTGAACTGTGGTGTTGGAGAAGACTCTTGAAAGTCCCTTGGACTGCAAGGAGATCCAACCAGTCCATTCTAAAGGAGATCAGTCCTGGGTGTTCTTTGGAAGAAATGATGCTAAAGCTGAAACTCCAATACTTTGGCCACCTGATGCAAAGAGTTGACTCATTGGAAAAGATTCTGATGCTGGGAAGGATTCGGGGCAGGAGGAGTAGGGGAAGATAGAGGATGAGATGGTTGGATGGCATCACCGACTCGATGGACATGAGTTTGGGTGAACTCCTGGAGTTGGTGATCGACAGGGAGGCCTCACGTGCTGCAGTTCACGGGGTCGCAAAGAGTTGGACACAACTGAGCAACTGAACTGAACTGAACATTAATTAAATAAAAAAATAAATCAATCTCCGAGAACACTAAGCACAACAACATGTGGACCTCTTAATGCTTTAACAGAGGTGGGTCTTGAGCTAGAAATTTGACTGTTCTTTTTCTTTAACTCTGTAAATTTTTATTTTTATGTTCTTTTTCTGTAAGCACAGCTGCAAGTTATTTTTATGTATAAATCTATATACATGTATATTTGTTTAGCCAACCTTCCCCATAAACTTAATTATCCTATGGTATGTGTATGAAAATAAAATATGTATTTACAGTATAGAATATTCATATCAGTAATCTCAGTATGTTTGCCTTTTTATTTTAATGCATTTAATTTGAATTAATTGACCGGCATTTTATCAATGACTGAGCTTCATTTGTCCCAGGGTGCAAGGTTTATAAAGGATACACATGTTCTACCTTTGTTTGATATTCCATTTAAATTGTCGCTAAAGTAAAGGAAATAATTAGAATTTAGATTATTTTAAGTTCTCAAATATTCTATTCAGCTCCAAGCCATTTCAATTAGTATCATTTTCCTTTGATAGAGAAAGCATCCTTTCACAGATTCAAGCCGCTTGTCTTCAAGGCCATACTTTCTTCCATTATATTATAGTCCTATTGTAAAATAAAATAACAAAAGCCTTTTTAAAGGTCAGAAAATTATATCAAGAGCCACCCTCTGTCAATTTTGTACTGTTGCTTCTAAAAGAAATTCGATCATACTTAGTACAGTCTTCCTTTTAGGAATTCCTGCTGACCAAAAATGAATTCCATAACTTAATTTTTAGGTCATAATGGCAGACATTCAAGTTCTCAGTTTGCCCTGAAATCTTGATATTCACAATTTGAAAGCTCTAAGAATTTAACCCGCTGCATATTACAGTTTCCTCATTTTTTCTGATTTTATTTATTTTTTAATTTTGTTAAGATTTCAAATTGTAACTTAGGAAATTTTGTATGTTTACTGTCAATTTCAATGCACTGTAGGCTCATTTTGAATATATTTTGGTCTCCGCTTTATCACTGCATTCTAAATTTCACCACAGTCAAATAACTAATTGAAGGATATTAAAGTACTTAACTTTTCTAAAGAAAGCCAATTTTTAAAATCATGAATTTAGAATGTACCTCTTCCCTTTTTTTCTACCTAGAGTTCTCTCTAGAAATCTATTAGATTACACCTATCTATATCTCACTACATTCATAATTGTAAGAGTCATGCATTCCGCATGACTTTGAAACTGAGCTTTGTCTTAAAGTGATGTCATCTTAATATTACCGCTGTTTGATAGTTACTGCATAGTTGTCATTGCTCATTGTGTACAAAAAATGATCATATTTGTCATAGTTTTGTCTCTTTAGTTCACTTAAGTGCACTGTTGATAGTAAAATGTTAGGTTTAACTATCAGATAATCTGTGAAACAGATGAGTTTCGATTCAGAACATTCAGAACAGAAAATCATTGTATATATGTACATGTATAGAGTCCAAGCATATAGATCTTTAAGTCAGTTTAGTCGCTCAGTCATGTCTGACTCTTTGTGACCCTAGGGACTGCAGCATGCCAGGCTTCCCTGTCCATCACCAACTCCTGGAGCCTGCTCAAACTCATGTCCATTGAGTCAGTGATGCCATCCAACCATCTCATCCTCTGCTGTCCCCTTCTCCTCCTGCCTTCAATCTTTCCCAGCATCAGGGTCTTTTCCAGTGAGTCAGTTCTTCCCATCAGATGGCCAAAGTATTTGGAGCTTCAGCTTCAGCATCAGTCCTTCCAGTGAATATCCAGGACTGATTTCCTTTAGGATGGACTGGTTGAATCTCCTTGCAGTCCAAGGGACTCTCAAGAGTCTTCTTCAACACCACAGTTCAAAAGCATTAACTCTCAGTGCTCAGCTTTTTTTATGGTCTAACTTTAAGCTTGCAGATGTAAATTTGATCAAATTGAAAGTAGTTACCTTTGGAGAAGTGAAGAGAGCTTTCTCACAGTTTCTGTCATGTGAGGCACTATCAAAGGCACCCGAAGAGAGTCCTCACCAGAATCCGGTCTGATTTTCGACTCCCATCCTCTAAAACTGTGAGAAATAAACTTCCATGGTTTATGTGCAGCCCAGTCTTTGACAAGCTATTCTAACAGCTCAAGAGAACTAGCACAAAGGGCACTGTGATGTGAGCCGACGTGCCCTGTTTATACCCAATAAACAGCTTTTGCAATTTAGTTGAACTACTGGGTTTTAAGGAGGACATCTTCACCTGTCCTAACTGCAAGTTTTTTCTGACTATGAGGTTTACTGTATAAATGTGAGTGGTATGTATCCATGCCCAAATAGTAAGCACTTTAAAAGCAATGCTTCCAGAATTCATTCCCTTGTCATCAACAATTAGTATGCTACATGAGATAGAAAAAACTTTGTTTTTGAAGATGAGGCATATCACTTTCATTATCTCAGTACAGTGCAATTTTATGGGTGTTATATTCCACAAATAGATGGTGAACTATGAATGAAAAAGGCAATGTGAAAACCTGTGAAATAATTCAGACATGTTTAGAAAAGTATCGATATGTGGATTCAGTGAACATGTTACAAAGTATAAAAGCACTGGACCCCAGGGGTAAGTTAAAGTACTCCAATATCCATTTGGGTAATCTATATTATGAAAAGGCTGAGGAATGAAAGTAAGGATTCTGATATCATAGCATAAAGACAATTAGTTTCTGCTGAGCCTATTT
This sequence comes from Bos indicus, assembly GCF_029378745.1. Taxonomy (NCBI): domain Eukaryota; kingdom Metazoa; phylum Chordata; class Mammalia; order Artiodactyla; family Bovidae; genus Bos; species Bos indicus. The sequence goes on along the minus strand of NC_091780.1, from coordinate 50,983,261 downwards.
TTATACAAAACAAAATTAAAGTGTTTTTAAAAATACGAAGGAAATCTAAAGAGACAAGCTATTATAAGCAGGGTTATGATATTTCTGGTTTGCAAGAAAATAATTCAGAGCTGGAGATCAGGCTTAATAGTAGTTCTTGGGGAAAAAATTAATAGAAATTTAGAATTATAAATGACAAATATACCTAATACATTCACTTAAAAGCAAATAATCATGAATAGAAGTATGCAGGAATTATTCTTGACAGTTAAATAAACTAACACATTAATGGATTAAACTTACCAATTTTAGTCAGTTGTCAGCATGGCTAGTGAACTTGCTCAGTTGTGTCCAACTCTTTGCGACCCCATGGACTGTCGCCTACGTGTTTAAGAAAATAAGCTCTCTTTCGTGGCAGAGAATTCACAGGTAGTTGAGGGTTGGAGTGAAAAACTGAATGCTCTCTTGAGGAACGACCTCAACCTGAGCAACTGCCAGATCAAAAGGAACCACATTTCTACATTATCCAGTAAACCTGGATTTTCAGCTGGATGGCATAAGGGGAGGTAAATTTGAGTTGTCTTCCTTGAGAAGGGGGTGGGGAGGATGTAGATATGTCCTCAGTGGTAGAATGGTACCCAAACTTGGATCAGAGCAAAACTACTGTCTGTCCCCTCCCGTAGTATATTGCTGTGGTTTGGAAGCAGCTCAGAGCAAAGTGTCCCAGACTCCTTGGAGTCATACACTTAGTTCCAGCAAAAGGAATGTGAGTGGAGATGATACATTTCAGGCCAAGGTTTTCAAAGCAGTTGTTATTTCTCCCAGCTCCAAGCCTTCTTGATGCAGATGCCAAAGAGGAAGAAACTTGGTCTTTAATGACTGATTGAATGACAGTGGCCTCACTGAAAGGAATATTCATAAATAAATTTTATTTTTTTACAACGAGTTATATTTTTTTAGGCCAATACTTTGGCCACCTGATGCAAACAGCTGACTTATTGGAAAAGTCCTTAATGCTGGGAAAGATTGAAGACAAAAGGAGAGGAGCGTAGCATCACCGATTCAATGGACATCAACTTGGGCAAACTCTGGGAAATGGTGAGGGTCATGGAGGCCTGGCATGCTGCAGTCCGTAGGGTCACAAAGAGTTGGAAACAACTTAGCAACTGAACAACAACAACATATTTTGTTATAAAACTTTAGTCTATCTTAATTAATACTTTGAAATTATATCATTTGTAAATCAGTATTACTGTCTAGTTTCCCCAGGTGGCGCTAGTGGTAAAGAACCCACCTGCCAATGCAAGAGACAGAAGAGACATAGGTTTTATCCCTGGGGTGGGAAGATCCCCTGGAGGAGGGCATGTCAACCCACTTCAGCATTCTCGCCTGGAGAATCCTATAGACAGTGAAGCTTTGCAGGCTACAGTCCATAGGAGTACAAAGAGTTAGACATGACTGAAGTGACTTAGAACACACATGACTGTTTGATAGGTAATTTGACAATGTTTTAGCATCTTTAAAAACGTATGACTGCTTTTAATAACTTTCAACTAAGGCAAAATACTATTCTTTAAGGACTTACATATAGGTTATTCATAACATTTCTGTCTACCTTGAACAATACATTGAAAATAGCATAACTGCCCAAAATTTAGAATAATATCAAAATGATAAAGGATCCTTATAAAATAATAGTCTGTTCTGTTGTCACTAAAACATGTCTTGGAGTACTGAAGAATAGCTTTTAAGTCTTCAAAATATAATAAATAAATAAACAAGATACATCAGTATGTATTACATTTTTCATTTTTTAAGGAAGAGAGGAGGTCTATGAAAATTTTAAGCATCAATACTAGGTGGTGAGATTATGCATATATGCATTTTATACATTTATGTAGTGAACATATTTCATATAATGTGATCCAAAAAGATTTTTTTTAAATTTTGACTATTTTAGTGGGTTCAAATTCAATATGGTTAGAAGTACACATTGGCTTCCACAAGCCAGATCATAATCAAAACTGAAATATATCTGTTTGGTAGAAATGTTTCCAGTAATAGTATTACAGTAATATGAATTGTGTATAAAGTATGATAATCTAGATATTTATTATCATCAATATATTTATGCAGATGCTATTCATATACAGGATAGAGCAGTTAACAAAATTTCCTTAATGCATGTTTAGAAAATATCTCTTTAAATATAAAAAACAAAATCTTGAGCAAGAATAGAGGGAAAATACGTTTTCTAGATTGAGTTATTTAAATGGCCATTTAAACTAATTCATTACATATCAAAGAGTATATTTAGGTCAGAAGAAATGCACAAAGCCCATGGTTCTACCAAGATAAGACCTTTTAGTCAGAGTGAAATATTTGACACAGAGTGAAAATAGACTCCTCCCTGGGGCAAGTCATTATCTCTGCACTGTTTCATTTACAATAATATGTATTTCCCTCTGTGATTAAATTTTAAAGAAAATCATCAACTGTGAATGGATGTGGCTACAGTGATTATGGTGCTTATTAGATAGTAGGTGTTTAATAAATGTTAATTATATCAATAAAAATATTAAACCATTGTCAACAATTTAGTTAAATCTCCAAAATCAGTGAGATTTAACGTCATCCCCAGGTTTCCCTGGTGACTCAGTGGTAAAGAATCTTCCTGCCAATGCAGGAGACATGAGTTTTGATACCTGGGTCAGGAAGATTCAAGTCATAAACACCACCAGCAGCATGCTATTTTTATTGGCAGAAACTTTTTTATGCAATTTAATTTATTTATTTAGTTTTGGTTGCGCTGAGCTTTCGTCGATGTGCACAGTCTTTAGTGGCAGTGAGTGAGGTCTACTCTCTAGCTGTGGCGCATGCGCGTCTCACTGTGGTGACGTCACGTGTTGCAGAGTATGGGTTCTAGAGCATAGGCTCAATAGTTGTGGTGCAAGGGTCTCGTTGCTTCGTGGCATGTGGGATCTTTGACGCGCCGGGGATCCAACCTGTATCTCCTGCATTGGCAGGTGGATTCTTTACCACTGAGCCACCAGGAAAGCCCTATTCATGGAAACATGATATTTTAGACATGTGAAAGCCAACTGTAAATGCAATATGAAAGTTCTGCTCTTAATCTTAAAGTTTGTCAATCAGCAGAGGTTTTATATAGACAGTTGATGTATATTATGTTTTAAATAAACATATATAGAAAATAATAATGTGTGACTTATGTATCTGCTGCCTTAAAAGTTGGTTAAATACGAACCCAACTAAAACTCACTAAAAAGTGAGTAAAAGATATAGACTTTTACTTCTTTAGTCAGGATTCTTGACTAAAGTTCCATTACTTTATGTTCCTATCAAATATTCTTTCCTTTTTGTGACAGCTTCATCCTTAAACTGGCTTGTCTTAAAGAAGCAAATGGCTTCAGCAGAGCCAAGCTTCAAGTTACGTATCACATCATGAAGAAAATTATCTGTGTTTCAATATTCTTAGCAAATATTCTGAAATTCAAATACACTGAACAAAGCCTGAATCATTTTTTGTGCTCAGACCAGTGTCACACAGACACACACCATTGTTCTCTGCCTGGGATTTACAAACTAGATAAGACCAGGCAACAAAGCAACAGCAACAGTAATGGTGGTAAAAAGTATAGGATCATCCAAAATGGTTTAAGTGCAGAGGGAATAGTCATGTCTATTCCATTCATACAGTACATAACAGGTGGAGATAGAAAAGAGACGTGAAGATCCACTGTGGCATTCAGAACTAACTAGTAAGACAACATGGGGAGAGGCCAGTGTGCATGCATTTACATATATAATTCTTTAATGAGGAACACTGCAGAGTGCCTAGATTTAAAAATTAAGGTTGGTGAAGTAATTATGCCCTGTGTGTATAGATTCATATTCTTTCCATAAATGTAGCCCCACCTGATTAGAAACCTGAAGATAATAAAATTCTATCATGTGTCAGAGGGCCACTTTATTTCGAGGAATTATCACTAGAAAGTATCACTTTTTCTTTGTTCTTTCTAATTTTAATGTTTAGTCTTACCTTTGTAAAGTAAGCATTTCAAATATTTTCATGCTTGAGTAGTATTTTACTACTGTTACATTAAGATTTTTCTTGCTATGGCTTTTTCTTGCTATGCAAAGAATTAACTTTATCAAAATCATGGAACTAGTTTTTTACCTTCAACTATACATAAAAATTAACTCAAAAGTGAATTATAAACCTAAATATAAGAGAAAAATTTATGAAACTCATAGAAAAAATATGAGTAAATATTCAAGATTTTGAGTTAGACTAAGGCTCCTTAAATATGACACCAAAACCACAGGTGAAAAATAAAATACATAAACTGACTTCATAAAAATTAAAAATATATTTTAAAGCACACTGTGATGAAAATGGTGAAGCTTCAACTCCAATACTTTGGCCACCTGATGCAAAGAACTGACTCATTTGAAAAGACCCTAATACTGAGAAAGACTGAAGGCAGGAAGAGAAGGGGACAACAGAGGATGAGATGGTTGGATGGCATCACTGACTCAATGGACATGAGTTTAAGTAAATTCTGGGAGTTGGTGATGGACAGGGAGGCCTGCATGCTGCAGTCCACGGGGTTGCAAAGACTTGGACAAAGCTGAGTGACAGAACTGAATTGAACTGATGGTGAAAATGAAAAGTCACCCCATAATATTGGGGAAAATATTTGTAATTACATAGCTAGTATAATTCTGGTGTCCAGAATATAGAAAGAACACCTATAATTCTACAATAAAAAAACCAATAATCAAATTTTTAAATAGAGAAAGGATATGAATAGATATTTCCCCAAAGAATAAATATAAAAATTATATACAAATAGAAAATATTCTGGAATTAGATACTGGGGATGGTTGCAAACCTTGTGAATACAGTAAAACAAAACAAAACAAAACAAAACACTAATTTGTACTTTAAAGTTTGACTGATATATTATTTAACTATGCTGCTGCTAAGTCACTTCAGTCGTGTCTGACTCTGTGAAACCCCATAGACAGCAGCCCACTAAGCCCACTCATCCCTGGGATTCTCCAGGCAAGAACACTGGAGTGGGTTGCCATTTCCTCTATATCAATACAAAATCTTGATCTAATTGTCAGTTTATAAAAATATTATCTTTACTTGGAATAAAATATCAATTCTTCAGTATGTTTTGTTGCTTCTTTTTATTATAGCAGGAGCTCTTAAATCATCTGATGTGAAATGACTGTATCCTAACATTTAAGACTCAAAGGATGTAGAAACCAACTGAAATAAGAGAAATGATTAAATTTTTAAGGGATTATTAAATCCCTCTAAAAATAATATGAGTACACTTATGTAAATGCAGTTAATTACGATGGTGTGATCATTCACCTAGAGCCAGACATCCTGGAATGTGAAGTCAAGTGGGCCTTAGAAAGCATCATTACGAACAAAGCTAGTGGAGGTGATGGAATTCCGGTTGAGCTATTTCAAATCCTGGAAGATGATGCTGTGAAAGTGCTGCACTCAATATGCCAGCAAATTTGGAAAACTCAGCAGTGGCCACAGGACTGGAAAAGCTCAGTTTTCATTCCAATCCCAATAAAGGCAATGCCAAAGAATGTTCCAAGTACCGCACAATTGCACTCATCTCACACGCTAGTAAAGTAATGCTCAAAATTCTCCAAGCCAGGCTTCAGCAATACGTGAACCATGAACTTCCTGATGTTCAAGCTGGTTTTAGAAAACGCAGAGGAACCAGAGATCAAATTGCCAAATTCCGCTGGATCATGGAAAAAGCAAGAGAGTTCCAGAAAAACATCTATTTCTGCTTTATTGACTATGCCAAAGCCTTTGACTGTGTGGGTCACAATAAACTGTGGAAAATTCTGAAAGAGATGGGAATACCAGACCACCTGACCTGCCTCCTGAGAAACCTGTATGCACGTCAGGAAGCAACAGTTAGAACTGGACATGGAACAGACTGGTTCCAAATAGGAAAAGGAGTACATCAAGGCTATATATTGTCACCCTGCTTATTTAACTTATATGTAGAGTATATCATGAGAAACCCTGGGCTGGAAGAAGCACAAGCTGGAATCAAGATTGCCGGGAGAAATATCAATAACCTCAGATATGCAGATGACACCACCCTTATGGCAGAAAGTGAGGAGGAACTAAAAAGCCTCTTGATGAAGGTGAAAGTGGAGAGTGAAAAAGTTGGCTTAAAGCTCAACATTCAGAAAACGAAGATCATGGCATCCGGTCCCATCACTTCATGGGAAATAGATGGGGAAATAGTGGAAACAGTGTCAGACTTTATTTTTCTGGGCTCCAAAATCACTGCAGATGGTGATTTCAGCCATGAAATTAAAAGATGCTTACTCCTTGGAAGGAAAGTTATGACCAACCTAGATAGCATATTAAAAAGCAGAGATAGTACTTTGCCAACAAAGTTCCATCTAGTCAAGGCTATGGTTTTTCCAGTGGTCATGTATGTATGTGAGAGTTGGACTGTGAAGAAAGCTGAACGCTGAAGAATTGATGCTTTTGAACTGTGGTGTTGGAGAAGACTCTTGAGAGTCCCTTGGACTGCAGGGAGATCCAACCAGTCCATCCTAAAGGAGATCAGACCTGGGTGTTCTTTGGAAGTACTGATGCTATATCTGAAACTCTAATACTTTGGCCACCTCATGAGAAGAGTTGACTCATTGGAAAAGACCCTGATGTTTGGAGGAATTGGGAGCAGGAGGAGAAGGGGACCACAGAGGATGAGATGGCTAGATGGCATCACTGACTCAATGGACATGAGTTTGAGTGAACTCCAGGTATTGGTGATGGACAGGGAGGCCTGGCGTGCTGCGATTCATGGGGTCGCAAGGAGTCAGACACGACTGAGTGACTGAACTGAACTGAAGCAAGTGTTAAGTCTAGGCCATAGAAACATGTCTTAATGTTAAATTGGGCTTAATATTAGTTTCACCTGACCAGTGCTATTTATATTAATACAACATGGAATACTGTTAGGTCTTTTGTCTCAGCAAAAATAAATCCAGAGCAGTGCTAGAACTTGGTTTATGAATGTAAATTTGTCCTCTAAAGCAAAATTAGTATTTTTTTTCTTTTTACTCCTACCAGGTTCAATGATAAACTCTTAGTTCAATTTTTCTTGTTGCTTATTTCTTGGTGTTGGAACAGCAGCCCAGATCGTGCATATGAACATTTATTATCCCTCCAGGTAGTAATCCTAAGTAGTATGTGCATGCCTTAGTTTGGAGATTTCCAGGTACAATTCCCAGTGGAACACTGTCTCTTGGAGGAGTAAGGATTCTTAATATATGGAAATATTTAATAATGGTAGCATGAACACAAGGCAAGTTGTATGCAGTAGACAATTGAAAGTCTGCTTTCCACTTAAGAATTAATACCCTGGTGAGGAACATATTGTACAATTTATCACATCAGGGATAAGCCAATTATCCATCCTTGAGATTAGTAGATTCTCTTAGTAGAAATGAATAATTCCTGAGAAGCAGGCTGGAGACTCTCTGAAAAGAACAGACTGTCTGCTGTGGTGAGAATAGCTCCTGCATCAGTTGTTCCCCCTGGTGAGTTCTCTTATGCCCACGGGGTGGAATGCTCTATACGGAAACATTCTGGTGATTTGTGCTGAGGGTCCAATTACTACAAGATTGAGAGTGAGAATTAACATGTGAGAATAATTCCTAAGCAGAAAGGGACCTGTTGGAAGGAATCTGCCCTCTGTAGTATTTAAAACTATATATTAATTAGATCTTTATCAGGGGCTTAAGTAAATGAAACTAGCTTCAACAATCATAATGATTCAGATAAATGCAGAGATGAGTGACTTCCTTACACAACAGAGAAAGGTAAATGGCAGTTAAGAGTGTGATAATAACAGAAAAGTATAAAAGAATTTTGAAAGATCCCTTTAGGCAATTGCTAACGTTTATTTACATAAAATAAATTTTATAACAAAGTAAGGGAAGAAAAGAATAGCACAGATATCAGAACAAGATTCTTTTTCTGTGATTATAGATGGAAACTTTCTATCATATGCCAATATTGTTTTGATTTGAAGGTGTTGGTTTACCTGCTCTTAGACCAAGATCATCTATTTCTAGGGAATTCTTAAGATTTCTCAATTCGTGGTCTTACAGTCTACTGGCACATAATAAACAGGATCTAGGTTGAGGACAATATTTTCAGATTCATAGGATGTCCAGTTATCAATTCATACGAAGAGTGTCAATGGAATCTCAACAGTGGCCTCATTGTATCTAAAGCTAAAAGCAATTCATAAGATCAACAAAATAAGGGATTTATAAGTTGTTGACTAATTTGGGGTTTAAAGATTTCATTTTCCTTTTCTACATTGCCTGAATTTTAGAGTGATATGGATATGGATTTTTTTTTTTTTTAAACTGAGTATACTTCTCATGAGAGAGAGAGAGACCAGGGCTCCACAAAGGGGTCGAGGGTTTGAAAATAGCAGGATCCTATATGAGGAAATTGTTTGTAGGAGTTGCCTTGAAAATATTCATGCTCTTTTTTTTTTTGGTCTATTGAGATACAATCGACATATTAGTGGCATAGTGGTAAAGAATCTGTCTGCCAGTGTATGACATGGGTTTGATCCCTGGATCTGGAAGATCCCCTGGAGTAGGAAATGGCTCCTCACTCCAGTATTCTTGCTTGGAAAATTCCATGGACAGAGGAGCCTGGTAGGCTACAGTCCTTTTTGGATCACAAAGTGTTGGACATGACTGAGCAACAGAGCACACACGCATGTAAAGCTTAAGGTAAACAATATGTTGATTTGACGCACTTATATATTGCAAAATGATTACCACTCTAGCATTAGCTAACATTTTTACCACATTACATAATCTTTGAAGGATTCTGCATGGCAAAAAATATTGAAGTAAGCTTGCCAGATAAAATACAGGCTGCCATTTAACTTTGAATTTTAGATACACAACAGCATAAAAGTATGTCCCAAATGTTACATGAGCATACTTTTACTTTAAGAAAATTATTCATTGTTGATATGAAATTCAGTTATCTGAGTATCTTTTTTTCCTCTAAATTTAGCAATCCTACATTGAAAGGTGAGCAGTGGGATTAAATAACCTAAATTCACTTTCCTTACTCTCTTTGCTCTTCAGTTAGTTTTCCGTTTGACTCAAGTGACCAGAAGATGCAGTGAGGAGAGTTCCATTTCTCTAACCTACTCAAGTCAGTCTCAGGCAGAAAGCAAAAAGGAATCTGTGGGAAAGTATATTACAAGGAGTAAGCAGGATACATTCAGCATACTTTAATTTGGGCTTTCTCACAGGATCCCTTCTAATCCATCTAGATCTTAAGGTATCAATAATATTTCACACTCTTTTATAAGGTCATTGAGTGAAGTATTTGTGAAATCCTTTATGTATAAAGATCAGGCCACTTAGAGTTACACATTTAATTGGAAGTCTCAGTGTTAGGTCCTGCTGTGCAATGGAAAGCTGTTTCTCATATTGCACATTACAACCTCAGTTCCCAGCTGCAGAAGCTAATGGCAGGGTTTTGTTGCTAATTCGTGTCCAGCTCTTTGTGACCCTTTGGAATATAGGCCCCCAGGCTCCTCTGGTCACAGGATTTCCTCAGTGAATACTGCAGTGAGATGCCACTTCTTTTGCCAGGGGATCTTCCCCACCCAAGGATCGAACCCATGTCTGCTGCATTGGCAGGCAGATTCTTTACCGCTGAGCCACCAGGGAACGCCATTAGTTAATTTGATACCAGCCTACACTTTCAATTCTGACTCTGAGGTACCTTTTCTGTCCACTTACATGAAGTGAGGTGTGTCCACTTACATGAACTGAGGTGTGTATATGTTTCATGTGTATATCTCACATTTTTTTTGCATAACTCCTTGTTTGCAGCAGACAGTTTTTGCATCAGTTTAGTGTCCTATTTATTGTTTTAACTTTTCATCACCTCTGTCTCTGCCATGATTGTAAGCCCATGAATATTATAGTACCTGGTACACAGTTGGAGTTCACCTTATATTTACCCCAAAATTAGTTAAATAAAATTGAGAGATTCAAAAATACTGAATTAATAGATGATACAATTAATTTTAAAGCCTCAAGATATAATGAATTCAAGTTGCTCAGTCATGTCCAACTCTTTGAGACACTATGGACTGTACCAGGCAGGAATACTGGACTGTGTTGCCATTTCCTCCTCCAGGGGATCTTCCCGACCCAGGGATAGAACTCTCATCTCTTGAGTCTCCTATATGGGCAGGCGGACTCTTTATTACTGTCCCACCTGGGAAGTCCCTCAAGACATATAGCTATATTTAAATATTTTTAATACAGTAATTTACCAACAATGCCTTATCAAATCTTCAAAAAATTGAATATTATTTATATTTATATTATTTTATCATGACATTTCACTCTAATTCTATATAATAACTAAGACATTGAACAATTACCACAATTATTTTTATAGCTGTTATTTACAATTGTGGAAAGAATTGCTGTTCATTAGGGGAATTTTTATTAACATATCTTTTATTTTTCATTATTAATATATTACATATCTGTTGCAAATGCTTTCCAGGGTTATTTGCTGTATTTATTTTTGCATTTATTTATTATTACATACAATAGAATGAAGTATTTAGCTTACCTTTCTATGCACATTGGCAAATGCAGACCATCATGCAACCACCACCACAATCAAGATAATTCCAAAATCAAAAAGAATTTCCTCCTGTTACCATTTGGTAATCAAGCTTACCACTTATACCAAGTCCTGACAAAATACAATTTTTCCCAATTTTGTAGTAGCTCCTTCCTAAATACCTTTCTTATTTTAAACTATATTTAGACTAAAGGGAAGTAGTTATAGAAGTAGTATAGAAAGTTTCCATTTATCCCTTACTCAGTTTATACTGAAGATAATATCTTACATAATTTTCACAATTTACAAAATTATCAGGGCCACTATGGAAACTAAAGACCTTATTGGAATGTCACCAGTTTTTCCACTGCTGTCTTTTTTTTCCCCTTCCAAGATCCCATTCAAAACCCAACCTTGTAATTGTTTGCTTTTATTCTCCACAGGTTTCTGCAATCTGTCATTGTTACTGAGTATGTCTTTTTTTTTTCACCATCTTAAAATTAACATTTTTGAAGTTCACTAGTCATTTTGCTGAATGTACCTAAAATTGTCAGAAGTTTTCAGAGTATTGGACTGAAGTTAATTACTTATTCAGGGAACCAGAAAAATTATGTGTATTTTTTCATCCATCATGTTCTGTTTTAACACTAGTTCTCGTCTAATATTGATCAATTAGTTAAGAAGGTTTCTGTCAAAATCATTCACTCTAAAGTTAATGTCTTTTCTCTGTGGTTAACAAATATATTGGGACACATTTTTGAGACTATGAAAATTCCATTTTCTTATTTGATTTTTAATTGTGTTTACTTTGACTGACAAACTCTAGTTCAAATTCTGTATGTACCATTCAACTTATATTTTACTCTGTGGCAACTGCCTCTGGATATATGCATAGAAAGAACTTAGCCACATTCCTCTTCATTAAATTTCTTTTCTTTTCTTTTATTTAACTTTACAATATTGTATTGGTTTTGCCATATATCAACATGAATCTGCCGTAGGTATACATGTGTTCCCCATCCTGAGCCCTCCTCCCTCCTCCCTCCCCATACCATCCCTCTGGGTCATCCCAGTGCACCAGCCCCAAGCATCCAGTATCGTGCATCGAACCTGGACTAGCAAGTCGTTTCATATATGATATTATACATATTTCAATGCCATTCTCCCAAATCATCCCACCCTCTCCCTCTCCCACTGAGTCCAAAAGACTGTTCTGTACATCAGTGTCTCTTTTGCTGTCTCGCATACAGGGTTACGGTTACCATCTTTCTAAATTCCATATATATGCGTTAGTATACTGTATTGGTGTTTTTCCTTCTGGCTTACTTCACTCTGTATAATAGGCTCCAGTTTCATCCACCTCATTAGAACTGATTCAAATGTTTTCTTTTTAATGGCTGAGTAATACTCCATTGTGTATATGTACCACCGCTTTCTGATCCATTCATCTGCTGATGGACATCTAGGTTGCTTCCATGTCCTGGCTATTATAAACAGTGCTGTGATGAACATTGGGGTACATGTGTCTCTTTCCCTTCTGGTTTCCTCAGTGTGTATGCCCAGCAGTGGAATTGCTGGGTCATAAGGCAGTTCTATTTCCAGTTTTTTAAGGAATCTCCACACTGTTCTCCATAGTGGCTGGACCAGTTTGCATTCCCACCAACAGTGCAAGAGGGTTCCCTTTTCTCCACACCCTCTCCAGCATTTATTGCTTGCAGACTTTTGGATCGCAGCCATTCTGACTGGCGTGAAATGGTACCTCATAGTGGTTTTGATTTGCATTTCTCTGATAATGAGTGATGTTGAGCATCTTTTCATGTGTTTGTTAGCCATCTGTATGTCTTCTTTGGAGAAATGTCTATTTAGATCTTTGGCCCATTTTTTGATTGGGTCATTTATTTTTCTTGAATTGAGCTGTAGGAGTTGCTTGTATATTTTTGAGATTAGTTGTTTGTCAGTTGCTTCATTTGCTATTATTTTCTCCCATTCTGAAGGCTGTCTTTTCACCTTGCTTATAGTTTCCTTTGTTGTGCAGAAGCTTTTAAGTTTAATTAGGTCCCATTTGTTTATTTTTGCTTTTATTTCCAATATTCTGGGAGGTGGGTCATAGAGGATCCTGCTGTGATGTATGTCGGAGAGTGTTTTGCCTATGTTCTCCTCTAGGAGTTTAATATTTTCTGGTCTTACGTTTAGATCTTTAATCCATTTTGAGTTTATTTTTGTGTATGGTGTTAGAAAATGCTCTAGTTTCATTCTTTTACAAGTGGTTGACCAATTTTCCCAGCGCCACTTGTTAAAGAGATTGTCTTTAATCCATTGTATATTCTTGCCTCCTTTGTCAAAGATAAGGTGTCCATATGTGCGTGAATTAATCTCTGGGCTTTCTATTTTGTTCCATTGATCTATATTTCTGTCTTTGTGCCAGTACCATACTGTCTTGATGACTGTGGCTTTGTAGTAGAGCCTGAAGTCAGGCAGGTTGATTATTCCAGTTCCATTCTTCTTTCTCAAGATAGCTTTGGCTATTTGAGGTTTTTTTGTATTTCCATACAAATTGTGAAATTATTTGTTCTAGCTCTGTGAAGAATACTGTTGGTAGCTTGATAGGGATTGCATTGAATCTATAAATTGCTTTGGGTAGTATACTCATTTTCACTATATTGATTCTTCCAATCCATGAACATGGTATATTTCTCCATCTATTAGTGTCCTCTTTGATTTCTTTCACCAGTGTTTTATAGTTTTCTATATATAGGTCTTTAGTTTCTTTAGGTAGATATATTCCTAAGTATTTTATTCTTTTTGTTGCAATGGTGAATGGAATTGTTTCCTTAATTTCTCTTTCTGTTTTCTCATTATTAGTGTATAGGTATGCAAGGGATTTCTGTGTGTTGATTTTATATCTTGAAACTTTACTATATTCATTGATTAGTTCTAGTTATTTTCTGGTGGAGTCTTTAGGGTTTTCTATGTAGAGGATCATGTCATCTGCAAACAGTGAGAGTTTTACTTCTTCTTTTCCAATTTGTATTCCTTTTATTTCTTTTTCTGCTCTGATTGCTGTGGCCAAAACTTCCAAAACTATGTTGAATAGTAATGGTGAAAGTGGTCACCCTTGTCTTGTTCCTGACTTTAGAGGAAATGCTTTCAATTTTTCACCGTTGAGGATAATGTTTGCTGTGGGTTTGTCATATATAGCTTTTATTATGTTGAGGTATGTTCCTTCTATTCCTGCTTTCTGGAGAGCTTTTATCATAAATGGATGTTGAATTTTGTCAAAGGCTTTCTCTGCATCTATTGAGATAATCATATAGTTTTTATTTTTCAATTTGTTAATGTGGTGTATTACATTGATTGATTTGCGGATATTGAAGAATCCTTGCATCCCTGGGATAAAGCCCTCTTGGTCATGGTGCATGATCTTTTTAATGTGTTGTTGGATTCTGATTGCTAGAATTTTGTTAAGGATTTTTGCATCTATGTTCATCAGTGATATTGGCCTGTAGTTTTCTTTTTTTGTGGCATCTTTGTCAGGTTTTGGTGTTAGGGTGATGGTGGCCTCATTAGAATGAGTTTGGAAGTTTACCTTCCTCTGCAATTTTCTGGAAGAGTTTGAGTAGGATAGGTGTTAGCTCTTCTCTAAATATTTGGTAGAATTCAGCTGTGAAGCCGTCTGGACCGGGGCTTTTGTTTGCTGGAAGATTTCTGATTACAGTTTCAATTTCCGTGCTTGCAATGGGTCTGTTAAGATTTTCTATTTCTTCCTGGTCCAGTTTGGAAAGTTGTACTTTTCTAAGAATTTGTCCATTTCTTCCACGTTGTCCATTTTATTGGCATATAATTGCTGATAGTAGTCTCTTATGATCCTTTGTATTTCTGTGTTGTCTGTTGTGATCTCTCCATTTTCATTTCTAATTTAATTGATTTGATTTTTCTCCCTTTGTTTCTTGATGAGTCTGGCTAATGGTTTGTCAATTTTATTTATCCTTTCAAAGAACCAGCTTTTGGCTTTGTTGATATTTGCTACGGTCTCTTTTGTTTCTTTTGCATTTATTTCTGCCCTAATTTTTAATATTTCTTTCCTTCTACTAACCCTGGAGTTCTTCATTTCTTCCTTTTCTAGTTGCTTTAGGTATAGAGTTAGGTTATTTATTTGACTTTTTTCTTGTTTCTTGAGGTATGCCTGTATTGCTATGAACTTTCCCTTTAGGACTGCTTTTACAGTGTCCCATAGGTTTTGGGTTGTTGTGTTTAAATTTCACATCACTCTATTATTTTAGAATTTAAGGCTTCACATTTTTAGAAATTTAGAAATTAAATTTTAGTATTTCCATTAGTTCTCTGGGAAATAAATTATAAATGCTCATGGACTAACCAGTTAACCCAAGTAATAAAATTCATGAGATTTTTAAAAAAGAATTAAAACACAGAGGAGATAAATTTTAACTCAAATTTACTTACTTTAAGCAATTAACCTCAAGTTAAGTTTTATAATTTTATAAAGAATCAGTTACTGTATTTGTAAATTTAAATGATGACCAAGGAAGATGTTCACACTCAAAACTAACAGCAAGTGGTATTGCAAGTATATGTTTTAATATTTATGAAAAATTAAACATAAAAATATTATAAAATAGATAGTGGTTAATAAAGCCATATATGTTTCAGCAAAGTTTTCTGACCCAGCTTCACTTTAAAGCTGTTGCTATTTTAAATTTCCATCATATTTAATATGAATATCTCAAACAACAAAATGCATTTCTTTTATTTGTTGTCAATCTGTCTTAAATGATTTGATCTCTTTTAATTATCTTGCTAGTTCAAAGTGAATTTATTCTCTGTCTTAGGTTATAACTCTAAGGATTATTCTCTTTTATCTTTAAATAGTTTGTTTCCTCTTGCCTCTGCCCAGCCTGATGCTTGAATGAGTTTGGAACTCCCACTACTGGCTGTTCTAGAAACAATTACATATAAGACATTACATATGTAACATGTGGTACCTCTTTCCCCAGGTAATTATAGACCATATTGTCTCATTCCTCAATTTCACATTTAGTAAAACACCCAGGTTCCTCTAATAAACTAAGAAAATACTGTTTTGAGTCTTACCTACTGTCTTTAGTTGAATTCTCCCTTATGGAGACTGATAATCTCAGACTTCCATTCTCCAGAAGAATGAGAAATTGATTTCTGCTTTTTATATGCCACCCAATCTATAGTGATTTTTATAGCAGCCCAAACCAAGATCTTTCAGCAAAGAAGATATACAGTTGGCAAAGAAGCATATGAAAAGATGCTCCACATCATATATCATTAGCAAAATGCAAATTAAAACAAATTTGGGTTACCACTACTCACCTATTGGAATGGCTATAATCCAAGGACAGAGAACACCAAATGCTGGCAAAGACGTGGAGCAATAGAAATGCTCGTGCATTCCTGGAGGGAAGGCAAGTTGTAATTACCATGGAAGACAGCTTGAAAGTTTCTTACAATTCTAAGCATACTCTTACCATATGATCCAGTAAGTGGGCACCTTAGTTTTTACCTAAAGGAGGTAAAAACATATTTCCACATGAAAGCCTACGTATGGATGTTTACAGTAGCTATATTCATTATTGCCAAAATTTGAATGCCACCAAGATTTTTTTTCTGACTCAAAAAACCTATAACTTAAATATATCTTTTTCTCATAGAAATATAACAAATTTCCCATTGGAATGTTAGAGACTCTTACTGCTTTACTTCATGAAGCAGCTGATTTACCATACCAAAAAGTTACCACTTTGTCAGAAAAGAACACTTCAGACCTGACAAAGTGATACAGAAGCTCCAACAACCAAGCAGTTTTCCTCTTACACTTTCCCACCTTTAGGAGAAAACCATCCTTGGACAGCCTTGATCAAGAAGGAGAGATACACAGAACAGACCCAACCTGAACTTAAGACCCGGAGAAAAGAGCCCACCTGTGTTCCCTTGAACTCCAACTGTCTGACACAGAAGTAAGCATTATACTCACATCAGTATATGATAAATGGTATCTATTCCTTTTTTGCTTTTAGAGCCAATGTTTAGACAAAGATTAGTGTATTTTATTCATGATCATAGACCATAATAATGTTTTCAGCCTTAATATCATCAAAGTACAGATGAGAGAAGCTCAGAAGCTAAGGCATAGCAGTTTGATTGAACAGCTACTTTTGAACGATTACCAAATAAAAGCAGCCAGCTTACTACATTCAAGGTAATTAAGAAAACTACATTGCTTGGAAAAAGACATTATCCAAGCAAGAATGAAAGGAATGAAACCTTCTATACAAAACTACATGGCAGGAATTGTTACTTTATCCTCAGTTTCAGGAAATGAACTGGTCCTGTTTTCCTGGTGTGGGCTTCCCAGGTGGCACTAGTGGTAAAGAACCGCCTGCCAATGCAGGAGACATAAGAGACGCAGGTTCTATCCCTGGGTTGGGAAGATCCCCTGGAGGAGGGCATGGCAACCAACTCCAGTATTCTTGCCTGGAGAATCCCATAAGGAGTGGAGCCTGGCAAGCCACAGTACATGGGGTCGCAAAGGGTTGGACACTACTGAAGAGACTTAGCATGCATGCACATTCTTCTGATGTATACGAAAATCTGGAAGACTAAAAAGATGTTATCTCTATATAAGATGGGATGAATTAATCAAGTCGCTACTGCTAGGGTTAGTTGTTTGACTTCAAAAGATTTATAAGCATTTCATATCATAATTCTACATAGCTTGTAAATAAATAAAACAAATGTTACTCTCCTGTAAATATCTCTTTTAGTTATTTCCTTAATTTAGTATATATTTAAATAAATCTGATTATTTTGTGGAGAATATAATTATATATATTTTGGTCATTAAAAAATATAATGCTTGTACTGAATCATTTTTTTAAGTGATCAGAAAAACCTTTGAGTTAAGGTACAGTCTACAAAATAAGTGCCTGTTTGGGTCAAAAATACCAAAGTAATGAAAGGCACAGGAAAACTCAGGAAGTTTTCCAGCCTGAAGAAACCTAAATAGATGTCAACTAAATGATTTTGAATTGGATCTGAACCTATAAAATGAAATATTAGAATCATCAGCAACATTTTAACATCCCAGGGATAGATGAGAGAATTTTACTAGTGAATATGTCCTAATTTTGACAGTTGTACTATTGTGATAAAAGGAACCCTGCTCTCTGTAAGAAATACACACTAAAATGGTAAGCAGCAATTTGGCATGGTGCCTGCAACATAAGTGTTTCATAAAAGTATTTATATGTATATATCCATATATACCTGTGGATAGATAAGATTGCTACATTGGTGGGTTGAAAGAGAATGATGAGATAAATGTGGTAAAATGTCAAAAATTAGAAAATCTGGATGAGAGCACATGTGATATCTTTGTACTCTTTTTACAACTTTTCAAAGGTTTGAAACTATTTCAAATGAAAGGTTAAAAAGAAAAAAAATTATATTGGAAACCAAGAAAACACCTAAATTTAGAGATGTAAAGAAGGAAAAAAGCTATCACTTTATAATCTGAGGTGTCCATCCTGTTACATGCTGCTGCTGCTGCTGCTAAGGCTCTTCAGTCGTGTCCAACTCTGTGCGACCCCATAGACGGTAGCCCACCAGGCCCCCCCATCCTTGGGATTCTCCAGGCAAGAACACTGGAGTGGGTTGCCATTTCCTTCTCCAATGCAGGAAAGGGAAAAGTGAAAGTGAAGTCGCTCAGTCGTGTCCGACTCTTCGAGACCCCATGGACTGCAGCCCACCAGGCTCCTCCATCCATGGGATTCTCCAGGCAAGAGTACTGGAGTGGGGTGCCATCACCTTCTCCGATCCTGTTACATACTCATAAGTAAAAAAAAAAAAAAAAAAAGTGAAAACACATAGGAGGAAAAAAAAACCCAGTTATTCCCTAAGTTTCTGTAGTTGGAAGGATGAAATTTTTCCAAAGCAGATTAAACCTCTTTCTTTCCTTCTTTGTTTCTCACGAGATAGCAATTGAACATCTAATATATGTTAGGTGCTTTTTGCAGTGCAAAGATACACACTTAAAGCAGAGCAGATCCTGAGGAAAAGAATCCTGTATCTCAACCCACACTTCTACGCACAGGACATTATTTGAGGGATCTGTGCACCCTCTGTGCACCAAATACTTTGTGCACAGAGGGTAATCATAGCAATAAAAGAACTTAACCCTGACTCTTACCTAGATCAACTGATTCCCCGACTTTAGTGTCTCATAGAAGGAATGTGTGTCATATTCACACATAAAAACATATAAATTTATATTTACATGGTAGATGAAAAGCTTCGGATAGAGAGAATATCATATTCAAATACTGATTATAGAAGCTAGTCTGGCAAAAGTCAGAAACTGTATAGCTGAAATATAGACAGGAAAGATAAGACTATGGTGGGCACAATTTGGAAGGAAGGAAAAGATAGTATCATAATACTATGTTTATAGTTTAATCTCTATGCATTAAGACAACACTAAAAGATTTAAAGCAAGGGGTTTAATATCATGAAATAGTTTTAGTTCTTGAAGAAAGGGGTTTGCATGATGAAATATTTTCACTTATTTAACATAGTAACTTCATACTGAATATGCTAAAGATTACATTACATAAGTGCATTTCAGAAACCTTAATATCTAGCTGTTTGACTTCCAATTTTCTGCTCAAAACTGACAACAAACTTTTTAAAAAACAACTTTGCAAGCTATTATTTTAAGGGCTTCTGAGTGGTAATTTGATGGAACTTGTATGGCTTGTTTCTTCTACATGTATAATTATGGTCAATTATTTATGTTTTAAGTATTTATAGAAAGCCTATTATTTTGAAACATTGAACTGAGTATACACTTCATGAAAAGTGAAAGTGTTACTCGCTAGCCCTGTCAACTCTGCCACCCCATGGACTGTAGCCTGCCAGGCTCCTCTGTCCATGAAATTCTCCAGGAGAGAATACTGGAGTGGGTTGCAATTTCCTACTCTTGGGGAATCTTCCTGACCCAGGGTTTACCAGCATTGCAGGCAGATTCTTCACTCTCTGGCCACCAAGGAGGCCTGTATACTTTGTAGATGCAGAAATTTAGACTCAGAGGAGTTGAGAGAGTTTTCTAGAATCAAACGACCAGTGAATGCTAGAACTGAAAACTGGAATATTCTTACTTTCTGGTCCTCAACCCATATTTGGAAATCATGAGTTAAATTTCATCTTACAACAGAAAAAATGGCTTTAACTAGAATGTGATTCCACATCTAACAAAATCTTTTGAATTTGTTAATATTTGAATAAATAATTAGTACCTTACTATGAAAGATTGTTTTTATTTTTGTGGGAGTATTGTTCTGGATTTGCTTTCTTCACTAAAAAAAAAAAAAATTAGCACATGTTTAACTTTGCTACTTGCTTCTGCATGTTAATTGTAATAACAGTCTCTCTGGAATGTTCAAGGAATTTGTAATTATATGTTAAACTTCTTTGGGAGTGAATTTTATAAACCTGATTTATTTACATAATTTTAATTGATTACTAAAAATAACTGACTTAAATACTAAAAAATTTTCATGTTTAAAGTTCAGATATCTTTTTTATAAATATAAGATCCAATATATAATTTCATTTGACAATTATTGAACCCCATTAGCATGCACCACTTCATGGCACTTCAGTGAATAAAGAATAGTTAAAATACAAAGAATAACCATTAAGTACTTAGTGTCAAATATGGGATAAAGAACACACATGATTGTGATAATATAAAACATTTTTCCTTTTTTTTAGTTATTTATTTATTTTATTATTATTATTTTTTTTTACTTTACAATATTGTATTGGTTTTGCCCTACATCAACATGAATCCACCACGGGTATACACATATTCCATTTTTATTTTTAAATTGTCTTCGTATATGGCTGACTTTCTTGATTTTTCTTTTTTCTTTTTTTTTGTATAAGCGATCTTAGTTCCCTGACCAGGGTGTGAACCCACGCTCCCTGCACTGGATCCTCAGTCTTAACCACTGGACCACAGTGGAAGTTCCAACTCCACCAAATTTTGAGGAGGGGAGAGTGATTATTTTGCTGCAAAGATAAAGTGTCTAATATTATATATGATACTCAGCCATTCTGTCATCTTTTCTGGACTTCCCTTCTCTCCCTCTCTCTAATCAGGTGAAACGCATACTAAGTAACTACAACAACAAAGACACAACAAATAAACGAGAAAATATTCTTCCAAATTACTTATGGAAACCAATTCATCACTCACCAGTTTCTTCCCAGAACACAGAAATTTGCTTCTTCCAGTATACCGAATGACATTTCAGAATATTTTTGCAAGAATGGCTTATATACTGGGATCCATAAACTTCTCTTTAACGCATTAGTATAGAAAATAGGGGGCTTCCCAGGTAGCATGAGTGGCAAAGAACCCACCTGCCAACGCAGAAGACATAATAGACACAGGTTCTATCCCTGGATTGGGAAGATCCCCTGGAGGAGGGCACGGCAACCTACTCCAGTATTCTTGCCTGGAGCCTGGACAGAGGAGCCTGGTGGGCTACCTACCGTCATAGAGTCACAAAGAGTAGGACACAACTGAGAAATTTAGCATGTATGCACACATAGAGAATAAAAACTAGGAAGGCGAAACCAATATTAATACTTAGGGAATAAATTTTTAATTCTATGCAAAATTGCTGAATACTTTGGAAAATTTACTTGCAACTTCTGAGGTCCAAGTCAGTGGTATAAACATCCAATTATAATAAACAAGCCCTGGTATAGATTTTTTCCTCTCCATTTACCTGGTTACTCAGAATGATTCAAGTGAATGAATACAATACATACAGTCAAGTGTGCACAATCAGAAATGATAATGGCAAAGTAGGCAGATTCTGTGAAGTAGTCTGTTTGTAGGCTTTTCTTGTTGTTAAGGGATGAAACTGAATGGATTTAACAAAGCTATATGGGAACCTCATGTTTTGGTATCAGGCACTGGAATGGCTGATAATCAGTATGGCATTGCTATACCATTTGTTAATTTCTGTGTGTATGCGTTATCCAGAATTTTTATCTTCTTTGAGAATCTAGAGGGTAAGAGAGGTTATTAACAAGGTGAAATTTGGCACTTCTGGGTAAACTAACCAAATTATATATAATAGTAGCACAAGACCCACAAAACCCCTCAGCACTGTATTCTGATTTAGCATTATGATTAAATTTAACGTTATGCTGCACTTCTGAATAGCTAATGTATTCAAGGGCAAGCATCAATGGATCAGTGCAGTTTTTTATATTCTTGGGGGTAATAGAGGGTATAACTATCTGTTAAGCTATTATTAAAGTTCTCTTTACTTTTATGACTATATTTTAAATAAATTATCAGCTCAGCTCCATTCAATTCCCTACCAATAGTGATACTACAGGAAGGAGTGTCTGAAAAGATATTTCCTATGTGTATGAAAACCAAATATTCTAATTGTGAAGTATCAGCTGGTGGAAAGGAATTCTGCATCAAGACAAGTAAAATTCTCTCCTGAATGTTTCCCAATCAAATCTGGAAACAAAGGCAAAGGTGAGATTTTTCTGAAAATTATAGATAATTTTATAAACATTTAAACATTTTAGAAGTTATTTTAAACAGATGATATATGCATATACTTCTTGATTAACATGAGGCACTTAAGTTGCTTTCCTTCATTTTTAATAGGTTGGCAACAATAACTAAAAAGATAAGTAAAATATCATTTTTATATTATAGTTTCCTTTTTTATAATTTGTTCCTTCTGCTGTTGATTTTTTTCAAATGTCATTTAATATTTGCAGGAAATTTAATGTAGTATTTTTCCCCCAAGAAAGTAGAATGTTTTTTATAGCTCTAATTTTATATGCCTTAGATAAGTAGATACATCTGGTTTGCATTGTTTATTTTGAGTCAAAATAACCTTAACTTGCAGACTGTTATTGCCTGTGTTCTGCTACAAAATTTCAGGGTAAAAACAACCTAAGGGATTTACACTGGTTAAATTTAAAACATATAGAAGTAGAAAGTATCAAGAGAATCGAATCATATTTGGTCAGAAGTTTGGTTGATTGCGATCATATACAATTTTTCAGTAACAGAATCAGAAATAAGTACTATTTAATTTTTCCCCAGCATCTTTTGGAAAGTGCCAGTACTTTCATACCAGATTCATGACATCATAACAATGTTCCAAGCTACTGAGTTGAGGAAGCTCAGTCTTACTGATTCAGTTAATGGAGAGAACACATTGTGTTATATTTATCTACTAAAAATATAAGAGCAAGATTAGGACCCCTAACCAACAATAAGTGAATAAGATAACCAATGAATAAAATAGTATATCTATATAATTAAATGTTCAGTATGCATTATATGTAGATGAATAAATTTTCATTTCAATTTTAGCAAGAATTTTTATTTGTATAAATTCTCTTAAAACTTCTTTAATCAGTACTTTTCATGATTATATTTTAGTTGACATAAATACAGAACATAAAGTTTATTTCTTCTAAAGTATTTTGTAAGAATAAAAGTGCTTTAGAAAAAATGAATTTGCCTAAGACAAAAATTTACCTTTATTTTTAACAAGATGCTTTATCTTAATGAGGACAAAATACCTCCATCCCTATAAACAATTTTCCTAGGAGTACTGACTTTCATGTTTATAATTATTTCTTTTTGGTATATGTGTGTGTGCACATGTGTGTGTCACCCATGTCTATCTCTGTGAATATTGTAAAACAGAAATTGATGGCATTTGCAACATTTAATAAATGATGTCTACACATACAAACATACAAACACACATACACTTTTTCTAATCATCATAACTTCATACTCTCATATTCTCCTTTAGATGTATTTGGTGCTTCCAAGCATATTCATTAGGATGTACTGACTTTCTATATATTGCTGTTCTTAATTTCAAGCAACACTTAGGCTGACAGAAAGAGGGGGAAAGTAGGAAATGAGTGCAGTAAAAGAAGGGGAATGATCGCATTGGAATATTAGGGGAGCTGGAGAAACTTGCTTGAAGCTAGTTTTTGGGGGAGCATGCCTTAATCCACTTTGCACAATCGACAGGAGGTCACCAATGCCTTTGCCACAGCTACCCTGAATGCAGTAGCCAGGAAGCTCCTATTTCGTGCCTATAATCCTGCCATGAACATAATCTTCAGCAGCTGCTCCTGCCACAAACAATACAGCCACTCTTGCAATATTGCAATCACTGATGTCTTCAGAGTTGGAGTGCTTATTTCCACCTTCCTTTCACTCTGCTCTCATTTCTTTGTATTGTTCACGGGCTTCACCTGCTAGTGCCCAAGATACAAAGAAGCAAGGAGAAGCATGTGTTCTAGTTTCTACTTTGGGGACATGAGGTGGAGAATTTCCCAAACTACAGAAAGATGTTCAAAATGTACTGGGCAGTGAGACAAATGAATGATACTGGCTTACTGTTTATCAATGAGAGTTGAGTACATACCCACTGCAGGTTGGAAAATTACTCAGCCCCTCGTTATGTGATAGAAAATTACTTTTCAAGATCACCTGCTATATTCATTGGGATGTAGACTATACACTCAGTGGCACCATAATGTAGATTATATAGTATAAAACAAAACAGCAATAACAACTTTAGCAAAAATTTATTGTTAGTCTGATTTTACTAATCTTGTCCAGCTGTCAGTAAAGTCCTAGAAGAGACGGATGAACGGAAGGCAGAATTAACCTCACTGCCAAGGGAGATGGCAGGGAATAAAATCAGTTGTGCGAAGAGATGTGCTCTCTGCTTACAGCCTGAAGTAAAACTTGTCTCAGATTTCTCCAGCTCAGAAACTTGTCAGGTAGAAAAAGCTACATTTCCGTACATATTGATTCTATTAGTAGAGAAAGTCAAATGATTGCTTTAACAATATATATAACTGAGACCTCAAACTCTTCTGAGCACCATCTATTAAGATTTTTTTGCCAAATGAAATAGTAGAGTGAAACCACTAAAGTACTGTGTATAGTGGGAAAATGGAATGGTATAGCCATTAACCTACAGGTTAGGCAAAAGATAGAGCCCAGTAAATGAAACATTATAATCTTCAAATTCAAAGACTGTGTTGATGAAAGATCCTGATTGTGTTTAGGGACACACACAACTCAATCTAATAGGTATTTTTGAAAGTTTTGAGGGAACACTTTTGCCAATATGGAATCTCAGGAAAAGCTTGAAACAGCATGTGATGGTTCTAACTCTAAAGTAATTTATAAGCTTCCAATTTCCATCAACTCAAAACAGGTTGATACATCCACGTGACCTGCCAGAAGAGTGTCATTACCCATGAGCCACTTAGAAATGACGACGACGAGTTGTAACGCATAAGTAGGATTCTTCCAAAAGTGAAAGCAGGGCTTTTGTGTTAGCTAAAAGAGCAGGCTATCCTCACAGTCACATCAGCTAACATTGATTTTTGCTACATATGAATCATTACTTCAAGGTTTTCCCTTGACCCTTTTGAAGAAAAGGCCTTGCTTCCTTTTCCTTTGGTGCTGCTGTAGAGTGTGCATTAGCCAAACATAAACTGTTGTTTAGGTTACAGGTTATCAGACCCTAAGATACAACAACCACATATGATAGATTCCAATTTCAAGGCAGATACAGTCACTGCTGCTGCTGCTGCTAAGTTACTTCAGTCGTGTCCGACTCTGTGTGACCCCATAGACGGCAGCCCACCAGGCTCCCCCATCCCTGGGATTCTCCAGGCAAGAACACTGGAGTGGGTTGCCATTTCCTTCTCCAATGCGTGAAAGTGAAAAGTGAAAGTGAAGTCACTCAGTCATGCCTGACTCTTAGCGACCCCATGGACCGCAGCCTACCAGGCTCCTCCACCCATGGGATTTTCCAGGCAAGAGTACTGGAGTGGGATGCCATTGCCTTCTCCACTGGATAAGCCTTAAAGTCAGTCTTACCTGAGGAAAGAGATGATATATTGTGTGCATCAGGGAAAACAATGAATGTGGTTAATGGATAGTTACAAGCATTGACTAAACACCTAAATACAAGTTTTCTAATCGCTTGTTGTTGTTTTCGTTCAGTTGCTAAGTCATGTCTGACTCTTTGCGACTTCATGGACTGTAGCATAGCAGGCTCCTCTATCCTTCACTATATCCTGGAGTTTACTCAGATTTATGTCAATTGAGTCAGCCATGCTATCTAAACATCTCATCTTCTGCTGCCTCCTTCTCCTTTTGCCTTCAGCCTTCTCCAGCCTAAGGGTGTGTGTATTTAAGGGAAGAAAAAGAATTATTAAAAGCAATAGACACAGTAATTAGCCTAATTAGCTATACTGTAGGCTAGCTATTCTCTGAATAACGAAATATAGGAAAGATAATCCAAATCTTGCCAGTAGCAATTTAGATATGAAACTCCGAGATAAGTTAGGACACAAGCTTAACTAATGTATTACAAAGAGGGCTTAATTTTCAATCAAACTTCTGATGATTTCATGAGAAAAGACATTTAATTACTGCCTGGAAAATTTTCTATGACTTAAACGTCAAATAGTATGGATGCTTATCAAATTATCAAGATGGTGCATTTTAAATAAAATTGTTTATCTCCTCCAGGTTTGGAACAAAGAATATACAAATTAGAGCAAAGATGAAGGAGAGACCCCAAATTTCTTACTTCACAACGTTGGCTTTGCTCAGTCTTGACTTTAGCACACGTTAAAGCCTGATCCTTCTCTTCTGGGTGTTTTTATGGATTCTTATGTGGTTTTATGGTTTGTTTTTAAGGAGACATTTCCACTCATCCTTTATCCTAACAGAATCCACGTAGCTTTTCACAGACTCAAGCCCTCTATCTATTGCAATAGCCCATTTCAGGCAGCCTCTCACAATCTTCAGCATCAGTGAAGTGTCTGGAATAAACTCCAAAAGGCAGGAAATAAAAAGTGAAACATGAACATGATTTAGAGGGAAAAAACTACATACAGGCAAGAATCAACAAAGATTAAGTGTGCATAGGATTACTATTTTTGAAGGAAGAAAAAAGAGGTAAAAAATGTATATTTACATTTGTTAGGGAAAATTCATATATCAGTTCAGTCACTCAGTCGTATCCAACTCTGTGCAACCCTATGGACTGCAACACACCTGGCGTTCTGGTCCATCACCAACTCCTGGAGCTTACTCAAACTCATGCCCATCAAGTCAGTGATGCCATCCAGCCATCTCATCCTCTGTCGTCCCCTTCTCCTCCTGCCCCCAAACCCTCCCAGCATCAGGGTCTTTTCCAATGAGTCAACTCTTTGCATGAGGTGGCCAAATTATTGGAGTTTCAGCTTCAGCATCAGTCCTTCCAATGAACACCCAGGACTGATCTCCTTTAGGATGGACTGGTTGGATCTCCTTGTAGTCCAAGGGACTCTCAAGAGTCTTCTCCAACACCACAGTTCAAAAGCATCAATTATTTGGCACTCAGCTTTCTTTATAGTCCAACTCACATTTATACATGACTAAATCATATATATACATACACACACACACACACACACACATATATATATACATATATATGTATATATACATAAAGAAACATCTTAACCTGAAATTGAAAAGACATATTGTAAAAAGAAGCATAAATAATTGAAAAAAAAATAAATTTAATCTTGGTGAAATCGCTAAATTTAAGGAAAGACAGAATCTTAAATTTTATCCAGAAATAATACAGATCATCCTCCGAAGAAATAAAGCTTGCTTCAAACTTCCCCCACAAGATTAGATGCCAGTGGATATTAGAACAAGATCTAAGAAATGTTGCAGGGAAACTTATGAAACTTTTAATATTTGCTCAGTCTAGGCAGTGTTCAGTGGTAAGTAAAAAAGAAAGCTACAAAAATGAGAAAAAGAAAAAAAAATATCTAAACTCTTCCTGAAAATCTGCTTGGACATTTAATTCTTTCCCGCTCACAAATGAAGAAGGAGTAACATATTAAAAAGGAGAAATCGGTTAGCATGACCAGAATCAAGAAAGGCTTCCCCTTTTCCTTCTCCTTCCCCATTTCCCTCCCCTCCTCCTTTTCTTTGGCTGCCTCCTCCTCCTCTTTTTCCTCCTGCTCTTCCTCCTTCTCTCCACAAGTTGCTAATCATGCCTCTAAGAGTGATCCAGGGTTGGCTATAAAATATGACACTTGAGGGAAGTGGTCAAGTAGTCAGTGGTCAATATGAGCCCTTGAGGGAGCAGAAGCTGACTGGGAACACAAAAACGCAAGTGATAGAATCTGAAGGAAATAGCGTGAAGAGCAGACATTCCATGAAGTTGCACAGTGGGCTTCAGGAGTTCCTTGTGTTTTCCCCTTATCTTGTCAGTGTTTCATTGCTACTCCCTACTGCAGTGCCTCTCTTCTGCATTTTAGTTGCATTCCTGGAGACCACAGCTGCAGGTTGCCACCCCCATCCCCTTACTTAGACAGCAGGTCTCACTTAGCACTAGTTACAATTTTTTTCCTAGTCCCTTCAGCTGTGGCCTGGCGTGCTGCGATTCATGGGGTCGCAAGGAGTTGGACACGACTGAGCGACTGATCTGATCTGATCTGATCAGCTGTGGGGGTAAGACCAATTGCTGTTGCTGGTCTCCAAGTACAGCATCATCCCTAATTTGTTCTTTAATGCAGGCTTCTAGGTAGCTCTGGTATTAAAGTATTTTAATTTGTGTTGATGGAATTTAATTATGTTTCTTGCCAGGACCTAAACTGGCATATTGTTATAGTGACTAGAGATATTTCTTAATAAAATTAATAAATTCTAATATTAACAGGGGCCTCCCTGGTGGCTCAAATGGGAAAGAATCTGCCTGCAACATGGGAGACCCAGGTTTGATCCCTGGTTTACGGAGATTCCCTGGAGAAGGAAACGGCAACCCACTCCAGTATTCTTGCC
Organism: Bos indicus; assembly: GCF_029378745.1. Taxonomy (NCBI): domain Eukaryota; kingdom Metazoa; phylum Chordata; class Mammalia; order Artiodactyla; family Bovidae; genus Bos; species Bos indicus. The sequence continues at coordinate 50,954,573 of NC_091780.1, read as the reverse complement.
TTGGAGAATCCCATGGATAGAGGAGCCTGGTGGGTCCCAGTCCATGGGGACAACTATGCCATTGACACACAGCAAAAATATTAACAGACCACACCGAAGACCTAGCTGATTGCTGTCCTTGAATCTATAGTGATTTCATATAGCACACACGATTTAAGCATGGTTACTATTACTAATGTAAAATGTAAATGCTCCAAACTGGAGATTCATTGGGAAATTAGATAACTTTTACTCAAGAGCACATACTTCTGTTTTGTTTTTACTAAAATAAATATCTAGTACTGTTGTCTGGAATTCAGGAATCAGAAGATACAAATGCCACAGGGTATCAGTGACATATTATTCAATGAATAACTAGAAGCTATAAAGACATTTCACTAGAAAAATGACAAAAAAAAAGATTTTAATTAGATTATTCAAATTTCATGCTCATAAAGGATGATCCCCACTGGGGAACACTCAGCTCCATTTTTAAGATAAATGGACTATTTCATTTTAGAACACTTTCCATAAATAACATCATGTACAATAAATCAATTTAAACAGCAGTTGAAGGGCAGAATCAGAAAAACCATGCAAGTGCCTGGGGGTGCATCAGACTTGGTCATATAGCAAATCAGAAGATGATCAAAAGGGGTTAACACCCCTGTTGCTATAGTGCTGGAATTTATGGAACATCTGTTGTCTAATTTCTGCAGCAAAACTGATAACTCTCCACTGTTGACTGACCTGTTAAATCCCTGTACTGGCATCAACAGAAGGAATGTATTTCCATTCTCAACTCTCCACTTGTATTATTTTGTTCCCCTCACTCCTCTCTAACCACAGGAAAAAAGCTAGACAGAAGAGATCTATAAATTATACCTAATTTTGATGTATCTATTTGAAGCTATACCATTTGCAATTCTGATTTTTATTTCTTTTTTTGATTTTTGAAAGTGCCTGTATGTTCTTTTGTTCATAACTTTTATAATTTTGAATTTTGTCTAATTTTAGGTGAAATCAAATAAAAAATGTTCAGTAAGATTTTTACATTGTCAAAATGGATCCAGAGTTTTTCTATTCCCTCAGAAATGGCCCGAGAGATTTAAATAATATTGAAATATTTGATGTTAGAAAATAGGGTATGATTTGTGTTGAATTTTTAAACATTGACATTTCACTATCTTTAGGAGTCCAAATTAATTGGAATTAATTTTAAAGTTAATTTGTAATTATTTTTTAAACAAACTGGTTATTCAGTTGTACTGAAGGAAAAAACAATTCAGATAGGGTTCCACCATTTCAATACATATAACTCTCTCATGAAAAATATATTTATATATTATATTAAAGTTGATCTGTAGTTATATCAATATATAACTTATTCTAAAATAGATATTTCATTAGGTTATTGATAAAAATTTTCTACATATAATATTATATGTGTAGTGTCTGCAACTTTAATGAGAATTGACTTAAGCTCAGGAAATTGCATTTAAGCATTCATCTTGATTGTTGTCTCACCATAGCTTGACTTACTTTGTCATTACTCCTTAACTGAAATGAATTCAGGGAATTACTAAATACCCAAAGGTATGCTGTTTTAAAAAAGAAGCTACAGTATGAAAATATCTAAGCTAAATTTCAAAGCAATTTTATTTATCCCTGTAAACTCTCTCCTTCTGATGAGAAATGCTTTGGGACAATATTTCAAAGAAGACGTGAGGGAAATTTTACTATAGTCTTGTAATGTTAGTATCTTTGCAGAAATCATAATAATTTTGTGTAGAGAGCTGTGAACTGATTGTAGAGAATGCCAGTATAGGATATACAGGCATATAGGGTTGGTATTCATTATACTATTTCTAAACTAGTGATGATTTAAAATTGGATATTTATTAGTGGAAAGACAGGCTACAATAATATTAGTAGTATTGTACTCACTCAAAGCACAGACAGTATTTGAATGCTATTGTGATTTCAAAATTCAGAAGGTAATTTCAATACACATGAAATATAAAAATTATATGGATATTTCTGTTACAGAATGATATTCATTTTCCTTTTTTAACTCTTCTACATGACACTTTGAAGTAAAATAATAGCTTATTAATGATAATATTTTTTGAAATGCTATGTATAAAATTATCTGTTATTTAATTCTCTAGAAATGGTCATTTTGATTATCTAAATTATGTGAAAGCCATTTCAGAGATACCAATTTTAACAGAATCATCAGTGTCACTGAAAATAATTGATTTCTTCTTTTTAAACAAAGGTAGAAAAAAAATACATACCACTTAAATAACACAAAACCTGTAGGAAAATATGACTTTTAAAACATTCAATTATTAGCTTTTAATTTTTTCTGTACTTTTAATTTAATTTTCTCTCTACCTAATTGCATTCCATTTTGTAATGCTCAGAACAAATCACCTATAAAAAATAACATAGATTGAGCCTCATGAAGTGATTCTTAATATCTGCTCACAAAATCCCTCCAGTGATACACAGCCATCATGCCTTTTGGATATTGTACTTTAAAATATACTATATGACTATGAGGACAGACAGCTGATTTTTATATGACAGATTATTTGAATTTTGGAGAAATTAACTCAATTTTCCCACACTTGGAATTTGTTCTTTAGTTAATGTATATAATCTCTTCTAAATATAATTCTAAAGAAGAATAATTTCTTCTTTAGAGATTTCCCTTTAGGAAGGGATAAATGAACATAATGTCTGCAAAAAGTCAATAACAGGAGCCTCAATTAAATAGAGTCAGGAGAAGAACAAGATGGTGGAGGAGTAGGTGGACATGGAGTACATCTTTCTCCATGAATACATCAGGAATACACCTTCAGAAACAGAAGAGCATGCAGAATACCAGTTGAGAGCGGACAAGAGTTGGTGGAACCAGAGGAAAAGAATATATAGGCCCACATAAAACTCAGTAGAACAAAGGATGCTATGCTATGCTGTCACTTCAGTCATGTCCGACTCCGTGCGACCCCAGAGACGGCAGCCCACCAGGCTCCCCCATCCCTGGGATTCTCCAGGCAAGAACACTGGAGTGGGTTGCCATTTCCTTCTCCAATGCATAAAAGTGAAAAGCGAAAAATGAAAGTGAAGTCGCTCAGTCGTGTCCGACTCTTAGCGACCCCATGGATTGCAGCCTAACAGGCTCCTTTGTCCATGGGATTTTCCAAGCAAGAGTACTGGAGTGGGGTGCCAGAACAAAGGAACTAGGGGGTAAAACAGGAATGTTAGTAGGACTAGCCCTGCCCTCGATGGGTGGGGGAACTGAAGCAGGGGTCTGATTCCCACATCGAGGCAATTGTCTGAGTCAGAGGAGAAACATTTAAGGCTGAGAGTGAAACAGCTGACCTATGGCAGCCTAGATGGAACAAGAATCAGACAGTCCTTTCCTCAGCTGTATATACCCTGGATAGGGACACAGATCCCCTGGAAGGTGCAACAGCTGGGAGCTGGAGTTTAGGGATTGTAGAGCAATCCCAGGGTGAGGGCTGCTGTTGACTGTGGAGAGACAGATGGAGGGCATGTGAGGGAGGAGATTGTGGTGGGAAATGCCTGTGGAGGAAAGCCAGGGAGCCACGGAAGCAAGGCAATAAAGCTGGGCCATGGGTTGGGGGTGGAGCCATCACCATAGCTTCTCTCCCCTCACATGCCAGCAATACAGCTGAACAACAGAGGGGCTGGCCCATTAAATGCCTGACGTACTGAACTACAGAGTAGGACCCCACACAGGGTGCCCCTTTAAGTGCCTGATGTGCTTATCTGCAGAGTACGACCCCAGCCAGGGGGGCCCCTCTATGTGCCTGACATAGAAGTTATGAACAACCCAAGTACAAGCCCTGAAATTGAAGCTGTGATCAAAAATATCCCCCAAAACAAAAGCCCAGGATAAGATGGCTTCACAGGAAAATTCTACCAAACATTTAGAGAAGAGATAATGCCTATCCTTCTAAAAATCTTTCAAAAAATTGCAGAGGAAGGAACACTTCCAAACTCATTCTACGAGGCCACCATCACCTTGATACCAAAACCAGACAAAGACAACATAGAAAAAGAAAACTACAGACCAATATCACTGATGAACATAGATGCAAAAATCCTCAACAAAATTTTAGCAAACAGAATGCAGCAACACACCAAAATGCTCATACACACGATCAAGTTGGGTTTGTTTCAGGAATGCAAGGATTCTTCAATATACACAAATCAACCAATGTGATACACCATATTAACAAATTAAAAGATAAAAACCATATGATAATCTCAATATATAGATAAAAAGCTTCTGACAAAATTCAGCATGCATTTATGATTAAAACTCTTCAAAAAATGGGCATAGAGGGAACCTACCTCAGCACATTAAAGGCAATATATGATAAGCCTACAGCAAACATTGCTCTTAGTGGTGAAAAACTGAAAGCATTCCCCCTAAGATCAGGAAGAAGACAAGGGTGTCTACTTTCACCATTATTATTCAACATAATTCTGGAAGTCCTAGCTACAGCAATCAGAGGAGAAACAAAACAAAAAAAAAAAGGAATCTAGTTCAGAAAAGAAGTAAAGCTCTCAAATTTTTCAGGAAACATGATACTGCACATAGAAAACCCTAAAAATAGTATTATCTAGAGCTAATTCACTGATAGAGCTAATCAGTGAATTCAGCAAAGTTGCAGGATACAAAATCAATACACAGAAATCACTTGCATTTCTGTATACTAACAATGAAAAATCAGAAAGAGAAATTAAGGAATCAAGTCTATTCATCATTGCAACAAAAAGAATTAAATATCTAGGAATAAACTTACCTAAGGAGACAAAAGAATTGTACACAGAAAATTATAAGACACTGATGAAAGAAATCAAAGATGACATAAACAGATGGACAGATATTCCATGTTCCTGGGTAGGAAGAATCAATATTTTGAAAATGACTATACTACTAAATGCAATCTACAGATTCTATGTGATCCCTATCAAATTACCAATGGCATTTTCCACAGACAGGTCAAAAAATTACACAATTCATATGGAAGCACAAAAGACCCCAAATACCCAAAGCAGTTTTGAGAAAGAAGAATGGAGCTAGAGGAATCCACCTTCCTGACTTCAGGTTATACTACAAAGCTACAGTCATCAAGACAGTATGGTCCTGGCACAAAAAAAGAAATATAGACCAATGGAACAAGATGGAAAGCCCAGAAATAAACCCGTGCACCTATGGGCACCTTATTTTTGACAAAGGAGGAAAGAATATACAATGGGGCAAAGACAGTCTCTTCAATAACTGGTGCTGGGAAAACTGAACAGCTACATGTAAAAGAAGGAAATTATAACACTTCCTCACAAAGTGTTACCACAAACTGTTACCACAAAGGTAAACTCAAAATGGATTAAAGACCTAAATCTAAGACCAGAAACTACAAAACTCTTAGAGGAAAACATAGGCAGAACACTCGATGACATAAATCAAAGAAAGATCCTCTATGACCCACCTCCTAGAATAGCAGAAATAAAAACAAAAATAAACAAGTGGGACCAGATTAAACTTAAAAGCTTTTGCACAGCAAATGAAACTGTAAGCAAGGTGAAAAGACAACCCTCAAAATGGGAGAAAATAATAGCAAATGAAACAACCAGCAAAGGATTAATTTCCAAAACATATAAGGAGCTCATACAACTCAATGCCAGAAAAACAAACAACCCAATGAAAAAGTGGGAAAAAGACCTAAATAGACATTTCTCCAAAGAAGACATACAGATGGCTAACAAACACATGAATAGATGTTCAACATCATTCATTATTCAGTTCAGTTCAGTTGCTCAGTCGTGTCTGACTCTTCATGACCCCATGAATCGCAGCACGCCAGGCCTTCCTGTCCATCACCAATTCCTGGACTTGACTCAAGCTCATGTCCATTGAGTCCGTGATGCCATCCAACCATCTCATCCTTTGTCACTCCCTTCTCCTCCTGCCTTCAATCTTTCCCAGCATCAGAGTCTTTTCCATTGAGTCAACTATTCGCATGAGGTGGCCAAAGTACTGGAGTTTCAGCTTTAGCATCATTCCCTCCAAAGAAAACCCAGGGCTGATCTCCTTCAGAATGGACTGGTTGGATCTCCTTGCAGTCCAAGGGACTCTCAAGAGTCTTCTCCAACACCACAGTTCAAAAGCATCAATTCTTCGGCGCTCAGCCTTCTTCACAGTCCAACTTTCACATCCATACATGACCACAAGAAAAACCATAGCCTTGACTAGATGGAAATTTGTTGGCAAAGTAATGTCTCTGCTTTTCAATATGCTATCTAGGTTGGTTATAATTTTCCTATCAAGGAGTAAGCGTCTTTTAACTTCATGGCTGCAGTCACCATCTGCAGTGGTTTTGGAGCCCAGAAAAATAAAGTCTGACACTGTCTCTACTGTTTCCCCATCTATTTCCCAAGAAGTGATGGGACTGGATGCCATGATCTTTGTTTTCTGAATGTTGAGCTTTAAGCCAACTTTTTCACTCTCCACTTTCACTTTCATCAAGAGGCTTTTTAGTTCCTCTTCACTTTCTGCCATAAGGGTGGTGTCACCTGCATATCTGAGGTTATTGATATTTCTCCCTGCAATCTTGATTCCAGCTTGTGCTTCTTCCAGTCCAGCGTTTCTCATGAGGTACCTTGCATATAAGTTAAATAAGCAGGGTGACAATATATAGCCTTGACGTACTCCTTTTCCTATTTGGAACCAGTCTGTTGTTCCATGTCCAGTTCTAACTGTTGCTTCCTGACCTGCATACAGATTTATCAGGAGGCAGGTCAGGTGGTCTGGTATTCCCATCTCTTTCAGAATTTTCCACATAATTACTCATTATTAGCGAAATGCAAAGCAAAAGTACAATGACATATCACCTCACCCTGGTCAGAATGGCCATCATTAAAAGTCTACAAACAATAAATGCTGGAGAGGGTGTGGAGAAAAGGGATTGCTCTTGCACTGTTGGGGGAAATGTAAATTGATACAGCCACTATGGAAGATGATATAGAGATTTCTTTAAAAAACTAGGAATAAAACCAGCATATGAACCCAGCAATCCCACTCCTAGGCATATACCCTGTGGAAACCAAAATTGAAAAAAACACACGTATCCCATTTTTCACTGCAGCACTATTTATAATAGCTAGAACATGAAAGCAACATAGATGTCCATCAACAGGTGAATGGATAAAGAAGGTATGGTACATATACACAATGGAATGTTACTCAGCCATAAAAAGGAACACATTTGACTCAGTTCTGATGAGATGGATGAACCTAGAACCTATTATATGGAGTGAAGTGAGTCATAAAGAGAAAAATAAATATCGTATTCTAATGCACATATACAGAATCTAGAAAAATTGTACTGAAGAATTTATTTACAGGGCAGCAATGGAGAAATACTGGTCATGGGGTTCTCAAGGCAAGAATACTGAAGTGGTTTGCCATTCCCTTCTCCAGTGGACCATATTCTGTCAGATCTCTCCACCATGACCCGCCTGTCTTGGGTTGCCCCACGGGCATGGCTTAGCTTCATTGAGTTAGAAAAGGCTGTTGTCCTAGTGTGATTAGATTGATTAGTTTTCTGTGAGTATGGTTTCAGTGTGTTTGCCCTCTGATGCCCATGGAAAAGAAATGCAAAAAGCAAAATGGCTGTCTGGGGAGGCCTTACAAATAGCTGTGAAAAGAAGAGAAGCGAAAAAGCAAAGGAGAAAAGGAGAGACATAAACATCTGAATGTAAAGTTCCAAAGAATAGCAAGAAGAAATAAGAAAGCCTTCTTCAGCAATCAATGCAAAGAAATAGAGGAAAACAACAAAATGGGAAAGACTAGGGATCTCTTCAAGAAAATCAGAGATACCAAAGGAATATTTCATGCAAAGATGGGCTCAATAAATGACAGAAATGGTATGGACCTAACAGAAGCAGAAGATATTAAGAAGAGATGGCAAGAATACACAGAAGAACTGTACAAAAAACATCTTCACAACCCAGATAATCACAATGGTGTGATCACTGACTTAGAGCCAGACATCCTGGAATGTGAAGTCAAGTGGGCCTTAGAAAGCATCACTATGAACAAAGCTAGTGGAGGTGATGGAATTCCAGTTGAGCTATTCCAAATTCTGAAAGATGATGCTGTGAAAGTGCTGCACTCAATATGCCAGCAAATTTGGAAAACTCAGCAGTGGCCACAGGACTGGAAAAGCTCAGTTTTCATTCCAATCCCAATAAAGGCAATGCCAAAGAATGCTCAAACTACCACACAATTGCACTCATCTCACACGCTAGTAAAGTAATGCTCAAAATTTTCCAAGCCAGGCTTCAGCAATATGTGAACCGTGAACTTCCTGATGTTCAAGCTGGTTTTAGAAAAGGAAGAGGAACCAGAGATCAAATTGTCAACATCCACTGGATCATGGAAAAAGCAAGAGAGTTCCAGAAAAGCATCTATTTCTGCTTTATCGACTATGCCAAAGCCTTTGACTGTGTGGATCACAATAAACTGTGGGAAATTCTGAAAGAGATGGGAATATCAGACCACCTGATCTGCCTCTTGAGAAATCAGTATGCAGGTCAGGAAGCAACAGTTAGAACTGGACATGGAATAACAGACTGGTTCCAAATAGGAAAAGGAGTACATCAAGGCTGTATATTGTCACCCTGCTTATTTAACTTATATGCAGAGTACATCATGAGAAATGCTGGACTGGAAGAAACACAAGCTGGAATCAAGATTGCTGGGAGTAATATCAATAACCTCAGATATGCAGATAACACCACCCTTATGGCAGAAAGTGAAAAAGAACTCAAAAGCCTCTTGATGAAAGTGAAAGTGGAGAGTGAAAAAGTTGGCTTAAAGCTCAACATTCAGAAAATGAAGATCATGGCATCTGGTCCCATCACTTCATGGGAAATAGATGGGGAAACAGTGGAAACAGTGTCAGACTTTATTTTTCTGGGCTCCAAAACCACTGCAGATGGTGACTGCAGCCATGAAATTAAAAGACGCTTACTCCTTGGTAGGAAAGTTATGACCAACCTTGATAGCATATTGAAAAGCAGAGACATTACTTTGCCAACAAAGTTCCGTCTAGTCAAGGCTATGGTTTTTCCTGTGGTCATGTATGGATGTGAGAGTTGGACTGTGAAGAAAGCTGAGTGCCGAAGAATTGATGCTTTTGAACTGTGGTGTTGGAGAAGACTCTTGAGAGTCCCTTGGACTGCAAGGAGATCCAACCAGTCCATTCTGAAGGAGATCAGCCCTGGGATTTCTTTGGAGGGAATGATGCTAAAGCTGAAACTCCAGTATTTTGGCCACCTCATGGGGAGAGTTGGCTCTTTGGAAAAGACTCTGATGCTGGAAGGGATTGGGGGCAAGAGAAGAGGGGGAGGACAGAGGATGAGATGGCTGGATGGCATCACTGACTCGATGGACGTGAGTCTGGGTGAACTCTGGGAGTTGGTGATGGACAGGGAAGCCTGGTGTGCTGCGATTCATGGGGTCGCAAAGAGTTGGACACGACTGAGAGACTGATATGATCTGATCTGATCTGAATGGAGAAATAGACATAGAGAATAGACTTGTGGACATAGGGAGACGTGAGGAGAGGGTGAGATGCATGGAAAGAGTAACATGGAAACTTACATTACCATATATAAAATAGATAGCCAATGGGAATTTGCTGTTGTCTCAGGAAACACAAACAGGGGCTCTGTATCAACCTAGAGGGGTGGCGTGGGCACGGAGATGGGAGGGAGGTTCAATTGGGAGGGGACATACGTATACCTATGGCTGATTCACTTTGAGGTTTGACAGAAAACAACAAAATTCTGTAAAGCAATTATCTCTCAGTAAAAAAAAAATTAAAAAAAAATGAATCACCATAGCTTTAGCATTTTAAAAAGCCATTAAAAAAAAGAGAGAGAGAGAGAGAGAGCCAGGAGCCCAGAAAGGGGAGTTCTCAAGCAGTATGATGATAGCTAAACCCAACAACAAGCGGAAAGACTCCCTATTCTTTCCTGGCAATATCTCAGCTAAGAAGAGATTGTCACAACTCAGCCAATAAATACCATAGATATTTTGCTTACTGTAGACTTCTCAACTTCCTTTTTGCTCTCTGTAATATAAAGAGTTCTCCTCTCCATTTTTGCTGATGACTCGTGTATTGCTCACCTAGGTTGCAGACCCGAATTGGAACTCTGTTAACATGAAATGAACCTATTTTTGATAGAAAAATGACTGTCAGTTTCTCTGTTTCAGGTCAGCATTTTGGCAACTTGTACAGGCATCCAGAGAAGACCCTTCATGATTCTGAGGCAGGTGAACAAACAGATGAGCAATGTTTCCTGACAAACCTGGGCTCTGAGGACAAATCTCTCTCCTGGATCCCTGCTTCCATCCTGTTTGCAGTTTTCAAGTCCTTTAGGTTTTATTCAGGATCTATTTTAAGGGCCCTTCCTTTCTGGTTCAGGCTTTTTTTCTGTATGTGAGTATTCCTTTGACATTTTAGCCTGATTTTGAAAATAGGCTGTTTTAGCTGCAACTGGCTAGGCTTTGGCCCATTCATTTTGGAGCAGGGGCTGTTTTTTATTGGAACTGTGCTAAGCAGCTTTTGGCCTGGCTTCCCCAGGATCAGACTGTTCCCTTAAAACTGGCTGGTATTAGGCCTATAGGTTATTTAGCTGTTAAAGCTATTTCAGCTTTTTAGCCTGTTTGAAAATTATTTTCTTATTCTAGGGAAAAACCCCTGAGAAATAGGATCTCAGTTATCTAAATGTTTTATGGGCACCCCATGCCCCCACTCCTGCAGAAACCCTGTCCAATTTTATGTTTGAAAACCACACTCTATCCTCATGCACATTTTTAATGAAATGCAGAGATCTAACCAAAGGGAATTCAGAATATCAGTGGACATTATGGGGAACTTTTGAAATCCCCAAACATACTTTTCTTAAAATAGAATCAAACAAACATAGCTCTACAATTTCCCAAACTGAATGAAATGCCTATTTTGATTGGTATTTTGAGGCTCCCAAATGTTATCAGAAGTCTAAAATTGTGTCATTGTCAAATAAGATTTTAAGATTAACTCATGCAAACAAACATCAAAAAAAGATCAAATAGCTTGCAAAGCCTAATGCTCTTCTTCCTTGGCTTCTTTGTCTCAGACTCTCTCAGGCTCCATCTTGTCTGTCTCCCTGGGCTCCTCACATTTAGACCCCATCTTCCTCCCTCCCTTTTATACTTCCAATAGCTCCTCTGTACCCTCAGTTCCTCCATAATGATTCTCTCCCTGAACTTCCCTTTTCCCCTGAAGCTGTCTCCACCCCATCGTCCTTTGAAATTTTCAGAATCTGTCCCTTTAAAATTAGGACATCTGAAGATCTAAACACTAAACTTTTAATTTCTTATATTCCCTGGACTAATTCTTATATTCCTTGGACAGCAAGGAGATCCAACCAGTCCATCCTACAGGAAATCAGTCCTGAATATTCATTGGAAGGGATGATGCTGAAGCTGAAGCTCTAATACTTCAGCCACCTGATGCGAAGAACTGACTCAATGGAAAAAACCCTGATGCTGGGAAAGATTGAAGGCAGGAGAAGGGAATGACAAAGGATGAGATGGTTGGATGGCATCACTGACTCAATGGACATGAGCTTGAGTCAACTCCAGGAGCTGGTGATGGACAGGGAGGCCTGGCGTGCTGCAGTCCATGGGGTTGTTAAAAGTTGGACATGACAGAGCGACTGAACTGAACTGAAAGCTGAACTGTGAGCTATTGTCAAAGATTTTTCCAAAGTAACCAAAGATTCTCACAGATTTGCTGATGGATTTAATACAGTCATTCAAATTTACCAACCTGGTTTGTCTGACTTATGTCACCTAGCTCATGTGTGTGTGTGTGTGTGTGTGTGTGTAAGTTGCTCAGTCATGTCCAACTCTTTGCAAACCCATGGACTTTATGTAGCCCACCAGCCCATTCAGCTCACCAGAATTCTTCTGTCCATGGAATTCTCCAGGCAAGAATACTGGAGTGGGTTGCCATTCCCTTCTCCAGAGGATCTTCCCAACCCAGAGATCAGACCCAGGTCTCCTGCCTTGCAGGTGGATTCTTTACCATCTGAGCCACCAGCGAAGCTCAGCTAGATAATACACTTGTCAGTAAAGGCCAGTCCCGGCATTGAATGAAAAATGCTAATTGGGGAAATCCTAAAGGTTTCTACAGCAAAAACTGGGAGACTAGCCTACTTATTGTATGAAGAGGCTTGGAAAATCACTAGGCTACTTCATTGGACTGTTCCAATTCCTAGGGCTGTTCCAAAGCTGTGAGATGGTAACTAAATTTTGACTTACATACAAAAATCTGATAAATGGTTTATGACCATTACAATTGACTTCTGATTATTTTTAGAGGAAATTCTGGTCTTTTTTTCAGATGTTTATTCCACCCAGGTAGCTTTTAACACTGTGTTTATTTATGGGCTGAACCAGGACTTTTTCCTTCTAGTGAGAAAGAACCAGGATGAAATGAAAAACTTCCAGATTTAGTTACTCTATCAAACCAGCTTTCTCATACTGTAAATGAATCACCTCCAAGGAAGACTACCAAGATTCTTAATCTTCAAACCAGCAATTGAAGGCCCTAAATGAAACCCAAACCCTCCTAGTTTCCGCTATTATTGCAACAAGCCAGGACATGGACAGAATATTACAGATTTAAATGTTTCAGCTGCTCTCAGACCGCCAGCCAGTCTTTCTAATGATCTTTCAATTATCAATGATGGGGCTCTGAGAAACCACAAGGGATCTTCCCAATTCTCCCTCGTAATTAGTTTAGAAAAACATTTCTCCAGATTGAGGAAAAATCTCTTCCAGTTCTAATTGACACCAGAGCCACACTCCTGGTGCTCTACCCTATTACTATAAAACAATCTCTGTCCTGGCTTATAAAAACAGCTCAGATCCTAAGGATGTCTAATGAACTGCAAGGGGTTTCTGTTTCCAAAACTATTTCCTCTTGTTGAGGCCCTTTGAGTGATACATATCCTTTTCTCCTATGTGCTTTTGGTGCCATTTATTAGGCAGAGACTTAGAGACTCATGAAAAGGGGGAAAATAATTGCAGAATTTTACAGTAGTTATCAAAGCAGCCAACCAGGTTTTCTTAAATGGCCTTTGATATCTTTTATTTGCTCCATCTGTGGTAGTATTAGAACTGATTCTGGAAACACTGGTCATTTGTCTCTATTGACAGTTATACCATAGGTCTTATGTGCAAAATCTCCAACTGACAAGGGTAAAATTCACGGAGCACCTCCCATCAAGATTCAAATAGATCTCACAAAACTTCTGCCTAGAATTAATCAATACCTTATAAGTAAATAAGTCTATCAAGGCATAAAGCCAGTAGCAGACAATTATAAGGGCCAAGGCCTCATTCTCCTCTGTACCAGTCCTGTAACACTGTAATATTGTATTTCACTGGTGAGAAAGCCTAAAGGCTGAGGGTGGAGTTTTGTACAGGACCTCTGAGCAATAAACAACATTGTTATCCCTCTTCACACTCTTGTTTCTAATCCTCATCCATTATTACATCCATTCCCCACTAGAAGCAAATTCTTTACTGTGATGTATTTGTGCAGCTCATTCTTTAATATTGCAATTGATAAAGCTCATCAATGGATTTTTGTCTTCACTGGGGAAGAAAAACAATTCACCTGGACAGTAGTGACTCAGGGTTTTACTGAGAGTTCTTATTTCATACAAATCCTGAGGATTGATCTGGATGATATAGGCTCTACTTTCTCACAGTATGTGAATGATTTGCTTCTTTGTGCTCCTTCTCTAGCCTCTTTACAGGAAGATAGCATCTATTTGATAAAGCATGAAAGCTTTACACTGAAGATTTTAAAGCTACATGAGGTTACCAAAAACAAAACAAAACAAAATAAACCTTGCAGTTTGTCCAAACCCAGGCTCAATATTTAGGGTATCTGATACCTGAACAGGGTTTACATTAGATCCCGACAGGCTTTATGGTGGAGGATGATATGGATAGATTGCATCACTGACCCAATGGACATGAATCTGAACTCCAGGAGATAGTGAAAGACAAGGAAGCCTGGCATGCTGCGAGTCCATGGGGTCACAAAGATTCAGGCACAACTTAGCGACTCAACAACAACAACTTCATAGTGTTCTAAGTTTTCCAAAATCTAAGTGCCGACTGTAAGGTTGCCTAGGGATAGTTGGTTATTGTAGAAATTGGATTCCACATTTCTCTGGGCAAAGCCCTGTATGTTTTATTACGGACCAACAACCCTGACCCAATTTTATAGGTGGACCTGGACAATGGCATTTGAAACCTAAAAGTATTTAAATGAGGCAAAGCAAAAATAATAAATAAATAAACATAAGTCTCAATTAGAGTCAGGAGACCATAACTGAGAGCTCTCAAGTCATAGGATGATAGCAGAGCCCAACAGGAAGAAGAAAAAACACTTCCTCTTCTTTCCTGGCAAGAGCCAATGAGAGACTGTCCTAACTCAACCAATGAAAAAAATCATGGACTCTTCATTTCCCAATAATCCTTTGAACTTTATTTTCCTACTATGAGAGGTCTCCTTTCCATTTTTTTGCTAGGGAATCACACATGATTTGCCATGGTTGAAGACTCCAAATTGAAATTCTTTGCTGATCCCAGATGAACCCATTTTTGCTGAAGATATAACTGACAGTCTATTTGCTTTAGGTCACACAGCTCACACACTAGCCTTTGGTTCTTAAAGTATGAAGCAGATGGACAACAGCAGCACCAACAACACTTGGGACTTTAAAAATTCAAGTGTTCAGGTCCCTTACTAAACAACTGAATCACAATCTCTAGTGATGGGACTCAGAAATCAGTGTTTTAACAACAACATCTTGAGATGAATTTGAGAATCTCTGTCCAAACTATACTCCAACCAAGGTCAAGTGTTTCAACTCACTACTACTGTCAACAGTTACTAGTTTATTCACTCACTCTCAAAACTTCTCTTTCTCAAAGAAAAATTAGATGTTTCGGTTGCTCCTTTAAAAGGAATGATTCAGCCATTGTGATTATTGTCATGTCAACTGTGTATCTGAAGGGTCTTGATATCGAATTTTTCAGTTTATCTCAGGCTTGACAATAATACATACTCTGAGGATAACAGCTTCTACCAGAAAAAAAAAATTTCCATATTACATATTATTATACTTCATATGACAGCTAAAATATAGAGTATAATTCAAACTTATATTACATTTCATAAATGCACTGTTTCATATATCTAGATAACACTTTCACAGCAATGACCTATATACATATAGCATATTTAATATACATGTCCTCTGATATTCTGTCAGGAAATAATTATGCAAAATTGATAGATTATATAGCTAATATATTCAGAACTTAATCAAAATTGAATTTTACTATTAATAGTTATGAAACAAAAAATCTTATAGATGGAATTATCAAATTTGAAATAAATACCATTCATAAGGATCATTAAACTAATTCATAGAGAATCTAACTTAGGAAATTTATTCTGGATGTAAAAATAACATGAAGTTTTGCAGATTTACAACAGAGAATGATATGACATTTATATTACAGTCATCAAGTTGAATATAATTTTCAGAGCTTCAGGTTCCAATATTTATGAAGAAAGCTAGGTAATTTATTCAGACTTTTTAAAATTAACATGTGTACAAAAGCCTAGAGACTTTATCAAACTTGTCTGGTGGCATCCATACTTCACAGACATGAAATTAATCCCACACACTTGACTGGTAAGACTCTTTTGATTTATGATAAGTCATGAAAACATGAAGTTGAACTCACAATGAATAGAGTGAGATAGTGTTACAACATTGATCAGTCAATTATATACATGCTTTACAAAAGTATTGCTTTTTACTTCTTTGATCTTCCTTATGACATTAAAGCAAGGAAATATAAATAAAGTGTGAACTTTGGTTAAAAAAATAATAATATATAGATACTGATTTAATAATTGTGAAAATGCATCATACTGATGTAAGATGTTAATATTATATTAGGAAAACTAGTGTGGGGTGTGTTGAAATTCTTTTGACTATCTATTCAGTTGTTTATATTCCTAAAACTGTTCTAAAACAGAAATCTATTTTAAGTGGAGCTGCATTATGATATATTTTATTTGGGGTGAAATGCTAAAGTGAAATACTAAGTTCTGAGTATAAATACAAGTTTCTCTTCCTTTTTACAAAACCGTTACTTTGGGAACTATAAGGCAGTTCTTTTAACTTGCTTACCCTATGGTTATTTTACAGATGTGTTGTAGTGCACTTATTTTGATGAGACAATCTATTAAAAACCAAGTTTAAAGTATTCAAGTATATAATTTTATTTAATTTACTTTGTAGCATTGTTTTTTTCTTTTTTACATCTTATTATAAAGAATAAAAAGTTAAGAACAGAGGTGATAAAGATCACAAAATATTGTATCAAATGCCAACACACCAAGAAAATAGCATGTTCTAATAGTTTGTGATCCACTATTGTATCTACATTATTTTTGCTCACTGATAAATTAATTTTAATTTTGTACAACTCCTAAAGTACTTTGGCCACCTCAGGCGAAGAGTTGACTCACTGGAAAAGACTCTGATGCTGGGAGGGATTGGGGGCAGGAGGAGAAGGGGACGACAGAGGATGAGATGGCTGGATGGCATCACTGACTCGATGGACGTGAGTCTGAGTGAACTCCGGGAGTTTGTGATGGACAGGAAGGCCTGGCGTGCTGTGATTCATGGGGTCGCGAAGAGTCAGACACAACTGAGCAACTGATCTGATCTGATCTGATCTGAAAGTGATTCAGTCCTTAGGTGTACTGCTTCTAGCACCAACAAGTTAGTTTGGGAACAGGAAATTTATTTTTATTTGAAAAGGAATAAAATATATTTGAAAACAGATGTGCTAAGTAGATATTAAGAGCTAAAAGAGCCATATATATGTGTGTTTTAATTTAGTCTCCATAGTCTTCTCATTTGTTTAATGTAGCATGTCAAACAACACATGAATTATATACATAGATTCCTAAAATATTACTTTGTTGTCAAAACTTTGAAATCAACAAATGCCTAAAACTGCAGTTCTCTCGTACATTTGCCCTGTTTGTTTCTTCTCTCTGAGGGAAGTCTTATTTCATTGTTTTAGGGATTTGAAATGCTGAGCTGAAACTCCAGTGTAATGAAAAGAAGGTAATCATACACGAAAGTTTATAGCTGTTGGCACTGTGTTCCATTATAAACATCCTGGAAATCTCTCATGCTGAATTTATGAGTGCTTTCTTACAGTAGCATGAAATTATTGAAAACTAACCAGCTGCTAGTAAGTTGTAAAGGAAAGAAAAAGGATTAGGGGTCATGATTCCTAGATTTTATTCCAAATTTTGTAACCTTAGTTAGTCAAACTGTCTGGATATGAGAAACCTCATATGTAAAATAAAGGGGCAGGATAAAGCAATCTTTAGGCTTCCCAGGTGGTTGGCACTAGTGGTAAAGAAAGAACCTGCCTGCCAATGCAGGAGACACAAGAGATGTGGTTTCAATCCCTGGGTCAGGAAGACACCATGGAGTAGGAAATGGAAACCTGCTCCAATATCCTTGCCTGGAAAATTCCAGGACAGAGGATCCTGGTGGGCTACTCTCCATGGGATCACAACAAGTTGGACATGACTGAGCAATTGACTACACACACACACACACACACACAAAGCAATCTCTAAATTTAAAAATATATATAATTTTTAACTTCAAAAGCATTGCATGAAAACAAGCTACCATCAGGAATAAAAGACAGCCTATGAATTTCTAAAACAAATATAGACTTCATAATTTAGATCACATGATAAATAAAGGAAGTACAACCCATGTTTAATTCTAAGGGTGTTGCCTTATGGCTTTAGAAGAACTTATCTAATTACAAACAAGATAGCATCTGTTACATAGATTTGAAAATATGTTGCATATGATCATCACTGATTCTAAGTAAAACAGACTTTCAATGGAAAATGTCTCAAAGAAAGAGTAAATGAAATGATTCTGAAAGTGGTAGCCAGCTTCCAAGATGGTTCCTGGTGGCATTCACCTCATGGCATTCACCTCCTCATGTAGCCCTCTCTCACATTATATGGAGCTGTGTAACCAACACTACATTATGAAAGAGTCAGTGCATGACCTCTGGTGCTAAATCATAAAACACATATGGCTCTGGCTTGCTTTCGCTCATGGATCACCTACCCTGTGGCAAAAGCCACATCTGATGACACTCAGGCAATTGCAGTTGCCTCCTTGATTACTTTATATCTACAAAGTGGAGTAACTGAAACCATTATCAGAGTAACATAAGCCTAACTTATTTGCTTTTTTCAAAATGAAAATTGCTGGCAATAAAAATTTGTATTTTGAACTTTCACTCCTTTCACATTGTCTCCACTGACAATGAATCATTTAATAAATTGATTATTTGTGGCTGCTATCTCAATACATTCAATGCCATCATCTTTGCCTCAGTCCTCAGTTAACACTATTTCTCACCAGGATTTGATCATGGTGGGCACAAGGACATATTCCCTCTGTCTCATGACTGAATCCTGAGCAACAAGCATAGTATCAGACATATAAACTTACACTTAAAAAAATACTCATTAGTTCTTTGGCCTATTTTTTGGGGGGAGTCATTTATTTTTCTGAATTGAGCTGCAGGAGTTGCTTGTGTATTTTTGAGATTAGTTGTTTGTCAGTTGCTTCATTTGCTATTAGTTTCTCCCATTCTGAAGGCTGTCTTTTCACTTTGCTTATAGTTTCCTTTGTTGTGCAGAAGCTTTTAAGTTTAATTAGGTCTCATTTGTTTATTTTTGCTTTTATTTCCAATATTCTAGGAGGTGGGTCATAGAGGATCCTGCTGTGATGTATGTCGGAGAGTGTTTGGCCTATGTTCTCCTCTAGGAGTTTTATAGTCATTTCTCCAAAGAAGACATACAGATGGCTAACAAACACATGAAAAGATGCTCAACATCACTCATTATCAGAGAAATGCAAATCAAAACCACTATGAGGTACCATTTCACGCCAGTCAGAATGGCTGCGATCCATAAGTCTACAAGCAATAAATGCTGGAGAGGGTGTGGAGAAAAAGGAATCCTCTTACACTGTTGGTGGGAATGCAAACTAGTACAGCCACTATGGAGAACAGTGTGGAGATTCCTTAAAAAACTGGAAATAGAACTCCCTTATGACCCAGCAATCCCAGTGCTGGGCATACACACTGAGGAAACCAGAAGGGAAAGAGACACGTGTACCCCAATGTTCATCGCAGCACTGTTTATAATAGCCAGGGCATGGAAGCAACCTAGATGTCCATCAGCAGATGAATGGATGAGAAAGCGGTGGTACATATACACAATGGAGTATTACTCAGCCATTAAAAAGAATTCATTTGAATCAGTTCTAATGAGGTGGATGAAACTGGAGCCTATTATACAGAGTGAAGTAAGCCAGAAGGAAAAACACCAATACAGTTTACTAACGCATATATATGGAATTTAGAAAGATGGTAACAATAACCCTGTATACGAGACAGCAAAAGAGACACTGATGTATAGAACAGTCTTTTGGACTCTGTGGGAGAGGGAGAGGGTGGGATGATTTGGGAGAATGGCATTGAAACATGTATAATATATGAAACGAGTTGCCAGTCCAGGTTCGATGCACGATACTGGATGCTTGGGGCTGGTGCACTGGGACGACCCAGAGGGATGGTACGGGGAGGGAGGAGGGAGGAGGGAGGAGGGAGGAGGGAGGAGGGTTCAGGATGGGGAACACGTGTATACCTGTGGCGGATTCATGTTGATATATGGCAAAACCAATGCAATATTGTAAAGTTAAAAAATAAAATAAAGAAAAGAAAAAGAAATACTCATTAAACAGTTAGTGATTAAAAGGCAAAATTTTCATGTCATTAAACAGAAGAAAAAAATTAAAAGAGAACCCTTAGAATATTTTTTCCAGCTGTTTCTGACCCCAAAGAAAGAAAGAAAGAAAGAAAATTTTAAGAATAAAATGGAGCATATTTTATGAACAGAGATGCTTTATTTGAGTATAAATCATTAGCTGCTGATATCTAAGCGTGTTGCTGTGGCTCTACTACCAACAGGAAAAACAGTGATACCCTGGTTTTCTAACACCTGTGTATAACTCAGCTGTAATTGCTCTGTAGAGAAAGGAGGCCAGCTGAGGAAGAAAATTGGTGGTGACTCTGTAACTTGTATGTTACAGGAAAGTCTTTGTTAAGTTCACACCTTAGCTACAAATTAGTTCAAGAAGAGTCCAAAGTGTAGAGACTAAAGTCACTGCAGTATCTCCTAGTTGTTTCTTTTTCTTAACTTCGCCTCTTGGTTTTTCCAGAGACTTTATTGTTTCCTTACGTGTAATTTAAAATGAGTTCATGTTTTGGGTAATTAAAAAAAATCCTTATATCCCTACTGAAATATTTAATCCACTTTATTTATAACCATTTTACCTAAAGTTCTTTATAGCTGTGAACTCACAAGGGTCTGTGTGAACACAGTTATGACAATTTTAGATAGAAATGCTACAGTACAGTCCTAGCTATGGAAGTACAAACCTATAATTTCCACGTTGTTGAGACAACCATGAAAATAGCTTTGGATAAAATAAAATCCAATAATGTTGCTCACCCGCCCAGTAATATCAGAAAGTAAGTCTTTTTGTATAAAAGCACATATCCAGAAAAGTAACTTTAAAGGAAAAACCTACAGATTTTACCTCCCTATATATGGAATAATTCAGTTCTTACCTACTACGTCTTTCTCTCCTGTGATTCTCCTTTATTACTCACATAAATACTTCAATTTTGGTCTCCAAATGTATGCATGAGGGTTTTCCCCTACACCAAGCAATTCTCTGCTAGGCCAGCTAAAGAAGTGTGAAAGCGTTAGTTGCTCAGTCGTGTCTGACTCTTTTTGCGACCCCATGGACTATAGCCCGCCAGGCTCTTCAGACCGTGGAATTCTCCAGGTAAAAATATTGGAGTGGGTAACCATTACCTTCTGAAGGGGATCTTCCCAGCCCTGGATCTTCCCCACCTGGGTCTCCTGTGTTGCAGGCAGATTTTTTACTGTGTGAACCACCAGGAAAGCCCACACTAGCTGGGTGTCCTGCAACTAATCTTAACCCTAACAGTATTATTCGAGTTAGTGCCAGATCCCAGAGGATTAAGGACTCAGTCCCTTAAGACTGTCTCCCATCTCCCCCACATTTTGGACACCAATAGGAAGCCAGGGTATCACTTGTGTTTCTGATTAGGCTAGAAAACAGAGGTTCTAATGATTCAACTCCTTGGGTTTGATTAATTTGTTAGAGTGGCTCAGAAAACCCAGGGAAACATTTATGTTTACTAGTTTATTAAGATGGGAATGGCACCCCACTCCAGTACTCTTGCCTGGAAAATCCCATGGATGGAGGAGCCTGGAAGGCTGCAGTCCATGGGGTTGCTGAGGGTCGGACACGACTGAGCGACTTCACTTTCACTTTTCACTTTCATGCATTGGAGAAGAAAATGGCAACCCACTCCAGTGTTCTTGCCTGGAGAATCCCAGGGATGGGGAGCCTGGTGGGCTGCCGTCTCTGGGGTCACACAGAGTCGGACATGACTGAAGTGACTTAGCAGTAGCAGCAGCAGTAGCAGTTTATTAAGAATATGATTAAGGATATGGATGAACATCCAGAAGGAAGAGATGTGTAGAGTAAGGTATGTGGGAAGGGGTACAGAGCTTCCATGCCCTCTCAGGGTACTCCACTCTTCCAGCACCTCCACATGTTCACCAACCTGCTGCTGCTGCTGCTAAGTCGCTTCAGTTGTGTCTGACTCTGTGCGATCCCATAGACAGCAGCCCACCAGGCTCCCCCGTCCCTGGGATTCTCCAGGCAAGAACACTGGAGTGGGTTGCCATTTCCTTCTCCAATGCATGAAAGTGTAAAATAAAAGTGAAGTCGCTCAGTCATGTCCAACTCTTAGCGACTCCATGGACTGAAGCCCACCAGGCTCCCCCGTCCATGGGATTTTCCAGGCAAGAGTATTGGAGTGGGGTGCCTTCGTCTTCTCTGTCACCAACCTGAAAGCTCTCCAAATCCCATACTATTGGAATTTCATATAGGTTTCCACACATCAGTTCAGTTCAGTCACTCAGTTGTGTCTGACTCTTTGCGACCCCATGGACTGCAGCATGCCAGGTTTCCCTGTCCATCACCAACTACCAGAACTTACTCAAACTTATGTCCATCGAGTTGGTGATGTCATCCAACCATCTCATCTTCTGTCATCCCCTTCTCCTCCCACCTTCAATCTTTTCCAGAATCAGGGTCTTTTCAAATGAGTCAGTTCTTTGCAACAGGTGGCCAGAGTATTGGAGTTTCAGCTTCAGCATGAGTACTGATGCTGAATTTTCAGGACTGATTTCCTTTAGGATGGACTGGTTGGATCTCCTTGCAATCCAAGGGACTCTCCAGAGTCTTCTCCAACACCACAGTTCAAAAGCATCAATTCTTCAGTGCTCAGCTTTCTTTATAGTCCAACTGTCACATCCATACATGACTATTGGAAAAATCTTAGCTTTGACTAGATGGACCTTTGATGGCAAGGTAATGTCTCTGCTTTTTAATATGCTGTCTAGTTTTGTCATAGCTTTTCTTCCAAGGAGCAAGCATCTTTTAATCTCATGGCTGCAGTCACCATCTGCAGTGCTTTTGGAGCCCCCCAAAATAAAGTCTGTCACTTTTTGCACTGTTTCTCCATCTTTTTGCCAAGAAGAGATGGGACTGGATGCTATGATCTTAGTGTTTTGAATGTTGAGTTTTAAACCAGCTTTTCCACTCTCCTCTTTCACTTTCATCAAGAGGCTCTTTAGTTCCTCTTCACTTTGTGCCATTAAGGCTGTGTCATCTGTATATATGAGGTGATTGATATTTCTCCTGGCAATCTCGAGTCCAGCTTGTGGTTCATCCAGCCTGGCATTTCTCATGACATACTCTGCATATAAGTTAAATAAGCAGGGTGACAATATACAGACTTGATGTACTCTATTCTCAATTTGGAACCAGTTTGTTGTCCCATGTCCAGTTATAACTGTTGCTTCTTTATATGGAATCCCCACATAGGCATGATTATTCTTAGTTCTATTTCCAGCCCTTCTCCCTGCTCTGGAAGATTAGTGATGGAGCTGAAAACTAAGTTTCCAGTCATGGTTTGGTCTTTCTGATAACCAGCCCCACCCAGGAGCCCAGCAAGAGTCACCTCACCAG
Organism: Bos indicus; assembly: GCF_029378745.1. Lineage (NCBI taxonomy): Eukaryota > Metazoa > Chordata > Mammalia > Artiodactyla > Bovidae > Bos > Bos indicus. The sequence continues at coordinate 50,931,131 of NC_091780.1, read as the reverse complement.
GAAATAAATGTTCCTAGTACTCCCATCATTTAGGCATGTGCAAAGGTTTTAGGATCCTGTTTTAGAGATGGAGTCAAACAAATATTAGAATAATAAGTGGTCCTAGTTCTTATCACTTCGGAAATTATAAGGGTTTTAGGAGCTCTGTGCCAGGAAGCAGGGCAGAGATCACTACACATAGGGCTTCCCTGGTGATTCAGATTGTAAAGAGTCAGCCTGCAATGCAGGAGACCTGGGTTTGATCCCTAGGACAGGAAGATCCCCTGAAGAAGAAAATGGCAATCCATTCCAGTATTCTTGCCTGGAGAATCTCATGGACAGAGAAGCCTGGCAGGCTACAGTCCATTGGGTCGCGAAGAGTCAGACAGGACTGAATGATTAACACTTTCAAGTTTTGCCATTTTAAATAAAATAATTCTAAAAATCTTTCAATGAATGATGATATAATAAAGTTCTGACTTTATTTCTTATAATTTAATAAGATTTTTAAATAGATATTTCTTAAATGGGTATATTGTGCTTATACTGAAGTCTAATAACCCTGAAGGAATATACACAAAACAACTCAGGCTTCTGTGGATTTTGTTTGTTTGACTTTTACTTTGTAATTAGTTCCATCTACACCATCATTTATCCTCTAATAAGCCTGTTCTCACAGCTCCCATTTTTCTTCCCCTTTCTGAGTACTGTATATCATTTCTGTTGTTAGTCCTTACTTCTGTAAATGTTACCAAAGATAACAAAATAATCAAGTACTAGAAGAAAAATGTACTTTGTGCCAAAACAGATTTTACAGGTGCATTAGATATTTCAACTGATTTAAATTGTTTTCTTTTATTTCAGAGTCTAAAACTAGCTTAGAAAGTTATGTTTGTTTGTTTGTTTGTTTTTAACTCCTCAGAGCTAGGTAAGTAAGGAATAACAAATCTGATATAGCCTAACACGATTGATCCATCCACTTAATAATATATGTGGAAAACATATTATTAATATGTGTCAAGCACCAGTAAGGCACTTGAATATATGAAGAATCCATACAGGAAAAGGACTTGTCTGAGGATAGAAAATAAATTATTTGAAGAAACATATAAGATATAAAGAAGATAAAGAGTTCAAAATGTATGTATGTTCTGTTTTAACTGTCGTAGTCAGGGAAGATCCATTTGAGCCATGCAAGCTGCCTTGTTTTCTTCTGAAAATAGAAACATTATCTACTGATAATAAAAGACAAATGATTTTTTTTTTCATATAACGAATGTAAAGTATACATCTAGAGCCTGACAATGTCACTGCCCCATACAGGCTTAGGCTTTCTTCCTAGAAGATAATTTAAATCATAAAGTATAGCACTGTTTTTAGTAACCATAAGAGGGAAAGACTGCCAGTTACTTATCCCATTTCCTTCCCCCTTCCCCCTATTCTCCTTGGTACAGAGCCCTGATTTTATTGTAGATGACAATGTGCTCAGCTAAAATGCTGCCTTCTCTGGCTTCCTTTGAAGATAATGGTGACCCTGAGATGAAAGATCTAAGTGAAAGTCATTGAATGGGGCACCTAGCAGAAACCTTTTTCTATTTGTCCTTTTTTCTTCCTCTTATTACTGTCTAGAATGTGTTCTTGATGTCTAAGCTTCAATAGTCACCTTTTCAGCTTGAACACAGAGGCAATGTTAAGTAGGGAGAAACATTACAAAAAAAAAGAGCGATTTTAGTGGAATTTCCATGCAATCTCTGGATTATCTACCTCTAACTTCCTTTCCGCTGAAAAATAAAATCTTAAATTACTTGAGCTACTATAATAAGGTATCAATTCATAGGAGTTTAACTGAATTTCTGGTTGATATTCCACATATATATTTATACATAAAAATCATAGTCTCTTTTTTCCCCATGAGTTTATATATATGTAAATGGAATTATACCATAAACAATATTGTTTGCTTACTCCATATTATACTGAGATTCATTTAGTTCCTAATTTCCACCATTGTGTAAGATTCTTTTGAGCATATAAACAATAATTTATTTGTCTCCTTTGTAGTTGATGGAGATTTGGGTTGTGTCCAGATTTACTTTTATTACAAATAATGTTGCTAGAAGTAATCTTGAATATATCTACTGGATGACTTATAAAATATCTTTCGTAGTGTATACTGTTACTGAAATTCTTAGATCATTGTATGAAAGTGAAAGTGTTAGTCACTCAGTGGTGTCTGACTCTTTGAGACCCCATGGACGTGAGCCCGCCAAGTTCCTCTGTGCATGTAATTCTCCAGGCAAGAATACTGGAGTGGGTTACCATTCCCTTCTCCAGGGGATCTTCCTGACCCAGGGACTGAACCTGGGTCTCGTGCATTGCAGGTGGATTCTTTATTGAACCACCAAGGAAGCCCAGATCATTGTATATGTGCATTTAAAATTACATTTAGTAAAGAAAAATTGTTTTTACATACGTATATTTATGTAAACTATGGGTAGCAGGGAAAGAAGATCACTTTTTCATTAACATTAGTAATATTTTATTTTTATATTTTTGCCAGCCTAGTGCGTATGAACTAGGCTGGGTATGAACTATTTATCTTGTTATTTTGTGTGTCTCAATTTCTATGAGATAGAGTATTTATCATATGTTTTTGCAATATTGTGCTTCTATGAAAATGACATCATCTTTCTTCTTCCCATGAACTCACTTTTACTACTTTACAGTTATTATTTTGTATTAAAAATGAATTTTATATCAGTTAAGAATTATAAATAAACCTCTGTGGTATTCATACTATTTTCATTATCATGTAGTTGAATATATCAATCTTTATACTTTGTGATTTTATGTCTTGTTTAGAAATGATCCTGTAACTGCAAATAAGCAATGCTAAGTCTATAATCAATCAGAAATTAAATATATGTAAAGTGTCAAGAAGAGATCACATTTCTATCTGTAAGTACAAGAGTAATCAATTTTCCCAATTATCTCTCACTCTAACTTCCCAATGATCTGAAATGCCATCTATTTCATTAATTATGATTTCAGAGAATTTTGGTCATTTTTTCTGGGAATCTATTATTTACTTAATTTTTTATCCCTACACAATAGCATATTATTTTAAATATGCTATTTTTCATAGTTTCATAATTAACATAAAGAATTATGGCAAATTTCTCTTTTTTGTGCCCTCCAAAATATCTTGGCTTTTCTTGATAGTTGGATCTTCAAATAAGTTATACAATCAAGTTGTCAAATTTCATGAAAATCTTACTTATGAGTTTGGAATTGCGATAAATCTACAGATGGACTGGGGAAACACTAACAATTTTATGTTAGTATATTTCCATTTATAAATATAGTAGGTAACTTCATTTATTTCAGTTCAGTCACTCAGTCGTGTCTGTCTCTTTGCGACCCCATGAATCGCAGCACACCAGGCCTCCCTGTCCATCACCAACTCCCAGAGTTCACTCAAACTCATGTCCATCGAGTCAGTGATGCCATCCAGCCATCTCATTCTCTGTCGTCCCCTTCTCCTCCTGCCCCCAATCCCTCCCAGCATCAGACTCTTTCCAATGAGTCGACTCTCTATGTGAGGTGGCCAAAGTACTGGAGTTTCAGCTTTAGCATCATTCGTTCCAAAGAACACCCAGGGCTGATCTCCTTTAGAATGGACTGGTTGTATCTCCTTGCAGTCCAAGGGACTCTCAAGAGTCTTCTCCAACACCACAGTTCAAAAGCATCAATCTTTGGTGCTCAGCTTCCTTCACAGTCCAACTCTCACATCCATACATGACCACAGGAAAAACCATAGCCTTGACTAGATGGACCTTTGTTGGCAAAGTAATGTCTCTGCTTTTCAATATGCTATCTAGTTTGGTTATAATTTTCCTATCAAGGAGTAAGCGTCTTTTAATTTCATGGCTGCAATCACCATCTGCAGTGATTTTGGAGCCCCAAAAAATAAAGTCTGACACTGTTTCCACTGTTTCCCCATCTATTTCCCATGAAGTGATGGACCAGATGCCATGATCTTAGTTTTCTGAATGTTGAGCTTTTATTTATTTAAAATCACTGCAGATGGTGACTGCAGCCATGAAATTAAAAGATGCTTACTCCTTGGAAGGAAAGTTATGACCAACCTAGATAGCATATTCAAAAGCAGAGACATTACTTTGCCAACAAAGGTCCATCTAGTCAAGGCTATGGTTTTTCCTGTGGTCATGTATGGATGTGAGAGTTGGACTGTGAAGAAAGCTGAGCACTGAAGAATTGATGCTTTTGAACTATGGTGTTGGAGAAGTCTCTTGAGAGTCCCTTGGACTGCAAGGAGATCCAACCAGTCCATTCTGAAGGAGATCAGTCCTGGGATTTCTTTGGAGGGAATGATGCTGAAGCTGAAACTCCAGTACTTTGGCCACCTCATGCGAAGAGTTGACTCATTGGAAAAGGCTCTGATGCTGGGAGGGATTGGGGGCAGGAGGAGAAGGGGACGACAGAGGATGAGATGGCTGGATGGCATCACTGACTCGATGGACATGAGTCTGAGTGAACCCCGGGAGTTGGTGACAGACAGGGAGGCCTGGCGTGCTGCGATTCATGGGGTCGCGAAGAGTCGGACATGACTGAGCAACTGAACTGATACCAAACTGATTTAAAATATATTTCAAAGCACTTGAAATTTTCTTTATAAGATATGATCATATTTTATACTTATTTGAAGTGTTTAAAAATTTTTATTGCATCTGTAAATATCATATTATTTTTGATTTTTGTTTTACTTGCTGGTGTCTAAAACTACATGTATGAACCTGGTGCCTAAAATTGCATTAAATACAAAAGTAGTTTGAAACTTATGTCTTGTTATTGACTAATGTAATACTTTTTAGCATATTAAATGCATTGAGTTAATGAATGCTATAATTTTTTGGTAATTATTAGCTATCTTTTTCAGGTTACGTTGCATTAAGTTTTGTATCTAGAGTACTATATGTTTTTTAAAAAAATTTTGTGACTACTTCTTGTTTATAACTATGCTATAAACTATGTTATCATTTATAACTATGTTCACTATTAAGATTGGCCTATGATATTCTTTTCTTTACCTAGTCTGTCAGGCTCTGTTATCAAGGTTTCACTTGCCTGACAAAATAAGTTATATAGTTTCTTTTTTCCTTTTTTTTTTTTTTTTTGGTAGAAAAAGAAAAAGTTGTAGTAGATTGGACTGTTCTTTGAATACCTGTTAAAGTTCACATAAAAATTCCTGGGTAGGTTTATATTTTTTTAATGATGAAATGTAGTATTTGCATTTCTAATATTTATTAGAATAACCCCTTAAATTCCATTCTAATAAAAAATGGATATAAATATAATTCATTATCACATCCATTTCTATTTTTGAGTTAGCTTAATCTTTGGCTTTCATGCTAGTTCCTACTCTGAGACCTGCTGTTTTGACCAGTATCCTCCTGCTCTTTTCCTACCTGCTTGGAACAGCCCCCTCGGATATTTAATCCAAGTCAACATTTCCTACACTGGCACCCATGCCTCAGTTATTTTCTAGCTCACTTAAAAGTGACTTGCTCTTATATACGTTCTGTGTAAGCAAATACTTATTACTCTTTTGGAGAAGCTTTATTTTGGTAGATATTGTGAAAGACAATTTAAGACTGGCTGTGATAAAAGGAAAAGTAGAGACTATCCATTGATCACTGAGGAAGGCTTTCTTATTTCTCCTTGCTATTCTTTGGAACTCTGGATTCAAATGGGTATATCTTTCCTTTTCTCCTTTGCTTTTCACTTCTCTTCATTTCACAGCTATTTGTAAGGCCTCCTCAGACAGCCGTTTTGCCTTTTGCATTTCTTTTTCTTGGGGATGGTCTTGATCCCTCTCTCCTGTACAATGTGAAGAACCTCCATCCATAGTTCATCAGACACTCTGTCTATCAGATCTAGTCCCTTAAATCTGTTTTTCACTTGCACTGTATAATCATGAGGAATTTGATTTAGGTCATACCTGAATGGTCTAGTGGTTTTCCGCACTGTCTTCAATTTAAGTCTGAATTTGGCAATAAGGAGTTCATGATCTGAGCCACAGTCAGCTCTGGTCTTGTTTTTTGCTAACTGTATAGAGATTGTCCATCTTTGGCTGCAAAGTATATAATCAATCTGATTTCAGTGTTGGCAATCTGATGTCCATGTGTAGAAGATCTTCTCTTGTGTTGTTGGAAAATGGTGTTTGCTATGACCAGTGCGTTCTCTTGACAGAACTCTATTAGCCTTTGCCCCACTTCATTCTGTACTCCAAGGCCAAATTTGACTGTTCCTCCAGGTGTTTCTTGACTTCCTACTTTTGCATTCCAGTCACCTATAATGAAAAGGACATCTTTTTTGGGTGTTAGTTCTAAAAGGTCTTGTAGGTCTTCACAGAACTGTTCAACCTCAACTTCTTCAGTGTTACTGGTTGGGGCATAGGCTTGGATTACCGTGATATTGAATGGTTTGCCTTGGAAACAAACAAACATCATTCTGTTGTTTTTGAGATTGCATCCAAGTACTATATTTCTGACTCTTTAGTTGACTATGGTGGCTACTCCATTTCTTCTAAGGGATTCCTGCCCACAGTAGTAGATATACTGGTCATCTGAGTTAAATTCACCCATTCCAGTCCATTTTAGTTTGCTGATTCCTGGAATGTCTATGTTCACTCTTGCCATCTCCTGTTCTACCACTTCCAATTTGCCTTGATTCATGGACCTAACATTCCAGGTTCCTATGCAATATTGCACTTTACAACATCGGACCTTACTTCTATCACCAGTCACATTCACAACTGGGTGTTGTTTTTGTTTTGGCTCCATCCCTTCATTCTTTCTGGAGTTATTTCTCCACTGATCTCCAGTAGCATATTGGGCACCTGCTGACCTGGGGAGTTCATCTTTGAGTGTCCTATCTTTTTGCCTCTTTATACTGTTCATGGGGTTCTCAAGGCAAGAATACCGAAGTGGTTTGCCATTCCCTTCTCCAGCATACCATGTTTTGTCAGACCTCTCCACCATGACCAGTCCATCTTGGGTGGCCCCACACAGCACGGCTTAGTTTCATTGAGTTAAACAAGGCTGTGGTCCATGTGATTAGATTGGCTAGTTGTCTGTGATTGTGGTTTCAGTCTGTCTGCCTTCTGATGCCCTCTTTCAGCACCTATGGTCTTACTTGGATTTCTTTTACGTTGGACGTGGGGTATCTCCTCGTGGCTGTTGCTGCTGACCTTGGATGTGGGTTAACTCCTCTCGGCCGCCCCTCCTGACATTGGACGTGGGGTATCTCCTTTTGGCCGCTGCTCCTGACCTTGGATGTTAATTTCATGCAAAGATGAGTTCAATAAAGGACAGAAATGGTGTGGATCTAACAGAAGTTAGAGATATTAAGAAGAGGTGGCAAGAATACACAGAAGAACTGTACAAAAAAGATCTTCACAACCCAGTTAATCATGATGATGTGATCACTCACCTAGAGCCAGACCTCCTGGAATGTGAAGTCCAGTGGGCCTCAGGAAACATCTCTAGGAACAAAGCTAGTGGAGGTGATGGAATTCCAGTTGAGTTATTTCAAATCCTAAAAGATGATGCTGTGAAAGTGTTGCACTCAATATGCCAGCACATTTGAAAAACTCAGCAGTGGCCACAGGACTGGAAAAGGTCAGTTTTTATCCCAATCCCCAAGAAAGGCAATGCCAAAGAATGCTCAAACTATTGCAAGATTGTACTCATCTCACATGCTGGTGAAGTAATGCTCAAAATTCTCCAAGCCAGGCTTCAGCAAAATGTGAACTGTGAACTTCCAGATGTTCAAGCTGGTTTTAGAAAAGGCAGAGGAACCAGAGATCAAATTGCCAACATCTGCTGGATCATGGGAAAAGCAAGAGAGTTCTAGAAAAACATCTATTTCTGCTTTATTGACTATGCCAAAGCCTTTGACTATGTGGATCACAGTAAACTGTGGAAAATTCTTCAAGAGAAGGGAATACCAGACCACCTGACCTGCCTCTTGAGAAACCTGTATGGAGATCAGGAAGCAATATTTAGAACTGGACATGGAACATCAGATGGTTCCAATAGGAAAAGGAGTGCATCAAGGCTGTATATTGTCACCCTGCTTATTTAACTTATATGCAGAGTACATCATGAGAAACATTGGACTGGGAGAAGCACAAGCTGGAATCAAGATTGCCAGAAGAAATATCAATAACCTCAGATATGCAGATGAATCACTCTTATGGCAGAAAGTGAAGAAGAACTAATGAGACTCTTGATGAAAGTGAAAGATGAAAGTGAAAAAGTTGGCTTAAAGCTCAACATTCAGAAAATGAAGATCATGGCATCTGGTCCCATCACTTCATGGGAAATAGATGGGAAACAATGGAAACACTGGCTGACTTTATTTTGGGGGGCTCCAAAATCACTGCAGATGGTGATTGCAGCCATGAAATTAAATGATGCTTACTCCTCAGAAGAAAAGTTATGACCAACCTAGACAGCATATTAAAAAGCAGAGACACTACTTTGCCAACAAAAGTCCATCTAGGCAAGGCTTTGGTTTTTCCAGTAGTCATGTATGGATGTGAGAATTGGACTATAAAGAAAGCTTAGTGCAGAATTATTGATGGTTTTGAACTGTGGTGTTGGAGAAGCCTCTTGAGAGTCCATTGGACTGCAAGGAGATCCAAACAGTCCATCCTAAAGGAGATCAGTCCTGGGTGTTATTTGGAAGGACTGATGTTGAAGCTGAAATGCCAATACTTTGGCCATCTGATGCGAAGAGTTGACTTATTTAAAAGACCCTGATGCTGGGAAATATTGAGGGCAGGAGGAGAAGGGGATGACAGAGGATGATGGTTGGATGGCATCACTGACTCAATGGACATGAGTTTGTATAAACTCCGGGAGTTGGTGATGGACAGGGAGGCCTGGCATGCTGAAGTTCATGGGGTCACAAAGAGTCGAACACGACTGAGTGACTTAACTGAACTGAAGAGACTATCCGTTGTAATGTAAAAATCTGTTATTTTTATAAATAATAAAATAAATTTATTAAAACTTTAATTTTTAAGTGACTGACAATGGACTATACCATTATCATTTCCAGGAAACATATTTAAGTTTTAATGGTCATCTTTAAGACTTTGCATGAGTGTGTACTCAGACGAATCTCTGCCAGGATTCTCTATCCATGGGATTTCACAGGCAAGAATACTGGAATAGGTTGCCATTTCTTTCTCCAAAGGATCTTCTTGACCGAGAGATCCTCCTGGGATTCTTTACTGCTGAGACACTGGGGAAGCCCTTGAGTTTAGGGCTGGCATTTAGTGCTAAGTCAGTGGGAAATTATCTGGGAATTGCAAAGTCCTGGCAGCCCTCAAATAGCAATCTGTAGCAAGGTGTCTGCTGTACATTTCAGCAAATTCCTACATAGTCAACAAATTTGCTGATAAAATCTATAACTTAAGTTTTTATTTAAAACATGTAAAACATAGAAGTGTTAGTTTGCTTCATGATTTTAGGACCTGTTTTCACCATGCTGAATATAAGTAGGTAATAAAGGAACTGTGAATGTTACTCATGGAAGCCTGTTATTGCTTATTTTGGCTAAAGTTACGTGTGATTCTGTTTGTGCTTAGTTGCTCAGTCATGTCTAACTCTTTGAGACCCCAGAGGCTATAACCCTCCAGGCTCCTCTATGCGTGGAATTGCCCAGGCAAAAATACTGGAATGGGTTTCCATTACCCACTCCAGGGGATTTTCCCATTCCAAAGATCTCCTGCATTGGCAGGTGGATTCTTTGCCACTGTGCCACCAGATACAAGTATAAAACATAACTGTGGGCTTTATTTACTGCACAAACTATAATTTCTTACAGAAAGAAGTTTTATTTTCCTAATTGACATTTTAGTCATGATTCTATATCCTATTTGATGGAAATAAGAGGAGATGGAGGGGACTAAATTAAATAGGAAACAGAGATATTATCATCATTAAAAGTTCAAATTAGAAGCTCACACCATCTGGGTTAGAAAGCTGGTTTCACAATACTGTGCAGCAAATTACAATGCCTTATTCTGCCTGATTTCCTGATCTGCAAATCTGATTTCCTTATATGCACATCTGTATACTCATAGAGTCAACCTCTTAGATGCTACTGTGTGACTATTCAACTTGAAAACATTTTTTAAACGTTAACATACGTTATTCAAGTTATTGCTTTTTTTTCTGCTCCTGTTACTTTAATTATGATTATTACTTCCATTGTTATTACTACTTTCACTAATACCAGAAGGATTATGTATAAATCTGCATATATTTAAAGGATAGCAAGGTGATGAGCTACATACTAAAATTATTAGAGGGTAAAACGTGTAAAATCAATTTCATGTATACACTTAGATTTTTCCTGGTTTTTCTTTTTTCTTAGTAGTTAAGAGCTCATGCTTTCAAGTCAGACTATCTGTATTCCAGTTCAAGCTATTCCCCTTAAGAAATATATTCTAACTTTATTGTGGAAATTTTATTTCAAACTTCATATTTTCTTCAATTCTTCAGATCAGATCAGGTCAGTCACTCAGTCGTGTCCGACTCTTTGCGACCCCATGAATCGCAGCACGCCAGGCCTCCCTGTCCATCACCAACTCCCGGAGTTCTCTCAGACTCATGTCCATCAAGTCAGTTCATACTTGTCATTTATATTGCTGAAGCACGTGAGGACAGATACATAAAATCAATATAAAACCTTCATCAATAAGAAGTGATAGTAAATAGGTTAATGCAAATGATGAATTCCTAACTTATGTTAAGTAAACTGTTTATTATCATAGCTGAGAGTTAGTAGTATAAACCAGTAATGAGAATTTCTGAACTGTGGTTTCTGGAACTAACATTATGCATTAGAATTCTGCAAATAAACTAACAGAAAGTTTGCTTGCAGCCATCATCAATTATATATATATATTTTTTTTTTTTTTAAGAGTTCAGGCAAGTAATCACAACAGAAAGTAACCATTTCAAAAAATATATTGCCAAGTACAACATTTTTTTCTCTTTTAAGTATGTCATATGAAAAATATAAGCCTTGAAAATTTTTGATTGAGTTTTTACAATGCTAATCTTCACAGAAATGAACAATGCCTGACATATAAAGCTGTGTGTGTGTTTTTTAATATCAACAATAATATGGCATTGGATATCTTAGAATTCCTTTCTGAGGAATCAATCTAAAGAAAGTATTTAAATTCAAAAAGATAACTTTAATGCTGTAGAATGTTTTTGCTGTTTAAAAATACAAAGGATTCAAATTATGAGGCATAAATCAACTCTCAATAATCCCAACTCTGAGAAATAACCTATTCAAAGCTTTTCCACATTTTTGATGTCTCAACATAAGATATTATTTTCAGAAAAAATTACTGAAGATTAATGCTATTAAGTTACTTGAGAGGTAATCTTTCATGTATTTAAACATTATTAATGAGTTTATATGGATTAATTTTTCACTAAAGGTCAATAACAATGACAAAAAGCCCTCAATTTTTAAGTAAAGGAAAACAGGCATAGGTCAAGCAGAATGCTGAAGTAAACAATTTTTCACTATTTGCAACATGTTAACTGTAAACATTCCCCAGTATATCTAGCTTATTCAAAGCTAAACTTTAAATAACTCAATAGGTATAAAAGAATGAAATTAGAATGCTTCCTAAGAGCATACACAAAGATAAACTCAAAATGGATTAAAGACCTAAATGTAAGACCAGAAATGATAAAATTCTTAGAGGAAAACATAGACAGAACACTCTATGATATAAAGCAAGGCAGGATCCTCTATGATCCACCTCCTAGAGTAATGAAATAAAAACAAAAATAAACAAGTGGGACCTAATAAAACTTAAGAGTTTTACACAGCAAATGAAATTATAAACAAGGTGAAAAAACCCAAAGAATGGGAGAAAATAATAGCAAATGAAACAACTGACGAAGGATTAATTTCCAAATTATACAAGCAGTTCCTGCAACTCACTACCAGAAAAACAAACGCCACAATCAAAAAGTAGGCAGAAGACCTAAACAGACATCTCTCCAAAGACAAATGGCTTACACACATGAAAAGATGCTCAGCACCACTCATTTTAGAGAATTGCAAACCAAAACGAAAATATCGCCTCACACCAGACAGAGTGGCCATTATCAAAAAATCTACATACAACAAATGCTGGAGAGGGTGTGGAGGAAAGGGTACCCTCTTGTACTATTGTAATGTAAGCTGATGCAGCAACCATGGAAGACAGTCCAGAGATTACTTAAAAACTAGAAATAAAACTATTTTTGTGTGTGCTGTTGCTTCAGTCATGTCCTACTCTTTGTGATCCTATGGACTGCAGCCCTCCAGGTTCCTCTGTCCAGAAATTTTCTAGGCAAGAATACGCTGTGTGTTGCCATGCCCTCCTCCAGGGGATCTTCTTGACCAAGAGATCAAACCCGTGTCTCCTGTGGCTCCTGGACTGCAGGCAGATTTTTTACCACTGAGTCACTGTGGAAGCCCCAAACTAACATATGACCTAACAATCCCACTACCGGGCATGTACCCTAAGAAAGCCATAATTGAAAAAGACAAAAAAAAAAAAAGACACATGTACCACAGTGTTCATTGCAGCACTATTTATAATAGCTAGGACATTGGAAGCAACATAGATGTCCATCAACAGGTGAATGGATAAAGAAGGCATGTTACATATATACAATGGAATATTACTCATCCATATAAAGGAATGCATTTGAGTCAGTTTTAATGAAGTGGATGAACCTAGAGCCTATTATACAGAGTGAAGTAAGTCAGAGAAAAACAAATATTGCATATTAACACATATATATGGAATCTAGAAAGATGGTACTGATGAATCTATTTGCAGGGAAGCAATTTAGATGCAGACATAGAGTACAGACTTATGGACACAGGCTGGAGGCAGAAAGGAGAGAGTGAGACGAAAGGGGATAGTGGCATTGAAACATATACACTGCCATATGTAAAACAGATAGCCCTGTATGAATCAGGGAACTCAAACCTGGGCTCTGTGACAACCTAGAGGGGTGGAAGGTGGGAGGAAGGTTCAAGAGAGAGGGGACATATGTATACCTAGGCTGATTCATGTTTGGTTTCTGATGTTTGGCAGAAACCAACATATTTTAAAGCAGTTATTGTTCAATTAAAAATAAACAGATTTTAAAAAATTAAAAATTAAATAAAAGGGAAGCGCCACCTTCCACCTAAATAATATCTTAACAGAATATCACTGGAAAATCCACAGAACATGTAATATGAAGTCTCTCACATTTTTATAGCTAAGATAAAGTATCATATGTTTGATGCCAAATCAATTAGGTAAATTAGTAACATATCCATGACCCCAACTAGAAGGAGATAGCTAAAGACAGAATGCCATTTCTAGGAGGACTCTTAGTTATGTGTAAAGAATCACTACTCTGCCTTAAACCGTTCTAACATTTTAAATTAATGACCTAAATAAAGATATATTTGAAATGTTATTAAAAGCTGTTAATAATGAGAATTGACGACAAAATCAGGATAACATTTAGATTTGCATAATGGGGAACATTTATAAGATTTAAAATAATAGCAATGTATATAAATGCTTGAATAGCCATTCTCAAATATAACTGCAAAAGTTTCAAGGGAGACCAATCTAAAAGTAATCCATTTTGAAAATGTTTAATAATATATCGTATCATTCTATATTTATTGTGTTTCTATTATGTACTACTGGAAAAGGAAACAGCAACCCACTCCAGTACTCTTGCCTGGAAAATCCCATGGATGGGGGAGCCTGGCGGGCTGCAGTCCATGGGGTTGCAAAGAGTCGGACACAACTGAACAACTTTACTTCTTTATTATGTACTAAATAGTCATAAAACAGTAGCCTAATATGGTTACCAGAACAGAAACTGTGGATTAGTTCATAGTCAAATTATCCATAATTATAGATGGGATGACCTATGCCAAATAGATTTTTTAAAGTTCTCTAAGACATTGAGAGATTATCTCAAGTGTTATATAAATTAAAGACATCTAAAATAAGGTGCCATTCTTAAACTCAAAGATATTACAAGGGTATTGACTAAGAGAATTCAGATATTTGAACACTGTTACATGAAGCATCATTAAAAAAATTCCAAGCAGTTAGTCTGAAGTAATACAGATCTGGACTATGGAAACTCTATCCAAAACTGTAATTTTTATCAGTAAGAGAAGGTGTATAGAAATGTTCTTAAGAAGATAATCATCAACATAAAGACTTTAATAAATGGTGAGAAATTATTGGTTTCATGAAAAGAAATTTATTTTTTCCTTAAAAGTTGAATTGGCTTCAATATGAAAATAAAGAAGAAACATTTTGCTTTGTTTTGTTTACTGCTAATGAAATATAATCAATGTCAGGTTTTAATTGGTTTAAGATTCTAATCAGAAAATAGTGAATATGTTAAATACATACAGGTGTTGATTTTAAAACAAACAATAGGGTACATTAAAATTAAAAATTAAAAAATGGTGAGTTAAGGCCAACATTGGTCTTCATCTTCCAGAAGTATATGCTGATTACCTTAAAAGTCCCTTTTCCTGAGAGGAACAAAAATGCTGGATTACTATCCATTTTTATTTTAACTTCATAAGGTCTGTTGGTTGCTTATATCCCCCTGAAAATTTTTGATAACCCACCAATGGGTTTTTCCTTGCTAGTCTCTAAAACAATTTCTAGCAAAATATTTGTCCTACTGAATTGTAACTCTGTGCCTATTCATCCCTCTAGACTGAGTTGATTCAAGGCAGAGACCATAATTCATTATTAATTCCACTGTGTTTACAATGGTAGCATATTGTAAATGTTTGATAAATTATTTTTAATAAGAAATACACTCTATCCGTTTATAATTTTTCTTTTAGCATCCCTAAACACTGTTGCCTACACTAAAACCATGCAAGTTTTTTTTTTAACATTTTTAAATGAATGTGTTAAGTTATTTTAAAAGACAAATTATCAGTTGGAGCTCTTTTAGTCTTATGGCATTGTAAATTAATTCTCAGCAGCATAAAAATAGGCATCAAAATGATTTCTTTTAAAAATAACTAAGTTGTACCAGATATCCAATTTGGCATTATTCTATAGAGTATTTTAATGCCATGTTCAATGGATTTTCATTTATACTTGTTTATTTTTGGCTATGCTCAGATGGTAAAGAATCTGCCTGCAATGCAGGAGACCTGGGTTCGATCCCTGGGTCAGGAAGATCCTCTAGAGAAGGGAACAGCAATCCACTCCAAAACTCTTGCCTGGAGAATCCCATGGATAGAGGAGCCTGACGGGCTACAATTCATGGGGTCACAAAGAGTCAGACACAACTGAGTGACTAACCCACCAACAAAGATGTTAATCAGAGGGTTAAAGTTACATTTAGTATGTAAATCATGAGGATTATCAATTTCAGAACAAAAAAAAGTTGATAATATGAAATAGAAGACCCCACTGATAATATATGATACTCTATCAGAAATAAGTAAAAAATCTAATAATCACTCACATTATTCTCAATCATGGATCAAATATTTTAATATCATATATCACTATGAAAGACTACACACTTATTTTTAAATAAATGGTTTCATTTCAGTCTATTATTAACCATTCCAGTACAAAGGCTACTTAATAATAACAGGAATTTTGGACTCAAATAGGAATTTAGGAAAATAGAGTCAATGATGATTAACTAATAGTTAATTAATATTTAAATATAAGTATAGATTAAATACATTTTCAGTAGGATAAAGTAGGGAATATGAAACATTGACGTTCAAAAGCAAGTTTATTTATTTACCAATGAAGTCAGTAGCAGTTCAAGATTTGTGGGCTATATTTTGTCCTTAAAGTTTATAAGAATTCAAGTAAAATGATATAATTTTAACTGAAAATAAATTAAAATGTATTTGTATGCATGTAAAAGCAGGAGAAACCAGATGAACTTTTTATATACATATTAGAATAAAATAATCGTAATTAATATTTTATATCCACTCCAGTACTCTTGCTTGGAAAATCCCATGGACGGAGGAGCCTGTTAGGCTGCAATCCATGGGGTTGCTAAGAGTCGGACACGACTGAGCGACTTCACCTTCACTTTTCACTTTCATGCATTGGAGAAGGAAATGGCAGCCCACTCCAGTGTTCTTGCCTGGAGAATCCCAGGGACGGGGGAGCCTGGTGAGCTGCCGTCTGTGGGGTCACACAGAGTCAGACATGACTGAAGTGACTTAGCATAGCATAGCATAGCATCATAGATATTGTCTCTCTTCTCTTTTAAACAACAGAAATATATTATGTGGCAGAAATAGTTGATTTTGATTTACGGTTTTATGATTTAAATTACAACATACACTTAAAATGTAATTAAAATTATTTCCATTTCCCTGGAAATATTAAATTGAGATAAATGAATTTCTTGAGGCATTGCCAAGAATAATTCCTTTGCATCCATAGTCAGCATATTCACCTCATTTGCATGTGAACAAGAAAATTAAGATAATTTATAACATTTGAATTTTAAAATTATCTTCAAAGTAATAAGTTTAAAATCAATAAAACATAAAATTGATTTAAGAAAAAAATAAATGTATACCCTTGCCATACACTAGAGTTCCCAACCAGTGAAAGATCCCAAATTACATTGGCCTCCTCCCTCTGAGCAAGGACTGAAATATGCTTTGCTTTCTGCGAACACTGTGTCTGGCTTAACCTAAACTTTTCCCTATCACCAAGCAAACCAGGCTGCCACCAATTAGAGGATTAGAGAAGCTGACTACCATATACAGATGCCACTGCCAAGTAGACAGTTATCAGGGGTCACATAAGGTCAGGGTATGCAAGTCTGGGCAAAAAGAACATGGCATTGTATGGAGGTTCCATCTGTCCTATAACCCACAATCAGCAGGGTTAATAGAAAGGAAAATTGGAAAGTTAAAGCAGCAGATCAAGTTATTAAAGGATAAAATCACTTTGCTGGATGGACTAAAGTACTGTCAAGGATTTAATATATTTGAATGATCAACCAGTAGGGCCTCCTGCCCCATATAAGAGACTGGGTTACCCTACTGAGGTACTCAATAACATAAACACTGACTCTCACCATGGATCAATGTGCTATGCTGCTGAGAACATCAAACTTCATCATGCCTGGAAAAGAAACTGTCTATTTGAATATGCAATGATATATACTGCCAGGATGGGTGAGTTACTTTGCACTCCTGCGTGAGGGGAACCTACTCAATCTCTGTTGTCCTGCAGCAAACTGGACATGTTGAAAGACACTCTACCTGAAATGGAACATATATCATTGAAAGAAAGGAGAAAAGGGGGTACTGGTCTGGCATATCCTGCCTGATCCATCTCCTGATACCTGACAGTGGTATCTCCTCTGAGCAACATGCATGAAGTACAGCTCAGTTCGGTTCAGTCACTCAGTCATTCTGACTCTTTGCGACCCCATGGACTGCAGCACGCCAGGCCTCCCTGTTCATCACCAACTCCCAGAGTTTAATCTAACTCATGTCCATTGAGTTGGTGATGCCATCCAACCATCTCATACGCTGTTGCCCACTTCTCCTCTTGCATTCAATCTTTCCCAGCATCAGGGTCTTTTCAAATGAGTCAGTGCTTTTCATCAGGTGGCCAAAGTAATGGTGTCAGCTTCAACATCAGTCCTTGCAATGAATATTCAGGACTTATTTCCTTTAGGATAGACTGATTGGATTTCCTTGCTGTCCAAGGCACTCTCAAGAGTCTTCTCCAACACCACAGTTCAAAAGCATCAATTCTTATGGTTTGTTTGTCATTCTTCCAGCGGTTGCCTTTATGCCATTGTTAAATATGCATAAATACTGTTATTGCTTTAGCTACTATAGATGGTCTCTACTAACTCCCTGCTGGGAAAATGGAAAAATTATTAAACTATGTCTTTTCTTTAGTTTCCTTTTCTTTTTTGCTTTTCACTCATTTTATGACTGTTGTAGTCTTTTTAGGTTAATTCCATAATGTCAGCCCATTTATTGCTCTAAATAATATGTGTAATCTTCTGTTTCTTGATTATACAACTTTAATGCTACCTGTTGACTCTGTGAAAAGGAAGTTGAGGAAATTAAAACACTTTAAAATTAAAAAAAAAAAGCATCAATTCTTCAGTGCTCAGATTTCTTTACAGTTCAACTCTCATATCCATACATGACTACTGGAAAAACCATAGCTATGGCTAGATGGACCTTTGTTGGCAAAGTAATGTCTCTGCTTTTTAATATGCTGTCTAAGTTGGTCAAAACTTTTCTTCCAAGGAGCAAGCATCTTGTACGAGCATGATGTACAGGACTAGATCAAGTTCCTAAAGCTGCCAATCTTCTACTCTTCAAGGCCAGGTGGGCATGTTCTGTTTTCCATTGATATGATTTGGCCACCATCTTTGTTCCCTCCATTGGCCTGGAGGATATTAAATAGAAAGTCCAGGAGGAAGGGTGAGGGGAATGATAGTTAAGGAGTTTGGGATGGACATGTAAACACTGCTATAAAATGGATCACCAATGAGGACCTACTGTAAGGACATGGAACTCTGCTCAATGTTATGTGTCTGTGTGGATGGGAGTGAACTTAG
Source organism: Bos indicus (assembly GCF_029378745.1). Taxonomy (NCBI): domain Eukaryota; kingdom Metazoa; phylum Chordata; class Mammalia; order Artiodactyla; family Bovidae; genus Bos; species Bos indicus. The sequence goes on along the minus strand of NC_091780.1, from coordinate 50,912,400 downwards.
TAAGAAGAATGGATACATGTATATGTATGGCTGAATTCCTTCACTGTTCACCTTCAACTATCATATCATTGTTTGTTAATCACCTATATTCCAATACAAAATAAAAGTTTTAAAAAAAAGTAAGCCCTTACTAAGTTCACTCAGCAAGCCTTAGATGATAGCTAGCAATGCCCATCCTTACCAAACACTGAAATATCTCTAATGAGAAAAGATGTTTTCCAAAGTAGGATGGCCTTGGAAATTATTGCTGCTTTGCAAGAAGGCACTTGTGCCATTATTAAAACAAGATGTTCTGTGTTCATATTTGATGAGTCTGCTAATGCATCATCTTTATTAAGTCATATGAAAGCACAAATAAACACCCTCAAGGATACAATCCAGTATAAAAACTTAACAAATTAGTGGTTCTGATATGGGTCTCTTGGTAGAAAAAGTTGTCACTTATTCGAAAATCATTATCTTTATCTGTGCTTTGTCTTGCGTGCGCCTCTATTACTACTATGTTATCTGCCTCCAGTGTAGGCAGATAATCACCAGACAAGCCACCTCTGTCCAAGTGAAACCCCTTGCTGACTTCTCAGGGCACACTGTGGAAGAGAAGGTGGTATAAGATTCTAAGAACTGATCATGAAGGGTGAAATGTTGTGGAGGGGATCAGGAATTGAGAGGACATGATTGCTGGTTTACCCACAAGCTGAATCCTGGTGATCAAATGCTCCTCACTCCCACCCCTGACCTTGGAATGATATTCTGCCCATCATTCCCACATTAGGAAATGTTTCAAGGACACATCCTTGGGAGAGTAAGATGTTGAGACCATCTGGATAGCATACATGACTCAAGCCAGTTAAGATATCCACCTAAAGTTTTAAGATAGGACAGGTGAGTGCAGAGATTTACTCAAGACAAGCCTCATAAGTAAGTTCCTTTGCTTATTAAAGCAGAGAATATAAGAATGATAATCAGAGGCTGAAGGCTGGGAGATACGGAGATTTGTAGTTCAATGGGTATAAAGTTTTGATTAGGCAAATGAATACATTCTAGAGACTGCTGTACAACATGGTGTCCATAGTTAACAATACAGCTTTGTACACTTCAACAATGCTTCAGCATTCATATTAAACATTCTTATAACACACACACACAGACACAAATGAAGGGACACAAGAAAACTCTGGGAGACTCTGGATATGTCTACTACCTTGATCATGGTAATGGCATTCGAGGTGTTTGCATATGGCTATGTTCACCAAATTGTATACACTAAATATGTTCTGTTCTTTGTATGTCCATTATGCTTCAATAAATCTGTTTTAAATTAGTTAACCACCAAGTTGATGAATTATAAGTTTGGGCTTTTAAAATTGGTTACTTTCCCATGATAAGATTTAATAATTTCTACAGTTTCAAATTTTTCTTTTTTACCAGAACTGCTAAATCTCCCCCATTCATTTATAAGATGCTACTACATTAAAAGCAATGAATAATAAAGCATCTACCTCTTCTCAGCCAAATTTGAAAAACTTTTCCCTTTAATTATTGATGTGATTTACTGATTGAAGACTAATGATAACTGACTATATTTTAACTGAATAATCTTGTAAGTTTATTTCTCCATTTTATATATACTGTATGGTAAGGGAATAGAACTTTAAGATACCAGAACTTGTGACTCCTAGGCTAGAGTCGGTCCTATTATACCATACTGTCCCTTACTACAAGCCATAGCAATAAATTTTGAAAAAGACTTTAAATTATAGACATCAGAAATGAGATATTACTATAAATAATATATAAAATCTATAATATGAAGGGCTTTTGTGGCATGTATTTAAAATTTTCAATATTTTATTTTCCAGACTAATGCATTAGGATCAAATAGGACAGTATTTACCTATGAGATGCCCAATAGTGAATAAAACAAAAAACTGATGTAAGTCAATAGAATTGTGGCAAATGCTCAAAGAATCAAAAATTAAAAAAAAAAAAAATTTGTTCCTCTTGAATCTTTCTCAGCTTGTGGCATTTTAGCTTATGGTCTCAAGATTTCTATTTCAATTCCAGTCATTGCAAAAATGAAGATTTCCACTTAGTAAATTTTGCTTAACTCAAGGTAACTTTGTATGCAAAAATAATGCAGAATTCTTGTCTAAACATTCTAATGTAGTATATGAAAGATAATTTTCAGGAATCTGTATTTTAGCAAGCACCTCTAGATAACATTTATTATTATAATACCAAAGTTTGGGAAAACATTTTGAATGCTTTCCTCAAGGGCATCACTGATCACTGCAAGTTATACTTCTTGTTGTCCCCTTCATTGTCTGAGGCAATAAAATATTTCTAGTAACTCAGTAGAAACAATAAAAATTTTGCAAAATGAAACAAAGTTTAAATAACTAAACAGTAGCTAATTTTCATAAATTATTACCTGAAATTAGGTGAGATGTACTTGCTTAGTTTTCCTATTCTTAACATATATTTTAACATGAATTATATTTAGTCAAAACTTTCATCCCTTTGTAATTCCTACACATTGAGAGAAACACAAATTGGGGAAAATCGTAAAATATATATTTAAAGTTTAGAGTAAATTGTGTATAGATTACATCTGCTGGCTGATTTTTTTCCTGTTTGGAATTAGCAAGACTTTGTGAATAAATTCTTATGAATAATACTACACTACTTATAAAAGGAGGTTTGGGGGTTTTTTCTTTGGTTCAATAACAAATATATAACAAGGATAAAAGGATAAAAATCACCCAGAATTTCAAAGAATTGCTATGAACTCCATAATGGCCAATTTTATTAATGTATACCCTTTGAAACTAATTGTATATTAAGTCTTGATAATATAGAACCATGGCCTGAAATAACTTTGCGTGGAGAGAATATATTGACTAATATGATTTTCCTCAAAAGAAGGAATGTCTTTTAAGATAACAAAGGGTTTGAGCAACTTTGATGTGGAAGCTATTTATTTTATTCATACCAAATTTATTTTGATTAAATATAATTTGTCAAATGAAATTGCTATTGCACTTGTTAATAGATTAGAGTAGTAACAAGGAAAAAATGATTAACGTAATTGAATCAGTGCTTGTTGAGAGAAAGTAGGAATTATTTAATATTGTGAGATAAAATCTTATTGGACTAAATCAAAGTTTTTCTCAATATGGCTATTGTTTCAGTAGCAGTTTTGCTTTGAGCTTTTTACTTGGAACTTTGCTTTCTTTAAATTATTATGACACTAGATTTAGGTATGGATAAACTGTTTTGAATTTTGTGTCCACTCACAGTTTTCATAGCATATGTTATAAAAAACTATTACATTTTTATTGATGCTTTCTTTTTCTTTTTTTGGCTGTGCTGTGAATCCATGACCCGTGCAGTGGAAAAGTAGAGTCCTAACCATTGGGCTTTCAGGGAATTTCATTTTTAGATGAGGATAAAATAAAATAGACACTGATTAATAACATTCAGAAAACAAAGATCATGGTATCCGGTTCCATCACTTCATGGCGAATAGTTGGGGAAACAGTGGCAGACTTTTTTGGAGGGGGGGCTCCAAAATCACTGCAGATGGTGACTGCAGCCATGAAATAAAAAGACGCTTACTCCTTGGAAAAAAGTTGTGACCAAACTAGACAGCATATTAAAAAGCAGAGACATTACTTTGCCAACAAAGGTCTGTCTAGTCAAGGCTATGGTTTTTCCAGTGGTCATGTATGGGTTTGAGGGTTGGACTATAAGGAAAGCTGAGCACTGAAGAATTTATGTTTTTGAATTGTGGTGTTGGAGAAGACTCTTGAAGTCCCTTCGACTGCAAGGAGATCCAACCAGTCCATCCTAAATGAAATCAGTCCTAAATGTTCATTGGAAAGGACTGATGTTGAAGCTGAAACTCCAATACTTTGGCCACCTGATGCAAAAAGCTGACTCATTTGAAAAGACCCTGATTCTGGGAAAGACTGAAGGCAGGAGAAGAAGCAGACGGCAGAGGATGAGATGTTTGGATGGCATCACCAACTCTATGGACATAAGTTTGAGTAAGCTCCAGGAATTGGTAATGGACAGGGAGGCCTGGTGTGCTGCAGTCAATGGGGTCGCAAAGAGTCGGACATGACTGAGCAACTGAACTGAACTGAATAGTTTACGTTATACAATTTTAATATATATTAAATTTTAGAATTATAAAATATGCACATACTAATGAACTTTTGTTCTTAATTTGATGAGATTAAAAAATGAAAGCGTCTATTACATGTCTTCTTTTTTATTTACAATATTATATACAAACTAAACCCAGAATGAAAAATGTGTGTGTGTGTGTGTGTGTGTATCCACAATAGTTGGAACATCTGTCTTAAGTATTCCTCACTGATATCCAGCATTAAACATATTGCCTAGCATGCAACAAGGACTCTTATTCTAAAATTTTTTGGAATCTATGTCATAAACATGAAAAAATTCAATATATACTGTGGTCTCAATATATATAAGACTCAAATGTAAATAGATTTCCATCTCTGTTTATTCAGGCTTCCAGGTGGTGCTAGTGGTAAAGAATGTGCCTGCCAGTGCAGGAGATGCAGGAGACATGGGTTTGATCCCAGGGTTGGGAAGATACCCTGGAGGGGAGCATGGCAACCCACGCCAGTATTTTTGCCTGGACAACACTGTGGACAGAGGAGCCTGTCAGGCTATAGTCCACAGAGTCAAAAAGAGTCAGATACAACTGAAGCAACTTTGTGTGCACTCCGTTTAGTCAATAATTTGTGTTTTTAAATTTTTCTCTCTTTAATAGTAAAGGGAGCACTATTAACACTACTATTCTAAACTCCTTGGGGAATAAATTGAACTGCTGTATTGGAAAAGCAGGGTATCTTAATACTGAGAAGAAAGCCCACTCTCCCTAAAAGTGCTTGAAATCACACCATTTGATAACTGATTAACCGTTCAATTATTCACACTAGGTTGTATCTGTACGCATGCATGTTCAGTCATCTCAGACTCTGTGATCCCATGGACTAGCCCGCCAAGCTCTCTGTCCATGGAATTCTAAGCAAGAATACTGGAGCAGGCTGCCATTTCCTATTCCAGGGAGTCTTCTTGACATAGGAATCAAAACTGCATCTCTTGTGTCTCCTGCATTGGTAGGTGGATTCTTTATGACTGTGTCACCTGGGAAGCCCTAGCTTGTGTTTACAGATTCATTTTATACAATTACTAATTTGGATGATTTCAAAATAGCCATACTTTCAATTTCCATTATAAATTATATTTCTTGTACTTTTTGTGCTAGACTTGTCTTCTACTGCTAGAAATTTGATGTCTTCTACTGTTAGAAATTTCAATCACAGAGTACTAATAAAAAGTGGATCTCAATCATTTACTGAGATTTACTTGTTTTTGCAGCCAGCAAAAATAAGACCAGGAGCTAACTGTGGCTCAGATCATGAACTCCTTATTGCAAAATTCAGACCTAAATTGAAAGAAGAAGTGAAAACCACTAGACCATTCAGGTATGACCTAAATCAAATCTGTTACAATTATACAGTGGAAATGACAAATAGATTCAAGAGATTAGATCTGATAGACAGACGCTTGAAAAATGATGGACGGAGGTTCATGACATTGTACAGGAGGCAGGGGTCAAGACCATCCCCAAGAATAAGAAATCCAAAAGGCAAAATGTTTGTCTGATGAGGCCTTACAAATAGCTGTGAAAAGAAGAGAAGCAAAAGGCAAAGGAGAAAAGGAAAGATATACCTATTTGAATGCAGAGTTCCAAAGAATAGCAAGGAGAGATAAGAAAGCCTTCCTCAGTGATCAATGCAAAGAAATAGAGGAAAACAATAGAATGGGAAAGACTAGAGATCACTTCAAGGAAAGTAGAGATACCAAAGGAAAATTTCATGCTAAGATGGGCACAATAAAGGGCAGAAATGAAATGGGCCTAACAGAAGTGAAGTGAATAAAGTTGCTCAGTCGTGTCCGACTCTTTGTGACCCTGTGGACTGTAGCCCACCACGCTCCCTCTGTCCATGGGATTTTCCAGGCAAGAGTACTGGAGTGGGTTGCTATTTCCTTCTCCAGAGGATCTTCTCGACCCAGGGACTGAACCCAGGTCTCCCGCATTATACACAAGACGCTTTACCATCTGAACCACCAGGGAAGTCCAGACCTAACAGAAGCAGAAGATATAAAGAAGAGATGACAAGAATACAGAGAAGAATTATAGGAAAAAGATCTTCATGATTCAGATAATCATGATGGTATGATCACTCACCTAAAGCCAGACATCCTGGAATGTGAAGTCAAATGGGCCTTAGGAAGCATCACTACGAACAAAGCTAGTGGAGGTGATGGAATTCCAGTTGAGCTATTTCAAATACTAAAAGGTGATGCTGTGAAACTGCTCTACTCAATATGCCAGCAAATTTGGAAAACTCAGCAGTGGCCACAGAACTGGAAAAAGTAAGTTCTCATTCCAATCCCAAAGAAAGGCATTGCCAAAAAATTTTCAAACTACCGCATGAATGCACTCATCTCACACACTAGCAAAGTAATGCTCAAAATTCTCCAAGCCAGGCTTCAGCAATATTTGAACTGTGAACTTCCAGACGTTCAAACTGGATTTACAAAAGGCCAGAGATCAAATTGCCAACAGCCTTTGGATCATTGAAAAAGCAAGACAGTTCCAGAAAAACATCTGCTTCTGCTTTTTGACTATGCCAAAGCCTTTGACTGTGTGGATCACAACAAACTGTGGAAAATCCTTCAAGAGAAGAGAATACCAGACCACCTGACCTGCCTCCTGAGAAATCTGTATGCCGGTCAGACGGAACAGTTAGAACTGGACATGGGGAAAAAAAAAAGAAGTGGACATGGAACAACAGACTGGTTCCAAATCGGGAAAGGAGTATGTCAAGGCTGTATATGATCACCCTGCTTATTTAACATATATGCAGAGCACATTATGAGAAATGCTGGGCTGGATGAAGCACAAGCTGAAATCAAGATTTCCAGGAGAAATATCAATGACCTCAGATTTGCAGATGACACCATTCTTAAGGCAGAAAGTAAAGAACTAAAGAGCCTCTTGATGAAAGGGAAAGAGGAGAGTGAAAAAGTTGGCTTAAAACTCAACATTCAGAAAACTAAGATCATGGCATCTGGTCCATCATTTCATGGCAAATAGATGGGGAAACAGTGGAAACAGTGACAGACTTCATTTCGGGGGCTCCAAAATCACTGAAGATGGTGACTACAACCATGAAATTAAAAGACACTTGCTCCTTGGAAGAAAAGTTATGACCAAACTAAACAACATATTAAGAAGCAGAGACATTACTTTGCCAACAAAGGTCAGTCTAGTAAAAGCTATGGTTTTTCCAGTAGTCATGTATGGATGTGAGAGTTGGACTATAAAGAAAGCTGAGTGCTGAAGAACGGATGCTTTTGAACTGTGATGTTGGAGAAGACTTTTGAGAGTCCCTTGGGCTGCAAGTAGATCTAACCAGTCCATCCTAAAGGAAATCAGTCCTAAATATTCATTGGAAGGGCTGATGTTGAAGCTGACTCATTTGAAAAGACCCTGATGCTGGGAAAGGTTGAAGGTGGGAGGAGAAGGGGACAACAGAGGATGAGATGGTTGGATCACATCACTGACTCAATGGACATAAATTTGAGTAAACTCCAGGAGTTGGTGATGGACAGGGGGGCCTGGCGTGCTGCAATCCATGGGGTCACAAAAAGTCGGACATGACTGAGCCACTGAACTGAACTGAACCTTTTACTGAACCCAATCACTGGTGGCCTAGAGGAATTGAAGGGTTTTAATTCCAATCTTATAAAATAAACATATCTGAGCTGGGATTAAATCCTCACTTATTTCAAATATTAAAATTTATTCTGTAAGGGACTATCGATTCAAGTCTTGAAAGAAAAAACATGTGCATAGTTGAAAAAATTGTGGCTAATGATGCATATGATAGAGCCATATTTTGTGATTTTTTTAACACCTGTTTTCAATATTTACCTGAATTATAACTATGTGCTCACTGATTTAGCTATAAATATAGTGAAAATGTACACTAACAAATAAATTGGGATTAATAACATTTTTAGCAACTTTTTGGTAAGAATTCACAAGGTATACAGTCATCCCTCTGTATCCAAGAGGAATTGGTTCAGGAATCCCTAGTGGATGCCAAATTTCTCAGATGCTTGAATACCTTGTATAAAATGGCACAGTATTTGCATATAACCTCAACACATCCTCCTGTATACTTAAATTGTCTCTAGATTACTCATAATAACTTATACAATGTAAATTCTATGCATGTGTTTGCTGGCATGTAGCAAGTTCAAGTTTTGCTTTTTGGGAATTTTTTTGTTCAAATATCAAATCAGCAGTTAGCTCAGTCTGCAGATGTGAAACCTGTGGATATGGAGGGCCAGCTAAATTTAAATCAGTCTTTTGCATATAAGTTAGTTCTTATTAAATCAATTTATTTATGTAAATATGCATTTGTGGGAATGTGATTGTGCTTTAAGAGATTACTAGGCTGATCAAAATCAATTTGGGTACTTATGCCTGTGTATATTTCTCTCCTGAACTTAATGAGTTAGGCAGCTCTTATTTGCCTGGAGAATCCCACTAACAGAGGAGCCTGGCAGGCTACAGTCCATGGAGTCACAAAGGAGCAGACACATCTGAGCAACTAACACTTTCACTCACTTATTTCCATAAACCACCTCCATCCCTGGCCATCTTGTAAACCACATTATTACGGGCACTGGAATAAGACATGGCTTATTGACAAATTCCATTAGAAAACTCCCTCTGTGTCAATCTTCTGTACTCTAAAACAGCTTTGCATCAACAGTATACTTATATAGTTCCCTTTTATTTCTTTGAAAAAAAGGTCACCCTTTTTTCAACTGTAGATTTAGTGCTCTGTCTATACATACTCTAAGCCTAACCTCCTCATGCTTATCCAGGATTCTCCCTAGGTCACTTCCACCCTTTTCATGTTCACGTTTTTATGTAGATACATGCTTTTGATTATCTAGGGGTTTATAACAAGAAGTGGCATTTTCTGTGTCATATGGAAACTGGTTTGTTTTTCATCATTATCTTGTTTTTTAAACAAATTAATTTTGTAATAAATATTAACAAAACAATTATTTTATGGATTATTTGTTTGTTCATTACTAACAAAATATGTTAACTTAGTGTAGGACTATCTATTCCTTCCCAGAAAAATTGTCCTTTACTCATATATCAAGATTAACATAAAGTGAAGCATATATCAAGAACCAAGTTTCAGTAAGTTCCAAATTCCAGATCTTTGGTGGGCATTGCTAAAATACTTTTTTTGAATAAATGTTGGTCTGATATATGTTCTCAAAGTTATTCTTCTACAATTATTTTTCACCTTCCTCTATGGAAAAGTCAAATTCAATATATTTCTTATAACCACCAATTGTACAAATTGATGTTTCTTGTTTATATTTAAATGGGAATTTTCATCTGTAAGAGAACATATACATAAATTGCATTCATCATTTGTGAGATGCCATAGCTTAGAGGAGCCATGATTTTCCCAGGATTTATAGCTTGTGGTCCTGGGGCTAGTATCCTTGAACATTTTCCTTGGGCTAATTAATAGCCTTCTTGAGTTTGGACAATCTCTTCCCTATCTCTGTCTTTTAGTGTATTGTATAATTCTTTGTTGAGTTTATAATGATCTTTTTTAAAATCTAAATTCCCAGTACCAGCTGATTACCATAACTTATCTTCCTCCCAGAATAATGGCCTTTTTAGGAGGTCAATCTGAATTAAGTATTTTTCCTTAGTGACTTTTCTTTTCCCACACCTCCAAGGATTTTTTGTTTGTTTGTTTGTTTCTCCCTCATTAATGCATCATGAGGCAAGCACAGTAGGACTGGAATAGTATGTCCATGACCTCATTTTCTTATCCATTGGTCTTAGCATGATACTTACATCTTTATTCTTATGCAACGATTATACCAACTTTGGGCATCATATCCTCCTACTAAGTAGGAAGAAGGAAGAAGTGATATGTATCACTGAAAAACCTCCTTTTCATCAGTTAGGAAAACAGCAGATTTCCGAGAAACCTTAATTTTATACTTCTGCTTACATCTTACTGGTCAGAACTTGGTCAAAGGATCTCCTATAATTAAAAAGGAATCTGTGGATCTGTGAAGATGTATATTATTTTTAATTAAGTATATTGTCAATTGTCAACCTGAACAATAAATGAATAAATTATTGAGTAAGAAAATACTTCTAACTACCACACACAATATAAATGTCTATGATAAAGGATTATGACTTTTCCAATTTTCACATCAGGTTCTATATGACAAAAGACAATTTTTATGGTCACCTGTGAGGCATTTGGACTTCTATTCAAAGTTCAGTTCAGATATCAAGGCTGATGACACCACACATCTGATGTGTCCCCAAGAGGTATAGAAAGCATGTTACTTACAAAATTCTGCAGATGTGAAATAGCTTCAGAGTGTAAGAAAAGGAGACTGGCCTGGATGTTTATTGTGATCAGGAGGTGAGACCTGGGTGAGGGCTGAATCTCCCATCTTCACCAAAGCAGAGACCACTCAGGCTGTCTTATCACTTGGCCAAGATATGGGGCACAAGTTGAAAGAGGGAAGGTCGAGCCTTAAGAGATGTCAGTTATCCAGAAACAGAGTCAGACTCCTCACTAAACGTGAAACCAACTCTAAGTATCTCCAACACCCCCCACCCCTCAAGAAAGGTATCTTTCTGATTAGCAGTCTCATCCAATGGCACTGAGATACCTATCCTACCAATTCCATGAAGATTCAATGGGTTTGCTGTCCTTCAGATAGAAGTGCTTGCAAATGCATGCCTTTTTTTTTTTTTCCTATCTTGCCCCATTTACAGCATTTGCTGCTCAGCTACTGAACTAGGATTTTATAGTTAACCCAACATCAAGTTCCAGAAGAGAGTATATAATCTGTGCCACATGGGTTGGCTTCTGGGTGATTTGCTAGTTTCTGCTTTTAGTTTTCCCAACTTTGCCTTCTCTCTCTTTTTTATTCTTTTGCATATACTGAAATGTTTCTTACATTTATTTCTAACAATGTTATTGAGATGTAATTTATATACTATAAAGTTCACCTATTTTATATTTAAATGTACAATTCAATGATTTTTATGAAATTTACAGACATGTGCATACATCACCACAAACCTGTCTTAATTCCTCCCTGTTAACAGTCAGTTCCTGCTTCCACCCAAGTCCCAGTGAGAGTGTGTGTGTGTGTGTTCATGCTAAGTCACTTCAGTCATGTCCAACTTTTTGCAACCCCATGGACTGTAGCCCACCAGGCTCCTCTGTCCATGGAGATGCTCTTGGGAAGAGTACTGGAGTGGGTTGCCATGCTCTTCTCCAGGGGATCTTCCCAATCCAGGGATCGAACCTGAGTTTCTTATGTGTCCTGCATTGGCAGGTGGGTTCTTTATCATTGACACCACCTGGAAAGCCCACCCAAGTCTCACAAATTCATTAATTTGCTTTCTGTCTTTATAGACTTTGTATCTTTCCTGGATATTTTAGATAAACAGATGCATAATATTTGCAGGTTTTTTTGCATCTGGTTTTTTTTTACTGAGCATAATGTTTTTAAGATTGATCTCTGTTGTGTATAAATACTTCATTTCTTTCTTACAGTTGAATAGTATTTCATTATGTAGATTTGTCACAGTTTGATTAGCCATTAACCGTGAGCCATAAACTTTTGCAATACTTCCATTTTGGGGACATTATAAATAATACAAGTTTGAAAATGCATAGTCTTTTAGGGACTTGGTTTTATATTTTTCTTGGATAGATACCCAGAAGTGGAAAATTTAGGTCACATGGTAAATTTGTTTAACTTTTTAAAAACTGCCAAACAGTTTTGCAAAGTGGCATCACCATTTTACATTCACATCAGAAATACAGGGGAGTTTTAGTACTTCTAGTTCTTCAACAACTCTTATTATTGCTTGTCATTTTGTTTAGAGCTATTTTAGTGACTGTGTTGGAGAAGGAAATGGCAACACACTCCAGTGTTCCTGCCTGGGAAATCCCATGGACAGAGGAGCCTGGCAGGCTACAGTCCATGGGTTCACAATAGAGTTGGACAGGACTGAGCATGAGTGGATGTGTAGAGGCATGTCGTTTTCATTACAAGTTGCATTGCTATACTGACTAATGATGTTGAGTTTCTTTTCTCTTTGTTTTTCATATGGACATTTGAAACTTCAGCTGCATTGCCCTGACTTGTATTTCTTTTGTTGATTCCACAATCTCTCTCAACACACACACACACACACACACACACACACACACACATACACTTTATTTGATTTCAAATACATGATTGATAAACTTTTGTGCTCTGTTGTTTTGCTTTTCTAGTTCAATTATCTTCTTATAATGAAAACTGCTGCTATTTCCTACATTTTTAAATGGCAAATTCTGTAGATCCATTAGTCACCAATGGGAGTGTTTTGAAGTACCAACTGCAAACTACAGGCATTATTCTTCTCAGAAGTCAGGTTGTTTCATCAAGTTTTTTTTTTTTTTCCTATTACTCTTTACTATGCATTTAATAAATGACTTTTTTAATGCTTATAATGTACACATTTATTTAGCACACAGGTGCTGTTGATTTAACAGCTGGTCCCATGAGGAAAAAGTAATCACAGGGAAGCTTTTTTTTTAGCCTTGATTAGACTGTGTTTAACAAGAAATTGTCTCCTAATTAGATTCAAGTTGCTTAAAATCAAGTAAGGAACTGTAGAAATTTATTCCAGGAGGCCATTATGCAAGTTGGGGAATTGTGGGGGTTTGTTCAGTAAAGTCCTGGTACTAATTGTTCATTTACTAAGTGGACATTCTGTGAACTGTTTCTTAGTGTATCTTGTATTGATTACTTGGGAACTCTGAAAACAGACTGTGATCAATGGAGAGAAGAGGAGAGGGTCTGGCAGCTCACTGTGTGTGCCTCTGCCTCCGGGCATGCTCTCCTCTGCTGGAGGAGGATGATAGCCTATTCATTATTTTTCCACATTACAAATGGTTTCCCTACTTTTTCCCCCTCTATGAAACACTGAACAAAATTTCAATTGGAGCCAATCATATAAAGTAATGAAATCTCTAGAGGAGACCAAAGGAAGAAAACATAATTAAAATGATAGAATAAAGCAAAATGCTTTTATTAGCCACAATAAGAGAGAATGTGTGTAAATCCCCAATGCAGGTCTTGGATTTAAAATGTCTTTATGCCTAATATAAACAAAGGAGTCCATTTCTGAGGACTCCCAGATGTACCATCATGTAGTTAAATAACATTTTTAGTGACATTGCCTTAACTTGCTTTGCTGGAAAAATGATTTCTCACCAAAGTCCCCTCTGCCAAATAAATACACTAATATTTTCTCTTAAATAAATAAAGCCTGGTGGAGTTATATTTAAACTGTCCAATGAAAACAGAATCTCAATATAAATTGCTAGACTGTACAAAATAAAAGATATACTTCCTTTCATACTCACAATCTAATGATATTTAGGTAAATGAAGTCGTGCTAAATTTGAAGACATTTTGAGAATAGAGAATAGAAACTGAGTTCCCGTGGAATTAAAATAAACTGCTAATGGTCACACTTTAGTAAATTATGCTGTGGTTCTGTTTAATGGTTTTTAAATAGAAATATTAGTTTTGTTCCATCCTGCCTGTGTTCCTCTTTGTACCAGAGTTTTCTTTTATGGATTTCTTTATGGAGAAATATCTTTATCTTTAGGATTCACTTATGGAGGCAGAGGGATACTGCCAATCCACCATCATAACTAACTCATTTACAAACTAACACATGGTCGATAGTGAAGTGACAGTGTCCATTGCTCAGTTGTGTCTGACTCTGTGACTCCATGGACAGTAACCCACCAGGCTCCTCTGTCCATGGAATTCTCCAGGCAAGAATACTGGAGTAGGTAGCCATTTCCTTCTCCAGTGGATCTTCCCCACCCAGGGATCAAACCTGGATCTCCTTCAATGCAGGCAGATTCTTTATTGACTGAGCCACCAGGGAAGCCCTATAATAAATCCAAAAGATGCTTCATTCTTCAGGGGCTTTAAAGAGAAAGTCAAGCCTATGTTATGATTGAGGATTTTAGAAGATATTTTATATATATTATAAAACTTGTCACTTTTCACCAGTACAGCATCATAAGGGATCCTGAATTAAGTTTCGTAATGTTAAAAAAAATGTTTTTTTTACAAACATCACTGATCTTCTACTTACAATGTGACAATAACTGAAGAAGAAAAGGTTTCTACTCAGAGCAAATAACAGAGCTCTTTTTTTCCTTCAACTCACCAGATACCTTTGTACTCCAAATACATGGATTTTCCACACCAAGTAGTCTGGTGACAGCAGTTGGGTATCCTACAATTTAACTTCTGACACTACTAGGAAATAATGTCAGATTCCACAGGTTAAGGGCTCCATCCCACAACACTATCCCCAACCTCAGATGCCAACTGCAAGTCCAGGAGATCATGTGGGCTACTGTCTGACCCATTATAAGCCAGAAGTTCCCAAGACCCCTCTAGTGAGGTTCAATTTTTCGCTAAAATGCTTCACAGAACCAAGTCATAGTTTTCTTACTAGATTTCTGGTTTATTGAAAGGATATAACTCAGGAACGGTCAGATGGAGGAGATGCACAGAGAAAGATATGTGGGAGGGGACACAGAGCTTCCATGCCCTCTCTGGGTTACCATCGGCCTGCTATCTCCACCGTTTACCACCAACCTGGAGACTCTCCAGACCCCTTCAGTTAGAGTTTTTATGGAAGCCTCATTACATTGGCATGATTGATTAAATCACTAGTTGAATCATTGATTATTACTGGTTAACTCAACCTCCAGCCTCTCTTCCCCAGAGGTTGGGGTAGGAGCTCAAAATTCTAACCCTCTGTTCACACAGTTGGTTCTCCTGGCAAAAAACCCCCCATGCTTATGGGCTTTCGAAAAGTTACTTTATTAATATAAACTCCCAGGGTGGTTAAAAGGAGCTGGTTAATTGAAAAAACAAACAAACAAAACAAAACCCTCACTTTTACCTTTGGAGCTATTTGCTGCTAAGTCGCTTCAGTCGTGTCCGACTCTGTGCGACCCCATAGAAGGCAGCCCACCAGGCTCCCCCCGTCCCTGGGATCCTCCAGGCAAGAACACTGGAGTGGGTTGCCACTTCCTTCTCCAATGCATGAAAGTGAAAAGTGAAAGGGAAGTCACTCAGTCGTGTCCGACTCTTTTCGACCCCATGGACATGGACTGCAGCCCACCAGGCTCCTCCATCCATGGGATTTGCCAGGCAAGAGTACTGGAGTGGCGTGCCATTGCCTTCTCCGTTGGAGCTATTTACTCTAGAACTATTTCAGGAAATTTAGCTTTTGAAGACATAAATACTCTATAAATATTGTAACAAAAGATACTCCCATCACTCTCATTGCTTAGGAAGTTCTAAATTTTAAGAATTGTATACCAAGAATGGGGGGGATCAAATAAATATTTATTATAAATCACAACATCACAGTAGTATAGTGTCATCAATTGAAACTAAGAATGCTTCTACCTATGTCCCAGAACTTTTACTTTGAAAGTCTAACACTGAAAGAAAAATTCCAACTATACACTGGAAGTCCCACAACTTAATTGTATCACTTATTATTAAAAAAAAAAAAATCTAAGTACCCACCAAAAATAAATGTCTATATAAATTTGATATATCCTACAATTTAACACAAAGCATGTATAAATGAAAATTCAATCTACATAACTTATTATGGGTATTCAAAAAAGTCCCTGAGCAGTATTTAAGTATAATTTACCTTAAAACATGTAGAAAACTATACAAACTACTATCTGCAATTGTTATAATGTTTTAACTATACATAAAAGCTCAAAATCAATCACGAATGATTTTAAAAAATAATGATTGTCTCTGGTGAGGAAGAGAAGTGACAAGGGTCTGGAATGATGATTAGGGGATAATTTTAATTTTGTTAACAGTATGCATATGTTATAAGAAAAAACATATTCGCCTACTACTTTATAATTAAAATTTAATATTGGATAGTTATTAAACTTTAATACTCATTAACATTTATGAATGATTTTTTGGAAACTGTTAAGTAAATATCATGCCTGTTGCATAATCACAGACTTATATTAAGGATTAAGATACATTTCTTCCAATATGTGAAACTATTTTCAGCAAAAGAACCATTTTTGTCAAGTCTGTATACCACAGGTAATGTATCTTGTAGCTATCTATGAAGAAACCACATAGCTCAAATTTAATGTAATCACTAAAATGTTAGCATTATACTTTTATAATAATGTTAACAGTGATGGTACATGCACAATATGGTCTACTCTTTCACTAGCTCATCTGCTTGCATTCTAATGAGCTGTATTCCATTTTATATGATTCCCAGAGTTATGACTACAAAGAGTTACAAGCCGCTATGTCTGTGTGATTGAAAGTTTCTTCACAAAGACTCATTCTACCAAAGTTTTGATTTCAGAAACTCTCCTCTAACAAAAATTATTTTGCATTAGGCATTATATAGATTATAGGAGGTGCTAGCGGTAAACAACCCTCCTGCCAATGCTGAACTCGTAAGAGATGCAGTTTCGATCCTTGGTTTGGGAAGATCCCTTGAAGAAGGGCATGGCAACCCACTCCAGTACTCTTGCCTGGAGAATCCCATGGACAGAGCAGCCTGGCAGGCTACAGTCCATGGGGTCACAGAGAGTGGGACGGGACTAAAGCAACTTAGCACACATGCACTCATATAGATTCCCTTACCAACATTTTTAACAGCCATTTATACATAAACAAGGGATGGTTTAAATTTGTGCTGGACTGTGAGCAAATCCAGAAGGGAAGAGTACTAGAATTAGGAAGTTAGAGAGCGAAAGGCAACTGTAGTTAAGGATCCAAAAAACAGGTGAGAAAGAAATGTGGTGGTGTGGAGGGAGGAGGATGGGCTTCATACCTATTTTGTAGAGCCATTCTTTATTATTCAGAGCTCTGAATAATAAATCAATATATACACTTTAAAAAATAAATTCTCTTTTTCTGAGAAAATAGTTGAAATTTCTCTTTAAAGAAAACTTAGACTATTAAAGCTTCTGTTTGATTCATTTTCTGCATGTTTTATCAAATATTCAATATTCCACAATAGAGCAAAGTAGAACTATATTGATAAAAAGTCACTTTAAAATCAATCTTGTTAATCTGACATGCAATATTCTGACATCTAAAAATATCACTGAAATATTACAGTAGAAGAATAGCTCATAGTCCTAAAAGCATAAATCTATAAAATAGCATGCCAAGATCTTAATTTTCTAACTATTACCATTAGATTTCCTCTAGATTTTATTTATAATATAAGAAAATAAAATACAGGCTTATGATTCCATAAGATGTTTTGGATTTTTAGAAAACTAAAGGTCCCCAGAGAAGGAGAGAGCCAGATGACACAACTATAGGATAGGATAAGGAAGAGCTTTTGATTTGTGCTCTTTCTTTTGCCAACATGTCCTGCATGGATCAGTGTTTTCCTCTTTGCTTTTCAAAAAGCAACGGTTGTCAGCTAAAGGCTGTGGGGTAGTGTGACCATCACGTGCCTGCTTGTCATGGTGGGTATCAGAAAACAACCAGTGTAGATGGCCTGGATGGTCTCAGATTGAGGTGTTTACAGACTTGCAGCCCTAATAACAAAGAGCCCTAGTAAGTGAGCTATACTGAGAAACAACAGACTATCTGATCTAACTCTTTTGCTATTAAGCTTCCACACACTATTTTTCAATACTTCTTTTTTTCGTTTTTGGCTCGCGCCATGTGGCATGCAGAATCTTAGTTCCCTGAACAGGGATTGAACTCACGTCCCCTACAGTGTCAGCATGAATTCTTAACCACTAGACAACTAGGGATCCCTTCAATATGTAAATTTTCATATAACAAAATTACAACAAATCATACTTTTGCTTAATACAACTATTCCTTCTACAAATGAAGACACCCTTGCTTAATCACCAAAAGAACAAGTTCCAAATAGTTACTGCAACCACATATGATGATGGCTCCATTCAAATTCGTCAGAATCCTACCTGGATATTCTGTAATGAATGCCTTCTATCACTGAGGACCTTTCATTGATTACTTCAGCTTTTCTAATAAAATCATTCGTATTTTAGGGAGATTGAGCCATTTAATATTTTGAGTAAAGCATCCCTGAGTAAACAAGGGCAGCCTCATTTTGGAGTTGAGTTCCAGGGTTGCCCAGGGTCATCATTCATGGTCATGTTGAGGTGGGGCCAGAAGCCATGCTCCCTAGTAGAGTATCGCTATTGGTGTGGCTCTCTGACTGCCAAGCGTTTCTGGTTTGGCTCCCTGGGCAGGCAGGTCCAGAGGCTATGCTCCAAGATGGGTGTGGCTGCTGGCCTGGCTCCCTGTCCAGACAGGGCCATAGATACAGCTCCAAAGATGGAATGGTCCAATCAATGATTTGGGACCCAAATTGGGCAGAACTGCCAACTGAGCTCTCAGGCTACACGGTGCCCCAGGCTTGGCTCTGCAGAGGAACAGAGTCACCAGCTAGGGCTTCTGCCTCGATATTACCCACATAAGAATGCAGTCTGCCAAGATTCATGTGCTTCTTGCTGTGGGCCCTCAACCCCATGAGGCAATACCTAAGTGGGCCTCTCAGGAAGCATCTGGGAATGCTGGGGAATATGAATGTCTACCTTAGATTCTAGTGTTACCACTGGAGAAGCTGTCAGTCCAGGGGGACCCCCTTACTATAGCATCACATCAGCCTGGGGAGGGGCAGTGTAGTCAAGGTGAAACCACTCCTCTTACCTTTTTAACGTAGGTTTTCTCAGTTTTTGTGGTCTAGCGGGATGTTTCATCTTCACTTCCAGGTTTTAAGATCTTCATAGAAATATCTTGTCTGTGGAAAGATGCTAGTCGCTTTCTCTGAGGGGAACTGAAGTCAGGAAACATCTAATTTTCCATCTTGCTGACGTCACTCAAAACTGTCTTGCTCTTATTCACTGTGTCTCACTCCATTTATTCCTCGGTGTGGGAGTTTATCTTCCCCCTTTACACAAAAAGAAAGACAGAGAGTTTAAGAGTGGGAATAAAAGGAAAAACACAAATTACAGCAACTAAAAATTCCTATAAAATAATATTTTATATGATAAATCAAACAATTATACCATGAAAAACCACCATCATACTATATGTCATAATGGATATTGGGAAGATTTCATTCTGATATCCAAATATTCTTGTTTGCCAATATGCAAATAGAAATGGCCTATCTTTCCTGCCTGCCTAATTTAGGGTCAGGGTCTCTTATCATTTTAAATTTCCAAGTAGCTTTCAAATCTGCACACTCTTTACTTTTTCAAAACAACACAATCTTCTTGAATTTAACAGATCTGACTTTAAGGGACTTGCCCCCTTGCTGAGGGATAAAACCCAGATATTAATACTTATCTTTCATACCATGTTATTTCATTTTCCCCTCTAGACCAATGACTCATTTTTTTCTCTTTTGTATCTGCCTGAATTAGGCTCTTTTAACTTACTGCCCCAATTCTAACACAGACAAGAAAGGACATTGAGAATCATTTGCTCTGATGGTAAAATTACATAATATAATGACATTCATACATCCTTGACCTTAACAGTTTCTATTTTGTAGGCAAAATTTTGTTTATTGATTAAGCCAGATAGTTCTTAAAATGGCTAAACTATTATCAAAAAAAAATAATAAAGTGGAAGAATGATGTAATGAAAGAACCTCAGACCACAAGGAAATATTCTGAATGAAATGTTATACTTTATAATGTTGGGGAGAATCTCAAAGTGCTGTAAAAGGCAACAATTCCTCTTTTGTGTTTTATTGAAGTATTTCCTCATATAACCTTGCACTGAGAAGCATAAACATTTTCCCTGATAACAAAGATAGACATATAATGGAGCCCATAGAGGATAAGGCTGGAGGTTTGACATAAATATCAAATGAATACTCTGAAAGTGAAAATGAAGTCGTTCAGTCATGTCTTACTCTTTGCGACCCCATGGACAGTAGCCTACCAGGCTCCACGGTCCATGGGATTTTCCAGGCAAGCATACTGGAATGGGCTGCCATTTCCTTCTCCAGGGGATCTTCCAAACCCAGGGATCGAACCCGCGTCTCCTGCATTGCAGACAGATGCCTTACCGTCTGAGCCACTAGGGAAGCCCACTGTAAAAACAGGAGCCCTCTAAAATATGAACCTTAAAGAAACTACAAGCTACTTTCAAAAATCTGAAGGAAATCTCACCTAAGGACATCAAGTATAACTGCCTAAAGCTTGCCTCAGTGATATTTATAAGGGACAAAATTGCCACCCCAAAATATGTTTCTTCAGCGGCATGTGGGTTATCTCTAGGAATAAATAATCAAGGGCCAGAAGGCTCAGAAAGAACCTCTGAACTTCCCCCTAACTGCCTAAGAGAATGTTATAGATGGATGGCCTGTTCCAGGAAGGGACCTATCACCACAAATAACTATAATATGAGCTACAGGTGTAAATAGGGAGGAACCTAGTAAAGTTTATTAAAATTCAAATTTAAATAACACTGAAGTTAGAGGACAAAAATGATCAAAAATATTCACTACGTTGTGAATAGTTTTCAAAAATTCATTATACAATTGATCTGTGAACTACATGAGTGCATTTACACATGGTTTTTTTCACTAAATACTGTGTGATCTGTGGTTGACAGCATTCATGGATGTAGAATGTCAGATAAGGCAAATACAGATGGCCTACAGTAACATGCAGATTTTTGACTACATGGAGAGTCAATGCTCCTAATCCTCATGTTGTTCAAGGATCAACTATACTTTTCTGTAATTGAGTTAACACAGAAAACTGAAAACAATTACACTTTTCTTCATCAAGGATTTCAGAGATTCAGATTTATTATATAATGTTGGAGAAGACTCTTGAGAGTCCCTTGGATTGCAAGGAGATATAACCAGTCCATTCTGAAGGAGATCAGTCCTGGGTGTTCTTTGGAAGGACTGATGCTAAAGCTGAAACTCCAGTACTTTGGCCACCTCATGCGAAGAGTTGACTCATTGGAAAAGACTCTGATGCTGGGAGGGATTGGGGGCAGGAGGAGAAGGGGACGACAGAGGATGAGATGGCTGGATGGCATCACTGACTCGATGGACATGAGTCTGGGTGAACTCCGGGAGTTGGTGATGGACAGGGAGGCCTGGCGTGCTGCAATTCACGGGGTTGCAGAGAGTCGGACATGACTAAGCAACTGAACTGACTGACTGAAGATCCCCTATCCATCCTTTTCCTTTTGTACAATCTCATGATGTATGACTCAGATAGCTCAATGTTATTGTTATGGAATTATTTCACTGTGTTATGATACAGTTATACCTTTAGAGATGTCTGAAATCTATAAAACGATCTGATCATTTTTAGCTAAAGTTTACTGAGTTCTTATCATGTATCACTTTCTAGTTAAGAGCATTATATTTATTACTTTCTTGAATACTCATTAGAATATTTTCATTTTATAAATTAGAAACCTCATGCTGATACGTTTTTAAAAAATGCTATTTCACTGCTAATATGTAGTGGATCTGAGTTATTGTTTGATTCCAAGACATCTTGCACACTAGCTAGTACATATACAGTTGTCATGCTAAATGAACTCTGTTGTCTTTTTTTAAGTAATTTAACCTATTTTTATAGTTTTCTATTTTTTCTAACCTATTATACTAAAGATAAATACATATATATATACATACATGTATTTATACACACATATACACAATCACAAATATACATGTATAAAAGCGTAGGTTTGTGTGTGCAGGTATATATATGTGTGTATATATGTATATGTATATATATATGTATATACAGCATGTTTTTAAAGTGTGTGTGTATACATGTGTTTTCACGTGTGTAGATATTTTTGTCATTTGCAGTGTAACAGGTTAGAAAAAACTAAAAATTACAAAAATGTGTGAAATTACTTTTAAAGGACAATAAAGTCCATTTATTATAAGAACTGTATATACAGCCATATGCATATATTTATATATTAGTGTGTATACTATATATACACATACACTCACAGTTGTTCACAAATCTATTTATTCTGTTTAGTGTTGGAAAGGTAAATAACAAAGCTTATTGATGAGACTCTTGGACTAAAGAGATTTTATTTTTGAGCTCTAAAATGTATAATTAGAGGATGTATTTGAACAAGCAGAAAAGAAGACAATTGACAAGACTATACCTTATACCTTCTCAGTTGTTCTCCAGTGCATTTAGCTTTTAGAAATCTATGCTTTGAATAGGTAAGGAGTGAAAGTTGCTGAATCATGTCCGACTTTTGCAACCCCATGGACTATACAGTCCATGGAATTCTCTAGGCCAGAATACTAGAGTGTGTAGCCTTTCCCTTCTTTAGGGGAATCTTCCCAACCCAGGAATCGAACCCAGGTCTCCTGCATTGCAGGCAGATTCTTTACCAACTGAGCTATCAGGGAAGCCTGATATAGGTATAATGCTCTTATTGACCCAGGACTTCATGGATAATCTTCTCAAATGAACTTGTTGGGTTGTACTTTCTGGGCCTCCCGGGTCCATACTTGCCCAAATTCAAGACCAAAGAAAGAGCCTGGGGTGTGCAATAGAAACATCAATGGTTTAATGCATAGGGGATCTTAGAAGTCTGAAGCAAAGTCCTGGAGCAACACCCCATTGTGTACAACAGATGGTAGTCAGGACATGGTGGCAGTCCTTGCTCCCAGGGGAGCAGGGGGTGGTTGCAGGAGGTCACGGTTTCAGAAGGAAGTGACATCAGGTTGGCTCATTGGTTACCAGGGAAACCTGCAGAGGGGGACATCCTTCACTGCCACCTTGGTAAGAACAATCATTAGCAAGGTGGGAAGGTCAGGCATGTGAACAGAGTGAGGGTGAAGCAGGTGTTGGTTGAGCAGGTGATGTAGAGAGAGCAGGAGCACAGCCATCCTGAGTGGCCTGACCATACAAATTTTAGAGAAACATCATGAAAATACAAGGAGGAATTTTTTGGAAAGGATATTCACCATCAATAGCTGAACCTCAAGATATTATGCATTGAGGTTAAAGTAGAATAAAAGCAATCATCCCTGGTGACTCAGTTGATAAAGAATCTGCCTGCAAAGCAGGAGACTGCCTGCAGTGCAGAACTGGTTTTGATCCTTGGGTTGGGAAGGTCCTCTGAAGGAGAAAATATCAATTCATTCTAGTATTTTTGCTTGGGAAATCCCATAGACAGAGGAGCCTGGTGGGCTATAGTCCTTGGGATTGCACGAGTCAGACATGATTTAGCAATTAAACCACCACCACCAGAGTAAATGGAATCAGACATTTTCGTATTAGTCACTTCTTAAATATAGATACTAGTCATTTCTTAAATCTAAATTTTTAAAATTGTAAGGTTTTTCCTGAGTATACTTAAAAATTATTAATAAATAAGTGAATAAATATGAAAATCATTTTATAGACCGATTGGCATTGCTGAAAGAGCATAGCCTACACTATAGAAGCTTCTTTAAGGAGACAAATTTCACTTTCTCACCTAGTTAAAAAGGGCATTCATCACTACTTGACACACAGATGCTGTGGAATAAATGTACTTCCAAAGAACTCAATACCTAGTTCAATTTCCTCCTGACAGTAGCTTTCAAGTTATTTTCCTGGTAATTTTTGTGGGTCGACAGATAGTATTGTCGAACTGCTAATTGACAGACACATTCCCCGAGTGACAGATGGTAGCACAGACCCAATTGTCAGAGTGCAATAATGCTAACTGTCAGAAATGAGAAACAAACACGTCAGAGATCCTTGTTTTACACACACACACACACACACACAGCACTGAACTACATTAAGAAGTTCATGTGTAGAAGTTAAGCATCACCCTTAAAGGACATTTGATCATAAACTATACCCCAGAGACTTCCCTTAAAAAGATAAATTCTCATAATGGTATCCAAGGTGATTTAGGGTAGTAGAAATAGTTCTCCAACAATTTCACAAAACTTATGGACACTGTTTGGAGAAGGCAATGGCAACCCACTCCAGTTTCTTGCTTGCCTGGAGAATCCCAGGGAAGGGAGAGCCTGGTGGGCTGCTGTCTATGGGGTCACACAGAGTCAGACACAACTGAAGCGACTTAGCAGCAGCAGCATGGACACTGTTTATATATGTTTAACTCTCTTTAACCATGATTCACTACAGCTGCCCTAAGATGTACAATAAAATATTATATTTACCATGTCACTTATAAATAAATACTTTGTGCCTTATTTTAATCTGTATTTGAAAAAAAAGAATAAATGTTACTAGTATGAAAATCAAGGGATTAAGGTTTTATGTAAAATAAGGTTATTTTAAACTTAAATATATTCCAAGAATTCAGGAAAAGAATCCCAACTGGCAAGCTGTATGTTATACTATTTATAAGGATATATTTTAAAATGTACATGTTTTAATAAGTCTGCAAAAAGTTGAACATGTAAAGGAGATAAGAGTCATATAAAGAGTCATCAGAAGGACAGAGGAAAAAATGATTTTTAAGATCTCCTCTAGCTTTCATATTTTAGTCCCAGAGAAATTTCAACCTTTCTCTTATATGTCATTTTATGGGCAGGTTTATTGATTAAACTTGGCATGAATTTTATATAATGAACCTGAAAATAATCTCCTTACTCTGTCCAAACTAACACAGCACTCTGGTAAAAAGACAATCAGGACAATGAATTAACAATAACTCCTGAAGAGCTTTAAGTTTGTCTTTCCTGTTTATGAGACTATTTAAGTAGTGTATATAGAAAGTATGACTTAGCTTCCGTGTCCAAACATTCACATTCATAGCTCATAAAATGTGTTTCCTTTGGTCTTGGAGGCATTGTAATCACACTGATGATATCAGTTTAAAAGCAAATCCATGTATATTTTCATTAAAGGTTAATTGTATTTCTAAGCATAGTTAAATCAAGAGGATTCAGGTTCTCTTTTGGTAACTAAGAAAAAATCTTGCACTTTGCATTGAAAACAACTTATTTCAATTAAGGTAGTGAACAGAACAAAAGTTAATGTCTTCAAGTCACACAAATGACAGTAAACTAATTTTTAAAGTGCAAATACATAAGTACAAAGAGAACAGGAGATATGAGAGAGCCAAAAATGTTGGAAACTCTAAGCTAGAGGGTAGGCGATAGCTGATTGAACAACCCAGGGAAGTCATATGTTAAATAGGATTGCAATATTTAGCAAATACAAATAGAAGATGCCCAGTTAAATTTGAATCTCAGAAAAACAATGAATAATTATTTTAGAATATGTCTGTTCAAATTTAACTGAGAATCCTGTAGCAACTCTTAAGTCTTTGGTGGGAGAAGTTGAAAGCAATATAATTAACAAAGAAAACATCAAAAAAACTCAGGAAATGCCTCTGGAAGCAGAGTTTAAGGAGGAACATAAAAGAAAAACTTAAGCTGAGAGTTTTTATGAGGCAAACACCCATTGAACCCGACAAGCAGACTAGAGAATTATTGCCTAAAGCAGCAGTTCCCAAACTTTTGGCATTAGGGATTGATTTTGTGGAAGACAGTTTTTCCATGGATGGTGTGTGAGGGATGCTTTTGGGATGATTCAAGTGCATCATCTTTATTGTGCCACTTTATTTCTATAATTATTACATCAGCTCCACCTCAGATCCCCAGGCTTTAGATCCAGGAGGTTGGGGACTTCTGGTCTAGAGAATAAAACAGAGAGTATGAGAAATTTAGAAAATTCAGACCCAGTTGATGTTAAATATTATAGTGAAAACTGGGACTATGTGAAACAGGGTCCCGAAACTACCAGCTCTCATCCAAACTTTACTCTCAGAATACTGACAGGGAGATTTATTCTACCTAAGACAGAGACTGAAAAAGGCTTCCTTATGAACTCTGAACATGCCAGAGAAACAACCTTAGAGACTGATGGAAATTCTTCAGGGAAAAAGCCCATTCACATGCTTCTCCACTGATGCTCAGAAGTGATGGCCATGCACACATACACAGAAATTTCCATCAATCTAGTGCTGCCTTCATTTCTTCATAGACAGTCAAGTGAAGCTAGATATTTGAAGAAAATGTCTAAGAAGTAATACTGAGATCAAAACAAGTAAATACGGCTTTCCTTGTAGTTTGGTGGTAAAGAATCCATCTGCCAATGGAGGAGGCATGGGTTTAATCCTTCATCTAGGAAGATCACACGTACCACGGAGAAACTAAACCCGCGTGCAACAACTATTACTGCTTCAAAGCCTGGGAGCCACAACTATTGAACCTGAGTGGCCTAGAGCCCATGCTCCAAAACAGAGACCGCTGCAGTGAACAGTTCACACCATGACTAGAGAGTAGTCCCCATTAGCCAGAGAAAACTCTGAGTGGCAACAGACACCCAGCACAGCCAAAAGCAAACAAATAAAACTATATATAGGTATGCATATATATATATACATATTAAAAATGTGAAAAATAGAAACTTGGAGGAGTAAGAAACTGTACAAGGTAAAGATAATTCCAAAATCTCAGTGAATAACTGAATACAAAAATCCATGACAAAGTGTTTTGCTAAAAGCGCATTATTAATATTAAAAAAGGCATGTTAAAAGCAAAATTATAGCATAATTCAATAAGTATTTCTTGAGTAAGTTTGAGGACACATCAAAAATTAAAGAAAATACAAGTAAAATAAAATTAAGAGAAGCAAAATGTTCAGTTCAGTTCAGGTCAGCCACTCAGACGTGTCCAACTCTTTGCAACCCCATGGACTGCAGCATGTCAGGCTTCCCTGTCCATCACCAACTCCTGGAGCTTGTTCAAATTCATGTCATTGAGATGGTGATGCCATCCAGTCATCTCATCCTCCGCCATCCCCTTCTCCTCCTGCCTTCAATAGTGCCAAGCATCAAGGTCTTTTCCAACTAATCATTTCTTCACATCAGGTGGCCAAAGTATTGGAGCTTCAGCTTCAGCATCAATCCTTCCAATGAATATTCAGGACTGATTTCCTTTAAAATGGACTGGTTTGATCTCCATGCAGTCCAAGGGACTCGCAAAAGTTTTCTCCAACACCACAGTTCAAAAGCATCAATTCTTTGGCACTCAACTTTCTTTATAGTCCAACTCTCATATCCATACATGACTACTGGAAAAACCATAGCTTTGACTAGACGGACCTTTGTTGGCAAAATAGTGTCTCTGTTTTTTAATATGCTGTCTAGTTTGATCATAGCTTTTCTTTCTAGGAGCAAGAATATTTTAATTTCATGGCTGCAGTCACCTTCTGCAGTGATTTTGGATCTCCAAAATTTAAAGTCTGTAACTGCTTCCATTGTTTCCCCATCTATATGCCATAAAGTGATGGGACCAGATGCCATGATCTTAGTTTTCTGAATGTTGAGTTTTAAGCCAACTTTTTCACTCTCCTCTTTCACTTTCATCAAGAGGCTCTTTAGTTCTTCGCTTTCTGCCATAAGGGTGGTGTCATCTGCATATCTGAGGTTATTGATATTTCTCCTGGCAATCTTGATTCCAGCTTGTGCTTCATCCAGTCCAGCATTTCTCATGATCTTTATATAAGTTTATAATCTTTATATAAGTTAAATAGACAGGGTGACAATATACAGCCTTAATGTACTCCTTTCCCTATTTGGAACCAGTCTGTTGTTCCATGTCCGGTTCTAACTATTGCTTCTTGACCTGCATATAGATTTCTCAGGAGGCAGGTCAGTTGGTCTGGTATTCCCATGTCTTTAAGAATTTTCCACAGTTGTGATATACACAAAGATTTGATGTAATCACTAAAGCAGAAGTACATGTTTATCTTGTATTCTCTTGCTTTTTCAATAACCCAAAGGATGTTGTCAATTTGAACTCTGGTTCCTCTGCCTTTTCTAAATCAAGCTTGAAAATCTGGAAGTTCATGGTTCACATACTGTTGAAGCCTGGCTTGGGGAATTTTGAGTATTACTTTGCCAGCATGTGAGATGAGTTCAATTGTGCAGTAGACTGAACATTTTTTGGCATTGCCTTCCATTGGGATTGGAATGAAGCTGACTTTTCCAGTCCTGTGGCCACTGCTGAATTTTCCAAATTTGCTGGCATATTGAGTGTAGCACTTTCACAGCATCGTCTTTTAGGATTTGAAATAGCTCAACTGGAATTCCATCACCTCACTAGCTTGTTCGTAGTCATGCTTTCTAAGGTCCACTTGACTTTGCATTCCAGGATGTCTGATTCTAGGTAAGTGATCACACAATCATGGTTACCTGAGTCATGAAGATCTATTTTGTACAGTTGTATTATTGTGTATTCTGTGTATTCTTGCCAACTCTTCTTAATATCTTCTGCTTCTGTTAGGTCCATACCATTTCTGTTCTTTTTTGTGCCCATCTTTGCATAAAATTTTCCCTTGGTATCCATAATTTTCTTGATGAGATCTCTAGTCTTTCCCATTCTATTGATTTCCTCTATTCTTTGCATTGATCATTGAGGAATGCTTTCTTATCTCTCCTTGCTTTTCTTTGGAACTTTCCATTCAAATGGGAATATCTTTCCTTTTCTCCTTTGTCTTTCACTTCTCTTCTTTTCTCAGCTTTGTAAGGCCTCCTCAGACAGCCATTTTGCCTTTTGCATTTCTTTTTTCTTGGAAATGGTCTTGATCCCTGTCTCCTGTACAATATCACAGACCTCCATCCATAGTTCTTCAAGCACTCTGTCTATCAGATCTAATCCCTTGAATCTATTTTTCACTTCTACTGTATAATCATAAGGGATTTGATTTAGGTAATACCTGAATTGTCCAGTGGATTTCCCTACTTCCTTCAATTTGTCTGAATTTTGTAATAAGGAGTTCATGATCTGAGCCATAGTCACCTTCCAGTCTATAGCAAAAGGTAGCTATAGGATTAATTCCAAGAGCAGTGATTTTTAAACAGAAGATTTCTAGAAATGAAGATATGGGAGGAAAATCATTGTTTGAATTTCAAATGGAAAGAGACTATCAAATATAATATATATAAGTATTATATATATATAAGATATATCTATATAAGTATGATATATACAAGTAGATGCACATCAAGTCTTAAATAATCACAAAATCTGAGGACTTTTCTCAAAGACACTGCATGTCCTATAAATTAAAAACAGTTTACTTACAAATGATCAACCATTGGATGAACTGGGACTTCTTAAGTGCAACATTGTAAACAAAAGTCAGTGAAACAGTGTCCTAAAGCTGTGGGGAAAAAATTCCCACTTAGAATTCTATTCCAAACTTCAGAGTTACATAATTATAAAAAGCTTTGCAGACACACAAGATTTCAGTGGATTTTGCCTTCCACACCCATCTTTTTTTCAGGAAACTACTAGACATGATGCTTCCATAAGATGAGGGAATAAAACAAGAGGGAAAGCTTGGGATCCAAGAAGCAGTTGATCCAACCTACAAGAGAAGTAAAGGAAAACCTTAGGTTAAGGATAAGGACAGTCCCTAAGTGACAACTGTACAGCTGACTTTTAGAGCAACATATCTTTATTGGAGCAAGTCAGAAATTCTGGTAGACATGATTTCAAGAAGATAAAACTGACAGAATACTGGATATGTTTTACTGTATTGAGAAAAATATGTAGAAAATTAAGGTATGGTTTAGACATGAATTAGCTTTAAGAACTATCTAAAGTTCTAGGAGAAAACAATCCTAACAGCAACCAACAATACGGAAGCTTATTAAAAAGGGAAAATTAAAATCTCAAAAATGAACAAAAATAGTCATATTGTATTGATTAGCTGTGAACTACATTTATATAGATATGAAAATAAAATTACCTAGTATGTATGTGTACATTGTGTATATGTACACAAACATATGGGGAAATATGGGGGACAGGAAAGTTGTATGTGGAGGATGGTGAATAGATAAGTGAGTAAAAGTTAGCTAAATACTCATTTCCCTAGATAACTGCTAAATAGCTAATGGCCAAATCTGAAAATTTAAGAAATATAGTACAAGCATATTTTTTAGACATATGAGCATAAATACTGAAAAAAGACACTTAAAGAATATAATGTGATCATTTCTAGGAATAGGAAAATAGCACCTGATGTTGAGGAGAGAGGTGACCCTCAGAGCAGAGTAGGCTGCTTGTTAATCTACTAGACACTATGAGTAATGTTCCAGCTAAGATGCCTCTTCAACTTAGAACATTCCAAACTAAGTTAAGGTAGAGCTTTTAAGAATGTGCTTCTTAAAAATAAATCCACACATAAATGGTCAATTGATCTTTGACATCTGTGCCAAGAAAATACAGTGGGAAAGGATAAGCTCTTTAACAAACGATACTGAGAAAATTGAAAATCCACATGTAAGATAATGAATACACAAAAATAAACTATATATACAATAACCTGGAGAAGGAAACAGCAACCCACTCCAATATTCTTGCCTGGAGAATTTCATGGACAAAAAGTCCTGGTGGGCTACAGTCCGTGGGGTCACAAAGAGTCAGACACGACTGAGCAACTAACACACTTATACAACCAGCAGAATTAAGCTCTGCTGCTGCTGCTAAGTCACTTCAGTCGTGTCCAACTCTGTGTGACCCCATTTACGGCAGCCCACCAGACTCCCCTGATGGGCTCCCTCCCTGGGATTCTCCAGGCAAGAACACTGGGTGGGTTGCCATTTCCTTCTCCAATGCATGAAAGTGAAAAGTGAACGTGAGTCACTCAGTCGCCTCCGACTCTTAGCGACCCCATGGATGGTAGCCCACCAGGCTCCTCCATCCAGGGGATTTTCCAGGCCAGATAAAAACTTCAACATAAAATTAAAAAAATATATATAACCTCTAGAATAAGGGGAAAACCTCATGATATGAGTTTTGGAAATGACATCAAAAGCACAGACAACAAAATAAAAAATAAATAAGTGGGACTTCAGACCAAAAAGCTTCTGCACAGCAAAGGAAACAACAGAATGAAAGGCAACCCATGGAAGGGTAGAAAATATTTGTGAAATCTTATGTCTGATAAAGAGTTAATTTCCAAAACGCATAAGTAACTCCTGCAACTCAGTAGCAAAAAGGAAAAAACCCTAATAACCCAATTTAAAAAATGGAATAAAGACTTGGATGGATATTTCTCCAAAGAAGACATATAAATGGTCAACGTCACTAATCAGCAGAAAATGCTAATCAAAAACAGAGCTACTATTGTTTTATCCAACAACCACACTTCTGGGTTAACTATCAAAATATTTAAAGTCAGGGTCTCAAAAACATATTAAACTATTCATGGCAGTGCTTTTCACAATGACCAAGATGTAGAAACAACCTAAATATCCTTCAGTGTACTGAATAAATTGGAGAAAATGGGACATACAGTTAACCTTGAACAACAAACAACATGGGGGTTAAGGTGGTAACCCTGCTAGCAATTTGAAACTCCACATTACTTTACAATCAGTTGTCCATTTCCAAGATTTGCATGCTCAGATTCAACCAATCAAAGACAGTGTACATTACTTTTTGAAAAAAAACAAATGGGTGTAAGTGGAGCCAGGCAGTTCACACACATGTTGTTCAAGGGTGAACCGTACATTCAGTAGAATATTATACAACCTTAAGAGAAAAGAAAAGAGAAGGAAATCCTGTCATTTGTGACAATGTAGATGAAACTGGAGGACATAAGTGGAATAAGCCAATCTAAGAAGCACAATTACCACATGATGCCACTCATATGAGGTATATAAAATAATGAAATGTAGAACCAGAGGATAGGATGGTGGTTGTCAGAGGCTTGAGGGAGATAGATATGGGGAATTTCTGATTAGGGTGTATAAAATTTCAGTCATGCAAGATGAGTAAGTTCTAGAGATCTGATGTACAATGTTGTAACTACAAATAGTGATAGGGTATTATATATGTAAAAATCTATTAAGAGGGTCCATCTCTTGTTAAGTTTTCTTAGTATAATTAAAAAAAAAAAGAGTATGAGTCTGGAATTATTTTCTGAGCATCTGGCTTACAAATGTAAGTCTTGTACTAGTAAGTGAGGGCAAGTCATTCAGTCGTATCTGACTCTTTGCGACCCCATGGACTATAGAGTCTATGGAATTCTTTAGGTCAGAATACTGGAGTAGGTAGCCTTTCCCTTCTCCAGGGCATCTTCCCAACCTAGGGATTGAACCCAGGTCTTCCACATTGCATGTGATTCTTTACCAGCTGAGCCACAGGGGAAGCCCTGTACCAGTGAGAAACCCGAGCTATTCTTCATCTGTGTAAATACTGTTTTCTGAAGATTCTACCTTCTTTTATTACATACAGTTATTTGCAGGCTACACATTCCTAGAAATAGTTGGAGGAAGGAGAAGCAGGGTTGGACGGGGGTTAGATAACTGATGGGGTACATTTAAAGAAAAACACTTCAGTAGCAGCATATGATGACAGAATCAAGACTTTTCTACTCTATTCTATGTCAGAGGACTAGGAATCTCAGTGAGGAATAATGTTATCTCAAGACAGCAGAACTGTATTCATCACAGGGAATTGACTAGAATCTTCTACGTTTAACTGTCTTCTTGCTGTGATTGTAGCTCTGAGGGGAAATTCGCTTAATAACTAAGTAAAGAAAGATGAAGAAAAAGTATCATGTACCTCTCAGCCGACTACAGAACGCGGATTCAAGCCATTTTCTCAGCTGAAGGATAATCTAAGAAAGTAGTTAAAAAATTTGACATATTCAAGAAAAAATTTCAATGAAATAAGAACCAAAATGTAAAATATAATTGTCACATGATTGTCTTTAAACATTATAAGGTAAAGTAAATGCTACATACATCAGACTAGAGGAAAATATTGCCTACTGTGTAACAAAATTCAGACTTTCCTTGGATTTGTTTTCAAATGCCAGAAGTCAGCACAGTGTCAAGTACTGGGGTTAACAATGATGACTATATATTGGGGGTTTAGGCAATGGCACCCCACTCCAGTACTCTTGCCTGGAAAATCCCATGGACAGAGGAGCCTGGAAGGCTGCAGTCCATGGGGTCACTGAGGGTCGGACACGACTGAGCGACTTCACTTTCACTTTTCACTTTCATGCATTGGAGAAGGAAATGGCAACCCACTCCAGTGTTCTTGCCTAGAGAATCCCAGGGATGGGGGAGCCTGGTGGGCGCCGTCCATTGGGTCGCACAGAGTCAGACACGACTGAAGTGACTTAGCAGCAGCAGCAGTAGCACTATGTGTCTGGCACAGTTTATCCACAGCAAAAGCCCTATTGGGTAAGAACTAGTGTTATCTCTCTTTAAGAAGTGAGGAGATTGAGGCATGGATGGCTTAAAATTCTTATCCAAGAATTGATCTTATAAAATGATTGACATAGGAATTAAAGCTAGGACCTCAGGCTTTATAATAAGTACTATGGTGCTGTGTTATGTTCTCTCTTCCAAAATGTAGGACCAAATAATTTTAAGATTTACATAATAAAAAACAAAATAAGATGTTTTAAAATGTGCATAAAGTCAAAAATTATAACCTCTTTCTGACTCAGAAAAGAAACAAAGATTAGAATACAGGAATGCAAAGGATAAGATATAAAATAACTGAAAGAAGTTATTTAAACCGGTTATGCACAGAAGACATATTGCATAAAATATATTAATTTAATACAATATTCTGCATCTAAAACCCCAGCTATTTTAGCACATATAAGTAAATATGGAAGGTTTGGTTCCACATTTAATAAAGTAGGCCAAAATTCTTGCTTTACAAAGAGAAACTTTTATAAAAACTATATTAATCTTGAAATAAGATGGAGAATTATATAAAAGTGAAGAAATATATGACTGAAAATTTCAGATCTGTTCATTTAAATAGATTTCAGTATGCACGCTCAACTGCTGGAGTCATTTCCTACTCTGTGTGACCCTATCGACTGTAGTATGTTATAAACTGGAGCAATATATTGAATCTTATGTAATTGTTAAGTTGTGTCCAACTCTTTGCAACTGTATGGACTATAGCCCACCAGGCTCCTTTATCCATAGGATTTCCCAGACATGAATACTGCAATGGGTTGCCATTTCCTTCGCCAGGAGATCTACCTGACCCAGGGATTGAAACTGCATCTCCTGCATTTCCACTGAGCCACCAGGGAAATCCCAATATACTGATAGATAATATCAATTTTAGCATATGTTGACATTTCAAGTAATCTATTACAGACATGGAAATTTCACTCTGCCTTGTTGCATTACTATTAGACTGTTTGCACATATTATGTGATGTATTTATTGCACAGAAAAGAATCATAAACCTGGCAGTGACAAATTACATAACCAGGAAAACAGAAAACAACAATGTAAATAATATAACAACACATTTACACTCTGAAATGTGTCACTGGTGGTTAGAGAATATAAATAAACATTTTTGTTAGGAATCAATGCAATTTTCTTTATTATCATGTTACATGTCATATGATAGTCATCGGCTGATGTAAAATCTGAATTACTTGGTCAATTGTAATTAAATGAAAAAAGGAATAAATAATTTTCTCATTATAGAACTAAATTGACATGGCATTCATAAGTATTTTCTCAGCAAATTTTGGTTGGAAAGAAAAATGAAAGAAACTCAGATTATATTTCTATAAATTTCTGCTGTTAAGCTTTGGAGTTAATAAAGAAGATTTGTATTATTACTATTCCAAGGCTGTTACTTGCTGTCAATTACATATGCAATCCAGGAAGCAGCATAACATTTATTACTTTTGTTCATGAAGGAAATAGAAGATATTCATTAGTTCTGGTTAAATAGCCCAATCCTTTCTGTCAGAGTGACAAGACAAGGTCTCTTGGATACATAGTAACAAATCCTGTAACAAAGGAATCCTGAAAGGTAATTAAAAAGGACCAAGGAGCAATTGGATCTTATCTAAGAACCTCAAAAAGTGACACAGCCCATAATGTTAAGAAAATGGCAGAACCAGTCAAGTTGTCAGTCTTCTCTGTCTCTTGCCGCCTTGTGTTCGAAGTGGAAGAACAGCTGTGGTGAGTGCACTCTGTGCACTATAAGGCTTTACCCTTTATCATTCTCCTGAGAGTGACATGCATTTTCTGTCTCAGACACCCATACTTATGGAAGCGGCTAAATATGTACATTTCTATTCAAACTTTGAATAATATGAAGTAATAAACTTTGTCTTTTGACATCTGCCCTCTGCAGAACATAACTTCTGTCCCAACCTTTAAGAATTTAAAGTCTACATTTCAACTTTGTAACCATTATTAAATGCAAATTCTTTCAATGCATGAAGATTGAACATTTTCAGTTATATAAAAATGCACAAGCAAATGTTTGCTAAAAACATGTGATCTGTTGTTATAATGTTATATTTGCATGTTATTAGATTCATTTTACATTATAAAGTACTGCCTTAATGCACTGAAACCTTTCATGGTTAAAATAAGAGGCTTTAAGGAAAAGAATAAAATATTGATCAGTTTATAGCTTATTTCTTGAGTTACTTTTGTGAATATTCCTATTAAGAGACAGGTGCAAAATGATTCTAGATAAGTAGTACACAACAATAAAAACCAGTGGTTCACTTTACTATTTGGCAAAAGTATAAAACTTAAATATATAATTTCTATTTTGAGTCATTAGGTGTTATTTATTATATACTAAGAGCTCTATTAATAGATAATTGTTCTGAAAATTATGTATATGAAAAATTTCCATTACTATGGTATTAAGAATTTCTACCCTTCTTTAAGCCTCCTTTTTTCAATTAAGCTAGTGAAACAAAATTTTATTCAGAATCTATCTTATAAAATATACTCAGGAGGTAGTAATTGACAACAGTGAGTAGGAAACTCACTTTTGACATACAGATCCAAAGTAAGATCTGCACTGAGTTTTAGAGCCAGGTGGCTTCAACCAAGAAAGGCATGCATTGTGCCTCTGCCTGGTCCATTCTGAGGTCAGTAGTTTTAACCAGATTAAACTACCACATTTTCCATCTTCCTTTTCCATCAGTCCTTTCTGAGGCAGAGCCTAGCTTATTTGGATGCCCCTTCATGTTTCTTTTCTTCAGTTAAGTGACCTCTCCAGGACACAACTAGTTTTTCCAAACAGAAATGAGAGACTTAGAGTAAATGATAAAGCTTATTAAAGCTCACTCATAAATGCAATTATTTTCTTATTTTCCTATAGTAATTTTATTTACATACAACTTTTTACTGAATGCTTTCACTAGATATTATCTAGTGGTTAGTAGTCCTATGAAGAAAAATACACAATCTCATTGGATTGATTTATCTCATAGAGAAACTGATCTTTAAGAAAGCTGTGCCTAGAATACAATGTTGGAGATTCATGTAATAGTCTCAACTATTGTCTTGATAAAACCATGTGCACTTCTAACATCTAAGTAGAGTTTAGTTTAAAACTTCATAGTACACATAATTAAATATTAAATTTATTATGCATATTTGATGTTTGTTTGCTGATTTAGCTATGTTAAAGTACCATGATGTTTTATGTTATTCTTTCTTGACAGAATTCATGGGGCCCCTTTTAAAAGTTCGCTTTGGGAATGATCCCCAAGTAAGACTTGATGAAACAGCATATTCTTTGTCATGTTTGACTTTTTAATTAAAGAAAGAAATGTTCCGTATAACTACTCTGAACAGTTAGCATTAATGTGAGTATGGCTTTCCAAAGCAGTGTTTTCTGACAGGTTTTCATTTGTGTGGCTTGATTTGCATTATCGACAACCAAGAAGGATTAAAAGACAAGAAAACTATGGATAATATATCATAAACTTGATTTACAAAATTCCCACAGGCAAGGCTGTTTGCTGTACACCAAATTAGCAACACGGGCAAGACGTAATTTACACTTGCTTTCAGGCAATGTAGAGACAGAATGCTTAATTATTTATTAATGAAGCTTAATTAATCTTCTGAAATTCATTTGTTTGAGAAATAAGGGCTTTATCTTACAAGGCAAAATATCAAGTAATTAGCAATATAAAATTTTTACTCTGTTGAAAATTCAAGTGTGCACCTAACGTCCACAATCTGTATGCAATGATGCTCACACGAATACATCAATTATTCAATCTCCATTACTTACAGAACTGATTTATAATGTAGTAAAAGGGCATAACTTGTATGGTCTAGTTATTTTTAAGTCGTTAATAAGCCTCCATTTGCTTTAGAATATATATATATTTACATATATTTAATTTAAAATTAAGACTACTCACATATTATATTTTAATTAGATTTCATGACAATGGATGGATTTTTGCTATCATTTCTGTCTCAGATAATGATATCTGTTACAGAAAAATAGCATAAACTGGTATGTGTCTATGGAGAAAAGTTATAAGCTATATATTACATATATTATTTACAAAAATTGTGCTTGGCTTTTGTGATTTAATAAAGAAATATAATGTTAAATGTTAAAATACTGAATGCTCCTTTAAAATGTGTCCTTCCAAAATATTTTTATAATACCAAGTTCTATTTCATCAGAGAAAATGTTGAGGACATTTTATAGATGAAGAAATTATTTGAGTAAACCTGCCCAAGATGAGAGGCTAAAAATGTGGCAGATTAAGACTTGCAACCAGGAGGCCAACTTCTCTTCTTTCAAGCAGATAATATATTTTCTCCAAGAACCTTGAAGACACAGGTCCCTTAGGTTTTCCAAGACTTTACTTTCGTCTAAAAAACCAAGTAACTTAGCCAGATACCTTTCATGTCTGTTTCATATTCAAAAAGCATATCTTAGTACTTATTTCTAAAGAACTTGTTGCTTTTTGGTGTCTCACTTAAGAAGGTGCTTTTATATTTTTTTTTTTTTTGAAAGCAGGAAGAGATGACTCTTGAAATAAATAAAAAATACAGTGAGACATTATATGTAATTTCAAATACAGTTCAAAAAAGAAATACTGAAGCTATCTAGAATACCGAGAGGGAAACTTACAAAGCAGATAGAATTTGCTCATGATCTTGGAAAAAATAGAAGGGTATAGATGAATGAAAGGGAGTCCAGAAAGAATTTTCCGTGTAGTGCTGATGGTGGGAACAGTAAAAGCTGAGCAAAGATATGATAGGAAGACACATCAGGCCTTATGCTGAAGATAAAGAGTAGGTCCATCTCATGCCACTTGAGAATATGCTCAATTAAGCTGCCTGTTTGTATGTTACAGTAGAGAAGTAACTTTTTTCCCCCACAATTCCTCCTTGTATATGATAACAGTTAAGAGAAAGACAAGAAAGTCTTTTTATAGAGTACAGACAAGTAATACATCAGATCAGATCAGATCAGTCACTCAGTCGTGTCTGACTCTTTGCGACCCCATGAATCGCAGCACGCCAGGCCTCCCTGTCCATCACCAACTCCCGGAGTTAACTCAGACTCACGTCCATCGAGTCAGTGATGCCATCCAGCCATCTCATCCTCTGTCGTCCCCTTCTCCTCTTGCCCTCAATCCCTGCCAGCATCAGAGTCTTTTCCAATGAGTCGATTCTTCATGTGAGGTGGCCAAAGTACTGGAGTTTCAGCTTTAGCGTCATTCCTTCCAAAGAAATCCCAGGGCTGATCTCCTTCAGAATGGACTGGTTGGATCTCCTTGCAGTCCAAGGGACTCTCAAGAGTCTTCTCCAACACCACAGTTCAAAAGCATCAATTCTTCGGTGCTTAGCCTTCTTCACAGTCCAACTCTCACATCCATACATGACCACAGGAAAAACCATAGCTTGACTAGCTGGACCTTTGTTGGCAAAGTAATGTCTCTGCTTTTGAATATGCTATCTAGGTTGGTCATAACTTTCCTTCCAAGGAGTAAGCGTCTTTTAATTTCATGGCTGCAGTCACCATCTGCAGTGATTTTGGAGCCCAGAAAAATAAAATCTGACACTGTTTCCACTGTTTCCCCATCTATTTCCCATGAAGTGGTGGGACCGGATGCCATGATCTTCGTTTTCTGAATGTTGAGCTTTAAGCCAACTTTTTTACTCTCCACTTTCACTTTCATAGCAACACACAAAAATTAAAACATTTTCAATTTTACAGTACAATATCTTGAAGAGTTCAGTAGTACAGTACAACAGCTGACTTACAGGGGCTCGAATCGAGTGAATAGGCAAGAAGAGTTACTGACTGGAGGAGGGAGAAGAGGTGGGAGACAGTAAAACTGAAGGATCATCAGCAATATGGGAAAGAGAGCAGGCTGCAATTTCACTCACACCTGATGTTGATGGCACAGGTTCTGGTTCCTTGCTGGAGTCAATTCTACTTTCTTGCAAAAAATGATACAGTGATGTCTGGATAGTAGTCTTTTGTCTCTCATCATAGATGACATGGTATTACTGGATTACATTCTGAATGGCTGCTGCAACCTTCCTGTATGGTTTACAGTTTGGGTCCTGTGCTTCAAAAACTAACAGATCCTCTTCAAATAAAGAAATCTCCTTGCCACTTACCACATTGTGAATCTCTTTGGTTCTTCAGTAGTACCAGCTATTGATACATCACCACTGCGTTTACGCTTGCTTCCAGATATGCTAGGCTTGAAATAAATATACTGTACTACTGTACTCTATACAGTACTGTAAAGTACACAAAAGCGATATATAGAGGATGCACGCATATGACAACATATGCCAGATGCATGAACTAACTTACATGATTTGACATGTGAACACACGTTCAGATCTTAAAAGTTCCCAGCTTGAAGATTTTTATGCAGTTTGCATCTCTTAATCTCACATGTTGCTGCTGCTGCTGCTAAGTCGCTTCAGTTGTGTCCGACTCTGTGCGATCCC
Source organism: Bos indicus (assembly GCF_029378745.1). Taxonomy (NCBI): domain Eukaryota; kingdom Metazoa; phylum Chordata; class Mammalia; order Artiodactyla; family Bovidae; genus Bos; species Bos indicus. Next base: position 50,872,275 of record NC_091780.1, on the reverse strand, counting down.
AGAAACGGCAGCCCACCAGGCTCCCCCGTCCCTGGGATTCTCCAGGCAAGAACACTGGAGTGGGTTGCCACTTCCTTCTTCAATGCATGAAAGTGAAAAGTGAAAGTGAAGTCGCTCAGTTGTGTCTGACTCTTAGCAACCCCATGGACTGCAGCCCACCAGGCTCCTCCTTCCATGGGATTTTCCAGGCAAGAGTCCTGGAGTAGGGTGCCATTGTAGCTAGAATAGGAAAAAGGAGTCCAGAATGGAGGTGGCTAACAGACAAAGAAGGGAAAAGCCTGCGAAAATAGAACAAAGGAAGGTCCGAGGATCAGAGTGAAGACCTCAGGTAAAAAAGCAATTTATGCCATCTATTGTACCCCTTGATTCTGAAAAACTTGTGGTTTTCAAGAAACGTGTGGTTTCTTGAGTCAAGTATATAAAACATAGCATATCATGTATTTCCCACCATTGTGAAGACCTGATCACAGGTCTGGTCACAATAGTTATGCCATCTATCGTACCTCTGAAAAACTTAATGCTTAGCACTAATTTCACTGATGAATACATGCATTCACATTCATTGGAATGAATGTAATGTTAAACAAATTTCTCTTAAAAAAATTACAACCATGTGTCAAAATTATATTTGGAACTTGAAGAGAGAAGAAAAATAAGCCCCAGCTTGGGGAGGATGGGTATGGAGGGAGAGAAGAAGCGGTAGTATAAATAAGGAGGTAGTAAAATCCTGGACTATCTGCCTAAATGTTTCTAAACTATCTTATCAGTTGACTAGTGATCCTAAATTTCCAAAGAATTTTAATTTCATTAAGGTCTATCAAAATAACTTTCAAGTATTTAATTCAGAATACCAAATACACCCATGAATGGCTGAATTACAAGGATGTTCTGTATCTAAAAGACTTAGGACCATTTTCTTTCTTCAGTTCCAGTGAATAAAGATCTGCTTACTTCTGAAAAAGTTATTAATTGGATTTGTTGCTTATTTTATTACTTTTAAAATTCCATACAGATATTGGCTAATTTATACAGTAAATATACAATCATAATTACTAGTAATATTGTAAATACATTGATATGATTCTCTTAAGTAAATTTACTACATTAAGGGAAATTTTCCAAACAAAAATGTCTTTGCAATTCAATTTCCATGGTAGATATTTCAGTTAGTCTTTGGACCTGAAATTTTATATTTTGTATGTTTGAATTTATTTGCCTTCTTCTTTACTCCTCTCTCCCCTCTTCTCTCTCTTTTGCAAGTGTAATGAGAAGCATTAACACACATAAAGTTCTTGGTCTGGTTTGCTCTAACAAGTGATGCATATGAACTAAGGTAACAGAATGAACTTCTGTCAAGACAATTCCTAAAAATAGGAATCCAGAGCTATATTTTTGATTACTTCTATTTTCTCAGAAATTAAAATAATGTTATTTTACTGCCCTATTACTACTTCTTATGTTTAAAAGACAGAAATTAAGAATCCAGTGTTGCCTCTCAAGGTTTTCCCATATGTTTCTTAATGTGAGATCACGTTACTAGAATCGCGAGTGAACTAAACCATTTAGTTGATACTGGATAAACACCCTGGTACTGATAGGATATTTTAGGTATATATGAAGGGTTGATCTTGTTCCATAGTTGCATAGCTTGTTGTAGCTAATAAAATGGAATTTATCTGTAATTGTGGAGCTCCCAGAAGCTTAAAAAAAACTATATGCAGATATGAAAGTAGATTCACTCTTATTGAAGCTATGAACACAACTATATTTCAATGAAGAATGCCATGAGCCAGTAGAGACTTCAAATAATATTTGTTCTATTTATGTGTGGAACTAAGTCATAGCTTTTACACACTAATTTTAGACCCTGACAGAGAAAAAAACCTAAAAAATATGTTTAATTGTTTTCAAATGTGGAATGGTTAAAAATAGTAAATTTAACATTTTTTTTTTTTCTCAAGGAGGCTGTGATTTTTCTAAGCTTGATCAGAGGAGTAAATCACTCCTATTGTTATTGTTATTGCTGTTCAGTCCTGCCTGACTCTTTGTGACCCCAGGGACTGAAGCACACCAGGCTTCCCTGTACTTAGCTATCTGAGTTTGCTAAAACTCATGTGCATTGAGTTGAGGATAACATCCAACCATCTCATCCTCTGTTGCCCCATTTCTCCTCCTGCCCTCAATCTTTCCCAGCATCAGGGTCTTTTCCAATGAGTTGGCTCTTCACATCAGGTGGCCAAAGTATTGGAACTTCAGCTTCAGCATCAGTCCTTCCAGTGAATAATCAGGGTTGATTTCCTTTAGGGTTGACTAGTTTGGTTTCCTTTCAGTCCAGGAGACTCTCAAGAGTCTTCTCCAGCACCACACTTCAAAAGCATCAATTCTTCAGCACTCAGCCTTCTTTATGGTCCAACTCACATCTGTACATGACTACTGGACCCTGATGCTGAAAAGGAACTGAGATAATTCTGTTGTTTTAGAGGTTGCACCCAAGTACTATATTTTGGACTCTTCTGTTGAATATGAGGGCTACTCCATTTCTTCCAGGATATTCTTGCCCACAGTTGTAGATATATGTTCATCTGGATTAAATTTGCTCATCCCTGTCAATTTTAGTTCACTGATTCTTCAAGTATCAACCATTTTGCATCTTTTGCTTGACCACATCCAATTCACTTTGATTCATGGACCTAACATCCCAGGTTCCTATGCAATATTGGATAGAAAGATAGCAATCTTTACAGCATCAGATTTTACTTTAGCCACCAGCACATCAGCAGCTGTACATAATTCCTGCTTTGGCCCAGCCACTTCATTCATGCTGGAGTAATTGCTCTCTACTCTTCCCCAGTAATATACTGTACACCTTCCAACCTGCAGGGCTCATGCTCTGGCATCATTTAGTTTTGTCTTTTCATACAGTCCATTGTCAGGAGCCACATTAGGCATTACTGACAAAATGGAGGCACGGCCCCCAGCCCCCTCTCCTCATTCCATAGGCACAGATCCCGGGATGAAGGAGTTAGGCCTTGTAATTCTGACTTGTCTTTTCCTCTGCTTGGCTGAGTTGACTGAAAATGAATATTAAGGTGCTTATTGTTCTTGAGAGGAGCATGAGAAGGCACAAAGCCTTCTGAAGCATTGCTCAGAAAATAATTCATAAAGTTAATCATTGGCATTTGTTCAAGGACTTTTACAAAAGAGTATTCCAGGATAGCACATAGGCCGTAGCTTGAGGCCATGGGAGGGATTGCTATCTGAAGTCTATTTGTGAGGAGAATGTTTATGGCAAAGGAGTTTACTGAATTTAGGGCTTGCTGTTGCTAAGTCACTTCAGTTGTGTCCCACTCTGTGTGACCCCATAGACGGCAGCCCACCAGGCTCCTCCATCCCTGGGATTCTCCAGGCAAGAACACTGGAGTGGGTCGCCATTTCAAATAATTAAAACAGTTAGAAGTTAAAGATTTAAGGAATGTTGTAAACTTAGCATTTTTTACTATAGCTTATAGAAGTTAGGAATTTTTAGAGACACTATAGCTAGACGCCTTTTTAAGAGATAGTGAGCTCAGGATGTTAGGGGCAAACAGGATTTAGGAAGATAAGTAGTAAACTGAGGAATGCAGTATGAGTTACAATGTAATCACAAGTTAACTATAGGACACATTAGAGGGAGTAGATAACAGATGATAAGGCTGATTCCCGGAGAATCACTGAAGCAGGAACTCTGAGGAGCAACAGTGATTTATGGAGATAATAAATTTGGGAGAGGGGGAACTGAACATGTCAAACCTCTGGCCTAATGTTTTTGTAAAAGTGTAAAAGAGAATCTTAAACTTGAAATAAACAGGCAGTCCAAGAAAAATGAAAGGCTGTCTCATTCGCCGACACCGTCCATCTCTTCAGATTGAATCCCTGGCTGCTGGAGTTGGACTCCGGCAGTCCATGGATTTCTCATGGCAAGAATATTAAGTGTGTTGCTATTTCCTTTTCCAGTGGACCAAGTTTTGTCAGAACTCTCCCCTATAACTGGTCTGTCTTGGATAGCCTTGAACAGCATGGTTCATAGCTTCATTGAGTTACTCAAGTCCCTTCATGACAAAGTTGTGATCTATGAAGGCAATCCATTTAGTATTTATTATGTGCCAGACACTGTTCAAGGCCTGACAGCAATGTTATTTCAAATTAACTCTCTTGTAATGGTTACTTTTATGTTTCAACTTGACTAAGCCATGAAGTGATCAGATATGTGGTCAAACATTAATGGGTTATGTGAAATTAACATTTAGAGTCTAAAGTGATTGATTAGACTCCACAATGGATGGGCATCCTCCAATCAGTTGAATACCTGAATAGAGAAGACAGATTGACCCTCCTATGAGTTAAGAGGAAATTCCTCCCATCTGACTGGCTTCTGCCTGGGACATCATTTTTTTTTTTTTTTCTGCCTTCTGACTCACACTGAAAAATTATCTTTCCCTTGACAACTTCCATAATAACATAAGATATTTGCTTATATTAATCTCTTTATGTATGTGTGTGCATACATAGCCTCTCGGTTATGTTTTTCTGGAAAACCCAGACTAACATACCTACAGATCTTTAAATACTTTTGCTATTAAGTTGATTCTTTCTTTCTTTTAAACTTTTTTGGTATTGTTTTTCTTTTTTTTCCCCCACAAAGATACTGAAAATGAGAACTTAAATAACTTGTCCAGGTCCGGACAATTAGTAAGTGAAGAAGCACAGCTACAAAGCCAACTTTGTCAGACTCCACAAACATAGTCTATCTATTACACAATACATCTCTATTCTCAAGGAGATTTTTTGCAGACATTCTATGTGCATTAAATTCCTTAGATACTCATAACTTGAAACAATAATCTTTAATAACTTTATAGATTTTAAAAATAATTTGTGGGCTTTAACTAATTAAGCTTCAATTGCAGCTAAAGTTTTCTTGGAAACTTATCATTAAAAATGGACTTCCCTGGTGGCTCAGATGTTAAAGCATCTGCCTACAATGTGGGAGACCCAGGTTCAATCCCTGGGTTGGGAAGATCCTCTGGAGAAGGAAATGGCAACCCACTCCAGTACTCTTGCCTGGAAAATCCTATGGACAGAGGAGTGTGGTAGGCTACAGTCCATGGGGTCACAAAGAGTCGGACATGACTAAGAGACTTCACTTTACTTCTATCATCAAAAATAGGTTAGATTCTTACATTTCCTGGTGACTCTAAAGTATTTAAGATTGCCTCTATGTCATATAAACCATATTAATGAATAATATAAAACAAAATTAAAGGGCTTTTATTCAATTACATGTATATTTCATGTGCAAAATACAACAGATGGAAATTAAGCTCATGAATGCACTTGTATACCTATAGATTAATTAAATTCTGCAAAGTCATGGTAGGAAAATTTCTTGTCATGCACAAGATTTACAAAACAAGAGAACAGTGCCATGAGGAGTATCAACTTTTGCCTGAAGGAAAGAAAAATATTATGCTCATTTCCTAGTCATATAAATTTAAGTCAAAGTTGTGAATTTATTCATCTCTTTTCTATTCACATACGGTATGCAAGAATTTTCTGAAATATAAATGCCATGTTTAAACATTTCCATGTTTTCATAGACATTGTCAAAGTGACGCTGACAAATATCAGAAGTTATCATTCCCTTTGTTCAGCAATCAGTGACAGAAAAATTTCTTATTGGGTTACATTAAAAACAATAATAAAAAAGGGTCAACATAGCCAGTAAACAAATAAAATTATTTTTAAAATGTGTTATAAAAATTCTTTAGTGCTAATAGCATAGAACTATGACATTGTGTTAAGCTGAAATGCTGTAGTTCCATCACATTCTATCTGCATGTTTTGGGGCAAGTTGTTTCCCTCTTAATACTTTAGTGACACCTCTATAATCTGGAATTATTAGTATCAGCTACCATATGATTATTTTGAGGAATAATTAAACCTAGCAAGCATTTGATAAATGTCTGTAATTTTATTATATTTATCATTTTTGTGTTTCTTTTCTACTTTTGCCACCTAACTTCAATTTATGGCCTTAATCAAGATGGTTAAAAAACTCGTAATCTCCGCTGTCACAAATATATATCATCTGATTCCTACCTCTAAAGATGATTTCCTCTAGTGACTCATAAAATACAGAAAGAACAAAAAACTTTTTTTGATTAAAATAGAACAAAGACTTAAAAGCAAATAGAAACAGGCCTTAATGGACACCTCAGTGAAGAAGATAGACAGATGGGAAATAAACTTATGAAAATACATTCCACATCACATGTCATCAGGGTAGTGAAACTTAATGCAACCATAAGATGACGTTAGACACTTATTAGAATGGACAACACTAACAACATCAAATGTCTGTAAAGATGTGGAGCAACAGGAACTCTCATATATGCCTGGTGCACATGTGAAATTGTACAGCCACTTTGGAAGACAGTTTGGTGGTTTCTTACAAAACCAAATGCGCTCTTACCATCTGATCAGCAATTGCACTCTGTGGTATTAATCCAAAGGACTTGAAAACTTATGTATGAATCAAAACTTGCCTACAGATTTTTCTAGCAGTTTTATTCATAATTTCCAAAGCTTGGAAGCAACGAAGATGTTTTCCAGAAGGTGAATGGATAAATAATTCTTGGTTTTACTTATTTTTGTGCACGAACAAACATGTAACCTTCAGAGCTAAAACATGAGCTATCAATACATGAAAAGACATGAGGAAGCTTAAACACATATTACTAAGTGAAAAAATCAATCTGAAAAGGATTCGTACTGTATGATTCCAGTTATATGATGTTCTGGAGAAGTTAAAACTATGGAGATAACAAAAAAAAAAAAAAATCAGTGGTTGTTGATGGGGGAGGGATTAATAGGCAGAACACAGTGAATTTTTAGGGCAGTGAAAATATTCTATATGAAATTATAATTATAGATATATGTCATTAAAAATTTGTCCAAACCCATAGAATGTGCAACATCAAGGTAAATCTTTAGTTAACCTGTAAACATTGGATGCTTATGGTGTGTTAGTATGGGTTCATACTGACAAATTTGGTTAAAGAAAAAAAGTAGCATTGTGGTGGGTGATGTTGATAATGTGGGAAGCTATGCAGTGTGTGGGGGCAAGAGGTGTTTGGGAAATCTCTGTACCTCCCCTATCAATTCTGTTGTAAACATACAAACTCTCTTTTAAAAACTCTTTAAAAAGATAGACAAGTGGACCTATATATCATCTCCACTGAACAGATTAATTAGTTACATAGACCTTATGGTGCATTGGAATTACTACCTCTACCTTGCCCGACTCTGAGCACCAAAGAATTGATGCTTTCAAATTGTGGCACTGGAGAAAACTCTTGAGAATCCCTTGGACAGCAAGGGGATCAAATCAGTCAATCCTAAAGGTAATCAACCCTGAATATTCATTAAAAGGACTGATGCTGAAGCTGAAGATCCAGTACTTTGCACACCTGATGGGAAGAACCGACTCATTAGAAAGACCCTTATGCTGGGAAAGATTGAGGGCAAGAGGAGAAGGGGGCTATAGAGGATGAGATGGTTGGATGGCATCATCAACGCAATGGACATGAATTTGAGCAAACTCCAGGAGATAGTGAAGAACAGGGAAGACTGGCATACTGCCGTCTATGGGGTCACAAAGAGTCAGATCGGACTGAGTGACTGAACAATAACCAACCACCCTGCCCAACAATATTAAACACCATTGCATTGCACTGTAACTGTTACAATAAAATGCAAAAAATGCATGTTTGCACAACATGGATCCAGCAGTATGAGCAAACTAATGTGATAAAGTATTGACAATCTCTTAAGTGAACTTTATCCAACTGCATGAGTAGAGAATAAAGGTATTCTGTCAGGAGTTTAAAAGGCCTAAATAAAAAGAGCATTTTTTTAATTAGGAAAGACTGTTGTGAAATTAGAATCTTATTTAGCCAAAAGAAAAAGATAGGAAAATGCGAGTAATGTTAACAAAAAGAGGAACTCTGTTAAACTTGGCAAGGAAAAATGCAACATTATATTCATATTTTTGCCTAAGAATTTTCATCAGACTCATGATGAAGAGATTAGAGATCTATATCAAATCTACGTATTATTTCTTTATGATTTATTGCAAATATTTACACACATCTCATAGCAAATCATTGTCTGGGTTTACCATATATTAAATAGTAAAGGTTATATGTACAAGAATTAGAGATAGTATCACGGAGTTGATCACTGTAAGTGAATATTGGTCAGAATGGATTCTAGCAGGAGGTGATATATCTAAGCTGGGTGTGGGAAAATAAAATGGGGAAAAATCAATTATTTTAAATCCAGTCTCTGTCATATCAGCTGTGTGTTTTGGGCTGGTTATGTAATCTTTATGAGTTCTTGGCTACATTTTGTAGATAAATGGAAACAATAAAGTATATTTCACAAAGCTATGGAAGGGCTAAATGAGATACTTTGAAAATTATAATCAGGTTGAGCACATATCATAGAATTGCAAAAAAAAAAGTTGAATTAAATTTCTATTTTTTATAATAGTATATCAATTAGTATATCAATAGTATATGATATAGTTAGTATATCAAGGATTGAGTCTTCTTGAAATGAATTTTATTTTAACTTGCATAATGTTTTATAAATAATGAAGTAATTTAAATGGAGAAATATTTTGTGTTGCTTATTTAACAAATATTTACTGAATGTCCACCACATGCTAGGCGATACTCTAGGCACTTGGGATACATAAGGGAATAAAAGAGATAAGGTCCTTTTTCCCCTGGGGGATATAAACAATAATGACAGCAATGAAAACATTAATGAGCCAAATTAAATGTAGGACAGGGTAAGTGGGATACACGAGGCTGTGATTTACTGGAACTGTGTAATTAAAATAGATGTGTTGCTTTTCCCATTTCTCTATCATTCTTCTAGATTCAATCCCTACTTTACTCTGTATCCTGGAAGGTTTATTTCTATGAAGTGGCATCACTCAGGCTTTCTTTCTAATTATTTTGTGAGCCAGCTAAGCCAGTGGGAGTTAGTGACAGAAATCAGAAAAGAAGAAACAAGGGTGATTCTTCACACATCAGCACTTTGGGTCTAAAAATCATTTCCTCCTTCTACTACCATGCATATCAATGGACTTAGATATTACCTCCTGCTAGAATTCATTGCTGACCAATATTCAATACAGTAATCAACTTCTTGGTACTATCTCTAATTCTTGTACATATAACCTTTACTATTTAATATATGGTAAACCCAGGCAGCATGATTTGCTACCAGTTGTGTGTAAATACTTGCAATAAACTATAAATAAATATAGATTTGATATAGATTTCTATTCTTTTCCTCATGAATCTGATCATTATGAACCAAGGAAAGATTAACCACAACATTCCTGAAGCAGCTACAACTTTAAGGAACTCAAAAAACACTGTCTCCTCACAGAGTCCTTTTACCTCCTTGAGTCTAAGATCCTGGCCATTGCTCTGTCACGTCTGTCATATTGACAATTTGAACTTCTTTTGAGCCTGAAATAAAAACAAATACATCTATCATACTGTGGTTTTCATGTGCATTTCTCTGATTAAAGATACTGAACACATTTTCATAAACCTGTTGGCTGTTTGTATATCTCCTTTAGCAAAATATGTATTCAAGTCTTTTGCCTATTTTGTAACCAGGTTCCTTTTTTTTTTTTTCCCCTTTGCTACTGAGTTGTAGTTCCTACCGTTAACAATATGGTATTATGTACTTAAAAACTTAAGGGAGTAGCTCTCATACTGAATTTTCTTACCTGCCCCCCCCCACCCCCAACACACATAGAATAAAAGAAAAAGCAGAAAAGAGAGAAGAGCAAAGGACTCTTTTGGAGGTGATGGATATGTTTTTTACCTTTTCTTGTTGTTATGGTATCATGGGTACATACATATGTACAAACTCATACAAATGTATACGTTAAATATACGCAACTTTTTGTATATTAAGTGTATCTTAGTAAAGTTGGGTCATTCTTTCTTGACCCAAAGCTATGAAGCATGAAATTCAGCAGATATAAAATTTTCATATATATCTCAGCTCTACGTTTGGTTTCTTTTTACATTTCAATGGACTATACTCCAACCAAAAGGAAAAAAAAATGTATTACAATATCTTATTGACAAGGTCTTTATAATAACATATCATAATGGGAAGGATAATTCTACCCTTCATATTCTTCTTTTTTCTGAATATAGGATGCGAGCTTCTCTCAGCCTTTTAATCTTCCATGTAAATTTAAAAATCAACCTAACAATTTTCATGTAAAAATTTGTTGGAATTTTTATTGGATCTGAATCTACACTGAATCTATAGAAGAGTTAGTGGTGAATTCACATCCTAGAGAAATGACTATATAACATCATTTTTATGGTACTATGGTAACTGATGTTTACATATTTTCTAATTCAGGTATTCTTCACTAAAACCACTTTGTCATGCTATAGTACATCATTCAGTAAATGCTACATTTGATTTGACAATATTTGGCTTCAAATGTTCACATCTGGATTTTTGAGAAAAATGTACTTCTAGTTGCCTTCTTTATCATGGATATCATGTATTTTGACTTTCTTAATACCAATTTCTTTCCTTTTTTGGTAGCTGGAATCATAAAAACAAGTTAGAAATATTGGATTCTTTTGTTCTCTAGAAGAGTTTGAAAAATACTTCAAAAGTGTATTATTTGAAAGTCATTTTTAACTTATTTCATAGAATAAAAGAAAAATCAAGCCTTAGACTTCTTGTCCAGAACTTCCACTTCCCACTTAAAAAAAAAAAATCAATGCTGTGTAAACCCTTTAAATTTTAATTCAAAGTATTTATTTGCATGTCAAATAATTTTGCTCTCTAGTGTAACAAGAGATTAAATCCTCTATTTGAGCTCTATCAAATCTATCAAAATAAATTAAGCTTGAATATTTATTCATTATCACAAATTGCTTTTGAGATTATTTTATTTAGAAGGCTATTCTAGAGGACACTAAGTCTGGTTTGAAATTATAAATATGTATAGATAAATCATTGAGACTTGATAATTAGGACTTCCTTTGAGTAATAACTTGCAACTGTAATTCCACACAGTACATTTTTTATCATCTTTAAGTAGTACTCTTTTATCTAATCTAACAAAATGCAAAATTGTACTTCAGTTTGCTCAGATTAACTCATTTATAGGATAGGAGCTGGGCTTCTTTTGTGACTTAGCTGGTAAAGAATCCGCCTGAAATGCAGGAGACCTGGGTTCGATTCCTGGGTTGGGCAGATCCACTTGAGAAGGAAATGGCAACCCACTCCAGTATTCTTGCCTGGAGAATTCTATGGACAGAGGAGGCTGGCAAGCTACAGTCCATGGGGTAGCAAAGAGTCAGATACGACTGAGTGACTAACACTTACAATTTCACTTTTCAACTAAAATATAACAAAAATATGTTTTCATTTCTTACCACAGTTAGATTGGACTGCAATCAGTAACCCATATTTGTTACAAAACAGTCATAGAGGTTGTTGTTTTGTCAACTAACTTCTAGGTTTTAAGAACGTATTTTAAATGAAAATTTTATTTACATAAAGTGGAGACAGCACAGCAACAAAGTCATTGAAATATGTTGTGATCACAAACTATAATTAATATATATTATTTTTATTTCAGCACCTAAGAAAACTCACAGTTTAAGAGCTTTTCTTTGGATACTCTCTAAATAGGGAATAGGGAGGAAAAATATATCTGAATTAATTTACAGAAAATCTGATGGTGTAGAACAGCCATTTCTCTCAGCACTTCTCCCAAACTGAGCTTTCATACTTAGGGACAGCCTTATAAAACTGTTTAACTCCCAAAGGAAGAATTGAGGGATATTAGCAATATCTATTAATAGATATTAGCAGACAAGTTTATATAATTACTATCATTCTTCTAATATTTTATCAAACTGTTATAGAAAAACTGTCTAATTGCTCACTTTTTCTCAGAAGTACACTATTATATAACCACCAACATTATTCTACTTCTAGCTTACCTTTTGTTGTCTTGGTTGATTATATTGTTGGTTAATATACAATCATCTTAATGAGTTTATTAAACAGGGAGAAATAAGGAATTGTTTCTAACATCTTCTCAAGACCAAAGCAAAAATTACTTCAAAGCTGTTAACTCCTCAACTAGGACAAGTGTTAAAGATAAGTAAAAAAACGAATCCTCACCATATCGGATACACTGATGTACCAAAATGAGACAAACTCTAACAGACATTCTGAGATTGAGCAAAAATACCTAAGAACATTTATTAATTCAATTATGTATTCATTAATATACCCACAATTTAAAATACGTATATATATAAACTGTCTGACATTTAGTCAAAACCACAGTGATAGTGACTATATAGAGTTCATGGACTCTGTCCTCAACCACTAATTGTGACAAGAGACACATGCATGCTAAGTCCCTTCAGTCATGTCCAACTCTGCGCAACCCAATGGACTGTAGCCTTCCAGGTTCCTTTGTCCACGGGATTCTTCAGGCAAGAATGCTGGAGTGGTTTGCCAGGCCCTCCTCCACAGTATCTTCCCAACCTAGGGATGGAACCCGTACCTCTTACATCTCCTGCACTTGGAGGTTGGTTCTTTAACAATAGCGCCACCTGGGAAGCCCAATCTTTTGGATGTGAAAGTGAGCCGAAAGTCGCTCAGTTATGTCTGATTCTTTGCGACCCCATGGACTGTATAGTCCATGGAATTCTCTAGGTCAGAATACTGGAGCAGGTAGCGTTTCCCTTCTCCAGGGGATCTTCCCAACCCAGGGATCGAACCCAGATCTCCTGCATTGCAGGCGGATTCTTTACCAGCTGAGCCACAAGAGAAGCCCAAAAGATGCATAAGGATAAGTAAATTGTTAGGAACATAGGTTAGGCCTTCAGCTTTTCTGCATTCCAAGGTGCTGCTTATTTTTATCTACCTAAAATACAAGTCGCATCAATCTAAATCTCAATATATTTGTTCGTAAGATCAGGCTGATGATAGTAACTGCCACCCAGAGACTCTTTAAGTAAATGAATACGTTTATATAAACTTCGGTTTTAATTACTATGACTATGAATAGAATTCACAAGTCTGTTGTCTTAGCATGTACACAATTGTTTTAAGGGCTCCTATCCTCCATCAGTCTTATTTTGAAACATTTCAAAACATTTTTATGTTTGAAAATAAAAACTTGCCATCCACAGTGAGAAGATGCCTTCAATCCTTAAATAAGTCAGGAAAAAGTCAAAATAAGTTACATAAATGTTTAGATAAGTTATGAATTATAAAATAAACTCTAAGATCTGTAAAATCATAGGTCTCTGTGTTGTCAGGAATACTGAAGGGACTTAGAAACTAACTAATTTTCACTCAATTCTCTTTCTCAGCCTTGTTCTGAATATATTTTTAGCCTTGTTTTACAGTAGCTTTGAAAATAAATCACCCAGATTTTATGTGACAGTTTCTCCTGCTCTCCTTTTAAAAACAGAAGTAAGAGGTCACAGTGAAAATCTTACAAAACACAAAGTAATTATGCTATTGTCTTACAGAGAGAGACTGATTAGCATTAACCACAAAGATTCATCTGCCAGAGGAAGGAAAAATGATAATGTTGTACTTTCCCCAAAAGGACTAGAAAGCATGGTGTTAAGAATGAGAATTCTAGAGTCAGAAAGACCTGTCTTAGAATGTGTGACACCACTGGTGAGCTGAATGAGCTTAGAGAAGTCAGTTAATTTCTCTGTGCCTTGGTTTCTTCTCCCATGAGACAAATGCGTGCACAAATCTGACATCCCATAGTACATTTTTCATGATTAAATGAAGGAATGCTAGTAAAGAGTTTAGAACATGCACTATTGGCTCAGAGGTTAAAGCGTCTGCCTGCAATGTGGGAGACCAGGGTTCGATCCCTGGGTAGGGAAGATTCCCCTGGAGAAGGAAATGGCAACCCACTCCAGTATTCTTGCCTGGAGAATCCCATGGACAGAGGAGCCTGGTGGGCTACAGTCCATGGGGTAGCAACGAGTCGGACACAACTGAACGACTTCACTTTCACTAAATTTTTAAGTTAACTTAAGCACTTATAATATGTTAACAATTAATAGATTCAGTTAACCACTTTGCCTCTTCTCCAGCTGAAATTAAGGGTACAGACTGTGTTTTGATTCCTTAAACCCAATTTTAACTATCAGGAAGCTGAGTTCTTCAGATCATTTGCAGGACTTTCAGTTGGTCCAGAAAGCAAATAAAGGAAAAAAAAAAAAAGTCACTGTACTTTCCATAAATCAAAAGCTTTCTTGTTTTTCAAATTAAGCAGTTTTCAAAGGTGTCACTTAGGAAGGTGACACCTGTATTGTTAACATGCAGAGGGAGGTGGAATCAGGGACACTCTGTCAATTCTTATGACATTGGAAGGAAAGGTGACAAGGACAAAGGGCCTGGACGCCTTGCACCTGACACAGACAAGATCAAGCTGAGACTGCCAGCAATGAGGGGATGAATACATTAAAGAAGCCTGTAAATAGGAAAAGACAGTAAACATGAAGGTACGAAATAAAAAGCTGAAGTACAGAATCTTTCCTTCACTAACAAGCATATGTTATCTACTAGTAAAAGTGAAACAAAAAGACTTTTCTACTTTTTCATTAATCTCTCTATGTCTTTCCTTAAAAGAAGAAACATGAATGACAGATGAGGAACAGGTCACTAATTAGCTCAATATAAAGTGACTGTCAAGGGAAGACAAACGAAGAGAATGTGTTTGAATGTAGTAAGCAATGTATATGATGTACCTTAAATATATCAGGCATTTGATAAAGGGTAATAGCTATTAACAGCATCATAAAAATCTATACATAATCCCCAAATCTCAGATTTAAATTGAAGAAAGTGGGGAAAACCACTAGATCATTCAGGTATGACCTATATCAAATCCCGTATGGCTATACAGTGGAAGTGAGAAATAGATTTAAAGGACTACATCTGACAGACAAAGTGCCTGATGAACTATGGACAGAGGTACGCGACATTGTACAGGAGACAGGGATTAAGACCATCCCCAAGAAAAAGAAATGCAGAAAAGCAAAATGGTTATCTGAGGCAGCCTTAAAAATAGCTGTGAAAAGAAGAGAAGTGAAAAGCAAAGGAGAAAAGGAAAGATATTCCCAAGCAAGGAGAGATAAGAAAGACTTCCTCAGCAATCAATGCAAAGAAATAGAGGAAAACAACAGAATAGTAAAGACTAGAGATATCTTCAAGAAAATTAGATATACCAAGGGAACATTCATGCAAAGATGGGCTCAATAAAGGACAGAAATGTTATGGACCTAACAGAAGCAGAAGGTATTAAGAAGAGGTGGCAAGAATACACAGAACTATACAAAAAAAAGATCTTCACGACCCAGATAATCACGATGGTGTGATCACTCACACTCACCTAGAGCCAGACATCCTGGAATGTGAAGTCAAATGGGCCTTAGGAAGCATCACTACGAACAAAGCTAGTGGAGGTGATGGAATTTCAGTTGAGCTATTTCAAATCCTGAAAGATGATGCTGTGAAAGTGCTGCACTCAATATGCCAGCAAATTTGGAAAACTCAGCAGTGGCCACAGGACTGGAAAAGGTCAGTTTTCATTCCAATCCCAAAGAAAGGCAATGCCAAAGAATGCTCAAAGTACCACACAATTGCACTCATCTCACACGCTAGTAAAGTAATGCTTAAAATTCTCCAAGCCAGGATTCAGCAATACATGAACTGTGAACTTCCAGATGATCAAGCTAGTTTTAGAAAAGGCAGAGGAATCAGAGATCAAATTGCCAACATCCGATGGATCATGGAAAAAGCAAGAGAGTTGCAGAATAACATCTCTTTCTGCTTTATTGACTATGCCAAAGCCTTTGACTGTGTGGATCACAATAAACTGTGGAAAATTCTGAAAGAGATGGGAATACCAGACCACCTGACTTGCCTCTTGAGAAACCTGTATGCAGTTCAAGAAGCAACAGTCAGAACTGGGCATGGAACAACAGACTGGTTCCAAACAGGAAAAGGAGTACGTCAAGGCTGTATATTGTCACCCTGCTTATTTACCTTATATGCAGAGTACATTATGAGAAACACTGGGCTGGAGGAAGCACAAGGTGGAATCAAGATTGCCAGGAGAAATATCAATAACCTCAGATATGCAGATGACACCACCCTTATGGCAGAAAATGAAGAACTAGAGAGCTTCTGTTGAAAATGAAAGAAGAGAGTGAAAAAGTTGGCTTAAAGCTCAACATTCAGAAAACTAAGATCATGGCATCTGGTCCCATCACTTCATGGGAAATAGTTGGGGAAACTGGAAACAGTGTAAGACTTTATTTTGGGGGGCTCCAAAATCACAGCAGATGGTGACTGCAGCCATGAAATTAAAAGATGCTTACTCCTTGGAAGGAAAGTTATGACAAACCTAGACAGCATATTAAAAAGTAGAGACATTACTTTGCCAACAAAGGTCCATCTAGTGAAAGCTATGGTTTTTCCAGTGGTCATGTGTGGATGTGAGAGTTGGACTATAAAAAAACCTGAGAACTGAAGACTTGATGCTTTTGAACTGTGGTGTTGGAGAAGACTCTTGAGAGTCCCTTGGACTGCAAGGAGATCCAACCATTCCATTCTGAAGGTGATCAGTCCTGTGTGTTCACTGGAAGGACTGATGTTGAAGCTGAAACCTCAATAATTTGGCTACCTGATGTGAAGAGCTGACTCATTTGAAAAGACTCTGATGCTGGGAAAGATTGAAGGCAAGAGGAGAAGGGGACAACAGAGGATGAGATGGTTGGATGGCATCACCGACTCAATGGATGTGGCTTTGGGTAGATTCTGGCAGTTGGTGATGGACAAGGAGGCCTGGAGTCCTGCGGTTCATGCGGTCTAAAAGACTCGGAGATGACTAAGCAACTGAACTGAATCCTCAAATCATCTTATTTTCCACTTTTCTTTACTCCTAACTCACTTCATTTCACTTGTCTTTGAGGAGGAGAAATCATTATCTGTTGAGACTTCTTTATGGTAAGAGCAGCATTACTGCATGAGAGAAGTATATAGTGCAAGGGAATTAGCTATCACTTTTCAAAAATATAATATTTACTCTCTAAGCCCATTATATTTCTCTTCATTCATTTAATTATTTATTCTGTATCTGTCTCATCTTTGGCAATATACCTTCATTTCTTTTCTCCCTTTTCCTCCCTCCTTTTCTCATTTCTTCCTCCAGAAGAATCTGGATATTGTTAATATTTACCATTTTCCATTCAAATGAACCTGGAAAATCTATATAAGTGTAAACTCACAATTATTTCATTACATTTCCTTGGCCATAAGTCGAAGATGTAAGTCAATGGTAATTGTTATTTAAAAAGAACCTCCACAATTTTATTTCAAAATAGCCACTGACATTTTAGTGGATTTACCATCCTTACTTTGGGGGAACAAAGTCCACACATCTGATTTTGGTAGAATCTTTTTATGAAACTTGAGTACAACTTTGTCAAATATCAGGTTATTAATCATGTATACCTATAAACTTATGAAAAGGAAATGATTCACACAACTAGGATCAAACAAAGGAATTCATGAGAATAGAAGTACCTAGCTATAACACACTGTTAATATGTTTCCACAGTTACTTTTTGAGAAACTGGTAAATTTATAATGAAGTTAATGTTATTCCATTTGGATCCAGTTTTTGAACAATTTCACTTAAGAATATGCAATGTTCTTTTGCTAAAAGGGAAAACCTTTTAAACATTAAAAATGTAGGCTCATATCTCAGTTTCATATAACAAAAATATAAAACTAAAACTAAGAAACTTAATTACTCACATATTAAGTTCCCTTTTATTATAGCATTTTGTATTTCTAAATACATATATGATGGTGTACACGCTCTTACAAATCACAAATCTAATGAGAATTTTGTAGCTAATGGAGGTTAACAGGATGTACATTATAAAGTATCAAAAAGATGCTCTTTTTGACCAAACTTCAGCCAGTCTCCTCTAAGACATATTCTCAGCTAGGTTTCTAGATTTGAATTTCCATCTCAATCTTTGCATTCTCAGTTCCTACTCTGTTTAGCCAGAATCCTCATCTTTGAGATCTTGATATCTGACTACTCTCCATTTCTGATCAGATTCTTCACCTTGCCAGTTCCCAGGTGATATCTGAGAACCCTGACTTGCCTTCAGCAAGAAATTCATTGGGTCTGTTTAGCCAGAATCCCCTTTTCCCTTGATGCTTCCCGTTAGTAAGCAACCATCCACTGATTCCCATCCTGCTTTTGGCTACACATCTCCACTTTCTTTTTTTAGCTGGGGTTGTAGTCAGAGTAGAGCCCAGTGCTCCTCTACTGCAATGCCTCCTTGGGGGTAGTCCTTTCTTGAATAAAGTCCTCTTTACCATCATTAATAAGTATTGGACTCCTAATCAGAATTTATATTCCAGTGTCAATAAGATGTTTTAGAAATTTGTTAGTCACTTAAATAATCCAAGCCAGTTTCTTACCACTTATATTTTAATTACCATAGTTATGTTTAGATACAAATTATAAGTTTACATCTTATTAATCATTTAGGTGATTTCCCACCAAGATCAAAGTGACTTTCCAATTCTTAGGGTTTCCAGGATGTCTGGTGACTAGGTTTTCTTTCTTTTTAGGTTTTTGAATAAAGAGGATTAGAAAATGGAAAATGTTAATTTTTAGTTTTTACATCCCTTTGCTAAGCTTCTGGCAGATTTTGTTTTTCTTTCCTAAGGTTCATCTCACTTCTTCCCCTCAAAGATTTATCAACAAGCCCATTTGCATATATTCATACAATTACAGCTTTATATGATCTGCTCTCAGTGAAATATGGTGGTGAAGATGGAAGAGAATCAACCCATTACAACAAACATCTCATGTGGAGAGGAAGGGGGCAGATGGACTAAACTGCTTCAAGGAGCAGAACACCAAGGGCTCTCCTGAGATACAAAAGGGATGATATTTAAATGATCAACATTGAGGTTTCAAACCTCCTGAGTAGTACATAGCTATGGGAAATCTATGAAGTGGAGTTTTGTAACTGGAGGGATTGATTATAGGAGAAAAAATAACTCCTAAACAAATTTTTAAATAAACAGAGGAAAACATTACTATTGGGTTGGGGGCTCAGACAAATCCTCAGTCCTGGCAGAGACCTGGACCCCAGGGAATGGAAGTCAAGGTTGTAATACAGATACAGAGGTTTATTTAGTAAGACCACGCAGAGTTAAAAGAGTGTAGAGTTTGAGAATATGACAACAATGAAGATTTTGATTTGCCACTTGCTAGGAAAGGTACTCACAGTCTTCATGGCCATGATATCATCAATAACATGGGAATAATACTCATTAGGGAGAGTTGCAGTGAAGGTTCCAGAAAATCACCTGCTCAATATTTTGTGTATTGGCTTATTAATGTGAATATAAACACAGATTTGTTGTTTGGTATAAAATTACCAAGTTAGACATTTTGCTGATAATTTTGGAAGATATGTAAATCATACCATGTTATTGATATGCATGTAGCCACAATATTTTTTGGTACATATATTTAATCCCAATCATGTTTTTTATCAGAATAATTTATCCTTCAAAAAGTAGCTTTATAAAGTAGCTCAATTTCAGAGAATGTTGTTATATTAAAGTCAGCAGTGTTAGGTATTTTCCCACTTGTGTGCCAAGAGCATTTATGTTGAACTGTGTGGGTGCTAAGTTGCTTCAGTTGTGTCTGACTCTTTGTGACCTCATGCACTGTCATCTGCTAGGTTCCTCTGCCCATGGGGATTCTCCAGGCAAGAGTACTGGAGTGGGTTGCCATGCCCTCCTCCAGGGGATCTTCCTGACCCAGGATTGAATGTGTGTCTCTTGCATCTCCTGCATTGGCAGGTGGACACTCTCACTGGGCCACTGGGAAACACCCCTATGTTGAACTAGCACTTCCTAAAGTTAAGAATATGCTGTATACTTTGCAGAATTTCTTCAAAACAAAACAAACTAAAACAAATAATACAGATTCCAGAATTGAATTATCTTCAGTTCAGTTCAGTCACTCAGTCATGTCCGACTCTTTGCGACTCCATGAATCGCAGCACGCCAGGCCTCCCTGTCCATCACCAACTCCCGGAGTTTACACAAATTCATGTCCAGTAAGTCGGTGATGCCATCCAGCCATCTCATCCTCTGTCGTCCCCTTCTCCTCCTGCCACCAATCCCTCCCAGCATCAGGGTCTTTTCCAATGAGTCAACTCTTTGCATGAGGTGGCCAAAGTATTGGAGTTTCAGCTTCAGCATCAGTCCTTCCAATGAACACCCAGGACTGATCTCTTTAAGGATGGACAGGTTGGATCTCCTTGCAGTCCAGGGGACTCTCAAGAGTCTTCTCCAACACCACAGTTCAAAAGCATCAATTCTTCGGCACTCAGCTTCCTTCACAGTCCAACTCTCACATCCATACATGACCACAGGAAAAACCATAGCCATGACTAGACCAACCTTTTTTGGCAAAGTAATGTCTCTGCTTTTGAATATGCTATCTAGGTTGGTCATAACTTTCCTTCCAAGGAGTAAGTGTTTTTTAATTTCATGGCTGCAATCACCATCTGCTGTGATTTTGGAGCAAAAAATAAAGTCTGACACTGTTTCCACTGTTTCCCCATCTATTTCCCATGAAGTGATGGGACTTATCTTAGGTTTCTACAAATGCAAAACCTGTGCCAAGAATTTAGAGTTGTAGTTTATTTGAAGATGCAGAAGAGGGTAAGGGAATTCAGGAGTACACTACAAAAACATGATATTCTGGAGATTCATTTAATGTGTTGCCTGTATCAACTGTTACTTCTTTTTGTCCTTGAATATTAATAGTATTCCATGATAGGTATATAGTACAGTTTGTTTAACCATTTACTAATAAGTGATAATTGGGTTGTTTTCTGCTTTTGTCTATTACAAATAAAGCTGCTTTGAATAAATATCCATTCCCAGGTTTTAGTGTGAACATAAATTTTCATTTCCTCGGAATAAATGCTCAGGAGTGCAATAGCAGGTTCAGATTGTAATTGCTTGTTTAGGTTTTTAAGAAATTGCCAATCTGTTTTATGGAACAACTGAACCATTTTATATTTCCTTCAGAAACATATGAGCAATCTAGTTTTCCATATCCTTGTCAGTCTTTAGTTTTGTCATTATTTTTAATTATAGACATTCTAATAGATGTATATTTATAACTCACTATGGTTAAATATGCATTTCTGTCCTGGCTTAAGATAGGGCTTCCCTGGTGGCTCAGTGGTAAATAATCTGTCTGCCAATGCAGGAGATGTGGGTTTGATCCCTGGGTTGGAAGATCCTCTGGAAAAGGAAATGGCAACACATTCCATTATCCTTGCCTGGGAAATCCCAGGTATAGAGGAGCCTGACAGGCTGAAGCCCATAGGGCTGCAGAGTGGGACATGACAAAGTGACTTAGTACGCAGGCACTGAGGCCTGCAGAAAGAGATGAGGCTGTCACAGAACTACATGAGAGTCTCATTAGACTCCAACTAAAAACATAGGGAACTATGACTACTATTTCCAGCCAGTTGCCCCATTTTCATAGTCATGTAACAGACCAAGGTGATGTTGGGTCTTGAGCCAGACTCACAAAGTTCCCTGGCCTTGGCCTTGGTACAGAGTCTCTGCATTTGATCTTTTTGATGTTTTTCAGGATCATGTCATGTAAAGTGACATACTGATTCCTTAGCTCTAATATGATGAGTTGAAGGCTGTCATATTCTTTCTCATCAATCTCTGTCATGGTTCAGGAGGAAAGTCCTCTATACGGGGATATTTAGCTATTTTGAAAATTGATTTTGCTCTTGTAACATAATATCTAGAAATTGATTCAGATGAGATGCAGCTCTCAACATTCTTAGTTCTGTAACTGTCTTCTCCTGAATATATACCCCAAAGTCATTCCCATCATATATCCTAGGAGTTAGGAGCTGTACCCACATTTTTGTCATGTCACATTTCAGGATCAGCAGCCAGATCTTAGGTTTCACTTTCTCAAAAATGTCCACTAATTGCTGGTTGCTTTTTAGCATCCCATGCACCACAAACACCCTGGTTCCGTGGAAGGCTTCTTCACACTCACTCAATCTCCGTTACTTGGATGTGGGTTCTTCCAGTCCATTGTGGCTATTGGTGACTAAAACAGGGCCAGGGACCACAGACTCAGGTCTGAGTGGATCTGAGTTAGGTTATGAATGTTTAGGATTGGTTCCTTCAAAAAACTGACAGGTTATAACATCTTTGAGGAAAAGTATTCCACCAAGTATTCTGCCTCATTGGTAACCCACTCTCTGAAAGACTCAATCTTTTGGTGGTGGAGAGGGTGGGTAGGATCAAAGGGACTAGAGGTATCTCAACACTGCCCAGAGGCAGCTGCCCTAGCGTGACTCACACACCACATAGCTTGCATACTCCCACCCTCAGCACTTTCTTCCTGCTGTTCTCCCAATGCCTGTTCACTCTCTGTGTTGCTGTTCAGTTGCTCAGTCGTGTCCTACTCTTTGCAACCCCATGGACTGCAGCACTCCAGACGTCCCTGTCCTTCACTGTCTCCTAGAGTTTGCTCAAACTCACATCCATTGTGGTGGTGATACCATCCAACTATTTTTATCCTCTGTTACCCACTTCTCCTCCTGCTCTCAATCCTTCCTAGCATTAGGGTCTTTTCCAATGAGATGGCTCTTCACATCAGGTAGCCAAAGTATAGGAGCTTTAACTTCAGCATAAGTCCTTCCAATGAATATTCAGGCTTGATTTCCTTTAGGATTGATTGATTTGATCTCCTTGCTGCCCAGGGGACTCTCACGAGTCTTCTCCAGCATCACAGTTTGAAAGCATATCTTAATCACTCTTTCTACATGTATCTGTGTTCCAATTTGTGCTTCCTCCAGCCCAGCATTTCTCATGATATACTCTGCATATAAGTTAAATAATCAGGGTGACAATATACAGCCTTGACGTACTCCTTTTCCTATTTGGAACCAGTCTGTTGTTCCATGGCCAGTTCTAACTGTTGTTTCCTGACCTGCATACAGGTTTCTCAAGAGGCAAGTCAAGTGGTCTGGTATTCCCACCTCTTTCAGAATTCTCCACTATTTATTGTGATACACACAGTCAAAGCCTAGTCAATAAAGCAAAATATATGAGATATATTTCTAATTTTCCCAAAAGAACATCTGTAAAGTGAATCTGTGTTCTGAATTTCTTTTTTCTTTTTTTAGTTCTCAACAATCTAGCTGAAATGAAAGGTTATCAGCACACTGAAAACCATGTAACTGAAGAACTATTATCTCTTGACTTTACTCTGATTCTGAGGGAAGAACACAGTTACTAGAATGATGTCAGAGTAAAGACCTTTGATAAAATCTAGTAACCCAACCATTGTAATGCACCGTGGACAGGTATTGTGAGTTTTATTTCCCTCTATTGGATAAGTAAATGAATAAATAAAAGAAAAAAAGAACAAGTGTGATTCAACATGCTTGCTTAAATTCATTTATAATATGGAATTGTCTCATGTAGAGTACTGAGACAACTCTATTGTAAAATTTGCAAACAGAAAATAAATATGTGATTATTATCCGACAAGGGTGCTGAATCAGTGAAATGAATCACTAGAAAATCTGCAATCAGTATCAAATTATTTTTCTCTTTTCTTAAACTCAATGTTCATGAGGCAGAAACAATGAGATAAAGTGATGCTTTTCCTCTTTCAAGTTAATATAGGAAAGTTACAGAATAAACATTAACAAAAGGAAATTTTAAATGTCATTTTTATTTGCTTTTGAGAGAATTAAGTTTTTGTAGAAATTAGTATTTACATTGCTAATAATTATTTCTGATAAGACCAAATCTAAAATAATTTGCATCACCTAAACATATAGTCTGGGGCAGAAAAATCAACAAAAAAGAGTAAAATATATCATTTTTAAAAGATTATATGCTAAACAATTAGATAAAATATTTAATTCTCAGGTCAATATCATAACTGATATAGCTTTTCACTTTAACCACCTTACAGATAGTACTGAAGGAGTTTGGTAAAATGCTTTCTAAGGTGACAGCAAATGGTAGACCAAGGATTGAAACACAAGTAGTCTGGTTCCAGACTTTACTAGGAAGGCATCAAGGCATGTTATGACAGATAAATCTGGTATAGTTTAAATGTTTCCCATGTATAATGGATACTTGAATAATCTGGATTTACTTTCAGCATAAGATACTGACAGAAAGGGCCAATGGTTAACAATCCAGATGGCTCAGATGGTAAAGAAATTTGACTGCAATGCAGGAGACACAGGTTTGATCCCTGGGTCAGGAAGATCCCCTGGAGGAGGGCAGTCCATTCCAGTATTATTGCCTGGAGAATTCCATGTACAGAGAGAATTCCATGGTGGGCTCCAGACATGACATCACAAAGAGTGGGACATGACTAAGTGACTAAAACTTTCATTGACAGAAAGTGTTAATGAATCAGGGTTTCAAAGCAAGTTGGAGAAGGAAATGGCAACCCACTCCTGTATTCTTGTCTGGAGAATTCCAGGGACAGAGGAGCCTGGTGGGTTACAGTCCACAGGGTCACAAATAGTTGGGCACAACTGAATGACCAACTTTCAAATTCATAGGAAGGAGCAATAAGAAGGACTTCTTAAATGAACAACACAAAGAGTTAGAGGAAAAAAATAGAATGAGAAAGAATAGAGATCTCTTCAAGAAAATTGTAGATATCAAGGGAACATTTCATGCAAGGATGAGCATGATAAAGGACAGAAATGGTAAAACACAGAAGTAGAAGAGATTAAGAAGAGGTGGCAAGAATACACAGAAGAACTATACAAGGAAATTACTAATGACCTGGATATCCATGATGGTGTGGTCACTCACCTAGAGTCAGACATCCTAGAATGTGAAGTCAAGTGGGCCTTAGGAAGTATTACTATAAACAAAGCTAGTGGAGGTGACAAAATTCCAACTGAGCTATTTATAACCCTAAAAGATGATGTTGTTAAAGGCTGTACCCAATATGTCCACAAATTTGAAAATCTTGGCAGTGGCCACAGGACAAGAAAAGGTCAGTTTTCATTCCAATCCCAAAGAAGGGCAATGAAAAGAATGTTCAAACTACTGTACAATCATGTTCATTTCATATGCAAGTTTATGCCCAATATCCTTTAAGCTGGGCTTCAGCAGTACATGAACTGAGAACTTCCAGATGTACAAACTGGGTTTTGAAGAGGCAGAACAACCAGAGACCAAATTGCCAACATTGGTTGGATCATGGAGAAAGCAAAGTAATTCCAGAAAAACACTTCTACTGCTGCTTCATTGACTCTGCTAAGCCTTTGACTGTGTGGATGACAACAAACTGTGGAAAATTATTAGAGAGATGGGGCTACCAGATCACCTTCCCTGTCTCTTGAGAAATCTGTTTGCAAGTTAAGAAGCAACAGTTAGAAACGGACATGGAACAACTGACTGGTTCAAAATTGGGAAAGGAAGATGACCAGGGTATGTACTGTCACCCTGCTTATTTAATTTCTATGCAGAATACATCATCTGAAATGCTGAGCTGGATGAATCACAAGCTGGATTCAAGATTTCTTAGAGAAATATCAACAACTTCAGATAGGCAGATGGTACCAATCTAATGGCAGAAAGTCAAGAGGAACTAAAGAGCCTCTTGATGAAGATGTAAGAGGAGAGTGGAAAAACCTTGCTGAACACTCAGCATTTAGAATCTAAGATAATGGCATCTGGTCCCATCACTTTCTGGAAAAAAAGTGGAAGCACTGAAGGATTTTATTTTCTTGGAATCCCAAATCACTGCAGATGGTGACTACAGCCATGACATTAAAAGATGCTTGCTTCTTGGAAGCAAAACTATGACAATCCCAGACAGCATATTAAAAAACAGACATCACTTTGCCCACAAATGTCTGTATAGTCATGCATGGATGTGAGATTTGGACCATAAAGAAGGCTGAGCACTGAAGAACTGACGTTTTCAAACAGTGGTGCTGAAGAAGACTCTTGAGAATCCCTTGGATAACAAGGAAATCAAACCATTCAACAGTAAGGGAAATCAACTCTGAATATTCATTGGAAGGATTGATGCTGAAGCTGAAGTTACAGTACTTAGGCCACCTGATGCAAAGAGCTGACACATTGGAAAAGACCCTGATGATGGGAAAGATTAAGAGCAGAAGGAAACGGGGGTAATAGAGGATGAGATGGTTGGATAGCATCACTGATTCAATGGACATGAGTTTGAGGAAACTCCGGGAGACAGTGAAGAACAGGGGAGCTGGCATGCTACAGTCCATGGGGTTGCAAAGAGTTAGACATGACTTAGAGACTGAACAAGAACACAAAATTACTAAAAAAAAAATAAATTAACAATGAGGAATAATAATTTTCCCATTAGAGATATAAAAATACAATAAATTCTGTGTTCTATTCATATCTTTTGGGAACATTTAAGGAGAGAATACCAAAAATATTTAATCAATTGAAACTTCATTGAATAAAAATGTAACATTTGGGAAAGACAACAAATGATGATCAATTTAATTGGTTTTATATAATTAACAATTTCTAAGAACATCTGAAAGAGATGGGAATACCAGACCACCTGACCTGCCTCTTGAGAAACCTATATACAGGTCAGGAAGCAACAGTTAGAACTGGACATGGAAAACAGACTGGTTCCAAATAGGAAAAGGAATACATCAAGGGTGTATATTGTGACCCTGCTTATTTAACTTCTATGCAGAGTACATCATGAGAAACGCTGGGCTGGAAGAAGAACAACCTGGAATCAAGATTGCTGGGAGAAATATCAATCACCTCAGATATGCAGGTGACACCACCCTTATGGCAGAAAGTGAAGAGGAACTCAAAAGCCTCTTGATGAAAGTGAAAGAGGAGAGTGAAAAAGTTGGCTTAAAGCTCTACATTCAGAAAACGAAGATCATGGCATCTGGTCCCATCATTTCATGGGAAATAGATGGGGAAACAGTGGAAACAGTGTCAGACTTTATTTTCTTGGGCTCCAAAATCACTGCAGATGGTGACTGCAGCCAAGAAATTAAAAGATGCTTCCTCCTTGGAAGGAAAGTTATGACCAACCTAGATAGCATATTCAAAAGCAGAGACATTACTTTGCCAACAAAGGTCAGTCTAGTCAAGACTATGGTTTTTCCAGTGGTCATGTATGGATGTGAGAGTTGGACTGTGAAGAAAGCTGAGCGCCAAAGAATTGTGCTTTTGAACCGAAGACTTGGTGTTGGAGAAGACTCTTGAGAGTCCCTTGGGCTTCAAGGAGATCCAACCAGTTCATTCTGAAGGAGATCAGCCCTGGGATTTCTTTGGAAGGAATGATGCTAAAGCCGAAACTCCAATACTTTGGCCCCCTCATGCGAAGAGTTGACTCATTGGTAAAGACTCTGATGCTGGGAGGGATTGGGGGCAGGAGGAGAAGGGGACAACAGAGGATGAGATGGATGGATGGCATCATCAACTTGATGGACATGAGTTTGAGTGAATTCCAGGAGTTGGTGATGGACAGGGAGGCCTGGCATGCTGCAATTCATGGGGTCACAAAGAGTCGGACACGACTGAGTGACTGAACTGAACTCAAGAACATTTTAATATGTTAAATATTCCTATTATTTTATAATCATGTCTCTACACACTGGAAATCATCCATGATCCTAGAAATTCCGTAAAATGAAATTCAACAAAAGAGAAATTTGGCTACCAATCACATTTGTTGCTGAAATGCAAGCAGAGGCAAAACTGAAGCAAACCAAGTAAAAAGGCTGCACCTGATCACAAATTTCATCTGATCCATTTAGTAAAGTGAAAGTGAAGTTGCTCAGTTGTGTCTGACTCTTTGCAACTCCATGGACTGTAGCCTATCAGGCTCCTCCATCCATGGGATTTTCCAGGCAAGAGTGCTGGGGTGGATTGCCATTTCCTTCTCCAGGGGTTCTTCCCGACCCAGGAATCAAACCTGGGTCTCCGTCATTGCAGGCAGATGCTTTACCTTCTGACCCACTAGGGCACCTGATCACAACTTTCATCTGATCCATTTAGTAAAACAATTGTACAATTCCTTTTGACTTGTACTGTCACCACACATTATCCTATTAATTTCAATGGGAAAATGAGAGGAATGTTGAAGACAGTTATCTTAGGCTTTCTAATCACTGCTTATATTCATGACTTGCTTCATTAGAAATATGGAGGTAAACATATATATGAAAAACTACACTTAGAAAAATAGATCTCATGTTGGACTATTGCACATGTTATCATTTTTTTTTTTGCCACACAAGGAGGCATGTGAAATCTTTGTTCCCTGACCAGGGATGGAACACCCATTAGCTGTAAGGGAAGTGTGAAGTCTTAACCACGGGATGACCAGGAAAATTCCAATATAATTACTACTAATAATATTTATTGATATATGTGCTCACTTTTGAGGACCATGTATATCTTATACAGTAGATTAGAATTCAGGTAACTTATTTAGTTGGCTCAGCCCAAAAGAACCCCAAACCAACAATATAGCTATCAGTTGACAATCACGGCCAACATCTGTACTGATATAGGTTTCTAATGTCTGTATATATCAGAAGATTTGAGTATATTTCACATTACTATATTAATAATATTCACTTGAATTTTTCTAGATTATCAAAATGTATTCATATATCTGGAAAACAATCAGAAACTGCTACTAAATATAATAACAAAACCAAATAAACTTATTTTAAAAATTTAGAAATAACTGTATTTCCTCATTTATTTTCAAAGAAAAGTCTAAGAAATATCTAAGAGATACTATGTTATACCAAATTGATACTATCTCTAAAATAAAGCCAAAAAGTGAACTTCTAAAAATATTCTAATGTAAATATGATTTAGAATAGGGCAATTTGAAATTAAAAAGAATAGAATTAAAAAATAAAGTCAATAGGAAGGGAAGTAAAAAATCAATGTCAATAGTTTGGTTAATTATGCTTTGATGTAAAGAATTTTGCAAATTTTAGAAATAATTAAATACATTTTTTATTCAGTATAATAAAAATTAGCATATTTGCATGAAGGCATGTCCTAGATTTATGCAAAGTGATAAATATAAGCCAGCAATTATAAATATTTGTTAATAAATTTAGCAGAACAACTGAATCACTAAAACTTTCCCCATCAAAGTTGAACTTAAGCATCTAAAATTGCTCAAATAATACATGTGGAAATGTGAGCTTTTCTTATGTTTACTGAGGGCTAAAGAGCTTATTTTGTCAGAAATATTGTGGGTAGATCATAAAGTGGCCAAGTGTGGAAGTTTGGAATTTCTAAAGATGGCCACTACTCTGGGTCTAGAATTTTACCACTCCTGCATCAGGGATTGATTATACCTTCTTCCCTTGAAACTGGGTAGAATTTTCTGACAGGTTCAATGAAGAAGTGCAGCGTAAATGATCCCTGTAATTCTGAACTGATGTCACAAAAATGGTATATGTTTCAGCCTTCCAGTGATAATCCATCTTGTAACCAAGCCACCATACTTGGCAAAAGCTCAAGTAACCTGCAGAAATACCTTTGAGGACAGCGGAAGTGCCCTGCTGAGCATCGTGTCCACAGCAGGCAGCGTATGGTGGCCACCACAATGATCAGTCCTGAAAGTGAGTCCTCCAGCGTGCAGGTGAGGCACTCAGCTGACCTAAGAGAGAGAGTTTCCACTACATTTCATGTTTAAATGAATGAGAACGTGTTTGAGAATTAACTTACTGTTTTGTTTTTTTTTTTTAAGGAATATTTCTGGTTTAATGAAACTTCCCAAGTGCCCTTGTTAATAGTTTTTTTAACTAAACAAATAATTATCTCAATTTTTTAGTGGAGAAAAATTTCCGTTTGAGTTTGTTAAGAATTAGGCCATGTTTGATCAACTTTTTATTGTTTTGTTTTTGTCTCTTTGCCTCCCTCCACTCCCCAATTAAGGCTTTGCTAAAGATTCAGTGAGATGGTTGAGCTACCTTAATGTTTCTTCATTTACTAAAATTTGTATTTCATAAAAGGAACACCTTAATATGATTGACTATAGAAATAATTCATTTCTCTTGGGTCATTCTCATTCTCTATTCTAATTTTTCCAGATACCCAGAAGCTATAGTTGTTGGCTTGAGTGAACACACTGTAATAGTTCAGTCATATCTTTTCTTGTACTGTGGTAATCTGTTGAAATGTAGAAATAAATATTGGAAATTATTTTCACTCAAACTCTGTTTCTGTCTCTTTGTCTCTCTGTCTCTCTCTCTCATATCATCTCTCTCTGTCTCCAATCAAGACCCTTAGCAAACTCAGAGGTAATCTTAGCCTTGCTTAGCCACATAAACAGATAAAGCTAGTATGAAATAAGTGAAACCATTGTTTTAAGTTCATCAAATTCTATTTACCTATATTTTAAGACAAATAATGTGACAGATCTTTGAAAAGTACTTTATATACTTAAACTATTTAATGTAAAACATATGCATGAATTCCAAATGTCAAAATGATAAAACCAGGAATTATGAATATACACAAAATCATTAAATTCAAATAACCCTCCTACCAAGCTTCTAAGATACTCCTACAGCTGAATTGCTGCTTCCAAGACCACATGTTAGAATATCAAAATGTAACAGGGTCCCTCAAGGACTATGTAGCTCAACTGAACAAGTTTAAGAATTAAGAAGTTCACATAGCATCTGTATCTCCATAAAGCAATTGGAAATGTTGCTAATCTGAGTACTACCAGATTTCAGTGAGAAAGGCTTTTCTTGATAGGATTTGAGCTGCCAACTACTCAGAAATTACATTACAACTCAAAAACTGATAATATGTGACTATACACTGCTAAATTTAAAATGGGTAACCAAAAAGTAGATAAGCACAATGGTGGTGTCACTCACCTAAGCCAGACGTCCTAGAGCGTGAAGTCAAGTGGGCCTAAGGAAGTATTACTATGAACAAAGCTAGTAGAAGCAATGGAATTTTAGCTGAGCTATTTCAAACCCTAACAAATGGTGCTGTTATAGTGCTGGACTCAATATGCCACCAAATATGGATAATTCAGCAAAGGCCACAGGACTGGAAAAGGTCAGTTTTCATTCCAACCTTGAAGGACAATGCCCAAGAATGTTCAAATTACAGAACAACTGTGCTCATTTCATATGCTAGCAAGGTAATTCTCAAAATCCTTCAACTTAGTCTTTAACAGCACATGAACTGAGAACTTCCAGATGTTCAAGCTGGATTTATTTTATTTTTTTTTTTTTTAAAGTCTGACCAATCCCCAGCACAAGTCCATGTCAAAGAGAAAAGGACTAAGAGTCCTCTTAATCCCGAGGAAGGCTTCATTGGCTGAGATTGGAAATGAAATCCCACTTCAAGCTGGATTTAGAAAAGGCAGAGGAACAAAAGATCAAGTTGCCAACATCCACTGGATCACTGAAAAAGCAAGAGTTTTCCAAAAAAACTTCTACTTCACTGACAATACTAAAGCCTTTGACTGTGTGGATCACAACAAACTTTAGAAAATTCTTAAATATAGGAATATCAGACCACCTTACCCGCCTCCTGAGAAACCTAAGCAGGTCAAGAGGCAACAGTTAGAACAGGACAAGGATTAATGGGCTAGTTCCACACTGGGAAAGGAGGACAAAAAGGCTGTTTACCGTTACCCTGCTTATTTAACTTCTATGCAGAGTGTATCACATGAAATGCCAGGCTGGATGAATCACAAACTGGAATCAATATTTCTGGGAGAAATATCAACAACCTCATCTATGCAGATAATACCACCCTAATGACAGAAAGAGAAGAGGAATTAAAGAGCCACTTGATGAAGGTGAAAGAGGAGAGTGGACAAACCTGGCTGAAAACTCAATATTCAGAAAACTAAGATCATGGCATCTGGTCCCATCAATTTCTGGAGAAAAGGTGGAAGCAGAGACGGATTTTAATTTCTTAGGCTCCAAAATCTCTGCGGACAATGACTTCAGCCATAACATTAAAAGACGCTTGCTTCTTGGAAGAAAACCTATGACAAACCTAGACAGTATTTTAAAAGCAGAGACTCAATTTGTCCACAAAGGTTTGTCTAATCAAAGCTATCGTTTTTCCAGTAGTGATGTACAGATGTGAGAGTTAGACCATAAAGAGGGCAAAGTGCTGAAGAACTGATTCTTTTGAACTGTGGTGCTAGAGATGACTTTTGAGAGTCTCTTGGAGAACAAGGAGATCAAACCAGTCAATCTTAAAGGAAAGCAACCCTGAATATTCATTGGAAGGATCAATGCTGAAACTGTAACTTCAATATTTTGGCCATTTGATGAGAAGAGCTAACTCATCGGGAAAGACCCAGATGCTGGGAACCATTGAGGGCAGGAGGAGAAGGGGACGACAGAAGATGAGATCATTAGATGGCATCTCCTACTCAATGGACATGAGTTTGAGAAATCTCATGGACATAGTGAAGGATAGGGAAGCCTGGCATGGTGCAATCCATGGGATCACAAAGATTCCAACACAACTTAGCAAGTGGACAAGAAAAACAAGAAGAACCTACTGTATAGCACATGGAGATTTGCTCACTATTATGTGGTACCCTGGATGGTAGAGGAGTTTGGGGGAGAATGGACACATGTATGTGGGTGTGTATGGTAAGTCCCTTTGCTGTTCATGTGAAACTATCACAGCATTTTTAATCAGCTATACCTGAATACAAAATAAATTAAAAAAAAAAAGAATACATGATTATAATAATAGAAAGCTTCAGAAAGCTTGCAACTGAATTGAGCACTCAGGTAAAGAATATAAATGATTTCCTTTATTATATCAAGTGAGTATATTTGGCTCACATTAGATTATTAGGTCTACCTTCTGCTTGGGCATGCTAAGTCGCTTCAGTCGTGTCTGACTCTTTGCGACCCCATGGTCTGCAGCCTGCCAGGCTTCTCTGTCCATGGGATTCCCTAGGTGAGAACACTGGTGTGGCTTGCCATCCCTCCTCCAGGGGATCTTCCCCATCCAGGGATCAAACCTGTGTCTCCTGTGGCTCCTGCATTACAGGCAGATTCAGTATGGCAACCCACTCTACTATTCTTGCCTGAGAGAATCCTATGGACATGTATAAATAAATACATTAAAACAGAAAAAGAAAAGAAAAATACCCCTGCTTTCACATAAGTTCCATTCCACTGGAGGATAAGAGTCATAAAATATATAAAGTAAAAACTGTAGAATATATGTTACATGATGTGACAAGACATTTTTGGTTTTGGTGTTATCCCCTTTTCTTTTTCTTGTCCTCTATTTTTTGAGCTTTTTAGAATTTTATTTTAATTTAGAAGTCACTTAGTAGTTAGTTTTTGGTGGTCAATCTAGGGATTGTTCAGCATGTATATCTCCATTTTCCCAGTCAGTTATTTTAAAATTTCTGTATTATAATTTTTAGTTCTAAAATCTGCATTCAGTATTTTGTTTTTTGTAGTCCTCTGCTGACATTTCTTTGCATTCTTCATTGTGTATATACACAATGTATCACTGAACCTTTAGCTTTTATATCATATACGTATGCCGCTTTTGCTGCTAAGTCGCCTCAGTCAAGTCTGACTCTGTGTGACCCCATAGATGGCAGCCCACGAGGCTCCTCCATCCCTGGGATTCTCCAGGCAAGAACACTGGAGTGGGTTGCCATTTCCTTCTTTAATTCATGACAGTGAACAGTGGCCAAAATATTGGAGTTTCAGCTTCAACATCATCACCCTTCCAATGAATATTCAGGATTGATTTCCTTTAGGATGGACTGGTTGGATCTTCTTACTGTCCAAGAGACTCTCAAGAGTCTTCTCCAACACCACAGTTCAAAAGCATCAGTTCTTCAGTGCTCAGCCTTCTTTATAGTCTGCATATAAGTTAAATAAACAGGGTGACAGTATACAGCCTTGGTGTACTCATTTCCCAATTTGGAACCAGTCCATTGTTCCATGTTTGATTTTAACTGTTGCTTCTGGACCTGCATATAGTTTTCTCAGGAGACAGATCAGGTGGTCTGGTATTCCCATCTCCTTCAGAATTTTCTACAGTTTGTTGTGATCCACACAGTAAAAGGCTTTGACATAGTCAATAAAACAGAAGTAGATGCTTTTCTGGAACTCTTTTGCTTTTGTGATGATTGAATGGATGTTGGCAATTTAATATCTGGCCCCTCTGCCTTTTCTAAATCCAGCTTGAACATCTGGAAGTTCACATGCTGTTGAAGCCTGGCTTGGAGAATGTTGAGCATTACTTTGTTAGTGTGTGAGATGAGTGCAACTGTGCAGTAGTTTGAGCATTTTTACTGCACAATTGCACTCATCTCACATGCTAACAAAGTAATGCTCAAAATTCTCCAAGCCAGGCTTCAACAGCATGTGAACTTCCAGATGTTCAAGCTGGATTTAGAAAAGGCAGAGGGGCCAGAGATTAAATTGCCAACATCCATTCAATCATCACAAAAGCAAAAGAGTTCCAGAAAAGCATCTACTTCTGTTTTATTGACTATGTCAAAGCCTTTTACTGTGTGGATCACAACAAACTGTAGAAAATTCTGAAGGAGATGGGAATATCAGACCACCTGATCTGCCATGCAGTAGTTTGAGCATTTTTTGGAGAATGCAATGGCACCCCACTCCAGTACTCTTGCCTGGAAAATCCCATGGGCGGAAGAGCCTGGTAGGCTGCAGTCCTTGGGGTCACTAAGAGTCAGACACGACTGAGCGACTTCACTTTCACTTTTCACTTTCATGCATTGGAGAAGGAAATGGCAACCCACTCCAGTGTTCTTGCCTGGAGAATCCCAGGGATGGGGGAGCCTGGTGGGCTGCTGTCTATGGGGTTGCACAGAGTCGGACATGACTGAAGTGACTTAGCCGTAGCCATTGAGCATTTTTGGCACTGCCTTTCTTTTGGATTGGAATGAAAACTGACCTTTTCCAGTCCTGTGGCCACTGCTGAGTTTTCCAAATTTGCTGGCATATTGAGTGCAGCACTATAATAAAATCACCTTTTAGGATTTTAAATAGCTCAACTGGAATTCCATCACCTCCACTAGCTTCGTTCTTAGTCATGCTTCCTAAGGCCCACGTGACTTCAGTTTCTAGGATGTCCAGCTCTAGGTGAGTAATCACACTATTGTGGTTATCTGGGTCATGAAGATCTCTTTGTATGGTTCTGTGTATTCTTTCCACCTCTTCTTAATATCTTCTGCTTCTGTTAGGTCCATACCATTTCTTTCCTTTATTGTGCCCATCTTTGCATGAAATGTTCCCTTGGTATTTCTAATTTTCTTGAAGAGATCTCTAGTCTTTCCCATTTTATTGTTTTCCTTTATTTCTTTGCATTGATCACTGAGGAAGGCTTTCTTATCTCTCCTTGCTATTTGGAACTCTTCATTCAAATGGTTATATCTTTACTTTTCTCCTTTACCTTTGGCTTCTCTTCTTTTCACAGCTATTTGTAAGGCCTCCTCAGACAACTATTTTGCCTTTTTCTATTTCTTTTTCTTGGGGATGGTCTTGATCGTTGCCTCCTGTATGATGTCACAAACCCCTGTCCATAGATCTTCAGGCACTCTATCAGATCTAATCCCTTGAATCTATCTGTCACTTCCACTGTATAATTGTAAGGGATTTGATTTAGGTTATACATGAATGATCCAGTGGTTTTCCCTACTTTCTTCAATTTAAGCCTGAATTTTGCAGTAAGGAGTTCATCATCTGAGCCACAGTTAGCTCCCAGGCTTGTTTTTTTTTGCTGACTGTATAGAGTTTCTCCATCTTTTGCTGCAAAGAATATGATCAATCTGATTTCAGTATTGACCAACCACCTGGTGATGTCCTTGTGTAGAGTCTTGTCTTGTGTGTTTGGAAGAGGGTGTTTGCTATGACCAGTGCATTTTCTTGGCAAAACTCTATTAGCCTTTGCCCCACTTCATTCTGTACTTCAAGGCCAAACTTGCCTGTTACTCCAGGTATCTTTTGACTTCCTACTTTTGCACTCCAGTCCCCTATAATGAAAAGGACATCTTTTGTGGGTGTTATTTCTAGAAGGTCTTGTAGGTCTTCGTAGAACTGTTCAACTTCAGCTTCTTCAGCATTACCAGTCGGGGCATAGATGGGACCTACTCTCTTGCTGTGAATATATATACCTCATTAAGCATAAGAAGAGTAGCTGCTCTAATATCATTATCCAATAATTTCAAAATCAAGTCATCTTGCACTGGCCTCTGTTGATATGAATATTACTTTTCCTTCAGAATGAGTCATATATTTCTTTCTTGAATGCCTATTGATTTCCAGTGTAACACTGATATTGTCAATATTACATTATGAGAAATCAGCATGTAGATTGTCAACATTTTTATTTAAGAAAGCTGTTAACCTGGTTATGTTCAAACTGCCCGTTCCCTGGTAAAGTTCCCGTTCAGTGGTAAAGAATCTGCCTGCAATGTGAAAAATTGGGTTCAATCCCTTGGTCAGGAAGTTTCCCCCAAGAAGAAAACGGCAACCGACTCCAGCATTCTTGCTTGGGAAATCCCGTAGACAGAGGAGCGTGGCAGGCTACAGTCCATGGGGTCACAAAAGAGCTGGACATGACTTAGTGACTAAACAGTGACAACAATTCAAACAACAAAATTTGTTTTATTATACCTTGGTGGTGAGGGGCAACTCATTAACACTTTTACACTCATTGCTTTGAGTCTGTCTGCACATGTCTGGCTTGGGGTCAGCCAGAGATGAGTAAAGTTAACAAAGAGAATTTGGGACTACCATAGTTCAGGTTTTTTGTTTGTTTTTGCTCAGTAACCCCTCTCACTCTGTATGGGCCGTATAATTCCCAAAGTTTGCTCCCACTCTTTTCAGGCCATTAGCCATCCTGTGTCACATCTGAAGGACCTGCAGCAATATCAGCTCACCCCACATCAACGCTTTCCTCCAAAATTCAGCTGCCTCCCAAAATATGTCTACTTTGTTTTGTTCTCCAAATCCCTCCTGTAGTTGTTGTGTGTGTTCAGGTTTTATACTTAAAAGAAAATAATTTTGTCAAAATTTTACAAAGCCATCCTAAAAGCATGGCAGTTTTTGGTTTTTTTTTTTTTAAGAAAGAGTAAAATGAAATACCCTGGAATAATTCTGGTCATTTCCATGTTTCTATATCTTTGACTTATACATGGAATATTACTTTGTACACAAAAAGTATCACTGAATCTTTAACTTATACATGGAATATTACTTTGTACACAAAAAGAAAAACATCTCTCAACAAGACATAATTCTACATGTTGCTCTTTTGAAGTTTTAATGAGGAAATAATCTTGCACTTAACAAGAAAAAGTGGCTTTACATTATTCACCCTAATTTCCAACCCAGGTCTACATAGAAACCTGTTTTTGGACCCTTAGTTAATGCTGAAGAGTAAATCAATGTGAATACAATTGTTCTCAT
The DNA here is from genome assembly GCF_029378745.1 of Bos indicus. Lineage (NCBI taxonomy): Eukaryota > Metazoa > Chordata > Mammalia > Artiodactyla > Bovidae > Bos > Bos indicus. The sequence goes on along the minus strand of NC_091780.1, from coordinate 50,834,512 downwards.
TATGTAGACAGGATTCACAAAACTGCTTTAACTTTCTTTCTGCCTACTTTGACAATCATAGTCATTTCAATGATTACTAACTATGCTAATAACAAAATTATACTATAAAAATCATTCAATTTCTTCCCTCCCAAGGAAAATATGTGTTCCATGTCCTAAGACAAATTATTTCCTATTTCAACAATATTCAGCAAACATTACAAGAATGTATTTCAACTGTAAATTCTTAGTCTTGCTTCCCTGGTAGCTATTGTATCTGCTCGGTAAGAATTCTGTTATAAAACAAAATTCTTGTGTATTATGCAAGATAAAAATACTCAAAGAGTAAGTGAAACTTCGTGTCATGTTTAATGTAGTTTTAATACTCTGTTACTAATTCCAGTGCTCTTAACTAGAAAAACAAATTGCAACAAATCCCTAAAAACTACAATCTGAGGTGGAGGTAGCAGGAAGGAAAGCTGACTAGTGAAAAAGTCTACCGAAAATAAATATTCAATTTATACCTAAAACCATCAAGAGTTTTCATAATTGATTTGCTATTGTGATTCAAAGAAACTCTGCTATTTTCTGACACTAAATTCTTTTTGTTAACATTTATCCATGTATTTGACATTATCTATTTATCCATGTATTTTTCAGCAGAGTATCACAGAGATTTTTCTTTAGTAAAAATAGATAGCAGTGAACAATGAGCCTTTTGGGGGCAAAAGGTTCAGTGAGGATCCTACAAAGGTCACATCAGCTTCATCATTAGAAATAACAAATTGTGTTAGTTAATTACTAGTATTTAAAAATAAATATTGAACACATAAAATAACTGCATGGTACTTTTCATAAGGTCACACTATTTTCATTTTGCATCATATAGTGGAATCTTGATGGGGGAGCCTGGTGGGTTGCCATCTATGGGGTCGCACAGGGTCGGACATGACTGAAGCAACTTAGCAGCAGCAGCAGCAGCAGCATCTCTATTTTAAAAGTGCAAATAGCCCTAATTTTTGATAATAGAACTAGAAGACTTTATTTAAAATTACTGAAGTGAACTTCTTCATATCTACTTGAAATTATTTATTAGCAGATTAAGATGATTCTAAAATATTCATAAAATGAATTTGATTATTGGGGTAGTGAATTGAAGTCATATAAAACAAAACATACACAAAGCATTAACGGTTCAGTGTCTTATAATGCATGATTCATGTAATGTTAAAACAAATTTTAATTTTCAAATTTTGACTCAGTTAATACAGCAGAGACATTACTTTGCCAACAAAGGTCCATCTAGTCAAGGCTATGGTTTTTCCAGTAGTCATGTATGGATGTGAGAGTTGGACTATGAAGAAAGCTGAGTGCCAAAGAATTGATGCTTTTGAACTGTGGTGTTGGAGAAGACTCTTGAGAGTCCCATGGACTGCCTGGAGGTCCAACCAGTCCATCCTAAAGGAAGTCAGTCCTGGGTGTTCTTTGGAGCGAATGATGCTGAAGCTGAAACTCCAGTACTTTGGCCACCTCATGCGAAGAGTTAACTCATTGGAAAAGACTCTGATGCAGGGAGGGATTGGGGGCAGGAGGAGAAGGGGACGACAGAGGATGAGATGGCTGGATGGCATCACTGACTCGATGGACATGAGTCTGAGTGAACTCTAGGAGTTGGTGATGGACAGGGAGGCCTGTCCTGACAAGAGTTGGACACGACTGAGTGACTTCACTTTCACTTTCTCATTTAATGCTTTTTTTTTTGCAAATGATATTATTTGCTGCTTATTTTATATTTATTTTAGACTATGGACATGATGTTAGACAAAAAGCAAATCCAAACAATTTTCTCATTCAAGTCCAAGATAGGTAATAAAGTGGTAGAGACAACTCACAACATCAACAACTGTATTTGGCTTAGGACTGCTAACAAACATACAGTGCAGTAGTGGTTCAAGAAGTTTTGCAAAGGAGACAAGAGCCTTGAAGTTGCGGAGCACAGTGACTGTCCATCAAAAGTTGATAACAGCCCATTGAAAGGATCATCAAAGCTGATCCACTTACAACTACATGATAAGTTGTCAAAGAATTCAACATTGACTCTTCAAAGGTCATGTCACATTTGAAGCAAGTTGGAAAGGTGAAAATTTTGATAAGTAGGTGCCTCATGCTGCTGCTGCTGCTGCTGCTGCGTCACTTCAGTCGTGTCTGACTCTGCGACCCCATAGATGGCAGCCCACCAGGCTCTGCCATCTCTGGGATTCTCCAGGCAAGAACAGTGGAGTGGGTTGCCATTTCCTTCTCCAATGCATAAAAGTGAAAAGTGAAAGTGAAGTCGCTCAGTAAGTGTCCGACTCTAAGCAACCCCGTGGACTGCAGCCTACCAGGCTCCTCCGTCCATGGGATTTTCCAGGCAAGAGTGCTGGAGTGGGTTGCCATTGCCTTCTCCAGGTGCCTCATGAGCGGAATGTAAATTAAAAAATTGTTGTTTTGAAGCGTCATCTAATCTATGCAACAACAATGAATCGTTTCTAAATCAGATTGTGACGTGACGAAAAGTGGATTTTATACAACTGGTGATGACCAACTTAGTGGCTGGACTGAGAAGAAGCTCCAAAACACTTCCCAAAGGCAAACTTGCACCAAAAAAGGTCATGGTTACTGACTGTCTGCTGCTGGTCTGATCCACCTCTGCTTTATGAATACCACTGAAGCCATTACATCTGAGAAGTATGCTCAGTATCTTGATGAGATGCACCAAAAATTGCAATGTCTGTAGCTGATATTAGTCAACAGAAAGGGCCCAATTCTCCATAGCAACATATGCATGCATGTCATACAACCAACACTTCAAAAGTTGAATGAATTGATCGATGAAGGTTTGCCTCATCTGTCATATTCACCTGACCTCTGGCTAACCGACTACCACTTCTTCAAGTATCTCAACGACTGTTTGCAGGGAAAACACATTTACAACCAGCCAAAAATGCTTTCCAAGAGTGCATTGAATCCCAAAGCATGGATTTTTATGCTATGAGAATAAATAACTTATTCCTCATTGACAAAAATGTGTTGATTGTAAAGGTTACTATCTTGATTAATAAAGATATGTTTGAGTCTAGTTATAATGATTTAAAATTGCTGATCTGAAGCCACAATTATGTTTGCACCAACCTAATAATACATAGGTCTTCCTAGGTGTCACTAGTGGTAAAGAACCTGCCTATCAATGCAGGAGACAAAAGAGATGCGGGTTTGATCCCTGGGTCAAGAAGATTCCCTGGAGGAGGGCATGGCAGCCCACTCCAGTATTCTTGCCTGGAAAATCACATGGACAGAGGAGCCTGGCGGGTGACAGTCCATGGGGTCTCAGAGAGTCAGACATGACTGAAGCGCGAATGCAGACACACACACAGTGCCTCATCCAGTCATTCCCACTGCAGAATTGTCCCCTTATTTTCTATAGATCAAATGCCAATGCCTGTCATTTCTCGTTAGGGCAGAAGAAATTCCCTTAGCCAGTTTCCACTTAACCAGCTCTTTGTCTGCATTCTGTAGAGCACTGACGCCTGTAGACCCAGCCTATTCCTGCTCAGTGCTGTGGCTGGATTCAACTCTCACAGTACTGGGTTGTACACACATCAAGAGTCAGTCAGGTGGGTCCCCAAAATATCCATGCCACTTTTACATGTACAGTTGTGCACTTAATTAAAACTTAAGTTAACTGATATAGAAAAGTAGAAAAAAGGCTGAATGCTTTGGAAATGCTTGAGTTTTAAAGGTTGAATTAGGTGTGGATGAGAAAACAGTGAAAGACTGAGGAAAAAAACATAAAAATTTCTTAAGATCCTGCTCTTAGATTCATTAAAAAAAATCCATCACTTTATTTTAAAGAAACTGAAGTTAGTTACGGTAGAAAATGCATCATGGTGAATAGGCCTTGTTCCTACAACCAACAACCAATCAATGGATGAGTATAAGCTTATGTTGTAAGTTTAAATAAATTATTAAAATTGTGCTTATAAGTTTCATTTTTTATAATTCTCTTATTTAACTAATTTTTTCCATTAGTCAACCTATGACATATTCCATTTGTATAATTAAGAGGGTAGACATTGAGTCCTGCCCCAGGGTCACAGGTACGAGACCTTGTACCAAGGCCACAGAAGTGGAGCCCGGAGCCAAGGACACCTCCAAAGTTCATTGAGACCCTTTGTAACCATTTCAAAAGCCCCTGATCATCACTAATAAGCTTCCTGACTCCAACTTAGGCAAAGATGCCAATTCCAGTAAACTCCCTGTAGCCCCCAACCAATCACCTAACACGGACCTTCCATCAGGAATGTTCCGTCTTGAGGCTATAAACATTGACTGTTAACTCATGAAAACTGTCAGCTTTCTATGGTCTTTCAGGAGGTTGGCCCACTGTGCTTGCACAGTTGCAGTAGCCTCATATTAAGCCTCAATATTCACATGTGACCACTGGGGGAAAAGTTTTAAACAGTGCAGATTTCAATCCCAAGAGAGTCCTATAGGTATATTTGTGAGTTTTTTTCTTATTGAGCTTGGGAAAAATGTGTTTTCCCTCAAGGCATATGAATTAAATTGTTTCTATTGTGACAAAATAGACATAACATTCACTATTAAAGAGGGAAAATTCAAGACTTCATTTGGTATATTATTCTTTTTTTTTTTTAATGCTAGTAAGATAACCAAAATATTTCATGATAGAGGATTAGAAAAATACATTATTAAACATCTGCTCCCTGCTTCCCTCTTTGGATGTTAGGTATTCAGTAAGCTTTCATGCATCTAACTCTTAATAAAAAATATAATGGAAAATATATAGTGACAAGAAAATTCCTTCAAATATACTCTGTTCTCTTTATCGGAAAGTTGCTCACATCAGAAAACTATTTTATTTTTACTTTAGAGAGCAAAATAAGTGCAATGTATAATATCATTTTTGATACTACTGGATATTTAGGATTTTTTAGACATAAGTCAATTTTAGTTTCAGGTTTGTTGGCTAACATTCTTACTACTTGCTGCTGGTTCTGCTCTTGAATTGGTGTCTCTGGGAGTTTTCTTTGTGTTCTCTATGGATGGAAAATATGTCCATGCTTTAGAAAAACACCAATTAACTCTTTTCTTTTTTTGTATTTTCCCATTTATTTTGGCAGCTAGAATTTTATTTAAAAGTCTACAGTAAAAGAGCTTAAGTTATCTTAACAGTTACTGAAAACTTCTAAAACTATATTTTATAGCTTTGGGAATGTAATATTTTTGCTTTAACCTGACACTGGACTTAGACTATTTTAAATTTCCCATAACACTGTTTTATTTATAATCCATTGTCTTGATGAAGTAGATTTCATACCAACTGGAGTGAATCCTGAAGCTATAGTAAACCATAACAGATATTCCAGAATGGAAGTGTCAACTGCCCTAATCAACAAGATAAATGAACAAGCCTATAGGGGATGATTAAATTGTACTGAAATCCACTTGGGAAAAAGAGAATACACTTGTGCTCTGTCTCCTCAGTTCTTATCAGCTATACGGAAGCGAAATCTTGAGAGTATTTTCCAGAAATTAAATTTCAGAAACAAAAGCTGTTGTTTTTTTTTTAATTGGACAATGAAACATTTCATAGAGCAGTGAATGACTGATGGAATATGTAATCAACAAATGCTATTGAGGAAACAAAGAAAACTGATCTTTTCAAAGCGGTTTTCTCCATCTATCTTCTCTATAAAAGAGGATAACACTTGGGATTGAAAATCCAGTCACATTGTCAAGAAAGAATGGCAGCCATAAAATGGGTATACATGCCTTGGTTTTAATTATTTGCTTTCAAATCAAATAATTTCTATGAGAAGTAATATTTTTATTTCTTAAAATTATTTCCTTAAAGGTCTAGTTCTTGTGCATATGAAATCTTTCATTATATCAGGACTGTTTTAACCACCTACCTTACCATGCATTTTTATCCATTCACTCATTCTGTTTATACTTGTGAAAAAAGTAGGATAATGAAGCCTATTAAGCTGACAAACCAGTTATCAGAGTGCGTATTAAGAATATCAAAGAAACACCTTTTTATTATTATCACTGAATCAATGAAGCATAAATTTAGAATAGCTATATTTTAAAGAAATTCCCTAGAACCATGAGCCTGTGGGATCCAGCTCTCCATAGTGCAGTAGGTTTTGCTTTTACCAGGCAAAATGAATGTTCATTGTAAGGCACTAGTTCGGCTCTCCCTTTAGTTTATCTTGCCATTAGTTTTAGTGACTATTCTGTTAGAGAGTTATAAATAAATTGAACAAGAAAGTGTAGAAAACTTCACATTTTTCACATCTCTTGAATCACTGCCCTCTTTTATCCAGTTTTAATTATCAGTTTGGCTTCCCTGGTGGCACAGTGTTAAAGAACCTGCCTGGCAATGCAGGAGATGCAGGTTTGATCCCTGGGTTGGGAACATCCCTTGGAGAAGGAAATGGCACCCTGCTCCAGTATTCTTGCCTGGGAAACTACGGGCAGAGAAACCCGGCAGGCTACGGTCCATAGGGTCACAAAAGAGCCAGACACAACTTAGTGACTAAACAACAATAAATTAGCAGTTTCATCCTAGGTTTCAAGACAAGACCTATGATGACTTTGTAGACAGAGCAATGACATTACTGGCATTTTACTTACCTCAATGCTTACAAGAATTTTTCTTACATTAAAAAATATTCTGCAGTACTGTAGCCAACTGATACTAAAAACTTAAATTGTCCATCATGACATTTTGGAAATATTTTAAATTAGTAGTTAACCATAAAAAAAGCAACATCCTAATTCAACTAAGTGAATTAAGGATATTCATAAAGAATATCCCAGGATAATACATGAAATGCTTTATTATCTTGCTCAGTTTTTATACTTTGAGGTTAACAGGCAAATCTACTTGATTAACCATATGAAGCTTCCATTTTTAATAAGAGCTTATTATAAGTGTATTATTTTTCTTTGCTGCATAACAAATTATCACAATCAACTTAAAACCATATCCAGTTATAGCTCCATTATGAATTCATTATTTATTATTCTGTTAGATCAACAGTTTGGGTTGGCTGAGCTTGGTTGTGTGCTGAAGGTCTCACAAGATCAAATTCAAGGTTTCGGCCAGGCTAACTTCTCATCTTTTTAATGTCATACTGAAACTCTTTGTTAATGCTATATGGAAAGAAAAGGCGATAAAAGATACACAGGTTGGGAAAGAAGATATAAAATTCTTTTTTGCAGATAACATGACTATATTATAAAATAAGAAACAAAAATTCTCCTGGAACTAATAAATGGTTAATACAAGGTTTCAAAATTTTAAATTAATATCACTTCAGTTCAGTCACTCAGTCATGTTCGACTCCTTGTGATCCCATGGACTGAAGCATGCCAGGCTTCCCTGTCCATCATCACTTCCCAGAGCTTGCTCAAACTCATGTCCATCAAGTGGGTGATGCCATCCAACCATCTATTCCTCTGTAGTCTACTTGTCCTGTCTTCAATCTTTCCCAGCATCAGGATCTTCAATGAGTCAGTTCTTCACATCAGGTGGGCAAAGTATTGGAGCTTCAGCTTCAGCATCATTCCTTCAAATAAATATTCAGGACTGATATCCTTTAGGATTGAGTGGTTTGATCTCCATGCAGTCCAAGGGACTTTGAAGAGTCTTTTCCAACACCACAGATCAAAAGCACCAATTCTTTGGTGCTCAGCTTTCTTTGTGGTCTAACTCTCACATCCATACATGACTACTGGAGAAACCATAGTTTTGACTAGATGGACCTTTGTCAGCAAAGTAATATCTCTACTTCTTAATATGCTATATAGGTTGGTCATAGCTTTTCTTCCAAGGAGCAAGTGTTTTTTAATTTCATGGCTGCAGTCACCATCTGCAGTGATTTTGGAGCCCAGAAAAATAAAGTTTGTCACTGTTTCCATTGTTTATCCATCTATTTCCCATGAAGTGATGGAGCTGGATGCCATGATCATAGTGTTCTGAATGCTGAGTTTTAAGCCAGCTTTTTCACTTTCCTCTTTCACCTTTACCAGAGGCTCTTTAGTTCTTCTTCTGGTTTTGCTATTAAGGAGTTGTCATCTGCATATATGAGGTTATTGATATTTATCCTGGCAATATTGATACCAGCTTGTGCTTCATCCAGTCTTGAATTTTGCATAATGTATTCTGCTTATAAGTTAAGTAAGCAGGGTGACAATATACAGCCTTGGTGTACTCATTTCCCAATTTGAAACCAGTCCAGAGTCCCATGTCCAGTTCTAACTGTTGCTTCTTGACCTGCATACAGATTTCTCAGGAAGCAGGTAAGGTGATCTGGTATTCCCATCTCTTAAAGAATGTCCCACAGTTTGTTGTGATCCACACAGTTAAAGGCTTTGGCTTAGTCAATAAAGCAGAAGTAGATGTTTTTCTGGAACTTCTTTTTCTATGATCCAACGGATGTTGGCAATTTGATATCTGCTTCCCCTGTCTTTTCTAAATCCAGAAAAGACATCTGGAAGTTTGAACATCTGGAAGTTCTCAGTTCACATACTGTTGAAGCCTCTCTTGTATTACTTTGCTAGCATGTGAGATGAGTGCAATTGTGCAGTAGTTTGAACATTCTTTGGCATTGCCTTTCTTTGGGATTGGAATGAAAACTGACCTTTTCCAGTCCTGTGGCCACTGCTGAGTTTTCCAAATTTGCTGGCATATTGAGTGCAGCATTTTCACAGCATCATCTTTTAGGATTTGAAATAGCTCAACTGGTATTCTATCACCTCCGCTAGCTTTGTTGATAGTGATGCTTCCTAAGGTTTACTTGACTTCCCACTCTAAGATGTCTGGCTCCAGGCGAGTGATCACATCATCATGGTTATCTGGGTCATTAAGATCATTTTTGTATTTTCTTCTGTGTAGTTAATTAATATGCAAAAGCCAATTAATTTAATATTAAAGTCAATTAATTAATATGAAAAAGTAAATTTCTCTTCTACCAACAATGAAGAGGAAATGTGCAGTTAAAAACACAAGACCATTTACATAGCACTCCCAAAATGAATTACTTATGTATATATCTATCAAAATATAATAAGATTTTCAAGAATAAAACTTACAAAACTCTGATAAATAAAAGTAAAGAGCTAAATAAAGAGAGATTCTATGTTCATGCACTCCCAAAATGAATAACTTATGTATATATCTATCAAAATATAATAATTTTCAAGAATAAAACTACAAAACTCTGATGAATGAAAGAGCTAAATAAATATAGAGAGATTCTATGTTCATGCATAAGAAGACTCAATGTTGTCAAAATGTCAGTTCTTCCCAACTCTGTAAATTATATGCAATCAGAATAAAAATCCCAGCAAGTATGTTATGGTATCAGCAAACTGGTTCTACTGTTTATATGGCATGATGAAAGGCCCTGAACAGTCAATATTGAAGGAGAAGAACAATGTTGGAGAACAGAAACCCCCAACTTCTAGGCTTACTAGGAAGCTGCAGTAATCAATACAGTGTAGTCAGGGAACTCAACATAGTGCTCTGTGACAATCTAGAGGGGTGGAATGGGTTGGAGGATGGGAGGTAAGCTCAAGAGGGAGGGGACATATGTACACTTATGGCTGATTCATGCTGTATGGCAGAAACCAACACAACACTGTAAAGCAATTATCCTCCAATTAAAAATAAACAAAAAGTGAAAAAACATAGTGCAGTATTGGCAAAAAATATTTAATAGACTAATGCAGCAGAATAGAGAGCCCTTAAATACCCCACTATAAATATCAGTCAACTAACCTTTGACAAAAGAGCAAAAGCAATACAATAGAACAACAGTCTTTTAGATACCAGTTTCATAGAAGACAATTTTTTCATGGATGGAGTTGGGGAAGAGAATGGCTTGGGGATGATTCAAGCACAAAAGTGTTCTTGCTCCTATGAAAATCGAATGCCTCTGCTCATCTAACAGGAGACGGAGCTCATATAGTAATGTCAGTGATGGGGAACAGCTATAAATATAGATAGTACTTCATTCACTAGCTCACCGCCACTCACCCCCTGCTGTATGGCCCCAGTTCCTAATGGGCCATGGACTGGTACTGGTCCATGGCCTTGGGGTTTGGGACCCCTGCAATAGAGCAAAGATAGTCTTTCAACAAATGGTGCTGGAACAACTAGACATTCACATACGGGGAGAAAAAAAATGAATGTAGATACACTTCCTCAGAATTCATTCAAAATGGTTCAAAGACCTCAATGTAAAATGCAAAACTCAAAAATCCTAGAAGAAAACATAGGGGGAAAACTAGATGACCTTGGATATGATAAGCCTTTTTTATATATAATGCCAAAGGTCTGCTCAATGAAAGAAATCACTGATAAGCTAGACTTAATTAAAAGTAAAAATTTTTGCTTTGTGAAAGGCAATGTCAAAGAATAAGAAGACAAGTCATAGACTGAAAGAAAATATATGAAAAGACACATCTGAAAAGGACTGTTATCCAATACACACACACACACACACACACACACACACACACACATATATATAAAACTCTTAAAACTCAAGGATAAGGGCTTTCTTGGTGGCTCTGTGGTAAAGAATCTGCCTGCCCACGCAGGATACATGAGTTTAATCCCTGATCTGGGAAGATCTCACATGCTATGGAGTAACGAAGCATGTGCACCAGAACTATTGAGCCTGTGCTCTAGAGCCTGGGACTTGCATCTACTGACGCCCAGGTGCCCTATAGCCCATGCTGTGCAACAAGAGAAGCCACTTAAACAAGAAGACTGAGCACTGCAACTAGACAGTGGCCCCCACTTGCTGCAACTAAGAAAAACCCATGCAGCAGTGAAGACCCAGCACAGCCAAAAATAAGATTATTTTTTAAAAACCCTCAAGAATAAATTTAAAGCTATGCAATACTTGAAGGTAGCATCAATTTACTCATTAAATTGCTTTCCTGAAAAATTGTGTTGCCATCTGCTTCTCTGCTGCAGCTCTACTTTATGGATTATGTGGCTTCTCTCCCTGTCTACTGTCCCTCTTTTGTGATGCAGAGCCCTGTGAGAGGGTAGCTATTTACTTGTAGGTTTGTTTAATCATTCCAGTATTCATTTATATATTACAACTTAGGTCTTTATTATTATTCATTCTAAGTATTGGACACAACTGAGCGACTTCCCTTTCACTTTCTAAGTATCTTCAGTTCTGAAAGTGGAGAAAGGAAATCAATCAATCTCTCCCCACCATGAGCCAACTGAGTAAAAAGGTCTCCAGTCTGTGGCTGAAGTCCCTTGCAGTAAAATTCATTCTTCTCTAATCACTGAGCCCTCCAATAGTCAGGGATGAGGGTGCCTTGGCACATCCAATCTGCAAATCTTGTCACGTGTGTTTCCAAGGAAATCAGTTATTTGTGATGGTCAAAACAAGAATCATATCAGAGATAATTAGGAAGAAATTATTCAATAGGGACAGAAACCACAACACAGCCTGAACTCAACTTCACTGAGACAAAAGGTAGAAGAGGTTATAAAAGCTGGGGTGGAGCTGCTAAGCCATCTGCTTTTTCATTGGCTTTACCCAAAGGAAAAGCAAACTTTCTCACCTCTGTTTGACAGGATGTAGTTTTACAAGTTGGAGAAACGTGCCCACGTAAGTGGAGATCCTCACTGAGGATAGGAGATGCCTGCTAAATTACTTCATTTGTATCTGACTCTTTGCAACCCTATGGACTATAGCCCCCCAGGCTCCTCTGCTCATGGGATTCCCCAGGAAAGAATACTGGAGTGAGTTGCCATGCCTTTCTCCTGGTGATCTTCTTGACCCAGGCATGGAACCCAAATCTCTTATATCTCCTACAGTGGCAGGTGGGTTCTTTACCACTAGCATCACCTGGAAGGCCCCAAAGACAGGAGATACAGACACTATCTTTGATGATTCATTTCAAAAGATTGACTACCAGGTTGTTGAGAAAGTCCCAGGACCTGGGTTTTAAAGCTGAGAAGAAACTTTTACAATGATTTAGTTATCCATTTAAACAAATAAATATAGAGAGAGGAGATTTATAATTACAAGTTTTCTAAGTAAATACTGTAAGAAAAGGGAGAAAAGGGACCTATTTGCTTAGGCTGTCTTTCTGAAGAGCCCTGGTGAGAGGAAGGGCAGGGTCTAGAGGCAAGAAGAAGTCTGGCTAAAATTCAGTTAAGCTGCTGGAAAGGTTAAGGCTATCTTTCTCAGGACCAAACTCCCACTCTAACATCAAACAAGTGTCTGAGAAGAGGCTTATGTGTGGAGCTAGTAATGGAAGAGGTAGAAGACAGACTCAGAGTGTCATTTGCTAAAAATCTTGAGTATTAACCTAGTTACTAGCAACCTTATCTTTTTTTTTTTTTTTTTTTAAAGAAACCAAAGAAAATCTCAAGGTTTTTTAATAGGTGGTAAGTGTAACATATTTTTTAACTAAGAGAAACATTTGTATTTCTATTGGATATAAATTTAAATTCAATGGCAAAATAATCTTGTGTGGCAAATTATTACACTAATTTACAATAGGGACATCCCGGTGGCTTAGCGGGAAAGAGTCCGCTTGCAATTCATGAGACGTGGGTTCGATCCCTGGGTTGGGGAGATCTTCTGGAGGTGGGCATAGCAATCCACTCCAGTATTCTTGCCTGGAAAATCCCATGGACAGAAGAACCTGGTGGGCTACAGTTCACAGGGTCACAAAGAGTCGGACACAACTGAAGCAATTTAGCATTGCACAGGACATACCACACAATCTACAATAACTGTCTATAAAATGTAACTACAGTTAATGAAGTATTAAGAATACATGCTATTCACCTTGGAGAAGTAAATGGCAACCCACTCCAGTATTCTTGCCTGGAGAATCCCAGCAAGGATGAACAGAGGAGCCTGGTGGGCTGCCATCTATGGGAGCACACAGAGTTGGACATGACGGAAGTGACTTAGCAGCAGCAGCAGTTATTCACCTATATGTCCAGATGACAGAATTCTTACTTCCTATGAGTGATTTAACATTTTGAGTACAAAACAATGAATTAAGGCCATATTTCATTCCTATTAATTTTCTAATAAAATATATTCTCTTATATCGACTACCTTATTATACACATAATTTTGATATTTAACCCAAGAAAATGGCATTCTTAGATCTATGCCATACTGTGCAATGATTAAATTATGCAAATATAACAAGACAGGAATCTTGTTACATGAAAAATGCTGACTCATTCAAAAATGCTAATATCCAATTGTTAAGAGCTTCCTTTGAGAATAACTTTCATGTAAAATTAACTGTTCTAACAAGATTTGACACAAATGAAATCTGCAAATGAATGAATATTTTATAGATGCTATATTAATGCCAGAAGTTTCCTGGTGAAATGTACTTATTCTAAATTGCCAAGATATGATCCTAAAGGAACATTAATCTTCAGTCCCCAAAGTGCCTGTTACCTCATCTAGTTAATGACTGAATTTAATATATTTATTTGTTCACCCCCTTTTTACTTTATACTCTTAGTCAAACAATTTAATGAGGACACAATTCATTATTTTTTGAAATCATTTATCAACAGAATAAATAAATCAGCAGAATTACTATTCTGTTGGGCTAATGAAATATTAAATAAAAATAGAGGAAGAGTCATGAATGAGCAGGCTTGCTGAAAGCAAAATGGCTTTAACAGTTTTTAAAGGGGTTAACTATTATGGTAAAATCTTTAGCGATTCCAATAAAGAAGAAAATATACAGCCATCTGTCATGTTGTTCTCTTAAATCTGAACCAAGAGAACAGAAAATGAAAGTGAAAGTCGCTCAGTAGTGCCTAACCCTTTGTGACCCCATGGGCTATACAGTCCATGGAATTCTCCAGGCCAGAATACTGGAGTGGGTAGACTTTCCATTCTCCAGAGGATCTTCCCAACCCAGGGATCAGATCCAGGTCTCCTGCATTCCTGGCAGATTCTTTACCAACTGAGCTATCAGGGAAGCCTATAGATGGCAAAAAATAAAACCTTCTATTCTTGAATCTCTTAAAACTGAAAGTTAATCTGCTCATTAAAGAACATTTAGAACATATAGAAATGAAAAGACAAATGATGACAACGCAACATTTTAGCAATAAACTTGATAAAAATCAAGATGAGAAAAGGAGAAAGGGTAAAAAGTGAACAATAATTTTATAGTTAATGTGAGGTCTTAATGTAGTCTACTCCTAAGATGAAAAATGTGCATTATATGTCTGTAAAGACCAATCAACTCTCTCTGTGAAGATAAGTTTTTAAAATTGTAAAGAAATGGAATTGACATGTTCCATGGGTGTTTCTAATGGGGTAGGGTTGTAGCCATTTCACAGGAATGGGAAGTCTGGCAGTACCTCCCATCAACTATGATGGTAAAGGAGAACAGTCCTATAGAATAATCCATCAAAGTCTTTGGCAATTTTCATCCATATATGAAACATAATTCTAGTATTTTCCTAGTCTTTACTTTTTAGGAAAGTTCTACTTAAACTTTGAATTTCTTTTCAAACTATATTCTTGGGAGATAAAATATTTTATGTATAAGATGGCCATGGAGACAGCACTACTTATTTCAACATTACCTGGGACAATGCAAATGGCTTTACATATTTATGAACCAATTACAATATTTACACAGGGCAAGCAGATCCCGGTTCATTTAATTATAATTTGATAACTCTTTTGAATAAACTTAGCAACAGTGGCAAAACCCAACAGATTATATTAGCATTTTACAAATGAATTACACGTTATGAGATAGAAAATTATTTTTGTGACTTTAGGGTCATAATCAAAATCCCATGTGCCTGAAGAGAGGAACAAGTGGGATGTCTTACCTGTTGTCATGTACATAGATAAAATAAATTATTATACAAGCCATGCTTCATACTATTATTATGCTATGACACAATTATTACAATTACATTGTTTATTTGAATGTATTTTAAATATCTAGTGAATAGGAAAGCATTAATTCACTTGAGACTTGGTACAACTGATATTTTTATTATGATCTTCAAGTAGTTACCTTTTCTGAAAATTTGTAGGAATTACTAGTTCATTGGAGCCAAGTACTTATGGGATAAGCAAATATAGGGCATGATCACATAGTAATTTAAGTTTATTATTTTATATTCTGCAGATTTAAATAAAACTATTAACACCTTATAAGAAACTTCTGCTTGGAGATAATCTTGGGATATAGCTATTTTATCCTATTGATTTTGTCTAATTTATCTCTGCAATGTTTTGTTTACTTAAGGCTTTAAAAAATGTTACTATGCTTTCTCTTTCTGTATCCTTTTCTCATAATATTTACAGTGGTTCTTGTAGACAACATATCATATTCTTGAAACAGATTACTTTTCCCCTCCTTCTACCAGAATCAGTAATATATTTTGACTCTTCACTGGGAGAATTCACAATTGTGTTAGGGACCCCTAAGACTTCATTCCTTTGGGAGCTTCTTACGGTTAAGACAGTCCACATTCAACCTCTAGCAATTTGTGATTATCACTTAAGTATTCCTCCAGGTTACGACTCTAGCAGCTTCTATTCTAGATAAACTGATCTCAGCTGTGACTCCCTAGATATACTTGTCTCCCCAAACTTCAAGGTGACAGCTTGCTCTAAGTTCTCAATTGTTTAATGGATCTGAGAAAATCCATTACTTTTGAGTCTGTTAAGTTTTTCCTCACTGTAACAAATTAAAATGTTATTGACTTAAATGACCATTTTCAAGCTCTTGACATAACAGAACTGAAACCAGAATTTTTATTAAAAGTCTATTTTTAAGAACATCAGTTTGTATCAGAAAGGCACCTGATGTATTCAAGCCTTGGAATAGATAAGAAATTTGGTTTTTGAACAAAAAAACATAAAATTAACCCATTGAAAGAATAAACAGAACTGTCAAATTTAGTGATTAAATATTTTCAATTAAAAATGTGAAGGCTAATTTACAAATGATAAACAATGGGAGATATGTGTGTATGTGTATGATTGTGTGCGTAATACTTTGACCACACAAAGAAAACTTTAGGTAATCTCTAAAAGTATATGTGATATTGATGGAGGGAACAAGATGGAAAGGGGGCAGTGCACAACCTTTAGAAGAATGACATTGCCCGAGTACACAACATAAGCTGATTAGAAAAAAACAGATCCCAAGATGGCAGACAAGTTAACTTCCACTAGGCTTTGAACCTCAGTATACACTCATTGTGGGCTTCCCTGGGGCCTCAGATGGTAAAGAATCTGCCTGAAATGCAGGATCTGCCTGCAGTGCAGATCCCTGGGTTGAGAAGAGTCTCCTGGAAAAGGGAATGGCTATCCACTCCAGTATTCTTGCCTGGAAAACCCCATGGAGAGAGGAGCCTGAAGGGCCATGAAAGCGTTAGTGAAAGGGCTAACACTTTCATTTTTCATACACTCACTGTAACACAACAGCAAGCTAAATGGTATATGCATAGGTACCATGACAGTTCCAAGGCTGGCCATATAGGTAAAAAAGTGGCTGGTGGCCCAATTCATGGAAATCTCCACAGCTTCCCTCAAAGAGCTGGAATACTCCTCCCACTCTTTAGACTAAGAAATTACCCACCCATATAAAATCTGAGAACCCCATACCCTAGGGCCACTCTTGCCTTCTGACATAGCCCATACTCTGTGGAGTGTTGTTATCTCTAAAAAAAAAAAAAAAAAACTCATTCTTGACCATCACTTTGTCTCTCACTGAATTATTTCTGCAATGAAATGCCAAGAATGTGAGCTTCACTAAATCCTGAAGCCAGTTGTGTGATCTCAGTTAAAAGACTATGGGTTTGACTCTCAATTAGGGGTGCAAGGTTTCATTGTGATCACAGCCTTGTGGTGGCAAAGGGGCTTGTGTAATTCAATGAAGCTATGAGCTATGCTGTGCAGGGCCACCCAAGACAGACAGGTCATAATGAAGAGTTCTGATTAAACGTGGTCCGAGGAAATGGTTGTCCCAGGAACTACATGAACATTATGAAAAGGCAAAAAGATCTGACACTGGAAGATGAGCCCCCAGGTCAGAAGGTGTCCAATATGTTACTGGGGATGAGTGGAGGGCAATGACTAATAGCTCCAGAAAGAATGAAGTAGCTGGGCAAAGGTGGAAATGACACTCAGTTGTGCATGTATCTGGTAGTGTGAGTAAAGTCCAATGCTGTAAAGAACAACATTGCATAGGGAACTGGAATGCTATATCTGTGAATCAAGGTAAATTGGATGCGATCAAGCAGGAGATGGCAAGAGTGAATATTGACTTCTTGGGAATTAGTGAACTATGGATGGGAATGGGTGAATTTAATTCAGATGACCATTTTATCTACTACTGTGGGCAAGAATCCCTGAGGAGAAATGGAGTAGCCTTCACAGCAACAAAAGAGCCTTGAAATGCAGTACTTGAGTGCAATCTCCAAAATGACAAAATGATCTCTGTTCGTTTCCAGGAAAATCCTTCAACATCACAGTAATCCAAGTTTGTGCCCCAGGCACTAACGCTAAAGAAGCTGAAGTTGAATGGTCCTATGAAGACCACGGTTCACATATTGCTGAAGCCTGGCTTGGAGAATTTTGAGCATTACTTTACTAGCGTGTGAGATAAGTGCAATTGTGTGGTAGTTTGAGCATTCCTTGACATTGCCTTTCTTTGGGATTGGAATGAAAACTGATCTTTTCCAGTCCTGTGGCCACTGCTGAGTCTTCCAAATTTGCTGGCATATTGAGTGCAGCACTTTCACAGCATCGTCTTTCAGGATTTGAAATAGCTCAACTGGAATTCCATCACCTCCACTAGCTTTGTTCATAGTGATGCTTTCTAAGGCCCACTTGACTTCACATTCCTGGATGTCTGGCTCTAGGTGAGTGATCACACCATCGTGATTATCTTGGTCTTGAAGATCTTTTTATACAGTTCTTCTGTGCATGCTTGCCACCTCTTCTTAATATCTTCTGCTTCTGTTAGGTCCATAGCATTTTTGTCCTTTATCGAGCCCATCTTTGCATGAAATGTTCCCTTGGTATCTCTAATTTTCTTGAAGAGATCTCTAGTCTTTCCCATTCTATTGTTTCCCTCTATTTCTTTGCATTGATCTCTGAGGAAGGCTTTCTTATCTCTTCTTGCTATTCTTTGGAACCCTGCATTCAGATGCTTATATCTTTCCTTTTCTCCTTTGCTTTTTGCTTCTCTTCTTTTCACAGCTATTTGTAAGGTCTCCTCAGATAGACATTT
Organism: Bos indicus; assembly: GCF_029378745.1. Taxonomy (NCBI): domain Eukaryota; kingdom Metazoa; phylum Chordata; class Mammalia; order Artiodactyla; family Bovidae; genus Bos; species Bos indicus. Next base: position 50,816,167 of record NC_091780.1, on the reverse strand, counting down.
TGCTTTTTTCCATTTCTTTTCCATGGGGATGGTCTTGATCCCTGTCTCCTGTACAATGTCACGAACCTCATTCCATATTTCATCAGGCACTCTATCTATCAGATCTAGGCCCTTTAATCTATTTCTCACTTCCACTGTATAATCATAAGGGATTTGATTTAGGTCATACCTGAATGGTCTAGTGGTTTTCCCTACTTTCTTCAAGTTAAGTCTGAATTTGGCAATAAGGATCTCATGATCTGATCCACAGTCAACTCCTGGTCTTGTTTTTGCTGACTGTATAGAGCTTCTCCATCTTTGGCTGCAAAGAATATAATCAGTCTGATTTTGTTGTTGACCATCTGGTGATGTCCATGTGTAGAGTCTTTTCTTGTGTTGTTGGAAGAGGGTGTTTTCTATGATCAGTGCATTTTCTTGGCAAAACTCTATTAGTCTTTGCCCTGCTTCATTACGTATTCCAAGGCCAAATTTGTCTGTTCCTCCAGGTGTTTCTTGACTTCCTACTTTTGCATTCCAGTCCCCTATCCTGAACAGGACATCTTTTTTGGGTGTAAGTTCTAAAAGGTCTTGTAGGTCTTCATAGAACCATTCAACTTCAGCTTCTTCAGTGTTACTGGTTGGGGCATAAACTTGGATTACTGTGATATTAAATGGTTTGCCTTTGAAACGAACAGAGATCATTCTGTCATTTTTGAGGTTGTATCCAAGTACTGCATTTCGGACTCTTTTGTTGACCATGATGGCTACTCCATTTCTTCTGAGGGATTCCTGCCCACAGTAGTAGACATAATGGTCATCGGAGTTAAATTCACCCAAACCAGTCCATTTTAGTTCTCTGATTACTAGAAGGTCAACGTTCACTCTTGCCATCTCCTGTTTGATTACTTCCAATTTGCCTTGATTCATGGACCTAACATTCCAGGTTCCTATGCAATATTGCTCTTTCAGCATCGGACCTTGCTTCTATCACCAGTCACATCCACAACTGGGTATTGTTTTTTCTTTGGCTGCATCCCTTCATTCTTTCTGGAGTTATTTCTCCACTGATCTTCAGTAGCATATTGGGCACCGACTGACCTGGGGAGTTCATCTCTCAGTATCCTATCATTTTGCCTTTTCATACTGTTCATGGGGATCTCAAGGAAAGAATACTGAAGAAAGGCAATGCCAAGGGATGCTCACTACCACACAATTGCACCCATCTCACACGCTAGTAAAGTAATGCTCAAAATTCTCCAAGTCAGGCTTTAGCAATACGTGAATCGTGAACTTCCAGATGTTCAAGCTGGTTTTAGAAAAGGCAGAGGAACCAGAGATCAAATTGCCAACATCCGCTGGATCCTCGAAAAAGCAAGAGAGTTCCAGAAAAACATCTATCTGCTTTATTGACTATCGCAAAGTCTTTGACTATGTGGATCACAATAAACTGTGGAAAATTCTGAAAGAGATGGGAAGACCAGACCACCTGACCTGCCTCTTGAGAAACCTGTATGCAGGTCAGGAAGCAACAGTTAGAACTGGACACAGAACAACACACTGGTTCCAAATAGGAAAAGGAATACGTCAAGGCTGTATATTGTCACCCTGCCTATTTAACTTATATGCAGAGTACATCATGAGAAATGCTGGACTGGAAGAAGCACAAGCTGGAATCAAGATTGCCAGGAGAAATATCAAAAACCTCACATATGCAGATGACACCACCCTTTTGGCAGAAAGTGAAGAGGAACTAAAAAGCCTCTTGATGAAAGTGAAAGTGCAGAGTGAAAAAGTTGGCTTAAATCTCAACATTCAGAAGACGAAGATCATGGGATCTGGTCCCATCACTTCATGGGAAATAGATGGGGAAACAGTGGAAACAGTGTCAGACTTTATTTTTCTGGGCTCCAAAATCACTGCAGATGGTGACTGCAGCCATGAAATTAAAAGATGCTTACTCCTTGGAAGAAAAGTTATGACCAACTTAGATAACAAATTGAAAAGCAGAGACATTACTTTGCCAACAAAGGTCCATCTAGTCAAGACTATGGTTTTTCCAGTGGTCATGTATGGATGTGAGAGTTGGACTGTGAAGAAAGCTAAGTGCTGAAGAATTGATGCTTTTGAACTGTGGTGTTAGAGAAGACTCTTAAGAGTCCCTTGGACTGCAAGGAGATCCAACCAGTCCATTCTGAAGGAGATCAGCCCTGGGATTTCTTTGGAAGGAATGATGCTAAAGCTGAAACTCCAGTACTTTGGCCACCTCATGCAAAGAGCTGACTCATTGGAAAAGACTCTGATGCTGGGAGGGATTGGGGGCAGGAGGAGAAGGGGACGACAGAGGATGAGATGGCTGGATGGCATCACTGACTTGATGGACGTGAGTCTGGGTGAACTCTGGGAGTTGGTGATGGACAGGGAGGCCTGGCATGCTGCAATTCATGGGGTCGCAAAGAGTCAGACACAACTGAGTGACTGAACTGAACTGAACTAAGAAGGGTGTCAGTGGAACCCCTATTTATAGCCAGTTAATCAGAAGCATAGGTGACAACCCAGACTTCTCACTGGCTAGCTAAAGGGAAGTGGGGGGCATTCTTTTAGGATGAACTTCGTTTATTTTTAATTTATTTATTTTTAACTGAAGGATAACTGCTTTACCGAATTTTGCTGTTTTCTGTCAGACCTCAACATGCATCAGTCATAGGCTAGGACTGAGTTCTTAACCTATGGGATCTGATGCTATATCCAGATATGCAGTATCAGTATTGTATTAAATTGTAGGACACCAGGTGGGTGTCGAAAAATTACTTCCTTCCCCCTAGACTGGGTGCAGAATTGGAGAATACAAAGAGAATTAATAAACTATCCATAATTTCAGTCCTTTTCAATATAGGGGACTGAATGCAAAAGTAGGAAGTCAAGGGGAGGAGCTAAGATGGCAGAGGAGTAGGACGGGGAGAACACTTTCTCCCCCACAAATTCATCAAAAGAACATTTAAACACCTAGTAATTTCCACAAAACAACTTCTGAATGCCAGCAGAGGACATCAGGCACCCAGAAAAGCAACCCAAGTCTTCGAAAGGAGGTAGGAAAAAATATAAAAGACAAAAAAAGAGACAAAAGAGGGAGGGATGGAGTTCTGTCCCAGGAAGGGAGTCTTAAAAAGAGAGAAGTTTCCAAACACCAGGAAACCTTCTCACTGCCCAATCTGTGCCGAGCCTTGGAAGCACAGAGGGGAACATAACAGGGAGGAAAAATAAATAAACAATTAAAACCCGCAGATTGCAAGCCCTACGGTAACTCCCCCAGCGGAGAAGCAGCGCAGACGCCTGCACACGCCACTAGCAAGCGGGGGCTGGGCAGGGAGGCGTGGCACGGGCTGCTTCGCTTAGAGTAAGGATCTGGCCTGAATACCCCAAGCGCTATCTGAACGAAATAATTTGGGCTAGCAAACCAGACTGTGGGATATCTACCACGCGAAAAGCCAGCCCTAACCTAAGACACCGCCAGGCCCGCGCACGGAACAAAGGGCTGAACAGAGATAGCCAGCTACAGACCATCCCCCTCCGGAGACAGGCAGCCAGAGCCGGAAAGGGGCAATCGCAGCCCCAGAGAGACATTATCTATAAAACTGTAAGCAGGCTTTTTTGCTAACTAAGACTTCTTGGGGCTCTGGACGGTCAACATCCGCCTGAGAAGGTGCTCCGCTTGTACACCCAAATAACCGAGCGGTGGGGAGGCGGTAAGTCGCAGCAATCGCGCTCGCCAAACACCTCATCACCTGAGCTGCTTGGACCTGGGAAGGGCACAAAACGCAGGCCCAACCGAGTCTGTGCCTCTGAGGACTACCCGAGTGCCTGAACCTGAGCGGCTTGGACCCGGGAGGTGCAAGCAGCCCAGGGCCGGCCACGGATGGTTCCCAGTGGAGCAACCTAGAGCCTGAGCAGTGTGGGCAGGGAGGCTACACGTGCCGTGAGCGGGGACAGATCCAGTGTGGCTGAGGCACTGCGAAAACACGCCAGTGTTATTTGTTTGCAGCATCCCTCCCTCCCTCCCCACAGTGGGACTAAACAAGTGAGCCTAAAAAAAAAAAAAAAGTTTCCACCACCGTCCCCTTTGTGTCAGGGCTGAAACCAGACACTGAAGAGACCAGCAAACAGAAGAAGCTATAACAGAGGGAACCGCCTTGGAAGCTACAGACAATAGATTAAAACCCTGTGGTTACTACCGACTACATAGGAAGGGGCCTATAGATCTTGAGAAATATAAGTCGGACCAAGGAACTAGCCGAAAATGAACTGACCCCCACAATATTCACAACAAAACCAGAGAAACTCCTAGATATATTTTTACGATCATTTTCTTTTTTTTTTTTTTTTAATTTTTAAGTCCTCTATTATTCCTTTAAATTTCACTTTTATAATCTACTATTACTGTGCAAAAAAAAGACCCTTTTTTTTAAAAGCAAACTTCATATATATATTTTTTATAATTTTTGTGACCTTGTTTTTTTTTTTTTTCCTTCTTTTCTTGAACATTGTATTTTTGAAATTCCAACCTCTAATCTAGATGTTTAATTTTAGCTTTTTGGTATTTGTTATCAATTTGTACCTATTTTTTAAAATAATTTTTGTGACTTTTTTTTTTTCCTCCCTCTTTCTCTTCTTCTTTTATATAACATTGCATATCTAAAATTCCAAACTCTACTCTAGATTTTTAATTTATGCTTTTTGGTATTTGTTATCAATTTTGTACCTATATTTTCTTTATAATTTTTGCAACTTTGTTTGTTTGTTTTCCTCTCTTTCTTTTTCATATTCTTTTTTTTTTAACATTGTATTTTTGAAATTCCAAACTCTACTCTAGATTTTTAACTTTTGCTTTTTGTTATTTGTTATCAATTTTGTACCTATATTTTCTTTATAATTTTTGCAACATTGTTTGTTTTTGTTTTTGTTTTTTTTTTTTTTTGCTCTCTTTCTTATCCTTCTTTTCTTTAACATTGTATTTTTGAAATTCCAAACTCTACTCTAGATTTTTAATTTTTGCTTTTATGTATTTGTTACCAATTTTGTACCTTTAAGAACCCAATCTTCAGTACCCATTTTTCACTAGGGAACAGGATTACTGGCTTGACTGCTCTCGCTCCCTTTGGACTCTCCTTTTTCTCCACCGGGTCCCCTGTGTCTCCTCCCTAACCCCTCTCTACTCCACCCAACTCTGTGAATTTCTATGTGTTCCAGACGGTGGAGAACACTTAGGGAACTGATTACTGGCTGGATCTGTCTCCCTCCTTTTCATTTCCCCCTTTTATCCTCCTGGCCACCTCTGTCTCCTTCCTCCTTCTTCTCTTCTCTGTATAACTCTGTGAACATCTCTGAGCGGTCCAGTTGTGGAGTGCACATAAGAAAGTGATTACTGGCTAACCCACTCTCTTCTCTATTGATTCCACCTCATCTCATTTGGGTCACCTCTAATTCCCTCCTCCCTCTTCTCTTCTCCATGCAACACTGAACCTCTCTGGGTGACCCTCACAGTGGAGAAACTTTTCGTCTTTAACATAGATGTTTTATCAATGGTGCTGTATAGAAGGAGAAGTTTGAAACTATGGTAAAAATAAGACTGATAACTGGAAGCAGGAGGCTTAAGTCCAAACCTTGACTCCAGGGAACCCCTGACTCCAGGGATCATTAATTGACAGGAGCTCATCAAATGCCTCCATACCTACACTGAAACCAAGCACCACACAAGGGCCAACAAGTTCCAGGGCAAGACATACCAAGCAAATTCTCCAACAACACAGGAACACGGCCCTGAGCTCCAAGATACAGGCTGCCCAAAGTCACCCCAAAACCATAGACATCTCATAACTCATTACTGGACACTTCATTGCACTCCAGAGAGAAGAAATCCAGCTCCACCCACCAGAACACCGACACAAGCTTCCCTAACCAGGAAACCTTGACAAGCCAGCTGTACAAACCTACACACAGTGAGGAAACACCACAATAAAGAGAACTCCACAAACTGCCAGAATACAGAAAGGACACTCCAAACTCAGCAATTTAAACAAGATAAAGAGACAGAGGAATACCCAGCAGATAAAGGAACAGGATAAATGCCCACCAAACCAAACAAAAGAGGAAGATATAGGGAATCTACCTGATAAAGAATTCCAAATAATGATAGTGAAATTGATCCAAAATCTTGAAATCAAAATGGAATCACAGATAAATAGCCTGAAGACAAGGATTGAGAAGATGCAAGAAAGGTTTAACAAGGACCTAGAAGAAATAAAGAGTCAATATATAATGAATAATGCAATAAATGAAATCAAAAACACTCTGGAGGCAACAAATAGTAGAATAACAGAGGCAGAAGACAGGATTAGTGAATTAGAAGATAGAATGGTAGAAATAAATGAATCAGAGAGGATAAAAGAAAAATGAATTAAAAGAAATGAGGACAATCTCAGAGACCTCCAGGACAATGTTAAATGCTACCACATTCGAATCATAAGGGTCCCAGAAGAAGAAGACAAAAAGAAAGACCATGAGAAAATACTTGAGGATATAATAGTTGAAAACTTCCCTAAAATGGGGAAAGAAATAGTCACCCAAGTCCAAGAAACCCAGAGAGTCCCAAACAGGATAAACCCAAGGCGAAACACCCCAAGACACATATTAATCAAATTAACAAAGATCAAACACAAAGAACAAATATTAAAAGCAGCAAGGGAAAAACAACAAGTAACACACAAGAGAATTCCCATAAGGATAACAGTTGATCTTTCAATAGAAACTCTTCAAGGCAGGAGGAAATGGCAAGACATACTTAAAGTGATGAAAGAAAATAACCTACAGCCCAGATTATTGTACCCAGCAAGGATCTCATTCAAATATGAAGGAGAAATCAAAAGCTTTGCAGACAAGCAAAAGCTGAGAGAATTCAGCACCACCAAACCAGCTCTCCAACAAATACTAAAGGATATTCTCTAGACAGGAAACACAAAAAGGGTGTATAAATTCGAACCCAAAACAATAAAGTAAATGGCAACGGGATCATACTTATCAATAATTACCTTAAATGTAAATGGGTTGAATGCCCCAACCAAAAGACAAAGACTGGCTGAATGGATACAAAAACAAGACCCCTACATATGCTGTCTACAAGAGACCCACCTCAAAAATGGGGACACATACAGACTGGAAGAGAAGGACTGGAAAAAGATTTTCCATGCAAATAGGGACCAAAAGAAAGTAGGAGTAGCAATACTCATATCAGATAAAATAGACTTTAAAACAAAGGCTGTGAAAAGAGACAAAGATGGTCACTACATAATGATCAAAGGATCAATCCAAGACAAAGATATAACAATTATAAATATATATGCACCCAACACAAGAGCACCGCAATATGTAAGACAAATGCTAACAAGTATGAAAGGAGAAATTAACAATAACACAGTAATAGTGGGAGACTTTAATACGCCACTCACACCTATGGATAGATCAACTAAACAGAAAATTAACAAGGAAACACAAACTTTAAATGATACAATAGACCAGTTAGACCTAATTGATATCTATAGGACATTTCATCCCAAAACAATGAATTTCACCTTTTTCTCAAGTGCACATGGAACCTTCTCCAGGACAGATCACATCCTGGGCCATAAATCTAGCCTTGGTAAATTCAAAAAAATTGAAATCATTCCAAGCATCTTTTCTGACCACAGTGCAGTAAGATTAGATCTCAATTACAGGAGAACAACTATTAAAAATTCCAACATATGGAGGCTGAACAACACACTGCTGAATAACCAACAAATCACAGAAGAAATCAAAAAAGAAATCAAAATTTGCATAGAAACAAATGAAAATGAAAACACAACAACCCCAAACCTGTGGGACACTGTAAAAGCAGTCCTAAGGGGAAAGTTCATAGCAATACAGGCATACCTAAAGAAACAAGAAAAAAGTCAAATAAATAACCTCTCTACCTAAAGCAACTAGAAAAGGAAGAAATGAAGAACCCCAGGGTTAGTAGAAGGAAAGAAATCTTAAAAATTAGAGCAGAAATAAATGCAAAAGAAACAAAAGAGACCATAGCAAAAATCAACAAAGCCAAAAGCTGGTTCTTTGAAAGGATAAATAAAATTGACAAACCATTAGCCAGACTCATCAAGAAACAAAGGGAGAAAAATCAAATCAATAAAGTTAGAAATGAAAATGGAGAGATCACAATAGAAAACACAGAAATACAAATGATCATAAGAGACTACTATCAACAATTATATGCCAATAAAATGGACAACGTGGAAGAAATGGACAAATTCTTAGAAAAGTACAACTTTCCAAAACTGGACTAGGAAGAAATAGAAAATCTTAACAGACCCATCACAAGCACAGAGATTGAAACTGTAATCAGAAATCTTCCAGCAAACAAAAGCCCAGGTCCAGATGGCTTCACAGCTGAATTCTACCAAAAATTTAGAGAAGATATAACACCTATCCTGCTCAAACTCTTCCAGAAAATTGCAGAGGAAGGTAAACTTCCAAACTCATTCTATGAGGCCACCATCACCCTAATACCAAAACCTGACAAAGATGCCGCAAAAAAAGAAAACTACAGACCAATATCACTGATGAACATAGATGCAAAAATCCTTAACAAAATTCTAGCAATCAGAATCTAACAACACATTAAAAAGATCATATACCATGACCAAGTGGGCTTTATCCCAGGGATGCAAGGATTCTTCAATATCCGCAAATCAATCAATGTAATACACCACATTAACAAATTGAAAAATAAAAACCATATGATTATCTCAATAGATGCAGAGAAAGCCTTTGACAAAATTCAACATCCATTTATGATAAAAACTCTCCAGAAAGCAGGAATAGAAGGAACATACCTCAACATAATAAAAGCTATATATGACAAACCCACAGCAAACATTATCCTCAATGGTGAAAATTTGAAAGCATTTCCTCTAAAGTCAGGAACAAGACAAGGGTGCCCACTTTCACCATTACTATTCAACATAGTTTTGGAAGTTTTGGCCACAGCAATCAGAGCAGAAAAAGAAATAAAAGGAATCCAAATTGGAAAAGAAGAAGTAAAACTCTCACTGTTTGCAGATGACATGATCCTCTACATTGAAAACCCTAAAGACTCCACCAGAATATTACTAGAACTAATCAATGATTATAGTAAAGTTGCACAAAATAAAATCAACACACAGAAATCCCTTGCATTCCTATACACTAATAATGAGAAAACAGAAAGAGAAATTAAGGAAACAATTCCATTCACCATTGCAACGGAAAGAGTAAAATACTTAGGAATATATCTACCTAAAGAAACTAAAGACCTATATATAGAAAACTATGAAACACTGGTGAAAGAAATCAAAGAGGACACTAATAGATGGAGAAATATACCATGTTCATGGATTGGAAGAATCAATATAGTGAAAATGAGTATACTACACAAAGCAATTTATAGATTCAATGCAATCCCTATCAAGCTAGCAACGGTATTTTTCACAGAGCTAGAACAAATAATTTCACAATTTGTATGGAAATACAAAAAACCTCAAATAGCCAAAGCTATCTTGAGAAAGAAGAATGGAACTGGAGGAATCAACCTACCTGACCTCAGGCTCTACTACAAAGCCACAGTCATCAAGACAGTATGGTACTGGCACAAAGACAGAAATATAGATCAATGGGACAAAATAGAAAGCCCAGAGATAAATCCACGCACATATGGACACCTTATCTTTGACAAAGGAGGCAAGAATATACAATGGATTAAAGACAATCTCTTTAACAAGTGGTGCTGGGAAAACTGGTCAACCACTTATAAAAAAATGAAACTAGACCACTTTCTAACACCATACACAAAAATAACTCAAAATGCATTAAAGATCTAAACATAAGGCCAGAAACTATAAAACTCCTAGAGGAGAACATAGGCAAAACACTCTCCGACATACATCACAGCAGGATCCTCTATGACCCACCTCCCAGAATATTGGAAATAAAAGCAAAAATAAACAAATGGGACCTAATTAAACTTAAAAGCTTCTGCACAACAAAGGAAACTATAAGCAAGGTGAAAAGACAGCCTTCAGATGGGAGAAAATAATAGCAAATGAAGCAACTGACAAACAACTAATCTCAAAAATATACAAGCAACTCCTACAGCTCAATTCCAGAAAACTAAATGACCCAATCAAAAAATGGGCCAAAGAACTAAATAGACATTTCTCCAAAGAAGACATACAGATGGCTAACAAACACATGAAAAGATGCTCAACATCACTCATTATCAGAGAAATGCAAATCAAAACCACTATGAGGTACCATTTTACACCAGTCAGAATGGCTGTGATCCAAAAGTCTACAAGCAATAAATGCTGCAGAAGGGGTGGAGAAAAGGGAACCCTCTTACACTGTTGGTGGGAATGCAAGCTAGTACAGCCACTGTGGAGTACAATGTGGAGATTCCTTAAAAAACTGGAAATAGAACTGCCTTATGACCCAGCAATCCCACTGCTGGGCATACACACTGAGGAAACCAGAAGGGAAAGAGACACGTGTACCCCAGTGTTCATCACAGCACTGTTTATAATAGCCAGGACATGGAAGCAACCTAGATGTCCATCAACAGATGAATGGATAAGAAAGCAGTGGTACATATACACAATGGAGTATTACTCAGCCATTAAAAAGAATACATTTGAATCAGTCCTAATGAGATGGATGAAACTGGAGCCTATTATACAGAGTGAAGTAAGCCAGAAAGAAAAACACCAATACAGTATACTAATGCATATATATGGAATTTAGAAAGATGATAACAATAACCCTGTATACGAGACAGCAAAAGAGACACTGATGTATAGAATAGTCTTTTGGACTCTGTGGGAGAGGGAGAGGGTGGGATGATTTGGGAGAATGGCATTGAAATACGTATAATATCATATATGGAACGAGTTGCCAGTCCAGGTTCGATGCACGATACTGCATGCTTGGGGCTGGTGCACTGGGACAACCCAGAAGGATGGTATGGGGAGGAAGCAGGGAGGAGGGAAGAGGGTTCAGGATGGGGAACACATTTATACCTGTGGCGGATTCATATCGATGTTTGGCAAAACCAATACAATATTGTAAAGTTTAAAAATAAAATAAAATTTAAAAAAATATTTAATGCAACTAAAAAAAAAAAAGTAGGAAGTCAAGAGATACCTGGAGTAACAGGCATGTTTGCCCCTGAGTACAGAATGAAACAGAGTAAAGGCTAATAGAGTTTTGCCAAAAGAACACATTGGTCATACCAAAGACTCTCATTCAACAACATAAGAAAAGACTCTACACATGGACATCACCGGATGGTCAATATAGAAATGAGATTGATTATATTCTTTGCAGCCGAGATGGAGAAGCTCTATACAGTCGGCAAAAACAAGACCAGGAGCTGACTGTGGCTCAGATCATGAACTCCTTATTACCAAATTCAGACTGAAATTGAAGAAAGTAGGGAAAACCACTAGATAATTCTGGTATGACCTCAATCAAATCCCTTACAATCATACAGTGGAATGACAAATAGAGTCAAGGGATCAGATGTGACACACAGAGTGCCGGAAGAACTATGGACTGAGTTTCATGACAATGTACAGGAGGCAATGATCAAGACCACCTCCAAGAAAAAGAAATGTAAAAAGGCAAAATGGTTGTCTGAGGAGCCTTAAAATAGCCGTGAAAAGAAGAGAAGTGAAAGGCAAAGGAGAAAAGGAAAGATATACCCGTTTGAATGCAGAGTTCCAAAGAATACCAAGGAAAGAAAGCCTTCAGTGATCAGTGCAAAGAAATAGAGGAAAGCAATAGACTGGGAAACACTAGATATCTCACCAAGAAAATTAGAAATACCAAAAGAACATTTCATGGAAAGATGGGAACAATAAAGAACAGAAATGGTATGGACCTACAGAAGTAGAAGATACTAAGAAGAGGTGGCAAGAATACACAGAAGAACTATACAATAAATACATCAGATTCAGATAACTGCAGTGGTGTGATCACTCACCTAGAACCAGACATTCTGGAATGCAAAGTCAAGTGGACCTTATGAAGCATCTCTATGAACAAAGCAAGTGGAGGTGATGGAATTTCAGTTGAACTATTTCAAATCCTAAAAGATGATGCTGTGAAAGTGCTGTACTCAATATGCCAGCAAATTTGGAAAACTCAGCATGGCCACTGGACTGGAAAAGATCAGTTTTCATTCCAATCCCAAAGAAAGGAAATGCCAAAGAGTGCTCAAACTACCACATAATTGCACTCATCTCCCATGCTGGCAAAGTAATGCTCAAAATTCTTCAAGCCAGACTTCAAAAGTACATGAACCATAAACTTCCAGATGAATGAAGAAAAGGCAGAGGAACCAGATATCCAATTGCCAACATCTGCTGGATCAATGAAAAAGCAAGAGAGTTCCAGAAAAACATCTACTTCTGTTTTATTGACTGTGCCAAAGCCTTTGACTGTGTGGATCACAACAAACTCTGGAAAATTCTTTTTTTTTATTTTTTTTTAATTTTATTTTATTTTTAAACTTTACATAATTGTATTAGTTTTGCCAAATATCAAAATGAATCCACCACAGGTATACATGGAAAATTCTTAAAGAAATGGGAATACCAGACCACCTGACTTGCCTCCTGAGATATCTTTATGCAGATCAAGAAGCAATAGTTAGAACTGGTCATGGAACAACAGACTGGTTCCAAATCAGGAAAGGAATACATCAAGGCTGTATATTGTCACCCTGTGTATTTAACTTCTATGCAGAGTACATCATGAGAAATGCTGGACTGGATGAAGCACATGTTGGAATCAAGATTGCTGGGAGAAATATCAATAACCTCAGATATGCAGATGATGCCACCCTTATGGCAGAAAGCAAAGAACAAATAAAGAGCCCCTTCCTGAAAGTGGAAGAGGAGAGGGAAAAATTTAGCTTAAATCTCAACATTCAGAAGACTAAGATCATGGCATCTGGTCCCATCACTTCATGGCAAATAGATGGAGAAACAATGGAAACAGTGTCTGGCTTTATTTTTTTGGTCTCCAAAATCACTGCAGATGGTGATTGCAGCCATGAAATTAAAAGACACTTCTCCTTGAAAGAAAAGTTATGACCAACCTAGACAGCATATTCAAAAGCAGAGACATTACTTTGCCAACAAAGTTTCCTCTAGTCAAAGCTGTGGTTTTTCCAGTAGTCATGTATGGATATGGAGTTGGATTATGAAGAAAACTGAGTGCAAAAGAATTGATGTTTTTGAACTGTGGTGTTGGAGAAGACTCTTGAGAGTCTCTTGGACTGCAAAGAGATCCAACCAGTCCATCCTAAAGGAAATCAGTCCTGAATATTATTTCGAAGGACTGATTCTGAAACTCTGGTACTTTGGCCACCTGATACAAAGAACTGACTCTTTTGAAAAGACCCTGATGCTGGGAAAGATTGAATGCAGGAGGAGAAAGGGATGACAGAGGATAAGAGGGTTGGGTGGCATCACCAACTCAATGGACTTGAGTTTGAGTAAGTTCTGGGAGTTTTTGATGGACAGGGAAGCCTGGCGTGCTGCAGTCCATGAGATCACAAAGAGTTGGACACGACTAAGTGACTGAACTGAACTGAATTTCAGTAGTTGGGGATGTTATTGTTAAGATTATACATAATATCATGATGCTATCTCTTTTAATTAAAAAGTATACTTAGTAATGCAACTATATCATATTTATATTTTCTGTTTCAAAAATATCTCCATTACAGGTAATGTAACTTCCCCTACCCAAATACATGTCTCATTCCATAGCTTCAGGGAATATGACTATTAATATTATGGTCTGTATGCTTCCATTCTTTTTCTATATATTTATACACACATACTCATAAACACACATATTTATAAATCATTGTTTTATATGATTTTTAAAAATGTATGATATTGTACTTATTGAATCCTAATAACTTTTTAAATTTAGAAGCACTTCTTTATGGTTTTGCCATATTGGTTCAAATGAATCCTTTCCTATGCTTGGCTTCTGAATAATATTTTATACCATGCATCTTTTTTCTATTTAACCACATTGATGTTAATTATTATTAAGATTGCTCCTAGTAATTTTTTTTCTAAAGGTTTAGAAAAGCAAAATCATAAAGTTGATCTGTCCTATGAAAATGGGGTAGTCGCTCAGTAGTGTCTGAATTTGTCACTCCACGGACTGTAGCCCACCAGGCTCCTCTGTTCATAGAATTCTCCAGGCAAGAATAATGGAGTGGGTTACCATTTCCTTCTCCAGGGGATCTTCCTGACCTAGGGTTCAAACCCATGTCTCCAGCATTGCAGGAGATTCTTTACTGTCTGAGCCATCATGGCTAAAAATTCTAATGTTTTTCCACTTAAAAATTAACTTGCTATTCAGTTTCTTAAAATGTCCTACTTTCCTAATAACTAGGATGCTAAGTTGCTTCAGTCGTGTCCGACTCTGTGCGACCCCATAGACAGCAGCCCACCAGGCTCCCCCGTCCCTGGGATTCTCCAGGCAAGAACACCGGAGTGGGTTGCCATGTCCTTCTCCAGTGCATGAGAGTGAAAAGTGAAAGTGAAAGTGAAGTCGTTCAGTCGTGTCCAACTCTTAGCGACCCCATGGACTGCAGCCTACCAGGCTCCTCCGTCCATGGGATTTTTCCGGGCAAGAGTACTGGAGTGGGTAGCAGACATATCCCAGTGCAGGATTTTCAAGTAAACATTGAGATGAAGCCCACAGCCAATAGTAACAACATGAAGGGTCTTCATGCTACTCACCCCAAATCTAACAAAACACTTAGCATCTGAACATTCCAGAGCTCATGGGAGGAGGGAGAATAAGTTATATTGAGGCTTGCAGAGCAGGTATCTACCTTGCTTCCTCAATCTGTGGGAACTGCAATGGAGTTGGAAGAGAATGAGGTACTATATGAGTATCCTGAGAAATGTTGGCCCTGCCTATACTTCACGCAGGACACAGAAATAAGAAGTGCTGATCTTTAAGGCACAGAAACTTCATCCACTTTAAAAACAACCATAGCAACTTTCCAGCTTTAAAGAATCCATTCTCCCAAAAGTCATTATTTTTATACTTTGAAAAGATGTTATATATTAAATATATATGTCTTATATGTTTATGTTATATAAACACTACCTTCTTTTTCTGGATTTTTTTCCTGCATTTTTCTTGAAATTTGCTTATTTTAACACTCATAAAGGCAATCAGCTTGCCAATAATTCTGTGCCATTACAAGAAAATTCAATATTAAGCCATGTGAATGACAAATGACCAATATAAATATTTTTAAGTAAGCTCAAATAAATTTGATTTCCTAAGCCCTGGGACAAATTTCACATGATTCAGTTCATATAAAAACCCACTAAATAAGATTCTAGCACATTTCCACATCTACAGAATGAAATTATCTGCTGTTTCTGTCAGAGTTTGGTTAGGAAAATAAAAGCAAGGACATGTATTCCAGAAATAAAGACATTAAGTTGGGAATCATAGGTTCACCCAGTTGGCAACAGCTGAGGAGTGATGAACATAGAAGCTTCTAATGAATATCTCCGCCTCAAATCCTGAAGAGTGTGGTTCTCAAGAACTCAAAGTAAGTGCAGTTTTTACAGATCTTTGCTAAGCTCTCACCATCTACCTCAGTCTGTGGCAGCTGTCTCTTCTCAAAAGCCTGCCAGGAAGTTCACTTCAATTCAACTGTCCCTAAGGAATAGATTTGTCTTTCCCTTGTAAATCACTCGTGAATGTCGTCCAATGTCAAACTCTAACCTGAAACCATATGTGAATGGGGATTTTGCAAAATTAAGCTCTGTGTTCTTTTCTGTGAAGCAAAGGAGACCAGAAAAGGGAATAAATTGATGACAGACAGCCCAGCGGTCTCCACCACTTCAAATCTGTATTTATAGGCGAGCTGTTGACACACAGTTCACTTCTAAATGAAGAGGATAACAGCACTGTGCCTGTCTGATGTGATGTATTTGCTCTTTGTACAGTCACACACATGCTGACATTTTCCCTAAAAGGGGTAACATTTTTCTCTCTTTGCCTAGTAACAACAGTTTATATACTGAAACTTAAATGCTGGATTATAGAGTTGAATGTTATTTACACAAGTTGTATCTATGGGAAATGGAAGAAAAAATATTTAATGTAGATAAATATCAAAGCAAGGAAGAAAAATATGCACAGTAACTATCATCCTCAGCCTGAAACTGTATATGTGGCTGGAGTTAGGAGTCATAACTTCCTTTTCCCAGTTTCAACTCAATGTTTGCTTTGCCCTCATCCAGAACCTAAACTGGACATAACTACTTATCTGGCAAAAATGTGAAAATATGTACTCCTAAGGAGGCTGTCATTATTGGGTATTTTTATTTTGGCTTGTTATAGTTTTTACTCACAGGTGAGTACCAAGCCCAGAAAATCCATCAGGTCCAGACATCCTCCTTCCTGTCCATTGTGTAGTAGCCACATTATTGCCTATTTATAGGCAATCAATTATCTAGTTTTTCAGATAGAATCAATTATCTAACTTTTTCTCTTCCAGTGGTATCAACATGGGGTTTTCCCAGTGGTTCAGAAGTAAAAAGTCCCCCAGCAACACAGGAGACAGAGGAGACCTGGGTCTGATCCCTGGATTGGGAAGATCCTCCAGAGGAGGACTTGGCAACCTACTCCAGTATTCTTGCCTGGAAAATCCCATGGATAGAGGAGCCTGGCAGGTTATGGTCCATGGGTTTACAAAGGGTCAGACATGACTGAAGCAACTGAGCACACATGCACAAATTATCTATTAATAGCTTTTTCCCTTTGAGTGGTACCATATATTAACTGGAACTATCTGGAAACAAGGCCCAAGTGTTTCTTCTTATCTAAATCCTTCTTTATCTCCCTGAAGAAGCATCTCTCAATAAGTACTCTGCTCACAGAGTACCTTCTCTCTGCCCACTGCTGCCTTGGTGCCCTGCTGTGGCAAAGACTTGATAAAGCTCACAGCTGACTACGCCAAAATGGAAAAGAAGGAATAAAGCTGTGCTGTGGGTAAATATTCACATTTAAAGATTGGCTTGATTTTCAGTTTTTTGTTTGTTTCTGACCTCATTTGGCTGACCACAACTCCTCTTAGCTTCTTTTGCAGGTTTTTCCATTCTTCAGTATCCTTATTTTAACCTTCATTTAAAACCACTTATAAGACAAATTCTCTTTCATTCATGAAGAACAATGGGTTCCTCCACCGTGAATCACAAGAACTTTTCATCCTTTTAGTAAGTTTTTCTATACCACACCACCCATCTCAAGTTCTTTTTCCCTCAAAGTGTCAAGATTGTGGTGCGCCCCTCATCTGGACAAATATATGCCTGCCCCACAATTCTTATCCTTATTGCATTCTTTCACTACCTTGATTGGCTATATATGCATTATTATTAGCTTTCAACATCCTTTTACAAAGATAGGAGGAGCACATAGAGTCTGCAAGACTGCCCTCACTTCTGGTACCAACTGCAAGTTCAGGGGTGGAGAGTTCCCAAGTTACCCTCAGCGTTGGTAATTCACTAGAAGGACTTAGAACTTACTGAAAGCTGTTATATTCAAAGTTATGGATTATCACTGGAAAAGGATATGATCAAAATCTGCCAAGGGAGGAAAGCACAAAAGGCAGAACCCAGGAAAGTGTCAACCATGAAGCTTCCATTGTCCTCTGCCTGTGGAGAAGAGTCTCATCTGTATGTTTCAAGGCGTGTGGAACATTGCTGACCAGGAAAGTCTATCTGAGCCTTGAGGTCCAAAGATTTTTATTGGGGCTGTATGGTCAAATGCCTATATGGCAACCTCAGTCTGCAACACCTCTGGAGGTCAGACTGAGAATGCATGACTTAAAGTCCTATCTTAAACCACACTGTTAGACTAAATAACGTCCCTTGGCCAACAAAGACAATCCTATAAAGACAGGACATTTCAAGTGCTTAGAGAGCATCTCTCAGAAGCTTAGGGGAAAAGCCAGCCATCTCTTTGGATACTATTATTTACTCCACATTTATCTAATTTTTTGTTCCTCTCAGTCAGGAAACACATCCAAACTTGCCCATCCTAAAAATATTTTTCCAACATTTCCCTCTAACAAATCACTTCACTTTTTTATTCGAACTTCTTCAAGTCTCCACTTACTCATCTGCCACTCGCTTCTCAGAGCACTCTATTTTTGCTTTGTATCTTTCCTGTCATTATCCTATCCCTTCAATATTGTTTGCAGTGAACTTTAAAAATGACAGATCTCAGGAAGTCTCTTCAAATTTAATCTGGTTTATATTCCGCCATTAACAATTGCTTGCCCATCTTGAAAATGACACTGTTTTATATATCCACACATATCCTCTATCTTCAAAACACTCTTCAAAATAAAAATGACATTATATTTATTCTCAATGTTTTTCAGCCTCTGTCAGTTTTACTCAAACCACTAAGGCTTTAACATTTTCTCCCTCAATTTACATCAGCATGTTACAAATACATACCGGTTTAAATCATAAATATGTTTATAATGGGCTTGTCTATCCCATTATGCTAGAAATATATTGTCATATTTATCATTTTTTTTGTTTGTTTTTTACCCAGTGTTTACTACAGAGTAGGAGACATATAATGCTCAATGAATATTTGCTGACTCCACTGCTCAGGGAAACTTCAAAGAAAAATTGAATCCTAAGCAGTGTCTCTAGAAATGAGCTGAACACAAAGCAGATAGATAGTTCAATGTATATTGGTAGTGTTATTTTCTGATGGCAAGGAATGAAGTGACAGATCACATTAGGTTATACAAAAAGAGAGAGTGGCAGGCTTGAAGCTAATTGGTTGTATCCTAATCTGGATATAGATCTTATTATACTATAAAATATATTACATACCAGGAAATTTGAATGAAATTTATCATTCAAAGAGAATTGGGAATCAAAGATACTTAAAACTTGGTCCCCTTGAGTATGCACTAGAGTAGGAGATACAGAGCTTTGAGGAGGCTAAAATTCTGTTTTTTTTTTTTCCCCCTTTAGACAATTTCAAAATGAAAAGATTAGCTGATACTAGAGTAAGTGACTTAGGTGACACTTTGGCAACATTGAGGTTTTAAGACTGACTCATAAAATTAGATTTAATGAATCGAGTAATTACTTACTAATTTGTCTAAAGTGAAAAATCATAGGCTTCCCTCAGAGTAGGCTTCTCTGGAAAACATTTACAGAATAGAATAACAGAGTAGGTGATCTGTTTCTTGAAGGTCTCCAGGAAAAATGAGAAGGCAGCATCGTTACCCATGTTTGGTCATGCTCTGAAACACAACTAGTCAACTGACTCCCCTTCTCTGGAGGCATTTGTGTGAATACATTTAGAAGGGTCAAGAGTTTTACTCTTTGGGTGTTTCTCCACCTGGCAGGAAAATCAGGCATCAGAACTTGACATTTGCATCTAATGGTAGGTATATGATAGTAGTAATAACTAATGCTTATTGAGAATGAGTTTTGGAAGTACATTTATTGTTATTAGTACTGTCATTATGTCTATTTATAATGATGAGAAAATCAATACTCAGAGACTTTCAGCCACTAGAATATGGCAGAGTTAAGATTCTAACCTAGTCACACTACATCCTTAAACTTTATACTACACAGTTTCTAGTTATTGGACTATAAGGTTGGCCTTGATACTTTCCATAAAAAAAGTTGACAAGCATCCTGACTACAGTCTTATCTGTGAGGCATTATGCTGGTACCACATGCCTGTACTGTCATTGCTGTAAGAGTCATTATATGACCCAGTTGCAGCTAAACTATAAACAAGCCAGCAGTCTCTGAGGGGAAAGCTCTGAACACAGAAGATAAGTCATTACAATGAAACAAAAATGATAATATGATACTGTGATATGGAGTGTTTGGATATAATGCAGTGGGTCTGTTCTTGTTTTGTAGAAACAAGTCTGCAAGAAAAACAGAAAGAGCAGACACTTCACAGCATTAGGTGGAAATTTAAAACTCCTCTGCTGCTTTTAAAAAAGCAAGAGAATCTGCTCATCAGAGATCTTTAGTAATTTGAATAACCTCAGCGTTTCTTCCTGTTGTGAGCATCTGTCCTAAAGTCCATTTGCTTCAGAAAACACTGGTATTTGTTTGTTTTGGCATCCTGGAGAAAAATCAAATATCTAAGACCCGGTCACCTTATTTTCATGTGTTTTTCTTTAAATAAGACCCTCAATTGCTTTAGAAAACACAGCAAGAAGTTTGATATGATATCATGGGAGTTCAGGAAAGAAGCAGGAAAAGAGAATTACCTAATAAAAATTAACTGTTGCCTATTTTCAATACCATAATAAACAATCCACCAGCAACCAAGAGCTTTGACAAGCAGGCGTTTTCTATTTCTACATATGTTTATTAACGCTAAACAAATGGAATAATCCAAGAGTATTAAATAAAATAGCCAGCATTCACTGAGAGCTTTTTCAGTGTTGGGAATTGTACTCTGTCTTTAAACATATTATTTAATCTCAAAGCAACCCTATGAGGTGGTTACTATTACTATAAAAATTCCTACTTTATAAATTATAAAAAAAGCACTACAAAAAGAGTAGTAAAGCAGGATTTACACAACTAACAAGCATCGAAGTTGAAATTCAATCCAGGCAATCTAATTCCAGAGCAAACTTATAATTCATAGGCTATATTATTTTTAATGTAGAGGAATTGATAATATTTGTCCCATTAAAATATTTATACAAAGACATCTTATGCTGAGTTGCTATGTTACTTTGTTTTGTTTTCTCTCCAAAAGAAAAGTTAGAAAATACAGGAAGAGGAAAAGGAAGCAGGGGTGTTGGGAGCAGAGTAAAGGGAAGAGAGGGAAGCGGGAGGAGGAGACTAAGAATCAACAATAAAAGCAAATTGTGGTATATGTAGAAGAATAGGAAAATTGATCAATGGAATCTGGAAGGAATTACATATATGAGCAACTGCTAAGACAATAAAATGGTAACATACATGTTAGAAAAATTTTTTCAAATGTGATTTTGAAAAATCTTTTACATATAACAGGCTCCCAAAATTGGTTTACTTAGTCCAGAAAATCCAGATCAGTCACTTGTGTGTCTGTGCTCAGTCTCTGCAACCCAGCCTCACAGACTGTAGCCCACCAGGCTCCTCTGTCTATGGAATTTTCCAGGCAAGAATACTGGAGTGGGTTGCCATTTCCTACTCCAGAGGATATTCTCAACCCAGGGATTGAACCCACATCTCTTGCATCTCCCTCAGTGGCAGGCAGATTCTTTGCCACTGTGCCACCGGGACTTGTCTTATTATTTGTGTTTTTAAAAGGGCATGTGTTTATTTTCACTGAAATAACAAAAGCAGAGCAACTGAATTATAAATCTAATATGTAGTGGTTTACTCACTAAATCGGAGACGGCAACGGCAACCCACTCCAGTAGTCTTGCCTGGAAAATCCCATGGACGGAGGGGCCTGGTGGGCTGCAGTCCATGGGGTCGCTAGGAGTTGGACACAACTGAACGACTTCACTTTATTTTTTCACTTTCATGCATTGGAGAAGGAAATGGCAACCCACTCCGGTGTTCTTGCCTGGAGAATCCCAGGGACGGGGGAGCCTGGTGGGCCGCCGTCTATGGGGTCGCACAGAGTCGGAGATGACTGAAGCGACTTAGCAGCAGCAGCAGCAGCAGCAGTCACTAAATTGTGTCCAACTCTTGCAACCCCCTTGGACAGTAGCCCGCCAGGGTCCTCTGTCCATGGGATTCTCCAGGCAAGAATACTCGAGTGGGTTGCTAGTTTCTTCTCCAAATGATATAATATACAGAAATGTTAATAATAAAAATTTGACTTATAATAACAGCTAATATTTCATTCTTATTATCCAACTTACCCTATATTACTTTTCTTCTGGAAGACAATCTGAGGCTATTATTACTACGGAATTTATTTTAATAATAAGACTTTGAGGAAAAATATAAAATATGTTTTTAAAATGTATATCTTTATCAATTTAATAGAATGTAGAAACTAGAACTAAACCTATGCACTTAATGGTCAAATAATTTAGGACAAAGGAGACAAAACTATATACAATGAGGAAAAGACAGCTTCTTCAACAAGTACTGCTGGGAAAATCTGACATCTACATGCTAAAGAATGAAATTACATTCGCTCGTACCATAAAAAAACAAAGAAACAAATGAACAAAAAACCCTCAAAATGGATTAAAGACCTAAATGTAAGACCATAAGCCAAAAACACCTAGAAAAAAATATAGGCAGAACACTTTTTAGCATAAATCATAGCAGTTTTTTTTTTTTTTGATCTGTCTACTAGATAAAGGACAGAAAAGCAAAAGAAAACAAATGGGACTTTATTAAACTTAAAAACTTTTGCACAGCAAAGGAAACTATCATCAAAATGAAAACACAACCTACAGAATGGGAGAAAGATGTCACAAATTATGCGACCAATAAGTGATTAACAAAACATATTAACAATTCATACCACTCAATTAAAAAAAAAAAAAACACACACACAACCCAATTTAAAAAATGGACAGAAGACTGGAATGGACATTTTTCCAAAGAAGAAATATAGATGGCTAAAAGACTCATGAAAAGATGCTCTACATCACTAATTATCAGAGAAATGAAGACAAAAACCACTCATACCTGGCAGAATGACTATCATGAAAAAGATCATTAATAAGAAATTTTGGCGAAGATGTGAAGAAAAGGGAACTCTTATATATTGGCTGGGGAATCAAAATTAGTTCAGCCAGGTGGTAAATAGTATGGAGATTCTTCAAACAATTGAAATTAAAACTGCCATATGACCTAGCAATTCCATTCTTTGGTATATATCTTAAGAAATGAAAAAACTAATGAACAAAGATACCTGCACCCCAATGTTCAGAGCAGCATGATGTATGCTATTGTGTATTCCAAGATAGGGCAGTAACCTAAGTGCCTGGAGGGTATTATCTTGATGAAATTAGTCAGAGAAAGATAATAAATCTATGCTATCACTTACATGTAGAATATAAAAGGTTCAACAAATAAATGCAAATAACAAAAATAGAGATAGACTCACAGATATAGAGAAGAAACTAGTGGTTACCAGTGAAAAGAGGGAAGTGAGGAGGAGCAAGATAGGAATAGGAGAATAAGAGGTACCAACAACTATGTATAAAATCAATAAGCCACAAGGAAATATTGTACAGAAAAGAGAATATAGCCAATATTTTATAATAACTTTAAATGGAGTATAATCTATAAAAAAATTGAATCACTATGTTGTAAACCCCAAACTAATATTATAAATCAACTATACTTTGATTTAAAAAATCTGAAATTTAACCTTGAGCTTTTTCTTCCTCCTTTAGTTGGTCACATGGGACCTTCCCACTGGACAGGAACAAACAGTAAGTTGAACTGGTACAACTTTGGTGGGTGACGTGGGCATCTGGTCTGCTCATCTGCTATTGCATTTTACATATGCCTTTCGGTCATGCTCAGACTCAATCCTGGACACACCAGTTCCGTCTTGTGATGGTAAGCTTCTGGATATGTATTATCTTTGTGACTTGGTGAGACCAACAGAACCCAGATCATAATGAGAAGTTCCAAGGGCATGGTCACTTGGTGTTCCATGATCAAAATGTTCTCTTTCTGCCAAGGCCTTGACATGCCAAGAATTTTAAAAGACATACAGGTCTCTGCTGATGAAAGTATGGCTTTACTCTAGAATTTCAGCTCTTACATATTTATTCTCCCATTGACACTTGCCATAAGTGGATTACTATGCCGTTTCCTACCATTGAAACCTCCAACAACATATAGTGTATGAGACTGTGGGGTGATGCAGAACATCCCCATATCTCCCTGCTTTCTGGTAGGGGAATGGATGCATGTGTAGCTTAGTTTTATATAGTTTATAAAGCTGTGAATTGCAAAGGTTCAAAAATATTTATGAAAATAATTAATGATTAGGAAAATACAGCTGAATATGACCTTAAGTTTGTTTCCTCTCTCTGACATTTACAGAAAGAACACTATGTGAGATAATGGCACTTTGCATAATAATTCTGGTTTAGGAACATGTAGAAATTCTGGTCAGGTGATATTATTTAAATAATTTGCTCATCTGTCACTTTGCATCCAAATATACAGAAAGTATTTTTAAATAATTATATATTTATGAAAAAATGGAAGATAGTACAGGAATAATAGCATAATTACTATTTTCCAAGAATATCTCTGGTAAATAACAGGCACACACTGGATTACAATGTCTTTAGTAAGTTACCAAAAATAATGTAACCCTCATGTGTGTGTGTGTGTGCTGAGTCACTTCAGTTGTGTCTGACTCTTTGGGTCCCATGGCCTGTGGCCTGCCAGGATCCTCTGTCCCTGGGAGTCTCCAGGCAAGAATACTGAAATGGGTTGCCATGCCCTCCTCCAGGGGATCTTCCTGACCCAGGGATTGAACCAGCATCACTCATGTCTCCTGCATTGGCAGGCAGGTTCTTTACCACTAGCACCACCTGGGAAGCCCCTTGTAACCCTCTTACTAAATTATAATTAATTATATTTGATAATGATTTTGAATCGTGGTGTTGGAGAAGACTCTTGTGAGTCCCTTGGACTGCAAGGAGATCCAACCACTCCATCCTAAAGGAGATCGGTCCTGGGTGTTCATTAGAAGAACTGATGTTGATGCTGAAACTCCAATACTTTGATGCGAAGAGCTGACTCATTGGAAAAGACCCTGATGCTGGGAAAGACTGAAGCCAGGAGGAGAAGGGGACAACAGAGGATGAGATGGTTGGATGGCATCACCAACTCAATGGACATGGGTTTGGGTGCACTCTGGGAGTTGGTGATGGACACGGAGGCCTGGCGTGCTGCAGTTCATGGGGTCACAAAGAGTCAGACAGGATTGAGCAACTGAACTGAACTGAACTGATATTTGATAAATTTATTAAAATACCTTTTCTTATTCTACAGGTATAATATAAATGATAGAATTCATGATTTAAATATAGTAAGTATAAATGAACATCCATGTACCCACCACTCATATTTGAAGTAAGATATTATCAGTACCTTTTTAGTTGACCTTATACCCCTTCCAGACAGCAGCCCTGTGTCTCAAACTTCAAGGAAATCACAACATTACATTTTACATTAACTATGTTGCTTTTAACATTTTAACCAAATATACATATATAAATAATATTTTATTTTGCTTGTTTTTGAACTTCACTTAAATAGAATTGTACTCTATATATTCTTCAATTTGCTTTTTTGCTTAAAATAATTTGTGAGATTCATCCATACTCATGCCTGTATCTCTATTATATTTATGTTTTCTGCTGTATATCATATTTTAGATGAATACAAATAATTTACTTAACTACTTGTTTCATTGATATTTGGATTATTTTCATTTGCATTATTCTATAACTACAACAATAGCATATCTCTTACTGCACATGTGTAATAGTTCAGTATAGGCACATCTTTTTCCTGTATCAGGAGAATTTTTAACTTATTTATTCCCTTAGTTGAATAAAATGGCATTGCTGCTGCTGCTGCTAAGTCACTTCTGTCGTGTCTGACTCTGTGCAGCCCCATAGATGGCAACCCACCAGGCTCCCCCATCCCTTGGGATTCTCCAGGCAAGAACACTGGAGTTGCTGTGCTTGAAATTTGCATTTCCCTCTTCATCTTTGGATTTGAGTTTTTATACACAATACACATACACTATTGGATATGTATATAACATATATAATATATATTACATATATAATTTGTGCATTATATACAGTGTATTATATATACCTACTATTACGTATGTAACATATATATGATATATTACATGCATGGGTCCCCTGCATTGTGGTCAGATTCTTTACTATCTAAGACACCAGGGAAGTCCCATGTTTAAACATGCTATTATATATAAAATACTTAATATAAATAGGTAATATAAATGTAATATATGTATATAATATTTATATAACATATGTAATATAAGTAATATATATTAAATTCATTCATACAATATATATGAATTATATGTGAAAAAGCTGTCAGTAAAATGTATATATGCATATAACACATTTATATTTTATATTCTATCATGTATTAATATATATAAGTCCTTACACTCAAAGTGACAACTTCCTCTTCAATGATGTGCATCCTCATTGAATTATCATTTTATTTTTGTTGGTGCTTTTGACTATAGGAATTTTTTCTACATTTAGCACACTAACATATTTCAGTTACATGTACTAAAAATATAATTCCAAATCCCTGATATGTTTGATACATTTCTTTCTAAATGGGCAGTTGGTCTTATTTTTGAGATGTCTTTAATTTTCTCATAAACCTAAAGCATACTCAACCAAAAACAAATTGAAAGTGATGTTTTTCATCTGTTATCTCATCACTTTCAGAGATAAATACTATTGAATATTTGGTATATGTTTTTCTAAATTTCTACAGTTAAAATCATGTCTTTAATAGATATTCTATATTCTTACATCTAACTGATAATATTTATATTAATTATATATTTTAAACTTACTCTATATGTCCCAAATTAAAACTGTAGGAAATATTTATTTAAATATTTAAATATTTATTTAACATTTTGACCTGTTTTCTCTTTATGTGTCTAGAATAAATTTTGTTATCTGTTTATATGTATCATTTGGTGTTAAGAATAATTCATATTTATACTGGTAAGATCATAATAACAATCATATGCATTGCTGTTTAATTTTATGATTTATACCTATTTATAGGCAATCCTATGTGAGAGCAATGGTTTGCTGCCAGGTAACAGAAGGCCATGTGCTGTGTTATGCCTTAGGTGAATGACTAGGCAAAAGAGGATGGAAGAATAAATGTTCTTAGAGAAGGAGTTGGCATGAAGCCAACAGTCAGTGTCTCCCTCTGCTTGGTGTCTGTGCAGTCCATCCGTAGGGTGGCTAGATTAAGCTAGGCAGTGAGTGTCTCTAGGACTGTTCTATGCTGTGCGCTCAGTTGCTCAGTCGTGTTCAATTCCTTGCAACCCCATGGACTGTAGCCCAACAGGCTCCTCTGTCCATTGGATTTTCCCAGCAAGAATGAGACTACATCTATGAAAATATTTTGAGGAAAACCTAAGTTGAAGCACAAAAGATGAATATTGCATCGTGGACAGCAAGCTGCTAAGTCGCTTCAGTCGTGTCCGACTCTGTGCGCCGCCATAGATGGCAGCCCACCAGACTCCCCTGTCCCTGGGATTCTCCAGGCAAGAACGCTGGAGTGGGTTGCCATTTCCTTCTCCAGTGCATGAAAGTGAAAAATGAAAGTGAAGTTACTCAGTCATGTCCGACTCTTTGCAACCCCATGGACTGCAGCCCACCAGGCTCCTCCACCCATGGGATTTTCCAGGCAAGAGTACTGGAGTGAGGTGCCATTGCCTTCTCCAGGACAGCAAGAGTTATGTACAATTCAGAGGAGGTACCAGTTTAATAATTCATTTTAGGATTTCAATCAGTGATAAAAGGGTGTGGTAGGATTAAATTATATGACCACTTAGTGTTTAATGGAAGAATTCTAGCTGAAGAAAACTATATAGGGAACTTTTAAAATGAATTAAATAGTTGTGAAACCTTGTGTTAAAAAGTCCCACAGAGAAAGAGTTATGTCTCAGTACAGAATGAGACTGAACAGCTAAAATCAGTCAGGTTTAGCACCATTAGCGCTAAATTAAACACAAATATAGAAAAAGATGAAAAATCCTTTACCCTTACCAGGACAATAGTGGGCTTCTTTTGTCTGATACTGAGTTATTTACTAAATGCTGCTATTGATAAATTTGACTCAATAAGTCTAGTTCAGTTATTTTACAAAATCTTGGCATAAAGTGATAGCACACTGGAGATGCAGTATCAATAAGAAAATGATCTACATGTTCACAAGTGATTTAACACTCTTAAAAGTGATTTATTTATTTATTTATTTTTATCATGAATAAAAGAACAGTTTATTTTCCTATGCACATGTGCATGGCAGGCTCTCTCTTCTATTTTTTTCCAAAACTTATTTTTCTTCTTTAAAAAGAAATATGTCTATTTAGAAATTTATAAAGCAGGCAAATATAAGGCAACAAATAAACTTGTAACTCACTCATAATCCCAACCTATAGAGGTAATTTAGCATTTAAGTATTCATCTTCTGGGACTTCCTGGGTGGTACTAGTGGTAAAGAACCTGTCTGCCGATGCAGGAGACTTAAGAGACGCAAGTTCAATCCCTTGGTCAGGAAGATCCCCTGGAGAAGGAAATGGCAACCCACTCCAATATTCTTGCCTGGAGAATCCCATGGACAGGGAAGCCTGGTGGGTTACAGTCGATAGGGTCACAAAGAGTCAGACATGACTTGTAACACTTATCCTAGTTTTTTATCCTTGGGCTTTCTATTACTTTTTTTTTTTAATTTTATTTTATTTTTAAACTTTACAATATTGTATTGGTTTTGCCAAATATCGAAATGAATCCGCCACAGGTATACATGTGTTTCCCATCCTGAACCCTCCTCCCTCCTCCCTCCCCATACCATCCCTCTGGGTCGTCCCAGTGCACCAGCCCCAAGCATCCAGTATCGTGCATTGAACCTGGACTGGTGACTCGTTTCATACATGATATTATACATGTTTCAATGCCATTCTCCCAAATCTTCCCACCCTCTCCCTCTCCCACAGAGTCCATAAGACTGTTCTATACATCAGTGTCTCTTTTGCTGTCTCGTATACAGGGTTATTGTTACCATCTTTCTAAATTCCATATATATGCATTAGTATACTGTATTGGTGTTTTTCTTTCTGGTTTACTTCACTCTGTATAATAGGCTCCAGTTTCATCCACCTCATTAGAACTGATTCAAATGTATTCTTTTTAATGGCTGAGTAATACTCCATTGTGTATATGTACCACCACTTTCTTATCCATTCATCTGCTGATGGACATCTAGGTTCCTTCCGTGTCCTGGCTATTATAAACAGTGCTGCAATGAACATTGGGGTACATGTCTCTTTCAATTCTGGTTTCCTCAGTGTGTATGCCCAGCAGTGGGATTGCTGGATCATAGGGCAGTTCTATTTCCAGTTTTTTAAGGAATCTCCACACTGTTCTCCATAGTGGCTGTACTAGTTTGCATTCCCACCAACGGTGTAAGAGGGTTCCCTTTTCTCCACACCCTCTCCAGCATTTATTGCTTGTAGACTTTTGGATCGCAGCCATTCTGACTGGTGTGAAATGGTACCTCATAGTGGTTTTGATTTGCATTTCTCTGATAATGAGTGATGTTGAGCATCTTTTCATGTGTTTGTTAGCCATCTGTATGTCTTCTTTGGAGAAATGTCTATTTAGTTCTTTGGCCCATTTTTTGATTGGGTCATTTAGTTTTCTGGAATTGAGCTGTAGGAGTTGCTTGTATATTTTTGAGATTCGTTGTTTGTCAGTTGCTTCATTTGCTATTATTTTCTCCCATTCTGAAGGCTTTCTTTTCACCTTGCTAATAGTTTCCTTTGTTGTGCAGAAGCAAGGAGGTAGGAAAAAATACAAAAGACAAAAAAAAAAAAAAAAAAGACAAAAGAGGGAGGGACGGAGTTCCATCACGGGAAGACAGTCTTAAAAAGAGAGAAGTATTCAAACACCAGGAAACCTTCTCACTGCCCAATCTGTGCCAAGCCTTGGAAGCACAGAGGGCAACATAACAGGGAGGAAAAATAAATAAACAATTAAAACCCGCAGATTACAAGCTCTGAGCCCTAAGGTAACTCCCCCAGCAGAGAAGCAGCGCAAATGCCTGCACACACCACTAGCAAGCGGGGGCTGGGCAGGGAGGCGTGGCACGGGCTGCTTCGCTTAGAGTAAGGATCTGGCTTGAATACCCCAAGCGCTATCTGAACGAAATAATTTGGGCTAGCAAACCAGACTGTGGGATATCTACCACGCAAAAAGCCAGCCCTAACCTAAGACACGGCCAGGCCTGAGCACGGAACAAAGGACTGAACAGAGATAGCCGGCTGCAGACCATCCCCCTCCAGTAACAGGCAGCCAGAGCCGGAAGGGGGAAATCGCAGCCCCAGAGAGACATTATCTATAAAACTGTAAGCAGGCTTCTTTGCTAACTAAGACTTCTTGGGGGTCTGGACTGTCAACATCTGCCTGAGAAGGTGTGCTGGTTGTACACCTAGATAACTGAGCAGTGGGGAGGCGATAAGTCGCAGCAATTGCACTTGCCAAACACCTCATCACCTGAGCTGCTCGGACTTGGGAAGGGCACAAAACTCAGGCCCAACCGAGTCTGCACCTCTGAGGACTACCCGAGTGCCTAAAAGTGATTTAGAATATATTCTAAAAATGATTTTACCACTGAATAATAACAATAAAAAACAGTTGGGGTATACTGGAAATATATGAGGGGATATGTAACTATTATATACTTAAAATAATACGCTGAAATTTAAAATAAAATTCCATGCCTCTAGAAGAAAAGAGGCATGTACAAAATGTTTAATTGGTATTTATTTTATAATTTCATTTCCGAACATAATAATTCCCTTATTCCCACTTACTAGTGTGAATTTGGAGAAGGCAATGGCACCCCACTCCAGTACTCTTGCCTAGAAAATCCCATGGACAGAGGAGCCTGGTGGGCTGCAGTCCATGAGGTCGCTAGGAGTCGGACACAACTGAGCGACTTCACTTTCACTTTTTACTTTCATGCACTGGAGAAGGAAATGGCAACCGGCTCCAGTGTTCTCTTGTCTGGAGAATCCCAGGGTCAGGGGAGCCTGGTGGGCTGCCGTCTATGGGGTTGCACAGAGTCGGACATGACTGAAGTGACTTAGCAGCAGCAGCGGCAGTGTGAATTTATGTTGTTAAAGTTGGTAACACCTTAATAATCTAAGAGTAAATTTAGAGTTCCTTCACCTAGTAGCCAATATAAACTAACAGGACTAACACATAAAGCATACATACCATTTTCAAGTTTTAACAGTGAGGAGACATAGTAACTCACATCATATTTTTATTTATCTAGACTAATTTATTTCTAGGTCATGTAGCATGATTTTTCTATTAAACAGCATTACAAAATATTAGGCAACTCCCCTCATTATAAACTTTCACATATAGTGGGAAAAAAAGACTGTAGTTTTAGCTTAATTGACCATATGCTGTTTAGGGAACATTTCAAATATTTAAACATAGCTTGTAATGGTAAAACCAGTCTTTGTTAATAATATCAACACATAGCATTAACAGCAAGCGTTATTGACTCAATAATTAAATCCATCCTTGGATGGGTACAGGACATTACTATAAATGTGTAGTTGCAAAATACGCTGTCAAATGATTATTCCTCTCAGCATACACTGTCCAAATAGGCTTTTAATATAGTAACAACCGTTTCACTATTTATGACCTTGTAAGGTCTATAAGGAACTAAAGAGACACTTGATGAAGGTGAATGAGGAGAGGGGGAAAGCTAGCTTAAAACTTAACATTCAAAAAACTAAGATCACGGCATCCAGTTCCATCACTTCATGGCAAACAGAAGGGAGAAAAGTGGAAACAGTGATGGATTTCATTTTCTTGGGCTCCAAAATGACTGCAGATAGTGACTGCAGCCATGAAATTAAAAGACACTTTCTCCCTGGAAGGAAACCTATGACAAACAGACAACGTATTAGAAAGCAGAGACATCACTTTGCCAACAAAGTTCTATATAATCAAAGCTATGGTTTTTCCACTAGTCATGTGCAGATGTGAGAGTTGGATCACAAAGCAGACTGAGCCCCAAAGAATTGATGCTTTTGAACTGTCGTGCTGGAGAAGACTCTTGAGAGTTCCTTGAACAGCAAGGAGATCAAACCAAACAATCTTAAAGGAAATCAACCCTGCAGGACTGTTGCTGAAGCTGAAGCTCCAATACTTTGATCACATGATGCAAAGAGCTGACTCACTGGAAAAGACCCTGATGCTGGGAAAGATTGAAGGCAGGAGGAGAAGAAAGGGATGAAATATAAGATGGCTGCAATAGCATTACTGACTCAATGGACATGAATTTGAGCAAACTCAGGGAAAGAGCAAACTCATATTGAAACCAGAAAAATCTGGCATACTTCAGTCCATAGAGTCACAAAGATTTGGACATGACTTAGCGACTAAATAATAACTCCTACAAAGCTTTATAAACCAGTCATCGTTACCAATGTATTACCTTGTTTTAAGTTCTTTAACTGTGGTTCTTTCTTTGTTGTATCTTAATTTCACAGTTGGCATGTAACTCCTATAGTTTTCCCTCTTCCCTAAAGAAATGAAGAAAATAAATGACCAACTCTGAAGCATAATCTATTACATTTTTTGTTAAAAAAAAAAAAGTCTTAAATTTCCCTAATTTACTGTTTTCAAACTGACTTATCTCCTCTTTCCACACCCTCATGCATTTTCTTGGAGAAGGCAATGGCAACCCACTCCAGTACTCTTGCCTGGAAAAGCCCATGGACAGAGAAGCCTGGTAGGTTGCAGTCCATGGGGTCGCGAAGAGTTGGACATGACTGAGCGACTTCACTTTCACTTTTCACTTTCATGCATTGGAGAAGGAAATGGCAACCCACTCCAATGTTCTTGCCTGGAGAATTCTGGGACGGCAGAGCCTTGTGGGCTGCCGTCTATGGGGTCACACAGAGTCAGACATGACTGAAACAACTTAGCAGCAGCAGCAGCATGCATTTTTCTTTGTATAAAATTAATAGATCCTAAATAAGAGAACATATGTTATAATTAGGACTTCCTAAGTGGTGCTAGTGGTAAAGAGCCCACCTGCAAATGCAGGTAGATGTAAGAGACCTGGGTTCAATCCCTGGGTTGGGAAGATTCCCTGGAGGACAGCATGGCAACTCATTCCAGTGTTCTTGCCTGATGAATCCCAAGGAGGTGGAAGCCTGAAGAATCCCAAGATGAATCCCATGAAGAATCCCTGATGAATCCCAAGGAGGTGTAGCCTGGCAGACTACAGTCCATAGGGTTACAAAGAGTCAGACATGACAGAGGCAACTTAACATGCAAGCACACACATGTCATAATCAAACATAGCCTATTAATAATACAATTACATAATCAGAATATATCTTAAATAATAAAGTAAGGTAGATCACTAAGAAAATACTTATTAATAGTATTATAATTTTAAAACAATGATTAGTTTGATTACTATAATCCCAAATGAGATGGTAAGCCCCAAAGCACCACTAAGATGCCTTTGTTCTTTTACAAGAAAACAGCAGCCTCTCTGATGAAGTTTGTCTCTGTGTTCCTATAGGACCTGGAGTTAATAATGAATCATTTTTTAAACTTATATGTATTGATTTCTTATCTTTGTTTTATAGTGTAACTTTAAATATTATGCTTTAGTATTAAGTAGAGACAGT
The DNA here is from genome assembly GCF_029378745.1 of Bos indicus. Lineage (NCBI taxonomy): Eukaryota > Metazoa > Chordata > Mammalia > Artiodactyla > Bovidae > Bos > Bos indicus. The sequence goes on along the minus strand of NC_091780.1, from coordinate 50,782,525 downwards.
AAGCATCAATATGAAGACAAAACTCGCAATCCCAAATTATTCTATCTCCCTCAATCAAACCAAGAATGTCCTTTTTTTCCCCTTATAGTTACATCAGAAGTAGTTTTTTAAAACAAATAAATGGAATAGTTTATAATTATGGTTTAGAGACACTGATTGTGTAAACTGGGCCAGTTGTTTAATATGCTGCTGCTGCTGCTGCTGCCACTGCTAAGTCGCTTCAGTCATGTCCGACTCTGTGCAACCCCGTAGACGGCAACCCACCAGGCTTCCCTGTCCCTGGGATTCTCCAGGCAAGAACACTGAAATGGGTTGCCATTTCCTTCTCCAATGCATGAAAGTGAAAAGTGAAAGTGAAGTCTCTCAGTCGTGTCTGACTCTTCACGACCCCATGGACTGCAGCCCACCAGGCTCCTACATCCATGGGATTTTCCAGGCAAGAGTACTGGAGTGGGGTGCCATCGCCTTCTCCGTGTTTAATATATAGGGATCTAAATATTTTTAACTCTATAACAATGGTATAATTTCCCTATTTGACAGAATATTGTGACTCCGCAATGAAATAATTATAATTCATGCTACTTTGTGAACTATGAGTTTCTATAAATATTTTTAATGTGTTCATTTATAAAATTAGAAGATAAATTATATTCTTTCTCTTTAGGCCCTAAAGCTATCTTATTTGGTTCCCATTAGAATTATCGCAAGCAATTATTTTAATTTTCATCTTCTGCTCATAATCTATTCATCTTTGAGGTGATCTGTGCTCACTTTTCAGGCCGTTTTATGTTACCACCTGGTTTTGGGAACCATCCATACCAGGAAGCCAAAGATCAATACTCTCAAATTACTTTCAGTTCCACCTGCCAAATTCTCATTGTCTTGGAGCTCTGCTTTCAGAAGCCTGGTGCTCTTCATCATATGGTTTGTTAATACCAGATCTAAATTGAGTGTGTTTCTATATCAGCAAATACTTATAGTTTTGAAGTATTGCTATTAGAGGTTAATATCTAATGGCAACCTCTGTCAATTCATGGAGGATCAAATATCAATAGGGTAATCTGATCTGATATGCTTAAAATTATAACACATGAGTGAATATCTACTTTGAATAATTATGATATATCATTTCTGTCACCTGTGGGTTTACCCCAAGAGATCCTTGGGGGCAATAGGCTAATTGGGTGAATGTCAATTGTCTATTATTTTGATAGAACTCATTTTAGTTTTGAGGGCTTCCCTGGTAGCTCAGTTAGTCAAAAATCTACCTGCAGTGCAGGAGACCTGGGTTCAATCTCTGGGTCTGGAAGATCCCCTGGAGAAGGAAATGGCAACCGATTCCAGTATTCTTGCCTGGAAAATCCTATGGATAGAGGAGCCTGGTGGGCTAAAGTCCATGGGCTGGCAAAACTTGCACACGACTTAGTGACTAAACCACCACCATTTTAGTTTTGAGTCTCAGAACTTCATCATAAATAAACTTATAAGATGTTATTATGTACAATTAGTCCTTACCTCTCAGTGGTACTCAATATTAGCATCTGAAAGTATGTATTTTCTTATAACATCACATAAAATTCAAAAAATAAATCCAATAGCACAGTGTGGCTCATCAAAAATTATAAATAGTGAAAGATTTCTTCATACTGAGAATCTTTGCCAACAACAATGCTATGGTACTAGATATCAATTACAAGGGGAAGAAATGTAAAAACCACACACACACAGAGATTAAACAATATGTTTCAAAATAACCAACAGGTTACTGAAGAAACCAAAAGGGAAACAAAAAATTTATAAAAGCAAATGACAATGAAAACATGACAACTCAAAACCTATGGGATACAGCAAAAGCATTCTAACAGGGAAGTTTATAGCAATACAATCCTGCATCAAGAAACAAGAAAAAACATCAAATAGACAATCTAAATTTACACCTAAAACAACTGGAAAAAAACAAACAAACAAAATTAGCAGAAGGAAAGAAAGTTCAGAGCAGAAATAAATGAAAAAGAAATGAAAGGAACAATAGTAAAGATTAATAAAACTAAAAGCTGGTTCTTTGAAAAGATAAACAAAATCGACAAATCTTTAGCCAGACTCATCAAGAAAAAAAGAAGAATCAAATCAACAAAATTAGAAATGAAAAAGGGGAGGTTACAACAGACAATGCAGAAATAAAAAGGATTATTAGAGACTGTTAAATCGGGAAAGGAGTACGTCAAGGCTGTATATTGTCACGCTGCTTACTTAACTTATATGCAGAGTACATAATGTGAAATTCTGGGCTGGATGCAGCACAAGCTGGAATCAAGATTGCCTGGAGAAATATCAATAACCTCAGATATACAAATGACACTGCCCTTATGGCAGAAAGTGAAGAACTAAAGAGTCTCTTGATGAAAGTGAGAGAAGAGTGAAAAAGTTGGTTTAAAACTCAACATTCAGAAAACTAAGATCATGGCATCATGGCATTTGCTTCATGGCAAATAGATGGGGAAACACTGGAAACAGTGAGAGACTTTATTTTGGGGGGCTCCAAAAACACTACAGATGGTGACTGCAGCCATGAAATTAAAAGACACTTGCTCCTTGGAAGAAAAGCTATGACAAAACTCGACAGCATATTAAAAAGCAGAGACATTACCTTGCCAACAAAGGTCCATATAGTCAAAGCTGTGGTTTTACCAGTAGTCATGTATGGATGTGATGCTGCTGCTAAGTCATGTCTGACTCTGTGCAACCCCAGAGATGACAGCCCACCAGGCTCCCCCGTCCCTGGGATTCTCCAGGCAAGAACACTGGAGTGGGTTGCCATTTCCTTCTCCAATGCATGAAAGTAAAAAGTGAAAGTGAAGTCACTCAGTCATGTCTGACTCTTAGCGACCCCATGGACTGCAGCCTACCAGGCTCCTCTGTCCATGGGATTTTCCAGGCAAGAGTACTGGAGTGGGGTGCCAATGGATGTGATAGTTGGACTATAAAGAAAGCTGAGTGCAGAAGAATTGATGCTTTTGAACTGTGGTGTTTGAGAAGACTCTTGAGAGTCCCTTGGACTGCAAGGAGATCCAACCAGTCCATCCTGAAGGAGATCAGCCCTGGGATTTCTTTGGAAGGAATGATGCTAAAGCTGAAACTCCAATACTTTGGCCACCTCATGCTAAGAACTGACTCATTGGAAAAGACCCTGATGCTGGGAAAGATTGAAGGTGGGAGAAGAAGGGGACGACAGAGGATGAGATGGTTGGATGGCATCACCAACTCGATGGACATGAGTTTGAGTAAACTCCAAAGGAGTTTACTCAATGGATGAACAGGGACGATGGCATACTGCAGTCCATGGGGTTGCAAAAAATCGGACACAACTGAGCAAATCAACTGAAATGATAAGAAACTATCATGAACAACTATATGGCAATAAAATGGATAACCTGGAAGAAAAGACAGATGCTTAGACAAGTTTAATGTTCCAAGACTGAACCAGAAAGACAAAGAAATTATGAACAACCCTATCACAAGCACTGAAATTGAATTTGTGATAAAAAATCTCCCCAAAAACAAAAGTCCAGGACCAGATGGCTTCACAGGAGAATTCTATCCAACATTTAGAGAAGAGCTAATGCCTATCCTAAAACTCTTTCAAAAATTGCAGAGGATGGAACACTTCCAAACTCATTTTTATGAGGCCACCATCACCCTGATACCAAAACCAGACAAAGACAACACAAAATGAGAAAACTACAGGCCAATATCACTGATGAACATAGACACAACAATCCTCAACAAAATTTTAGCAAACAGATTTCAACAACACATTAAAAAGCTCATATACCGTGATCAAGTTGGATTTATTCCAAGGATGCAAGGATTCATCAATATATACAAATCAATCAATGTGATGCACCATATCAACAAATTGAAAGATGAAAACCATATGATAATCTCAATAGATGCAGAAAAAGCCTCTGACAAAATTCAGCACCCATTTATGATTAAAACCTTTCAAAATATGGGCATAGAGGGAACCTACCTCAGCATAGTAAAGGCCATATATGATAAGCCTACAGCAAACATTATTATCAATGGTGAAAAACTGAACGCATTTCCCCTGAGATCAGGAACAAGACAAGGGTGTCCACTGTCACCACTATTATTCAACATCGTTTTCTATGTCCTAGCTACAGCAAGCAGAGAAGAAAAAGAAATAAAAGGAATCCAGACTGGGAAGAAAAGAAGTAAAGCTCTCACTGTTTGCAGATGACATGATACAATACATACAAAACCCTAAAGATACTATCAGAAAATTACTAGAGCTAATCAGTTAATTTAGCAAAGTCGCAGGATACAAAATCAATACACAGAAATAACTTGTATTTCCATATATACTAATGATGAAAAATCAGAAAGAGAAATCAAGGAATCAATCCCATTCACTATTTCAACCAAAAGAATATCTAGGAATAAACTGGGCTTCCCTGGTGGCTCAGAGGGTAAAACATCTGCCTGCAATGCAGGAAACACAGGTTCAATTCCTGGGTCATGAAGATGCCCTGGAGGAGGAAATGGCAACCCACTCCGGTACTCTTGCCTTGAAAATCCCATGGATAGAGAAGTCGGTAGGCTACAGTCTATGGGGTCACAAAGATTTGGACACTACTGAGCAAGGAATAAATAAGGTAAGGAATAAACTTACCTAAGGAGATAGAAGAAGTGTACACAGAAAATTATAAGATACTGATGAAAGAAATCAACGATGACATAAACAGATGGAGAAATATTCCATGTTCCTGGGTAGGAAGAATCGATATTGTGAAAATGACTATACTACCAAATACAATCTACAGATTCAATGTGACTCTTATCAAATTACCAATGTCATTTTTCATAAAACTAGAACAAAAATTTTCACAATTCATATGAAAACACAAGACCCCAAATATACAAGACATTCTTAAGAAAGAAGTGTGGAGCTGGAAGAATCAACTTTCCTATCTTCAGGTTATACTACAAAGCTACAGTTATTAAGACATTATGGTAATGGCACAAAAAGAGAAATGCAGACCAATGGAACAAGATAGAGAGCCCAGAAATAAACCCATGCACCTATGGGTACCTTATTTTTGACAAAGGAGGCAAGAATATACAATGGGGCAAAGACAGTCTCTTCAATAAACGGTGCTTGGAAAACTGGACTGCTATGTGTAAAAGAATGAAATTAGAACACTTCTAACAACATACACAAAGATAAACTCAAAATAATTAAAGACCTATATGTAAGACCAGAAACTATTAAGCTCTTAGAGGAAAACAGGCAGAACACTTGATGGCATATCAAAGCAAGATCCTCTATGACCAGACTCCTAGAGTAATGGAAATAAAAACAAAAGTGAACAAGTGGGAGCTGATTAAACTTAAAAGCTTTTGCACAGCAAATGAAGCTATAAGCAAGGTGAAAAGACAACCCTCAGAATGGGAGAAAATAATAGCAAATGAAACAACTGACAAAGGATTACTTTGCAAAATATATAAGCAGCTCATACAACTCAATGCCAGAGAAACAAACAACCCAATGAAAAAGTGGGAAAAAGACCTAAACAGACATTTCTCCAAAGACATACAGATGCCTATCAAACACATGAAAAGATGCTCAACATCGCTCATTATTAGTGAAATGCAAATCAAAACTGCAATGAGATATCACCTCACACCAATCAGAATGGCCATCATCAAAAAGTCTAAAAACAATAAATGCTGGAGAGGGTGGGGAGAAAAGGGAATGCTCTTGCACTGTTGGTGGGAATATAAATTGATACAGCCAATATGAAAGATGGTATGGAGATTCCTTTAAAAACTAGGAATAAAACCACCACATGACCCAGCAATCCCACTCCTAGGCACATACCCTGAGGAAACCAAAATTGGAAGACACTTGTATCCCATTGTTCACTGAATTGCAACACTATTTACAATAGCTAGAACATGGAAGCAACATAGATGTCCAGTGACAGATGAATGGATAAAGGAGTTGTGGTACATATACACAATGGAATATTACTCAACCATAAAAAGGAATGCATTTGAGTCAGTTCTAACAAGGTGGATGAACCCAGAGCCTATTATACAGAGTGAAATAAGTCAGAAAGAGAAAGATAAATATCGCATATATACCGAATCTGGAAAAATGGTACTGAAGTATTTATTTACAGGGCAGCAGTGGAGAAATAGACATAGAGAATAGACTTATGGACATGGGGAGAGGAGAGGGGAGGGTTAGCTGTATGGAGAGAGTAACATGGAAACTTATATTACCATATGTAAAATAGATAGCCAATGGGAATTTTCTGTATGTCTCAGGAAACTTAAACAGGGCCTCTGTATCAACCTAGAGGGGTGAGATGGGGAGGGAGATGGAAGGGAGTTTCAAAAAGGAGGGATATATGTATACCTATGGCTGATTCATGTTGAGGTTTGACAGAAGACAACAAAATTCTGTAAAGCTATTATCCTTCAATTAAAAAATAAATTAATTAAAACAGATAATGTGAGATTTCTTTTGGTACCAAAGGTACCTTTCTTTCAGTATCTCATTTTCATTTCTTAACTCCTCTATGTCTTAATGATCATTTTATTTTGCCTTTCTGCATAATTAAACTTATATGTTTAGCATGAACTATATTTCTTAGCATGAACTAAATTTCTTAGCATTAACCTTCTGGATAATTCACTTAACTTATATTTTTAGCAATAACTACTTAGAACCATTAATGTTGCATGAGAAACAAGACAGAGAAGATCCATGCTCCAGTGAAAAACTGCAATTTACAGTAAGAAAAACATATACTAATACATAATCAAATAAGTGATGAAGATAATTTCAGTTAGGAATAACTTACAAGAAGAAAATAAAAGATGATCATGAAGTATATGAAAAGGCAAATTAATTTGTAGAAAATCCTCTCTGTAGGAATTCATCTCTGAGGAAATAATATTTGAATTAAGACATCCACCACAGAAAGATCTATGTAGCAAAATGCGCTAATCAGAAATGCACATAGCACGTTGAATAAACAAAGGATGGTGTGATTGGACCATGGTGAACAAGATGGCTGTGATGTGACCTAAGGATGGAGAATTAGGCAGCCTTTAGGACCTGTAGTGCCTGGGAGCTAGTAGAGTGTGGATTAAATCCAAATTCAACATCAATCCATGGAGGATTTTACATAATACATAAAAAGCTATGATTGGCATTTTTTAAAGATCACACTGGTTTCTCCTTGGAGAATAAATTTAAAAGGACAAGACTAAAGACAAGAAGACTCATGTGTGCAGTTTACAAAGGAGAGAACAGCTGTTTGTACTATACTATGACTAGAAAAGATGAAAAGAAGGGGATGATCAGTGGTGTTCATAGTTTCAGACAGACTTAATGAGAGGTCAGGTATGGATGCTCAGGGAAATGGAGGGGTCAACAATCATTTCATTTTGGTCTTGACCTGTTGTGGGAGAACGGTGAGAAGTGGAAGATCTGGGAGATAATATGAGCTTTGTTTTGTGTACATTTGATGTCTCACTACTCAAGTTTCATGGGTTGACACATTTTCGATTTTCTTTCCCAATTCAATTTGATTTAACTATCTGTAAATTAATTGAGAAGTTAGTATACTCCTGGTAAGAAATAAGAATTTCTTGATAAGATTTTTGCCCCTTTCTGTTCTCCAAGATTACAGTTTAGAGGAGGCAGACATAAAGGTTAACAATCATCAATATTTCTATGCATTTATAAAGTGTCATGCAAAAAGTTACTGCCAACTCTTCTAGAACTTACCAGCAATTTACAACAGTAAAGAAGTGTCAGATGATGTTTCCCCTCACATTTTCTCCCTCAGCCTCATCCATGTATTTCTCTGTGCCTCTACTACCACTCACACATCATGTGCCTTTACGATTTCAGGTAAACCTTAATTTGAAACTATAATAATGTGAGCCACATATAAAAGCCACATACAGTAAGTTTTATAGTGACCACATTAAAAACGTAAAGTAGCTCAAATTAACTTAATATATTTCATTTAACATAATTTTTAAAATATGTGAAAGTGAAAGTGAAGTCGCTCAGTCGTGTCCGACTCTTGGCAACCCCATGGGCTGTCACCTACCAGGCTCCTCTGTCTATGGGATTCTCTAGGCAAGAGTACTGGAGTGGGTTGCCATTTCCTTCATCCAGGCGATCTTCCGGAACCAGGGATGGAATCCGGGTCTCCTCCATTGCAGGCAGACGCTTTAACCTCTGAGCCACCAGAGAAGCCCAAGTGAAAGTCAGGTAGCTCAGTTGTTTCCAACTGTTTGCAGCCGCATGGACTGTAGCCTACCAGGCTTCTCTGTCCGTGGGATTTTCCAGGCAAGAGTACCGGAGTGGGTTGCCATTTCCTTCTCCAGGGGATCTTCCTGACCCAGGGATGGAACCTATGTCTCCCGCATTGTAGGCAGACGCTTTACCCTCTGAGCCACCATATAAAAAAGATAAATGAGATACTTACCTTTTCAATCTGTACTAAATACTTTTATTCTGTAATAAATTCCAACTCGGATGTGTATTTTACACTTAAAGCTCATTTCACTTTGATTATTCACATTTCAACTGCTTAACAGCCCCATATGGGTAGACACTATTACTGTATTGAATGACAGAGATCTAGAATTTGGGGACCATGCAAAGTTAATGAAAATATTAGTAGTTCATGTAGAAGATACTGTTCAAACAGCACTGCTATTTGACTATCTCAGGATAACAATTTACAGGATGGTACAAATCACATGAAAATATCAAGGAAATAACATGTCAATGACTCTGTTGAGATACTGTGTGATATTAGTTTGAAGAATAAATTATAAGAAGAGAGCTGATAGCCGTGAATCAAACAGGAAAGCGATTGAAGAATAGCCAACAGATAATCTTACAGAAGTGTTGAAGTTAAACATTCCAGGCTGTCCAGAGATCTAGCTAAGCATTAATGAAGGTGGCTACTCCAAAAAACAGATTTTTCAACATAGCCTAACAACTTTCTGTTGGAAGGAGATGCTAATATCAAAGACTTTCATAGCTAGAGCAGAAAAGTTAATACTTGGTTTCAAAGTTTCAAAGGACAAGGTGTCTCTCTTATTGGAGGCAAATGCACTTGAAGACATTTAAGTTGAAGCCAGTGCTCATTTATCATTCTGAAAATTATAGGGCACTTAAGAGTTATGCTAAATCCACTTTACCTATGCTCTACAAATGAAACAACAACCCCTGGATGATAGCACATCTGTCTACAACATGGTTTATTGAATACTTTAAGCCCCTTGTTGAGACCTATTCCTGGTGGGGGTGGGGGGCAGATTCCTTTCAAAATATTGCTATTCATTGGCAATATACCTGGTTATTTAAGAGATCTCATGAAGATATTCAACTGTATTAATTTTGTTTTCATGCCTGCTAATACAACATCCATTCTGCAGCCCATAGATTAAGGGTTAATTTCAACATTCAAGTCTCATTATGTAAGACATACATTTTGTAAGGCTATAGCTGCCATGGACAGTGATTCCTCTGAGATCTAGGCAAAGTAAATTGAAAATCTTTTAGAAAGAATTCATCATTCTGGATGCCATTAAGAGCATTTGTTTTGCATGGGAAGAGGTCAAAATATCAACCTTAAATTAGTTGGGAGGAAGATGATTCCAAGCCTCACAGATGACTTTGAGGGGTTCAAGATTTCAGTGGAGGAAGTAGAAATATTTTAGTGGTAGAAACATCAGGAAAACTAGAATTAGAATTATATCCTGAAGATGTGACTGAACTGCCACAATCTCATGATAAACTTTCACACATTAGGAGTTGCTTCTTATGGATGAGCAAAGAAAGTTTCTCGAGAAAAAAGCTACTCCTGATAAAGATGCTGTGAAAGTGTTGAAATGACAGCAAATAATATAGAATATTACATACATTTCATTTGATAAATCAGTGGCAGGTTTGAGAGGAATGATTCCAATTATGGAGGAAGTTCTCCTGTGGGTAAAATGCTATCAAATCACATTGCATAGAAATCTACAGAGAAATCATTTTTGAGAAGAGTCAATCTATGTGGCAAACTTCGCTATTGTCTTGTTTTAAGAAATTGCCTTAGGCACCCCAAACTTCAGCTGCCCCATTCTGATCAGTTAAAGTCCATTAACTTCTAGGCATCACCTCCACCAGCAAAATGATTACCACTCTCTGAAGGCTCAAATGGTGGTTAGCATCTTTTAGGAATGAAATATTTTCTTAAATTAAGGTATTACATTTTTTTTAGACAAAATGCTATGCTCATGGTATAGTGTAAATCTAACTTTTATATGCACTGGAAAACCCACAAATTTGTGTGACTCCCGTTATTGTGACGTCATGGTGGTCTGAAATGGAACCCTCTATATTTCCAGGTATGCCTATATATAAAAGCATCTGGTCCTAGAACTCAGAGCTTCCATTTAGAGAGCTCCTGGACCAACAGGAACAAGAGTGGTTCATTATGGGAAAGATCTGTGGATTACTGGAGGCTGTTTGGCCTTGGCTTTGACTTTAGAGCAGTGCAGCCTTCTGGGAAATAAGCATTTATTAACAGATAGGAAACTTCAGAGGTAAACTGTATCCATCAGTTATATAAAGTATTCTATGTGAATTATCCTTGTTCTGGAAAATGAAAGACATGGTTTAGGGGACAGAACACGTCAGCTCTTTCCCTTACCCTCAAATGTTCCAATCTGACCCAGCTCTAAGCCCATTTACAGATAATCAAAGTAAAACTGCCCACCTTATTTTGTTCCCCTTGTCAATGCCATGCTTCCATAGACAACATTTTGTTGCCATGTTCCTAGTGACAATGAAAATTTATTAAACAGTGGTCTACTTTGACACTCTTGGCCAGAGGGACTCAGCTTGTTCCCTCTTGGCCAGAAGGATCACATTGATTCTTAAAAACTGCAGTAAAGTTAATTATTATTCTTATTCAGTTGGGTTGTTTTCTTTATGAAGACTCTGAGTTATTTGTTCAAAATAAAAATCCAGTTGTCAGAACACATTGGGAGCACTGAGTCTGGGGGAAAAATGAAACATGATGTTTTTATCGTTCCTCATTGATTTCTTCCCTCTGGTTAGATGATCACTTCAACGCAGCTTTTCACATTATTTTTATAAAAGCTTTTTTGAGATAACATATTGGGATTCTTTATAAAAATAACTAAAATCTAAGTTGTGATTATGCTTAATCTTGCTGTTCTATAAGATGCATGACTTAATAACATATAAAAACTGCAGGTTGAAGAATAGTACAATTGTAGGAAATAATATACTTTCTGGAAGCAAAGGCTATATATCAGTCCAGCATGCTGTGTAGCAAGACAATATTGTTTTCAGTTTTGGGGAAGAGCCATTTTGTATGAAGAAAAGTGAAAATAAAAGAAATTATCTGTAAAGTTTACTCGTAGGATGATATTCAACAAAGTAGTTCAATAAAATATGCTTAAATTAAAACACAAACAAAGAAACTCTGTTTTATTTACACTTAAATTTTCAAAAATGTCTCATATTTGTGCTATGTGTATAGGTGAGCAATTTCAACAGCTTTTCTGCTTATATTAAGAAGCAATAACTGTATTTGACCATAATAAAAAAAGTTTAATAAATAAAAAAGTTTAATAAAATAAATTTATTTTATTATGGGAAACTGTAACAGTTTACATACAGATACTAAAAATTTCAATTAACTTTATTCTCAGAAGCTAAGTAGAGATTATCTTCACGTTCAATTATCCAAATTTTTGTGGATTATTTTTTAACACTATTGTCCTAATTAAGGCTGATCATGCTTAACACAAAATTTAAAATAATTGGTCTTTGCCTAATTAAGGCTGATTAATCTTAACACAAATTTAAACAAACTGGTCATCCTCACTTGCTTTGTGTTTTATTGTGATATTTTTCTCCTTCCTCTTGAGATTTCTCACATCCCCCAGCTCCTCAGTGCTTATGAGAAAAGTAGCTGATGGCTGAGGATAGCTGGTATTGTTCTACCTGGGCTCAGAAATTTATATTTGGAAGGCTGGAATCCCTGATGGCTGTGACATCCTTGTTTACAGATAAATCCAGAAATATTTCATTTCACCACATATTGAAAGTATATATAACAAATGTCTTAACCCCAGTCCTCCTGTATCAGTTCAGTTCAGTTCAGTTGCTCAGTCGTGTCCGACTCTTTGCGACCCCATGAACCACAGCACGCCTTGCTTCCCTGTCCATCATCAACTCCCGGAGTCCACCCAAACCCATGTCCATCGAGTCAGTGATGCCATCCAACCATCTCATCCTCTGTCATCCCCTTTTCCTCCTGGCCTCAATCTTTCCCAGCATCAAGGTCTTTTCCAATGAGTCAGCTCTTTGCATCAGGTGGCCAAAGTACTGGAGTTTCAGCTTCAACATCAGTCCTTCCAAAGAACACCCAGGACTGATCTCCTTTAGGATGGACTGGTTGGATCTCCTTGCAGTCCAAGGGACTCTCAAGAGCCTTCTCCAACACCATAGTTCAAAAGCATCAATTCTTTGGCACTCAGCCTTCTTCACAGTCCAACTCTCACATCCATACATGACCACCATCTACTCTCGACTAGATGGACCTTTGTTGGCAAAGTAATACCTCTACTTTTTAATATGCTGTCTAGGTTGGTCGTAACTTTCTTTCCAAGGAGTAAGTGTCTTTTTAATGTCATGGCTGCAATCAACATCTGCCTTGATTTTGGAGCCCAGAAAAATAAAGTCAGCCACTGTTTCCCCATCTATTTGCCATGAAGTGATGCGTCCTCCTATATATATATATATATATATATATATATATATATATTTATAATATTAATTTTTAATATTTTTATACTTTAAAATTTTATTTTTATATTTGTATATAAGTATTTTTTTTAATTTTGTGATTATGAAACTTAAAAATCACTGGAACAGTTGTCATAATATTAATGCAACATCATTCACTGGAGATATCACGTAGGGCAAAATTTCAAAACTTTTCTAAATGTCAGATTATTGACATTTAAAATGGGGATAAAAAAATAACTGCTTTGCATTGTTTTGTGGTTTTAAATAGGGTTGTTGTGAAGACTGAGGCAATGTTTTGAGCACAGCTTACATATTATTATTATCACATGTGACTACAAATCTATTTTATTCACTGCATTTGAAAGTTGTCTTCACAGTTCTGGGGCTCCGTCTTATGGGTGTAATAACAATAGAGTTTTGAGGACACTTGGTGTAAAAAAGCAAGTCTGTGTGTTTCTCTCTCAACTTAGTTCATATTTTAAAAATATTCCTCATTTATGTCTTGAGAGGCAAATAATAAAACTTAATTCAAAGTAAGCAAAGGAAAATCTGTTTAAAGGAACACAGCAATCATTTCCACACTTAAGTGCTCATTAAATCAATTAACAGCTTAACTGTTACAATTTTACCATAAGAAAATGTCATAAAGCAGATTAACAGATGTGTTGAATATCAGTAAACAATCTGGAAGAATAATAAACTTAAAGCCCCTACTCCTGCTTTCCTACATGGGATCCTCCAGACACACTTTTTCTTCTTAGGTTAAAATACAATCACAGCAAGCAGTAATCCTCACTTACATCTGACTCATTTATGTGGCTTTTTATTCAAACTTGAAATACATTTCCATTGACATAGCAACAATAGGACTATAAATGGATGAAAACCATTTTGAATGTTCCAAAACTCTTTTGAGATTTGGGCCTTTCACTTTCCATGGAAAGGAAATAAAATGATTGGCATTAGGCATCATTTAAAAAAATAATTATGCATTTCGAACCATTCTTTGGAGATTAAGCAATAAAATGCCATCATTGAAAGTGGAGTACTTTTTTTAATTTATAAAGATTTTTATTTTCTATATAGAAAGATATAAAACACTGCATGCTGGCATCTAACATCTCAGACTGATGGAATTTAGCTGCACTATTTTTGTAAACAAATTTAATTTAAAATTCACTTTTTTCATTCTTAATCTTATCACTTTAAGCAGACAGATGCAAAGTTTCAAACATATTAATTCAAATAGATTTATTTCATAAACACACACACACAAAACCCTGGAATTGACCCAGTATAACTGAGTAAATGTGCCAACTGCATTCTTTCTGATAAACTTCAAACAGCTCCACAGACTGCAAAATTTTCATTATCATCAGTTTGCTTTGAAAGAAACTCACCTCAAAAGCCTTTCAATTAAATTCAGCTGGATCCAACTATCTTTTGTGGTGGTTCATCAGTAATAAAAGGACTCAGGTGTTTTCAGCATCTCAGCTTTAGCTACTAAAGGTAGCTAAAATTTCATTTTTACTTCCATGGCTTCCCACCACAGTTGAGTTTAATATATTTTGAGTTTAGTGTGTATTTGACATTACATATATGGTAAATTTAGCTCAGTTTATGTATTTTTGAATTTACCAATGACATTATGTGATGGTGGATGGTTTGAGCAGTCAGAGACAAAGGCAAAAATAGTACAGTAAGGAAAAAACTGAGAATAGAAATGCAGTTAAGTCATTTTGACCATGCTCAGATTTAGTCTGGCATCTTTTTATCAAAAAAATTAGAAAAAAAAATCATGAGGCATTTAAACTCTTCAAAGCAAAATTACTGTACATTTGGCACTTAATTCTTTTAGCACAGATCTAATTTGAATATTTATGTCTGATAGTAAATTATTAACTGTATCTTAATAACTCATAAAGTTTAGAGAAAAATAAGAGCTGACTGAAATGTTTTAAACCTAAAGTAAGTTCTATATGTAGCATAGAGCTTATGCCACACATAAGTTCTCCTCCAATACAGGATACATAAGAGATGGGTTCAATCCCTGGGTCAGGAAGATCCCCTGAAGTAGGAAATGGCAACCTGCTATAGAAGTCTTCCCTGGAAAATTCCACAGACAGAGGAGCCTGGTGGGCTACAATACACGTGGTTGCAGAGAGTCAGACACAATTGAGCACACACCCAAAGTTCTGTGAGTAGGATATTACTGTATTATTGAGTATATATATGTAGATAGATAGATATATAATTTTGTTTTCCCAGAGTAAGACTATGTTATGTTGTTTATAATCTCCTATAACAGTAATTATAACCCTGTCGGAATTCATAATGTAGGACAGAACAGGAAGACTTCTTCAAAAGTATAAAGTGTATCGGGTGTAAATTTACAAGCTAACAAACATCTGTGTAGCATAGAGCTAATTTACAGCGGAACTTAAAAAAAAAAACAAAAAACCTCTGCCTTCACCGGGAAGGCCTGGATGTCTGGTTTTGACCCTTGGCCATCATAAGGACAATGGAATTTAAGGTGTGCTTTTAGAAATCAGAAGTTCCTATAGCAACCCCCAAGGTCACTTTGCTTTTTAATGATTTTTATTTAGCATAACAGTTTAGATAGCCTGACATGCCTATGTGATTAGAAGGGCATAAAACTCCTGCTGGGAATATGCTTTGAGCTCTCCTGAAGCCAAGATTCCTAGTACAGAGTTTGATGGTTCAATTCAGAAAACAAAGTGATAGCTTTATGCAACTTCGGGCCCTAGAGAGCCTACCCCTAGATGGAATACATTTTACAAATTCAATGACACAATTCACCAAATTTACACAAGGAAAGTCAGTGGAAAAGCTGGATTTACAGAGATAATTTAACTACAAAGAAATCCACACAACAGTTTCCATAAAGAACTAAATTTAAATGGCACTTTGAATATTTTTAAAACCTAAAATAAGAGATAAAGAAGTACCTGGGTCTGGATGCTCCTCTGTTACTGTTAGGTCAGGCTTTTCAGGATGACTGCTGTCTGTACCGGAGAAGGCAGTGGCACCCCACTCCAGTACTCTTGCCTGGAAAATCCCATGGACGGAGGAGCCTGGTGGGCTGCAGTCCATGGGGTCGCACAGAGTCGGACACAACTGAAGCGACTTAGCAGCAGTAGCAGCAGCAGCTGTCTGTACATCCCATGCTTGACCAGTCCCTGCCTCACTCACGTGACTATCCAATCCTCTTAATTATAGGGCTTGTTAACTGCCTACATGCTTGGACCTTGCCCCAGTGGCTGGTTTTCCTGGTAATTTATGAGCCAACCGGATGACAAGTCCCCCTATAAATGACAATCTTCTTGTCCCCTGAGTAGTGAAGATTACTGCTGGGTTCTGCTTGCCAGCTGCTGTCCAAAGTGAGGTGTCACTTCAGGACCTTTGTTTCAGACTTATAAGATTCCCTATCCAATGAATCACTGAGATCTCTGTCGCTGTCTCTTGGCCTTTCCAGGCTAGGCGACATACAGGCCTGCACGGTGCAACCCAACAGTTAACATAAGTGAAGATGTGCACCTGTTGATTGTGATGGTCAAAACAGGAAAACCGGTTTCCTTACCAGGAAGCACACAGGTTGTTCATGAAAGTTACTCCTCAGCAATAGGTTAATATAAAAAGATTGTTAGTCTAGGAGAACTGAGCTTTTCCTGAGCTTTTGCATCACTCTACCTTAGGTCAGGATAACTTGGCAGCAGGGTGCACACGATGGAGCTAGGAGTTAGGGAAATCTTTGCGAGGATAGGCCGAATGAGTCAGTATCTTGGATAAATCAAAACCCATGCTAAGGGTATGGAGTGCTGAGTTGCTCAGTCGTGCTGATTCTGTGACCCCACAGTCTGTAGCCTGCCAGGTTCCTCTGTTCATGAAATATTCCAGGCAAGAATACTGGAGTGGATTGTCATTTCCTCCTCTAGGGGATCTTCCCAACCCAGGTACTGAATCTGCATCTCTTGTGTCTCCTGTATTGGCAGGCAGATTCTTTACCACTGCACCGCCTGGCAAAGGCAGAGGGTGTGACCTGAGTCTCTTATCACCCATTTGCATTGCATATGAAAAAATGCTGTAATATTTGAAATATCGTGCTATATCTCATGGCCTTCCCAGCTGGTGCTGGTAGTAAAGAACCCACCTGCCAATGCAGGAGATGCAAAAGATGCGGGTCTGATTCTTCGGTTTGGAAGATCCCCTGGAGGAGGGCATGGCTACCCACTCGAAAACTCTATGAACAGAGAAGCCTGGAAGGGTATGGTCCATAGGGTCACAAAGAGTCAGATACGACTGAAGCAACTTAGCTCACATGCCTTATATCATATTCCTTAACCTTGACCTAATATATAATAGAAGAACTGTGAAAGAAAATGGAAAGCATGGGGAAAAGAGAATGAATGAAAATTTTTTCCATATATATTACCATGCCCCTTTTAATTTTATGTGGGTGAATTGCTTTTCCTAGAAGGTATGCTTAAGAAGCAAAATTTAGATGGGGTTAAGGGCATTCTGAAAGAGATGGGAATACCAGACCACCTGCCCTGCCTCTTGAGAAATTTGTATGCAGGTCAGGAAGCAACAGTTAGAGCTGGACATGGAACAACAGACTGGTTCCAAATAGGAAAAGGAGTATGTCAAGGCTGTATATGGTCACCCTGCTTATTTAACTTCTATGCAGAGTACATCATGAGAAATGCTGGACTGGAAGAAACACAAGCTGGAATCAAGATTGCCGGGAGAAATATCAATCACTTCAGATATGCAGATGACACCACCCTTATGGCAGAAAGTGAAGAGGAACTCAAAAGCCTCTGATGAAAGTGAAAGTGGAGAGTGAAAAGGTTGGCTTAAAGCTCAACATTCAGAAAACAAAGATCATGGGATCTGGTCCCATCACTTCATGGGAAATAGATAGGGAAACAGTGGAAACAGTGTCAGACTTTATTTTGGGGGGGGTCCAAAATCACTGCAGATGGTGACTGCAGCCAGGAAATTAAAAGACACTTACTCCTTGGAAGGAAAGTTATGACCAACCTAGATAGCATGTTCAAAAGCAGAGACATTACTTTGCCAACAAAGGTCCATCTAGTCAAGGCTATGGTTTTTCCAGTGGTCATGTATGGATATGAGAGTTGGACTGTGAAGAAAGCTGAGCACAGAAGAATTGATGCTTTTGAACTGTGGTGTTGGAGAAGACTCTTGCGAGTCCCTTGGACTGCAAGGAGATGCAACCAGTCCATTCTGAAGGAGATCAGCCCTGGGATTTCTTTGGAAGGAATGATGCTAAAGCTGAAACTCCAGTACTTTGGCTGCCTCATGCGAAGAGTTGACTCATTGGAAAAGACTCTGATGCTGGGAGGGATTGGGGCTAGAGGAGAAGCGGGCAACAGAGGATGAGATGGCTGGATGACATCACTGACTGGATGGACGTGAGTCTGGGTGAACTCCAGGAGTTGGTGATGGACAGGGAGGCCTGGCATGCTGTGATTCATGGGGTCGCAAAGAGTCAGACACGACTGAGCGACTGAACTGAACTGACTGAACTGAAGGGCATGCGACCGGGCTTCCCTGGTGGCTCAGACGGTAAAGAATCTGCCTGCAATGTGGGAGACCTGGGTTCAATCCTTGGTTTGGGAAGATCCCCTGGAGGGAGGCATTTTAATCCACTCCAGTATTCTCGCCTGGAGAATCCCCACGGACAGAGGTGCCTGGTGGGCTACAGTCCGTGGTGTCGCAAAGAGTCAGATATGACTGAAAGACTAAGAACAGCTCAGCACAGGGCATGTGAACACAAGCCAAAATCATCTCAAAGGTAACGGATGTTGAGCTCCAAACTTTCTAGGCAATACTGAGCATAGCTGTGAGACTCTTTATCCATCTGACCTTCATTAGAGGCTTTTTTTGTTCAAAAACTCTGATTTGCCCCCTCATCAATCACGCTTGGTGATTCTCCACCCCTCATGTCTAGACCTCCATTCGCTGCTGAAACATATATTAAAAACTGTCAATTACAGTCTCTTGAGCTATTAGGAGGTGATGAAGTGTGAATGAAAAGTTTTTACTATCAAGTTTCATGTATTACAAACAGTCTTATGATGCAACTGAAGAAAAAGAATAGTGAACATAATTTTTTTCAATAAATGCCAGATTATAAAATATACCAAGTCATTGCAGTAAATGTATCTAAAGCTACAATACTGAGAAAAATACTAGAAGAAAAACACAGTCAATGTGACAAATCTTAATAGCAAAACAAGAAATATTTTTGAAAGCAGGGAATAAAATTAGAAGCTTTTATTCAACATACACATGTTTTTGAACAAAATGGGAAAAAGCTGTGTGTACCATGTAACAAATTTAGTAAGCAGATTATTAAATTGAGTTTAAAACATAGTTTTGCTCCATCATGTCTGGCAGAAGTAATATTTCTGTGCTGAATATTTTTGTGTTGAAACAATGTTTTAGCCTTAGGGAGCTCATTTATTGTGATTTATACTGTACTTTTTTATGTCAAGTACATTATACAGTTTCTTGTATTTTTATAAATAACAACTAAGAAAGCAGCATTATTTAAATGAAAAGATATGTTTAGCATAAAATATTACTCATTTTCAAAATTTACGAAATACATTAATACAGCAAAGTAAAGACAATTTCTTAAGTTTGACACTATATTCTATATTTCCAGTTGTTTCCTTAGGAAAAAATTCTGTTTGGAAGGTCAGGATGAAAGTGTCTAGCCTTACCTCCAAGAGGCTGGCTGCTGTTCAGGCTGAGGAAAATATTTTCCTTCAGTTGCACTCCTGGCCAGAACCTGGAATCCCATAAAGGCCAGCAGTGGGCAGGACTCCCAGTTTAGGCAGACTAAATTAGGGTTTAAGCCTATCTTTGTTCCACTCATACATGCAAATAATTAAAAGCCAGTTTTTTCCTCATTTTTATCCTTTTCAATAATATTGGTACTTAGTTCAATGCTTTGGTCATGAAAATTATTTACTCTTTTTAGTATGGTGATGATAACATCTCAGTTCCCTACTACATCCTAGCACACACATCAGCACCATTATGGTTCAGAAGTGCAGAAATGACTGGACTCTCAAGATCCCTATGATATCCATGCTTCCTTCAGCTGTTATCTTGTGTATTTAAGTTTCTGCTTAATCTCTATCATCTAATTTTAGTAATCTGTCATGTTCTAGTAGACTTACTATTCCTAGGATTGCTTTGTCTTTTCTTTGTCTTAGGTTCCTTTGGCAGGTTGGTTTGTTTTGATTTTGATTTTATTTGCTTTTGTTGTTGTTGTCGTTTGTTTGTTTTTAGCCAGAGTGTATGTTCCTTCTTTCTTCTCTATAAGGTATTTTGCTTCAGTTCTATTCAACCCTGTTTGAAAGTCTTTTTTTCTGAAATGAGCCATGTTATTACCTCCGGCACATATCTTTATTTTTAATTAGATGACATATGCACACATACTGCCCCAATCTATTTGTAATTTCAAAAGCCACAAGAAAAATGTTAGAAAACTAAGTAATTGTCTCCTAATGCCAGCATTTGCTGTCTAACATCTTATTTGTCTGTTTGCTTTGAATTGGGTTCATATATAGCTTCTTCAGATCCTTCTGCTTCAAGGATATTGTACTTCATCTGTGAAGGAAATAATGGCAGTTTTTCTCAAAAACATATTTTGTTCTGTAAGTAAATAGTAGATTATCACAAGATCACTCTTGCCTCCAACTATTGCACAGAACTGCACCACTTGTTACAACAGATAAATCTGTGTTCTCGTAGCCCATTAGGCACATTTTGAAAAGGGGCTTTGGAACCTACCTTTTCTCATACTGTAAACAAAGTACTAGCTAGCAAACTAAAATGTAAGCAATCATTTCACAAGAATTGTTTATTGTTGGTCGAAACTAATAGCCATTGTACAAAGCAGCATCAGGCTTCAATATTCTCAATAGGATATTCTCTTGATTATTTATCGTCTGAAGATCTTTTTGCAGCAGATTATTTCTGAAGATTTTTTTTTGTAGCAGCCTATTTCAGAACTTGATTTTATTAACAGTTTCTTGCCTAAATAGAGATCACTTAAGAAGCTTATAATTCAGTAAAATAGCAGGCACTGAAATATTCATTACTGTACGTCTCTTTCATATCTTACTCAAAAGAGTTTAAATGTACCCAGTGGTCATAGTTCAATACATATTTTATAACTTTATATTATTTCCCTCAGAGAAGCAGCATTTTATGTGTATGTCTACCCTTGTTCATTGAGAATTACTTGTGCCCTAATGTTTTCATAAACTCTGTTCTTTCCATAGTGCATATGTGCTCAGTGCTCAGATGTGTCCAACTCTCTGCAACTCCAGAGACTGTAGCCCCCCAGGCTCCTTAGTCCATGGAATTTTCCAGGCAAGAATACTGGTGTGGATTTTCATTTCCTACTCCAGGGGATCTTCCTGATCCAGGGATCAAACCTGTGTCTCCTGTGTCTCTGGCATTGGTTGGCAGATTCTTTACCACTGTACCACCTCGGAAGCCCCGTTCTTTCCATACTATTAATCTCATTAAGTAAATGTTCATTATTCTCACTATTTCTAAATCAATAACATATTTTGAATGTTAAAGAAAGCCACATTTTAATAGATCAGAGCACATATTTTAAGGGAATATAAAAGCATTTTTAATTGTTTACCTGATTTTAATAATAGACTGGTTTAAGACTTTCCTGATAATCCAGTGGTTAAGAATCCACCTGTTAATTCAGGGTACATGCATTTTATCCCTGGTCCTGGAAGGTCCCACATGCCAGGAGGCAACTAAGCCCTGTGCCAGCACTACTGAGTCTGCACTCGAGAGCCAGTGAGCCGCAACTACCAAAGCCCGCATGTTCTAGACAGAGCCTACACTATGCAACAAGAGAAGCCACCACAGTGAGAAGCCTGAGTATTGCGACTAGAGAGTAGCCCCCACTCGCCACAACTAGAGAAAGCCCATGCAGAAATGAAGACCCAGCACAGCCATACATACATACATATTTAAACCATAGAGTGATTTAAAGAGAAATCAAAATTTAAAAGATATTTTGAAAGTGTCATAAATTATTATTAGAAGGACATGTGACTTCTTATTTCTGATGAGGCATTTTTCAAAGTACTGTTATTTCCTATTTTTCCATGTACCTCATCTGTTCCTTTCTAAATTCCTTAAAAAAAAAAAAGCTTTATTTTTAAACCAAACATTTATTTGAAATAACACAGCATCCAGCTTATGTTAGAAGTACAAATGCTTTTTTAAAAAAATTACAATTAACTCTACCATCAATACCAATGTAACAAGTGAACATTTAAAACTTGTTTTTGATGTTATATAATGTTGTTGCTATAAATTAAATGTCTTATTTCCTTATGGATAATGGGAATGAAAGGAGTATTTCAGGGATAAACAATTTGATTACAGAAAAGAAAGTCATTCTAGGATGGCTAAGGGAAGATACGTGTATGGTGTCATACAGGAGTTGATGTTGAAACATTAGAACCTGAGTACTCTGAAGCTAGACATTTATATTTCTAAGCCAATTGTGTGGACAGTGATACTTGAATTCCAGATATATCCCCCTGTGGCTGTAATAACTGGAGCTGATATTTGTCTCTGGAGAACTACTTTGCTTTTGGAGGCAGTTATATGGACACCATGCTTATCTTCCTATATCACAATATGCTTCACACTGCTGTTAAGACTATCTTCTCAAAAAAAAAAATTACCAAAATACATGAAGACAGCCATATACTTCATTAAGCTCATTTTTATTCCATTGCATAATATATGTCTCTGAAAAATATGGTTTATCTCTCTCTCTCCAGTTACCACAGCTCCAACTTGTTGAATCCCTTATCACCACAGAAGTGGATCATGTGATTTAGTGCCTCAAAGCTACTACTTTCAATATGCCTTTCCACTTTTCTAGATTCCATACATATGCATTAAATACTATACTCATTTTCCTCTTTCTGACTTCCTATATGTATAACAGGCTCTAGGTTCATCCACCTCAGTAGAACTGACTCAAATTCATTTTCATGGCTGCATCAGTTTCATTATACATATGTACTACATTGTATTTATCCATTCACCATTTGTAGGAAGGAAAGGAGATGCAGATATAGAGAATGGGCTTGTGAACACAGTTGGGGGGGGAGAAAGTGGGGCAAATGGAGAGAGAAGCATCAACACGTATACAGTATTGGGTATGAGATGGGTAGCTGGTGAGAAGGGAAGAAGTTGCTGCGTAGCACAGGGAGCCCAGTCTGGTGCTCTGTGATAACCTGAAGGGATGGGATAGGGGGATGCTAGGGAGGGAGGAGATGTATGTCTAATTACAGCTGATTTGTGCTGCTGTATGGCAGAAACCAACACAACACTGTAAATTTTTTAAAACAATTAAATTTTTAAAAAAGGGAAAAAAAAAACCCGCTACTACTCTCACAATTGCCTTGAGTTTCTATACTTCTTTGGCAACTTTTTTTTATCTAGTTGTTAAATACACAGCTCAAAATTTACATCTATACACTTTTAATCAATCTGTTCATCTACCTATTTACAAGGATATCCACTTCCAGTAATGGAAGACAGAAGGAAATAAATACCTCGAAGGACAATTTTAACTGAAGAACTTTCTATATGTACCACATAGAAGCCTTTCTCTGGGTAATATCTATGGGGAAACAGAAGTTGAGAGTGGTGTGGTTGGCATTTGGAACTTTCTTAGGGTGGATGTGGAAGATTTACCTAGGATGGGTGATTTATCTAGAAGTCTGAGTAGCACTTTTGATCGCTGCAATGGAAAAGGAGGAGGGGCAAAAATATAAGACAGAGATATAGCTCAAAGAGCGACAGGAGAAGCAGGAGGGCCACAGCAGCAAACCCAGGATCACGGTGCCTGATTTAGAGTAAGGTTTGATCACAAAGAACTCCACCTTCACCACTGACGAGTCTCTCCCCACCAGGTTAAGAAGAGCTGAGTAACACACAGCCGTGCAATTCTGCTGGATTTCAACAAAAGTTATGAGGCATACTAAAAAGTAAGAATAACAGATCAAAAGGACAAGCAGTTTTCAGAATCACAGATGTATGAAGTAACAGACAAAATTTTAGATGATTCTAACTAACATGCTAAAGGTTCTAATGTTAAAAAAGGAGAAAAAAGAAATGTTAGGAGAAACAGTAATATGCATACCTATGGCTGATTCATGTTGATATATGACAAAAACCAATACAATATTTTAAAGTAATTATTCTTCAATTAAAAACAAATAAATTAAACAATAGTTGGTGTTGGAAATAATTTTAGATTTGCTGAAACTCAATAATACTAAGAATTTCCATATACTCGTCCATCAATTTCTCCTAATCTCAAAATCTTATATAACCATGGTATATTTATCAAAACAGACATTAATTTGATATAATATGTAGTCTGAAGTAAACTACAGATTTGGATTTCATTTTTCAACTAAACGTTTTTTGTTTTGTTTTTTCTTCTGTTCCAGGATACAATCTGTGGTATCGTGTTGCATTCAGTCAGGTCTCTCAGATCTTCTCTAATCTCTAATAGATCTTAGGCTTTCTTTATCACCAGGACTTTGATATTTTTAAAGAGTGTTAATTGAGACTTCCCTGGTGGCTCAGACGGTAAAGCATCTGCTTGCAATGCAGGAGACCTGGGTTCGATCTCTGGGTTGGGAAGATCCCCTGGAGAAGGGAATGGCAACCCACTCCAGTACTCTTGCCTGGAAAATTCCATGGACAAAGAAGCCTGGTAGGCTACATGGGATGTCCGTCCATTTTGGTTTGCCTGATGTTGCTTCATGGTAAGCAAATGTAATTTTAAAGATAAGGTTGTAAATACACTTTTTACTTCTGTACTAATCAATCCATTGACTTTTCCTTTCACAGAAATGTAGATTCAAAGCTACCATGTCTATGCAGACCTTGCACTGAACAGTACTGAGGTTTCCATTTCCACTATAGTATTGTATTTATTTTTTCACATGGTCCCAGGACTATAAAAACAGTTGTATTCTATAAGTACTGTGAGAATGTAAATTACTTTAATTATTAATCCATTGGAGGGAAATTCACATTTGCAAATATATATGTTTTAACAAGTTACTTTTTCTATGACAATGGCACATTTAATAATTTTTGTTAGGAAACCTCAGAATTTGACTACCCTGTAACAGCCTCTTGTCCATACATCACAGCTACCCAAATCAAAAGATATGAGTACAATCCTCAAATTCAATATTAATTTTCCCCAATTTCCTTTACTTTTACAGAGCTTCATTGCAAAAATTCTAGTTCTACTGTTTCCATTTTAGGCCTTTTTTTTTCCTCTAGTAGATCCGTTCTCTTCACAAATCATACAATGAGGAAATATTTTCTTCATAGTCTCAATTGCAAGAATTGAACATCTCAAATTGGCAAAACTAATACAATTCTGTAAAGTTTAAAAAAAAAAAAAGACTGTGATAAATATACATAGAAAGTAATATTCAAAAAAAACCGTGCATAAAAGAAATTCAGATTTTAGGAGGATTAAAAGAATTCATAAATACCCTGGAAACCTGTCAGACAAGTGAATTCCACTGTAAAATACATTCAGAAAAAATAATTATGCTGCTTTCCATTTTGGGGGCCATATGCATTAAAATGTTAAATAGATTGTGAAATAAGTTTTAATGAAGTTTTTCTGTCCTTCCTTTATTCTCAATGGGAATTTGTTTTAATAAAATTTAGATGCCAGTCTTAGCATTAAAATTCTGTAAGAATATAGCATAATAAAAGTTATCTATCTTTTTCTACCCTAATATCCTACTATTAGATGAAATTTTATGTTTCTAATTAACAACTTAAAAAGTGGTTTAAAATAGGTTATTTAAATATATCTATGGGAAACTGAAACTCCAGTACTTTGGCCACCTCATGAGAAGTGTTGACTCATTGGAAAAGACTCTGATGCTGGGAGGGATTGGGGGCAGGAGGAGAAGGGGACGACAGAGGATGAGATGGCTGGATGGCATCACTGACTCGATGGACGTGAGTCTGAGTGAACTCTGGGAGTTGGTGATGGACAGGGAGGCCTGGCATGCTGCGATTCATGGGGTTGCAAAGAGTCGGACACAACTGAGCGACTGAACTGAACTGAACTGAATGGGAAACTGAAATATTATATACATATTAAAAGACCACAAAATTTTAAATACTACGCATCTTGGCTTCCTTAAACAAGAAAATACGATTGGTTTTCATTTCCTTTCCTAAGGCCTGGAAACTCAAAAGAATAATTAGATTCTTTCTGAAACTGAATTCTATTATGTATGTGAAATAGGGTTGTGCTGTGCTTAGTTGCTCAGTCATGTCCAACTCTTGGTGACCCCATGGACTGTAGCCTGCCAGGCTCCTCTGTCCATGGGGATTCCCCAGGCAAGAATACTGGAGTGGCTAGCCTTTCTCTTCTTCAACGTATCTTCCCAACCCAGGGATTGAATCTAGGTTTTCCACATCATGGACAGATTCCTCACTGTCTGAGCCACCAGGGAAGCCCAAGAATACTGGAGTGAGTAGCCTATCCTTTTTCTAGGGGAACTTCCTGACCTAGGAATTGAACCGGGGTCTCCTGCATTGCAGACAGATTCTTTACCAGCTGAGCTACCTGGGAAGCCCATGAAATAGGGTACTAGAATATGAATTACCTGAGTTTATCTTCAGCAAGATAGCAGTTACTTCTACTCACTACCAATCTGAATATTTTATTTTCAATATTTCTCCATATACAAATCTTCTAAAATTTGTTTTCATTTAGTCAGTCATTTATATAACTTCTCATTGTAAATCTTAAAACCTTAATCCTTATATATAATCACTGACACAATCTTGAAACGTATGATTCTCTTTTTAAAGTGACACAATATTATCATTTTGACCATTTAAAATTATTTCTGGATCCAGAGTCCTGATCAAATGAGAAAGATCATAAAATAGACACACCTGATCAGTGATTTATTTCTTTTTAAAAAGTTATTTTGCAAGAGGTTAAGTATTCTTGCTTAGGCCAAAAAAAGAAAAAAAGAAAGGAGGTTTCCATGGTGTCTCACAGAAGAACTGTACAAAAAAGATCTTCACAACCCAGATAATCACGATGGTGTGATCACTGACCTAGAGCCAGACATCCTGGAATGTGAAGTCAAGTGGGCCTTAGGAAGCATTACTACAAACAAAGCTAGTGGAGGTGATGGAATTCCAGTTGAGCTATTCCAAATCCTGAAAGATGATGCTGTGAAAGTGCTGCACTCAATATGCCAGCAAGTTTGGAAAACTCAGCAGTGGCCACAGGACTGGAAAAGGTCAGTTTTCATTCTAATCCCAAAGAAAGGCAATGCCAAAGAATGCTCAAATTACCACACAATTGCACTCATCTCACATGCTAGTAAAGTAATGCTCAAAATTCTCCAAGCCAGGCTTCAGCAATATGTGAACCGTGAGCTTCCTTATGTTCAAGCTGGTTTTAGAAAAGGCAGAGGAACCAGAGATCAAATTGCTAACATCCGCTGGATCGTGGAAAAAGCAAGAGAGTTCCAGAAAAACATCTATTTCTGCTTTGTTGACTATGCCAAAGCCTTTCACTGTGTGGATCACAATAAACTGTGGAAAATTCTGAAAGAGATGGGAATACCAGACCACCGGACCTGCCTCTTGAGAAACCTATATGCAGGTCAGGAAGCAACAGTTAGAACTGGACATGGAACAACAGACTGGTTCCAAATAGAAAAAGGAGTACGTCAAGGCTGTATATTGTCACCCTGTTTATTTAACTTATATGCAGAGTACATCATGAGAAACGCTGGACTGGAAGAAACACAAGCTGGAATCAAGATTGCGGGGAGAAACATCAATAACCTCAGATATGCAGATGACACCACCCTTATGGCAGAAAGTGAAGAGGAACTCAAAAGCTTTTTGATGTAAGTGAAAGTGGATAGTGAAAAGGTTGGCTTAAAGCTCAACATTCAGAAAACTAAAATCATGGCCTCTGGTCCCATCACTTCATGGGAAATAGATGGGGAAACAGTGGAAACAGTGTCAGACTTTGTTTTTCTGGGCTCCAAAATCACTGCAGATGTTGACTGCAGCCATGAAATTAAAAGACACTTACTCCTTGGAAGGAAAGTTATGACCAACCTAGACAGCACATTCAAAAGCAGAGACATTACTTTGCCAACAAAGGTCCGTCTAGTCAAGGCTATTGTTTTTCCTGTGGTCATGTATGGATGTGAGAGTTGGACTGTGAAGAAGGCTGAGCACAGAAGAATTGATGCTTTTGAAATGTGGTATTGGAGAAGACTCTTGAGAGTCCCTTGGACTGCAAGGAGATGCAACCAGTCCATTCTGAAGGAGATCAGCCCTGGGATTTCTTTGGAAGGAATGATGCTAAAGCTGAAAATCCAGTACTTTGGCCACCTCATGGAAGAGTTGGCTCATTGGAAAAGACTCTGATGCTGGGAGGGATTGGGGGCAAGAGGAGAAGGGGACGACAGAGGATGAGATGGCTGGATGGCATCACTGACTCGATGGACGTGAGTCTCAGTGAACTCCGGGAGTTGGTGATGGACAGGGAAGCCTGGCGTGCTGCGATTCATGGGGTCGCAAAGAGTCAGACACGACTGAGCGACTGATCTGATCTGATCTGATCTGATGGTGTCTCAGATGGTAAAGAATCTGACTGCAATGCAATAGACCTGGGTTTGATTCCTGGGTCAGGAAGATCCCCAGGGGAAGGGAATGGCTACCAGCTCCAGTATTCTTGCCTGGAGAATTCCATGGACAGATTTTAATGCTAAGACTGGCATCTAAAATTTATTAAAACAAATTCCCATTGAGAATCTCATAGCCTGGTGAGCTGCATTCCATGGGGTCACAAAGAGTCAGACAGGATTGAGCGACTAACACTTTCACTTTAAGCAAAATTATGAAGTGGTAGATTTATTTTTAATTTGATCTTTCCTCTCTTTCTGTATTCTTCTTAATCACCACACTCTTCTGGGTCTAGTGTCCATATGTTTTTACCTCAAAAGCTATATCTGTCAAATTTAAATAATTATAATCTTAAATTACTCTTTCTCGTCACACGTTAAACCCTAGAAACTCTGACCCACCCTAGATGATTTTCCCAGCTGCTCAAATTATCTCTCAGACCATATTCAATGTATTTCTCAATTCTGTGTGTTACTCACTCAAACTTTACAAAAATCTGATTTTAATCATCTAAAAAATAATTCAAAAATCCTCCTAGTGGAGAAGGTATTTGTGGATGAATATATTTGAGGATGATTCTTATATTAAATATCATGCTGAAATGAATGTAATCAGAGATAAAGTGGTAAGATAATAGACCCTGCAGTCTGTTTTGAGCAGAAGAGCTTGAAAAATATTTACTATATATAATTTTATGTTCACTGTATACACTAACTAAACTATTATAATGAAATTTTCCCTGTGCTAATTTTGCACTTCTCTACAATAACTTGAATTATGAATTCATTTAATTTCATTCACCTTACTCATTGTAGAAGTTTCTATTTTATAGCTCTTAAGATATATATCAATAAGACAAATTATGATGTTGTAATGCTTTACTTCACTGTTCCTTCTGTTTATGCTATGCATTCAGTTACTAGTGTATTAGAATTTTTGTAGGGCAATTACCTATTGAGGCTGAAATTTATTTTACTTATTTTCTTTGATGAGAAGTACAAATATTTCTGATATTTCAGAAGCTATTTATTTAGCTGGAAAGAACACTAAAACAATGAAAATAAACCTATTAAATTAGTTTGGAAAAGAAAAACCTTAAAATAGGGAATTAAGAATACACTTTTTTTGTAAATGAAAGTATTGTTGCTGTTCAGTCACTAAGTACTGTCCAACTCTGCAACCCCATGGACTATGGCAAGTCAGGCTTCCTTGTCCTTCATTATCTCCCTGAGTTTGCTCAAACTCATGTTCATTGAGTCAGTGATGCCATCCAACCATGGTATATGTATAGACAAGTATATGAATGAAGCAGACACAATAAAAATATTTTAGTACAACATACCAAAATATACTAACTTATAATCCTTTCTAGCCACAAATATGATTATCAAAACAACACTACTTATATATCTTTTAATTTATTAAGTGTATTTTCTATAACTATGGTAAGTACTCATTCAAACGCAAGTATTTTGCAGAAGTCATACTAGAAAGTCATTTCTTATATTCTTAACTTTCTATCTCTTATGATCTTGTCTTTCTTTCTCATTAGAATGAATCTTTTCTTCAAAACAGTTGTTTATGCTTGCCATTTTCAAGTTTCTACTCCCAATTTCTCTTTAGCTAACTTCAATGAACTTCAAGTTAGACATCCAATAAATCTACTTTCATTCTTCACTCTTCCTAAGAGATTTACTTTTATACACAGACCTTATAACTGTTTATCACTGATAATGTCAGGCTCTTACTCTCATTTCCGTTCATTCTCATGCACAGACTACAACTCCTTGACCTCAGTGGAACCTTAAACCCTTCTTATTTACTGGCCTTCAGATGTTTGTAACATTGTTATAGGAGGCAGTGACCAAAATCATCCCAAAAAAAAGAAATGCAAGAAGGCAAAATGGTTGTCTGAGAAGGCTTTACAAATAGCTGAGAAAAGAAGAGAAGTGAAAGGCAAAGGAGAAAGGGAAAGATATACCCAACTGAGGGCTTCCATGGTGGCTCAGATGATAAAGAATCTGCCTACAATGTAGGAGACCAGGGTTCAATCCCTGGGTTGGGAAGATCCCCTGGAGAAGGGAAAGGCTACCCACTCCAGTATTCTTGCCTGGAGATCCCATGAACCGAGGAGCTTTGTGGGCTACAGTGTGTGGGGTTGCAAAGAGTTGGACATGACTGAGCAACTAAGCACATAGACACACACATACCCAACTGAATGCAGAGTTCCAGAGAATAGCAAGGAGAGATAAGGAAGGCTTTTTAAGTGAACAATGCAAAGAAATAAAGGAAAATGATAGAATGGGAGAGACTAGATATCTCTTGAAGAAAATTGGAGATACCAAGGGAAAATTTCATGCAAAGATGTGCAAAATAAAGGACAGAAACTGCAAGGACCTAACAGAAACTGAAGTTATTAAGAGGAGGAGGCAAGAATACACAGAACTATACAAAGAAGGTCTTTATGACCTGGATAACCACAGTGGTGTGGCCACTCACCTGGAGCACTCACCTGTGGTCACTTCATATCCTGGAATGTGAAGTCAAGTGGGCCTTAGGAAACATTAGTACAAACAAAGCTAGTGGAGGTGATGGAATTCCAGCTGAGCTATTTCAAATCCTCAAAGATGATGCTGTTAAAATGTTGCACTTAATATGCCAGCAAATTTGGACAGGGAAGGCTGGCGTGTTGTAGTCCACGTTGTCATAAAGAGTAGGACATGACTTAGTAACTGAACAATGACAGCAACAATCTACTGCTCATTTTTATTTTACCTCAATCCATCTTGGCTTCCCTGGTGGCTCAGATGGTAAAGAATCACCTGCAATGTGGGAGACCTGGGTTCGATCCCTGGGTTGGGAAGATACCCTGGAGAAGGGAACAGCAACCCGCTCCAGTATTCTGGCCTGGAGAATTCTATGGACTGTTATAGTCCGTGAGGTCCCAAAGAGTCAGACATGACTGAGTGCCTTTCACTCACTCACTCAATCCATCTTAAATAACATGATCCGACCCCGTGGACTGTAGCCTACCAGGCTCCTCAGTCCATAGGATTCTCCAGGCAAGGATACAGGAGTGGGTTGCTATTTCCATCTCCAGGGATCTTCCCAACCCAGGGATTGACCCCGGTCTCCCGCATTGCAGGCAGACACTTTACCATCTGAGCCACATTTTGCTAATAAATAACATGATCAGTGGAACCCAAAGCCATTCTGATCCTATAACATATTATTTACTGGACTCATTCCCTCTAATATATTTTTGCAATGCAATATACTTTGCATTGCCATCACTCCCTTTAATATATTTTTGACTTCCTGTCATTTCTCCATGACTTATCTTAACCAGTTGAAAAACATCACAAATCTGAAGTCAAATACCCTCAAATTACACACTACATTTATGTAGCTGAAAAGGCTGAAGAAAAACACAATATCATAATATCTCATCTCACTTCAGAACTCTGGCTGGGAACATGCAGTGCAGTTATAACGCCCTCTAGCCATTGGATTGTGAAGTCACCTGGTCTGTGGGTCCTTCTGCTTGCTGTGCTGGAGATATCATCACAATTACCTCAAATTTCTCATTTCATAGAGCCCTTAGTGTCTTGCTAATTTTCACATGGCACCCTTAGGTAAAAAGAAATACTGAACAGTTATTATTATAAGGTTATTAGATTAAGACGAAATTAAGAAATGTATAAGTTAAAGTGAAAGTTGCTTAGTCCTATCTGACTCTTTGCCACCCCATGGACTCTCCAATCCATGGAATTCTCCAGGCCAGAATATGGAGTGGGTAGCCAGTTCCCTTCTCCAGAGGATCTTCCCAACCCAGCAATCGAACCCAGGTCTCCCACATTGCAGGCAGATTCTTTACTAACTGAGCCACCAGGGAAGCCCAGAAATGTATAAGGATTTATATAAAAATGACAAAATATATACACATAAATTGAAATAAAACATTGTAGTTTCAACTTTAAATGACTGCAATCTCTTACTAAGACATGAGAACCTTGTTGGGTGAGGCACACTTTCTCAATCCTAGGAATTATACGGGATACCACCACCTTCATTTCCAGCTTTCACACTGATTTTCATGTACTACCTGCTGTACATCACAAAGCAACAACTAAAGCTCAGCTTTGCAAATGAATGATGTTTTCTAAAGGAATGCAGCACAATCTAATATTGGTATTGTGAACACTTCAACTCAGAGTAGTTAGCATAGAATCTGTTAGTTATCAAGTATCATTGTGATTTCTGCAAAAAAATTGTTATCAATGTGAGTTCATTGCAGTGTCTGGGTGCTCTTCGATGCACAGGGTTAGAATTTCAGGACTGCACTATATCATACCCTCACTTCTCAAACTTTTAACAATTCTTCCCTATCATTTAGTTAGTGGTTTTGATGCTTATTTCACTGAGAACAGAGAAAATTTAGGGGAAAACCTTCACAAGCTCCCACAAAATCTATGACTCCATCTCCTGAATTTGTGCTAATATGCCTCAGTTTATTTTGTTAAGACACTGTTAATTCTTGTGTTATTAGTAAAGGACAAATGGTCATTTGTGTCTCAATCCCATCCAAGTAATTTGGCTCTCTCATGCATGGGAAACTTTCCGACTTGACTATTTAATATTGACGGACAAACATGCTGTTACTTCTCCCACTGACTTTAAAGTATAACCCTTTAAAAGTTATCATCCATGTGTTTCTTCCTTTAGAGCAAAGTTCCTCCTCAAAGTAAGTTGTACAAAGTAAGTTGTACTTGTCTAAATGTTTCCTCTTCCCACTTTCTTGAACTTTCTCCAAGTAAGTTTCATTCTCATCTCTCCCCTGGAAACTGGACCTAGTTTATTATTCTAAACCTGACATACTTTATCTTTATATATCCTATATGCCTCCTTTACTCCCAGCCCTTCCAGCCTCTCAGGCTAATTTATCAACATCTAATTGATCTCTGAACTTCACAGTGTCATATAGACAAGCTCTTGTACTGTTTTTCCCCCCTATATACAGTCATTTCCAGTTCTATGCCTTTGAATATTATCTCTGCTAAGATCTGCCTTAGCCCCCACATTTACATATTCAAGCCTGAATTTCAGTGGCAAATATAGCTTCTTTTTAAAATTTTTCCTTCAAAATCATTTGTGTCAGAATTTCCCTCTATCAGTTGTCATGAGTCTCTTCTTCCCAGTTTTTCAGGGTCACACATTTTCTTGCTCATAGCATAACCTTTTCATGAACAATTCCTGCTTTTTATTAACACAGTCAATTCCCACCAGACCCACTGCTAATTTCTTGTTCTGAGACACTGCCATCTTTCACTAAATTAAAGTATATGCTTATGTTTGGCTTCCAGGCATCTTCCTTTATTCACCTTCTTTCCATTCTCAACACAACACTCTGTAGAACTATCTCAGATTATGTCATTACTCTACTTGCTCAATACCTTTAAATGGCTTCCCTTCTAACTATGAGTTAAAGCCAGCAGGATTTGGTGTAACTCATTGTTGATGTTTGCTGACAAACTTCAGTCTACCCTCCTGCTTACCCAGTTGCTCCATGTATGTGCAAACTGATAAGAAAGTGGGCATGCCTTCTCCTGGGAACAGGAAGGAGGTTCAAACTATGCAAGCCCTGCCTTCATTCACAGAAACTCTTGCCCCAGCCCTGTCCCTTAACCAATATAAAACCGAACCAGTTGCTCTTTCCTGCGCTCTCAAGCCATTTTCAGACTGATACCCTGCTCTCCCCAGCAAGCTGCACTAGTGAGTAATAAATTCATATTTAGTTGGCACATTTGTACATTATCGTGATTTCAACATCTGAAACAAACTTGGGGTAGGGAATCTACCCCACCTGCATAGGTAACCACAGCATCTGGTCACACACTACTCTGCAACCAAAATGGTTCATCAACAGTAATAGAATCGTACAATAAGTTGTAGGATGTTGGTAACATGGTATAGTGAAAAACAATAAAAACAGTAAATTGTACACTACATGTAAAACATGCATGAATCTTAAAATACATATACATATATGAATATGTATATATATACATAAATACACACACCACACACACACATATATATTGCTAAATGAAAGATGCCAGGCAGAAAAGAATGTATAAAGTATGATTCCATTCACATAAATCTCAAGATCAAGGAAAACTAGTCTAAGATCAAAGTGTTTAAAGTCATAAAAACAATTACCTTTAAGGAAGGTAATGATTTGGACAGGGCAGGATGGAGGTTTCCAAAGTACTAAACATATTTTACACCTTGATCTGGGTTTTCCTTAATGGTTATGTTAACACTATAAAAAGTCATTAGGCTTTATACTTATAACTGGTGTCCTTTCAGTTCAGTTCAGTCGCTCAGTTGTGTCCGACTCTTTGTGACCCCATGAATCACAGCACGCCAGGCCTCCCTGTCCATCACCAACTCCCGGAGTTCACTCAGACTCACGTCCATCGAGTCAGTGATGCCATCCAGCCATCTCATCCTCTGTTGTCCCCTTCTCCTCCTGCCCCCAATCCCTCCCAGCATCAGAATCTTTTCCAATGAGTCAACTTTTCGCATGAGGTGGCCAAAGTACTGGAGTTTCAGCCTTAGCATCATTCCTTCCAAAGATGTCCTTTACACTTCAATAAAAATTATGTTATACTTCAGCTGAAATGTAAGATAAATAAGTTGTTGTAGTAATTTAATTTTCTACCTGAAACTATGGAACAACTTAAAGAATAATTTTTGAATTTTTCTCTATATAAACAATTCTAGATTGACAGTTATTCCTTCTCACCACTTTAATTGAAATAATTCTGTTGTCTTCTGTCTTCCATCATTTTGGTTGAGAAATGAGCTGTAAGTCAAGGTATTGCTACTTTGATTCCTAATGTGAATTTATCTGATATTTTTCTCAATATTTTTAAAAAAGTACTAAGGACAACTAAAACTCTTCTCTTAAATCAATAATATCTTGTCATCTTGTGTGGTATGTTCAACTCAGACAACTTACAAATTCCTATGGGAATAATTCATGTGCTGCTGTCAAATGTCATCAGCTCTAACTAGAATATAACAGATGTTTAATAGCGACAATAATATTTAGCTCTTAAGCAAAATATCTCTTCTTCAGAGCACCATGCAAACATTAAATAATTAAGCTTTACAACTTCCTAAAGATGTAGATAAATAAACATTCATGATGATGTTTATTTTTTTTAAGATAAAACATCATTATAGTGGTGAGTGGACCCAAAGAAAGAAAATACATTCTCAGAAAACACTTGGTATATGTAAGGAAATGAACATGTGTTGCTTTGGAAGTAAGTGTTATTAAAATACAAACATTTGAAAGAAAATTTAAAACTGTGACATTTTTACTTGCAAAAATTTAGAGCAGTTTTCCTCAAAATATTGAGTGGGACATCAGTATCATAATTACTAGATGTATTTGATAAAAAAAAAATAGGTTCCTTGGACAAAACTAACTATACACCTACAAAATCAGAATCTCTAGAAGTAGAGTGAGGGAAATGCAAGGTACTATATAACGTTATCCTGCCATTTTTATGTAAAGGAAATTTTAAGACCATAGTTTTAGAGTTTATCGGTAAATGATATTTATTAAAAATCTACATAAAGGGAATTAAGAAGTTTAATCCTAGCTGTATATACTGTGACATACATACATAGATTGAACTCGATAGTTACAAATGAATATTTCCATATTAGTGGTTAAGAAGTATACTGAATAGGGCGGCATCTGTTTCTACCAATTGCATGTAGTGTTATTCAAACTCTCCTTCTCTGTCTTTACAGCTAATAAGAGAATGATGTTTTTTCCAAAGACATTTCCTTGTTTTGATATCATTTCCTTCTTTTGCCCAAGAATCTTGACATTCACAAATAAGTTGTCTGAAAATCCGTACACATTTTTTTTTGCCTGAACTTAGCTATAAAGACTTTATAATGCTTCAAAACATTTTAAATAAGTGGATTTATTTTGACATAGACTTCTGTGAGCACCTGCAAAATCATAGCCTTAATTGGGATACAGCTGTTGCTGATTACTGGAAGAGAGGGTGCCTATGTTGACTGATTGGCCATTTTTCTTTAATAGTACATTGAGCTTTCACTCTTTTTCTCAAGTTGCAGTTTTCTTAGGAAATGGTTTCAATGATTAAAGACCTAAAATGGAGTGTCACTTTGCCAACTATCAACAGTAGAAGATGAACTACTTTCAGTAAATAAACATTGCCAGACACCTGTGTATGACTTTTTCCTTTCTGGAGCAAGAATATTGATCTGAAGAACCAATTTGCTCAATGGTTCAGCAGTCACAGAAGTAAATGTTTTAAACTGATGAGGCATATAAAGTAGTAAAAATGTCAAGGCAGCAGGAACAATTAGGTTTGCTCTAAAAAGTACAAGAAGAAATGGGAATGGTTCTAATGAGTGCTAAATAAATGTGTAATCTGATTCCCTTTCTAAGAAGGTCAGTGAGGTATTTGCAGTTCTCTGTGAGTTCAGTTTACTCCTTGATATTTAAAGCAAACAGATTTTAGAATTCTTAAGAATCCAAATATGTGATATTTGGATTTCTACCTACATAGAAAATTTAGTGCATAATGATGATTTGCAGTTTTACCTGTGTTTCTCAAATAACTACTTGATGACTCTAAAGATATGGCTCTAAAACAAGAGGTGAAGATTCAAATAATTTTTCCTCAGCACCCTTAAATATGTAAAAATAATCTTTTAAACATTCTAGGCTTAAAAGAACAAACATGCCAAATTCAAATATTTTTAATGCCTGTGATAATTTTATCACCTGATTTCAAGTCCTTTCATCATGAAATTTGTGCTGTTAGGCATATAGCAGTTTATCATTTCTTCTTAAAGTACATTAATAAGAAATTAATAGAATATTTTTGGGAATATTGTTTTGGAGTCTATATTTCAAATGATACAGTGTAAGATATTGAACTCTTTTTTAGAAGCTTAGAGGCTGCAGTCCATGAGGTCGCTAAGAATCAGACACGACTGAGCGACTTCACTTTCCTTTTTCACTTTCATGCATTGGAGAAGGAAATGGCAACCCAACAGTGTTCTTGCTGGAGAATCCAAGGGACGGGGGAGCCTGGTAGGAGGCCATCTATGGGATTGCACAGAGTCGGACATGACTGAAGTGACTTAGCAGCAGCAGCAGAAGAGGAGCTAAAAACTTACTGCTCTTGAAATTATCAAAACCTCTCTTTGTAGTGTAAAAATATGTATTTAATTCTGCTGCTGCTGCTAAGTCGCTTCAGTCGTGTCCGACTCTGTGCAACTCCATAGACGGCAGCCCACCAGGCTCCCCCATCCCTGGGATTCTCCAGGCAAGAACACTGGAGTGGGTTGCCATTTCCTTCTCCAGTGCGTGAAAGTGAAAAGTGAAAGTGAAGTTGCTCAGTCGTGTCCAACTCTTAGCGACCCCATGGACTGGCAGCCCACCAGGCTCCTCCGTCCATGGGATTTTCCAGGCAAGAGTGCTGGAGTGGGGTGCCATTGCCTTATTATCAAAACCTCTCTTTGTAGTGTAAAAACATATATTTAATTCTAGTCCACTCTATTTACCTAATAAACATCAACTTCTATGTCATGATAACATTTCATTCTATTCAGATCTTATTATTTAGCACATTAGTTGTCTCCTTAAAACTAGCTGAAACAAATTTCTAGGGGGAATAGGGTATTTAATTGGAAGGCAGATAATTAAGAAGCATAGCACATTTTAATGTATTATGGAAGAAGTAAATCAAATTTCCCAGTGGCAAGTCTCAAGAGAAGAATGAAAAAGGTTGTGGGAACATGTCATCATAGATCATTTTATGAAGTTTATCAATCCCTCAATCTAATCAGAAAAAAAACCAAACAACTTTTTCCCAGAGAAGGCACAAATGACATGGACACACACATACATACACTCAAGAAACTCTATAGAGAGATAATGTAAATGATTTTCCAGTTCCTTTCTGAATGCTTGCAGTGTCTCTGGTTGCAGAAAATTATACAGAACTCTAATTCCCTCTTCCTCTTTTACTCTCCCTCTTATGATTCCCTGTTTTCAGTCCCATATTTTTCTTAATATTCTTAATATTATCATATAATAGCTTTCAGTTCAGTTCAGTTGCTCAGTCGTGTCTGACTCTTTGCGACCCCATGAATCGCAACACGCCAGGCCTCCCTATCCATCACCATCTCCCGGAGTTCACTCAGATTCATACCCATTGAGTCAGTGATGCCATCCAGCCATCTCATCCTCTGTCGTCCCCTTCTCCTCCTGCCCTCAATCCCTCCCAGCATCAGAGTCTTTTCCAATGAGTCAACTCTTCGCATGAGGTGGCCAAAGTACTGGAGTTTCAGCTTTAGCATCATTCTTTCCAAAGAACACCCAGGGCTGATCTCCTTTAGAATGGACTGGTTGGATCTCCTTGCAGTCCAAGGGACTCTCAAGAGTCTTCTCCAACACCACAGTTCAAAAGCATCAATCCTTTGGTGCTCAGCTTTCTTCACAGTCCAACTCTCATATCCATACGTGACCACTGGAAAAACCATAGCCTTGACTAGATGAGCCTTTGTTGGCAAAGTAATGTCTCTGCTACTCAATAGGCTATCTAGGTTGGTCATAATTTTCCTTCCAAGGAGTAAGCATCTTTTAATTTCATGGCTGCAATCCCCATCTGCAGCGATTTTGGAGCCAAAAAAAAAAATAAAGTCTGACACTGTTTCCCTATCTATTTCCCAATAAGTCATGGGACCAGATACCATGATCTTCATTTTCTGAATGTTGAGCTTTAAGCCAACTTTTTCACTCTCCTCTTTCACTTTCATCAAGAGGCTTTTTAGTTCCTCTTCACTTTCTGCCGTAAGTGTGGTGTCATCTGCAAATCTGAGGTTATTGATATCTCTCCCAGCAATCTTGATTCCAGCTTGTGTTTCTTCCAGCCCAGCATTTCTCATGATGTACTCTGCATATAAGTTAAATAAGCAGGGTGACAATATACAGCCCTGACGTACTCCTTTTCCTATTTGGAACCAGTCTGTTGTCCTATGTCCAGTTCTAACTGTTGCTTCCTGACCTGCATACAGATTTCTCAAGAGGCAGATCAGGTGGTCTGGTATTCCCAACTCTTTCAGAATTTTCCACAGTTTATTGTGATCCACACAGTCAAAGGCCTTGGCATAGTCAATAAAGCAGAAATAGATGTTTTTCTGGAACTCTCTTGCTTTTTCCATGATCCAGCTTTGTCCATTTATTCATTATATATATACATATACATATATCACTAATGAGCATGATTATCTATTTGTAGTCTACTACTAGGATAATTATCTAGTGTTAGCTAGATAAAAGAGTGATATGGAAGTTTGAATTTTGTCAAAGTAAAGGAAAGTGAAAGCATACACTGAAGCAGGGGACACAACCTAATATTTTTACAGACACAAGAGTATATTGTCTAGAGAATGCATTGACAGATGACATTAAAAACGGAACTAGAAATTGTAACAATAAGTTTCAGAGGTACTGGTGAGTTCAACCAGAATGGCAGCAGTGAAGATGAATAGAAGTGATTTGATTAGAAAAATATGTAGAAGTCAAACTCTGCAAGAAATCATAAGAGAGAAGGGTGGCTGACTCAAAAATGACTCCCAAGTCCTCACTTGGAAAGTGTTACATTTGAATATATTATTCTGTGCCCAGGGAAGAACTCTAGAATTGAAGATATCACTTTGGACTTTGTCATTTAGAAATATTATGCAACGTCATGTGACCTGATAAGAACTTCTAGAGTAAAGGTAAGAATCAGAAGGGATTCTAAAAATAGAGCTAAGATTTAGCTGTCTAAGAGAAAAACTGGAAGAACAAACAGATTTTTAACATCATAAAAATGAACAACAGCGATTCTTAAAGAAGCATGATTATTGATGAACTAACAAAATTCCACAAGATTAAATAAAATTTGTTTATAGAGCAATAAAAATTATTTGTATCCTATGGTTAAATACAATTTTAGGAACATAACACAATGATATATTGGGAAATATCTCTATTTATAGTTTTGGAAACTACAAAAATACTGATTTCTTTATTTGTTCTCTATTTCTTTCCATGTTGTTGATGAGGTACAGTGGATAAGGAATGATGTGTGTGTGTATAATTGACCACATATGACATGTGAGAGTATCAAACAGTATATCAGTTTGTCTTTGATCACTACATGTTTAGAATCTGGGTATGCTTGAAATTTAAATATTGACAAGTGGTTTTAATTATTTATGGAGATTAAAAAGTATGTGTACTTGCTTTAAACCATAGATACATTTATTAGAATTAACTTTTAACTAAAAAATATTGATTTCTGGTTTCTTCCTTCTTTAATAAATTTGTTACTTC
The DNA here is from genome assembly GCF_029378745.1 of Bos indicus. Lineage (NCBI taxonomy): Eukaryota > Metazoa > Chordata > Mammalia > Artiodactyla > Bovidae > Bos > Bos indicus. Next base: position 50,741,342 of record NC_091780.1, on the reverse strand, counting down.
AGTGTCTGCCTCAGCAAATGACTAAGTATGCCAGCACCCTCACTAATTAGAGTGCATTTACACTTTTGAGGTATGAAAAATAACATAAAGTCAAGCTTTTCATTGAATTGGATTGCTACTTTTACATGAAAAGCTGTATCATGAAAAGTTTCTAAGTATTTGTAATTAAAAATATAAAATTACAAAAGTATATTTGGTTCCAGATAGTTTCAAATGGATCCAACTGTAATTGAAAAAATATTTCAGTAGCAAAGAGGAATTAGGAAAATAAATATTTTCCAGCATGAATTTTATAATAAATCCAACTAGGTCAAAATGATATGTAATTCATTGTAAACAGATGGACTAAATTTTGACTTATTGCATTGCTGATCTTAATCACAGATTATTTTCTAAGATGTAATGGAATTATTACAGAAAGTCAATTTAATCTTTTTCCAGAGTAATTGTGATGAAGTTTGGATATGACTTTAACATGAGTGGATGTAACATAAGAAATTATCATTTTATTTTCAAAAGAATCCAAAATTATATTAATGTAAAATAATGTTATCATAAAAATGAGATAATAATTACAAAATAACATAAATAGTACACTTGGTATATTTAACTGAATATAACTTTCTTATTCAAGAAACAGCAACAAATTTTATATGTGTATGTATGTATGTATTTGTTATCATGAAATTTTAATAATATGATTTAACATTTTTCTTAAACATTTATTTCACAAGTTGAAAAATGTGTAAAATATAGTAGAAGTCATAACTTAACTGCACATTCATTATAACAGTTTTTAACCTAAGTGAAAATTTGATGACTTCCCTTTACATAGGCATATGATAACTTTCTCTTTCTTAAATAAGTCTTTTTAGAAAGATAAATTGCTGTGAGCCCACATCATCATATGTTGTACCTATTCTTTGAATAATCTTTGAATAATCATTGCAGTTTGATTTGCAAAGTCGTCTTTAAAAGAAATACTATCAAATCTGCAAATATATCTCAGAAAAAGTAGGTGAAATGCTTCCAAACTCATTTTATGAGGCCAGGATTGCACTGTCAAACCACAATAAGAAATAGGAAAAAAAATTTCCTCATAAACACAGATGTGAATTATTCACAAGATATTAGTATCTAGACTCCAACATGGAAAAATGATAATTTTGAACAAGTAAGATTTATCACAGGAATGAAATGATGATTTATCACTTGAAAGCCATCCAATGTTAGAACATATTAAAAGTTATGTTATTAAAATATAGTATCATCTTGAGATGCAGAAAAAAATTGACAAAACGCAACTCCAATTTGCTTAAAAGAAAAAAAATAACTGTCAAACTAGAAATAAAATGGAACTTTCTAAGCCTGATAAAGGACATATATGGAAAACCCACAACTAACATCACACCCAATTATGAAAACTATTCTTACCCTGTATTTTAGGAAGGAAGTGACCACGAATTTGGAAAGTAAATATTAGTTTGCCGCAATGAGCGATTCTATAATATCAGTTAGCTCATGGATGACTAAAAATATAGGTAAATGCCATCAGCAATATGGCAGAAGTTGTATTGTTTCCAACACTCTGATACGTTATGCCACCAGGTAATGACAGCTGAACCTAAAATGCATTAATGCAGTTGAGTATAGAAAGTTACAAAAAAACTGAGTATTGGTACATGCATATTCTCTGTAGTATTGCTTATTACCTGTATTTTTCACTTTTTTTTTCTGGTTTGACAATTTTCATATTTCCTGTAGTTAGCTGTCTCAACACTTTTCATCAAGCTACGTTCACCTGTCCTCTAAGATACACTTTTAAAGTGCTATAGGATTTCACAGTCAACTTGGTTATTTTTCTAACTGTTTCAAGTCAGAATTTGAGCTCAGATTAAATTCTCACTCTATTTGAGTTGAGTTTAACCACATACAACCTTCTAATTGATATAATGGGAGTTAAGGGACAAAATCAACTGCTTGGATATTCTATTTGTTGTTGTTCAGTCACCAGTCATGTCCGACTTTTTGCTACCCATTGGACTGTAGCACACTAAGATTCCCTGTCCATCACCAACTCATGGAGACTACTCAAACTCATGTTCATCACATCAGTGGTGCCATCCAACCATCTCATCCTCTGTCGTCCACTTCTCCCACCTTCAATCTTTCCCAGCAGCAGCGTCTTTTCCAATGAGTTGGTTCTTCGCATCAGGTGACCAAAGCCTTGGAGCTTCTGCTTCAGTATCAATCCTTCCAATGTATATTCAGGACTGATTTCCTTTAGGATGGACTGGTTGGATCTCCTTGCAGTCCAAGGGACTCTCAAGAGTCTTCTCCAACACCACAGCTCAAAAGCATCAATTCTTTGGTGCCCAGCTTTCTTTATATCTTAGTGATTTTTTTTTTTAATTTAGTCTTAAGCCAGCTCTTTAACTGTCCTCCTTTACCCTCATCATTTTTAGTTTCTTTTAGCTTTCTGCCATTAGAGTGGTATCCACATATCTGAGATTGTTGATGTTTCTCCCACCTATCTTGATTCCAGCTTGTAAATCATCCAGTCTGGCATTTCTCATGATGTGCTCAATGCATAGATTAAACAAACAGGGTGACAGCAGACAGCCCTGTCCTATTCCTTTCTTGATCTTGAACCAATCAGTTGTTCCATACAGGGTTCTAACTGTTGCTTCTTGACCTGCATACAGGTTTCTCAGGAGACAAGCAAGATGGTCTGGTATTCCCATCTCTCTAAGAGCTTTCCACAGTTTGTCATGATCTACATAGTGAAAGCTTTAGCATAATCACATAATCAATGAAACAGAGATAGATTCTTTTTGAAATTCCCTTGATTTCTCTATAATCCAGTGAATGTTGGCAATTTGATCTCTAGTTCGTCTTCCTTTTCTAAGCCCATCTTGGACATCTGGAAGTTTTTATTCACATCATGCTGAAGCCTAGCATGCAAGATGTTAAGCATTACTTTACCAGCATGGGAGATGAGTCTGGCTACCTGATGGTTGGCACATTCTTTGGTACTACACTTCTTGGGAACTGGGATGAGGATTGACCTTTTTCAGTCCTGTGGTGACTGCTGGGTCCAGATTTGCTGACATAATGAATGCAAAACCTTGATGGCATCATCCTTTAGGGATCTAAATAGTTATGTTGGAATTTCATCGCATCTACTAGCTTTATTAACAGCAGTGCTGCTTAAGGCCCACTTGACTTCACACTCTAGGTGGTCTGGCTCTGCGTGGCTAACCACACTGTCATAGTAATCCAGTTTGTTAAGATCTATTTTATACAGTTCTTCCATGTATTCTTTCCATCTCTTCTTGATCTCTTCAGCATCTACTAGGTCTCTACCATTTTTATCCATTATTGTCCCTATCTTTAGATAGAATGCTCCCTTGATGTTTCCAATATTCCATTAACCATCACCAAATTATTTTGTCAATAAAGTGAAATAATTTTGTAGTTAAAAATATCACTCTAACTTTTAAAAACTGCATTACTATAGGCAATGCTAGATTATAATGCTGGAAATAAATGAGGTATATCTGTCGACTCTCTGGATATCATAAAAGTTAATAAACAGAAATCTCAGTTAAAGTCAGGAAGCCACAAGAGAGAGCTCTCATTCCCTACAACAATAGGAGAACCTAACTGGAAGAAAAAAGACTTCTTTTTTGCCTGCCAAGAGTTCAGCCAATGAAAGAACATCACAACTCAGCCAATGAAAATCACAGTACTTAGAACTTACGATTCCTTCATTATTAGACTCTTTGTTAATACTAGCCCTCCTATCTTCCTTTTCCACTCTATAAAAGAGTTCACTCCTTGTCACTTGCACATGGCTTTCCATGGTTGCAGATTCCAAATTGTTATTCTTGGCTGATCCCTTTTAAGCCCATTTTTGCTGGAGAAATAACTGGCAGAGAAGTACTGCTGGAGAAATAATAATTGTATTAAGATCAACAATACAATGAAATGCTTTACCAGACACTTTGTTCAAGAGAACCAAGTGTCCAGTTGATGGATTTTTTAAGAAATATTTTTAATAGCTTAAAAAATTGCCAAAGACAGCTATCATAAAACAATTACATGAAGAAAGAGAAATGTCTCCTATTTTTAATTTAAAGTTACTAATATGGTACCTTATAAAATTTATCAGGGAATGGAAAAGCATAATTATAAATATTTCAGACTTTGCTGGAATCCTATTATACTCAGTCATGTATAACTTGACACTTTTTAGAAGTTAGGCTAATATTCCAATTTAAGTCTTACAATGATATTTGTATTACAATGACAACAATAATTGTTTCAAACCGTTTCTTCACGCAGTGTTTTGTGAATCTGTCATTGAATAACACTTTTTCAGCTTATAAGGTTTTCTTCTTTACATTAAAAAAATTATTGATATGCTTCAAGTTTAGCCTAAGGGAAAGTGAAATAATATTCATTGAAAATTTTCTCTATGCTAATTTAAAATTTCCTAAGTTGTGCCTTGAAAAACTGTCTGTAAGTAAGATTATTTTACATTTTGATTCACCAAGAATCTTGTATCAATCTAGATTCAGAATATATACACACCAGATATAGCCATATATATATATATATATATATATATATACACACACACACACACACCAGAAATAACCATATATATATATATACACACACATACACATAAATACCAGATATAGTCAATATTTCTAGAATTATGAAGCATTTTTATTCACATGGGTCATCTTCCACAGCTATGCCCACTATAAAAAGACTCATGTTTTATATTTTAATTTCCAGAGTCTTCCACTAAACAGAGCTACATAACTTGATATTCTCAGCCAAGTACATAATCCCACTACTCCAAAGTATTTTATACATTAAACAAATATGTTAATTCTTAAAGTTAAAAAAATTGTTCTAACACTTCTGACAGTTACTAAACTAATTGTTAATAACCTAGTTCTTTAAAAATTAAATAGAGCAATCCATTCAATCCAGCACATAAATACAACCTTAGGCTACTAGAAATTGATTAGTTTTTGAAAAAGACCCATAAACCTCAAAACTGTGATAAAGAGATATATCTCTCTTCAAAGTGCCTCATTTGAATTAACAGTAAAGAATTCCTGCTGAATCAAAATGTAAAATGATCCTAATCTGCTTTAAAAATTACTATAAATGTTTGTATATAGTAAGCAGCTATGGATCTGGAAAATGTTTTTTCTGAATACACAGTAAAGGTCAACAGAAGCAGTTTACTTTCAACTGGTAAGACCAATAATAGACCTTCACTTACTACCTTAGCCATATAAACTCTCTAGCCTTATTTATTAATGTAGTCTGCAAGAATCTTGCTCACCTTCCAATTTCGTATGAAATATTGCAGGTCTACTATGTTGATAATTATGCATACCGCAACTGGTGAGCAAGAAATAGAAATGACAGTAGACATATCAGTAAGACATTTGCATATCAGAAGGTGGATAATAAATTTGACAAAACTCCAGAGAACTCAGTGAAATTTCTGGGAGGTCAGTAGTATAACACATGTAAAGAAAGAGAAGTATCTGACCACTCTTATAATAAAAATGAGGCATAACAGAGTGGACCCATTTGAATTTTGGAGGCAACATATAGTTCACTTGTGTATGCTATCCTATCCTATTTCCCCATGACCCAAAGAGCTGCTAGTCTTGAGTATGACCAAGACAGTCTGAATAAGAGAAAGCTCTGCAACACATCTAGACTGTCTTGCAAAATGCTCTGTCACTTGCATCATCTAATCTAGCAAATCCAATGGTGTCTGAAGTGTCAGTGGCAGAATGAAAGACTGCCTGTTGCCTTTGGCAGGCCTCCCATAAGGCTCAATCTCTTCGAGTTTTGGATCAAAGCTTTATCAACTTTTGAGAATAACTACTAATTCTTTGAGAAATAACTTTTGGCTAGCTACTGGGCCTCAGTGGAGATTGAACTACTAAGATATTGTGCTATCTGAGTTGCTCATCATTTCTATCCCATGCAGTCATAATATTGGCTGTGAATAGTAGCACTCTACTGTGCTGTGTTTGGTTGCTCAGTTGTGTCCAACTCTTTGTGACCCCATAGATTGTAGCCCACCAGACTTCTCTGTCCTACCAGATGATAATAGGTTTGAGAGGCTCTTCAAAGTAACTTACTTATGAGAGGCACAGGTAAGTTACATGACGAAGTGGCCTAAATGTCTGTGATCCCATATCTTGCTATACGACCTTCTCTCTCCCAGTAATGCTGTGGCTTCATAGAGAGTGCTCTATAGACAGCTGACTAGTAAAGAGAAAACTTGGTCTGGTTTATAAATAATTCTGTGTGATATGCTGGCACCATCTAAAAGTATATAGCTATAATACCACAGTCTCTTTTAGGGACATCTCTGAGGGAAAGTAGTGAAGGGAAGTCCTCCCAGTGGGTAGAAATCTGAGTATTGTACTCAATCTGTTATTTTGAACTGAAAGGAGAAATGGCCAAGGTACATGTCAACACCGATTTATTTTATGTGCAATGTCCAATGGTTTAGCTGGATCATTAAAGAACTGGAAAGAACATTATTAAAAAGTTGATAACAAGGAAGTCTGGGGAAGGGATATGGATATTTATGCTCCCTGCTCTTAGAATGAACAGTGAGCATAAATGTATGTGTGCCACAAGTGAATATTAATCAAAGAGGCGATTTTAAAAATCAAATGCATAAGATGACCCATTCGTGGATGCCAATCAGTCTCTTTTCCCAGCCAGCCCTGTCATCATTCAGTGAGCTCATAATTAAAGTGACCATGGTGTTAAGGATGGAAATAATGCCTGGGTTTAGCAATAGAGACTTCCACTCACTAAGGCCTGCCTGGTTACAGCCCCTGCCGAGTAGCCACTCTACCAGCAGTGCTGAAACACTGAGTCTCTGATAAACACCATTCCCTATGGTGATTAGCCAGTTACGTGGTGGCAGGTTGATTACTTATTACTGCTTCTATCTTAAAAAAGGACAGTGCATTTGTTTGTTACTGGAATTGACCCTCTGGATATAGATTTATTTTCCTGCCAATAATCCTTTGACTAATTACCATCTGTGGACTTACAGTCTTAGCCATTGTCACAGTATTCCACACAGGATTGTTTAGGATCAAGGAACTCTCTTCACAGTAAATGAAATATGCCAGTGTGCTCATGCTCCTGGAATTCACTTGTTTAACCAAGTTCTCCGTTATCCTTAAACACGTGGTTTGAAAGAAAGGTGAAATGGCCTTTTGAAGACTCATTTACAATGCCAGCTGTGTCTCCACACCTTGAGACCAGGGACAATGCCCTCCAGGAGGCTGCGTATGCTCTAAACTAACCTCTACATAAATAGGACTCACAAGTCCAGGAATCAAGAAGTGGCACTATTAAATAGTATCTCTAGGGATTGATCCATGAGTAAATATTTGTTTCTTGTCCCCTACAACCTTAAGTTATACTGGTACAGAGGTCTTAATTCCAAAGGGAAAAAAATCTTCCAAAGAGAGACACAATTCCATTGAAATGCTACTGTGGTACTCGGACTCCTCATGCTTCTGAATCAAAAGACAAAGAAGGGAATTCCTGTCCTGAGTGAGGCGATTGGCCTGCTTACCAAGGGGTAACTGTGCAGCTCTGATGAAGTGTGTGCGTGGAACACAGCGGTCCTGAGTGAGGAGATTCACCTACTCAACCAAGGTGTAACAGTGCGTCTCCGACAAAGTGTGTGTGGGGGACACGGCAGTCCTGAGTGAGGTGACTCACCTGCTTACCAAGGGTAACTGTGAGGCTCCACAAGTGTGTGTGTGGTCACAGCAGATCTGAGTGAGGTGATTCACCTGCTTACAAAGGGGTATCTATGAAGCTCCTACAGAGTGTGTGTGTGGAACAGAACATTCCTGAGTGAGGTGATTCACCTGCTTACCAAGGAGTAACTATGTGGCTCTGACAAAGTGTTTATGTGGGACACAGCAGGTCCCTTAGGTCATCCCTCATTTCTTCCATCTCCTATGATTAAAGTCAATGGAGAACTACAATGATTCAGCCCGCAGAGTACTGCTAATGGCAAAGAACCTTTAGCAGTGAAAGTTCACATCACTCCACCAGGCAATGAACCACAACCAGCTGAAGTGATGCCAAGGGTAAAGGATATGGAATTAGAAGAGGAAGGTAGTTGTAAACACCAACTATAACAGTGTGACTAGTTGCAAAAACAAAGACTGTGATTGTGATGAGTATTCTTTATCATTGTTATAAATACATTTGTATGAGTGTGTATATATTTATAAATGTATATTTATATCTTTCTTTCCTTATCCCTTTATAGTGTACTGTGAAAGTGTTAGTCACTCAGTCATGTCCACTCTTTGTGGCCCCATGAACTGTAGCCCACCAGGCTCCTCTGTCCATGGAATTCTCTGGACAAGGATACTGGAGTGGGTTGCCATTTCCTTCTCCAGGGGATCTTGGAGATTGAACCCAAGAATCAAATCTGGGTCTCCTGCATTGCAGGTGGATTCTTTATATCTGAGCCACCAGGGAAGCCCTATACTATACTATAAAAAAATATTGATAACAGTTTACTTTATATCACAGGACTTAAGTATGTGATAACAAGAAAAGTTATTTAAGAATAAGTATTTTGAATTGGGGCTTCCCAGTGGTAAAGAACCCACCTGCTAACCCAGGAGACATACAAGAGGAGAATTTGATTCCTGAGAAGATCCCCTAGAGGAGGAAATGGCAACCCACTCCAGTCTTCTTGCCTGGAGAATTCCAAGGACAGAAGAGCCTGGAGGGCAACAGTTCATAGGTTTGCAAAGAGCTGGGCACGACTGAAGCAACTTAGCACGCATTTTGAATTACTTTCTGGGGGAGAGTTTAGCATGGTTTTGGTTAGATACAGAACAGTTGTATCATGTTCAGTGGAAGTCTGGCTTTTTTGGTGTGTCTCTTTGTAGATTAGGGGTGGATTAAAGAGATTGTGCATGGATGCTGAACTGACAAGAGGTGAACTGAGATCATCAATTTTTCATGTCCGCACGGCTAGGCTATAGTCCCCAGTTACTCAATCAAACACTAATCTAGGAGTTTCTGTGAAAGTACTTTGTAGATGTGAGCTACATCTACGATTAATTGATTTTATGTAAAGGAGATTAATTGGTGTGGATCTGATCAAATTAGCTGAAAGCTCTTATGAGAAGAACTAAAGCTTTCCTGAAGAAAAAAGAAAAAAATTTCCCTGTGGGATGCAGCATCAGCTCCTGCTTTAGAGGTTCCAGCCTATGCATCTCAGACTTGCTTATCCTGAGAGAGTCATTTCCTAGGCAGGTTGATAGGGAGTCTAGGGGTCCCCAAAGAGAGAGGGGTCTGGAATTCTCAAGGAGGAAGAAAGGACAAACTTTTTTCCTTTCTCCACATTCCTTAGGATTATATACCAATGATGTATCCTGCCTAAGGACAGTCTTTGGATTCAACCTTCTGTTATCTTAAAATGTTAATTATGGGAGTAGACCTGGTCTTTACAAGGATGTATCTTGCCTGAGGACAGTGTTATCTTAAAATGTAAATTATGGGAGTAGGTCTGATGAGGTCTTTACAACCTCCAGACATTCTTTGGATTCACTGGAAAGTATATAACTTCATTGTTAACACTAGCAAGCGGGTACTCTTTCTGCCCCCTTCTGATGCCTATGTCAGAAGCTTTCTCTATCTCCTTTATACTTTAATAAAACTTTACTACACAAAAGCTCCGAGCCATCAAGCCTCGTCTCTGGCCCCGGATTGAATTCTTCTCCTCCGGGGGCCAAGAATCCCGGTGTATTCGCGTGATTCAACAACAACCTTTCAATCCAACGCCTATGATCACATAAGACAATTCCTTGAATGATAGAAATAAAACACATGGAAGTACTTTATCACAGTTAAACAGCATACACCTTCATTCAGTCCTCCTTGACCTATATCCTTGTATTACTGAGGGATAAATTATTCCCAGAATCATGTAGTATCCCATATTTTCATAACCGAGAACCCAAACATCTGATAATTGATCATCTGTCTTTGTTTATATCTCAGAATGCCAGAAACAGTAGGACTGAGACATTTTCCTATTTCTAATATTTAAATGTTTATGTAGTTTTGGTGTTTCACATATTCAAAGATGCTGGCATGGGTACGCATTGCTCTAAGCAATATTAGTGGATCAAAATTTGGGGAATAACTATTTTTTTTTCCTTCAGTTCTTGAGGGTACATTTTATGCTGAATTTACCTATTGACATATTCATTTAAGATACAATGCATTAGAGTGTAATGAATATAAAATATTGAGTATAATTTAATAGAAGATACCAAGTATGTATAAGGACAAATTAGGATTACTGAACAACTGTCAAAGAAAAATGGTTCTGAATTACCTTGAATTTTGCTACATTTAACTTCTCTGATAATGCTTTGGAATGTGGACTTCTATGATCACTGAAGAGAGATAAGGGGAATACCGTTCAGTATGTTGCAACTTCTATAAATCTTTGTAGAAATCTATTGATTTAAGTTGTGCTTGAGATATAGTATGTCCTAGTCTCACAATACAAGCAAACACAAAAGGTATAGTAAATAATCCATCAAGAATCCTTTTTTTCTCTCTATAATAACGGGGGTGGGTGGGAGTGAAGGTGGAGTTCTAATAGCAGTAATGCTCTGTATATTATTATGTCTTATTTCTGTCCTGGTGAAGTGACAGTATAGCATGATTGAAATAACCCTGGCTTGATTTTACATGTAAGAAGATATGAACGTTCATCCATTTGAAACATTTTCCAAGTTAGTTATACATTGTGAGCATCATTTTCTCCAGTGGAGAAATGGAATGCTACTACTTTTCAGAAATAACACATGTAAAGTGACTAAGAGAGTCTTGATACATGCTCAGTAAAGAGTAGTCACTTTAAAAATTAATATTTCTTTATTTTCACTTGTTTTTGAGATCAAAATAACTTCTTTAAATATCCTTTCAGTAGAAATGCAATTGACAAGACATAAAAATTAGGCAAAGCCAAAGCAGCATATTTGGCACGATTTGAACAGCTTCATTGATCAACCTAAAAATCATCAGTCCAATTTAAATCAGAGTTTTGTTTAATAGAGGAGTAAGTTTTCCTAAGTCCTCAAAGAGACATTGTCACTCTAGGATCAGTAAATACATGCTTACATATGACCCTGTAGAACAGTAATAAAAAGCTAAAATTTCCTTCTACTAGGGAGTTTATTTTTGGAGAGTATTTCAAAGGTAAAAGATGCTGTCCTACAAGAGGAAGCACTGTCTTGCTTGGCAATCAGATTAGGTTATTTGTAAAATATGGGAATCTGAGGGAAGACACGATAGCAGATTCTATGATTAAATGGTGCTAGCTCTTCAAACAATGAAGGCTGCTATCCAAGAAAATTGAAGAATTTTTATTGATATGATAGTTGGAGGGGAAAAAAATGAGAGGAGGCAGAAAGTGAGCCTTCAAAATCATATTCAAAAATGAGGAAAATGATACTGTGTTTTAACTTTATGGGGAAAATTAAAATTATCTACACACATACATCAATTACAATAGTATTCATATTATCAATCCTCAGTAAAACATAACTGTAAAAGATTATGATTATTAAGTGAGCAAAAGATTTCTAGGCATCAGAGGAACAGGATATAATCTACTATTAAATTGCATTTTGATTTTGGATAAGACACTTACTGAAATGGGATTCTCTTGGCAAGAATACTGGACTGGATTGCCACGCCCTTCTCCAGGGGATCTTTCCGATCCAGGGGTTGAACCCGAGTCTCTTAAGTCTCCTGCATTCAATTTTTAGATTTAATTTTTATCTGTGAAATGAGTATTCTCTTGGGCTCTAAAACTTGTATTATATGCTGAAGTTCACAAAAGTTTAATAATACTTATTAATTAATTAAAAATATTAGATATATACTGTTCTGGGGGCTAGAATCTAGTCACTGGAGAAAGTGTCATGGACAAAGCAGATAAAATTCCTCTTTCAAGGAACTTAAATTTTAATGGGATGGGGGGAGGTATATATAGAAAATTAAATTATTACATAATGAATTATTAAATAATAAAATAGAGTTCCTCTAATGGTGATAAATGATCTGAGGTAAAATAGACCAGGGAAAAAGTTGGAAAGGGGCCAGGCTTATACATACAAGTAAACACATCAGAATATTCTCACAGATGTGATAATGGAGCAAAGACCTGGAATAGGTGAAATGTGTAGCCAATAATAACACTAATAATAGTAATAATATCTGTACCTGCACTTTAGCAGTTTATTGAATGGTTTCCATGTCCCTGGTGTTGTACTACACAGGTTACCTGCAGCTCCTTAATTAATCTTTATACAAACCTCATTTTTACAAACTAGGCTAGAAAAGTTAATTTGCCCTAGGTCACACAGCTAGTCCGTTGTGAAGTTGGGATTTAAATCTAAACTCACTGACTGGAGGTCTATGCTCCCAACAACTCTAGTGAATAAGACTTAAACATCATAAAAGTCCCTCAGTGTCTCATACATGAAAGTCTAAGTTGAAAACTCCAGGAAAAGTTCAGTCTTTATGTGTTTCCAGTGGGTGCACCATCCTCTATTTGAGAAGTTTGCTCAGCTCTGCTTGAAATTTCTCTGGCTTTATTCTTTTTATGAGACACCATAGTACCTCATAAAAGCAAGCAAATAAACAAACAAAACAAACAACTTCTGCAAGGCGTTGAATATTTACCTTCTCTGCAGTTCTCGTTGTCATGCCCTTTGCTCCTTCCCCTGTGATTGTTTGGAGGAAGAGGCCAAGGTGTATATTGAGACTAATTATTCTTCCCTAAAAATCTATCAACACATTCTGAATGGCTCAATTTTAAAACAGTAAAATCATTTTTCCTTTTTTCTGAACTGTGAGGACCCAATCAATCATTGATGAATTTTAACTTGAGCAGAAATGTTGAAACATTGATATTTACCCCCATGCCTATTTCACAGGTAACCATTTTAAAATGCAAAATTTCCATCAATATGTTTGGAACATGAACAAATATCTGTTAATAGATGGACAGAACATAATATATTCCAATCTATGGCAGGTTACAAAATTATATTATGATTTAAAGTTGGTTGGTGAATTACCCCTAATAATAATGACAATTGAGAACATAAATATGCTTGATGAAAATTAGATGACCCTTATGAATAAATTATATTTAAACATTTATGTTAAAAGATGAAATATCTGTTTGTGATATCATTGCTATGTTTCCTTATAAATCTTGTAGTGGTTATATCATTGGATTATAAATTACTAATTTTTTGGTAAAATAGTACTATTTCCAAGTAAGAGGAAAATGTCTTAATGAGTTCAAAATGTAGTTTGGCATCTGTGTTTTGTGGCAGGCTGGACTTGGGTAGCATGGTGTGTTACGAAGAAGAGCCTCTCTGTAGCTCAGGGCTCTAGACCTACTAGGCACAGACACTGGGACCCATCCCATGAATCTTCGATGCTCTGGCCTGGAGCATATATATGCACTTTGCTCCCATACATTTGTCATGAATCTAGGCCCTTTAGGCCTGTGTGTATAGGGGCCACCCCCACCCACTAGATCATCTTCACATTTCCAGGATTTCTGCTCACAGCAGTTCTGATTTAGAACCTGGAAGGGAAGTACCACGAAGAACTCTAAGACTTTAATTTTGTGCTATAAATCAAATATGGCAAGTCTCAGAATAAAACATCCTAGAATGTGTAAATAAGGAGGATGCAGAATGGAGACTATAGCATTACCTGGGTTTTTTGGTTGTTAATTTTTAAAAATACCCTCACTGAAATCATGTTATCAGTATGCACTTGATTTAAATTTGATAAAATATGGGTGACATGGCTGAAATTAATACTTTCATTCAGGAATATTCTGCATTTGTCACATGCAGTGGTTTAAATGTTGTGGTTCAATCGCTAAGTCATGTCCAACTCATTGCAACCCCATGGACTGCAGCACATCAGGCTTCCTTGTCCTTCACTATCTCCCGGAGTTTGCTCAGACTCATGACCATAGAGTTGGTGATGTCATCCAACCATCTCATTCTCTGTCACTCCCTTCTCCTCCTGCCTTCAATCTTTCCCAGCATCAGAGTCTTTTCCAGAAAGTTGGTTCTTCACATCAGGCGGCAAAGTACTGGAGCTTCAGCTTTAGTATCAGTCATTCCAATGAATATTCAGTTTTGATTTCATTTAAGATTGACTGGCATGATCTCCTTGCTGTCCAAGGGACTCTCGAGAGTTTTCTCTAGCACCACAGTTGGAAAGCATCAATTTGGGGGGCACTTCTCTACGGTCCAACTCTTATATCCATCCATATATAACTACTGGGAAAACTATAGCTTTGACTACATGTATCTTTATCAGCAAAGTGGTTCAAATGGTAGCTTCCAAAACAGGTCCATGTCAGATTAATGGGGTCTGTATATGTAACCTTATTTGGAAAAGACATAGTTGCAGATGGAAGTAAATTAAGGTTTTTGAAATCATATTTCTGTATTATCCAGATCAGCCTTGAATCTGGTGACAATTGTCACTACAGGAGACACACAGGAGAAGAGGAAGTGTCAATGTGAACATTTTAGTGATGTGACCACAATCCAAGGAAGCCAAGGAATGCTAACAGACACCAGAAACTGGAAGAGGAAGGGAAGATTCTAGCCTATACTGACCTTCAGAACTGTGAGAGAACGAATGTACATTGTTTTAGGCTTCTATGTTTGTGATAATTTATACAGCATCCACAGAAAATTAACACAAATTCTCAAAGATTAGGTATATGCCACTCATTCTTTGGATGTTAAGAAGTGTTTCTCATTAGCCTCCCAGTGTTAATGAACACAATGAGTTCATGATGAGAATCTGTGTGGAACTAAAAATATGGGCTAGTTATCTTTGATAATTATCTAACTGCTGCCAGGATGAATGCCCAGTCAGCTGGTAGCAAAGAACTTGCTGAGCCTTATATATGGCAACCCTACTTAAGGAGGCTCGTCATCCACTAGATGACATGGAGATTATAAAGAAGCTCTTTGAGGGACATTGATTCATCATCACCAGAATAGATATATACTCTGGATATGTATTATCTTTCTTGCTCAGAGGCCTCCTACAGCATTATTTTCTCATGACTTACAAAATGATTGATCTATCAGCATGGAATTCCACATGATGTTAACTCACAGCAAGGAAGATATGGAGTGGGGAATGAGCTATAGCTACCAAATCTATAGTGAAGAGGAACTAAAAAGCCTCTTGATGAAAGTGAAAGTGGAGAGTGAAAAAGTTGGCTTAAAGTTCAACATTCAGAAAACGAAGATCATAGCATCTGGTTCTGTCAATTCATGGGAAATAGATGGGGAAACAGTGGAAACAGTGTCAGACTTTATTTTCTTGGGCTCCAAAATCACTGCAGATGGTGACTGCAGCCATGAAATTAAAAGACGCTTACTCCTTGGAAGGAAAGTTATGACCAACCTAGATAGCATACTCAAAGGCAGAGATATTACTTTGCCAACAAACGTCCGTCTAGTCAAGGCTATGGTTTTTCCTGTGATCATGTATGGATGTGAGAGTTGGACTGTGAAGAAGGCTGAGCGCCGAAGAATTGATGCTTTTGAACTGTGGTGTTGGAGAGGACTCTTGAGAGTCCCTTGGACTGCAAGGAGATCCAACCAGTTCACTCTAAAGGAGATCAGCCCTGGGATTTCTTTGGAAGGAATGATGCTAACACTGAAACTCCCATACTTTGGCCACCTCATGCGAAGAGTTGACTCATTGGAAAAGACTCTGATGCTGGGAGGGATTGGGGGCAGGAGAAGGGGACGACAGAGGATGAGATGGCTGGATGGCATCACTGACTCCATGGATGTGAGTCTGGGTGAACTCCGGGAGTTGGTGATGGACAGGGAGGCCTGGCGTGCTGTGATTCATGGGGTCACAAAGAGTCGGACACGACTGAGTGACTGAACTGAAATGAACTGAACACTTTGAAGGTAATTACGTGTTCTTGAGCCTGGTGGGCTGCAGTTTATGGGGTCGCACAGAGTTGGACACGACTGAAGCGACTAGCAGTAGCAGCAGCAGCAGTTACCTCCCTCTTGAGTAGGAAGTGGGCATCATGTTTCCATTAGTATAGAGGTATCCTACTCTATGATAGCTATGAGAGCTAAATGATATGGAAGAGCAAATGTGAATTTATATGATGCTAGAAGTGACCTACATCAGAAACTTCCTCTTACATAGGGCAAATAAGCAAACATACTGTGTTTGGGACACAGTATTTTCACTGTGGAAGAAGGATGATGTAAATGTGAAACATGGGAAGAAAAGGGGAAAAAAAAAAAAAAACACGTGATGTTGTGTTCAATGTGAGGTATCAATATAAACTTGCAATTATTTTGTAAAACCACTTTCCTAGTTATGTTCCCTAAAGTGTGCTATAAAATGCTGTGCATGCATGCTAATTTGCTTCAGTCATGCTCAACTCTTTGCGAACCCATGGACTGTAGCCCATCAGGCTCCTCTGTCCATGGGATTCTCCAGACAAGAATATTGGAGTGGGTTGCCATTCCTTCCTCCAAGGGATCTTCCCAACCCAGGGATCGAACTCCTGTCTCCTGCATTGGAGACAGATTCTTTACTGTGACACTGGCCAAGTCCATAAAATGCTGCTAATTAGGAATTAGCATATCCAGTGTCTAGAATCAGCATCTAAATATTATTCCTCACTTAAAGGAATCAAGATTCCTCAGAGAAATGGCTGATTCCAGGTCTCAGGCAGGGAAGATATTAAGAAGCTTGGAACAATATGCCTTGCTAGAAGGGAAGAAATTGTTCAAAGAAAAATAGGAGCATATGAAAAGGAAATGGAACACCTATTGCTCAAATTTGTATCAACCACTAAGATTATGTGCTTTACTTAAATGTCCCAAAATAATGGTAGTAAAGAATTAAACAAACAAACAAACAAAAAAGAATCCATGTGTCCACAACAATATAAATAAATAAATAAGGCAAGTTATTTCCTAAAATAGAATGCAAACTACATAAATGTAGAATGGTAAAATTAGATAATCACTGTCAACTAAAATAAAAAATAAAAAGAATTAATTCAGGCAATATTTATTCTAGTAATAATCATCAATCAATGGTATAGTAAGTACATAAAAATTTCTTTAAAAACTATGTATCTCCATATTTATAACATTTATTAATTAATGGGGAAAATTAGTAACTTTTCCAAGGTAATTTTCTCTAGATCCTTCATGTAAATTTGTTAATAAACAATACATTCACGGAAGTGTCTAACTCCATTGTGAATAAACCCAAATCAACTGCTTTTATTATCACTATAATAATAAATATGACACACTTTGGATGAAAGGACAATTTTATTGACAATGTAAATGCTGATATTTTTATAACTAAGTTCTTTATTTATTTTTGGTACAAAACTAAGTCAATAGATTCAAAGATTAAGAGGGCAAGGTCCATTTCATAAGGACATTTTAGGTATTTCTTAGTACTTGGCAATTTAATGTATTGGTATGTCAACCTACAGAAAACATAAAAATGTGAATTTGAGATAAAACGATCTGCTGCTAGACTAAATTTAATTTTTGGCCATGAAGAAATAATTTTACCACCTTGAAACATGTATGCACTATCTGATGAAAATTATATCACGGAAAAATGTATTTTTAAAATATCACCAAAAACGCAACCAATTAAGGGCATGATTTTCACTCAAATAAAAAGCAGACATGATCTTCAGATCATTTTTATTCTGCTCAAACTCAAGGACACTGATGGAAATATCTTGTCAGAGTAAGTAAGCTTTCCTACAGGCATCATTAAACACATAGAATGCGGCAGAGTCATTGGTAGGGATCTGCAAAACATCTTACTTCTCTGCGATGCTATTTCTTATTTAGAGAAAGCATCTCTATTACACAGAGACAGGACTATAATAGCATTACCTAGCTGAAAGGGAGATCCAGGATGGATCGCTTTCCTTCAATTCCTCTTTTACAAAATATTCTCATAACATCTATAGTGCCACATGACATTTTTTAAAGTAGGCTGTGACTGCTCCATTGAGTAAATCTGACTAACAATATTAAAAGATCCATCACTTAAAACACAATTCAATCATAGTTAAAAGAAAATTCAAGACATATTTTGATGTCAAAGTAGTTTTGTGCTTCAGCGATTCCACTTTCCGGGTGTAAATTAGTATGCCCTTTAAAATGAAAAGATCTTTTCTTCTAAAATAAATGCCAACAATATCTGTTATCATTACTCTGCATAACTAGTCTCTTATTTCATGTAGGCACATGCTATTGAATATAATTCTGCTATAGATACATCATAGGGATTGCATGAGTACCACCAATTTAAAATTCAGATTAATCCCCAATTAATACTCACAGAGAAAGGTAGATCAGGTTTTACGAAGGCTGATGCTTACCCGATTTGGGGGAATATCTTTAAGAAAAATAATGCAAAAATGTAATATAAACACATGCTTAGTGCATGTAAAATAGTATTATAGGGCAGAAAGAACAATATGAAGAGAAACATGAGGAGGGGGGTGTAATTTATGGCACAAAAGATTAGTCTGGTACTTAGGAAAGGAGCGAGCAGGGCATAGAAAGATCATTTGGGGCAGGCATGGTACAGTGCAATTTACATCTAGCCATAACAAATGTTAGTGGCTTGACCTGAGGCAAATGACTTAATCTTCCTGAGACTCAGCTCTCTCATTGAAAAAGAGAAAATGATAACTATCTCATGGATTGTGGTTAGGGCAAGTAATATATTGAATGTTAAGTACTTACTTTCCTGAAAATAAGAGCTTATAGATTAGTGGTTGAGGATGTGGAAAGTCACAAGAGAATGCACTCCCCTGATGAGAAAAAAGGTATTCAGTCTCCAAAATCATAAATATTCTTGAGGTTATCAGGGAGCTGAGGTTTCAAGGCAGCCATATAAACTAAATTCCAGAGAGCTAAACAAGCCCTTTCTAGGAAAAACTATTTTACCTCTAGCGCAACATGGGAGGAAGAGGTAGAAGCAATAAAAATGTACATGAAAAAAGGCAGTAAAATTTTAATGTATTTTTAAGATCCTAATGTGGCTCAGAATAAGTTTAGAGTTATCTGGAGTCCCAGACGCAAAAAGAGTCCCCACTTACCAACTCTCTACCTGGTGCTCACAGAGGAGGATGGAGGCAGGGTAGAAGGTCTGAAAGAGCAACTCTGTTGGTGGGATACAAACACAAGACCTTCCCAGCTTTCTGAATCTTTTCAAACTATGTTAAGGAGCAGAAGGCTTCTGACCCTGTTCAGTTCAGTTCAGTTCACTCAGTCGTGTCTGACTCTTTGCGACCCCATGGACTGCAGCATGCTAGGCCTCCCTGTCCATCACCAACTCCCGGAGTTTACACAAACTTGTGTCCATTGAGTCAGTGATGCCATCCAAGCATCTCATCTTTTGTCGTCCCCTTCTCCTGCTCTCAATCCCTCCCAGCATCAGGGTCTTTTCCAATGAGTCAGTTCTTCGCATCAGGTGGCCAAAATATTGGAGTTTCAGCTTCAGCATCAGTCCTTCCAATGAATATTCAGGACACAGTGGCTTAAATCCCACTTACAACTATGCAGATCCAGGAACTGGAGCCAAGCCTAGCCAATCTCTATCCTGCAACAGAGTCACACCAGCTGAATTTTAGAGCCCCTCTAGCTTACTTGCCAATCTGATGAGAAAAATAAAAGATTATATGTATACACCCACTAAATTTGGGCGTAGTTTGCTATGCGACATTATTATGGATATAGCTGGTTGTTACAGAAACTGGTACTAGAAATGGGACACTGCCAAAGGGGAAAAAATCAAAATATGCGGCATTACTATGGAACAGACAGTGGATGGTGAGGAAACTGTTACAAAATTTGGAAAAACGGCACCAAATATCATCTGTAGTGATGGCAAATGGGGACATCCAAGTCTTTGCAACCCCATTGACTGTAGCATGCCAGGTTCCTCTGTCCACAGGATTCTCCAGGCAAGAATACTGGAGTGGGTTCCTATTCCCTTCTCCAGGGGACCTTTCTGACCCAGGGATTGAACCCAGGTCTTTTGTATTGCAGGCAGATTCTTTACCATCTGAGACACCAGGAATCTTGAGTCACTATAGAGTAACTCAGAGGACAAAAATATGTACCTAAGAAGCATTTAGCATGTCAAAGCAAAAAAAAAAAAAAAAAGTGCCAGAAAAAATTAAACATATAAGCAAGATTTTATTATAAACTGAACTCAACTCTGATGAAGCAAAAAGCTGGAGGTTTTTGAGTACTGGGCTGAACTTGTGGAAAAGTACTGAAGGACTTTAGGGAGAAAGTTGATCAGTAGATGTGTCTAGCTCACAAGTTATTCCTGAGATTGCCAAGTTCTTTGTAATTGAGCCATCTGCATTTCCTGATTTGTGTCCATTGAGGTTGGGGTCCTACCAACCACAGATACTGGAAGATTGGTTTCTATGTCTTTGAGAAATACTTTTTATTGTAAAACTGGAAAGAGGCTGAGAAAAGATATACACATACTTCAAAAAAGGCCAGGAAGAATTTATAATTGCAAATCTTTTAATAAAATAAAAGCTAAGTAAATTCTAAGAAAACAGAGGCCTAGGGCCTGTAGTTAAGAAATCTTTGTAAATATTAGGCTATTTAGGGGAATGTTAATGCCATCTTG
Organism: Bos indicus; assembly: GCF_029378745.1. Lineage (NCBI taxonomy): Eukaryota > Metazoa > Chordata > Mammalia > Artiodactyla > Bovidae > Bos > Bos indicus. The sequence continues at coordinate 50,720,468 of NC_091780.1, read as the reverse complement.
CTCAAGTATAGAGTATGAAAGAATGATGAAAGTGAAAGAAATGGCTGAAAGATGCTTCTGATAAGATATCACCTCCCAATACCCACTTCAATTTATAAGTCTCTACTCTCATTGGATGCTTGTATCTTTCCTTTTCTTCGTTGCTTTTCACTTCTCTTCTTTTCACAGCTATTTGTAAGGCCTCCTCAGACAGCCATTTTGCTTTTCTGCATTTCTTTTCCATGGGGATGGTCTTGATCCCTGTCTCCTGTACAATGTCACGAACCTACGTCCATAGTTCATCAGGCACTCTATCTATCAGATCTAGTCCCTTAAATCTATTTCTCACTTCCACTGTAAAATCATAAGGGATTTGATTTAGGTCTTACCTGAATGGTCTAGTGGTTTTCCCTACTTTCTTCAATTTAAGTCTGAATTTGGCAATATGGAGTTCATGATCAGAGCCACAGTGAGCTCCTGGTCTTGTTTTTGCTGACTGTTTAGAGCTTCTCCATCTTTGGCTGCAAAGAATATAATCAATCTGATTTCAGTGTTGACCATGTGGTGATGTCCATGTATAGAGTCTTCTCTTGTGTTGTTGGAAGAGAGTGTTTGCTATGACCAGTGCGTTCTCTTGGCAAAACTCTATTAGACTTTGCCCTGCTTCATTCCGTACTCCAAGGCCAAATTTGTCTGTTACTCCAGGTGTTTCTTGAGTTCCTAGTTTTGCATTCCAGTCCCCTATAATGAAAAGGACATCTTTTATGGGTGTTAGTTCTAAAAGGTCTTGTAGATCTTCATACAATCTTTCAACTTCAGCTTCTTCAGCATTACTGGTTGGGGCATAGACTTGGATTCCTGTGATATTGAATGGTTTGCCTTGGAAACGAACAGAGATCATTCTGTCGTTTTTGAGATTGCATCCAAGTACTGCATTTCGGACTCTTTTGTTGACCATGATGGCTACTCCATTTCTTCTAAGGGCTTCCTGCCTGTAGTAGTAGATGTAATGGTCATCTGAATTAAATTCATCCATTTCAGTCCATTTTAGTTCGCTGATTCCTAAAATGTTGATGTTCACTCTTGCCATCTCCTGTTTGACCACTTCCAATTTGCCTTGATTCATGGACCTAACATTCCAGGGTCTTATGCAATATTGCTCTTTACAGCAATGGACCTTGCTTATATCACCAGTCACATCCACAACTGGGTATTGTTTTTGCTTTGGCTGCATCCCTTCATTCTTTCTGGAGTTATTTCTCCACTGATCTCCAGTAGCATATTGGGCACCTACCAACCTGGGGAGTTCCTCTTTCAGTGTCCTATCATTTTGCCTTTTCATACTGTTCACGGGGTTCTCAAGGCAAAAATACTGAAGTGGTTTGCCATTCCCTTCTCCAGTGGACCACATTCTGTCAGACATTACTTTGCCAACAAAGGTCCGTCTTAATCAAGGCTATGGTTTTTCCAGTGGTCATGTATGGGTGTGAGAGTTGGACTGTGAAGAAAGCTGAGCACTGAAGAATTGATGCTTTTGAACTGTGGTGTTGGAGAAGACTCTTGAGAGTTCCTTGGGCTGCAAGGAGATCCAACCAGTCCATTCTAAAGGAGATCAGTCCTGGGTGTTCTTTGGAAGGAATGATGCTGAAGGTGAAACTCCAGTACTTTGGCCACCTCATGCGAAGAGTTGACTCATTGGAAAAGACTCTGATGCTGGGAGGGATTGGGGGCAGGAGGAGAAGGGGATGACAGAGGATGAGATGGCTGGATGGCATCACTGACTCGATGGACGTGAGTGTGAGTGAACTCCAGGAGTTGGTGATGGACAGGGAGGCCTGGTGTGCTGTGCTTCATGGGGTTGCAAAGAGTCGGACACAACTGAGCAACTGAACTGAACTGACTCTCATCGGATAATACATTAATGTATATGAGAAAAATAAAGTCATGACAGGAAATAAGCTACATTTTCTTTGACCTTCTTAGTATAGTATTTGTAAATATCCACCTACTACATTTAAAAACAGCGATTAATCCTTGACTTGAGCTTTACACTACCTAAATTTGAATTATTTGCTCTGAAATTTTATGAACAATCTGACTACTTACTTAACTTACTCAGTTATACAGTAAAAAGAATTATAGTTACCCTAAAGGTTTTTTGATGATTAAGTTAAAAAATATTCTTCAGGAATTTAAGTCATTCTATAGTAGGTAAATCCCATAGTTTAGAGAAAGTACATAATAAAAATAAATTTTGAAAAAAGTCTGGAGGAATAATCACTGGTATGAATGGCTTAAATTATATATAGCTAATTTATGTTCTTCCTGGAATACCTACACATATCAATAAAATTCATCATTCTTTAATAATCAGGCACCAACCAAAAAATATTCTATTTATTATTTTCTGTTGAATCAATTTAATTATTGTTTTTCAAATGCAATCCCTTCAGTCAGACCTGCCCTCATCTCTCACCTCTACTATTATAAAAATCTTCTTATTGGATTTTTCACCATTTCCAGTTCCAAATTAATAGTGCAAATCAAATGAATTTTTCAAAATTTAAACACAATTAAATTAGTTTGGTTTAAAACTCTCTAAAGAGTCATATTCCTTTCATGATTAAAAAAAATCTTTAAAATGTTCTTTAAAATCTTAGAAGTCTTGCCCATGGTTACCTCTCTAGCTTCATCCTCCACCACTATCATCAATGATTTTGGGCTCCACCTTCTTATCATAAGAGCCTTCTTTAGGGAATCTGAAGAAACTGTTCCCTACGTTTTGAGCTCTACCCACATCCATCTCCCTCCAGGAGTCAGTACCTACATATTCTTCTACAGGCACATCAGAAATCACATTTTTATAAATAAACACTGAACTCCTAAATTACAGGATCTTTGTTGTCATTTGTACAAAATGCGAACCTGCATTCATAGCACTTGTTTCTGTTTTAATTTTGCGTTCATTTACATGATCTTCTTTTATTATTTTTCTTGCCCTTTCCTGTAAGGTTTCTGAGGGTTGGAACAATGCCTGATTTTGCAAACATCGTATCCCTGGGACTCACTGTGCTGCCAGAAATGTGGTAGGTACTAGATAATGATGTGTTGATTCAATTGGTCTAATTGTAATACAAATTGCAAATGTCACTACTTGGCCAATACACTAATCATCTATCCGCTGTCTCAAAAAGGGAGTCTCAATATGTGACATTTTTCTTCAGGATAGATGTGATTGGCAGTGGAAAGGCCCCTTATTGAGACTCTCCTTTTTAAATGGCTAGAAGACATGGGTTTAGCTTAGTCTCAGATTCTCATTTAAATTTGTGTATTCTCCATGGCAACCTCAACTACTGACAGAGACTGGGCCCCTTGTACTACTCTCCAACCTGCTCTTTTTTTTAGAGCAGAACCAGCTTGTCAGAGATCTCATCACCACAAAGCTGTAAATATTAGGAGCCTTACTTTCCGGAGATATATATCTTCTTCAGAATTTAATTACTACTGGTTCATTTATTTAAATCAGAGTTAAGCTTGATTAGTTTAATGTTAATATAAGTGAAAATAATATTTCTCTTTGACAAGATTTGGATGATAAATGCATAATTATCCCTGATGTATTTGAAAGTAAAACATTTATATTATCTGAATATTAAACAAGTCAGTATGGCCTCATGTTTTTTACTAATGAAATATAAAATTATAAGTGTTCTGTGTAAGAAAACTCTCTAACACACCAAGTGACCACATTTCAGTCTTTCTTCATCCCTGTCAATGTTAATCAAATTCATATTTATAAATATTCTATATATGACACAAGGCAATAGCAATGGCTATCTTATTGAAGAATGGAAAATTCCGCTGCTGCCTGAAGGACCTTAACCGTTTCCTCAGGCATATCCACAGGGCACACAAGACTGGTTGACAGCGGTCCTATGCTGAATTACACAGAGTCAGCAAACCTTGCTTCAGCAGACCTGCTCTGGAAGCCCATCTAGTCAGCTTAGCTTCACTTTGAGTCAATCAGGGCATTGACACATTTAAATTTATTTATTCACTTTTGGCTGCTGCTTGGGTCTTCTTCGATGCATGTGAGTTTTCTCTAGTTGTGGTGTGTGGGCTTCTCGTTGTGGTGGCTTCTTTTGTTGTAGGGCATGGGCTTTAGGGTGGGTAGGCTTCCGCAGTTGTGGCCCATGACCTCAGCTGCCCTGTGGCGTGTGGAATCTTCCCAGATCAGGGACTGAACCTGTGTCCCCTGCATTGGAAGGTGGATTCCTGACCACTGGACCACCAGGGAAGTCCCAATACATTTATATTTAAACACTTTACTTCTCCAAACTTTATAGAGGCATATTGCTTTTTGCTTTATTTGTATTATAAAGTAGTTTTCTCCTTTTTATTCAATTAGTATGGGTTCTTTTAGAATAAAAAAAAAAGATTTTGTAGAAAATAAAGAAATTTATCATGATAACAGCTTTCATCATTGCATGCCACATGACTACTGTCCAAATATTATGAAACTATAGGGCATGTTCAAATGACATATAATACAAACCTGGCTTTAAATATATGAAACAAGCAATATAGTTCTCAGCCAAATAGTGATCACATGGAGAATTATCATGACACTTCAGATGCCTTTATTTCACAGGTTAACTTGGAGAACTACTCCATTCCATCCTTGTCTTCTAATATGTCTGTCACATAGCCCCTCTAGGAGGACTGCCAAGCCCACCACTTCTGTAGTCAAGTGCACCACTTCTGTAGTCAGTGCAATTATTAACGACTAACCATTTCTGATACTCATGATCAACTAAGTCAGTTAACACTCTACATTTACCTTATTAGGGGTGGGGGGATGGGCAACTTTTATAAAAGGTAAATTCTAAAACAGACCTAGGCATCCCTGGGTCTGAGAAAAGAGCTCAGATCTGTTGGTCCACCCTCTGACTCTGGATGAATATACTGATAGGCAAATTGTTCTCTTATCTGGTGGAGTCTCTTTATGGAGAGATTTATAACACTAACATGCTGCATGTGTGTCAATGGTTAACACGATTTAGAACATCAAGGTAGTGATAGTATGCCTTCAATTAGCCCTATTAATTTCCCAAAGCAACTTTCTATCTCCAGTATCCTCATCAGCAAACATTGAGCTTAACGTCCATGAAATTGTCAATAATTCCTTTATTACATAGATAGCACTAGATAAAATATTAAATAAATGTTTACTACACCAAATATCCTCACCTTGTTTTGTATATAGGCTATTAATACTATATTAATTAATTATGTGTAATTAATCAAACATTAAATATTTACTATACCAAACATCTGTCTTTCTCAGCAAAAGGGTGCCTATCACATTTACCATATGTTTGTGTAAACAGGAGTAGTCATGTAAAGCCAATGATAATTAAATATTGGATTCAGAAATTCTGGGGGTTATAGCCATACTTCAGTTTGAAAATAAAACAAATCCAAACAAAAATAAGAAAAAGACAAACAATATTGGTTTCTAAGTATCCTTGGAGAGCTCTGGAGTGACATGGCACAGACATGTATGTCTGTACTCTCATCACTGTCCCACTGAGTAGTTAAGCCCATGGCCCGACTGTAAGGAAAGAATAGTTATGAACACATTTTCTAATTCTGTTTTACAATAACATGGGCAGTTCTGATAGTGCCCTGAAGAGGGCTACTGTGCCTCATCTTCCTCATAACCTGCTCATTGTCCTCAAAACACATCCTATTCTATAGCCATTATTGTTGTTGTTGTTCAGTAGCCCAGTGATGTCCAAGTCTTTGCAACCCCATGGACTGCAGCACTCCAGGCCTCCCTGTCCCTCACCATCTTCCCAAGTTTGCCTAAGTTCATGTCCATTGCATTGGTGATGCCATCCAGCCATCTCACCCTCTGATGCCCTCTTCCCCTTCTGCCCTCAATCTTTCCCAGCATCAGGGACTTTTCCAATGAGTCAGCTGTTTGAATCAGATGACCAAAATACTGGAGTTTCAGCTTCAGCATCAGTCCTTCCAACAAGTATTCAGGGTTGATTTCCCTTAAGATTGACTGGCTTTCTCTCCCTACTGTCCAAGTGCCTCTCAGGAGTCTTTTCCAGCCCCAAAGTTCAAAGGTACCAACATAGTCATTAACATGGTATATTGTCAATTTTGGATGAAGGTGCATGATTTATCTCAAAATTGCACTCAGGAATACTGTCATATTAATTTAGTGATACAAACGCTCCATATACATAATTACCGTCCTCCTCCTAGGCTCACACTGTGTGCCGGAAACATGAGTGTGGGTTGGTCTCAATGATACACTAAATATATAACTATAAAAACTGTGTTGCCCAGGAAAACACTCCTCCTCCCAACAATTACCCCTTCTGAAATAGAATCTGGGATACATGGTAAGCATTACCATTCTAGGTAATGTTGTAGCAACATATTATTCCTCAGTCTTTTAACCTCCTCAACACAGGGTCATGTTGTGCCATAGGAGCCACAGCACAGGTCCATGATACACGTGCTTCATTATTGTACAGTCACTGTCCTGTGAGGCTCAGAGGCAAAACCCTTTGCAGAGTTCCTGAAAAATGACCACTGTGTGAAAAAACAGTTCATAATCATGATGCAAATGAGATTCCAATCTAGTGACATTCATCCTGATCAGTAAAGGGCACTGAAAACCCATTGATCAGTTATGTTATCTGTCAAATTATCACCTACAGCTCACAATAAATGTGTCTCAGTCTAATTGCACTCAGAGAAAAAAAATATTTTGATTTTGTTTTTTCCCTAACAGTGCCCATCACTGAAAGGAAACAACTCAAAGAAGCTATTCCCTTGTTCTGAGTTCTTTCTAGAAGAGGTATCTATATCTCATGTGTTGCTGTGTTGCTTTTGTTGTTTAGTCCCTAAGTCATGCCCAACTTTTTGAGACCCCTTGGACTGTAGCCTGCCAGGGTTCTCTCTCCATGGGATTTTCCCAAGCAAGAATACTGGAGCAAGTTGCCATTTCCTTCTCAAAGGGATCTTCCCGACTCAGGGATGGAACCTAAGTCTCTTGCATTGGCAAACAGATTCTTTACCGCTCAGCCATCAAGGAAGTCCATCTGTATCTCATAAATGATATTTATTTAGATCCCACTGAATGAATTTCAAGTAAATTAGTCAAAAGTAATTTTTAAATTTACATGTTTCTTATGGGTTTGAAATGACAGGAACATTTTCTTTTCTTAATTATTCATTTATTCAAATGGTACCTATTGATAAAATTGTGAAGATTAATTAATGATGACAGATTTTTCATTTAAAATCATAATATATTAACACATGTTTAAATGTATTTTAAATCAAGATTACATTAAACAACACATGTTGTGGTAGAGAGCTTTCTGGTAACATATCTGAAAACCATCATATGGAGACTTTGGGCAATTCTATTCCAATGTGTCCATTCTCCTTATATCAGTCTTCCTATTTTCTATACTACACTTGGAAAGATACTATTATAGCTCCTTTAAATGAAGATGAAAGCTACAAACTGAGCATTTCCTGGTGGTGGTGGCTGTTTAGTTGCTAATTCATGTCCGATTTTTTGCGACCCCAAGATTATAGCCCACCAGGCTCCTCTTTCCATGGGATTTCCCTAGAATACTGGAGAATACTAGAGTAGGTTGCCACGTCCTTCTCCAGGGGATCCTCCCAATCCAGGAACTGAACTCAAGACCCTCGCTTCTCCTGGAGTACAAGTTGATTCTTCACCACTGAGACACCAGGGAAGCCTGAGCAACTCATATTCCTCATCGTTAATAGCTGAACTTCCAAAATTAAATAGCAGCCAAGATTCTTATCATCTTGAAATGACTGTAACACCAATCAGTAGAAGATGAATTGTGGCTTCAATTGAAATAAAGAGAATCTAACTTTTAAAAGTATGAATTTTATAAGAATTCATGATTATTAAGATGCTAGTAATTAGGTTATTTTATTAATACTGAAAATAGTGTGGGTCTGCAATTTGAAATTAAAAAAAAATTAATTTGGAAGATAAATAATACCAAATTTAAATTAGTATTTTATAAGATTTTGTAAAGACTGATATTTTGCACTCTAATATTAAAATCAAGTACATAATTCATGGAGTATTTTCTCTCTACTTCCACATCAGGTTTATGCAACTTTGAAAGATTGAAAAATCAGGTAAGTTAGAGTAAACTATTTGGTTAACTAAAATTTAGCTGCTTGTTTAAATTTTATAAAATTGTGCCTGGTCACAGGGAAAGACATCAATTTAGACTTTGAATAAACATTATACTATTTTTACTAAAATAATTTCAATTAAAAATTAAAAATTCCTATAAGTTAAAAGGAAGACACACTGGATATTTTGAAGAAATGTTCTTTAACTTTTGAAAAAGTGTCTATTTCAAACTCTTTACTGATTATAAAAATAATAAATTCATAAAATATAAAAAATAAAAATCACCTAGAAGAAACAAAGCTTGCCCATAATTTTCAAAGAGAAGATAATGAATATTTACCGTATTCCTCATCACTCATTTTTCTATATGTATTTTCTTTTTCTCCTTTTTAAATATAAATTTACATTGTTTTAAATACTAACTTTCAGCAGTATACCCTTAATTCTTTTCAATAGCAGTAAAAGACTTTCTAAAACACAATTATTAATATCTGCATGCTACATTGGCATATAAATATACTATAACGTATTTATCCCAATACATATTTTTAAAAATAATCTTAAAACATATATTTCCCCCCCCCTAAACAGGCATGATCTTTTTTTCCCAGTACTCTGGTAGTTTCTGATCAAATGCAGTAATTTCCCCTCATGGTGCCTGTGGTCATTAGATTGCAGGTGACTAGATCATCACTTTTAAAGGAAGGACGTTACATGTTTCTACATGTCTGACTCTGTGACCCCATGGACTGTTGCCCATCAGGCTTCTCTGTCCATGGGATTTACTTATACAAACTTCATAAAGGGAAGAACGTTGGTTAAAGTAAGATAGAACTGTATTTTTAAATTAGATTGAATCTCATTCTTTGGAAACTAAAAGCTGGTTTCACTCTTTAAGATCATGTTTTATCTATTCAATAGTTAAGCCTCATTACAAGAAGAACTGTAATGTGATTCTCTAGAAAGGTTATTTCTGAAATACTAAAGAAGGGCACCTAGCCCATCATCCCTGCAAACGGAGACCAGGATGAATTATTAAGTACCATAGATGCCAAGGGAAGAGATGAATCTGTTTTGAAAAGGTGACTCACAAAAATCAAAATATCCCTTAGTCAAGGGACTCAAAGAGTATTTGAAAAGGATGTTCAGACATGTGAGAGCACTATTCAGTAATTCAGCTTTAGCAAATACACTATCAGGCCATTGCCATAGGAGTCTTTGAGATTTAGTGAAGCAGTTAAAATCAAGAAGACAGATTTCACAAAATGATACAATATCCCATCATTGTGAAATTGTGCAAACAATACAGAAAAACAGTATATGAATCTATAAGAGATTTTTTAATATTTAATATACTGGACATTTCTGCATAAATAGACCTTGTGATTCAGCACAATGAAACAGGATAGTTTTTCTTTAAAATGTGTAAATATATTTCAATTATTCTTTATTCATTTTCCTGCTTTTAATACTGATGGTTAAAGTTTGGTGTCCTAGCCAAATATTAATTTAAATTAGTTTTCTTCTTTGTATTACTAAGCCTAGGCTGCTTGACAGATTGATCTCTAAAATTCTAAAAGCTGAAATGCATTTTTTAAAAAAATTTATAGAACAGAAAAAATTTTGGTGGTAACCTAAGTCATCCTCAACACATGCCTTACAAATTAGTTCTTTGGGTTTCCATCTTGGCCAAACAGAAGAAGAAAGAGCACAGAGGAGCAAGGAGGCCAGTTTTCAGAATCTTCTTTCCTGGTTCATTGGTTATAACTCAGTTTCAAGGTCACCAAGTTACAAGAAAACTAAGGAAATGTGGACTAGCTACGGTACAGATGAAAGGGAAAGGGATCATTAAAAATAATTATCAGCTTCTTTAGAATCTTCAAAACTAAACAGCCTATATGAAAATAAATGCCAGCTCATATCCCATCTCAGCTTTTCTGAAAAAGCTCTTCATGACCAAAGTTATAGGAATTTCAGTTGACATTAATGCCTTCCAAAGTCTGAAAAACAACTGACCATAATAAAAAAAGATGAATGTTTTACTCCTAAACATTTTCTTTTAAAAATATTTTTTCAGTAAAGTATACAGCTTTACAGTATTGGGTTGGTTTCTACCAAACCTCAACAGGAATCAGCCATAGGTTGGTTTCTACCAAACCTCAGAGGAATCAGCCACATGTCCCCTCCCAATTGAACATCCCTCCGAAAATACTGACATAGGCCAAACGATTACTTGTTAGAATTTTCAAAAATCACAATGCTATTTTAGAAAAAGCTTAACAAGATTCATCTGAAAAGTTAAGGCTAAATCCTCATGGCCCAGAAGTTGTTTTCTAGGATATTATTGTTTAGGGTATATTTTTGAGGTTATAATTTGGATTTTCTAGATCATTTCTTCATGTAGAAACATGAAAAAATATTCACATTCATGATTCAGAGATGTTGCAAAGCTAGTTCATTTAATCTAATGTAAAAGAATAATGCTCCATTCTGGTATTCACACAGCATCCACACAGCATTCACCTTCATATGTTTACTAGCGTTGCCAGTGGTTCTCAAACTTTAATGTGCATTCAAATCATATGAGATTTAAGGTACAAACACAAATCTATGACTTGCTTTCTCATATCTTGACTCTTTGGAGTTAGAGCCTCCATGTTTAAAAGTTCACAAGACACTTCTGATCACACAAGGGACCCAGAGCCCAAGCTTAAAGAGCAGTTTGACCTCAGTGTATTCAAAGTGTGATCATCCATCCTGTATTATTTTGTATTTCTCAAAATCAGGGCAATGCTTTTCCCAGGGTGAGCACTTGATTAGTGACTATTAAATAATAAATATTTGTTTAGTGTAATTTAAATATAAATTTTTAAAAATTAAAAAAAAAACAGTTTGAAAAAGAAATCTCTGCCACTTACTAATTTTTTTGATGTGATCAAGTCATAGAGTGCTCTGCATTTCAGTTTCTAAGCCTGTCAAGTGAAAATCATCCTAGATCCTTGTATGGTATTGAAAAGATTAGATAAAATGGATACATAAAATAGATACAATAGATCTTATAATTATTCTACAACTCATATATATTAACTATTCAGCTGTATTTATTCAGGTATATTAACTATACTTTAATCCATTTAAGTTTCATCTAGATAGTGTAAAACTAAAAAAAATACATGTTTTTGATCAACATAATTTTTTAAAGAGACTTATTTCCCCAGTGATGTTGGAGAACCTTTTAAAAGTACAGAAATGTGGTGACTGGGCTAAAAATTTGATGTGAATCTTTCAAATTTAAATGAGCCACTTTATCTGAGATTTCATTTTCCTAATTAAACAATGAAGAGCAAGCATAAATGAAGTGGAATGTGCCTTCAATTCTAAATTTTACAATGATACGGCCTTTCTAAGAAATCATATTAAATGAAAAAGAATCACATGCCAGAGATATTACTTTGCCAACATAGGTCCATATAGTCAAAGCAATGGTTTTTCCAGGAGTCATGTATAGATGTGAGAGTTGGACATAAAGAAGGCTGAGTGCCAAAGAACTGATACTTTTGAACTGTGGTTTTGGAGAAGACTCTTGAGAGTCCCTTGGACAGCAAGGAGTTCAAACCAGTCAATCCTAAAGCAAATCAACCCTGAGTATTCATGAGAAGGACTGATGCTGAAGCTGAAGCTCCAGTTCTTTGGCCACCTGATACATACAGCCAACTCATTAGAAAAGGCCCTGATGCAGGGAGAGATGAGTCCAATTGTGTGGTAGTCTTATCTCGTACAAGGCCTCTACTTTTTCTTTTTCCCCCAGTAAATGCAGAGTTCCAGTTCTTGTAAGGAGGGGCAGGTTACTTCTGCAGGCTCAGAAGTTTCAGAGGAAGTTGGCTGGTCAAATCTCTGGGGACAACCACCATATCTCCATCCCAGTCATCAAATTTCTAGGGTACAGAGCCCTGACTTTGAAATGGTAGACCTGCTTTGTTGGATATTTGGTTTTCTGTAAAGTGAAGTCACTCGGCTCTTATTACACCTTCCCCTTAGTCTTCAGATTTCTTTACCTTCCTTCTGCAGGAGAGGAGGACTTCGTTTGTTTTTCAAAGAAACCCTCTGGCCATGACTCTCAGTTTTCAATTACTTATTAGTTTTCTTTAGTAGTTCATTATCTTATGTTAGTTAAATTAGTGCAGTTTAGCAAAGGCATCCAATCCCATGATCCTTCCAGTTTAATTTTCCCCAATAAGTTTGAAATATAATATAATACACTTGTTTATTTTCTATTCAATTGCTACTGTCCAAATATACCAGCAACAAATGTTTTAACAACAAACTTCCACATTGTATCAGAAGATGTTGATGGGGTTCTCAGTGCTGGCTGAGTAATGTACAATCAGCTCTAAAACCTCATTTTATAACCTGCTCCTGGGACTACCCCTAATATCAACTCTGCAGGTTGTGTTTGCTGGAAGCAGATGCTAAGATGCAGTATGTGGTGAAGCATCGACCAGGGATCAATATTTGTGAAAGAAAGAAAATAAATAAGGTTGAGCAGAAGGAAAAGCTGAAGGTGTGTCGAAAATGTGAATCAGATAACAAAATTCATTCTGGCTTTTCACACACAGTTGCTTCTTTCGATTATTATGCTGTCTCACCATTAAGCCCACCTCTTGAAAGAATATGTATTTATTTGCTAATCTAAGAGATTGGTTCTCTTGAGGACTTTTCCTTTTATAGTAGGACATACTGATATATTGGTATGAATCAAGTTTTGAAGAAGGCCTAAAGGACCCATTGCTTTCTAATCTGGAAAAATTGTTTCTGAGATTAGAGATCTAATGGGCAATCATGTGACAGAATTAAAATTTTTCTTGGGAGTAGCTATAATATAGACATACTTAACAGAAAAATAGTAGGGTTTACATGATCATGTTCCTCATCATAACTTTCCCCAAGTATTATTTTTATCATAGTTAAACAAAGAAATGGTTAACTACTAGAAAGGACTTAAATCTAGGATTTTGTATATAAATATGGATAAAAGACTAATAATGAAACAGGAAGAAATGAACTTGTTTTGAGTGTTTAAGTTGTGAGAGGGTAATTATAGATATTATTTCATTAACCTTTCAAAATTAGTCCAGAAAATTTGATAGCATTTGTTAACACCATTTTACAGAAAAGAAAACTGCAATATGAAGACTATAGGAATTTGGCGAAATCACCCAACAAATGAGTAATAAATGTGCAGAGGATCCCCTGTGTCTCTGGTTCCAAAACCCAGGACATTCCCACTGCATCTGGGTCTTCTTACAGAATGAATTACTAAGATTAATATATTAGTGTCAATGATTCCTAAAACTGGAGAAACCATAGGTAACAGTTCCACAGGGCTTCCCTGGCAGCACTGGTGGTAAAGAACCCACCTGCCAGTGTAGGAGACATAAGAGACGTGGGTTCAATCCCTGGGTTAGGAAGATCCCCTGAAGAAGGGATGGAAACCCACTCCAGTGTTCTTGCCTAGAGAAGTCCATGGACAGAAGAGCCTGCAGGGCTACAGTCCATGGGATCACAAAGAGTCAGACACGACTGAAGTGACTAGTACACACGCAACAGCTCCACAAAGTCACATTAGTGTCTTATATTCACAGCGATACAGGTTCAACACTCAATTTAGGAGAGGAGGGCTTCAAACTTTTACCATTTATTAAAATTAATTAAACATGTAAGCACACCTTCCAGACATTTCTTCAGACTACTTTATAATTAGGTGTTCCTGAAATCTCTGCTACTCTAGAAATGTTAATTCACCCTAGTATTGAACAGTTGACAGGAAAATGCCTAGATGAATAATAAAGGGAGTACTTTGGAGACATCAGTAATTAATGTTAATTTGATGATAAATTTCACATAACATGAGTTGAATAGATGGAAATTAATGAGTTAGGGGAAGAAATGAGTCACATAAATAGCTGCCTCAAGATCTAAGTTGGCCAGAGTTCAAGAAAACAAATATTTTTTTTTTACCATTCCAATTATGTAATTAGCCAAAAAGCCAGAAGTCACTTGCATCTCATTACTATGTGAGAAAGACTGATGACTCTGTTCCAGTGTTTACATTACTCTATTTTTTCCTCACCATGGGGTAGCTACCAGATATGCACGGAATGAACATAAACAGAAAACATAAACTGTGTTGTGAAACAGATAAAGAGATTCATGGAACATCTGTATGTGTTGCTTCTACAAAGCAAGGGGGATAAACGGTAGAAATTTTAGTAGTTCAAATTACTGACGTTTACAGATTTAAACTGTAGCATTGGTAGCATGGCCCTCAAACATGTCCACATCACAATTTCTATATGTGAATTACCTTATATGGCAATGCACTTGGGAATGTGACTAAATTAAGAATCTTGAGATAGGGAGATGGTCCTAGATAATTATCTTGAGTAATTCTAGTATTATTTTTGAGATTTTCTTGGATAATTTAACCTGGAGATTATCTAAGTTGGCCCTACCTGTAATCACAAAGGTCCTTCTAAGAAAGAAAGAGAATGGAGGCAGAGGAAGAAGCAGAAGATGCAGCAACAGAAGCAAGAAGTTGGAATGATGTGAGAAGAAGGACATGAGTCAAGGAGTGCAGGCAGCCTCAGTCAGTTCAGTCCCTCAGTCGTGTGACTCTTTATGACCTCATGGACTGCAGCATGCCAGGCCATCCTGTCCATCATCAGCTCCCGGAATCTACTCAGACTTCACGTACATTGAGTCAGTGATGTCATCCAACCACCTCATCCTCTGTCATTCCCTTCTCCTCCCACTTTCAATCTTTCCTAGCATCAGGGTCTTTTCAACTGAGACAGTTCTCATGAGGCGGCCAAAGTATTGGAGTTTCAGCTTCAGCATCAGTCCTTCCAATGAATGCTGCTGCTGCTGCTAAGTCACTTCAGTCATGTCCAACTCTGTGAGACCCCATAGATGGCAGGCCACCAGGGTCCCCTATCCCTGGGGTTCTCCAGGCAAGAACACTGGAATGGGTTGCCATTTCCTTCTCCAATTCCTGAAAGTGAAAAGTGAAAGTGAAATCGCTCAGTTGTGTCCACCCTTAGTGACCCCATGGACTGCAGCCTACCAGGCTCCTCCGTCCATGGGGTTTTCTAGGCAAGCGTACTGGAGTGGGGTGCCATTGCCTTCTCGGTTGCAACAAATATTCATGACTGATTTTCTTTAGGATGGACTGGTTGGATCTCCTTGCAGTCCAAAGCACTCTCAAGGCACTTCTCCAACACCACAGTCCAAAAGCATCAATTCTCCAACACTCAGCTTTTTTTATAGTCCAACTCTCACATCCATACATGACTACTGGAAAAACCATATCTTTGACTAGATAGACCTTTGTTGGCAAAGTAATGTGTCTGCTTTTGAATATGCTGTCTAGGTTGATCATAGCTTTTCTTCCAAGGAACAAGAGTCTTTTAATTTCATGGCTGCAGTCACCATCTGTAGTGATTTGGGAACTCCCAAAAATAAAGTTTCTCACTGTTTCCACTGTTTCCCCCTCTATTTGCTATGAAGTGATGGGACCGGATGCAATGATCCTAGTGTTTTGAATGTTGAGTTTGAAGCCAATTGTTTTCACTCACCTCTTTCACTTTCATCAAGAGAGTGTGGGATAAATGGAGAAGGGAGGTCCTTGAAGTGGCCTAGTCTCATGGAATTTAAGACACTGTAAGTTGCTGAATGCAGGATTATTTTCTGAGACATCAGGAAAGGAAACTAAAGCTGCCAGCCACACTTGTGATACCCCACTGGCTGTATGAGACACACTTACTTCATGTGGAAGGGTGTCTTTAAATTTCTGACATGTGGAACCTGCCTCCCTGCACTCCCCAAAGCTTATTAACCCCTTACCTGTCTCCCAGGGTGTGTGTGGGAGTATGTGTGTGCATCTGTGTGTGCGTGTGCCTGCACATGAGAGACATGTGCAAAGACATATCAGCCTGGGCTGTCTTTGCTATATGTACATAGGGCCATGGGATCTTTATTTTTGATTAATTTTTCTGATTTTTTGGTTTGTTTTTTAAGGGACTGTCATAAACAAATGTCAGGATACACAATGCCAAATAAAGATATTGTGTTTCTTTTTTAAAAAAATGCCTTTCATCAAGAGGCTCTTTAGTTCTTGTTCACTTTCTGCCATAAGGGTGGTATCATCTGCATATCTGAGATTATTGATATTTCTCCCAGCAATCTTGATTCTAGTTTGTGCTTGATCCAGCCCAGTGTTTCTCATGATGTACTCTGCATATAAGTTAAATAAGCAGGATGACAATATACAGCCTTGAAGTACTCTTGCCCTATTTGGAACCAGTCTGTTGTTCCATGTCCAGTTCACAGATTTTTAAAGAGGCAGGTCAAGTGGTCTGGTATTCCCATCTCTAAGAATTTTCAACAATTTGTTGTGATCCACACAGTCAAAAGCTTTGGCATAGTCAGTAAAGCAGAAATAGATGTTTTTCTGGAATTCTCTTGCATTTTTGATGATCCAACAGATGTTGGCAATTTGATCTCTGGTTTCTCTGCCTTTTCTAAATCCAGCTTGAACATCTGGAAGTTCAGAGTTCACATACTGTTGAAGTCTGACTTGGAGAATTTTGAGCATTACTTTGCTAGTGTGTGAGATGAGTGCAATTGTGAGGTAGTTTGAGCATTCATTGGCATTGCCTTTCTTTGGGATTGGAAGGAAAATTGACCTTTTCCAGTCCTGTGGTCACTGCTGAGTTTTCCACATGTGCTGGCATATTGAGTGCAGCACTTTCACAGCATCATCTTTTAGAATTTGAAATAGTTCAGCTGGAATTCCATCACCTCCACTATCTTTGTTTGTAGTGATGCTTCCTAAGGCCCACTTGACTTCACATTCCAGGATGTCTGGCTCTAGGTGAGTGATCACAACATTGTGATTATCTGGGTCATGAAGATCTTTTTTGTATATTTCTGTGTATTTCTGCCACCTCTTTTTAATGTCTTCTGCTTCTGTTAGGTCCTTACCATTTCTTTCCTTGACTGTGCCCATCTTTGCATGAAATGTTCCCTTGGTGTCTCTAATTGTCTTGAAGAGATCTCTAGACTTTCCCATTCTATTGTTTTCCTCTATTTCTTTGTACTGATCACTGAGGAAGGCTTTCTTATCTCTCCTTGCTATTCTTTGGAATGCTGCATTCAAATGGGTATATCTTTCCTTTCCTCCTTTGCCTTTCACTTCTCTTCTTTTCATAGCTATTTGTAAGGGCTCCTCAGACAGCCACTTTGCTTTTTTGAATTTCTTTTTCTGGGGGATGGTCTTGATTCCTGTCTCCTGTACAATGTTAAAAACACCAGAGCAGCAGCTGCAGAGCGCTGGAGCATCTTTGAGGAGATTCCTCATGTCCAGGGGCAAAAGAGAAGCCCCAGCAAGATGATAGGAGGGGCAAACAAATTCACGTTTAGAAACAAACCCCATTCCTGCCAGAGACGCTCAGAGGGCTCAAACAAACCTTGTTCACACAAGGACCCAGAGACACCACAGAGACTGAGACAGAAATGTGTTTGAGTGTCTCCTGTGGAGGTATGGGTCAGCAGTGGACTGCCACAGGGGCAGGGGCTCTGGGTGCAGCAGACGTGGGTATGGCATAAGCCTTCTTGGAGGAGGTCTCCATTAACCCCACCATAGAGCTGCCAGAACTTACATATGACTGGGAAATAGACTCTTGGAGGGCACAAACAGAACCCTGTGCACACCAGGACCCAGGAGAAAGAAGCAGTGACCCCACAAGAGACTGATCCAGACTTGCCTGGGAATGTCCAGGAGTCTCTAGCGGAGGCGTGGGTCAGTGGTGGCCTGCTACAGGGTTGGGGGCACTGAGGGTAGCAGTGCATGCGTGGGACCTGTTGAAGGAGGTCGCCATTATCTTCATTACCTCCACCATAGTTTGGCCCCAGGTGAATAACAGGGAGGGAACACAGCTCCACACATCAACAGAAAATTGGATTAAAGATTTACTGAGCATGACCCTGCCCATCAGAACAAGACCCTGTTTCCCCCTTCTTCAGTCTCTCTCATCAGGAAACATCCATAAACCTCTTATTCTTCTCCATCAGAGGGCAGACAGACTGAAAACCACAATGACAGAAAACTAACCAATCTGATTACATGGACTACAGCCTTGTCTAACTCAGTGAAACTATGAGCCATGCCTTATAGGGCCACCCAAGATGGACGGGTCATGGTGGAGATTTCTGAGAAAATGTGGTCCACTGGAGAAGGGAATGGCAAACCACTTCAGTATTCTTGCCTTCAGAACCCCATGAACAGTATGAAAAGGCAAAAAGATATGACTCTGAAAGATGAACTCTCCAGGTTGGTAGGTGCCCAATATGCTACTGGAGATCAGTGGAGAAATAACTCCAGAAAGAATGAAGAGATGCAGCTGAAGCAAAAACAATACCCAGTTGTGGATGTGACTGGTGATAGAAGCAAAATCTGATGCTGTAAAGAGCAATATTGCATAGGAACCTGGAATGTTAGGTCCATGAATCAAGACAGATTGGAAGTGGTCAAACAGGAGATGGCAAGAGTGAAAACATTTTAGGAATCAGAGAACTAAAATGGACTGGAATGGGTGAATTTAACTCAGATGATCATTATATCTACTACTGTGGGCAGAAATCCCTCAGAAGAAATGGAGTAGCCATCATGTTCAACAAAAGAATCCAAAATGCAGTACTTGGATGCAATCTCAAAAACAACAGAATGATCTCTGTTCTTTTTCAAGGCAACCCATTCAATATCATGGTAATTATGTCTATGCCCCAACCAGTAATGCTGAAGAATCTGAAGTTGAACGGTTCTATGAAGACCTACAAGAACTTCTAGATCTAACACCCAAAAAAGATGTCCTTTTCATTATAGGGGACTGGAATGCAAAAGTAGGAAGTCAAGAAATACCTGAAGTAACAGGCAAATTTGGCCTTGGAGTACAGGATGAATCATGTCCAAGGCTATTAGGGTTTTCCCAAGAGAACACACTGGGTATAGCAAACACCCCCTTCCAACAACACAAGAGAAGGCTCTACATATGGGCATCACCAGGTGGTCAATACCAGAATCAGATTGATTATATTCTTTGCAGCCAAAGATGGAGAGGCTTTATACAGTCAGCAAAAACAAGACTGGGAGCTGACTGGCTCAGATCATGAACTCCTTATTGCCAAATTTAGACTGAAGTTGAAGAAAGTAGGGAAAATCACTGGATCATTCAGGTATGACCTAAATCAAATTCCTTATGATTATACAGTGGAAGTGACAAATAGATTCAAGAGATTAGATCTGATAGACAGAGTGCCTGAAGAACTATGGATGGAGGTTCATGACATTGTACAGGAGACAGGAATTAAGAACATCCCCAAGAAAAAGAAATACATGCAGCTCACAGAAGCTTTAAAAGGTAAAGGAGTGGCACAAAACCAGAAGTGCAGATCTATGGAGCAGGATAGAAAGTCTAGAGATAAACCCACACCTCGTATATGACAAAGGAGGCAAGAAAATACAATGGAGAAAAGACAGTCTCTTGAATAAGTGGTGTTGGGAAAACTGGACGGCTACATGTAAAAGAATGAAATTTGTACACTAACATCAAATAAAAAAATTAACTGAAAATGGATTAAAGACCTAAGTGTAAGGCCAGATACTATAAAACTCTTAGAGGAAAACATAGGCACACACCTCTGACATCAATCACATCAAGATCTTTTTTGACCCACCACCTAGTGAAAATAAAATAAATAAATAAACAAATGGAACGTGCTGCTGCTAAGTCACTTCAGTCGTGTCCAACTCTGTGCCACCCCATAGATGGCAGCCCACCAGGGTCCTCTGTCCCTGTTATTCTCCAGGCAAGAATACTAGAGCGGGTTGCCATTTCCTTCTCCAATACATGCATGCATGCTAAGTCGCTTTAGTCGTGTCCAACTCTGTGCGACCCTATGGACCGCAGCCCACCAGGCTCCTCTCTCCACGGGATTCTCTAGGCAAGAATACTGGAGTGGGTTGCCATTTTGTTCTCCAATTAAACTTAAAAACTTTTGCATAGCAAAGGAAACCATAAATAAAACAGAAAGACAACCCTCAGAATGGGTTAAAATATTTGTAAATGAAGCAACTGACAAGGGATTGAGCTCTAAAACATACAAAGAGCTCATGTAGCTCAATATCAGAAAAACAGACAAGTCAATAAAAATATGGGTAGAAGATCTAAATAGCCATTTCTCCAAAAAAGACATACAGATATTCAAAGAGCACATGAAAACATGCTTAGCATCACTAATTATTAGAGAAATGCAAATCAAAAATACAATGAAGTATCACTTCACACTGGTCAGATGGCCACCATCAAAAAATCTACAAATAACAAATGCAGGAGAAGGTGTAGAGCAAAGGGGTACTCGCCTACATCATTGGTGGGAATGTAAATTGGTAAGGCTGCTATGGATAACAATATGGAGGTTCGTTAAAAAACTAAAAATTGAATTACCATATGACCCAACAATCCTACTCCTGGGCATACACCCAGAAGAAATTATAATTCAAAATGATACATGCAAAAGACTGGTTTATTTAAGGAAAAAATTAAAAAAAATTTTTTTTTAAGCTAAAGATTTTTACATTCTAAAAAAAATACAAAATGATTTTTGGTTTTGTATCAAATCAAACGGACTATTCAGATTCTAGTGGTGGTAAGATTCTATACAAAACCAGTTACATGACTACTTAAGTGATGGGCATCCCTCCATTTAATACTGTCAGTACCAACAACGCTAGGATTTAAAAATAGCCTTGGGATATGAAAATATACGGAAAGTTATGACCAATATAGATAGTATATTAAAAAGCAGAGACATTACTTTGTCAACAAAGGTCTGTCTAGTAAAGGCTATGGCTTTTCTAGTAGTCACATATGGATATGAGAGTTGGATTATAAAGAAAGCTGAGAGCCAAAGAATTGATGCTTTTGAACTGCGGTGTTGGATAAGACTCTTGAGAGTCCCTTGGACTACAAGGAGATCCAACCAGTCCATCCTAAAGGAGATCAGTCCTGGGTGTTCATTGGAAGGACTGATGTTGAAGCTGAAACTCCAATACTTTGGCCACCTGATGTGAAGAGCTGACTCATTTGAAAAGACCCTGATGCTGGGAAAGATTGATGGCAGGAGGAGAAGGGGATGACAGAGGATGAGATGGATGGCATAACCAACTCAATGGACATGGGTTTGGGTGGACTCTGGCAGTTGGTGATGGACAGGGAGGCCTGGTGTGCTGTGCTTCATGGGGTTGCAAAGAGCTGGACATGACTGAGTGACTATACTGAACTGAAACTACATATTTCTCCTGTAGAAAAAAAAATGCTTTATCTACATACTCATATAAACACATATCAAACACTTCAGAACAAGTAGTTTCGGTTTATAATTCAAGTTTTTGGTACTTGAATTTGGTACACAGTGAAATGAAGTCACTCAGTCGTGTCCGACTCTGCGACCCCATGGACTGTAGCCTACCAGGCTCCTCCATCCATGGGAACTGGAGTGGGTTGCCATTTCCTTCTCCAGGAGATCTTCCCGACCCAGGGATTGAACCCAGGTCTCCCTCATTGTAGGCTGAGCTTTACTGTCTGAGCCACCAAGGAAGTCCACAAACTGAGAACTAAAGTATTATATAAATAAAGGAATGCATCATTATTTGGAAAAACTATATCACATATAGAGAAAGTTTTCACAGGGGTAATACTGAATTTCAATTCATGATGGTAATCTCAACACATTCTAAAGGATACACATTATTTGTAATAGAGAATAAAACAAAAACAAATTTCCTTGAAGATACTACTGAGAAAGTATTATGACACACAGATTACACTAGAGGAAAGTGAAAAAGCATTTGTACAAAAGTGAAGCTTTAAGGAATATTTTCCCTTCGTAAAAGTTGGTCATATGAAAGGGACTTCTGTGGCAATGAAGAATTAAATTATTGGCAGCAAGAATCAGGAAAAGCACAGATCAGGGAATAAAGGACATACGAATTCTAAAGCCCTTGTATTCCACAGCCTTACCCAGAATAGCAGAACAAGCTTAAATGTCTCAGTGAATCAATAGAACAGGGAAGTGTCTATGTTTAGGCTCTAAATCTTTTCTTCTATTGTAATTTTGCAAATATTTTATGAGGTCAAAGTGTTTCTCAGATTCATTAGTTTTAACAGGAATGTCAATTCCACGCATTTTGTTCTACATATTCAATATGACTATTAAGTAATTATGTATGCACTGTCTTAAGGAGATGAATGTACTTTGCCACTCTACTGATCTTAATATTTATTGAATGACAATTTTTAATCTCATTAAACTGTGAATGATGAGCTTAAACTACATGCCACTCATCATTAAAAGTTGACTTATATTCTAGGACACTTGCACTTATCTCTAATGTGACCACTCTTATTTCACTTCTTTGTAGCCCCCAATAGAATATCAATTAATCTTGTTTCTAGATCCTGGTATAATGCTTGACATGTGGTCAGCATATATATATATATATATATATACACACACACACACATTTATATCATTTCAGAAGATCTAATTATTCTAAACAAGATGACAAATATTAGCCGCTAATATCATGAATCTTTTCTTTGTCCATAACATTGGCCTATTGTAGAAATCATTGCCAGTGTAATGCCCAATTATAGCATCTAAGTTATTCCTCTATAAATTTTGCTGAAACTTTCACACACACTTCCCCAAAATGCATCCCTATTTCAGATATTGCCTTATGAATTATGGAAACATTTAAATTTTGGTATATAGTGCATTTAACTTAATCAGTGTTCTAAACATTACTAGTTTCCCATTTTGTATTAAGTACAATGCCACTAACCCATTTTCTTATATTAAACAGGAATTTATTTAAGCAGTAAATCTCTTACTCAGTACCACAAATTTTATGGATACAGTAGAGCTGTAAGAATGAGAAAAGAGAAATTATAGATTGAAATTTTGAGCAATACACCCCCTGATTGTCTAGATAATGTTGCTGATTTTTAAAGTACATGTATGGATGTTGAGGGCTTCCCTGGTAGCTCAGTTGGTAAATAATCCACCTGCAATGCAGGAGACCCTGGTTTGATTCCTGGATCAGGAAGATCTGCAGGAGAAGGGATTGACTAACCACTTCAGTATTCTTGGGTGTCCCTGATAGCTCAGCTGGTAAAGAACCCATCTGCAATACAGGAGACCTGAGTTCAATCTCTGGTTTGGTAAGATGTTGAATATCACTTTGTAAATTACATAGGAAAATAAATACATAGTTATTCTATAGTTATTGTATTTTCATAAAAAGAGAGGAAGAAATGTATCCAGAATCTTACAGCTAAAGACAGAGACACAGCTAAAATCCATCTTTCTCTAACTCAAGTATACTTTCCACCATGTCACGGAAATTCACTATCAACCCCAACCACACTCATACATATAATCTAGATAGAGATATTTTTAATTCAGATACGCACATGGAAGTAAATATTCAGCATCATGGAAGGTTAGCCTTCCAATCTGCTCTCAGTTTTAGCCCATCTTTAGCAGTAATGAGTTTCGAATGTTTGTTTTATGCATTGTGAGGGGGTGATATCTCAAACTAAGTAGTATTGTTAAATCTCTAATTTCCTGTCTTTAACTCATACTGCTCTATCTATTGCCTTACTTTTTCTTCTCTAAATTTTCTTAGTTTTAGTTTTTTGTTTTGTTTTGTTTTTTGGTATTATTTGTTAAGTACATCATACAGCAAGATTATCTTGGACTTTCTTCATGTTTTAAATTTTACATATTATGGTTATGTTTTTAAATTTCACATATTATGGATATGTTTTAAATTTCACATTATAGATATGTTTTAAATTTCACATATTATGGATATCTTAAATTCATTTTAAAAACTGTAATGGCTACATAGTATTTTACATTAATAACATAACATAACATGCTATGTCATGTCTGACCCTTTGCAACCCCATAGACTGTAGCACACCAGGCTACATTGTTGGTGGGATTTCCCAGGGAAGAATACTGGAGTAGGTTGCCGTTTCCTTTTCTTAGAAGGATACCTACACCAGTATCATTACTTATTACTGATTATCATAATTGTATTACTAGTAATAATAACTATTATTATAAAGAGAATTACATTACTGAATTGGCTCACATGACTACGGAGGTTAGCTGGTCCCAAGAACTTCAGCATGAGTTGGCAAGCTACAGACTCAAGCTGGTCTAGATACATGAAAATATTTTTGCTCAGTCATCAGATTTTTATGTTCACTGCTTTATGAATACAAATAAAATATAGTATTTTCAATTTTCCAGTGAAAAACATCCTCATCAGAACTTAACTATTCCTTACTTAAAACAAAAACTAAAGTAACCCTCCAAAATTTGGGGCTTCCCTGATAGCTCATTTGGTAAA
Source organism: Bos indicus (assembly GCF_029378745.1). Classification (NCBI taxonomy): domain Eukaryota; kingdom Metazoa; phylum Chordata; class Mammalia; order Artiodactyla; family Bovidae; genus Bos; species Bos indicus. The sequence continues at coordinate 50,695,731 of NC_091780.1, read as the reverse complement.
GAATCCACCTGCATTGCAGGGACCCCAGTTCGATTCATGGGTTGGAAATATCCGCTGGAGAAAGGATAGGCTACCCACTCCAGTATTCTTGGGCTTCCCTTGTGGCTCAGCTGGTAAAGAATCCACCTGAAATGTGGGATACCTGGTTTTGATCCCTGGGTTGGGAAGATCCCCTAGAGAAGAGAAAGGCTACCCACTTCAGTGTTCCGGCCTGGAGAGTTGCATGGACTGCAAAATCCATGGGGTCGCAAAGAGTCAGACACGACTGAGTGACTTTCACTTCACTTCACTCCTAAATTTTAATATTAGATTGTGCTTTATCTCATCATTTAATAAGGTGTTAATGTTAGTCCCTATAGAAGGCATTATAGTTTTTTCACATCATTACTTATATTTATAGTTAAATATATATCAAGCTATGGATCATTGGAAAAGCAAGAGAGTTCCAGAAAAACATCTATTTCTGCTTTATGGACTATGCCAAAGCCTTTGACTGTGTGGATCACAATAAACTGTGGAAAATTCTGAAAGAGATGGGAATACCAGACCACCTGACCTGCCTCTTGAGAAACCTGTATGCAGGTCAGGAAGCAACAGTTAGAACTGGACATGGAACAGACTGGTTCCAAATAGGAAAAGGAGCACGTCAAGGCTGTATATTGTCACCCTGCTTATTTAACTTCTATGCAGAGTACTTCATGAGAAACGCTGGGCTGGAAGAAGCACAAGCTGGAGTCCAGATTGCCAGGAGAAATATCGATAACCTTAGATATGCAGATGACACCACCCTTATGGCAAAAAGTAAAGAGGAATTAAAAAGCCTCTTGATGAAAGTGAAAGAGGAGAGTGAAAAAGTTGGTTTAAAGCTCAACATTCAGAAAACTAAGATCATGGCATCTGGTCCCAGCACTTCATGGGAAATAGATGGGGAAACAGTGGACACATCACTGCAGATGGTGACTGCAGCCATGAAATTAAAAGATGCTTACTCTTTGGAAGGAAAGTTATAACCCACCTAGACAACATATTAAAAAGCAGAGACATTACTTTGCCAACAAAGGTCTGTCTAAAGCTATGGTTTTTCCAGTAGTCATGTATGGATGTGAGAGTTAGACTGTGAAAAAAGCTGAGCGCCGAAGAATTGATGCTTTTGAACTGTGGTGTTGGAGAAGACTGTTGAGAGTCCCTTAGACTGCAAGGAGATCCAACCAGTCCATTCTAAAGGAGATCAGTCTTGGGTGTTCTTTGGAAGGAATGATGCTAAAGCTGAAACTCCAGTACTTTGGCCACCTCATGCGAAGAGTTGACTCATTGGAAAAGACTCTGATGCTGGGAGGGATTGGGGGCAGGAGGAGAAGGGGACGACAGAGGATGAGATGGCTGGATGGCATCACTGACTCGATGGACATGAGTTTCAGTGAACTCTGGGAATTGGTGATGGACAGGGAGGCCTGGTGTGCCGCAATTCATGGGGTCGCAAAGAGTCGGACATGACTGAGCAACTGAACTGAACTGAAATGATATATCAAAGCATGTTATTTCTTGTTAATGAAAAATTTTTCATCTTTTATTTTTAATAAACAAAAATGTCAATACATAGCTACACTCCAAACTTTCCTTTTTAACATCTCTTTCCCTAGAAAGAAACACTATCACAGGGCTGAGAGGGATCATTTCATTCAGTATTTAGCACTTGCAATGTGTTTTCAAAGTCTCTGGTCTGAATCATATAAAATTTTTATTGTTGGTCAGAAAGTTCAGACATTAGCAATTTCATAAGGCTCAATTTTACTAAGTATAAACCATTACTTTGAGACTTTAAATAAACGTAAAGGCTACCAGAAAATGAGTTGTCCTTTGAAAATGACTTTTAAAACCTACAAAGTTCTATCTATTGAAGTTAGAGAGTCAATAAAGATTGTACTTAATATAAAGCAGATTATAAACATGTTAAAATTTCTATTTTACAATACAAAATTGCATTGCCTGAAGTAAGAAATAAATTTTAAAAATATAGATTCCCTTTTCTTTTGATTATGTGTTAGTGGCTCAGTCATGTCTGACTCTTTGCGACCATAAGACTGTAGACCATCAGACTCCCCTATCCATGGGATTCTCCAGGCAAAATGCTATAGTGGGTTTCCATTTCCTTTTCTGGAGGATCTTCCACACCCAGGGATCTATATTTAGTCACTTTTCCTTAAGAAATCAAAATCTTTCCTTTCAGTTTAAAAATAAAACAAGTATTTGAAATATAATAGGGAAAAATAAGTTGCTTTTTAAAAAGTCCTCTGGAAGTAGTTCCATTCTGAAAAAAATTTGCTTAAATTACATAAAAAGTTGGGCAAAAGCAAATGATTCTATTATTCCATTTGCCATATGTGCATAAATGAGATTGAGCAGCTGAGAATTAGGATAAATTCTTCACCCAAAGGAAAGAACTGGAAAAGTCATTTTTTTCTCTTCCTCACAGATAATTTGGAAATAATTTCATAAACCATTTTACATAGTTTCCTGAATAATTTTAATAGCTTGATGATTAAAAATAGTATAAATTAACTAATTATTGGTTGACTCTGAAATAAATGTATCTTACAAAGTCAGAAAACAACAACCTAGATCTCTTGCATGCCTGCATGCTAAGTCGCTTGTCTCCTGTGGCTCCTGAATTGGCAGGCAGGTGTCTTACCAGTAGCACCACCTGGGAAGATATAGATCACTTATATAATGTCAAATAACTCTTGCCAAGATGCATAAAAGTTAGTGATGCTTTATTCATTCAGAATTTAGCGATTTTCAGGTTTATAGATAAAATTACCAACTGCACTGTTTCTTTTATTTACTTCCCCAAAGAATCTATATTCACAGAGATTTTTATAGCATTTAACAAGAATATATATAAGTGAAAGGCAAAAAACCACTTTAATATATACTAGGTGCTCAGTCATTCAGTTGTGTCTGACTCTTCGTGGCTCCGTAGACGGCCAACCACCAGGCTCCTCTGTCCACGGAATTTTCCAGGGAAGAATCCTGGAGTGGGTTGCCATTTCCTATTCAGGGGTGTCTCCCAACCTAGGGATCAAACTTGCATCTCTTGCATCTCCTGCATTTGTAGGCAGATTCTTTACACTAGCACCACCTGGGAAGCTCAGTATCTATACTATATAGGCTATTAAAATACTGAATTAAAACAGGAGATGACATCAGTGAGCTTGGTACCATGCTTTAGGTTCTATTATTTCACGTAGGCTTTTTCTGGATAAGATAACTATTTTTGTCATTTCAGTTCTAACAGATATCAGTTCCCATACACATATAAACATATCTCTTTAAATTAAAAAGAAAACTGAACAACAAATAATATAAAGTTATAAGAATTGAAATATGTTAGAATGCTCTGAGGTATTCTGGAAATGGGATAACTTTTTTTAATGAAGGATTTCAATATTTATTTGCAATACAAATTCTCTAAATTCTTAATGTTCACTTCAATTTTTCACTTCAGAGACATTGGGCTTCTACAAGTCCTAATTTTCATTCCAACAACTTATTTAGCATTAAACAAATAGACACTCTAGTCAGCCATGCTTAAGTGCATAACTGAATTTTTATGCACTAACTTACAGAGTTATTACTGAAATATACATTTCTTATACCTATGATACTATGTATGTGTTTTATTTCTCATCTGCTCAGAGGTGATAACTTCCCTGTTATTCCTGTTAGTCCATATTTGACAAATTGTTGTTGTTTAGTTGCCTAGTCATGTCCGACTTTTTTGTGACCCCATGGACAATAGCCTGCCACACTCCTCTGTCCATGGGATTTCCCAGGCAAGAATACTGGAATGAGTTGCCATTTTCTTATCCAGGAGATCTTTCTAACCTAGGGATGAAACCTGAATCTCCTGCATTGGTAGGCAGATTCTTTACCACAGAGCCACCAGGGAAACCCATTTGACAAACTGAAGGCAACGTGATGATTGCTGAGAACTTACACACTCCAGAGTAAAGTTGTCATTTTTGGCATTTCTGCTGAATGATCTGCTTTGTATTTAACATGTAATGCTAAGATAGTGTCCAATGTACATACAAGATTATGAGCACTAGCCAAATGGCAACCCATCCCAGTATTCTTGCCTGGAAAATCCCATGGAGTTTGGCGGGTTATTGTCCATGGCGTCACAGAGTTGGACATGACTTAGTGACTAAACCACCACCACCAGAAAGTCTTAACTTTTTCTTGCATAGAATAAACATTCTTATATTCAACTGTGGATATGTAGTCATTTAAAAATATTCCTGTGCAGTTTGATGATAGTTGAGTGGACCAAATTATAAAATCCTGAGTTAGCACTATGTCCCACAGAGAAAAGTTTAGATAAGTTAACTATTGTTCTTATGTGTGACTGTATAAATGACTATATTATAGAGAAAACCCTGGAGTAAGAAATGGAAACCGGCTCCAATATTCTTGCCTGCAAAATCCCATGGACAGAGGAGCCTGGCAGGTTATAAGTCCATGGGGTTGCAAAGAGTTGGACATGACTGAGCAAACACACATACAGACACAGAAAAATCACACTGGTGGGTACATAGGTATTTGTATGTGTGTATATGTGTATTTCATATATTATAAAATACTAGATTTTACTTTTGTTTAGTGGTGAAAGAACAGAAGGAATTGCCGAATCAAAGACTTTTTCTTCCCCACAAGTGATATTGGTTTCTTCAATCCTTCTCTAAGGCAAAGAGGAAAAAATAGAATACGATCAGGAGTTTGAAGTCATGTTGTTTTCTTTATTCTAAACAATATTTTAAATTAAATTATAGAGATTAATATCCTATCATGGAAGAACCTTAGTGTATAGTTACTCCTTTTTAACTTTCAAAATTCTATCCCATTCATCCCCTAATTTTATACAATGTAGTTTATATACCTTTCATTTTCATTCAGTGATAATTTCTTGAATTGTTTATCTCACTTCTAGAATCAAGGTGAAGTTTTTATTCTTCACTTCAAATATGCGAAATATATATAGCTTTCTTTATTATTTATAACAAAGCTTAAATTTCTCAGGAAGGTTCATGTCCATTCTTGACAGGATACAAATATTTTGTTGAATCTTATCAATGAATAGTAGATAATCATTTTGAAATTTAAATCGGTTTTTAAGCCTAATACATCCCATTTTGAATATTTTCATTAAATTAAAAATTAAAAGTTGTCATCAAACTTCCCTCCACCCCGATTCAAAAGGGACGTCTCTGCTTTTTCCAGTTCAAGTTAGTAACTGAATGTGGCAGAAAGTTTCCATAATCTCATGGTAGCAATTGAGTTGGTCTCTGTTTTTCTGTCACCCCAGTAACCCTTCAGAACTTTCCTGATGTCTCTCGCTGACCCTTGTTCGAGGATACCTGCTGTGGCGCCTTACAACAAACCCCCCTCTTTGTGCTCTCACACCTGTGGTTCTCCCCTCTTCCTCACAGGACTCAGCACTTGAAAACTCAACTATATTTTCTTCAAATTACTAGAGGATTTGTTTCTTCATGGTCGAATGCTAAACCAACTAGGCACTTATGTGAAATCAAGAAATTAATAATAATAGAATCAATGTTCATTATGTGCTTTGTGGATACTAATTCTACCTCAGTTGTTCCTATGCTTAGAACTGACAAAGCAATCACATGACTAGGTCTCACCATAAGTTAACTTTAAATATAGAGCATATGTAAATATACAGATGAGGAAACAATGGAAACAGTGAGGGGTTTGTTTTCTTGGACTCCAAAATCACTGCAGATGGTAACTGCAGCCATAAAATTAAAAGACAAAAGACGTTTTCTCCTTGGAAGAAAACCTATGACAAACCTAGGTAGCGTATTAAAAAGCAGAGACATTACTTACAAAGGTTTGTCTAGTCAAAGCTATGGTTTTTCCAGCAGTCATATATGGATGTGAGAGCTGGACCATAAAGAAGGCTGAGCGGTGAAGAGTTGATGCTTTAGAACCATGGTGTTGGAGAAGACCCTTGACAGCCCCTTGGACAGCAAGGAGATCAAACCAATCAATTCTAAAGGAAATCAACCCTGAATATTCACTGGAAGGACTGATGCTGAACCTGAAGTTCCAATATTTTGGCCACCTGATGCAAAGAGTTGACTCAGAAAAGACTCTGATGCTGGGAAAGATTGAAGGCAGGAGGAGAAGGGGACGACAGAGGATGAGATGGTTGGATGGCATCACCGACTCAATGGACATGAGTTTGAGCAATCTCCGGGAGATGGTGAAGGACTGAGAAGCCTGGCGTGCTGCAGTCCTGCTGCTGCTGCTAAGTCGCTTCAGTCGTGTCTGACTCTGTGCGACCCCATGGACTGTAGCTTACCAGGCTTCTCCGTCCATGGGATTCTCCAGGCAAGAACACTGGAGTGGGTTGCCATTTCCTTCTCCAGCTGCAGTCCATGGGGTCACAAAGAGTCGGACACAACTGAGCAATTGAACAACAACAATACAGCAGGCACTAGGGAAGTGGAGTAATAGAAAAAGTTGTATGATTTTATTTGGTAAATTACAATAAAGACATACAGACAAAAAGAAATACATATTTTTTAGGCCTCAATATGTTTGTATGAGCAAAGAGGAACTTGTCTAGGGACACAAACTCATCGAACACAGGGCACCTGACAATTCTTTTATACCTTACTTAATACTGAAGCAGTTAGCTTCTTATACCAAATATATACTGCCTTCATAATAATAAGCAAAATTAAAATGTGAAATAGTTTAACATAACTGTGTGTAATTTATCAATCAAGCTGACCTGGCAGCATTCAATCAGAGAGAAGTTTTACATATCTTCACCAATATCTTTAATTCCCAGACCCTTAGTCCCATATCTATTTCAAAGGTTTTATAGAAATATTTAAGAACAAAATTCCAGTTTACTTTAATGACAAAATACCAATGTCTCATCCAAATAAGGCTTATTCCTCTTTTTCTTTTAATACCTATATTGGATGTAGAAATCTTCTATTTGGAAGGGAGGTGAGGAGTCTGGTTCCTAGTTTAACACCCATGTGTGATTTTTCAGGCCCCATCACAGGTATTAACAAAGCTTTATTCCGCAAACTCCTTGGGGAAGAGCCACTGTCCCCACAGCAGACTTCGTGCAGGATCAGTGTGCTACAGTCTCTGAAAGGAGTTGCAGTCAGGGATGCTGGCGCTCTGTCCAGTCACTGTCTTTGCATATTGACATTCCTAGTCTAGTCACCTGCATTCCCAGGTCTCTTATCTGAGGCCTTGAGCATGGTATTGTTAGGCCGTTTAAGTGGGGCAAGAGAGAGAAACCTTGGAGGCATACTTCTCAGAACCCAGCACTTTTCACTCTTGGTCCTTCCCTTTGCCTCCCCCAGGTCCAGGGTCCATTAAACTGCCAGAGCCCTTTGCTCAGGCACGCGGATAGTTGCTCAATCATGTCCGATGCTTTGCGACACCATGGATTGTGGACCGCCAGGCTCCTCTGTCCATGGGATTCTCCAGGCAAGAATACTGGAGTGGGTTGCCATTTGCTCAGGACCCCCTCAAAATATAGAATGACCACATCAATGTCTATGCTGATCCACCTGATCCTCCAGCTCGGGGCTCTTCCATGGGTGAAAATACAATAGGAGGATTTGGAGTATTGAGTTTTAGACTCTGACCTAACACCCTCTCATTAAGTGATTAAAGACCTAACTCTTACCTGTCGGGTTTGTTGCTTTAATCAGCTACTCTGGCACCTGGCAACTTGGCTCTCTCTCTGTCCAGACTCAGTTGAGGTCCTCACAGGAGGAAACACAGGTTTCTGTTCTTTCATCTACAACAAGGTATGAATTAAAAATTATACAAACTCAGTATCAATGAAGAGAGGAATCAGATAAATGTGGCTAGGCTGTTATGTCTGAACGGATGAATAATAATTCAGTCTGGGTATCACAGAAACACAAAAGCTATATTTTAAAATTTATTCTCCTAAAGTTTCAGGTACAACTCCTCAGATACAAGCATGTATGTTTGCACCCAGCCTCCTCCTACTTTAAGCCTCTTGGATCAAGTCCCTTTGATCATAACTGAACTCTGGTTCATTCCACAGGTCCGTTTGGCCCATCAGAAAACACATATTATTTCATGATTACAATAACTTGTAAGCTACTTTATTTCACTACACATCTTCCGATCTACTCTTAGCTTTAGGAAGTTTGTTTAAATTACTAGGGACTCAGGAATTGGTCCATATTTTTTTTTCTCCTCCCCCAAGTTCCAGTGGCTGCATACTAGGATTTCTAAATACAAATATTGGAAATCATTTCATGTAACTGGAGGGATAAGAGAAAAAATACAATATTAGAAGCCAGTGCTGTGCTAAGAATTCCTTATTACCAAGTCCCTGATCATTTCCAGAGCCTTCCTTTATATTTCCTTGAGGTTTGTAATGCCCTGCAAATCATCAGACTGTTTGAGATGAATTCTTGACTAGTTTTACATAAATCTCATAGCAGTTCAGGCCCTCTACTTTTCAATTTTTTGAGTTTTGATACCTAAGCAGAAACAGAAAATAAGAAATATCTGAATTTCACATTGAACATATTGTAACTTCACATTTATACAAAAAACTGTGAAATTAGGCATCCTTATCAATTTAGGGAAATAAGGTCTATACGACCTGAAGAGTGATTTTACTCTCCTCAAAGTAGGAAAAACAAAATGAATTTTAGAAACCTTAAAATTCTACCATTGTGATGACTGAACTCATGAAAAAATTATTGGGCCATGATTCACTGAAGATCTTAGAAATACATTAAATAATTCAGGACCATTTTACAAGCTAACAGAGAACTTATTCTAGAAGATCTATTTACTAGATTCATATTACAATGAATATTTTAACATTTCATATCTATTTAATATCTACTTAAGAATGTATTTTGAAAGAAAATATCAAAGGATTTTTTCTAGATGGTTTAATCTTAAAATTATTTTTTCTAATTGAACAAAAAATACTTATATACATGACTTGTTTTTATAGATCTCCTCATGTGTTTATTAAATGCCTGATCTAGTTGTAATCCTACCATTATAACAATTTCTGGTATAGGTGGTGGCACTGTTCTTTATAAGTTGGCACACATTATCACTTTAAATTATTTCAACCTATCTACATGAATATTGTTTATATGCAATTCCCTGGTGGCTCAGTTGGTAAAGAATCCGCCTGCAATGTGAGAGACCTAGGTTCGATCCCTGGGTTGGGAAGATCCCCTGGAAGAGTGCATGGCAACCCACTCCAGTATTCTTGCCTGGAGAATCCCCATGGATGGAGGAGCCTGCAGGCTATAATCCATGGGGTCTAAAAGAGTCGGACATGACTGACTAAGCATTCACACTTGAAGAGTACATTAAAAAGTGTGTGTTTATACCAGTACCAATATTCCTGGTATTATTTTTATATCATTAAACTTATAATAAAATATACAAATCATTAAAGAAAAGGTGCTTTTATATTTTCAACAGTAAATTAAACATGTAATTTCTCACTTGACTGTCTGCATGGAATCTTTGGCAGTATATTTCAAATGCCCTAGACTAGTGAGATTGAGTTTTAACAAATTTTGACAGAGGTTTTTATCAATATTAATATATCACCAGTGAAATATTTGAGCTCATTATCAAAATAAAACAGCATGACCTAATTACAATAACTAGCTATACTGTGGCTTAAAACAGCAACCTTATTTAACTAATATATATGAAAATTTAGATAACATTTGAATTGAAACTTTTTGTGGGTTTGTATGATAAGTAAATAAGCGTTTGTTTAATAAGTAAAAGTGTTTGTGCAAGTATTCCTGTTTTAATTTGTTGAAAGAAGAAAATCATTTATCAACTGTTACCATATTTGCATATTCAGTAGAAACAGAAAAAAAAGTTTAATGATCCTATTAAATTTATATAAATGGTTCTTTGCCCATGCATTTGAAATAAACTAATATGAATCTCTTTTAGGTGGTACTGATACAGTATGTTGTCTAGAAATAATTATCTTCTCTACTGCTGCTGCCGCTGCTACTGCTAAGTGGCTTCAGTCGTGTCTGACTCTGTGCGACCCCATAGACGGCAGCCCACCAGGCTTCCTGTCACTGGGATTCTCCAGGCAACAACACTGGAGTGGGTTGCCATTTCCTTCTCCAATGCATGAAAGTGAAAAGTGAAAGTGAAGTCGCTCAGTCGTGTTGACTCTGTGCGACCCCATAGACTGCAGCCCACCAGGCTCCTCCGTCCATGGGATTTTCCAGGCCAGAGTACTGGAGTGGGGTGTCATTGCCTTCTCCGTCTTCTCTACTGAGGCAAAAGCTTTCTGAGTACTTTGGCCAGTGTTCCATGAATTATGAGACTTTTCATGCTAGCTGGTGGAGACATGGGTTATTCTCAATCCTGCTGCTTCTGCTGCTGCTAAGTCGCTTTGGTCGTGTCCGACTCTGTGTGACTCCATAGACGGCAGCCCACCAGTCTCCCCCCGTCCCTGGGATTCTCCAGGCAAGAATACTGGAGAGGGTTGCCATTTCCTTCTCCAATGCATGAAAGTGAAAAGCGAAAGAAGTCACTCAGTCGTGTTCGACTCTTAGCGACTCCATGGACTGCAGCCTACCAGGCTCCTCCATCCATGGGATTTTCCAGGCAAGAGTACCGGAGTGGGTCGCCATTGCCTTCTCCGATTTTCAATCTTATATCCCTCCAAATAGTTCATTTAGGCAATTTTGTGCTTACAGAATCTGTTCCTTGTCCCTCAAGTGTCTCTGACCTCTACATGACATTCAATGTCTTATGTCATGCGTTTTACCCAGTTTTCGGTTGCTGTGCAGGACAGACAATGAGCTCTATATTAAGACTGCTCAGGTTTCACCTAATAAACTATGAAGGGATCAATCTGTCTCCAAGAAGTTTAAATACAATCCGCAGCAAATCTCAATAATATTTGCAAGAATAATAAAAAAAAAATTATCCATCATCAAATTTCTTCCAGCCATGATGGAGTAACAGGGCATTAGAGCTCTGCTTCAGTATGCATACCTCTTCTCTGGAACTCCATTTTGCAAAAACAAAGTTAGGGAACTCCCAAGGATTCTAACTCTATATCCTCCATTCAAGGATATCTATGTGCTCTGATAGGCTCCTCCTTCCTTTGCTACAGCTAGAAAATTCTCTTTAGGCTTTAATTTATGGCAATATCAGAACTTAGTCATTTGTTTCTTTTTTTTTTCAGATAGTCAATATCTGAAAACAATTGTTTCTATAGTTCAGGTTTTTAGTTGTTTATTTTAGGAGAGCAAATTAGATGAATCTTATTCCATTTGGCAAGAGGTAGAAATTGTCTCCAGAGATTTTTAATCTTGAAATTTAACAAAACAGCAGGTTAACCCACTATGTTAATGATTTTTACACTGATTTGACTTGTGAACAGAAAGCAAATGTTTTAGATGCCTCAGTAAAACATGTATAAAGTAGACAGTAGGATATCAACCTTAAAAAAAGTCAAAGGTATTTTTCACTCAGTAAAGTTTGTAGGAGTTCTGTGATTTTCAGCATATTGAGATATTCCCATCAAAGTGCAAACTAAGCTGTCAAGCCTCATAGCACTTATTCTGAAAAAAGAATGATAAGTATTTTAGGCATTTGGGGATTTTGGAAGTTAAGTATGCCATAGTTGTGTGAGCTATATCAACTCATTTTGAAAGTAAAAGTGAAAGTCGCTTAGTTGTGTCTGACTCTTTGCAACCACATGGGCTATACAGACCATGGAATTCTCCAGGCCAGAAAACTGGAGTGGGTAGCCTTTCCCTTCTCCAGGGGATCTTCCCAACCTAGGTATCAAAGCCAGGTCTCCCGCATTGTCGGTAATTCTTTACCAGCTGAGCCACAAAGGAAGCCCAAGAGCTGGAGTGAGTAGCCTATCCCTTCTCCAGGGGATGTTCCCGACTCAAGAATTGAACCAGGATTTACTGAATTGCATCTTTACCCTGAGCCATCAGAGAAGCCCAGCTATCAACTCATCATAGATTCACCTTTTAGACTTACAGTTCCTTCAAAGGCCATAGCAAGAGAAGCTCTCCAGCAAATCCAAACTGTAGTACCAGCTGCCCTAAGACTTGAAACCTGAACTAATGATCTAACAGAATCATTGATGCTTGAAGAACCAGTGTTGTAAGAAACCTCTGAAAAGATCAATGGGAAATTCATAGCCCAGAACTCTGGTATATCTCCCTTCTTCTGCAGGTGTCTATTCTCCTTTTGACAATTAACTATGACTTGTTAATGGAATTGGGTAGACAGCGAATGCCTAACCAGGAACATCCAGTCATCATGAGATCTAAGCTTCCCATTATGAACTTATCACTGTCTGATCTAACTCTTCACAAGGAGCGTTGGAGTGGGGTGGGGGAGAGGGGGGCATGTGCAGCATCTGAGTATCATCAAATAAAAATGATTTATAAGAAAATGAGCTCAAGTAGACCCAGAAATTAATGTAGGTTGAATAAGAAGTTGACTTGGGCTCTTTCGATACTAATTCCTATTGCTTTGCCTCTTTTCCTTCAATCCATGCTATGGTATCCTCAGAAGTTCATTATGACCAAATGACTGAGGAGGAAGAAATCTAAGTGTGAATTACAGTTTACTCTACATTATTCAATGGCATAATCTGAATTAGTGGGAAAGTTCAAGCATTCAAGCCTACTCAGGAATAAATCTGAAAATGTTGGCAATAGTTTGGCTGAATGGTCAAGGATTCAAAAGAAAGAGAATTGAGAAGTCAGTGACAAAAAGGACTATGGACGATATAAATGGGTGGACATTTCAGAATGGGCACATTGCGCATGCCCAAGAAAGGGGTGTCTACTGCAGAGGTGTTCTTAATCATCAGATGGCATTCTGATTGCTACTCTCATTGCTTAAATGATGTTTCCTTTGGCTGCTTAAATGTAGCTACCCTGTCTTTGTAATTCTGGGATTGTGTCATATCAGATATTAGAGAACTCACTTTCCATGGAAACATTCTTAATGTCAACCCTAGTCACTGTTAAAGACTAAAGACAGTCACTATTGAGCTTCTCAGTATGTTGATACTCTCATCATTGGTGCAGTTCTTTTTCTTTTTCCTTAAAGAAGTTGTCTCCTAGGCTCTCTGGTGATGATATTCATGGGATGGATTCTCGGGTAATACACAAGCAGTCCCTAAATTCCTAGAAACTTTTCTCAAATTTTCCCAAGGAAATACTAGTTTTGATATGATTTTCACTGTAGGCATATAATTATCAAAATATGGTGCCAGAACCAGCAGCATCAATATCATCTGGGATTCTACTGGAAATGTACATTTCCATGTGTATCAAATCAGATACCCCTGGGTGGAGGCCCCAGTCATCTGTGTTTTACTAAGACCTCCAAGTTATTCTTACACTAAAATGTAACAATTACTCCTGTAGACCATCATCAAATTCAAGTTTTACAGAGCTTGCTCAGAATGAGGCCAGTTTCAGGCACCAAGTATGTTTTACAAAGCATGAAATGTCAAATTATAGTGTATTGCTTTCTCTTAAAATTGCATGTGTTTGGTAAATAATGTGTTCATTAAATTAAGTAAACATGTATGTGGGAACATATAAAGTAATTGTGTACCCCTGCCATAAAACAAGATGCATTCTTAATGCTCAGTTTATTTATTTCTATATTTCATGTATAATTGCATTTGCACTAATGTAACCATATTTTAGCATATTATGTTTTTGTCAGATGTTGGTATATGAGTGTTATGCCAGCAAAATAGTACTTTTTCTATTTTCTGAAAAAAATAACATGTAGTATTGGTGTTTTATTGTTAAATATTCAATAGAATTTAGTGAAATTGTGAATTACGTAGGCCTGGGTTTTCTTTTATGTAAGTTTTGAATAAAAAATTTAATTTCTTTAATAGAGATTTATTCAAACTTTCCCTTTCTTTTCCCTTAGTGAGTTGTATTTTTAGGAAAATTTCACTTCATCTAAGCAGTTCAATTTGTTGCAACTCTTTTTCCATAATCTTTTTATCATTTTAATGTCAGCAGGATTTGTTATGAAAATCTTTATTTTTATTCCTGATATTGATGCATTGATTCTTTCTTGATTTTAATGACCAGTCCAGTTTGGAGGTCTGCCAATTTTCTTGATCATTTCAATCACAATATTTGTTTGTTTGTTGTTTAAATTGGATTTCTGCAATCATCTTCATTACTTATTTCTATTTCTTTTCAACTTACTTTGCTCTTTTTTTTTCTAGTTTCTCATTTTTTGACTTTAACATGGTAGGCAGAATAATACCTCCCCCAAAATATCCACATTTCAGTCCTCCAAACCTATGAGTAAACTACCTTACATGACAAAAGGAACTTTGAAGATACAATTAAGTTAGGGATATAGAAATGGGGAGATTTCTGGATTATACTGGTGGGCAGAAAGTAATCTTTAAGTTCCTTATAATGGAAGGCAAAAGAATCAAAATTAGAGAAGATCATAGAAGCAGAGATGGGCTTTCCTGGAGGCTCAGTAGTAAAGAACCCACTTGCCAATGCAGGAGACATAGGTTCGATCCTTGGGTCTGGGTCAGGAAAATCCCCTAGAGAAGAGAATGTCAACCCACTCCAATATTCTTGCCTGGGAGATCCCATGGACGAGGAACCTGGCAGGCTACAGTCCACGGGGCCACAAAAAGAGTCAAACATGACTTACTGACTAAACAAGAACAAAAATAAAAGTAAAAGTCAGAGTAACAACATTGCTGGAAGGAGTCATGAGCCGAGGAATACAGGCAGCCTCTAAAATCTAGCAAAGGAAAGGAAGCTATTCTCCTGTAGAACCTCCAGGAGGTATGCAGCCCTGCCTCGTAAGATCTATTTTCATATTTCTGACCTCCAAATGGTAATTATGTCCAACCTAGATAGCATATTCAAAAGCAGAGACATTACTTTGCCAACAAAGGTCCATCTAGTCAAGGCTATGGTTTTTCCTGTGGTCATGTATGGATGTGAGAGTTGGACTGTGAAGAAGGCTGAGCACCGAAGAATTGATGCTTTTGAACTGTGGTGTTGGAGAAGACTCTTGAGAGTCCCTTGGACTGCAAGGAGATCCAACCAGTCCATTCTAAAGGAGATCAGTCCTGGGTGTTCTTTGGAAGGAATGATGCTAAAGCTGAAACTCCAGTACTTTGGCCACCTCATGCGAAGAGTTGACTCACTGGAAAAGACTCTGATGCTGGGAGGGATTGGGGGCAGGAGGAGAAGGGGACGACAGAGGATGAGATGGCTGGATGACATCACTGACTCGATGGACTTGAGTCTGAGTGAACTCGGGAGTTGGTGATGGACAGGGAGGCCTGGCGCGCTAAATTCATGGGGTCGCAAAGAGTCGGACACGACTGAGCGACTGAACTGAACTGAACTGATAGCTCTGTGCATTAAGTCACTAAATTTATGGTAGTATATTGTAGCAACAGTAAGAATATAATACACATAGAAATGTATTTTATTTTTGTTTTATTTAGTAACATAATTTAAAATTACATTTACCTCTAAACACTACTTTAGCTGTTGCTGCTGCTGCTGCTAAGTCGCTTCAGTCGTGTCCGACTCTGTGTGACCCCATAGACGGCAGCCCACCAGGCTTTGCCATCCCTGGGATTCTCCAGGCAAGAACACTGGAGTGGGTTGCCATTTCCTTCTCCAATGTATGAAAGTGAAAGGTGAAAGTGAAGTCGCTCAGTCATGTCCAACTCTTAGCGACCCCCTGGACTGCAGCCTACCAGGCTCCTCCATCCATGGGATTTTCCAGGCAAGAGTACTGGAGTGGGGTGCCATTGCCTTCTCTGCTACTTTAGCTACACTCTGTAAATTTTGATATTTATATTTTTAATGTCATTCAATTAAAAATATTTTCTAATTTCTCTTGTGATTTCATCTATGGTCTATGAGCAATGTGGTATTTTGTTTCCAAATATAGGCTTTTCCAGGTACATTAATGTTACTGACTTTTAGGTATTTGTTGTCCAGTATATTAGCAACTACCAGTCACATGTAGCTGATAAAAACTTGGGATGAATTGAAACTGGAATTAAAGTATATAAAACTATTAAATCATAACATTTCAAAGACTTACTATGCAAACATAATCTATAAAATGTAAATATTTCATTAATATAGTATAATAATTCAATGTAAAACAATATTTTCTATATACTAGATTAAAAATACATTATTAAATTAAAATAAATTTTATATGTCTCTTTTTCCTTTCATGTGGTTAATAAGATTTTTAAATTACACATGTCACTCACATTTGGGGCTTACACAATCTTTCTAGTGAACAGCATTGTCGTAGTCTAACCCCACTGTAATCAACTTCCTCACCTACACATATATTTTTCCTCACATTCTCTAGCCTATCTTCTTATTATCTGTTTGGCTTTTTCATCATCAATGACAGCATGTTAGAAAGCAAACTTCAAGCATTCTCAACTCTAACAATCAAAACTCATCTACTGTAATATGAAAAATCCAGTTTCATTGCTTTCCCACACACTAATCCTACCATTTTTATTTCTGAACCTATTCATATTACAATGCCTGGCAATCATTATTAGTCCCTCACAGGATCCCTAAATTGCACTGTCTCTGACAGTGACACGAACTCAAGTTAAACTCAATTATCAGTTCCTGTTTTGACTGCAGCTAAGTAGAATGAACGCTGGTGAGAAAGCAACACAAAACTGTCTTGCTTAGTGTTATTGGAAATTCATGGCATCAAGGCAAAGAAAAAGAATCACATCACAATTGTCAATGATGTCTGATTTTCTGTTTCCGCAAATGAAAATTTCACATTCTTTCTCTCCTAAACCCTCCTACTTTGTCTAGGGGTATGCGTTGAGGTACTATCAATTCAATGGTGAAAAACAGCATTGTTATTATTGCTTAGTAATATCCAGTGGTGCCAATATGTGAATAAAATGTGTAATTACTCACCTTAGATCAAGTGATCCCAGAAAAAACTTGGAAGAGAAATTTTTAAGCTAAAGATCTGTATTATCAGGCTGAGCCAAATGCACAAAAAATAGTATGTATATCAAAGGACTGCTTTATCATTTTATCAAAAACCATACAGTTGTACTTCTTTCAAAACAGAAAAAAATCTGTATAGTTCAACATAGTCTTTTTTAATAATACAATTCTAAATTAATATCCTTTGGATCTTTTCAGTATTTTTAAATGAACTAAAACATATTAAATAAGCACATTGTGCTTGTAATCAGAAAATATTTTGATGTGATTTGATTGCTAACACATTAAATTTAAAACCCTACAGTTGAGAACATGCCAGTATTCAAGCAATCTTGCAATACTTTAGGTTTTAGGGAGAATATTTTAAAATTCTGGTGTATGACACAATTCGCAAATAGTTTAGAATGTTTGCCTAGTTCTTTGCATGAAATAAGTCCTATTTTATATAATAATATACATGTTTTATAATATATATATATTCATAAAGGGAAAATAGAACCAATTGAATAATGCATGAATATAATTAACATTAATACATTCATTTCAAAAGACTTTAAGACATACAGTCAGTTTCTGTTCTGTGGGCACCACATTTGCATCAACCCATATAAATAAATAGAAAAGATGTTTTCAGTGATATGAACAGTGGACACACTATTCAATCTCTCCAATTCTATGAATCGAGGTCATTTCTCAAACTGAAAATAATCGCCAGTTCTCCAGCTAAGGGCTCAAACTGGTATTAATCTAGTTTCAAATCCAAACAATATGAAGCCCTAATTAAGTAAGTATGGACATAAAACTTCACCACAGCCTTGTTTTGTTCCTACTCTTGCCTTCTTAGTTCTGTTTATGTCATTTCTGCTCTGTCTTTGTCATAAAGCCCATTTTGTAGAAACTAGGTCCATGTCTTGCTCCTCTCTACCTACATCTGACCTTTGATAACATTTCTGGGTCCTATTTTCTCCCAGTCTTAGAATTGAGGACATAAAATGCATCCATGAGAAAGGTATCTATAAACTGTTACTCGACATTAGGAAGGACTTTGATTTAGGAACCTTCCATGGATGGGGAACTTGGTTCCACAGGCAATGTGAGAACACTGTTTTGCTGCTAACTTTACTTTTTTAAACATCTCCTTAAAATTCTTTTTCTGGTTGGTATTCTTTACTTGTCCTATTTCACTATTTCCAATAATTTTTAAAATCCATTCTAGTATATTTTTCTTTCTTTTTTTTTAATTTTAATTTTTTAAAAAAATTTAATTAATTAATTTTACTTTACAATATTGTATTGGTTTTGCCATACGTTGACTTGAATCTGCCCTGAGTGTACATGTGTTCCCCATCCTGAACCCCCCTCCCACCTCCCTTCCCCTACCATCCCTCTGGGTCATCTCAGTGCACCAGCCCAGAGCAACCTGTATCATGCATTGAACCTGGACCGGTGATTCGTTTCACATGTGATAATTTACATGTTTCAATGCCATTCTCCCATATCATCCCACCCTCACGCTCTCCCACAGAGTCCAAAAGACTGTTCTATACATCTGTGTCTCTTTTGCTGTCTCGCATACAGGGTTATCGTTACCATCTTTCTAAATTCCATATATATGTGTTAGTATACTGTATTGGCGGTGAAGGCAATGGCACCCCGCTCCAGTACTCTTGCCTGGAAAATCCCATGGATGGAGGAACCTGGTAGGCTGCGGTCCATGGAGTCGCTAGGAGTCGGACACGACTGAGGGACTTCCCTTTCACTTTCCACTTTCATGCATTGGAGAAGGAAATGGCAACCCACTCCAGTGTTCTTGCCTGGAGAATCCCAGGGACGGAGGAGCCTGGTGGGCTGCTGTCTATGGTGTCGCACAGAGTGGGACACGACTGACGTGACTTAGCAGCAGTAGCAGCAGCAGCAGCATACTCTATTCGTGTTTTTCCTTCTGGCTTACTTCACTCTGTATAATAGGCTCCAGTTTCATCCACCTCATTAGAACTGATTCATATGCATTCTTTTTAATGGCTGAGTAATACTCCATTGTGTATATGTACCACCACTCTTTTATCCATTCATTCATCTGCCAGTGGACATCTAGGTTGCTTCCATGTCCTGGCTATTATAAACAGTGAGTGCTGCTATGAACACTGGGGTACACGTGTCTCTTTCCCTTCTGGTTTCTTCGGTGCGTATGCCCAGTAGTGGGATTGCTGGGTCGTATGGCAGTTCTATTTCCAGTTTTTTAAGGAATCTCCACACTGTTCTCCAGAGTGGCTGTACTAGTTTGCATTCCCACCAACAGTGTAAGAGGGTTTCCTTTCCTGCACACCCTCTCCAGCATTTATTGCTTGTAGACTTTTGGATAGCAGCCATTCTGACTGGCGTGAAATGGTACTTCATTGTGGTTTTGACTTGCATTTCTCTGATAATGAGTGATGTTGAGCATCTTTTCATGTGTTTGTTAGCCATCTGTATGTCTTCTTTGGAGAAATGTCTGTTTAGTTCTTTGGCCCACTTAATCCATTCTACTCTATTTTTCAATGCTTTCCTCATATACTTCTGAACATTTACAGTGGCATCCTAAGTGCTAATTATAATAATATCTGTGCTCCTTCTTAACAATTTGGATTATTTTTCATTATTGAAAAACATTGTTAAACTTGATGGTTTACAAAATTACTGTCAGTAGTTTCTCCCTGGTGCTTAATCTCCTTCCATATCTATTGCTTCACAGAAGGCTCTTCCTCTGCCACTCAGCTGACATTATCTGTCCAGGGTCTCTAGTTGGTGCTTTGTTTGCATTACATATCCCCATGGTGATCTCATCAACAGTCAGAGATCCAACTAACATATGTCTTACCATATGATTTTGAAGCATATATTTCAAATAGGAGCTCCTATCAAATTACAAAAGTTTATTTCCAGTGTAACTATAATAATAGACTACCCCAAATCGAATACAATACTAATAGAGGAAAAATAAAGTGTCAGTAACCAAAATCACTGTGAATCAGGTACAATGGTAAATAAACATGGCAGCTGGCTTCAAAGTCTTCACATGACTGCAAGGCACTAAAGACATCATTACAAAATATTGTTTAAGTACAAACCAGAAATATGTTTAGCATAATGGAGCTTTCTAGATTAAACACCCATGGAGTTTTGTCTTTTATTGCTTTCTGCTCTATCAAAGCTGTCAACTTTGTCACTTGTAAGAGGTCATGATTTATAGATATTTTCCCCAAACCACAGATTGTAGGTTGGAGGATGAAAGGATGATGGTGTAGATATGGACCACATAAAAGGCCAGGAATTATTAACATGAGCCATTTGTACTGAGTGTGCAAAATAAACACTGTTAAGTAAATACGAGCACTCCAAGATAATACAAAAACAGCACACTGGCATTTCAGTTTTGCCCCACTGGAGTCATCAAGCACTGTGTCAAGAAGAGAAGTTGTGTTTCACAAGCTGAAAAGGCAACTAGTCAGAATCTTGGTGGGATCTAGAATCTGGAATCAGGGGATCAACTGGGTTGGTTCTAACAGAAATGAAAATCTAAATTACTTTAGACAGTGTACTTCTGGTATTGGGGCCTCAAAGGACAATATCTACAAGAGTTATGGACTGAAAAGCACAGGTTAGAGCACACTATGTTGAGTGTAATATCAACAGAGGAGCATTTTAGTATTTTTTTTCTCTTTTAAACTACATTGATCTCTGCTGGAAGTTGGATCTGCAGGATTTAGCTCTGCTGCTGCTGCTAAGTCGCTTCAGTCTGGCTTTAATTTGTTGACCCAGTGTTGAAATGCCCCATAAAACAGAGATATTGTGCATCATTAAGGACCAAGAGTGGAGAAGGCAATGGCACCCCACTCCAGTACTCTTGCCTGGAAAATCCCACGGATGGAGGAGCCTGGTGGGCTGCAGTCCATGGGGCCGCTAAGAGTCGGACACGACTGAGCGACTTCACTTTGACTTTTCACTTTCATGCATTGGAGAAGGAAATGGCAACCCACTCCAGTACTCTTGCCTGGAAAATCCCATGGACGGAGGAGCCTGGTGGGCTGCAGTCCATGGGGTCCCTAAGAGTCGGACATGACTGAGCGACTTCACTTTGACTTTTCACTTTCATGCATTGGAGAAGGAAATGGCAGCCCACTCCAGTGTTCTTGCCTGGAGAATCCCAGGGATGGGGGAGCCTGGTGGGCTGCCGTCTATGGGGTCACACAGAGTCGGACATGACTGAAGCGACTTAGCAGCAGCAGCAGCAAGGACCAAGAGCAACACGACTGTAATAGAATGATAGACAGCAGGGCTTTTCTCTTTTTCCTCTAAAAGTTTGAGACATTGTGGGGTTTTTTGTTTGTTTGTTTGTTTTTAATTTTATTTTATTCTTAAACTTTACAGTATTGTGTTAGTTTTGCCAAATATCGAAATGAATCCGCCACAGGTATACCTGTGTTCCCCATCCTGAACCCTCCTCCGTCCTCCCTCCCCATACCATCCCTCTGGGTCGTCCCAGTGCACCAGCCCCAAGCATCCAGTGTTGTGCATCGAACCTGGACTGGCGACTCGTTTCATACATGATATTATACATGTTTCAATGCCATTCTCCCAAATCTTTCCACAGATTGTATATGTCCCTGAGTGGAAGAAATGCAGCCTTAGAAAGTTTTTTTTTTTTTTTTCTTTAGGTAGATTTTATGATTTCCAATGGAGCCACTTGTACTGGACAGATATGTAAAATTAAAGAAAGAGTACATGCCTCTAATGGTGAATTCTGTCAGAGAAAGCCTCACAGCAATTATGTCTTGTCAAAGTTCTGAATAATTTATATTAATAAAAAGTATGCCAAGTGAACAAGGTGGTGAAGAGTTAAGAGTGCTACAAGAATGAAGCAAACATGAACCAAAGCATTAAGGCATGAAACAGAATAGTTTATCCAGGGAATTAAGAGTTCTGCAGTGGTACAGTATGTGCTTCAAAACAACATAGATATATTTGTTCTGGTATCCATAGCACCGAAACAGTTTTAAACAAAGAGTGGACCAGTAGTAATTGTATAACGGTAAACCAGTACATAAACTAATGTAAAGTAGAAGGAGACTGAATCAGGTAAAAACTTAAGAAAAGGTTAACTTCTAAAGTTACTTGTAGGTCATAATAAGACACTTTAGTTTTATTCATCAGTAAAATAGTGTTGTATTGTCATCATAGGAATGATTACCTTTTTTTGAGTTGTCTGGGAAGTTGGTGTGGAGCTCAGGAGAGAGGAGGAAGTCTTCAACAACAAATCCTCTACATGCAAATTTTCTTCACAAATCGAGACTTTGATATATTTCTAGAAAAGAAATTTGATTAGAGATGAGATTTATTTAAAATTTTAGAAATACTAGAAAAAATGAAAATCACATATCTTAATTATCACTTTGTTGCCTGTTCAAATTCTTCAAATGAATGTGAATTTCAAAATAATGCAATCACAACTTAAGGTGCTTTAAACAACCTCATTTACCTCAACATTAATTTCCTCCTCTTATCATCTCAATTACATTTACATTGCAAATAGCTTTACTTTGATGATTTGTAATCAATTTTATATTTATATTGTGATAACAGAAATTAGTGTTCTGATGACTAAATCACTTAATGCAATAATCTCACTACACAAATTCACATAATCACTCTGACTAAAATATATTTGTACACACAGCTTGGGGGGAAAAGTGTCTTTGATGACATACTAATTTTATTGTAATGCTGTGCATCTGAATGACTTCCAATTTATTGAGACTGTTTGGTAAATAAAATGCTTTATACAAACACACATAGAATGACCTAATAGATGAATGATCATTTTATATGAATTCAAATTCATGAAAATATAGATATTATGTATATGTTATCAATGAAAGGCTAATCCTCAGATTGGGAGCATTGAGAGATGGGTCTCAGGTTGAAGTTCTAAGTGTATGCACAAACAGGGAATCATTAGCAGTGTTATAATATGTGCTTTAAAGTAACAATAGATATATTTATTCTGGTATTCATTACACTGAAGCAGTTTTAGGGAAAGAGCAGTAATTCTTTTGCAATATACATATGTATCAAACCAGTATGTTGTCATTTAACATAACACCCTCAAGGTTCATCCATGTTATAATAAATGGCAGGATTTCCTTATTTCCTTCTTTCTCATGACTGAATAATAGTCCCCTATATTTGGGTATATATATTCCCCTTGACACACTCATCAGTTGAAGACTGAAGCCAAACAGAGAAAGACAAATAATGATTTATATCATTTGTATATGAAAATTTAAGAAGCTGAACTGATAAAAACAGTGAGTAGAATGGTAGTTATTCCGTTTTCAATTTTGTCTTTATCTTGCTTTAATATCTAGAATCAAACTCAAGATAATTTGAGTTGTGAGTGTTATCTTATTTCTGAATTAGTTACTATAAGATTTAAATTATCTATTTCTGTATTATTTGGCAGAATTAGTGTCTCTGTATATGTGAACCTCAGGTTTTCGTCAGTAGAAGATATTTACTTATTTATGAAAAGTATAATGACTACAATGCCATTTAGTTTACTGTTTAACCCTGTTGGTTTATCATTAACATTTCTCTAGGAAATTACACATTTTAGCTAATTATATCAAAATAATTTGCAAAGGACTTTTTAGAAGATTCAGATAAACACTCAAGGAAAAAAATTACACACACACATGCACACACACACACACATATATATACACAAACATATACATGATTCGGAGAAGGCGATGGCACCCCACTCCAGTACTCTTGCCTGGAAAATCCCATGGACAGAGGAGCCTGGTGGGCTGCAGTCCATGGGGTTGCACAGAGTCGGACACAACTGAAGCGACTTAGCAGTAGCAGCAGCATACATGATTATTAAATATTTTACCAACAAATTTGACCTGTCAGTTAGGAAGGAATAAAGGAAATTAGCTAACCCCTCTAAGTTAATTTTAAAATCATGTTCTTTGTCTTTCTATGATCCTCTACAAATAATTACCTTTATCCATTTTGCAACAATAAAATACCCTATATAGTATTTTTCTACATCCAGGATCAAACCTAGGAATATATATGTAAAGGAAATCAAGATCAATGCAACAACAGCAACACTACCTTAATTCCTTGTACAGCATTGTAGGGTTTATATAATACATTATATTAGTTATCTCATTTAATGTACACTGCATTTCTACCAAGAAAGGGTTGTATCCATATGATCAAATAATGTGACAACATTATTAATGAGTCACTCAGATTACACAGCTGAGATTTATTACGTCTTCAGACAACAAATTAAATGTTATTTTAACTATACTTCATATTCTTGTCTTCTTAAAAGTACTGTTTAGAATAACTTGAAATATTAAAATCCATTCAATGAAATCCACCCTGCCAAAGAATCTATTATTTCCCCTGAAAAATACATGTCCTATTTTGGTTAGAGAAATAAGAAACTACTGAAAGAATACTATAAAATGAATCTCCAATATGACAAACCTGAGAGCTTAGAAAAGGCAGATCTTTTCACACCTTTAAACTGGAAACATCAAAAGCATCTGGAAATTGAATTTTCACAGTAGGGGCTGAAAAGGAAAAGTAAGAACATAACGATATAGTACTTAATTATCATAATTCACCCCCAGGTGTTGAAATGTTCAGAAAAGATATATTTATAATGAGTATCAAACCATGTATTCACAAACTGCAAAAGATAAAAAGTTTCGGTGAAACATCATGTGTGTTATACAAGGAAGATAAAGCAAAGTTAATTTTTGCCAAGTATTGGTATTTCCTCCTGATAGTCACATAGAAATGAAAATTTTATACAGTTACTTGTGTTACAATCTGTTGATAAACTGAGTGAGGCAATTGCTATAAGATACAAAGTCTTATAATAATTGCCAAATCATATTGTTCACCACTAAGAGTAGCATTATATAAATGCATAATCTTTTGTGGAAATCTGTATTAGTGTCACTGGACTATTGGCTGTCACAGGTAAATGTAAGCATGACATAAGTATGAACTATAAGACTGCCAAAAAGTTATAATTTCACCAAGGCGAAGAATGTATAATTTGAAGAAAAATAAGGAAATTGCATATTGCACGCAAAATAACTTTAAAAATCTTACTGCCTGTGTAGTTTTGAAATTTGACATTTAAAAATGCCAGTTAAAATAAGCAGAGAGAGAAAAAATAAATTGATAGCTACAGATATTGGGAATTTCCATTTTCTTTGTATGCAATAGGAGTTGATATTTCTTACTATCTCTGAAAAACCATACATGAACTAAGAGAAGTTGAGGAAATAAAGCAGTTTCGTGGTCCATCTCAGCATGACAATGTGAATACATTTACATATCCTAAAATACATGCCTAGATACATATCCTAAAATACATGTTCTTGACTAAAATACATGCCTAAAACTGAATACAATTAGATATCCTAAAAATGAATATAAGACTGTATGTCTCTTAAAAGATCCTCACAAGTGAGTACTATAAATAAATAATTTCAACTTAGGTTCTTATTTACTACAGGAAAATTTTATAGTAAAATTTTCAAATTTTACTATAAAAGGTCTGTATGGTCAATGTAGTCACATATGGATGTGAGAGTTGGACCATAAAGAAAGCTGAGCACTGAAGAATTGATACTTTTGAACTGTGGTGTTGGAGAAGACTTGACAGTCCCTTGGACTGCAAGGAGATCAAATCAGTCAATCCTAAAGGAAATCAACCCTGAATATTCATTGGAAAGAATGATGCTGAGGCTTCAATACTTTGGCCACCTGATTTGAAGAACTGACTCATTGGAAAAGATCCTGGTGCTGGGAAAGATTGAAGGCAGGAGGAGAAGGGAATGACAGAGGATGAGATGGTGGGATGGCATCACCAACTCGATGGACATGAGTTTGAGCAAGCTCCGGGAGTTGGTGATGGACAGGGAAGCCTGGTGTGCTGCAGTCCATGGGGTCACAAAGAATCGGACAGGACTGAGCAACTGAACTAAACTGAAGACATAGTGCTTTTCTATACATACACACACACACACACACACACACACACATACACACACACACACACATTAAGTGCTGAGAAATATCTAAGCTTAACAACATAAGTTTATATTGAAGGAAAACTTTCATTCCCAAAAGGTGTTATTAATCAAGCAGATAGGTCTATGAAATATCCTTAGAATAATATCATCTTATGCTGTACACATTAAACTTAACAGAGTTGTATATCAATTATCTCAATAGTAGGGAAAAGTTGATTAAAGCAGAGGAAAATTTGTTAAAATATCTAAAATCTACTTAGGTAGATATTAGATTTTTGAGGCTGAACAAAATGTTTTCCTTTGTATTCCCGATTTCTCAGCTCCATGTATCTCATGTTCCCTTTTCTCTCAGCACTTGCTCCATATTTCGGATATTTATCTGGTGATATGATCATTGTTCCTGAGAGTTGCTAGTCCAGCCTCTTCAGGGTAAATATAACCTTCCACCAGATAAGACAATTCACAGGAATGTCCTAGGAATTCCTGAGTTCCATCCTTGTTTTTCCCTCTCTGTGCAACACCAAGCCCATTTTCCCTTTATGTTTAACACCACTCTCCCTAGGGCATGTTGTATACTGCTTTGGCTATTTGTGCATTGGGTTCAAACAATCCCATTTCAATTAAATATAATATTTCCACTTATAGGTTGTGGTCTCTGAGCTTTAGAATAATACTATTTTAACTGCTGGGCTTCCCAGGTGGCCCCGTGATAAAGAATCTGCCTGCCAAGCAGGAGAGGCAGGTTCAATCCCTGGCTCAGGAAGATACCCTGGAGAAAGAAAGGAAAACTCATTTCAGTGTTCTTGCCTGGAAAACCCCATGGACAGAAAAACCTTTGGTGGGCTAGAGTCCTTGGGGTTGCAAAGAGTTGGACACGACTTAGAGACTAGGGGCTAAAGAGCAGTAGCATTCCAAGCGCTGGCAATACCTTCTTTTGATGTCACCCAAATATGCTCCCTTTGTGAAAATGTATTCCTCTGTGCCCTTTTAAATTGTACACTTTTTGTATATATTTTAACACAATAGTAATTTTATCATAAGCATAAATGTTTGCAGTAAAATAATTTATGAAGAAACCTAGATTTCATGCACGTACATAGAAGATTTCTGAAAAATACAAAGGAAATACTTCTCTGGAAAAATTGGATTTTAAGTGGACTGGATAATTCATATTAATTATATAGGGTTTAGTGCTGTTTAGACAGATTACAAAGTATATATTTAATTTCAAAATTTCAAATATCAATTTTAAATATCTCCTGCTTATCTGATGACAATAGTATTAACTAATTAAATCGTAGATAGAAATGTTTACCAATGTCTATAAATAAAGTTTTGACTTATCATACTGTTCATGGGGTTCTGAAGGCAAGAATGCTGAAGTGGTTTACCATTCCCTTCTCCAGTGGATCACTTTGTCAGATTTCCAGGAAAAATAGCAACAAGCTCAGATATGCAGATGACACAACCCTTAAGGCAGAAAGCAATGAAGGACTAAAGAGCTTCTTATGAAGGAGAAAGAGGAAAGTAAAAAAGTTGGCTTAAAACTCAACATTTAAAAAACTAAGATCATGGCATCCAGTCCCATCACTTCATGGCAAACAGATGAAGAAACAATGGAAATAGAGACTTTATTTTATTAGGCTCCAAAATCACTGTGGATGGTGACTGCAGCAATGAAATGAAAATGGTTGCTCCTTGGAAGAAAAGTTATGACAAAACTAGACAGTATATTAAAAAGCAGAGACATCACTTTGCCAACAGAGGTCCATCTAGTCAAAGCTATGACTTTCTCAGTAGTCATGTATGGATGTGAGAGTTGGACTATAAAGAAAGCTGAGCACTGAAGAATTGATGCTTTTGAACTGTGGAGTTGAAGAAGACTCTTGAGAGTCCCTTGGACTGCAAAGAGATCAAACCAGTCAATCCTAAAAGAAATCAACCCTGAATATTCACTGGAAGAACTGATGCTGAAGCTGTGGATCACTTTGGCCACAGGTCCATTTTTTGGCCATTTGGCCACTAAGGCCCAATACTTTGGCCACCTCATGCGAGGAGCCGAATGATTGGAAAAGACTGTGATGCTGGGAAAGACTGAAGGTGGGGAGAAGTGGATGACAGAGGAGATGATTGGATGGCATCACTCTCTAAATGAACATGAGTTTGAGCAAGCTTCTGAAGATGGTGAAGGACAGGGAAGCCTGGCCTGCTGCAGTCCATGGGGTCACAAAGAGTTGGATACAACTGAGCGGCTGAACGACAAAATAAATAATTTATGAAATTGATTTTGTTCAACAAAATGCTCACAAGACATGTAATCTGGTGTCACTTTCATTCAAAATCATTGAGACACAACCTAGTATAAGAAGTGTAGATTTTTTGACCAAAATACAGACTAATTTCAAAACATCTATGCTGCTGCTGCTGCTAAGTCACTTCAGTCGTGTCCGACTCTGTGCGACCCCATAGACGGCAGCCCACCAGGCTCCGCTGTCCCTGGGATTCTCCAGGCAAGACCTATGGAGTGGGTTGCCATTTCCTTCTTCAATGCATGAAAGTGAAAAGTGAAAATGAAGTCACTCAGTCGTGTCCAACTCTTTGCAACCCCATGGACTGCAGCCTACCAGGCTCCTCCGCCCATGAGATTTTCCAGACAAGAGTACTGGAGTGAGGTGCCATTGCCTTCTCTGCAAAACATCTATAGATTTGTTCAAATCCAGCAGGTTTTTTTTTTTTTTTTTTTGACTTGTGATTTTTTTTTTTTAATGTATAGTTCAGTCCAGTTCAGTCACTAAGTCATGTCTAACTCTTTGCGATCCCATGAATCATGGCACACCAGGACTCCCTGTCCATCACCAACTCCCAGAGTTCACTCAGACTCATGTCCATCGAGTCAGTGATGCCATCCAGCCATCTCATCCTCTGTCATCCCCTTCTCCTCCTGCCCCCAATCCCTCCCAGCATCAGAGTCTTTTCCAATGAGTCAACTCTTGGCATGAGGTGGCCAAAGTACTGGACTTTCAGCTTCAGCATCATTCCTTCCACAGAAATCCCAGGGCTGATCTCCTTCAGAATAGACTGGTTGGATCTCCTTGCAGTCCAAGGGACTGTCAAGAGTCTTCTCCAACACCACAGTTCAAAAGCATCAATTCTTTGGCACTCAACTTTCTTCACAGTCCAACTCTTACATCCATACATGACCACTGGAAAAACCATAGCCTTGACTAGACGGACCTTTGTTGGCAAAGTAATGTCTCTGCTTTTGAATATGCTATCCAGGTTGGTCATAACTTTCCTTCCAAAGAGTTAGCGTGTTTTAATTTCATGGCTGCAATCACCATCTGCAGTGATTTTGGAGCCCAGAAAAATAAAGTCTGACACTGTTTCCACTGTTTACCCATCTATTCGCCATGAAGTGATGGGACCAGATGCCATGATCTTAGATTTCTGAATGTTGAGTTTTAGGCCAACTTTTTCACTCTCCTCTTTCACTTTCATCAAGAGGCTCTTTAGTTCCTTTTCACTTTCTGCCGTAAGGGTGGTGTCATCTGCATATCTGAGGTTATTGATATTTCTCCCAGCAATCTTGATTCCAGCTTGTGCTTCTTCCAGCCCAGCATTTCTCATGATGTACTCTCATATAAGTGAAATAAGCAGGGTGACAATATACAGCCTTGATGTACTCCTTTTCCTATTTGGAACCAGTCTGTTGTTCCATGTCCAGTTCTAACTGTTGCTTCCTGACCTGCATATAGGTTTCTCAAGAGGCAGGTCAGGTGGTCTGGTATTCCCATCTCTGTCAGAATTTTCCACAGTTTATTGTGATCCACACAGTCAAATGCTTTGGCATAGTCAATAAAGCAGAAATAGATGTTTTTCTGGAACTCTTTTGTTTTTTCCATGATCCATCACATGTTGACAAGTTAACCTCTGGTTCCTCTGACTTTTCTAAAACCAGCTTGACCATCTGGAAGTTCATGGTTCACGTATTGCTGAAGCCTGGCTTGGAGAATTTTGAGCATTACTTTTCTTGAGTGTGAGATGTGGATTCTAGGATGTCTGGCTCCAGGTGAGTTATTACACCATCGTGATTATCTGGGTCATGAAGATCTTTTTTGTACAGTTCTTCTGTGTATTCTTGCCACCTCTTCTTAATAGCTTCTGCTTCTGTTAGGTCCATAGCATTTCTGTCCTTTATCGAGCCTATCTTTGCATGAAATGTCCCCTTGGTATCTCTAATTTTTTTGAAGAGATCTCTATTCTTTCCCATTCTGTTGTTTTCCTCGATTTCTTTGCATTGATTGCTGAGGAAGGCTTTCTTATCTCTCCTTGCTATTCTATGCCCCAACCAGTAATGCTGAAGAGGCTGAAGTTGAATGGTTCTATGAAGACCTACAAGAGCTCTTAGAACTAACACCCAAAAAAGATGTCCTTCTCATTATAGGGGACTGAATGCAAAAGTAGGAAGTCAAGAAACACCTGGAGGAACAGGTAAATTTGGCCTTGGCATACGGAATGAAGCAGGGCAAAGTCTAATAGAGTTTTGCCAAGAGAACGCACTGGTCATAGCAAACACCCTCTTCCAACAACACAAGAGAAGACTCTACACATGGGTATCACCAGATGGTCAACACTAAAATCAGATTGATTATATTCTTTGCAGCCAAAGATGGAGAAGCTCTATACAGTCAGCAAAAACAAGACCAGGAGCTGACTGTGGCTCAGATCATGAACTCCTTATTACCAAATTCACACTGAAATTGAAGAAAGTAGGGAAAACCACTAGACCATTCAGGTATGACCTAAATCAAATTCGTTATGGTTATACAGTGGAAGTGATAAATAGATTTAAGGGACTCAATCTGATAGAATGCCTGATGAACTATGGACAGAGGTTCGTGACATTGTATAGGAGACAGGGATCAAGACCATCCCCAAGAAAAAGAAATGTAAAAAAGCAAAATGGCTGAATGAGGAGGCTTTACAAAGAGCTGTGAAAAGAAGAGAATCAAAAAGCAAAGGAGAAAAGGAATGATATAAATATCTTAATGTATAGTAGCCATATTTAAACCTAAATAGTGACTACCAGACAGGAAGACTGAAAAATAATATATACAACTTTTATGTTATTTTAAGTACTCTCTGATATTTGCTATTTTCTAGGATATTAGTATTACAAATAGAAGGTGTGAATTTGTTCAAATTCAAACTTAGAAATAATTATGGATGTCAGAATATATATTATGGTGCTACACTTTGCAAAGTATATGAAACATTGCAATTGTATTGCTTTATTCTTATGACAAATTCTACAACTAAATTCAAAATTGTAATGTGTTTATTATATTCAGTCATAATTTTGTAATAAAGTTAAGTGACTCCATACAAAAGTATATATATAGACATAAATACAACAAAATGGTGTTTCCATGTTACGTCAATAGCGCTGTGGATTATACCTTTCAGTTTTCTGATGGACAATAATGCAGACTTACATAATGTGCTCTTTCTTCTAGGGGGAAGACTAGGGGTAAAGCCTAAAGTCATATCCTAGGGTTTTTCTTCAAAGTTCATCAGGATATTATTGTAAATCCAAGCTCTCCTTGCTTTGTAAGATATAATCTCCAGGAGCACAGAACCTCGACGAGTACATATACTCACAATGTATAGTTTAAACTTTCTGAAAGTGAAAGGTGCTCAGTCATGTCCAACTTTTTGGAACCCCATGGAATAGTCCATGGAATTCTCCAGGCCAGAATACTGGAGTAGGTAGCCATTCCCTTCTCCAGGGCATCTTACCAGCATAGAGATCAAACCCAGGTGTCCCACAGTGCAGGCAGATTCTTTATCAGCTGAGCCACCAGAGAAGCCAAACAGCCATTATGAAAAACAGTACAGAAGTTCCTCAAAAAATTAAAGATAACATTATCATGTTAGTTCCTCAGTCATGCATGACTCTTTGTGACCCAATGGACCGTAGTCTGGCAGGCTCCTCTGTCCAAGGGATTTTCCAGGTAAGAATATTAGAATGGGTAGCCATCCTGTTCTCCATGATCTTTCTGATCCTGGGGTCATAACTTATAACATGATTGCCACAGTTAACAACACTGTTCTCTGTGTTTGAAATTGACTAGGAGAGTAGATCTTAAAAGTTCTCATCACAAGGAAAAAACAAAACAAAAAACTGTAGTTATGTGAGATGATGGTAAACTAAACCTACTGTGTTAATCATTTCACAGTGAATCTATACATCAAATCATTATGCTATAAACAAGTTTATACAATGATATTAATTAAATCTAAAATTAGAAAGATATATTTAAAAACTTAAAATATAAAAACTTAAGGAAAAATGAATGTATCATTCATATGGGCTACATAGATTACATGTTTTTTAGTTACAGCTATTTAATATAGGGAAATTCTTAAAGAGATGGGAATACCAGATCACCTGCCTCCTGAAAAATCTGTATTGAGGTCAGGAAACAACAGACAGAACTGGACTTGGAACCACAGACTGATTCCAAATAGGAAAAGGAGCACATCAAGGCTGTATATTGTCACCCTGCTCTTTTAACTAATATGCAGAGTACATCATGAGAAATGCTGGGCTGGAGGAAGCACAAGCTGGAATCAAGATTGCTGGGAGAAATATCAATAACCTCAGATATGCAGATGACATGACCCTTATGGCAGAAAGTGAAGAAGAACTAGAGAGCCTCTTGATGAAAGTGAAAGAGGAGAGTGAAGATGTTGGCTTAAAGCTCAACACTCAGAAAACTAAAATCATGGCACCTGGTCCCATCACTTCATGGGAAATAGATGGGGAAGCAATGGAAATAGTGCCAGAATTTATTTTGGGGGGCTCCAAAATCACTGCAGATGTTGACTGCAGCTATGAAATTAAACAACGCTTACTCCTTGGAAGGAAAGTTATGACTAACCTGGATAGCACATTAAAAAGCAGAGACATTACTTTGCCAACAAAGGTCTGTCTAAAGCTATGGTTTTTCCAGTAGTCATGTATGGATGTGAGAATTGGACTATAAAGAAAGCTGAGTGCTGAAGAATTGATGCTTTTGAACTGTGGTGTTGGAGAAGACTCTTGAGAGTACTTTGGACTGCAAGGAGATCCAACCAGTCCATCCTAATGAAATCAGTCCTGAATATTCACTGGAGGGACTGATGCTGAAACTGAAACTCCAATACTTTGGCCACCTGATGTGAAGAACTGATTCATTAGAAAAGACCCTGATGCTGGGAAAGATTGAATGCGGGAGGAGAAGGAGATGACAGAGGATGAGATGGTTGGATGGCATCACTGACTCAATGAACGTGAGTTTGAGTAAACTCCAGCAGTTCATGATGGACAGGGAGGCCTGGTGTGCTGCATCCATGGGGTTGCGAAGAGTCAAACAGGACTGAGTGACTGAACTGAACTGAATATAGGGAATGACTGAATATAGGGAAAGACCTTAAGATTTCTTCTGATTTTCAATTCAGAAATGGAAATAGCAGTATTAGTAAGATTGATTCTGATTCTCATAACATTGTATATTTACCTGGCAATATGTTCTTGCATTTTAATCCTGCAGCATAACTAACCTTTGACTGAGGATAGGAAACTGAAGATAGTAGACATGATCCTTGAGTGCACTTTGTGGATCAATTTTTTATATAAATTTTAGTTTTGTTTTTCCTTTCTGAAATTTTTAGATAACTATCAATCAAAATGCATGGACTTTGTGAAATATTTAATTTGTAACACTGTTGAGGAAATTGAGTTTGAGCTTTGATAAGTATTAGATAATATATTGTGAGGATTTATGACCAACATATTCAAATGTATTTTTGTCAATAATTCTTGAAGGCCCTTTTTTGCTAATGTATTAGTGAAAGAAGCCTCTGCATATATGGTGATATTCATGCAGTTTCAATTTTAATTAATAGTCAATCTAATTCCTATAAATTTTGCCCCAAAGTTTGCAGAAATTGGTAGCAGTGGTAGCTCCGGGGACTCTTCTGGTTTACATAGGTATATATGCTAACTAATTGGATAATTTTGGTATTCGCTTACAATTTCAGAAGTATTACAACCAGGATTTTCATATAGGCTGTTTATTACTCAGAGCATATGTTGGATACCTGGTTCCTAATGAAAGAGCAATAAAGTTTGGTTACTCCTAGAGGTTTGAAGCAGGTTAATGAGATTCTTTGATATTAGCACATTTTTTTACCTCGATTTCAAATTATATTTTGATCACCATTTTCTCTACTTTACTACTCTAGAATCCCTTCATAAGCATTAAGGAAACAACTTAAACGATGTTTTACTAAACTTTTGTTTTAGCCATCTGTTTTTCACTCCTACTAACCAATGTCAGAAATAATACTTATGTGTGAATATCAAAGGGAAAAAAGATGACCTGGGTAACAAAATCTAGCCATATAAACATTGTTCATGTGTGTGTGCTAAGCTGCTTCAGTTGTGTCTGACTCTTTGTGACCCTATGGACTTCTGGCCCAGCAGGCTCCTCTATCCATGGGATTCTCCAGGCAAGAATACTGGAGTTGGTTGCCTTGCTCTTCTCCAGGGGATCTTCCAAACCCAGGGATTGAGCCCAAGTCTCTTATGTCTCCTGCACTGACCAGCAGGTTCTTTAACACTAGTGTCACCTGGGAAGCCCCATAAATACTGTAGGATGCACAAAATATCAACTGATATCAAAGGGAGATAATTGTAACCTGAATGAAACAAACGGATTGATATACATATATATAATTCTAAAGAGATCATTCTTATGTACACAGCATATATCTTCACAAGTGTCAGTTCAGTTCAGTTCAGTTCAGTCGCTCAGTCGTGTCTGACTCTGCAACCCCATGAATCGCAGCATGCCAGGCCTCCCTGTCCATCACCAACTCCCGGAGTTCACCCAGACTCACATCCATCGAGTCAGTGATGCCATCCAGCCATCTCATCCTCTGTCGTCCCCTTCTCCTCCTGCCCCCAATCCCTCCCAGCATCACAGTCTTTTCCAATGAGTCAACTCTTTGCATGAGGTGGCCAAAGTACTGGAGTTTCAGCTTTAGCATCATTCCTTCCAAAGAAATCCCAGGGCTGATCTCCTTCAGAATGGACTGGTTGGATCTCCTTGCAGTCCAAGGGACTCTCGAGAGTCTTCTCCAACACCACAGTTCAAAAGCATCAATTCTTCAGCACTCAGCCTTCTTCACAGTCCAACTCTCACATCCATACATGACCATAGGAAAAACCATAGCCTTGACTAGACGGACCTTTGTTGGCAAAGTAATGTCTCTGCTTTTGAATATGCTATCTAGGTTGGTCATAACTTTCCTTTCAAGGAGTAAGCATCTCCCGGCAATCTTGATTCCAGCTTGTGTTTCCTCCAGTCCAGCGTTTCTCATGATGTACTCTGCATATAAGCGTAGATTACATCATTTAAGGAAAATATTAAATTTATTAAGAGTCGGCTCTCAATGATTGAAAAAATTTGTAGATATATACCCATATTAATTAATGTTCTTATACCCCAGTTATCATATATAAGAATACCCACTGGAACAGCAATAGCAATGGACAGAAAATGGAAATAATCCAAACATCTAATGGTGGATGGAAAATAAACTATGGAATACTCAAAAGTGAAACAATAATTTATTAGTAGTAACAGAAATACAAATATTAATAGTAAATCATACTAAAGAGATTTTCTAATTAAAACAATGTAGTACTAGCACATATCAATAGGATAGAAATGAAAATCCAAAAATTATTTAAGTCCCCTAAGGAAGTTTATCACAAGTTGGCATCTCACATCAGTAAGCATAAATTGACATTAACAAAAATTAGGCTCAGGAAATGGAAAGCTGGATGGGAAAAATAGAAATAATTGTATTAGATACACCTACAAATTCAATATGGATGAGAAATCTAAAGATCAATAATAAAGCTATACAAATACTGGAAGGAAATTAGGATTAACTGCTGTATAAACTGTATGAAAGTGAAAGTGAAGTCACTCAGTCATGTCCAACTCTTTGCGACCCGATGGCTCCTTGGTCCATGGGATTTTCCAGGCGTGAATACTGGAGTGGGTTGCCATTTCCTTCTCCAGTGGATCTTTCCAAAGTAGGGATCAAACCCCGGTCTCCTGCATTGTAGGCAGACTCTCTACTATCTGAGCTACCAGGGAAGCTATAAACTGTGTAGGAGAGGCTTATTTAGCACAATTTAAACGAATATGAAAATAAAATATTTTCATGGTAAAAAATAAATATTTGTATATTTCCAAGAGAAAATATTCATAACATATATCACAGAAAAAAACAATATCTTTATTTTATTTTAATTTAATTTTATTTTTTAACTTTACAATATTGTATTGGTTTTGTCATATATCAAAATGAATCCGCCACAGGTATACATGTGTTCCGCCTCCTGAACCCTCCTCCCTCCTCCCTCCCCATACCATCCCTCTGGGTCGTCCCAGCGCACCAGCCCCAAGCATCCAGTATCGTGCATTGAACCTAGACTGACAACTCGCTTCATATATGATATTATACATGTTTCAATGCCATTCTCCCAAATCATCCCACCCTCTCCCTCTCCCACAGAGTCCAAAAGACTGTTCTATACATCAGTGTCTCTTTTGCTGTCTCGTATACACGGTTATTGTTACCATCTTTCTAAATTCTGTATATATGCGTTAGTACACTGTATTGGTGTTTTTCCTTCTGGCTTACTTCACTCTGTATAATAGGCTCCAGTTTCATCCACCTCATTAGAACTGATTCAAATGTATTCTTTTTAATGGCTGAGTAATACTCCATTGTGTATATGTACCACTGCTTTCTTATCCATTCATCTGCTGATGGACATCTAGGTTGCTTCCATGTCCTGGCTATTATAAACAGCGCTGCAATGAACATTGGGGTACACGTGTCTCTTTCAATTCTGGTTTCCTCAGTGTGTATGCCCAGCAGTGGAATTGCTGGGTCATAAGGCAGTTCTATTTCCAGTTTTTTTAAGGAATCTCCACACTGTTCTCCA
Source organism: Bos indicus (assembly GCF_029378745.1). Taxonomy (NCBI): domain Eukaryota; kingdom Metazoa; phylum Chordata; class Mammalia; order Artiodactyla; family Bovidae; genus Bos; species Bos indicus. The sequence goes on along the minus strand of NC_091780.1, from coordinate 50,658,430 downwards.
TAGTGGCTGTACTAGTTTGCATTCCCACCAACAGTGTAAGAGGGTTCCCTTTTCTCCACACCCTCTCCAGCATTTATTGCTTGTAGACTTTTGGATCCCAGCCATTCTGACGGGCGTGAAATGGTACCTCATAGTGGTTTTGATTTGCATTTCTCTGATAATGAGTGATGTTGAGCATCTTTTCATGAGTTTGTTAGCCATCTGTATGTCTTCTTTGGAGAAATGTCTATTTAGTTCTTTGGCTCATTTTTTGATTGGGTCATTTATTTTTCTGGATTTGAGCTGTAGGAGTTGCTTGTATATTTTTGAGATTAGTTGTTTGTCAGTTGCTTCATTTGCTATTATTTTCACCCATTCTGAAGCCTGTCTTTTCACCTTGCTTATAATTTCCTTTGTTGTGCAGAAGCTTTTAAGTTTAATTAGATCCCATTTGTTTATTTTTGCTTTTATTTCCAATATTCTGGGAGGTGGGTCATAGAGGATCCTGCTGTGATGTATGTCGGAGAGTGTTTTGCCTATGTTCTCCTCTAGGAGTTTTATAGTTTCTGGTCTTACGTTTAGATCTTTAATCCATTTTGAGTTTATTTTTGTGTATGGTGTTAGAAAGTGTTCTAGTTTCATTCTTTTACAAGTGGTTGACCAGTTTTCCCAGGACCACTTGTTAAAGAGATTGTCTTTAATCCATTGTATATTCTTGCCTCCTTTGTCAAAGATAAGGTGTCCATATGTGCGTGGATTTATCTCTGGGCTTTCTATTTTGTTCCATTAATCAATATTTATGTTTTTGTGCCAGTACCATACTGTCTTGATGACTGTGGCTTTACAGTAGAGCCTGAAGTCAGGCAGGTTGATTCCTCCAGTTCCATTCTTCTTTCTCAAGATTGCTTTGGCTATTCAAACCAATATCTTTAATACAAGAAATATATTTAAAATGGAGGAAAAGCATAAAGTAAAAATCTTAAGGAAAATGAATTTGGGCAAAAGGTATGAACATTCAATTCATTTTTTAAAAAAAGAATACTGTAAAACTGGCCCTAGGTAAAGTTGTTCATCTTTACTCATAATAGCAGGCTTGCAAATTTAACCCTCAAGTGAGTGAATTGATAAATAATATCTAACACAAGTATAACACAATGGTAAGGACCAAACAGAAGAAGAGATTAAGAAAAGGTGGCAAGAATACACAGAACTGTAAAAAAAAAAAAAAAAAAAGTCTTAATGACCCAGATAATTGGGATTACTGTTGAAATATAGAATGAGGATAATAACACATATACTACTACTACCACTAAGTCACTTCAGTCGCGTCCGACTCTGTGTGACCCCATAGACAGCAGCCCACCAGGCTCCCCTGTCCCTGGGATTCTCCAGGCAAGAACACTGGAGTGGGTTGCCATTTCCTTCTCCAATGCATGAAAGTGAAAAGTGAAAGTGAAAGTGAAGTCGTGTCCAATTCTTAGTGACCCCATGGACTGCAGCCCACCAGGCTCCTCCGTCCATGGGATTTTCCAGGCAAGAGTACTGGAGTGGGGTGCCATTGCCTTCTCCGAATAACATATATAGGAAACGCTATTAGATTACGAGCAGGAAAAGGAAAACTAATTTAACATTATACCTTCACAACATTTGAACCTTCAACTTGACTGTTCTATCACCCACTCTGAGGAGGGTGCAACAGTTAGGCCAACTGGACACCACCACTATCCTTCAGGACTCGATTTCAGAGGAGATGAGATAGGTGGAGAGGCCAGTAAAAATACTACTGAGATTATTGGCATAAGATGGATAGATCTAAATGTCTGTTCTCAGTTTCCAGGAGCAGGAATGATTTCCAAATTGGGATTGCTTGTTAGTATTAGGTCCATGGCAACTCAAGAAAATATTTGGGATTAGATTTAAGATGTCTGCTCCATGGAGACCAATTTGGGCTGACAATCAAAGACTTCCTGAATTTTTTTTAAATTTAAATTCATTTATTTTTAATTAGAGGATAATTGCTTTACAATATTGTGTTGGTTTCTGCCATATATCAACATGAATCAGCCAAAGGTATATGTATATCCCCTCCCTCCATCATTTTTTTTTTTAATCAGATCATTTATTCTTGGACTCTGCACAAATGATTTTCCAGTATCAGGCGACCTGAATCAGATCCACAAATTTGCTTATTGCAGTTCATTTTCCTGCTTCTCCTCCTATGTATAGAATTAAAATGTCTTAAGGTAGGGTCCTAAAATCTGTAATTTTTTCAAAATACCCTGGTTGACACATGCACACTAACATATGGAAACCAATGCAATTTGCTCTACTCCCCACAGTACTATTCTTTCCTTGGGAGTTTATCTACATTGATTCCTAGAGGAAGCTAAAACCTTTTTCAAAAATCAAAGGCACTCTTTCCATCAAGTTGCAACCTCTACTCTGCATGAGAAGAAAAAAGCTTTTTAAATTAAAACATTTCAGTGTGAACAAAGATTATGAGTTTAAAGAATAAGAATTTTAAAGCAAACAAAACAGAATAAACCAAAAAGGAAGTGTAAAAATATGTCTATTTACTGGAGTTCTTCATTACATTCAAATTTCTAAGTATAAGACAGTAGAAATGAAAGGGTAATTCTATAACTAACTATATGTGTTACTAGCAGCTTAAGAGAAATATATTATTTCCCAAAACTGCTTACCCTCATGTTGCTTTTTCCAACTCTTTCTTAAATCAGCACTTACAGTATGCTAAGCATATTGTAAGGCACAATTAAAGACTCCAGATGTGACTTTAATTTAGCTTGATGAAAGAAATTGTGAGACACTGATGATTAACGCTAATTTCTTACATTCTGCTCAATCTTGGCAGTAACAGGAGTAAATCCCACACAATGTTGTTGCACCACATTAATTATTTTCTCCTACTTTACTCAAATATGCCAGGCATTTGAAATTAATAGGCTTCTTCAGATAACAACAAATAGAGGAGTCTACCAAATATACATGCACAAGTTTTCTAAGCTAGAATATATACCTAGAATAACTTGTTAATGGTAATTGATTGATATTTCTATAAGCTGGGAGCAATATGCTTTATGATACTTTTTGGAGGGTGATCCAGTTTCTTATTTTTGCAAAGCAACCTAAGATTAGCATTACAAATGGGAATTTCCACAAATGAATATTTTCAATATTAGGAAATGTTCTTAAACTTTGAAGTCAATGATAAATATCTCTAACTATGCTTTATGATATGGAGTCTTAATCTGTTTTCTGTTACTGTAACATTGAACATCAGATATTAATACATTAGACAATAAATCCAGTGAGGGAGGTTGTACATGACAGTGAATATATTGGCTTAACCAGATTTGAGTTACACTTAGCCTTGCCAATTTAATATCCCTGAAAACTTTGACAATAAACTTTGATATTTTCATCTGTCAATCAAAACATTAATGCCTGTTCTACAGTATGTTTATGATGATTAAAATGTACAATGTACATGAACTGTTGGTCTGAGTTTTCTGTGTTTAATAAATAGCCAATTAATTCCCATGAATATGATGAAGATAGTTGAAAACAGACTAATAAAAGCATATTGGATTTGAATTCATTTATAGGATATTAGAGACCCAAGGAAGGAGAGTAATTTTGAAAATGACCTAGCCAAGATAAACATTAGACAAGCTGAATGGGAAGGCAACAAGTCAGGGAAGTCCTAGAGTATAAACTCAAGGTGGCTCAGATGGTAAAGAATCTGCCTGCAATGCTGGAGACTGGGGTTCAATCCCTGGGTTAGGAAGATCCTCAGGAGAAGGGAATGGCAACCCACTCCAGTATTCTTGTCTGGAGAATTTCATGGAGAGGAGCCTGGCAAGCTATAGTCCATACGGTCCCAAAGAGTTGGACATGACTGATTGACTAACACTTTCATGTTCAAGAGAGAATAAACCACTGAGGGTCTTCCTTAATATTTTAAGACCTTAAAATCTCTATTTTTTCTGTTTATTTTTCTTTTTATTCTTACCTTAATGTCTAGGAGGTGCTAAAATCTCTTGACAAAGTGAATATTTTAAAAAGGAGTAAAGAGATATTAAGAGTGAAGAGTTTCTGTAAAATTGATCAGTAAGGAAGCCTATAGAGTTCTTGGTCACTAGCAAAGATATACAGAAGGTAATGACAACCCATTCTAGTCTTGCCTGGAAAATCCCATGGATGGAGGAGCCTGCTAGGCTGCAGTCCATGAAGTCGCAAAGAGTCAGACACGACTGAGCAACTTCACTTTCACTTTCATGCATTGGAGAAGGAAATGGCAACCCACTCCAGTGTTCTTGTCTGGAGAATCCCAGGGACAGGAAGCCTGATGGGCTGCCGTCTATGGGGTCGCGCAGAGTCGGAAACGACTGAAGTGACTTAGCAGCAGCAGCAGCAAAGATATGTTGTTGTTCAGTTGCTAAGCTGTGCCTGACTCTTTTGTGACCCCATGGACTAACAGCCCACCAGGCTTCTCTGTCCATGGGATTTCCCAGGCAAGAATACTGGAGTGGTTTGCCATTTCCCTCTCCAGGAGATCTTCCCAACCCAGTGATCAAACCCACATCTCTTGCACTGGCAGGAAGATTCTTTACCGCTGAACCACCAGCAAAGTTATAGTCAGGTTCAAAAGCTCTGATTATTCTCGTAACACATTAGCAAGCAAGACATTGTCATGTTGAAAACAAATCATAAGATAATGTCCTATGTATTATTCCATGGAAATTCAGAACAAGAATTACAAAGAGTATTTAAAATGTATGCTATGGGATCTTGATACCCAGTAAAGGATTAGGCTATTGAAAATTTAACACTTCATTTTTAGAGTCCTTTAGAGTCAGAGAAATATCAGATATTTATTAACAGCTGCTGTTGTAATACATAAACATCCAAATCTTTATTCTTTAACAAGTATGATTTATTACTTGCTCAAGTCCAGTCTGCAGCATTGGGATGCTGACTGAACATAGTCACTCAAGAATACAGACTGATAAAGGCTCTTCCATATTCCAAAGGTGATTTCTAAACATTCTTTGTCAGAAAATGTTGGCATTACCCTGTTCAAAACCTCTTGGAGCTTACATTTTAGCCTACCTTCCAACCCCCAGCATGTACCACTCAAATGACGGCTTTCTTTGAAAATCTGGGTCTTCTCTGCCTGCAAACACCGCAGGCAGTCAGTGCTGCCTGGTATTGCACGTCTTCGGTAAGCGTGCTCAACCAGAATGATAGGATCCTATGATCCTATGATTGGACCTGCTGGATAAGCACCCAATTTCTCCTGTTCTTATTGGGTGGATAATTTGAGATGCATGAGCTACCATGACCCCCTCAAGTTCTACAATAGGTGTTAGACTCCAGGGGCTTACATTGTTAACTTGCCTGATTACATGCCTTTACTGTCTGCCTTGCCTTTCCTGATCCTATGAGTCTGAAGGAAAAAATATGGAAGAATATGTGTTCAGTTATTGATATAGATCACTAGATGGAGAAGGAGGTACTGTGGGCCTTGGGGGTCATATAAGAAAGTGCTTCCAGGTTAAATGATAAGGGAAAAACTACCAAAATTACGTGTGCACATGATCAAATACAAATCTATGTGAAGAAATTCAACTATCTGGTAAATATAAATTTAAAATAGATTATAATAAAAATATTGCATTAAGCTTATTTCATGTGGTTGTATACAAAGTTAATCATGTTATAATCTGTTATATACTTTATAACAACATGGGAAATCTAGATGGAAAGCACTGTCTTAACTCTAATGCCAGCTTTCAGTATATCTGAAATACGTGCTGTTAGTCTTAGAGAGAAGTAGGTATGTACCAGATTGATTCTTTTCAGACCTTCCAAAGTGATATCTATATGGGCATGCCTAGGCCAAAGCCATATCATTTTCAAGAGATAAGCTAAACAGGAACGAAGATTTCAAAATGCCATACTGACAGCTAGTAAGAAAAGATACTTGTAAATATAACCTCCAAGGAGTGAGCTTGTTGAAGTCAGCAATTTTTGGAAACTGCTTCCTATCATGTACTCATAATACCTTAAATATCAGATTAAATCAACATCATACTTTTTTGAATTACTATAGAAATGATTAGGATAATAAATGGGTGCATTATAGTGCCAAATAGATTTATTGTTGTTATTATTTTACTACCAGAAGCCAATGCATACCCAAGGTGTACTCTATTACCTACACATTTCACAAAACAAAATGAAAACTTATTTAAATGATTTTTATATTATACAGGAGTGCTTTTTTGACTGTATAATATAAAAATAAATCACTTTTGCATACATATATCCATCTTTCATTTTTCAAAGGAATTATCTATAACACATTGTATAAACTGGAATGTTACAATATAAAAAGATGTCATCAGTGGAAGAGTTATAAACTTGAGATTTCAAAAAAATCCAGTGCTTGTGTACATGTCTTTTTTTATACATCTTTTAAACTACTCTCCTTCCGTAAATTACTTTTCTTAAATATACCTTTATGACATTTACCATACTGTACTTTCCTTATCACTTTCTATATCTGTCTTTCTTACTAAGCTCTGAATTCCTTGAGGGTACCAATCAGGTCCTATTCTAAACAAAAGTAAAGGAATTAAATATTACTTCTTGGTTTTGAAAACTGAAAATGCCACTTAGAGAAGCTTAAACTACAAGGTGCTGCATTCGTCATTCATTCAACCATTTATAAAATTGTCTTTGCACTGACTACATTCTCACTCCTGTGCAAAGAGCTGAACCTAGAAGATGTGTAGCATAATCTTTATTCTAAAATCTGAGGGAGTCAATAAACAGTACTGAGCAATAGAAAGATATGTATGATTTGTGTTCATACAGAACATTCTAGGAGCAGTAATAAGGATCCGAGCATAGGCAACTAAAGAGAAGTGAATAAGCAGAACATATTATAATGCTCAAGATAACAGAATTTGAGGTGCTAACACTGTGTATATTTGATACAAACATTCCAAAGCTTTTCTACTACAGCTAATCCACAGAAATGGCCCCTAATGAATGACACCTTCAAGTACTCACACACAGTGTATGCCCCCTCATCGAATTTGGGCTTGCCTTGTTACTCTCTTTGATCAATAAAATGCAGCTGAAGGAATTCTGTGTAACTTCCAAAGATAGTTCTTAGAAGATCCGAAGTGCCCCTTTTACCTTTTTAGAACATTTGCCCTTAAAAACTTGATCTTGCAGCTTCCCTGGTGGTGCAGTGGATAAGAATCTGTCTGCTAATGCAGGGGGCACAGATTCAATCCCTGGTCAGGATAATTCCACATGTTGCAGAGCCACTAAGACTGTGCACCTACTACTGAAGCCCAAGTGCCTAGGGTCTGTGCTTTGCAACAGGAGAAGCCACCACAATGAGAAGTCCACGCACTGCAAATAGAGTAGACCCCTCTCACCACAGCTAGAGAAAGTCTGTGCAGAGCAATGAAGATCCAGCACAGCACCCAACCCTCAAAAAGAAACAGTTACCTTGTTGTTAGAAGTCAAAGCCACATGGAGAGATCACAATGACAGAATCTTTGTCATTCGCACTAAGATCGATGAAGAAACTCCTAGCCAAGAACCAGCATTACCTGGAACCACATAGGTTAAACGTCTTGAACATTTCAGCCCAGTACAAACTACAGATTCTAGTGGCACCTGATGACAATGACCTGGAGCAGAAGAACCATCCAGCCGAGCCACTATCAACAAATGAAATCATGAGAAATTAAAAAATAAAATTGTCAAATAATCCAGCAGGTTTTAGAACAGATTTGCCATGCAGCACAGATACCTAAACAGATATTGGTAACTAAATTAGGCTGTAGCTGTGATAAAAGGCTAAAATATGTGGATCAGCTTTGGGACCAGCTGTCAGGTGCAAGCTAGAAGGGTCCTAAGGAGAATATTAGTAAAGGCTGAAAGGGAAATTTTAGTTTAGTGAAAAAAGTGCCCTGTGTTAGGAATTTTGGCAGCACTAATGTCTGCAGAAAATATGAGAAAAAAATTATCCCTTGAACTTATAGACCTGATGGATAACATTTCCTTCTTATAAAAGAGAAGCAGTGCTTAGTGCCTTTGAATTTAGGGACTAATATATATTTCATTTGAGCTTACTATTCTAATCCATTTACCCAATAAGATGAAAAGATGCTAGTTTTGAATAAGATGCAGAGAACATGTAGTGCAACAAGTCCAGACTGCTGTGCAGGCTATTATGGCAATTGTCCCTAAGACCCAGCAGATTTAACCGTGCTCAGGATGATGACACCACCCTTATGGCAGAAAATGAAGAGGAACTAAAAAGCCTCTTGATGAAAGTGAAAGCGGAGAGTGAAAAAGTTGGCTTAAAGCTCAACATTCAGAAAACGAAGATCATGGCATCTGGTCCTATCACTTCATGGGAAATAGATGGGGAAACAGTGGAAACAGTGTCAGACTTTGTTTTGGGGGGCTCCAAAATCACTGCAGATGGTGACTGCAGCCATGAAATTAAAAGACGCTTACTCCTTGGAAGAAAAGTTATGACCAACCTAGATAGCATATTGAAAAGCAGAGACATTACTTTGCCAGCAAAGGTCCGTCTAGTCAAGGCTATGGTTTTCCCAGTGGTCATGTATGGATGTGAGAGTTGGACTGTGAAGAAAGCTGAGCTCCGAAGAATTGATGCTTTTGAACTGTGGTGTTGGTGAAGACTCTTGAGAGTCCCTTGGACTGCAAGGAGATCTAACCAGTCCATTCTGAAGGAGGTCAGCCCTGGGTGTTCATTGGAAGGACTGATGCTGAGGCTGAAACTCCAATACTTTGGCCACCTCATGAGAAGAGTTGACTCACTGGAAAAGACTCTCATGCTGGGAGGGATTGGGGGCAGGAGGAGAAGAGGATGGCAGAGGATGAGATGGCTGGATGGCATCACTGACTCAATGGACGTGAGTCTGGGTGAACTCCAGGAGTTGGTGATGGACAGGGAGGCCTGGCGTGCTGTGATTCATGGGGTCGCAGAGTCAGACATGACTGAGCGACTGAACTGAACTGACTGAAGGATGATAGGTATAAAGTTTGTCATATTTGGCAGGACAATGTTAGTGATTCACAGTACACATGTGTGTGTTCTGTCGTTTCTGACTCTTTGCAACCCTATAGACTGTAGCCAATGAGGCTTCTCTGTCCGTGGGGTTTTCCAGGCAAGAATACTGCAGTGTATTGCCATTTCCTCCTCCAGGGGATCTTTCCAACCCAGGGAACAAACCCATGTATCCTGCACTGGCAGGCAAATTCTTTACCACTGAGCCACCTGGGAAGCCCAATTCACAGCATACACTTCCATAATTTTGGAGTAAAGATATGTTGATCTCTACAGATAACTATTCACATGAGGAGGAAAATACTTCATGCTTGTTTTGGGGTCCTCAAGTCGGTGTCTGACTCTTTGCAACCCCATGAATCACAGCATGCCAGGCCTTCCTGTCCATCACCAACTCCTGGAGTTCACCAAAACTCTTGTGCATTGAGTCAGTGATGCCATCCAGTCATCTCTTCCTCTGTCATCCCCTTTTCCTCCTGCCCCCAATCCAGCATCAGGGTTTTTTCCAATGAGTCAACTCTTCGCATGAGGTGGCCAAAGTATTGGAGTTTCAGCCTCAGCATCAGTCCTTCCAGTGAACACCCAGGACTGGTCTCCTTCAGGATGGACTGGTTGGATCTCCTTGCAGTCCAAGGGACTCTCAAGATTCTTATCCAGCACCACAGTTCAAAAGCATCAATTCTTCGGTGCTCAGCTTTCTTCACAGTCCAACTCTCACATCCATACCTGACCACTGGAAAAAACCATAGCCTTGACTAGACAGACCTTTGTTGGCAAAGTAATATCTCTGCTTTTTAATATGCTATCTCGGTTGGTCATAACTTTCCTTCCAAGGAGTACTAGAAGTGACTGAATATTTAAAATTGTCCCCCAGTTTACCAGGCATGCCCAGTGGCTCAGTAGTAAAGAATCTGCCTGCAGTGCAGGAGGCACAGGAGGTGTTGGTTTGTCCCCTGGGTTGGGAAGATCCCCTGTAAGAGGGCATAGCAACTCAGTCCAGTATTCTGGAAAATCCCAAGGACAGAGGACCCTGGTGGGCTATAATGCATAGGGTTGAAAGTGTCAGACAAGACTGAAGTGACTAAGCACACACACACCAATTTACCATAAAATTCCATATGCCCACCATTAACTGGATGTTGTCAGACTCATCAAGCCATAAAGTTGAGTGTGCAAAGTAGCACTCAATCTTCAAAAGTAGGTAGCATACACACAAAAAATGTTACTGGGTCCAAGTTCACTCTGCTTGATACACGATAGGACAATAAATCTGAGAGACAAGGTGTGAGGCAAAGAATATGACTTTATTCAGAGAGCTGGCTGACCGAGAAGATGGCAGACTAACATCTCAAAATAACCATCTTGTCAGAGCCTAGATGACAGGTTCTTTTATGGATCAGAGATGAGGGTGGGGTGAGGAATCAACGTAAAAAAACCTTTTAATTCTTGCAAATATCTCTTAGTATGGCAAGCCTCAGGCATGTGGATGTGTTAGCTTCAGTTAGTTACAGTCATTTCATGGGTGGTGTGAAATGGAATATCTCCTGTCATATCAATAAACAAAGATACCACAGCTATTTGTGATTCCAGCCCCCAAATGTGAACTGCTGAGCCACAGTGGCAAGCAGTAGACAAGAGGTGCTATTTCCCACACAAAGAACTAAAGAATGTCACAGTCTTTCACAAGTGGGCAGGGTCAGGCTCGCTCTCTGTGAGCCAAAGCCACCCTATAGCCCAAGGGTCAAGAAGAATGAGGCCTGCAGGTCTCCCTGAAGCAGACCATTATGTATACCTATAATAACAAAAGCGTCAAAATAAGAGTTGAAGTCACAGAAGCAGATCTAGTACGCAGTCAAAATTAACCCTTTCCAGTTAAAATAAGACTCAGTTACTAAAAAAACAAAGTTCCTGTTTTCATGACTTCTCCTACCACTATATAGGTTCCCCTTCTTTACTGGCATTTATGGTTCATGAGAAATTCTTTATGCACAGTATTTAGTAAGTCTAGCTTAAAAAATAACTCTCTAAAATGTTTTGGTACCACCCAAAAGTGAAGATTTCGACTTCCCTGGTGGCTCAGACAGTAAAGCATCTGTCTACAATGCGGGAGACCGGGTTCAATCCCTGGGTTGGGAAGATCCCCTGAAGAAGGAAATGGCAATCCACTCCAGTACTATTGCCTGGAAAATCCCATGGACAGAGGAGCATGGTAGGCTACAGTCCATGGGGTCGCAAAAAGTCGGACACGACTGAGTGACTTCACTTTCACTTTCAAAAGTGAAGATATGCAGCATTAGCACGCTACTCAGGAGTAGCTCTGAAGCAACATTTTCAGAGAAAATCCTTCTACCAAGCAGTTTACCTCGTTGTTAACTTTGACTAGAAGAAGAGATGTCCAGAATTTTAGTGCTACATTGACCTGTGGTGAACAGTTTGGCTTGAGAGTTAGGGGCATGGAAGGAACATAGTTGAAAAATCACTGATAAGGGGGACAGGAAAAGTTACAAGGATGGACATCTCTAATAAATATACTTATGCCCCATGGCCATGTTTAGAAAAAAAAAAAGAAGCAAATAAGAATAATCAAGTAGACAAGATAAATTATTCCTTGAATGTCGGTCAAATTCTCTCCAAGACATCCCAGTGGACATTGGCTAATGTGGTCATAGGGGAAAAATGGAGGGTATGTATGGATTAAGCAGTATGAACTTCCACTCACCAAGAATCATTTGGTGATAGCCACTGCTGAGTGTCAAACCTGCCAGAAAGAGAGACTAAAATACTTATCCCACAACATGCCACCATTAATTGAGAAGTCCCTCTGTCCACACTGGGTGAATTCTATAATGGAAGGTGGAATGATTTGTTCTCACTGGGATAGCTAATTTAGATACTGATTTGCATTCCCTGAATGCTTCTGACAAAAAAAAAAAAAATTTACTTATATGCTTATGTATGTACAAATCTCATCAAGTTTATGCCAATGACATTGCTTATGTTTTCCCAATATCACTGATTCTTATCAGGGAAGTCATTGTCTATAAAATGAACTGTGCTAATGAGTTCTTGGTCAGGGAAGTTGCTAGTCTTACCATTTTCCCCATCACCCTGTTAAACAGTTGAATGACCTTTTACAGACTAAATCTTTTGCAAATTTAGTCATGGTGCTGGCTTGATGATAACACCACAGGACTGAGATAATATCCTCCTTGATGTATATATGCTAAGAATCAATATATTGTGTTGTTTCTCCCATACCCTGGATTCACGGTTCTGTGAGTAGAAGGATAAAATTTATAGCACTTCCTCTCATGTTATACCTAATAAAAGACTTCACATTTTTTACTACCATCTTTTTGAAAATATGGGTTCTGCTGGGTGGATTGGAGGCTGTGACAGGCAAAATTCTAACAATCTGCTCCCTTCTCCCCCTATCACATATACACAGAATCCCTGTTCCCTGGTTATTCAAACATTAAAGCACTTACATGATGACATTATTTTGTGACATAATCAAAATCACAAGTCAATCAGCCTTAAGATGTGAAGAGTATCTGGTTATATCTGACTCAGTAAGGTGTACCTTTAAAAACTAGAAGTAAAAGAACAAGCCAGGAAAGTATTCAAGAAAATGCTTCTGACTTTAAAAGAGGGAGAGGGCCATGTAATGAGGAATCCAAACAGTGTCTGAAAGATGGGCCTTCCCCTGGCCAACAGCCAGGAGACTCAGTCCTAAAACTATACGAAAATATTAATAATCTTTTCCAGTTTCATAAAAGAGCTTGGAAGTGTATTCTTCCATAGATCTTCCATCTAAATAAGAGTCCAGCTTAACTGACACCTTGATTTGGCCTTAGAAGACCCCAAGCAGAGAACTCCAATTGAGCCCTGCTCTGAACGTCTCACATACAAAAACAGAAAATGAGTGTTTTTAAGCTCCCAAGTGTGTGGCAATATGTTGCAAGCAATGGAAAGCTAATACATAAGTTTCAGTTTTTAGGGGACAAACTACTATCAGGTTTGAACGATAAACTGGAGACCACGGTGGTCATTTGGCTCATGGCAACTGAGCCAACACGCACGGGAGCTTACTGTGCAGACTGGGAAGATTCATTTAGCTGTTATCACAAAATAGGGGTAGTGAGAAATACGTAAGTTAGAAGGTCTCCTAATTATATCTTAGTAATTTCATATTCAATAGGAAAAAATAATGGAAATCTACAGCAAACCAACACAGAAAGGATTCATAACTGCCCAAACCCCTTGGTAATAAAATTTTGGAATACTGACAAGGCAAAGAATTTTGACCAGCTGAGATGCTTGCTGAAGCCAAACGGACTAAGTAGTGTGTAGGAAAAGGGCTAAAACAAGAATGTTCTAAATACACTCTAAAGTTTCTCAGTATTATACAGTATATATATACTACTCAATAAGTTGTTTTGCTTCTTGTCTGTGTATGTAGTATAACTAGTTTGTATACTAAAGGACTGTAACTACTATTAAGGTTGTACTGATTGCAATTTAGATGTTTCATTGGGTGTCTGAAGAGTTGTGGATTGTCTTTTATATAGCGATCTCTATGAAAAACCCATGAAGCAAGACACACTTCCCTCAAGAGATTTTAAAATCTCCTAAAATCTTCATTTTAAGATCTTCATCAATTAATCTCTCACTAGGTTATTATGGCTCATTATGGCTATTTTCAATGACATATATGAATATTACATATGGAATTCTGAGTTGACTATAATTTTAATTATGGACAAGAAACCAGCACTTAAACTCAAACGCAATTTTCCCAATCAGAAAAGCAAAAACTTAATTATTTTAAAAATGAATAAATAAAATTTACCAAAAATTTGAAATTTAAATTAAAAAAACAAAAGCTTCTATTTGTCTATTGCATGTAAAAAAGATGTTACCCTCTTACATAATTATACTGGAAATCTACTGTTTTTTTTTTTTTTTCTTTTCTATAGTAGTGAGGAAAAGGTGATGTTCTTCACAAACTGGGTTATACACTAAATAATTTCTCTTCTGTTGCAGAGTCCTAATATTTAACTGGATGCACAAACTGGCAAGGGCTGCTGCTTTTTAAAATAAGGTTGAAACCTCACTGGAATAAATCGACCATTTTTAAAACAAGTAAAATATGATACAATACATTAGACTTTAGCAATTTCTTCTCAAGTACACCCACATTAAGGTCAAGTCTTAACTATAGTTCAGGATTATATACTAGTTTACCACTGAGAAATGGAGAAACAAGGTAATGAACTAAAAAAGGAAATATATCAAATAGAAAGATGGCCTCTTTTCTTTAATGATAAGTGAGGAAATTGTTTTTTAGCCCAATAAATAATTGAACTCAGGGAGAAATAGAAATATAGGCAAAATAAAATTAAAATTAAAATAATTGAAACAATATCACTGCTACTACTATCACTATCAGCAATAACAGAAAATAATGAAGGCAAATAACTTCACCTTATAAATCTTCATTTTCTTTAGTTAAAATACAAACAATGGCCAGTATATTTCATTGTCAATTTTAGTGCTTAATTTTTCTGAAACTTGAAAATTAAAAATAACAGCCCTTTCCATAGTATATGATTGTGATAAGTGATGCATAAAAGTCATCACTGGAATATATACTCTGTTTTTTACAAGTCAAACTGCAAAGTATCCATTTTTAAAAAGTTAAAGTTTACTATTGGTATGTGTGCTTAGATCGTTTGGACACTTATTTGCTGACCAAGTTTTTGTCTACTATTTACTATGTTATTTTTTAAAGAGAAATTGAAGTGAATTTTGTTAGGGTCATAAAATTTTACCCTTAATTCATTACTTTTTAAACAAACATTTAATTACAGGATAGTTTTTACATTTACATTACTTACAATAGCTTTTATTACAGTATTTGTACATTTACAGAAAGTTGCGAAGATAATAATTCTCTTTTACACCATGTTCAGTTTCCTCTACTGTTAATGTCTTACATTAGTAGGGTACATTTGTCATGCAAATGAACAATATCGATATATGATTATTAACTAAACCCTCGTTTATTCAGATCTCCTTCTTTTCTGCTTAGTATCTTTTTTCTGTTCTGGTCTACCATTTACATATTGTCATCATGTCTCTTGGCAGTCACAATTTTGAAGACTGTCATTGTTTCTGATGACTTCATGCATTTTGAGGAGTATTGGTAAGGAAATTTTTAAGCTACTTTTCCACGTGAGTTTGTCTGATGTTTCTTTCATCATTGTTTTGGGTGTATGGGTTACTGATGATGACCTTGGTCACCTGACTGAGGTTGTGTTGCTCAGGTTCCTCTACTAAGTTTTGCATATTCCCCCCTTTCCATACCGGTATTAGAAACCAAGCTCTGAGCACTAAATGTGCTTGTTGTTCATCTCTAACTATATGTTATTCTGTAGATTTATATCAATCTGTATTAGATTAAAGTGAATCCATACTGACGTATCCAGCCCTAATCCAATATCACATAGTTCATCTAGTCTTCTGGAATTTCATATAAATATATTTTTAATCTATATACTCCCACTGATGTCAGTGAGAAACCTGATCCACCATGTTCCATCCATTTACTTATTCGTTCAATCTCAGTATATATGTGGCACATCAACCCACACCCCTATGGGGAATAATTACACCAACTATAGTACAGAGCTAATGATCAGCTCCTTTTGCTCTTAGGGTCTCCACTTATTTCCAGAGTTACTTAGCTAAGAACTTTTTTTTCCTCCAACATATTGAGTGACGTTATATCATACATTTTTTAAGAAATTATTTTGTCACCATCTGAATTTCACTCTGAATTCTCCAGATTCCTTAATTTTGTCTTATTCACATATAGTAAGGTTCGTTATCTGTGCTAGGTATGAGATAACCAGTAGTATCTAACCTAATCTCTTTTCTTACTTTTAAGGTATTTTATTAGAAGTCAATTGCAATTCTTAGCCTAATTCTCCCATAGGTATTTCTTTATCTTCTGATTTCCCGCAGTAAGATTTTCTTTTTGTCTTTGAGTCTCTGTGTAATTTCATTGTGATATATCCGGGGATGCGTGTGTGTGATATATTTTGTTTTGGTTTGTTTTTATTTTTATACTTCTTTATTTTTTAAGAGTTTTCTGGATATGATTTTGGATCCTATCAAAAGTGTGGACATTTCTCACTTTCGGATATTATCTCAAAGTTCCGGGACTTTTTTTTTTCGATCGTATTTGCTCTGCATTTCGGCTGGGGAGATTCATATTGATTACTCTGAAGTTTCCTCTTCCTTGTCTTACCTGATGAGGACATTGAAGGCACTACTCATTTCTGTCACTGTGTTATTGATTTCTAGTGTCTCATTTTGATATTTTCTTATGGTTTCTTCTCTTTGATGGCATCCATAACCCATCTCTTCTTGAATGTTGTGTACTTTTTTCATTAGAGCCCATAATATATCAATTCTTGTTTTAAATTCCTGAATTTGTAATTCCAACAAATACGTCACATCTGAGTCTTATTTGGTTTGCTTTGTCTCTTCAGTGTATTTTTCTTACTTTTTGGTATGCCATTGTAATTTTTTAAAATTGAAAACAGGATATGTCATATAAGGTAATAAGTGCTAACATAAATATTCTTTTAGTGTGAATATTTATGATAATCTGCCTGGGATTTGGGCCATATTTAACATTTATTATAGCGATAGGTACAAGAGGTTTCAAAATCATTTCTGGTCCTTGTTTTAGTTTCACTTCTAGGCTTTCAAATTCCATCATGAATTGCTACTGAGAGAGACTCAGTGTGATGTAGGTCTTTCAATGTAGTACACTGTTATTACACTGGAGGTTTACGGTGTGTGGATGGAGAAAGGGGCAGAGGACATTCTACAGTCTTCTTCTACAGTAAGTCCAGAAGACTTACTGGACCTTCACAAGTATTTATCCCTTCTTCAAGGACATGCCCCTATTGCTATTCTCTTCCCTGTCTGGAGTCACTCCAACTTCTTTCTTAAATCCTTGACCCCTGGTGGCTGTGATATTCTTATTTCTTTCACAGAAGACATGAAGGCTGAAACTGCCTGGAGTTGGGCAGAGTTCCCTTCCTTTACACCAGATAAGGGTTCAGAATTGTCCCCTGGGAATCCCTTCCTCCTGGAGGTTGGTTCTTTGAGTCTAGGAGAATTTCATAATGGTTAGTCTACCCCTCCCTCTTTCAGGACTCTTTCAGATGATTTCTCTCAACTTCTCAACATGAGAATCGTTAAGTTTCCTTGAGAGAAACCCATGAAAATAGCAGAGCCCAGGTGAAACAACCCTCCAAAGTTTCTCTGTATTCGGCCTCCAAGTAATTTTCAAAATTATCATTTAAAGGGATTTTTTTCCATCAGCTGTGGTGTCTGGTGGCTTCTGCTCCAGGTAAGCAGATAGACACACAATGTTGTATCTTGCTGCGGGAAGTGGGGAGAGGGGGCGGCCATCTCTCTAGATTTCAAGGATTTGGTTTGCCTTACAACCAGAGTTTCTGAAGGATCCATGAAAAGGCACTGATTTTCATTTGTTCAGTTTTTCTGGTAAGGATAGGTGTAATGACTTCCAATCTTTATACATGTCAAGGGGCTCAGCATGCCTTTTTTGCTATTATAATTTATAATTGCTTATAATGATCATTACTGGATTATAAAATTTTGTTTCCTTATTACTGTTCCACTGCTAGAAAAATAATGGGTATATTTCTATTCTTATGCAGCTATCTTTATTATGAAATATACATGTTTATAATCATTTGTATTAATAAGATATCAACAAGTATTTAGTTTTGCCAAAGCAAGACACAAACTTTGGCATATTATTTTTTCTCACATTGTCTGCTTTTTGTTATTTTAGTTCCAGTTCCTTTAAAAATTACTTTCATCAAATGAAATTTTTTCATGTAAATATGAATGTGAAAGGGTTTTTTATGTTAATATTTGACATCATCCCTCTGCTTTCTTTGATTTCTTTATTAAGTTGGTTAACTATTTTGCTAGTTGTTCTAGAATAGTTGTTTCAGATGTTGACTTTAAATTATAACCTTTGTGTATCATTACATAATCAATTTTCAAAAATTTTACCTTTATATTAGAATGCTATTTTGGATGGGTATTAATTCTAGATTATAAAAAAATCTTCTCCCAAATATTAATCTGCTGCTTTCTATAGTCTAAATTGTTAATTATAAGAAATCTGCAGTTAAATTGAATTTTATTTGTGAGTAGCAGTACATTTTCCTAATGATCTGGAAATTGTGGGGGGATTTTTCTTCACCCTAAATTTCTATATGTTTAACATTATATTCCACATTGATGCCTTTAAAAAAAAATTAATACACATATGGTAGATCTTTAGAAAAATCCTCATTTTTATTCTGTTTTAGGAAATTATTTTTGCAGGTCATTATTAGTTTTCCATTCTCTTTTACTTTCTGGAGATCCACATAAAGCATAGAAAGGGATTTGGAGAAAAAAAATATTACTTCCCTTATTTGCATGCTTCTCTACTAATCAAACCAGTCAATCCTAAAGGAAATCAACCCTGAATACTCATTGAAAGGAATGCTGCTGAAGCTGAAGCTCCCATACTTTGGCTACCTAATGCAAAGAGCCAACTCACTGGAAAAGACCCTGATGCTGGGAAAGATTGAAGGCAGTAGGAGAAGAGGGTAGAGGATGGGATGCTTGAATGGTATCAATGCCTCAATGGACATGAGTTTGAGCAAACTCTAGGAGATGGTGAAGGAGAGGGAAGCCTGGCATGCTGCAGTCCATGGGGTCATAAAGAGTCAGACAGAACTGAGTGACTAAACAACAACTAGTACTATTAATACAATAATGTTTTAAGGTCCTTTACACATTGATGATCTGGGCAAATATTCAGCTGAATTTTTTCTTAGTTTAACTCTGGTTGGATAATTGATTTTCTAGTTTCTGAAACAGGTAGGCATAATGTTCCTGAATTGGAGAAAGGAAGGGAAGGGAAGCCTCTGGACTACTCCTGTCGTCCACCCCCATTCTCAGTTGCCCATGCCCAAGTTACTGTTTAAGCTGCACTGTATGCAGATTTCACAAATGTGAGTTCAAATAACATTGTCTTTATTTAGTCACTGAGTTGTGTCTGACTCTTCTGCAATCCCATGGACTGTAGCTCTCCATGAGATTTTTCCAGGCAAGAATACTGGAGTGAGTTGCCATGCCCACTTCCAAGGGATCTTCCTGACCCAGAGGTTGAACCCACATCTTCTGTGTCTCCTTCGTTGCAGGTGGATGCTTTATGACAGAACCACCAGGGAAGTCTCAATAATAATATGCAAATGCCTATGTTTTTGTTCAGTCACCCAGTCATGTCTGACTCTTTGTGACCCCATGGACTGCAGCATGAAAGGCTTCCTTGTCCTTCACTATCTTCCAGAACTTGTCCAAATTCATGTTCTTTGCATCAGTGATGCGATCCAGCCATCTCATCCTGTGATGTCCTCTTCTCCTTCTGCCCTCAATCCTTCCCAGCATCAGGGACTTTTCCAATGAATCATCTGTTCATATCAGATGATGAAAGTACTGGAGGTTCAGTTTCAGCATCAGTCCTTCCAATGATTATTCAGGGTTGATCTCCCTTAAGATTGACTTGTTTGATCTCCTTGCTGGCCAAAGGACTTTCAGGAGTCTTCTCCAGCACCACAGTTCAAAGGCATCAATTCTTTGTCATTCTGCCTTCTTTATAGTATAGCTCTCACAATGGAACAAGACCACTGGGAAGACCAAAGCTTTGATTGTGTCTTAGTATTGTTTCTGCTTTTCAACACACTGCCTAGGTTTGTCATAGCTCTCCTGCCAAGAAACAACTGTCTTCTGATTTCATGGCTGCTGTCACTGTCCAAGATTTTTGAGCCCAAGAAGAGGAAATCTGTCACTATTTCCACCTTTTCCCCTTCTTTTTGCCATGTAGTACTGGGGCTGGATGCTATGATCTTAGGTTTTTTAATATTTAGTCTTAAGCTGGCTCTTTCACTCTCTTCCTTCACCCTCATCAAGAGGCTCTTTAGTTCTTCTTCTCTTTCTGCCATTAAAATGGTATCTTTCACATATATGAGGTTGTTGATGTTTCTCCCAACTATGTTGATTCCAGCTTGTAATTTATCCAGCCTAGCATTTCTCATAATATGCTCAGCATAGGTTAAACAAACAGAGTGACAACAGACAGCCCTGTTGTATTCCTTTCTCAATCTTGAACCAATCAGTTATTCCACACAGGGTTCTAACTGTTGCTTCCTGATCCACAAACAGGTTTCTCAAGAGACAGGTAAGATGTTCTGGTATTCCCATCTAAGAGCTTTCCACAGTTTGTCATGATCCACACAAAGGCTTTAGCATAGTCAGTGAAACAGAGATGGATGTGTTTTTTTTTTTTCTGAAATTCTGTTGCTTTCTATATAATCCAGTGAATGTTGGCAATTTGATCTCTGGTTCCTCTTCCTTCTCGAAACCCAGCTTGGACATCTGGAGGTTCTTGGTTTGCATAATGCTGAAGCCCAGCATGCAAGATTTTAAGCATGGCCTTACTAGTGCTGGAGATGAGTGCCAGTGTCTGATGGTTAGCACATTCTTTGTGCAAATGCCTATATATTGAGATTAATACAAAATTTTAAAGCTCACATTTCCATCTTCTCATATTATTCAACGCTTTAGTATTCATTATTTAATGAATATATTTACAGGTGTTTTATTAAGAATGGGAGAAAATATGTCAGGCCTTGTAATGTTAACAAGTTACACTAACATTATTAAATATTATTAAGGCTCATTAATGAGAATATTTTAGTTTTTTTAATGCTGATTCACTTCACAAGCACTATTTTGATCTATGAGGGAAAATGTAAAGATTCTGACAAAAGCAAAGTGTATGAGCACTCTGACATTCTTCATAGACTTTCATTGTTGAATATACATAACTGGAAACATTACCTTAGAAAGAACATTATTTCATGAATGAAAGCTCAAGATCTATACCATTTAGAGAACTGTAACCATTACTCTCAAGCCCATCAAAGTTTGTATTCATTTATTTCTGGCATTCTGGTTAGGAAAGCACTGATGTGAAACTGCTGCTAGTAATAGATGACAGTTGTTAAAGGGAAAAAGGTCAAGATGTCAAGGATAAGTTAAATTACATGGCCATGTTTAGGGACTTTTGAAAGAAAGACTATTAAAGAAATAAACACCTGGATCCCTTTATCTCAAAAAAAACTTAAAAGAGAATTTTAACATGCTTCTATTGAGAAGTTGACTTAATATGATTCTCAAAGATTTGTTTTTCTAAGTAAATGTCAAATTTCTGTATAAAGAACAGTACTGCTCACCTCTGAAGTGCAAATACTGTCAAGATTAAATGGATAATCTTTACAGTATCAAGAGGTATCTGGCTACAATTTCATCATATGTTATATGATTTCTCTTTCATGAATTTTGACTTTGCTTTTTCCTTGTTCAATTCCCATGTATTCCTCTCTATATACTGTTTGACAGCCTTCACTAGTTTCTTCTCCTTCACAAATTTAATAGGCCCTCGTATATTTCAACTTCTACAGTGTCTTTACATTTTCTTGTTTAAATAAGAAAATCTGATTACTTTCCATTCATTTATCATGGCATTGCTCTGTATCAATTTCTTACATGCCCATTGCCCCAAGTAGGCCACAACTGAAAGATGTCCTAACCAGATATGTACCAGGAGTATCCCAGCCCATCTAGCAAAAACAGAGCTACCTAAAAGACAAGCTATTATCAATGTGCCATTAGAAGTTTAAGCAGAGTCATTACCATGAACGTCTTATTTTGTACAATAGTAATCACTTCCTTATATATATTTTTTAATTTTTTTAGGTTATAGTAGATTTACAATATTGTGTTCATCTCAAGTGTACAGTAAAGGGAATCTTTCATTCATATACATATATCCACATGTTTTTAGCTTCTCTTCCGATATAGGCCATTATGGAGTAGTGAGTAGAGTCCCCTGTGCTATACAGTAGGCCCCCTGTGGTGGTGGTGGTGGCTTAGCCACTAAATCATCGCTGACTCTTGTGATCCCATGGGCTGCAGCCTGCCAGGCTCCTCTGTCCATGGGATTTCCCATGCAAGAATACTGGAGTGGGTTGCCATTTCCTTCTCCAAGAACAATAGGCCCTGATCAGTTATCTATTTTATACATAGTAGTGTGCATGTGTCAATCCCAATCTTCCAATTTATCCCTCATCCCTCTTATCCTCAAGTAACCATAAGTTTATTTTCTACATCTGTAATTCTATTTCTGTTTTATAGATAAGTTCATTTGTAGTCATTTTTTAGAATACACATATAAGATACATCATTTGATACTTGTCTTTCTCTAATGTAGCATTTTAATTTCTTTAATAATTTTAACTACATTTTTAATTTTTTTGTACTAGCTGCTATAAAATTTGCCATATATATCTCAACGGAATCAGCTTCCAACTTGTACTAGCTTAATTCTAGTACTATATACAAAATTGTACCTTTATATCTATTCCATTTCCCTCTCATTGTGGTATCATCACATGCATATCTCATTAATGTGCAAAGTAAACAATATGTTGTTATAATTACTACTTAGCATCAATAGTCATGTCCTTAGCCCTTGCTCTCATGTGCCTCTCTTGTGCTCTTTATTGGCAAATATATTTTTATATGTCATAGGCCCTACAATAAATTATACATAAAATATATACACATGTATTATGTAAAGACTGATATACAATATTTATAAATATGTATTCTATATTATCGACAGCATGCATTATTTTATACAATGGCTTTTAAAGTAAATGAAGAGAAAATGAGAAATATATATATATTCCTACTGATTTATATAATTATACAATGCTTTTATTAATGTGGATTTGTATTACCACCTGGGTAATTCTGTAAAAATTAAGAGCCAAGAACCACTAAGCCAGAACTCTGAAGTTAGGCCTGGTAACAATGGCAAGCATCCCTCTGAGTGGCACCACTATTACAGAAACAGTCCAACTGAGAGCCAGAGAGAGAGAAGTTTCTGTGTGTGGTTTTTTTTTTTTTTTAACATTTTATTTTATTTTTTAAATTTTTTTTTTTTATTTTTTAACTTTACAATATTGTATTGGTTTTGCCATATATCAACATGAATCTGCCACAGGTATACACGTGTTCCCCATCCTGAACCCTCTTCCCTCCTCCCTCCCCGTACCATCCATCCGGGGTGTCCCATTGCACCAGCCCCAAGCATCCAGTATCAGGCATCGAACCTGGAGTGGCGACTCATTTCATATATGATAGTATACATGTTTCAATGCCATTCTCCCAAATCATCCCCTTCTCCCTCTCCCACAGAGTCCAAAAGACTGTTCTATACATCAGATGAAACCGGAGCCTATTATACACAGTGAAGTAAGCCAAAAAGAAAAACACCAATATGGTATACTAACGCATATATATATGGAATTTAGAAAGATGGTAACAATAACCCTGTATACAAGACAGTGAAAGTTCTGTTTTTTACTGCATCAGTAAGGAATGGAGTCTCTACTTTGTTAAAGAATTATTAATAATAATTAAAAACAAATAATTATTAAAAAATCTAAATTCATATTCAAATATGATTGTGAGCAGTTTTTCAGGTTTTATTTGTTAATATTAAAATGAAAATCCTACATACAACTCCAATTTCTTAAAAAAAAATGTACATGTTGGAGTGAATTATCAAGTTAGAATTAAGACAAAGATTAGTTACATTGTGAATCTAGATAATTACTAAAATATTGGCTATAGAACTTCTGTTGGTTAACTTATAATTGCCAGTTTAATCTTTTTAAATGTTTAATCTTTTTAATGTTTCATTTAACATAAAATAAAGCAAGTCAAATTACATTTTCAACAATGAAAAACTCCAGGAGTGACTCCTTCCACTTGTGTCCTTAAGAAAATAATTAAAATGTTGAACCCTCAGTGTGTGTTCTATAAAATAATTTAATGTTATTTTGCTAAGTAAATAATATGGTACATGAATTTTTAAAATATATTAATTTTATAAAATCATATATAAGTGAATTATATTTTGTAATTTATGTTTATTAATATAACTTATTTAATTTGGGTTAATATTTAGTGCATTTTCTACTATAGTAGACAAACCTACCTCACCAGGAATGTAAGAGGGAAAAAGGAAGTAACAAACTGTCTTAAGGAAAGAATAGACACTGTGGTTTGGAATACCTTGACCTTGAAATGATTTCAATACAATATTATGTGCAATTAATAAGGGCAACAAATAAAAATTAGTTTGAGTTAATTCAGCTTTATCATTAATTATCTAGGTAATCACGGTCAAGGGGTTTACCTCTAGGGTCCATACTCTAACCTTTCCAGTTCTACTGTGTTATGATACAGAGTAATATCAAGTAAGTAGAGGGGAAAGCAGGAAAATGGTTTGTGACTGATAGAGCCACATGATATTTTACTACATTATATTTGATACATTAACATTGGATGATAATGAAAACTCACCATTTATATTTTCCAATAACACTATGGTTTATAAATAATTTATTTTTTAATCAGTAATATGAAATACACTCAGACAGGAGATGAATGACACTCTTAATTTTTCAGGAAGTAGCATCAAAGAATTGTGCTAGCGAACTGAAGGGAATAAAAGACACATAAACGTAAAGGGGAAAAATGAATACATATTATCCATTCAAAGACTGGAAAAGGGAAAAAAAAAATGGTAGAAATAGTATGATATTTTTTCTTAGCAAGACCAACGTTGGTTTAAAAACTAATAGCCCAGGTAGAACCTGACTGAATTTCTCAGTCCTATGCTGAGGTATATCCTATAGCTGCAATAAATTCACAATTCTCAGCCTGGGATCCTGCCTGTCATCTGCTACTGCACTGAAGAATAGAATCAAGGTTAACACAGATGACTTAACTTCTGGCAGTTTCACAATTTGATGGAATGATTGATTACCCAAGAATAAGAAAACTCGTTGCTATACTACTGAAGTTCATAATCTTTACTTAAATATCTAATTTTAAAAATCCACATTAAACACAGTCACTAAAAATCACCCCATGTAGCAAATATGTTTATATGTGTATTATCTACATTTTAATTGTTTTTATAATTTCATTTGCTATTTTAAAAATATTAATGTATTTTAATACATTACCTCAGGAACTTGAAATGCTTTGATTCTGTCCCAGGGGCCTGTGCATAGGTCCTTGTGTCTTTTGCTCTAGAGAAGTACATGGTCTATGTGGCAGTTTTGGGGTGCCAGGGTCACTCCTGATGTAGTGGGGGATACTAAAAGAATTGTAGACTTGGAATTTAAGTATAAGGAGATTAAGTAACAAGAAATGTACTCAACATAATGTAGCAGATTAAAAGTAGAGAGTTTAACAGGGGGGACAAGGTAGCAGAGTAGTAAGACAAATGCTTAAAAGAAAAAATACACCTACATGTGGAATAATTCGAATGGAAAACAAACTGGAAACTAGCAAAAGAACTTCTATACAACCAAAACTGCAAGAAACATCTCCATGTAACCAAGTAGGACAGAAAAAAAAGGGGGGGTGCATCAGGTTTGAGTCTGAGCCCCTAAGAGGGATCTATAAGGAGGAGAAGGTCTGTAAGGGTGAACTCTCACCCTGTGGAGTGAACTGCTCAATCTAAAATCTGGGCATCCTAGTCCTTAGGCTCTGAGAAGAAGAGAAAGCCCTCTTGATCGGTTGAAAATCCACAGAGACTGATAGACAGACTAGAGAAGCCTAGACTCTACTCAGGAGGATTGTGTCTCTGCTGGCTTGCTGACAATCAGGGAGGAGAGAGCCTTGAACTGGTGGTGCCACCTCATTGCACTTCCCAATCTGAAGATGCAAACATCCTAGCCCTGCTTATTCCACATCACAGTCTGGTATGATATCTGAGCAAAGATTCACTCCAGCTGCACAAACTGGGGCACCTGGAGTGTGATCTAAGTGAAGCCCCAGAGGCCACTGTTAGTGTATGCAATCACGGGGTCACACACAAACACAGACATAAAGAGAGGGAATGACAATAATTGTAGGAGACTGTAACACCACTACTGGCATCGATGGACAGTGCATCCAAAGAAAATCAATAAGGCAACACAGGTACCAAATGAAAAACCAGACCACTTCGAATTAATTGTTATCTACAGTACACTCCATCCAAAAAATAAAAACAGTATACACATTCTTTTCAAGTGCACATGGAATGTTCTCTAGGATAGACCACCTCGTAGGTCACAAAACAATTCTCAAAAAATTTAAGAAGATACAAATGATTTCAATGTCTATTCCATCTTTTCTGATCACAACAGTTTAAAACAAAAGTTTACCCACAAAGCCCTCAATAAAATGTTAACAAACTGGATCCAAGAATACAGAAAAAAGGTCACACGTGATATTTAAGTGGGATTCATTCTACTGTTGCAATGATGGTTCAGCATATGTAGACCATTTAATGTAATACTCAATAAAAGGAAAGACAAAAACCACGTGTTCATCTTAATAAATTCAGGGAAAAAATTGACAAAATTTAACATCTTTGCATGACAAAAATTCTCACCAAAGTTGGTAGAGATAGAACATATCTCAACATAGTGAAAGACATTTACAACAAACCCATAGCCAACATAATACTCACTGGTAAAAAGCTGAAAGTTTTCCCACTAAATTCAGGAAGAAGACAAGGATGTCCAGTCTCACCACTTATATATGACATATTAGAACTCCTACCTACAGCAATCATATAAGAAAAGGATATAAAAGGTATCTAAATTGAAAGGGCAAATATAAAGCTGTCACTGTTTGCAGATGACATGATAGTCTATATAGAGAACCCTGAACTCTCCCACCCCAAACTATTAGACTTATAGATGAGTTCAGCAAGCTAGCAGGACACAAGATTAGTACACAGAAATCTGTCACATTTTTTACAATTATAATGAAATATCAAAGAGAAACTAATTTCTATATGATCCAACAATTCCTCTTCTGGACATATACTCACACATTATATATGGAGTATTAGTAAGCCATAAGGAATAAAATATTTCAATTTGTAGCATATGGATGGACCTAGACAATATTGTACAGGAGACAGGAATCAAGATCATCCCCAAGAAAAAGAAATGCAAAAAAGCAAAATGGCTGTCTGGAAAGGCCTTACAAATAGCTGTGAAAAGAGGGACGCAAAAAGCAAAGGAGAAAAGGAAAGATAAACCCATTTTAATGCAGAGTTCCAAAGAATTGCAAGGAGAGATATGAAAGCCTTCCTCAGTGATCAATGCAAAGAAATAGAGGAAAACAGCAGAATGGGAAAGACTAGAGATCTCTTCAAGAAAATTAGAGATACCAAGGTAACATTTCATGCAAAGATGGGCTCGATAAAGGACAGAAATGGTAGGGACCTAACAGAAGCAGTAGATATTAAGAAGAGGTGACAAGAATACACAGAACTGTACATAAAAACAACCCAGATAATCACTATGGTGTCATCACTCACCTAGAGAAAGACATCCTGGAATGTGAAGTCAAGTGGGCCTTAGGAAGCATCACTACGAACAAAGCTAGTGGAGGTGATGGAATTCCAGTGGAGCTATTTCAAATCCTGAAAGATGATGCTGTGAAAGTGCTGCACTCAATTTGCCAGCAAATTTGGAAAACTCAGCAGTGGTCACAGGACTGGAAAAGGTCAGCTTTCACTCCAATCCCAAAGAAAGGCAATGCCAAAGAATGCTCAAACTACTGCACAATCACACTCATCTCACACACTAGTAAAGAAATGCTCAAAATTCTCCAAGCCAGGCTTCAGCAATACATGAACCGTGAACTTCCAGATATTCAAGCTGGTTTTAGAAAAGGCAAAGGAACCAGAGATCAACTTGGCAACATCTGCTGGATTCAAAAAAGCAAGAGAGTTCCAGAAAAACATCTATTTCTGCTTTATTGACTATGCCAAAGCCTTTGACTGTGTGGATCACAATAAACTGTGGAAAATTCTGACAGAGGTGGGAATACCAGACCACCTGACCTGCCTCTTGAGAAACCTATATGCAGGTCAGGAAGCAACAGTTAGAACTGGACATGGAACAACAGACTGGTTCCAAATAGGAAAAAGAGTATGTCAAGGCTGTATATTGTCACCCTGCTTATTTAACTTATGTGCAGAGTTAATCACGATAAACACTGGGCTGGAGGAAGCACAAGCTGGAATCAAGATTGCTGAGACAAATATCAATAACCTCAGATACGCAGATGACACCACCCTTATGGGAGAAACTTAAGAAGAAGTAAGGAGCCTCTTGATGAAAGTGAAAGAGGAGAGTGAAAAAGTTGGCTTAAAGCTCAACATTCAGAAAACGAAGATCATGGCATCTGGTCCTATCACTTCACAGCAAATAGATGGGGAAACAGTGGAAACAATGGCTGACTTTATTTTTTGGGCTCCAAAATCACTGCAGATGCTGATGGCAGCCATGAAATTAAAAGATGCTTACTCCTCAGAAGGAAAGTTATGACCCACCTAGACAGCATATTAAAAAGCAGAGATTTTACTTTGCCCAGTAATGGTAAAGGTCTGTCTAGTCAAGGCTATGGTTTTTCCAGTGGTCATGTATGGATGTGAGAGTTGGACTATAAAGAAAGCTGAGTGCTGAAGAATTGATGTTTTGGAACTGTGGTGTTGGAGAAGACTCTTGAGAGTCCCTTGGACTACAAGGAGATCCAACCAGTCCATTCTAAAGGAGATCAGTCCTGGGTGTTCATTGGAAAGACTGATGTTGAAGCTGAAACTCCAACACTTTGGCCACCTGATGCGAAGAGCTGACTCATTTGAAAAGACCCTGATGCTGGGAAAGATTGCGGGCAGAAGGAGAAGGGGACGACAGAGGATGAGATGATTGGATGGCATCACCGACTCGATGGACATGGGTTTGGATAGACTCTGGGAGTTGGTGACGGACAGGGAGGCCTGGTGTGCTGTGGTTCATGGGATTGCAAAGAGTCAGAAACAACTGAGCGACTGAACTGAACTGAAGAGAATATCTACTTAGTGAATTAAATCACATAGTGAAAGACAAACTATATGATATCACTTATTTGTGGAATCTAAAAATAATACAAATGAATCTATAGTAAAACTGATACAGACCCACAAACAGAATGCAAATATATTGTTCCCACAGGGGAGAGGGAAGGAAAAGAGACAAATTAGGAGTATGGGATTAACAGATGCAAACTACTATGAAAAATAGACAAGCAACAAGGTTTACTGTAGAGCACAAGGTGTTACATTCAATATTTTGTAATAATCTATAAAAGAATATAAACTGAAAAAATGCTGAATCTCTTTGTTGCACATCTGCAAATCACAAAATACTGTAAATCAAATAAATTTCAATTTAAAAAAGAAATCTGAAATGCTTTCATCAAAGATCAATATATATTCCATTTAATTTACCAAGAAAAAAGGCAAGATAATCAATTCCCTAAAAAATTATGAGCTGAATACATGCACTGTCTTATTAAATCATAGAAGTCTTGAATTATAACAAAAATCGTTTAGCTAAGTAAGATTTGAGGATGATACAGATCTTCCAAATGACTCAGCCAGTCAAGGTTATATATCTTTGAAATGCAAGTTAATTATTAGTCTTTTTAACACCCTTGAAGTGACTGTCATCTCTATTAAATAATAATATCCCAAGTAACTGATATAGTAGAAGCAACATTTAAGAATGCTCTATTATTAAACAGCAAAGTGTATTTTCCAGTAATATGATGGTGCTATGATGTTAGTACCTAGAACGTGTTTATTTGAAATATCATTGGCTCACACACTGAAAGTATCTTAAAGTTACATTTTAATCTTTCCTGAAGGTATAAAATTACTATTGTTTACAATTTCCAAGTGTACAAATATATAATGAACAGGGTGAAAGTTTTTCATTGACTATGTCATTTTTCACAATGCTAAATATTATATAGATAAAGAAAATATCAAAATTGCTCCATCTTTCCTACTATTTTGCAGCAGAAAAAAAAATTGCACAGCTCTTTGCATATACCAAAATATATGTTGCATTATCAAAGCAAGTTCAGTTCAGTTCAGTCACTCAGTCATGTCCAACTCTTTGCGACCCCATGAATCGGAGCACACCAGGCCTCCCTGTCCATCACCAACTCCTGGAGTTCACTCAGACTCACGTCCATCGAGTCAGTGATGCCATCTAGCCATCTCATGCTCTGTTGTCCCCTTCTCCTCCTGCCCCCAATCCCTCCCAGCATCAGAGTCTTTTCCAATGAGTCCACTCTTCACATGAGGTGGCCAAAGTACTGGAGTTTCAGCTTTAGCATCATTCCTTCCAAAGAAATCCCAGGGCTGATCTCCTTCAGAATGGACTGGTTGGATCTCCTTGTAGTCCAAGGGACTCTCAAGAGTCCAAAGCAAGTTAGGGGAATGTAAAAATATTAGAATCCACTAACATAAATCCAATAATGAATTTGTTTCTTTTTTGACAGAGTAATCTGGATAATCAGTGCAAATTAAAGTCAGTTGATTTTTAGACTAACAAATAATTTCCCCTTTGTTTAGTTATTTGTAGATTATATCAAAAATAAAAATATATTAAATATGTCCTTTTTTCCCCTATGTTTTCAATTTTTGAACAACTTATAATATTTAAATGATGAGTAATATTTATGATGTAATTCATTTTATAATTTATACCTATATTTATATAATACAATATTAAAGTTAAAATAAAGGTGAATGTAATTTATTTTAATAGTATTTGATCTTATATATGAAGATATACTGATATATAAGTAAAATGATCAAAATGGAAATTTTATAATAAAAAAGATATATCCAAATGCATACTTAGTTAAACATTTAGTCTCACAATTATATGTAAAGGACAGTTAGCTTCCTTTGGCAACTCAGGCTGTTTCCATGGAAACAGCAGCTGGCACACAGAACCAGAATGTTTATAACTTTGATATTTCAGCTGTACTTGTCAGGTAGATGATGGAAATGTCATTTTTCAAAGCAGCACCTGCAGCTTTTGGGTTCCAATAGGTTCGCAGACTATAACATTTTACCTCCTGAAAAAGTTTTAGTTCATAATGTTTCTGTATAAATCATAAATATGCCTGCTTTTAAGAGAGGCTTAATTACTCTAGGTTTATTTTAGAAAATGACTTTTTAAATGTAATAACTGATGTGTGGTAACTTAGAATTATAATGATCTGCAGGGACCTTGGAGTCACAATGAGGAAAATTATCATGATAATTTGCCTTAATTCACACACTTACTGGCAGTAGATTCTTTCCAGAGCCACTTTTGTTCTATATTGCAAGTCTACTCTGGTTCACTTCTCTTTGGCTGGAAATTCATGATTCGAGAAGGTTTTATTCTTAGTAGTAAATAACATCTGGGTAGAGGGCTGGTTTTCCCCTCTTTGTCTTTCCTTCTCATGCTACCCACTCCCCACATTTAGCCAATAAGTATTTAAAAAAATGCTGACTTTTTGACAAAACGATCTGTTATTACTGACTTATTTCTGTAAGAGATAGGCTCTAAAGTGCTAATACTCTGCTGGCTCAAAAATCCAAATTGCTTACTAAGATGCCCATCATCACTTCTTCTTCCTGCCAATGCATTTAGAAAATTTGCTATTGCCTAAATAACATCCACAACAGAAACAGGAGACTGACACAGATCACCTGTGGTAAATAGAGGTTTCTCAAATCAAAGCTTCAAGATCATATTTTCAATTCAAGAAAATACGCTAGTAGTGAAAGGAAAATAAAATTTTATCCTTCTCAAAACATTATGTTTTTAATTTTCTGTGAAGGACTCAAGCAAGATGAACTTATTTAAAAAGCTGATAGATTAGGGTAGCAGTTCAGCATGTAAAAGGTACTCAGAGCCTATAAACTTATTCCAATATATACTTAATCAAAGCAGTCCAATCAACTGGCCATAATAAACAATGATAACTTTTAATGAGAACTTACTTGCAATGGGCAACTGGTCAACTTCCACTCATTCAGTGGAGTTATGGAGTAACTGCTGCATGCAAGACATCAGCAGGCTTTTGAATAACAGAAAGTAATTAAAGAGAAAATAACACCACTTGATAACAGATACAGAAATCTACATCTGAACATGAGACATGTCAACAATTTTCATCAAAAATAGTGTGTCCAAATTTATGACTATATTCAAATCTCAAATTCTACGTTGGCTTTAGAACACTGGTGTACTCTGTTGAAGGAAAAAAAAAATGGCAAATGGACTTATGCAAAAGTGTCTTGTGGATTAAGTAAAAAGCTAAAACATGTGTAAAACAAGTAGAAATAATAGTGAAAACTAAAAATGCATATACACTATGACCATGTAATCTCAATTTTGGAATTCATACCAACAGAAATATTGCAATATGGCACTGGGAAGTGGGAAAAAAAGAAATAACTGACCATAGAGAAGTTGTCGCTGAATAATATTCTATTTGTCTTCTCCAAAAAAAAAAAAAATAGCTAAGTAAAATAATTAACTATCATTGATTTTGCCCAATCAAAGTTTCGTTCAGAGTATTTTGTCAAATTATGTCTAAAAGTTGCAAGTGAATGCATGTACAATATGCTTATTATGAAAATAAAATAATAACAAAATACATATCTGCATATCTATAAATATGTTAAAGCATGAGGAAAATACTAAAATTAACATACCAGATTGGTAATTCTTGTTTAATTAAGGATGGATAGGATTGGAAAAATAGAGAGGGACCAGATGATTGATACTTTCTTTGAGTATTGTCTCACTCTTAAACACAAATTTTTAACTAAAAAATATGAAAAAGTAGAAAGAAATAAGGCCAAAGGAGGCAGGCATTACTGTTTTCGTTCCAAGTGTGTCACAAGCAAAACAATGTTAAGTAGATTTATGTATTTGAAAATGTTAAATATCATGCATTTATGCACTTATTAGATAATGAGTCAGGTACAATTAAGGTGCTTAGAAAACATCGAAGAATGAACCAGATAAATGTACCTGCCCTAGTGCACCTTATATTCTGGAGGAGAAAGACAAATCACAAACAAAAAAACATAATGATATTCAAATTGGGTAGTATTTTAGAAGGCTACAATTGTCATGGAACAAACTGAATTAAACAGGGAAAAAGGATGAAGAACCTCAGTTAAACTTTGAGTGGTCAGTTTAGGGTTGCACTGAGAGATGACATTCAATCAATAATTTAAAGATGTTGAAGGCATGAGGGCATTGACCTGGGAGATAATTTCCCAGAAAAAAGGAATAGCTAGTACCTCTGCATTATGAGAACTCACAGTAAAAATTTAATTTTAAAATATTCATTTCTATATATGGCAAAACCAATACAATATTGTAAAGTTAAAAAATAAAATAAACAAAAAAAAATATATATAATTTTACTCATTGTTCCATTATTTACTTTTCCTGAGATCTCAGTGCTTTTCTTAAATTTCAGGGTTTCTATGCCATCAATATGTAAGTACAGCACTTCTCATATTTTAATTCATTGGAGTTTTTACAACCACAGTTGTAAACAAACTTAACCAGACATTTATGAATCTTTATGTTGAAAATTTAAAAATTCTTTGGAAAAAATCAGAGAGGACAACTAAGTGGGAAAATTATTCATGCAGTCAATACATTAAAAATATTAGTTCTCTTCAAATTGATTTACAGAGTGAATGCAAGTAATTGAAATTCTAACAAAGTCTCTGTAAATATAGGCAAATTAATTCTAAAATTTATACAGATGACTTCGCTGGCAGTCCAGTACTGAAGACCCCACATTTCCACTG
The DNA here is from genome assembly GCF_029378745.1 of Bos indicus. Taxonomy (NCBI): domain Eukaryota; kingdom Metazoa; phylum Chordata; class Mammalia; order Artiodactyla; family Bovidae; genus Bos; species Bos indicus. The sequence continues at coordinate 50,624,315 of NC_091780.1, read as the reverse complement.
CAGGGGGCACAGGTTCCAGGCTCTGGTCAAGGCACTAAGAATCTGTATGCTGTATGGCGTGTACCCCTCCCCCCACAAAATTAAAAAGTAAAATTTATATGTAAAGGACTGGCCATAGAATAGCTAAAACAATAATAAAGATAAGTAAATAAAATGACAATCATTCCATCTGCTATTAAAGCCTATTATTCAGTACAGTAGTCAATATAGACAATTTTAGCCCAAGGAAAGACAGGTAGATAGCAACAAAACAGAATTATAAAACCCAGAAATAGACCTCAAAACAAATATGTCCAACTTATTTTTGCAAAGGTGTAAAAGAAATTCAATATAAAAAGAATATATAGCCTTTTCAGCAAATTGTTCTAGTATAATTGAATATCCAGAAACAAAAGTGAGCACTAACTTAAACCTCACATCTTACACGAATGACTCAAAATGGGTCATGACTTAAACATAAAAATTAAAACTAAACTTTTGAAAAAAATAACAAAATCATCAAGATCTACAGGCAGGAATTTCATTTTTAGACTCAACACCGAAAGAACAAGCCATAAAAGAGCAAATAATACATCAGATATCATCCAAATTAAAAACCTTTGGTCTGCAAAATAATTTGATGGAAAATGGAAAGATAAGGTACAAAGTGAGAGAAAATAATTGGAAATCACAAATCTGATAAAGGGCTTATATTTTGAATATATGAAGAAATGTCCAAAATCAATAGTATAGAAACCAAGTATTTGTTAATGGGAAACAATCTCCTTGTTTCTAAATACATCTATTGGGGGTGGGGGAGAAAGTAATGATTTAAATAAAATCTGAAAAAAAAAGAGAGAATTGAACACTGAATATCTTTCATTTGTGTTGGAGGAGGGGTTGGGTTGGCAGTAGATTTTCTACTAGTTATTACTGTGCTACGAAGAGGTTATTCTACTTAATTGTTGCTTCTGTTCTCACAAGTTCCATGAAAGCTGAGTTGCCAGCCTGTGGACGAAATTCACTTAACGACATACTAACCAGCTACTATAATGTCAGATGCACTATTATCCTTCACTATGTACCTAACATTTTGATTAATTTTAAAAAGTCTTAGTTTGATAAGTTATTTCTGTATTATGAATTATGATACATAATTGATAACAGAAAGTATATTTTTAGGTAATACAATATAGGTAACCATGAGTTTAACAATATTAGAAAATGCTTTGATTTGTTTGCTGTGAGAGGGATCTATGTGAAGACAATTTAACAGTAGGCTTTTATTTTTTGTAGCTTTTGAACTCACTTGTTTTTTTCTTTTTTTTTTTTAGTTTTATTTATTTTTTTTTAATTTTATTTTATCTTTAAACTTTACAATATTGTATTAGTTTTGCCAAATATCGAAATGAATCCACCACAGGTATACCTGTGTTCCCCATCCTGAACCCTCCTCCCTCCTCCCTCCCCATACCCCAGAGAGTCCCAAACAGGATAAGCCCAAGGCGAAACACCCCAAGACACATATTAATCAAATTAACAAAGATCAAACACAAAGAACAAATATTAAAAGCAGCAAGGGAAAAACAACAAATACCACACAAGGGAATTCCCATAAGGATAACAGCTGATCTTTCAATAGAAACTCTTCAAGCCAGGAGGGAATGGCAAGACATACTTAAAGTGATGAAAGAAAATAACCTACAGCCCAGATTATTGTACCCAGCAAGGATCTCATTCAAATATGAAGGAGAAATCAAAAGCTTCTCAGACAAGCAAAAGCTGAGAGAATTCAGCACCACCAAACCAGCTCTCCAACAAATACTAAAGAATATTCTCTACACAGGTAACACAAAAACGGTGTATACATTCGAATCCAAAACAATAAAGTAAATGGCAATGGGATCATACTTATCAGTAATTACCTTAAACGTAAATGGGTTGAATGCCCCAACCAAAAGACAAAGACTGGCTGAATGGATACAAAAACAAGACCCCTACATATGTTGTCTACAAGAGACCCACCTCAAAACAGGGGACACATACAGACTGAAAGTGAAGGGCTGGAAAAAGATTTTCCATGCAAATAGGGACCAAAAGAAAGCAGGAGTAGCAATACTCATATCAGATAAAATAGACTTTAAAACAAAGGCTGTGAAAAGAGACAACGATGGTCACTACATAATGATCAAAGGATCAATCCAAGAAGAAGATATAACAATTATAAATATATATGCACCCAACACGGGAGCACCACAATATGTAAGACAAATGCTAACAAGTATGAAAGGAGAAATGTTTTTTTCTTTAGATGGATTTTATTATGAACAAAGTATAGAAATGGAAAATGTTTAGAGAAAAAAATATATTTACTTCTATATCTAGATTTTGAAAATGCACAGGTGATTATCACCAAATTAATAATATCATTAAATATAAAAATATGCAATGTTTGCAATTACATATTGAGACAGTATAATAAAAGAGCTGTCCACTCTAAAATATTTATCTCTAATTAAATAGTCTGTAATTTGGGGGGGAAATTGCAGAAAGGCAGCAGTAAAAGTATTCAGAATTAATTATCAATTAATTAAAAACTAGAGTATCATATCTACCAGTTAAAATTCATATTTACTCTTTAATTAAGTACTCGGAAATAAACAAATGCAAAAGCAAATTTTCACATTATTATGAACTCCAGCCAAGTACGCAATTTTAATAAACTGCCAAAATCATAAACATCCTTTTAATAGATGCAATATGAAAAGAAGAAAAGCCTAAACCAGTATACATTAAGGATAATTTTGTTATTTATGAAAATAGTCAATTAATAAATGAACACCTAGAAAATTACTTGTGAAACCTTTAAAAATCTAGGAAGATGTTATTTTTGATATTCAGTAAATCTGAATGTCATTTCTGAGTCAAGAGGTTTTTGATAAAAAGTCTTATCTTATTGGTGAAAAATATGGAATATTAATGCAGCTGCCAGATCATTTTAGTGTATGTAAATAAGTACATATATGTGTTTGTGTGTATATACAATTATAATGCCTTACTACTATTATGATAAGTAAGAGAACTATATGCATTTTATAAACAGATATTATTTTTTTAATTTCACCCAGGTCATGCCAACATTATAAGTTAAAGTGCCTGTATTGAATAGGGCAATCTAGTCACTTCTAAGGCAAATGTCTAAAATTTGATTCTCAGAAAAATCCATTTAAAAATAGTTGGAGAGGGGAATGAGGAGGTAATGTTTAATTTGGTACACAGTTTCAGTCAGGTAAACAGAAAAAAAAGGTTCCAGAAATGGATGGTGGTGATATTTGCACAAGAATGCAAATGTAATTAATGCCATAAAACTATACAGTAAGAATGATTAAAATGGACCTACTGTATACACTGGGCTTCTCAGGCAGCTGCTGCTGCTGCTGCTAAGTCGCTTCAGTTGTGTCCGACTCTGTGTGACCCCATAGACAGCAGCCCACCAGGATCCCCCGTCTCTGGGATTCTCCAAGCAAGAACACTAGAGTGGGTTGCCATTTCCTTCTCCAATGCATGAAAGTGAAAAGTGAAAGTGAAGTCGCTCAATCGTGTCTGACTCTTAGCGACCCCATGGACTGCAGCCTACCAGGCTCCTCCGTCCATGTGATTTTCCAGGCAAGAGTACTGGAGTGGGTGCCATTGCCTTCTCAGGCAGCACTAGTGGTAAAGCACATAGTGATAAATGTCAATGCAAGAGACATAAGAAAGGTGGGTCAGACACAACTAAAGCAACTTAGCACACATCCAGGCACACCACAGAGAACACTGTTCAATATTATGTTACAAACTAAATAGTAAAAGAATTTGAAAAATAATAGATACATGTATACTGTAAAAGGTCAGTTTTCATTCCAATCCCAAAGAAGGACAATGGCAAAGAATGTTCAAACTACCACACAACTGCACTCATTTCACATGCTAACAAGGTAATACTCAAAATCATTCAAGCTGGGCTTCAACAGTATGTGAACCAATAAACTTCGAAATATAAAAGTTGGATTTACAAAGGGTACAGGAAACAGAGATCCCATTGCCAACATGCACCGGATCATAGAAAACACAAGAGAATTTCAGAAGAACATCTGCTTCATTGACTACTCCAAAGGCTTTGACTGTGTGCATCACGACCAACTGTGGAAAATTCTTAAAGAGATGGGAGTATCAGATTACCTTACCTGCCTCATAAGAAATCCGTATGCAGGTCAAGAAGCAACAGTTAGAATCGGATATAGTGCAATGGGTTGGTTCAAAATTGGAAAAGGGGTACATCAAGGCTGTATATTGTTACTTGGTTTATTTAACTTATATGCAGAGTATATCATGCAAAATCCTGGGCTAGATGAAGCCCAAGCTGGAATCAAGATTGCAGGAGAAATATCAATTACCTCAACTATGCAGATGACACCAGCCTTATGGCAGAAAGCAAAGAGGAACTAAAGAGTCTCTTGATGAAGGTGAAAGAGGAGAGTGAAAAAGCTGGCTTGAAACTCAACATTCAAAAAAATAACATCATGGCATCCAGCCCCATTGCTTCATGGCAAAAAGATGGGGAAAAAATAGAAACAGTGACAGTCTTTATTTTGGGGGGCTCAAAAATCACTGCAGATGATAACTGCAGTCATGAAATTAAAAGATGCTTGCTCCTCAGAAGAAAAGTTATGATGAAACTAGACAGCATATTAAAAAGCAGAGACATTACTTTGCCAACAAAGGTCTGTCTAGTCAAAGCTATGGCTTTTCCAATAGTCATCTATGGATGAGAAATTTAGACCATAAAGAAGGCAGAGAGCCCAAGAGCTGATGCTTTTGAACTGTGGTGCTGGGAAAGACTCTTGAGAGTCACTTGGACAGCAAGGAGATCAAAGGAGTCAATCCTAAAGGAAATCAGTCAATATTTATTGAAAGGACTGATGTTGAAGCTGAAGCTCCAATACTTCGGCCACCTTGTGTAAAGAACTGACTTGTTGAAAAAGGCCCTGATGCCTGGAAAGATTGAAGACAGGAGGTGAAGCAGAGGAGAGAGCATGAGATGGTTGGATACCATCACCAACTCGATGGGCATGAGTTTGAGCAAACTCTGGGAGATAGTGAAGGATAGGGAAGCCGGCTGTGCTGCCGTCCATGGGATCGCAAAGTGCTGGAGATGACTGGAGACTGAAAACAACAGCAGATACATGTGTCAGGGAATCACTTTGCTGAACACCTGAAACTAACACACATGGTTAATCAACTGTTCTCCAAAATAGAAAGTTTAAGAAAGGTACATTCTATGTTATGCATATCTCACCACAATTTTTGAAAACCAATAAGTCACGTTAATAACAGGTATACCTGATATGATGTGATGATACTGACAAAACAAAATTCACCAATCTGGGAGTCTTGAGGTAGGAATGAATAATTCATAGACTTTTATCTCAAAGGTTAATAAATTAAATGTATGCAATTTCCTTTCATTTAATTACTTTTCAGTTTCTTCTCCAACTTCATCCTCTCATGTTTTATGTTTTCTTTTTAATACCTTCTGTTAAATTAGTTCAAATATGTATACACTTAATAATTACTTTAAAAAGTTATTTTTACATTAAATTATATCACTGTTGGAATTGAAGTATTTAAAATTTTATGAATATTATTGAATACTTGCATACTAGCACACTAATGAAGCAATAACATTTCAAATAACATGTATCTATATTACTATAAATAGGCTTGGGCATTTCTTAATCTGTGAAACCAGGTATTTTAAAAAAAACACAATGTTTTATACGTGGAATCTAAAATAGTCAAACTTGTAGAAGCATAAAATAGAATGGTAACAATGGGCTGGAGGAGAAAGAAACTGGGAGCTATTTGTTAAGGGGGCACAAAGTTTCATTTCTGAAAGATAAATAAGTCCATGAAGTCTAATATAAAACAACATGAATATAGTTAACAATACTTTATTATATACTTGAGATTTTTCTAAGTGTTCTTTCTCATCACACAGGGAAAAGTAATAGGTATATTAGCTTGAATGTGGTGATCTTTTTCACAAAGTAAATGCATATAAAATCATCAAATTGTATATAAAAATAGAAAACTCACAATTATCAAATATGCCTCAAAAAAATAAACAAATAAAACCCACGTGTTAAAGTAAGAAGACTGTTTCCGTCTTTTCTACTTATTTTATCTGTTTGTATATACATATATATAATACACTAAGTAGTTGTACTTAGCACTAGTCACCATAAGGTTTATAAACATGATATAAATGCACTTAAGGTTCTAATTTTATCGCCAGGTTGAACATAGATACAAAGGTAAAATAGAAAGAGTACTTCTAAATTAACAGATTGTTATACTTGTTACCATTTTTTTTCATTATCTTATTTGTTAAAGTCAATAAACACATTTTAGAATATTTTTCTCATGTGATATGTTGATAGTTGAAATAGTCTATTTAATTATGTACTTTTCATCTTTTGAAAAATAGCATTTCCTTTCACTAATTTAAAGTCTGAGATAAAATATTATTTGCTTTTATGTTGGTTTTTCTCTGTGTATTTATCCAATTTAGCTAATTTATTTCAGTCGCAACACTAATTGGTAATTAGATGGCTAATGACCGAATATGTTTATTAGAAAAATTAGATAATATGTTGAAGACACAAACTACTGAGTTTAAGCAATTCATATTTTTATGTATTTCCAGCTCCATTTTAGACAATTTTTGTTAAAGAAAGTGGTTAAAATACAAAGTGGAACTAACATAATGAGGAGTGGCCGATGCTAATTATTTCAGCTGACTAAGAAGCAGTTAACTCAAAAGAGGATTCATTCGGTAGAGAAGTAGACATAGATAAGAATATACATTGATAGCTATAAAACGATTCCATTTACCCTCACAACAAATCCTAAATTTCTTCATCACACAGTATAAATTTAAATCAACAAGCGATAATCTACCATTCAATCAAGAACATAAGTAATACTGGACAACTGGAAAACAAGATGGCCAAACAGTTCTTTAATTATTTTTATAAATGATTGCTGAAATGCACATCTTCCTCCATCAGAGATCCGACACTTACCATTATAGCAACACCTGAATGAAGCTTGCTATTCCTGACCAATGAAAAGATTTCTTAACCTGGTTTTTTCAGAAGAGATATCTAGTCTTAGTTACACTGAAAGTAGTTGGCATTTGATAAGCAAATATTAAAGGCAAGGTCTCAGACTCTTGATTCACAAACTCTTCAGTCTTGCTCTATATGTTTGCCACAGTCAGCTTCTGATATTGTTTTGTATTTGAAATATTCAGCTTGAGGCCTCCTCACTTATCAATGAAAATGTTAGAATCTCTCAAACATCCAAAACTCCTGTAAGTCCTTTCCCATTTTAATTTTCCCCAAGAGACATAGTATTATTTGCAGATCTAAGTTACACTAGCTAAATAATCATTTGCTTGAAAATTGTGCTCTAGTATGAATTTCTATGATTGAGATATGCATGCACTTATGCATGCTGACACATTCAGAAATTATAATATTTTGAACTTTCTAGCTATCTCCTACTGATTGTTGTTCTACAATAATTCAAAATCATCTTTAAGATAATTAACTTTAATCTAAATCAGCAGTGTATGCATGGGTACTCAGTGTGTCCGACTCTTTGCGACCCCATGAACTGCAGCACCCCAGGCCTCCCGGTCCATCACCAACTCCCGGAGTCCACCCAAACCCATGTCCATCGAGTCAGTAATGCCATCCAACCATCTCATCCTCTGTCGTCCCCTTCTCCTCCTGCCCTCAATCTTTCCCAGCATTTCAAATGAGTCTTTTCAAATGAGTCAGCTCTTTGCATCAGGTGGCCAAAATATTGGAGTTTCATGTTCAACATCAGTCCTTCCAATGAACACCCAGGACTGAACTCCTTTAGAATGGACTGGCTGGATCTCCTTGCCAGTCTCCAAGGGACTCTCAAGAGTCTTCTCCAACACCACAGTTCAAAAGCATCAATTCTTCTGTGCTCAGCTTTCTTTATAGTCCAACTCTCACATCCATACATGACCACTGGAAAAACCATAGCCTTGACTAGATGGACCTTTGTTGACAATGTAATGTCTCTGCTTTTTAATATGATGTCTAGGTTGGTCATAACTTTCCTTCCAAGGAGTAAGCATCTTCTAATTTCATGGTTGCAGTCACCATCTGCAGTGATTGTGGAGCCCAAAAATAAAGTCAGCCACTGTTTCTGCTGTTTCCCCAACTATTTGCCATGAAGTGATGGGACCGGATGGATTAAAGAAAGGTAAAGACCTCACACTTTTATCTTGATTTACAGGTTCTTTATTTGGAATCCATGCTTTATATCACACACAAAAAAATATTAAATTTAAACACATTTAATTATAATGAAATTCTCTCCAACTCCATAGCATTTTATTAATCTAATATTTATAAAATATAATCAAGAAAATCAATAGGGAGAGCATAGAAAAATATATGTGCCAAATAGGAACTGGTATAATATTTGAAAGTTTATCTCTAGAGTAATAGTTTAAGGGACTTCACATGATCATTTTAAAATTAAGTAATAAGCATTGTTTACAATTTAATATAACAGATCTATTTTAAAGAGGTTGTTGGACTCATAGGAAGGTCAGCATTATCTTTTAAATCAATGTTATCTTTAGCATCAGAAATTAGGAAATCCAAAGAGAATATTTTATGAATTAATGTATTTTAACCCATGAACTTTTCAAGCCTGAAATTTATTCTTCCAATCAAGAACTGTTGTTCATTTTGTTTGTTTAAAAATGTGAGGAATTACCCTTGTTTATATAAATATGAACATATACATTGTAATTTATTGAATAATTTGCCCTGAAAGGGCTTATACTCCTAGATAAGAATGGATCTTAATTTATAATAGTTTCTGTATTGAAACTTTACATAGTGAAATTACCATGGACTAATATAGCCTACAGAGAAGGCAATGGCACCCCACTCCAGTACTCCTGCCTGGGAAATCCCATGGACGGAGGAGCCTGGTAGGCTGCAGTCCATGGGGTTGCTAAGAGTCGGGCACGATAGAGTGAGGGTGGGACACGACTGAGCGACTTCACTTTCACTTTTCACTTTCATGCATTGGAGAAGGAAATAGCAACCCACTCCACTGTTCTTGCCTGGAGAATCCCAGGGACGGGGGAGCCTGGTGGGCTGCCGACTCTGGGGTCGCAGAGAGTCCGACACGACTGAAGCAACTTAGCGGCAGCAATATAGCCTACACACATCTATCCACTGCTACAATTGAACAAAAGCTAATACATTATCATATTTGTTTCCTATCTTATGGATGTGTTATGAAGTCCATTTTGTGTCACTCTTTAGTTCCCTTTCCTCTAGTTCACCTTAGACACAGTAATTTCCATGAACTGGTGTATATCTTGTCTATATGTTTACACTTTATATAGACCCTTCAATTTTTTATGATATAGAATTTTTGTATTTTCAAGTTTACATAAATGGTGTCATGCTGAATGAAAATTATACAGTATTATTTACTTAATGTTCTTGAAGTTTTTCCATATTGATACATATAGTTTGGAAACTTTATTTCAACAATTGATTTAGTACTATTATTAGAACACATGTATAAATCAAGTTACTTATTTCCCTTGCATTGGACTTCGCTGCAACAATGCTACAATGTATAACCACATACATCTTTGTGAACATTTTTAACAGACTCCAAAGGATATTCATAGCAGTGTAACTGTGCTGGTAAAGCATTGACATTCTACTTTACTGAGTATTTTCAAACTGGTACTGTTGGAAGTATGCCTATGCTCTAAATTCAGTACAGATTTTCCTTACATTCTTCTACTAGTCTTGTGGATTCTCTGTGGAACCACAGTATTATTTCAAAATTCTATGTTGTTTTTTTTTTTTTCTTGTATTTACTCAAATTATGCTCCTGACATTGTAGACATACCCTTGAATCATCAAACTCTATCGGGATTGTGTGAAGGGAAATTTACTTAAAGTGGATTTTTTACGATCTGAGCCATTGGTTCAGTTCAGTTCAGTTCAGTCGCTCAGTGTGTCCGACTCTTTGTGACCCCATGGACTGTAGCTCACCAGGCCTCCTTGTCCATTACTAACTCCCGGATTTTACTCAGACTCATTGAGTCGGTGATGCCATCCAACCATCTGAGCCATTGGGGAAGCCCTAATATGTTCTAAAACAAACTATAAAATACCTTCCTGGTTTTGATAGCTTGTAGGGGAGTGTTCCGGAGAGGGCAATGGCACCCCACTCCAGTACTTTTGCCTGGAAAATCCCGAGGACGGAGGAGCCTGGTGGGCTACAGTCCATGGGGTCGCTAGAGTCGGACACGACTGAGTGACTTTACTTTCACTTTTCACTTTCATGCATTGGAGAAGGAAAGGGCAACCCACTCCAGTGTTCTTGCCTGGAGAATCCCAGGGACGGGGCAGCCTGGTGGGCTGCCGTCTCTGGGGTCGCTAGAGTCGGACACAACTGAATCGACTTAGCAGCAGCAGCAGCAGCAGCAGCAGGGAAGTGTTCTTCATTATATCAGTACAAGACAGATCAAGTATGCAAAAAAGGGTAAGAATATAGAAGATCTAAACAATATATATAAGACTGTATATTTTAGGAATACACATTGAAATCTACACCTGATGATATGTAATAGGTACTCACCATATGTATGGGAGAAAGCAATGGCACCCCACTCCAGTACTCTTGCCTGGAGAGTCCCATGGATGGAGGAGCCTGGTGGGCTGCAGTCCATGGGGCCACTAAGAGTCGGACACGACTGAGCGACTTCACTTTCACTTTTCACTTTCATGCATTGGAGAAGGAAAGGGCAACCCACTCCAGTGTTCTTGCCTGGAGAATCCCAGGGCTGGAAGCCCAGTGGGCTGCCGTCTATGGGGTCGCACAGAGTAGGACACGACTGAAGAGACTTAGCAGCAGCAGCGGCAGCAGCACCTTATGTATACAGCACATGCCCAAATAATTATTAACAAAACCAATCACAACCAGCTGAAAATCTGTTTTCAATGTTATTAAATACCCCTTTGGTTAAAGGAGAAACACTACCTAAAATTGCTTTACTTTTTTAAAAGATGGGAAAAAAACACTACTTAAAGCAGAGTCTATGGGATGCACTTTAAAGCAGCGAGTACAAAACACCTCATTGCACTAAAATTTTCTATCCATAAATATGAAGAGATGGAAAATGTAAATAAAATTATTAGATCATAAAACTAGAAAAAGAACAACAACATAAGCTAGTGAGCACAAAAAATAATGATTAAACAGAAAGTTATGAGTTAGAAAAATGAAAAATAGATAAATTTAACATATTAAAATTCTATTTTAAAAAATAACAAATAGACAAACCACTATTCAGCTTCATTTTTAAAAGGTAGAAAGCACAAATTAAAAAATAATAAATAAGGAGAAGTAATACTAAATCAGAAAAAAATAAAATAAAAATAAGCAGTTATCAGTGCCTACTGCCAGACCTATTTGCAAATAAACTTGAAAACCCAGATGAAGTGGATCACTTCCTATCTAAACTCAGATTGCCACTATTGGCCTTATATTACTAGAAAGATGAAAATATGTAATAATAGAAGAAATAAAGATAGTTAAGAAACTACCTAACCAAAAACACTGGGGTCAGACAGTTTCAGATGAGACTTCAGCAAATCTTCAAAGATTAGGTAACCTCAATACTCTACAAATCATTCCTGAGCATTTAAAGGAGGAAAACTTCTTAGTACCTTTTTTTTTTTTTTTTTTTTAAACATCAGTAAAGCATTAACACCAAAATTAGGAACCAATATAACAACAACAAAAAACCCTATAGATTAATATGACATTAATATCAGTGTAAAATGCCAAATAAAATGCTTTGAGGAAATAATACATAATTAACAAGTGGGATCTATTACACAAGTGAAAATTGGGTTCAACATTAGAAAATCTATTAATATCATATAGTACATTCATAGAAGTGAAGAAAATCATACAATTTTCATTACAAATTCTGAAAAGATCTTTGACAAAATCAAACCTTCATGATTTAAAAAAACAAAAAAACTACTAAATTACAAGAAAACATGACAAAAGTGTTAAAAACTGCTGATGAACTGAGAGAAAATATTTACAAAGTATTCTACAAAGGGCTAATTTTCCTAATGTTTAGAGTATTCTTCTTGGCCTCCAAAATCACTGCAGACAGTGACCGCAGCCACAAAATTAAAGATGCTTACTCCTTGGAAGAAAATCTATGACAATCCTAGACAGTGTATTAGAAAGCAGAGACATCCCTTTGCTGACAAAGATCCATCTAGTCAAAGCTATGGTTTTTCCAGTGGTCATGTATGGATGTAAGTTGGACTATAAAGAAAGCTGAACACTGAAGAATTGATGCTTTTAAACTGTGGTGTTGGAAAAAACTCTTGAGAGTCCCTTGGACTACAAGGAGATCCAACCAGTCCATCCTAAAGGAGATCAGTCCTGGGTGTTCATTGGAAGGACTGATGTTGAAGCTGAAACTCCAATACTTTGGGCACCTGATGCGAAGAGCTGACTCATTTGAAAAGACCCTGATGCTGGCAAAGATTGAGGGCAGGAGGAAATGGGGATGACAGAGGATGAGATGGTTGGATGGCATCACTGACTCGATGAACATGGGTTTGGGTGAACTCCAGGAGTTGGTGATGGACGGGGAGGCCTGGCGTTCTGTGGTTCATGGAGTCGCATAGAGTCGGACACGACTGAGCGACTGAACTGAACTGAACTGAAAAAATACATAACAACACATTCTGTGTCAGGTTGTGGGAAAACGCCCTCAAATATTGTTGCTTGGTATGCAGGTTAGTATAAAAATGTGGAAAACTTGACAATCTCTAAAAAACTATGCATACATTAGACTTCTGATCTAGTATCATCCTGGAATTGACTTAAATATACATATCTAACAATATGAAAATACATATGTGTAAGGACTTTGACATTGCTTGTAACAGTGAAATGTTGGAAAAATTCTAAAGGTCCACAGTTTAGAAGAGTGGTTGAATCTATTATGTTACACCTACTATGTAACTATTAAAACAAGATATCTCGGAGCTGATTTGCAGTTATCTTTAGGGCATACTATCGAATGAAACAATCAAAGTACAAAGTATTAATGATATACTTCTCTTCATATAAGAAATAAGGATACCTACTCATTTGTGCAAAAGGAATTCAGAAAGAACAAACCATAAAGTTAATAAATTACCTACAGAGAGTGGATGTGAAAGTGGTGAAAAAAGAGGTTGAAGAGGGAGCACTATTTCTTGAACTACACCATTTTGTAGGGCTGAAATAAAACAGGTATGTGGGCAAAGTGCCTGAGGTCCTTATATTTTGCCTTCTAGGTGCCTGGTGTATTCCATTCTAGTCCTGGTCCTGACTTTTTGTATAGCTTTGACTTTTAAAACCATAGTAATATTTTACATACAAACATCCATATACATAAACATATAAAATTATAGAAGCAACAAGGATTTAGAAGAACTCAAGATATAATTCAGCAGTAACAAAGAGATTATTTACATTGCAAATGAAGAACATAACCATACCAAACAAGGTGGGAAAAATAACAAAGTGATCTAAAGCTAAAACCAAAAATGGTGGTGGTGTTGGTTTAGTCACTCAGTCGTGCCCAACTCTTAACGACTCCCTGGACTGTGGACAACCAGTTCCTCTGTCCATGGGATTTTCCAGGCAAGAATACTGCAGTAGGTTGCCATTTGTTCTCCAGGGATTGAACCCAGGTCTCCTGAATTGTAGGTGGATTTTTTACTGACTGAGCCACCAGGGAAGCCTAAATACTGCACTGAATTTAATAAACTTGCTTTTCATAGGTATCCAGTTACCCACTTTGTAGCTACTTTATATGTATACTAGGATTAAACAAATGAGTAAAGGTATGGTAGATATTGAGAGTCATGTTTTCGTGTTATAGAAACAAGTTACAGACAAGGGAAAGAATGAATATTGTGGTATTGGACTGGAGTCAGAGACATCAGCATAAACTCAGTTTTATTTATACATAACATACACATATGAGTGTATGTATACACATACAGGTGCAGAAATAAATACATGTAAATGTATGTAACTGGGTTAGCATATATGCATATGTTTCATGGTTTTGCTCATTGAGAGTAGGCTTCTAGATGCAATGACATCTCACTAGTAAAAAGCACATCTAGGGCCAAGAGCTAGCTGTCTAGATACCATTTTCCAATTAAAGGGACAAAGGCTTTTCTAAGAAGAATTTGAAACTAGGGCTGGGACAGGGGGAAATGAGGCTGGAACATCGTCTGATGCTCTATAATGATACATTTCTCCAAAAAAATGAATGGGGCATATTAAGCAGCCAATCAAACAGAAGTCTCAACAACCAAAGTTGGAACAATTTAGGATCAACAACAACAACAACAAAAGAGCGGGTTTGAATTACATCCATATAACACAATAAAAATTAGTGAGTCCATATGATTTACAAATCTCTATATATCCATACTGACATGTGTGTGTGTACATGTATGAGAGAGAGAGAGGTGGGGAGCTCTTAAGTACACAACAATTACAATTAATAAATGTAAAAAAATGAGATAAACACAAAATAATCATTATACAAACACCACAGAAATAACTGATGAAATCATGATTCAACAATAAAGTCAGTGGGCAAAACCTTGGAGAGAAACAGGATATTAACAGTCTCAAAGGATCTTCCTCAGTGTATTTCCTGATTACAAAAGAAAAAAAGAATGCTTTATAATAGAGAAACACATCAGCTATCCCCTAACCAAGTTAAGATTAACATCATTAGTAAAAAATATATCAACATCAGGTATCCCCTGATATAGTACACTGATTGGACATAATAAATACACATGATATTCTTACCCCAAATAGACAACCCAAGCTAATCATTAGAAAACATCAACAAACCCAAACTGAGAGACAATCTATAAAATAATAGACCAGAATTCTTCAAAAGTGTGAAGGATATGAAAGACGGAAAAGAATGGGAAACTGTTAAAGGTTAAGCAGACAAAAAACTAAATGCAATGTGGGATCCTCACTTGGATTCTAAAATTTTAAAAAATGACATTAAGGAAGAAAAAAAGCTGGTAATAGTCTAATGAATATCTGTAGTTTAGTTATTGCTATTCAGTTCAGTTCAGTCCTCAGTCATGTCCAACTCTTTGCGACCCCATGAATTGCAGCACGCCAGGCCTCACTGTCCATCACCAACTCCTGGAGTTCACCCAAACTCATGTGCATTGAGTCAGTGATGCCATCCAGCCATTTCATCCTCTGTCATCCCCTTCTCCTCCTGCCCCCAATCCCTCCCAGCATCAGAGTCTTTTCCAATATTGCTATTATACTAGTCTTAATTACCTGATTTTGATCATTGCATTAGGGTTCTGTAATGATAATGAGAAGCCAAATAAAGAACATGCTGGAACTGCCTATACTATTTCAACAACATGTTTATAAGCCTAATATTACTTCATCATACAAGTGTAAAAAATGAATAAAAACTCAATAATCTGTTGGATAATGTCAAATAATTTAATGTTGGTAAGAAGGTAAAGAATCTTCTTGCAATGCAGAAGACCCAAATTCAATTCCTGGGTCAGGAAGATCCCTTGGAGTAGGAAATAGCACCACTCCAGTATTCTTGCCTGGAGAATTTCATGGACACAGGATGCTGGCAGGCTACAGTCCATGCGGTTGTAAAGAGTTGGACACAACTGAATGCCTGCAATGTGGGAGACCTGGGTTTGATCCCTGGGCTGGGAAGATCCCCTGGAGGACAGCATGACAAACCACTCCAGTATTCTTGCCTGGAGAGTCCCCAAGGACAGAGGAGCCTTGCAGGCTGCAGAGCACAGGGTTGCAACGAGTCTGACATGACTGAGTGACTAAGCATGCACACACGCATGAGTCATTAACACAATAATTAGAATCTTGGCAGAAGAGAAGAAAGAGAATAGGACACAACAGTCTGTGAAGAAATATGGCCCCAAATTCCCCTAAATCGATGTACAATGTCAACCTACAAATCTAAAATGTCCAGCAAAGCCCAAGCAAGTGAAATCAAAGAGGGCTGTGCATGGATACACCACATACAGAGGAACACCATAAACTGTTGAAAACCAATCTCAGGGCAGAATAAAATTTATTTATGTTTCCAATTATTTTCCACAGCTTGTCAATGCCGTATGGAGAAAGTGACAAGTTGTATACTTTTAAACAAATGCAGAGAGACTCATGAATTCTTTCTGACAGTTTATGCCTTTTAAAATTCTCATTAGCTACTCAAATTTCTCTAAAACTTTATGACAGGTAACATAATAGCATCTTGGCAGCATACGCTATACTGTACTTTTCAATGTTTCTTGCACCTGAAATTCTTGCTGTTGTTGTTTTTGGATATTTATAATTGGGTAACTTCATGACATGTAGAATAAAACTTTGCCCAAAGCATGTTGTTCATTTTTCTGCAGAAGTTCTTCTTATTTCACATTTTCTTCATCCAAACCCTGAAACTGTTATTTCTCCTTTACCTATCATAACCTACATCTATTCTATTAGAATCTTTCATTTCATCCATTCCAAAGAGTTTCTTTAAATATTATTGAGAAATAAAAAAAGTAAAAGTTCAAAGACTACATGTCATTAACTGTGCACATATAAGCACTTAATTTATCTAAATCCATGGAAGAATTATGAACAATACCCAAACTGGCATTCAATGAACTTCTTGAATATTAACACGAACTCATTCTTATCTGTACTCCCTCGTCTTAAAGATTGTAAATATGCCCAATAAGCCTAAAATCTTAATTACTGAACTTTTAAAGCCATATTTTGCAAATTGTCTTTTTCTCTTAGAATTTTCTGATCTTTTTGATTCTATTGTGATTCACTTGTCTGCTTAATTTCACTCCTGCTTTTTTTTTTTTTTGGTTTTGACCCATATCTGATCTACTATTAACATTAATTTTTTTATTATTTTGAATACCACTTCCATTCTAAGATTTCAACAAACATTCCTTGAGCCAGCAAGCTTTCTCCATAATGTGAGAAGTTGGCAACTTGACTGTCTACCTCTAGGCAGGAAAAATTCACGATTAGAGTACAAAATCATGGAGAACATCTTTGAGAAATATTAAAAGGAAAGATGTGTGACTCAACATCTTATGATGGTTTATGACCAATTTAAGTACCACCTCATGCTTGTTCTTTACGCTATACTTTAAATGCAAATCAAAGTTTAACAATTTATTATACTTAAATAGAAAGGCTTAAACTATATTTAGATCTACTGATGCAGTCTGAAAGGTAGTCACATCAGAATTATCCTCCATGAGTAATTTGGGCACTCTTATTTCCTTACTGTTTTTTTAGAAAATGTGCCAACTCCTTAGTCATTAGCTCTATTTCCTGTGGAGATATGGCGGCAGACTTCAGGAGAAATGCAAATACTAGCTACAGCCATCTCCTCAGATTTGACAAGAGGAAAATCCACAGCTATTTGACTCTGGATTTCTGCCATAAGCAATCTCGAATAAATAACTCTGAACTTAGGATATACGGGCACAATGAAATTCAAATGAGGGCTTCAGAGTTGCAGGGTTCATTTAAACAGCCCAGGATGAAACATGTTTAGCAGCACTCTCAAATCTCTAACCCAGATTTTCTGGGGCTCCTGTCTGTCTCTATCCAATTTAACCCTAAAATAACTCTCCTTATCCTGTGTATTAGAATTATGTGAATTAAATAAAGTACTTAAAGTAAAATAATAATGAATGAGTTGTTGATAATAGAAAAATGTTTCCTCAGAAAATCATAATTAGGCAAAAATCTACTACACAAAAGCACACAAATCGATTTGATTTCCTCAGTGAAATGTCCTTGATTTTTATTTGTTACATTTTCCAGCAATTTCTAACGTGTGTGAAAGTGAAAGTCTCTCAGTCATGTCCGACTCTTTGCGATCCCATGGACTATACACTCCATGGAATTCTCCAGGCCAGAATACTGGAGTGGGTAGCCTTTCCGTTCTCCAGGTAATCTTCCCAACCCAGGGATCGAACCCAGGTCTCTCGCATTGCAGGGGGATTCTTTACCATCTGAGCCCCAAGGGAAGCCCAAGAATGCTGAAGTAGGTAGCCTATTGCTTCTCCAGCGAATCTTCCCCACCCAGGAATGGAACTAGTGTCTCTGGCATTGAAGGAGGATTCTTTACCAACTGAGCTATCAGGGAAGCCCTAATGTGTGTAGTGAAAGTGAAAGTGAAGTTGCTCAGTCGTGTCCGACTCTTTACGACCCCATGGACACCAGGCTCCTCCATCCGTGGGATTTTCTAGGCAAGAGTACTAGAGTGGGTTGCAATTTCCTTCTCCAGGGATTCTTCCTGACCCAGGGATCGAACCCAGGTCTCCCGCATTGTAGACAGACACTTTACCGTCTGAGCCAAATGAAAACCATATTATCTTCATTAAGAACTATATCTGTGAATTGGAAACTCCATAACGTTGGAATTATATAGTAAGCATACAAGAAGAAAAATTCATACTAGTGAGAATCCCCACAAATGTAATTAAAGTACATATACCTTACTTTACCAGTTAGTCAGTCTGAGAAAATTCATACATAAAAAATTTTTTTTAAACCAATCTGAATAAAATAGAAGATTTTTATCTAAATTCATTCCTTCACCATTTTCAGAAAATTCACACTTGTTAATATTAAAAATTGAAAAATCAAAAAAAAAAAAAGAACTATAAATAAGGTGACCATATAATTCTTCATTCAAACTAGAAAACTTTTGAGAATGATGAAAATTACTTTAGAATATCTCATAAGTGTCCTAAGAAAATCAAGACATATGGTCCCTCAAGTTTTGGAAGGTATATATGTACTTAAGTTTATTAAAGTAACACATGTTACTAGTGATTAATCTATACAACTGATCCTCCTACTCTCACAAATAGATAAGAGTGTTCAAACTAAAACAAATAATATGGATTGATGGTTTTTTTTTAACTGATTCAGTCTTATGAAGTTTTAAATTCTCATTTTTATGTGGCTTTTGAAAGATAGTTGGCAATTATTTCTTGACTTCTAAAGCTAATCTTCTACTTAGATTTTATTCAAGTAAAGGAAATACAGATCATATTTAACAGAAGTTTAATTCTGATGCAAATCAAATTTATATGGAATTAGGAGGGAAGATTTTGTTGTTCAGTTGCTCAGTAGTGTCTGATTCTTTGTGACCCCATGGACTGCAGCACGCCAGGCTTCCCTGTCCTTCACCATCTCCTGGAGCTTGCTCACAGGTTGAATCAGTAATGCCATCCAACCATCTCATACCCTGTCATCCCCTTCTCCTCTTGCCTTCAATCCTTCCCAGCATCAGGGTTTTCTCAAATATTTCTAAAGTTCAATGAACTCCATCACTGTAGTGATTTTTTGTTGTCATTCAGTTGCTCAATCGTTGTCCAACTCTTTGCAACCCCGTGGACTGCAGCATGCCAAGCTTCCCTGTCCTTCACTATCTCCTGGAGTTTGTTCAAGTTCATTGAGTCAATGATGCCATTCAACTATCTCATCCTCTGTCCCATCCTCTGTCCCCCCATTCTCCTTCTGCCCTCAACCTTCCCCAGCATCAGGGAATTTTAGTGTAGTAGGTTTTTAGTTTAGCAGATTTTAGCAGTGATTTTTAGCGTAGTAAATTTTCATTTCATTTTCATTTCACAGTTTTTTACTGTGTATCATTACATGTGTATTTATATTTGGTCCCTTACAATTACTAGTTTGAAGGCTAAATATTTCACTGGAAAAATCAAACTGGCTGCCACAGATTTGAGTAAGTCAGGTTATTCCTTTGATGCAGAGATGTGGGGCAGACATTTAACATTCAGTGTAGCACCTTATAGCCCTGAGCCACACAGTCGTGGCTTTTGAGAAGAGAGCCAAAATAAATTCCTTCCAAAAGCTCTTTACCTAAGTCAATGTTCATTATAAAATTGAAAGTTACTTGAGATGATTGGCTACATTAAGATTTTCTGTAATTTGATTTCAAATTCTAGGTGGGAAAATGATTATTTTTGCCTCAGAGCTAGAAGAGAATAGAACTAAATGTATTGTTATTGTTGCATCTTATAGGTATGTTACATCATCATTCCATTCTTTAACAGGACTCAAACTGAAAGACAACTGATATTCTGTTATATCCCTGCTACTATTCCAATGGCCCACTCTGCAGAGCAGAGGCTGTCTTGGGTAAAATTATGTAGTCATGTAACTATTCTCTTGAGCAGTTTAAAAAGGAAAGAACATTTTCTTTCTTAAGAGTTGTGGTTCTGGAAAGTTTCACTTTCTTTTCCATTGTGCATACTTGCAGGAAATATTTTTATTTTTTTCCAAATATATATATATATATATATATATATATATATATATATATATAATCTGATCATGTGATTTTTGCCTACAAGATATCTATTATGCCTCACCCTATGCCTGAAGATTTTTTAAAAAACCATGAAATAATTCTCAACTTTATTTTCTCATCCCAAATCAATCTGATTGTAAAAAAATAACCATTTATTTCCCTAATAATTCTAAGTAGAAAACTCCCATATTGTGAAGAATTATGATTTGTTATTCTAAACATAAATTATTATGTGATTTTTTGTTCAACTCTTTTGGCAACCTGTGATTCATGTCAAAAGCTGTCTTAAAATGAAAACTTCTGAGGATCAAAAAAGTATTTTCAACTTGTTTTGGACAGTACAAAATATGTCACTAGATTCAATTTTGAGGATTAAATATATTTTTGGTTCACAAAAGTAACATGTCCCTTGAGGACAACTCTGTCTCCAACTAGATTGTAAATTAGTTTTTTGTTTTTCTTTAGCTCCTTGATATAGATATAGTAGTTGCTTAAAGGCTAAATAGTATCTGAAATATATCTAGTTATTAATTTGATTTTTTAGTGAACAAGTTGGCTTATACTTTGTCTATATTATATTTTCCTTAGTTGTAAAATTAGGTTTACTCTTTGGAAAAAGCTAGATACTTTACAAAGTTGTAGGACAACTCTATGTTGGAAGAGTGGACTTAAAATCAGAGGATGGCTAATACTTCTGAAGCTATTTACATTTCAGCATTAAGAGAGTATTTAATTGGTGACTTTGGTGCCCTGAAAGGCTGGAATGAGTGCAGTGTCTGACTAATGCACCTGTTGAATTATCTAAAATAGTTTCTCTTTCAGTAGAAGAGAGGTTTCAGTTATACACGTCATTTATGCATGTACTACTCCCATTGAAAATTAAAGGTAGTTATGCTGCACTTCAGCATAAGGTAGTTCATGTACTTGCCAAAATGGATGATACATAGGCACCTTTTTAAATGTCTGTGTCTACAGAGAGCTCTCTGCCTACATGTGATTTTTCACATCTTGGCTTACACTTCCAAATGCAAATCCAACATGAAGGGACATTGTGAATATATTACACTTCTTCATGTGTTCATTTTTTAATGAAGCAAAATGATACA
This sequence comes from Bos indicus, assembly GCF_029378745.1. NCBI lineage: Eukaryota > Metazoa > Chordata > Mammalia > Artiodactyla > Bovidae > Bos > Bos indicus. Next base: position 50,602,619 of record NC_091780.1, on the reverse strand, counting down.
ACAAAAAATCGAGGGTGTAATTTAATTAATTTGTAGGAGGTTTAATTCACTTTTTAAAATGAGATTCTAATGCCTATTTAATTCCAGTTATATCCCTTTATATTTAGAATGGTATTTAGAAATAAATTTTATTTAATGAATGGAAATGGATGAATTCCTTCATTTTACCAGTCTGGCTGGTAATAACTGAGGGATGGACTAAGTTGTGCACTAATGATGCTACAGCCAATCATATAATTACTTTCTTAAAAATACATTAATTAAAACACAGTGTCTTCCCTGTTCACTTTGACCTACATTTTTGGAAGAATGAAAATCTTGGTTTGGCAATTGATTAGAATCCCATTAGGCAGAAAAGATGAGGAGTTGATATATATTGGACTATTCATATTTAAGTTACGATAATAGTAAAGCTAAATCCACAGCCATGGTATGTTCTCAAAGAAAATATTTCCATCCAGTATATGGCAAAACAATATCTTCTCATAGACTGGATATACATCATTTTCTTGAATTTAATGGGGAGATTATTCAGAGCAAAATTCTATTTGTTTTATTGTCAAGGCATATGTCACTCACCCAGTGAGAGACAGAATACTCAAAACTGAGTCTACTCCTTATTCTTTATGAGTGTTAATAGTTCCCAGATTCTATACAGAATGGGGCTCTGTATTCTCTTTAAATTGCCCTATTATCTAATCTTCTACATAACAGAAATTTTAATTTACCTGAGAAATGACAATGTAATGATGAAACTATGGAATAATTTACTAAGCTTTCTTATAGCTATTCATGATGAAAGTAATGACTAAAAGTTTTTAAAATAAAAGTTTGTATATAAATGGATTAATAATATAGCATCCTTATAATCCAAATTAGATTATAATCCCTTTCATGTAACTGCATTCATCTTTCTCACATATGCTAATTGATAACTGCAGAGAGACATGACAGAGTGGTGTTGGAGCTCATAAACTATAACTTGACTGATTGTCTTCTGAAATCTTCAATTTCTATTTTAATTCAGTTTAACAAACACTGTTTTGTGAGTGATTAGATGATTTTGGTGATACAAATATGCAACTTCCCAAGTTGTTATGGCTTCCTATTTCTAGGTTTCCACAATGGTTCCTCAACATTGGAAATAAAATTGGCTTCTTAGAAAGTTCAAAGCCATTCCACTGTACTGAGTCCTAGCAGTTACAAGTACGTAATGATGAGCCATGAAATTAAAAGATGCTTACTCCTTGGAAGAAAAGTTATGACCAACCTAGATAGCATATTCAAAAGCAGAGACATTACTTTGCCAACAAAGGTCCATCTAGTCAAGGCTATGGTTTTTCCAGTGGTCATGTATGGATGTGAGAGTTGGACTGTGAAGAAGGCTGAGCGCTGAAGAATTGATGCTTTTGAACTGTGGTGTTGGAGAAGACTCTTGAGAGTCCCTTGGACTGGAAGGAGATCCAACCAGTCCATTCTGAAGGAGATCAGCCCTGGGATTTCTTTGGAAGGAATGATGCTAAAGCTGAAACTCCAGTACTTTGGCCACCTCATGCGAAGAGTTGACTCATTGGAAAAGACTCTGATGCAGGGAGGGATTGGGGGCAAGAGGAAAAGGGGAAGACAGAGGATGAGATGGCTGGATGGCATCACTGACTCGATGGACGTGAGTCTGAGTGAACTCTGGGAGTTGGTGATGGACAGGGAGGCCTGGCGTGCTGTGATTCATTGGGTCACAAAAAGTTGGACATGACTGAGCAACTGAACTGAACTGAACTGAATTGAATGATGATGCCAATTTTTTTTTCTGTTTTACAAACTCTTTTTTGAAAGCTGACTTTCAGTAGATCACAAGAAGGGAGCTGCTCTGCTACTGTATTGAAACCCCCACACAAAGGCAGGTCCTCCACCAATGATTTAGCATTGATTCCACACAAACGTGCAGTGGGTAATGGGCAAGTGGGTGACCACCTTTCCAGACACCTGAGTTTCAGGATTAAGTCTCTGCACTAGACCCAGGTCCTGACGCATGGTGGGGCAAAAGGTGGGGTGCACTCCACTGCACCCCAAGTGAAAAGTGAAAGTGAAAGTCACTCAATCACATCCAACTCTTTGTGACCCCATGGACTATATAGTCCATGGAAATCTCCAGGCCTGAATACTGGAGTGGGTAGCCTTTCCCTTCTCCAGGGCATCTTCCCAACCCACCGATCGAACCCAGGTCTTTCACATTGCAGGTGGATTCTTTACCATCTGAGCCACAAGGGAAGCCCTATCATACTGGAGTGGGTAGCCTATTCCTTCTCCAGTGGATCATCTTGGCCCAGCCAAATTTTTTTCTAAACCGTATATGGTTGAGACCTGCAGCAACAGAACTCCTAAAATATTCAGTCAAGCAAACAAACAAAAACTCAACAGCCTAAGTCTACAAATAAGTTTATAGTTTTTGATTCATTCCTATTCTTCACGCTTAATTGATGATGCTTCTTCTAGACTTCTCCCCTAAAACCTCTTCATTCACTCATTCTATTTATATGTACTTGCGTTCATTTTATAACAGATGTATTGATTTTCATATCATACTACATTGAAGAGAGGCATTTCCATAAAGATGACTGGATATTTGACTACTAGGCATTTTGAGAAGGCAGTTTACCTATCTGGGATGCTGAAATGTGGTCTATCTACAGTACTAGCTAGTTGTTTGTTACTAGATTCATACATAAATCATTTATATAGCAAATGATTTACATGGAAATGTGATATTGGTAGAACTGTACATCAGGTGAAGAACAGTAATTATATGCACTTTTGTATTAATTGTAATCTGACTGCTTTTCATAGTCATGAATTCTTAGTTCAGTCACTCAGTCATGTCTGACTCTTAGTGACCCCACCGACTGCAGCACGTCAGGCCTCCCTGTCCATCACCAACTCCTGGAATTTAGTCAAACTCATGCCCATTGAGTCGGTGATGCCATCAAACCATCTCATCCTTTGTCATCCCCTTATCCTCCTGCCCTCAATCTTTCCCAGCATCAGGGTCTTTTCAAATGAGTCAGGTTTTCACATCAGGTGGCCAAAGTATTGGAGTTTCAGCTTCAGCATCAGTCCTTCCAATGAATATTCAGGACTGATTTCCTTAGGATGGACTGGTTGAATCTCCTTGCTGTCCAAGGGACTCTCAAGAGTCTTCTCCAACACCACAGTTCAAAAGCATCAATTCTTCAGCACTCAGCTTTCTTTATAGTCCAACTCTCACATCCATACATGACTACTGGAAAAACCATAGCTTTGACTAGATGGACCTTTGTTGGCAAAGCAATGTCTCTGCTTTTTAATATGCTGTCTAGGTTGGACATAACTTTCCTTCCAAGGAGTAAGTGTCTTTTAATTTTATGACTGTAGTCACTATCTGCAGTGGTTTTGGAGCCCCCCCAAATAAAGTCTGTCACTGTTAGCATTGCTTCCCCGTCTATTTCCCATGAAGTGATGGGACTGGTTGCCATGATCTTCGTTTTCTGAATGTTGAGCTTTAAGCCAACTTTTTCACTCTCCACTTTCACTTTCATCAAGAGGCTTTTTAGTTCCTCTTTACTTTCTGCCATAAGGGTGGTGTCATCTGCATATCTGAGGTTATTGATATTTCTCCTGGCAATCTTGATTCCAGCTTGTGCTTCTTCCAGCCCAGCGTTTCTCATGATGTACTCTGCATATAAGTAAATAGGCAGGGTGACAATATACAGCCCTGACGTACTCCTTTCCCAATTGGAACCAGTTTGTTGTTCCATGCCCAGTTCTAACTGTTGCTTCCTGACCTTCATACAGATTTCTCAGGAGGCAAGTCAGGTGGTCTGAATTTCCCATCTCTTTCAGAATTTTCCACAGTTTGTTGTGATCCACACAGTCAAAGGCTTTGACATAGTCAATAAAGCATGGGTTCTTAAAACATACAAAAGAATCTATAAGTCCATTAGTCTCTCTCAAGAAGTTTACTAATTGCAATGCCCCATCCCTCTAAATTTCTATTTCAGAGCTCTGGCTTTGTCTTCTTTTACATGTTTTAACACTGCCTCATTCAGTGGGTCACATAATAATTAGAATGTAAGTTTAGGAAATGAAAATTACTCTCATATTCTTGTTTCATAGACCTCAATCTAGTAGAGAGTTTTCCTTTCTCTGCATATTCCTCAATGTGCTACAACTGATCATTTTCTTTTTTAATTTTGAATCAAAATGATAAGTGTGGAATTGTAACTAGCAATATTTTAGCTTACAAGAATTCTGGATATTTGGAGTTCTTTATACTTATGGGACATTCTGGTAGTATCCTAATTTATAAATTCTTAATAGAAATTTAAATTATATTTCCCCTGGAGAAAAAATGGAAACCTACTGCAGTATTATTGCCTGGGAAATCCCATTGACAGAGGAGCCTGGCAGGCTACAGTCCATGGGGTTGCAGAAGAGTCTGATATGGCTTAGCAATTAAACAGTGTAAATTTTACATTAAAATATTGTGTCATTTGTACAGTATTTATTTGTAGAAGAACTACGTAGTTTTGTGACTAGTTCTATAACAGTTACTTGCTAAAATTTTTAATATAACCTGTGACATCTACCTATATACTAAATGAATAATAATCAACCTACAACTCTATGTTAGGTTCCCATTACACAGCATAGTGATTCAAGATTTCTTTATATTTTAAATGATCATCATGATAAATTATTTACATTCATCACCATAAAAATATATGTAGCTTTATTCATTAAAAAACAAGTGTATAGAGCAGAACACATGAACTTGAAGTAATATGGGAAAGTGTTGGGGATTCCCTGGTGACTCTGATGGTAAAAAAAAGTGAAAACTGAGTGTTAGTCACTCAGTCCTGTCCAACTCTTTGTGAACCCATGGACTGTAACCCACCAGGCTCCTCTGTCCATGAAATTCTCCAGACAAGAATACTGGAGTGGGCTGCCATTCCCTTCTCAAGGGGATATTCCCAACCCAGGGATCGAACTCATGTCTCCTGCGTTGCAGGCGGATTCTTCACAATCTGAGCCACCAGGAATCCACTTGCAATGCAGGAGACTTTGGTTCGATCCCTGGGTTGGGACAATCCCCTGGAAAAGGGAATGGTTACCCACTTGAACATGAGGGAACTGGGGGGAAAATCTCTTCTTAATTAGGTTCTCTTATTGGATGCAAAAATGTTGTAAAATTTGTAATTGCTATTTGTAATCATACTTTATTTGGTGATATATTGATATAAAAGCATAACCTGAGAAATACTAACCTAATCATGGAGAAGAGAAAGTTATAATAGAGCAAAAATAAGAAGAAAGAGGAGACATTCACTAGATAAAGGAAAAGGAAATATTCTAGACAAAGGAAACAGCATCTGTAAAGACACTTACAGTGGTTAGATGTACTAGGAACAAGGTAGAAAATACAGGAAGTGGCCAGACCATACAAAGCCATCCAGCATGTTAATGATTTTTCTTTTTGTCCTGGGAGCATAGCAAACTTATTGAGGTATTTAAATCATGTATAGAGGGCATGGGTACAGGTGTCAGCTATATAATCATGGTTATGTTTCTAAAGCATCACTCTGCCTGCTTTTAGGTGATTGTATTAAAAATAGACTGAATTAGGATTCCATAGATGGGGATGTGTAGCTGCCTGAAACCATCCTTTTACATATTTTACTAGCTGTGCCATGAAGGAGGAATCAAAGCCTTACATCACTAAAATTATTAATCACACTGTAACTTAGCATGTACTACAAATATGTCCAGTTAAACCAATAAGGAAATGATAAAATAATGTGCCAATGAGGACAATATCAAAAACTCTTAAACTTCTATAGTTGATGAATAACTGCCTCACTTGAGAGTGATGCTGAAGAATGTTCAATTAGATCTGTCTGTGTGATCAAATATAATACTTCCTTTTCCAGGAAAAAGAATCTCCCTGTCAGGTCACTGTTTCCTGTAGCTTTGATAAAAGCTTGGTTCCTGATCTGATGCTTAGATACATTAAATTCAAATTCTAACTATATAGCCTCTTTCTTTCAATTAGGAAACTAACATATATTTCAAGTATTATACTTCAGAGTGGAGATAATTTGGATGTTGAAAACTTTTAGGCTTTTGGAATATCCTGAATGAAAACATAATATTGACAGTTCCCATACAAAACTGGGAAAAGGCACAAAATAAATAAATTAAAAAAAACTATATATATATATATATATATATATATATGGAAAGTTACTCCCAGAATTTTATAACAGAGATAATATTTTATCAAATAATCTCAAGGAAATTGAGATTTTTAAAACTCACAAAGTGTATTTATGATTCAAGACTAGATAAAACAGCTGGACTGATCAAGCTGATTTTATTGGCTGTATTTAGATTTTAGGCATGAGAGTACAAAATTGACTTGTTCCCAAAACTTCAAAGGCTGAGAATGCTATAAAGTAATTCGGACATAACTCTCTCCCCACTTGTCCCTCATTCACTGCATTTAGATAATAGATATGCAAGCTATGGAGCAAGCTTATGAAAGAAATTTTAATAATATCCCTGAGGACACATGTGCTCATTTTGTATATCATTATATTCCATGTCATGAACTTAATACCATCTGTAGGAAAATAACAGCAGTGACAATTTTCCCAAGAAGATACAGGTGCCTGCTGAGATGGATCCAGGGCTGGCTGGTGTCTGGTCCATGCTATGATCCTGTGGGATGGCTGATGAACCACAGCCTGATGCTCCTAATACCGCGGCAGGCAGCATCCCCCCACCCTGCTCCCACACTAATGGTGATCCCTCCAAGTGCTGTGTATAAGCACAGATGAAGAAGCTTTAGCTGTTCTTTTGGCAGCCAGCAGTATGAGTTTCAACTTTTTTTTAAATTTTATTTTGTCTTTTACTCATAGTGAGGAAGCTATTTTGAAATCCTTAGGCAATATTAAGGGGAAGGCCACCCTGTGGCTCGTGTGGCAGCCAGAAGCACTAAACTAAAACCAAAAGCCTGTCTGAGCCTGAGGGATGCATCACAGCATATGGGCTTCTTCCTGTCATTGCTTCTTAAGTACCATCAGGCAGCTCCTCTAGGTTCAGGCTCACACGGCTTTCTGAAGGATGCTGATGAAGAGCATGTTTCTTTCTAGTGTCTGGATTTTACTGGCAATCTGTGTTCCACAGATACGTATTTTCTTTGTATCTTTCTTTGATGTCAAATGTATTCATATTTAAACCACTTTTGTGTACACTCCTTGCACATTGCATTTCAAATCACATTTTTGGTAACTAAAATTTTAATAGTCATGAAAAGCTTCTGCTGTGGTCAGTCTATTGTACTATTGGATAGAAATCTGAAACAACAAACATGTTTATTACAAATACCTCATGAGTAATATCAAACCCTTTCAGTGGCTTGATCTGCCTCATTTAATTTGTAAAGAAATAAAGATATGACAATGCATTTACTTTTAGCAACAGAAACAATATACATATTTCTCTTTTAATATGTAATGGCCTTTCATTGAAAGTAGCAGCTGAAAAATACCTTTAATTTTAAAATATCTTCTGATTGATCCTGGATTTCTTATTATTTAAAGAATGGTCTCATAGCCGTTAAGAAGTAAAGCATACTACATCATTTTATGGAGAAGAAATCTTAAGGTCAGCATGATTAAACACTTTTTCTGCTGCTTACAAAGTCAAGTCAAATGCAGAATTGAGAAAGTAATATATGAAAATTGGTCTCTTCCTCTACCCATTTTAGGCTTTAGCTCATTTTTTTTTTCTTTTTTGGTAAAAGACACTTGCATAAGAAGTGGTATTAGAGTAATCATCTGAGCTATATTATATTTTCTAGTCACACCTTACTTATGTGAATACTGAGATTAAACAGCTGTTTGTCCATTTTGGTGTGCTGTTAAACCATCAGCCGGAGAAGGCAATGGCACCCCACTCCAGTACTCTTGACTGGAAAATCCCATGGTTGGAGGAGCCTGGTAGGCTGCAGTCCATGGGGTCACTAAGTGTCAGCTGAGCGACTTCACTTTCACTTTCACTTTAACATATTTCAAAACAATTTTAAGTAATCTCACGGAACATATGCCCACTTAAAGGCATTCCTATATTTTCTTTCCTTAACTTGTTCCATAGGGAAAAATTACCACACATAATGCCTTGCTGGTTCATTAAAATGTGATTATTTTGTTACCAATAAGTAACATTTGATGGTTTGCTTATGCTATTTGTAAGTAAGTTAATAACAGTGACAGAACAAGAAGCTGTAGCAATACAGCGTCTTCTAAAAACCATGTCTGGAAAACCAAGCTTCAAGTCAGAAAACTACCAACTAAGGACAAATTAATAAATATATATTCACCTAAAATATTTATATAATTGGCATGTACTTATACAAAAGGACTAATTGATAATAATTTTATAAAGAGATTTTATTTCTATAATAATTCCTTCAGAAGCCAGCATTTATCAGTGATGAACTGTCAGTAATATCTGTTCACATTCAAAGTGGCTTCAAGGGATACCTGGTTAACAGCTAGATGGCCCTAGCAAAAATTAAATCAAAATATGCAGACAGAACACAAATGTTTCTTTAAAATAGAAAATAAAATATAATGCTGCCTAATAAAAAATAAATAAAGATATTTTTGTAAAAATAAATGAATGTTATCCTCCCCACAAAATAGGTGATAATTATCACCTGTCCTTTTCCAGTCTCTAGAAGAAAAAGAAAAAGTGTTCTCAAATACAACTAGAAATCAGTAAAGCCTAATTTTCCTTAATTTATATGCATTAGGAATACTCTGAGAATTCTCTGCATCTCAGCTATAACCCTCAACAGGATTTAAACATGTACATATTTACATAAATCTAAATAGCATTAGGATGGCCAGTTAAGAATAGTTTGAATATATAGGGTGGTAAATTTGCATATAAAACATAGGAAAAAACACATATTTATGTATGTTCTTTTCCTTTCCCATTTCTTTTTTGATGGTAAAACCACCTCTTCGGGATATCAAAAATAATCTATTAAAAATCCACATGGCAATCACAGAATGGAAAAAAGTAATGTGCCATTCTGAAGCTCAAACACCTTCTCCAAACAGAATATCATGCCAAAGGTGGTTTATATGTTAAAATAAATATGTAAACTCCTATTCTGAACAGCTCAGTCACAATTTCTTTCAAGTCCATGATCATCTTTTACTGAAACTGATCTCTACTCAGAAAAGCAAAGTCAGGCTGTAAGTTATAAAGAAGTTATATAAGTTATAAAGAATTTATATATACATGTAAGTTACTGAATGGCAAATAGAAGAGGAAAAGGTGAAAACAGTGACAGATTTCCTCTTCTTGGGATCCAAAATTACTGCGGATGGTGACTGCAGCCATGAAAACAGAAAATGATTGTTTCTTGGCAGGAAAGCAATGACAAACCTAGACAGTGGGTTGAAAAGCAGACAATACTCTGCCGACAAAGGTCCCTATAGGTGACGGTCTTCCCAGTGGCCGCATACGGTTGTGAGAGCAGAACGATAAAGGCAGAATGCCAAAGAATTGATGCCTTTGAACTATGGTGCTGGAGAAGAATCCTGAAAGTCCCTGGGACAGCAAGGAGATCAACCCAGTCAATCTTAAGGGAAATCAAGCCTGAATATTCCCTGGAATGACTGATGCTGAAGCTGAAGCTCCAGTATTTTGGTTGTCTGATGCACACAGACAACTCATTGGAAGAGTCCCTCATGCTGGGAAAGATCAAGGGCAGAAGGGAAAGAGGGTGTCAGAGGATGAGATGCCTGGACAGCATCACCGATGCAAGGGACATGAACGTGGGCAAACTCCAGGAGATGGTGAGGGACAGGGAAGCCTGGTGTGCTGCAATCCATGGGGTCACAAAGAGCCAGACACAAATGGGCGACTGAACAACAACATATAAAGAAGTAGGCTGAGCTTTTTCATGGATGAGACTTGAACATAGGCTTGTACTCAGTAGGAATGAAAATTAGCTTATCAGTCAATTCACTCCAAAATTTGGGTTAAAAAATAATGAGAAGAATGGTGGCCAGCTAGGAGCAAGAGTAAAAGTAAAAAGAGCTGAGTGAATCGGAGATGCTATGGCAGATAACTGTTGCTCATTAGATGGAGAGAAAAGAAGAGTAATGTAACCTAAGAACTGCCACTGGTCCAGACCAAGTTAGACTCCAGCTTAAAATGTAAGCACTTGGTTTTATTTTTTGTATTGTTCTACATTTACAGGCTATATATGAACATCTATATAGAAAACTGAAAGAACACATAAACTTTTCCTTTGATTATTCTCCTCCTCCTCCTCTTCTTTCTCTTCCTTTTTGGCAACCCAGTAAAAATTTAATACCCTTTGTTGAGCACTGTATCCAGGAGCACTTCTTGAAAGTAAAGGAAGAAATAGCTAGTTCATCTGACTTGCATCTCTTTCAGCGACCTTTCTTTACCCCTTGCATAGGATACATGGGACTACTGAAGCTCCATGTTATCTTGACACAAATTTAAGGAGAAAACTACATAGACTGGCAGAGCAGAATGGTAGACGGAGGCTACCTTTTGTCAGCAATATTATAGATGAACTATACTACTAGACTTGGAATGTCTAATTTCATCTTTTTTTTAACTTTGAAGAAAAATATAACCTCTAAAATATTTAACTATCTGTATTTCTGATCACTAGGATTACCACTGAAACGTACTTCCTAATTAGCTCACCAAGCACTATTATTCAAGCTGCTGCTGCTGCTGCTAAGTCGGCTTCAGTCGTGTCCGACTCTGTGCAACCCCATAGACGGCAGCCCGCCAGGCTCCCCCATCCCTGGGATTCTCCAGGCAAGAACACTGGAGTGGGTTGCCATTGCCTTCTCCAATGCATGAAAGTGAAAAGTGAATGTGAAGTCACTCAGTCATGTCCGACTTTTAGCGACCCCATGGACTGCAGCCCACCAGGCTCCTCCATCCATGGGATTTTCCAGGCAAGAGTACTGGAGTGGGGTGCCATTGCCTTCTCCAATTCAAGATAGACAGTGGAAAAAAAAAAAAAAACATATTGCATTTTTATTTCCCACTCTCATTTTTAACTCTCCTTCTATCGAGAAATTGTTAAATATTAATATCTTAGCTAAGGTCAACTTTGGCAGCAGATTCTTTGGATGATTAAGGAAGACAACAGAGAACATGCCTCCAGGGCATGATCTTATATGTCTTCAACCAGGATAGTTCTTAGAGCAGTCCACAGAGCTACCCAGGAGTGATTATCTATGCCTCTCCAAATGATGGCTTCAGAAGCAATAAAATAAAATTTGTAAGGCAGGTGTAGGAATAATATGACACCACATGGCCCTCAAAAGCCATTATCACTTGTGACAATTCCAGACACAGCTTCTAGGTTCCTGCACGAGACATGCAGATAAGATTTGTTCGACTCAAGAGAAATCCAAAGATATGTCCTACTAATATTTTCATTTCTCCTAGTCCAGATACAGTCTGCCAAATGTGGATCATTTTTGCAATGACTAAATGTCCTAATAAAAGTTACCATCTCATTTTTATCAAGTTTCTAGAGGAAAAGAGCTAAAATACTCAGGAAGAATGGGAAATGGCTGCTTTTAATGATTTGCCCACAGATATCATGGTAGAAAATAACACATTGATTTTAGAAAGAGAAGATTCTTAAATGTGAGATTAAGTAGGCCGTGTTTATTCTGTATTCTCTGGGGACACATGGAAAATTAAAGGTATCTTTAAAAGAGAATGAAAAACTGAACCAACCAGCATATGACCTAGAAAATTCCAGACCTTTCTTGGATATAGAACTCAAGAAAATGGGAAGCCTGTCATTTAACATACAACTTTAAAAGGGTTTCATCTTAAACCTCTGTCTATTGGAACTGAACTAGGTTATTTATCAACCAAATGGGGGCTCCTAACTTTAGTATACTTATTTCATAGATATTTTCCAAAGATTGTTGGAAAGACTATCTTCCAGATAGTTACCATTTGCCCCTCTGGATCCATTCAGTGATGGTTAGTTTATTGTGTCAACCTATTTGGACTCAGGGATGCCCGGATATCTGGATATCCAGTATTATTACTGGGTATGTCTGTGTGAATATTTCTGGAAGAAATTAGGATTTGAATCAACACACTGACTAAAGGAGATCTGCTCCCATGAATGTGGCTGGTATCATCCAATCCATTAAGGGACTGAATTGAATGAAAAGATGGAGGAAAAGCAAATTTGCTCTGCTTTGAGCTGGGACATCTGTCTTCTCCTGCCCTCCAACATCAACACCACTGGGTATTATGTCTTTGGATAGGACCTTAATACCAATGACCCTCAATTCTCAGGCCTTTCTACTCAGATTGGTACTATCACCATTGGCTCCTCTGGTTCCTGGATTTTGGGACTGAGATTGCATTACACCATTGGCTTTTTTGGTTTACAAACTACAGACCTTGGGGTTTTCTTGGCCTTCATAATTTCATAAGCCAATTCCTGTAAGTAGTCTCTCTCTCTCTCTTTCTACACACACATACACATACTCACACACAAATGTACTTCTACACCCTACTCTGTATCCTAAGAGATTGACCATAAACTTCATCAAAAGGCTCCTTTGCACGCTGGCTTCTGACAGAGCTCAGCTAACTAGAGGACTTGGCAGGAGATGGAAAGGAAGGAGGAGACTGAGGTTAGGTACATATTGCTTTGGTTCTCTTCCTGCTGAGTGGCACTGTATACCTGTGCCTCTTTACTGAAGGACACTCATCTCCAAAAGTCCCTCTGTGTATGACTCTCTTGGTTTCCAGAAACCACCCCACCTCTCATTCTTTATAGCCCCAGGTTGGCTACAATTTCACCAAAGCACAATGTTTCTAATCTATTCTCTGTAACATCCCCTCTGTGGGTCTCTACTTAGGCATGCAATAGTCCTTTCATTAAAATCTCTCTCTAATTTGGGAAGATTCCCTGGAGGAGAGCACGGCAACCCACTCCAGTATTCTTGCCTGGTAAATCCATAGGGTCACCAAGAGTCCAACATGACTGGAGCAATTTAGCAAAAGTTGCTTTTGTTGAATGTGCCTCTGATTCTTTCTGGGACCCCATTGACAAACAGGGTCACAGAATCCCTCTTTGATCATTCTCTTTGTTTTTTCTATATTACTTTATAGACATGGGATGATGGGGCCATTTCAGTTCAATTCAGTTCAGTCACTCAGTCGTGTCCAGCTCTTTGCGACCCCATGGACTGCAGCATGCCAGGCCTCCCTGTCCATCCCCAGCTCCTGGAATATACTCAAACTCATGTCCATCGAGTCAGTGATGCCATCCAACCATCTCATCCTCTGTTGTCCCTTCTCCTCCTGCCTTCAATCTTTTCCAGCATCAGGGTCTTTTCAAATGAGTCAGCTCTTTGCATCAGGTGGCCAAATTATTGGAGTTTCAGCTTCAACATCAGTCCTTCCAATGAATATTCAAGACTGATATCCTTCAGAATGGACTGGTTGGATCTCCTTGCAGTCCAAGGGACTCTCAAGAGTCTTCTCCAATACCACAGTTCAAAAGCATCAATTCTTCGGCGCTCAGCTTTCTTCATAGTCCAACACTCACATATATGCGTGACTACTGGAAAAACCATAGCTTTGACTAGATGGACCTTTGTTGGCAAAGTAATGTCTCTGCTTTTTAAAATGCTAAGTTGGTCATAACTTTCCTTCCAAGGAGTAAGCATCTTTTAATTTCATGGCTACAGTCACCATCTGCAGTGATTTTGGAGCCCCTAAAAATAAAGTCAGCCACTGTTTCCACTGTTTCCTCATCTATTTGCCATGAAGTGATTGGATCAGATGCCATCATTTCTTAAGTGAAATAGGAAACAGTCTTCTCCATATTTTACATTGGTAATCTCTCTAATAAAAGGAAATTTAGAAAATAACATGCCCTAGATAGTAGAAGACCATTTCCTACCCATTTCCTCATTAAAATTATAATGATATAAAATTTCAAAGGATTTTTATATGATTTCATCTGGTTTTCAGGAAAACAATTGTCAAGAAATCCTTACACTGTACCAGACTTTCATATACTGATCATAAATGAAAACACAAATTTAATGAATAAATTGTTTCCCAAGGAATAATGATTGAGATGGTGATACAAAAGGGATTAAATGTATTTCAATATTTAATATTTTCAGCCTCCAACTACTCTTTAATATACCAAAAATACATGTATATGCCATCAAATTTATAAAGTGATATAAAATGTAACATTGCATTCATTTCATGATTAAAACAGGTTCATTTTCCTATTTTTTCTGGAAGTTTACTTTTTGTTCTATATTCATATAAAAATCTCTAGCTTACAAAGTTACTGAATCTTTTCTGATACGGGCTTACTATTTATGGCTTTCAACTAATTGCTGAGATTTAAATGATTCTTTTTCTCACTATTGGTAAAAACTGTATGTTTTAAACTTTCAGTCAATTTTGTTTTCTGATAATATATTCTTCTTACTCGTATTTCACTAATTCCTTTGAGGAAAATGTAGATAGAGTCTTTATAATAAAATATGGCATTTAAAAAATTATTGCTATGACTTATTTTGCATAATTTCCTATGTTTGTAGTTCCTGGTACAGTGTGAAAATAGTGACTATATGCCTTGAAATAATGGGTGCAATAATGTAATTTAGTGTATTACATTATAATATTTATAAAACATTTGATTGGATTTAAAATCATTTTCTGAATTCACACAATGCATTTAGTATCAGATTAATATACTTATTTTTTTTACTTCCATTCTTCTAATCTTACTTGGTTTTAAAAGTGAATTCCCATTCACAGCCTTATTTTTTGAAACACTTTTCCCCAATTAAGTTTCTTTATTCCTCTGATTCTTTTCCATTCAATTACTATGAACATTCTCTTTTTAATTTAAAAAAATTCTCCAAAGAAACTATCCGTTATATCTATAACCACTGACATCTGGTCTTTTTAATTTTTTTCTATTTTTTTATAATTTCTACCTGTTGTTTTTCCCCTAATACAGTATACACTCCTTTTTCCATTCCACTCTTCACTTTAGACTTGTTATACTGAGAATCATAATGTCTCTACTTTATAATGGAAATCAGCAGATAATTTAACAGAGAATTCACCAAATAAGAAATAGCAGATATATTACCAAGTTTTCATTTATGTGAAATATGGACAGAAAGGAAATTGGCTCTACTGTAATATTGAAGCCATTTAGTCTTGTGTATAATAGATTCCATGGACTGAATTGTGTCCCTCAAAATTCATATCTTGAAGCCATAAGTCAAAACATAACTGTATCCAGAGTTAAGACCTTTAGGAGGTTATTAAGGTTAAGTGAGGTTACAAGGGTAACCCTAAGGACTGATAGCCTAAGAGGAATAGGAAGAGAGACCTCTGCCAAGAGAGGACAACGAGGAAAGGCAGTGACTGCAAACCAGGAAAGATTTCACCAGGAATTAAAGCCACTTGTACTTTGATCTTGAACTTCTCAGCCTCTAGAACTATGAGAAAAAATTCATTTCTGTTGTTTAAGTTACACAAACTACAGTATTTGTATGCCAGCCTATGCTAATACAATAGATAAAGACAACAGAAAAAAATGTATATTTATATGTATTTTGAAATTTAAAAATAGACAAGATGAATTGTTTGTGACAACCTGCAATTTTAAATTTAAAACCTGAAATGTTGAATTAGGGTAAGATTCTCTCTTACACATTGCTAACAATGAACTAAAGGCTAGTTTTTTGTTTTGTTTTGTTTTGAAATTTTATGTGAAAAGAACTTTTTTTTTTATCATTACAAGTAATTGATCTTATCTGAATATGCATCTCGTAGAAGTATTGCCATTTTGAGTAGAAGAGCTATTCCTTAGACTTAGACTTTGATGGGGTATTATATAGATTGAAATGTAATAGTATCAGGAAAATACTAAGTGCTCTAAAATGCACCCTTATCTTTTTTAAAAATATAAAACTGATTAAAAGTGAAAATGCATAATTGCTTTCAAAACTAACTATAAATAGTATAGGATTATTTCTTGTCTCTTTTATGAAAGCCACCAACAGCAAACTGAATAAATTGTTTTCACCGACTCCTTAGTGAAGTAGTAGCACAAGGAGAATGGTAAACAGGCTGGTCTTTGCTAGGAATTAAGAACGTAAGAGACACCAAGTGTCTCTAGCTCGAGTTTTTTGACTGAGGTAGTGTTAGACTGCCATCTGGAGACTATTTAAGTCAGATGCATGTGGAATGAGTATTAGTTTTTACATGTTCAGGGCTTCGTTGTTATTGTTTGCATCTTTATTTTTTAATGGAGTTTGCTACATGTCTTCCATATTTTGCTGATGACGATTTTGAGGATTTGTATTTGGCTTTATTAAAAACAAATATGGAAATGAAGAAGGATGAGTGTTATAAAATTTTGAAATATTATTTGCAAACTTGTACATAAACATAAACAACACTATTGTCTGTGATAACATTCAGTTCTACAGTCAGTGTAACAGCCATACACAATTGAAACAAATTACACCATAACCCATTATGTATGGCTGTTACATTGACTGTAGAGTTGAATGCTATCCCTAGTAGTTCAAATGGTAAAGCATCTTCCTGAAATGCAAGAGACCTGGGTACGATCCTTGGGTTGGGAAGATCCCCTGAAGAAGGAAATGGCAACCCACTCCAGTATTCTTGCCTGGAGAATCCCATGCACAGAAGAGCCTGGTGGGCTACAATCCATGGGGTTGCAGAGTCAGACATGACTGAGTGACTAACACACATGCATGATAATAATAATAAAGTTCAGTGCTCTTTTTTTAAAAAGTTAATAATATTTACTTAGCACCATCAAGATAATTCCTAACATCAAGATGCTCATAGTTTATTGAAGGCATAATATGAATTAATGCATGCTTTGTAAAAGGCAAATATTGCCTTTTCATTGTTTATGAGCATTTTTTGGTCTGAAATGAGTTTTTAAATTATAATCTAGTTAAATTCATGTATATTTTACTTTATGTTTTGTGCATTTAGTACCTGCTTTAACAAATCTTTCATCAAACTGATGTAGAACTGATCAATTCCAAAATTAAGAGGAAAAAATTGGGTTACCTAGTTCACCTTAAATTTTTATAAAAGGGTGCTTCCAGGATTATGAGAAAGGTGACAGAATCAGAGAACTTCTAAAATATTCCCAGCATTTTCTTAGGGTTTCAAAATAAAATCTTTATGTTTTAACTTTACCTAATTTTTATGGTGGCCATTCTCTTTGACAAAATCCATCCCTCAATCCAACACTATTTCTCCCTATTTTTGGCTGTGCTGCAAGGAAGCAGTAGTGGTCACAACTTCCAATCCGTTTGGATTATCTCCTGATAGAAGTATTCCATTTTTCAAATCACGAAAAAGCAGAGCTCAGAGTGACAAAGAAGATTGTCAGAAATGTTGAGCATGAGCAAAATTTATTTTTTCCCTTTGTTTATTGGAACTTGGGTTTTATGTTTTCCATGGTATGAAAAGCCAATATATACTGAATATTTCATAGAATATTTTGCAGTCATTAGAATGGCAGCTCATACTTTCAAGATATTTTTTTCTGGACCACTGCCGTAATGAGATTTAACAGGTTATTATGGCCTTCTACATGGCCAGTGTTTTGGTGGACTGAGGGAAGGCAAAAGCTATGGGTTTTAATAAATTATCTACAATTTAACTGGGAAATAATTTCTTTATACAGAATAATATTACAGGAGAAGCAACAATGATGAATAAAATATTCAGAAAATCTGAGAATGGCAGTGCTGATGATGTGATCGTGTTTGTAGATTAAAAAAAAAATGTAAATCTAAGCTTCTATTTCAGTGGGGACACATATATGATCTTTCCATAATGAAATGTCCAATGTAACCAACATGTAACCAGTTGGGTTAGCTAGTCCTCCTAGAAGGTAATTCCTATTAGAGTGCAGGTGTGGATGATTGCTGCTTATTAAAGCGGTCAGCAGTACAGTGGTTCGATTCATATTTGGTAGTTATTTGTTGTCCTTGTACGGTACTTACTCTCCCTCTCAGAGCCATATATCATGTCAAAACTATTTCTCAAAAGTGATACATTTACTGGCCTAAAACGACTACATATACTTGCTTTACTAGGAATTACTTTGGGGTCTATATACTTTCTCATTAGTTACAGACATGCCAGGCACCATTGATTCTCTAGATAATAAGCTTATCCTGCAGTCTACATTAGATGGAGAGACATTTCTTCTAAGCATAATTAAGAGTTGACAGGTTTTGAGTCAATTGTGCAGTAGGTTTGAATGGTTTTCACACATGAGCATGGATATGGGAAGGCATGGATGGTTGGGGACCAGCTACCAGACCAGTCATCATTCTAGCTGTCAATACTGAAATGACTTTCTCCTTTTGACTTTGTCTTGTTCCTTATCCCCCAGTGATATATTGAAATTCTGACTTTAGTTAGTAATCTACAGATAAGAGACAATTTTATGGTACATAAATAGAATTGAATATGAGAGCTCAAAGGGAATTTTTAAGGCAACGAAGCTATTTTCCTTGATATATAGTGGTGGATATATGGCATTATGCATTCTTCAAAATCAGTAGAACTTTTCAGCACAGAAAGTGAAGCTTAATGTATACAAATTAAATAAAAAGCATTCAAGAAATAAGGGGTTCCCAGGAGGGAATAAGTCTGTAACAAAACAATGTTGCTATTGATAATTTTTCAGAGAATGAAATAACCTCACTGAAGGAGGTGATGGAAAAAGGCGCTAAGCTAAACCAAGTTGGAAGTGAGTGAAGAATGTACACTGAAGGAAAGATAATGGGATATAAGCACTGGGTTCTAGTTAATAAAGCTGTTTCCCACCGTGTGCATGCTAAGTCAGTTAACAATTCTGAAACCATTATACATGAAACCACACAAACAGGTGTGTTGAAACTGAACAATTAATAAGTGGATAGCAGATTCTGGAAGCCAAGTTTCATACATCTGGAGTGACGAGCAATGCAGAAAAAGCCCAGAATGATCTGTATGGTAGTAAATTAGAGTTGAAAACAGTAATAAGTTTGTGCATTCTACCTGACTGAACTCCATATAAGAAGCTCTCCCAGAAGTCCAACACAATGTCTTTAGTCATATCTCATACATAGATTTATTTACATGACTATACTTAGCTGCAAGGTAGCCTTCTTTTGTGTTTAGCTGAAAGCTTTGTTATCCCCAAATAAATTCAGGATTCTGTTACTGAAAAAGTAAAAGCTATAATTTAATTGAGTGATACCAAATGCCCTCTACCACAGATGTCTTCTTCAGTCACTAAAAATAAATAAATAAACTCTAAATTATTTGAAGGTACAATTACTTTAAAAAAAGATAATAAATATAAATAATTATTTTTCTAATTAAGGTTTGGTCACATAACTTTTTATGTGCAAGATAAGGAATTTTTTATAAAACAAAGGCTGTTAATTACATAAAACTCCAAGCTTATTTATGTCCCCCAATATTTAAAATTAGTAATAAACACAAACTAGAAAATAGTTGCAACAGTTCAATTTAATTCAGTATTCAGTATGTTGCTGCTATTGCTACTGCTAAGTCGCTTCAGTCGTGTCTTACTCTGTACAACCCCATAAATGGCAGCCTACCAGGCTCCCCCCATCCCTGGGATTCTCCAGGCAAGAACACTGGAGTGGGTTGCCATTTCAGTATATTACAAGCCCTTAATAACTACTAAAAAAAAAAATATCTAAGGGCCTTATCCACAAGATTTGGAGATTTCCTAAAATTTAGATTCTATAGCATGGCACCTGGCATCATAGCACTTATCAGATTCATTATGAAATATTTTAAAATATAAAGAACTGTCAAATGAATGCCAAATTCCTTACTTACTATTAGTGGTTCTGTTGTTATGATAATATGTAGTCATTCATTTATTTAGTCAGTGAGAATTTATTGGATATCTACTATATGGTTCAAAAATTTGGGCAGATTGGGAAAGGGAAGTTGAGGAAATAATCATAATATAATAGATTTAAAAATTCCAGTAATATTAAGTAACAGATTCTCCCGAGGTTGAAAGAAAATAAAAATAACACAAATCATTTGAGAATGAGATCTAAAATTAAAAAATTCCCCCACCTTTCATATTATATTAACATATGGTTGTATTATATTTGACGTTCTCGAATTATTTCATATATCTAAGTTATTTCTCTCATTTGGCTTTCTTAACCTTCACTCTTCAAAATCAGGGCCTCTAATTTCTTTTGTTCAGTTATTTTCACTTGCCCTGATTCTTAACTTCTCTTATTTTCTCCTTCACTTTTGCTTTCCACTATCCTTCAAAATTGGTAAAGGCATAGTTCATGTTGATGACATCCTTTTATACAAAAAAAAAGTCTTCAGAAATTTTGGGATCTTGAGTGAGAAACCCAGCATTACAGACCATTATGTCTTTTACATTTGTGTAATACAGGACAAAATGACATTTTTTTGACATGACTATTTTATTAATACATTTTCTTTATATTTAAATTATTATATTTATTACTGGTATGATAGAAAAAAATAAAGAATCCAAATTATGTAGTAAAATTAGACTTTGATGATGGCCATGCGGCTGCTTCAGCTAAGTCACTTCAGTCGTGTCCGACTCTGTGCGACCCCATAGATGGCAGCCCACCAGGCTCCTCCATCCAATAGGATTCTCCAGGCAAGAATACTGGAGTGGGTTGCCATTTCCTTCTCCAAGGATGGCCATACTTCTCAAAAAAAACATACAAGAATTTCAATTTCAACCTAACAATGCCTGTGAGAGTACAATATTTTTTCAATATAACAATCTCCAGTTGAAGGTAATACTGTCCGGGTACTTTAGAGCAGCTCTGTGGTAGAATCAAGGCAGAAAGGGCATTACTATGAAGCAGGCATCAAAAAGCTGTTGAGTTATTCCAGAGCTATACAAACATAGCAGTTACCATGTAGGAAGTTAATTTAACTTTGTGAATTAGAAAAAGTAAAACCACTAAATCAAGAAACTGCATAAATCAAAACAGCCCCAAATTAAAAAGCCATCAGAGGAAATGAAACAAGGCATTCTCACAGGTACTGTTTTAAAAAAAGGATAATTAAACGACATGCGTATTAATGACCAGACTAACAAAAAATTGAAGTAAATATTATAGTCGTTGAAACAATTTACTACATTTAATCACTTAAGAATTGTGCTGTCAATAAGTTTTTGTTTCAAAATGTAAAGTAATACAACTAACCTAATAATCACTTTCAAGTGTTTGTTCTTCTAGGATACTAAAAAGGAACAGTGTAACAGAATATTATCTGAATGTAAACAACCAACTCCAAATGTAATATAGTTATTTAACCCCTGTTTGGTGTAGGCACAGTGAAAATGTGCTGTGAGTGGGTGGGAAGGAGATGAAAAGAGTGGTCAGAAGTTAAATTTCAGGCTAATCCATAAGAATCTAGAACAGAAAAAAAGGTTTACAAAACAGATGTAGTTTGATATAATTTCCACTGGATTTAGTAGTCTACCATGAAGCATGTGCTTAACAAAATCATTACCTCAAAAGGGAAAAAAAAAGGAAAAAAAATGTAAATATCTTTGACTTTTAGTTGAATTTTAGTTCTGAAAGAAGGCTGATATTAGCTAGAACTGCAATGCTATTTTTTCAAAACTGTATCTTTGTTTTTATTTGTATTTTAGTTATTAGTAAGACATAAGAGAGAAAATACGAGTAAATAATAAAGCCATAGGTAATTATATATGGATGATCATGAAATAAATTAAACTAATTGAACCACCTGGATCAAGATTTTCCTACCATGCTGTTGTTATCTGTAGTTATCCTTGTACAGTAATTTAAAAGTTGTCTATTTTTACCCTGGACTGCATTTTTTTTGGTAGTATATCAATTTTTTATCTACTTTTCCTCCTTGACACATAAATTAACTGTCTTTAGGAAATTTTATTTTGCAAATGCCTTTTTTAATTACTGAAGAGGTAATTTAAAACTTAAGTAGATGCAACTACAAACCTGAGTTATTACTTTCATTTAACTGTATTCTTAAGGAGGAGGAAGGCCTTTACAGGTCAAAATCAAGGACATTTTAAATGCCAGGTTTCCAGTTAAATGTCAAGTCTACTTGGACATATTCCCAATTCAGGCTTGTTTTTGGCTTAGCAGCTGGAGTGACAGGACCATTCAGTGCAATTCACTTTTTTGTAAAAAGCAGTGTGGCCATTTCTCTAAATCTACTCAATTTTTTCTTTTTCTCCCCATGCTTTGTGTGCTGTGCTGTGTTGAATCACTCAGTCATGTCTTTTTAACCCACATACAGGTAACATGCATGACACACACACACATTACTTCTTTTTTTCCAGTGAAGCAAATGGTCCTAGAGCTTCCTCCTACTTTGCATAAAATGTATTCCCAGCTCTGTACACTCTATCATACCAAGCAGAGTTAGCATGAGACTCATGCTAGATAAGCTACAGAAGCCTAGCTAGTCAAAGTTAAAGGCTTGCCTCAAAGTTCTGGACCTAATACACAGCCAATAGTTAAGTTTTCTTTTCCTAGACATTTTCCTAAGCGAATACAACCTTGATATACAGAAAGCTGGTTACTGACAGGACCTAGGTGTCTGTGGATGCTATAATTACAGGTTGCTTCTCATATCTTACATAGCTTCATTGGGGCAACTAAAATATCTAGACACTAAAGAATTTAAAGAGGCTTCTATGGAAATCATTCTCAACCCAGATGACAGAATACCTTTAGGAAAAGTTTTTCAAGCTATTTTCAAATCCAGATTCATGCGATTCTCTCACAATATTACTTCCTTCTCAATTAATTCCTGTATTAACTGTATTTAACAAACTTTTCTGAAGGAAATATGGTACTTGGATTTAGAAAAAAAATGATTAGAACTCATTGCTTTAATGTTTTAGGTTCTAACTCAAGTAGGCCTGGTGGGATATTTATTAATTTAATAAGCACATATTTAGCAAAATAGGTTTAAATTACTATTTCATTTGATCCTATAATAATCATGAGTAATTACCGCTGTCTCATTTGTAGGTGGGAAAAATAAGGCATCATATAATAAGGAATTTACCCAAGGTTGCACACCTAGTAAATGGTTGAGATGAATTTGAACTCAGTCCAAATCCTGTGACCATGCCCTTAAATACAAAACTTTGTTTGCAATGTCCTGAAACCAGAAAGGTCAGTCTAACAGTAACAGCTGGGCAGAACAGCATTGTCTAGACACTCCAAGATTGACATGGTAGTCACCAGCAACATGTGGCTATCTACATTTAAATGTTTTTTCATTAAATGATAGAAAAATTTCTTCCTCCATCATGCTATCCACATATCAAGTGATTTTGATAAGCTACACATCTTCAGTGGCTAACATATTGGAAAACACAGGTAAAGAACTTCTCTGTCATCGCAGAAAGTTCTAATGAACACTGTTCAGTACCTCACAACTTAGTTTATCAGCATTTGTTACAGAAATGTCCCAGAGCATGGGCATTATTTCGGCACTGGAAGGAATTCTGGTAGACCAATGCTTTTCTAACTTCAATGTATATTAAATCACTTACACATTTTGTTTAAATCCAGCTTCTGATTCACTAGGTCTGGGGTGGGACCTGAGAATCTATCTCTCTTAAAAAAGAGAATAGAAACTTATTATGACCCATAAATGATTACTTTCATTTTATGGTCTAAGGATCATTTTTCTTGATTATCTCAGGGTACAGAAATATCAGTGCTTCTAGAATTCAGAGCTAGTTTGCGGTCTAAAAAACTGTATAAAACCCATCCCTGAATCCTCTCATTTTCTCACTCTCGCAGTAAAAACAGGTGTGTGTGCTCAGTCACTCAGTCATGTCCAATTCTGTGAGACTCCACTTCTGAAAAGACTACAACAGTGCTGAGGCCTTTCATTATGAGTTTCATAAGCAAAGAAACATTATGTTCCAATTACATATTCTTCCCTTAGAAGAAATTTTGATTTTGCAGGTAAAAATAATTGTATTTTGAGGTGACAACATTTTTGAAATATTAAAGTGATCCTATAATTCCTGGGATCAATATCAATTGCTTAAGGCTTACTGCATACTTTTCAGATGACCACATGTATCAGTGGCTTCAAACAAACACTGCTTTTCTCTTGCAGGCCTGTTTTCCAGCTATTGTTCACATGGTCTAAATGGATTCAGCTGATAGGGACTGACAGCAGCTGAACCTCAATTTAAGCCAGATATTGGGTTAAGTCCATTTTATTCCTTGCCACATTCTGGGACCAATAGCTAGCTTGGGATGTTCTTCTCATGGTGGAAGACAGGATTTCAAGAGGTCAAAGTAACTCACATGAGCAGGTACAAAGCCTTTGTTCACATAACGTCAGTCACATGGATAAATGTCTGGGATACAATTTCCGTGGGAAAGTACATTCCTTCCATGAAGGATGGAGGAGAAAATGAAAGTTTGCTGAATATTAAGATATTCTACTATAGACAGTTCCTGATGTATGATTGTTCAGATGAGCATTTAACAACTTAACAAGGTAAGAAAGAAAACACACTTCAGGAATTTTGATCTTATTTCCAAGTTAGTGATATGTAGTAGGAACTCTCTCCTGGTGGTAGACAGTGAGGCTTAGCTCCGAGTCAGCATCTCAATCGTAAGAATTAACAACCAATACTCTTATAACCATCCTGTACCCATGCAGGTACACTTTCAGTACAGTATTCAATAAATTACATAAGACATTCAGCACTTTATTATAAAATAATCTTTGTGTTAGATGGTTTTGCCCAACTATAGGCTAATGGAAGTGTTCTAAGCACGTTTAAGGTAGGTGAGACTAAGCTATATGTTCAGTAGGTTAGATGTATTAAATGCATTTTCTAATGATATTTTTTGATTTATGCTGTGTTTATTGGGGTATAACTGCATTGTGAGTCAAAGAAAATCTGTATATTTACTGACTGTCACACCTTTTAAAGGTTGAAGATTCACCCTCACTTTTGCCAAACTTCAGGTAGTGAATGTCAAGAACTGTGAAGGATTTGATATATTTATTCTGGTTGTAAGCTGGAGTCTTAGGCTACCACAGTTTCACAGAAGCTGGCAAAATAGGCAAGACCCCTGGCTCAGTGGCAAAGGGCTTTATTACTCACAGTGCATCAAGCAGAATGAGCTTCATTTTTCTCACATGTTCCTCTGCCCCCCAAAGTCATACAGGGGAGATGAGACGGGCAGCCCAGGCACACACAGTGGGCTTATGTCACAGTTAATGATCTCTAAGTTTAGGAAACCCCTAATCATTTAAGGGAACTATGAGCCAACCTGCCCAAGGCTTTCCAGAGAGAGGGAGACATTATCTGTACTATACTAATCAGGAAATAAACCTCTCTTTCTCTGAGGCAGGCACTATACCTTCCAAGGATGGTGTGCTATAAAAATACCCTTGAATAGACATTCCAGAACAAAAACTGGTATAAAAATTCATAAAAAACATGGAGAACTGTCTCTCAACAACAAACGGAAAGGTCTCATATTCATGCCTTATATGTATTTCCTTATGGTGGCAGGTTTTTTTTTTTTTAATCATAGTAATGATATATAATATTGATGGAATTTACTTAATGCTAGTCATAACTCAACCCACTCCAATGTTCTTGCCTTGAGAATCCCAGGGACAGGGGAGCCTGGCGGGCTGCCATCTATGGGGTCTCACAGAGTCGGACACAACTGAAGCGACTTAGCAGCAGCAGCAGCAGTAGTCATAACTCAAAGCATTTTTCATTAAGTTAGTGCTCACTATAAGCCTATAAGGTACTTATATTTTTGTAATCTGATCAATAATGAAATTGAATCACCAAACAAGTAAACTCACCAGAGAAGCCCAAGTTTAAAGTAATGGATTGGGATACTAACCTAGGTTGTCTACCTACAAAGTCATAATCATTATACTTCAAAGATGAGGTTACTTACTCTTATCTTCTCCAGAGTTTTGTTTGTTTTGTTTAACATTCTTATAGCAAGCAATGGTTTCCTTCGAATAATGGTTGATCGATGTTCCTGGAAGGTAGCTCTCCAATTTTGACACAGAATGCCTCTCATCAGAAAGGCCCTTTATAATACTTCAACATGTATTTCTAGATTTTCAATTGAAACACAAACTATAGTACTTAGAGATATGGGTCACATTCACAGGAGTAAATGCAAAGAGCAAATATAATACTAACATCACAGAACCTAGAAGATAATATGGTGTGCGTTGGGGGGTGGACTTTATAATCCTTTAGCTGCCAAAATGTCAGTAGGAATGAATGATTGTCCTCCCATGGCATAACTTTTAGAAAACAACCCTCGCAGATCATGTTAAAGAGTCTACTCTGGAATGACAATTATGTTACTCTGGTATTATTCTATTCAAAACTATCAACACCTAACAATATTATAAAGTAAGCCTTACAAAATGAAGTAACTGAGAGCTACCTTTAATCATTCATAAACAGAAAATATTAGATAAATAACAGTGACACTTTATTTTCTTGGGCTCCAAAATCACTGCAGATGGTGACTGCAGCCATGAAATTAAAAGACATTTGCTTCTTGGAAGAAAAGCTATGACAACCTAGACAATATATTGAAAAGCAGAGACATTACTTTGCCAAAAAGGTCCATATAGTCAAACCTATGGTTTTTCCTGTAGTCATGTATGGATGTGAGAGTTGAACCATAAAGAAGGCTGAGCACCGAAGAACTGATATTTTTGAACTGTGGTGTTGGAGAAGACTCTTGAGAGTACCTTGAACTGCAAGGAGATCAAACCAGCCAATCCTAAAGGAAATCAGTCCTGAACATTCATTGGATGGACTGATGCTAAAGCTGAAGCTTCAATACTTTGTCCACCTGATGAAAAGAGCTGACTCATTTGAAAAGACCCTGATGCTGGGAAAGAGTGAAGGCAGGAGGATCACTGACAAAATGGACATGAATTTTAGCAAGCTCCAGGAGATGACGAAGGACAGGGAAGCATGGCGTGCTGCAGTCCATGGTGTCGCAGGGTCGGATACGACTGATAGACTGAACAACAACAACAACCTAACTTATAAATGATACTTAATTCTTGGCACATTCTTTCCTCACATTATATATGCGCTTAGGAAATGAAGATATGTTTTTATGTTTTATACCTGGTATTCAAGATTGTCAACACAATTCAGTTCAGTTGCTCAGTCATCAACACAGTGTCAATACAGTGGCTAATAAATATTGACTTCCCTCTTTTCCTGGTCATACACAATATATTTATATTTCCCCATTATAACTGTTTTTCATTCACTCAAATATCTGTAATGGAACAGAAAATAGTGCAAGGCTCATCAGTTCAGTTCAGTCGCTCAGTCGTGTCCAACTCTTTGCGACACCATGAATCACAGCACTCCAGGCTCTAAAAAAGGGCAAGTAGGAGATAAGCATGGTGAGAGAGAGACATAAAATTTGGAGAGACAGGCAACTTAGGACCGAGGTATGTCTCAAATATTAACAAAGTAATCTGTGTACCATGGATAAACAGTGGAACTCTTTAGTGCGCATGAAAAGAAAAAATATATATATATATGAGAAGAGGAAGGAATAGCATAGGTTCTGTCTGCTCCAGTCCAGGAAAGATGTTGAGAAACTCATAAAACAGAATTCTCTACTGTCATAGATCAGTTCCAAAAATATCATATTCCCATAGTTCTTAGCTATGTTTTTCAAGGTGTTTTTTTTTTTTCTAAACCATTGTTTAAAAAGCATTAGCGCCTAAATTTCTCCCTGCTCACCAAAGAATTCCAATACAATGTTTTTCCTATAATGATGACTTCCCAATGAAATCATCTTTCTCTTTCTACCATGCTTTCTTTTGAGATTAAAACATTACAGAGCTTTTAAAATTATATATTTGGGTTGGCTGAATGGTATTTCCTAATTCTTTTAGGTTAATCACGGTGATGAGTAACAGTTGATCATAGTAGATGTTATTGAAGATTATTTGATTTTGGAATTACATGTTTGATATATAGCATACATTTATGTTTGTCATGTTTAGGGCTTCCCTTGTGGCTCAGTGGTAAAGAATTCTCCTGCTAATGCAGGAATTGTGAGTTCAATCCCTGGGTCAGGAAGATCTCCTGGAGAAGGAAATGGCAGCCCACTTCAGGATTCTTGCCTGGCAAATCCCACAGACAGAGGAGCCTGGTGGGATACAGTCCATGGGTTCTCAAAGAGTTGGACATGGCTTAGAGGCTGAGTATGCAGACACTACATGTTAAGCATTATCTTGAGTATGCTAAAAATAAAACAAAAATTCTCTAAACCATTCATTTTGACTAAGTTGTTTTCTTAATTAAAAAATATTGAAAAGTGGTAGATTGAGTGGAATTTCCTTAATAATCAATATGTCAGAATTTATAAACAGATGTATGTAATTCCATCAAGAACTAGGAGAGTCTTTATTTTCAGGAGCCATAGAAAGAAACTATAGTTAGGGAAAGAACACTGTTTTGAATTTAATTATTTTTAGATTTTTTTCCCCTTAAGGTAGCCTCTGTAATTATTTAACTATTAATATGAAAAATTGTTTTTACATGCTCTTATTGGGAAGAAAATATTTGCCATATTACAAAATCAAATAATTTATATACAATTATATATATTTTACTTACCATAAAGATATTTTCCACCCTGTCTTAATGATGAAATTATGTTTGAAATTAGGTGGCACAAGTATTTCATCTTTGCTCTTCTTTTTCTCAAAAAAAACTTTGATTATTCTAGAATCTTTGCTTTTCTATATCAATTTTAGTATCTGCTTGTCAATACCTATATTTAACAAGCCAATTGGATTAAGATTGTATTGTACTGAAATGCAAAATTCAGTTTAGAGAAAATTGAAAATAATTTAATTTATTTAAATTCATGAAAAGAGAACATGATATATTGTTTAACATTTCTAAGTAATATTTTTTGTAAAATATTTTTTCTAAATTTACTGTCATTTTCTAAAGTGATACTGCATAATTTGGTTTAGATTTATTTCTAGGCATTAACTATTGTCTTGTGGTATTATAAGTATATATTAAAATTATTTTCCAAATGTTAACTGATATTATGTAGAAATACAGTGACTTTTTCTACTTCAATACTGTGCATCCCATCATATTGCTAAGCATATGTAAGATCTAGTGTGTTCAGTACAATCAATAAGACTTTCTACTCACAGAAGCATATAATATATGAATAAAGGCAGCTTTACTTCTTTTCTTTAACAGTTCCATTGAGATATAATTTAATACCATAAAGCTTATCCATTTAACGTGAACAATTCAAAGGCTTTTAGAATATTTACACAATTGTGCAATCATCACCATAATATAATTTTAAATAATCTCCCTTTTAAATTTTGTCTTTGATATCTTTTTATTACCTATTGCATTCATATTTATATTTAAATTATTTAATAGAAATGGCAAGAACAGATATCCTTGATTTTTTGTGATCAAAGAGAGAAAGGGCTTAGTCTTTTACTATTTAAGTATCTGTGCCCTGTAGTTTTTCTTTTTAATATCTTTTACCAGGTTTTTGATACATTTATATTGAAACTTCTCATTTAAATAACCTTAGAAGTTATAGATAATGACTATAGCCTTTAAAAATTATACAGCAATTCTAAAAAGAAACTTAATCTTTGTTCTTCTTTTTTGTAAAGAAGGGCCTCTAATTCTATCAGGTTTCCCACATGGCATTAGCAGTAAAGAGTCTGCTTGCCAGTGCAGGAGATGTAGAGACACAAGCTCCATCCCTGGGTTGGGAAGATCCCCTGGAGGAGGAAATGGTAACCCAATCCAGTATTCTTGACTGGAGTATCCCATGGACAGAGGAACCTGGTGAGCTACAGTCCATGGGGTCACAAAGAGTTGAACACAACTGGGCATCTGAGCACATAGCACAGCTAATTTTATCATTGACTATAAAAACGCACAAAAATACACATTTTTTTAAATTTTATTTTATTTTTAAACTTTACAAAATTGTATTTGTTTTGCCAAATATCTAAATGAATCCGCCACAGGTATACCTGTGTTCCCCATCCTGAACCCTCCTCCCTCCCCATACCCTCCCTCTGGATCGTCCCAGTGCACCAGCCCCAAGCATCCAGTATCGTGCATCGAACCTAGACTGGCAACTCGTTTCATACATGATATTATACATGTTTCAATGCCATTCTCCCAAATCTTCCCACCCTCTCCCTCGCATATACACAATGGAGTATTACTCAGCCATTAAAAAGAATACATTTGAATCAGTTCTAATGAGGTGGATGAAACTGGAGCCTATTATACAGAGTGAAGTAAGCCAGAAAGAAAAACACCAATACAGTATACTAACGCATATATATGGAATTTAGAAAGATGGTAACAATAACCCTGTGTACGAGACAGCAAAAGAGACACTGATGTATAAATACACATTTTTTATTTAAATAATGTATACACTTGATAAAAAAATAATACTGTTGATGGGTTAATAATGAAAAGACGTATGCCTTTGCTCCTAGACTATCTAGTTTATAAATTTAAAAAAATGCTTTATTTTTTAAAGAGTATTTTATTTTATCTATAGTTCTAAAATACATGTTTAAATCACTAGTCTTTGACTTATCCTTTTGGCATGCTGCTGCTGCTGCTAAGTCGCTTCAGTCCTGTCCACTCTGTGCGACCCTATAGACGGCAGCCCACCAGGCTCCTCCATCCCTGGGATTCTCAAGGCAAGAACACTGGAGTGGGTTGCCATGTCCTTCTCCAATGCATGAAAGTGAAAAATGAAAGTGAAGTCACTCAGTTGTGTCCGATTCTTCGCAACCCCATGGACTGCAGCCTACAGGATCCTCCACCATGGGATTTTCCAGGCAAGAGTACTGGAGTGGGGTGCCATTGCCTTCTCCGATCCTTTTGGCATAATCTATTTATTGCCTGATAAAATATCTGAGGATTTATCACAAACCATCCCTTTCTTCCACCATCACACAATTGTTATAACATGACTCTGAATTGTTCTCTGTGCTTTATCTGGAATTACAGAAGGTTAAAGATTTATTTATTTTTCCATCATTTCTTGAAAGCATATATAAACTCCTTACTTTATTAAGTGAAGTTACTATTTATCTTTTGTTTTATTTGCAACTTATCTTCTTAACTGCAAATTCAGTTACTTCTACTTTCACATTGTCAAGTTTTCTGTCATTCACCTGTATATTGTTAGTCAATACTTAATAGCATTGTTTGTCTATGGGTTGCTATTACGTGCTCACAGTAAACTCAAAGGGAACTTTTATGTCATGATTAGTTTTTAATGTTATTTGCAGAACAGACAAGTAAAATATGACTGCATGTTTTCTAACATAGCATTTTGTGTTTCCTGCAGTTTTAGATTCCCTTTCTTTTAAAAAAAAATTAGAACTGACATTTTTATCACATTTTAGGTAATCTCATACTGTTATAGATGGTATAAAAATCTCTGAATTCCTCTCTGTTTCTTTACCATAGTGTGATGGGTGTGTGCCCCTATATATTTGTTTCTATCTGAAGCAATTAATTTTCATGACTGCTAACCACATCTAATGGATTTTTTCCCCATATATTGTGCCTTTTTCTTTCTTTGCACTTAGATTAAAAAAAAAAAAAAAACCTTTTAGAAATTCTCTGATAAAAGTGTGGGAGTGAAATTTCTGAGATCATGTATGTCTAAAAATATTGCTCATTTTTCTTTACACTTGACTTAACATATTAGCTGGGTATATTCAGTTCATTTCAGCCACTCAGTCGTGTCCGACTCTTTGCAACACCATGAACTGCAGCACGCCAGGCCTCCCTGTCCATCACCAAATCCCAGAGTTTACTCAGCCTCGTGTCCATTGAATTGGTGATGCCATCCAACCATCTCATCTTCTGTCTTCCCCTTCTCCTCCTGCATTCAATCTTTCCCAACATCAGGGTCTTTTCAAATGAGTCAGCTCTTTGCATCAGGTGGCCAAAGTATTGGAGTTTCAGCTTCAACATCAGTCCTTCCAATGAACACTCAGGACTGATTTCCTTTAGGATGGACTGGTTGGATCTCCTTGTACTCCAAGGGACTCTCAAGAGTCTTCTCCAATACCACAGTTCAAAACCATCAATTCTTTAGCACTCAGCTTTCTTTATAGTCCAACTCTTACATCCATACATGACTACTGGAAAAACCATAGCCTTGACTAGATGGACCTTTGTTGGCAAAGTAATGTCTCTGCTTTTTAATATGCTGTCTAGGTTGGTCATAACTTTCCTTCCAAGAAGTAAGCGTCTTTTAATTTCATGGCTGCAGTCACCACGTCCAAGGTAAGAAAAACCTAAGTAAGATGATTGGCAGTGAGAGAGGGCATCAGAGGGCAGACAGACTGAAACCACTATCATAGACAACCAGCCAATCTGATCACACAGACCACAGCTTGTCTAACTCAATGAAACTAAGCCATGCCATGTGGGGCCACCCAAGATGGATGGGTCATTGTGGAGACGTCTGACAGAATGTGGTCCACTAGAGAAGGGAATGGCAAACCACTTCACTATTCTTGCCTTAAGAACCCCATGAACAGTATGAAAAGGCAAAAAGATAGGACAATGAAAGATGAACTCCCCAGGTCGGTAGGTGCCCAATATGCTACTGGAGATCAGTGGAGAAGTAACTCCAGAAAGAATGAAGGATGGAGCCAAAGCAAAAACAACACCCAGTTGTGGATGTAACTGGTGATAGAAGCAAGGTCCAATGTTGTAAAGAGCAATATTGCATAGGAACCTGGAATGTTAGGTCCATGAATCAAGGCAAATTGGAAGTGGTCAAACAGGAGATGGCAAGAGTGAACATCGACATTCTAGGAATCAGAGAACTAAGATGGACTGGAATGGGTGAATTTAACTCAGATGACCATTATATCTACTACTGTGGGCAGGAATCCCTTAGAAGAAATGGGGTAGCCATCATGGTCAACAGAGTCCAAAGTGCAGTATTTGGATGCAATCTCAAAAATGACAGAATGATCTCTGTTCGTTTCCAAGGCAAACCATTCAGTATCACGGTAATCCAAGTCTATGCCCCAAGCAGTAACACTGAAGAAGCTGAAGTTGGACGTTTCAATGAAGACCTACACGACCTTTTAGAACTAACACCCAAAAAAGATGTCCTTTTCATTATAGGGGATTGGAATGCAAAAGTAGGAAGTCATGAAATACCGGGAATAACAGGCAAATTTGGCCTTGGAGTACCGAATGAAGCAGGGCAAAGGCTAATAGAGTTCTGCCAAGAGAACGCACTGTTCATAGCAAACACCCTCTTCCAACAACACAAGAGAAAACTCTACACATGGACATCACCAGATGGTCAACACTGAAATTAGACTGATTATATTCTTTGCAGCTGGGTATATTACCCTACACCTAAAATAAATGTCCTTCCATCTATTAAATGTATTGTCCCATTCTATGCAAGTTTCTGAAGGTCATTCCTTTTTGGATTATATTTTTTACTTTCTAGAGCTTTTAATATGTTTATCATTGATGTTCTGAATTTTTTATTACTATAATACAAATTTTCAATTTTATAATACAAATTTTCAATATACATATATTATTTAATTTTGGGGGCTAGGCATTTACTGAGTTTATTATATAAACTCATTATTTTATCCTTAAACTCTAGGAATCACTTTTACTTTAAAAAATTCATTCTCTCCATGTTTTTATTTATTTCCACATGTAAATTATGTCAGCCAAAAGTTGAATTTTTTAGATTGCATTTCTTGTTTCCTATCTTGGTAGCATACATATTTATTTCACTTTATTTGTGTTCTCTTTGAAGATATTTCATCAATTTAAAGCAAAAATTTTACCAGAATTTTGATTTACAAGATGTGCTTGTGTATTATTATTTATTTTTTAAATGCCATACTTGTTACAGATATAATATTTTAATTAATAGAATTAAGAATATCTTAGGACTTTTATGTGTCTCTGGACATATTATTTAATTTATTTTGGATTATATATCAATGGACATGGGTTTAAGTAAGCTCCAGGAGTTGTGATGGACAGGAAAGCCTGGTATCCTGCAGTCCATGGGGTCGCAAAGAGTCGGACATGACTGAGTGACTTAACTGAATGATATATTTTGTATTCCAAGTTTTCCTCAAATTCTTATGATTTTACACTACTTAAGAAAGAGTCAATAAATATGGTTGTCTATGAGTTTTTGTAGGGCAGGTATAGAGATCTTCACTTTGGCCAAAAAAATGGCCATCATATTGGTCATTCTTAAATGTCAAAACGCTAGGGGTTTTGTAAGAGGCTATTATTATTTTCCTGCCTACAGTGTGTTCCTTAAGGGATCAGGAACACAGGTGTCTGCTGTTTTACATATTAACTTCCAATTGAGTCTCCATTCTTAATCTCATATCTCAATTCTACATTCTGTATTGCCCAGTTCATTTTCTCTGAGTACTTTCAATGGGGCACAAATGCAATTGACTTCTTTCTGACATATAGCACCTATTTTTCACTCTCAATTAAAGACTCAGTCTTTTTTCCACATTTATGAATCTTTTTAAATGGCAATGTCTGCTGATCATGCAGTCTTTGATGAGATTATATTATTTAAAATATTTCCTTATTATTTGTGATCTTTAGAGATTTCCTACCATTTTGAATATGAAGTTAATTTTTACTTTTTAAACAGAAGACTTTGCTTGTATGAAACAAAAATACCTATGATTATGATACTTTCTACAGTCTATTATTTATATTTTCATTCAAAATATTAATAAATATTAATGTCTACCTACTCAATATTCATGGTTAGTACTAACATATTCAATTATTCATATCTCATCAACTTCTTAGGATGCTATATGCTTAAAACTTTTAATGTCAAGAATATGTCTCAGCATAACTTAATGGTTAAAAAAAATGTATGTATATAAAAAGAAAAGTCTCTGGGAAAAATACATCTGGTTTAGGTCACCTATTTTCTGAGAATTTCTAAGTAACAAAAGGTTTAAATTGCTGAATATTTTTTGAATATCAGACATGCTTAGTGTTTTACAATCATTATATCATTTTAATTTCTGTAGTAGAACAGAAATTAGTAAGTATTATTCTTATTTAAAGATGCACAATCTCGGTCTTAGATTAAAAGATATGTACCAAGATACAAAGCAGATAAAGGTCAAAGCAAAATTTGAAACAAAAGATAACTGCTTATACCACTTCTGCTCATATCACCACATTATATTAAAACGTTGTTCCTGTTCACTCACTAAGTCTTATCTGACTCTTTGTGACTCCATGGACTGCAGCACACCAGGCCTCCCTGTCCTCCACTATATTAAAATGGATTAAATTCAAATAAGAACATTTAAATAAGTTTATAATTAGATTTCTAAATTAATAAAAAAGGAACTCCTAAGTAGTATACAATAAAATTTATATTTAAAATGAGGTGCTAGTGATACATAAGGCACATTTAAATACTATTTTATCTTCTAATTTAAAGGATATCTTTACATTTAATGATACTGATGTGAATCTTAGTTTTCAATCTTTCTATAATCTAAACAATTTTGAACACATAACACTGAACAACATAAATATAAAGCAATCAAAATGTTTGATTTAAAAATCAGACATCTCTTAAGATACCAAACCTGGAAAGATACATGGCTCTATTAGCACAAAAACAAAAAAAGATAGTGCATGATTAAAATGAAGTTACAAAAAACATTCGAAATGCATTCACACACTTACATTGTAGGCCATCAGTTCTTGTTCATTAAAACAAATAATGATAACAAACTTAGAAAAGATATAATTAAAAACAATATACATTATAATATAGCTTGTGCCAAAAGTATTCACAGTAAAGTGATTTGTTCTTAGAATTGTAGATACATGTATATGAAAATAAGGTAATCCAGTGGAGTAGTAACTTGATGCAGAACATAGTCGTGTTGGCATTTCTGATTGCACAACTGCTGAAATGCTGCTATAGAGAAGAAACTTCTCTGCAAGTGATGTGTCATGTGGTAAAAAGAAATCTCCCACTGAAAAATGCTCATCCCTTTCTGCATTCATTATATCCTGAGATTGTTGAATTTTCAGGGCTTATTTTTTCCCATTTCCACTCAAAGTATGCTCTTTTTTTGTAATGCAGCCATATTAGCAGACACAGCTTCACTCTCTTCATACTGACAAGGATGCTGAAAACATTGTTGCTAAGCAACTGGATGCTGCACATTGGAACTCCCATTTTTTCTGATGAAAGTGACAGGAGAAAGATAGTGACATCAATAGCTTTCTGATTTTTTTTTTAACAGTTGCAGTGAAAAGAGAGGACGATGGGCTCAGTGAAAGAAAAAAGCCAAAAGACTGAAAGAGAGGAGTTCTGAACATCAAGAAAAATAACTGTGAAAAGAATCCTAAAAGAAGAGATATCTGATTCATATAAATGAATGGAAAAGCATTAGAAACTAATCAAAAAAATAAATGAGAACTCTGTATGTAAAAATTGTCTTTGTGAAATAGATGGTCTACTAAAGAAGAAAACCAAAAATGAAATACAAAGTCTTGATCCTTAAATCAAATGAATTAGTACATTGAAACTTCCCTAACACTTCCAGATTCCATTTCTTTTCTCTTATGGTATGCTTCTAAGTTTGGCTTTTTATCTCTGAATCAGAACAGTTTTGGTCTTTGAAATTTAACAGATGGCAAAAAATGAGACTCTGAAAAAGAATAAAGAGGTAACAGGGATAGACAGTTTTGAATCTCTCCAAGAAATAAAAACTCTGCACTCTTACTCAGCCTAATGAGAGAGACCATCTAAATAATAATGGCATAGAAAGAGAGAAAAGCCTTTGGATAGAATTGAATGCAATCGGACATGTACTGAACTGTGGAAAATAAAGCAGTGATAGTGATGATGGATTGATGACTCTTCTTACATTTCAACTTGAATGACTATAACATCAAACCAAAGTTGTAAGAAAAAAAAAAGAAAGACCTTGAAAAGCACAAATACCATTAACAGTAATTATCAGTTTGAGATATTTTAGATATATATTTGATTCCTGATTTTAAAACTTTCTATGTCATGCATTGGAGAAGGAAATGGCAACCCACTCCAGTGTTCTTGCCTGGAGAATCCCAGGGACTGGGGAGCCTGGTGGGCTGCCGTCTCTGGGGTCACACAGAGTCGGACACGACAGAAGTGACTTAGCAGCAGCAGCAGCATGAGATCACAGCATCTGGTCCCATCACTTCAAGGAAAGAAATGGGTAAAAGTGGAAACAGTGACAGACTTTATTTTCTTGGGTTCCAAAATCACTGCAGACGGTGACTGCAGCCATGAAATTAAAGATGCTTGCTCCTTGGAAGAAAAGCTATGACAAACCTAGACAGCAAATTAAAAAGCAGAGACATTACTTTGCTGACAAAGGTCCATCTAGTCAAAGCTATGGTGTTTCCAGTATTCGTGTATGATGTGAGAGCTGGACCATAAAGAAGGCTGAGTGCTGAAGAATTGATGCTTTCAAACTGTGGTGTTGAAGAAGACTCTTGAGAGTTCCTTGGAAAGCAAAGAGATCAAACCAGTCAATCCTAAAGGAAATCAACCCTGACTAGTCATTGGAAGGACTGATGCTGAAGCTGAAGCTTCAGTACTTTGGCCACCTGATGCGAACAGCTGACTCACTAGAAAAGACATGATGCTGAGAAAGAGCGAAGGCAGGAGGAGAAGGGGATGACAGAGAATGAGATGGTTGGATGGCATCACCGACTCAATGTGCATGAGTTTGAGTAAGCTCACAGAGATAGTGAAGAACAGGGAAGCCTGGTGTGCTGTAGTCCATGGTGTTGCAAAGAGTCAGATATGACTCAGCGACTGAACAACAACAAACGTGTTAATTAAGTTCTCTGAACTTCAGTTTATGCTTCTGTAAAATGGCAATGGCATCTAACCTTTAGGGTTTGAGCTGTAAATGCAATAATATGCCAAGCTCTCACCGCATGCCCGGATTTCTTTCACCAAGAAGAGCAATACATTCACTAATGGTTATAGTGTAAAATGAAATATTGACTATGTGATGTGCAAATTTTTATTAATTTTGCCCATCAATATTATTGCACAGTCCACCACTGTTGGTTGAGTGGAGCAACCAAGAAATACAATCCATTGGTAATCTAAAGTTACAACTTTTAGTGAAAAAAGTTCATCCTATTCTTCATTGGAAAAATAGATTAAAAAGGCAGTGCTAAAATTTTCTTTTATGAAGTACTACATTCTCAACTCTTCAGTTCTTAAATATCTGGATTGTAAATTTGGTTCAGAAATTTAATTTATTCTGTCGGTACAGCTCTGCCTTGAAACAGTGACTGGTCCATGTCCATGATAAATTTAAAGAAAATTGAAAACTCAAGGAAGACAAATAGGAAACTATTGATTTCATTCTAATTAACTCTGTAACAGTTTCTTCCTGGCATAGGTTAGTATGAATTGCTCCTTGCATTGTATTGTATGTTATGTTCCTGAGAGATGATTCTTATCACCCAAAAGAAAGTGCACAGAATTAGGGTAACTGATTCTGGAAGATGGTTGGCATGGAGAAGCTGAAGGTAGACTCATTAGAAGTAGAGTATTCTGTGTGATTGGTTAGAAGTGCATACTTGACTTTCTCTGGTTGGTGCTAATTTGCAAGCAGGGACAAAAATCAGAGAAGCTATCAGTCTTTCAAGTTCTCACGATTTGTGGGCCGATGGTTACAGATGTTATTGTTTAGTATCTTGGATTACTATAGATAGTAATCTGCAATTCTGGTTTACATCAGGTTGGCTCCTGGGTTGTTTATTGTAGTTAAGGGGTTGGTTTCCTGGGTAGATTGTTGTACAACTTCAGGTTGTGGGTCAGAGATCTGTTTTTACACATGATCTGACCATTGTCCATGTGTATTCAGCCTCCCAGTTCACTCTCCTTTATGGTAAGTAAGCTCATATTTTCCTTGGTGACTAGTGTGAACTTTGCATTTTTATTGAATGTAGGGATCCCAGTATGGTGGAAACAAATCTCACTGTGGCCTACAGAGAAAAGCCACCACGGAGACGCTCAAGGGTGCTGCTGCTCCCCTCATGAAGTTCTTGCAGCCTCAATGAAATAAATGCTCTGTGGACTTTCCCAGAGGACATACTAAAGAAATAAGTAACGAATGTCTTGCACAATAAATGTACTCAAGTATTCCACCACCCCTAAGCCTTTGTGTACCTTTCTATACACCTTCTGACGTTTTAAATTATTGTAGGTCATTTTTGGTTTGAAAAGTCAGTCACCCAACCAAGCAAACTACTAGAGCTGTTACCAGCTTCTCAAGTTTAGCCATGAATTCAGGCTTTCTGCTGATGATGGTATATCAATAAATGTGTGCTGATTTGACTTGTTATTATTTATACTCTTATCCCACATTCATAGCAACCACAGAATTCTATAAATTGGCAAAGTCATGCAATTCCCCTGTTACATAGGATATCTTCTTATGGGTCACTTCTTATATCTCATTCTTTAAGACATGTGGGGAATTCAGTCTAGTTAAATATTTAGAAGCAGGGAAATGTGGTAGGGATAAATACTGGAAAGGGTTAGCAATCCACTATAATGAAATCGCCATTGGAGGGACAGTTTCTTCAGGCAAGCAGAGGGTCCTTCATATAGGTAAAGGATACCTCTGCTGGCAAAGAAAGTTCAGTAGGACTTAACAGTTCATGGTTTCTAGCTCCACTGGAATCTGCTCATTGACCACATGAGCAGATTGTGGTCTGCAGTTGGCCACATTCCCATTTTTAAGATCCCATCCTTTCCTGAGATACACTATATGTTCGGGAGTATAATTTGCATTGTAACTCAGTCACCTCCAGGATCAGATTTTGGATATTATTTTCAGAAAGCACAGCCCTATGGCTACAAAAGGTAAGTATTACTTTTAGAGTAATCACAAAAGCTTCTAGGTCCCTTATGTAGACCTTGAGGTGAGAACTAACTTAAAGGCTTGAGCTTAGCATGTTCTCTCTGGATGCTCTCCAGTGCTGTTATGATATATCAATATAATCCCGCTATTTACTGACATTCTCTATGGCAACAAATGCTCTGTCACTAGGAATTTTGCCTTTTGTAGACACTTGCATTAGATTCTATTCTGTCAGAAACAGTATCAATATCAGAGTTTGTATTAGAGTTCAACAGAAGAAGCATAAGCACTCCAGTACGTGAAGTGAGAGCTCTATTACAGAGATTTGACAGCATGCAATTGCGGAAGCGAGTTAAATAGTCTTTTTTAGTGCCTTTGTGTCTGAAGCTGAAGGCTGAAGTCCAAAGGGTAGAAAATCAAGATATAAAGGGGAGAACAGAGACAAGCTTAATCTCATGAGAATAATCTAGGACTCAACAAGCATGAGCAGGCTAGAACATACATGGTAAGACTGGAAATTTATGTTCATTCTACCATGTTCAAACTTATTAACTGGGCAAAAGAGATGTTGGAACATGTCTTTTCTAGAATTTTTATAGAAATCTTCTTTCAATCTAATTATATCAATTTATCTTTTGTCTAGTGTTCCTAATATTTCTCATTGATCTATTTTACCACTGAGTAGTTAAGTATGGAACTAATTCTTATTAATCCTCTAGGAATTAAGTGTGTCTTTTCAATCCAGATATATGTGACTTTCATCAAATTATTAAAATAGGCTGTCACTATCTCATTTAACATGGCTTCTACTATGTCCTGAGGTAGTTTTTAGGACTGTTTATATTTCTCCTCTTTTCTGTACATGTAAGAATTGCACATTACATCTCTCTTGAGTTGAGCTTGGATGTGTGACTTACTATGTATGGTGATTATACTCTGCCCAAAGTGGCAAGTATCACTTTTCAGGTGAGGATTTAAGATCTAGTTCATAATTTCCCTGTTAGGAAAAGTATCATTGCTCCAGATAATATGAGTTCCATTAGTTTATGTTGGTAGCTGGGATAACTGGTGGTGACCTTCATGACTGACGTGAACTTCCAGATTTCTCAAAGGCAGTGTTCCGACTACAACATCCCGCATTTCCAATGGTAACGAGGTAAGCCCTGAATTCTTACTATCAAAACTTTCCCTTTGTTTTCACTTCTGCTTTCCCAATTTAAAGACTGGCTGATACATGAACTTTTTATAAAACAGGCTGGAAGTTTAAGGAGTAGTGACATAAACCTACCACGTGCATGTTCCACAAAAATTGAGATAGGGAGATTTTGGAAACTTTTCTCTACTTGGCAGGGATGTTTGAGGGCTAGAAATTACTTCTGCCAAGAATCAGATTACTGCACTGGTACTCTTCGTGGTCAGAGATGAGAACACAACAATCATTATTTGTATAGAGGTCACCTACATTTTCTATTCCATCTAGAGAAACTCTGTCCAACACAGAAATCACTAGTCTCCTGTAGCTATTGAGTATGTGAAATATGCCCAGTCCACGCCAAGCTGTGTTTTCAGTATAAAATATGCATTTGATTGAAAACATCAAGACCAAAAAAAGAGAAAAAAAGAAAGTGAAATATATCATTATTGATTTTTTTATATTGAGTATATGTCAAAATGATAGTTTAGATGTAACTGTTTAAATAAAGTTTATAATTAATACTAATTCCATAAGTTTCCATTTTAGATTTTAAGTGTTTCTATGAGAAAAAATTTAAATTATGAATTTGATTTACATTATATCTGTACTGAATAGTATTAGTCTGGACATTGAAGATCAAATATGTCTATTATCTATAGAATGATTTCTAGTGAATTTTCCATTAAGTAATCACCATATTGAAGTTCTAAGTTTTTAGTACTGCTTAAAGGAAATTCCTTTAAGAGATTTATTTACTATTGAGAATAAATTATTATTTATATATTTTTGAAAAGTCTAGGTTAGCATGAATAGTATGTATATCTGTTGTGGTTATAGAGCATTTGTTAATTGAGATGTTTGACATTTTATACTAGACAGCTCAGAAATGGCTATTCTTCTAAGTTTTATTAAAAATGGGATTAAAGATACCCAAAGTCTAATTTCATGTCTAGAGTTTCAATATCAGACTTCTAAAATGTAAATTTCATTCCTTGTCATTCAAATATATCTTCCAATTTGACTTAAAATGTATGACTTTTGAATTTGATCAGATGCCTGAAATTGTTTCTTATCCTTCACTGAACTTATTATAAGTCCACATGACAAAGTTAGTGATTTAAGTAATTGATCCAATTTCCTCTCTTTCTCAAATAATATTAGCCTATATAACCCAAGTGCCAAATTTGAATTTTGCTAAGAGTGTAGTTTTAGGGAGACAGAAAATAATGTAA
The DNA here is from genome assembly GCF_029378745.1 of Bos indicus. Taxonomy (NCBI): domain Eukaryota; kingdom Metazoa; phylum Chordata; class Mammalia; order Artiodactyla; family Bovidae; genus Bos; species Bos indicus. The sequence goes on along the minus strand of NC_091780.1, from coordinate 50,559,908 downwards.
AAAGTATCTGTATCTGATAACAAGTTGCAAAGTTTATAAAGAGATTTTCAGGTTTTTTGATAATGTTATATGAATGATATATATTATATGTATTTAAAGAAAATAATGAGAGTTTTCAATGCTATTCTAATGCTGGATAGAGATGAACACACAAACAAATAATCTAGGCTAGTGATAACAATATCTCCTAGAAAACAAAAAGTGGCTGTTTTACTTTTGTATAACACTTCTTGCTTTTTCAAATTCCTTTCACATATTTTCACATAATAATTCACTTTAAAAACATTACAAAAAGATAGCTTTAATAATGAAAAATAAATACTTAAACAGTAGGCACTCTTCAAAGTAGTTTATATGCAGTAACTCACTTAAATCCCACACAAAAAAATTAGATATCTTAACTATCTCTATTTTATAGTTGAAATAACTAAGGGACAGAAAAGCTACATAACTTGCTGAAATTCCCTTGTATATAAAGGCAGAACTAGAATTTGAACAGCAATTTAGATCTATGGTCTATGTTCTTAATTACACTAATTTTACAAGGAATGGTAAGTGCCTTGCTGTAAGTCAGAGGAATTAAAGTTTATTATTTTTATCTTATTATTATTATTCTTTTCAATACATGGGAACTATAGTGAAGAAAGTATAAGATGAAGAACAGACTGAAGAAAAGGAAGAAAGAAAGGAAGGAGCAAAAGCATAAAAAACTTGAAGTGTGTAATATTACTATGCAAGTTTTTAACATCATCAGTTCAGTTCAGTCGCTCAGTCATGTCTGACTATTGCAACCCCATGAACCCTAGCATGCCAGGCCTCCCTGTCCATCACAAACTCCCAGAGTCCAGCCAAACCCATGTCCATTGAGTCAGTGATGCCATCCAACCATCTCATCCTCTGTTGTACCCTTCTCCTCCTGCCCTCAATCTTTCCCAGCATCAGGGTCTTTTCAAATGAGTCAGCTCTTTGCATCAGGTGGTCAAAGTACTGGAGTTTCAGCTTCAACATCAGTCCCTCCAATGAACGCCCAGGACTGATCTCCTTTAGGATGACTGGTTGGATCTTCTTGCAGTCCAAGGGCCTCTCAAGAGTCTTCTCCAACACCACAGTTCAAAAGCATCAATTCTTCTGCGCTCAGCTTTCTTTACAGTCCAACTCTCACATCCATACATGACCACTGGAAAAATCATAGCCTTGACTAGACAGACCTTTGTTGGCAAAGTAATGACTCTGCTTTTTAATATGCTGTCTAGGTTGGTCATAACTTTCCTTCCAAGGAGTAAGCATCTTTTAATTTCATGGCTGCAGTCACCATCCGCAATGATTTTGGAGCCCAGAAAAATAAAGTCTAATACTGTTTCCCCATCTATTTGCCATGAAGCGATGGGACCAGATGCCATGATCTTCGTTTTCTGAATGTTGAGTTTAATTGAACTTTTTCACTCTGCTTTTTCACTTTCATCAGAGGCTTTTTAGTGATTCTTTACTTTCTGCCATAAGGGTGGTATCATTTGCATATCTGAGGTTATTGATATTTCTCCCGGCAATCTTGATTCCAGCTTGTGCTTCCTCCAGCCCAGCATTTCTCATGATGTACTCTGCCTATAAGTTAAATAAGCAGGGTGACAATATACAATCCTGATATACTCCTTTTCCTATTTGGAACCAGTCTGTTGTTCCATGTCCAGTTCTAACTGTTGCTTCCTGACCTGCATATAGGTTTCTCAAGAGGCAGGTCAGGTGGTCTGGTATTCCCATCTCTTTCAGAATTTTCCACAGTTTATTGTGATCCACACAGTCAAAGGCTTTGGCATAGTCAGTAAAACAGAAATAGATGTTTTTCTGGAACTCTCTTGCTTTTTCCATGATCCAGCGGATGTTGGCAATTTGATCTCTGGTTCCTCTGCCTTTTCTAAAACCAGCTTGAACATCTGGAATTTCACGGTTCACGTATTGCTGAAGCCTGGCTTGGAGAATTTTAAGCATCATTTTACTAGCCTGTGAGATAACTGTACTTCTTTTTTAAGTTAGTAATTTAAATATGCCCTGCTAATAGATTGTTAGGTTCAATTTAAAATTCTGTATAATATCATGAGTAGAAATTCTTTGATACTGGATTTGTAACTCATTCTGTTTGTGATGCTATGGATTCAGCCCATTAAGAAAACACATAGGAATGACTAGAAATTACATTGAAAACATTTTTGGTGTAAAAGTATCAGAAACTAATCCAAAAAATAAATAAGAACTATTTTTAGAACTATTTCTTATTTAGTTCTTCTATTTTTAGTGTATTATCTATTCAGTCAGATCAAAAATTGTAGAAGGTGTGTATGTGTATGTATCTGTGTGTGGGGGCCTTAATGAAAATTTTATTGTAAAATATAAATGGCACCACAATGGATCAAGAAGAGCCAACATGATCCCAGACTATTTTATGAAAATGAAGAAGTTAGTACATTTACTATCTGATAATTAATAATCCCTATAAGGCTGAATAATGTAGATAGGGTAGTTTTGGCAAAACAATAGGCAAATAGACCAACAGCACAGATCTAAGTCCAGAAATAGACACATAGGAATACAGCTATTTATTCCACATCAAAAAAAGAAAGTGAAAGTCGTTCAGTTGTATCTGACTCCATAATGTTTTTTGAATTCCTAAAATAAAATGTTTATAGTTAAGGCAACTACATTTTAAAAAGCAGTCAAAACCCTTAAAAAGTAGCTCACAAAAAACAGTACCCGAAGGCCAACATGAAAAATGAAAAAAATATCTCATCACAGAAGGTTCAAGTAAAGCCATGAAGGGATACCACCAGGCATCCAATAGAAATGATAAAACAGCAACACTGACCATTGCTAATGAGGATGCAAAAGAAACTAGCTCTCATACTCTGCTAATGGGAGTGTCATCTGATACCACTTTGGAAAACTATTGCTGTGATCAGTCCTGTCAGACTCTTTGACACCCCATGGACTGTAGACCAGCTGGCTCCTCTGTCCATGGGATTCTCCAGGCACGAATACTGGAGTGGGTTGCCATACCCTTCTCCGGGGCATTGGCAGGCAGGTTCTTTACCATTATCACCACCTGGAAGCACAAATTTAGTGGCTTAAAATAACATACATAATTGTGAGAGTTATCTTACAATTCACCAGTCTCAAAGAGCTGGAATCAAGGTGTCAAAAAGGCAGTGTTCCTTCTGAGGTTCTAGTAGAGAACCTGTCTCCTTGACTTTTTCTGTTCCTGGGGCTGCTTGCATTCCTTAGCTCGTGGCCATTTCCTTCATCCTCAAAGGCAGCTGTGTAGCATCTTTGTGTATCCTTCTCTGACACTCCTACCTTCTAGTCTTAAGGACCCTTTGATTACACTGGGGCAACTTTTGTAATTTCAGATAACTTTCCCATTTCAAGGTCCTTAACATGTGCAAAACTTTCACTAAGTAAATTCACAGTCACTGGCTCTGGTAGAACGTTGATATCTCTGTGGGGGTCATTATTCTGCCTATCACACATATCTTTCAACCACTGTCAGAGGTCTTAAAACAAAATTTTTGTCCCTAAAACATGCTGTTCTTTATATATTACTATCCTGGTTAAGACCATTATCATCTACATAAGAAATCAGTTTTGTTCATGTTAATGAATGTTCATTCTTTCTCCCTCACAGTGCATACCCAATTAATAATCAAATAATAGAAACTGTGATCTCGGTTTCCTGTACCTCCTCCTCTCCCTGCTTATGCATTATTCATTCCCATAACATCTCTGGCTTGACCTAATGTAAAAATACCTTAATTAGATTTCCTATCACTAATACTATCTTCCTTCCTCTCAAATCTATTATTTATTATGTTGCTAGATTTTTCTTTTTAAAGGGAAAATATGCCATGTTACCATTGGAGAAGGAAATGGCAACCCACTCCAGTGTTCTTGCCTGGAGAATTCCAGGCTCGGGGGAACCTGGTCGGCTGCTGTCTATGGGGTCACACAGAGTCAGACAAGACTAAAGCGATGCAGCAGCAGCAGCATGCCATGTTATAGGCTTGACAGGTGGCTCTGGTGGTAAACAACTCTCCTGCCAACTAAGGAGACCTCAGAGATGAGGGTTAGATCCCTGAGCTGGGAAGATCCCCTGGAGGAGCGCATGGCAACCCACTCCAGTATTCTTGCCTGGAGAATCCCATGAACAGGGGAGTCTGGTGGGCTACAGACCAGGGGTCACAAAGAGTCAGACAGGGCTGAAATGACTTAGCACACACACACACACACATGCCATGTTACTCCCTAAATCAACCCAGTTGAGTTGCTAACTATATTAATAGAAAATGAAGTTTTTTATCAAAGGTAAGAGATGTTTATGATGCCAGCTCAACCTACCTTCACTCTCACAGACCAACTGTGATATTTAAATTGTTGTATCTCAGCTCCAAATCTACCACTATCCATTGGTATTCTGGCAGTGAGAGTCTGCAAAACTATGAAATCAGAAGATAATGATTATCTTCGTTAAAAACCTACTCCTGTCTTGTTTTTTAAACCCTTGTCAGAGACTGAATACCTGACATAAAACATCAAGTGATGAAGGTATCTCAGCAGTCTACCAAGAAGTGCATGTTATCTAGCTCAGCAAGTCAGAAGTTTGGGCGTTCATAACCAGAGCCTATCATCAGACAAACAGGATCTGCGGCCCCAAGAGATCACCCATGCGTGCTCAGTTGCTCAGCCATGCCTGACTGCAATGCCATGGACTGTAGCCCGCCAGGCTCCAGTCCATGGAATTCTCCAGGCCAGAATATTGGAGTGGGCTGCCAAGCCATCCTCCAGGGGATCTTCCTGACTCAGGGATCAAACCCAGGTCTCCTGCATTGCAGGCAGCTTCCTTACCATCTGAGCCACCAGGGAACCAGAGGCACGAGAGAGGTACTCCAATAGGTGGCTGAGACTCTCAGAGCAACCCCTCGAGTTTCATCCTTCCCTTTCCTCAATCTGCATCTACAATCTGGAAGTACACAGGCACCACCATCTGATTGGAGGTATAAACTTTTTGCTTGTTTAACAAATTATTTTCAGGCCATACTCATAACAATCAGAATTGGACTGCCGGAATACCAAAGTCTCAATCAACAACTTCCCAGAAAGACAATAGTGCAGAGAAATTTTGCCAATAGGCAAGACTCAGGGGAGGATATTTAAGTCATCTATTTTATATTAAGAAATGGTTAGAAATATGGATCTGGACAGATTAATGGGTGATAGCTCTGCTTTGGCCTTATTGTCAAGAACTGGAAAGAATAGAATGGAAAGATTAGAAGAGAACAAAGCATAGGTTTTGAGAAAAAGATAATGGATATTAAAACATCTGCTTTTATTTGAAGCTCAGCAGAATGAGTATATATACATACTGGACAATACTAAGTCTCTTTCCCAGCCATTCTGGTACCTAAGTATATTGTGGTCATGATTTAAAAAAAAAAAAAAAGAGTCTAGGTATGGACTCTACAAAAATGAGGTTTCTTCACTGAGTCTGACCTGGTTACCTGAGTGTCTTATCTGCCAACAGCAGAGGTAAATGTTGTCATGATATAGAGCTGTCACAGTTCTCTAGATGGACCAGCCACACAGCTGGTGGCAGACTGACTATCCTGGATCCCTTCCAATACGGAGATGTCAACTACTTTGCTTCGCTGAAATAAACATGTAGCACCTTCAACGGACATGCATCTCATGTTCACAACTCTTCCACCACGGCCAACATTCTGTGAACTTAGGGAACGACTTCCTTTATGTTCTAGTATTCTTCCCAAAGTTGTTTTTGTCAAGGAATTTATTTCATATCAAAGTGTTAGAATTGGATCCTGCCTATAAAATTCACTCCTTCCGATAGAATTACAGAGTTACTTTGAAGGCTCTGGGATAAGAGAACGGCACAACAGTCTAATAGTCTAGTGAAGACTCTATTACAGCCCAAATTGAGAGAGAATATGCTGAAACTGTGTGTTTCTATCTTTCAGGATGGAGTATATACACCGAACAACCGTGTTATATGTTGTGGTTCAGCCCAAACTAAAATAAATGAGTCAAGGAATCAAAAGTTGACATCAAGATTTGCTCCTGCTCCTTTCATGTTTACACATAATAATTTATTTATACAAACTTGGCTTTTTATCCCTACAAATTTGGCCAATGTTAATTTGAAAGCTTTTGCTCCCATGGCAGGTGACAATGTTTGTGTTACCTGACCAGATAAGAAACCTAAAGTGCTAACTGGGTGATAATGAACAACAGCAACAAAAACAGACGGACAAAGAAGGAAAATACAACAATTAACCTATCATAGAAGCAAGAATTGATACATTTATGCATTTTCTTCCTTTTGTATTTTATGCGTGCACACACATATGCATACTGTCTCATGTACCCAGGTTTATACTAACTATTCTTATTAATATTAACTACTCTTTTGTCCTTTACTCATCAGTTTATATAAGAATTCCTGGTGGTAGTTTGCTTTATAAGTTGATCTCCCAAATTATAGACTATTTGGAGAGACTGAGAATGAACAAGAAGAATAATTTACATTACTCAGAGATGGATCCTGGGACTGTTGCCCCAAAATCATACTAATTCTTGGTATTTTGTTACTCACATTTTTGTAGAGACAGTGAAAGTGTTTTATTCATATAATTGTCGTGGTGTGAAAGTTAAATTTATAAAAGGGCATGTATAAATACTGATTGACCAATGAAATCTACTGTGATAGTAATTGTTTTATCCCATTCCAAATTGTACCTCCTCATTGGGATGCTAAGCCTGGAGGCATTATAAATACCTTTTAAAAGGAAATTCTCATTTTATTTTATATTAGGCTCTAAGAAGAGTTGAAAACAGTAACTAGGAAGAGTCACTAGACTATGTTTTCCTTTCAACTGCTATTCTTGTCAGTGTTACTTCAGCTTCTTTTCGCTTACTAAAACTAACTTACGTACCCTGAAAGGTATCGGCATGAAGTAAGCAGTAATTTCCCCTGAGAGATCTAAGCCCCAGCTTCATAGGTACGCACTTCTAAGTGTCTCTGTTCTCATACCATTGATTGCTTGCATTTGTTTCTAGAGCCCAAGAGTTGATAGCTGTTTTGACTGCCATTATCTTGTTTTATATTGAATTTGCTTTTCTAGCCCTCTAATGCCTGTATCTAACTCTCTAAATAATCTCTTTGTTGAAAGCCTGATGGGGTTTCTATACTATTACTATTAACCTGAGACTGACTGTCATGCTGTTGCTTGCAACCAGTGGCATCTTCTATAAACACACTGAAACCTTGAAGAATTCCCCTTAATGTACTAAGTTCATCCATGAATTAACAGTTTTGCATATCAATATTTCCTTACCTGAAATGCCCCACACTGACTCATTGTTCACGAGACAGACTGAGAGTCTCTCCTTTCTTCCCTTGCTCAACCCGCAATCAATCCTATGGAAAGTTACTTACTTCTTGCCAAGGTTATAGTCTTACATATTACTCTTTTAACATGCATTAAAATTAGTTGGCAAAGTTCACTTATAAATCATTCTCATTAATCTTTGTGAGTTTTGAAGGCAAAAATCCTATGTTTTTAAATGTTCATCATCTAACAAATTACCTTCACTATAATAAAACATAAATGTTTGATGAAGGAATGAATGGTTGAAGACCTTTAGTCTTTAGTTCTCTCTCATTCTAAACTCTGGGTAATATATTTTATTCCTAGCAATTGCTGCAGTGGCTTACCATAAAGAATATGACAAGATTTATTTTATAACAATTTATTACAAAAATGTCCTAATAAATGCTCATCTCTTTGTCTTAAAGTCTTTTTTCCCATTTACATATATATCTCAGCTGACTAGAAATATTTCATGTACTCAATATGTACATGAGATTGGACAGAGCAGACATGAAACATTCAGTCAAAGAAGAAAGTTCTACTGGTTAGTGCTGTTCAAGAGTAAACCTTTAGAATCTGGCATCACATGTTACACACAATTTAATACCCACAGCCTACAGGCACTATTCAGCCTCTGTTTATAATACAATAAATCTATAAGTTGAAAGGCATCTGCTTTTTAGCACTCTGTAGCTCTCCAAGAAGATCTTGTGGCTCAGTTTGAACCACAAAGAGACAAGGTTTCAGCAGAAGCTGAACGGTGTCTGATTGGTATTGGCAATGCAGAAACTTTGACATAAAATTTAAATTCATAAAATAATTGAGGCTTTCTTTCCATTGGTCAAAGATGTTTGGTTCAATTTTACTTCTTATAAAATTCTTTAGATAGTGTGCAGGATGGTATTTTTAATGGAAACCCACTCCAGTATTCCTGCCTAGAGAATCCTGTGGCCAGAAGAGCCTAATGGGCTGCTGTCCATAGGGTCACATAGAGATGGACACGACTGAAGCGACTTAGCATGAATGCATGCATTGGAGAAGGAAATGGCAGCCCACTCCTGTATTCTTGCCTGGAGAATCCCAGGGACAGACGAGCCTGATGGGGTGCTGTCTATGAGGTCGCACAGAGTCGGACATGACTAAAGCGACTTAGCAGCAGCAGCACTAATAACTTCTGACTGGGGAGAATGAATCTATATCCCTGGAGAAAATGGAGGAATAAACTGAAATGACACTTTGATTTATGCCAGTTTACTGATTTGCCCTCAGAAATGTTTCTTTTTACTATATAACATATCCTCTTACTTTTAGTATTTAAAAATTGTTTCTCAGAAACTCATTTAGGGGAGAAGAGATCAAGACAGCATAGTAGGAGGATGCTATGTTCCCTCCTGCCATGAGACCATCAAAAACACATCTAAGTGCTTGTGTTACTCGCTCAGTCATGTCTGACTCTTTGCAACCCCACGGACTGTAACCCGACAGGCTCCTCTGTCCATGGGGATTCTCTGGGCAAGAATACTGGAGTGAGTAGCCATTCCCTTCTCCAGGGGATCTTCCTCACCCAGAGACTGAACCAAGGTCTCCCACATTGCAGACAGGTCCTTTACAATCTGAGTCAGTGAAGTAATTCTCACCAAAAACAAACTGGAGATTGGCAAAAAGATTCTTCTGCAACCAAATCTATAAAGACAGATCCATGTGGAGTCAGGAAGGAATGGGGAGAAATGATCAGGTTGGGACCTGCACCCCTAGAGAGGGGACACAGAAAAGGAGAATATCATAGGCTAAGAAATTTTCCCTGGGGAATAAGTAATTTGAACAACGTATTATGCACCCTAGCCTTATGGTCTCAAACTGAGAACAGAAGCCCTATCTGGTTTGAAAACAGAAATGTTGTAAGAAACCTAGACTCTGCTAGTGAAAAGCACACGCACGCTTGCTCCCAGCAACAGGGTGGCGGAAGCAGATGAAAACTTCCCTGGGCCCTGGCCTGTTTCATATGATTGCCCTATTGCACACCCTGGTCTGTGCCGAGCACGCCCTCTCTACTCTCTGCCTTGAGTGTCATTTTCCACTAGGGCAAAGGCAGTTGTTGCTGAGGAGAGTGAGCAGTTGCAGAGGATGGAGCAGATGTGGACCTGGCACTGAATCTGAACAGGGTGAGGATGGCCATTGCTGGCTCTTGTTGAGGTGGTATACTAACAGCTGTACTTCCTCTATGCATTTTTATTTATATGCTAGGAGGAGAAGGGGATGACAGAGGATGAGATGGTTGGATGGCATCACCGACTCCATGGACACAAGTTTGAGCAAGCTCTGGGAGTTGGTGATGGATAGGGAATCCTGGCGTGCTGCAGTCCATGGAGTTGCAGGGTCGGACACGACTGAGCGACTGAACTGAACTGAACTGAACTGAATGCTTACAAGATGTTTAAAATACATGGAGTTTGTTGCTATTCTTTTCCTTGTCTACTAAAGCAAGGATAACTTGCATTTAATTATATTTTGTTAACTGTTTCATTACATATCTTGCCATTAATGTTACCTTCCATATTGTACCCACACCACAATGTGTACTAAGTCACTTCAGTCTTGTCTGACTCTTGACAACCCTATAGACTGTACCTGCCAAGACTGTACCCCCTCTTCTGTCCATGGGATTCTCCAGGCAAGAATACTGGAGTGGGTTGCCATTTCCACCTCCAGAGAAACTTCCTGACCCAAGGATCAAACCCACGTCTCTTACATCTCCTGTATCAGCAGGGGGATTCTTTACCACTAGACCACCTGGGAAGCCCACACCACAGTAGCATTTTTTATTCATTCATAGTCATAATGTAGTATAAAACTGCAATATTGCATGAGTCTTATGAATGTATTTGAATATGGAAATTATTTGAGATTTTAAATTATAAAGTGTAAAATATATTAAATAAATGTAAAATGAAATTCATATAAGGATATTGGAAAGAGTTTAGATTGTTCTAGTTATCTCTTCAGAGGCCCCACATACTAATTTTTACATTCCTATTACTGTATTTCAGGGTCTGCTCAGGTTTTACTTGCTTAAAAAGTTGATTTTTTCAGTGTCACAGAATTATCAAATTCTGAAATGCTAAATCATTCTATAAAAGCCTTGTGTGGGAATACTATTTATTTATTTATTTTTAATATATGGGGAAGAAGGGTAAAGAAAAGTCAAAAAATTTTTCTTTTTTATTTTTATTTTTTTATTTTATTTATTTATTTATTTTTACTTTACAATATTGTATTGGTTTTGCCAATACATCAACATGCATCCGCCATGGGTGTACATGTGTTCCTCATTTCTCCAAAGAAGACATACAGATGGCTAACAAACACATGAAAAGATGCTCAATATCACTCATTATCAGAGAAATGCAAATCAAAACCACAATGAGGTACCATTTCACGCCAGTCAGAATGACTGTGATCCAAAAGTCTACAAGCAATAATTGCTGGAGAGGGTGTGAAAAAAAAGGAACCCTCTTACACTGCTGGTGGGAATGCAAACTAGTACAGCCACTATGGAGAACAGGGTGGAGATTCCTTAAAAAACTGGAAATAGAACTGCCATATGACCCAGCAATCCCACTGCTGGGCATACACACCGAGGAAACCAGAATTGAAAGAGACACGTGTACCCCAATGTTCATCGCAGCACTGTTTATAATAGCCAGGACATGGAAGCAACCTACATGCCCATCAGCAGATGAATGGATAAGAAAGCTGTGGTACATATACACAATGGAGTATTACTCAGCCATTAAAAAGAATACATTTGAATCAGTTCTAATGAGGTGGATGAAACTGGAGCCTATTATACAGAGTGAAGTAAGCCAGAAAGAAAAACACCATTACAGTATACTAACGCATATATATGGAATTTAGAAAGATGGTAACGACAACCCTGTATGCGAAACAGCAAAAGAGACACAGATGTATAGAACAGTCTTTTGGGAATACTATTTAAAACAGTGATTTATCAGTATTTAACGAGAAGCTTTAGGTTGGTGCAAATGTAATTGCAGTTTCAGACTGTGAGTTTTAAATCATTATAATTAGGCTTAAACACATATTTAATAATCAAAATAGGAACAATTACAATCAACATATGTTTTCCAATGAGAAATAAATTTGTTTATTCCTGTAGTGTAAAAATCCATGCTTCAGGATTCGATAAACTCTTGGAAAGCATTTTTTGCCTCCTGCTGTCTGTGAAAGCATTTTCCCTGCAAAAAGTTGTCAAGATGTTTGAAGAAGTAGTAATTGGTTGGCAAGAGGTCAGGTGAATATGGCAGATGAGGTGAAACTCCGTATCCCAATTTGTTCAGTTTCTGAACCATTGGTTGTATCATGTGTGGTCAGGCTGTGGTTGTCGTGAAGAAGAATTGGGCCCTTTCTGCTAACCAATGCTGGCTGCAGATGTTGCAGTTTTCTTTGCGTCTCATTGATTTGCTGAGCATACTTCTTAGAGGTAATGTTTTCACTGGGATTCAGAGGGGATCAGACAGGTAGCAGACTACCAAACGGTGGTCTGACCTTTTCTCAGTGTAATTTTGGCTTTGGGAAGTGCTTTGGAACTTCTCTGCTGACACTGAGCTGATCATCACCAGTTGTCATATAAAATCCACTTTTCATCACATATCACATTCCGATTGAGAAATGGTTCATTACTGTTGCACAATCACATTTATTTAAGAATGTATCCCAGTATCAAATGACAAAGTTCAACAATGCAAAACGGCAATTACTTTTGCAACAAGGATATGAGAGTTGGACTATAAAGAAAGCTGAGCGCTGAAGAATTGATGCCTTTGAACTGTAGTGTTGGAGAAGACTCTTGAGAGTCTGTGGGACTGCAAGGAGATTCAACCAGTCCATCCTAAAGGAGATAAGTCCTGGGTGTTCATTGGAAAGACTGATGTTGAAGCTGAAACTCCAATACTTTGGCCACCTGATGCGAAGAACTGACTCATTTGAAAAGACCCTGATGCTGGGAAAGATTGAGGGCAGGAGGAGAATGGGACGACAGAGGATGAGATGGTTGGATGGCATCACCGAATCATTGGACATGAATTTGTGTAAACTCCAAGAGTTGGTGATGGACAGGGAGGCCTGGCGTGCTGCAGTTCATGGGGTCGCAAAGAGTCGGACACAACTGAGTGACTGAACTGAACTAAATATAAAAGGCTAATAGGAATAAGTACACACACATACTCTGGCTAATACACTCTGCAAAAATGTAAGATACATGGAAATAAAACCATGTTCAGAATATAACTTAGCATGTATGGCATACAAAAAATGATTATTTAATGCTCATGTTTAAGTTGTAAGACTATTTAAAACTGTTTAGTATGAAGTATTTATATATCTTTTCATTTAAGTGCATTAATTATGGACACATTTAGTGTGAGGCATTGAGTAAGGTGCAAAAATTTACTGTTACTACACCTAATATATGCTCTAATAATATGCCAAAATTCTACAAACATATATTACCCCCAAAATGTTATCAAGAGAGAAGGATGTCCAGTACTGTGTGGGAGTATAAAATGGTTAAGTCTACAAAATTAAACCAGGAAAGATTAATCAAGTAGGTGGCAATATGTTTTTACTAATGAGATAATTCTGTCACTTTGACCAATTGGTTTACTCTGCAGGCCAGAATGCAGTCCTTTTTTCCTGAATTGTGCCCAGGTACTTTGTGGTTTTAGATGAATTTCTCCTTCAGTTCAGTTCAGTCACTCAGTTGTCCAACTCTGCAACTTCATGGACTGCAGCACGCCAGGCTTCCCTGTCCATCACCAACTCCCAGAGCTTGCTCAAACTCATGTCCATGGAGTCAGTGATGCACAGAAGATAATTTGTCCTTGCTGCTGCTGCTGAGTCACTTCAGTCGTGTCCGACTCTGTGCGACCCCATAGACGGCAGCCCAACAGGCTCCCCAGTCCCCAGGATTCTCCAGCCAAGAACACTGGAGTGGGTTGCCATTTCCTTCTCCAATACATGAAAGGAAAAGTGAAAGTGAAGTCGCTCAGTCGTGTCTAACTCTTAGTGACCCCATGGACTGCAGCCCACCAGGCTCCTCCGTCCATGGGATTTTCCAGGGGAGAGTACTGGAGTGGGTTGCCATTGCCTCCTCCTTATCTTCTTTCAAAAAGCCAAATTTATAAATGTAAAGTTGCTTATATTATCCCCTTATTATTTTTAATGGCTGTAGGATGTGCAGTAATGTGCAGGTTTTAATTGTGTTATTGCTGACTTTTCTCTCATTTATTTTCATCAGTCTTGCTAGAGTTTTATCAATTATGTTGATATTTCTGAAGATATTTTGTTTGGTGATTTTCTACATCTTTTTATTTTCAACTTGATGATTTCTGCTTTTAAATTCACTATTTCCTTCCTTATGCTTACTTTTGGTTTCTTTTGTTCTTATAGTTTTGTTTTTTTTCAGGGAATTGGAAATTAGGTTATTGATTTGACACTTATTTCCAATGTAAGTACTGAGTGGTATAAATTTCCCTTTGGTATTATTTTTATCTCAAATACTTTTATATATGTTCTCATTTTCATTCAGTTCTATATTATTATTTTGTTTTTGATGATACTTCCTCTTTAGCTCAGATTATTTAGAAGTGTGCTGTTTAATTTTTTTGTATTTAGGTTTCTCCAAATGGTTATCTGCTATTACTTTCCAGTTTGGTTCTAGAATGGCCAGAGCATATATGTTGTATAATTTCAGTGCTTTTAAATTTGTTGAAGCATATTTTATAGTCTAGAGTTTTGACTATATTGGTAAATATTCCTTAGGCTCTTGAAAAAACATGTACAATTATAAATATGTCCAATGTATGTTGATTATAAACTATTGGTTGGTTGTGCTGGTCAGATTTTCTAATTTCATGCTAAGTTTTTTTTTTTTTTCCCTAAGGTGTTCTATCAGGTCCTGAGAGTGGGTGTTAAAATTTCGAACTCTATGGGCTTGTCTATTTCTCCTTTCAGTTAGATCCGACTTGCTTCACCTATTTCAAGGCTCTGAATTTTGGTGCATTTAAGACTGTTATGTCTTATGGTAGATTGATACATTTATCAAAATATAATGACCCTCTTTGTCTTCAGTAGTTTTCTTTTCTCTGCACTCTAGTTGCATTGCACAGGCTTCTCATTACTTTGGCTTCTCTTGTTGCAGAGCATGGGCTGCAGGGCTCATAGGATTCAGTAGTTGTGGCTCCTGGCTCTAGAGCACAGGCTTAAAAGTTGTGGCCCCTCGGCTTAGTTGCTCCTGGCATGCGGGATCTTCCCGCATTAGGGATAGGCCATGTCTCCTGCATTGACAGGCAGATTCTTTACCACTAAGCCACAAGGGAAATCCTATGTGTCATTTTTAAGTGAGCTTGTTGACAGCATACAGTTGGCTTGTGTTTTTGCACCAATTCTTCCAATCTCTGTCATTTAATTGCTATATCTAGGCTACTTAATTATGAAAAAATTAGGACTTAATTCTGCCATTTTATTTTATTTTTCCTATTTCTTCCCTATCTCTCTTTTTCTTTTGTTCTCTTTTCCTGTTTTCCTAGGTGTTACATGAACATTTTAAAAATATTTTATATGTGTGTGTGTGTTAGTCATTCAGTCACGTCTGACTTTTTCTGCCTCATGGAGCCCCCAGGCTCCTCTGGAGTTCTTCTGCATAGGATTAGTCTATTTTTCTCCATTTATTTTTATTAAATAATTTACTTAAATCAATATGAACATAATAAGACAGGCTCTAAACAATCTGTGAAAATATTCCACCTGAAATTGGTGGAGCATAATCTCCAGTCCTTAAGTAGAGGCTGTCTATTGTAAATTCCTTCCAGAGAGTACAGTATGGCAAGTTTGAAAAAGAGATCTGACAACACTATACAGCCACATGATCAAAGTCAACATTAACAGTATCAGTAATGATGTCACACACTTTTAACACATACCCTAGACATGGTGTGAATAATATGGCTCTTGTACTTTACCTGTGTTGTCCTCTTCCCCAAATCTACAAGCCCTGTGAAGTCATGGGGGAAATATCAGATCAGGCCCAACTGAGAGACATTCTGCAAAATACCTGACTGCTGCCGCTGCTGCTGGTAAGTCACTTCAGTCGTCTCTGACTCTGTGCGACCCCATAGATGGCAGCCCACCAGGCTTCTCCATCCCTGGGATTCTCCAGGCAAGAACACTGGAGTGGGTTGCCATTTCCTTCTCCAGTGCATGAAAGTGAAAAGTGAAAGTGAAGTCGCTCAGTCATGTCCGACTCTTAGCAACCCCATGGACTGCAGCCTACCAGGCTCCTCCATCCATGGGACTCTCCAGGCAAGAGTACTGGAGTGGGGTGCCTTTGCCTTCTCTGAAATACCTGACTAGTACTCCTCAAAACTGCCAAACCATGGAAAAAAGAAGAAAATTTTAGAAATTGGCAAAGTCAAGGAAAGTCTTGGAAGAAATGATGAATCAATGTGATGTTGCATTCTGGGTTGTATTTTGGATCTGAAAAGGGCCATCATGATAAAACCAAGACATCTGAATATAAAATGTACTATAACACTGCATCATTATTGGTTGACTGGTAACGTAAAATGCTAACAAAAAGGCAAATCGGGTATGGGCTGTATATGAACACTTTGTGCTATCTTCACAATTTTTTTACAAAAACCTAAAACTCTTCTAAAAATAAAGTTTATGAACTATGTTAATATCACTGTTTATAACATTCTTTTGCCATGTGCCACTGAAAGGAGAGAAAGAAACATTTTTTGGTCATTCACAGAGATTTTATTCTGTCCATATCAAAGACTCATGATATCCCACTTTAAGATCTGAACCTCTTTCTTCATTATTAGATTATGCATATAAAATCAGCATAGAATTGTACTGTAGTTATTTACATATTTCTCAGTTTTAATGCAATATTATGATTTCAACTTAGTTCAGTCTATTCTTATCCTCAGTTCTGACAACACTTGGAAAAGACGTTTTTCAATTATTAGCTGTGTTAATGGTTTACATAAGAAAGGATTCCACCATCCATAGCAACTGCTTAGAAATGAATGTCAGGCATTCTTCCAACCCACTTCCAAGGTGAACACTGAATCAGGAGGGCGTATTTGTTCTCGTTTATTTTTCACTAAAATTCCAGGTCTCTGAGAGGAAATTGATTTTGACCATATGACTGAAAGAGCAGAGAATGAAATTTATAAGACTCTTGGGGAAGCAATTGAAATATAAAACATGGTATACTAGTGCTTTATAGCAAAACTCCAAGCAGCCTCAATTCTCTACAGTACAAATGCCCTTTTATAGAGAAAGGCTTAAAATTTTAAAAAATCACTTATATGGTTAGAAGCATGTATTATTAACAACAATTATATCATTGATTTTGCCATTAAATGGGAAATGTGGTTTCCCATTTAAACCACAAATTATATTAATGATAATATTTCTTAATATACAATACTGTTGTACACCTTTTATGAAAAATATAAATGAAAATATTTACTAAACAGCAACATACTACTGTAACAGATGCTGGGTAACAGTTTTATTCTTCCCCAGAATTTGTCATTAGGACCAAAAAATAAAAAGAAAGAAATACACTTTGGAGCCTCCTCTGCCCACCCTCTGTCTACTTCAACCTTGGAGTTAGGCTTTGATAAGAAACGCAGGTAAATTCAATTCATGGTGTTAAGATCATAAGTCCCCCAAACAACAACCTACCTGGTCTGAGGGAAGAAGATATGAAAATTTTATGACCAGAAAAGAATAAAACAACAAAATGGAAGCAAAAACCGATACCATTCATGGATATAGATACAAAAATTCTTAATAAAAATAATTAGCAACTAAAATCCAGCAGTATATAAAACAATGATACAACATGGTCAAGCTTGAATGCTAATTATCTCAAGATACAAAAATCAAGGTAATTCACCACATTAATAGATGAAGGAAGAGGTATTAGTACACATTTAAATAGAAGCAGATAAAGCATTTTGCAAAATACATTACTTTTTTTAATGTTCAGCAAAGTAGGAACAGAAAGAATTTCCTCAACCTAATAAAGACATATATGAAAAACCTACAATAAACGCATAGCTGAAATATCCCACGCTTTGCCTCTAGAACAGACACCAATAAAAAAATGTACAACCTCAGTATTTCTATTCAGCATTATTTAAAGGAGGTCTTAGTGAGAACAATAGGAAAAAGAAATAAGAAAAGGAGAAATAAGAAAGAAGAAAAAGAAATAAAGGCCAAATGAGACTAGAAAGGAAGAGGTAAAGCTCTTTTAATTTGCAGAGAACTCCTAAGGAATCTACAAAAATCTACTAAAACTGGTAAAAAAAAATTAATAAATACAGATAATATACAAAAATCAATTTTATTTATTTTTATCAGTAATTCCTGGAGGAAGACAGGGCAACCCATTCCAGTATTCTTATCTGGAGAATACCATGGGCAGAAGAGCCTGGCAAGTTACAGTCCATGGGGTCACAAAGAGTCAGACACAACTGAAGCGACTTAGCATGCACACACGCACACACATATCAGTAACAATTAGAAATGAAATACAAATACTATTTATAATACCATAAAAAACTATAAAACTTATGGATAAATAAAACAAAATATGTTCAAGGCCTTTACATTAAAAACCATAACACATTTTCAAGAGATTTAAAAAAAACAAGGAAATGGACTGCTATACCATGATCATAAATTGGAAAATTCAGTCTTTTTGAGATATCATTTCTCCTCACATTCATGTATAGATTTATTGCAATCTCAGTAAGAATACAAATAGAAATTTTCCCCTAGGAATGAATTGGAAAAATTAAAATTTTATTTGGAAAGGCAAAAATCCAGAAAAATATCACAAATTTAAAGAATTCATCCTACTTGACTTCAAGTGTTACTAAAAGGTATGCTAATCAAGATAGTCTGATATCAGTAAAATGATAAGCATATAAATCAATTAAACAGAATAGAAAGGCCATCACTCAAAAGTGATTAAATAAATTTCAACAGTATTGCCAAAACAATTGAATGAAGAGGGAAAAAAAAAAAAATCTTCAACAAAAAGTACTGAAACGACTAGATAATTATGTGAAAGGAAAAGAAACCCAGCCTCTACCTCATATCATACACAAAAATCAAATGTATTAAATCATAATCCAAAATATGAAATCCAGAACAATAAAGCTCCTAGAAGAAAAATATAGAGGGATAGCCTTAAAATCGTGGCATAAGTGAAGATCTCTTTAGAGAAAATACGATGGCAAAAAGCATAATAGAGAAAAATGAAATAGTGGTCTTCATAAAAATTAGCAGAAAACATTTGCAACACGTTTATCTGAAAAGGGACTTGTATTTAGAATATAACACATAATTCTTGCATTCAAGGATGAGTCATTAAATAATAAAACACACCAAGGACTTGATCAGACAATTCCTAAAAGATATACAAATGGCCAATAAGCACATGAACAAATGTCTATCATAAATTTTCCAAAGGAAAAATGCTAAGTAAAATCAAAATACTATATACCCACTAAAATGGCTAAATGGAAATGACTGAAAACAGCAAATCAAATGTTGAAGATTAACTCTCAAAGTTTATAGGGAAGGGGAATAACAGCCACCTCAGAAAACTGTTCATGGAAAATTAAACATCTACTCTATGATCTAGCAATTCCAATTCTAAGCATTTCTCCAAGGAAAGAGAATTTCCTTGAGAAATTTTATCCTCAAAAAATCTTGTAAAAAACGTTCATATTATGTTTATTCATAATATGGGAACGACTCTGATGGCTATCCGAGGAAAATGGATATTTACATAATAAAATGAACCACCATAAAGCAAGGAAAAAGAATATCTGATACATGCAAAAACATGAATAAAATATTTTTTAACTTGAAAAATACTTTGTATAATGCAGACACACAAAAAAGATTACTCATTCCAAATACATGAAATTCTAGAATGGGTGAAACATGGCCTAACTACCTTCTGTATGGAGGCTTATTCCTCTTGTACCTCAATCCTGGACTTAACAAAGTTGTCCCCTCACTAACTCTGGTCAGGGCAACACTGACTTTCTTCCTAAAGCAATTGTGGTAAAGACAGACGTGAGCCATGGAGAATTAGCACTAAGGAAAGACTTCCTTTCCAGCCCTCAGACAAGAGCAGTGCTCAGCAGTCAGTTTTCATATTTCTTCCACTATTTCCTTCATGGTCTTCTTCAGCTGCAGAGTCTTTCCCTTGAGTTCATATCTGGGCCTGAAGAGCTGGCATACAGTGACTAAGCAAGACAGGTGTATAAAGGCCTGCACACTTCACTCAATGTGGGATACTCTGAGGAGTCAGCAGTAGATCCATAGCTCCCCCCTGCACCCAGGTTGGCCTAGGATTTGTAGGATCTGTGTGGTGGTTCACCTTCTCCTTCTAAGCAACACTGCATCCATCCTCTTCTTTTCATGGTGTTAATCCCTAAAAAACATCTCACACTTCACTCTTCATCTTGCCATCTGTTGACATCTGAACAGACAAGGAAACATATAGCAGTGTCTTCACAGGCAGCACATCATTGACAGCTTAGACCCCTAACTGTGGCCAGTATAAGCTGAGAGCACGCACAGGCCCCACTTGCTTCAGCACTTTCCCCTTTCAGTTAGTTCAGTTGCTCAGTTGTGTCCGCCTCTTTGTGACCCCATGAACCGCAGAACACCAGGCCTCCCTGTCCATCACCAACCCCCAGAGTCCACCCAAACCCATGTCCATCGAGTCAATGATGCCATCCAACCATCTCATCTTCTGTTGTCCCCTTCTCCTCCTGCCCTCAATCTTTCCCAGCATCAAGGTCTTTTCAAATAAGACAATTCTTCACATCAGGTGGCCAAAGTATTGGAGTTTCAGCTTCAACATCAGTCCTTCAAATGAACACCCAGGACTGATCTCCTTTAGGAAGGACTGGTTGGATCTCCTTGCAGTCCAAGGGACTCTCAAGAGTCTTCTCCAACACCACAGTTCAAAAGCATCAATTCTTTGGTGCTCAGCTTTCTTTATAGTTCAACTCTCACGTCCATAAATGACTACTGGGAAAACCATAGCTTTGACTAGATGGACCTTTGCTGGCAAAGTAATGTCTCTGCTTTTTAATATGCTGTCTAGGGCAAGGCTTTAGTGAGGTGAGAGGGGAAAACACCAAGTAACAGGGACAGCTCCAGCCCAACCCTCATGGTTTCTGCTCCAGCAGCTTGAGGTCAGACCCCACTCAGAAAAAGCAGTGATGTCCACTGAGCATATGGAAAGTCCTGCCTCTAACCCAGCTATGGCTCTTGTGCCCTTACCAAGGGGAATGAACAGATGGAACAACACAGAAACAGACCCACCAATATAGCAAATATATCTCTTCTAATCTGGTGAGCAAAGGGGACCCAGGGAATTCATAAAGGTAGATGAATTTAATCAACTTAAACAATGCCTAATTTGTGACTGTAAACATCTATACTCATTCCTAAAACTATTGTTGAAAGAGACTGATCATATACATTGAATGTGACAGAATACATTTTCATTCCATTCTTTCATGAGAATAAGCCTCATGACTTCAGTCTGAAAAGTTTTATAGACTTCTACATATCTATGTAAATATATAATTATGCCAAAATATAAAAGCATTATTCACATCTAAAGCAGATATTACAAAAAAGATCTTCATGACCAAGATAATCATCATGGTGTGATCACTCACCTAGAGCCAGACATCCTGGAATGTGAAGTCAAGAGGGCCTTAGAAAGCATCACTAAGAACAAAGCTAGTGGGGGTGATGGAATTCAGTTGAGCTATTTCAAATCCTGAAAGATGACGCTGTGAAAGTGCTGCACTCAATATGCTAGCAAATTTGGAAAACTCAGCACTGGCCACAGGACTGGAAAAGGTCAGTTTTCATTCCAATCCAAAAGAAAGGCAATGCCAAAGAATGCTCAAAACTACCGCACAATTGCATTCATCTCACCTGCTAGTAAAGTAATGCTCAAAATTCTCCAATCCAGGTTTCAGCAATACGTGAACCGTGAACTTCCATATGTTTAAGCTGCTTTTAGAAAAGGTAGAAGAACCAGAGATCAACTTGCCAACATCTGCTAGATCATGGAAAAAGCAAGAGAGTTCCAGAAAAACATCTATTTCTGTTTTATTGACTATGCCAAAGCCTTTGACTGTGTGGATCACAATAAACTGTGGGAAATTCTGAAAGAGATGGGAATACCAGACCACCTGCCCTGCCTCTTGAGAAACCTATATGCAGGTCAGGAAGCAACAGTTAGAACTGGACATGGAACAACAGACTGGTTCCAAATAGGAAAAGGAGTATGTCAAGGCTGTATATTGTCACCCTGCTTATTTAACTTCTATGCAGAGTACATCATGAGAAATGCTGGGCTGGAAGAAGCACAAGCTGGAATCAAGATTGCTGGGAGAAATATCAATAACCTCAGATATGCAGATGACACCACCCTTATGGCAGAAAGTGAAGAGGAACTAAAAAGCCTCCTGATGAAAGTGAAAGTAGAGAGTGAAAAAGTTGGCTTAAAGCTCAACATTCAGAAAACGAAGATCATGGCATCTGATCCCATCACTTCATGGGAAATAGATGGGGAAACAGTGGAAACAGTGTCAGACTTTATTTTTTTGTGTTCCAAAATCACTGCAGATGGTGACTGCAGCCATGAAATTAAAATACGCTTACTCCTTGGAAGGAAAGTTATGACCAACCTAGATAGCATATTGAAGGGCAGAGACATTACTTTGCCAACAAAGGTCCGTCTAGTCAAGGCTATGGTTTTTCCAGTGGTCATGAATGGATGTGAGAGTTGGACTGTGAAGAAAGCTGAGCACGGAAGAATTGATGCTTTTGAACTGTGGTGTTGGAGAAGACTCTTGAGAGTCCCTTGGACTGCAAGGAGATCCAACCAGTCCATTCTGAAGGAGATCAGCCCTGGGATTTCTTTGGAGGGAATGATGCTGAAGCTGAAACTCCAGTACTTTGGCCACCTCATGTGAAGAGTTGACTCATTGGAAAAGACTCTGATGCTGGGAGGGACTGGGGGCAGGAGGAGAAGGGGACGACAGAGGATGAGATGGCTGGATGGCATCACTGACTCGATGGACGTGAGTCTGGGTGAACTCCAGGAGTTGGTGATAGACAGGGAGGCCTGGTGTGCTGTAATTCATGGGGTCGCAAAGAGTCAGACACGACTGAGCGTCTGAACTGAACTGAAAGCAGATATGTGTTAAAACTAGAATAATTTCTGAATAGATTCCTTAGGTCCATTAACATCATAATATATGAGTTATCACACCAAGTTAAGCACCATTATAGTCTCAAATTTAATAAAAAACAACCCAAAAATGAGTTTATTAGACAAATATAGATATTCTGTTTGAGGTTAGCTTCAAATATTCAGGCTGCATTTAATAACTCTTCAGGTATAAAGGTTTCAGACTGAAATTCTCAGTGGCATGTCTTTTAGTATATCCCTTATATTTGACTGTAAGCACTTTAGAAGTAGGATTTGTGTCTGAGCCATCTTCCTCTTCTAAACTCCACTCCAAAGACCTCTCACTGTTCTTTTGTAATATAAGTTTTCAGGGAATTACATTGGGGCTTTTAAGACATGTCATGTCATTTTATGGTGGGTGAAAATAACATTACTGAATTAGAAATAAATACATAAAAATTCTTGGATTATCTCCTCTACTGACTCATCCTACCCTCCCAAGTATTGGGAGTACCTATTCTCCCTGAGTTTGAAATCAGTTTAAGTTTCAGTTCTATCTGTAACCAAGAAAGACTAATTATTTTAAGTATTCAATAACAGACACAGAATTTTCTTAAAATTGTGTTATAAAATAATATGTTTCTGCAACAGTTCTCTCACATATATGAAAAGAAAGTAACTCTGCCTTTTTTAGTGAAAAGTGTTTTATCAGAGAAAAGGCAAGGAACTGTCAAAGATAAATGTTCAATTAAAAAATAGAACGTATATATATATATCTACATCTATGTATCTTTATGTATAACTTACAGAGATACATGCATCAGTTCAGTTCAGTTCAGTCGCTCAGTCGTGTCTGACTCTCTGCGACCCCATGAATTGCAGCATGCCAGGCCTCCCTGTCCATCACCAACTCCCGGAGTTCACTCAAACTTATGTCCATCGAGTCAGTGATGCCATCCAGCCATCTCATCCTCTGTCTTCCCCTTTTCCTCTTGCCCCCTATCCCTCCCAGCATCAAAGTCTTTTCCAATGAGTCAACTCTTTGCCTGAGGTGGCCAAAGTACTGGAGTTTCAGCTTCAGCATCATTCCCTCCAAAGAAATCCCAGGGCTGATCTTCAGAATGGACTGGTTGGATCTCCTTGTAGTCCAAGGGACTCGCAAGAGTCTTCTCCAACACCACAGTTCAAAAGCATCAATTCTTTGGCTCTCAGCCTTCTTCACAGTCCAACTCTCACTTCCATACATGACCACTGGAAAAACCATAGCCTTGACTAGACGGACCTTTGTTGGCAAAGTAATGTCTCTGCCCTTCAATATGCTATCTAGGTTGGTCATAACTTTTCTTCCAAGGAGTAAGTGTCTTTTAATTTCATGGCTGCAGTCACCATCTGCAGTGATTTTGGAGCCCCCCAAAATAAAGTCTGACACTGTTTCCATTGTTTCCCCATCTATTTCATAAGTATATGTATATAATTCTTCAATATATTTATTCATTTCAACCAAACAAATTTTTCAAGTAATCACTGGACTTAGAAAGCTAGTGATTTTGGTGACTCCAAATATGCTCAGCAATTTTTGTGTTTTCATACTGACAGGTGATGAATTAAAAGTAACACCATATATTTGTTTATGGTTTTATTTACTTAGTGATTTGAAATTAATCAAACAAATACTACCATGCCTAGAGTTAAAATACATATTGAATTTTGAACAAATGCACCACATAAACATACTTGTAGTCTATTAAAGATTGCAGAATAACTGCATGCTTTTCTCTTTCTTTTCAAAAAGTCGTTCCCCTGACCGTAAGAAAGAATAAAGCATTGCTTACACATATAAGGAAAACAGGAAAAAATAGTAGGCATGAGATTTCAAAACATTTTGGAAAAGGAAACAACTGCCAGAATCTAACTTATGAAAGCAATGACAAATGCAGTGTTTGGAATGGGAGAGACAAGTGAAAAGGGAGACAATATTACCTATCACCTGCTGAAGGACTAGCAATTGGTGGTTCTACCACATAACACAAAACCAATGGTCAGGAAAGGGGGTAAAGATCAGGAAACGTGGAAGTTTTGTGTTCAAACAGGACTACCTGTCATCCTCTCTCTTTGAATGTAACTGATAACTATCACCAACAGACTTCACCTGTCTTGCAGTGAAATGCTCATATTAAAGTGTCTATTTTAATGCAAGACACTAGTCTCCTGAAACTAAACAACTAAACAGAAATGATGGGGGGAAAAATGCTGAAAGCATCTCTCAGGAAAAGCTTGCTTGCCACCTAATCACACTGTAACAAAACCATTCACTTAGTGAACTAAGCTCATGGCAAATATCAATTCTAATCTATGCTTTATGCCTTACTTTTAAGTATAAATGTTTAATAAAAAGCCTTTATCAAAAAAGGGAAGAAACTAAAATGCAATAAAAAAGGCAGGCAATCCAGAGGAAATATAAAAATGTAGAAAGTAGAAAATATCTTTTTAACAGTAAAATCTATAACTGATTTCCTCAGAAAAATAAAGATGTTTTGGTCACAAAGTAAGAAGATAATAAAATAACAGAGAAATAACAACTTCTAGATATTAAAAACAGGATGCCTAACTTTTTAAGTGAAAGGATAAAATTAAAATAAAAAGACAAGGACTTTTATTATATAATTTCCAAAAGGGAAAAGGATAGAAAGAGAAAGAAATGATCTATCAAAGGAAAATTACAAAAATATGTCCAAGTCTTGAAGTCCAAAATTGCTGAAGCATGCTCAGTCGCTTTAGTCTTATCCGACTCTTTCTGACCCTACGGACGGTAGTTCTCCAGGCTCCTCTGCCCATGGGATTTTTTAGGCCAGAATACTGGAGTGGGTTGCCATGCCCTCCTCCAGGGGATCTTCCCAATCCAGGGATCAAACCCACATCTCTTACATCTCCTGCATTGGCAGGTGGATTCTTTAGCATTTAGCGCCATTCACTGATTGAATGGGCATACTTAATTGAGGAGTAAATGATTGAATGTAGATCACATCAGTGAGAAAACTTGAGTTTTAAATTCCTTGAACCAAAAACATTATACAAACACAAACAGTATTCAGAATGGTATCAGAAAGTTCAATAGTATACTGTATCCTAGAAGACACTGGAAATTCACCTTCAGCATTCTGAGGGAAGATCACTCCATCCTAGAATTCTATACATACACAATTTAGCGAGGTCGCAAAAACTGATTTTGCTATTCGGCAACATGAGAGAGTTAATGAAAAAAGCAGAGAGGACTGAAGAGGCTGAGAATTCAACCGCAGGTCACAGAGTAAAGGAGAGAACGGGATGAAGACTTGCAGCAGGCGGAGACAGCTCCCAACCCACACTGTAGCAAGAAGGCAGAGAAGTGTGTGAACAAAGACTATTAAAAAATAATCTCAACTGATAGTTTATTGGTGTTTGTGGATTTAAAAGTGTTGGTATTTGGAAAAATATTTGACCAGGGGTTGTGGACGCAAAAAAAATCATCAAACTAAGCAAATGGGGAAAAGTGAAATAATGCTTAATTCAAGGAAATAAGAAAGCTGTATAACAAAGGAATTATATGATAAAACACTAACATTGTTCTTCAAAATGTGGTCTCTGACTGGCTACCGGTCCTCAACTGTGCATTACCATGTAGTGAGGAGATAAGTAGCTTCAGTAAACCAACTACATCAATGAGCACATTGTTTTCCCCCGCAGGTATTTTATTTTTTTCATACAAGATTTTCTCTAGGAAAGAAATATATTGATTTTCTTTCCTACAAGGGCCCCTTTTTCTATTGCAACCCCTGCAGTTTGAGTATTATTATGTTAGTATAGCTTTCTGGCTATGAGTTTAAACAAAAATTCTGACAAAAGTGTTGTGAAGATTGACAGAAGAAGAAGTAAAAACAGTTAATACAGAAAGAGCTATATTTTCCAATTACACAGGACAAAGTTAATGATTATCTAAAATATATAAATCAAAGACAGCAGTGTAAGAAAAATATTAAGATATACTGAAGAAAGTTTTTAAATGTTAATGCTAACATTGTTTGTCTTTGCAAATAATACTGAAGGTGAACAAGGGCTGCACAGCAAAATTTTTGCTATATTTGCTATATAATGAAAATTTGCTATATAATGAAAATTTGCTATATAATGAAATTGCTATATTTCATTAAAGCCGTTTAGCACTGGTATACTCTTATCCATATACATATATTACTTTGATAAAAATTTTAATTGATTTTAAATAGGTTTATAAAAACTATTAAGAGTTCATGATCAAATAATTTCACATATATTGAGAACATTTTGATTTGCATATCAAAGATCTGAATATTTTATGAGTACAATAGTTGAATCATGTTTAAGAACTTTGACAAAATAAAATAATAAAATGTTAGATGACTCAAATATAAAGTGAAAACAGCTTAAAAAGCACTAAGAAACGAGAAGAAGCATCGCAGAGGAGAAGTACAAAAATTATTAAAATTAAGGAGCCGCCGCCGCTAAGTCACTTCAGTCGTGTCTGACTCTGTGTGACCCCACAGACAGCAGCCCACCCGGCTCCCCCGTCCCTGGGATTCTCCAGGCAACAACACTGGAGTGTGTTGCCATTTCCTTCTCCAATACATGAAAGTGAAAAGTGAAAGTGAAGTCGCTCAGTTGTGTCCGACTCTCAGTGACCCCATGGACTGCAGTCCACCAGGCTCCTCCGTTTGTGGGATTTTCCTGGCAAGAGTACTGGAGTGCGATATTATAAATAATCACTAGAAAGTTTCCAGCAGCATGCCACAGGACTCTGGCTCATATGCTCAGTTGTGTCCAACTCTTTGCAACCCCATGGACTTTAGCTCACAGGCTTCTCTGTCCATGGAATTTTTCAGGCAAGAATACTGGAGTGGGTTGCCTACTCCAGGGGATCTTCCCAACCCAGGGATTGAACTTATGTCTCTTGCATCTCCTGCATTGGAGGCTGATTCTTTACCACTGAGCCACAATAGCTTATAATAAATACAAATAAATATAATATAGGAAACATGTCTTACAATCCTGAATATTACAGAAGTATACTAGGAACAAGAAAGGAACACATTTCAGAAATATGGCAGTACTCTGTCAATAACTACTAAGAATTTCCAAAGTAGCATACCTGATGCTTCCCTTGTGGCTCATTTGTAAAGAATCTGCCGTAAATGCAGGAAACCTGAGTTTGATACCTGGCTTGGGAAGAGACCCTGGAGAAGGGAAAGGCTACCCACTCCAGTATTCTGGCCTGGAGAATCCTATGGACTGTATAGTGCATGGCATCGCAAAGAGCCATACACAACTGAGTGGCTTTCACGTCACTTCGCAGATTTGAAATGGACCTCAACCTAGTAGCTCAATATAGAGCTTGTCACAATTTAATAAGTACTAACTCATTGGAGCTAATAGACAACATACTAAACTTAGGAACCTGCATTTAATTGGAAAGTGAAGAAAAATATTTATATAAATATGTGACTAGTTTTAAAATCCTATGGAGAATGACTCATTTGAAAACTCTGTGTCTTCTATAGAACCAAACTAAAAAAGCAACTTTAGTCTCCCGCTGAATGCTGACTAGATTAATTAAGGTAGACAGAACTGACTGCTGTAATTGAATTACAATCTTTTCTAAGAGTGGTTGTTGCCTTATTCTCTGTATTTTATTGACTCTTTTATGAGTTCTACTGCTAAATCAATTCTCATCACTGCATCAACTGGAAAAATTCCACATTCCACTGCCAGATCAATTACAGTCACACAATCAATAGCTGGTACTGAAGCCTTTTTGATTAAAAGAACATAAAAAAAAGAAATAAAGAATAGAAACTCTAGTAAAATAGAAAGTTAAAATAATTCTATTTCTGTATTAAAGAAAAGCAAACTAATTTAACACATAAATATGCACATTGAATATAAAATTCAATGATAATTATTTGTACTGAAATAATACGTTCTTAGTAATTATTTAACTTATTTTGATTTAATGTTAGTGAATCATTTCACAGTTAAAATTTCTTGTGTTACTTACATACATTGGATTGAAATTATTTACAATATATAAATTTCACACTGAACTTTGGATCTATTGGTTCCTCTTCTATTTATTTCATCATTTCTTTGTTGTTTTTGTTGTCTCTCCAAAACTTTCCTCCTTTGAAAGTAACATCACCTTTTCTTTTCCTGTTGAGAATTACCTCTGGGATGCAGTCCCACTATTCTCAATCGTTTCAAAACTTGATCAGGGGTTTTCACTTCTCTTAACTTATGTTTTCCTAAATGACTGCAGTAGTATTTTAAAGTCACTAGTAATGTATTTTTCTTGAATGTCTTTAATGTCTTTAAATATAATGACATTTACTTATATGTATATGTGTGTGCTATGTCATTTCAATCATGTCCTATTCTTCTCACTCTATGGAGCATAGCCCTCCAGGCTCTTCTGTCCATGGGACTCACCAGGCAAGAATACTGGAATGGACTGCCAAGCCCTCTTCCAAGGGGGTTTCCCCATCCATAATCGAACCTGCGTCTCTTACATCTCCTGCACTGGCAGAGGGGTTCTTTACCACTAGCACCACCTGGGAAGCCCTTACTTATGACATGATTATAACTCAGAAAATTTGATGATGACAAATTTCCACACATCAAATTTCATACTGTATTTTCCCTTGTGACCATAAATACCTTATGGCTTATGTTTTCTTTTCCCTGTTATTATTGGGAATATATTAAGATTTGTGTTCAGTATCATGGTGATTTTCTAGCCACCACCACTTCCCTAAGTGACTTTTCGCATAGTCAAAAACCAGTAGCGTTTCTTCCTTGATCTGCATTATTTGATAAGCTTCAGATAGTACTATTTTCAGTTCTGACATGCTAAAAGTGGTGCATGCATAAATAACATTATAAGGGCATCACACCATCAATCAATTGTGTTCCTACGGTGTCCCAACAGTTAGAATACAGTGTAAACATTTTTGAAGCACACAAACAATTCTTAGAGGGAGTCTGATATCACCACCAAATACTGTTCATCTTCTCTGGATTGCTGAGGTTCATAGAGGCATAGAATTAGTGAAATCCTGCAAATTATCTTGGCTTAGGCTTTCATTAGAATAAAACCTAAATGTCTATCAACAGATGAATGAATAAGGAAGATATGGTACATATATACAATGGAATATTACTCAGCCATTAAAAAGAATTAAATAATGCCATTTGCAGCAACTTGGATGAACCTGGAGATTATCATATTAAGTGAAGTAAGTCAGAGAGAAAGACAAGTATCATATGATATCACTTACATGTGGAATCTTAAAAGTAATGCAAATGAAATGATTTACAAAAGAGAGACTCACAGAATTAGAAAACAGATGATCATCAAAGGTGCAATGTTGGGGGGAGGGATAAATTAGTTGGTTTGGATTAACATGTATACCTATATATAAAACAGATAATCAACAAGCACCTACTGTATAACACAGGGAACTCTACTCAATACTCTGTAATAACCTATATGAGAAAATAAACTGAAAAAGATTGAATGTATGTATAACTGAATCACTTTGCTATAAACCTAAAACTAACATAGCATTATAAATTGACTCTAATCCAATATAAAATTTTAAAAAATTGAGATAAAAATAAATTGCATTTCAAAAAGAAAGAAAAAAGTAGGACCCAGCCATACATATAGCAAAAATTTTGAAAATAATGAGATAATTCAGTGGACTACTTTGCTTTCTCTCAAACTTAATGATATAATTGGACATTGCCTAAAATGAACAAAAGTTGTAATAGGTGCAATAACAACTGTTTGGTTTTGTTTTCCATTTAAAATATTGTAAATTGGGAAATGGAATTATAAATAACAAATACATGGATCTCAGTTTTTTTAACTATGTTTTCTTCCTTCACCTGCCATAGAGCCCTGGTATGTCACCTTTAGAGTGATACT
Organism: Bos indicus; assembly: GCF_029378745.1. NCBI lineage: Eukaryota > Metazoa > Chordata > Mammalia > Artiodactyla > Bovidae > Bos > Bos indicus. The sequence goes on along the minus strand of NC_091780.1, from coordinate 50,529,136 downwards.
CTCAGTTTAACGTTCATCTACCATTTCCAGTCTTATTCTTGCTCTCCTCCACATTACTATCCTGAGATATTTTAAGGTGAGCAGAGGAGGAGTGGAGAACATGGAATATACTTATATATGCATGTGTCCTCTCTCAGTCGTGTCCGACTCTTTGTGACCCCACGGACTGTATCCTACGAGGCTCCTCTGTCCGTGGGATTTTCCAGACAAGAGTACTGGAGTGGGTTGCCATTTCCTTCTCCAGGGGATCTTCCTGACCCAGGGATCGAACCTGGGTCTCCTGCATTGCAGGCAGACGCTTCACCCTCTAAGCCACCAGGACATTTCTCTGAACTCACTCCTGCTGTCCTCCACTGTTGTGTTCCACTGGCCCTCTGTTCTACATCTCATGATTTGCTCTCCATATCATTGCTCTTGAAAAACCCTTTTTTGAATTACTGAACCTTTGCATTTCTGATTAACAGCTTTTTTATGGGTCTTTCTCTAGCAGTATTGTTGCCTCATCTCCATTTCCTTTTTTCCTTTACTCCACACCTCTTCTCTGCTCTATGTGATTTAGACCTTTCAGGGACAGGCTAAACCAGGAAATGGTAATAAACAGCTTTTAAAGGGCATGTGAAATCCACACCCTCTCCATTGCTTGAAGCTTGCTGCTGTGTGTGGCCCCTACTCCAAACCTCTTCGAGTTTCTCTCATAAGTTCTATGTCCTTAAAGTCTGGCCTACATATTAAAGTTCTTGACCATCCCAGAGGTGTGTACACATCTTCACAACAATTTTGAACTGGATTAAGTTAGAGACGGTTTTACCCCCAAGAAAATCAATAGTTGTGACTACCGCAGTGTCCCAGGACTCTTCTCAACAGGGAAGAATCTCCCTAAGACTTCTATGACAGTAGAAAGGTTATGTTGAAAGCATGTAGCATTTCTGCCCTAGTTAAAACCCTGTACTACAATAGTGATTATGTCTCTTAGCCAAAAGATGCAGATTTAATATGGAAAGTAGATTGTGTTGACTTTTGTGGCTTTCTCTTATACCCATTCTATTTTGAACTCTCTGGTGAGGGTAGAAACTTGCTATCTTTCACATACACCCTGAGCAGAGAGAGAAAACGCTAAGAGAATATGAACATAATTTGAAAATTCACCAAAATTTCATCTACTTGAATAATATTGATCCCTGAGACTTGTGACAGAAATGGAAATTATTTTTAATAACACTATTTTGATAATTTTTAAAGTCATAGTACAAAAGTCACATTGTATTTGTTGGGACTTTTACTGTTTATAAAACGTTTTTGAGAACCTTATGCTCTATGAATTTCTATAAGAATCCTCTGAAGTAAAAAAGACAGAATAAATGCTTAGTACAAGATCAGTCAAGTGGAGAGTGGCCATCAAAAATAGAATTTAGAGCATCTGTAATATGCAATATTGTTTAGAAGCTAAGTCACATTGGATACTCTGTGACCCCATGGACTGTAGCCCACCAGGCTTCTCTGCCCATGGGTTTCCCCAGGTAAGAATACTGGAGTGGGTTGCCATTTTCTTCTCCAGGGGATCTTCCCAACTCAGACTGAATCCACATATCCTGACTGGGAGGCAGATTCTTTACCACTGAGCCACCAGGGAAGCCCATAATATGCAATATCTTACTGTAATCTACATTCATTTTACTTACATTCAGCCCAACAAGTAAACCTTGCTCTATTTCTTTGAAATACTTTTAATAATTATTCTTTATTTATATTACCAATCTGGAATTTAATATCATTATCAACTTATAGCTAGAGTAAAGTAATAACAAGTTAACTGTTTTCTCCCTCTCTCCCCCAATACCAATACCACTTATGTATTAAATTAAATCTCCCTACAATATTATGATTTTCATATGATTTCCTTATTGAAATCCTTTAATAATTCATTATTGCCTAGAGGATAATATGTCAGGATAAATCTTGGTATCACTTAGAATCCTTGGTATCACTAATTGTTTCACCTTGGCAAGTCAGGATACTACACTGAATAAAAGACCATCAACTTCAGAAATAATGACCTCAGAAAAAATCCTCTTTCTACATCTTGAAGCCATTGAAACCGTAGCATGTTTGTATCCTCAGTTACCTCAACTGTAAGATGAGGCTAGTTGTTCTTAGCTGTAGTGCAGGGTAAGGGAGTTAGAGAAGTCGAGGTTCAGAAAAAGAACGAGACCAGCACTTCACAGGAACAGATCGCCTTTAATGAGGCGAGAAGGGGCAGCAGTCAGATTAGTGAGCTGCTGCACTAAACCAAGAAAAGAGTGAGTATATATAGGCATATATGTGAAAATCTACTGTCTTAAGATGGCCTGGTCTTCTCCAAGGTTGTTCAGAGTAGTTATCTCTTAAACGGCTGGAGCAAGGAATTCTGGAGATCAGCCAGAGGCTGGGACCTGTGGCTGGGAGCTGGGTGTAATCAATGTCCATTTTTTTTCTTCAGGTGAGAGAGTTCCTTGTTTTGCATAGAATGGTGGGGAGGACCTGGAGGGAAGTTTTAACTCCAGGCTATTTTGAGCCATGTAACTTTCCTTCATGTACAATTGTATGATTTTCATTATTATTTACCAAAGCTTATTTTCTACCATTCCTTGATGCCAAATTATTTCATCTTAATAAACTTAAAGAATCACATAGAAATATTTTTCTTGCCACATATATCAGTCTTATTTGCCTGCCTGCATTCTGTTATATCCAATCAACATCTCAGAACAAGAGGAGGCAAAGAAAAGTGTACACCAAACAAACAAAAAAACTCCGGTGAAACAGCTTTGAGAATTTTATTACTTATCAATTTTTATCATAATAAGTAAATAAACAAAATGAATAATGAAGCCAAAAGTATCTTTTTTTATACATTTAAGGTACATTAACAACAAAGGTAAATGTAGAATTTTGATATTGGATAGAGTTTATTCATATTAATGCTAAAAAATATGCAAAAAATGATAGCATTAAATGACAGAAAAAGAAAATGAAGAGAAAAGTAGCTCTTGATATAGTCAAGTATGATGAATTTCGGTTGCAAAAATCACCAACAAGGGGAAGATACTAATCTTTGCTATAATAAATTTAAAAGTTATCAGTGAATAACAAGATGACTTGCAGTCTATTCAAACATTAGTTTGCTGCATCCATCTGCCTACGACTTTTTTTTTAGTTCCTTAGAATGGTAATGATATATTTCTTCTAGCCTCCATTAAACTTTTATAAGCTCAATGATCCCAGATAATGCACATCTTCATTGGTTTACCAACTGCTTATTTTTATATTCTATCAGTAAGCATATTTTGCATTTACTAGCAATAACTTTAAATATTTCAGTAGCTCACAGTCCATTAAATACAATTAGTATGAAATGCCTGCAGATGACAAAGTGAGAAATTAAGTTATTAGCAAATCAATCAAAGAAAATTGCAAGGATAGCAGAAGTGGATAATATCAGTTCCATGGTAGCAGAGCCCTAGTAAAAGCAAGTATTTGTTTCAGCCTTCAGATGGGGAACACTAGAATCACAGGTCTGTTCCTTGAAAATGCTGCACACATTAGATGACATTTTACAGCAATAGGATTACATAGGAGTGTTAGGTGGCACAAGTGGTTAAGTACCCACCTGCCAATTCAGGATACTTAACGAGTCATAGATTCAATCACTGGGTTGGGAAGATCCCCTGGAGGAGGGCCCGGGAACCCACTCCAGTATTCTTGCCTGGAAAATCCCCTGGACAGAGGAGCCTAACCTGCTACAGCCCATAGTGTAGCAAAGAGTTAGACATGAAGGAAGCAACTAGCGCGTAGCACAGACGTCTTCACAAGGGAGGAGAGGTAGATTTTTATCCTGGTAGAAAATGGTTACATGAGATAATGTGGTGAATATGATTCTCTTAACTATGCTAGGTGCCATATTAAGCTAAATATTAGCAATTTTTCTATATCCTTATAACGCTTGAGCACAGAGAACTCCAAATTTCTTCTGCTCATTTGTAGCCCAAGCCAGCCATATACACAGCCTTTCACAACACCTTAATACTGACTTTGTCCTTCCATTTGTTAGGCCAGAAAAAATCAGATTTATCTTTGACACCTCTCTTTCCCTCACAAACCTACACTCTTCAATTGATTAGAAAATTCCCTTGGATCCACCTTCAAAATATACCCAGAATCTTATACATTCTTACCAATGCCAGTGAAACCATCATGACCTCAGCCTCCTCATCCATCCCAGCCTCCACCAATCAGTATGCTTCTCACTTGCCTTCCTTCCATCAATGTTAACACAGCATTCAGAAGGAGGTGCTAAAATTTGTCACATCAGGTTCCTCCTCTGTACCAAATCAATAGGGAACAACTACAAACAGAATTATGGAAACATCCCTTTCAGTGACTTCTGATCATATCTGGTACTACCCCAGGCTTGTTCCAGACACAATGGCCTTCATCTAGTCCCTAGGAAACACCAGTATGGTATCCAAATAATTAGGGTCTTGAATCTAGCAGTTTTCTCAAATGAAATACAATTTTTCCCAGATACCTATGTGATGAATTCCCTCACATTCTTCAACTCTCTGCTCAAAGTTCAACTCACACAGTTACTCATTTCTTGTACCCCCACTCCCTGCTGCCCTCTAGCCCCTGCACTCTATTCCCTCACTCGGCTGTAATGTTTGCTTTATGTGTCCAAAAACTCACTTTATTTCTGTCTTTCCTTCTGGACCATAAGCTCCACAAAAGCAGAAGTCTTTCCTAGTTTGTTCATTGATACACCAAAAGCCGCTAAAGCAGGAATTACATTTGAGGAATGTAATATGAAGGAATGCTCTGTAAACTTATCAGCTCTAGGTTAATAAGGCCTAATAATAAGGCTATCTGTGCAAGAATCCCTACTGAGGCAATACTTCACAATTCTCCCTTCTCTACCCAGCATTTGAATGGCCTATAATATGGGCTCCATCCATTCACAGAAAATACACACAGTAAAGAATTAGAGGCCTCACTTTTCAAAAAGGGCCTAATAATCACTGTTGTATAAAACTACAAATTATATAAAGTGAATAAAACAAACTATATAAAATGAAACATACAATATTATATACTTCATTCTTTAGAGAGATTTTTTACCCATGAGTTTTCTCTTACTAAGGAGTTGATAATAGTTTGATGAGATGAAGAATCAGTGCCTTTTCCCAGTTTGAAGCGCATATAATGAGATTTATAATACGAATCCAGAAGACTATGTACTTCTGAGGTATTTATACAAACTCTTTTTCAAATAATATTGCTATTATTAGCAGTATACCCTGTCCCGCTGCTGTTTGGTTTTTTCTTTTATATTTTTTTTTCTCCCATCCTGATTTTGTTCTGTATTCTACCGTTGCAATGAAAGCCGCTTTTCTACACCTATCATTTCTCTTTCTCTTCTTAAACTCTTCTCCTTATGGCCCTGACACAAGCTATAGTGTGTGGTCTTCTCAGGGTTTGCTGGGGCTAAGTCGCTTCAGTCATGTCCAACTCTGTGCAACCCCATAGACGGCAGCCCACCAGGCTCCCCCCGTCCCTGGGATTCTCCAGGCAAGAACCCTGGAGTGGGTTGCCATTTCCTTCTCCAATGCATGAAAGTGAAAAGTGAAAGGGAAGTTGCTCAGTCATGTCCGACTCTTAGCGACCCCATGGACTGCAGCCTACCAGGCTCCTCGGTCCATGGGATTTTCCAGGCAAGAGTACTGGAGTGGGGTGCCATTGCCTTCTCCGGGTTTACCTATCTACAATTCTAGGATTAAACAGTCTCTCAAAGGCATACTTACTTCCATTTGGATAAAGTCTTTGGGCTCAAAAAAAAAAAAAAAAAAAAATCTGCTTTACAGAAATTCAAATCTCCTACATAGGCTTTAAAGCATCACCAGCAAAATATTTGTAACATCTCATTGTCTATAATCTTTCAGGCATCCTACATAGATAATATATACCTTTAAAAAAGTGTGCATTTAGAGCATTTCCTTTTATCAATTTTCTATTATACCAATCAAGTTTTGCATTCTGATTGTAGTCTTTGCCCTTCTTTTATTCCCTTTAATAACCCAAGATTTCATAAAACCCCAGTGGTCTTTTAAAGCAGAATATTTGCATAAACATTTCTTGCAGAGAGTTGAGTTCATTGGGAAATTCTTTCTCTTTGACTGGCCTTTATAGTTGTGGACATATACATATGTATGTGTACATAATATATAGCAACATACTTTATTAATATTTACTTCTATCTGTTATGCTGCCAATGATCTGATACAAAATTTTGTTTAGACTACTCCATCTCCTCTAGATCATATGAAGTTATTCATCATCTATGAGATTTACTGGAAACAATGACAGCAATTCCAACTTCCTTCCCTTTAATCAAGACATTGACTACTCTTATATTAAATGATACAGACTACAAAATAATGCTGGCTTGCCTATTAGATTGTCAAGCTGTTTGAAGTCTAGCTGATGTTTCCCTCTTCCTATTATTTCTTCATAGCCATCCACAGCTGGGTTCATCCCACCTCTGGAATGATGCCAGTATTAAAAAAAAAAAAAAAGTAAACAAACCTTCATTATGAAAAGACACCTGCTCAATGGTTCTTGTGCCATCTGACTTTATAAGCAATGATCAAAGTATTATCCCAACATTTCAGTGAATAATATTTCCTTCTATTTCTTCTCATTTTGTCAAGACAATTTCCCAGTACTTCTTTACCATGAGAATTTGGTTGTTTATTTGATCACAAGCCCAATAAAAACTGTAACAGAAAACACCTTACTAGGCAATTGAAATGATAGAGACTACCTGTGCAGATTTATGTGGCTAAGTTTTTGTCTGCCCCAAATTCATAAATATCACTACATATTCTCTCGCAGTTAAGACAACTAGTAATTGTAATGCCAGCCCCCAGGTGGCTCAGCCAGTAAAGAATGTCTGCAATGCAGGAGACTTAAGTTCGATCCCTGGGTCAGAAAGATCCCCTGGAGAAGGGAATGGCAACCCACTCCATTATTCTTGCTTGGAGAATCCCATGGACAAAGGAGCCTGGTAGGTTACAGTCCATGGGGTCGCAAAGAGTCAGACACAACTGAGCAACTAGCATTTCACACTTTCACATGACAACTATTGTAAGATGCACCAGTATTTTACATCCTCTAAGAAAAAAATAATGCTGTTGGTTGTAACTGTCACATGTCACATTGTGAGACACAAGCTGCTTTCAGAAATGTTAAAATAATAAAAAAAAAAAAAAACTAATCTCATTTTGGATGATTCAAAGGAAAGAATGTTACTCCTTGTTCTTATGAATAGAAGATTCATATTTAAGTAATATACAGCAAATATTACTCACTTGAATGAGCTCAGATGTAATTGGATATTATTATAGATCAGATATTTGAAATTTCCTGAATAAATACCAACTTTAAGCTCAGCAGAATCTTATGGCACAACATTGTTCATTCAAAAGCATATCCTAAGGTGGCCATTTCATCTCAATTTGCTCACAACTTTTCGTTTTCACACTGAAAGTCCTGCACCCCAGATGTATTAGTCTGCTAAAACTGTCATAACAAAATATCACAGACCATGAACCTCAAATGACAGAAATTTTTTTTTCACAGTTCTGGAGGCTGGAAAGTCCAAGGTCAAAGTTCTGGCAGGGTTCAGTGTCTGATGATAGTTCTCTTTCTGGCTGTAGATGGCCCCCTTCTCACTGCATTGTCACAAGGCCCTTGCTATGAGTGACACCAGAACGAGAGATCTCTCTTCTCACAAGGTTATGGCCTCAGCTTTATGACCTTGAGTGTGTGCATGCTAAGTTGCTTTAGTCCTATCCTCTGTCCATGGGATTCTCCAGGCAAATATACTGGAGTGGTTTGTCATGCCCTCCTCCAGGGGATCTTCCCAACCCAGGGATTGAACCTGTGTCTTTATATCTCCTATACAGGTGGTGGATGGGGCTTCCCTGGTGGTTCAAACAGTAAAGAATCTGCTTGAAATGTGGGAGACCTGGGTTCAATCCCTGGGTTGGGAAGATCCCCTGGAGAAGGGAATGGCTAACCACTCCAGTATTCTTGCCTGGAGAATGCTAGGTACAGAGAGGAGTCTGGCAGGCTACAGTCCATGGAGTTGCAAAGAATCAGGTCACAAAAAGCTGAGTGACTAATTCTTTCACTTTTCTTTACTACTCGAGCCACGTGGGGGCCCTTTGCGACCTTTCAAGCATTCTGCCACCATCATGTGTGCTAAAGTCGCTTCATTCGTGTCCCAGTCTGCCAGACTCCTCCATCCACGGGATTCTCCAGGCAAGAATTCTGGAGTGGGTTACCATGCCTTCTTCCAACCTTAATTTCTTCCTAAAAGCCCTGTCTCCAGAAACACTCACTTTGAGGTTTAGGGCTGAAACTCATAACATTTTGAAAGGACAAAATTCACTTCATTGCACCAGGAAACCCCTCAGTCCTGGGCAAACTGGGATGACTGATCACTAAGTTACACTTTCTTACATGAAAGGCTAAAAAGAAAATCCACTTGGTTGTAACTCTGCATGAACTCATTTAAAAATTAATGTAATTTTAAGCAGAGATAAAATATAGTTCTCTACAACTTACATTTTTCTTTGATGAATTAACATTTACATTATTTAAATACCCAAACAATAGGGTATTGGGTGTGTAGGATAGAAGATATAGGACATCAGATTTCATAATCACTGAGCACAGGTAGATCACTGAGCCAGGATGCTACATGAATCTCTCTTTCTTCAACCCTCTCCTTGTTATGCAGAGATGCAAAACCTTAAAAAAATGTACATTTTATAAGCTCCATTACCAGCAGGGTTCCAATTTAAGTTTCTCTCATAGTAGAGAGACTTTGCACAAATTCTGCAAGACACTGGAGAATAAGATGTCATCATTGCCTCAGAAACTTATAGCCAAAAAGGTCTACTGTTCTGCTGGAAAGAACCATTTATTGTTGGCAGCCAAAATCGTCAGTAGTTTCCTGGGATTCCTTCTTTCTCATTTCCTGTATCCTATCAGCAGCTTCTCTGACCTTCACTCCTATAAGCTATTAATTATTTCTATTAAATAGAAAGAAGGTTCATTGAAATCTAGAGTGCTATCTTCTGCACTAAAGGAATTATAATGAATAAAATTATGTAGAGTGCTTTCTAGAAATAATACTGAAATAATTTTGTTTAGTTATTTGCTTTCTCTTTTCCTCATAAAAATTATAAGAAAAAATCTAGTGCTTTCTGCATTCAATATAATATAATCACTTTTTAAACACTAGATTTTATTTTCCAGAAAGGAAAATAAAACTAATTAAAAAGCTTGGCAAAAATCACACACACACACACACACACACAAATGTGTTTTTCTATTTACTACACCCCATCATTTTTGCCCTAAGAAATGAGATCTTCATCTAAATATCTTAGAAAATGAAACACAAACTTAGAAAAATGGCAAGGGATCATGTTGCTAGGACTACTTACTTGTATATGATTTCCATTTAAATCTGTTTCAAATCCCATTTGAAAGATTCAAGGCAAAAAATCACAGTCCACTGTAGTGGGTAGGATATCTTCTTCAGCAGTCTGTTTATATCTTAAGAAATAATATCTTAGTTTCTAAACTATAACACTTTCAAAGTATTTCTAGTATAACCTCAATTTCCTATGTGCCCATTTCCCAAAGAAGAACTTCCTGCCCCCCAAATGAAGTTTTTTGGCGACACCAGACGGCATTTGGAGATCTTAGTTTCCAAACCAGGGATCAAACCCATGCTCCCTGCAGTGAAGGCACAGATTCTTAACCACTGGAAAACCAGGGATGTACTGAAGAAGAATAGAAGTCTTTTAAATAAAAACATTCATCAAGACAAACTGCTTGCAGGGGAAGCTCTTTTCTAGATTTTGTCTTGTCAATATCAAATCAGCATAGCAGGACAACTATTTAGTACTTACTTATTTTATTTACTTATCATTAGTCATTTTGGCATTATTTCGCATGTTTGCATACTAGCACGCTTAATTTAATTCAAATAACTTCTAAGATTTCATAGCTCATAATCTTATTGAAAGACTCTTTTCTCTGGGTTATCAATATAGATTATGCCATTAGCTTTGTAATACAAATATATATCTCAATGTATTTGTGATATTTTCAAATGTTACGCCAAAGCTAAAATCAATATTCAAAATATTATTATGATTTACTACTAGAGAGATACATGCATATCTCTCTAACCTCCATAAGTTGTTGTTTGTTTTGAAAATTCAAGTCAAAAAATTACAATCGGAAAAGGTAATTATGCTTTTGAAAAGGAACCAAAGAGAAAGTAGGCAGTTTTATCCTATATCACTGGATATTTTAGAAAGGATTTCATAGATTTCTTTGTGTGCACAATTATAGTTTATTTTTACATTGTTGACTTTTCAGTTACTGTCACTTAAATATGGGAATCAAAGATAAATAGGAGTCAAGAATGTTTATTCTATAAATGTCATTCATGATCTATTCTGTAATTTACAATGTGACATTTTAATGCATCACCTTCTTAATCTCACTTGTATAAAGTAATATAATCAGATGACTTGAAGTAGCCAAAATTTTAATTTGAGTATCTCCAAAGTCAGCTATTTCAAGTTTTTAAGGCAAGACTTAATTTAGATTATACTTGTATAAAATCACATATTCCCAGATATGGCACCCCATCCAAACTATGATGGATATGGCATATAGGTTAGGATAGATGGTATCACAGGATATGGCGTGGAATTTAGGTAAACAGGGGAACTATCTTCTCCTTTTATATAGGATATAAATGTCATGGAATTATAAATATATGTTCTCTTGCTTAAATGTACAGAACTGGATTGGTGTATGAATTAGATTGTAAATCCAGGAAAACACAAATTTGTTTCATATGATTCCTTATTTAAATTTAGCTTGTGCTTTACATAACGCTCTGAGAAATAGAGGAATGTCATTCTTTAAAAGACAGGATACCAGCTAACTGCAATGAGACACAAGCACTTTGTAAAAAAATTTAAAGAGTTTTGACAAAAACTGATTCATAGGCCCTGATTAGAAGGTTACACACGCATCTTGCCTAGAAACCAAAGCTAATTAGTTGGAATAGTCTATTTCCCACTTTTTTTTTTTTTTTCAATTGAGGGAAGGACATGACACATATAGGGAGGAAAAATGTTAAATCTCTCACTGTTTTCACACAATTTTTCATTCTTTAAAAGATATCACCTGGGTGGGGTGGGAGGGGGGATATATCACTACGAGAAAATCACTTACCCTAGTTAAAATGTTAGACAAGTCAACATCACTAGCCCATTACTAGATGCAAGCAAAGTTTTTACAATATTAACTAATAGTAATTACTAGCGTGTATTGAATATCTGCTGAAAAGTCAATCTTATTAAAGCATTTGCATATATCATCTCTTTTTACTGTCTCAGAAAACTTGTCAGTGAAGTGCTATTATAACTTCCATCTTGCAGATAAAATAATAGATAATTAGAGAAAGAAAGCTAAATGCTATTCATACAATGTTCAACTTCAGAAGCTGAGCTCTAAAGCTCTGTAATAAGCAATGTCTTAAGAGTTTATTCATTATGGCAGTGATATAACTTCCTTAAATCATTGTGCTCTTCTACAGAAGCTACTTGAGAAGGAGAAGTCGAGTATTATCAAGAAAAGTGATATCTTTGATGAGCTTTAAGATCCTAGCAAGTGTATAACCAGGGAATGATTTTAAAAGGTAAGCTTTGTGAAGAGGGAGATTTACAAATTCTAAATCTTCTGTTTGACCAAGACATGTGTGCTCAGTCATTTCAGTCATGTCTGAATGTTTGCAACCCTATGGACTGTAGCCCACCAGGCTCCTCTGTCCATAGGATTCTCCAGGCAAAAATACTGAAGTGGGTTGCCATATCCTCCTCCATGGGATCTTCCTGACCAGGGATCAAACTTGCATCTCCTGCATTGCAGGGAGATTCTTTACCACTGAGCCACCAGGGAAGCCCTTGGCCAAGACAAGCTTGACTCAATGCCCCTAATAGGTAAGCCAATAAAGAATCTACCGGCCAAGGCAGGAGATGTAAGTGACACAGGAGACACGGGTTGGATCTGCTGGGGAGGAAAATCCCCTGGAGGAGCCTATGGCAACCCACTCCAGTGGAGAATCCCATGGACAGAGGAGCCTGGCAGGCTACAGTCCAAAGGGGTTTCAAAGAGTCAGACTTGAGCAAACACACACACACACACACACACACACACACACACACACACACACACACAAATATCAGACAAGTTTCTTCCGGACTATTGGCCCCTTGGTGTCCCTTTTTATACTGCATATCCCTTAGAAAACTTGCAATTATAAATTCTTTTTTTCTGACCCTTTCTTATGTAAATCTTCTACAACCCAGGAATGTCTTTCTTAAGGACCTGGAAATCATTCCTTTGAAATGCAATCATTAAGAAATCAGGAATCCAATCTCCTAGTCTCTGTGGAAGGGTAATAGTGTAACTTCAACGAGGACAATCAGCAAAAACAGACAGCCTGTCACAGGGCTCACCTCCCAGCTAATATCCTCCAGTACTTTCCCATTAGTTTACACCAGGGTTTCAAAAATTCTCCCACCTTTTGTTCTAGCAGAGGTGAGTTCAATCTCTTTCTCCTATTTCAATAGTCTCGAATAAACCATTCTGTGATGTCTTTATTATGTCCAATGCACTTTTTTTTCCTATAGATGCTTTACATACCAAGGACCAGGTCCTGAAGGCTGTAACTAAACAGTGCAGAGAATCTGGACCAGACTGGTGAGATGAGAATCAAACTCCATGTTAAGAATTTTGGTTTTCATTCTAAGAACATCCACTAAAGGTCTTTAAGGTTTGAGTGCAGAGAGAAGGGGGAAAGAAGTTGACTATAACATAATTTCCATGTTTAAGAAAAAAAAAAAACACAGTGTAAAGAGAAGAAGCACAGAATGGTTTAAGTGTATTTGTAGGCGGACAGATTAATCAGATGAGAGAAGATGGTAGATCCAGGTAAGAAAGAATTGTAAATATTTAGTATATATTTAAGAGGTAACTCTCAGGTGTGGATGGTGGGATTGAAAAAGAGATGAGAAATATAGTTTATATATATAGAAATATAGTCTATATATCCGGAACAAGTTTATTTAATATTCCCCACCTTTTTACATTTTATATAAATGTGGATGATTGATGTGTTAGTCAATAGTCTCAAAATATTTTATACATATATGTAAAGGAAAATTAATTTCTAGAAAAGGTAGTCAGATAGCTACAATTTAACCAACTGTAAGTCAAAATTTGACTTTTCTAATTTCTTAAAGGTACAGATAGAATTTAATCAAATAGAATTAAGATTCTGATTAATCCCATGAACAATTTTTTAAGTTCCCACACTGAGTCTGAAAGCTGCTTTTAGCATCCCTATCTAAGAAACCCTTACAAAATATGACTCTTTCCCACAGTTATGCATATTGATTTCTTTAATATTCAGAAGCATGGGTTACTATGAATAATAAAGTGAGATGGATTATGAGAGTATTTATTGTTTGATGAATGGAGTGGGTGATCATCTGAATCAGAGAAAAAATACTAAGAACAAAGCATATCAATGCACATAATTATTCATACCATAAAAGAATAAAAATGTGAATGTGATTAATACACTTGAAATACGAAGGCTGTGACTTCTCTATGCTTTCTTTCTTTCACTGAATTTTGTCATTAACAACCTTTCATGAACTCAAAAAAAAGAATCTAAAATAAAAAATATAATTGTGAGAGACTAAGAACGCCCATTACCATTTCCAATAGAAGAAAACTGAATACCCTTCAAAAATCATTTACTGATCCTTTTGATTTGAAATAACATGATCATTGTTCTGCAAATGACCCATGCATGCAAATTAATAGAGAGGCCTATTTCCAGAGTTCTGTGAGGAAACTGTATTTATAGTTGTACATAAGACAGCACATTTTAAAAATGAATAAAGTCAGAATTTAAAACATTATATAACACAGTTTCAATTACGCCCAACCCCAGTTTTTACTCTCTGAACAGCAGATTTCATCTTGTGAAAACCCTTCCAGATGTTTCATATAAATTTAGTTTCAGTAATTCTAAAAGAGAGTCCCTAACTCATAATCCTTCCTCTTTACATACTTTATTGTGATTTATTAAACCACCTTACTTATAGCACGTGTGTGTGTGTGTGTGTGTGTGTGTGTGTGTGTGTGTGTTAGTTTCTCAGTCGTGTTCAATTCTTTGAGACTTTATGACTGTAGCCCACCAGGCTCTTCTGTCCATGGAATTGTCCAGGCAAGACTACTGGAGTGGGTAGTCATTCCCTTCTCCAGGGGATCTTCCCAACCCAGGGATCGAACCCATCTCCCACTTTTCAGGCAGATTCTTTACCATCTGGACCACCAGGGAAGCCCTTATTTCTATTAACTAGGTCATTAAAAGGCTTCCCTGGTGGCTCAGATGGTAAAGCGTCTGCCTGCAATGCAGGAGACCCGGCTTCAATTCCTGGGTCGGGAAGATCCCCTGGAGAAGGAAATGGCAATCCACTGTGTTTCTCCACTCTGTATTATTTTATCAATCCCAAACTTCTGTTGATTTTTTAAAAAATGTTATTCACCTCCACTTGTCCTTTCTCTCCCTTAAGACAGCATATGAAATGAAATCTGGGTAAGCACCTACAACATACATCAGTCACAGGTACAAAGATTAAGACCTCACTACTTCTTTCAGGGGATTCATGTTCTCGAGTTAAGCAAGAAGGGTCTGTAATCTGAGAGACTGTTATGCCAGCAGATTTGCCACTTTGCTAGGTCTATCTTTTTAAACGATTGAGTTTCTTACAGTAAAAGTATATAACCATTTACACCTGAAAGGGTTTTTAAAGACAAAGAACAAAAAGGAGAGGGAAAAAGAAGATAAAACAGAAGATTGTTGTCCCCTAGAGCCTCTGAAAGCTCCGTGAAGTAAACTCAACAGAAAAATAAAATGGCTTTCAGATCAGATCAGATCAGATCAGTCGCTCAGTCGTGTCCGACTCTTTGCAACCCCATGAATCGCAGCACGCCAGGCCTCCCTGTCCATCACCAACTCCTGGAGTTCACTCAGACTCACGTCCATCGAGTCAGTGATGCCATCCAGCCATCTCATCCTCTGTCGTCCCCTTCTCCTCTTGCCCCTAATCCCTCCCAGCATCAGAGTCTTTTCCAATGAGTCAACTCTTTGCATGAGGTGGCCAAAGTACTGGAGTTTCAGCTTTAGCATCATTCCTTCCAAAGAAATCCCAGGGCTGATCTCCTTCAGAATGGACCGGTTGGATCTCCTTGCTTTAGAGGCAGTAATTATTTCAGCAAGAAAGTTAAGTGGACCATTAGAGGAAATTTTTATTTAAAAGTAGCATAAGACAGGAGACTGCTAAACAGCTAAACCTTGGTCACATCTTTTCTAATAAACTCTTTTGTCAGTTCTTTAGGTAAAGAGGGAATATAAATTTAATGAAAATTACATAGATTTCAGAGGCCTAGTAAATAAGAGATACGAACAATATGAATATTTAATTCAAAAGATTAAGCAATGTTGGAGCTTATCTCAACCAAATAATGTAACCATTGAATTATCTTTAAATTACTATGTTTAGTTAAACTGTCATTTAAGATTGATATTTACAGTTGATTTACATCCACTGCTACCTATTGATGGCTAGAAGAAAGGTGAGTGGAGCGTCACCTGTGTAGATTTGATCCTTCTGAGAGGTGAAAATCCTCTAAGAAATTATACGATTAATACAGTTTGGTCAAATGACTGTCTGATTTGTATATGTTTCTTAAATGTATTTATAATTCCATGATCAAACTGCCCTACCTTTTCCCGTGAAGATCCAACTGTATTAGAATTAATCTCTTTCATAGCCTTTAAGGAGGTAAATTAACCTAATGAAAAATTGGATATCAAAAAATCTTTTAAGCCCAATGGTATGTATTCAGGTTTCCCCCCTGGTAAATGTTAGAGTATTTTCTTTCAAGATAATTTTCTGTTGTTTTTGTTTATTTGCTAAGTTGTGTCCAGCTCTTTGTGACCCCCACGGAATGTAGCCCACCAGGTTCCTCTGTCCATGGGATTTCCCAGGCAAGAATACTGGAGTGGATTGCCATTTCCTTCTCCAGGGTATCTTCCCAACTCAGGGATCGAACCTGTGCCTCTTGCATTAGCAGGCAGTTTCTTCACTACTGAGCTACCAAGGAAACCAAAATAACTAGCATATACTTAATGTGTTCTTCATCCCACACTCACAGAAGTAGAGAGTGTGGTCTTATCAAAAGCCTCTCCCCGTGGATATGTCAAGAGTGGAATAGAAGCTCCTACTGTGACACAGTCCTTATTTTTCACTCTTATTTTAGATATTTTTATAACTTTTACTTTTTCCTCTATCTCATCCTTTTGTAAAGAGGCACTAAAAACTGGTATAAACACTAATTATTCAAAATATTACAAAACATACTTTGTGTAATACCCTCAAAATCTCTCTTGATAAAAATGTATTTAAATAAGAACCAAAATAAAAATTAAACAACTTCAACCAAATATTTAGTCATTGTGACTTTCAAACACAGAAAGTTCTAATATTTAAGAAAAATAACAACAAACTTTAAAACTATAATTTATTCAAGCTCTTAACATAAAATCCTTATTCAGCTAGATTTGTCTTGTATGATATGGTCTTTTCGGTCTATAACTGTATAATAAGAGAAGGTGATTTGGATCCCTGGAGGCCCTTTTCAGAAGCTAAAATATATTTTTCTGCATTTGGAATTTCTTTCTAGCAGGTATTCTATAACCCTAATATATGCCTCACACAGTAGCCGCATCTGCTCCACCCCAGGTGATACAGGCACAGCTTCCAACAGAATTGCTCAGACATTGAATAAAGCAGGTAGGCAGATGTCTTTGAGTTTCTCTGGTGTACAGTTTTGTTAGATTTCATGCTGATTATGCAACAAACAACTGCTGAAAGTGTGCAATGTGAAATATTATTGACAATATTTTGAAAAGCTGAAGTTCAATTTAAAATCTGACTTGTACAGCTGCTTATACGAGGTGCCTAAAAGAGAATAAAGTAGAAAGATTTACTCTTTTGGTGAGCTGCATGGAGGAAAAGTGGGTAATCATATAAAACTCTTATATGGTACATACATATTATCAGGTACGTCAAAACTTTTAAAATGTGGTTTCACAGTCAACCAATGTTATCATTAACAGTGGGATTTGATAGCTAAAGGTGGTCTATTTTTACCTGCTAAGATAAAAGGGAGATAAAGAAGCTCATCAAACCATCTGTCTCTATTCCCCAAGCTATCCTAGTAATGATTAATATAACCTGTGGTTCCCTTTATAAGACTGCAAAGCTGAGTAATAAGAGTTAGGTGAACATTGTTACCTTTTCCTAGCTGGAGCTATACTACATATAAGTGACTGGATGAATGCCTTTGCACTGATGCCAACATCTTTTTTTAATATCAGATACACTATTATGTCCTTACTCTGAGAAGTTTAAAATTGTCTGCATAGCAGTTTTAAAGGTAAGAGAAAATGATTGTAAGAATTTAGATATTTTCATGGTTGCCTTTTCTACTTGACCTCTGAAGTGTGCTGCTCTAACTTTAGAGAAAGATAGGCAAACCAAGGATTCTACTTTTTATTCATTCATAATTGAATAGCTATTTCTCCTTTAACATGCTATACTTAAAAGAACTAAACAAAACCTTAACAAAGAAACAATCAATAAATAATATGTACATTCATTAATTAAACAAATATATATGAGGTGCCTATGTTTGGATCATGGAAAAAGCAAGAGAGTTCCAGAAAAACATCTATTTCTGCTTTATTGACTATGCCAAAGCCTTTGACTGTGTGGATCACAATAAACTGTGGAAAATTCTTCAAGAGATGTGAATACCAGACCACCTGATCTGCCTCTTGAGAAATCTGTATGCAGGTCAGGAAGCAACAGTTAGAACTGGACATGGAACAACAGACTGGTTCCAAATAGGAAAAGGAAGGTGTCAAGGTTGTATATTGTCACCCTGTTTATTTAACTTCTATGCAGAGTACATCATGAGAAACGCTGGACTGGAAGAAACACAAGCTGGAATCAAGATTGCCAGGAGAAATATCAATAACCTCAGATATGCAGATGACACCACCCTTATGGCAGAAAGTGAAGAGGAACTCAAAAGCCTCTTGATGAAAGTGAAAGTGGAGAGTGAAAAAGTTGACTTAAAGCTCAACATTCAGAAAATGAATATCATGGCATCTGGTCCCATCACTTCATGGGAAATAGATGGGGAAACAGTGGAAACAGCGTCAGACTTTATTTTTCTGAGCTCCAAAATCACTGCAGATGGTGACTGCAGCCATGAAATTAGAAGACGCTTGCCCCTTGGAAGGAAAGTTATGACCAACCTAGATAGCATATTGAAAAGCAGAGACATTACTTTGCCAACAAAGGTCCGTCTAGTCAAGGCTATGGTTTTTCCTGTGGTCATGTATGGATGTGAGAGTTGGACTGTGAAGAAGGCTGAGCGCCGAAGAATTGATGCTTTTGAACTGTGGTGTTGGAGAAGACTCTTGAGAGTCCCTTGGACTGCAAGGAGATCCAACCAGTCCATTCTGAAGGAGATCAGTTCAGTCGCTCTTTGCGACCCCATGAATCGCAGCACACCAGGACTCCCTGTCCATCACCAACTCCCGGAGTTCACTCAGATTCAAGTCCCTCGAGTCAGTGATGCCATCCAGCCATCTCATCCTCTGGCATCCCCTTCTCCTCCTGCCCTCAATCCCTCCCAGCATCAGAGTCTTTTCCAATGAGTCAGCTCTTCGCATGAGGTGGCCAAAGTACTGGAGTTTCAGCTTCAGCATCATTCCTTCCAAAGAAATCCCAGGGCTGATCTCCTGACTGAATGTGGTCCACTGGAGAAGGGAATGGCAAACCACTTCAGTATTCTTGCCTTGAGAACCCCATGAACAGTATGAAAAGGCAAAATGATAGGATACCGAAAGAGGAACTCCCCAGGTCAGTAGGTGCCCAATATGCTACTGGAGATCAGTGGAGAAATAACTCCAGAAAAAATGAAGAGATGGAGCCAAAGCATAATCAATACCCAGCTGTGGATGTGACTGGAGATAGAAGCAAGGTCCGATGCTGTAAAGAGCAATATTGCATAGGAACCTGGAATGTCAGGTCCATGAATCAAGGCAAATTGAAAGTGGTCAAACAAGAGATAGCAAGAGTGAATGTCGACATTCTAGGAATCAGCGAACTGAAATGGACTGGAATGGGTGAATTTAACTCAGATGACCATTATATCTACTACTGCAGGCAGGAATCCCTCAGAAGAAATGGAGTAACCATCATGGTCAACAAAAGAGTCCGAAATGCAGTACTTGGATGCAATCTCAAAAATGACAGAATGATCTCTGTTCATTTCCAAGGCAAACCATTCAGTATCACAGTAATCCAAGTCTATGGCCCAACTAGGAACGCTGAAGAAGCTGAAGTTGAAAAGTTCTATGAAGACCTACAAGACCTTTTAGAACTAACACCCAAGAAAGATGTCCTTTTCATTATAGGGGACTGGAATGCAAAAGTAGGAAGTCAAGAAACACCTGGAGTAACAGGCAAATTTGTCCTTGGCATACGGAATGAAGCAGGGCAAAGACTAATAGAGTTTTGCCAAGAAAATGCACTGGTCATAACAAACACCCTCTTCCAACAACACAAGAGAAGACTCTATACATGGACATCGCCAGATGGTCAACACCGAAATCAGACTGATTATGTTTTTTGCAGCCAAAGATGGAGAAGCTCTATACAGTCAGCAAAAACAAGACCAGGAGCTGACTGTGGCTCAGATCATGAACTCCTTATTGCCAAATTCAGACTTAAATTGAAGAAAGTAGGGAAAATCACTAGACCATACAGGTATGACCTAAATCAAATCCCTTATGATTATACAGTGGAAGTGAGAAATAGATTTAAGAGCCTAGATCTGATAGATAGAGTGCCTGATGAACTATGGAATGAGGTTCGTGACATTGTACAGGAGACAGGGATCAAGACCATCCCCATGGAAAAGAAATGCAGAAGAGCAAAACCGCTTTCTGGGGAGGCCTTACAAATAGCTGTGAAAAGAAGAGAAGCGAAAAGCAAAGCAGAAAAGGAAAAATATAAGCATCTGAATGCAGAGTTCCAAAGAATGGCAAGAAGAGATAGCAAAGCCGTCCTCAGTGATCAATGCAAAGAAATAGAGGAAAAAAACAGAATGGGAAAGACTAGAGGTCTCTTCAAGAAAATCAGAGATACCAAGGGAACATTTCATGCAAAGATGGGCACCATAAAGGACAGAAATGGTATGGACCTAACAGAAGCAGAAGATATTAAGAAGAGGTGGCAAGAATACACAGAAGAACTGTACAAAAAAGATCTTCGAGACCCAGATAATCACAATGGTGTGATCACTGACCTAGAGCCAGACATCCTGGAATGTGAAGTCCAGTGGGCCTTAGAAAGCATCACTATGAACAAAGCTAGTGAAGGTTATGGAATTCCAGTGGAGCTATTTCAAATCCTGAAAGATGATGCTGTGAAAGTGCTACACTCAATATGCCAGCAAATTTGGAAAACTCAGCAGTGGCCACAGGACTGGAAAAGGTCAGTTTCATTCCAATCCCAAAGAAAGGCAATGCCAAAGAATGCTCAAAACTACCACACAATTGCGCTCATCTCACACACTAGTAAAGTAATGCTCAAAATTCTCCAAGCCAGGCTTCAGCAATATGTGAACCGTGAACTTCCTTATGTTCAAGCTGGTTTTAGAAAAGGCAGAGGAACCAGAGATCAAATTGCCAACATCCGCTGGATCATCGAAAAAGCAAGAGAGTTCCAGAAAAACATCTATTTCTGCTTTATTGACTATGCCAAAGCCTTTGACTGTATATTACAATCAACTGTGGAAAATCCTGAAAAAGATGGAAATACCAGACCACCTGATATGCCTCTTGAGAAATCTGAAGGAGATCTGCCCTGGGATTTCTTTGGAAGGAATGATGCTAAAGCTGAAACTCCAGTACTTTGGCCACCTCATGCGAAGAGTTGACTCATTGGAAAAGACTCTGTTGCTGGGAGGGATTGAGGGCAGGAGGAGAAGGGGACGACAGAGGATGAGATGGCTGGATGGCATCACTGACTTGAGGGACATGAGTCTGGGTCAACTCCAGGAGTTGGTGATGGACAGGGAGGCCTGGCGTGCTATGATTCATGGGGTCGCAAAGAGTTGGACACGACTGAGTGACTGAACTGAACTGAACTGACCCTAGGAATCAAGATTGCCGGGAAAATTAAGGCTGGAATCAAGATTGCCAGGAGAAATATCAATAACCTCAGATATGCAGATGACACACCACCTATGGCAGAAAGAAGAACTAAAGAGCCTCTTGATGAAAGTGAAAGAAGAGAGTGAAAAAGTTGGCTTAAAACACAACATTCAGAAAACTAAGATCATGGCATTTGGTCCCATCACTTCATGACAAATAGATGGGGAAATAATGGAAACAGTGGCAGACTTTATGTTTTGGGGCTCCAAAATCACTGCAGATGGTGACTGCAGCCATGAAATTAAAAGACACTTGCTCCTTGGAAGAAAAGTTATGACCAACCTAGACAGTATATTAAAAGGCAGAGATATTACTTTGCCAATAAAAGTCCATCTAGTCAAAACTTTGTTTTTTCCAGTAGTCAGTATGGATGTGAGTTGAACTATAAAGAAAGCTGAGTGCTGGAGTATTGATGCTCTTGAACTATGGTGTTGGAGAAGACTCTTGAGAGTCCCTTGGACTGCAAAGAGATCAAACCAGTCCATCCTAAAGGAAATCAGTCCTGAATATTCATTGGAAGGACTGATGCTGAGGCTGAAACCCTAATACTTTGGCCACCTGATGCGAAGTTCTGACTCATTTGAAAAGACCCTTATGCTGGGAAAGATTGAGGGTGGGAGGAGAAGGGGACGACAGAGGATGAGAAGGTTTGATGGCATCACTGACTCATTAGACATGAATTTGAGTAGCTCTGGGAGTTGGTGAAGGACCAACTGGAAAAACATGACCACTGGAAAAACCATAGCCTTGACTAGACGGACTTTTGTTGGCAAAGTAATGTCTCTGTTTTTTAATACGCTATCTAGGTTGGTCATAACTTTTCTTTCAACGAGTAAGCGTCTTTTAATTTCATGGCTCCAATCAGCATCTGCAGTGATTTTGGAGCCCCAAAAAATAAAGTCTGACACTATTTCCACTGTTTCCCCATCTATTTTCCATGAAGTGATGGTACCAGATGCCATGATCTTAGTTTTCTGAATGTTGAGCTTTAAGCATTATAAATATATAAATACCATATACCAAATGTCAGTGAGTACAATGAGGAAAAATAGAGGGGAATGGAAGGGATGTTGAGGAGTTGCAAAAACATAATTTTATTCGAGTCAAATGCTTTTGAATAATAATTTGGAAAAAAAGAATATTGCCTATAATTAGTCAGTTTTACTGTGTATCTCTCTATGCATATATAGGTGAATATAAATATGTAAGTGTAGTTTCTTCATGCTTTGGCTTCCCTAATAGCTCAGTTGGTCAAGAATCCACTTGCAATGCAGGAGACCCCAATTCCATTCCTGGGTTGGGAGGATCCACTGGAGAAGGGATAGGCTACCCACTCCAATATTGTGGCCTAGAGAATTCCATGGACTGTATAGTCCATGGGGTCACAAAGAGTTGGACATGACTGAGTAACTTTCACTTTCACTTTATTCAGTTTAAATACATCAACAACATTGCTCTTCCACTTCTAGGGAAAATGCTTAAAAGGCATGACTTCAGAAGTAAATGAGAGTATAAATAGGAACTATGAGAGCAGAATTTGTCTTCTCCTACACAATCTGGAAATCTGGGAGCCAGAGTTAAAAGAGGAAATACGTAGGGACTTCTTGGTAACTGATAATTGTAGACGGTTAAAAAGTGAATTCAAAATTCTAATCTATGAAGTAGATTTTAAGTAGAAATTAAGTTCAATATGAAAACAAATGATCAAGTGGACTTGGTCTACACACAAGCCCAGGGAAGACATGAAACAGGCCAGAGGTCTGATCTAGAAGAACTCTCGAGTGGAAGCTTTTTTTTTAATGCCACACCCACTTCTAGGCCACCAAAGATAGTGCGTGTTGGGACATCAAACATGGAGGTGCATCAGGATGTCTATGTAACAGCCAAAAGGCTTTCAAAACAGTGCCTCCAGGTCGGCTTGGAACTGAGAAACGTGCTACAGATAGACAAGATCCTGATCCAACCTGGGCAATCACTCTTCTGTGTTTTTTTTTTTTTTTTTTTCCTTATTTATGTTATGTTTTGTTAACATTGCAAAATTAAGTGTGTGGAATAAATATAAAAGAAGTCAAAAGAATTTATAATCAATCAAGCACAATTTTAAGACACCTAAAGCATTATATAAACAGAATTCCCATAAAAATAGCTCTTTTAAAACTCTTACAATGAAAAATGTGTCTCAATTGTACCTTCTATCTAGTGATGGGTTATATTCTAGAATAAATTCATAGAAGAGAATCTAAAATTTTATTTCTACAATAAACTAAATTGATAGCAGTTTTATGGATATTTTTAAGTTTCTTCAAAGAGTGAACAAAACGTCAGTGTTTGTAGAAACACTTAAGGCTTCAGGTTCAGAGTCTAATGTTAGGCACTCAAAAATCAGGATTTTTTTTTATATGACAAAACTGGTTACAAAGAGTATGAGAGTATTTTACTGTACACATATAACACACATATAATACTGAATAGCATATACAGTGTTCTTGTTTCCACTCTTCAGGAGAGAAAGTTTTACTTTCATAGACTTTACTTTTTATTCTTTCAGAGGTTTAAAGCTATGATATCATATGTAAAACATAAGATGTAAATTAATTTTAGTGTAATATCCACAGACACACACTACAAGGATCTAAAGTTCATGCATTAGTGGATTAACCCTTGATGAGTGTGATTATGGATATTTTAATGTGATTTTACTATTTTGTGGAGCATATTTTTCAGAAAAGAAAATAAACTATTTAAATGATAGGAGAGAGGGATGTGAAGAATCCACCCAACAAAAAAGTATAAGGCGTAACCGTTTCTATGCTTCTGTGACACCTGCTTGTCTGTGTCTTGGTTAAATGGTCTATATCATTCAGTGAATGCACAGTGTAGATTTTCTTTGTGTTCTGACAGCAATAATATGCTGTCATTGGCCCTGTTATAAAGAATTCTTATTTATTTTCTTCACACCAACTAATTTACATTTCTCTCACCATATATCATTAATTTCTTCTCAAGTCTAACCATAATTTTTATTTTCACATCGCTGTTAATAGTTGTAGGAATCTCATAACAATACTTTTATTTTCAACCACCTGTAAAAGTCATCAAATATTTAAATATTCTAAATTGTTTAAAAAAACAGTAACGCCATAAAACCCTATTATTTAACAGTATCAGAATAGCTGACTTTTCTTCCTAATATGGCACTTCCTTTCTGAACATTTTGCAACATAATGACATAGATATATATTATTTAGCTGAAAAACTGCTGATTTGAACTATCATTTTTAAATACTGACACATTCTTCCTAAAATATAATTTGATAAGGTATTCTTAGAGCTACACTTTGAGTTATTCTCAATAGATTGTTGGGAAATTTTAATTTAAAAACCAACTTTGCTACAATGGCATTCTTATAAACTATGCTTCAATAACTTAGAAGTGGCAAAAACAACTCTGAAACTTGTCATAATTTTGTCTCCAAAGACCACTGACTTTAATAATAACGAACAATGTGAATCCCTCCAATATTCAGTACATTGGCTTTGGAAGGAAATGTTGATTTTTCACATTAACAAAGTAAAATTCAGGTAAAAAGGGAAAAAGGTTCACACTATCTGAAATAGCTCTGAACACACATCCTCATTAGCTAACATGAAAGGGAATCCTAAAGGGGATAAAATTTCTGTTTGTATCCAAGAGGCACAATCTATCACAATAGCAGACAAGTTTCTAAGGGTGCTTCAGAGTGAATGACAGTTTCATATTGTTGCAGTCTTAAAAAATGAAATCACTCCAAATAATTGTTGTGTAAACGTGATATATTCACTCACTGAAGATGTTTTATCACTTCTGTTTACAAAGCAGAACTGAAGCAGACAGCATGAAATTAAGGTCAGAGTTGGATCTGAAACCAGCATATGGTAATAACTAAATAGCATATACAGTATTCTTGTTTCCACTTTTCAGGAGAGAAAGTTTTACTTTCATAGACTTTACTTTTTATTCTTTCAGAGGTTTAAAGCTATGATAAAATTAATTTTAGTGTAAAATTATTTCCAATAAGCCATCTCATTTAGGTGAATATCTAATTCATAAATTTGCAACCCCCACACCAAAAATGTGTTGCTACAATACAATATGATTTACTCAATTAGATGGGGAAATATGATTTATATGTTGTCAATTAGGTAAGGGGTAATTTGTAGAAGTCTGTCAAAGAAGAAAAATGTTTTTACAAATCAGTTTTATTTCTATGGATCTGGTTTTGAAAAAAATTGAAAACTATTACTCAAAACGTGCAATGTCCCACAAGATTGTATCTTTGCACATAATTATTTGACACATTTTATTATTGCCATATCATATCACTCTCTATTTTATATGACAAAAAGGATTTAAAACAATATTCTAAAATAACATTTATATTAAAATGCACAGGATGGTTATGTTATTTGAAAATTTTCAGAAAACTTTTTTTCATTTTTATTATGTTGAAAATATAATTCTACTTACATATTCAAAAATCAAGGCTATCTAGATTCAAGTAAGTATATTTTTAAGATACTAATAAAAGACCCATTGGATAGGGTTGAAATATCCAAATAAGAGATTACAAGAACTATTTTGAACTAATGTAACAAAGTCTGCTATGGCAAGTTTGGAGAGATATATCCAATTCAGTGAAGTGTGAAGAGAAAGGATTCATGGAACAGACATGTTAAGCAAAGAGCCCACAAGCCATGCCATTCACTGAATTCTGACTTTAGCTGAAGGTCAATCAGTCATGATGGTACAGTCAGCAATGGAGACAAGATATGACAATGCATATTGAAGGAGATTCTGTAGGAGGAGCCCATGCTTTAGCAAGATCATCTTGACAATAGATGGAAGAATGGTCCAAGAAACAAGATGGGGGGGAGAGAGGTTACAAGCTGTTAAAGTTTTATAGGCAATAGATGATGATTGGGATCTTAATAAAAATAAGGACAAGCCAAAAAAATTGGAATGATTCAGAAAATATAAAATAGATAAGCTCAACAAGATTCAGTGATTGACTTTGTATGTCAGAGGCAGAAATTCAGGACCAGATTCTAACTCTGGTTTGGTAAATCCACAATGTTCAAAGGGAAGCAAGGTAATAGAGAAGGTTGAAGATGATTTTTTTTTTAACTTTCAGATTTTTAACTTTGAAGTTACATGCCTGCAGAAAATGAAAGTAGAGCTGTCCCGGGGAATAGATCATCCCGGTCTGAAGTTTGCATCAGAAATGTCCATTTGGGAGTAAATGGTATATAAATGGTAAATAAAACTGCAAAAATGAATGGAGGAAATAAGAAACACCAACATAGATATGTGGAAAATTCTTAAAGAGATGGGAATACCAGACCACCTTATCTGTCTCCTGAGAAATCTATATGTGGTTCAAGAGGCAACAGTTAGAACTTTGAACAACTAATTGGCTCCAAATTGGGAAAGGAGTACAACAGGGCTATATATTGTCAGCCTATTTATTTAACTAATATGTAAGAGTGTCATTTTGAAGGTTTTCACTTTGCCATTCCAGAAATGCTTCTTTCTCTTATTTTTACTATCATTTAGGCAAGGAGTGATTTGGTCATCCAGATATAATGCCACCCCCATCCTTAGGTCATTGTCCCCTCTGACCCACCTCATTAAAAGATATCTCTAACAAGACTTTCTACCCTAAGGGGTTCTGGTCACAGTCTTTGCTATATAGATATAAATGTCTGTGTGACAATAAATAACTTCAATGCTCAGAAACTACTTTACTTCTTTTGTAGAATACATCATGAGCAGTGCTGGTCTAGATGAAGAACAAGTTGGAATCAAAACCGCCAGGAGAAATGTCAACAACCTCAGATATGTAGATAATAACCCTTTAATGAGTGAATGTGAAAAGGAACTAAATAGCTTCTTGATGGTGGTGAAAGAGGAGAGTGAAAAAGCTGACTTAAAACTCAACATTCAAAAAACTAAGACCATGGCATCTGGTCCCATCACTTTATGACAAATAGATGGTTAAAATTTGGAAGTAGTGACAGATTTTTACCAGATTTTACTTTCTTAAGCTCCAAAATCACTGCAGACAGTGACTGCAGCCAGGAAATTAAAAGGTGATTGCTCCTTGGGAGGAAAGCTATGACAAAACTAGACAGCATATTAAAAAGCAGAGACATTATGAGGCTGACAAAGTTCCGAATAGTCAAAGCTATGGTTTTTTCCAGTAGTCATGTAAGGATATGAATGTTGGACTATAAAGAAGGCTGAAAGATGGAAAATTGATGCTTTTGAATTGTGGTGTTGGAGAAGACTCTTGAGAGTCCATTGGACAGCAACGAGATCAAACCAGTCAATCCTAAAGGAAATCAACCTTGAGTATTCATTAGAAGGACTGATGCTGAAGCTGAAGCTCCAACACTTTGGCCACCTGATGTGAAGGGCCAACTCATTGGAAAAGACCCTGATCCTGGGAAAGACTGAAGGCAAAAGGAGAAGAGGGCAGCAGAGGATGAGATGGTTAAATAGCATCACTGACTCAATGGACATGAATTTGAACAAACAAGGGGAAATAGTGAAGGACAGGGAAGGGTGCTGTGTTGCAGTCCATGGGTTCACAAAGAGTCAGACATGACTTAGCAACTGAACAAAAACAATACAGATAAGTAGAGGAGAAGCAGTTTGTATAAAAACATCAAAAATGACTGGCAGAGACATAGGATTAAAAACTATAAACATGTGGATATAAGATAGGATTCTCTGTTCATTTGGAGTTGTAACTGAACAAGACCCTATGAGGCCTTCCAGAATAGACCCCCACCCTTGCCTTCCCTCTGCCTTTTTCTGTAGGAAAACTTTAGTCAAAAATAAATTTAATCAGAGAAGTGAAAAAATGAAAAAAGAAAGAAAAACAGTCAAGGAAGACAAAATAATAATACTTTAGACAATAAGCAAAGTCCCTTGACGTTTAGTTCTTCCTCAAGGACTACAGATAATATTCTGAGTCATGTCGTCTGAAACAGTATCTATTTTACAGATACTGAAACCCCTGTAAGAAGTTAACTGTTATACTGCACACTAACATATAGGCCCCAGATGGATTGGAACCAGAAGGCTGATGATACTGAGTCCCATTACCTCATCACCAACCAATCAGAAGAATGTCCAGGAGCCAATCGAGCCCTCCTCCTTGAACACTGTAAGACTCCTCACTAACCCCCTCCAGGGCGGGACACACAGTTCTCAGGGCATCAGCCCACTGTGGCCCTCTTTGCCCGGCAAAGCAATAAGCTATTATTTTCTGCTTCACCCAGAACTCTGTGTCTGCATTTCTATTCAGCACTGGTGAACAGAGGCTGAGTATCGGCAACAGAATCAGTACTTTCTATCCAACAACATAGATTTTTTTCCATTAATTCCTCCTGACAAATAAAGGCAATATTAGGTTGTGTCCTAATTCTCATATCTGAATTACTTTCTTGTTCATAGTCACTCTTTGGATTTCTCAAAACGACGGCAAGAAATATAAACCCTTGTCATTTAAACAAGATTGATTACACCTTTCACTACAAATGCAGAGCAACACAGATCTAGAAGATGGTTAGCTACAAGTAAAGCAGTCTCATTGATGTACTCTTAGCTCTTTAAACATCTTTAAATTCATTCATCCTATTTTAGGTATTCAACCTCTAGAGTGCAGTCAGCAAAGGAAGCCAAAATCGATTATATGGTTCTTGTCCCCAACTCTTTAGATGTTACCCAATTAACCTAAATGTCTCAATTATATTATTACTAGAAGACTTAGGGTTGCTACTTCAAAATGACTTTAACATGTGTTATTAGTTTCCTAGGGCTACTGAGGGCTCCCCAGGTGACATCAGTGGTAAAGAACCCACCTGTCAATGCAGGAGACATAAGAGACATGAGTTCAATCCCTGGGTTGGGAAGATCCCCTGGAGGAGAACATGGCAATCCACTCTAGTATTCTTTCCTGGAGAATCCCATGGAAAGAGGAGCCTGGTGGGCTACAGTCCATAGGGTCGCAAAGAGTTGGACATGACTGAAGCAACTTCGGAGAAGGCAATGGCACCCCACTCCAGTACTCTTGCCTGGAAAATCCCATGGATGGAGGAGCCTGGAAGGCTGCAGTCCATGGGGTTGCTAAGAGTCGGGCACGATAGAGCGACTTCACTTTCACTTTTCACTTTCATGCTTTGGAGAATGAAATGGCAACCCACTCCAGTGTTCTTGCCTGGAGAGTCCCAGGGACGGGGAAGCCTTGTAGGCTGCCGTCTATGGGGTCGCACAGAGTCGGACACGACTGAAGCGACTTAGCAGCAGCAGAAGCAACTTAGCAGAGCACAGGGCTACGGACTGTTACAAATGCCCACAAACTTGGTGACTTAAAACAACAGAAATAGAGTATCTCATAGTCTCAAGGCAAGGAGTCCAAAATCAAGGTTTGGCAGGGCCTCCCCGCCTACAAATATTCTAATGAAAGGAGAATTATTTCTTTCCTCTTGAAACATCTGGCAGATCTTAGCCATTCCTTGCCTTGTGGCTGCATAACTCCAATCTCTGTCTTCATCTTCACATACCCGTTTGCTCTGCTCCCCTGTCTCTCGTTTGTATCTTCTATAAGGACTTTTGCCATTGGATTTAGGGTCCACCAGAATAGTTCAAAATGCTATCATCTGGTGACCCTTAAATATATTTGAAAAGACCCCCTTCCTCAATAAGATCACAATCATCGGTTTGGGTGTAAGAAGCAAACACATCTTTTGTGGGGCCACCATTCAACCCACTACAACACCCTGTACACAGTATTCGGTCAAATCTGTCTGATGGTAGGGATCCTTTTTCAATTACTGGTAACTGGAGAGAAGACTAATTTTAGAGTGGAAAGGGATCCTGAGATGCCAAAATCTGAGAATGGCTGGACTACCTTCATGGAATGAGTTGGGAAGTTCAAGAGAAAAATGAACACAATGATTTTTAGCCTTCTTATTTTTCAATGTATTTATTGTAGGTCATAAATGCTAATTACTGCTTTCACTGAAGCCATGTTGATAAACAGTAATTTTTATATCATTCAGTTAAAAATAGTTTCTCAATACAATTATGATTTCTTCTTTGACCTATGGGTTGTTATATATTTTTAATACCTAAATATATGCACATTCTAAGTTGTGTTTTTATATTAGATTTCTAATATAAAATATATATGTGGTCAAAAATAAATGTGGTTACATTCCTTATAAATTTGTTGACAACTGTTCATAAATACGGAGAAGGCAATGGCACCCCACTCCAGTACAATTGCCTGGAAAATCCCATGGACGGAGGAGCCTGGTAGGCTGCAGTCCATGGGGTCGCTAAGAGTCGGACACGACTGAGTGACTTCACTTTCACTTTTCACTTTCATGCACTGGAGCAGGAAATGGCAACCCACTCCAGTGTTCTTGCCTGGAGAATCCCAGGGACGGGGGAGCCTGGTGGGCTGCTGTCTATGGGGTCGCACAGAGTTGGACATGACTGAAGTGACTTAAGAGCAGCAGAAGTTCATAAATAATTACTGGTCACTAATTCTAAATCCTTCTTATAATTAAAAATGTATTTCTTTTATTGAAGTCTAGTTAATAACAAGGTTGTGTTAGTTTCTGGTGTACCACAAAGTGATTCAGTTTCCTTTCCTAATGTAGTTTATTATAAGATAGTGAATACAGTTCTCTGTGCTATACAGTAGAACCTTGTTTTTTTTTTTTTTTTTTTATTTTTAAACTTTACATAATTGTATTAGTTTTGACAAATATCAAAATGAATCCACCACAGGTATACATGTGTTCCCCATCCTGAACCCTCCTCCCTCCTCCCTCCCCATACCATCCCTCTGGGTCGTCCCAGTGCACCAGCCCCAAGCATCCAGTATCGTGGATCGAACCTGGACTGGCAACTCGTTCCTTACATGATATTTTACATGTTACAATGTCATTCTCCCAAATCTTCCCACCCTCTCCCTCTCCCACAGAGTCCATAAGACTGTTCTATACATCAGTGTCTCTTTTGCTGTCTCGTACACAGGGTTATTGTTACCATCTTTCTAAATTCCATATATATGCGTTAGAATACTGTATTTATGTTTTTCCTTCTGGCTTACTTCACTCTGTATAATAGGCTCCAGTTTCATCCACCTCATTAGAACTGATTCAAATGTATTCTTTTTAATGGCTGAGTAATACTCCATTGTGTATATGTACCACAGCTTTCTTATCCATTCATCTGCTGATGGACATCTAGGTTGCTTCCATGTCTTTTATTTATAGTACTTTGTATCTGTTAATCCCAAACTCCTAATTTATCCCTCCTCCCTTCCCCTTTAGTAACTATAAATTTGTTTTAATGTCTATTTCTGTTTTGTAAATAAGTTCATTTCTGCCATATTTTAGATTTCACGTAAGTGATATTATGTGGTATTTGTCTTTCTCTTTCTGACTTACTTCACTTAGTATGATAATGTCTATGTCCATCGAGGTTGCTGCAAATAGCAATATTTCATTCTTTTTATGGCTGAGTAATATTCCATCATATATATATATATATATATATATATACACACACACACACACACACATATACATATATACACACACACGCACCACATCCTCTTATCCATTTTTCTGTCAGTGGACCTTTAGGTCATTTCTGTGTCTTAGCATTTGTAAACAGTCTCCTATGAACATTAAGGTGCATGTAAAAAAATCTATATTTTAAATAAATATATAGATATATTCCTTGAATAAGTAAGTTCAGTTGCTCAGTCACTTTAGACTCTTTGTGACCTCATGGACTGCAGCATGCAGGGCTTCCCTGTCCATCACTAACTCCCAGAGCTTGCTCAAACTCATGTCCATCGAGTCAGTGATGCTATCAAACCATCTCATCTTCTGTCATCCCCTTCTCCTCCTGCCTTCAATCTTTCCCAGCATCAGGGTCTTTTCAAATGAGTCAGCTCTTCCCATCAGGGGGCGAAAGTGTTGGAGTTTCAGCTTCAACATCAGGCCTTCCAATGAATATTCAGAACTGATTCCCTTTAGGATGGACTGGTTGGATCTCCTTGCAGTTCAAGGGACTCTCAAGAGTCTTCTCCAACACCACAGTTCAAAAGCATCAATTCTTTGGCCCTCAGCTTTCTTTATAGTCCAACTCGCACATCCATACATGATTACTGGAGAAACCAAAGCTTTGACTAGATGGACATTTGTTGGCAAAGTAATGTCACTGCTTTTTAATATGCTGTCTAGGTTGGTAATAGCTTTTCTTCCAAGGAGCAAATGTCTTTTAATTTCATGGCTGCAATCACCATCTGCAGTGATTTTGGAGCCAAAAAAAAAAAAAAAAGTTCTCTCACTGTTTTCATTGTTTCCCCATCTATTTGCCGTGAAGAGATGGGACCAGATGCCATGATCTTAGTTTTCTGAATGTTGAGCTTTAAGCCACCTTTTTCACTCTCCTCTTTCACTTTCATCAACAGGCTCTTTAGTTCTTCTTCACTTTCTGCCATAAGGGTGGTGTCATCTGCATATCTGAGGTTATTGATATTTCTCCTGGCAATCTTGATTTCAGCTTATGCTTAATCCAGCCCAGCATTTCTCATGATGTACTCTGCATATAAGTTAAATAAGCATGGTGACAATGTACAGCCTGAAGTACTCCTTTTCTGATTAGGAACCAGTCTGTTGTTCCATGTTCAATTCTAACTTTTGCTTTCTGACCTGCTTACAGGTTTCTCAAGAGGCAGGTCAGGTGGTCTGGTATTCCCATCTCTTTAAGAATTGTCCACAAAATTAAAAAAAAAAAAAAGAAGAATTGTCCACAGTTTCTTGTGATGCACACAGTAAAAGGCTTTGGAATAGTCAATGAAGCAGAAGTAGATGTTGAATACATAAAATACCTTGAATATATAAAAGCTGTTAAACATTTACCTTCCATTTACCCATTTATTTCCTCCACTAACACCTTTATCTGCATGTTTCTTGTGTTTTGAATTTTTTTATTGTGTTTCATTTTAATCTCGCTTGATTCCATTATTAATTTTTAATACAAAGAATGTTCAAGTCATATTTTAATATTTATCACTTATTTTGTTCATTTAGTTTGTTTTTTATTTTTGGACTTTCCCTCTGGGATCAATTTAAATATTGCTTAGAATTCCATTTAGGAAAAGTGTTCAGGTGACAAACTCAGGTTTTGTGTGTTTGATAAAGTCATGATTTTCATTTCAATTTGAAATCATTTTAAGTATATAATTCCAGGTTAATTTTCTTTCAGAACATTTAAAATCTGTTTTGCTGTTTACTGACTTCTACCATTGCTATTGAGGAGTGTGCCAACCAATTATTGTTGTTTTTCCTAGTTCCTCTATTATTTTTAATATTTCCCTTTGAAAAAATTATGTGCCTTTTATTATGATTTGTCTTGATGTATTTTCAGGTATTATGCCTGGAATTTGTCAGACTCCTTTAATGTATGGGTTATAATCTTTTCTTTTAGTCATTAACTCTACAAATATTGATTCAAATCTAGTTTTTTATTTCTCTCATGTCTTTCCTTCTGGAATTCCTATCAAATATATGCTTATCTAATTCTGCTGGCCTTCAATCTTGTTTCTTACAGATTCCATGTTTTTCCTATCTGCTTAAATATTAATTTCATGGATATATTTTTCAAATCACCAGTTATGAATTCTTGCTCTCAGAATCTGCTAATATATATCCAACAAACAGTAAATTCAGTTAAATTTTTATTTGTTAAAGTTCTATTTGATCCTTATTTATACTATGTCATTTTTTATATTTTTTCCTGTTTTCTAGAGATATTTTCAACTTAATGAACTTTTGAAACTTTAAGTGTATCTCATTTAACCTTAATTTTTTAAAGTTCCACCATTTCGAGTCCTTTGAAGGTATGTTCAGTAGTATCTATTGGGTATGATCTTGTTAAAACATTCTGTGCTGTTAATTTTTGATTGCTGGATCTATACTTGGAAATTTATTTATAGCAACACTTAAAAAACATGGATGAATGTGTTATCCTCTGAAGAGGATTTGCATCTACCTTAAAGACTAGGAGCTCTGCAAATAATGCTCGTCTCATATCAGGTTTAAACCCTTGATCACCCTTCTTTCTGTGTCAGTACTCAGACATATGCCCAGAACTGTTTCTGTCTTTGTTTTCTTCTTTGATTCTGTAACTTTATTGATGTATATTTCACATAACAAAAATGTGAGAAAAGAGAATTTCAATCTTTTGCACGTGAATATCTATGTATCTGGGGCTTCCCAGGTGGCACAGTGGTGAAGAATCTGCCTGCCAGTGCTGGAGGTGCAAGAGGCTCAGGTTCGATCCCTGGGTCAGGAAGATCCCCTAGGGGAGGAAATGGCAACCCACTCCAGTATTTTTTCCTGGGAAATCCTGTGCATAGAGGAGCCTGGTGGGGCTACAGTCCACAGCGTTGCAAAGAGTTGGACACAACTGAGTGACTGAGCACATGCATACACATCCATGTGTCCAATGACTATTTGGTACAATGTCTACTCTTTCACAAATATATTATCTTGGCACTCCTGCTGAAAATCAATTGGCTCCAAGTGCAAGAGTTTATTTCTGACCCTAAACCTAAATCAAAGTATCTACCCACACACGAGTCACATTGTCTTGATTACTTACTTCAGAGTAAGCTTTAAAATCAGGAAATGTGAGTCCTTCAACTTTTCTTCAATATTGTTTTGAATACCCTGGATTCCTGCCTTTCCCTATGAATGTTACTATCAGCTTATCATTTTCTGAGAAAAAAAGAAGCTGGGGATTATAAAGAGTATAAAGATTGTGTTGTTTGTACATCAAATTGGGGAGTATATCCATTTTAGTCAAATGGAATTACCCAATAAATAAATAAATATAGGACATTTTTCTATTTATTTAGGTTGTTGTGAAAATGTTGGCATTCAGTGTGCTACAGGCTTTAGGAAAGAGAACACACTGGAACAAGTTAATAGGCCACAAAGCTTGCCATTCTTACCAAAATTCAGTAATTGTTCTTGATTAAACATTTTGTAGATTTTACAAATTTCTGGCTAACTTTACAGTTTTAATTTTATGGTTTAATTTTAAAAATGTTTGCCTTTTTCTTATTGCTTTACCAGAGTGTAGTTTTGAAGGTTTTAACTTTGTCATTCCAGAAATGCTTCTTCCTCTTATTTGTAATATCATTTAGGCAAGGAGTGATTTGGTCATCCAGTTATAATGCCTCCCCATCCTAAAGTCATGGTCCCCACTGACCTCACTCATTAAAAGATGTTTCAAACAAGACTTCCTGCCCTAAGTAGTTCTGATCAGTCTTTGCTATACTGGTATAAATGTCTATGTGACAATAAATAACTTCAGTGCTCAGAAACTACCTTACTTTTTTGACTACAGACTAAATGCAGAAATTAACCTTTGAGTTTCTCATTGTGTTAAATCTTATTATTATATTTCACTAACATAAAGGATATATTTTAAAATGTATTTTATACAGCATTGTTTCTTATTCTCAATGAATAGAATAATCCCTGAAAACCGAATGAGATCTCCTCAGGTGAAGATATATGGAAAAAGAATTTTGTTCAGAGAAAATATTATCTATGTATCTGTAGGTAAAAAGCAAGTTTGAAAAAAAAAATTTCTGAGTGTGGATAGACAAAGGGACAAAAATATCATTAGTGCAATGAGTAATGTCCATGGTGGCAGAAAATGTAACAGTGAGAGAGAAAAGAGGAAGCCCAGTGAGAACCTTAAAGACTATGATAAATACATGCCCTTTATTCCACCAGGTAAACCATTATCATGATCTGCATTACAATTTGTAAATAATTCAAACATGAAAAACATCAAAAATATATAACTGATTTTACATTTATGTATTATCCTTAAAATAACTAATTTTCTGGGTCATTTTCAAAAACTGTTCTGCTGATTAGAAAAGGAATTCAATATGGTAAAAATACTTGTTGTTGTTGTTTAGTGGATAAGTCATGTCCGACTCTTTTGAGACCCCATGGATTATCGCCTGCCAGGATCCTCTGTCCATGGGATTTCCCAAGCAAGACTTCCTCATTTCCTTTTCCAGGGGATCTTCCCATCCCAGAGGCTGATTCTTTACCATTGAGCCACCTGCTGCTGCTGCTGCTGCTGCTGCTAAGTCGCTTCAGTCGTGTCCGACTCTGTGCGACCCCAGAGACAGCAGCCAACCAGGCTCCCCAGTCCCTGGGATTCTCCAGGCAAGAACAATGGAGTGGGTTGCCATTTCCTTCTCCAATGCATGAAAGTGAAAAGTGAAAGTGAAATCGTTCAGTCGTGGCCTACTCTTAGCGACCCCATGGACTACAGCCCACCAGGCTCCTCCATCCATGGGATTTTCCAGGCAAGAGTACTGGAGTGGGGTGCCATTGCCTTCTCCATGAGCCACCTGGGAAGCCCTAAAAATACTTTGGAAGCACTTTATTTTCTTTCTCTGAGATTTCACAATGATAATAGCAATAAGTTAAGGTTTCCAAAATGTATTTAGCTTCTTTCTAGCTCAGTAGTATTTACTTTAGGAAAATCTGGTTTCATTATTGCATACCAGATTATTATTCTGCCTCTTTAGGTTTTAAGTAATATAAGTTTAATATTTGATGAATTAAACATTAAAACACTAAGATATTTTATTTTATGTTTTAGATGTGAAAGTTTACAAATTACAGTTTTATTGAAGACAAGACCTGAGAAGCTATGTCATCTGAACTGAGGTCATTGAATCCTTGTGAACAGATGTTACTTGCAATGGTATTGTAGTTTTCATTTTGAAAGGGTATTATCAGAGTGAGAACGCTACAGAAAATGTACACAGTCAAGTTCATACAAAGTTTAATGCTTATAATAGACCACTCAAGAAACAAATGCACATACTACGTATTTATCCGAGTCAGTAACATTTTATGGCCATGTGTTTCTGTAAGATGAATAAAACACACTGCTGTGAATCATCTCTCCTTCTCCAGTGTTTGCTGGTTTGAAGAAAAGTTGAACCATGAAAGGTGGCATTTTTTCTTTCATGCAATTAATTTTTCTTTAAATTACATGTAGTAAGCTTAACAACTCAATTCTCCATCTGCTTATTATTTATTATTAAAAAAACACTTCTGTCTTTATCTTCTCTTGGAGAAGTGTGTTTAACTGATTTAATCAAGTATACAAATTTGGAAATTATGATAATTACTTCTACGCTTTTATAAAATATTTTGAAAGAAACCTGCAAACTTTCATGTAAAATTAGTATTATTTTGCTTTGGTAATTAATCATAACATTTTTGTACTTAAGAGAAATGCAAGAAAATGGTCATGTCCAGTATTAATGTGACGATTATACCAAAGTTTTTCATTTAAGGTTATTTTCTCCTACATTGTTTGATAGCTACATCCAACAGACCTTGTGTTTTTTAATTATATTCCCCCACACTCACCTTTTACTACAAGCATAACAAACAAAAATGTCAACACATTAAAACACAAAGGCACATGAGAAATTTTGCTGAAAATCTACCTTTATTAAAGGTGAAATCTTTTTCTCTTCATATTATTAGAAATATACCATATATTAAAAGAATTGAAAGAATAAGTGTCAGGAATTTCTCTTTCAGGAATTTTTATGGGAGATTAAACAAATACTTAAGTTTATCTTTGAATGAGGCTTTATGGAGCATATATTCATCCCAGAATGATGTGCTGATATTTTAGACTATATGGTTTTCAATAGCAGATTTTACCGCCTTCAGAAGACAACTTTTAGACATTTTGGAGATGATAAATAGTCATTCACTTAAATACAATTATCCAGTCACTGAAGTTAATTGTCCCCAAAACATTAAATCAAATAACTTTTGTTATATTAAACATCTTTCTTGACAAAGCTGATATTAAAATAACACTAAATACATCCACCTCTGTATAAAGATACAACTTTTTGATCACACCATCCTTCTGATCATAATATACAACTGAGATGTGAATGGACTTCCTACTCCAAACAACTTCCAATTGTTTTATATCGCCCTACTCTTCCTTCTTAATTTTCTCTAAATCAAAGATTATGTACAAATTATATTTCATTGAACTACATAATCTGGAAATCTTTGAATTCAGGATTAATAATAAGAAACAAATGTGCAGCATTTTACATTAATAGATTTTTTTTTTAAATAAAGAACCAAGAATTTTTTTGGATATACTATTTTAAAGACACTATCTTAATAATGTGTGGTGTGTGCTAAGTCGTTCAGTCGTGTCTAACTCTTTGTGACTCTATGGACCCACCAGGCTCTTCTATCAATGGGATTCTCCAGGCACGAATACTGCAGTACATTGCCATTCCTTCCTCCAGAGGACCTTCCCAACTCAGGGATTAAACCCGCATCTTCTGCGGGTCCTACAGTGTAGGTGGCTTCTTTGCCACCAAGTCACTGGGAAAGCCCCTTTATCATATATAAAAACCACCAAGTAATTTTATCTGCTTCCAATTCTTCCCTCTCTCCAGTTAATCTATTATAGACTACTAATATTATGTTTCTAGAATATGGATCTGATTATAATTTTACATGATAATTATAAAATAGAATATTCTATTAGCTCTTTAAAATCTAGAGTAAATATTGCTACATCTTAAGCATTATCCACAGACCACAGCCTTGTCTAACTCAATGAAACTAAGCCATGCCATGTGGGGCCACCCAAGACAGACAAGTCATGGTGGAGAGTTCTGATAAAATGTGGTCCACTGAAGAAGGGAATGGCAAACCACTTCAGTATTCTTGCCTTGAGAACCCCATGAACAGTATTAAAAGGCAGAAAGATAGGACAGTGAAAGATGAACTCCCCAGGTCAGTAGTTGCCCAATATGCTAATGGAGATCAATCAGATAGAATGAAGAGACGGAGCCAAAGCAAAACAAAACAAAACACAACAAAACAAAACACCCAGTTGTGGATGTGACTGGTGATAGAAACAAGGTCTGAAGCTGTAAAGAGCAATATTGCAAGGGATCTGGAATGTTAGGTCCATGAATCAAGGCAAATTGGAAGTGGTCAAACAGGAGATGGCAAAAGTGAATGTCAACATTTTAGGAATCAGTGAACTGAAATGGACTGGAATGGGTGAATTTAACTTAGATGACAATTATATCTACTACTGTGGGCAAGAATCCCTTAGAAGAAATGGAGTAGCCATCATAGTCAACAAGAGTCCGAAATGCAGTACTTGGATGCAATCTCAGAAACGACAGAATGAGTTCGTTTCTCTGTTCATTTCCGAGGCAAACCATTCAATGTCATGGTAATCCAGGTCTATGCCCTGACCAGTAATGCTGAAGAAGCTAAAGTTGAACGGTTCTAGGAAGACCTAGAAGACCTTTTAGAATTAACACCCCAAAAAGATGTCCTCTTCATTAGAGGGGACTGGAATGCAAAAGTAGGAAGTCAGGAAACACCTGGCAGTGGCAGAGGCTGAATCACTTCAGTCGTGTTCGACTCTGTGCGACCCCATAGATGGCAGCCCACCAGGTTCCTCTGTCCCTGGGATTCTCCAGGAAAGAATACTGGAGTAGGTTGCCATTTCCTTCTCCATCTGGAGAAACAGGCAAATTTTGCCTTGGAGTACAGAATGACGCAGGGCAAAGGTTAATATAGTTTTGCCAAGAGAACACACTGGACATAGCAAACACACTCTTCCAGCAACACAAGAGACAACTCTACACATGGACATCACCAGATGGTCAACACCAAAATCAGATTGATTATATTCTTTGCAGCCAAAGATGGAGAAGCTCTATACAGTCAACAAAAACAAGACCAGGAGCTGACTGTGGCTCAGATCATGAACTCCTTAATGCCAATTCAGACTTAAATTGAAGAAAGTAGGGAAACCACTAGACCATTAAGGTATGACCTAAATCAAATCCCTTATGATTATACAGTGGGAGTGACAAATAGATTCAAGGGACTAGATCTGACGGACAGAGCGCCTGATGAACTATGGACGGAGGTTAGTGACATTGTACAGGAGACAGGTATCAACACCAACCCCAAGAAAAAGAAATGCAAAAAAGGAAAATGGCTGTCTGAGAAGGCCTTACAAATAGCTGTGAAAGAAGAGATGTGAAAAGCAAAAGAGAAAAGGAAAGATATACCAATTTTATGCAGAGTTGCAAAGAATAGCAAGGAGAGATAAGACAGCCTTCCTCAGTGATCAGTGTGAAGAAATAGAGGAAAACAATAGAATGGAAAAGATTAGAGATCTTTTCAAGAAAATTAGAGATACCAAGGGAACGTTTCATGCAAAGATGGTCGCAATAAAGGACAGTAATAGTATGGACCTAACAGAAGCAGAAGTTATTAAGAAGAGGTGGCAAGAATACACAGAAGAACTGTACAAAAAAGATCTTTATGACCCAGATAATCATGATGGTGTGATCACTCACCTAGAGAAAGACATGCTGGAATATGAAGTCAAGTGGGCCTTAAGAAGTATCACTACAAACAAAGCTAATAGAAGTGACAGAATTCCAGTTGAGCTATTTTAAATCCTGAAAGATGATGCTGTGAAAGTGCTGCATTCAATATGCCAGCAAATTTGGAAAACTCAGCAGCAGCCATAGGACTGGAAAATGTCAGTTTTCATTCCAATCTCAAAGAAAGGCAATGAGAAAGTATGCTCAAACTAATGCATAATTGCACTCATCTCACATGCTTCTAAAGTAATGCTTAAAATTCTCCAAGCCAGGCTTCAACAGTACATGAACTGTGGACTTTCAGATGTTCAAGCTGGTTTCAGAAAAGGCAGAAGAACCAGTGATCAAATTGCCAACATATGCTGGATCATCAAAAAAGCAAAACAGTTCCAGAAAAGCATCTATTTCTGCTTTATTGACTATGCCAAAGCCTTTGACTGTGTGGATCACAATAAACTGTGGAAAATTCTGAAAGAGATGGGAATACCAGACCACCTGACCTGCCTCTTGAGAAATCTGTATGCAGATCAGGAAGCAACAGTTAGAACTGGACATGGAACAACAGACTGGTTCCAAATAGGAAAAGAAGTATGTCAAGACTGTATATTATCACCCTGCTTACTTAACTTATATGCAGAGTACATCATGAGAAATGCTGAGCTGGATGAAACACAAGCTGGAATCAAGATTGCCAGGAGAAATATCAATAACCTCAGATATGCAGATGATACCACCATTATGGCAGAAAGTGAAGAGGAACTAAGGAGCCTCTTGATGAAAGTGAAAGAGGAGAGTGAAAAAGTTGGCTTAAAACTCAACATTCAGAAAACTGAGATCATGGCATCTGGTCCCATCACTTCATGGAAAATAGATGGGGAAACAGTGGAAACAGTGGCAGACCTTATTTTGGGGGGCTCCAAAATCACTACAGATGGTGACTGCAGCCATGAAATTTAAAGACATTTTCTCCTTGGAAGAAAAGCTATGACCAACCTAGATAGCATATTAAAAAGCAGAGACATTACTTTGCCAACAAAGTTACATCTAGTTAAGGCTATGGTTCTTAAAGTAGTCATGTATGGATTTGAGAGTTGAACTATAAAGAAAGCTGAGTGCTGAAGAACTGATGCTTTTGAACTGTGGTGTTGGAGAAGTCTCTTGAGAGTCCCTTGGATTGCAAGGAGATCCAACCAGTCCATCCTAAAGAACATCAGTCCTGAGTGTTCATTGGAAGGACTGATGTTGCAGTTGAAATTACAATACTTTGGCCAGTTGATGTGAAGAGCTGACTCTTTTGAAAAGACCCTGATGCTGGGAAAGATTGAGAGTAGGAGGAGAAGGGGATGACAAAGGATGA
Organism: Bos indicus; assembly: GCF_029378745.1. Taxonomy (NCBI): domain Eukaryota; kingdom Metazoa; phylum Chordata; class Mammalia; order Artiodactyla; family Bovidae; genus Bos; species Bos indicus. The sequence goes on along the minus strand of NC_091780.1, from coordinate 50,486,622 downwards.
GATGGTTTCATGGCATCGCCGACTCAATGGACATGGGTTTGGGTGGACTCTGGGAGCTGGTGATGGACAGGGAGGCCTGGTGTGCTACAGTCCATGGAGTTCCCAAGAGTCAGACACAACTGAGTGACTGAACTGAAGTGAAGCATACTCTGTATAGTTTTTATGATATATTCAGGCCCCAAATCTCATGCTCCATATGCTGATATTTTCTCATCAGTCCTTTCCAGTGAACCTCTAGCAGAATACTTGCCATGTTTTGATCTCATATTTCCATGCAGTTGATTATATTTTATTTTCTACACAAAATACTTTATATCTAAAAGTATAACTCTACCCAACATCTTAGGTCATACATTATCTTTGTGAAGCCCTTTCCTTTTTTTTATGTAATTAATTGCCTTTTCCTATGGACAGGGAGGCGTGGCATGCTGCAATTCATGGGGTCACAAAGAGTCGGACACAACAGTGACTGAACTGAACTGATGCTTTCATAGTATTTGTGTACAGTCTCTCTAAAGTACTTGTTACAAAATATTAGTGAGTTAATTTCATTTTTTTTTCTGGTAGCAGGGGTTCTATGCTATTCATATTCATGGTCTATCAACTAGCACAATGCTTACCAAAAATACACATTTATTTGAATTAAAATATATTTTAAAAATATTAATTTCATGAAAAGTCTTGACATCTAAAGGTAGCTACTATTTATATTTCATTCAGAATAGCAACAGATGTAAATGTTGTTTGTAGTGGAAAAGTGTATCACTCATTTAGTTAATACAATCATAGCTACTGCCTAAATTATTTGGGAGAAGGCAATGACACCCCACTCCAGTCCTCTTGCCTGGAAAATCCCATGGATGGAGGAGCCTGGTAGGCTGCAGTCCATGGGGTCGCTAAGAGTCGGACACGACTGAGCGATCATTTAGCTAATACAATCATAGCTACTGCCTAAATTATTTAGCCTCCCTTAAAGTTTCTGAGAACATTCCAATAAACAATTAGTAATTAATATATTAAAATGTACAATATTTTGCTATATCCAAACAATGCCATTGTTGAATAAAGCATATTTCAGGGGAGTAAACAAAGGAGGGCAAGAGTACCAGTCTCAGTTTAGATATTTAGGGTTAATAAATAGATGTAAGAAATATTTTATTTTTTAAGAACTATTTTAGTGTGCTATCTTTTTTCCTGAGGTTTCTTGTTCTTCATTCAGTTCAGGACACCTTGGCCTTCACCCCTCTGGCTAATGTAACTTTAAAAAGTGCTATCATTTTATCATTAAAGCTACCTCATTTCTTCCTTTTCATAACAAACGTATGAGGACACATCAAATTAAAAAATATAGATTCTTTAACCATTTAGTAGAGAAGAAAATGGTTTCCCTAGTGGTTCAGTGGTAAAGAATCCATTTGCCAGTTCAGGAGACATGGGTTCAATCTCTAGGTTGGGAAGATCTTCTGGAGGAGGAAATGGCAACCCACTCCAGTATTCTTGCCTGGGAAATTCCATGGACAGGAGCCTCGGAGGTTACAGTTCATGGTGATTGCCAAAGAGTTGGACAGGACTTACAGGCTAAACAACAACAGACAAGAAAAGGAGAAGGGTCCCGATGTCTCAGTTTTTTTTTTTTTTTTTAATATTTACAAAATGTCTTCTCACACTTGGATGAGATGTAGAAAGATAGGTAAAACAATATATAAATATATAGCAAAATCATCTGAGATTTTACATGCAAATTAATGTAATCTAATTGAAAAGTACAATGGGGTTTGAAGCAGTTTTGTTATTTCAGAACTCAAATTTAGGTTCTTCTTAAATATTTTAGGATTACTGGAGAGCTTTCAAATGGACAGAACATGCCCAGGTGGCATTAGTGGTAAAGAGCCCTCCTGCCAATGCAGGAGACACAGGAGATGTGGGCTCAGTCCCTGGGTTGGGAAGATTCCCTGGAGTAGGAAATTGCAACCCACTCCAGTATTCTTGACTGGAGAATCCCATGGACAGAGGAGCCTGACGGGTTATAATCCATAGGGTTGCAAAGAGAAGTGACTTTGCACACACACAAGAAATGTGAACATGGTTTTACAATCACAGGAAATAGTTTAGCCCTTTTCTTAAACTCTGAAAGGCTTTTAAGTTATTTTGTATCACTCTTTGAATGTACTATTTTACAAGGTATTTCAATTTCATATTTATGATAATGAGATTTCAAATATTAGAAGCTCTTCTGTTATTGTTTCATTACTACTTTTGCTATCTATGGCAAGAGAATGCATGCATATTTAACAAAATATTTGCGAGTTCCAAATGTATGGTGCAAAAGGTTGATTGAACAAAGGCAAATTCTAAATGATGTTCCTGTCTAAGTGTGACCTGAAAAGCAATTGACCACATTTCCGTTCAATCTTATTGTCTTATTGCTTGCTTTCTGTAGCATTTTATATTTTCTTTGTAGGAATGTTATCTGTAGTAAGCGAATGGGAAAAGAAGAATAAAAGAAAAAGTTAACAATGTCTCTTTACCTCACTTCTCCAAGGCTATTTTCTTAATTAATCTAACAGTTTGTTATGTATATACCCTACAAACATATAAAATATATATGTGTTATATATTTAACTTTCTACCTATCAAGAATCCTTATTTAATGTTTAATGAAGCACAGCACACATGCCTAAGATGTTAAAAATTATAAACTAATTGAATTATCACAAGGAAATATCTGTATGACTATTACCCATGCAAAAAATAGAACATTGTTAGCCCCTAAAAGCTTTCTCCTGCTCTTATCAATTACCATCTCTAACCACATTCCAAGGTTAATTGCTATGCTAATTTCTAAGACTATATTTTAACTTTCTTCAGTCTTTTTGGAAGTTTACCTAGCAATATTTAAGTACGCATATTTTTGTGCCTGCCTTCTTTTGCTAAATTATGTTTGTGAAATACAGTTGTTACAGAGTGATATTTTATCAGCTTTAATTATTGCTCATTATTCTCCTGTATGATATGCCACAATTTAATTATCACTCTAATATTGTTGGACATTTGGTATGTTTGTGGTTTTGGACTTATGGGGTGAACTGCATTCCCTCAAAATTCATATGTTGAAGGCCGAACTCCAATACATTAGAATGTGGTTTTTATTAGAAATAAAGTCTTCACAGAGGAACTCAAGCTAAAATAAAATCATTAAGAGGGTTCCTAATCTGACTGGTGTCTTTTTAAAAATTGGAAAATTGGAGACATACACCCACAGAATAAAGGCCGTATGAAGAGGAAGGCAGCAATTTGGGTGATACTTACACAATACAAAGATTGATCGTGTTAGTCACTCAGTCATGTCCGACTCTTTGCAACCCCATGGACTGGGACTGCCAGGCTCCTCTCTGTGGAATAAGGTATTCCATGCAAGAATACCATACAAGATAAAGATTGCCAACAAACCATCAAAAGCTTGGCAAGAGGCAGAGATTTTTTCTCTTGGAGCCCTCAGAAGGATGCAATACTGCCAATATCTTGATCTTGGATATTTAATCTTCAGACATATAAGACGATTATCTCTGTTGTTGAAACCATCCAGTTTGTGGCACTTGTCACAGCAGCTCTAGCAAACTAATACATGAAGACTATAAATAATGTAACTGCAAACATTCTTGTATCCATCTTATTATATGCATAAATACTGATTTATATCGGGTATAGAAATATGAGTGCAAGTGGTATGTGATACGGAATTTATGTGCTCAACCTCAGCAGATAAAGCCAGTTTTCAAAGTGTCTGTGTCAATTCACTCCATGATGTGTAAAAATAATTTTCTTTCTTTCTGTCTTCAGTATGACAAGGTATTACAGTGTATTTAGTCTTAGATATTTTGAAGGATATTTTACAGTGTATCACCATGACTTTAATAAACATTTCCATAGTTTCTGATAAGGTTGAATAGTTGAATACTTTTCATATTTTCATTGGACATTTATATACTCTTTTGTGAAATACTATTCATACTATAGTGAAATACTATTTTTCTTTTGTATTGCTTCATATCGTCTTGTGAGAATTCTTTGTAGAGTTAAGAAACAAGCCCATTGCCTGTTATATATTTCACAAACACCATCTCCTTCTCTGTCTCCTGCATTTTCAGTCTCTTAATAGTTCCTTTCATAAATGAAAGTTTTTAATTTTAATGAAGTCCAATCAGTTTAAGCAAATAAAGAAGACAAAACTTTTATGACTCCCAAATCCTAACAAATAGTCTGTTTTTATAACTTATAGAATATTAATTTGTGTTTTACATCTAGCTTTTTCTTTCTTGTATGATATATAGCAGTGGTCAGATTTTATCAGTTTGCGTATGGATATCTAATTTGCCTAGCATGATTTAACACAAAATGTTTTGTTTTAGATCAAATATTCACATGTGCCTGGCTCTACTTCTGGACTAATTAGCTCCACTTTTCTACGCATGTATGGACTTGGCTGGTGGCTCAGACGGTAAAGTGTCTGCCTACAATGTGGGAAGACCCGGGTTCAAACCCTGGGTTGAGAAGATCCCCTGGAGAAGGAAATGGCAACCCACTCCAGTACTTTTGCCTGGAAACTCTCATGGACAGAGGAGCCTGGTAGGCTACAGCCCATGGGGTTGCAAAGAGTCGGACATGACCGTGACTTCACTTTCCTTTTTCTTTCTTTCTTCTATGTGTGTATTCTTGTACTCTAAAAATTTACCTACCTACTATAGCTTTGTAACATCTTTAAAGTAAATCTTGATATTCAAGTTCTCAAAAAATGTTTCCACCTTCTTCAAAAATGCCATAGCTATTCTATATTTGACTTTTTGAATCTCCATAAGGTTTCAAAACCCATCTTGACAAATTAGAAATACACACATGTGCACAAACACTGCATATACACACAACCTAATGAAATTTTATTTCCTACCAAAATAAATCCATAGATCACTTTCTTAAGAACAGATAACTGTACAATATTGAATTTCCTAATTCATGAACAAGCATCTTATCCTTATTCATGAATTAAGAATTAAACTAATTTAGTTAAAAGTTTTAATTTTTTTATGAAACTTACTTAATAGTTTCTGTGTTTACATATAATGCGTATTTTTGTGACTTGTTAATTGGAATTCTGTACACTTAATAATGTTATAAATGGTAAATATACTTTTTTATTTCATTATAAGTATTTACCTATACTCACAAATACAAAATATTTTAACCTGTATCCAGAAAACATGCTAAATAATTCTAATAATTTAATTGCCTTATTCTTCAAATATTTTTACATTTTAAAAATGCTGTCATCTGCTAATTGTGAAAAAAATTGAAAGCTTTAATTCTTTAATTTTTGTTTGCCTCCACACTAATTGGGATATGCAATGTGATGAACAGTAGTGTTGTTAGAAGTTATACTTGTCTTTGAATATTTCTCCTTAAGTAAGATATTTGCTATTTACATTTTACAGATATCCTTAATCAGAGGAAGAATTTTCTAACTTCTAGGTAGTTAATAATACTTTTAATCATGATTAGATGTAAAATTATTTAATTTTGTCCTGTATCTATTCCCATATTTATTTGGAATACAGGCATATCTTTTTACTTTATTATACTTTATTACACTTCAAAGATATTATGTTTTTTAAAAAATTGAAGATCTGTAACAACTCTGCATCAAGCACGTCTATCAGCATCATTTTCCCAGCAACATTTGCTCAGTATCATTGCTGTACATTTTGGTAATTCTTGCAATATTTAACTTTTTATTATTGTATTTTTTATGGTGACCTGTCACCAATGATCTTTAATGTTACTATTGTAATTAGTTTGCAATGACATAAATTGTGCTCATAAAAGAGAACAAACTTAACCAGAAAGCCTTGCGTGTGTTCTGGTTGTTCCACCAATTGGCCATTCCTCTATCCCTCTCCTTTTCCTTGGGCCCCTCTATTCCCTGGTACAAGACAACATTAACATTAAACCAGTTAATAACCTTACAATGACCTCTAAGTGTTGAAGTGGAAAAAACAAAAGAGTTTCATATTACCCACTTTAAATCAATAGCCAGAAATGATTAAGCTCCGTGAAGAAGCATGTTGAAAGCCTAGATAGGTCACAGCTATGTCTCTTGAGCCAAAAAGCTGGCCAAGTTGTGAATGCAATGAGGAAAACATTATTGAGGGAAATTAAAACTGCTATTGCTGTGAAAACAGGAATGATAAAAAAGTGAAACAGCCTTATTGCTGATATGGAGAAAGTTTCAGGGATCTGAACAGATGATCAGACAGTCATGGAATTCCCTTAAGCCAAAGCCTAATCCTCAACAAGGCCCTAACTCTTATCCACACTAGGAAGGCCAACTGAGGTAAGGAAGCTGGAGAGGACAAGTTTGAAGCTAGTACTGGTTGGTTCACGAGGTTTAAGGAAAGAAGTCACCTCCAAAATGAAAAGTGCCACATGAAGCAACAAGCGCTGACGTAGAACCTGCAGCAAGTTATCCAGAAGATTTACTTAAGATTATTAATGAAGGGGCTGCTGCTGCTGCTAAGTCGCCTCAGTCGTGTTCGACTCTGGGCAACCCCATAGACCACAGCCTTCCAGGCTCCCCTGTCCCTGGATTCTCCAGGCAAGAACACTGGAGTGGGTTGCCATTTCCCTCTCCAATGCCTGAGAAGGTGCTCAGTCATGTCCAACTCTGTGCGACCCCATAGATGGCAACCCAACAGGCTCCCCCGTCCATGGGATTTTCCAGGCAAGAGTACTGGAGTGGGGTGCCATTGCCTTCTCCGAATGAAGGAGCTACACTACACAATAAATTCTCAAAGTACACAAAACAGTCTTCTATTGGAAGAAGATGCCATAGAGGACTTTCAAAGCTAGAGAAGATAAAACAATGACTGGTTTGTAAGCTTCAAAAGATAGGCTGACTCTTGCAATGTGCATTTATCATTCCCCAAATCTGAAAATTATGCTAAATCTACAGCCTGTGCTCTATAAATGAAACAACAAAGCCTGGAGAACATTTATTTACAGCGTGGTTTACTGAATATTTTCATGATCCAGATAATCACGATGGTGTGATCATTCACCTAGAGCCAACATTCTGGAATGTAAAGTTAAGTGGGCCTTATAAAGCATTACTACAAACAAAGCTAGTAGAGGTGATGGAATTCCAGTTAAGCTATTTCAAATCCTGAAAGATGATGTTGTGAAAGTGCTGCACTCATATGCCAGCAAATTTGAAAAACTCAGCAGTGGCTACAGGACTGGAAAAGGTCAGTTTTCATTCCAATCCCAAAGAAAGGCAATGCCAAAGAATGCTCAAACTACCGCACAATTGCACTCATCTCACACTCTAGTAAAGTAATGCTCAAAATTCTCCAAGCCAGGCTTCAGCAATATGTGAACTGTGAACTTCCAGATGTTCAAGCTGGTTTTAGAAAAGGGAGAGGGACCAGAGATCAAATTGCCAACATCCGCTGGATCATCGAAAAAGCAAGAGAGTTCCAGAAAAACATCTATTTCTGCTTTATTGACTATGCCAAAGCCTTTGACTGTGTGGATCACAATAAATTGTGGAAAATTCTGAAAGAGATGGGAATACCAGACCACCTGCCCTGCCTCTTGAGAAACCCATATGCAGGTCAGGAAGCAAAAGTTAGAACTGGACATGGAACAATAGACTGGTTCCAAATAGGAAAAGGAGTATGTCAAGGCTGTATATTGTCACCCTGCTTATTTAACTTCTATGCAGAGTACATCATGAGAAACGCTGGGCTGGAAGAAGCACAAGCTGGAATCAAGATTGCTGGGAGAAATATCAATCACCTCAGATATGCAGATGACACCACCCTTATGACAGAAAGTGAAGAGGAACTAAAAAGCCTCTTGATGAAAGTGAAAGAGGAGAGTGAAAAGTTGGCTTAAAGCTCAACATTCAGAAAATGAAGATCATGGCATCTGGTCCTATCACTTCATGGGAAATAGATGGGGAAACAGTGGAAACAGTGTCAGACTTTATTTTTGGGGGCTCCAAAATCACTACAGATGGTTACTTCAGCCATGAAATTAAAAGATGCTTACTCCTTGGAAGGAAAGTTATGACCAACCTAGATAGCATATTCAAAAGCAGAGACATTACTTTGCCAACAAATGTCCATCTAGTCAAGGCTATGGTTTTACCAGTAGTCATGTATGGATGTGAGAGTTGGACTATAAAGAAAGCTGAGCACCAAAGAATTAATGCTTTTGAACTGTGGTGTTGGAGAAGACTCTTGAGCATCCCATGGACTACAAGGAGATCCAACCAGTCCATTCTAAAGGAGATCAGTCCTGGGTGTTCTTTGGAAGGAATGATGCTAAAGCTGAAACTCCAGGACTTTGGCCACCTCATGCAAAGAGTTGATTCATTGGAAAAGACTCAGATGCTGGGAGGGATTGGGGGCAGGAGGATAAGGGGACGACAGAGGATGAGATGGCTGGATGGCATCACTGAATCGATGGACATGGGTTTGGGTAAATTCCGGGAGTTGGTGATGGACAGGGAGGCCTGGTGTGCTGCGATTCATGGGGTCACAAAGAGTCGGACACGACTGAGCGACTGAACTGAACTTACTGAATATTTTAAGCCTATTATTGAATCCAGTACTTAGACTTTTTAATGTTACTACTCATTGACAACACACCTGGTTTTCCAAGAGCTCTGATGGATATGCACAATGAGATCCATGTTGTTTTCCTGCCTAACACAACATCCATTCTGCAGACCATGGATCAAGGAGTTATTTCAAATCTTATTAAGAGATACATTTCATAAAGCTATAGCTGTCACAGATGGTGATTCCTCTGATGGGTCTATGCAAAGTAAACTGAAAGCCTTCTGGAAAGGATTTACCATTCTAGATATCATTAATAACATTTGTGATTAATGGGATGAAGTAACTGTGTCAACATTAACAGGAGTTTGGAAAAAGTTGGCTCTAATCCTCACAGATAAAAAGGAAGGATTCAAGACTTCAGTGGAGGAAATAACTGCAGATGTGGTAGAAAGAGCAAGAGAACTAGACCCTGGAGATGTGACTGATGTGACTGAATTGCTGCAATCTCATTATAGAACGTTACTAGATGAGGGGTTGATTCTTATGGATGAAAAATGAAAATAGTTTTTTAAGGATAGAATCTACTTCTAGTCAAGATCCAATGAAAATTGTTGAAATGACAACAAAGGATTTAGGATTTAGGGTTAGATAAACTTAGTTACAGAGAAGGCAGTGGCACCCCACTCCAGTACTCTTGCCTGGAAAATCCCATGGACGGAGTAGCTTGGTAGGCTGCAGTCCATGGGGTCACTAAGAGTACGACACGACTGAGCGACTTCACTTTCACTTTTCAGTTTCATGCATTGGAGAAGGAAACTTAGTCAACAAAACAGTGAAAGGATTTGAGAAGATGGACTCCAATTTCAAATGTCCTTCTGTGAGTAAAATACTACCAAACATCATTGCAGGCTATAGAGAAATTGTTTGAAAAGGAAAAGTCAATCAATATGGCAAACATCTTTGTTGTCTTATTTTAAGAAATTGCTGTAGCCATCCCAGCTTTCAGCAAATATAACTCTAATTGGTTGGTAGCTCTCACCATGGAGGCAAGACCCTCCACATGCAAAAAGATCATAACTCACTGTGGGCTCTGATAACAGCATTTTTAGCAATAAAGTATTTTTAATTATGGTATGTTCATTGTTTTTTTTTTTAGACATAATGCTATTTCACACTTAATAAATAACAATATATGGTAAACATAAATTTTAAGCACTGGGAAATCAAAGAATTGGTGACTCACTTCATAATGATATTCACATTATAGCAGTGGTGTGAAATTCAACATATAATATCTCTGAGGTATGCTTGTATTTTATCTGTATCTTAATCTTAACTTTACTACTTTGCTTAGATATATTTTCTAATTTTGAAGCAAACTTATTTTCCTGAAAAAATCTAATGTAGTTTGTGATATCTGTGTATGTGTGTTTATGTGCATGTATGATTATTCTTTGTATACACTGTCAGATTTGACTGAACAATATTTTGTTTAGAATTTTTGCATTTATATTTAGGTCTGATATTAGCCTTTAATTTTTTCCTCATTTTTAAAATCCCTTTAAGATTTTTGTTATCAGAATAGTATTGAACTTATAAATTAAATTAGGCATGTCTTCTCAATTCATATTCTATGTGTTTCTGTGTTTAGCATCATTTAGTCCTTAAATATTTGAAATGACTCCTTAGTAACATTATATGTGCCTGAAGTTTCCTTGTGGGAAATTTTTAATAATATATTCAATTTCTGTAATCTCTCCAACTTTCACTTTCTTGTATTTAAATATTCTATTTCTCCTTCTACATTATTTATATAGAAAAGGACATTTCACCTAAATTTTCAAATTTATTGATATAAACATACTTATGATATCCTTTTATGGTCATTTTAATTTGTACTGATGTCCCTCTATTACCCCTTTAAGGATTTTTATCCATTATCTTTTCTCAGTTTTCCTTGATCAGGTAAGTGTACATCTTTTTGAAAAAACAACATTATAATTCTTTTTTGGTATTACTTTCATTTACATAATTAATGTCAACTTTAATTTTTATAATTTCTTCTACCTTTTATTACTAGCAAACTTAATCTGTCCATAAAATGACCAGGAGTCGGTACCAGAATTCCAGACATTCCTGGAATAAGCATAATAATCTTCCTTACCTAAAACTTAAAGACAAAATAAAGAAAACAGGCTAATTAATTATTATATTCTAGTCTCAGAAATTTGAATTGAGAATAACATATTGGTACATATAAAATTGGAATCATGCTATAGCTATATAGGGTGGAAAAGAGATATATATTTTATAAGAAAAAAGAGACACTGACGAAGCACACATGGGAAGTGGAAAGATGGGAATTATTTTACAATATTCTTATTAGATCTTATGCATATCCTGGAAGCAGTAATTTCTACCTTTAAAACCATCTGTCTCTCCTACTCAAAGAAACATTGAACAATAATGACTAAGAAAATAAATAGAACAGCCTAGGACTTGGTTATAATTTATCTATTTCTTCACCTTTTTTTTGATGATATCCCATCTTTCAAGGTGATATGAAATAGATCACAATATTTTAATTAAAAAACCTTAAGAAAATTCTATAAAATGGGTACATTTGAAATAGTTTGTTCAATTTTCAAGAAAGAGATTAAAATTTGACTACTAGATTACTTAATGATTCAACTTATTTTCTAGAATAAGATAAGTTTAGAGGAATATATTAATATTACAAATGTATGGGAATTACAGAAGTGTTTCATGATTTATAAGAATTCAAGAGGACAGACACCCCTCAAGTGGTAAAGAGACAACTGTCTCTAATACCTTAATATTCATAAATGTTTTATCATTAAAATATCTAAAGTATTTCAGAATTGCTCGGTAGTGATCAATTAAGAGCTCAAAAACATCTGTACAAAGGTTCATATGTCTTGGATAAAAAACCTAAATAAATTTTGTACAATTATTATTTGAACTCAGAAAGCTGAATTGTAATAGCATGTAAAGAATGCTTTGGACTTCTCAGAAAAAGAGCTCTACTTAACTGCTACTGCTGCTGCTGCTGCTAAGTCGCTTCAGTCATGTCAGACTCTGTGCGACCCCGTAGACGGCAGCCCACCAGGCTCCCCCATCCCTTGGATTCTCCAGGCAAGAACACTGGAGTGGGTTGCCATTTCCTTCTCCAATGCATGAAACTGAAAAGTGAAAGTGAAGTCGTTCAGTCGTGTCGGACTCTTAGCAACCCCATGGATTGCAGTCTACCAGGCTCCTCCATCCATGGGATTTTCCAGGCAAGAGTACTGGAGTGGGTTGCCATTGCCTTCTCCGGTCTACTTAACTACTATGAATCAAATAATTACCATTAATCATTATCTTTTTATTGGAAATTGATGGTCTGAGCTTTTCCATTAATTACTGTAGTGAGAATATTTCCTTTGTAGAGGTATGTCATCTCTTTCTAAGAAAACCTTTTGTTCCACTAAACAAAACTTATAGACATGTAAATTCACTAGTAAATGTTAGCAAAAAACTTGAAAGAAGATATTCAATAGAAATACAATTTAATTTATATAAAAAGTACTCAATAAATGGCATAATTTACCATATGACTTGGAAGATCCCTGGAGAAGGGAAAAGCTACCCACTCCAGTATTCTGGCCTGGAGAATTCCACAGACTATACAGTCCATGGGGTCGCAAAGAGTTGGACACTACTGAATGAATTTCACTTATTTCACTTGTTGAAATATTCATTAGAATCCTTTTTCTTACATTTAGTGTGTATTCTGCCCCATAGATACAATCTTTTTGAAAATTACCATTTTGAGTATTTCTTTATAATTTGTATTTTATCAAATGTTAACATAATTGAAAAAGGAAATGAACCAAAACAAATCATTCATAGAAAATGAGACACATTTGAAGTCTTGTGGACACATTCCACTGAATTTTAAAGGAGATAAAAACATGCAACTTTTCATGTTGTCACAAAATCAGGAAGTATGGGTATGTATATCCTCAGTTGTTAAAGGTTTTATTATTCATTGACATCTCTGTTTAGAAATTACATAATTATAGAATATAGTAGATTCATCAGGAATTTATGCTTCTTTCACAGGGACTGTCACAAGCAGAGGATAAAGGAAAGTAAAAATTATGTGCACTATATTATTTAAAGAATTCTGGTAATTATACTAAATACTTATTTGATACTTAATACTAGTGGGAAATAACAAAAAATTTTCCAACTTGAAGCCACTCTGGATCAGTATTTAAATAGGCAGAAATGATTCTCATGTTTATAATATTTTTCTTGTTTTCATGCACTGAAACCAAACCTAACTAAAACTAGAACATAGAACATTATATCTCTCTAGAAAGTGAATTCTCACTGTAAATTTACTATGTAACACTGGAAAACATATTATTTTGAGTTTTCAAATACACAGAATGTAGATAAAATACTTCTAAACATGAAAGGGGTGATATGAAGAAAATTTAATCAAATGTATTAAGATTAAATCATTCTTAATCAGATCAGATCAGTTGCTCAGTCCGACTCTTTGCGACCCCATGAATCGCAGCACACCAGGCCTCCCTGTCCATCACCAACTCCCGGAGTTCACTCAGACTCACGTCCATCGAGTCAGTGATGCCATCCAGCCATCTCATCCTCTGTCATCCCCTTCTCCTCTTGCCCCCAATCCTTCCCAGCATCAGAGTCTTTTCCAATGAATCAACTCTTGGCATGAGGTGGCCAAACTACTGGACTTTCAGCTTCAGCATCATTCCTTCCAAATCATTCTTAAAATGGCTCCTAAATTTGATACACCTACCCATGTGTTCAATTTAAAAAATACAGTTATAAATATCGATTTCCACTAAATACAGATCCCTAGAACTCAATAAAAGTGATTCCTAACTATTTTGTTCACCTTGCGACCCAGAACCTTGACTTAAGTGTTTAGTTTAGATGCTCTTGACAAAGTGTCTACATATAACAATATCTGAAGGGATTTTTTTTCCTTTTAAAAAATTATAAAAAGTATTTTGTAAAGGTTACATCATTTGGCCTAAACTTGCCATCAGTTTTCCTTTCCTAACACTAATAATGCATAATTTACTATACTTGAGGACAAATGTCTGAACAAAGTAGAACTTTAAGCTCTCTGTCCTACATTATGTCAATTACAACACTTAGCTATTGTTGTGTAACATTCCACCATCAAATTTAATGGCTTGAAGTTTTATTTATTCTGCTCACAAATCTGCAATTTGTTCAAGGCTTATGGCAGTTTATTTTTGCTCTATGTGACATCAGCTGAGGCAATTTGATATGCTTGAGGACTCTCAGTTTTTAACATGGTCTATTTCCATGGCTGGCAAACTGATGCCCACAGTTGGCTGGGATTTCAGCTGGAGCTATAAACCCTGGGCCTTTGTTCCTGCTATTTACTCTTCCCCAAATCATGGTGATTATGATGTTTGAGGGAGGTCTGTTTTTTGCATTTTTCTGTATGTGTGTGGTGTGTGAGGTAACTGCTCTTACTAAAACAAAATCGGGGCCACAGGGATGAAAAGTTGGGTAGACGTGGGGACAAATGAGAGAGAGTGGCAGAAACAAGATTGCAGATCAACCAAAACTACCTGGAAGAATGAGCAAGAATCCTGAGAGTGAAAGAGAAAAGGGAAAGACTGCATTTAGTAGCAAATGAAGTTGAAATACTAATACCTTAAATGGGTCTGGAAATCTTATTGCTCCTGACCCGAGGTTTAAATACAGTATATTTATACAAGCTAAAAAAGATTGGAACAAATATTAGTTTGAATAGGGAAATGGAACTCTCTCTCAGCTCTAAAAGGAAGAATTAAAGCCATGATTAAGGCCGCACAATGACCCAGAACATAGGGGTAGAGAGAAAAATACCCCAGTGACCCACATGTAAACCATGTCATAAACAAGGAAATGAGATTTTAGGTTATCAGAGGGTTATTTTCTAAGAGAAAGAGAACCAGGTTGTGACAATAAGAAATATATATATGGTCTCTTCCCCCAGCTCCTGGCTAGGGCTTCCAAAACCACTGTAATTGCCTAGAAGATAAGAATGATAGCATCTTTTGTTATAATATTTGGGTTTTGTCATAGCTCCTAATATATCTTAACAGCAATAAAGATGAGAGGAGAATCTTTGGTTATTCATATCAAGTCCCTTTCAACAACACCCGAGTTTGTTAATAAGGCGACTTCTGGTAAGCCTGCAAGGATGGAGAACTGGCTGTAAGAGGAATCCATCAGATGATTATAGGGTTGGAATTTTCAACCCCACCCTCCAACTTCCAGATAAGGGAAACCAGCTGGAGGTTGAGTTAATCATCAATGAAATGACTTTTGAAATGTGGTGTTGGAGAAGACTCTTAAGAATCCCTTGGACTGGCAAGGATATCCAACTAGTCAATCCTAAAAGAAATCAGTCCTTAGTATTCATTGGAAGACAGATGCTGAAGCTCCAATACTTTGGCCACCTGATGCAAAGAAATGACTCATTGGAAAAGACCCTGATGCTGGAAAAGATTGAAGGCGGGAGGAGAAGGGGATGACAAAGGATGAGATGGTTGGATGGCATCACTGACTCAATGGACATGAGTCTGAGCAAGCTCTAGGAGTTGGTGATGGACAGGAAAGCCTGGCATGCTGTAATTCATGGGGTCGCATAGAGGCAGACATGACTGAGAAACTGAACTGAGCTGACCAACAACTTAACCAATCATACCCATATTTTAAAGCTGCCATTAAAGACAGTTACCAAAGGGATTCACAGAACATCCTGATTGGTGAATAAAAGTAGGTGCTGGAGGGTAATGCTCCTAAGAAAGGGCATGGAAACTCTGCATCCATTCCCCAGAGTTTGTCCTATGTATCTCTTCTGTCTGACTATTCTGGGTAATATCTTTTATGATAAACTGGCAATCTAGTAAGTAAAATGTTTTCCTAAATTCTGCAAGCTGCCCTAGCAAATGATTGAACCTGAAGAGTGGGTTATAGGAGATCTCTATGATACTCAGAGCTAAAACAGTTGCCTATCAAAAATAGATCATAATATCAAGCCCCACCTACCCAAGGACATTATCAGCAGACACACAAAGAAACCCCAACTGAGCTAACAGTAAAGATCTATGTCAAAACAATTCTGTAAAGTTGAAGAGGAGCCTAATTACCCAAACATGTAGATACCAATGTAAGGAATCAAAACAATGAAAAAATCAGATAAACATGATACCACCAAAGGAAATTAATAAAGCTGCGGTCACTGACCCTAAAAAACATAAAGATCTGTGAACTGTCAGACAAAGAATTCAAAATTATCTTCTCAGGGAAGTTTGGTGGACTCCAAAAACATACCAACAACTGAGCAAAATTAGGAAAATAATGCATGAACAAAGTGAGAAGTTCAACAAAGAAATGGAAGCCATAAAATAAAACCAAACAGAAACCCTAGAGTTGAAAAATACAATCATTGAATAATTCAATAGAGACTTTTAAAAGAAGACTCAAACATGCAGAAGAAAGACTTGGTAAACTGAAGCATAAAGTATTTAAATTTTCCAGTCAGGGGAAGACAAAGAAAACAAATGAAAAAAAAAAAAAAAAAAGTAAACAAAGGCTTCAGGACTCATAGCACACAATGAAAATAAGCAATATTCACATCTTGCAAATTCTAGAAGGAGAAGAGAAATAAAAAGGTACAGAAAATATATTTAAAGCAATAATGGCTACAAACTTCCAAAATCTGGGAAGGGAAATAGAAATTTCTTCTCTTATGCAGTTAGTATAAATAAAATTTAAACTGAAAAAAATAGAGATTTTAAGACAATAGTAACCAAGAAAAGCAGGGGTAGCTACACTAATATCAGACAAAATAGACTTTAAGTTAAAAATCCAGATCCATGAGCACTGAAGGACCCCAAATATGTTGAACCTGAGTAGGGCTATACCAGGACACATTATAATTAAACTGTTGAAAGTAAAAGACAAAGACAGAGATTTAAAAATCAGCAAGAGCGGAAAAAAGGAGAGAAAGAGATGTTACATACAAGGGGATCCCCATAAGACAACAGCAGATTTTCCAACATAAACTTTCCAGACCAGAAGAAAATGGAATGACATATTCAAATACTAGGAGAAAAAAAAAAAAAAAACAATAACAACAACAAATGTGAGAAGGTGGGGATCCCTGGTAGTCCAGTGATTACGACTCTGTGCTTCCACCGCAGGGGACACAGGTTCAATCCCTAGTCAGGGAACTAAGATCTTGTATGCCATGTGGCACAGTCAAAAAACACCAAATAAAACAAAATAAAACAAAAAAACCAAAGCACCTTGTTAACTAAAAATGCAATAACCAGAGATAAAGAAAGGACAAAAAATTTCATGAACAAACAAAAATTGGAGAGAATATATTAACACTATAATTGACTTACAAGAAATTCTAAAGTGACCTATTTAAGCGGAGGTAAAAAGACACTAATTAACAACATAAAAACATAATAAATAATGAAGCACAAAATTCACAGGTAATGGTAAATATACAGTTAAAGTCAGATTCTGTAATAAGCTAATAGTGGAGAAGACATTTAAGACTCCAGTTTAAACATTAAAAAATAATATGGTAAAAATAACTGTAACTACAATAATCTGTTAGTAGTCACAGAATAGTAAAATAATAAACTGTAGCAACAATAACATAAATGTGAGAGGAAAAGTAAAATTGTAAAGTTTAGGAATGCTGTTGAAATTAGGTTGTTATCAGCTTAAAATTAGGTGTCATAATTTTAAGGTATTTCATGTAAGCCTCATGGTAACCAAATGGGACTACCTTATGGCCATTACGCTAAAGAAGTCAAAGCATACTGATATCAAAAATCATCAAAACACACACAAAAAAAGACAGCAGTGTAAGAAAAAAGGAATAATGGGCCCATAAATCAACTAGAAAACAATGAACAAAATGACAACTATAAATCCTTATCTATTAATAATTACTTCAAATGTAAATGGATTAAATTCTCCAATCACAAGACAAAAATGGTTGAATGTTTAAAAAAAAAAAAATCCCAGGAGCCAACAATATGCCTACCAGAGACTGACTTTAGATTTAAAGATACACATACCTACAATGAAGGGATGGAAAAAGACATTTTAGGAAAATGGTAACCAAAAAAAGTAAATAGTCTTTTGGACTCTGTGGGAGAGGATGGGATGATTTGGGAGAATGGCCTTGAAACATGTATAATAACATATATGAAATGAGTCGCCAGTACAGGTTCAATCCAGGGTACTGGATGCTTGGGGCTGGTGCCCTGGAACAACCCAGGGGGATGGTACAGGGAGGGAGGAGGGAGCAGGGTTCAGGATGGGGAACACGTGCATACCTGTGGTGGATTCATGTTGATATAGGGCAAAACCAATACAATATTATAAAGTTAAAAAATAAAATATTTAAAAATAAATAAACAAGCAGAAGTAGCTATACTTATATCTGAATTTAAACTAAATCCAAAATGTGAGAAGGAAACAAAGAAGGACATGTATAATGATAAAGGGATCAATCTATACAGAAAGTGAAAGTGAAAGAAAAGTGAAAGTGAAGTTGCTCAGTCATGTCTGACTCTTTGCAACTCCACAGACTGACTGTAGCCTACCATGCTCCTCCATCCACGGGATTTTCCAGGCAAAAATACTGGCGTGGGCTGCCATTTCCTTCTCCAGGGGATCTTCCTGACCCAGGGATTGAACCCAGATCTCCCACATTGTAGGCAGACGAGCCACCAATTGTAAGTATCTATGCACCAAACATCAGTGCAGCTTTATAAATTAAAGCCATTAAATTAAAAGACGTTCACTCCTTGGAAGGAAAGTTATGACCAACCTAGACAGCATATTGAAAAGCAGAGACATTACTTTGCCAACAAATGTCCGTCTAGTCAAGGCTATGGTTTTTCCAGTAGTCATGTATGGATGTGAGAGTTGGACTATAAAGAAAGCTGAGCACCAAAGAATTGATGCTTTTGAATTGTGGTGTTGGAGAAGATTCTTGAGAGTCCCTTGGACTGCAAGGAGATCCAACCAGTCCATCCTAAAGGAGATCAGTGGTGGGTGTTCATTGGAATGAATGATGTTGAAGCTGAAACTCCAATACTTTGGCCACCTGATGCAGAGAGCTGACTCATTTGAAAAGACCCTGATGCTTGGAAAGATTGAGGGCAGGAGGAGAAGGGGGCAACAGAGGATGAGATGGTTGGATGGCATCACCAACACAATGGACATGGGTTTGGGTGGACTCCAGAAGTTGGTGATGGACAGGGAGGCCTGGTGTACTGTGTTTCATGGGGGCCCAAAGAGTTGGACATGACTGAGCGACTGAACTGATATATTAAAGCAAAAAAAGAAAAAAAATATCAAGGGAGAAATAAGCAGCAATACAATAATAACTGGAGACTTTAACATCCTACTCTCAACAGTGGATAAGTTATCCAGACAAAGACAATAAGGAAATAGCAGACTTGAACAATAAAGTACCTACTAGACATATAGAAAGTTCTATCCAGCAACAACAGAATACACTTTGTACTCAGGCACACACAGGGAACATTTTCTAGGCCAGACCAATTGTCAGACCACAAAATCAAATTAGCAAATCAAGAAGACAGAAATCATACCAAGTATCTCTTTTGGTCAGAATAGCATAACACTAGAAATCAATAAAAAGAGGAAAATTTTAAAATTCACAAATAAGTGGGAATTAAACATTTATTTAAACAACCAATAAATTGAAAAGAAATTAAAGGGGAAATAAAAAATTTCTTGAGACAAACCGAAATGGAAACACAATATACCTGAATTTATGGGGTTCAACAAAAACACTTCTAAGAGAAAAGTTCATAGCAATAAATGCCTATGTTAAGAAGCAAGAAAAATTCCAAGGAACAATGTAACACTACACCTTAAAGATAATTAAAAAAGAGAAAAGATTGAGCTCAAAGTTAGCAGAAGGAAGGAAACAATAGAGATTAGGGCAGAAATAAATAAAATGAAGAATACAAAAGCAATAGAAAACTTTAACCAAATTAAGAGTTGCTCCTTTGAAAATATAAACAAAATTGACGAATCCTTAACTACACTAAAAAAAGGAGTAGGAATGACCAAGATCAACAGATTTATAATTTTGAAAAAGGGAACATTACAACTGGTATCACAAAAACACAAGGAAAAAAAAGAGGTTACCATGGAAAACTATACATCAACAAACTGGACAATGTAGAAGAAACAGAAAAATTCATAGCGACAACCTACCAAGAATGAGTTAATAACAAAGAGAAAACCTGAGTAGCCTAATGATTAGTAAGGAGATTAAGCCAGTGACTAAAAATCTCTTGGTAAAGAAAATCTCAGCATCAGATGGCTTCATTAGTAAATTATTCCAGACAATTAAAGAATTAATGTCAATCCTTCTCAAAACCTTCCAAAAAGCTGAAGAGAAGGGAACACACCTATGCTTGTTTTCAAGGCCAGCATTATCCTGATAACACTTTCAGACAAAGACAATACTAGAAAATAAAACTATAGGCCAATATCCTTGATGGATACAGACGTAAAAATTCTCAAAAAATCCTACTAAACCAAATTCAGCATCACATTAAAACTGTTATTCATCACTTTCAACTGTGAATTATCCTTGAGATGCTGATGGTTCAACATACACAAATTAATCAATATGATACATTACATTAATAGAATGAAAGAAAAAATGATTTCATGATCTTAATAGATGCAGAAAAAGTATCTGACAAAATTCAATATCCATTCATGATAGAAACACTTAAAAAGAGACATATCTCAGTATAACAAAGAATATATATGACAAGCCCATAGCTAACATCATACTCAATGGTGAAAGGCTGAAAGAATTTCCTCTAAGATCAGGAACAAGGCAAGATCTCTCACTACATCCAATCAACACAGTACTGGAAGTCCTATCTGGAGCAACCAGGAAAGAAAAGAAAAGAATTAGAAAGGAAGGAGTAAAATTAACTCTACTTTCAGATTACATGGACTTGATGTATTAAAAAATCCTTGTTCAGTTCAGTTCAGTCACTCAGTCGTGTCCAACTCTTTGTGACCCCATGAATCGCAGCACGCCAGGCCCCCCTGTCCATCACCAACTCCCAGAGTTCACTCAGACTCACGTCCATCGAGTCAGTGATGCCATCCAGCCATCTCATCCTCTGTTGTCCCCTTCTCCTCCTGCCCCCAATCCCTCCCAGCATCAGAGTCTTTTCCAATGAGTCAACTCTTCGCATGAAGTGGCCAAAGTACTGGAGTTTCAGCTTTAGCATCAGTCCTTCCAAAGAAATCCCAGGGCTGATCTCCTTCAGAATGGACTGGTTGGATCTCCTTTTAGTCCAAGGGACTCTCAAGAGTCTTCTCCAACACCACAGTTCAAAAGTGTCAATTCTTTGGCACTCAGCCTTCTTCACAGTCCAACTCTCATATCCATACATGACCACAGGAAAAACCATAGCCTTCACTAGACAGACCTTTGTTGGCAAAGTAATGTCTCTACTTTTGAAAAATCCTTGAGACTGAACCAAAAAAAAAAAAAAATTAAAACTGTTAAAACTAATGACTTCAATAAAGTTGCAGGGTAGGAAATTAACATAGAAAATTAACAATGTTTCCATATACCAACAAAAAGTTTTCTGAAAAAAAAGAAAGAAAGAAATGATCACATTTGCAATAGCATCAAGAACAATAAAATATTTAGGAGTAAGTTTAACCAAGTGAAAGATCCCTACTGCAAAAACAAGACACTGATTAAAGAAATCAAAGAAGGTACTAACAAATGGAAAGGTATGTGTTCATAAATTGGAAGAATTAATTGTTAAAATGTCAATACTACCAAAAGTTATCTACAGATTCAAGAAGATAGGTAAATGAGACTACTTCAGACTAAAAGGCTTCTGCACAGCAAAGGAAACTGTCTCCCAAATGAAGAGTACCTACGTATGGCGGGCGGGGGGGGACTATTAACCATATCTGTTCCCAGGTGGCTCAGTGGTAAAGAATCCACCTGCCAAGCAGGAGATGTGGGTTCAATCCCTGGGTCAGGAAAATACCCTGGAGAAAGAAATGGCAACCCATTCTAGTATTCTTGCCTGGGAAATCCCATGAACAGAGGACTCTGGTAGGCTACAATCCATGGAGTTGCAAAGGATTCGAACATGACTTAGCAACTAAACAACAACAACACATCCGTAAAGGGGTTAATAATAAATATTTAATAACAAAAACAAAAAAACCCCACCCCAAATAATCCAATTAAAATTGGGGCAAAGGAAAAATGTCTAGACATTTTTTCAAAGAAGATATACAAATGGCCTACAGACACAAACATACTTTGGAGATATTGGGAGTTTGGTTCCAGACCACATCAATAAAAGCAAATATCAAAGGTATGTCATGCAAATTTTTGGCTTCTCAAGGCATACATAAAAGTTATTTTTACTCTATACTATAATTAAGTGTGTAGTAGCATTATGTCTAAGAAAACAATATATATACCTTCATTAAACAATATGTCATTGCTCAAAAATGCTAATCATAAGGTGAGTCTTCTATGAGTCATAATCTTTTTTGCAATAGCAGCGTCAATATTTACTGATCATATAACCACAACAAATACAATAATGGTGAAAATTTTTGAAATAGTCACGAGAATGACCAAATGTGACAGAGACACAAACTGAAAAACTGCTGTTGAAAACACTGGAACCAGTAGTGTTGCTCGATACAGTGTTGCTACATTCAATGGGTAAAAAAAAAAAAAAAATACAGAATCTGAGAAGTACAACAAAGCGAAGCACAGAAGAGTGATGTAAGTCTATACATGAAAATACGCTCACCATCACTAGTCATCATGAAAATGCCAATGAAAACCAAAATGAGATGTCACCTCACACCTGTTAGAATGGCCACCATCAAAAAGACTTGTTGTCGCTGTTTAGTCACTAAGTCCTGTCTGACTCTTTTATGACCCCATGGACTATAGCCTGCCAGGCTGCTCTGTCTGTGTCTTGGCAAGAATCCTAGAGTGGGTTGCCATTTTCCTTCTCCAGGGGATCTTCCCAACCCAGGGATCCAATCAGCATCTCTTGCATTGGCAGGCAGATTCTTTACCACTGAGCCACCAGGAAAACTCATCAAAAATAAGTGAAAATAAATGTGGATGAGGATGTGGGGGAAAGGGAAACTTTATGCACTGTTGAAGGGATTATAAATTAGTATAGTCACTGTGTCAAGCATTATGGACACTCCTCAAAAAATTAAATATAGAACTACCATATGATTCAGCAATTTCACTTATGAGTATATATCTAATATGAAATAAAATCAAAAACCCAAAAAGTTATCTGCCTCCTAATGTTCAGAGTAGCATTATTTACAACAGCCAAGACATGGAAACAACCTCAGGTATCTACCAGTGGATGAACGGATAAAGAAGATATAGGACATTTATACGTAACAGAATATTAGTCATTCATAAGAAAAAAAAAAAAGATAATCCTTCCATTGTGATAACATAGATAGACCTAAAGGGATTATGCTAAGTGAAATAAATCAGACAGAAAGAAACAAATATTGTGTGATATTACAAGTGGAATTAAAAAAAAAAAAAGTCAACTCATAGAAAAGAGATCAGATTTGTGGTTACCAGAGGTAGGAGTAGGGAAGGGAGAAATTGGAGAAGAAGGTAGTAAAAGGTAAAACCTTTCAGTTATAAAATAAATAAGTACTAGAGATGTACAACATAATGACTGTGGTTAACACTGCTGTATGACATCCAGGAAAGTTGTTAAAAGGGCAGATTCTAAGAGTTCTCATTACAAGAACTTATTTTTCTTTTTCGTGCTGCGGTTCATGGGGTCACGGAGAGTCAGATACAACTGAGCAACTGAACTGAACTGATGAGATGATGAAATGATAACTAAACCTACTGTGGCAATCACTTCGCAATATATGTGAATCAAACTACCATGCTGTACACCTTAAACTTACACAGTGCTTTATGTCAATTATTTCTCAAAACTGAAAAAATAAAAAAATAGTTTAAAATAGTCTTAAATATCTTCTTGTTATCTTGTCAGTCGCTCAGTTGTGCTCGACTCTTTGCGACCCCATGGACTTCAGCTCACCAGGCTCCTCTGGCCATGAGATTTTCCAGGCAATGATACTGAAGTGGGTTACCATTTCCTTCTCCAGGGGATCTTCCCAACCCAGGGATTGAACCCAGGTCTCCTGCACTGCAGGCAGATTCTTTACCAACTGAGTTACAAGGGAAACCCCAAAGTGAAAGTGAAAGTCATTCAGTCATATCTGACTCTTTGCAACCCCATGGATTATACAGTCCATGGAATTTTCCAGGTTCAGAATACTAGAGTAGGTAGCCTTTCCCTTCTCCAGGGGATCTTCCCAACCCAGAGATCGAACCCATGTCTCCCGAATTGCAGGCAGATTCTTTACCAGCTGAGCCACAGTTGGATTTCTACTTAACTTTCCAACATCTTTTGATCCTCTCCCTTATTGATATGCCCTGAATGTAATATGCTATTTTCCCAGTATTTTTGCAGAGATGTTACATATACCTCAAACATCTCTGCTCTCCTCCTCCACTCACCCACATTCATCTGGCTCATCCTTGATTCCAACAAAGCCTAACTATTAAAAACAAAAAAAAAAAAAAAAGGAGAATTTTTCTGTATTCCATTTTCCAATTCACTTTTTACAGTTCATTTTGGTATCAGTGCTTACTGATATTTGGATTATCTATAAAAATCCCTATATAACTTACTTTTAATGCCACATAAATATAGCATAAAATAATCGAGAATATACGGGAAAGGGGAGGAGAGGGTGAGATGTAGGGAAAGAGTAACATGGAAGCTTATATTACCATATGTAAAATAGGTAACCAACAGGAATTTGCTGTTTGGCTCAGGAAACTCAAACAGGGGTTCTGTTATCAACCTAGAGGGGTGGGATGGCGAGGGAGATGGGAGGGAGGTTCAAAAGGGAGAGGATATATGTATACCTATGGCTGATTCATGTTGAGGTTTGACAGAAAACAGCAAAATTCTATAAAGCAATTATCCTTCAGTAAAAAATAAGTTAATTAAAAAAAATAAATGGGAATATAGAAATACATCTTATGCATTTAATAAAAGTTATAACTCAATATAAATAGTTTAGAACTGAAAGTGAATATTTTGCTTACTTTATTCAGTTTGCTGGCCTGAACTGTAATTTTGTTTAAGGATTAAAAGCCATTTGTACTTCTCCCAGTCTCATTAAAAATAAATTACTCTTTTTGAAGCACATTTCAACATTTATTTCAAGTTAAACCTAAAAAACTGCAATTAGCAGAAATCCATGGACAAGAGCCTCACTTCCATCATGTATCATTAAAAGGAAATTTCACTTAAGAAAACAAAACAAAAAATAAACATACATACACACAAACACACACACAGAAGAATCTGATACCGGAATGGCTTTGCCTCAGACAACCAACCATTGAGGAAGTTTCAGAACCTTGCAAGTTCATTAAAATACTGCAGCTTTCCCATAATACTCACTCTATCAATGCAGTCAACTTTTCTGCTAGAAAACAGAAATAATTCTCAAATTATACTAGGCATTTGAAACTAAATCTTAACATTTATTAATTGCCAGTAAAGAAAATAATCGAAAAAGAAAGTCATCTGAAGCCCATCCTGCTTGAGAATATTATTTCTAATATTATAGATTCATTTTTATTTCATAGACGTGTGATAAAATTGATTATGACTGAGGTCATGTGTTAAGTCAGCAAAGGGAATTTTCAGTACAAATACTGGTGTGTAATCAAATGCTACCTTCTCAACTAGGTCTACTCAAACCATCCTCCTCCATACACATCTAATTCTTCTTAGCCCTTATCCTGATCTACTTTCCCCAAAGCACTTTGTTTTCTAACA
Organism: Bos indicus; assembly: GCF_029378745.1. Lineage (NCBI taxonomy): Eukaryota > Metazoa > Chordata > Mammalia > Artiodactyla > Bovidae > Bos > Bos indicus. The sequence goes on along the minus strand of NC_091780.1, from coordinate 50,460,926 downwards.
TCCTACAAAATATATATACTTGTAATATGTATTTTTACTTATGTTTCTTCACAAAGACAGGGAGTTTTCTGTATTTCATTTCCTGATGTATCTAAGAACCATATAAAAGCTTTTCTGCATAAAACTAGGGAAAGTCAATCAAATTAAAGAATAAAATAGCTAAAGGGATTTTCTACAGTAAAATAAGTAAACAGAACTGTATTGACCCTATATCAAGCCATAATCTAAACTTCCCTGTCATTAAAACAAGTCATAACCACGCATTACCCTAAATCATTTCAACACAGCCACAGAAGTAACAGTGTTTAATGCGAACTGGTGCCTGTGCTTTAAAATACCACTAGATTTACTAAATGAGATACCTAGGTCATTTCACTTTTGTTTATTTTTACTTTGAATTTTAAAAGTTAAATAGTAGAACCTGCAGGTATAGTATATGTGACTTCTTCTAAGATCCTCAAATTAAATAAAATTCTCACTCAGAAAATTTAAAAATACTGTGCCTCCTCTTTTTCTTGTTGAAGGTATCTTTGATTTATTAGGTTTAAAACTGTAGTGAAGCAAGAAAATTGCAATTATTGAAGAGGACCAAGATTTATTATTTGTTATTTTTGATATGATGGACAGAAGATGAATCAAACTATAAAAAATGCATAATAAAATTACCAGTTTTTTGATGCTTTCCAAACTAATAATTACAAGCCTGAAAGAACATCAGGACTTGATAGATGGAATAACCCTGTTATTTACACATCAAGGTTTGTTTGACACTGAACAAAAATGGTGCTGTTGATGGCTATGCTCTTAAACTGTAATAAATATGCCACACATGTTTCATTATTGAAACAAAGCAAAATATGCTTGTGTATGTTGGTTGGTGCATTTACTTTTTTTCTGAGACTTTTCTAGACATTTTACATCTTATTATTAACTGATTTTGAATATGCCACTTTGAATTAAAACACTAACTCTTACATCAGAAGCCAAAGTGAGATTTTACACAAACGAGATAAATATTTCTAAATATTACTTCATGAAAGTATCATAAAAAATAAAAGTTGAGCATTGGCATACTTCTTAACATCGCAAAGGGTGATAAAGTTCAACATTAAACTTGATAAAATATTTTTTCTCACATATGTAATATAATTAAAACAAGATACTTCTGCTGCTATATTCTACCATTAATAAAATGGTGGCAGGGATAGAGATAATCCATGAGTTGAGCATGTAGACTTCCACTCACCAAGGCCAACCTGGCTATAGCCAATGCTGTGTCCAGTATGACAGCAGCTGAGCCCCTCAACATGGCACCTTTCCTCACGGATGGTCAGCCAGCTACTTGATAGCAAGTTAATTACACTGTACAGCTTCTGCTGTGGAAGTCATTTTTTTTTTTCCTTGTTGGCATGGCCATTTCCTCCACCTGTGGATCTGATTTTCCTGCATGCAGTGTATTTGCCACCGTTTACTATCTGTGGACTTACAGAATGCCACATCTACTGTAATGGTATTCCACACAGCATTGCTTCTGATCAAGGAACTCACTTCACAGCAAAAATAAGTGCAGCAATGGGCCCATACTCTTGTAATTCACTGGACTTACCATGTTTCCCACCAGTCTGAAGCACCTGGCTTGAGATAATGGTAGAATTGACTTTTGAATACTCAGTTACTATGTCAGTTAGGTGACAACATTTTGCAGGGTTATGGCAAAGTTCTCCAGGAGGCTGCATGTGCTCTGAATCAGTGTGCAATATGTGGCACTGTTTCTCCCACAGCCAGGATTCACAGGTCCAGGGATCAAAGGGTGGAAATATAAGCGGCATCACTCACTGACCCCAGTGACCCACTAGCAAAACAGTTGCTTCTTATTGCCATGACTATGAATTTCTGGCTTAGAAGTAGTAGTTCGAAAGGGAGGAATGCTTCCACCAGGAGACACAACAATGACTCCACTGAATAGGAAGTTAAGATTGCCGCCCAGCCACTTTGGGTTTCTCATGTCTTTGAATCAGCAGGCAAAGAAAAGAGTTACCACTCTGGTTGGGTTGACTGATCCTAACTATGAAGGGGAAATTGGATAGCTGTCCCACAATAGAGATATGGAAAAAACATGTCTGGAATACAAGAGATCACTTAGAATGTTAGTTTTACTATGACTTGTGATTAAAGTCAATGGAAGACTATAACAAGCCAATTCAGACAGGACTACTAAAGGTCCAGACTCTTCAGGAATCAAGGTTTGGATCACCCTTACCCACATTTCAGGTAAAGAATCACAACCATTTGAGGTGCTTTTTAACTCTAAAGGGAACATGGAATGTGTAATGGAAAAAGGCAATTATAAATAAGACCTATGACCACATTGGGCTTCCCAGATGGTGCTGGTGGTAAAGAACTCACCTGCCAATTTAGGAGATGTAGGAGACAGAGGTTTGATCCCTGGGTGGAGAAGATCCCCTGGAGTAGGAAATGGCAACCCACTCCAGCGTTCTTGCCTGGAGAATCCCCTTGACAGAGGAGCTTGGCAGGCTATAGTACTTAAACTTTATAGTCTTAAACTTTCTTTGCAACCATGGGGTTGCCAAGAGTCGGACACGACTGAGTGACTTAGCATATTGCACGTGACCACATCACCAGTTACAGAAATGAGGACTGTGATTACTATGAGTATTTCCTTCTTATTTTCTATGAATATGGTTATATCTGTGTGTATGTTTACATCTATCTGCCTACCTATCTAGGAAATATCTGTTTTTTCCCTTATTACACCCTTATCATATAACATAAGACGCACTGACTTTATATCACAGTATTTAAATTATAGGATATCACAGAGAAGAGTAAACATCACCCAAGGACTTTTTATCCTTTTCTGTCCAAAGGTTAGTGTGTTTTCTGTTGTATACTGAATGGGTGCATCATGTAAAACAGAAGTATAATACTGTTATCTTCTTTAGAGATCAAAACTAGAAATGCTTATGGTATCAAGTTGACAAAGGGTGGATTCATCATGACTAATTTATGTCAACTTAGCTAGGCCATGGTCTGTAGACATTAAGTTATGTAGATTATTAGCCTTAATGTGGGCAGACTTCATCCAACAGACTGAAGCCCTTAAAAGAAAAGAGGCAAGTTCAGTTAAGTTCAGTTGCTCAGTCATGTCTGACTCTTCGCGACCCCATGAATCGCAGCACGCCAGGCCTCCCTGTCCATCACCAACTCCCGGAGTTCACTCAGACTCACGTCCATCGAGTCGGTGATGCCATCCAGCCATCTCATCCTCTGACATCCCCTTCTCCTCCTGCCCCCATCCCTCCCAGCATCAGAGTCTTTTCCAATGTGTCAACTCTTCACAGGAGGTGGCCAAAGTATTGGAGTTTCAGCTTTAACATCATTCCTTCCAAAGAACACCCAGGACTGATCTCCTTTAGAATGGACTGGTTGGATCTCCTTGCAGTCCAAGGGACTCTCAACAGTCTTCTCCAACACCACAGTTCAAAAACATCAATTCTTCGGCGCTCAGCTTTCTTCACAGTCCAACTCTTACATCCATACATGACTACTGGAAAAACTATAGCCTTGACTAGATGGATATTTGTTGGCAATGTAATGTATCTGCTTTTGAATATGCTATCTAGGTGGCAAAGTACCCCTTAAAAAAAGGGAGAATGTGTATCCAAATTGGCTTTAAATAGACTTGAGTTGCAACATTCACTCTATTCCCTTGGTCTCCAGCCTGTTAGCCTACCCTATGGATTTTGGACTTGCTATCCTCCAAAATTATGTGAAACAATTTCTAAAAGTAACTCTCTCCCCACATTCGCAGACACACATACACACACACAGAGCACAGAACATACATACCCCATATTGGTTCTGTTTCTCGGAGAATTCTGATTAATACAGGAGGCTATCTATATGTTATGGATGAAACAGAAGTATATGTAAATAGTTGATTAACTCACTTCCAATTCTCTGTCCAGTCTTATCACCAGGCAAATTACCCTCAAATAAGTCTTACCCCCCAAAACTATGCCTTTTCATGCCTCTGCAAATGTTGTCTATTCTGCTACCATCCACTGGAATGTTTTCTACAACTACTCTGGAAATCTAATTCTTGTCCTTTAATGTTCAGCTCAAGTAGTACCTCCCAGCACAGTTCCTTAGCATCTTCCCCTGTAGACCAATTTGAGTTACTTGCTATTCCTACAGAATGGCAGTGGTTTGAAAACCATGCCCTCTCCATTATCAAAGTAAATACTAATGAACTTGTTTTATTGTTGGTCTCCTTTAGTGAGTTGTGAGCACACATAAATTAGTAAATTGTTTTATTTCCTTAGTATTTTCAGTGCTGGTGGTATTGTACTATATGCTATAACTACTCATTCTTCTGATTTCTGAATGAAAATATGCTTAGAAAATGATTACAGTCATTATGTAGCTCTCTGTCCTAATTATATTGATGATAATATGATATCCCTCCATCTCTGTTTCTAATGGGTTGGCCTTCTAGTTATTCATGTGTTTTATTCCATTATCACTGAAGTATTGTTAGGTCCTGCTCTAGGATAAGAGAACATCTATTTTACACCATAAACTATTTTGTTTCCCAATCCTGATGTTACAGCTGAGCTTGAGTCAAACAATTTGTATTCTTCAGAGCCATGCAGGTAAAAAGCCCAATGTAGCTACTGAATAAAACAAATGTCAACAGTGTTTAATCACATTTCTGATGTAGGCAGAAATAAAATGGTCAAAACTGTCTGAGTCTAATCCCAGGTAGAGAGCTCTGTTCCTATTGGCTTGAGGTCTTATGAAACTGTTAAAAAATATTGTTTAATAAATATTCTCTGTTAATTGGCTGGTCAGCTCAGTTTTCTCCACTGTAAAAAATCATCCCGTTTCCATATGGCTTCCTGTTGTAAAAGTTTAAACTTTCTTGAATGTTTGTTTCATGCACTCTCTGTATTAATAGTGAGAGCACTGTCAGAGCAAGTGATGGTAACGATGAGAAACCCAGCATGATTTTAAGAAAATGAAAGTTACATAGGATATAAATTTCTCTCTTTCCATTTACAAGCAAAGAAAGTCAAACAAATTAAGAGTGTTGTACAATTTCAGATCAAATTAGGTAATGATGATATTGCAGTCACTAGAATTCACAGAGTGTTTGGGGGCTTTTAGACATGGGTAAACAAAGTTGCAAATATATTTTCATTAATCATCTGAGCTTCCTACCCACACCAGGGCAACATTTCAAATATACACTCTCCTGTGATTTGATATCCCATTATATAAAAATTTTGTGAAACAAATCTCTCAGTGGAAAGTTTTTCCTTAGATCACCTCTATTGTCAAAAGAATTAAATTGTAGACTCATTTTCCTTAAAACATAACAAACGTATTTTAAAAAATCTAAGAATCCAATTATCATGTAGTATATGCATATGAGATTAGGTTAGGTGAAATTGCAAATATTTAGAAAACTCTGTCAGTACTCTACATTATATGAAATAAACGAAAATGGAGTTCAGTTTTTTAAGTTCAATAAAAGTAAGTATTAATACAAATATTAATAGAAAGGAAGAGTAGGTACAAAATGGATGTAGTGTTTTTTTAATAAAAATTTTATTTCCATTTCACCTAGCTAATACTATGATTACGATTTTCCTGGAGACTTGACTATATTTTACTGAAAGATCAATAAACAGAAAATCAAACCAGGTAAATAGTTGAAGTTAAATTATATATAAATACATTTATTATTATGAATAAATATTTTTCAAAATCCCATGGACAAATATGCAAATATAACTTTGCTAAGACTCTAGTTTACATTATATAGTCCTTCCTAATCTATATCTTTCAGACCCTTCAAAGGGAATCATGGCTAAACTACCAAGAGTCATATTTTGTTTACCTAATACTTACATAAACATTATATGATTCAAATGAATGCAGCCACTGGAGCTATAATATTAGGAATTATTATAAAGTACTGTTTATAAACTGAGTAAGAGATTGTCCTAGGCACTGCTGAAGTAGTAAACAGTCTCAGCTATTCCCTTGTAGGTTACATTCCGAAGTACGTAGTCTAAATGTATAGTGTTACATATGTACTAAAACAGATAAATCTGAAGTTTCACAATAGTAAGCAGTCATTCTACATGTTTTTGAAGGAAAGGTTGTTTTTTTCTGGCTTTTTAGAGCCAGTATATAGAAAATTTGAACTTAAAAGGGTAAAAAGCAGATGTCAAATAGTCTATCTTCAACCAGGTTTTCTTCCAAAAAATGTAAAAATAAAAACAGGCATGCTTAAGTCCATTGTTATATAAATATACCAGCTATACATTGCTTCCCTGGTGGCTCAGCTGGTAAAGAATCTGCCTGCAATGCAGGAGACCCGAGTTCAATCCCTGGGTTCAATCCTTGGGTTGGGAAGATCCCCTGGAGAAGGGAAAGGCTACCCACTCCACTATTCTGGCCTGGAGAATTCCATGGGGACGCGAAGAGTCAGACAGGACTGAGCGACTTTCACTTTTACTTTCTTCCACTTTCTTACTTTGAAAAATGCTATCTTGATGCTCTAGTGAAAGAGTAATACATGACAATCCTACTAAGTTTCAGAAGTGAAGTATGCAGTTCAGGAAACTTTAGCAAAATTTTTGCTAAAGAATACCTGTGATTAAAGAAATGGTACTTTCCTTCTAAGGCTTACAGAGCAGTGGATATCATCTCTTAATTCCATTCAGTTATTGTTATCCTCTAAATTATATTGAAATTATCATCATTTTCTATTTCAGCAATGACACAAATATCTTCATAACATGAACTTACAAAAATATCTGTTGGTATTATTTGTTGTTATTGTTCAATCACCAAGTCATGTCTGACTCTTTGCGACCCCAATACTTCACTTATATTTTAAATTTTTTTAATATTTAATTTTGTTAAAATCTATTCTCGCAAAAACTATTCCAATTGCTTTTTGAAGAGGAACTAAAATTTTTATCTCAGAATATTTCTAGGTTGACAGAAAAGTTGAGGAGATAGTAAACTGTTCCCATATACCCGATAGCCAGTTTGCCTACTATTAACATCTTAAATATATTAATACTGTATTATTATTTATGTACGTACTTTATGTGTTGGACTTCCAACCTTATCATGTCCACCTCCAAACACAGAGCTGATAATTTGCACCCCCCAGAAGATGGACAACTAGAGAAGATATTTTCAGTGTTACTCAGAACAAAAATTTTAGGTGGAAAAATAACCTCGTCCAGTTTTATTGGTGACCCACAGCACTCAGATACTAGTTTGATGAGAATCACAAACTCAACCAGTCTACAAAGGCTAGCTCCAACAACAGGCTTATAAGGCTTGTTTTTAAGCTTATAAGTCTGGTTTTAAACTGCGATTCAACCTGTGACTCCTGATTTAACCTGTGATTCTCTTCTGGATGACATGCAACAGTGTTTTACAGCACAATACAAAAACTGAAGCACAAAAGAGCAGTAATGAATGAAAGACAATTGCCTGTTTCTTCCAAGGATGCCAAACAAATTGAAACTAGTAACAAATCCTGAGTGCCAAACTGAGACAGTAACCAAGGCATTTAATGCAGAGAGACTAGAGTTCAAACCTAAAGCTGACTTAGCACATCGGAACAGGAAATCCATAAACCAAGAGTAACGAGACACCAGTGGCCCCTACGAACATCTGAATTTCATACCTGGTTGAGAACAAACTGACAGCAACTGGCAGTGCCGACCGACCGTATCTCCATGGAACCTCCAGGAAAACTGTGGAAATAAAAAAGAGGCTATTTATTTAGAGCTTGCTATACGTAGGGAATCAGCTGTCATGACTTAAAGATTTGGCAGAAACTCAAAGATGGGCAGAGGAGTAGAACAGATGGAGAGAGAAGGAGAGAAGTCTTCAAGAAAATTCCCATTGTAGGTTGCTCATTCAGGGAAACTGGAAGTGGTTTGGCTTCTTGGGCTGGTTGCTATGTTGTCATCAATGGTCTGACCTCTATGGTATTTGTATATTCACCATTCCGATATGTTTTTCCAGGTAAAATTTTGTCAAATTTAGTCATATTTCAGAATTATTTAACTGGGATAGATTAATACCCTTATACAATTAGGCACTTCTATATTAAATCAGTCAAGGTCTCTAAATAAACAGAACCAGTAGGATATGTAAGGAAATACACACACACACACACACACACACACACAAACAGACACACACACACACACACACACACACATACAGATACACATACACACACACACACATACATTATGTATCCTTGACTGATTTCAAGGAATTGGGTTATGCTCAAGGATTGTCATAAAAGTCCATAGGGCCTGCCAGCAGCCTGGAATTCTCTGGTAAGAGTTCACACTGCAGCCTTGAGGGGGAATTTCTTTTCTTTTCTTCAGGAAAACAGTTTTTCTCTTAAGACCTTTCAACAGATGGGCCTCATCCATATCATTAAGAAAAATACTGTGTAAGTCAACTGATTGTAGCTGTTTACCACATCTACCAACACCTTCATAGCAGCAACACATAGATTAATATCTGGTTAACTGCCTACTATAGCTAAGGAAATTTGACACTTAAAACCTAACCATCACAGTTCTACAACCAGGAATATTCTTTCCATTTGGTCAGGTCTCTCCTGAAAATGATAGCTTTATCATTGTAAGTGAAATTTTAGTATTTTTGTAGGTTTCATTTTTCCTATGTAATTTCTTCTGAAAATGTGACAGTCTTTATAAATTGTATATTATGACTGGTTATTACAGTTATATTGGATAGCAATTTTAATGTAGCTATGTTGAACCAGCCACCTTATTGGAGAAGCAAACTTCATAAACATGTTTTTCTGGATTTGGAAATGCAGGTGTATAATTTGTTGAATTACTTTTTATTATATAAAGAGACATTAAGAATCTAAATTGTGACAGATGCATTTAAATACCATTAGTCTCATCCAAAATAGAGATTAAACTGCATGAGAATTATTTTTGTTAAAATATATCTGTTGCGGATTCATTTTGATATTTGGCAAAACTACTACAATTATGTAAAGTTTAAAAATAAAATAAAATTTAAAAAAAAATTAAAAAAAAAATCCTGGGAATGTTTTTCTTGTTTTGATTGTTTTCTTTTAGTTTATATGTGTAATAGAATACAGAATAACAGAATTGATGGGTGTTTTAGGAGAAATATATCAAAATTTATTTTTTTTTAAATTTAAATCAGTTTTATTTAAGAATTTCCAACAGTGACAACTCTTATAAAAAGCATCCAAGCACAGGACACAGAACTGCAGCAAACAGCAGTCTTATGGGTAGCTAACAGACATGAGAACTTCCACCCTGCTTTGAGACACCCCGAGCTCACTGGTGAACTCTGCTTCCAAGCACTCCTGCAAAGCACACCACAAGTTCAGTCCATGTTCTCAACCCATCAGCTTCAGTTCACATTACCACACTTACAGATCAGTAACAGAAGAGAACACACACCATACAGCATTCACAGCAGTTGACAAAGGGGTAGGGGAAATACAAGTATCGTTTCACTTAACACATTCAGCTAACGTGGGTCATCTAAGAACAAAACTCACTTAAAAGTCTTCCAACAGATGTGGATGTCCTTTGAATGCAAAAACATTCGTACATTATTTGCTATCCTTGCTCTCTGCACACTCTCTCACCAAAGCCACAGGATTGAGAGACACATCTCGCCAAGTTAAAAAATATCCATTATGCACCACCAAGTCTCTGCACGCGCTCTCTCCTTTTCTCGCTCATACTAGCCTCTCATGCCTCAGCACCACCATCAATCCCACACAAGGTTTCAAAAGTTCAAACAGCCTTCTGGTTCCATATCACAGCCTTGCGTTCATAGAGTTGATACGACTCCATGAAATAAAGAGTAGCGGATAAAAATGGGACACCCACCACCAAAGACGCAGCCTGCGCAGCGTGATGGCAAGTTCTTGAATGAGAAAGCATGTAGACAGAAGTATTCCTATGGCAGAATATTTACAGCACTACTTTCAATGAAGTGCTTCTTCCATAAACATTTGAAATGAGATGAACTGCAGACATTAAATGAAGGCTTCATATTGTACTTTTGTATATGAAGGGAGACAAGTGTTGAAACAAAAACAAAAAAAAACAAAAGAACCAACCACTGTGACACCATGATCTCCAAAGAGGAGATTTTCCTAAGGAAAGAAATCCATGTGGTGGGGTTCAAATTAAAACAAGGAGAAAAGAATGTAGTGCTAATCAATGGTTTCCATTGTGAACATGCAAAGAATTCACTTGACAGTCCAGGGATAAAATATTACAGGAGAAACCCTTTGATATCAATTGTAGTGTGTTGGTTTACCAATCAGGCAAACAGCAGTTCACGTTCAAATGCTCAATATTTCAACCCTTTATGTAACAAAACATAAAATTCCTTTAGCCCTTCCTCTTTTTCTAAAGAAAAATGTCAAAAATACTGCTGAATATACTCCACACTGAACAAACCAATTTTGAAAATTCTTACATATGTTATTTTACAATATACTTACCATGAGTTTAGAAAAATTTGAATTCCCACCAGTATACCAACTAACTGTAACCCAATGTCTACATTCCCCAGCAAGATGAAAAGACAGCCTTCAGAATGGGAGAAAATAATAGCAAATGAAGCAACTGACAAACAACTAATCTCAAAAATATACAAGCAACTCCTCCAGCTCAACTCCAGAAAAATAAATGACCCAATCAAAAAATGGGCCAAAGAACTAAATAGACATTTCTCCAAAGAAGACATACAGAGGGCTAACAAACACATGAAAAGATGCTCAACATCACTCATTATCAGAGAAATGCAAATCAAAACCACTATGAGGTACCATTTCACACCAGTCAGAATGGCTGCGATCCAAAAGTCTACAAATAATAAATGCTGGAGAGGGTGTGGAGAAAAGGGAACCCTCTTACACTGTTGGTGGGAATGCAAACTAGTACAGCCACTATGGAGAACAGTGTGGAGATTCCTTAAAAAACTGGAAATAGAACTGCCTTATGATCCAGCAATCCCACTGCTGGGCATACACACTGAGGAAACCAGAAGGGAAAGAGACACGTGTACCCCAATGTTCATCGCAGCACTGTTTATAATAGCCAGGACATGGAAGCAACCTAGATGTCCATCAGCAGATGAATGGATCAGAAAGCGGTGGTACATATACACAATGGAGTATTACTCAGCCATTAAAAAGAATACATTTGAATCAGTTCTAATGAGGTGGATGAAACTGGAGCCTATTATACAGAGTGAAGTAAGCCAGAAGGAAAAACACCAGTACAGTATAATAACGCATATATATGGAATTTAGAAAGATGGTAACAATAACCCTGTGTACGAGACAGCAAAAGAGACACTGATGTATAGAACAGTCTTATGGACTCTATGGGAGAGGGAGAGGGTGGGAAGATTTGGGAGAATGGCATTGAAACATGTAAAATATCATGTATGAAACGAGATGCCAGTCCAGGTTCGATGCACGATACTGGATGCTTGGGGTTAGTGCACTGGGACGACCCAGAGGGATGGTATGGGGAGGGAGGAGGGAGGAGGGTTCAGGATGGGGAACACATGTATACCTGTGGTGGATTCATTTTGATATTTGGCAAAACTAATACAATTATGTAAAGTTTAAAAAAAAAAGACTAAAGACAGAGGAATAAACACCATCTCCTGAATATTAACTTCATCATAGCATGAAAATCCCTGGGACATACCTGCAGAGGGTGTAATTTTCCACAAGACAATGAAACTCCATTGTACTCTATATGAAGTTTAATTCCATTGGTCACATTTAACTCTTGATAACATGAACTCTTATTTTCCTTTCCTCAGATTTTACCATATGTTAGTGGAAAATGAATAAATAACCCACATTCAAATTTCTCAAGAAGACTTTGAAAATAATTCTAAAAAATTACTTTTATTTTTAGAGAAGAGATACAATAAAGGCCAAAGACACAGATGGGGGGAAAAAAAGTCTTAAAACTGTATTTCCTTTCAGTATCAGTTATTACTTTCCACAGACAGTTCCTAAAGATAATTCTAGTTATCTAAGTCTTAAATTCAGACACCCCTCCCCCAAAAGTAGTAACATATGATAAGAAAAATCTCCAAAGTTAGAACTTCATTTTCCATCACTGTCATTTCTACATGGTCTTGAAAGTAATACAGAAGTATGACTAAAGTAGAGAGCAATAGAATCACCATCTATATGGTTCAAGAAAACAGATAGTGTGGGAAAGAAACAGGATAACTATAAAGGATAACATATGGGACAAAAATACTGTGTGTGGTGGTAGAGAAGAGGGGGGAAGGGAATAAGAATATATGAGGTTTTATATATATGCACCCCACTCCAGTACTCTTACCTGGCAAATCCCACGGACGGAGGAGCCTGGTAGGCTACAGTCCTTGGGGTTGCTAAGAGTCAGACATGACTGAGTGACTTCACTTTCACTTTTCACTTTCATGCATTGGAGAAGGAAATGGCAACCCACTCCAGTATTCTTGCCTGGAGGATCCCAGAGATGACGGAGCCTGGTGGGCTGCCATCTATGGGGTTGTACAGAGTCGGACACGACTGAAGCGACTTAGCATAGCATATATATGTTACATATATTCTGAAGTACCACAAGCAAGGTGCCACGGTAAAGAAAAGGAATTCAGACTGAACCTGTTTTTGAGTGCAATTCTCCAAATTAATGGATTTTTTTAGTGTTACTAAGTGGTCAGTTTACAAAGCTCAATCAGTTATTAAGAAAACCGTGCCTTTTACTGAACCCATTTGAACAGGAATTATAAACAAAATACCAGCGAGAAGTATTTAATCAATGACTGTATTGGAAAGTACTTGCTTTACAAAGAGATATTCTTTGTAGATGTATTCTCACAGTGTTTTCATAAAGTCCCTAGTTTGCTGAGCTTGAATTAGATGCTTCTTTTTTAAGTTCAAAGACTTGAATCTCTGATGGGTAGCCATGGGTAAGCTACAAAGAAAGTGAGTCCAGTTCCACCAGAAAACCCACTGTCTACAGAAATACCAAGCGTAGGGCATTAATTTTAGTGTGTGAGTGGAAATGCTTCTTGAGTAAGAAGACTTCAGTGATATTTCCTGAGTTTCTCCCAGGTGATAATGCTACAAGTGTCAGATGAATGGGGTTATAACACCCTAAATTTGTCTCCTCAGTCATCTATCTCTTTTAACCTTAACTTTGAGGAATCAGTCTGGAAAATCTTACAAACCCACAAGATTTCTGCAAACCTTCTAAATTACCAAAGAATAAATACAGGTTTTAAATTAGGGTTTCAGGATAAATATAGTTGTTTTTGATTGCCATCAATCATGTAAGATATTCACAGTAAATATTAGCCAGAAAATATCATTCTCCAATATTATTTTCCTAAACTTATGATAAACAATCATTTTTCAATTTCAGCTAATTTGTTCTCATTTATCATCATCCCACATTAGAGCGACAGACATAAATGATCCATCATAATAACAACAACAAAAGAGAGGATATGTAAATATAAACAAATTATTTTAGCGTACAGCTCCCAAATTCTGACCTTTCTTTCTTAAACATCCTTCCTTTCAAAATATACTTTCTTCTCTTTACCTATGCTATCTTTTCTCTATCCTCTCTATTATTCGTATCCTGATGTCTTTGTCCATATCCCCATACATATACAACTGTCAAATGGCCAACCACCTGCACTTTTGCAGATACAGGTTTGTGTATCTATAGCAAGTCCACTTCCTGCTGACTGAAAAAACAAAATCGGTTTTTTAGAGCTTCCCAGGTGGCGGTAGTGGTAAAGAACCTACCTGCCAATACAGGAGATATAAGAGACACCGCTCTCTGGATCAGGAAGATCCCCTGGAGGAGAGCATGGCAACCCACTCCAGTATTCTTGCCTGGAGAATCCCATGGACAGAGGAGCCTGGCAGGCTGCAGTCCATGGGGTTGCAAAAGAGTCGCACAAGACTGAAGCGACTTTGCACACAGCACGCACAGCAAGCCCCCTTCCTGCTGACTAAAACAACAAAATTGTTAGACTCTATTTTCTCAGTCTTGCTATACCTCTTACTGATACTATGGATTATAGGCAGATCCTGCTGCCTTAGCATAATTAAGTGACATACTCTAAAAGCAAGATCTCTGACAATATCAATTTCAAATGCTTTTAAATAAACAGATCTCATATAAAGGATGCACGTTTGTGTGTGTGTTAGTAACTCAGCCGTGTCTGATTCTCTGCAATCCCATGGACTGTAGCTCACCAGGCTCCTTTGTCCTTGGGATTCTCCAGGCAGGAACACTGAAGTGGGTTGCCATTCCCTTCTCCAGTGAAAGATGCATAGTATTTTTAATTAAAGAACCATTAAAGCACATGTTTCTTGTGTATCTGCAGTACCTATTCTGTCTCCATCAAAGGAGAGAAAAAGTTTCTATGATCTAAGTGGCTTATCTGACAAAGGGAATCATCTTGTCACCTGGGTCAGCGTGTTTTCTTGTTCTATTGGGGCAAGAAAAATCAAAACAAAAGCTAAAGACAAAATAAAATGTTAGAAAAATTCCTGCCATGACAATTCATCCATTTTGCCATAAGCAAAGCAGGGGTACTGCTAAAAATTTTAGAAAAATAGAAGAGATGCTGCATTTCTAATGTTTTTCAAACATTATAAACATATACAAATTCAATCTTGAAAGTGCCTTGTAATTGGTAACACTAAAACCTCCACTATATTTGGCCTTGATCCTCTAAATAAAAATAATTAACCTTACAGGTGAATACATCTGTGTTAGATCATATATGTAGGTATGAATCACTAAAAGTATCTTCTATGAGAATTCTATGTGGAATATAAATTAAAATCTATTTGCCAGCTTTGAATCAGTTTGCTATTTGCAGAATCTGTGCCAAAGCATTCTGATTCTCTCACATATTGCACATCAGGACACTGCATTAATTACTCTTTACTATATGTTAATAAGATAATAGAATAATAAAAATTATTTTACATACACATTAGCATTTTGGGGGGATCCAAAATCACGTAGATGGTGACTGCAGCCATGAAATTAAAAGAAACTTGCTCCTTGGAAGAAAAGCTATGACCAACCTAGACAGCATTAAAAAGCAGAGACATTACTTTGCAAAGAAAGGTCCATCTGGTCAAAGCTATGGTTTTTCCAGGAGTCATGTATGGATGTGAGATTTGGACTATAAAGAAAGCTGAGGGCCAAAGAATTGATGCTTTTGAACTGTGGTGTTAGAAAAGATTCTTGAGAGCCCCTTGGACTGCAAGGAGATCCAACCAGTCCATCCTAAAGGAAATCAGTCCTGAATATTCACTGGAAGTACCAATGCTAAAGCTGAAGCTCCAGTACTTTGGCCATTGGATGCAAAGAACCAACTCATTGGAAAAGACCCTGATGCTGGGAAAGATTAAAGGCGGGAGGAGAAGGGGATGACAGAGGATGAAATGGTTGGATGGCATCACTGACTCGATGGACATGAGTTTGAGTAAGCTTCAGGAGCTGGTGATGGACAGGGAGGCCTGGCGTGCTGCAGTCCATGGGGTTGCAAAGAGGAGGACACGACTGAGCAACTGAAGTGAACTGAACTGAATTTATTTACATATACATTAATCAGAGAATGACTGCTTTATAATAGAACCCACTTCTCTACCGTAAAGAAACCAAGGTCTATATATCATACAATAAATTGATAGAGTAATTTAGGGACAGTTTTCAATACTTAACAGTAACTATATGAATTATACCACAGAAGTAACAGAATTATGTCTTTGAGACCAGTCCTTGCCATTCACTGTTTCAGCGCTCCACATTCACTCTAAGCAACGTGTAACTGTTTTTAGAACTGGCTTTTGTGCTATTTTTATCCTTTTATTACGCAGAACATGGTCACTGTAATTCTGATTATTTAGTATAACTTTTGGATTGACATAGTAATATACCAGGAAAAAGGCCAGGTGTATAAGATTCTGGTATCCATCAAGGTCAAGAAAATAGGAAAACAGAAGCTGTATCCTTTTTTTGACAATGAATTTAATGTATGTAATTGTTAAAACAGGCATGGAAGAACTAACAGGAGTAGCTCACACCTCTAGGGCAGAAAGAACAAAGAGAAGAATCTGAGGTTGTTAGAACTTAGGAGCTTACAGGAATCTCACATCTCCAAAAAGGAGGCGTCATATATTGATGCTGATTTATCTGAGTGAGGAAATATGTTGGGGAATGTGAAAAAATCAAACTTGGGAACTGGAACCTATTGCCACTAGTGAGGTTTTGCTGAGACAGTGTCAACAGGAATAGGAACAGGCAAGTCTCGCCTTCCTCTACCTGCCTTTGGGGCTCCCTTCAAGTGCCCCTTGTGGTAAAGCCTAAGAGAGATCCAGCTAGCAAAGGAGAAATTTGATTTCTAGAATCACAGGCCCAGCATCACAAAGCGTAACATGGAAGGATGGGTTAGAGCAAATACATAAGAGCTCAGTAATCCACACACTGATAGAAATCCCAGTTTTTCTGAGAAGTTCCAATGTATGTATACTCAGGGTCCATTTTACTCTTAAATATGCCATGATATCAATGACACATTGTATGAGCAAGTCTACAGATAAAACTATAAACACAAATTAAATTGAAGTCTCCATGGTAAATAGGTTCTAGAGATGGCCATTTTCCATTTCCTCTCGTCTGTTTGTACATGCTGCTTCCCACATAAGAGTTGGAGTCTACATCCCCTCAACTTGAATCTGTGTTGATCATAGTAACTTTCTTGAAGTAAAGAATATGGTAATAGACATTCTGAGGTTAGGTCATTAGAAAACCTTGCAGTATCTGTCTAGGTTTCTTGAAATACTTGCTCCTGGGACACTCTCAGCAAGAACCCAGCAACTGTGCTGTGAGATGTCCAAGCCTCATAAAGAGATTGCATGTGGGTCTTTAGTGGACAGTCCAACTAAAGTTCCAGCTAAAAGCCAGCACCGAGTACCACGTAGTAACCCTTTCATGCATCCAGCAAAGTCAAGCCTTCTGATGATGACATCCCCAGCTGACATACAATTACCACATGTGGGAGACCCAAGTGAAAACTGTTTAGTTGGACTACATTAATACATGTAAATATTAAAGGTAATAATAAATTATAGTTTTGAGACACTAGGTTATAAGATGTTTATTTTTATAGTATACGTAATTAGAATAGCCTCTTTAGTTTCCCAATGACTTTTCTAAGTGAGCTGTGACCCACCAAACAAATATCTCTATCTTCATCCAACTACTTAGGTTTACCAATAAATCTTGTTTTCCTGACTAGTTTCCTGTGTTTCCCCCTTAGATCACAAGTAGATTATAAACATATGAAAGGAAATGATCATGTCCTATTTTGCTTCTACATCTCCCACTTGATAAGCAAAAATTAACGATGTATAAGACTGTAATTAGTCTCAGTTGCTACCACAAAACTTTTAAACACAAAATCTAACTTTATGAGTCAGCAGGTTGACTACAATTGGATTAATTGAGGTAATAATTAACTACATAGTTCTGTTTCACAATGTGGCTCATCAGAACTTGTATTCAGGCTTTGGGTAGAGTTTTAGGTCTACTTCTTCTGAAGGTCTTCCTTAGGTCTTCTTCTTCTGAAGCCAAGACTGTAGTGCAACAGGTGCTAAGGCCATTCTCTTCTTTGAAGGATCACTGGAGCACAAGAGGCACACCAAATATCCCAACACATTCAAGGCTTCTGCTTATATCACACCTGTGGTCATTCCACAGGCCAAAGTAAACCACAGAGTCCATGAAATCAGTGGAGTTAAGAGATGTACTTTGTCCAAGTGTAAGCATGGAAAAATAAATATTTGCTAGACCAGATAGACTTTAATTATATATATATGTATAATTATATATATACATATATATAACATTTATATATATATATATATATATATATATATATATAAAACATTACCTCCAAAAGATAGAATTGTTCTCAAGTGCACAGTGATGGGATATTATCCAGAGATATCACATTAAATCACAGTAGACTCAAGAAGTCTGAAGTTATGTGAAACATCTTTTCTAATCACAAAGGTATGAAACTAAAAATCATTAGAGAAAAAGAGGGAAATTGATAACACCTGGAATTAAACAACATGATACTGAGCAGCTGGTGAGTCATCAAAAAAAAATTAAAGAAGTCAAAAAATATCAGTTCAGTTCAGTCGCTCAGTTGTGTCCAACTCTTTGCGACCCCATGAATCACACGCCAGGCCTCCCTGACCATCACCAACTCCTGGAGTTCACTCAAACTCACGTCCATCGAGTCAGTAATGTCATCCAGTCATCTCATCCTCTATCGTCCCCTTCTCCTCCTGCCCCCAGTCCCTCCCAGCATCAGAGTCTTTTCCAATGACTTAACTTTTCACATGAGGTGGCCAAAGTACTGGAGTTTCAGCTTTAGCATCATTCCTTCCAAAGAAATCCTAGGGCTGATCTCCTTTAGAATGGACTGGTTGGATATCCTTGCAGTCCAAGGGACTCTCAATAGTCTTCTCCAACACCACAGTTCAAAAGCATCAATTCTTCAGTGCTCAGCCTTCTTCACAGTCCAACTCTCACATCCATACATGACCATTGGAAAAACCACAGCCTTGACTAGACGGGCCTTTGTTGGCAAAATAATGGCTCTGCTTTGAATATGCTATCTAGGTTGGTCATAACTTTCCTTCCAAGGAATAAGTGTCTTTTAATTTCATGGCTGCAATCACCATCTGCAGTTATTTTGGAGCCCCAAAAAATAAAGTCCAACAGTGTTTCCACTGTTTCCCTGTCTATTTCCCATGAAGTGATGGGACCAGATGCCATGATCTTTGTTTTCTGAATGTTGAGCTTTAAGCCAACTTTTTCTCTATCCTCTTTCACTTTCATCAAGAGGCTTTTGAGTTCCTCTTCACTTTTTTAAGGGTGGTGTCATCTGCATATCTGAGGTTATTGATATTTCTCCCATCAATCTTGATTCCAGCTTGTGCTTCTTCCAGCCCAGCGTTTCTCATGATGTACTCTGCATAGAAGTTAAATAAGCAGGGTGACAATATACAGCCTTGACAGACTCCTTTTCCTATGTGGAACCAGTCTGTTGTTCCATGTCCAGTTCTAACTGTTGCTTCCTGACCCGTATATAGGTTTCTCAAGAGGCAGGTCAGATGGTCTGGTATTCCCATCTCTTTCAGAATTTTCCACAGTTTATTGTGATCCACCCAGTCAAAGGCCTTGGCATAGTCAATAAAGCAGAAATAGATGTTTTTCTGGAACTCTCTTGCTTTTTCCATGATCCAGCAGATGTTGGCAATTTGATCTCTGGTTCCTCTGCCTTTTCTAAAACCAGCTTGAACATCTGGAAGTTCATGGTTCACCTATTGCTGAAGCCTGGCTTGGAGAATTTTGAGCATTACTTTACTAGCGTGTGAGATGAGTGCAATTTTGCGGTAGTTTGAGCATTCTTTGGCATTGTCATCAGAGACAAATGAAAAAAAAATGACATCCCAAAATCTATACAATGCAGCAAAAATTGGATCTAAGAGAGAAGTTCTTAGCAATATAGGCTTACCTCAAGAAATAAGAAGAATCCTCAGTTTATTCAGATTTTCCACTTGTTAATGATTCAGTCTTGGAAGATTGTATGTTTCTAGAAATTCATCTGTTTCTTCTAAGTTGTCCAATTTGTTGGCCTGTGATTGTTCATAGTTTTCTTACGACCCTCTATATTTTGTGGTATCAGTTGTAACTTCTTTCTCATCTCTGATTTTGAGTACTTTCTCTTGTTTTCTAGGTTAATCTAACTAAAGGTTTGTCAATTATATTTTTCAAAGAACCAACGAGGTTCCATTGAGATAATTTTTTTTGTAGTTTTTATTTATTTCCATTTTGATCTTTATAATTTACATGTTTCTACTAATTTTAGGCTTTGTTTTTTCCTTTTCTAGTTCCTTTAAGTGTAAAATTGTTTACTGGGGACTTTTATGTCTGATTTAATGTATCACTTAATCCTAAATTTTCCTTATTGATTTCCTGTCTGGATTATCTCTTCATTGATGTAAATTAGGTGTTAAAGTCTCCAGTTTCAATTTCTCCCTTTGACATTGTTACTATTGCTTTATATATCTTGGTGATCTTCTGTTGTATACACTCATAATGCTGCATCCTCTTGCTGGATCGACTCCTTTATCACTGTGTAATGCCCTATTTGTCTTTTATTACAATTTTTGTTTTTAAAGACTATTTTGTCTGATTCATGTTTTGTTGTTGCTATTCAGTAGCTGTTCAGTTGCTCAGTTAATGTCCGACTCTGCAACCCCATGGACTGCAGCACACCAGGCTTCCCTGTCCTTCACCATCTTTCGGAGCTTGCTCAAACTCATGTCCACTGGGTCAGTGATGCCATCCAACCATCTCATCCTCTGTCTTCCCCTTCTCCTTCTGTCCTCAATCTTTCCCAGCATCAGGGTCTTTTCTAAAGAGTCAGCTCTTTGCATCAGGTGGCCAAAGTTTAGCTACTTGAAATCTCTTTTCATTTCCAATTCCTCAGGATATATTTTTCTATCACTTCACTTTCCTTATGTGTGTGTCCTTTCTTCTGAAGTGACTCTCTTGTAGGCAGTGTACAGATGGGCCTTGTCCTTTTATCCATTAGGCCATTCTAAGTCTTTGATTGACAAATTTGGTACTTTGGCCAGTTCCATCACTGATTTGGGAAGATTCCCTGGAGGAGAAAATGGCAACCCACTCCATTTTCTTGCCTATAAAATCTCATGAACAGAGGAGCCTGCGGGGTCAGAGGGGAGGTTATAGTCCATAGTGTCACAAGAGTCAGATACGACTGAGCACACATACACATGTATTGTTATTTTGTTCATTGTTTTTTGGCTGCTTCTGTAAATTCCTCCTGTTTCTTTCCTTTCCTCTTTCTTCCCTTCCTTGTGTTTTGGTGGTTTTCTTCAGCATCATGCTTAGATTCCTTTCTTATTTTCTTCCACGTATTTAATATTTTTTCCTTGTGGTAACTGTTAGGTTCGTTACGACATCCTATGCAGGTCATAGCCTGTTTTAAATTGGTAGCAACTTCAATGTGAACACATTCAAAGGTTTATCTTTTTACTCTTTCACCCACATTTTATACTTTTAATGACATATTTTACATATTTTTATTTTATGCATCCTTTAACTATTGTAATTTTAGTTATCTTTACTACTTTTGTTTTAAATTTCATACTTGCTTTATTAGTAAATGGTCTACTTTATTATATATTTACCTTTTCCAGTGAGATGTTTACTTTTGTATGTTTCCTTATTGTTAATTAGTGCCATTCCTTTTTAGCTTAAAGAAGTCCTTTTAATATTTCTTACTTAGTGACAGTTTTAGTGGTATGATGAATTCCTTTATCTTTTGCCAGGTACTTAAGGGGCATCCCCTATGTGGGGCGTGTGCTCTCCTCTTGTGTTGAGGTCAGGGCTGCCACAGTGTACTCGTGAGCAAAGTTGGTCCCCAGACAAGCTGTGAAGCCCAGCCAAGGTGCAGAGGTGGGCAGGACTCTCAGCAGAGTAAACTCACTGGTGTTAACAGATTAGATGGAGAATTTGTAAAGGGCACCTGACAGCCTCAGCTTTGCAAGGTGGCCTAAAGTCATATAAATGGCCCCTGCCAGTGACTCAGTCCTTCGGGAGTGTTCCAACTGGTTCCTGCCTCCACGGTAGATACTTTAAGACTAATAAGTGGATCCCTTTCACCCACAGTCCATGTGCTTTTCAATTTGTTGTTTATGTGCTGGTTCTGGGGTCAAGTCAGTCTGTGCACAAGCGCTTAACAAGCAGATTTTCTGTCCCCTGCAATTCCATAGTTTTCCTGGGTATATTTCCTGTTGGTTTTACAAACCATGTATTTAGGGGGCTCATCTCTACTGTGAAGGATCTATAGAGCTGGAATCCTCACAGCTCAGGGAAAAGGTCATAGCTTTGTGATGCCTCCTGACTGTGGATTGCCATAGGAAGGGTGTGAGTTTTTGATAGGTGACCCCATATCTCTCTTCTACTTATCTTCATGCTCTCCTTTGACCCTTTGTTGTACAGGCTCTGTTCATCCACTTTTCAAGTCCCTTTCTGAGGGAATTAATCCATATATAGTTGTAGCTTTGTTGTGTCAAGGACGAGGCTCTTTCTCCATTCCCATGTCGAACCACACCTAACTTGAAATTTTGTTTCAGAAAGATGCCAGTCCAGGTTCAATGCACGATGCTGGATGCTTGGGGCTGGTGCACTGGGACGACCCAGAGGGATGGTATGGGGAGGGAGGAGGGAGGAGGGTTCAGGATGGGGAACACATGAGAAATAAAGGAATAAAAAAATTAAAAAAAAAAAAAGAAAAACAAACAAACAAAAAAAAATATGCACGGGATATTGGATATTTTAGAGAAAAATTTTCATTGATATGGCTAGAAAAAGACTATCAGACTCATTATTTCCACTCAGGTAAAAATAACACAAAATAATATACAGTTGATCTTTACAATATAGCCATAGATAATGGTACCCTAAATTTGTATTTTGATATAGTATTTATTCTTAATATGTCTTATTTAAAAGAATACTACAACAGTATGAAAAGGCAAAATGATAGGATACTGAAAGAGGAACTTCCCAGGTCAGTAGGTGCCCAATATGCTACTGGAGATCAGTGGAGAAATAACTCCAGAAAGAATGAAGGGATGGAGCCAAAGCAAAAAGAACACCCAGCTGTGGATGTGACTGGTGATAGAAGCAAGGTCCGATGCTGTAAAAAGCAATATTGCATAGGAACCTGGAATGTCAGGTCCATGAATCAAGGCAAATTGGAAGTGGTCAAACAAGAGATGGCAAGAGTGAATGTCGACATTCTAGGAATCAGCAAACTAAACTGGACTGGAATGGGTGAATTTAACTCAGATGACCATTATATCTACTACTGCAGGTAGGAATCCCTCAGAAGAAATGGAGTGGCCATCATGGTCAACAAAAGAGTCCGAAATGCAGTACTTGGATGCAATCTCAAAAACGACAGAATGATCTCTGTTCGTTTCCAAGGCAAACCATTCAATATCACAGTAATCCAAGTCTATGCCCCAACCAGGAATGCTGAAGAAGCTGAAGTTGAAAAGTTCTATGAAGACCTACAAGACCTTTTAGAACTAACACCCTAAAAAGATATCCTTTTCATTATAGGGGACTGGAATGCAAAAGTAGGAAGTCAAGAAACACCTGGAATAACAGGCAAATTTGGCCTTGGAATGCAGATGAAGCAGGGCAAAGGCTAATAGAGTTTTCTCAAGAAAATGCACTGGTCATAACAAACACCCTTTTCCAACAACACAAGAGAAGACTCTATACATGGACATCACCAGATGGTCAACACCAAAATCAGATTGATTATATTCTTTGCAGCCAAAGATGGAGAAGCTCTATACAGTCAGCAAAAACAAGACCAGGAGCTGACTGTGGCTCAGATCATGAACTCCTTATTGTCAAATTCAGACTGAAATTGAAGAAAGTAGGGAAAACCACTAGAGCATTCAGGTATGACCTAAATCAAATCCCTTATGATTATACAGTGGAAGTGAGAAATAGATTTAAGGGCCTAGATCTCATAGATCGAGTGCCTGATGAACTATGGAATGAGGTTTGTGACACTGTACAGGAGACAAGGATCAAGACCATCCCCATGGAAAAGAAATGCAAATAAGCAAAATGGCTGTCTGCGGAAGCCTTACAAATAGCTGTGAAAAGAAGAGAAGCAAAAAAAGCAAAGGAAAAAAGGAAAGATATAAGCATCTGAATGCAGAGTTCCAAAGAATAGCAAGAAGAGATAAGAAAGCCTTTCTCAGTGATCATTGCAAAGAAATAGAGGAAAACAACAGAATGGGAAAGACTAGAGCTCTCTTCAAGAAAATTAGAGATATCAAGGGAACATTTCATGCAAAGATGGGCTTGATAAAGGACAGAAATGGTATGGACCTAACAGAAGCAGAAGATATTAAGACGAGATGGCAAGAATACACAGAAGAACTGTACAAAAAGATCTTCATGACCCAGATAATCACGATGGTGTGATCACTGACCTAGAGCCAGACATCCTGGAATGTGAAGTCAAGTGGGCCTTAGAAAGCATCACTACGAACAAAGCTAGTGGAGGTGATGGAATTCCAGTGGAGCTATTTCAAATCCTGAAAGATGATGCTGTGAAAGTGCTGCACTCAATATGCCAGCAAATTGGAAAACTCAGCAGTGGCCACAGGACTGGAAAAGGTCAGTTTTCATTCCAATCCCAAAGAAAGGCAATGCCAAAGAATGCTCCAACAACCGCACAATTGCACTCATCTCACACGCTAGGAAAGTAATGCTCAAAATTCTCCAAGCCAGGCTTCAGCAATATGTGAACCGTGAACTTCCTGATGTTCAAGCTGGTTTTAGAAGAGGCAGAGGAACCAGAGATCAAATTGCCAACATCCGCTGGATCATGGAAAAAGCAAGAGAGTTCCAGAAAAGCATCTATTTCTGCTTTCTTGAGTATGCCAAAGCCTTTGACTGTGTGGATCACAATAAACTGTGGAAAATTCTGAAAGAGATGAGAATACCAGACCACTTGACCTGCCTCTTGAGAAATCTGTATGCAGGTCAGGAAGCAACAGTTAGAACTGAACATGGAACAACAGACTGGTTCCAAATAGGAAAAGGAGTACGACAAGGCTGTATATTGTCACCCTGCTTATTTAACTTCTATGCAGAGTACATCATGAGAAACACTGGGCTGGAAGAAGCACAAGCTAGAATCAAGATTGCTGGGAGAAATATCAATCACCTCAGATATGCAGATGATACCACCCTTATGGCAGAAAGTAAAGTGGAACTCAAAAGCCTCTTGATGAAAGTGAAAGTGGAGAGTGAACAAGTTGGCTTAAAGCTCAATATTCAGAAAATGAAGATCGTGGCATCCAGTCCCATCACTTCATGGGAAATAGATGGGGAAACAGTGGAAACAGTGTCAGACTTTATTTTTTGGGGCTCCAAAATCACTGAAGATGGTGATTGCAGCCATGAAATTAAAAGGCACTTACTCCTTGGAAGGAAAGTTATGACTAACCTAGATAGCATATTGAACAGCAGAGACATTACTTTGCCAACAAAGGTTCGTCTAATCAAGGCTATGGTTTTTCCTGTGGTCATGTATGGATGTGAGAGTTGGACTGTGAAGAAGGCTGAGCACCAAAGAATTGATGCTTTTGAACTGTGGTGTTGGAGAAGACTCTTGAGAGTCCCTTGGACTGCAAGGAGATCCCACCAGTCCATTCTGAAGGAGATCAGCCCTGGGATTTCTTTGGAAGGAATGATGCTAAAGCTGAAACTCCAGTACTTTGGCCACCTCATGTGAAAAGTTGACTCATTGGAAAAGACCCTGATGCTGGGAGGGATTGGGGGCAGGAGCAGAAGGGGACAACAGAGGATGAGATGGCTGGATGGCATCACCAACTCGATGGATATGAGTTTGAGTGAACTCCGGGAGTTGGTGATGGACAGGGAGGCCTGGCGTGCTGCGATTCATGGGGTCGCAAAGAGTCGGACATGACTGAGCGACTGAACTGAACGGAGATTATATATTTAAATATTTGTAGGCTATGCTGTGTCAAAATAGCCCTAAAAGCTTTAGTAAAACTTGTGAAATGCTAGAAATCTTTTTTTCTGGTGAAAAACTATAGTCCTGGTCTCTATGTTTTTAATTCCATTTCCTTTATGATCTACAACAGATATAACTAATCTATAGTAAAAAACTAAAAAGTGAAACTTTCTGAATGTGAATTGTTTTTAAGAAAACATGTGTAGGAAATTTCCAGTGTGGTGGAAATGATCTATATTGTGTTATAGGTTTAGATTATATGGATGTGTGTATATGTCACTCATTGAATAGTTCCACTTAGGTTAGAATTTGAGGTATTTTGCAGTTTGGGGTTTATTATGAATAAAGCTATTATAAATATCTTAGAACATTCATTTTCTTTCTTTTTTTTTTCCTAGCTTGGTCATGCCACACAGTTTGTGGGATCCTAGTTCCCCAGCCAAGGATTGAACCCATACCTTCAGCACTGAAAGAGTAGAGTTCTAACCACTGGACTGCTAGGGAATTCCCTGGAACATTTCTGGAAATGTGTACATACATATATACTAAGATATATATGTTGATATATAAGCTAGGTATATTAATCTGCTAGAACTGCCAGAACAGAATGTCACAATGACTTAAACAACAGAAATTTATTTTCTCATAGTTCTAGGGGCTGGAAATCCAAGAGCAAGAGGCTGGCAGGGTTGTTTTCTGGTGAGACCTCTCTCTGACTTCATATGGCCTCTCCTCTGTGTATCCACACTCCTTATCTCTGCCCCTTCTTAGAAAGACACCAGACCTATTGATCTAGGCCCAATTTGTTTAACTTTGTTTAACCTTAAATGTTTTTAAACACTCTATCTCCAAAGACAGGGGTTAGGGCTTCATGGTATGAATGTACAGAGGGTGGGGGGCCAAATTCAACCTATAACACTGGGTCATGGTGACTGATATTTGGCAAAACTTTTTAATTTTTAAAAAAAAGTTTAAAAAAAAATGAAAAAGGAGTATCTTGGAAGTGCTTGGAGGGCAATTTGGATTAAGGCAGGCATAGGCTTTTAAAGGTCCAGGTCATAATTTTACAAGGGTTTTATTCCCACAGAACCTTATTGTGGAGTTTTTAATTTTAGTGGCTGCCCTGTGTTTTCTAATTCAAAATAGAAAAGCAACATATGACACTATTCCTCAGACAGAGACCACAACATCATTGGATAACCTATTGTAACAGTTATAACAGTGCTTCAGGGATGACAGCAATGATAACAAAATGTTCCAATTCAAATACATATTATTTGTATTTCATAGTTTACTTAGCTTGGAATATATGCATTCAGAAAACAGGACAGTACAGAAAATGCTGCAGTCAGTATCAACTTATCCAAGTACAGCAGAGGTTCTGAAACTTGACCTACTCTTGGCTGCATATCAAGACCACCTGGGGAGCTTTGAAAGTCCCTATGCTCATTCTTGTTGGTGTTGTTCAGTCACTAAGTCAGGTCCGACTCTTTGATAACCTGTGGACTCCAGCATGACAGGCTTCTGTGTCCTTCACTATCTCCAAGAGTTTGCTCATACTCATGTCCATTGAGTCGATGATGCCATCAAACCATCTCATCCTCTGTCACCCTCTTCTCCTCCTGCCCTCAGTTTTTCTCATCATCAGGGTCTTTTGCAATGAGTTAGCTCTTCACATCAGGTGGCCAAAGTATTGGAGCTTCAGCTTCAGCATCAGCCCTTCCAGTGAATATTCAGGGTTAATTTCCTTTAGGATGGACTGTTTTGCTCTCCTTGCTGTCCAAGGAACTCGCTGTCATTCTTAACCCAGACAAATTAAACCAGAATCTCCGAGGTAAGAACCATGCATCAGTATTTGTTTAAAACACCCCAGGTGATTCCTACATGTAGTTGTGACTGAGAACCACTGATCTACAGCTTCAAATAACTGCAGTTCACACTAAGGTAATTTTATTAAGCCTGATTGGTCACTCAACATTACTTTTAGATTCTTGCTATACTCATCCCTTGCAAAGCACAGCTGATACATACATTAAAAGTAATATATTTCTAATTAACAACCTATAGATACATAGAATATAATCCATTCAAAGAATAAATGTGCATGTTTATTTAATGGATTTTTGTTCTATACAAGTAATGTCCCACATGTAGATAATGCCAAAATATTAAATACAAAAAAAAAAACCTCAAATGAAAAATTTTAAATGAAGTATATTTAGCTAAGTTTTGAGGCTTCCCCCGTGGCTCAGCAATAAAGAATCTGCCTGCAATGCAGGAGACTCGGGAGATGTGGGTTCAATCTCTGAGCTAGGAAGGTTCTCTACCCAGGAGGGCACAGCAACACACTCCAGTATTCTTGCCTAGGAAATCTCATTCACAGAGGAGCCTGGCAGTCCACAGTCCATGGGGTGGCAAAGAGTTGGACATGACTGAAGCGAATGAGCACGCAGCTATATTTCTCACTTTCAAAGAGAGTTGTAATACATAAATAAAAGGGAAGGTTAGACTAAACCATGTGGTACTAAATTAGAGTCAGAAACATTCAGTTCAGTTCAGTCACTCAGTCGTGTCCAGCTCTTTGCAACCCCATGAATAGCAGCAAGCCAGGCCTCCCTGTCTATCACCATCTCCCAGAGTTCATTCAGACTCATGTGCATCGAGTCAGTGATGCCATCCAGCCATCTCATCCTCTGTCATCCCCTTCTCCTCCTGCCCCCAATCCCTCCCAGCATCAGAGTCTTTTCCAATGAGTCAACTCTTCGCGTGAGGTGGCCAAAGTACTGGACTTTCAGCTTTAGCATCATTCCTTCCAAAGAAATCCCAGGGCTGATCTCCTTCAGAATGGACTGGATGGATCTCCTTGCAGTCCAAGGGACTCTAAAGTGTCTTCTCCAATACCACAGTTCAAAAGCATCAATTAAAATGTAGATATAAAAATAATTATATTAATAGATATATTGTTCATGTAGATTATTATGACTACATATATTTATAGTCTGTAGATAAGACCTAGAAACAATAACATCCCATCAACAAGGATATCAGTGTCCAGATCTTAGTTTCTAACTACTATTCTCTAATAAAAAGAACCACGTTCCTTGGAGAAATGCCCAGTACTAGGGCTGGAGCATGCAAAATACTAAATGAGCTTTGAGCATCTTACTCCACCAGAGAATAAGGAAGTACGCAAAATACAAGGGAAAGAGGACAGATTAGAGTAGCAAAGGAACCACCTGTAAAGAGCTCTTTATGGCCAAAGCTGGAACAACTTGAGCAGTGAAAGAAATAATGAAGTATTAGATTATAACGTAAAGTACAAAGTAAATACACATGAGTTTATACTGAAATAAATGAATGAATAAATGATGAGGAACAGATGAATATTTCTTACAGAAGAGATTTATTTCATATATGTATATACTCCATGCTTCAAGAGGGTGATGCTTATAACACATACAGACACACACACAAACACTCACACACACACATTTTAGGCTGGGCTTGACTTAGTAACTTGCTTGCAAAGAATGGAATAGGTAAGGGGAGAAATGAAAACATTACACTGGAGAAAGCTGATGAACAATAATCAAGTGATGAAGCTTAATATCCGTAATGATGTTGTGTGTATATTACATACTCCCTGATACAGTGTGCTGAGAAGGGCATGTAACCTCTGTGGTATTCTTTGCATAAACCCATAAACTCAGACTAATCATCAGAAAAACACCTCAGTAACCCAGGTTGGAGGACGTTCTGCACGATACTTGGTCAGTACTTCTCAACATTCAAAGTCATAAAAATACAAAGAAAGACTCAGGAGCTGTCTCTGACCAAACCAGATGAGAAATAAATGCCATGTGGTGCTCTGGACTGGATCCTGGAACAAAAAGAGAACATCAGTGGGAAAATGGGGACACTGAAACTCAAACTGCAGTCAGGAACACTGGAGTGGTTTGCAGACCCTTCTTCAGGGATCTCCTAGGGATCGAACCCAGGTCTTCTGTGTCTCTTGTATTTGCAGGCGGGTTCTTTGCCATTAGTGGTACCTCGGAAGCCCCGAAACTGTAGTTTAGTTAAAAGTAATCTACCAAGGTCACTTTATCAATTTTGACAACTGTACCAATGGAAATGTTAGATGTTAACTATGGGGAAACTTAGACAAAGGATATACCTGACCTGTCTCTGCTATGATTGCAGTTTTTCCGAAAATCAAACATTAGTTCAAAATAAAGGTTCATTTAAAAATCGATGTAATTAGAAAGATACTTCTCTCAGTATAAAAACATGACTAAACACATTGAACAATTACAGGTACCACAGAGATTTCTTCTTTCTCTATTACAGAGTGTATTTTTAAAATAAGGAAATGTGATAGTCATTAAAACCTAAATTGCTCTTGCACAATAAGTAAAATTGTATTTTATACTATTCCCAGTGCAGTTACTTAAATACATGTGCTAGGCTTGTTCTGGGCATGAATCAAACATTGAAACTAAAAACCCATTTAGATAAATATTACTTCAGAGATTTTTGTCACTGTGTATCTGAGATTCCAAGTACATTGAAACAGAGGGAGAAAATCAGTTGTCTAAATTCTTTGTCTTGTCACAGGTTTATTAGATGGAATTTTATTTCTCTCAACATCTCTTGAAACTGATTTTCATTTTGCTATATTATTTCTTTAGAAAAGAGTTTACTTTAATATCACTGCTGCTCCAGCATATATTGTTTCTATTGAGTTTTATTCAGATCTTGAGAATCTCAGATAAAGAAAAGTTTCAGAAATTACAATTCAACTTTATTTAAGTTTTAATTCTACTAAGTCACAGTGGGCCTAAAGATTATGTGAAAGACTGCTGCATAAAATTTAAAGCTTTAGCTAGTCAAGATCTAGATATTAAGAGTGAACTGAATGGACTATTTAATAATTTAACATAAAAGGATACTACAAGTATACTTTCACAGATTTATATAATTACAGGCAATTAAATGTACTAAATAAATAAAATAGTAAATTATATTTACTATAATTAAATAGTACTATATAACGAACACCTTTTTTCACAAATGCAGTAGAACTTTTATTTTGGTTTTTGAGGGTATATATGTCACCCTGCTTATTTAACTTCTATGCAGAGTATATCATGAGAAACGCTGGGCTGGAAGAAGCACAAGCTGGAATCAAGATTGCTGGGAGAAATATCAATAACCTCAGATATGCAGATGACACCACCCTTATGGCAGAAAGTGAAGAGGAACTAAAGAGCCTCTTGATGAAAGTGAAAGAGGAGAGTGAAAAAGTTGGCTTAAAGCTCAACATTCAGAAAACTAAGATCACGGCATCTGGTCCCATCACTTCATGGGAAATAGATGAGGAAACGGTGGAAATAGTGTCAGACTTTATTTTTTGGGGCTCCAAAATCACTGCAGATGGTGATTGCAGCCATGAAATTAAAAGACACTTACTCTTTGGAAGGAAAGTTATGACCAAACTAGATAGCATATTGAAAAGCAGAGACATTACTCTGCCAAAAAAGGTCCGTCTAGTCAAGGCTATGGTTTTTCCAGTGGTCATGTATGGATGTGAGAGTTGGACTGTGAACAAAGCTGAGCGCCAAAGAATTGATGCTTTTGAACTGTGGTGTTGGAGAAGACTCTTGAGAGTCCCTTGGACTGCAAGGAGATCCAACCAGTCCATTCTAAAGGAGATCAGTCCTGGGTGTTCTTTGGAAGGACTGATGTTAAAGCTGAAACTCCAGTACTTTGGCCACCTCATGTGAAGAGTTGAGTCATCGGAAAAGACCCTGATTCTGGGAGGGATCAGGGGCAAGAGGAGAAGGGGACGACAGAGGATGAGATGGTTGGATGGCATCACCGACTCAATGGACATGAGTTTGAGTGAACTCTGGGAGTTGGTGATGGACAGGGAGGCCTGGTGTGCTGCAGTTCATGGGGTTGCAAAGAGTGGGACACGATTGAGCAACTGAACTGAACTGAACCGACGTTTAAATGATCTCCCACCTCTATCATATTATTTTTCTCCTCATTCATTCTCTTGCTGTTTTCCATGTCTACTTTAAATAAGAGAATCACATTTTTTTTTACTAATGAACAAAGATGATATTCAATAGATAAAAAGAAAATAAATGTCAGAAGTCAATGACAGTTAAATAAAAATGTAAATTTAACTAAACTTCTCAGTAACTACATTCATTGTGTAAATACCTGCAGTGGACTGTTAGTGTACCATGCTTCCCAGATTTCTACCCTTTTCTAAGTCCCCTCTCGTGACCTGATTTATCTGACACAGAAAATATTAGTAGAAACACACTGTGCCAGGACCAAGCCTAAACCTTAACTTGTCTGGTATTCTTCCACTTTGTCCTCTTCGGAACACTTGCTAGAATGCTCCATCTTGAAATCATGCTATAAGGGAGCCCAAGTAGCTACATGGAAGAGAACTAGGGCTCCAGACTGACAGCCCATCTGAGATCCCAATCAAGCCTCCAGATTGACTACAGACACCCAAACACTCCATCAAAGCAGACCAACCAGTCAACCTACAGAATCATGGCGTGTAATAAACTGCTGTTTTAAGACACTAAGTTTGGGGATGATTTGTTTTACAATAAAGGAAAACTGAAACAACTTCGCAGTGAATACAGATTTATGAAGAACCATCGTTACACGTGGCTTTGAGGATGATCACTTCTATTGTCAATGAGTCCCAGAGACAAGGAAAGACAAATGACAGTTTGGAAGTAGTCCAGAAAAAACAATGAATATATGTTAATTCTTCTTACGATTGTGTTCTTCTAAGAGGAATTAGGAGGCCTTTGACCAGTAATTTAGAACTATAGTACAGCACATTGCTACTGAAAATAAAATTCTCAATTGGCAAAATCAGTATCATCTGGAAGCTTGCTAGAAATGCAGACTCTCAGGCTCCACAAAGACCTTATAAATTAGAATCTGCATTTTAGTGTGGTCCCTTTCCTTAACATAAATTTAAACTATGATATCACCAAGAATAATAACTTTTTTAAACTTGTGCTTGCATCTGTGTGTGAGAGAGAGACAGAGAGAGAGAGATAGAATGATTTCCTGCATATTGCCAAATGTTGTCTGTTGTGATTTGGTAACTAAGTCATGTCTGTCTCTTTTGCGACTCCATGGACCGTAGCCCGAAAGGCTCCTCTGTCCATGGATATTCCTGGCAAGAAAACTGGTGTGGGTTGCCATTTTATCCTCCAGGGGATCTTCCCCATCCAGGAATTGAACCTGCGCCTCCTGCTTGGCAGGCAGATTCTTTACCACTGAGCTACCTGGAGAGCCCCATATTGCACCATCAGATCAGATCAGATCAGTCGCTCAGTCGTGTGCAGCTCTTTGCAACCCCATGAATCGCAACATGCCAGGTCTCCCAGTCCATCACCAACTCCCAGATTTCACTGAGACTCATGTCCATTGAGTCAGTGATGCCATCCAGCCATCTCATCCTCTGTCATCCCCTTCTCCTCCTGCCCCCAATGCCTCCCAGCATCAGAGTCTTTTCCAATGAGTCAACTCTTCGCATGAGGTGACCAAAGTACTGGACTTTCAGCTTCAGCATCATTCCTTCCAAAGAAATCCCAGGGCTGATCTCCTTCAGAATGGACTGGTTGGATCTCCTTGCAGTCCAAGGGACTCTCAAGAGTCTTCTCCAACACCACAGTTCAAAAGCATCAATTCTTCGGTGCTCAGCCTTCTTCACAGTCCAACTCTCACATCCATACATGACCACAGGAAAAACCATAGCCTTCACTAGACGGACCTTTGTTGGCAAAGTAATGTCTCTGCTTTTGAATATGCTATCTAGGTTGGTCATAACTTTCCTTCCAAGGAGTAAGTGTCTTTTAATTTCATGGCTGCAGTCACCATCTGCAGTGATTTTGGAGCCCCCAAAAATAAAGTCTGACACTGATTCCACTGTTTCCCCATCTATTTCCCATGAAGTGGTGGGACCAGATGCCATGATCTTCGTTTTCTGACTGTTGACCTTTAAGCCAACTTTTTCACTCTCCTCTTTCACTTTCATCAAGAGGCTTTTGAGTTCCTCTTCACTTTCTGCCATAAGGGTGGTGTCATCTGCATATCTGAGGTGATTGATATTTCTCCCGGCAATCTTGATTCCAGCTTGTGCTTCTTCCAGTCTAGCGTTTCTCATGATGTCCTCTGCATAGAAGTTAAATAAACAGGGTGACAATATACAGCCTTGACGAACTCCTTTTCCTATTTGGAACCAGTCTGTTGTTCCATGTCCAGTTCTAACTGTTGCTTCCTGACCTGTATACAAATTTCTCAAGAGGCAGATCAGGTGGTCTGGAATTCCCATCTCTTTCAGAATTTTCCACAGTTTATTGTGATCCACACAGTCAAAGGCTTTGGCATAGTCAATAAAGCAGAAATAGCTGCTTTTCTGGAACTCTCTTGCTTTTTTGATGATCCAGCGGATGTTGGCAATTTGATCTCTGGTTCCTCTGCCTTTTCTAAAACCAGCTTGAACATCAGGAAGTTCACGGTTCACATATTGCTGAAGCCTGGCTTGGAGAATTTTGAGCATTACTTTACTAGCGTGTGAGATGAGTGCAATTGTGTGGTAGTTTTGAGCATTCTTTGGCATTGCCTTTCTTTGGGATTGGAATGAAAACTGACCTTTTCCAGTCCTGTGGCCACTGCTGAGTTTTCCAAATTTGCTGGCATATTGAGTGCAGCACTTTCACAGCATCATCTTTCAGGATTTGGAATAGCTCAGCTGGAATTCCATCACCTCCACTAGCTTTGTTCATAGTGAAGCTTTCTAAGGCCCACTTGACTTCACATTCCAGGATGTCTGGCTCTAGGTCAGTGATCACACCATCGTGATTATCTAGGTCATGAAGATCTTTTTTGTACAGTTCTTCTGTGTATTCTTGCCATAAAAGCCTGGAAATCCAATGACGGAATATCCTAACAGGATGCAGGAGTAAATCAAAGAATATTGACCATAAAGTGGAAATACCCATTATAAACAATTCTGCCAAAACTGTCCTTTTACCTGAAATACTATCTTCACTTGAACCCTGCCTTGCTCTTGTGAATCATAGCAGTTAGTCACATGGTTTGAGAGTTGGTGGGAGAGAGGGTTGTGTATAAACCCAGGGTGAGATCATCTCCCATGAGTACAAATTAGGTTCTTCTAAAGGGGAGTGGAATGCGGGTGGAGACTCTCAGGGAGGGGAAATGAGGGAGATCGAGATGAGACATCCTGTATGAAAATTCTGCCATTTTTATCTAATCCTGGAGTCCAGAAACATTTATATCTAACATTCCACTTCTAGTTTTTGTTTCATTCATTTTGTGGGTTTTTTTTTTTGACATTTTATTTGGTTATTCTAAAATGTAAACACACAACTTCACAGTCTATGCAGAATTAATAACTAGGCTTTGAAGGAGACGACACCTGCATGACACGATTAGCACTAGATTGAAGGACAAGAGTAGTCCCAGACCAGAACTCTTAATGGACATCCCTAGTCTAATATTTAAATATCACACTTTGTTATGTTTGTTTCACTTACTCTTTAGTGACATGAAACATTACAAATATATCTAAACCTCCCAGAATTCTATCCCTGCCCTACTTCCCAAAGGAGCAACTTCTCTGCTGAAGATATACAAATCACTGGTGTGGTTGCTCTTAATTTTTTTACAATACACTACATTGTGCCTAAAGTAAGATGTAGCTTTTAAGATTTACTAAAATTATATGTAACATTTTTCAAGTTGCTGCATTCACTCATCATTATATTCACTCACATTGATATGGTTTATATACAGGCTTCCTCGATTTACAGTGGTGCTATGTCCTGATAAACCCATTGCTGTAAGTTGACAATATTGTAAATCAAAAAGTGCATTTATGACATCAAACCTACTGAACATCATAACCCAGTCTACTTTAAACATGCACAGAATACATGCAAATAGACTACTGTTGGATAATAACATCTAACACAAAGCCTGTTTTATAATAAATTGCTGAGTATCTCATGTAATTTATTGAATACTGTGCTGAAAGTGAAAAACAGAATGGTTACATGAGTACAGAATGGCTATTAAGTATATCTGCCGCTTACCATGGGGTTGCTAAGAGTCAGACATGACTGAGTGACCTCACTTTCACTTTTCACTTTCATGCACTGGAGAAGGAAATGGCAACCCACTCCAGTGTTCTTGCCTGGAGAATCCCAGGGATGGGGGAGCCTGGTGGGCTGCCGTCTACGGGATCACAAAGAGTCAGACACGACCTAAGTGACTTAGCAGCAGCAGCAGCAGCCCTCATGACCACAGAGCTGACTGGGAGCTATAGTTCACTTCTGTTGCCCAGCATCTTGAGAGAGTATCCTACAACATATCACTAGCCTGAAAATTCCACTAAATTTCAAAGAATGATTTCTATTGAATGTATATCATTTCACACCAGTGTAAAGTTAAAAAATCACAAGTAGAATGAACCATCATAAAGCTGGGAACCATCTGTAGTTTATTTTAAACATAGGTTGTGTAGCATTTTATAAATACCCTATGATTTATCCATTCCTCAGGTGGGGACTATATCATATTTACACGCTTTACTTTTACCATCAGTGATGAAATAAACATCCTTGCTCAGAATATCTGTGCATATGTGAGGTGTTTTCTGGGCTTCCCAGGTGGCACCAGTGTAAACCAGAGCATGAAAAAGAAAAGCAACCTTGACATCTAGTACTAACAGCCAGGCTATGATGTTCCTAGTCAACCCATTTTACAAACATCAAAATAATTTGAAGTCACTCTGTGTCCATAATGAACAAGGAAAAAAAAAAACATTATAAAATTATGTCTCAACTGACAAAAATCGGAATTTAGTGCAAACCACAAACATGATCAAGCATCTTCCTCTTCTGACACTAATACTAGTGACTGCTGTGTCTTTATCCATTAAATGTTACCCCCTCTCCTTTCTTTCTGTCTCCTATGTAAAAATTGCTAAGTTACTCAATCATATCATTATTCCCACTTTCATCCATGACCCAGTTCAGCAAAACCTCCTCATGCAAGCACAAATCACCTAACCCAAGTCTAACTCCTATAGCCCTCACTCTAGTATCCTCTGTGACACCCACGTTTTCCCTTGTGGTGCATCTTCCTCCTGAAACAAGTATTAAACCCAACTTTCTTTGACTACAGGTGTTACTGGTCATCTTTGGAGGACACTAAGATAGGTTACCAATAAAGTGGGAATGGGGATACACATACATATACTTGCACATACTTGGTACACTACTGTACACACTTAAAATATTTTACTGTTATAAACACTACCTATTACTGAAAAAATTAATAAACAGAGATCTCAGTTAAATAGAGTTGTTGCCTCACAATCATAGCAGAGCCCAGCAGGGAAAATGAAGACTTCTCCTCTTTCTGGACAATGAGAAGCCCAGAACTGTTGTTTCCTATAGCCTGCCCAACTTTCTTTTCCTTTCTATTACAAACATGTTCGCCTTTCCCTGCTGTGTTTGGACTTGCACATAACTCACCTGTGATTGCAGACCCAAATTGCAATTCTCTGCTGATCCCAAATACTCTCTTTGTTAGAGAAATATCTGGCAGGCTATCTACTTGTTTCAGGTCAACATTAGACATGGTCATTGTAGAAGTAAAGGGAATAATTCACAAAGGATAAAAAAGAAAAACAGTCAACCAGATATCCAGTCAAAACTATTGTCATATTACGGACATTGTTTTAGTTTATTTTTAAGATAAATATTATATAATTACAAAATGATTTGTAATATATTTTTTTCACTTCAGATGTCAGGTTTTTTTTCACATTATTTGGTGGAAAATAACTAATTCATAATATTCATATGAATATTAACTAGTATCAGTATTAATATATCTATTACATAATTTAATAGTTCCAAATTTCAACTTTCAGAGCAGAAATGCAATAGATACTTTTTATAGTATATGTAAATTAGTTTTGAATGACTCCAAAATCTTAATATTTTTCTTCTTCCAGATAATTTTCTTCCTAACTGGATTTTAGAAACATATTTCTGTAGAGGAAAAACATCAACCTGAATCAAAGCTGTACTGGGTGGATTTCATGCATGCTTAGTCATGTCCAACCCTTTGCAACCCCATGGACTGTAGCCCACCAGGCTCCTTTGTTCATGGAAATTCCCAGGCAAGAATACTAGAGTGGGTTGCTATTTCCTCCTCCAGGGGATCTCCCCAACTCAGGGATCCAACCTAGGTCTCCTGCATCTCCTGTTTTGGAGGTGGATTTCTTATCCTGAATCACCAGGGAAGTCCCAGTTGAAGCTACTCCACCATTTAAGGTGGTGTAAGTGGGGCTGCCGTCTATGGGGTCGCAGAGTCGGACACGACTGAAGCGACTTAGCAGCAGCAGCAGCAGTGGTAAAGAACTCGCCTGCCAATGAAGGAGACATAGAGACCTGAGTTTGATTCCTGAATCAGGAAGATCCCCTGGAGAAGGATATGGCAACCCACTCCAGTATTCTTGCTCAGAGAATCCCATGGAGAGAGGAGCCCAGCAGGCTACTTTCCAGGGGGTCACAAAGTGTCAGACGTGACTGAAGCAACTTAGCACACACATACAACCATTTAAGCTTCTTCCTTCAAATTCAATAAAATATTTTTCTTTTCTATTGACTCTCATTTTTCTGGTCTTTTCTCATAACTTGACAAGTGTTCATTTTTTTAAAAAAATTGTGGGAATTTTCTATGCATTTTCCATAACTAAACAATTTACATCACATAATCATTTCCTGTCATTCAACTGTTAGAAAGAAACATGTCATAGTAACTTAGCTACCTGGGGTTAGCATATTTTTCAAGGAGCTTTTTTCATATCTTTACATTTTTTTTCTGATAAGATTAATATATATTCTATTTTTTTTAAGTCATGGAAGCACTTTTTCTTCCAAATATTATCTATAATTTATTTTACCATTATGTCATTAATGATGACTATGACACAATAAACATGTGTCAGTGATGCCTAGCACTTGGGATTTTTGTTTCCCACACAGTGACCTTTCCAAAGAGTTCCAATGTCCTACCTCAGGCTGTCACCTGAAGAATAAAGGGTTATATGCACATTCTTAATAGACTAGAAATTCCTAAGACCACTGCAGAAATCAGCACCACAGCTGCCTGAGAAGTCACAGACATCTGGCACGAAGCGTTTTGTTTACTTATTTTTAATACAATACCATAGCTAAAGGACATAAGAATTTTTTGATAAAGGTGCCACAGAGGATGTGTCAATTTCTTCTTTTCTACAGTGATTCACAGGTGGACAGAGTCACACTGTCTCTCTCTGATCTGAACAAAGGCCCTTTAGCTTAACAGTCAGGCAGAGGGGCAGGGTTCCCTGAGGTGCGTCATTCTGGATACTTATAGCTACAGACAGCATCTTTTTAGTGACTGTAGCCACGAAAGCAAAGGAGAGCCAAAGTTAAAGTAAAAGAAACAGATCCAACCATGGAGTAAGATTTTGTTCTTCCCCGTTACAGGAATGAAGAACAACTAATCGACCGAAGACCAGGTCTCTTCCCTAGCTCCCATTTCAGTAATCTCCCAAACAAATTGTGACCAAACTATGGGAACAAGATAACGTCTAGGTAAGATTACGGAGTTAGAGTCAAGGAGCCTGCATGCCGTGGGGAATGATGATGACTCTGATGCTCTATCTCAATGATTATCTGAGGGTACTTCCCTCCTTTCCTTTAAAACTTTCATGGTTGAGCAAAATCTTCAACAGTGGTGCTTCGGGGTCACTGCATCTACCGCCTCCCCAGATTGCTGGCATTCTGATTAAAAACAACTATTCCCTCTACCTACATTTATGAGTTTGATTTTGCAAGCAGTGAGCAGCAGGGCCCAATTTATTTGATAATGTAATGGCACCTATAGTTCTCTGACATGTAGATTCAAAAGCTAATGGTGAATAAATGCTTGCTGGGCCTTGCAGAGAACACGGGAGGCAGAGTGGACTCTGATCGCTAGGCCCTGACAGGTTTCCTCCTCCATACCTACCCAAGACTGCTTGCAGACATTTCTGGTAAAAGCTCTGTTCTAGGAACAGGTCCTCTACAAATTCTTTTAGGCAGTTAAGGGAAAGGTCTTTTGGATCTTGATTGTTTTCAGCTTGAAAGAATGCACCCGCCAAAGACATATTTAGGGGTAGCAAATTTGGCTCCTCTACAGATTCAATCCACAAAATATGATATGGATATCATCACTATTCACAGTAATAGATCACCAGAGGACTTGCTGGGCTTCCCAGGTGGGGCTAAGTGAAGAGACTCTGCCTACCAATGAAGGAGAAACAAGAGACGTGGATTTGATCCCTGGGTTGTTAAAATCCCCTGGAGTAGGAAATGGTACCCCACTCCAGTGTTTTTGCTAGAAAAATTCCACAGGCAGAGGAGCCTGGCAGGCTACAGTCCTCAGGGCTGCAAAGAGTTGAACACGAGTGAGCTACCGAGCACATATGCACACACATGGGACTGCTGCAGGAATATATATAGTAAGGGATTACTGTCCGATGATGCAACGTAAAGAGAAAAGTGTTTATTTGGTCATGTATTCAACAGTAT
Organism: Bos indicus; assembly: GCF_029378745.1. NCBI lineage: Eukaryota > Metazoa > Chordata > Mammalia > Artiodactyla > Bovidae > Bos > Bos indicus. Next base: position 50,420,385 of record NC_091780.1, on the reverse strand, counting down.
CACTCATTCTTTTGCATGGTGGGAAGACATAAGAAAGCTACCAATCAGTCCTTTCAAACCTCTTTATTCATAAAGATCTCATTTTCATGTATATTTTCCCATCTTTTTCTAACCTCTCCACTTGTTCAATCAGAAATACAGAATGCTTTTTCTTTTTGAATGGTGCGTTTCTTTACTTAGCTATGCAAGTGGTGTGCCTTCTTGCATAGGAAAATTAATATATTAATACTTCAAGCTTTCTAAATGATATTTCAAAAGGGAGAGGTGGCAGTATTTAATCAGAAATGTAAAACAATTTCTCCAGTAAAGATTTCTCACTTCTCAAATTAGTAGAAGAGAAAAAAATATTTTTTGCACACATACCCTTGTTTTCTTGAGTATTTTGTTCCTCAGACAGTCTGATTCCCTACATTCTATGAATTAGCTGTATTTTTCCACCTTAAGGAGCTCATCAGATGTCAATTTTATTGACGTCTGGTCCTTTATTTTATATAAAAAAGAATTAATAAATGTTCTCTTAAGTTATTCTCTTAATGATCTCTCTGATAATTAAGTTAATCTGTTTTTCAGAAGAATTTTTGTTTTTAAATACTGGTCTAACACTTGCTATTTACTTAAGAGGTTAAAACTAGTCTAACTGGCTGTTGAGACTAACATTTTCAGTAACATTACTGCTTTTTAGTAATTACAAGTATAAATTTGGCCAAAATCCAGTTAGATTAGAAATTAAAAACTTATTTCTAATAAAAGTTTAAAGCAAGTTATAATTTTCTAATCTTAAACCGTTCGTAAATTGGTTTACTCTAATCTTAAATCATTTATAAATTTAATATCCTTAGTAAATAGAGCATCTTTGATTTTTATGACTGAAAAAAACAGATTTTTATAAATCTCTTTCCTTTCCACCAAACATGCTTTGTGAAAAAAGAAGTATAAAAATAATTCAATTTACCTCATAAAAAGGATTAGATTTGGGTATCCTCAGATTTGATGTTTGTCAGTAACTCTACTGCATGCAAAAATTTTAATCGTTATTCCAAGTTTATCGACGATAGCTTTAGTTAGGTGCCAAGTCTTCTTCAAAGGAATAAGAGGTAATTATAAATAGATAAACCTAAAAATCCGCTGGATCATCGAAAAAGTAAGAGAGTTACAGAAAAACATCTATTTCTACTTTATTGACAATGCCAAAGCCTTTGACTGTGTGGATCACAACAAACTGTGGAAAATTCTGAAAGAGATGGGAATACCAGACCACCTGACCTGCCTCTTGAGAAACCTATATGCAGGTCAGGAAGCAACAGTTAGAACTGGACATGGAACAACAGACTGGTTCCAAATAGGAAAAGGAGTACGTCAAGGCTGTATATTGCCACCCAGCTTATTTAACTTCTGTGCAGAGTACATCATGAGAAACGCCGGGCTGGAAGAAGCACAAGCTGGAATCAAGATTGCCAGGAGAAGTATCAGTAACCTCAGATATGCAGATGACACCACACTTATGGCAGAAAGTGAAGAGGAACTAAAAAGCCTCTTGATGAAAGTGAAAGTGGAGAGTGAAAAAGTTGGCTTAAAGCTCAACATTCAGAAAACGAAGATCATGGCATCTGGTGCCATCATTTCATGGCAAATAGATGGGGAAACAGTGGAAACAGTGTCAGACTTCATTTTTCTGGGCTCCAAAATCACTGCAGATGGTGATTGAAGCCATGAAATTAAAAGATGCTACTTCTTGGAAGGAAAGTTATGACCAACCTAGATAGCATATGCAAAAGCAGGGACATTACTTTGCCAACAGAGGTCTGTCTAGTCAAGGCTATGGTTTTTCTAGTGGTCATGTATGGATGTGAGAATTGGACTGTGAAGAAAGTTGAGCACCAAAGAATTGATGCTTTTGAACTGTGGTGTTGGAGAAGACTCTTGAGAGTCCCTTGGACTGCAAGGAGATCCAACCAGTCCATTCTCAAGGAGATCAGTCCTGGGTGTTCTTTGGAAGGAACGATGCTAAAGCTGAAACTTCAATACTTTGGCCACCTCATGCAAAGAGTTGACTCGTTGGAAAAGACCCTGATGCTGGGAGGGATTGACGGTCAGGAGGAGAAGGGGACAACAGAGGATGAGATGGCTGGATGGCATCACTGCCTCGATGGACATGAGTTTGAGTGCGCTCTGGGAGTTGGTGATGGACAGGGAGGCCTGGTGTGCTGTAATTCATGGGGTCACAATGAGTCGGACACGACTGAACGATTGAACTGAACCGAACTGAACTGAAACCTAGAAATAAGCAACTAGGTTTAAATTTATATGCATGCTAAGCCAAGCATCTATGATCAGAAGAGAATTAAGTGAAATGAAGTGAAGTGAAAGGCACTCAGTTGTGTCCAACTTTTTGCGACCCCATAGATTATACAGTCCATGGAATTCTCCAGGCCAGAATACTGGGTAGCCAGTCCCTTCTCCAGGGGATCTTCCCAACACATAGCTCGAACCCAGGTCTCCTGCCTGGCAGGCAGATTCTTTATCTCTGAGCCACTTTAGAATTAAGAGACCTCTAAAATATATGTCATTTTGATTGACCTCAGCTTCTGAAAATCTTTTGAGAAATGACAAAACCATTTCTAGGTTGAACTAAATTAGACTGACCAAATATTTTGACCACATGTATATAGCATGGTTATTTTGAAATGTCTGGAATTTGTTATTATGTGTTACATTTAATTCTCAAATATTAATAAAAGACATTTGTGAAACACTCTTCAGTTCAGTTTGGTTCAGTTCAGTCACTCAGTCGTGTCCGACTCTGTGACCCCATGAATTACAGCACACCAGGCCTCCCTGTCCATCACCAACTCCTGGAGTTCACTCAAACTCATGTCCATTGAGTCGGTGATGCCATCCAGCCATCTCATCCTCTGTCGTCCCCTTCTCCTCCTGCCCCCAATCCCTCCCAGCATCAGAGTCTTTTCCAATGAGTCAACTCTTCGCATGAGGTAGCCAAAGTATTGAAGTTTCAGCTTTAGCATCATTCCTTCCAAAGAAATCCCAGGACTGATCTCCTTGAGAATGGACTGGTTGGATCTCCTTGCAGTCCAAGGGACTCTCAAGAGCCTTCTCCAACACCACAGTTCAAAAGCATCAATTCTTCGGCGCTCAGCTTTGTTCACAGTCCAACTCTCACATCCATACATGACCACAGGAAAAACCATAGCCTTGACTAGATGAACCTTTGTTGGTTAAGTAATGTCTCTGCTTTTGAATACGCTATCTAGTTTGGTCATAACTTTCCTTCCCAGGAGTGTCCTTTAATTTCATGGCTTCACTCACCATCTGTAGTGATTTTCAAGCCCAGAAAAATAAAGTCTGACACTGTTTCCACTGTTTCCCCATCTATTTCCCACGAAGTGATGGGACCAGATGCCATGATATTAGTTTTCTGAATGTTGAGCTTTAAGCCAACTTTTTCACTCTCCTCTTTCACTTTCATCAAGAGGCTTTTTAGTTCCTCTTCACTTTCTGCCATAAGGGTGGTGTCATCTGTATATCTGAGGTTATTGATATTTCTCCCAAAAATCTTGACTCCAGCTTGTGCTTCTTCCAGCCCAGCGTTTCTCATGACTCTTAACTGTCCATTTTTTTTTAAATGCTTAATTTTTTTCATGCTTTTTTGAACTAAGGAATAAAGACAAAATAATTGATGTATATTTATGCATGCCAAGTGCTATGATGAGAAAGCAGATAGAAACTCCTCTCTGTACCCCTAGATAATCGTGGACTGCAAAATTAGATTTTACAATGTTATTAAAATTTTTCTTCTCTAAACTAGATAAATGTTGAGTCAAAATAAATAAGACCTGTTTCTAAAGCAGTTGCCTTAAAAATAAATAAGCCAATGAAAAGTCAGTCTCGATATCTCATGTAACCTTGTAGGGTATACAGACCAATGAGGTTCAGGCTATGCTACCTAGCACGTGGCTATGACTGAGGAATGCTGTGAGAAAAGTCAGTTCTGAACATAGAATGAAAGGGCTTCCGTAACACATGGTTTGTTCTCACAAAACTGTGTCACTCCCCACTTCTAAAACAGCAACTGGATATAGAGGCCAATTTGAAAGATGCCAATGCAGTTCTAAAAAGAAGTACTTGCATCTTATCTATTGTCATCCCTATCTATCTAAAAGAAACCTGCTCAAGAGTGTTTCACTGTGGTTCCAAAGTAGACAATACGGGCAGGTGGGGGACTGACTTCACTTCTTATTTGACCACCCTAGACAAACCATTATGCTTCTTTCCTTCCATTTATCATTTATATGCAGGCACTCTGCCAAGAACTAAAACACGATCCTTTATTTAATGTCTCACAAAAGCTTATCTATTTGATACTAATATTGTAATCCCCACTTAAAGAAGAGGAAAATCAAACTAGAAAGAATATGTAACTTGCCAAATGTACCCTGATATTAAATTTTGGGGGTGGGGGAATTTAATTCCAAGACTGATTTGAAATCACGCTCTTAACCAGGGTCATTTAGTCATCATAATTAACCCTAAAAGGAGGTCAAATTTATCCTAGATTTGAAGATGAGGAAACTGAGAGTATGAGAATAGTGCCTTGGCTGAACCAGGAGAATTTAGAAATTAGAGAGAGGAGAAGTTCCTTCCTCTTTTCCCTTCTGCCAGTCTTTTCTTGATCACTCATCTTTTGTGACATTGAACTAACTTACTGAAAGTCACTGTTTCCTTCACACCCAGTGACACTTTAGAAATATGCTGCTTTTAAGGGAAAATTAAAATATACTTTAAAAAAACTATTTTCTTTGTGTTATTGTTCATGTTATTTTATTTAAAATTTGCTTGAGTTTATTCCCCTAACTCTGGCCTATTTGTTTATATTTCATATTTCTTGGGAGATGGTGAGTCATATCTACTTTACTGTTTCTGATGTCTTATAAGTACAGGTCCTTGGACGCTGGATGTTCCTTATGGACCTCAGAGAGCATTTGTGTACAATCACTTCATCTACTTACACAGGTCCCCATCTTTGTATCTTCTTGATCTTTTTTATTTGCTTACTGGTGTGTTTGGTTTTGTAACCATCAGAATTTTTAGTTACAAGGAACTACTTATTGGATTTAACCAGAAAAAGAAGACTAATGGAAAGAATATTGGGTAGTTTTCACGACCTCCAGGAAAGCAGGATATCTCTGGGAAGGTTCAGACAAATTGAGAGGTGAGTCAATTAGACCTATAGCAGAAGACCCTGTCCCTCAGCTCAGAACATGGGCACCGCACAAGCTGCTGGCCCCACAGGCAGGGCCACTCCTGAACCTGGAGGCAGGTGCAGCTGGCGCTCCTGCAAATGAGTAAGTACACATTAAGTTCAAAACGTGCAGGGCTGGAGGAAGCATAACCAAATCCAGAATGATTTTCTATTTTTCTGGGGAATACACAGTAATGAATGAAACCCATAGCACTGTTAGGTAGTTAATAGAATAGAAAAAGGAGTCCAAAATGGCAGTGGCTAAAAGACAAAGAAGGGAAAAGCCCATGAAAATAGAACAAGGGAAGGTCTGAGGACTGGAGTGAGGACCTCAGGTAAAACAAACAGCCCTCCTGGCTAGCCCAATGTACACAGGGCAGCCTCAGTGAGGAGGGGACTAATGTATAAAAGGAGGAAGCCTAGAAGGATTGAGGCTCTCTCTTCTCTTCATCTTTTGGGTCGGCCTGCCCTCACTCCTCGAGGGTTTACTATACTTTGTTTTTCCTAATAAAACTGAGCTGTAACACTGATGCACCTATCACTTCATATTTTTGCTGTGGCGAAACAGAACAGGAAATTACATACTCCCCCAACGGAACCTATCATCTTATTCACTGGATCGGGGGTCAGCAAACTTTTTCTGTAAAAGTCACATAGTATTTTAGGCTCTGCAGGCCATAGAGTCTCTGTCACAATTACTCAACTGCTTTTATAATACAAAAACAGTCATAGACAATACATAAATAGATGAGTGAGGCTGGACTGATAAAACTTCATATTTGAACTCTGAAATGTGAAATTTACATAATTTTTGCATATCACTAAGTAGTCTTTTTTTTTTTTTTTTTTCAGCCATACAAAAACAGGGCTAGATCTGATGTACAGGCTGCAGACTCTTAACACCTGCATTAGAAAATTACAATCCCTTTCATTAGTGGGGATCTTTAAATACACTACCTGAATTACAAATGCACTCACACTTTAGGCTGAGGTTAGCTTTATTTTCAAATACCTATGGAAGGTTGTTGCTGAGACCTGAAAGACGCCAGAATTCTTGGCCTCTGGAGAAGAGGAATTCAATCTGGGTCCAGTGACAAGGCTTGACCACTTGGATCTGTTGTGTAATAAAGTTTTATTAAAGTATGAAAGAGATAGAGAAAGCTTCTGACATAGACATCAGAAGGGAGCAGAAAGAGTGCCCCGCTGGCTAGTCTTTAGTAGAATGTTATATAGCTACCAGCAGGCTGCTAATTAGAGAAAGGGAATGTCTCAAAACTCAGAGACAGCACCAGACTCCACATCCACAACATGCATTTTAAGATAACATTGACACAAGGTGAGTCAGCCTGGGCCATAAAATGATTGACATGGATCTTGAAAAAAGGCAGTTTTCCAAGTAAATATATAGTTTCATTAACATGCTGCTGCTGCTGCTGCTGCTAAGTCGCTTCAGTCGTGTCCGACTCTGTGCGACCCCATAGACGGCAGCCCACCAGGCTCCGCCATCCCTGGGATTCTCCAGGCAAGAACACTGGAGTGGGTTGCCATTTCCTTCTCCATAGATTGGGAGAAAAATTTATGAGTAAGACAAACTGGTTTGTTGAGCCTTATTGGTTCCGAGTCTTAAGCAGAATCGACTTGAAGAAAGACAGAATTTAGGGTAAATATATAATTCATTAACATAGCTTAAGAAAAATATTTCCAGAAGAAAAATGCATTGCTTAGCTCAAGGTTTGAGAAAAGTTAAGTTCAGCTGGAACCAGGTGTCATCATGGCATAAGAAACGAGTTGCCAGTCCAGGTTCGATGCACAATACTGGATGCTTGGGGCTAGTGCACTGGGACGACCCAGAGGGATGGTATGGGGAGGGAGGAGGGAGGAGGGTTCAGGATGGGGAACACATGTATACCTGAGGCGGATTCATTTCGATATTTGGCAAAACTAATACAATTATGTAAAGTTTAAAAATTAAATAAAAAAAAATAAATCTGCAGAGAAGGGAGAAAATCTGACACTTGTACTTTGTTTCCTCTTGCTGCTTAAGAGAAAGATAAAAAACATCTGACACTTGCAGCCTATTTCTTCCATTTGGAGACCCTGAGGCTTCCTGCCTGTTACCCTCTCACCCAGAATTTTGCTTTTGTTTAAACAACAAGTGTTCAATTCATTAAAGTTACCAACTTTAAAAAGGGGTTCTTTAGGCTATTAAATTCAACAAGATAGATTTTCTTCTCTTTACAAGAAGATTATATTTTAAAAATCACTTTTTAGGGTGTTTGGATTCATTTTACAGTATAAAAGAAATATCTTCAAGTGTTAAAAAGCACACCACATTCAAATGAGTTTGCCTATACAGGAAGAACACAAGCATCATCCTAGTTAATTGAAGTTATTCACAATCAGGTATCAGCTGAGTGTGAGACCTAGAAAAACAGATATGCATATTAAGTATTCTCAGTGAGCCATTTTTAAAATTATAGTATCTTCAGCTGTAACAGTCAAAGTGAGATTATCCAATCATAGACGCATATAACACCTACGGAGGTTTACCACAGAAAAGAAATTTTATCTATCCATAAAATGTATGTTGGTATTATCCATTTATCTTTAATAACACTTTAGAAATGATGGAAAAGGTTAATTTTCAACCCAATCCCAAAGAAAGTCAATGCCAAAGAAAACTCAAACTACCACACAATTGCACTAATCTCATATGCTAACAAAGTAATGCTCAAAATTCTCTAAGCCAGGCTTCAACATTACATGAACTTCCAGATGTTCAAGCTGGATTTAGAAAAAGCAGAGGAACCAGAGATCAAATTGCCAACATCTGTTGGATCTTCAAAAAAGCAAGAGAGTTCCAGAAAAACATCTATTTCTGCTTTATTGACTATGCCAAAGCCTTTGACTCTGTGGATCATAACAAACTGTGGGAAATTCAGAAAGAGATGGGAATATCAAACCACCTGACCTGCCTCCTGAGGAATCTGTATGCAGGTCAAGAAGCTACAGTTAGAACTGGACATGGAACAACAGACTGGTTCCAAATAGGGAAAGGTGTACAGCAAGGTTGCATACTGTCAACCTGCTTATTTAACTTAAATGCAGAGTACAACGTGAGAAATGCTGGACTGGATGAAGCACAAGCTGGAATCAAGATTGCCAGGAGAAATATCAGTAACTTCAGATATGCACCCTTATGGCAGAAACCAAAGAAGAACTAAAGAGCCTCTTGATGAAAGTGAAAGAGGAGAGTGAAAAAGTTGGCTTAAAGCCCAACATTCAGAAAACTAAAATCATGGCATTTGGTCCCATCACTTCATGGGAAACAGATGGGGAAACAGTGACAGACTTTATTTTTGCAGGGGCTCCAAAATCACTGCAGATGGTGACTGCAGCCATGAAATTAAAAGACCCTTGCTCCTTGGAAGAAAAGCTATGACTAACCTAGACAGCATGTTAAAAAACAGAGTCATTACTTTGCCAACAAAGGTCTGTCTAGTCAAAGCTATGGTTTTTCCAGTAGTCATGTATGGATGTGAGAGTTAGACTATAAGGAAAGCTGAGCGCTGAAGAACTGATGCTTTTGAACTGTGGTGTTGGAGAAGACTCTTGAGAGTCCCTTGGACTGCAAGGAGATACAACCAGTGCATTCTAAAGGAAATCAGTCCTCAATATTGGAAGGACTGATGCTGAAGTTGAAACTACAATATTTGGCCACCTAATGTGCAGAGTTGATTCATTGGGAAAAATCCTGATGCTGGGAAAGACTGAGGGCAGGAAGAGAAGGGGACAACAGAGGATGAGATGGTTGGATGGCATCACCGACTGAATGGACATGAGTTTGAGTAAGCTCTGGGAGGTGGTGATGGACAGGGAAACCTGGCGTGCTGCAGTCCATGGTGTCGCAAAGATTTAGACCTGACTGAGTGACCAAACTGAATTGAGGGATGATGGGATCCTAAGGTTTGAATGTCACGAAATATTACGTTTCATATATCTACTATCAATAAGAATAAGCATTATGATATTCTAATTGCATTTTGGATAGCTCACATTGGTTCCTCTGTATGCATATGTGCTCAGTTGCTCAGTCCTGTCCAACTCTTTGAAACCCCGTGGACTGTAGCCTGCCAGGCTCCTCTGTCCATGGAATTCTCCAGGCAAGAATACTGGAGTGGGTTACAATTTCCTCCTCCAGGGGATCCTCCCTACCCAGGGATTGAACCCGTGTTTTTCACATATCTTGTGTTGCAGATGGATTCTTTACCTGCTGAGCCAACAGGGAGGGCTCTGTTCATCTGATTTTTGATTAAAATTCTGATGTCATTCTATTAAAGCTAGCTGAGATGAACAGGAAGATGTAATGCTGAGTTCTGCTTTCAGTGTAGCTTTTCCTCTCCATTCTTTTTTATGGCCACCTATGGCTGTTGCTAACATATCCCACAGAGTGTGACTCAGACTCAGTTTCTTCCCGACCTCAACTGAGCAGTCAAGGAAATATTCCATGAAACAACAGCTGTGCACTGAGGGAAAGCCAGCAGTGTGGCAGAACAGACATTTGGAAGAGCCTACTTATGCCAACTACTTACACATGCTCAAGCCCTACAGTAGGGATGCTGGTTATAATCATGCTTATGACTAGATGGATATGACAACATAATGAGCCACAAATTTATCTGCTGTCAAATAGTTAACTCTTTAGTATATGTGAGATAGCAGAAGTAAGGCAAGGTACATTTCTGAGAAACAGAATGGTTATTAAACCCAAGAAAGTTTGGTGTCATTTCAAAACAATTGTGCCTTTCTCTGTGATTTTCCTATTGTTTTGTTACAGATTTTATACAGTATCACAATCAGCCACAAAACTTCTGACTACCGTGGATCATAAAGGATGAGTTGGGACAAATTATAGTGCAGTCTAGACTCATTAAAATATCCTTATCAATCAAAGCTAGCAGCATTTTAGGACACTATGTAAATAGTATGAGTAACACACTCAAACTTAGTATGTGTTGAACACAAAATCAAGGATTTCAACGTAATGTTTCTATTGCTTAGATTCAGAACCAGTGACTCACTTTAGTAATATCCTTAGGTGTTCCATTATAAAAAATAGCAGAAATTTTACTGAAATATGTATTACCATTAGTTCCTGCTGCTTTCTGCTCACCAGTGCTCATGATTAGTGTATTATTATAATAGTGAATCAGCATGATACCATGTTATGTAAGAGTGAGATTGTCATTATAACTGGAGACTAAAGTGTGGAACGGAAACTGTTGTGGTCTACTGGTGAAAATTCATGATGGGGAATGTGCATCGCTATCCTTATTGGGTACAAATTACTTTTAAGTCTTCCTGGAAGAGGAAAACAAACAAACAAAACCCAACAAAGTCACTGGTTTCATTTTAGGTATCTAAGTCCACATTGATCTATCCCTGAAAGAATATCACATTTGGTGCTCAGTCTGCAATTAAAGTCACCACTATATTAGACTTAAAACATTCCATCATCATTTTCCATGTCTCCTTTATTTTCTGTAATGAGCAAACTGGAGAATTAAATGTCAATGTGATACCAAAAATCACATCTGAACCTTTCAAGCCTTGGATAACTCACCATCCTCTCTTCAATGTGACATTATTTTTTTTCTTTTACCATTTAAAAAAGGGAAATCCAAGGACTTCTAGAATCTTCCAGCCTTTATTTTATTCACCTTCATTCTTTACTTTATTCACCTAGGCAATCAATGGGATGATACTGATATTGCTTTCTGAGGAGACACTTGTATATATCAGTCAATTCAGTTCAGTCACTCAGTGGTGTCCGACTATTTGTGACCCCATGGACTAGAGCACTCCAGGCCTCCCTGTCTATCACCAACTCCTGGAGTTTACTCAAACTCATGTCCATTGAGTCGGTGATGCCATCCAACAATATCATCTTCTTTCATCCCATTCTCCCACCTTCAATCTTTCCCAGCATCAGGGTCTTTTCAAATCAATCAGTTCTTTGTATAAGGTGGCCAAAGTATTGTAGATTCAGCTACAGCATCAGTCCTTCCAATGAATATTCAGGACTGATTTCCTTTAGTATGGACTGCTTGGATCTCCTTGCAGTCCAAGGGACTCTCAAGAGTCTTCTCCAAACCACAGTTCAAAAGCATCAGTTCTTCAGTGCTCAGCTTTCTTTATAGTCCAACTCTCACATTCATACATGACTACTGGAAAAACCATAGTTTTGACTAGACAGACCTTTATTGGCAAAGTAATGACTCTGCTTTTTAACATGCTGTCTATGTTAGTCATAGCTTTTCTTCCAAGGAGCAAGCATCTTATAATTTCATGGCTGCAGACACCATCTGCAGTGATTTTGGAGCCCCCAAAAATAAGGTCTGCCACTGTTTCCACTGTTACTCCATCTATTTGCCATGAAGTGATGGCACCAGATGCCATGATCTTAGTTTTCTGAATGTTGAGTTTAAACCAACTTTTCCATTCTCCTCTTTCACTATCATCAAGAGGCTTTTTAGTTCTTCTTCGCTTTCTGCCATAAGGGTGGTGTCATCTGCATATCTGAGGTTATTGATACTTCTCCTGGAAATCTTGATTCCAGCTTGTGCTTCTTCCAGCCCAGCGTTTCTCATGATGTACTCTGCATAGAAGTTAAATAAGCAGGGTGACAATATACAGCCTTGATGTACTCTTTTTCCTATTTGGAACCAGTCTGTTGTTCCATGCCAGTTCTAACTGTTGCTTCCTGACCCGCATATAGGTTTCTCAAGAGGCAGGTCAGGTGGCCTGGTATTCCCATCTCTTTCAGAATTTTCCACAGTTTGTGGTGATCCACACAAAGGTTTTGGCATAATCAATAAAGCAGAAATAGATGTTTTTCTGGAATTCTCTTGCTTTTTCAATGATCCAGCGGATGTTGGCAATTTGATCTCTGGTTTCTCTGCCTTATCTAAAACCAGATTGAACATCTGGAAGTTCACAGTTCACATATTGTTGAAACCTGGCTTGGAGAATTTTGAGCATTACTTTGCTAGCATGTGAGATGAGTGCAATTGTGTGGTAGTCTGAGCATTCTTTGGCATTGCCTTTCTTTGGGATTGGAATGAAAACTGACCTTTTCAGTATAATTTTATTTATATTGTATCAGATCATATCTAACAGCCAGATATTCAGAAACTGAGAGAATGGTCATAGAAGTCTTTGGAGAAAATGATTCATAGTACATATCTGTAATACTATATAGCTAGGACCTGTCTCAAGAATACCTGGTCACTCTTTCAAGGCCTGTGAATGTGTAAAGAGACTCAGGTTTTAGAATCAGTTACCAGTCATGAATTTCAAGCATTATGAAAAAAGACATGCCTTTTTATACAAATTGGGAATCAAGTGGGACCTTAACATTTAGTGTAATCCTAGGAATTCAGGGTGGAGAAGGCAATGGCACTCCACTCCAGAAGTCTTGCCTGGAAAATCCCATGGATGGAGGAGCCTGGTGGGCTGCAGTCCATGGGGTCGCTAAGAGTCGGACAAGACTCAGTGACTTCACTTTCACTTTTCACTTTCCTGCATTGGAGAAGGCAATAGCAACCCACTCCAGTGTTCTTGCCTGGAGAATCCCAGGGACAGGGGAGCCTGGTGGGATGCCGTCTATGGGGTCGCACAGATTCGGACACTACTGAAGCGACTTAGCAGCAGCAGCAACAGCAGGAATTCAGGGAACAAGATAAATTATCCCATCAGATTGGGCCCATCTAATAATCATACATGTCCTACTAAGTATTATGTGAATTAATAGATGAATGCTGATAAAGTAATTTTGCAAATGTAGAGGTGAGCATTTTTTCCCCATGTAGAAAATTGGTATAGACATTTATAAAAGTAAAACAGTATTAAAATATTAAAGAATAAAACAGGAAACATTATAGCTGAATAAAATATTAGAACATGGTAAATAGTTATACAAATCATTAAACATGGGTAAATTACACATATATTTGGTGATAGTCCTTGTAATGAGTGGAATAGGAGCTGTTTAATGATATGACCAGGATGGATTTGCCAATTCTTTGCATCAGTAGCTCTGAATTCTAAATCACGGAAGATTATTTCTGACTAGCCAAGGTCAAGTTAAAGCTCTTGTTCATGTTGCAAACAGTCCATGTGTATGGATGTGTGGAAAGGGGAAGACTGAAGGGACCTGAAAATCAAAGCATCTTTCCTTTAGTTATAATGGGTGGTGACCTCTCTTTTCCTATAGTAAACCTCTAGAATTTAAGTTTAATGAAGGCAGTAACCTTGCCTGCCTTATTCCCACTGCATACCCACTCCCACAAATCCATATATTTGTTAAATGAATTGATTTGTATATGAACAAATAATAGTAATTGCCTAAATATATTGAAGGTTTTCAGATGTTTGATAACCAGAAAAATGACAACTGCTACATGGTGTTTTCAATATTGTTTTCTCAAATTAAACAGTCTTCTTGATTCTACTGCATTTATCTATGTGCCATGTGCTCAGTCATGTCAGATTATTTGTGTCCCATGGACTGTAGCCTGCTAGGCTCCTCTGTCCGTGGAATTTTCCAGGCAAGAATATTAGAATGGGTTGCTATTTCCTCCTCCAGGGGATCTTCCTGAGCCAGGCAGGGATTAAACCCACATCTCCTGTATTGCAGGCAGATTCTTTACCTGCTGATCCATCTATAGTAGTAGTAGTAGTGTTAGTCACTCAGTTGTGTTTGACTCTTTGCAACCCTATGGACTGTGGCCCGCCAGGCTCCTCTGTCCATGGGATTCTCCAGGCAAGAATACTGGAGTGGATTGTCATTCCCTTCTCCAAGGAGCCATCTATACTCCCACCCCCAAAATCATTCTCTTTCTCACTCTGATCTAGTCTGGCAGACAAAAAAATAAATAAATAATAAAAGTGGGCTGGATATTTGGGCATCACAAACTCATAAAGACTCCTTGCTCTAGAGATTAAGTAGGCAATAAGCATCTGTTCATATGATTTTTTTAAAATAGAAATATATATGATATTTTATAAATATGGTCACTCCTATCCTTCAATGACTAAGTATGAATAAAATAATAACATCTGAATATATATATCTCAGTGTTTGTATTTGATATTTTTATTTTTTATTGATCATATATAATTTAATCAAGTATTAATTTAATATCGTGTGGATGTCTCATATTTTTATTATGTTTAAACAGTCCAATCTTTGAATATATATTTTTGTTTTCTTATGTATTCTGTTTTCTAACAAAAGGGGAATATGCAAACTATTTTAATAATTTAAAATAGGGAAGAAATATTTAAAATATTATAGACAATTTTAAATAAATAATGTCAGAATCCAGTTGAGAATGTCAAGATACTATGCAATAAATATTCAGTGACTGAATTGTATATTACACAATTTTTAGTATTATCACTAATAAGCTACCCAATTCAACTTTCCAAAAACATCTGTCCACTTTGCCTAGCTGATAGGGGCTTCCCCCTCCACCTACAAAAGTTAGGGAAAGTAAAGAACAGAAAACATACTTTAGATCATCCTGTTACTACTGAACCATTTAGAAAGAGGATGGCTAGCAGAACCAAGATTAAAACAATTAGCTTTCTCAAGAAAACCGTAATTAATATTATATGTTAAGAGTTAATGTGAAGGCGTGGGTCACTACATTAAGATAAGAAAAGTCACCCAGCACATTTGGATCAAATAAGTACGGAACTCTCTATCACAAAATGTGTCCAAATACAAGCAGAAAAATCTCCTTGACAGAGCAGTACAGGACTCTAGCTATAGATGGACTAGATAGTTTCTAAAGTGCCTCTTAGCTCTGAGAGGCTGAGTTGGGTTACGTATAAACACCTCTGTGAATCAAGACCATCTCAGCCTCCACTGTGTGTCCGTGATTTCTTTGTTGTCAGGCTATTACGCACTGACATTGTAGATTCAATGTAATTCAGTGGCTCTTCACACAAAAGAACGGCTTAAATTTTGTCACTGTGGTTTAGAGTTTCTAACACTCTTTAACACATGTTTATATATGAGGTTTTATTTCATTTTTGCCACAACTCTGCATAGTAGAGAACAGAGCTGTTTTAATTTCTGTATAATAAATTTGAAAAGTAAGTCCTTGCTAGAAGGCGAGTGGCTTAGCCCAATTTCCATAATTAACAATTCATAGAATTGGGGCCAGACCATAGTTCTTTCCCCTATATTTTCTGCCTTTGAGATTTGTACCTAATACAATCTTCCCACCTTATCCTACCTTTATTTTTTCCAGGAATGGAATTTAAAAACAATGTTTCTCTTGAAATGTCCAGTATCTATTAAGTGTCACTTTGTTATCTGTAATTATATGCTTGCTCTAAACCAAGAAAATGCAAACATTAACCAGGTAATGAACTGTTTTATCTCTGATGCCAAATAGTCTATGTTCTATTTGCCTCCTTTTAAATTTGCTGCTTCAGTGCATTGTGGAGAGACCTGGCCTTAATCTGTAAAAGCAGGCTGCCAGCAGTTAGTTGGAAAACAATTTGCCTTAGCCTTTGCATGGCTAGTGTTTTATATTTGAAGTGGTATTGACATAGCACTTACAGCATTTGATAACTCAACTATACTGACAGGAGAAGTTAACTGAGGGAGGAAAGGACAGCTGGGAATGTTGCAGTGCGCTGCTATCTAATCAGGTGTTGCTACAGAACGAGCTAGAAGCTTTGCAGGAAGGAAGCCACCATGATGAATCAGCTTGCACAGGATCAGAGAACATCTGCTGCTCTGTTGCCTTTATATCCTTTTACATGTTGCCAATACTCTCCTACATTCTCTGTGATATGTTTTGGGGAGTTGAAAAAACATAAAGGCTTTACACAGAAGCAAAGAAAATTCTACATTATTGAACTCCTTTTCTCTCAGAGGAGAGAATCTGTTTACTTTATTGTTCTGAGAAAGTACAATAAGCACACATGAACACAACCCGAGTTCCCACAGCACACTGAAGCCTCTAAGCCTCTTAGCTCAAGTCTTTGACTGCACCTATAGGCAAGCTCTACACTGTGGCACGCTGCCATTTTAACTTCAGTTCAGCTCAGTCCTGTCCGACTCTTTGCAACCCCATGAGGGGAAAAGAGTCTCCTTTTTGTATGCAAATGAAGCCACCATTAAGCACTCAAAATGGTAATTTAGCAGATGCCTGGCAACCACAGGTTGTAATAAAGGTAAGCATATGGGCAGGGCCTCCAGGGATGCCAAGCTTCAGAGGCTGTGGGGAGCCTGGAAAGCTGAACAAACCCTGTGCACGCTGGAGGGGCCCTGAGTGGTCCCACACTGCGTGCTGAGTCATGTTTCTCTGAGGCTGTCATGTTTCCTGTGGTCTAATATTTTGCCAACACCAGACCTTATGGCATGGACAGCATGCCATGGACAGAGTCTGAGATAAATGGAAAGCATAAACATCAGTAGAGGTAGAATGACGTATGTATCATTTTAGATACTTTAAAACAGTGAGAACCCAGAAAAACCAACTCAGGCCTGAAAATTTAGGAAATGTGTTCATAGAATTAGAAGTCAGAAGTAGAGCAGGTTCTAAAAGGACAGACAGTGGGATCATTTTGCTCTCTGCTCTGTCTACCTCAGCATCAGCTTTATCCCAAGGCTGTACTGTCCCTCCCCACAGCGCTTACAATATGATCTCTATGGCAATCAGGGGATCAGATAAACTCAAAAAAGAAATGTAATCCTCACCAGAGAAAAAAACATTACCCATGTGTGCGTGTATGCTCAGTCATATCCAACTCTTTGTGACCCCATGCACTGCAGCCCAGCAGGCTCTTCTGTCCATGGGATTTTATAAGAAAGAATACTGGCACAGGTAGCCATGTGCTTCTCCAGGGGATCTTCGTGATGCAGGGATGGAAACTGCGTCTCTTGTGTCTCCTGCATTGAGCAGGTAAACTCTTTATCAACTGAGCCCCCTTGGAAGCAGGCATGAACAACTAAATTTTCAATGAATTACCTCGGCAGCACATAAAGGGAAACAACAACAATCAACTGCCTAGTTTCTAGTGTGGTCTTGCAGTTGAGAAGCAAACTTTCCAAGCTCATTCATTCTGTGCAAGCCTATGACTTATAGTTTATCATTTAAAACTGGAAAAAAACCAGTAAAATAGGTATTATTAACCCAGATTATAGAGACGAGAAAGTTAAGGCTCAAATGGAATGGAAAACTGATATATATGGTCATGGGCTTCCTAGATGATTCAGTGATAAAGAATCCACCTGCCAATGCAGAAGACACAAGAGAATCAGTTTCGATCCCTGAGTCAGGAAGATCAGGTGGAGAAGGAATGGCAACCCACTCTTATATTCATTCCTGGAAAATTCCATGGACAAAGGAGCCTGGCAGACTACAGCCCATGGGGTCGCAAAGTCAGACACAATTGAGCAACTAAGCACACACACACACACACACACACACACACAGTCACAGATATACGATCATCATGACAAACATATCCAGACTCATTAGTTGGAAGAGAATCGAACACTACAAAAAAGAGAAAACTACTCTTGTCCTTAACAAAGATTCACTTCATTAGGAAAACCACAGTTTCCTGTACTGGGATATACGAATTAGGAGGAAGAAATAGCTTCTTACTAATGTGGCAAAGGGAGAAGGCAATGGCACCCCACTCCAGTACTGTTGCCCGAAAATCCCATGGATGGAGGAGCCTGGTAGGCTGCGGTCCATGGGGTCGCTAACAGTTGGACACGACTGAGCGACTTCACTTTCATTTTCCACTTTCATGCATTGGAGAAGGAAATGGCAACCCACTCCAGTGTTCTTGCCTGGAGAATCCCATGGACGGAGAAGCCTGGTAGGCTGCAGTCCATGGGGTCGCACAGAGTCAGACATGACTGAATCGACTTAGCAGCAATGTGGCAAAATCAAGGAGGGATAATTTGAGCTGGGAATTAAAGAACAGTGGCATCTAAAAGGACAGATTCAGTTCAGTTCAGTCGCTCAATTGTGTCCAACTCTTTGTGACCTCACGGACTGCAACACACAAGGCTGCCCTGTTTATCACAAACTCCCGGAGCTTACTCAAACTCATGTCCATTGAGTCGGTGATGCCATCCAACCATCTTGTCCTGTGTTATCCCCTTCTCCCTCTGCCTTAAATCTTTCCCAGCATCAGGGTCTTTTCAAATGAGTCGGTCCTTCGTATCAGGTAGCCAGACTATTGGAGCTTGAACTTCAGCATCAGTCCTTCCAATGAATATTCAGGACTGATTTCCTTTAGGATGGACTGATTGGATCTCCTTGCAGTCCAAAGGACTCTCATGAGTCTTCTCCAACACCACAGTTCAAAAGCATCAATTCTTCGGGACTCAGCTAACTTTATGGTCCAACTCTCACATCCATACATGACTCCCAAAAAAATCATAGCTTTGATTAAACGAACCTTTGTCAGCAAAGTAATGACTGCTTTTTAACATGCTGTCTAGGTTGGTCAAAGCTTTTTTTCCAAGAAGGAAGCTTCTTTTAATTTCATGGCTGCAGTCACCAACTGCAGCAATTTTAGAGACCAAGAAAATAAAGTCTGTCATTGTTTCCATTCCTTCTCCATCTGTTTGCCATGAAGTGATGGGACCAGATGCCATGGTCTTGGTTTTGAGAATGTTGAGTTTTAGGCCAGCTTTTTCACTCTCCTCTTGCCCTTTTATCAAGAGGCTCTTTAGTTCTTCTTGATTTTCTGCCATAAGGATGGTGTCATCTGCATATCTGAGGTTATTGATATTTCTCCCGGCAACCTTGATTCCAGTTTGTGCTTCACCCAGCCCAGCATTTCTCATGATGTACTCTGCATATAAGTTAAATAAGCACAGTGGCAATATACAGCCTTGATGTACTCCTTTTCCCAATTTGGAACCAGTCCGTTGTTCCATGTCTGGTTCTGTTACTTCTTTCCCTGAATACAGATTTCTCAGGGGGCAGGTAAGGTGGTCTGGTATTGCCATCTCTTGAAGAATTTTCAACAGCTGTTGTGATCTACATAGGCAAAGTCTTTGGTGTAGCCAATAAAGTAGAAGTAGATGTTTTTCTGGAACTCTCTTGCTTTTTCAATGATCCAACAGATGTTGGCAATTTGATCTCTGGTTCCTCCGCCTTCTTAAAATCCAGCTTGAATGTCTGGAAGTTCACGGTTCATGCATAGTTGAAACCTTATTTGGAGAAGTTAAAGCATTATTTTGCTAGCATGTGAGATGAATGCAATTGTATAGCAGTTTGAACATTCTTTGCAATTGCCTTTCCTTGGGATTGGAATGAAAATTGACCTTTTCCAGTCCTGTGGCCACTGCTGAGTTTTCCAAATTTGCTGTCATATTGAGTGCAGCACTTTCACAAAATCATCTTTTAGTGAAATAGTTCAACTGGAATTCCATCACCTTCACTACCTTTGATTGTAGTAATGTTTCCTAAGGCGCACTTGACTTAGCATTCCAGGATGTCTGGCTCTAGGTGAGTGACCACATCATTGTGGTTATCTGGGTCAGTAAGATCTTTTTTTTATAGTTCTGTGTATTCTTGCCACCTCTTCTTAATTATATTCTGCTTCTGTTAGGTCCATACCATTTCTGTCCTTTATTATGCTCATCTTTGCATGAAATGTTCCTTTGGTATCACTAAGTTTCTTGAAGAGATCTCTAGTCTTTCCCATTCTATTGTTTTCCTCTATTTCTTTGCATTGATCACTAGGAAGGCTTTCTTATCTCTCCTTGCTATTCTCTGGAACTCTGCATTCAGATCGGTATATATTTCCTTTTTTTCTTTGCCTTTAGCTTCTCTTCTTTTCTCAGCTATTTGTAAGGCCTCCTCAGACAATCATTTTGCCACTTTCCATTTCTTTTTCTTGGGGATTAGCTTGATCACAATAAGCAAGAGGGGAACACAGAGGTCAGGTTTGGTAACTGGAAAGTAATCTAGTCTCTTAAAATGTAGAAAAATTGCAATGTGCCAGATATTTCTTATTGCTTCACATTCTCTACACTCATCTCTTATTTGGCAATGACGTCAGCAAATAGCTCCAGTAATTTCTGACCAGCACAGGCCAGATTCTGGTAAGTGTAACTCAAGTGTGTCTGCCCTGACCACCTACTGAGAGTCTCTCTTTCTGCCCTGAGGCTTTCCAGCACTTGGACCTCAGATGACTGCAGAATCCCTTGGTACTCAGCTGCTTACAACTCAGAGGTCTGGAAGAGTTAACAAGGACAGCAATCCTTTTCTAGTAAAGCACTAAAGATTTTGGCTAAACACTTGTCCCATCCATTCTTCCAGCTGATGAATTTTAGCTACATACCATAACATTTCTCTGAAGTCCTGTAATCACAAGGTCATGGTCTCCAACTCTAATCTGCTTGCATCCTACCCCAGAATTTACATATCTGTCTCTCCCACTAATCCTGCAAGGTGTCATGGTTTCAAAATTCAGAAAGTTTGAATAAATAAAAGCATGACAAATAGTGGTGCCATTTAGAGAAGAGAAATAAGCTAGAGGAATATCAGATATTAAAGAGAAGAGTTTGCTTACAGGCTTTTTAAGTTTGGAAAGTAAGTTACTCACATAAAGGTGCTAATACAATACAGATTTGCATTCATATTGAAATTAAATGGGGAAAAATGACAGTGTAATAGGAAAATGGTAGTTGAAGTGACCTAATCATCAGTGGAAGACTATATACAGAGAGATTCAAACAGAACTTGAAATAAGAGAAAGAATCATCAAACATTACAGATAAGATCTAGACATGCATAAAATTATTTTTAAGAGACAAAGAGGGTAATCAACAGGTATACAAACACAGACACACACAATGTAATGATGTGAGTAAAATAAATAGTCATTTTTGGAAAACTATTTGAAAGCAATTTCAAATATTTTTTCTCAGTAAAATAGAATAAAACACATTTGAATATAAAGAATGTTTTAAAAATTGTGATGAGAGAAAAATAAAGCATGGATTTAACCCTAAGATGAAAATCTCTTCCCTTGACCCTTCTCTGCCTTCAGTTTCAC
This sequence comes from Bos indicus, assembly GCF_029378745.1. Taxonomy (NCBI): domain Eukaryota; kingdom Metazoa; phylum Chordata; class Mammalia; order Artiodactyla; family Bovidae; genus Bos; species Bos indicus. The sequence goes on along the minus strand of NC_091780.1, from coordinate 50,399,012 downwards.
CTTCCTCTAATTTCTCTCCATTCATTGGCAAGTTTCTATGAACACAAAGAAAAAAATCTACTAACTTTGGCTAGGGCTACTCTTTCACTACTTGATACCCAGTCACTTATACCTCAAACTTTGAAGTCTTTTTAAACCCCAGATTTTTCTTCTCTGATTTTCAACCAAACACAAGGAACTCTGGATATTTATCCAAAGAAAACAAGAATAACTCAAAAAGATATATACAACCCTATGTTCATTGCAGCATTATTTATAATAGCCAAGATATGGAAACAACTTAACTTGTCCATTCATGGATGAATGGATAAAGAAAAATGTGGTATATATGAAAGTGTTAGTTGCTCAGTTATGTCCCAATTTTTGAGACCCCATGGACTGAATGTTACCAGGCCCCCCTGTCCATGGGATTTTCCAGGCAGGAATATATAGTGGCTTTCCATTCCCTTCTCCAGCGCATCATCCCAACCCATGGATCCAACTTAGGTCTCTTGCATTGCAGAGGGATTCTTTAACAGCTGAGCTATCGGGGAAGCCATGATATATATAATGGGGTATTATTCATCCATAATGGCTCCCAGGTGGTTCAGCAGTAAAGAACTTGTTTGCCAATGCAGGAAATAGCAGATATGCAGCTTTCATCCCTGAGTTGGGAAGATCCCCTGGAGAAAGAAATGGTAACCCACACCAGTATTCTTGCCTGGAAAATCCCATGGACAGAGAGGCTGGGGGTGCTACAGTGCATAGGGTCACAAAGAGTCAGACACAACTGAGAATGCATGCCTCATTCATCCATAAAAAAGAATGAAATCTTATCATTGGCAACAACATAGATGAAATGTGTACCTTAAGGGCACTATGCTAAGTGAAACAAGTCAGACAAAGAAAGACATATATTATATGATCTCACATGTGGAAAAAACCAAAATTAAAAAAAAAATAATAAGGCCAAGCTCATAAATAGAGAGAACACATTGGTGACTGGCAGAGGTGGAGGTTGGGCTGCTGGGTAGATGAAAAGAGTGCAGGGGGTCAAAAGGCGCAAACATCCAGTTATAAAAATTAAGTCAGGGATGTAATGTAAAGCATGGTGACTACAGTTAAAAATTTTGTGGTTTAATCACTCAGTCATGTCTGACTCTTTAATAAGGTATTTTTTGCATATTTGAAAGTTGCCAAGAGAGTAGATATTAAAAGTCTTCATGATAAAAAAAAATCTCTACTTATGTATGGTGACAGAAGTTAACTAGACTTATCATGGTGATGATTATGCAATATGTGGGAATCATTTTGAAAAAGATTGAATCATTACGCTATCCACATGAAACTGAAACTAATATAATGTCATTCAATAATAAAAATCAAAATAATCACAATTAAAAAAAAAAAAAAACTAGGACCAATATATTCTACAATGATCCTTGGATTTTTTTTTTTTTCTGTAAAAGTTAAATAATGTTTACTATTCATAGTCATTTCCTTACTTACTTTCATCCTTATTTACTTTCATCTAGATTATTATTATGCCTTCCTAAAGGATCAGTTTAATGTAAGTCTTACTAATTCATAAAATGTCAGTAGTTTGATACTTCCTCTGTTGCCTAACAAATTAATAGGTAATCTTCTGAGTTAAAAAGGAAAACTCTGCTGTAAAATAAGCTCAATAACTTCCAGATCTTGTCTTACATTTCTTTCAGATTTTTATTTTACAAAGCTGGCAAACAATATGACCAGCTGTTATTTGGAATTATCCCACAGTTTTCAACAGTTCCTTCTCAGTTCAAGAAATCATCTTTTCCTGGAGTGCTCTTTCTCACTCTTAACCTTAATTATCTCCTGTAATAAGTATAGCCATTCCCTAATCCTTTAAAATCCTTTTCAGTTGCTTTCACACTGATACCTTTTTTTTAAACTACAGGCATGAACTTCACCTTTAGATTAAAGGGTTTTCCCTTTTTTTAAATCATATAAAGAACACAGACTGGAACCTTGTCACAGTGATTATTTATTCCTTGTTTTGAAAATATATATCAAAGTGTAAAAATATATTAAATTTAAGAGTGAATACTCCTGTAATATACATTTTGATGGCTACTTCCTTGAAAGAAATGCTAGGTCTTTTCCTTATTTTTTCCCTATCAAAGTGCCTCATGCACATTTAAGAATTCAATAAACATTTTGTGAATTGGACAATATTTTACTAAAGCAGGATACACATGTGTTCTGAGAACTTTGCTGCTGCTGCCTGCTGCCAAGTCGCTTCAGTCGTATCTGACTCTGTGCGACCCCATGGACTGCAGCCTACCAGGCTTCTCCGTCCATGGGATTCTCCAGGCAAGAACACTGGAGTGGGTTGCCATTTCCTTCTCCAATGAACGAAACTGGAAAGTGAAAGTGAAGTCACTCAGTCATGTCTGACTCTTAGCGACCCCATGGACTGCAGCCCACCAGGCTCCTCCATCCATGGGATTTTCCAGGCAAGAGTACTGGAGTGGGGTGCCATTGCCTTCTCCCTATAATCTTTTTATTTAACATTATTTTAGGCTTCCCTTGTGGCTCAGCTGATCAAGAATCCACCTGTAATGTGGGAGACCTGGATTTGATCCCTGGGTTGGGAAGATTTCCTGGAGAAGGGAAAGGTGACCCACTCCAGTATTCTGGCCTGGAGAATTCCATGGACTATATAGTCCATGGGGTCACAAAGAGTCAGACACGACTGAGTGACTTTCACTTCACTTCATGTTATTTTATATTGTTTTAAATTATATGCGGGACCTCCACATATTTAACTTATATGCAGAGTACATCATGAGAAATGCTGGACTGGATGAAGCACAAACTGGAATCAAGATTACCAGGAGAAACATCAATAACCTCAGATATGTAGATGACACCACATTTATGGCAGAAAGCAAAGAACTAAAGAGCCTCTTGAAGAAAGTGAAAGAGGAGAGTAAACAAGTTGGCTTAGCACTCAACATTCAGGAAACTAAGATCATGGCATCTGGTCCCATCACTTTCATGGCAAATAGTGGAAACAGTGACATACTTTATTTTGGGGAGGTCTAAACTCACTGCATTGGGGATGACAGAGGATAAGATGGCTAGATGCCATCACCAACTAGATGGACATGAGTTTGGGTAAACTCAGGGAGTGGGTGATGGACAGGGAGGCCTGGTGTGCTATGATTTATGGGGTCACAAAGAGTAGGACACAACTGAGTGACTGAACTGAACTGAACTGAAAATCACTGCAGATGGTGACTGCAGCATGAAATTAAAAGACCCTTGCTCCTTGAAAGAAAAGTTATGACGAACCTAGACAGCATATTGGGAGAAGGCAATGGCACCCCACTCCAGTACTCTTGCCTGGAAAATCCCATGGACGGAGGAGCCTGGTAGGCTGCAGTCCATGGGGTCGCTAAGAGTCGGACACGACTGAGCGACTTCACTTTCATTTTTCACTTTCATGCATTGGAGGAGGAAATGGCAACCCACTCCAGTGTTCTTGCCTAGAGAATCCCAGGGACAGCGGGGCCTGTTGGGCTGCCGTCAATGGGGTCGCACAGAGTCAGACATGACTAAAGCGACTTAGCAGCAGCAGCAGCAGCAGCAGCAGCAGACAGCATATTAAAAAACAGAAACATTACTTTGCCAACAAAGGTCTGTCTAGTCAAAGCTATGTTTTTTCCAGTAGTCATATATTGACGTGAGAGCTGGACTTTAAAGAAAGCTGAGCACCAAAGAATTGATACTTTTGAACTGCGGTATTGGAGAAGACTCTTGAGAGTCCCTTGGATTGCAAGGAGATCCACCCTCAAGGAAATTAGTCCTGAATATTCATTGGAAGGACTCCAATACTTTGGCCACCTGATGCGAAGAGCTGACTCATTGGAAAAGACCCGGATGCTGGGAGGGATTTGGGGGCAGGAGGAGAAGTGGACAACAGAGGATGAGATGGTTGGATGGCATCACTGACTCAATGGACATGAGTTTCAGTAAACTCTGGGAGTTGGTGATGGACAAGGAGGCCTGGTGTGTTGCAATCCATGGATCGCAAAGAGTTGGACACGACTAAGTGACCGAACTGAACTGAATTGTGGGACCTCCTCAGGCAATGAGAAAGTTGTTTTACTAATTGTACCACAAACTTAAAACTTGTTCAGTCCAATTTGTTGATGAAATTCTTTGCATCTGGACTACATTTGTTGAGTTTCACTATAATAATCATATCATGGGCTAAATTATTTATCTTTTTATTAAAGTACAGTTTAATAGGAAAAATGTACAAATAAGTGAATGGTTGTATTGTACTGAGATGCATTTTCTTTTGCTCATTACTTTCCTTGTGAGATTCATAGTTTTTTTTTTTTTTAAGTTTTCATAGTTGCATAGTATTCATTCTGTGAATATACAGAGTTACTCATTTTATTGTCCTTTGATTTTGATTTGTAGCATTTCATAAATATTGTTTTTTTTTTCCTTTACAGATTGAAATTTTGTGGCAAACCTGCCCTAAGTCTGCTGCCTCCATTTTTCCATAGCATTTGCCTATTCTGTGTCTCTGCATCACATTCTGATAATCTTGCAGTGTTCAAACTTTCTCACAACTATTACATTCATCATGGTGATCTGCAGTCAGTGATCTTTGATGTGATCTGTTGTGATTGGGGGCACCAGGAATCTCACCCAAGCGAGCACAACCTTAACTGGTAAATGTTGTATGTGTTTTGACTGCACCACTGCCCAGCCATTCCCTAGTTTCTCACCCTCTCCTTGGTCCTTCCAATTCGCTGTGACATAACAATATTGGAATTAGGCTGACTAATAACTATACAAAGTCCTCTAAGTGTTCAAGAGAAAGAAAAAGTCAATCAATGCAGCAAACTTCATTTTTATCTTATTTTAAAAAATTGCAACAGCCACCCCAATCTTCAGCAACCACCACTCAAGCTAGTCGGTGGTCATCAACATTGAGGCCAAGCCCTTTACCCACACAGAAAACAATTATGACTCTGTAGACTCAGATGACAGTTAGCCTTTTTTTAGCAATAAAATATTTTAAATTAAGGTATGTACATTGATTAGACAATACTCTTGCATGCTTCACAGTCTACAATATAGTATAAACATTACTTTCATACAAACTGGGAAACCAAAAGACTCATGTGACTTACTTTATTGTCATATTTGCTTACCGTGATGGTAAGAGACAGAACTCACAATTTCTCTGACAGATACCTGTATCATGACTTATTTTATAGTTTATGGAATTCTGCTTGGTCTCCAATGGGAAGCTATTACAAATAAAGCCACCACAAACATTCTGGCATATGTGTTGTATGGCACAGATATGTGCGCTTTTGTGGTGTATGTGTATCTGGGAGTGATATGCTTTAGTGAAAGCAACTCTTTTGCCCCTTTCCAGTTTGTCCATTTCTGTTCCCCTTAAAAATTAATTATAAAAATGAGATCACTAGGTAGATAGAGTGCCTGATGAACTATGGAATGAGGTTCGTGACATTGTACAGGAGACAGGGATCAAGACCATTCCCATAGAAAAGAAATGCAAAAAGGCAAAATGGCTGTCTGGGGAGGCCTTACAAATAGCTGTGAAAAGAAGAGAAGTGAAAAGCAAAGGAGAAAAGGAAAGATATAAGCATCTGAATGCAGAGTTCCAAAGAATAGCAAGAAGAGATAAGAAAGCCTTCTTCAGTGATCAATGCAAAGAAATAGAGGAAAACAACAGAATGGGAAAGACTAGGGATCTCTTCAAGAAAATCAGAGTTACCAAAGGAACATTTCATGCAAAGATGAGCTCGATAAAGGACAGAAATGGTATGGACCTAACAGAAGCAGAAGATATTAAGAAGAGATGGCAAGAATACACAGAAGAACTGTACAAAAAAGATCTTCACGACCCAGATAATCATGATGGTGTGATCACTGACCTAGAGCCAGACATCCTGGAATGTGAAGTCAAGTGGGCCTTAGAAAGCATCACGATGAACAAAGCTAGTGGAGGTGATGGAATTCCAGTTGAACTATTCCAAATCCTGAAAGATGATGCTGTGAAAGTGCTGCACTCAATATGCCAGCAAATTTGGAAAACTCAGCAGTGGCCACAGGACTGGAAAAGCTCAGTTTTCATTCCAATCCCAAAGAAAGGCAATGCCAAAGAATGCTCAAACTACCGCACAATTGCACTCATCTCACACGCTAGTAAAGTAACGCTCAAAATTCTCCAAGCCAGGCTTCAGCAATATGTGAACCGTGAACTTCCTGATGTTCAAGCTGGTTTTAGAAAAGGCAGAGGAACCAGAGATCAAATTGCCAACATCTGCTGGATGATGGAAAAAGCAAGAGAGTTCCAGAAAAATATCTATTTCTGCTTTATTGACTATGCCAAATCCTTTGACTGTGTGGATCACAATAAACTGTGGAAAATTCTGAAAGAGATGGGAATACCAGACCACCTGATCTGCTTCTTGAGAAATTTATATGCAGGTCAGGAAGCAACAGTTAGACCTGGACATGGAACAACAGACTGGTTCCAAATAGGAAAAGGAATTCGTCAAGGCTGTATATTGTCACCCTGTTTATTTAACTTATATGCAGAGTACATCATGAGAAACGCTGGACTGGAAGAAACACAAACTGGAATCAAGATTGCCAGGAGAAATATCAATCACCTCAGATATGCAGATGACACCACCCTTATGGCAGAAAGTGAAAAGGAACTCAAAAGCCTCTTGATGAAAGTGAAAGTGGAGAGTGAAAAAGTTGGCTTAAAGCTCAACATTCAGAAAACGAAGATCATGGCATCCAGTCCCACCACTTCATGGGAAATAGATGGGGAAACAGTGGAAACAGTGTCAGACTTTATTTTTCTGGTCTCCAAAATCACTACAGATGGTGACTGCAGCCATGAAATTAAAAGACACTTACTCCTTGGAAGGAAAGTTATGACCAACCTAGATAGCATATTCAAAACCAGAGACATTACTTTGCCAACAAAGGTTCGTCTAGTCAAGGCTATGGTTTTTCCTGTGGTCATGCATGGATGTGAGAGTTGGACTGTGCTCTTGAGTCCCTTGGACTGCAAGGAGATCCAACCAGTCCATTCTGAAGGAGATCAGCCCTGGGATTTCTTTGGAAGGAATGATGCTGAAGCTGAAACTCCAGTACTTTGGCCACCTCACGCGAAGAGTTGACTCATTAGAAAAGACTCTGATACTGGGAGGGATTGGGGGCAAGAGGAGAAGGAGACGACAGAGGATGAGATGGCCGGATGGCATTGCTGACTCGATGGACGTGAGTCTCAGTGAACTTCGGGAATTGGTGATGGACAGGGAGGCCTGGCGTGCTGTGGTTCATGGGGTCGCAAAGAGTTGGACACTATTGAGCGACTGATCTGATCTGATCTGAGGTAACATTTAACCTAACTCCTGATTTATGCTCTGCTAAAGGCACATAATACTTGCCTAATTTTTGATTCTTTCCTAGATTAAAAAAAGTAGGATTGAAGAATAAAGTAGTTAAACAATGACTAGTTCTCAATCCCCATCAGCCCCTTAGCAATCCTGCAGGCAGACCACAGAGGCAAAACACTAACTGAAGAAATAGCTTGAGGATTCAGCCAGCCTGCATGCACAAAAAATGATGCTGATCTTAACCTTTTGCCTCAGTGATTAACTGAAATTACTGCACTTTTTTTTCCCTTTGAAAACTGTCATGGCTGAGCAGAATCTTGGGAGCTGGTTTTGGGGAACACAAGTATGCCTTCTCCCTAGATTGCTAACATTCTAACTAAAGCAACTGTTCCTTCCTACCAACACATGCTTCTTGAGTATTGACTTTTGAGTGGCAAGCAGCCAGACTTGAGTACAGTAACATTAGTAAGCTGTGTGCTTAGTGGCTCAGTCATGTCCAGCTCTTTGCGACCCCATGGATTGTAGCCCCCTGGCTCCTCTGTCCATAGGGATTCTCCAGGCAAGGATACTGGAGTGAGTTGCCATGCCCTTCTCCAGAGGATCTTCACAACCCAGGGATCAAATCCACGTCTCCCACACTGCAGGCAGATACTGTCTGAGCCACCAGGGAAGTAAAGCAATATATAACTTTTGAGTTTCAGAAGATACTGATAATTTTCCAAAGAAGTTGAACTAGTTTACATTATTACAGTTTGGTAGAATTTTACACCAGTTGATAGTATCACCTACAGAGTATGAGATTTGCTATTGCTTCACATTCTTGCCTATATTCACCACTGTCTATTTTAATTTTTCATGTATTTATTCATTTGTGCCATATTTTTTACCATTCAGTTGCATGTGCAGTGTTATTTCACTGTAATTCCAGCTTGGATTTCTCTGATGACTAAAGAATTGAACATATCTTCATGTATCTATTTGCTAATGCTATCTGTCCATTGAATTCTTTTGCCCATTTTGTGAACTAGTTTCTTTCTACCTTTTGATTTATGTAAGTTGTCTATGCTTTCTAGGGTTTCCCTGGTGGCTCAGATGGTAAAAAATCTGCAATCTGGGAGACCTGGGTTTGATCTCTGGGTTGGGAAGATCCCCTGGAAAAGGGAATGGCTACCCACTGCAGTATTCTAGCCTGGAGAATTCCTTGGACAGTAGAGCTTGGATGGCTACAGTTCATGGGGTTGCAAAGAATTGGGACGTGACTGAGCAACTAACACTTTCACTTTTTATGTTTTCTAAGCTCTTTGTTGGTTATAAATCATGGAAATATATTGCCCGTTATATAGCTTACAATTTAGCCACTACCTTAATGGTGTCAATTAATGAAAATATCTTAGTTACAATATATCTCTTTCCAGTTCATGCACTTTTGTGTTCTATTAAGAATACTTTCTTAACCTATGTTCATGGAAACATTCTCTCATAAATTATACTTTTTAAAGCAAACTATTAAAATGGACTATGTTGCACTTGGTTTCTTTTCCTTTGGATCTTGAATTGAGCATTTTTCAACATAGCTTCTAGTATTTTACAGTTATAAATGTTCTCATGGAAGCTGTGATTCTATAGCAAGTATTTTTATTGAATTTATCTATTTTTTTCCAAGCTATTGACACAAAATGAAGTTTTATAACTTAGCTTTCAATTGAATTGTAATAGCTCCATTTAAAATTTCAAAATGTGGATATTCAAATGAAGCTTAAATAACATAGATTTTAAAAATTATTATTACTTGAGAACTCAACTATTAGGAATTATTTGCCTTTTCCAGAATGCTACTTTGGCAGTACCTAAAATTGCTTAATTTTCATTATAATACTATTGCTCAATGTCTTCTAAAATCAGAACTAATGCCACTATGAATAGTAAGTAGGTGTTACCATTTAAACAAAATTCTAGCAGGTTAATGGCATGCCTAAACAAATTTATGATTGGTAAAACGAATACTAATCACACAAATATAATTTGTTTCATTTTTCAAACATCCAAACAATGGTATAAATTAATGGCTAATGTTGATCACCATGACAGAACTGAAACTATTTACCTGAAAAATGGTGAGGTAAATGTTGAGAATGTAAGTGGCGAACACAATTTTCATAAACAGTGACTAAATCTAAATGTCTTACTATTTATCATGTTAACCTCTTCCTGTAGTGGTTCTCAAAACTCAGAATACATAAAAAGCCCAGGGGAGCTGGTTAAAAATACAGATTTCCCAAGTCCTACACTTAAGAATTTTAGCTCCACAGACCTGATGTTGGGTCTAGAAATCTGAACTTTATACAATGCCTCAGGAGATATTGATACAGGCAATGAATACCAAATCCATTCAGGGTTGAATGTGACCTGAGTAAATCTATAATATAACCAGAGTCCATTTATTGACATCCTTGAGGTTCCTATTTATCTCCTGCTCACCCTTTCTGCACACTTATTTATGGTACTGGCACTGACCAGGCCCAGGCTGAGCAATATTGTTTAGCAAAGGAGTCTCTCTCCTACCTGACAATGAAATCTCTAATGAAACCCCCTGCAGAAACATCTCCCAAATTATATTCATTACTATAAAAAGTTTTCTTAAAAGTATTTTAAATGTTACTAGCTGATACACTTATTGATATTTTACTATCTCTCCAAGGTCATTTCTATGTTAACAAAAACTTGAAGTTTTAATAATTCGATAATGTAACAAAAGGTCATCTCCTAGAAACTTGTCAGATTGTAGATAAAGGAAAAATGGTAAATAACAAGATTCTCATATTTTCTTGTATGTGTGTGTGTACATTGATATGTCCTACAGAAGTAGAAAGTTTGGCTCTGTACAACACTGAATATTAAGTCACTATGATGACAGGGAGCCTGACTTGGAGCTGGTCTCTAACAAATATTCTTTGAATAAGTGAAGGCAAAAATAGTTTGAGAAATTGGGGTTTATAGGTTCTATGATAGGAGTCAGAGGAGGCAGGTTTGAGGATATCGAAGAGAATGTATATGGAGTCCCTGAAAGAATAGAATACTCTAGAGGCTATAGCTACAATTGCAAGCTGGAGAAGCAAATTCACACAAAAGGTATACTTTTCTCACCATGAAGCCATAAGTACAATGTATCTGCTAAAATTGAACAAATATGAATAGAGTCTGAGAATTATAGTGGGTGAATAGTTGTTATGAAGAAGAGAAAATTTTCCATTTGCTTTCTCCTTTTGTTGTTATTGTTTCTTTGGTTGATTTTGTTTGTTTTGTTTACATCAGGGGTAAAAAGAATTGCCTGGTGAATTCATCCAGTTGAGTGAATACATAGAGAGGGCTGCCAATCTATGGGTCTGTGATTGCCTATAGTTGTGCTCTGCAGCCTACAAACATGGACAGATATTGTGGGTGACAGTGTTGCTCTTGGATGTTAGGTTAGAGAACTGATGAATTAGAAAGGCAGCAAAAGCAATAAAACTTATGATGAACACACAGAGGATAAAGGGAAAGAAGTAAAAATAGGGATAGTTTGATACTGAGAGAGACGACAAGGATAGATTTTAAGGGCATTATACTAAGTGAGATCAGTCAGACAAAGATAAATACTACCTGATATCACTTCTACATGGAATCTAAAAAAGCTGAACTCGTAAAGAAAGTAGGATGGTGTTTACCAAGGGATGGGGAATGGGGGAAAAGGAAAGATGTTGGTCAAACTTAAAGTTAGAAGATAAGTAAATTCTGAGAGTCTAATGTGATGTGCAACATTGCAATTACAGTAAATGATACTGTATATAACTGGAAGTTGCTAAGAGACACAATCTTAAATGTTTTTAACATAAAAAAGAAACAATAATTATGTGACATATTGGACATGTTGGCTAGCTCTACTGGGGTTATCATATTGCAATATATAAATGTATCAAATCGACATGCTATGCATCATAAATTACACAATGTTATATGTTAGTTACATCTCAATAAAGATTTTGATAGTGCCAACTTGCATTTGAAGTGAAAGTAAAGAATAGAGAGAACAAAAAATGTTGGAGGTTGTGGATAGAAATTTGAGTATTTGTTGTTACAATTTCACATTAGTTGTTCTAGTTGTGTTCACTGGGCCAGTGATCCAGTCTAGTGGATTATTATGCATGTGTGATTTAGAGGTAAGGGGAGAATGGATCTAATGACAATGGAAGAATGATGGGAAAGAAACAGCAGTGGAGAAGAAAGATGACATCAAACTCCACTTTTTTTAAATTGACCAAGAGGCTTTTTTCTCAAGACATTTTATGAAGAATTTGTGCATAATAGAATGCACAAATTTCAATAAAGAAAAATGAGTTATAAAACATTTTGTGAAAAAGATATGGGTTAGAATGAGATGACAACTCTGCCCTCTGTCTCACACTTCTGTTATCAGTGCAGAGAAATACTGGATTACAACTAAAAAGCATATGTACCAGGGGTTGCAAGAAAAAAAGATCCTCAGGAGCCAAATGAAAAAGTAACTCAGTGAAGATATGCAAGCTGACTCTGTCAGTCTATTTCCACTGGCCTACAAATAAAAATCCTAGTATTTTGCAAATGTGGTGGATGAAGGAACAAGTTGACCAGCACCATAAGAAAACACTCCTGTAAGACATTTTCATCTGCCTGCCATGCAGGAAACCCAGATTTCCCTGGTGGCTACACCACATAGGGTCCCAAAGAGTCAGACACAATTGAGTAACTAACACTTTCTTCTTTTCAAGACATTTTATAAAGCCATTAGTCTGGTGTCTCCAAAAATCAGTCATATAAAAAGAGTTTGTGGACTCTCTGAGAGAGAAAGAAAAAAATCAAATGCAGTGTTCTTGTTTAAAAAATTAAAAGCTTAAAAATAATATTTTGAAACAATCACAGACATTTCAACAAAGGTAGGAGATTAAAGGAATGTTTGTTAATTAGAATATCAGCAATTGTTAAACAAAGGTAGTATATACAAAACTCTCATCACACCATTCTTTTTTGTATTCTTCTGTTAATGCCTTTCAAAATAAAAACTGCTAACAAAAGAAGAAAAGTAAGATAAAGTACGATGCTATCAATAATTAGCTATTCTGAGATAATTTTTATTTTAGAAAATTTGATTTAAATTTTAAAATAAAGTTAAAATAGAAAGTTAATTCTGGTAAATATCTCTTTCTTAACAAGATAGTTGCCTTGTAGGTATTATATTAGATAATAATATTTAGCATAGATAAAATATGCAGTGTATACTGGAAGACTAATCCTAAAATTATGGGAATTTTTATGCAACTATGTTGTTTATACCAAGCAATATATTTTGCTTGATTTCAAGGCAAACTTTAAAACCCTCTCAACATTTTGTTTAAATTAATTTCCTGCCAGAACCACTATGCTTTAGGTATTCAACTGTTATTTCTTTCATATAATTTCTTAACCCACTTGCTTTATATGAACTTTTTATCCAAAGTATTTAAACTAAATTTTTACTTTGGGATTATCACATTATGAAAACTTCATATTTTAAAGATACTCTTTAATATTGATACGTTTTGCTAAATTGATGATACTCATCCTTTACCTGCTTTTTACTAGTTTGGATGTGATCTATAATAATCCATGATGTACACTTTCTTAAAAATTGAAGTATAATTGATTTGCAACAATTCAGGTTGTTCAGTGACTCAGTTAAACATATACGTTTTTCAGATTCTTTTTCATTTTAAGTTTGAATATAGTTCCCTGTGCTATACAGTAAGTCCTTGTTGTTTATAGCTATTTTAGCCTCTGTTGATCCCAAATCCCTAATTTATCCTCCCCTTCTTTCTCCTTTAGCACCCATCAATTTGTTTTCTATGTCCATGAGTCTATTTATATTTTGTAAATAAGTTTCTTTTTGTCATTTTTTTAGATTCCACATATAAGTGATATCATATGGCATTTGTCTTTCTGTCTGATTTACTTCAATCAGTATGATAGCCTCTAAGTTCATATATGTTGTTGCAAATGGCATTTTTCATCCTTTTTTATGGCTGCATAATATCCATACCATATATTCTTATGCAATGTCTTTTCTTAAAGTAACTGCCATAGGATTCTTGTTTCCAGTAGTTGATCAATGAGTGACTCTCCTTTGGAAAGCTTTCCTTTTATAGTAACAAGTATACTTTCTAGCTTTATTTATTCAGTATTTGTTATATACTAATCTTAAGATATAAATGAGTAAATCTAATTTAGTTTTCAATATCATTATACTCATGTAATTTAATTGGATTATAACAACAACTTCAATTTTATTCATCTATCATATGCTACACTGGACTAATCCAGTAGAGGAAAAATGTTTATGCCTGAATAAGCCCTAAGAATATATGATGTTAATTTTTTACTATCTTTATGATGTGATTAAAAAACAAATTTTAAAAAATGAAAATTATATCATTATTGCATATGTCTACACTTACGTCACAATATCATGGAATTAACTGAATTGACTAGATCAGTGAAGACTAGGCCAGTGCTGCTCAACAGATTTTCCTGAAATGATGGCAAAGTTCTATCACTATACTATCTGATTTAGTTTGAGCATTGAGTACTTGAAATGCGGCTTGTCTGACTGAAAAACTTGGGTCACTCGGGTCACTCCTTCTTTCAACTACGCACACCAAGGCTTACAGAAACATTTCCTCAAAGATATGAGAAATCTACTGGAGATTCCTATTATAACTATTTTAAGAGAAAGGCGAAACAAATAGAATAAAGGAAGCTCTATCCAAGAGGGAAAACTTCAAATATCTCTGCTGCCAGAGTAAAAGCACTCCTTATTTTGGCAACAGTGGGAGGCAAAAAAGAAAAAGCCTGCCTATATGTAACCTACCCAAATGCCTGAAATGGAATCCAACCACTTAGCATCATCTGTTAACTTATGCCAATTTGCAGTCACCCTTCTATATCAAGGGGGCCTGTTATGAAATCAGTCCTAATCTTTTGTAGATGGAAACGGTACCAGCCACTTCTATAAATCAATGTATTTATTTGATTATTTTTTTAAATGAGAAAGATTAATACAGACAAACAGAACTAATTCCCAAGATAAGAAAGATGAACTTTTGTTTTTTTAATAGAGCAGAATGTATTTACTCAAGAATTACTAGCTGATGAGAAAAATTTGATTATTTTGCTATTTGGCTTTCAATAATCTGAATGACTTCTTAAAGTCACAGTAATGTTAATACCACAGAATAAACACCATGACAAAGGGGCCCTCTTCTATTTTTCCTTTCTTTTCTGTCAATTACAAACAGGGGTACTATAGATGAAAGACATACAGTTATACAGATTGAATGAAATGTCATTGTCATGACGGTAATATCACCTAAGGGAAAATATTTCAAAAGGTAAACTTTAAATCCATTCAAATTACTCACATCAGTGATATTTAAGAAGACAACATATCTATAAATTAAGCTCAGTCAGTAAAGAATCTACCTGCAATGCAGGAGACCTGGATTTGATTCCTGGGTCAGGAAGATCCGCTGGAGAAGGAAATGGCAACCTACTCCAGTATTCGTGTCTGAAGATTCTCATAGACAGAGGACCCGACAGGCTACAGTCCATAGGATAGCAAGAGTTGGACACGACTTAGAGACTAAACCATCACCAAATTAAGTACAGACTACTAGGAGAAAATAGCAATAAGAGAACAAAATATTATAAGAAATTAATATATGTAAGTACTGAACTAAAATAAAATAAAATGGCCCCAGATAAGAGACAAGCTGTTAATATAAGAGGCAATATAAAAATCTCCACCAGAACATAGAGCATAAAGATATAATTAGGAAACAGAAGAGAAAAACTAATACTCATGGACTCTAATTCAGTCGTTGAGTCCAACATCTGCTTAAGGGTAGTTTCAGCAAATTCAGGGGAACATTTAAGAGGAGAAAGTTCTCAAAGCTTGAAAAAGATTGAATTGAAAGAAACCACACAGACCAAGGAGGATAAATGACCAGAATACTATATTTAGATAAAACGCTATGAAATTTTAATTTCAACTGTTGTAGCCACACGTTCCGGGAAACAAATTCACTCAGAAGGACAATGCAGATAGTGGAGTGCAGTTTTTACACCGGCAGGCCCAAGGCAGAGTCTCCTCTTAGCCAAGGACCCCGACCAGTTTTTGTGAAAACCTTATATACCCTAAGTGTACTTGCTCAAACCCAGCTCACTCCTTGAAACTAGTCTGGACAAGGTAAAAGAGAGATACGATCAAAGTTAACCCATGATTCATGTGTCACAAGACTAGATGAACAGTGGACATTTATCAATAGGACTGTGGTCATATCCTGATAAACATAATGGAATTTACCACTTTGTTCTGTTACAGAGATAACTAGCATATTCTTTTAGGCAACGGAGAGTCCAAGTACAAGTCCTGAGGCTCTTTTATTGGGGGGGCTGGTTTTCCATTGGTATGCCACTTCTATAGACACTGGGCACAAAGTTCAGAGTCCATTGGGAGGGTGACCATGCGTGTAGCCTAATGTTCACAGCCTGGCCTAAGATGGAGTCCAGCTCTGTCTGTTTCCTCCTTCACAACCATTAAAGGAAAACTGAATACTTTTAACAAGAAAAACAAAATTTCCTAGAAGAGCAAATTTTAAATTAACACCAGATTTCTATTCAGCAGAAGTGAATTATAAAAACAAAAAGTTACATTAAAACCAGAATTCTTTGTCTGGTCAATTTTTCTACAAAATTTGAAAGCAAAATGAAAATATGTATAGATTAATATGATTTTTAAATTACTCAGAAAACAATTAAAAAAAAAAAAACTGGAAAAGGAATCCAAGAATTTTGAGCACCTAGGATTAAAAAGCAGAAACTGCTGAGTATGTTTATGAATTAAGATTGATAGCTAAATTCTGATGCTGAAAATATACTTCATTAATGATAAAGAGTTGCATAATTATAATAATATTTCATTCTATTTATTGATTCTCAATTTTGTCATCAACCTAGAAGTAAAACACAAGTTAAAATTATACTTTTTAGCAAATAATCAAAATACCATATGCTAAGTATCTGTTTATAAACATTATACATACTTTAAAATAAATAAATACAATTAAACATGTTATAGAAGAAACAGTGGGATAGGATAAGAATCGAAGAGGAAGTCTATTATAGAACACAATTTTCCAAAAAGGGAGAATAGAAACTGTTTACACTAATAAGAAATTTAAAAATAAGTATATTTAAAGTTATAACAAAGTCTGGCTGCACAGACAAAAAAAGAACTTAACAGTAGCTCGGTAAGTATGGAAAGAACTTCATCTCTAATTTTAATTTATTCACTATTTCAATATTGTAACATATGCATGCATTACTTTTATAATATCAATTACTTACTGATATCCTAAAGTATGTAATTCCTATTTTAAAATGGCTTTAGTATGCTAAACTTTTCACAGAATTAAATTTTTGCACAATTCAAAACCAAATCAGTGTATGTGTTCATTTATGAAGGTTTTGCGCCATACTCAAGGAGTTTTCAATGTATGGGTAGCATATTTAGTTAAGCAAACACTCGTTAAGAACTCATTATAACTGCAGCTCAGGTTTTTTGAGCACGAGCCACCTGTTCTCCTTGTGCTCAGTATGCTCAGTCATGTCCAACTCTTGGCCACCCCATGGACTGCAGTCCTCCAATCTCCCCTCTCTATGGAATTTTCCACCCAAGAATGCTGGAATGGGTTGCCATTTATTACTCCAGGGGAACTTTTCAACCCAGGAATTGAACTCAGTCTTCTGTGTCTGCTGTATTGGCAGGCATATTTTTTACCACTGAGCCACCTGGGAAGCCCTCTCCTTGCTTGGCCCTGCTATAAAGATTTCTCTGCTAAAAGAAAACAAAACACAAAGCTTGACTATAACTTATTTTCTTAATCAGGATGTCTGGATGTATTAAAATTATCCTCTGCAGCAGAAGTTGGCAGATTTTTTTCTATAAAGGGCCAGATAGTAAATATTTTAGGCTTTGGGGGCTATAAGTTTTTCATCACAACTACTCAACACTGCTGTTGTAGCTTGAAAACAGCCATGGACAATACCTAAAGAATGAGTGTTACTAACTTCCAATAAAACTTTATTTACAGAAGGAAGTGGAGAGCCAACTTTGACACTCGGGTCTTATTTTATCAACACCAGTAATTCAGACTTGTCAGCTTTCCTTCATGCCTATTTTCTTGTTACCTACTTGTACAATTCTGGCACATTATAACATACATGTCAGTATTAAATTGCTGGGTATATTGTAGCTAAATTATGTACTAGTAGGTATAAATCATTGACAGTTGTCTCTGCTTCATGCTGGGCACATACGACTTTCCTAGTTTTCTCTCATTATTTAATAGATTTATAACTGGTTTCATAATCCAGTCCCTTTACACTGATTAGAAACAGAAAGCTTTCTCACACTGACCATTCAGAGAATGTGATCCACATTTTATTTCATTTTGTCTACCTGGAAAACTCACTTGTGTTCAATTCTAATTTCTCGCTGCTTGGAACACGAGGCCAAAACAGATTGTGCAGGCTTTTGTGTTGTTTCTTTCAAACCTTGCTATATTAAGATAAAAACCATGAGCATTGTATTTCAATTGAGTCACTGACAGAATGATCTTAGTTTCTATTCAGAAAGCTCTGGTACATTCTCAGATGTAGATGAGAGATAATAGGCCTACAATGAATACTTCCTGCCAGTTAGATTAAACTGACAAGACCAGGAGATAAGGAAGTCCCACATCCTCTTATTTTCCTGTTTAGCCCTTGGGGTGTTTTGTATTATAACATTGTTGCTGTTTCCTCTGGTAAAGGCAGGTGAAGGTATTTATGGAAAGACTGTGATAGGCTCAGAAGACAACTGACAACAACTTGAGACACACAATGAAGCTGGACATTTCTAAACAGAAATGTATGCTAATGCTAGGATAACAGTCATTTGAACACACTAAGGGCTTCCCTTGTGGCTCAACTAGAAAAGAATCCACCTGCAATGCAGGAGACCTGGGTTCAATCCCTGGGTTGGGAAGATCCCCTGGAGAAAGGAAAGGCTACCCACTCCAGTATTCTGGCCTGGAGAATTCCATGGACTGTGTAGACCATGGGATTCCCTCATAGCTCAGTTGGTAAAGAATCTGCCTGCAGTGCAGGAGACGTGGGTTAGATTCCTGTTTTAGGAAGATCCCCTGGAGAAGGGAAAGGCTACCCACTCCAGATTTTTTGCCTGGAGAATTTCATGGACTATTTAGTCCATGGGCTTCCTTCATAGCTCAGTTGGTAAAGAATCTGCCTGCAATGCAGGAGATGTGGGTTAGATTCCTGCATCAGGAAGATCCCCTGGAGAAGGAAATGGCAACCCACTCCAGTATTCTTGCTGGAGAATCCCATGGACAGAGGAGCCTGGCAGGCTACATTCCATGGGGTCTCAAGAGTCAGACACAACTTAGTGAATTTCACTTTCAGTTTTTGGGCTTCCCTAGTGGTTCAGCTGGTAAAGAATCTGCCTGCAATTCAGGAGACCTGGGTTCAATCCCTTGGAGAAGGCAATGGCACCCCACTCCAGCACTCTTGCCTGGAAAATCCCATGGATGGAAGAGCCTGGTAGGCTGCAGTCCATGGGGTCGAGAAGAGTCGGACATGACTGAGCGACTTCACTTTCACTTTTCACTTTCATGCATTGGAGAAGGAAATGGCAACCCACTCCAGTGTTCTTGCCTGGAGAATCCCAGGGACGGGGGAGCCTGGTGGGCTGCCATCTCTGGGGTCGCACAGAGTCAGACATGACTGAAGCAACTTAGCAGCAGCAGGGTTCAATCCCTAGATTGGGAAGATCCCCTAGAGAAGGAAATGACTATCCACTCAGGTATTCTGGCCTGGAGAACGCCATGGGCTGTATAGTCCATGGGGTCGCAAAGAGTTGGACATACTGAGTGACTTTCACTTGAACACACTAATGTTTAGCTTTAATGATAACAAGGCACATTATAGTGAACATTTCCTTTACTTCTCAGAATTAAAAAGTGTGTATATATAGATTTTTATCCTAGAGTATTGTATGGTTCTGCCCTCTAAAGTTTAGCAAAAGAGTCTTGTTGTAGCCACACGTTCTGGGAAACAAACTCACTCAGAAGGACAATGCAGATAGTGGAGTGCAGTTTATTACACCGGTGGGCCCAAGGCAGAGTCTCCTCTTAGCCAAGAACCCCAACCAGTTTTTGTGAAAACCTTATACACCCTAAGTGTACGTGCCCAAACCCACCTCCCCAATTTCCCTGAAACTAGTCTGAACAAAGGAAAAGAAAGATACAAAGATAACCCATGATTCATGTGCCTTAGGCCTAGATCGTTAACAGTGGACAATTAGCAATAGGCCTGTGGTCATACCCCAATAAGCATGATAGAATTTATGATTCTATTTGATTACACAGATAATTAGGGTATTCTTTTAGGTGACGGAGAGTCTAGATATGAGCCCTGGGGCTCTTCCATCCGGGGGTATGGTTTTCCAGTTGGTATGTCATTTCCATAGATACTGGGCATATAGATCAAAGTCCATAGTCCAGCCCAAGATGGAGTCCTGCTTTCAAGACAGAGCCTGTTCTGTCGGTTTCCTCCTTCAGTCTGTCTTCAGGTGCTGGAAACTTAAGTCCTCACAGAAAAGAGGCAGGATTAGAGTTGAAAGGACTTGCATTGCACATCCTTATTCTTGCATCCCCACAAAAATCTAAGATGCAGACTGGAATGTCACTCCTGTCTATTTACTGAATCCTTATAATTTTTCTTCTACCAAACTTGTATGGCTTAAAAGTTGGATTAAAACTCAACATTCAGAAAACTAAGATGATGGCATCTGGTCCCATCACTTCATGGCAAATAGATGGGGAAACAGCAGAAACAGTGACAGACTTTATTTTGGGGGTCTCTAAAATCACTGCAGATGGTGACTGCAGCCATGAAATTAAAAGTTGCTTGCTCCTTGGAAGAAAAGCTATGACCAACCTAGACAGCATATTAAAAAGCAGAGACATTATTTGCCAATAAAGGTACATCTAGTCAAAGCTATGGTTTTTTTCAGGAGTCATGTATGGATATGACAGTTCGACTATAAAGAAAGTTGAGTGCTGAAGAATTGATGCTTTTGAACTGTGGTGTTGGAGAAGACTCTTGAGAGTCCCTTGGACTGCAAGGAGACCCAAGCAGTCCATTCTAAAGAAAATCAGTCCTGAATATTCATTGGAAGGACTGATGCTGAAGCTTAAACTCCAATACTTTGGCCACCTGATGCAAAGAGCTGACTCATTTGAAAAGACCCTGATGCGGCAAAAGATTGAATGAGGGAGAAGGGGGCAACAGAGGATGAGATAGTTGGATGGCATCACTGACTCAATGGACATGAGTTTGAGCTGGTGATGGACAGGGAGGCCTGGCATGCTGCAGTCCATGGGGTCACAGAGAGCTGGACATGACTGAGCAACTGAATTGAACTGAAAGCTGTATGCTTTGCTCCCACTTCTGTAATATCCTCACTCTGCACATGCCATCAAAGTGCAAAATATGTGGAGTTTTCTGTCCTTCTAGAAAGACTTATATTTCTCCACTTTTGGTAAGCAGGGGTGAATACTGGTGTATCCTAAAAATGTATTTAGTAGCTATATGTGTGCTTTGTATTCCTTCCATTTACAGCCCAATATCTCCTGTCTTTTCTTCTTTCACTAGGAGTAAAAAATCTCTCAGAGATTTTGTAGGTACTGTGACTCAGAGTTTGACTTGCTGCAACACAATCCTTTATCATAAGCCTTTAAACTGGAGAATGGTGACTTCTCAAGGAGTAGGAACAGACTATTACCATTTAGTTTGCTCTAGCACAAAAGTTTTATCCTTAATTTGGAGAGGAAAAAGTTGCTTACTGCCAACAGACACAGGCTATCTCTCTTATCCACCTCTGAATCAACCACTACATTACCACATCCTCTAAAATCTCATATTATTTTCTACACTTGGGGCTCTGTGACACATCATGGGCATATGGCTAAATAACGCTACTAGTCCAATTTGGAGGTTCTCGCCTCTCTGAGATCAAATCAGGTATTGCTTTTCCATCTTGCAACAAATGGAAAACTGTTTTTAAGTCCCATTTTCAAACACTAAACTGGCTCTGGAAGTATCTAATTAGAGTTTAGTTACAAGAATTGTAGTGTTACTACCTGCAAGTGAAAAATTTTATGAAACGTTTAGCCCACACTGAAGTTATTACTGCTGGGAACAATTGGCACTGGGACTTTAAAATAGCAAATCCGTCAATCAATGCATATGTATTTTCCTAGAGACATACCTAAATAGATAACAATAAATATGGGGGAAAGGATAGCTGCATTGCAATACTAAACATAACATATTTGTTTAGAACTTTATAGACCAAACAGCAAAAATTACTAAGAATTTAGGTCATATGAGTAAAAATATTTGTTCTATTAAATAAAAATTACCAAATTCTGTCTCTAAGAACAGAGTCACCTTTCCTGTATATGTAGAATATTTATATAAAATTGACTCACTTCAAAAATTAAAAGTAGTATAAGCAACAGAAATTAATAACAAAAGTATATACAAGGTAAAGGAAAATATCATTTAGGGGGAAAATTTATCTAATGTCTAAATCAGTGAGTAAAACCACAAGTTAGTTACACAGTTTTTAAAGATAAGCAATAATGAGAACAAAACATGAAAATGTATAGAATTTTCCCAAAACTGTGTTCTCAGAGAAAAATGTATATTTAATGATTTTTCTTATTAAATAAGAAACTATGATCATTAACATTAACTAAGATTCAAATTAAAAGTATAAATCCTAATGTAAATTGCAGTTTTTAAGGATATAAAAATAAGAACAAAGCCTACTAAAGCTTATTAACTTTTCCCAAAACTGTATTCAGAGATAAATACAGTATTTAATGATTTTTTTATTAAACAAAAATAATACTAACCATAACTAAGTTTGAGTTTAATTTTAATAATTATAAGCCAATGTTATTGATGTAGATTTGAACAATGTTAAGATGGCAACCCACTCCAGTACTCTTGCCTGGAAAATCCCATGGATGGAGGAGCCTGGTAGGCTGCAGTCCATGGGGTCACTAAGAGTCGGACAGGACTGAGCGACTTCACTTTCACTTTTCACTTTCATGCATTGGAAAAGGAAATGGCAACCCACTCCAGTGTTCTTGCCTGGAGAATCCCAGGGATGGGGGAGCCTGGTGGGCTGCCTTCTATGGGGTCGCACAGAGTCGGACATGACTGAATCGACTTAGCAGCAGTAGCAGCAGCAGCAAGTGACATACAAATACATATATCATGTTTATAAAAAAGGGGACAAAGGCAGTATCATGGAAGAATTTACGATTTCAGGTAATATATGTTTTTTTCCACAAGCAAGCATAATCCAAAAAGCAAAGATCAAAAAATTTACATATTTAGAAAGACTACACATTTTAATCATGAATATAATTTAAAATGTGAAAAGAGTATTATCCATTAACTTGAAAAATATAAAAAGTATAATTTTAGAAAAGTATATTATGCATACAGTATATTACATATATACTTTATACATATATTTTCTTACATGCCCCACCAAAATGTTTAAAATGAAATAAAAAAATAAAATGTTTAAAATGAAATAAAAAAATAAAATGGAAAAATGAAGACATTTAAAGATGAGCAAAATCTTTCCTTATGTTAACTCTAGCACTGACAATTCCATGAGACAAGATTTCCAGTTTTTGCTACCAGTCCACAGAGTTCCCCTAGAAGATAAAAACAACAAAAAAAATACTATAATCCTTTCAGAGAGTGAACTGATCTCTATGACTAAATGGTTACTACACAATTCCAATGACAATTCCCAGGCCCCATAATTATGACAATAAGAAATACACTGATAAAGTCGTGTGGACACCGAAATGAAGAGTATTCTGGTTGACAAGGCTAAGAACCAACTAAGTTTTTTGATCAATGAAGAATGCCACTGCTGAAAAAAAAAAAGGATTTTTACTGTTTCTGACCAACATATGAAGCAAATGATATGGAAGAGTTATCACTATGAGTTTTTCCACGGAAATTTTACATGCTCTTTATTTTTAACCAAATATTTTATTGGGAATTTTCAGGTTTTACATTTACCCATTGGTTTCTATAAAAGATGTGTTAAAACATCTTTCTGTTTGTGAAGTTCAATCATAGGCTAATACCTAGAATGAAAGAGAGGCCAAGATGAAAAGATAGAAAAAAAGCTATAAGAGATAATGGTGAAAACAAGAAACAGGTGCATACTGCTACTGCTAAGTCACTTCAGTCGTGTCCGACTCTGTGTGACCCCATAGACGGCAGCCCACCAGGCTCCCCCGTCCCTGGGATTCTCCAGGCAAGAACACTAGAGTGGGTTGCCATTTCCTTCTCCAATGCATGAAAGTGAAAAGTGAAAGTGAAGTTGCTCAGTCATATCCGACTCGTAGCGACCCCATGGACTACAGCCTACCAGGCTCCTCTGTCCATGGGATTTTCCAGGCAGGAGTACTGGAGTGGGGTGCCACTGCCTTCTCCAAAACAGGTGCATAGGGAGTGGGAGTTAAGAAGTTGGAAGTTGTTGTTGGAAAAGGATAATAAAATTATTTATTCTTTAGAATTTTATATAACATGATCTTGATTTGACCATTACTGAAGCAGACTAGAGATAAGTGTAGAATATGAAGCAGTCCAGAAATTGTGATAGTACAGTGTCCCAGGGTCTGTTCAGAAGAAACAAAGATATTGGAAATGAAAAGGAAATGAAAAAATAGACAATCAGCACATAGGTAAAGACAAAGATTCAATCAGCAAGTTAGGAAAGAGAGTCACTTCCCCAGTTTAAAGCAGAAATGAACTGAGGTATGGAAAATATAAAATAAAACCATAGAAGTAAAGAATAAATGTTAAAGTATAATATCTCATTGGGTTTCCCAGATGGTACAGTGGTAAAGACCCTGCTTGCCAATGCAGGAGATGCAACAGATACAAGTCTGATCCTTGGGTCAGGAAGATCCCCTGGAGAAGGAAGTGACAACCCACACCAATATTCTCACCCAGAAAATTACATGGACAGAGGAGCCTACAGTCCATGGGGTGAGCTACAGTCCATGGGGATGCAAAGAGTCAGACACGACTGAAAGTGAGCACATACACACGCCCGCCCACACACACACACACACACATGATATCTTATTCACAGGAGGTTCAAAAAGAAAGAAAGAAAAATAGTAAGCAACCTTTGAAAATTTTATAGTAAAGGATTCCCAGAACTAAAGTATGCTATGTTTTTTCACAGTGCATATTTAAAAGGAACAAGGTAGTATACGAAAAATAAATTAAGAGCAACCTTTTCTACCTACATGGGAGTAAAATTTCTGAAATCAAGGATAAAGTGAAGCTTATTAAATATCTCAGAGACTGACAAAATACCTATAGTCAATTAGCATAAAATTGATAGCTGATTTATCTTTAACAATACTATAGGCTAACAATGCATACAAAGTGGAAAAAAAAAAAAAACCTTGGAAAATAAAAGTAAATTTCTAGTAGAGTAATATTTAAATAGTGGTTATTTTCAGACATATAAATGACTCAGAAAGCTTATCACCCAGAGACCCTCTCTGAAATGATTATTAAATGCTATCCAAGAAGAAAAATATATATCCAGGAGGAAAATTAAGACATATAAAGTAAGTAACTGAATTTTTTATTGCCTATCCAATAACAATAGCATTCTCCCATAAAAGTACAGAACCAAAAGGCCAAATGTTAAAATTTTGGAGCTGTGCTGGGGAAGACAGAAGAGAAGGGTTAGAGGTGGAAAACAGCAAAAGGAAGAGAAATATTAAAAATAATCACAGATACAAAAATATGCTAAGGGACAGAATAGAAAAAATATTTGTCTTTAGAATTTGGAAATAAAACAATAGAAAAATATGTATCAGATAAATATTAACCAAACAAGAGAGAAGAAGAAATAGGATGAGGAGAAGTAGCAGCTGATGTGCCAATAAAAGGGACAATGATTAGCTTCATAATTAACATATTTCTTGCATAAGTTAACATATAAAGCAGATCAACATTAGAAATGATATAGTTATATACCTTTGATCTTGCTATTTCAAAGAATTTATACCCAAGGAATAGAAAATATAAAATATTCATCACATAATAAAAATATTATGAAACATTACCCACATATTACAGAAAAATGGCTATCTGAAGAAATACTAAAAATTTTAATTTTACAGGATAAATTCTTAGTTTACAATGCAATGTAATTAGAAATCAATAGTAGAAAGACAGTTTTCATAATCCCATAGACAGAAGAGAAAACCCACCCATATTTCACAGTGCTGCTGCTACTAAGTCGCTTCAGTCATGTCTGACTCTGTGCAACCCCATAGACGGCAGACCACCAGGCTCCTCTGTCCCTGGGATTCTCCAGGCAAGAACACTGGAGTGGGTTGCCATTGCCTTCTCCAATGCATGAAAGTGAAAAGTGAAAGTGAAGTCGCTCAGTCATGTCTGACTCTTAGCGACCCCGTGGACTGTAGCCTACCAGGCTCCTCCGTCCATGGGATTCTCCAGGCAAGAGTACTGGAGTGGGTTGCCATTGCCTTCTCCGATATTTCACACACTCACTCCTTAATATTCTAAGGATATAGAGGAAATCTATGGAAGTTTAGGAAAAGAACTCCAGTCAAAGCACCCCAAAACAAAATCTGCTGGAACAAACTAAAATTTAAAGAAAAACAAAAGAGCTAATATGATTAACTACGGAAGATAGAAAAAGTACCATAGATAAATAAACCACTTTATGTTTGAAAACATGTAAGAAAAGATTAGTAGTGAGAGAAAACAAAACAACATGAATATACAAATACATATATATACAGAATATGATAAATACAGAAAATATGGGCAGAGGCTATAAGGAGGCAGTTCCTAGGTGAAACATAAAGATGCCACTCAGTGTCAGGAGTACTCAAAGAAATGTAAACTGAAACAAGGAGAAAACATTTTTCATCCACTAGACTGGCAAATTTGAAAGTGTGACTGCACCAAAGTTTGAGGGTATGGGGAAAAGAGAAACCCAAACATGCTGCTGGTAAAGCTATATACTACAAAGTATTAAAGAACAATCTGGTAATATAAGTAAAGGGAACATTTACCTTTATAGCCAAGCAATACTCTTAAATATACATCCAAGAGAAATCTGTATATATACACATGGAGATAGGGGTGAAGTTGTTCATTGTGGCATCCTCAGAAACAGCTTAACATGCTTCAGTTGGGTCAGTGGATAGATAAAATGGGGCATGACACAAGCCATAATACTATGTAATTAAAGAAATAGATATCAAAATCTATTGATTTTTTTCATCATGTCTTAAGCCGCATCATTGTCTGACTCTTTTGTGATCCTATGGACTGTAACCTGCCACGCTCCTCTGTCCGTGGGATTCTCCAGGAAAGAATACTAGAGTGGGTTGCCATGCCCTCCTCCAGGGGATCATTCTAACCCAGGGATTGAACCCATGTCTCTTACATCTCCTGCACTGGCAGACAGGTTCTTTACCACTTGGGAAGCCCTTTTTTCGGCATGGTTTACCTCAAAAATTAGATGAAAAAGTTGCAGTAGAACATTGCATTAAATATACATAATTTTTAAACCACATATAATACACATTATTACTTACTTGTATGCACATTTGTATATAAATATAAAGATGGAGGACTGGCAGTTTAAGTATTTTATTTGTGATAATGTGTTTTAATGATGAGAAGGAAAGTTATTGATACAGGAGATTAAAAACAAAAGTATGGGGTCTGAATTAAGAAGGATGATAAAGTGAATCGATATAAATCTATGCATCTGCATCCAACATGAAATGAATACTTCAAATGCATTAAAAATATGCAGTATGAGCCAAAGAAAATTTTGTTTTTGATAGCCAGGGAAAATATGTATGTATACCTATTATATAATAAAGGTCCCAGATTTTGTTTTCTGTATCTATTAATCTATGAAGTGACTGTAAATATGACATTGACAAGAATATATTGTGTATATACATATGTATGTATATATATGACATTTTGCAATATTTCCAGCCCATATAAAACAGAAATATAACCAAATTGAGGTGTTGTTCCTTGTATCTACAGAGTATGCCAGATGACTGGCTCAAGGCTGAGTTGTAATTGTGCAGAAGATACTGCTGACCTTAGACATCAAAATGTAGGAATTTTACTTTTTCAGGTAACCCAACAACACAATGGGAATTTAAGTGGACCCACTGAAATTCAAAAAACAGAACTTCCTTCAAATAAATAGAATAGAATGGTTTAAATTCAGGCTTAATAGAAGGCAGTAACATTTCTAAGTGAATGACTACAGCAGTTTTCATGAGGAAATGGATTGTGTACTCCTGTGTGGAGGATTTGATTAGATACTTATGATAATGTGCTTTAGTAATTACATCCAGACAGGTGCTGAGCAGAAGTAATTAAAAAACAAAACAACTTTGAAGATTCTTTTAGATTAAGGTTTAACTAATATTAATAATACTGAGATAAACAAATTCCATAATCATCCTGTGTGCTGCAAATGACTGATAAATTAATGAATGAATATTGGTCCCATTTCCATAGCTTCCCCAGATCCTTTCTTGCTGCTATTTCTTATGCCTGTGGCTAGGGACATCCCTGGTCACTTCATCTCTTCTCCTGGCTTTGATGTTGCTTCTTTTGCTGCCTCCTAAGATAACTTTTCCAGGTGCCCTAAACTCTGGGTACATGCTCAGTGCATACATGAAAAATTTTTGTCATGATAACATCTTCTGATTCAATGATTATAATCTTCCTATTTAGCAAAAATGTATTTAAAATTCATTTAATAAGACAAAACTAGGGCCCAATTAGTTTCTTACAGCCTCTTATGCAATTCTTGGACTGTTTTTGACTTTATATAATCCTCATACTATAATATCCTGATTCAAATTTTTCCAAAGACTGGCTCAAAAGAAATCCGATGTGGCGTCACACAGGACATCCCAAGTTGTCTGTTCTCATTGGCAGTCCCAACGTGTTCCTGAAGCTCCTAAACCAACCCGAAGCACCCTTCCTACTCCTCCCCTAAATGATTCTGTTTCACATCAGGTAAACCGCTTTGGAGTTTAAGGACTGTGCTTCTCACCTGGTCAATTTCTGTTCATTCTCACTGGCAGTTATTTCTTAACATTGGAGTATCTGACTGGGCACCTGGGTTAAAAGAAATTAATCTTATCCCCTTGCCCTCCAATTTCTGAGTTCCTGGAGTAACATATAAACAATAAATACTTCCTCTTAACTTCAAATTTAATCTGTACGTATAAAAATTAAAATTTAATCTTTACGTATATCAAGAAAAGTGTTAAAATTTAATCTTCATGTATAATCAAAGAAAAGTGTGGCCTATAGTGTGGCAGTAGGCCACAATAGGAATGTCATGGGCTATTGATAAAACAAATTTCAAAATATTAATTCATTAAAGAGCATTTAAAACATTATAATATGGGGCTCCTACATACATCTTCCCTTCATTAATTTCCCTAACACACAGTCTACAATCCAGACAAACCAAACTATAGTTAGTTGAGTATGTCTATGTTTTGAGTTAGTTGAGTATGTCTAGTTTTGAATTTCTTTATGTTTTGCATCTGCTATTTCTTATTCTGGTAATGCAAAAAGAAGAAAAAAAGCTTAAAACCTTTTCAATTCTGACTTCCAATAAGATGTGTATTTTAAAGACCAACCAACCACACACAAATATATGAATATATGCCTGAATATAGGTATAAAAGAAAAAAACTTTCACATAAAAATCCTTAATCTTACTACATGATACATCTCATAATGTCATCTATTTAAAAAATTGATAACAATTTAATGAACTGATTCTGTGAATTTTAAAGTATCATGTCACTAAACTAAGGAGGAAACAAACCCAAAAGAAGTGACTTCACTTTTCACTTATGTAGTCTCCACTTCTTATCATCACTGTATACAGTGTCTACCTATATTATAGATACCAAGCTTTATTAAAATTTACTTGATCATTATCACCATGTACTCTTTAGATTGGAGTCCCTTTAAATTCATCTTGGTATCTCCAAATCTCAGTATGGTGATTGACATATAAGAGGCATATAACAAATGTTTCTTCATTGAATATAAGAACACTTACAGACTTCCCTGGTGGTCCAGTGGCTAAGACTTTGTTTTCCAATGCAGGGGGTGCAGGTTTGATTCCCTGGTCAAGGAGCCAAGATCCCACATACCTCATAGCCAAAAAAACCAAAACATGGAAGCAATGTTGTAACAAATTCAATAAAGACTTTAAAAATGGTCCACACTGAAACAAAATAATCTTAAAAAACAAAAACAAAAACAAAAAAAAAACAGAATACTTAAAATATTCCCTCAAACATATTTCAAAAGCCTAAAATGAAAAATTATGAGAAACACAGGGCTGGAGGAAGCACAAGCTGGAATTAAGATTGCTGGGAGAAATATCAATAACCTCAGATATGCAGATGATACCACCCTTATGGCAGAAAGTGAAGAAGAACTAAAGAGCCTCTTGATGAAAGTGAAAGAGGAGAGTGAAAAATTTGGCTTAAAGCTCAACATTCAGAAAACTAAGATCATGGCATCCGGTTCCATCACTTCATGGCAAATAGATGGGGAAACAGTGGAAACAGTGGCTGACTTTATTTTTTTGGGCTCCAAAATCACTGCAGATGGTGACTGCAGCCATGAAATTAAAAGAGGCTTACTCCTTGGAAGGAAAGTTATGACCAACCTAGACAGCATATTAAAAAGCAGAGACATTACTTTGCCAAGTCTAGTCAAGGCTATGGTTTTTCCAGTGGTCATGTATGGATGTGAGAGTTGGATTATAAAGAAAACTGAGCGCCAAAGAATTGATGCTTTTGAACTGTGGTGTTGGAGAAGACTCTTGAGAGTCCCTTGGACTGCAAGGAGATCCAACCAGTCCATCCTAAAGGAGATCAGTCCTGGGTGTTGATTGGAGGGACTGATGTCGAAGCTGAAACTGCAATATTTTGGCCACCTGATGCAAAGAGCTTATTCATTGGAAAAGACTCTGACGCTGGAAAAGATTGAGGGAAGGAGGAGAAGGGGATGACAGAGGATGAGATGGTTGGATGGCATCACTGACTCAATGGACATGGGTTTGGGTGGGCTCTGGGAGTTGGTGATGGACAGGGAGGCCTGGCGTGCTGAGGTTCATGGGGTCACAAAGAGTCAGACAGGTCTGAGTGACTGAACTGAACTGAACTGAAAATGAAAAAAGTTACATTACTGATACTCAGTTCAATTAGACTGTAGAATGGAGAAAACACACTATGGTCCATTATAATAGAGGCCAGATTAGATAACATGTGAAAATAACTGACTCATTTAAGAGTCAGTGATATAGACTGAATGTGCCATCCACCCAAGACTGACATGTTGAAATACCATGACTTGATTTAATGATATCCAGAGGTGGGGCCTTTGAGAGGTAATTAGGCTTAGATGGGGTCATGAGCATAGAGTCTTCATAAATGAGGTTAATGCCCTATGAGAGTCCCGAGTTTCCTTCACCTCCTTACTCTGCCATGTAAGAACACAAGAAGTTGGTAGTCTGCAACCTAGAAGAGCAGCTCACTGTACTGACATCCTGATCTTGGACTTCCTTCCACCCTTTAGAGCTATGAGAAATAAACTTCTGTTGCTTATTAGACCACCCAGCCTATAGTAATTTTGTTATAGCAGTCTGAGGTGTGAAAGACTCCTAGAAATGGCCAAGTTTTCCTCTCTAGTCTCTAAGAAGGCAGGAAGATTTTTGATATAGTTCATTCTTATTTGCTGCTGCTGCTGCTAAGTCACTTCAGTCATGCCCAACTCTTTGTGGCACTATGGACTGTAGCCCACAGGCTTCTTTGCCCAGGGGATTCTCCAGGCAAGAATACTAGAGTGGGTTGCCATGCCCTCCTCCAGGGAATCTTCCTGACTCAGGGATTGAACCAGCATCTCTTATGTCTCCTGCCTTGGCAGGCAAGTTCTTTACCACTAGCGTCCTGGGAAGCCCTCATTCTTACTTACATCAAAAACAATAATAAAATGAAACATTTTGATGATTATTTACTTAAGCTTCAGTTAATCTGAAAAACATTCCTGTCCACACTGATTTTTTTCTCTGGTTAGGCCAGAAACAGACAAAATAAGTTTTTTTCTATTTCTTAAAATCTTTACTCAAAAATGCTTGAGTAAAAATAGATTTAGAGCCTAATGTGTTTTAAAGTGATGAAATTATTTTTTTAATCTGAAGTAATTTTATAAGAACATTACAGACTTTTATAAAATTTCAAGATTTTATTTCTAAAGCTTTAAGCCTACGTGTTAGGGCAAATAATTGTAAATACTGTTTCTTCTAAGATTTGGAAGTGTCACAGTTACAGTTTACTTTCCTATGAGATATTTCGGATAAATGATTTGTGAACTTTGTAAGCATATTAACACTTGCAGAAAGTTTTATTCTCAGAAGCAGGGTAAAAGTTTCTTAAAATGAGTTCACTGAAATGCAAAGTTTTCTTTTCACCAATTAACAGAAATAAACATAAGTGGACTAAGAAAGTATTATGGAAATAAAATACAATTGACTTTCTATATCCATGGGATACATCACATCAAAAATATTACAAAAAACAAAATGAAAAACTCCAAAAAGTTCCAAGAGCTATATCTGAATATGCTACATATCTGCAACGATTCACAGAGCAGTTCAGTTCTGTTCAGTCGCTCAGTCGTGTCCGACTCTTTGCAACCCCATGAATCGCAGCACACCAGGCCCCTCTGTCCATCACCAACTCCTGCAGTTTACCCAAACACACGTCCATCGAGTCAGTGATGCCATCCAGCCATCTCATCCTCTGTCATCCCCTTCTCCTCCTGCCCCCAATCCCTCCCAGCATCAGAGTCTTTTCCAATGAGTCAACTCTTCGCACGAGGTGGCCAAAGTATTGGAGTTTCAGCTTTAGGATCAGCCCTTCCGATGAACACCCAGGACTGATCTCCTTTAGAATGGGACTGGTTGGATCTCCTTGCAGTCCATGGGACTCTCAAGAGTCTTCTCCAAGACCACAGTTCAAAAGCATCAATTCTTTGGCACTCAGCTTTCTTCACAGTCCAACTCTCATATCCATACATGACCACTGGAAAAACCATAGCCTTGACTAGACGGACCTTTGTTGGCAAAGTAATGTCTCTGTTTTCGAATATGTTATCTAGGTTGGTCATAACTTTCCTTCCAAGGAATAAGCATCTTTTAATTTCATGGCTGCAATCACCATCTGCAGTGATAGTGATAGCATTTACATTGTATTAGATAGCATGCTGCTGCTGCTGCTAAGTAGCTTCAGTCGTGTCCGACTCTGTGCGACCCCATAGACGGCAGCCCACCAGGCTCCGCCATCCCTGGGATTCTCCAGGCGAGAACACTGGAGTGGGTTGCCATTTCCTTCTCCAATGTATGAAAGTGAAAAGTGAAAGTGAAGTCGCTCAGTCGTGTCCAACTCTAGTGACCCCATGGACTACAGCCTACCAGGCTCCTCCATCCATGGGATTTTCTAGGCAAGAGAACTGGAGTGGGGTGCCATTGCCTTCTCCGATTAGATAGCATAAGTAACCAGAAATGGTTTAAAGTATATGAGAAGATATGAAAATTCTACACTATTTTATTTGAGGGGATTAAGCACTGCAGATTTTAGTCTCTGCAAGGTGTCCTGGAACCAATCCCTAATGGAGACCAAGGGATGACTGTAAATTCTTTTTCCTAATCTCTCAGCTGTCAGACTAGCATAGAGAAGAAAAGAATACTTCTAAAAAGTCATAGCCCAGTAAAAAGATATTTTATGGGTATTTGATGCAAAACCATCAAGTATATCTTCCAAGAGATGTGCTTACTTGATGGACAAACTAAATCAGAATTACAAAAATCTTAAGCTCAAAGTTAACTTTGAAATTTAAATAAAATTTGCAAATAGTCAGTGTGAAAGCATTACATATATTGACATGGAAAAATTTTCAAGCATATATTGCTTTTATCTTGGGGGAAAAAAGAATAAAATTAATATGTTACAGTACCCATGTGACTACAAATACTCTGTACTTTGGGGAAACATGGAGTAAGTTGCTTGAAATTACTATCATCTTCAAAGTTCAGGCTGACAAGAAGTCTATCAATGTCACAATTTTAACTGAATAATGAGTAGTCACATCATGTATTCTCTAGTCAGAAGGAAATGGCAATCCACTCCAGTACTCTTGCCTGGAGAATCCCATGGACAGAGGAGCCTGGCAAGCTACAGTCCATGGGGTTGCAGAGAGTCGGACAAGGCTGAGCAACCAACACACACACACACATCACAGTTAACTGTAGAGTTTTGATGTGTGTATAAACGATGCAAATTAAAAGTTAAGTAAAATTGCCCTACGAAGCTGAAGATTATGTTTTTAAGACAATATATCAAGAAATGCATAGACCATGAAAGTACACTTCAACGAATTTTCACAACTTGTGCGTACCTGTGTTTGAGCAGACCTCTCGGCACCAAGGCTCTAACGTGGCCCTCCTAGTTCCCTTACTTTCATTGTCAAGAGTGGTCTCCATCCTGACTTGTATCACAAGCTACTGGATATTTCTCTTTCTATATTTTATATAAACTTAATCAGTAATTCATGCTTTGCATAGGGTTTCTCTGGCTCAGTATTTATGAGATTCATCTTATTGTGCTTTAACATTCCATTACATGAATATACCAAATTTACTTAACCGTTCTACTACTGATATACATTTGGGCTGTTTCCAAATTGGGCAAATTCAAACTGTGCTACTATGAATATTCTCCATATCTTTTGATGCATATATGAGAGTAAAGGCCTGACTAATAAGATTTACACATGACTAGCTTTTGTAGACACAATTGTGCTTTTTTCTGCAATAGTTTTACCAAATTATGTTCCTGACAGAAATGCACAAAATTTCTAATTACTCTACATATTGACCTAAAGGACTGCCAATTATTAGGTTTTAGAAAACTTTAGCCATTCTTTTGGATGTGCAGTTGTATAACATTGTCAGTTTAATGTGCATATTATTAAAAATTAAGTGAAATAAATTTTCACGTTTATTGGCTACTTATTTTTTTGCCACACTCCAGAAGTCAGTTCTTCATATATTGTGTATGAGCTATTTGATACATATTGAAAATATCTTCTATCTCTGTGCATTGTGCTTTTACTTTGGTCCTTATGACAAATATAAATAAATAGGCAAATTTATCTTCTCTGATGGCTCAGTAGGTCAAGAATCTGCATTCAATGCAAGAGACCCGGGATTGATCCCTGGGTCAGGAAGATGCCCTGGAGAAGGAAATAGCCACCTACTCCAGTATTCTTGCCTGGGAAAATCTCATGGTCACAGGAGCATGGGAGCTACAGTCCATAGAGTCACAGGGAATTGGACACAACTTAGCAACTCATGAATCCTATCCACGTTATATGATTATTGCCTTCCATTCCTTCCTTAAAATATCTTTGCTGAACTCATGGTCCTGAAGATATTTTCATGTTATCTTAAATAAATTCTATTGTTTTAATTCTTACATTTAAACATCCAGTTCATTTGGAATTGACTTTTGTGTTATGATATAAGGTTGAAGATGAAGATTTGCTTCTGTTTTCAGATTTTTCTAGGTAACTACCAATTGACATAATATTCTTTATTAAAAATACCATCTTTTCTTCAATCCATTACATTCTCCTCTTTAAACTAAGTAGCAGTTCTATATGTGTGGGTCTGTTTCCTGTCACTCAGCTTTCTTCTATTACTATATCTGTGTATTCTCAAACCAATAATAGACATTACTAACCAGTTTTATGATTAGCCTTTATGACTGGTTGTGTACATCCTTAGGCTTAATTCTTATGCTTAGGGAATACTGTGGCAGATAGAATTTTAAGATGGCTCATTAAGTTTTCCAACCCCTGGAATACATACTCTGCACAGTACCCTCTCCATGAGCATGGGCAGGACCTGAGGATATGACAGATTAACGGCTCTCTTGATTAGCTTATGTTATATAGAAAAAATGAAAGGATTGTCATTCTCATGATTACATTACCTTATATAAGACTATTATGTAGAAGAAATAAGTTATCAGGTATTGTGAGAGCCATGCAGTCAGGCAATCTCTAGGAGCTGAGAGGCACCTGTGGCTAAGAGAAGCAAGAAAATAGGGATCTCAGCCTCATAGCTACAGGAAACTGAATTCTGCCAACAACATGAATCACCTTAGAAATGTATCCAACCCTAGTCAGTCTTCCACAGGAGCATGTAGTCTGGCTGACACCCTGATTATACCCTTATGAGACTTTAAACTACAGAACCCACCTGAGCTGGGCCTGGTCTTCCAAACTACAGAAACTGTGAAATAACAAATGAATTTTGTTTTAAGCCACTGTTTGCTTTAATGGTAGCAACAGAAAACTAACATAAGTAATTTGACTTTTCTTGGTCATTTTCATCTCCATATAAATTTTTAAATCACCTTATCAATTTCCATTTTAAAAACCTGCTGAAAATTTGAATGGAATGGTATTGAATTTGTAAATAAAACAGAGGAGACTTTTTCCTATTAATACAACTTTGGTTTATTCAGCCTAGAAGACTTACAATTTGTGTTAGAGTTATGCCTAGTCATATGCTATGGATTTGAATATTTCAGTTTTATGTGTTAATTATTTTGAGAGTATAAAAAATATTTTTTAAAAGAGATCTTTTCAAGAAAATTAGAGATACCAGGGGAAGTTTTCATGCAAAGAGGGGCAAAATAAAGGACAGAACTGTTATCGACCTAACAGAAGCAGAAGATTTTAAGAAGAGGTGGCAAGAATACACAGAACTATACACAAAAAGATCTTACTGACCCAGATAACCATGAATGTGTGGTCACTGACCTAGAGCCAGACATCCTGGAATGGGAAATCAAGTGGGCCTTAGGAAGCCTCACTACGAACAAAGCTAGTAGAGGTGATGAAACTCCAGTTGAGCTATTTCAAATTCTAAAATATGATGCTGTGAAAGTGCTGCACTCAATATACCAACAAATTTGGAAAACTCAGCAGTGGCCACAGGACTAGAAAAGGTCAGTGTTCATTCCAATCCCAAAGAAGGGCAATGCCAAAGAATGTTCAAACTACCGCACAATTGCATTCATCTCACACACTTTCAAAATAATGCTCCAAATTCTCCAAGCCAGGCTTCAACAGTATGTGAACCATGAACTTCCAGATGTTCAAGCTGGTTTTAGAAAAGGCAGAGGAACCAGAGATCAAATTGCCAACATCCGCTGGATCATCGAACACGCAAGAGAGTTCCAAAAAAACATCTATTTCTGCTTTATTGACTATGCCAAAGCCTTTGACTGTGTGGATCACAGTAAACTGTGGAAAATTCTGAAAGAGATGGGAATACCAGACCACTTGACCTGCCTCTTGAGAAATTTTTATGCAGGTCAGGAAGCAACAGTTAGAACTGGACATGGAACAACAGACTGGTTCCAAATAAGAAAAGGAGTACGTCAAGTCTGTATATTGTCACCCTGCTTGTTTAACTTATATGCAGAGTACATCATTAGAAATGCTGGGCTGGATGAAGCACAAGCTGGAATCAAGATTGCAGGAGAAATATCTCAGATACACAGATGACACCATTCTTAAGACAGAAAGTGAATAGGAACTAAAGAGCCTCTGATCAAAGTGAAAGAGCACTGTGATCAAGTTGGCTTAAAATTCAACATTCAAAAAACAAAGATCACAGCATCCAGTCCCATTACTTCATGGCAAATAGATGGGGAAACAACAGAAACAGTGACAGACTTTCTTTTCTTGGACGCCAAAATCACTGTAGATGGTGACTGCAGCCATGAAATTAAAAGACGCTTGCTCCTTGGAAGAAAAGCTATGACCAACCTAGACAGCATATTAAAAAGCAGAGATATTACTTTGCTGACAAAGGCCCATCTAGTCAAAGCTGTGGTTTTTCCAGTAGTCATGTACGCATGTGAGAGTTGGACCACAAATAAAGCTGAGTGCGAAAGAATTGATGCTTTTGAACTGTGGTGTTGGAGAAGACTCTTGACAGTCCTTTGGACTGCAAGGAGTTCCAAGCAGTCCATTCCAAAGGAAATCAGTCCTGAATATTCATTGGAAGGACTGATGCTGAAGCTGAAGGTCCAATACTTCGGCCACTTGATGTGAAGAACTTATTCATTGGAAAAGACCCTGATGCTGGGAAAGAAGGCATATGTCGAAGGGGACTACAGGATATGACATGGTTGCATGGCATCATCAACTCAATGGACATGCATTTGAACAAGCTCCAGGAGTTAGTGATGGACAAGGAAGTCTCTCGTGCTGCAACCCATGGAGCAACAAAGATTGAACACGACTGAGCTGAACTGAACTGAATATATGTCTTTACTGCTACAACTTTTCTTCTGAAACACAAAGGAAATAATACAGGTAAAATGAAAATAAAGGAAGGTTCAGGGAATGTAGAGTTTTCTATTTTTACTTTAGTACTGCAGATGTCAAGGGAAAGATCAAAGATCCCTCCAGAAATCCTGGTTGAAATCATAGCATAATAAGATTGGAATGTTTAAGAAATTATATTTAAATCTATTGTGATCTAGTTAGCCCTAGAAAATAAATCATCAGGTACTTTAATAAGGTTATTTTTAGCAGTATGCAGACTGCATTGGCAACTAATTAAAATTTCTCATACAGAATGTACTGCAGATTTGTATTATAACAAGACTCTCATGGGCATAAAAACATGAAAGCAATCATATGTAAGAAAGTTAACTTAAAATTTAAACTGTGAAGCCATGAATTAAATTTAAAAACAAAGTAAAGGGCAGAATCAACAATGTGTCTAAAGTTTTAGCCTGTGTAAATACGATAGAATGGAGTAGCTCTGTCATCAATGGAAAGAAGGACTTCTAAAGAACAACTGTCTTAAATGAGGGTAGGAACGGTGGAAATAAGAAGATAAAAAGATTAAGGATTAAGAAGGCTTCTACTACCCCCTCTATTTGGTTTAGGATCAATTTCTTAAATGGTAAGTAAGGAGCAGGGGCAACTCTTGCTTGCAATTGCTCTGAAATGAACCAGACACCAAAGATAAGAGATTGGGTATCCTAAGATTGGCAAAATAAAATGCAACTTACAAAAGCAGGTTTCCACAAAGCTAGACAGAGGGTTGAAGTACTTAGACTGGGTATGTTTCTCAAGGAATCAAGAAAGCTAAAGATGAAATTAACAGCAAGCAGTGAGGACTTGTTTAAGAACACTTTGGCAAACGATGGGCCTCCTCCAAGTCTTTCTAAAAACGAATTTCTCAGTTTGAAGGAAGTCAAGTCTCTACTTCCATAACCTCTGTTTTGGAATTATGAATGTTCCTCTAGTCAAAGCTGGAACATTTTCAAGGGTATGGAGTAGTTCTGAAGCTACTTTAGATATATACTGTGTGCTACGCCACTTCAGTTGTGTCTGACTCTTTGTGACCCTATGGCGTAGCCTGCCAGGCTCCTCTGTCCATGGGATTCTCCAGGCAAGAATACTGAAGTGGGCTGTCATGCCCTCCTTCAGGGGATCTTCCAGACCCAGGGATCAAATCCATGTCTTTTTAAGTCTCTTGAATTGGCAGGTGGGTTCTTTACCACTAGTGTGCTGCAATCCATGGGGTCGCAAAGACTCGGACACAACTAAGTGACTGAACAACAGTGTGTGTGTGTGTGTGTGTGTGTGTGTGTGTGTATGAAATCATCTTAGGTATCCAGAAATACATACCCAACATAGAATAAGCATAGCCTCAATTATTTTTGCTTATTTATAGTCACCTATACATAGTCATTGATTCTATTTATCACTCATCTATTATCTACAGTGTCTCAGGCATGTGTTATGTTCCTATTTTATAACTATATACAATATAGAAATGTTTTCTTATTTCTTGCCTCATGTTTTTGTAGGGGAGACAGATATTAAGTAATATAAGTGAAATATATATTCAGATTGTGATAATTACCAAGAAAAAAATGGAATTGTATCATGATACAGTAACCTGACTGGGTTGATAGGTTGAGTTGTCTCTTAAATAAAATGATTAGGAATGACAGACTTCTCTTGCCTGGATACCTAAAGGAAGTGAGAGAATAAATCATTTTCTAGCTAAGGAAGTGGGTTTAAGCCTTTCTGAACAAGGCCTAGAAAAAGACTTTGCATTTTGGACAACATTAAGAAAACCACTGTTTCTGGATCTTAAAGCAGCAGGGGATAGAAGGTGAGTGGTGGATTTTGAAATTTCAAAGTAGGCAGAAATAATTTTGTGAAATATTCAAAATCTGGATTTTACTTCAAAACTTCTAGCAAAGGCTCAAACTAATCAGAGATTAAAAATTTGCAACTTAGTTCATGCAGAAGAGAAGAAAAAATTAATTCCATCTTCCTAAAACTAGAATTACATTTTCTTATATGCAAGGACATTTTACTTTGCAGGATTAAATTTCAAGTATCAAAACTGAACAGAAGAATATTAAAAAAAAATTTCAATTTGGATTACATGGAAATGAATCCCCTACCCCATTTCAAAACTGAGCCTGGACCACTTTCCATATTATATTTTTGAACACAAGTATCACTAGAAATATGTACATATCTAAGGAATATAAATATCCTCTGGCTGCAAAAAATAAATACTTTTATTGCCAAAAACATTATTTATGAATAATGTGTTAGACACTGATTTTTCTTTACTTTGAAGGAGAAAGAAATTCATTAAATATTTCCTAAAAGCTCTAAATTGTACCCTACATTTATGAGAGCTATTGGATGATGTTTAACTCTGTAGAGGAGTATTTCAAGTCATTGCCTCTTTAATAATGCCTTCATTGTTCCTGGTTCTCTAAGAACAGGTATTAGTTAACAAATGGATGTATTCAGTAACTTTGTTGCCATCTGTGCCTTTCTTCATGAGCTGATTTTGGAAAGGTTATGATAAATGGTTATCTGTTTCTATTCCTCATTAGGTTATTTCTGAATTCATTGTTTCCTGGTCTCAAGGATGATTGCAGGAAATATGACCATAAAACAGTAGCTTCTCATTACACCTGGAAGCAGTAGGAGTACAGTATTTATAATCTCATTATCTCAATGGATAGCTGTAGCTGTGCATATGCTCTCATTATCTCTACTGGGGACTGTAATGATATATATAGTCTCATTTTCTGTGCTGTGGAATGGACAGTTATACTTAAAATTGAGTTTTCTACACTGTAAGTAATATGAGGTGGGTGGATAACTATTTGAAAGCTCATCCAGCTTCTTATTATCTTATTAGAGTGTTCATTTTCCGTTTACATTTGATATTTGCTCCTCAAAGTTTTACATGTAGAAAATTCTGGCAAAAGTAGACAAGAAAATGAATCGAATAAAAATACCAAAAAATACTAGCTAAAGAATGTAAGACAAACCAATCATGGATAACACCCTTTCCTCTCTCCACTTCTGGCCTATGTCGACCCACAAGACTGTCATTTAGGCAAAATACAAAGGAGAAATAACCCAGTAACAAGCTCACATGATATTTTAGTTTTGAATTTTCCTGTTCTCATTGCAATCCCTTAGCCATCAGCTTTCTCACATAAGGCATTATGGAAAATACAATTTGCTTAAAATAATCCAAAATAAAACAGTTTGGTTTTAAGTATTTTCATAAACATGATGCTATACAATCTCATAACATTTTAAAAAGCTCAGAAGGAGGGACAAAGAAAAACCCACAGATCACATAGCTTATAAATTTTATCTCCAAATAAAACTATTCCAAAATAAAACCAAAAATAGGCAAAATTTTAGACTTAAAAGGCTAAATGGTGATACGTGTTTCCAAGTAGTCTATTATGTTATACAAACAAAAGTCCTAAACTGAATTTTTCCTGTTTTATTGAGGAATTTAATAATTGTTTACACTCATGGCTTCAAATAAAGAGAGAACAAATGACATCAATGTAGACAGTTTTAGTATTTCTGGTTGGGTCTAACTCAATAGGCTTGAGAATAATTATATAACGTCTCTTTTCCAAATTTATATTCAATTCTGGAAACCTTACCTGCTCATATTAATAGGACATCATATCTCTCCTTATTTAATTTCTATATTAAGATTATATGAGACATCAGATGAGAAAATTTTCTTTTTTTTTATTCTAATCTATGTAAGATTAGACACTTATAGAATTTGTACCTGATGTTACTTTAGATTTCAAATATTTTAATGGTTATAGATTATAACTTTTCTCCTTAAAAATATCATTACATTTCCCCCCCAAAATTAACTATATAATCTACCCTTTCCAAGTATATTCCAATAAATTTTTTTTCACTATTTTCAATCCTTTCTATAGGTACCTTGTATTTCTAACATTATATATTTTTCTTGCTTTGATTCAACAAATAATTTACTATTTAACTAAACTCTTCAGAGGAACAACTTCAGAGAGCCTAATAAAACATTTTTGTTTCCTATTTCATCAAGTATATTCTTGTATTTATTATCCCTTCTTTCTACATTATCCATGTTTATTTTTCTTTATCTAATGACTTATATGGGAATATTTAGATTATTAAATTGTGGTTATTATTATTTGTATATATTTAAAGCTATAGCTTTGTTTTAAACATTGCTATATTACTTCACATATTACAAAATATGTTATTTTTAAATTTATTATTTAGCATTAAGTATATTACTAAACTTTATATTTTAGTTCTGTTTCCCTCTTTACTATTTTAGATATTATGCATTCTATTTCTTTGTCTTTATGGATAGCAATAAATTTTGAACCTACATATTTGACATAAAAATTTCAAGTTAATATAAAAAGATCTTAGAAAACTTTAACTATAATTATTACTTCATGTCTTCTTTGATGATTTTCCCATTACTTTTAGTTGACCTTGTTTACGCACTTCAAAGGTCAAATTGTACAGGTAGTATTGTACAAGAGGCAGTAAACAAAACCACCCCAAAGAAAAAGAAATGTCAGAAGGAAAAATGGTTGTCTGAGGAAGCTTTAAAATAGCTGAGAAGAGAAGAGAAGCAAAAAGCAAGGGAGAAAGGAAAGGTATACCCAACTGAAGGCAGACTTCCAGAGAAAAAAAAGGAGAGAAGAAGGCCTTCTTCAATGAACAATGCAAAGAAATAGAGGAAAGTAACAGAAGGGGAATAACTATAGAGCTCGTCAAGAAAAATGGAGACATTAAAGGAATATTTCATCCAAAGACAAGCACAATAAAGGGCAGAAATAGTAAAGCCCTAATAGAAGAAGAAATCAAGAAAAAGATGGCGAGAATACACAGAGGAACTATACAAAGTATTTTAATGACCCAGATAACATTGAAAGTGTGGTCACTCACCCAGAGCCAGACATTCTGGAGTGTGAAGTCAAGTGGGCCTCAGAAATCTACTGGAAATGATGGAATTCCAGCAGAGCTATTTAAAATCCTAAAAGATGATGCTATTAAAGTGCTGCAGTCAATATGTCAGCAAATTTGGAAAACCCAGCAGTGGCCACAGGACTGGAAAAAGTCAATCTGCATCCCAAATCCCTAGAAGGGCAGTACTAAAGAATGTTCAAACTACCAGAAAAGCATGCTCATCTCCCATGTTATTAAGGTTATGCTAAAAATCCTTCAAGCTAGGTTTCAGCAGTACAAGAACTGAGAACTTCCAGATGTATACAAGCTGGGCTTAGAAAAAGCAGAGGAACCAGAGATCAAATTGCCAACATGTGCTGGATCATAGAAAAAGCAAGGGAATTCCTGAAAAATGTCTACCTCTGTTCCATTTACTACACTAAAGCCTTTGACAGTGTGGATCGTAACAAACTGTGAAAAACTCTCAAAGATATGGGAATACCAGAGTATCTTACCTGTCTCCTGAGAAACCTGCATTTGGGTCAAGAAGCAAAAGTTAGAATCTTATATGGAACAACAAACTGGTTCAAAATTGAGAGAGAAGTATGACAAGACTGTTTATTGTCATCCTGTTTATCTAACTTATACACAGAATACATCCTAAGAAATTGCCGGGCTGGATGATTTATAAGCTGGAATCAAGACTGCCTGGAGAAATATCAACAACCTCAGATATGCAGATGATTCTACCTTAATGGCAGAAAGGAAAGAGGAAC
This sequence comes from Bos indicus, assembly GCF_029378745.1. Lineage (NCBI taxonomy): Eukaryota > Metazoa > Chordata > Mammalia > Artiodactyla > Bovidae > Bos > Bos indicus. The sequence goes on along the minus strand of NC_091780.1, from coordinate 50,355,043 downwards.
TAAAGAGTCTCTTGATTGAGGGTGAAAGAGGAGAGTGAAAAAGTCGGCTTAAAACACAGTGTTTTAAAAAAAAAAAAAAAAAAGATCATGGCATTGAGTCCCATCATTTCCTGGCAAAATACAAGGTGAAAAGGTAGTAGTAGTGACAGATTTCCTGTTCTTGGATTCTAAAGTCACTGTGGATGGTGACTGCAGCCGTGAAATTAGTGACTGCTTCTTGGCAGGAAAGTTATGACAAACCTAGACAGTGAATTAAAAAGCAAAGATACCACTTTTCTGACAAAGGTCAGTATTGTCAAGGTTATGGCCTTTCCAGTAGTCATGCACAGGATGTGAGAGTTGGACAATAAAGAAGGCACAGGGCTGAGGAATTGATGCTTTTGAATTGTGGTGCTGGAGAAGACTCTTGAGAGTCCCTTGAAGAGCAAGGAGATCAAACCAGTCAATACTAAAGGAAATCAACCCTGAATACTCATTGGAAAGACTGATGCTGAAGCTCCAAAACTCTGGCCATCTAACGCAAAGAGCCGATTCATTGGAAAAGACCCTGATTCTGGGAAAGATCGAAGGCAGAAGGAAAGAAGGTGACAGAGGATTGGCTGGATAGCACCACCAATTCAATGGACATGAACTTGGGCAAACTCCCGGAGATGGTGGGGAACAGGGAGGCCGGGTATGCTGCAGTCTGTGGAGTCACAAAGAGTTAAACACAACTTAGCAATTGAACACCACCACCACCACAGACTTCAAAATGAGTCACTATTTTCATTTCTTATGTAGATTTAACTTTACTAATGAGAGGGTAACAGGCAGGAAGGCCAGGGATCTCCAAACAGAGGAAATAGGCTACAAGTGTCAGACTTTTTTTTATCTCTGTTAAGAGGCAGGAGGAAACAAACTAGTGATATATTTTTTCCCTTTCTCTATACAAATTCAAAAAGAGGTTTCTCTTAAAATCCTGTGCTGCCATAATGACACTTGGTTCCACCTGAACTTAACTTTTCTCAAATTTTGAGCTAACCAATGCATTTTTCTTATGGAAATGTTTGTCTTAAGCTATGTTAATGCACTACACATTTATCCCAGACTCTGTCTTCAAGTAGCTTCTGCCTAAAGGCTCAGAACTGACTTGACAAACCAGTATGTTATAATCAGATATTGTTCTCCTAATCTAAGTAAAGGAAACCATTTGTAAGGTAATCCCCTTTTCTACAAGATTCAAGTCAATTGTTTTATGTCCCAGGGATGACTCACCTGGTGACAAGATTATCCCAAAATACATCATGTGGGTGAGGGGCCTGTGCCATTCTCTGAGTTTTAAGACATTCTTTTCTTTCATTAATAGACTGCTAGTAACTATATAGTATCCAGCTAAAGACTAGCAGGTGGGTACTCTTTCTGCCCCCTTCTGATGTCTATGTCAGAAGCTTTCTCTATCCCTTTTATGCTTTAATAAAAGTCTATTACACAAAACCTCTGAGTGATCAAGCCTCTTCTCTGGCCCTGTATTGAATTCTTCTCCTCCAGAGGCCAAGAATCCTGGCATCTTTCAAGGTTCAGCAACAACCTTTCACTAATTTATTTGTTCATTTCCTACTTGCATCTCATTTCTTTCTTTGGAACAACTTCCTTTCTTCAGAATTATTGTTTTCAGGGATGACAGACTCACTCAGTCTTGACTTAGCAGAAATATGTTTACTTCACCCTCAATCCTGAATGCTAATTTAACTGGGTACAGAGTTTTCAGTTGACAGCTATTTTATCTTATCAGTTTTAGCATTTTAAGTTATAGTTTCTTTTTCTTTTGGATTCTATTCTTGCTGTTGATCTATCTCTTGTCAGGTTAAATTGTAATAGTAGGTCTTTTCTCAATGTCTTTCATAAGACTTTTTTGTGTTCCGCAATTTCGTGACAATATTAAAGGGTGGTTTTATGTTTAGATTGTTCTGCTAAGGATCCCTTGTATTTGTTGACTGTGAAAATGCTTTTTATTAACTTCAGGAAATTTTCACCTTATATACCAGCATACATTTACTTTCACTAATTCTAATACCTTCCCGAATATGATGTTTGGAACTTGTCAACCTATTTCCCGTGTCTCTTAACATTTCACTTACTTTCCACTTCTATATTTCTCTGAACTGCTTTCTAATTCATAAGTCAGATCAGCTCCAGTTAACTTATTCTGTTTTCAGCTGTATCAATCTGTTGTTTAATTGATCCACTAAATTTTTGTTAACAATAATGTTGATTTTCATTTCTTTCTAGAGATTCCACTTGGTCCTTTTGCAGATATGAATTTTTACATTTGCTTTCCTCGTGGTTTAATGTATATATCATTTGGGTGAAGATACTTTCTATTTTTTCTAAATCGGAGGATAACTGCTTTACAATGCTGTGTCGGTTTCTGCCATAGAACAATGTGAATCAGCTGTAGGTATATGTATGTCCCCTCCCTCTTGAACCTCCCTCGTGCCCCCACCCCCTCCCACCCCTCCAGGTTGTAACAGAGCACCCAGTTGTGCTCTCTGTGCTATACAACAAATTCCCACTACTTATCTGTTTAGCATATGGTAATGTACATGTCATACCTGAATGGTCTAGTGGTTTTCCCTACTTTCTTCAATTTAAGTCTGAATTTGGCAATAAGGAGTTCATGGTCTGAGCCACAGTCAGTTCCTGGTCTTGTTTTTGCTGACTGTATAGAGCTTCTCCATCTTAGGCTGCAAAGAATATAATCAATCTGATTTTGGTGTTGACCATCTGGTGATGTCCATGTGTAGAGTCTTCTCTTGTGTTGTTGGAAGAGGGTATGAAAAGAAGAGAAGCGAAAAGCAAAGAAGAAAAGGAAAGATATAAACATCTGAATGCAGAGTTCCAAAGAATAGCAAGAAGAGATAAGAAAGCCTTCTTCAGTGATCAATGCAAAGAAAACAACAGAATGGGAAAGACTAGGGATCTCTTCAAGAAAATCAGAGATACCAAAGGAACATTTCATGCAAAGATGGGCTTGATAAAGGACAGAAATGGTATGGACCTAATAGAAGCAGAAGATATTAAGAAGAGATGGCAAGAATACACAGAAGAACTGTACAAAAAAGAGCTTCACGACCCAGATAATCACGATGGTATGATCACTGACCTAGAGCCAGACATCCTGGAATGTGAAGTCAAGTGGGCCTTAGAAAGCATCACGATGAACAAAGCTAGTGGAGGTGATGGAATTCCAGTTGAACTATTCCAAATCCTGAAAGATGATGCTGTGAAAGTGCTGCACTCAATATGCCAGCAAATTTGGAAAACTCAGCAGTGGCCACAGGACTGGAAAAGGTCAGTTTTCATTCCAATCCCAAAGAAAGGCAATGCCAAAGAATGCTCAAACTACCACACAATTGCACTCATCTCACACGCTAGGAAAGTAATGCTCAAAATTCTCCAAGCCAGGCTTCAGCAATATGTGAACCGTGAACTTCCTGATGTTCAAGCTGGTTTTAGAAAAGGCAGAGGAACCAGAGCTCAAATTGCCAACATCCACTGGATCATGGAAAAAGCAAGAGAGTTCCAAAAAAACATCTATTTCTGCTTTCTTGACTATGCCAAAGCCTTTGACTGTGTGGATCACAATAAACTGTGGAAAATTCTGAAAGAGATGGGAATACCAGACCACCTGATCTGCCTCTTGAGAAATCTGTATGCAGGTCAGGAAGCAACAGTTAGAACTGGACATGGAACAACAGACTGGTTCCAAATAGGAAAAGGAGTACATCAAGGCTGTATATTGTCACCCTGCTTATTTAACTTCTATGCAGAGTAAGTACATCATGAGAAACTCTGGACTGGAAGAAGCAGAAGCTGGAATCAAGATTGCTGGGAGAAATATCAATCACCTCAGATATGCAGATGACACCACCCTTATGGCAGAAAGTAAAGAGGAACTAAAAATCCTCTTGATGAAAGTGAAAGAGGAGAGTGAAAAAGTTGGCTTAAAGCTCAACATTCAGAAAATGAAGATCATGGCAACCGGTCCCATCCCGGTCCCATGGGAAATAGATGGGGAAACAGGGGAAACAGTGGAAACAGTGTCAGACTTTATTTTTCTGGGCTCCAAAATCACTACAGATGGTGACTGCAGCCATGAAATTAAAAGACGCTTACTCCTTGGAAGGAAAGTTATGACCAACCTAGATAGCATATTCAAAAGCAGAGACATTACTTTGCCAACAAAGGTTCATCTAGTCAAGGCTATGGTTTTTCCTGTGGTCATGTATGGATGTGAGAGTTGGACTGTGAAGAAGGCTGAGCGCCGAAGAGTTGATGCTTTTGAACGGTGGTGTTGGAGAAGACTCTTGAGAGTCCCATGGACTGCAAGGACATCCAACCAGTCCATTCTGAAGGAGATCAGCCCTGGGATTTATTTAGAAGGAATGATGCTAAAGCTGAAACTCCAGTACTTTGGCCATCTCATGCGAAGAGTTGACTCATTGGAAAAGACTCTGATGATGGGAGGGATTGGGGGCAAGAGGAGAAGGGGACGACAGAGGATGAGATGGCTGGATGGTATCACTGACTCGATGGACTTGAGTCTAAGTGAACTCCGGGAGTTGGTGATGGACAGGAAGGCCTGGCGTGCTGGGATTCATGGTTCACAAAGAGTCGGACACACCTGAGCAACTGATCTGATCTGATCTGAATGTATAAGTTTCAATGCTACTCTCTGAAATCTTCCCACCTTCTCCTTCCCCAACAAGTCTGTGTCCACAAATCTGTCCTCATATCTGTATTTCTATTCCTGCCCTGCAAATAGGCTCATCAGTACTATTTTTCTATATATATATGTTGATATACAATATTTGTTTTTTTCTATTTCTTATTTCATTCTATATAATTGGCTCTAGGTTGGGTGAAGACATGTTTTCAAAGAATAATATTTCTCAACAATGAGGAAAGAAGTAATAATGAAGAGTTAATAATGTGACAATAATAGCATAAAAAGTAGTTTCTCAGTTTCCATCCTTGTTCCTCTACAGCCTTTGTTCAAGAGATCAACCAAAATGATATTGTAAAATTATGTATTAGATCACAACAATACTCAAGTTGTGACTATCCCATCTCCTCCATCACATTTAATAAGATTCAAGTCTTTCCTATGACTTACAAAGCTCTACAAGATCTGGTTTCTCAGATGTGCCATGCACACTGCCTTCCTTGAAAATTTGCTTATGTTTGGCCTTCTCCTAGAACATTCTCCAAGGTATTCTCAGTACATTCAAGACTTTCCTAAAATGTCATCTCATCCAAGATGTGAAGTTAAATCAATCCCTCCAGCTTAAGCAGCACTCACTTGTTACTCTCTATGCTATACTCATTTTTGCAACATTCAACACCATTTATGTATTGAGTTTCTACTATATGTTAGGCGATGCTCTAATGGCTAAGCAAAGCAGACAAAAATCCCTTCTCTCATAAAGCTTACATTTTAATTTCATATCAGATGACAAATGTTTATTTTTTATTGCCTATCTTCTGCCATGACCTTCCCCCCTGGAAACTTGATGTTTTTATCTCCCATTTTTACATACTAAGCCTTCAGAAATGCATCAGTTATAGTTCAGTTAAACTACCCTGGCACTGGTTTTCATGGAAATTTTGGTTAGTAGGTTTCCACTTTCATAAGCCATAATTCCCTGTATTAGCCTGTCAATCTCTCCAATTTGAGGAAGGGGGCAGCAGTTCACCCTGTGACCTCATTTCTCTTATGGATCTAAGAAGAGTTGTTGATATTTTACTTTCTTTCAGCATTTTATTTGTTGTTAGGAAAGAAGTGATGTTTTCTAAGCTTTTCATATAACAAACTGGAAACTGGAAGTCTGCTTAAGGTTTTTGAGAAATATATTTCTCCTAATAAAAACAGGAACACCAACACACACACACACACACACACACATGATTACACATAAGAAATAAATGTATATACTATTGTCTTTATCACCTATCCCTCAACATCCTTCTTCCTGATTTTGAATGGGTTTAGAATGTGATGGTTGGAGCTGCTGCAGCCATCCTATAACCAGGAAGCAACTCTTTGCTGACATGCTGAAGATGACAGATCAGAAAGATGAACGGAATTTAGACCCAGAATTTGATCTCTGTGCTATATCTTGGACTGTCCATCTCTGGATTCTTTTTATGTGAGATAAAAATAGGCCTCTGTTATCTTGTTTAAGTCACTTTTGATCAGTTATTCTGTGACTTTGAAGATAAAAGTAGTCAGATCCAAAAAAGAAGAACTAATGTTAAATCAGCCAGTTACGGCCTCTTTCATTTCAAACTATTAAATCAATCATCTATGTTCTGCTCCCTGTCTGTAATTCCTCCTAAGATGATATTTTGGGAGCTATAGGAAATATTGCTTTGTTCTTGAGGTCTCTGAAAAGACTAGAGTTCCATCTTGCCACTGTTTCTGGCCCTCTTGGGTCCCTGTTACCAAGTAGCTGGTGAGGATCACTTTCTGCTCAGCACATCTGATCTTCTGATCCTGGAAGCATTAGCATTTACTCTCCACCTCATCACTGTTCACCTTTTTGTTGTTTGAGAAGAGTTTACTCTATCCTAGGTAAGCTCCACAGGTCACTTTGGGTTGACTGCCTCATTTCAGCTATTGCCAGTGCTTCATATCCCTTGAATTTTGCCTGTGACTTCTATTCAAATCCTATCAAGGAAGTGATCTCCTTGTGCTGTTGACCACATAATCACATCTTGCTACATGACTAAGGAGGGAACTCTTTGATACTTTTGTGAGAGTTACAGGAAACAATGAACTTCAGGGGAACTCAAGGAATCCAAAAGAAGGCATTCATGGTGGCTAAACACTCTATACTACAGATAATATTCATGTATTTATCCCATATTGTACTTATCCCATATTGTCATAGTTCAGTAATTTTCCAAAGTACAAAATAGATAGCTGAGGAATAAAAAGGCCCTTGGTTTTGACTTTGCCCACAATTCTTTTAAATATTCCTTCAGTAACACCCATTCTGATAAGGGCAAGGAGGATATATTTATCTCAACATTTGCCACCCTCCCTCCATGTTCCTTCTTAAAATTAACTAGGGACCAAGAAAATAGATTTTCTACTTAATATTTTTTTTTTCATCCAGACTTCCTTAACACTGTATCTGTCACACTCCGGCCTCTTCTTCTGTATTGTAATGATAGAATCATACTGAGAAGCATGATTTATGGGGAAAGAAGTGAAAAGTCTTAGCAGTTAAACAAGGCAAGACCATATTCCTTAACCATAGCAATCCCTGGTGGCTCAGACGGTAAAGCGTCTGCCTGCAATGTGGGAGACCCGGGTTCGATTCCTGGGTCAGGAAGATCCCCTGGAGAAGGAAATGGCAATCCACTCCAGCACTCTTGCCTGGAAAATCCCATGGATGGAGGAGCCTGATAGGCTACAGTCCATGGGGTCGCAAAAAGTCGGACATGACTGAGTGACTTCACTTTTACTTAAACTAATTGACAGGGAATTTGTTGGACAGATAGTGGGTAGCTCAAAAATCTAAAGGGAGTGCTTTACAATCAGCCAAAAGAAAACTAAGAGTAATTAAATGGGTAATGAGCACCAAGGTAAGTCTCTGTGCTGCTCTGTATTTGGTCGCTCAACTGTGTCTGACTCTCTGTGACCTCATGGACTGTAGTCCGCCACGCTCCTCTGTCCGTGGGCATTCTCCAGGCAAGAATACTGGAGTGGGTTGCCATGCCCTCCTCCAGGGGATGTTCCCAATCCAGGTATCAAATCCAGGTCTCCCGCATTGCATGTGGATTCTTTACCATCTGAGCCACCAAGGAAGCCCAAGAGTACTGGAGTGGGTAGCCTGGCCCTTCTCCAGGGAATCTTCCTGACCCAGGGATCAAACTGGGGTCTCCTGCATTGACAGGTGGATTCTTTACTGCTGAGCCACCAAAGAAGACCCCGGTAGAAGGGTAATTTCCCACACACAAAAATGAGCTGCTTACAGAAAATTATACAGATGCTGGACAGCAAAACAGTAGATGTCTATTACATGAGGAGAGATCTGGACAAAGGAGATCTCCCAACTTCTTTCTCCCTTTGAAAAATCTCTACACTTAATAATCCTTCAGTTCAGTTCAGTTCAGTCACAGTCGTGTCCGACTCTTTGCAACCCCATGAATTGCAGCATGCCAGGCCTCCCTGTCCATCACCAACTCCTGCAGTTCACTCAGACTCACGTCCATCAAGTCAGTGGTGCCATCCAGCCATCTCATCCTCTGTCATCCCCTTCTCCTCCTGCCCCCAATCCCTCCCAGGATCAGAGTCCTTTCCAATGAGTCAACTCTTCGCATGAGGTGGCCAAAAGTACTGGAGTTTCAGCTTTAGCATCATTCCTTCCAAAGAAATCCCAGGGCTGATCTCCTTCAGAATGGACTGGTTGGATGTCCTTGCAGTCCAAGGGACTCTCAAGAGTCTTCTCCAACACCACAGTTCAAAAGCATCAACTCTTTGGCACTCAGCTTTCTGCACAGTCCAACTCTCACATCCATACATGACCACTGGAAAAACCATAGAATGCTATTGTCATTGCCTTTAGGGTGGAAGATATAGCTCTACATCAGTGAGCAAATAAGGATTGTTTTATTATTAAAATATTTTATTTTCTAATCACTTTAGTGGATGCTAAGGGAACTCAGAAATATTAGGGTTCAACAAAACAACACAATGAACAGATACAGGATGTGGATTTAGTTTTGGGAGCATTTGACCATCATCATTTAAAAGTAAATACACAGCATGCACTTACTCTGTGGGTAAAGCAAGAGTTTCCAATCTCAGTTACATAACTAATAGAGAATCATGGCAATAGAGTTTAATGAGCTTGGGTTTAGAACTTGACAGTCTTTGGATCAGTTTCCCAACTTGTGAAATTGGGACAATAATCGTGTTTCCTTAAACTGTCTTCAGGAATCAAGGAAAAATCAAATAAGATAAGACAAATAAAATATTTTAGAGTACACATTATGTTTTTTACCATCAATATTAAAAGGCTCCATTAAATTAATGCTAGATACATGAAGGATTCCATCAAGAAATAATACACTGAATATGGCTTACCTAAAGCACATTATAAAATGAATCTTCACAAATAAACAATTTTTGAGACAATATCATATTCATAATTCTCTCAAGGCTAACTTCAACATATCCAATTGAATCACTAAACTCTACTTCCTTCCCAGAGGAGACAACATTTAGTAATCTTCAACAAAACATAGTTTTTCTTCTCTTTCTCTTTATTTCAGATAATCAACTGCCAGAATAAAAAATATAAGGCATATCAAAGATACATATCAATATCCCAAAAGGAAAATAATCTTATCTCTCTTCTGCAGTGCAGCTTTAATCAAATTTTATAATCAAGAGCAAAAGAAACTTTGCTATTTTGCTGCCCATCAATTTTTGTAAAAATGTATTTTAGATTTTATATATATATATGTATTTTTTTTCTTTTTTTTTTTGCTTAAAGGTTATATACTTTGTTTCTCAAATTTAGCTTCAACTTTCTCATTTGAATTTCATAAAGCAAATAGGAGGATTTTCTCTTTTCTCATACAACTGTTTGGCAGAAGAAACTCCTACAATATGATGAACAGAGTCCTTAAACTGCATGCTAAGTCAAAAAAGGTCTCTCTAGGGTATGCGATGTTCTAGGACCTAAGAAATTTACAGTTTTAAGAAGTTCCACCTTAGAGTATCCATTTTTCAGTCTGTCTCTAATGCCAAAGTACAAGACACAAGTAATTTATAATGCAGTAAACAGACACTCACATTGGCCTTTTTCTGCTGAGCAGTTTGAACAAGGCCACTAAAACAATGACATCCTGAAAATAACCTCTTTCATCTTGTGTATAAGCAATCGATATTAAGATACTAGAATGACTATAACACCAAGATAAGTAGTTTAAAATACTTTGCTCTAGAAATAATAGCCTGGACAATAATCTAGAGTGTGGAAAATATATTCTAGAAATACAAAACATGAAATATGAAAATATTTCTATATAAGACACAAATTAATGCATGAAAAGATTGTAATTAGTCATGTGACAAAAATCACTTTAATGAATAAATATTAATAATTACATAGGTCATCTAGTTGTTTTGTCTGGCCAAACAATCTCTTTTTCCATTGATTTATAATTAAAAACAATTTTTAAATACACTTATTGCTAACATTTGTGTGCATGATTTAGAAACCATAAATTTTATAACGAACCTAATGTTTATTTTTCCTAATATAAAAGAGACATTTCGCTGAAATCTGACATAATCTCACTTCAATTCAGATAAATGAAACATACTGTTGACAAAATTTTTAAATATCTTCTAAGAATAGGAAGAGTTATATTTGGATCTGCAATACAACAAACTCAAGTAGCAAAGAAAGTCATAGTTTTAAACATAACTATTTTCAAAACTACAATATTCAGGATTTTTTTTGCAAATGAAGATAACAACAGTATTTATTATTTATTTCTGGATCCAATTTGAAAGAGCAGATAGTGATATGTAGTCATGTTCTCAGAGTACAAAGGAAAGCAATGATTTAAATTAGGAATTTATCTGGAATCTGTAGAGGTGTGTACAATTTGAAAATATACTTCATTCTCAAAGAATGAAGAATCTGATGCTACTCAACACACTATGATAAATAAAAGAGGCTAACAGAATTACTAGCTAGTTCTTGTTTAAAAATACGTATTAGATCAGAATTTCTTTGATAACAGAATTACTAGCTTGTTCTTTATTTTTCTAACTCAAGCTCCTATCTAGTCAGTGGCCTTAACTTTTCCCAAGATAGGTAAAGAAAAGCAAATTTAGAAAGAAAAAGTACAGTGGACATATTATTTTTCATATTCTTTATCTCTGCAGTTAAGAGTGAGAAAAGTTAGGCTGAGCATGAAGAAAGAAGGAAAATGGAACAGCCAATTTAATTTTCTTCTGTGGTTATTTCTTCAAACTCTTAATTAACCATTTTTGTTTAATTTATTGTAAATTTACATAACAATTGAAGTTTTATATAGCATTTTAGTATAAGAATTAGAAAATTCTCCTGCTGACAGATTCAAGAAATTTGAGACTTATCTATTACATTCTTGCTTCATAACAATTAGAAACTTGGGATGTACTAGGAATACTTGTACCTATCAAATTCTTATAAGTGTTTTAATGTGTTTTCACAACCATTATTTATTTTGTAAAGTGCCTCTTGGAGGACATGAAAGCAGACAGAACTCCATTTTATAAAAGAAAGTTAACGATAAAGTTATCATAAATAAATTCAAGAATGTAATGAAAATTCACATGCCTTGATTATGTTCTTTCTTTTTGCAATTAGATGCATAATTCAAAGTTTTTCCTTATCATTTAATTTGGTTTATCAAGTGTCAGTGAAAAGATACTCAAACATCACTGAATTTAAAATGCCATAAAATTTGACAGTATATACTTGGGTTGATTGATATATAGTCATACCTCATTTTATTGCACTTCGCTTTATTGCATTTTACAGATATTGCATTTTTCACAAACTGAAGCTTTGTGGCACCTATACCAAGCAAGACTATCAGTGCCACTTTTCCAATAGCATTTGCTCATTCCATGTCTCTGTATCACATTGTGCTAATTCTCCCAATATTTCAAAGTTTTTCATTATTGCTATACCTGTTATGGTGATCTGTGATCAGTGACTTTTGATGTTACTATTGTATTTGGAGGCACTATGAATTGTGCCCATATAAGATGATAAATGGAGAAGGCAATGGCAACCCACTCCAATACTTTTGCCTGGAAATCCCATGGACAGAGGAGCCTGGTAGGGTGCAGTCCACGGGGTTGCTAAGAGTCAGGCACGACTGAGCGACTTCACTTTCACTTTTCACTTTCCTGCATTAGAGAAGGAAATGGCAACCCACTCCAGTGTTCTTGCCTGGAGAATCCCAGGGACAGAGGAGCCTGTTGGGCTGCCATCTATGGGGTCGCACAGAGTCGGACACGACAAGCGACTTAGCAGCAGCAGCAGCAGCAAGATGATAAATAATGGCTAAATATTACACGTACTGTTACTCCACCACTGATCAGCTATTCCTCTTTCTCTCTCCATCTCCTCTGGTTCTTCTGTTCCCTGAGACACAACAGTATTGAAAATAGGCCAATTAATAAGCCTCAAAAGCCTCTAAGTGTTTAAGTGAAACAAAGAGTCACTTAAAATCAAAAGCTGTAAATGACTAAACTTAATGGAAGTCATGTCAAAAGCCGAGACAGATCAAAAGCTAAGCCTTGTGCCAAACAGTCAAGTTGTGAATGCAAAGGAAAAGTTCTTGAAGGAACTTAAAATTACTACTCCAGTTAACACAAGAATAAGAAACAGCCTTATAGGTGAAATGGAGAAAGTTTTAGTAGTCTGGATAGAAGAACAAACCAGCCACAGCACTCCTTTATGTCAAAGCCTAATTCAGACCAAGACCGTAACCTAACTCTCTTCATTTCTATGAAGAATGAGGGAGGTGATGAAGCTGAAGAAAAGTATGAAGCTAGTAGAGATTGGTTCATGAGGTTTAAGGGAAGAAGCCCTCTCCCTAACATAAAATCATAAATGCTGACATTGAAGTTGCAGCAAGTTCTAGCTTAGATCTAGCTAGATCTAGAAGATCTAGCTAAGATCATTAATAAAGGTGGCTGTACTAAACAAAAGATTTTCAATGGAGACACAACAGCTTTCTTTTGGAAGAAGCTGCATTAGAAGACTTTGATAGAGAAGAGAAATTGGTGACTGGCTTTAGAGCTTCAAAAGACAGGCTGATTCTCTTGCTGGAGACCGATGCACTGGTGACTTCAAGTTGAAGCCAATGCTCACTTACCATTCTGAAAATCCTAGGACCCTTAAGAGTTATGTTAAATCTACTCTGCCTATGCTCTGTAAATGGAATAATATAGCCTAGACAATAGCACATCTGTTTACAATATGGTTTATCTACTATTTTAAGCCCACTGTTGACACCTACAGCTAAAAAAATTTTTTTTTCAAACTGATACTTCTCAGTGCCAATGCACCTGGTCACCCAAGAACTCTGGTGGAGATGGACAATGAGATTAATGATGTTTCCACATTTGCTAACACAGCATGAATTCAGCATCATGGAACAAGGAGTTATTTAGACTTTCAAGTCATAAAGAATTATATTTCATAACAATATAGCTGCCATAGAAACCAATTCTTTTGATGGATCTGGGCAAAGTAAATTGAAAACCTGGAAAGGATTTGTCATTCTAGATGCCATTAAGAAAATTTGTGACTCAGGGGAAGAGGTCAACATATCAACACTAACAGGAGTTTGGAAGCCAATGATTCCACTCCTTATGGATAACTGTGAGGAGTTCAAGGCTTCAGTGGAGGAAGTCAATGCAGATGTGGTAGAAATACCAAGAGAACTAGAAGTGGAGCCTGAAGATATGACCAAATTGCTATAATCTGATGATAAAAATTTAACAGATGAGGAGTTGCTTCTTATGGCTCAGCAAAGAAAGTGGTTTCTTGAGACAGAATCTACTCCCGGTGAAGATGCTGTGAAAATTGTTGAACCAACAACAAAGGATTTGGAATATTACATATACTTAGCTCTTAAAGCAGCAACAGAGTTTGAGAGGATTGACTTCAATTTTGAGAGTTCTTCTGTGGGTGAAATACCATCAAACAACATTGGGTACTACAGAGAAATCATTTGTGAAACAAAGAATCAATCAATGCTACAACCTTCACTGTTGACTTATCTTAAGAAATTGCCATAGTCACCCCAACCTTCAGCAACAACCACCCTGATCAGTCAGTCAGCAGCCATCTACTTGGAGGCAAGAACTTCCACAAACAAAAAAGATTATGATTCACTGAAGGCTCAGATGAAGTTTAGCACTTTTAGCAAAAAATTGTTTTTAATCAAGGTTAAGTGCATTGTTTATTTTAGACATAATGCTATTGGAGGCTTTATACTATACTCAATTGCAGTATAATATAAACATAACTTTTATGTACATTGGAAAATTAAAATATGTGTCACCCACTTTATTTTAATATTTACTTTATCTCTGTGTTCTGGAAACAAAGCCACAATATCTCTGAGATGTGTCTACAATTAATGATCTATTTTACTTAGTTTAAATATCTCCAAATAAACCATGTAATTACATGTCATCATGACCCCTCAACATATGACCATTCAACAACTAGTTCTAATTTTTTTTCAAGTTCTTACTACTACTACTAAGTCACCTCAGTCGTGTCCAACTCTGTGTGACCCCATAGACAGCAGCCCACCAGGCTGCCCCATCCCTGGGATTCTCCAGGCAAGAACACTGGAGTGGGTTGCCATTTCCTTCTCCAGTGCATGAAAGCAAAAAGTGAAAGTGAAGTCGCTCAGTCATGTCCGACTCTTAGCGGCCCCATGGACTGCAGCCTACCAGGCTCCTCTGTCCATGCGATTTTCCAGGCAAGAGTACTGGAGTGGGGTGCCATTGCCTTCTCAAGTTCTTAAGTAGCCTTCAAATCATTTGAATACATTTTACCACTGAAACTTGTAACTTTTTGCATTCCATGATACTGTTTCTCCCCCCTCCCCTGTTGAACTGCATTTTCTGTCTCCATAGTTAGCTGCTCTTGTTTATTATGTTCCTGTATATAAATTCACAGGTTCATTCAGAGAATATCTTCCATTTCTTCACAGCTTCATAATTTCTCACAGATTGCCTGAGCACCTTAATGCAGATGACTCAAACTTTTCTTTAGCAATGGTGATATTTCCTTTGTTTTGTTTTATGCATATTTCATTGTTTTGTTACCCACTCCAGTGTTCTTGCCTGGAGAATCCCAGGGATGGGGGAGCCTGGTAGGCTGCCATCTATGAGGTCTCACGGAGTTGGACATGACTGAAGTGACTTAGCAGCAGCAGCAGCAGCATTGTTTTGTTATCAATTACATTCCTATACAGTTTCTCTGGCTTCCCTGGTGGCTCAGATAGTAAAGAATCTGCCTGCAATGCAGGAGACCCGGGTTCAATCCTTGGGTTGGGAAGATGCTGGAGAAGGAAATGGCAACCCATTCCAGTATTCTTGTCTGGAGAATCCCATGGACAGAGGAGCCTGGCCGGCTATAGTCCATGGGGTTGCAAACAGTCAGACATAACTATGTGACTACCACTTCACTTCACTCTTAGTTTCTACCTTGAGTTTAGTACAAGAAAAAAGCATTTCGAATAGAATGTTTGAAAAATATTCGCATGTACATTTTCTACCAATTTTAATTTTTTTATTGTAACTCATGTTTAATCAGGGATATATTTTTATGACAGATATTAGGTTAAGAAGCTTTGGTTCGTTCACACTATTAAAGAAACTATGTATACTTCTAATCTATGATCTTACTGAACTTTAATTTGTGATAATAATGTTTCAGTTCATTTGTTGGATTTACCCAGAAGATATTCATATGATTATTTTAAAAAATGAGAATATTATTGTAACATTCAGACATAATTTTAATTTTTAAAATATTTCCATTTTTGCATTACATAGGTTACTATGAATAATAGTAAATAAAAAGGGTGATAAAAAAAACTAGAATTGTCCCAGAACAACTTGACTTCTGTCTACTCATTTTTCAGCACCTTCGCTACCATTCTCCACACTAGAAACAAAGATTATTTTGAAACCAAAATGTGATTTTTCTTAATGCTTTCTAATGGCATCTCACTATTCTTACTAAGACTAAATGACTTAACTTGGCTTATGAAACCCCATCTGATCTAATTCATCATTCCACTTCTTCAGGTCTATTTCTTGCCATACCAATCTCCTCTCCTGGTTCCAGTCACCCTGGCTGCCTTTTAATGCCTCTCATCCAGAAGACTTCTACCACTCACTATAAGGACTTTGAACTCCATCTGGTTAGCGCGCACTTTACTAGTTTGCATTCTTTATCCAGTGGCATTTTCATGAAGAGTATTTTAGTGGTACAATTTCTTCTGTGTTGTATCTCACACAAGATTCATATATTTTCTATGTACAAAACTCTGAGATTATATTTTACATTTAAAAGTGAAAGAATAATCTCAATAAATTTATAAAAAATTTTCAAATTACAGGGAAAAAACTGTTATCAATCTACTTTTTTATTTTATTTTATTTTATTTTTAAACTTTACAATATTTTTGGCCTAGATGCTTAAAAAAGAGCTTACATAGTCTCATAAACACACATATTTCATTATAGGGAGCATATGGTGGCATTTGGTAAAATAAACTTCTTGTTTCAGCTCAGAAAAATTTTCTGTTTTCTTCTTTCTTCACTAATTTCCTTTATCTTGTCTGTTTTTCTTATTCCCTCACATTTCTTAAATCAACAATGATATTACTTTAAAAATTATCTATAGATAGGTTTTCTTAAAATATAGTGATTAAGAAGGTAGCTCTGCACTTGGAATAAATGTATCTGAAAACGATCTCCACTATTCTAGCTCTGAAGACTTTGGCCAGTAACTCAAGCTCCCTGTGTCTTGGTGTTCTCATTGTTTAAGTAATAAATGTTTAAAAAAAAAAAAAGTAGCATCAACTTTACAGGGTTATAGGGAAGATTATAGTGCTTGGTAGATTAAAAAATGGGAAATACAGTACTCAAGGTTCAGGATAAATAAAAGATGCATTTGATGCAGAGATATCTCACAGAAAAAATTAATTAATTTAAAATTCATTTTGGAAGATACCTGCTTTCAATGCACTCTAATGAAAGACATGGAGGATGTTCGTAGATCCAAGAACATGACATCTATGATCAAAAGTAAGAAATTGCTATAAACTACTAGAATGCGTCAAAGTCCTATGAAATCTAATAATTTCCTACGGTCGGTGTGCACTCAATTTTTGTGCAGTCACAGTAAGAAATGCAGGTCTCTAGACACACTGGCCCCTGCTACTGCTTCTTAATTTTTGGCTTGAGTCAGAGTTTGCCAGTATCTGGCTTAATAAAGCTTAACCCAGTGAATTATACAACCGAAAGAAATGGACCCTCTGTTCAACCAAAAGCAGAATGTTTTTCATTTCTTTGAATGTACTGTGTTCTCTCCTTTTGTTGCAATTGTTTAGTCACTAAGTTGTGTCTTGACTCTTTTGTGACCCCATGGACTGCAGCCCACCAGACTCCTCTGTCCACAGGATTTTCCAGGCAAGAATACTGGAGTGGGTTGCCATTGCTCCTCCAGCAAATCTTCCCAACCCAGGGATCAAACCCATGTCTTTGGCTTGGCAGGCAGATTCTTTACCACTGAGCCACCTGGGAAGCCCTGTTCTCTCTTTGTGTGTGAAAAGTATGTGTTAGGCTCTCAGTTGTATCTGACTCTTTGAAACCCCATGAACTATAGACTGTCCGGCTCCTCTGGCCACGGAATTCTCTGGGCAAGAATACTGGAGTGAGTAACCATTCCCTTCTCCGGGGGATCTTCCCAATCCAGGGATCGAACCCAGGTCTCCTGCATTACGGGTGGATTGCTTACCATCTGAGCCACCAGGGAAGCCTGTTCTCTCCTCTATATGGACCTAATGGAGCACTATACATGATATTTTCTCTGAAATCCAACACATCATTTCTTTCTTTACCTACTATCATATTTCAGATCTCATTTTAAATGTCATTTTCTCTAAGAAGGCTCTGTGATCCTATTAAGAGTACTCTCATATAAACATTATTCACTCTCCTAGCAATCTATACTTACCTGATCAGACAATTTATCATGCTTTATCATAATTACTTAATTTTCTGTTTCATTTGCTTGACTTTAGCCTCTTCCCAAAAAAGGACAGTGTCTGCTATGCTAAGTGTTAGGTCCCAAACAAGCAGGAGGGTGCTTTATATAAAATTATAATAATCAATAAATATGTAAAAAGATTAATTAAATGAGACTACATTGGGCATCTGAGATCTACTCTGTGTTTTCTATGCTTTGCCTTTATGATTCATCAATTTCTTAACTTTATCTTCTATTTCACAAAATGGGCTTTTCTATTACCCTGTCTTATATTTACTCCCTCCAAGTGCACTTTTAAAGCAGAAATTGTCAATCACATTTCTCTACAATAACCTTTATTATACTTTTCACGACTATCCTTTTAAGCTATTCGATCTCATCAAATGTCCTTCTGAACTTTAATAAATAAATATGTTGAAGATATTCAAAGTTCTCTTATTGCTTACAGAAACACTTTTCAAAGGTCTATGATTTTTGTCCCAATACAGAGACTGGTTCCTTTTCTGTGCCTTATTATAAAGCTTTACAAGTATGTGAATTCATTTCATATGATATTCACAAGATGTCACCAGGCTTTTGACCAGGAAATCGACATTACCCTGGGTCCTGACTTGGTCCTGGCTGTCTCAAGCAGAGGAATACATACCAACAGGTGGAGGAATTAAAATAGTATGCTAATTATAACTTGACTTTTGGTCCCACACCACTACGGAGTACACTGATAATGGGAATGAACTGACACGGAACATGTGGAACATTTTTTTTGTTGTTGTTCATTTGCAATAGACTAATACTCAGATCAAAGCAAATAAGATGACCTATTTCCCCTAAGCCACACAAATATAAAGATTTTCAATTCCATTGAGATGAGATGTGCCAGTACCTGATCAAACATATCTAGAGAGGAAGAAAGAGTTCATCAGTATTATAATATAAGCAGAGGTGTCTGTCATTCTTCACAGAAGAGAGACAAAGAAGATTCTTGAATAACTCCTAGAAACAAACACTAACTCCAGTAAGTTCTCCTACTCCTTTACCCCTGAAATGGGAGGTCTGTGTTTGCCATGATGGGAGATGACGCCAGTTTATGCTACCAGCCCAGTAACCCAGCCTCTTCAAAGAAGAGGAAGGTAGCTGAACTACTGACTGTCCAGTACATAAAGGTGTTCTCTGTGTAGACTCTCTTGTTTCTAGAGAGTCCTATGCACCAGCACCAGCCTCCCTGGCACAAATATGAGATCTTGTTCACTGTTTCTTGGAGGTGCTGTAATAGTTGTTATCCCTATTGTATCAAGAGTCATAATAGGGGGAGGTCACAGTTTTTATCTTTATTGTCACATGTCCACATACTCTAAATATATACTGTGATTAACGGTAGCTTCTCAGGTATGTGACTGCCCCACAAGTAAAGGGCAGTTCACTTTTGAAACCACTGATACAGTGGAGTGCAAAAAGGCCAAAGCTAGAATTCTCAGTCTGTCTATAATATCACTGTCTTGATCTCTGTGGCCTCCAAAGATGTAACAGGATCTTCATTTTCATAACTCACCTTCCTAAGAAATGTGAGTCAAAAGTTGATGTCACCCTTGAATCTCATGTCATATGTATTGGTCTAGCAAAAAACCATTGATATTTATGGTCTGTGAATATGACCCACTTTTTTCCAGTCTTATATAAATATTTATTTTTTTGTTTAGTTCAGTTCAGTCAGTCAGTCGTGTCCAACTCTTTGTGAACCCATGGACTGCAGCACACCAGGCCTCCCTGTCCATCACCAACTCCCAGAGTTTACTCAAACTCATGTCCATTGAGTCAGTGATGCCATCCAACCATCTCATCCTCTGTTGTCCCCTTCTCCTCCTGCCTTCAATATTTCCCAGCATCAGGGTCTTTTCAAATGAGTCAGGTCTTCACATCAGATAACCAAAGTATTGGAACTTCAGCTTTAGCATCAGTCCTTCCAATGAATATTCAGGACTGATTTCCTTTAGGATGGACAGGCTGGATATCCTTGTAGTCCAAAGGACTCTCAAGAGTCTTCTCCAACACCACAGTTCAAAAGGATCAATTCTTCGGCAATCAGCTTTCTTTATAGTCCAGCTCTCACATCCATCCATGACTACTGGAAAAACCATAGCTTTGACTAGATAGACCTTTGTTAGCAAAGTAATGTCTCTGCTTTTTAATATGCTGTCTAGGTTGGTCATAGTTTTTCTGCCAAGGAGCAAGCATCTTTTAATTTCATGGCTGCAGTTACCATCTGCAGTGATTTTGGAGCCCAAAAAAATAAAGTCTGCCATTGTTTCAATTGTTTCCCCATATATTTGCCATGAAATGATGGGACCAGATGCCATGATCTTAGTTTTCTGAATGCTGAGTTTTAAGCCAACTTTTTCACTCTTCTCTTTCACTTTCATCAAGAGGCTCTTTAGTTCTTCTTCACTTTCTGCCATAAGGGTGGTGATATCTGCATATCTGAGGTTATTGATATTTCTCCTGGCAATCTTGATTCCAGCTTGTGCTTCTTCCAGCCCAGTGTTTCTCATGATGTACTCTGCATATAAGTTAAATAGGCAGGGTGATAATATACAGCCTTGACGTACTCCTTTTCCTATTTAGAACCAGTCTGTTGTTCCATGTCCAGTTCCAACTGTTGCTTCCTGACCTGCATACAGGTTTCTCAGGAGGCAGGTCAGGTGATCTGGTATTCCCATCTCTTTCAGAATTTTCCAGTTTGTTGTGATCCACACAGTCAAAGGCTTTGGTATAGTCAATAAAGTAGAAGTATATGTTTTTCTGGAACTCTCTTGCTTTTTTGATGATCCAATGGATGTTGGCAATTTGATCTCTGGTTCCTCTGCCTTTTCTAAATCCAGCTTGAACATCTGGAAAGTCACAGTTCACATATTGTTGAAGCCTGGCTTGGAGAATTTTGATGTTACTTCAATTTATTAAAACAGTATTACATATAATCTTTTCAAGAAGCTTAGGGTGGGTGCTATTATCCACATTTTAAACCTACATTGAAACTCACTATGGTTGAATGATATGTTCCAAGTAGTAGAAGCTGTAGGAGAAAGCGAGCAGCCTGGCCAGTCTGGGCTTTCTTACACATTCTCGAGTCCTTTACTAAATACAACCTGTCATACTTACACTGACAAAAAGAAACGTGTGCTTTATAGAAAAGAGCTGCTGTTTTAGACAAAACTGACTTCAAACGTCTGCTAAATAACTCAAGATCATGTGACCTTAGCCTCTTTTAGACTTAATTTATCATCTATAATATAGGCAAATTATCACGATGAATACGAGGGCTCTCTAATAACATGTATGCATGCTTAGTTGCTCAGTTATGTCCAACTCTTTGTGACTCTTTGGACTGTAGCCTGCCAGACTCCTGTCCATGGGATTTTCCTGGTTAGAATACTTAAGTGGGTTGCCATTACCTCCTTGAGGAGATTTTCCCAATCCAGGGGTCAAATCCATGTCTCCCATGTCTCCTGTACTACAGGTGGATTGTTTACCCACTGAGCCATTGGGGAAGCCCCTCTAATTGGAAAAGACTCTGATGCTGGGAGGGATTGGAGGCAGGAGGAAAAGGGGACAACAGAGGATGAGATGGCTGAATGGCATCACTGACTCGATGGACGTGAGTCTGAGTGAACTCCAGGAGTTGGTGATGGACAGGGAGGCCTGGCGTGCTGCGATTCATGGGGTCACAAAGAGTCGGACACGACTCTGAGCGACTGAACTGAACTGAACTGAACCTGAAAATCATGATATCCAAAACAAACAGTAATTTATTCTTTAAAATCTGCTCTTTGTTTTTCCTCACATTTTATTAAAGCATAACAGCCCCAAAGTCTTTAAGTTTGACGTCAGTTATCTTCAACTCTTTTCTAACCATTTTTAATCAGTTACCAGATATATTATTTCTATCCCTAAAACCTATCATAATCTTCTAGCTTTTTAATTTATATTTCCAAAAAGTATTTTCCTAATTCCTTGTAATTGGGAAATTACAACTGACAGTTGTAATTACCTCCTTATTGCCCCCAGACCAGAAATGTTTCCAAAATAATGTCTCTAAATGCCGAAGCCATGCCTTCAACAAAGTGGCCATACCCAAGTATCAGTTCTAAATTCTAACAACCATGTATCTTCCACTGCTGAAACACAAGTATGTTCTCCTATAGAGAGTATTTTCCACATTCTAACACTGTGTGCTAATGTTCAGACTGACCGCTCAACTTGGACTCTTTCCTTTACCCCTGCTGATGTGAAACTTTGAAGTCAGGGCTCAGCTGTCACTTCTTCATATAAACTATCAATGATAAGTTCAAATAGGGATAACTGCTACTGTGAATCTGTCTTATTTCATTATAATATTTATTTTTACTAAATGTATTAAAGCATGACTTAACTCTGTCTTGAATTAAAATGATGTGCCCATAAGCCTCAACTGAGTACAGAACATAAATAACACTGCATTACTATTTCCCAAAGTCCTTACTGTCAAGTGAGTTTATATTTGTTGAAGATTATTTTCCTTCATAATATTTTTATCTTTGTCATATACTTTCATTTTAAGCCCTTTAAAAAAGTCCTCTCCAGTCTTCTTATTCTAGAAAGATTCATTTTCAGGACTGCAAACATGAAGGTGAGGATGCATCAGACACTTTCCAATGAAGCCCAGAAAACAAATTAAGATGTGACTTTGAGAAATAGCATCAGTCAAACATAATTCTAGAACTGGGCAAACAAGACACTTCTTGTTTCTTTGGGGAGACTCTCATTGCCAAGGCTGAAAATGACGAAGTGTTCATTTCAGTGAAAAGAGGCTCATGCATCTTGAGTTTTTTAGGTGGAAACCGCCCATATGTATGCATTAACTTTGTCATAATTTTCTAGTTACTATAGCACATAAAACTTTCTGTGCCTTTTCCCTTTGATATTTTTTAATCGGAGAGAACAATATTTTCTTGACTATAACTACAATCTAAGTCATAAATCAAAGCACAAGTGCTATGCTATAAAACTTCAGTGGCATTACTAAAGCTGAGTTAATATTTACAAGAAAATGTAAAATTTTTGTCAAAGTAATAAACAACTAGTGATTTCACTTTGGGTTGGTTTAATGTTAATTTAATAATAATAATATTAGTAATTAGATTTCTGCTAGAATTTTTTCTTAAGGTACTTGAATGTGATTTAACTTTATGAACAAATTAGCAATTTAGGCCGAAGAAACCTAGCCATTTGGTTCTGAATTGTACTAGAAACATGTCAGATATAGAGTATAATACATTATCAAACAGAAATTGGTTTTTAAGTTAGGATTATTTTGAAAATATATTTGAATTACCCTATCTCTAAACTAAATTCATAAGAAAATGAAATAGAAATACAGACCAGTTAACATATAATAACAGGAAAAATATCACCTGATAATGCAATTATTTCACATATTTTTTAAAGTATGCATATATTTGCATCAGATTATTTATAGTACTTGTATGGATAATCACTCAAATCATTAACATGTGTTAAAGTCTACTTGCTAAAATAAAAAAATCAACATCATGGCATGCTGCTATAATTCTCTAGTGGTTTGTGACTGATTCTATTTTCATCTCCTGTTTACTTGTGAAAACTGTAGAATCAGCATCTTTAATTCACCCTAGTAGGTCTCCAATGTGTACAGTTGCAGAATGTACAAAACTTGCTGCAGATTTAGTGTCACAATGATTTCTTTTCCCCTTTAACATGAAATTGCATTTTTAATGTAAATAAAACCTTTAAAATGAAAAGAAAAAAAGCTGTCTTTCCATTTCTGTCTGTGCTTAGAGTCTTAATGGGACATCATGATGTTCTCTTCAAAGTTGCAGAGAAAGCAAACTTCCAACACCTCTGCTGCCTTAGACTACTAGCATTTTAAACCAAATTTCAGTTCAGTTCAGTCGCTCAGTCGTGTCCGAATCTTTGTGACCCCATGAGTCACAGCACGCCAGGCCTCCCTGTCCATCACCAACTCCCGGAGTTCACCCAGACTCATGTCCATGGAGTCAGTGATGCCATCCAGCCATCTCATCCTCTGTCGTCCTCTTCTCCTCCTGTCCCCAATCCCTCTCAGCATCAGATTCTTTTCCAATGAGTCAACTCTTCGCATGAGGTGGCCAAAGTACTGGAGTTTCAGCTTTAGCATCAGTCCTTCCAAAGAAATCCCAGGGCTGATAGCCCTTATTTGGGAAAGGGATAACAACACTTTTGTAAAGTCATGGACAGAGAATTCCTCAAGTATTTAATAAATCTCCATTCAAGTAAATCTCAGTTAATTGCTATAGCCCATTAAAAAGTGTTTCTTGCACTCCAACCAAGAATATTTTTCTATATATACCTATTATATTTGTGGAAGATTTTAAAATATTTAATAGAAATATCTGAACAATTCAGATGAATTTATATTTAAGATTTCATTCAAATGTTAACATAAGCATGCCTCAAAATATTTAATGCAAAAATTAGATTGCTATAGCATACGTGATACTGCTCAAATATTCTGAACTAAAAGCAGTTGAGATGGCAATGCTTAGTCATTTAAACTTACACAAAATCAGTTTTCCAAAATTAGAAAAACAGGCATTTCTACTTTCAGTTTAAAAATATAAAAATTTTGGAAGCAGTCACTCTGATTCTTATAAGAAGAAAAAACCTGGAAAATCCAAAAATTGGTGACATTTCTTGGATCCTTTAGCAATCTAAGATGTCAGTGCAAACTGCCACTATTAAATCTGGAGAGAAAGGTGAAGCTACAGGATCAGAGCCAACGTCTGCTTAGTGGGAGCAGAAGCTGCTAGAGTCATAAAAGTTACAGTGTTAATAGTTGAGCTGTGTCTGACTCTTTGCAACCTCATGGACTATAACCCACCAGGCTCCTCTGTCCATGGAATTCTCCAGGAATGAATACTGGAGTAGGTTGTCATTCCATTATCCAGGGAATCTTCCCAAACCATGGATCAAAGCCAGGTCTCCTGCATTGCAGGCAGATTCTTAACTATCTGAGCCACCAGGGAGATCCAGAGCCATAAACTAGTTCAGTTCAGTCACTCAGTTGTGTCTGACTCTTTGTGACCCATGGACTGCAGCACACTAGGCTTCCCTGTCCATCACCGCCTCCTGAAGCCTACTCAAACTCACCTCCACTGCATCGGTGATGCCATCCAACCATCTCATCCTCTGTTGTCCCATTCTCCTGCCCTCAATCTTTCCCAGCATCAGGGTCTTTTCAAATGAGTCAGTTCTTCCCATCAGGTGGCCAAAGTATTGGAGTTTCAGCTTCGGCATCAGTCCTTCCAATGAATATCCAGGACTGATTTCCTTTAGAATGGACTGGTTGGATCTCCAGGTAGTCCAAGGGACTCTCAAGAGTCTTCTCCAACACCACAGTTCAAAAGCATCAATTCTTCAGCACTCAGCTTTCTTTATAGTCCAACTCTCATCTCCATACATGACTATTGGAAAAACCATAGCTTTGACCATTGTTGGTAAAGCAATGTCTCTGCTTTTTAATATGCTGTCTAGGTTGGTCATAGCTTTTCTTCCAAGGAGCAAATGTCTTTTAATTTCATGGCTGCAGTCAAGTCATCTGTAGATGTAGATTGTAGAGTGTTCCTTCTCCCCCACATTTTAGCACCACAATGAGGCTGCTCCAGGAGATAGTAGCTGAAAGAGCTAAAAGATGCTTACTCTTTCTGAGTAGCAGTACAGAGAAGCCCCCAAGTCAAGAGAAGAGATTAAAATAATGGCATTAGAGGAATTCGAAGCATCTTGCACCTACAGTTGAACAAACATTAAATGCAGGTCCAAGCCAAATTAATATAAATTCTCACTAAAAGCCTATTTACTTGATTTCTTATTGTGTGTATGTGTGCGCATGTGCTCAGTAACTGACCCTTTGTACTATAGCCTGCCAGGCTCCTCTATCCATGGGATTTTTCAGGAAAGAATACTGGAGTGGGTTGCCATTTCTTCCTCCATGGGATCGTCCCAACCCAGGGATCAAACCCAAGTCTCTGATGCCTTATTACCCAGTATAATCTGTCTGCTCTATAATAAAAAAAATTAAAAGGTATGCCAAAAAGCAAGAAAAAATAAACACTGTCTAAAGAGACACAGCGGTATCAGAAACATGATCTGATAGGATATGGATGCTGGATGTAGTGGATTTAAAATATCAATCATTAATACGTTAAAGGCTCTAATGGAAAAAAAGGAGACAATATGCAATGCCATGGGTAATATCAGCAAAGAGATAGAAGCTACAAGAAGAGTCAAAAGCAAATACTAGAAATCAAAACACAGTAACAGAAAGAAAGAATGTCCCTCATGGGCTCATCATTAGACAACACAACTGAGGAATCAGTGACCTTAAAGGAATATCAATAACATTTGATAATGAACTATGTAATTTGCTAATGAACCAGTAATGAACATGGGTGTAAACTGCAGACTTTGGGTGATGATGTGACAGTGAAGTTGCACTGACTGTTGACATTTTTATATTATGGTATTGGATGTTGACTGCAGGAGAGGTTGCATGTTGATGGAGGTAGGGGGTGTGTGGGAACTCTATGTTATCTTCCATTTAATTTTGCTGTGAACCTAAAACTCCTCTAAAAAAACAAAGTCTCTTTAAACAAACAAACAAACAAAAATATTCCAAACTGAAGTATAAAGAGAAAATATAAAAGCAATTATATCATACCTATAATTGGAGCAAGAGAAAAATTAAAAAAAAATAATGAAGCAGAAAAAAATTTAATAATGACTGATGACAAATTGAAGTTGTTTGGGAGTATTCATCGGAGAAGACAATGGCACCCCACTCCAGTACTCTTGCCTGGAAAATCCATGGACAGAGGAGCCTGGTAGGCTGCAGCCCATGGGGTCCCTAAGAGTCGGGAACGACTGAGCAACTTCACTTTCACTTTTCACTTTCATGCATTGGAGAAGGAAATGGCAACCCACTCCAGTGTTCTTGCCTGGAGAATCCCAGGGACGGGGGAGCCTGGTGGGCTGCCGTCTCTGGGGTCGCACAGAGTCAGACACGACTGAAGTGACTTAGTAGCAGCAGCAGCAGGGAATATTCATAGTTCAGATACACACAACTGGGGACAGGAAACCATTTAGGATCTGGTCCAGGATGTATCTCTAGACCACTGAGAACTTGAATTTCCTCCTAATTATATCAAACCAAATGATATCACCAGGTATATTTGGAACAATGTCTACCAACTGCAACTTTAAGGTCTCAAGTCCCTCTCACTGCTTGTAACCAGGCAACCATGTCAGATCCCAACAAATCCTTGCTTAACAAGCACCATTCTTGACAGATTCAATTACAATTCTTGACAAAAAATGTATGTGACTAACTGTGGCCTTACAGCTTTTGCCTTTATAAGCTTCCTCTATTTTACAGGCTGCTGCTGCTAAGTCGCTTCAGTCATGTCTGACTCTGTGCGAACCCACAGATGGCAGCCCACTAGGCTCCCCTATCCCTGGGATTCTCAAGGCAATTTACAGGCTAGCAAAACACAATTTAAGTGCTTGTTGAATCTGTGTCTCCCAGGCTGCAGTACTAGCAAACTACAAATAAATATTCCTCTTTATTTCAATCAGTATTTGTTTCAAAAATTTTGGTTTATAGATATGGCTGAGCATCCATTAAAATTAGTGGCAGTCACCAAAACACATTTTACGGAAGCTCAATGAATAAACAGGATGAATATAAACAAACAGAAAACCATCCAAGCATATTATATTTACACTGTAGAACACCAAACAGAAGAAAATTGAGAAAGAATAAACAAGGAAAATGGATTATAGTAAATTTCTCATTAGAAAGTATATAAGAGAGTTAAGAAAACTAAAAAGGTGAAAGAAAAAAAATATGCCAAGCTGGAATTCTATATCCAGTAAATTACTCATCAAAAGTGAAGAGAAAATGAAGACTCTCAAACTAACAAGAAACAGAAAATAGCCAGCTGACTTGCCTTTCATGAAATGTTAAGATCATCAGGCAAAAGAAAAATGATATAGATCAGAACTTCAATCTGTATAAATAAGACTATCAGAGAAAGAATAAAGGTAAAATAATGTTCTATTCTTAACTGATCTAAAAGATATTCTGTGCTTAAAGTAAAACTAGTGAAAATGCATTGGTGCAGCACATCAGTAAGTGAAATGAATGATGTTAATTACCACAGACTGAACTGTGCCCCCTAAAAACCTATATGTTAAAGCCCTAACCCCAAATGTGACTGTATTTGGAGATAGAGCATATAAGAAGATAATTAAGATTGAGATCATAAGAGTGGGGCCCCAAACCAATAGGATTAGTATCCTTATAAGGGGAGACATCAAAGAGCTTGGACTCTCTTTTTGCCATGTGAAGATGTTACAAGAAGATAACCATATAAATACATGCCAGAAAGAGAGCTCCCATCAGCCACTGAGCAGGTTATCACCTTGTTCTTGGACATCCCAAACTTCAGACCTGATAAAAAATAAATTTTTGTTCTTTAAGGCACACAGCAGGAAGCAGTGAAGTTGCTCAGTTGTGTCTGACTCTGCAACCCCATGGACTATAGCCTGACAGCCTCCTCTGTCCGTGGGATTTTACAGGCAAAAATACTGGAATGGGTTGCCATTTCCTTTTCCAGGGATCTTCCCCACCCAGAGATCAAATCCAGGTCTCCTACACTGCAGGCAGACTCTACCATCTGAGCCACCAGGTAAGCCCTTAAGGCACACAGTCTGGTATTTTGTTATAGTGGCCCAAGCAGACTAATACAGTAATATAAGAAGCAACCAGAGAAACTGGGAATGTTCTGAGTACCTACACTACATTTAAAGTGGTACCGTGTTTTCTGAGGTGGATTAGTTAAAAGTATGTATCTTATAACTTTATATCTTTATATATCTTTTATATATATATCTTTATATATATATATGGATTATATATATGGATTATATATATATATATGGATTTGATATATATATATTATATATATATAAATAAATATATAATATATATAATATATAAATAAATAAAAAATATATATAAATAAATAAATATATATAATATATAAATAAATAAATTAATATAATATATAATATATATAATATATATAATATATACAATATATATAATATATAATATATATAATATATAAATAAATAAAAATATATAAATAAACAAATATATATAAATAAATATATATATAAATAAATAAATATAAATAAATAAAAAATATATATGGATTTTATATATATATTATATATATATTATATATAATATATATTATATATATATTATGGATTATATATATATATTTTATATATATAATGGATTTTATATATATATTTTATATATATAAAATATATATATTATATATATAAATAAATATAAAATATATATATATATTTTATATATATATGGATTTTATAAGATACATATTTTTAACTAATCTAGTTAGATTAGTTAAAAATATGTATCTTATAAAATCCAAGAACACCACTAAATAAGAGTTTAAAAAATACAGTTGATATTCTAAGTGAGGAAACAAAATGAAATCACATAACAGCTCAATTAAAACACCAGATAATAATCCAACTATAATAATGTTCACTTTTCAAGTGATCTGAAAAACATCAACTGAAAAAAATGAAATTATCAGAGTCGTTTAAACAGAAAAAAGAAAACAAAACACTGAAATATGTTGACTACAAGAAACACACTCTACATACAAAAACTACATCTAGGTATAAAGGAAAGGAAAGGAGAAAGATATACTAACAAACATCCAAAGAAACCTGGAATAACTATATTAACTTCACATAAAGCTTATTCAGAAAAAGCAAGATTATCCAGGATAAAGAAGGGCATTGTATAATGATAAAAAGGGTCAGTCTTCAAAAGACATTAAACTCCTAAATGCACATGTACCTAACAGAACGTCAAAATACAGGTGGGGGAAAAAATGATAAAACTGAAAAGAGAAACAGAAATATTCACCATTACAGTCAGAGACATCAATATCCTCTGTCAGTTGATGGATCAATTCAGCACAGCTTTGCATAACCTGTGCTACAGTACACCTGATCTAACTGACATCTATAGAATATTCAACAGCAGCAGAATCCGTATATTTCTCAAGCTAATGTTGATTTTACCAAGATGGACCACGTTCTAGGCCATAAAACAGACCTTAATTTTAAAAGAACAGGAATTATACAAAGGATATTCTCAATCAGCAGTGGAATTAATTTAGAAAACAGTTATCAGAAAGACAGATGAAAATTCCTAATGATTTAGAAATCAAGCTGCCATTTCTAAATAAGGTATGGGTCAGTGTGAGATAGGCTGGGGCCTGAGACCTTCTACCAGAGTGCTTCAGACCACATCAGATCAGTCGCTCAGTCATGTCTGACTCTTTGCGACCCCATGAATCGTAGCACGCCAGGCCTCCCTGTCCATCACCACCAACTCCCGGAGTTCACTCAGACTCATGCCCATCGAATCAGTGATGCCATCCAGCCATCTCATCCTCTGCCGTCCCCTTCTCCTCTTGTCCCCAATCGCTCCCAGCATCAGAGTCTTCTCCAATGAGTCAACTCTTCGCATGAGGTGGCCAAAGTACTGGAGTTTCAGCTTTAGCATCATTCCTTCCAAAGAAATCCCAGGGTTGATCTCCTTCAGAATGGACTGGTTGGATCTCCTTGCAGTCCAAGGGACTCTCAAGAGTCTTCTCCAACACCACAGTTCAAAAGCATTAATTCTTAGGTGCTCAGCCTTCTTCACAGTCCAACTCTCACATCCATACATTACCACAGGAAAAACCATAGCCTTGACTAGATGAACCTTGGTTGGCAAACTAATGTCTCTGCTTTTGAATATGCTATCTAGGTTGGTCATAACTTTCCTTCCAAGGAGTAAGCGTCTTTTAATTTCATGGCTGCAGTCACCGTCTGCAGTGATTTTGGAGCCCAGAAAAATAACTGTTTCCCCATCTATTTCCCATGAAGTGATGGGACCGGATGCCATGATCTTCATTTTCTGAATGTTGAGCTTTAAGTCCACTTTTTCACTCTCCACTTTCACTTTCATCAAGAGGCTTTTGAGTTCCTCTTCACTTTCTGCCATAAGAGTGGTGTCATCTGCATATCTGAGGTGATTGATATTTCTCCCGGCAATCTAGATTCCAGCTTGCTTGCAGAGTGCTTGCACCGGGACAAATGTCTCCTTGCCCAACAAAGAAACTATTAGGGACTGAAATTAACTGCACACTTATGCAGTTATGAATAAAACGATGCAAAAATGCCACAAAACAACTTTGTCTTTCTCAGACGCCACAAGAAAAAGCAGGCTACTGCTGGTAATGCTGTACCCGGGACCACTAAGGCGGTGAACAGACCACTCAAACTATACCTCCTGCCCAAGCCAAAGACCCACCCCCAGCTTGTTATCTCATTTAAAGAACCAACTAGCCAAGGACACCTGTTTCTTGTTTTTGCTCCCTCCAGCTGCACCACGAAACCTATTATAAAGCTTTGTCGGAAATTTTCCTTGCACCTGCTAACAAATTTCTTTTGATTAAACAGTCCAAGGGCCCAGGAGGGTATCAAAAGCGAAACTGAAAAATATTCTAACCGAATATAACTTAAAATACAACTTATTAAATTTACCAAATGCAGCTAATGTGTGGCTTAGAGGGAAAAGTTTAGGAGTTTTGAAAATTCCTAGATCTTTCGAACTCTTGCCGGACCCCAGAAGTCTTAAAAACCAAGTGGCATCTCCGGCACGAATATCTGGCAGCCCCAAGCAAGCCGTCGAGGAAAACGTTAGATCTTCTTACGTACCTAAGAACTCCCCAGTCCTGGACGGCTCTCTGGGGACGTCTTCTCAAGACAGAAGAGAGACCCACACAGCACGGAAGGAGAAAACTGGCGTGGTGTCTGCGCCTCCACCGCTTGGCCCCTAGAAGGAGCCCACAGAGCTCGGGCCCCTGGCACGCCGCAGCCACTGCGGAGTATACGCCTAGCCCGGAAAACACTGACCTGCCTGCCCTCTGAAGGCCGGAGGGGCCACGCCCCCACGTCCTCAGAAGGAAGAGCCAATGCCCAAGCAGACGACTCTTCCAGGAGTGGGCTCCTAAAGCCAGAATTTGACGTCTCTGAGGACGCTGCCAACAAAGCCCCCCAACTAACCCCCTCACCAAGGAAACTGGGAAAAGGGGCCCAGCCTCAAACCTCCCTCCTGGAGACCAAGGCAGGAAAAGGCCCCGGAGCAGGTAGAGGAGGGCCCTATTCCCCCTCCTCTGCTTCCCGCGTGGACTGGGACGAGCTGGGTAACCCAAACTTTAACCTGTTCCGAGGATGCAGAGAGATCTGGCTCCCCACGAAGACTCTCAAACAGGCTGGCGGAGCCTGAGGCTGGACGGCTCAGAGCAGGGTCTTTGACGACCAAACTCACCTCGGTGGAGCAAGGTGCTTTCCGCCTCCGTTGGATAACACCCCTCAGCTGTAGGCCGGGGCAGGGACCGCCAGGAGCAGCAGGCAAGCCTGGGATTCTCTGGGTGTGCGGGCTTCCGCCAGCAGTGTGGTCGGTGAGCCCGGGGCTCATCCCCTCCTCCGTGTGGCCAGAGCTGCCTTGGATGTGAATGAGGAGCACCTCTGACCCAACTGAGCTTCCTGGTACTGGGCGGGGTGGATGGACTCTGGAGCAGTTTGGGGCATCCCTGGTTAAGGAAGCAGCCTGGAGGAAACAGTCCTTATACTTCAAATTCCACCTTCTCCTTTAAGGAAGGTCCACTAAGACCCGGGCCCGTGAGACCAGCCTGCACGCGCACCGGAGGCCAAGCTCGTAGAACCTGGTTTTCCGCAAGCTCCGGATATTCTCCGGCCTGGCTGGCTCCTCTGTATCCTCCTTGGCGTGGGGATCTGCTGCTGCCTGTGGGGTGCATCATGGACATGCTGCCGCCGCACAACAAAAATGCGTGTTGAGAATTGCAGAGTAAGAAAGAAAGGCCAGAGATACCTGACACGGAAGACCATGCAGGAGAGAAACCACAGCTGGCAAAAGAGGAGCTCGCCCAGGTCCCAAATCAGGCCCAAACACAGGGCCTTCAGATAAGTGTGAGGAAAGAGGAGTTAGTTAGTTAGCATCCACTCCCTGGAGACCATGGCAGAAGCCAGCAATGACCAGAATCTGTGATGACCTCATTCTCCAAGTTGGAGATATGACATGGGAGTCCGGAAACTGGGAAAGTGGAGCTGAAATCAATTCCATACTATTATCTCTGCTTTTAGAAAGGTAAAAGGTATGACTGTGTTCTTGTTTGTTCTTGACAGTTTATGACCTATTTGGGATTACATTTAATATCAGATAAATGCACTCAGATCTAGATCCCATGGGCTTTGTTTTAGATTATTATGAATGCGTGTGAGGCAGAATTTTAATAAGGATAAAAACATAAAATAATACACAAGCTTGCCCTCAGGAGTGATAGACCAAGATCCTATTTTCAGTTTTCCATGTACTAGACTTTAAGATGGAAGAGTAACAAGCAGGATGATGCAAGCAAACATGCTACTGCTATACTGCTAAGTCACTTCAGTCGTGTCTGACTCTATGCGACCCCATAGACGGCAGCCCACCAGGCTCCCCCGTCCCTGGGATTCTCCAGGCAAGAACATTGGAGCGGGTTGCCATTTCCTTCTCCATTGCATGAAAGTGAAAAGTGAAAGGGAAGTCGTGTCCGACTCTTAGCGACCCCATGGACTGCAGCCTACAAGGCTCCTCGCCCATGGGATTTTCCAGGCAAGAGTACTGGAGTGGGGTGCCATTGACATAGATATAATTAAAAACTTAAATTTCTCTAATAAAAAGAATAAATTTGGAACTGAGAAAACAAGTTTGTTTTAGTATAGAATTTAAATTTGTTAAATGTGGAAATACATCTTTTGTTGATTTTAGAGGTCTACGAGAATACAGCCTATTTCTACTAATAAAAATTAACAATTCAAAATAATCCCAGGTGAGGGGCTTACTCATTTGTCCATAAACATTAAAAGAGACCACTCCTTTTTTATAAAGCGAACCTGGAGAAAGTCAAGCTATCTGCCAAGATCCAAGCGTAATTAAAAAGCTGATGGAGTAAATGTACCTTTAGGTCAGGAGCTGCACTTTGACCTTCATAATGGGCCATTAGAAAGGTATACTTTATGGCAGCAAAATCTGTACTTAAAACTTTTAGTCAGGATAAATTTAACATACTAAAATAGACACCATGATGAGATCAACCCCCATGTACTGATCCTAGTTTTAATAATTGTCAATTCATGAGACTCATGATTCATCCATTTCCCAACTCCATATCATTATGAAGCAAATCTGTCATCATGTCATGTTATCCATACATATTTCACTATCACTCAATGATAGTTTTAAAAGCCATAACTATACTATTATAATAAGAATAAGTTGGTTATTATTTTAAATAAGTGAGTAAAATTTCTAATTTCTTCATAAGTGTTATTTCTTCTTGACAGTTTATTTAATCAGAATCCAAATAAAGCCCACTCTTTGTGGTTGGTTGACATGCCCCATATTTCTTTAATCTTTTTTCCTTGCCACTTTCTTTTGAGAAAAACCAACTACTATAGAATCATTCTCTATCTGAATTTTGCTGATTGAATCCTCAAAGTATAAACAGCTTCCTCTATGTTCTAGATTTCCCATAAAATGTACATTCAACTTAGATCAAACTCCAGTATGATTTGGAGAAATGCACTGCTTCCT
The DNA here is from genome assembly GCF_029378745.1 of Bos indicus. NCBI lineage: Eukaryota > Metazoa > Chordata > Mammalia > Artiodactyla > Bovidae > Bos > Bos indicus. Next base: position 50,320,312 of record NC_091780.1, on the reverse strand, counting down.
ACTTGTTAACTGATGATCAAGTACTTAGATTCAATAAATTGGTTAGGCATTACAAAATGTTATTCTGGTCATTCTTATATTATTATCTGGAAACTTCCCATAAAGTTAGTCTCCCCCTCTTCTATTTCACTTGCTTAATTCTTTCATGTTATTTTCCAAATATTTTCCTTATTTTCAAAATAAGGAATGGATTTACTTATATCCTACAACATTGAAAATTAGTATTTTTATGTATTAGTATTTTCATTAAATGTTATTTCAGTATATGTGATATATATTAGGATTCTAAGTATCTCTTATTTTCAATCAAGGGTAGTTATTGTTATTGGTCAAATTGTTTTATATTTGGGCAACAGAATCCCCTTCATGTTGGCTCTTGAGTTCTTTTGACACAATTATTACCAGCGTGGGTCCTTGGACTCTGTAATCAATAGAAACTTATTTCAGGTCTGAAGATTTCAGCAAAGCTTTATTGATGCTCATGCTGCAGTGTGAGGGAGCAAAAACAAGAAACAGGTGCCCTTGCTTGTTTGCGGAATGCGAGAGTGAGCTAGTTTCTTAGAGTAACACCTGGGGCGGGTCACCAGGTTGGCCAGGAGGCATAGCTTCTGTGGTCTGCCCACTCCTGTGCTGGTACTGTGTGCAGGGATCATGCTCAGTAGCCTGCCTTTGCTACTGGCATCTGAGAAAGGTACAGCTAAGGCTAACAGAGATCAAGAGGGTGGCAACCATCCTCCATTTAGATCATTAATCACCACTGGAATTAACAGATTCAGAGGGACTGCAAGCAGGGACAGGACCTAATTGAGGTTGCTGATGGCTTATCCAGCATTCTCTTAAATGTCCTCCTTCAGATGTGATTCTGGAAATGTTGATGAGTGAGTTTTGCACCATTGTCCCCTGGTTACAGGGACCAGTGAAGTGATCAGAATCAATGGGTGGGGCATGCTTGTGGAGTATTTCCCTTAGACCCAGTGAGGACAAAGGAGCTGCATTCCTGGTAGGGTCGCTGAGCAGACCAGCAAAATGAAAGCAGAAATACACTAACAAGAGTGGCAGATAGAAATCCAACCCACCACATCAGTCGTTACTTATCTGTTGATTGTCTTGTCTTTTGCCTAGGTATCTCAGATCTTCCGCCGGCTCACAGGTGAATTCTTCTGTCGTGGCCTGCAGAGTTTTTGGAGGTAAGAGCTTTATTGTGGACAAATGTACCCAACTAAGTATCATTGGGTTTTGATGGCCGTAGCAGGGGGCTCAGATTACCCTTTCATTTTGGCAATTGTCGATATCAGGGGGATCCTTCCTTCCAAGTTTTAAGAAGAACCTGGTCTCCAGGGTTAATTCGTGAAGGGACTGCACCTTCCGTTTTTTTGTTTTGTTTGTTTGTTTGTTTTAAGCAGGATCTTGCAGTGGTTTGTTGGCACTCCCATTTGAATTTGTCTGAGATTAATAATAAACTGCTCAGTTTGGCTCATTTCCTTTTCAGATAGAATGTCAATAGTAAGAAAAGATCATAGGTCATTTCAGATGGGCTGAGCTGCTGATAACTCCTGGGAGCTATACAGACCCTGAGGAGTACAATAGGAAAACCGTTGGTCTGCTAAAGTTTTCTTTAAAGTGTGGTTCATTTTCTCTGTCTTTCCTGAAGGGCTATCAGGAGGTGTGTAGGTTATAGTTGGGGCTATCAGGAGGTGTGTAGGTTATAACCTGTTTCTAGAGCCCTTGAGAGCCCCTGTGTGATTTTGGCTATAAGAGAGAACTTGTTATCACTCCGGAGCGATTTTGAACTTATTTCCTTTAAGAAGGACTTACAGACTTTAGTAGTCTTTTTGGTTGGAGTAGGGAAGGCTCCAGCCCATCACGTGAAGGTGTCAGCAAATTCAAGAAGATATTTATATCTTAACTGCAGGATCATTTGGGTGAAATAAATTTTTCCCCCTGGGTGTTTCTGCTGGTGATGAACTAGCTTGAGAAATGAGCAGGGGATTGTATGGGGCTGTGGGTTATTATGAACACACAGATCACAGGTCAGCGTTACTTATTTTGCTGTTCTTTTAAGCGCCTTCCCTAGAAAAGTCTTTTGCATTAAATTCCATCATGTATCCCTCCCCTAGTTGGTGGCATCAGGTAAACTTGTAACATATTTCCACTGTTTAAGTCTCAGAGATAAATAAGCACCTTGTCATCCTTCATATACCAACCAGTGCTTCTTTTCTCATAACGCTGTTTTTTCAGTTTTTCTTATTCCTGTTGGAAATACTGGAGAAGGCCAGGGAGCCCCGAAGGGGAGGGGGTCAATCACTAAGATCACAACCTGCTCAACCTCTTGCACTCAAGCTGGCCTATTTTGTAGCTGGATCAGCTTTTCTGTTCTCTTGGTTCATGAAAGATCCACCCTTCTACAGTAGATTACTGCCATCTGAGTCAGGAGCTGCTCTGCCTCTAAAAAGGCCAGGATTGAATGTTTATGTTTTATGGGAGAGTTTTCAGCAGTTAACATACCTTTCTTTCTTTCCAAATGGTGACATGAGCTTGAAGCACATGGAACCCATACTTAGAGTCAGTATAAATATTTAGTTTCTTATCCTTCCCTAACTGCAGAGCTCTCACTAATACATTTATTTCAGCCTTCTGGGCCAAAGTCTAGGGTGACAGAGCCTCAGCTTCTGTGACTTCTGGACTATTGCATACCCTGCCTTTCAGGTTCCGATTTCTATAAAACAACTCCCATCAGCAAACCATTCGAACTCTGGGCTGTCAAGAAGTTCATCTAGAAGATCAGACCTGCTGGAATAATTTTCTTCTGTAGTTTTTGTACACTGATGCAGTAAGTCTCTCAACAGCTAGAAGCAGAGTTACTGGATTCAAAGTTTGGCACATCTTTAAGGTAATGTTGAGGGTGTCCATTAGGAGAGGCTGGTATCTTCCTAACTTTTGCAGGCAACAAATGATGCTCTTCTAGCATGGATTGTAACTGATGAGAAGTTAATATGTATAAATGTTGCTTTAGTTAACCAACAGGGTGGCTGCTCCACCCACAGGCAGCTTGACCATCCCAGGGCTACTGAGTCCAGTTGTTTTAAAAAGTAAGCTACTAATCTTTGACCCCAGCTTTTGGGTCAGGACACCTAGAACTATTCTCATGACATTATAGGATAAAGGGTTTGTCTAAATTTTGAAGCCCCAGTGCTGGTTTTCTGCTCAATTCAGACTTTAGACTCTTGAAGTCTTGCTGGTGGTCCTCGTTCCATTGAAGTGGTTCCCTTTCTTCGCCCATCAAGGTCTCATATAGAGTTTTGGCTTTGAGTCTATAATTCAGAGTCCAGGTACAACAGTACCTAGCCATCCCAGGAAAGCCTTAGAGTTGTATCTTTGTGGTTGAAGATAGTAATGCACTAATTGCTGTCTTCTGATCTATGGTCAGGGCTCTCACCTCGGGGTCAAAACAAATCCTAAATGTTGAATCTGCTACTGTGAGACCTGAGCCTTGAGATCTGATATATGAGACTTCATATCCCTTTTCTGCCAGAAAACTTAAAACCTTAAACAGTATTCTCATCTGAATCTTGTTTTGTCTCATAACTGATCAGTAAGTCATCAAGATTTTTTAACTGACTTCCATTCTCTTTCAACTACTCTGTTAAAGCATTTTCGAAGAGAGGAGGGCTGTCTCAAAAATCCTGTGGAAGCACTGGCCAATTGTATCAAGTAGCTTCCAGAGTGTCAGGGTCCCACCATTCAAAGACAAAAAGGTACTGAGTACCGAGGCAAGGGGATACGGAAGAATATACCCTGTAAGTCCAACACAGAACACTGAGCACTCCCAGGCATTTGGGTGAGTAGGCTGCACGGGTTTGATACCACTGGGTGAATAGGGATGACTCATTTATAGCTCCTATGTCTTGCACAAACTAGTAATCCCCACTAGGCTTTGGAAGAGGGAGAATCAGGGTGTTGCAAGGGAATTTGCAGAGCCTAATGAGTTTGTGTTTTCAGAATTTGGTGAGCAATGGTTGGATCCCCTTTAGGTTCTAGGGCTTTAAAGGATACTGTATCTTCCAGGGGTATTTTCTCTTAGGTGTTAATCCTATTTTTAAAAAATTTTTATTTAATAGCAGAGTATACTTGATTAACAATTTGGAAACAATCCTTTGTTCCATGTCTCGTTCTAAATGTTGCTTCTTGACCTGCATACAGATTTCTCAGGAGGCAGGTCAGGTGGCCTGGTATTTCCTCCTCTTGAAGAATTTTCCAGTTTGTTGTGATCCACACAGTCAAAGGCTTTGGCATAGTCAATAAAGCAGAAATAGATGTTTTTCTGGAAGTCTCTTGCTTTTTCGATAATCCAACGGATGTTGGCAATTTGATCTCTGGTTCCTCTGCCTTTTCTAAGTGTGGGACATATGGAAGTTCTTGGTTCACGTACTGTGGAAGCCTGGCTTAGAGAATTTTGAGCATTACTTTGCTGCCATGTGAAATGAGTGCAATTGTGCAGTAGTTTGAACATTCTTTGGCATTGCTCTTCTTAGGGATTAGAATGAAAACTGACCTTTTCCAGTCCTGTGGCCAATGCTGTGTTTTCCAAATTTGCTGGCATATTGAATGCATTACTTTAATAGCATCATCTTTTAGGTTTTGAAATAATAGCTCAACTGGAATTCTATCACCTCCACTAGCTTTGTTCATAGTGATGCTTCCTAAGGCCCACTTGATTTCACATTCCAGGATGTCTGGCTCTAGGTGAGTGACCATAGCATTGTTTATTCCTTGGTCTTTTATTCTTTTTTATGGGACTATTTTTTTTTTTAATTTTATATGCTCCAAAACATTCTACTTGGAAATTTTCACTACAAATAAGAAAACAAAAAAATTAAGGAACAGCAGCACAAATACATAATGAATACTTTAATTATAGATATATTAAATGTATATTAATGTAATACTTCCATAACATGATAGCTCATATTGTGTTCAGAAATAATACAAAGAGATTATACTAGAGAACTGCATAATCTTGTACTCTGTAGCAGAAGGGATATCCTCATGGGAGCCAAAAAAAGGAGCCCTGGAAAGTGGAGAGAGAAAAGTTACATGTGATCTACAACTTGTGTATCAGCCAGCTGTGGGTTTTTAAAAAATGGTGTTAAAATGAATCTGAGAATGCCTTTAGAGATAATTCCCCCTTTAGAGAACATCAGAGAATTCCCAGTGGGATTGTAAAGGCAAGAATGGAAACTGTATTGTGAGGTTTTAGCCATGACTTTCACCTCACTCTGCTGTATGTGAAGAAATAAGGGAAAGTATTCAGTCATGATGTGCACCTTAATCAGCATCAAACAATTCCTGTTAGCTAGAAACACTGTAAATGCCTCAAAGCAGATAAGCCTAAGTCTCAAAGCCTAGTTAACAGAAGAAAATTCATACTGGAAAAGAACCATGGAATTTAAGGATTATGAAAAATGCTGTAACAGAGTTAAAATTTTAGTAACTATCAAAGAGCTCGAAATGGAGAGAAACTCCAAGTGTAATAAATTCTACAAGGCTTTTAGATTGTCATTTACTCATTAGTTAACCCCACACTGGGGAGAAATACTTTAAATGAGATCAAAATGAGAAGTTCCTAGGTAGTGATTCATTCATTTCAGCATCAAAACTTCCATAAGAGAAACTATGAATATCCTGAATGTGTATTGGAACATTTGATCGTGTTTAACAGAGGAGCAACACAAACGCTGAAGTAGATAGGGGCTTTGAGGTGCCTCCCCAGCCACCTTAAATAAAACACCATCCTTCTCGAGAGTCACACTAGCCCCATGCCCTGCTTTATTCTTCAAAGCCCTCACCACCCACCGCACTACACATTTATTTCTAAAAATGCATTAACTTACTCCATTAGAATGCAAACTCCAGGTTTTTACAAAGCTGTATTCTCAATACCTAGTGTGAACCTAGCATGTAGTAAATACATAATAATTGTTGATGAGTGAATTATAGTACTTTCCTTAGGTGGAATATTTGGTATCTTGAAGTTAATCCATTCTAAATGAAACAGAATTGACTTTAGCAGGCTTTTGTTCATTGTTTTGTAATGCATCAGAGTAGAAAGCATTGTAACTGCTATGATCTACAAATTATTCTCCAATTGTGTGGGGATAAAAACGTTGTACAAGAAGCACCAGCACCCTCATTAGGGCCCTGACCAGTGAGAGACCCAAGTGAAGTGTTTCAAAAGGATCACGAAGACAACATGAGTTCCCAGCTTCTGAAGACAAAGTTCCCTTCTTTTCTCTAATTCTAAATCTAAATAATACGTTACTCCTCTGAGGAATAATTCTCTCTTGGCCTTGTCAACCACTGGTACAGAGGGCATGGAAGTTTGAAATTCAAGAGCAGTAACCCTTTTCTGGCAAAGTTCGGCACTTAGGAATCACATCTCTTATTAATTCAAAAAACAGTACTAAGGGCCTGCCATTCATTAAGCGCTATGCATAAGGATACATTTTTAAAACATAGTTTGCCAACTCATTAAAAAAATGACTGTAAAAGAGTGTGATCAGTATGAAAGATTCAAGGAGTAAAAGCAAAGGAACATGTAACTTTGACTGAAAAGGGCTGGCAGAAGCCTTCTGAATACAGTATCACTGGAGCTGAGTTCCAAAAGTTAAATAGCTATTCACTTGGCCACAAAGAAGGGCAGAGCATTCCAGTCAGAAGTCACAAGAATATCGAGGGAGAAAAACACACAGCACCCGGGGGAAGTACCTGGTATATGTGCAACTGATCATGATGCTCCAGAAAGGGTGGGATGAGGGTGGGCAATCTGTGATTTAAATATTCAGAAAGCACAAAGGTATTTTCATAGCAAAACCTGTTAAAAGTTAGGTTAAATAAACATCTTCTTAGCTGTGTAGTGATAAGGAGACTAAACATCCTTTTAGCTGTGTAAGGATGAACAAGGAGAGATAGGGAGAGATTCTCCTTGTCCCAAGAGGGACTATCAGAATGTTTATCAAAAAGGAGCCTAAGGAGCACTGAACTAGAATATGATCACACAGCGAGATCTGCAGAGATGAGGCTGGCAAGGTAGGTGGAAGAAAGAAGGTTACAGCCTTCTGTGTTGCCCTGCTTTGTGGAAGATCAAAAAAAAAGAAAAAAACATGAACCAGTAAAGATTTTAGATGAAAGACGAGGATTAGTTGTTTGAAAATATTGAAATTAAAATTACTAGGGGATGCCTAAGTGAAGATATTTAATAGGCAGTTAGAAAGAAGGTTAAGAGAGCAAAAGCAGGGATTCAGACTGTAAGTCTGGGAGTCAGCCTAACATTACAGGTTGTAAAAACCTTGGCTGTGAATAACATCATGTAAAAGTACAGTTGACCCTTGACAACCTGGGGGTTAGGGGTGCAACCCTCCTGGCAGTCAGAAATCCGAGTGTAACCCTCCGTATCTGTGATTCCTTCAGATGCAACCAACCGCTGATTGTGTACTGCTGTGGTATTTACTACTGAAAAAAATAACGTTTAAGTAGACCTGTGTAGTTCAAGCCTGTGTTTTTCAAGGGTCAACTGTATTTAGAGTAAGTGAAAAACAAGAAAAGGAGAAAGCAAAGAAGGGAAAGGGGAGAAGAGGGATGAAAGAGAGAAAAAGGATGGTACTCTGGGAAAGAGCAATACCTACAGGGTATTGGCTGAATAAAAAAGAAGCTCCAGGAAAAAGGAGAAAACCAGCATAGAGGAAAAGTGGTTTCCATAAGAAGCAGGAGACCTCTTTTCCTCTAAAAAGAGGGAAAATGAGTAGAGCAAAGTGGGGACAGACACTGATCTCCTATAGTCTGTTTTCTGTAAGACAGGACTGAGGGCCGTGTAATACGGAAAGGAACAAAGAGCCAGAGAAAAGTGAAGAGGCAAATCAGAGGTCTGGATTAGCCGTAGTGGAAAAGGGACGGGGGTCATGCTAGCAACAGATGAAAGGCTTTGTTTACACTGAGGGCTCTTCTAAAGTTGAAGGCGAGATACTTTGACTCCAGTTTGAGGAGCTATGGGAACTTCACGTGGAACTCAGCATTCCAGAAAGGAAGAGGGAATGATAATAATTAGGTTGAAGGACAAGGGGAAGATAAATTTGAAAGGGCTGCGGAGAGTACTTCATATGGTGTCGCATAAGGCCAAGGCTGGACAGAGAAGGAAGAAAATCTGAAAGCCGGTGATGGTAAGGAGAAAAACGGGCAGCAAGAGGAGGAAGCTGTGAAGAAGCTAAAGAGAGAGAAGAGAGAAAAATTAGTTTAAGTGAGAAAGTGAAAAGCTGGAAAGATGAGAATCTCATTAGTTTTTGAAATTTAAGATTACAGAAAGAGAAACAGGATGGTGGTATCTGTGGTGTGGCCATGATAGTTAAGTTCCTGGAATGTGATGAAGCCAGTCAAAACAGCTCAAGGATATTGGCAGGGCATCATACAGGTCATCCCAAGATGACAGTAGGAACTGGGATAGACAGACAGACTGTCAGCAGGATACCAAGTTAGGCTTCTGAACTTTAAGACTCACCCCTAAATTAAAGACAAAAACTGTTAAAATTTCAAAATGTATTAAAAGATGTGCCCTGGAGATATGACTAATGGCAGATGAACCTAACTTGGTATTATCTTCATTATTAGTTTAATAAACCATGCATATTCCTTTAAACAAAATATGAAAATCACTGTACAATTTTTATAAAATGCCTAACAGACTAAAAATTTTAAATGCAATTAGTAGTGTGTGGTGAAACAAATGAAAATTCTTTTGTGAAATCTTTCATTATTTATCTTATTGTGGAAATACTGTTCTGGATTTGAGTCACGATTTTTCTATTTGCCAATTTTTAAATATATCCATAGCATATATCCAAAGCAAAGAGGTGACATAATTTTAATCTCTGAAGCACAGACAACTTCAAAATAGGGAAACTAAAGAATGATCTAAAAACAGTTAAAATGTTCAATTCTGTGTTATGTGTGTTGTACCAAAATAAGAAAAAATATAAATAATAGGAAATATTTATAGAGATAAAATGGATTCCTCCTTAATGTTAGTTATAGGGTATCAGTAGTTCAAACGGAGTTAGAATAACATAAATGCCATTTTTTTTTAAATTAAAGAAGCATTCCTTCACAAGTTTAAGGACATATAATAAAAAACGGTTCAGTTAAGTTCAGTTGCTCAGTCATGTCCTACTCTTTGCGACCCCATGGACTGCAGCATGCCAGGCCTCTCTGTCCATCACCAGCTCCCAAAGTTTATTCAAACTCATGTCCATTGAGTCAGTGATGCCATCCAACCATCTCATCCTCTGTTGCCATCTTCTCCCGCCTTCAATCTTTCCCAACATCAGGGTCTTTTCAAATGAATCAGTTCTTTGTATCAGGTGGCCAAAGAATTGGAGTTTCAGCTTCAGCATCAGTCCTTGCAATGAATATTCAAGACTGATTACCTTTAGGATGGACTGGTTGGATCTCTCAAGAGTCTTCTCCAACACCACAGTTCAAAAGCATCAATTCTTCGGTGCTCAGCTTTAAGTCCAACTCTCACATCCATACGTGACTACTGGAAAGACTATAGCTTTCACTAGACATATGTTTTATGGCAAAGTAATGTGTCTGTTTTTTAATAAGCTGTCTAGGTTGCTCATAACTTTTCTTCCAAGGAGTAAGCATCTTTTACTTACATGGCTGCAGTCACCATCTGCAGTGTTTTTAAAGCCCCCAAAAATAAAGTCTGTAACTGTTTCCACTGTTTCCCCATCTATTTGCCATGAAGTGATGGGACCAAATGCCATGATCTTAGTTTTCTGAATGTTGAGTTTTAAGCCAACTTTTCAATCTCTTCTTTCACTTTCATCAAAAGGGTCTTTAGTTCTTCACTTTCTGCGTAAGATTGGTGTCATCTGCATATCTGAGGTTATTGATATTTCTCCCGGCAATCTTGATTCCAGCTTGTGCTTCTCCAGCCCAGCGTCTCTCATGATGTACTCTGCATAGAAGTTAAATAAGCAGGGTGACAGTATGTAGCCTTGACGTACTCCTTTCCTGATTTGGAACCAGTCTGTTGTTCCATGTCCAGTTCTAACTGTTGCTTCCTGACCTGCATACAGATTTCTGAGGCTGTGAAAGTGCTGCACTCAATATGCCAGCACATTTAGAAAACAGCAATAGACCCAGGACTGGATAAAGCCAGTTTTCATTCCAATCCCAAAGAAAGGCAATGCCAAAGAATGCCCAAACTCCCACACAATTGCACTCATCTCACATGCTAGTAAAGTAATGCTCAAAATTCTCCAAGCCAGGGTTCACCGGTACATGTTCCATGTTCATGTTCAAGCTGGATTTAGAAAAGGCAGAGAAACCAGAGATCAAATTGCCAGTATCTGTTGGATCACTGAAAAAGCAAGAGAGTTCCAGAAAAACATCTACTTCTGCTTTATTGACTATGTCAAAGCTTTTGACTGTGTGGATCTCAACAAACTGTGGAAAATTCTTAGAGATGGAAATACCAAACCAATCACCTGACCTGCCTCCTGAGAAACATGGTGATGGCATTTAATAATTTCATGATTTTCAGGCTGTTGATCTACACAGTTCTTCAATCCGCAATAACATGTTTCTCCACTGTACATCATAGCCAGCAAATGAATGTCACTAAATATTCCTTCACTCAGTTAATTAGCTGTGTCTAGGTCTTGGAAAGAAACACCTTTATGTAACTGGATGGGACACCGAAAATTCAGCATTTGTAGCAAGTAACTGATTCCATCAACAAGGTACTTTTTAAGCAAGTTGGATTTTCTTCTGAGCCATTCTCTCCTCAGAGAGAGGAGAATGGTCAGAGAATGACAATACTTGTAGAGTAGAGCTCCTCATCTCCAAGGAATACGTTCCAGGAGTTCATCCCCAAGGAAATTACAATGTTTTAGATGCACATTATTTTCTTTAAAATTTCTGGTTCTGAAAGAAAATTGATCAAATGTTTTCGTGCAGTATCTTCAAGAAAATCTTCATCTACTAGCTTGTTCTCCACAAAATATGTCCAAATAGCCTGTTTGTAAAGTTGTTGATTTGATGGATTTGAACATTCTTTGTCTTCTTCACATAAAAGTTTCCGTTTTTCTAGAAATGCAGAAGCCAGAATTAAAAAGTGATTGTCTTTGCCAGCAGCTTCGCTATTGTATGTGGGCCTGAGCCAGGTCTCCAAGCTCCTCCACTCGCCTTACCACACTGGAGCCTGCAGCTGCCTTGACCACAACAGGCAGACACGCCCCTATTTTGTTCTTCTTGATGTGATGGTCAATGGGATTGTTTCTTCAACTTCTCTTCCCTGGTGACTTAGTCAGTAAAGAATCTGTCTGCAATGCTGGAGACCTGGGTTCAATCCCTGGGTCAGGAAGATCCCCTGGAGGAGGAAATGGCAACCCACCCCAGTGTTCTTGCCTGGAGAATTCCATGGACAGAGGAGCCTGGCGGGCTACAATCCATGGGGTCACAAAGAGTCAGACGTGACTGAGTGACTAATACACACCATCTGTGGTTAGTGTATTTTTTCACCTTTTCTTGACCCATATTATTTTAATTTTTTTAAAAATTTTATTGAAGTATAGTTGTTTTACAGTGTTGTTACTCTCAGGTGTACAGCCAACTGAATCAGTTATATATGTATCCACTTTTTTTTTTGTAGATTCTTTACCATATATGCCATTATAGAGTACTGAGTAGACTTCCCTGTGCTACACAGTAGGTCCTTATTAGTTATCTATTTTGTATATAGTCATCTGTATGTGTCAATCCCAACCTCCCAGTTTATCCCTTCTACCTCTTATATGCTGGTAATTATATATTTGTTTTCTACATCTGTAACTCTATTTCTGTTTTAGATAAGCCCATTTTTACCATTTTTTAAGTGATACCATATCTTTGTCTTTCTGTCTGACATATTTCACTCAGTATGACCATCTCTAGGTTCATTCATGTTGCTGCAAATAGCATTATTTCTTTCTTTTTTATGACTGAGTAATATTCTATTGTATACTCGTGCTACTCCTCCTTTTTCCATTTTTCTATTGATAGACATTTAGGTCGCGTCCATGTCCTGACTAAATGCAAATAGTGCTGCAATGAAGATTGGAGTGCATGTGTCTTTTTGAATTATAGTTCCCTCTGGATATATGTGCAGGCGTGGGATTGCTGGATCATATGGTAGTTCTGTATTTTGTGTTTTAAGGAATCTCCAAACTCTTCTCCATAGTGGCTCTACCAATTTATTTCTCCCAGCAGTATAGGAGGGTTCCCTTTTCTTCACATCTTCTCCAGCATTTATCGTTTGTAGAGTTTTTTGATGACGGCCTTTCTGATGGATATGAGGAGATACTTTGTTGTTTTGATTTTCATTTGTCTAATAATTAATGATGTTGAGCATCTTTTCATGTACTTTTTGGTCATCTGTAGGGCATCTTGCGGAGAAGGCAATGGCACCCCACTCCAGTACTTTTGCCTGGAAAATCCCATGGATGGAGGAGCCTGGTGGGCTGCAGTCCATGGGGTCGCTAGAGTCGGACACGACTGAGCGACTTCCCTTTCACTTTTCACTTTCATGCATTGGAAAGGGAAATGGCAACCCACTCCAGTGTTCTTGCCTGGAGAATCCCAGGGACGGGGGAGCCTGGTGGGCTGCCATCTATGGGGTCGCACAGAGTTGGACACAACTGAAGCAACTTAGCAGTAGCAGCAGGGCATCTTTGGAGAAATATCTCTTTGGACCTTTTGCTCATTTTTTGATATTTTTCTATAGTGAGCTGCATGAGCTGTTCGTATATTTTTATATTAATCCCTTGTCAGTTGTTTCATTTGAAAATATTTTCTCCTATTCCGACGGCTGTTGTTAGGTCCTAGTTGTTTATTTTTGTTTGTATTTTCATCACTCCAGGGGATGGATTTAAAAAGATCTTGCTGCAGTTTATGTCAAAGTGTATTCTATGCTTTCCTCTAAGAGTTTTAGTGTCTGGCCTTGCATTTAGGTCTTCAATCTATTTTGAGTTTAGTTTCATGGATAGTGTTAAAGAGTATTCTAATTTCATTTTTTACACGTAGCTCTCCAGTTCCCCAGCAACACTTATTGAAGAGATGGTCTTTTCTCCATTGTATATTTTTACCTCCTTTGTCACACATTAGGTGACCCTAGGTGCATGAGTTTATCTCTGGACTTTCTATCTTGTTCCATCAATCCATAATTCTGTTTTTGTGTGAGCACCATAGTCTCTTGATGAATGTAGCTTTGTAATATAGTCTGAAGTCAAGAAGCCTGATTCCTCCAGCTCCAATTTTTTTCCCAAGATTGCTTTAGCTTTTCAGGGTCTTTTGTGTTTCCATACATGTAAAGTTTTTTAATTCTACTTCTGTGAAAAATGCATTTAGTAATTTCACAGGGATTGCATTCACTCTGTAGATAGCTTTGAGTAGTATAGTCATTTTAACAATATTTATTCTTCCAATCCAAGAATGTGGTATATCTTTCTATTTGTTTGTGTCATTTTTATTTCTTTTATCAGTGTGTTCTAGTTTTCTGACTATGGGTCTTTTGCTTCCTTAGGTAGGTTTACTCCTAGGTAATTTGTTCTTTTTGATGTGATGGTAAATGGGATTGTTTCCTTAATTTCTCTTTATGATCTTTCATTGTTAGTGTGTTGGAATGCAAGAGATTTCTGTATGGTAATGTTGTGTTATGCAACTCTACCTAATTAATTGATGAACTCTAGTAGTTTTCTGATAGCATCCGTAGAAGTTTTTATGTAAAGTATCATGTTATCTGCTAACAGTGACAGTTTTACTTCTTCTCGTCCAGTTTGGAGTTATGTTCTTTCTCTTCGATGATTGTTACGACCAGGGAATGGACATTTTGTTGTACCCCTTAAAAGAAATGTTTTCAGTTTTTCCCCATTGAGCATGATATTAGTTGTAGGTTTGTCTTATATGAGTTTTACTATGTTGAGGTAAAGGGCTTCCCTGATAACTCAGTTTGTAAAGAATCCACCTGAAATGCAGGAGACCCCGGTTTGATTCCTGGGTCAGGAAGATCTGCTAGAAAAAGCATAGGCCACCCATTCCAGTATTCTTGGGCTTCCTTTGTGGCTCTGGTAAAGAATCTACCTGCAATGTGGGCGACCTGGGTTCTATCCCTGGGTGGGAAAGATCGCCTGGAGATGGGAACTGCTACCCACTCCAGTATTTTGTCCTGGAGAATTTGATGGACTGTATAGTCCATGGAGTCACAAAGAGTTGGGCATGACTGAGTGACTTTCACTTTCGTGTTGAGGTGTGTTACCTTTCTGCAGAGTTTTTATCATAAATGGGTGCTAGATTTTGTCAAAAGTTTCTTATGCATTTATGGAGATGATCATATAGTTTTTATTCTTCAGTTTGTTGTGCTGTATCACACTGATTGATTTGCAGATATTGAAAAATATCAGAGATATTGGGATAAGTTTCACTTGGTCATGGTATTTGATCCCTTAAGTGTATTGTTAAATTTGATTTGCTAGGATTTTGTTGAGCATTTTTGTGTCTGTGTTCATCAGTGATATTATTGACCTGGTATTTTCTTTTTCTGTGGCATCTTTGTCTGGTTTTGGTATTAATGTGATGGTGGCCTCATAGAATGAGTTTGGGAGTGTTCCTTCCTCTGCAATTTTTGGAACAGTGTCAGGATAGGTACTAACTCTTCTCTAAATATTTGATAGAATTTGCCTGTGAAGCCATCTGGTCCTGGATGTTGGCCATGTTATACCTGGTTCCTCTGCCTTTTCTAAATCCAGCTTGAACGTCTGGAAGTTCTTGGTTCATGTACTGCTGAAGCCTAGCTTGAAGGATTTTGAGAATTACCTCACTAGCATGTGAAACAAGCACAATTGTGAGGTCATTTGAACATTCTTTGGCATTGCCCTTCTTTAGGATTGGAAAGAAAACTGACCTTTTCCAGTCCTGTGGCCACGGCTGAGTTTTCCAGGTATGCTAGCATATTGAATGTGGCACTTTAACAGCATCATCCTTTAGGATTTGAAATAGCTCAACTGGAATTCCATCACCTCCACTAGCTTTGTTTGTAGTAATGCTTCCTAAGGTCCACTTGACTTCACACACCAGAAATACTGGCTCTAGGTGAGTGATCACACCATTGTGGTTATCTGGGTCATGAAGACCTTTTTTGTACAGTTCATCTATGTGTTCTTGCCACCTCTTCTTAATATCTTCTACTTCTTTTCAGTCCATACCATTTCTGTCCTTTATTGTGCCCATCTTTGCCTGAAATGTTCCCTTGGTATCTCTAATTTTCCTGAAGAGATCTCTAGTCTTTCCCATTCTATTGGTTTCTTCTCTTTCTTTGCATTGTTCACTTAAGACTTATCTGTGCTATTCTTTGGAACTCTGCATTCAGATGGGTATATCTTTCCATCTCTCCTTTGCCTTTCACTTCTCTTTTCTCAACTATTTGTAAGGCCTCCTCAGACAACCATTTTTCCTTGTTGAATTTCTTTTTCTTGGGGAAGGATTTGGTCACTGCCTTACGAACCTCCATCCACAGTTCTTCAGGCTCTCTGTCTACCAGATCTAATCCCTTGGATCTATTCGTCACTTCCACTGTACGATCATAAGGGATTTGATTAGGTCATACCTGAATGGCCTGGTGGTTTTTCCTACTTCCAGTTTGTGGCTAAAGGGTTTGATATATTAAGACTTGTCTTTGGGTATAGGATATTTTTTTCATAGGCTTAACATTTTTTGCCAATGGTTTTTAAGCAGTTAGTTGTGGTTTTGTAAGCTCACCTTTCTTAAGAAGAGGTGAGCTCATGTCTTTCTACTCCACCATCTTCTCTCCGTCCCTGTAATCTTCTATCAAGGAAGCACATTTCACCCTTCCTGGCACAGAACTATCTCAGTCCCCCAAGTCTACCTGTTAAAGTCCTTGGGAAACACCTTAGGGATCAGCAGGCAAGCTGTCTGAGGTCACGAATAGGTGTATTCCTGCTCTGGTTTGTCATCTGTTGAATCTCACCTTGTTCTAAGAAAATAATGTGTCCCATTTTATTTAGTAAGTCTCTTCCTTTTGAAGCGGGGGACAGTCATTCTGACATATACAAAAATGAATGAGCAATAATATTAGGTAAAAGGAAATATTAATCACCTTAGATTTGTCTGTCCATTAACTCCCAACACAATACAGCCATAGTTGGAGACGTGGCCAGCCAGCCAAGTCAGAACAGAGCAGGCAGTTCCAGTGTTCATAAGGAATTCCATTCTCCTTCCTGCCACATCAAGAGTGACCCAAAGCTCTGCTGGAATGATAAGGATGGATTGAGTAGGGTTAGGCTGGGCACTTCAGGCCCATCCATCCATGTGTAGGAACCTGAGAAATTTGGGAGGAACTGGAGCCAGTTAGGATTGTCCTTCTGGCATCTCACAGGAGGGCACATGGGACATCCCTCTTCCTAGTGCCCTCCTTTTGAGAGAAGGTGCACTGATTTTGGCCCAGGAGGCTTCTCCTCTTTTTTTTTTTTTTTTTGGTCTTCTTGGCCTCTAGGGTCCCCTCAAGGTGATGGGTGAATTAGAGCAACCAAAAGTTTTGTTTTCTTTACAAATGTCCTATCCTGTTCTTATTTCCTCCGTCAAATCTCAGTTATTATAGACCTTGAGGAGCTCTTCTGCCAGGGTTGACATGAGGTTTGGGGCCCAGACTCAAGCTTTTTAAATTGTCTCCTGATGTCAGGAGCAGACTGGGTGATAAAATGCAGAGCCAGTGTCAGCCTCCCTTCTGCAGAATCAGGGTCTGTCTCAGTGTGCTTCCTGAATGCCCCTGTCACCTGGCTCATGAAGACTGCCTGGGTTTCATCTCTTTGCTGTGTAACTTAGCAGACCTTATCATAGTTTACCAGGTTCACCATACAAGTTTCATTCTTTCTGATACACAAGTAATATAATGTCTCATACTAGCCTTGCGCACGTGGGTCTTCATAGTCCTGTTGTGGGTCATGATCTGGGATTGGGCCCCCCCTGTTTGATAAATCTGGTGGTGCAGATTTGTTGCCATTAGGCTATCTGCTTGTTCTCTGGCCTTCCTTGTATCCATTCGTATCACCTGAGGTGTAACCACGGGCAAGAATAATTGTGATGTCCTGTCAGGTCAGGAGGAACCTTAATCCAAAACTCATAATCCCATCCCTAAACTTGGGGTTCTCCCAAGAACCTGCCAAACCTATCCTTATAGATTCCTGTTCTCCCACTGGGAAAGGGACATGCAGTCTAGTACTTGCCCCATTTCTGTCAGCTATTTGTGGAACAGATAAAGGCTCTGTGAAGCAAAAGTGAGAACTAATTTTAAACCTGATTAGGGACAGCACTGGGATCTCTGATTTGGGAACTTCTGACTTGAAACGGTAAGGAAGGGGTGGGTCGAGAGGCTGTAAGTCGTGTTAAAGGGGAGTAAACAGGTTTCTGAGGAGGAGACTTGCTGAGCTAATGGCTGGTTAGCCACTGGAAGCAGTGATCTGTGACAAGTTCTGCCTCCCAGTCTTTTGAAGAAATGGAAAGAGAGGCTACACAAACACACAGTAGGAATTTCTTAGACTGGGGTCTTGTTATTGTTGTTTCGTAGCTAAAAGTCATGTGTGACTCTTTTGCGACCCCGTGGACTGTAACCTGCCAGGCTCCTCTGTCCAGGGTATTTCTCAGGCAAGACCACTGGAATGGGTTGCTTATGCATTTTCCATATTTACATATAAATCTGAGGTCTGACAACTAGAGATCCTGGCGGGGATGGAGGGAGCCCTCGAGACTAGAGTAACAAAACCAAAGAGGAAGATGGCAAAGGAGATCATAGGATTCCCTTCCTCAGAGTTGGTGACACAAAACAGAAAGATGTTAGGGGTCATGAAGAGGGTGACCCAGTATGGAGTGTCCAAATGCAAGGGACAGGAGTGTAGGTTTGGAGACCAAGGGAGAGTCAGAGGGAGAGTCAGAGAGAGAATGAGATTACCATTTAAACCACCCCTCTGTGGGTACCTATGCAGGCACTTCCAATTTTCTGAAAGGCCAGGAACCAACCATTTCACACAGAAAAGTCTAACTGCTTCAGCCTGTTTCTGATACAACTACTTTTGGTGATGGGGTAGGGGGGGTCTTGGGAGGAATGAGAATTTTGTGATGATTGGACTTATAGCCACTACTTGATAATGAGTGTTGAACCTCTATCACTCTTAAATCTCCCATGAGGGAGAGGCCGCTGGGCCAAGATCTTTACAGTATGAGGTGAGCCTCTCTCACTTCTGCTTGTCACCTGCCATTGTGAGCTGTTGTCAATCAAGGAAGCCTAGTGTCACATCCACTTTCTCGGAAGGAGAGGACAGGAAAAGAAGTAGAGATGAAGAGAGGGGAAAGGACCAAGGGGAAGGCACAAATGGTGCCTGGATGAGAGTTCTGGGGCCTGATGGCAGGCTTACCAAATGCAGTGAAACTGAGGCAAAAGGTTTAGGTGGCCACTTGTCAGCTGAGAAGAAGCTGTATTTGTCAGTCCTTAAATGCTGGAAAAGAAATGAAAAAAGCAAAATGGCTGTCTGGGGAGGCCTTACAAGTAGCTGTGAAAAGAAGAGAAGCAAAAAGCAAAGGAGAAAAGGAAAGATATAAGCATCTGAATGCAGAGTTCCAAAGAATAGCAAGGAGAGATAAGAAAGCCTTCCTCAGCGATCAATGCAAAGAAATAGAGGAAAACAACAGAATGGGAAAGACTAGAGATCTCTTCAAGAAAATTAGAGATACCAAAGGGAACATTTCATGCGAAGATGGGCTTGATAAAGGACAGAAATGGTATGGACCTAATAGAAGCAGAAGATATTAAGAAGAGATGGCAAGAATACACAGAAGAACTGTACAAAAAAGAGCTTCACGACCCAGGTAATCACGATGGTGTGATCACTGACCTAGAGCCAGACATCCTGGAATGTGAAGTCAGTTGGGCCTTAGAAAGCATCACTATGAACAAAGCTAGTGGAAGTGATGGAATTCCAGTTGAGCTATTTCATACCCTAAAAGATGAGATGATGCTGTGAAAGTGCAGCACTCAATATGCCAGCAAATTTGGAAAACTCAGCAGTGGCCACAGGACTGGAAAAGCTCAGTTTTCATTCCAATCCCAAAGAAAGGCAATGCCAAAGAATGCTCAAACTACCGCACAAGTGCACTGATCTCACATGCTAGTAAAGTAATGCTCAAAATTCTCCAAGCCAGGCTTCAGCAATACGTGAACTGTGAACTTCCAGATGTTCAAGCTGGTTTTAGAAAAGGCCGAGGAACCAGAGACCAAATTGCCAATATCCGCTGGATCATGGAAAAAGCAAGAGAGTTCCAGAAAAGCATCTATTTCTGCCTTATTGACTATGCCAAAGCCTTTGACTGTGTGGATCACAATAAACTGTGGAAAATTCTGAAAGAGATGGGAATACCAGACCACCTGATCTGCCTCTTGAGAAATTTGTATGCAGGTCAGGAAGCAACAGTTACAACTGGACATGGAACAACAGACTGGTTCCAAATAGGAAAAGGAGTACATCAAGGCTGTATATTGTCACCCTGCTTATTTAACTTCTATGCAGAGTACATCATGAGAAATGCTGGGCTGGAAGAAGTGCAAGCTGGAATCAAGATTGCCGGGAGAAATCTCAACAACCTCGGATAGGCAGATGACACCACCCTTATGACAGAAAGTGAAGAGGAACTAAAAAGCCTCTTGATGAAAGTGAAAAAGGAGAGTGAAAAAGTTGGCTTAAAACTCATCATTCATAAAACTAAGATCATGGCGTTTGGTCCCATTACTTCATGGGAAATAGATGGGGAAAATAGATAAAGTCTGACAGTGTCAGACTTTATTTTTGGGGGCTCCAAAATCACTGCAGATGGTGACTGCAAGCCATGAAATTAAAAGACACTTACTCCTTGGAAGAAAAGTTATGACCAACCTAGATAGCATATTGAAAAGCAGAGACATTACTTTGCCAACAAAGGTCCATCTAGTCAAGGCTATGGTTTTTCCAGTGGTCATGTATGGATGTGAGAGTTGGACTGTGAACAAAGCTGAGCGCCAAAGAATGGATGCTTTTGAACTGTGGTGTTGGAGAAGACTCTTGAGAGTCCCTTGGACTGCAAGGAGATCCAACCAGTCCATTCTGAAGGAGATCAGCCCTGGGATTTATTTGGAAGGAATGATGCTAAAGCTGAAACTCCAGTACTTTGGCCACTTCATGGGAAGAGTTGACTCATTGGAAAAGACTCTGATGCTGGGAGGGATTGGGGGCAGGAGGAGAAGGGGATGACAGAGGATGAGATGGCTGGATGGCATCACTGACTCGATGGACGTGAGTCTGAGTGAACTCCGGGAGTTGGTGATGGACAGGGAGGCCTGGCATGCTGCAATTCATGGTGTTGCAAAGAGTCGGACATGGCTGAGCGTCTGAACTGAACTGACTGAAATGCCTAGGTCCCCCCAATGAAGGGCAAGATAAACAGAAGCTCCATGGGCATCCCTTAGTGGTCACTAAACATGGTACTGACCTAGGTCCTTGAACTTTTTAATAAATAGACGTTGGTAAAAGGCCAGCAAGGACTTCAGGCAGGACATTATTAGATCCATGCTGCAGCATGGGAAAACAAAAACAAGAAGTTTTGTTCTTGCTCATTCCCCAAGAGGAGGTTAGCTAGCTCCTTAAAGAGAGTAATGCCAGGAGTCGATCAGTGGATTGGGCAGGAGGTATAGCTTGGGTGGTCTGTCCACCACTTTGGCGGTCCTATGTTCAGGGATCATGCACAGTAGCCTGCTTTTGCTCCACACTTCAAAAAATGATGGTTGGCGTGTGGCCTTTTTGTTCAGAATTGCCCCAGCTGCACTTGTGTGCAATTATTTTTAGTCCTTTATAGTTCGTTTGTATTCCGTTGGTTGAGGAGAGGTTTATCCAGTTCGACCGTCCTGGAGAGAGTCCAGGTCCCAGACCATCTCACAGTCTTGATAATTCTGTATAGTTTCCTATATTTATTGTAGATAAAATACTTTAGCATCATCTTGTACATTTTCTATTCCAAATTTGACTTAGACAATTCTCAAAGAAATAGTGGCCCCCCCTTTTTTTTTTCTTTTTCTTCGTGTTTAAGGATTTAAAAATCTTTAATTTAAAAATCTTCGTGTTTAAAAATCTGGGTTCAAGTGTCTACAGTGTTTTATTTTTAAGAGATGTAATGAGTTCGTAAAAGCTTTAAATCTGTTAATACACACTAGTAAACAATTACAATATGAAAATTGAAGCTAACATCCCCCAGAGTGGACTCAGTCTTGATTTTCCATCATGATAAGAAATTGAGACCATTGAAAATTGACCCTTGATATTCTACAGGAAATTCTGACTTCATTTTTCTAACCCCTTCCAACTTCACTAATTTGACTAAAAAGAGTGAATTATGGGAGGAAAATAAAGATATATTGAACACATACACAAAGTATGCAACTTCACTAAAACATTCTACCTTTTTCAAGCTCAGATATTTTTCTAATTCCAGAAAATCTCTGCTGGTAGGAAATAAATTGATTTAACATCCATTGACTCAAGAAAAAAATTATTTTCAGACTAGAAGAGATCATCTTACTGATCTCTTCTGAATTTTATAGATAAGGAAACTTGCAAAACTGGATTAATTGATTTTTCTCAGTGAAAGTGATAGAGCTCACAGTTAAAGAGAGTGTCATATTGCTCCTTTAGTTTCCACATACCACACAGACTCATATTATTTCTTTAACTTATGTTCAAGTGTAGTTGACTTACAATATCATGTTAGCGACACATATAAAGCAAAGTGATTCAGCTATACATACATATATATATATATATGTTTGTGTATATATATATATATATATACACAAACATACATATATATATTTGTGTATATATATACACACATACATATAATACACATATATACACACTTTCTCAGATTTTTTCTATTACAGGTTATTACAGTATATTGAGTATAGTTCAATGTGCCATGCAGTAAATTCCTTTTGTTTACCTGTTATATATATGTAGTGGTCTGTATTTCCTAATCCCATACTCCTAATTTATCCCAGCATTCCTTTCCTCTTTAGAAACCATGTGTGTTTTCTATCTCTGAGTCTGTTTTGTTTTGGATATAGATTCATTGTATTGCTTTTTAGATTCCACATATAACTGATATCATATAATATTTGCATGGTAATCTCTGCATCCACCCATGTTGTTGCAAATGGCAGTATTTCATACTTTTTTAAGGCTGACTAAAACTCCATTGTACACATATGTCACTTCTTTATGCATTCATCTGTCAATGGACACTTGCCTTGCTTCCATGTCTTGGCTATTGTAAATAGTGCTGCAGTGAACATTGGGGTGTGTGTATCTTTTAAAGTTAGAATTTTCATCTTTTCCAGATATATCCCAGGAGTGGGGATGCTGTATCATATATTAGCTTTATTTTTAGTTTTTTTAAGGAACCTCCATACCGTTCTCCATAGTAGCTATACCAGTTTACATTCCCATCCACAGTTTAGGAGGGTTCCCTTTTCTACACACCATCTCCAGCATTTATTATTTGTAGACTTTTGAAGATAGCCATTTTAACCAGTTTCAGGTGATACCTCATCATAGTTTTAAATTTGCACATCTCTAGTTAGTAGCAATGTTGAGCATCTTTTCATGTGTCTCTTGGCCATTTGTATGTCTTCTTTGAAAAAGTCTGTCCAGGTCTTTGCCCCCCCCTCTTTTTTTTATTTGATTGGGTTGTTTGTTTGCTTGTTTAATATTGAGCCATATGAGCTGTTTGTATACTTTGGAAATTAACCCCTTGTAGTCATATTGTTTGGGAGAAGGCAATGGCACCCCGCTCTAGCACTCTTGCCTGGAAAATCCCATGGACAGAGGAGCCTGGTAGGCTGCAGTCCATGGGGTCACTAAGAGTCGGACACGACTGAGCGACTTCACTTTCACTTTTCACTTTCATGCATTGGAGAAGGAAATGGCAACCCACTGCAGTACTCCTGCCTGGAAAATCCCATGGATGGAGGAGCCTGGTAGGCTCCAATCCATGGGGTCACTGAGGGTTGGACACGACTGAGCAACTTCACTTTCACTTTCCACTTTCATGCATTGGAGAAGGAAATGGCAACCCACTCCAGTGTTCTTGTCTGGAGAATCACAGGGATGGGGGAGCCTGGTGGGCTGCCATCTATGGCGTCGCACAGAGTCGGACACGACTGAAGCGACTTTGCAGCAGCAGCAGCAGCAGTCATATTGTTTGCAAATATTTTCTCCCAGTCTGTAGATTGTCTTTTTGTTTATGGTTTCCTTTACTGCACAAAAGCTTGTGCTTGATTAGCTCCCATTTGTTTACTTTTGCTTTTATTTATTTTGCCTTGGGAAACGGATCAAAGAAAAAATTACTACAATTCTGGCCAAGAATGTTTTGCCTCTGTTCTCTTTTAGGAGTTTGTGCCTTTTATTTAGCCCTTTAAAATATTTTTAATTTATTTTTGTATATGGTGTGATAGTAATGTGAAAGTGAAGGTCGCTCAGTCATGTCTGACTCTTTGTGACCCCATAGACTATACAGTCCATGGAATTCTCTAGGCCAGAGTACTGGAGTGGGTAGCCTATCCCTTCTTCAGGAGATCTTCCTGACCCAGGAATTGAACCTGGGTCTCCTGCATTGCAGGCAGATTCTTTACCAACTGAGCTATCAGAGAATCCTGGTGTATGGTGTGAGGGGTATTCTAATTTCATTGATTTTCATGAGACAGTCCAGCTTTCCCTACACCACTTGCTGAAAGACTGTCTTTTCTCCATTGTTTATTCTTGTGTTCTTTGCAAAGATTAACTGATCATAAGTGTGGGGTTTATTTCTGGTCTCTGTTCTGTTCCATTTGTATGTCTATTTTTGTGCCAATAAAACACTATTTTGATTACTGTAGCTTTGCCCTATTGTCTGAAGTGTGGGGGGGCGGTGGTTATGTCTCCAGCTTTTTCTGAAGGAAACTGGAGAGTTATGTCTACTGTTCTTTTTTCTTAGGATTATTTTGATAATTCTGGTCTTTTGTGGTTCTGTTTAAATTTTATGATTATTTGTTCAAATTCTGTGGAAAATGTTTTAGGTAATTTGATAGGGATCACATTAAATCTGTAGACTATGTTGGGTTGTATGGCCATTTTAACAGTATTATTTCTTCTAATTCAAAAGCATGGAATATCTTTCCATTTCCTTGAATCTTCTATAATTTTCTATACCAGTGTTTTATAGTTCTCAGTTTATAGGTCTTTTACATCCTTGGTTAGGCTATTCATAGGTATTTTTTTGATGTGGTTTTAAATGGGTTTTTTTTTTTACTTTGATATTTGATTGTTAGTGTAATGAAATGCAACAAATTTCTGTATATTAATCTTGCATTAATCTACCTTACTGAATTCATTTCTCACTTCTAATAATTTTAGTGTGGGGAATTTAGGATTTTCTATATAGAGTATCATGTCATTTACATATAATGACAATTTTACCTCTTCCATTCTAATTTGATTACTTTTTATTTCTTATCTGATCACTTGGCTAGGACTTCCAATACTATGTTGAATAGACATGGTGAGAGTCAGCTTCCTTGTTTTGTTCCAGAATTTAGTGGAAAGGCTTTCAACTTTTCACCACTGAGTATTATATTGACTGTGGGTTTATCATAAATGGCTTTTATTATGTCGAGATGTGTTCACTCTCTACCCAATTTGATGAGGGCTTTTTTAATCACAGTCTCACATTTTCTTTATCTATTGAGATCATTATATGGGTTTTTTTTCCTCCTCTTGACGTGGGATATCACTTTAATTCACATGTGAGGAACCATCCTTTCAACCTGGAATGAATTCAACTTGACTATAGTGTATTATGATCCTTTCTGTGTGTTGTTGGTTTCAGTTTGCTAATATTTTATTGGATACTTGCATCTATATTCATCAAAATTTGGTTTTGATAGGGTGATGGTAGCATCATAGGGTGACTTTGGGAGTGTTCCCTACTCTTCAGTCTTTTGGAAGAGTTTGAGAAGGATCAGTGTTAGGTCTTCTTTGTATGTTTGGTAGAATTCCCCAGTGAAGCCATCTGGTCTTGAACTTTTGTGTACAAGGAGCTGGGGTGGGGGTGGTTGGTTTGGTTGATTTTTTGCAGATCAGGTTTTACTTCTAGTGATTGATCTGTTCAAATTATCTGTTTATTGACTCAATTTGAAAGACTGTATGTTTCTGAAACATATCCATTTCTTCTAGGTTCTTCAACTCACTGGCCTATAATTCTTCACAGTATTTTCTTATGATTTTCTTTTTTTATTTCTGAAGTATTTACTATGCCTCATCATTCATTTCCTGTGTATTTGGATCCTCTCTCTTTTCTTCTTTTCTCTGTTTTCTCTTTTAGCCTAGCTAAGTGTTTGTCAATTTGTCCTTTCAAAAATTAGCTCTTGGTTTTATTGATCTTTACTATTGTTCTTTTAATCTCTGTGTTATTCATTTCCTCTCTGATCTTTATTATTTTCTTCCTTCTGCTGAATCTGGTTTTTGTTTGTTCATTTGCTAATTCTTATAGGTGTTAGGATATGGTTGTTTGCGTGTTTTTTTTTTTTTTAATTTATTGGGAAAGGCCTGTATCACTATGAATATTCCTCTTAGAACTGTTTTTTAATGCATAGATTTTTGTAAAGTTTTGTTTTCATTGTTTTTTGTCTCTGAGTATTTTATGATTTCTTCTTTGATTTCATCAATGACCCATTGGTTTTTTACTATCATGTTTTTTAGCCTCCATACAATCAGATTTTTTTCCTTGTTTCTCTTTCTGTAGTTGGTTTTTAATTTCATACAATTGTGATCAAAAAAGATGATTGAAATAACTTCTGTTCTCTTAAATTTGTTGAGGCTTGTTTTGTATACTAGTGTGTGGTCTGTGCTAGAGAATATTCAATGAGCACTTGAAAAGCATGTGTATTCTGTTGTCTTTGGATGTAGTGTCCAGTAGATATCAAGTAAGTCAAACGCTTCTATTGTTATTTATGACCCCTATTGCCTTGTTGACATTCTGTCTGGAATATCTGTTCACTGATGTCAGTGTGGTGACAAAGTCTCCATCATTACTGTGTTCCTGTCAGTTTCTTATTCTCGTCTCTTAGGATTTGTTTTATATCTTTAGGTGCTTCTGAATTATGTGCCTATGTGTTAACAAGCATACTGTCCTCTTCTTGTATTGATCTTTTTACCATTACAGAGCGGCCTTCTTTGTCTGTTTTTGGACTTTGATTTAAGTCTGTTTTGTCTGTTTGAATATTACTACTCCCACTTTTGTGTCATTTCTGTTTGCAAGAAATATCTTTTTCCATCATCTCACTTTCAATTTGTGTGTGTCTTTCACCAGAAATGGAGTCTACTCTAGGGCAGCATATTATAGGTACTTGCTTTGCTATTCAGTCTTCCACTCTCTGTCTTTTGATTGAAGCATTGTGTCCATTATACGCTTAACTTACTTTTTTTTTTTTTTTTGATGTTTGTGATTCTATTTATGCTTTTGATTTGTGGTGGTGGTTGTTCAGTCACCCAGTCATGTCAGCTCTTTTCAATACCATGAACTGCAGCACTTCCCTGTCCCTCACCATCTCCTGGAGTTTGCCCAAGTTTGTGTCCATTGTATTGGTGATGTCATCCAGCCATCTATCATCCTCTGACGCCTTCTTCTCCTCCTGCCCTCAATCTTTCCCAGCACTAGGGACTTTTCTAATGAGTTGGCTCTTCACATCCACAAAATACTGGAGCTTCAATTTCAGCATCAGTCCTTCCAGTGAGTATTCAGGGTTGGTTTCCTTAAAGAGTGACTATTTTGATCTCCTTGCTGTCCAAGGGGCGCTCACGAGTCTTCTCCAGCACCACAATTCAAAGGCATCAATTCTTGCACTCTGTCTTCTTGACAGTCCAGCTCTCAAAACCATATGTGACCACTGAGACCTTTGTTGGCAGAGTGATGTCTTTGCTTTCCAACACCATGTCTTGGTTTGCCATAGCTTTCCTGCTAAGAAGGAATCATCTGATTTCATGGCTGCAGTCACCATCCACAGTGACTTTAGGGCCCCAAAAGAGAAAATCTGTCACTGCATCCACCTTTTCCCCTTCTAATTTGCCATGAAGTAATGAGACCTGATGCCATGATGTTAGTTTTTTTAATATTTAGTTTTAAGCCAGCTTTTTCACTCTCCTCCTTCACTCTCATCAAGAGGTTCTTTACTTCCTCTTCGCTTTCTGCCTTTAGAGTGGTATCATTCACATATCTGAGGTTTTGCTGTTTCTCCCATCTATCTTGATTCCAGCTTGTAACTCATTCAGCCTGGCATTTCTCATGATGTGCTCAGCATACAGGTTAAACAAACAGGGTGACAGCAGACAGCCCTGACGTACTCCTTTCTCAGTCTTGAGACAGTCAGTTGTTCCATACAGAGTTCTAACTGTTGGATTTGTGGTTACCCATAGCTTTGTCTACCAGCTTCAGACTGATAGTCATATAAGTTCAAATACATTCTGTAAAATCTACAGTTTTTACTTTTCTCTCCCAATTTTTTTTTTATTTTTTGTTTTACATCTTTTTGCCATTAATTGTACTTGTCTCTTTTACACAATTCTGACTGTTTTATTAATCTGTGTTCTGATTTAAGTGATCTTCAGTCCTTTTATATATTTGCCTTTCATATTATGTTTTTCTTTTTCATATAGATTCTTATTTCTCTATTTAGGGTAGATCTTTAGGTGTTGTTTTTAGATTGGATTAAATATTATATTCTTTTAGTTTTTTCTTGTCTGATAAATTCTTAGTTTCTGCTTCTATTCTAAATAATAATCTTACTGAGTAGGGTATCCTAGATTTCAGGTTTTCCACTTTCATGACTTTGAATATCTTTCTTTTCTGTGAAGTTTCTACAGAGAAATCAACTGATAGCCTTATGGAGGTTTCCTTGTAAGTAACTCTTTTTTTTTTTAATTTTATTTTTTTTTTAAACTTTACAATATTGTATTAGCTTTGCAAAATATCGAAATGAATCCTCCACAGGTATACATGTGTTCCCCATCCTGAACCCTCCTCCCTCCTCCCTCCCCATACCATCCCTCTGGGTCGTCCCAGTGCACCAGCCCCAAGCATCCAGTAGTAACTCTTTATTTGTCTTTCTGCGTTAAGAATCCTCTAATTATCTTTAACTTTGCCGTTTTAATTATGATATGTCTTGGTGTGAGTCTTTTTCATCTTTGGGACCCTCTGTGCTTCCTGTTCCTGGATATATGTTTCCTTCTTTAGGTTTGGGAAGTTTTCAGTCATAAGTTCTTCAAATACATTTATGATCCCCTTTTCTTTTTCTCTTCCTTCTGGAATACCTATTTGAGTACCTTACCATGCATTATATTATTAAGTATCTCATAGAATCTCATGTGTTGCTTTCATTTTTTATCTGTCTAATTGGATGATTTCCATTATTCTGTTTGCCAGATGATTATTCATTCTTCATTATTTAGTGTACTATTCGTTGCCTTTAGCTTGTTTTTTATTTTGGCAATTGAGTTGTCTAATTTTAATTGGCTCCTCCTTATAGTTTCTAGTTCCTTGTTACAGTGATCTGCATTTCTTTTTATAATCATTCTTAATTACTTTAGCATCTTTATTACCTGCTGTTTGAAATCGGGGTCTGGTAGACTGGTGTGGTCTGTTTCATTGTTTGTTCTTTCAGGGGGTTTCTCTTGTTCTTTTAGTTGGTAGTAGTTCCTCTGCTTTTTCATTTTATTTAAATTTCTCTTACTCTGAATTTAGGAGAAACGGTTATCTACTGTGGCCTCTAAGGGCTGTTTTTATGTGGGAGCTTCCTGATGTAGACTGTGTGGTGAGTCCAGTATTTTTGGTTGCCGGTGCCCTTTGTTGTAGATGCCTGCCATGCCTTTCATCAGAATGTCCTGGCCATTATCCCCTTGATAGGGGTGTGTTTGGTGTTGTGGTGATGAGAGCCTACACTGGATGTTGGTGGTGTCTTCACTTTGCTCTCTGGCCGTTCACAGCCATGTTGATGCAGGGTCTGCTCCCTGGTTGTTGGAGTAGAAGCCCTAGATCCAGCTCTAAGCTGTAGTGTGAGGTAGGAGGAACTGAATCAGTACTTCTGTAAAAACAGCCACTGCCTTTTCCTTCTCAGGAGCTGTCACCAGGATACTACCTGCCACCCATTGTGTGCACCCACGAATCCCATTGCTGCTGGCTCCACACCTTTCCCTGTTGTAGAATCGCTGACAGTTGGCTGGGCCGTCAGTCCCACTCCTGGCAAGTCTAGGCTCTCCATTTCTGCAGCCACTGGAGCTGTACCTCATTGTGAGGCTGTTGACAAAAGGGCTCCCATGGCAGATGCATCCTCCACCCTCTGCATGATAATAATGGGACTCCTCTGGTGGGCCCTCACTCCATCCCATGCAAGTCGGTGATAGCTGCCTGTACACTCTAG
The DNA here is from genome assembly GCF_029378745.1 of Bos indicus. NCBI lineage: Eukaryota > Metazoa > Chordata > Mammalia > Artiodactyla > Bovidae > Bos > Bos indicus. The sequence goes on along the minus strand of NC_091780.1, from coordinate 50,290,680 downwards.
GCCCTTCAGGCTGTCTGCATGTAGCCACACCAAGTCCTCTCCCCAGTTCTGTGGACTGAAGCCTGAGTTTAAGCACTCAGGTACCACATACACCAGCAGGAATGCCAGTGAAGGAGTTTCCCAGAGCAAGGGAACCTTCCCTCTTTCACAGCTCACTCCCAAGGGTACAGGTCCCATTTGATTCCATTTTTTCCCCTTTTGTTCAACCCAGTTACATGGGGATCTTTCTTGTAGCTTTGGTTATATAAGAAATCTTTTGTAGTTTTCAGTTGGCTTTCTGTGAAAATTGTTCCACATATAGAGGTATTTTTGATGTTTCTCGGGGGCAGTGAGCTCCATGTCCGTCTGTTCTGCCACTTTGATCTTCTCCACTATTTTTTTTCCCTTGCTTTTAAATTTTGACTCTCATGATATCCTTTATGCTATATGGATGTAAAACAAAACAAAAAAACATATTTTTTCAGAGAGTATAATTACTAATAGAGGGAAAATGTAATTGGCAGTTATTGGTGGATTAAGTATTTGAAATAGGTGTGTTTGAGTCAACTAATTTCTAAATGTTTAACCTTCAGATTTTTCAAATAAAACTTTAAATGATCTCTCAGACTTGAAAAACAACTCTGAAAGACATTTTTGTAACTATTAACCTTTGGAGATTATCTGGACAGAATTTTCTTCTCCAATCATGTTAAAATCACTATAAAATTTTTCAGTATTATGACAACTCTTAAATGGAGAAACTCAACACTTTCTGTTTTTTGTTTCTGAAACTTTAATTATAGTTAGCCTCCTATCCGGACAGAAGGAATACTTTTTGTCCATTAGTTTTAACTTTTTCAATGGCAGAAAACTGCTTCAAGGCGTGTCAATTCATATTGATGTGCCTACTCATTTTCTTCAGTCACCAGAAGATACTACTTGATCCCCTGTCAGCACTTTAGCCTCCTTTCCATTCAACATATAATTAGCTAGGAGATAGGACAGAACGATATAGATGCATGAAATTCTACAACACATGCATTTGAACTGGTTTTTAAGAGAATATTTTTGCTGCCTAGTAAATCAAATGTATAAAGCAATCTCTGTTCCATAGTTAACATAATACGCTGATACCACCATGTATCAGAAAATAAAAGGGCAAATACTTTCTGTCAATCATTAGACCTTTTACCAAGTTTACTTAAGTCCTTAACAACAGTACCCATGTAAGGGCAAGGTGCTGAGCCTTGGGGAAGAGTACCGTTATAGATAATGCCAAGTACTGAAAAGAACACATTAAAATAGAGGTAATTTATTACATTTCGAAATTCAGCCCTTTTTCTACATTTGTAGTTTTTTTTCCATTTTAAAAAGAGAGTCTTTTTACATATTTATAATACATATCTTTTCTCTAACTTCTAACATGTGAGGGATATAATTACAGGTTGTCATAAAAAATGCTATCGGTGTTTGAAATGGATTAATTAAATGCCACCGCTATAATTGTGTTTTAAAAATATTTTTATGTACAGCAATTTAAATTGTGAATGTTTGATTTATTCTGGACTACTTTTTATCATTTTTGAAATATATTGTTATGTGGTATCAGAACCAGTAATCTTTTTATATTAAAGCATATTTTGTATTTTCCTGTTTTTATTGCAGATGTGAGTTAATGGAACTCACTAATAGGATAAAGTAAATCAAACTGGTCAAAATCACAAAATATATTTTTTCTATATCCTGATTAATTTATATAGTTTTTGAACAGATTTTCACTGAAAACATGTTTTTTTTTTCAAAATAGCTACACAAAAATTTACATAATATGGACAATTTAAGTGTCTGCATCATTTTGAAGTTGAATCTACAAGGCACTGAAATAATTAACTCAAAAAGCAAGACAACATAAATAAAGCAATAAATAATAGACTGGAAAACATTCCTGAAAAAATATACTATTTGTGAAAGATAATTCACGAAAATAATCGGTCAACTTGCCCAATATGAGACAAAGCTTAAAGTGGATCTGTACTGACACATAAAAGTTTAAAAAAACAATGATTTTGGTGGTCAGTTTCCAAAGTCTGTTATTCATAGTCAGTAAAAGTCATCGAGGGAAAATATCTTCTTTCAACTATTGTTACTACATCAGCAATCTTGGACAAAACACTTTCAGCAAAAGTATTTGTATGTTTTTCCTTTGGAGAAATAATATTGTTCTATTTGTTTTACTCAGAGTCTATCCAAATATCAGTTTTACTATATTAAAATTTTACTGGGGTGTTCATGGGAACTGTGACAGTCCTTTTATTTTCCTTTACTCTTCTGAAAGATATGCACTCTTTCTGATCTTTCAGTAAATTTTATAGAAATTTTAATATGCCTTCTAAATCTTATCAAACTCTCAAATCAAAGTTAATGTTTATCCTTCTGCTGAGCACTTTAGCTTCTATAATCCCCTTCCTGATTTAAATGCTATTTTTTTGTGTGTGTGTATTTGAGTTCTATCATAACCCACAGAAAAATTATCACTCAGTTCAGTTCAGTTCAGTTCAGTCACTTAGTCATGTCTGACTCTTTGTGACCCCATGGACTGCAGCACGCCAGGCCTCCCTGTCCATCACCAACCCCTGGAGTTCACTCACACTCATGTTCATTGAGTCGGTGATGCCATCCAAGAATTTCATCCTCTGTCCTCTCCTTCTCCTCCCACCTTCAATCTTTCCCAGCATCAAGGTCTTTTCAAATAAGTCAGTTCTTCGCATCAGTGTCCAAAGTATTGGAGTTTCAGCTTCAACATCAGTCCTTCCAATGAATATTTAGGACTAAATACTAAAAAGTTTGAAAGTTAATTTGAAAAGTTAACTACTGATACTGCCTTTCTTTGGAAGTAAACCTGTCTTTTAGGCTGCTTCTGAGATTCCTCTTTGCCTTTGGTGCTTTGTAGTTTAATTTTCATATATAAAAAAATAAAAAATTTTTCATATATATATATGTATTCACACTCACATGCATATGAGAATTTCATTAAATTCTTCCATCTTGAAAGTTAGTAGACTTTCTGAGAGGCAATGACTTTGTTCGTAAGCAGTTCTACATGGGTCTCCTACATTCCTGTACATCTCATGAAGAGATATTGGGAGCTTTGTTCCAGCTTATCTTTTTAAGGGTGTCTGCATAGAAAACAGCCTTGGAATATACAATTTTCCTCCAGATCAAGGGAGAAATTTGTTTCCTGATCAGATTAATAAAACAATGTGTTCCTCTATGTAAATTGGGCAGCATTGCTAAAATCACTTTTTTTTTTTTTTTGCTGTATCGCACTGCATGTGGGATCCTGGTTGTCCAACGAGGGATCAAACCTATGCCCCCTGCATTGGAAGCAGAGTCTTAGCCACTGGACCACCACTTTAAAAATTTTGTGCTCCCTAAACTCAGAATTCCCCAGCTATCACACAATCTACTATGAATATTACCCTCCTAGACCCTCCTCTACATCTCCCTTATCAGCTTTAGAGATCAGGAACTACTTAAACAAACATGAAGTATGATATCCCTACTTTTCCATGACTAATAAAGTCCTTTCTCTGACCAAAGCATCTTTTGTCTTCTGCCAACTTCTGTAAAACTGGCCAGTTAACTTGCAAGTAATATAAAATCTCAACCCCTTCAAAGCTCTAGAGTGATGTTTATTAGTTTTGCATAATTCCTGAAGCCATTATTTATGTGTATATTCCCCTTGTCACATTCTTTTTCTCCTCTCTTTCTGGTACCCTACTGCAGTATTGTTAGTACTTTTTACTCTATTTATCTTCCATGATATTTCTCTCATGTATTTCATCCTTTTCTTTGCCACATTCCAATTAATGTCTTCAGATATCCCTTCAGATTCACTAAAAGTATAATCTACTGTATTGATCTACTAGGGCTGCCATAATAGAATTCCACAAACCGCGTGGCTTAAACAATGGAAATTTATTATTCTCACAGTTCTGAAAACTGGAAATTCCAGATCAAACATCAGGTTTGGTTTTTGGTAAGACCTCTCTCCTTGGCTTACAAATTGTCACCCTCTCACTATGTCTTCACGTGACCTTTTCTCTGTACACATGCATCCCTGATGTCTCTTCCTCTTCCCACAAAGACAACAGTCCTATTGAATTAGGACTCTACCTGGTAACCCCACTTAACCTTAATTACTATCTCCTTAAAGACACTATCTCCAAATACAATTATATTAGAACTTCAGCATATTAATTTGGGGGTAGAAGTGACATAGTTTAGTTAGTGACATCTACTAATGGCCATTTTTTCATTTGGGGAGAATATAAGGCAAAGTATTTTATTTTCCAGAAGAATGCAAAAGAAACTCTTACGTATAGCAGACAATATTGGGGAGAATAAGAGATTAGGAGAGGAGGAGGTAAGCCTTTACTTTTCACTTTATTTTATGCATTTCATGTTATATATTTCTATATGGCTTTAATTTTTGCCATATGGCGGACTGACTCTAAGGTAAATCCCTGTAATGCCTGTATCCTGGTACTTATGCCCTATGCTTATGTAATTCCTTCCCCTTGAGTGCTAATGAGGCCTGTGAGTTGCTTCTAACCAATCGAATAGGGCAAAGGTGATGAAATGTCCTAGACTCACTTAGAATCTCTCTCTCTCTCTTGACTGGCTTGATAAAGTGACTCTGCTGGGAGGTCATGTGCCTTGGAGTTGAGGTCAGCCTACAGACAACAGCCAGCAAGAAGCCAGGGCCTTTGGTATTATACCTTCAAGGAAGTCATTTCTGCAACAACCTGAGTTAACTTGAAAGCAAATTTATTCCACATCACACTACTCAATAAGTCCTAGCCACCACAGTGATTGTAGCCTTGCGGAATCTGTGGCCAGGCTCCTGACCCACAGAAACTTTCAGAAAAGAACTGTGGGTTGTTTTTATACTGTTATGTTTGCAATAATTTGTTATGTAGCATAGAAAACTAACACATATCATGCATATATAACTTCAAACTATGTAATTAAAAATTACATCTTCATGTTTTGACAGACAATAAAACATTTTAAGGTTTTCTTTTTTAAATAAAATATGCTTTTCATTTCTGGAATTTGTATTTTATTTCATTTATTTCATAAGCATTTCATTATGCTTCATAATTTTTCTAATCTGTTTCTTTTTGCTCATATTTGTAATCCCTTCTTTCATTACTTGAAGAAGTGCTTATTTTAAACTATGTCTGACGTTGTGTTTCTGAATCTGCTTTGCATTGCTTCTGCTAAATCTTACTCATGATACTTTTGTTTTTATAGGCATTTTCTGATTTCCTATGAGAAGCTCACATTTTCTGGAACATTAAATATGCAAATTATTTAAGGTCTGTGTAGAAATGGGTTTCTCCGGAGAGTCTCTGCTTTTGCTCCTCCACTATCAGTCACTTCAAACTAACCCCAGAGCTTGAGGGTTTTAAGACAGTCAGGTGGTGACATCTCATCTTATGGACGGCTTGTGGCTATTGTTTCCCTTTCATTTTTTACTTAAGTTTAAAGGCCATTCTGACCACCTACATTTTCAAAGTTTTCTGAACGGTTTCCTTTGCTTCAGCTCACCTTTACTCCCCAGTTTATTGCAGTCAGTGTCTTTCTTTCCCCCAGATTCTTCTCAAACTACACTCTAAGGATACCAGTACATTTCGTCCTGAAAACCATTAGCTTCCTTTAATGTCTTTAGTTTACTGCTTGTAATGCTGTACATCACTCTACATGTTTTTTGTACTGTAAATTTTCTTGCTCCTTTTACAACCATCTCTTTCTCTCCACCCCAGTATCCTTCACATTCCGTATTCCTTTCCTTTCCTGACAAAATTCTTTCAATGCCCAATGTTGGGTCCTAACACTGTCCTTAATTTTTCATGTTTTCCCTCAAATTTCTCCTTCATTTCTTATCTTCAAATAGTAACTGCAATTTGATGTTACCCAAAACTATGAAGTCCAATAATTTTGACATACTCAGAAGTCCAGATCCATGGTCATGTAAATAGCCCTTAATACTTTAATATTTATTAGATTCTATGTAATAGTCAAAGTGACCAAATATAAATTCACTGTTTTTTCAAAGTCTGTCTCTTCTGCTTATTTTCAATAATAAGAAAAGCAACAATAACACTTGATATAGAGAATATATATGCCAGATATTGCTCTCAGGGCTTTGCAGAAATTAAACCAATATAAAAAGAACCCTGTAACATAAAGTAACATAAAAATTATCATTATTTCCTTTTTACAAATGATAGAACTGAGACACAGAGAGGTCAAATTATTTTCTAAGGTTATACAGCCACTTAAGTGATTGATCTAGCACCCACTAGGGCTCCAGGGTCCTTTCTTGGTAGATACTCTCATATACAGCTAGTTAATACAGTAGGTCACCAATTCCTTCTTCCCAGACACTTACATACATATGTGAATTCTGTGTCTAAACTCTCCCAATAACCAAACTGTTGCATATTATAATAATCAATAGCAATAAATTTTGTTGTAAATCCTAAGTCCTTCATTCTTACCAGTAGACTAATTAATGTGCTAGATGTAATTAAATCAGCATAAATATCATAGTTGAATTTCATGAAAAAAGATCAGAAAATGTTATGCCTATTAATAGCTTCTGTAGCTATTCAAGCAAATATAATGCAGCAAGGATAATTAAATCTTGTGCTTCGGGGAGCAAGTAGGTTTGCTTAAAGAACAGAAAGGAAAATATGCCTTTATTCTCTGCCCTAGGGAGAACAGTGGAATAACTGACTAGGTATATTAATGGAGTAGTAGAAAGGGTAACATCTGCTGTTCTCTGAAATATCAGAGCTTTGGCTGAGGTAGAATTAATTGACTCATATTTGGTATGGAATTATAATAACTTTAATTTACCACATGGTGGAAACAGGCTCTATTTTAATTTCATTTTAGTTTTAATTTACTAACTACAAAAAAGCATGCTATCTCATAAATACAACAAATATTATATTTTAGAAGGGCCTGGCAGGATATGCTTTTAATGATTTTCTATTTCTGTTCTCAAAGTTGATTTCAATGGTATTGAGTTCTCAGAGCAAGAGTTTACTTTTTCTTTCTGTGGTTCACACACTGGCCTAAATCTGAATTATCAGTAGGCTATTACAGACAGCAGAAGTAAACAGGTAGGCATTAACATGATGAGCCTGAAATGCCAAACCAGCGATAGAGCAAAAATCCTCAATCATAATTCATAGAATGCTGTCTTATTTTTAATACTTTAAATATGCTCTAGTATTGGTAACAATTATCTGAGAAGACTGTATAGAAGATTCAAATTTAATGCCCCCCAAAAATGATAATTCCTAATTTTAAATGTATAGCCGCTTGCTCCATTACCAATCTACCTCCCTTAGTGGCCTCATATACTAATAGCAGTGAGCCTTAATAGGCTGAGTAACTCTAATTCCAGTTCTCAATTTCAGATTGTGAGTGTATTTTTATTTTAATACCTTTCTAAAATTTAATTTTATTTCTATCTGCCCTCATTTTTTTTTTAATGCCTGGGCCTCAGGGCTGTGCCAATTTGCATATTTGAATTAATGCACCAAATAATGTTTGAAAGTCTAATCTTATTAAATGATTTTAAATCCAACAGTTCCCCTGACTGGTTAGACTTTATTAAATTAACCCATATGTTATCAAAACCTTACGCTGGCTGTCTACTTGGTTGTCTCTGAGGGTCAGATGGACCAAAGAGTTTCCTTTAAAAAAAAAAAAAAAAACAGTATTGAGGCTGGAAAATTTATGTGAGGTTAGATTTCCAAAGATTTTCCACTAACGCAAAATGCCATGAATTATAGAATTTCTGGTTGACTAATTGCTTAAGAGTTGACAGTTGTTGAGCTAAGGATTTTTCATCTCATTTTCCCACCCCTTAGTAAAGCTTTGTCACAAGTAATTTTAAAGAGGAGAGTAAAATGATTTATATGTTCCATATGCTATGACTGTACTAGTGGTGAAAGAAATACTTCAGTGGGTAGTAATAGATCTAAGGAAAGAAGTAAGAAAATAGCGGATAGTAAACTGTGGTAACAAATCAAAATATGAACAACTCTCTGTTAAAGATTACAAATAAATTCCGGTGGCCTTATACAAGAGAAAGCAAAAAATGCCAAAAGTATAGATATACTACAAACTATGCGGAATATACTTAAAGTGTATAAGTATTACACTTTATACTTAAAGTGTATAAGTATTACACTTTATACTTAAAGTGTAAAATCTGTGATTTATCCTGTCAGTTATATATAGGACATAATCAGTGATGACATTAAGCAACAAACTATTTAAATGATATCAATACAAGCCTCAGAAGATACTCTACTTCTCAGGATTAAATATGAGGAACTCAAGAGATTTCCATAGTTACCTCAGGCTGAGAAATAGCATTTGAGCCAACGGCTACAGTTGTCCTAGAGGAAAGGATTTCTTACTCTGGACAAGAATTATAGATATGATCTTCTGAGTAAAAACAGCCAAGTTAAAGCATAAGGCCACTCTCCCCAAGGGGCTAGTTAGATAACTATATTTATGGGATGTTATCCTTTACCATCCAGTGCAAGTGTCCTTATGCATAAAGCTGCGAGTGGATCAGAAGCAAGCTCAGTTGTTCACCTATTTCTTTTCCATGTATACGTGTGGAGGATTCATTTTGACATTTGGCAAAACTAATACAATTATGTAAAGTTTAAAAATAAAATAAAATTTTAAAAAGAAAAAAATTAATTATAGATGATTTACAATATTATATTAATTTCAGGTATACATAAAAGTGATTCAGTTATATGTGTGTGTGTATATATATGTGTGTATATATACATATATATATATATAGTTAGGTCGATTTTCATTATAAGTTATTACAAGATGTTGAATATAGTCCCTTGTGCTACACAGTAAATGCTTGTTGCATATCTATTTATAGTAGCTTGTATCTAGGGCTTCCTTGATAGGGCAATTGGTAAAGAATCACCTGCAATGCAGGAGATCCCAGTTCAGTTCTTGGGTCAGGACGATCCACTGGAGAAGGGATAGGCTACCCACTCCAGTATTCTTGGGCTTCCCTTGTGGCTCAGCTGGTAAAGAATCTGCCTGCAATGTGGGAAAGCTACGTTCCATCCCTGGGTTGGGAAGATCCCCTGGAGAAGGGAAACGCTACCCACTCTCGTATTCTGGCCTGGAGAATTCCATGGATTGTATTGTTCATGGGGTGGCAAAGAGTAGGACACGGCTGAGCGACTTTCACTTTCAGCTTGTATCCGCTAATCTCATACTCCTATTTCATTTGTCCTCTCCCTGTCTTTCACCTTTCCTAACTGGAAGTTTGCCTTCTATGTCTGTGAGTCTATTTCTGTTTTTTATGTAGATTTATTTGTATAATTTTTATATTACACTTAGTGATATCATAGAATACTCATCTTTCTGTGACGTTATTTCACTTAGTATGGAGAGTATCTTGGTCCATCCGTGTTGCTGCAGATGGCAATATTTCACTCTTTTATGGCTGAGTAATATTCCATTGTATGAAGATCACATCTTCTTAAACCAGTCATCTGTTGAAGGGCACTTGTGTTGTTTCTGTGCTTGGATGTTTTAAGTAGTTCTGGAGAAGTCAATGGCACCCCACTCCAGTACTCTTGCCTGGAAAATCCCATGGACGGAGGAGCCTGGTAGGCTGCAGTCCATGGGGTCACTAAGAGTCGGGCATGACTGAACGACTTCACTTTCACTTTTCACTTTCATGCATTGGAGAAGGAAATGGCAGCCCACTCCGGTATTCTTGCCTGGAGAATCCCAGGGACAGAGGAGCCTGGTGGGCTGCCGTCTATGGGGTCGCACAGAGTCAGACACAACTGAAGCGACTTAGCAGCAGCAGCAGCAGCTGTGAACATTGGATACATGTTTCTTTTTGAATTAGTGTGTTCATTTTTTTTCTGGATACATAATGTCGATAGGAACACTTGACAATAGGGGTTACAAAGCCACATCACTTCTAAACCTGTCAACAATATCTTGAGAGATAGTCCAGTGCAAAGTTCTGTTTATCATGATTGTTTAGTAATATTAACCTACTAAAATTCAGTTTAGCTTCTTTTAGAACCAGATGTAACCAATTTTTAAATCTACCTCTAAAAGTAATAATTTGTTGTCATTTAGTCACTCTGTCAAGTCTGATTCTTTGCGACCCCATGGACTGCAGCACGCCAGGCTTCCCTGTTATTATTATGAATAATAGCAACTTCATTTTACGTACAATCAAGATTTATGACTTAGACTTGCTTCCCCAAAACTTGAGTGTGTTTGTGGCTGGCTGTTTGTGTGTATGGCAGAAATAAGGGGCAGGTCCCTTTTAAAACTTGTGATTTGTTTCTGAAAACAATAGTATAATGTTGGCTGAATAGCTCTGTCATAATTATAATAGAGTGACTCATAGCACATGACAAGTGCTGTTATAGCATTTTGTTGTACAAAAAATTGGTTGAATTATTCTCAAAATTAAAAAATAGGAAGCTAAAATGTAAATTGCAAAACTAACTACTGTATCCACTTGGCAAATGAAAATTCTTGACATAGGTATATTCAAAAAACATTTCCAAGAGGAAAATCTGACCTAAAATTATTGTATTAAATATACTTTTTCTTAGCTATTAATATATTCTCTTCCTATAAATAGTAATACAAAAGTTTAATAACCAGAATTTATTGTTGAAATTAACATATATCATTAGCATAGTTATACAAGTAGATCATTGTCATTAAAAATAGGACATTTGAATAGACGAAATATCTTTATTAATGGTAGAATTATATGTAAGAACAAATTACAGTTAAAATATTTCATCAGCTTTCAAAGCCTTTGTGTGTCAAGACTATTTATTGCCTTATTGAAAATGTAGTCTTTTAATATGCCAAAAATGGATATAAAATGAATTAAAACTGGTAACTCAGCTGAGAACAGCATGGACCATAATATACAGAGTCATCATGGTATGTCAGATTTGCATATGGTGCATTAAATCCTCATTACAATAAGATTAGGTATATATTATTAGTAGCATTTTGAATATAAAGTACAAGTAAGGGTTAGTATTTAAAATTCTAGTTTAGCTACTCAATATACTCCTAACCACTAGGCTATGATTTCATTTTTAACTGTAGAGTTAAGATCATGTCTTGCTAAAAGCATCTGATTCTCCCTTTCATTATCACAGGACTTATAAAAATTTCAACCAATTGTGGTATCAGGTACAAAGTCCAATATCTCTTGATCTGGTTGAGGTCTATTTGCAGCGTCTCTTGATCTGAAGACTTATGAACTAAAGTCAAATTATCTGTCATATGATACAAGAGTCATGGGTTAACAACAACAAATTCTCCCATTTAATTTTGGAAGATGGGAAGGATTTAGTAATCACTGATCCATAACAGTTTTGAAATTCCACTTGACACTAACTGGGGATTGAAAATATTTCTTGACTTATATTCTTTTAATAGGTCCATAGACTACTATTCTCAGCCCTGCCTTCTAGGAATTAATTTCTTTTTTTTTTTTTAATCACCTCCTTGGTCAATTATGAAGAGAAGATTGGAAGACATCTTTTTGGCGATCTATTTAACTATGCAGAATTTTGGAGACCAAGCAGCAATTAATATATCAAGAACTCTTAATCTCTTCTAGTCTATGGTGGTGGTGCTTTTTGCTAACACAACTATACTTTACATAAATATATGTGGGTTTTTTAAAAATGTTTTCCAGGTCCACTCTGCCAAAATTGGGCTTCCCTTGTGGCTCAGCTGGTAAAGAATCTGCCTGCAATGTGGGAGACCTGGGTTTGATCTTCCCAAACTGGGTTGGGAAGACCCCCTGGAGAAAGGAAAGGCTATCCACTCCAGTATTCCATCCTGGAGAATTCCATGGACTGTATAGTACATAGGGTCACAAAGAGTCGGATGCAACTGAGAGACTTTCACTTTCTGCCAAAATCTATTAGTATGTCCATATTCTTTCCCCAAACCTCTTTCTCTAGATTCAGTTATATGTATTTTGGGTGTATCATGTTTTAGTAAAATACTACTTTATTCATCCAGCATCACTTTTATCTTGCGAATGGCATTTTGTTCATTTTACAGGCATAATTTTAAGGGATGGTAAATAATTTAAAAGTTTTAATAAAAGATTAGATAACGGGCTTCACTGAATCTTTATCCTGAGATTATTTTTAGTGATAACCTCTGAGTTAGGCATTTTCCTTGTCTTATTAGCCACACCTTTAATTTGTCAAAAAATAATTTCATTTAGTAACTCTGCAATCTTGTATTATCTCTACTACTACTAAACACTGCTCGAAAACTGGCTGTTTCTTTTCAGATTTCATCATTTTTTGGTACCTCTGTATGTTTATCAGGCACATAATCCTCCAAATGCAGGTAATAACTTTAGTAAAAGTTTCAGTACTAAAATCCACAGGTCATATTTTTCTAGTATTTCATTAGAGTTTCCTCACTTTTTCTGGACATTTATAGCGGTTTTCTTGCAGCCTATAGCACTGAAAATCACATTTTGTTGAAATGGCACCCCATTTCCCAGTGTCAACTTCTGGTCAGCTATTGGCATAGTAAGTCTGCAGACTATATCATCCCAAAACTCAGTGGCTTAAAATAACATTTATTCTTATTCCTGTGTCTGCAAGCCATCTGGAGGCATCTCTGTTGTTATCAGCAAGTCTTAAATAGGTTCAGTCCCAGCTACATGCTTGATTTAGTCTATTCTGTGTCTCTTTCATCCCTCTGAGACAGTTTTGAGTGTGGAAAAGAGGATGCCTACTCTTTCCCAGTTGGGCATCCCGAGTGCCTCAGTGGTAAAGAACCTGCCTGCCAGTGCAGGAGACACTGAAGATGTGGGCTTGATCCCTGGGTCAGGAAGATCCTCTGAAGGAGGGTATGGCAACCTATTCCAGTATTCTTGCCTAGAGAATTCCATGGACAGAGGAACCTGGATACCACAACTTGTTGGTTTTGAAGTGCTGAGCCTTATGTAAAATATACTGCAAAAGATGGTTCTGGCCAGCGTATTGTCGACATAAAATCCTTCTAGTCTAGTTGGTATCAAGCAAAGGTAAGAAGTATAGCAGATCTGCTAATGTCATTCATCATATGTATCATTATGCCTGATCAAAAAGATATTTTGAAGGAATCACTTAGTGCCAAAGCCTGGAATTGTGGAGTAGAATAGGGTTTTCTCCACTTAATCTGACAGTGACAGCTGTCAAAATTGCAGTGTCATTTATCTAGTGATCATATATTTAGCTTCTTGATTTTCAGGCCGAAACCAAAATAAAGAGACTTCTCACTTTTCCTTCCACTGTATCTGTTCTTACAGATGTAGCTCATTTTGCAAGCACAGCTGTGGAAGTCATTGATGCCTTGGCAGTGATCTCCGAATCTCATACAGTCTGGAGGCACGAGATCATTGCCAAGGGACAGGGGAAAGTAGCGGTGAATAGCAATAGAGTGAGAGGGGAATGGTGGTAATAGAGTGACATGAAACCTTGAAACACTTTGTTGGATCTTTGGACATGTATCTATACATACTGCTAATGTGACTCTCAGCTCTCAGTGGTAGAATTAGGCAGAATGTCAAGTAGGTAACTATAATTGTGTAATTTATACATGGCCAAGAGTGATTAAGGGACTTCCCGGGTGACTCAGTGGTAAAGAATCCGCCTGTCCATTGCAAGAGACATGGGTTCAATCCTTGGGTGGGGAAGATCCCCTGGAGTAGGAAATGGCAACCCTCTCCAATATTCTTGCCTGGAAAATCCCATGGACAAGAAGAGCCTGGCAGACCATAGCCCATGGAGTCACAAAAAGTCGGACTCAACTGAGCACACACACAAGAGTGATTAAAAACTGAGTTATCTTCATTGGAAAATCTAAGAATCTCTTCTAACTATGGAGCACACACTCTGAAGGAGCATCAGATTCCCTAAAGAGCTGTATCATATGCAAAATTTGTGACCTGAAACACTCACTTCAGAAATACAAATTATTCACAGTCTGGTTAAAGAGTTACTGCATCCTTCAGTCATGAAGGAACTGAATTAGATGCTTCTAGGTGCACTTCCAGATGGCACTAGTGGTTAAAAAAAAAAAAAAAACCGTCCTGCCAATGCAGGAGACAGATGCAGGTTTGATACCTGGGTTGGGAAGATTCCTCTGGAGAAACGCATGGTAACCCACTCCAGTATTCTTGCCTGGAGAATTCCATGGACAGAAGAGCCCGATGGGCTACAGTCCACGGGGTTGCAAAGAGTCAGACATGATTAACATGACTTAGCATGCATGCAGGCCTATCTCAAATAGGAAATGTCTTAGAATGTTTTTTTTTTTTTTTCCTTAATTTTAGTATTCTTTGGGGGAAAAAATCCCAGTAAAACTTCAGACTTAAGATAGAGATTCCCAGGCAATAGTACATTAAATCCTAGAAAGTCAGTAGTAGAATGAACTGAAGATCTGTGGGAGAAGAAAATCATTGCCTCGTTTCACCCTCTGCCACACTTTGGCCTTAGGTAATATAGAAAGGTCTGAGAAAATACAGTTTATGTGTTACTAAGGTGCACTGGTTTCTGAGACAGGCACAGTGCATTGAGCCCCTTTTCTATTACTGCTTGTCTGAACTTGGGGAAAATCTCAGAAAACACTAAATCTTGATTTTCTTACTTTAAAATGGTTATGATAGTACCTATTGCATAATGTTATCGAAAGATGAAATGACTTTATATATATGGCGTTACTTTAGTATATGGTAAAAAGAAAATACAGAAAAAAATAGTACCATTCTGCTCCCTCTCTTTCCTCTTGTTTATGTCTTTTTCTTCTACCCACTCCAGTCTTCCTCCTCTCCTCTGTATTTCCCCTACCCTCTTTTATCCGCAAGAATCTAGATGTTTTCATAGACATTAGATACAATAATTATTTGATGAGTGCACAAAATTGAATCCTAGAGAAAAAATAATGAAAGCAAAACTCATCTGAGATTTAGATCCAAATACTTAGGGATTTAAATATAAGGCTGTCAAAGTTTTAACCACCGTACAAAATGATTGTTTCCTATGAGCATATAAACAGCACAAGAGTCAAACATTAGCAAATAGAGTTGTACAACATCATGGTATTAATAGCTTAGCACTGAATAGATGTTCTCTTATACATTCATATGTTTAGAATACAGGTGGCAAAGAAATGCATGGCTTTAATTTCTCATCTTTGACTTATTGACCACCCTTATTCTAAATCTATTACTAAAGCAACTGAGGACATGTCATATAAATAATATTGTACTATGTATCCCAAAGCAAGAATCATAATCAGTCTGTTTCAAGCCATTTTACTAGAGAAGCAAATAAATATGTTTTGTAGACAGCTCCATAAAATGCAGATTTGAGGGTCCTTTGAGGAAAAGAAAGTATTGTGTGGTGCTCACTACTCATAATAATACAGATTTGAAACTGTGGGATTTACCTGTAAGGAAAAGGGATCATTGTATAGTACTTCAGACAACTCAGAGCTTTATTTTTCATGTTATAAAATGTCAGAAAGGAGACACGTGCTGGCATTTTTATCAACTGCTCTTGAAGGTCAGTTCTATGTCCAGTTCTAACTGTCGCTTCCTGACCTGTATACAGGTTTCTCAAGAGGCAGGTCAGGTGGTCTGGTATTCCTATCTCTTTCAGAATTTTCCACAGTTTATTGTGATCCACAGTCAAAGGCTTTGGCATAGTCAATAAAGCAGAAATAGATGTTTTTCTGGAACTCTCTTGCTTTTTTGATGATCCAGCAGATATTGGCAATTTGATCACTGCTTCCTCTGCCTTTTCTAAAACCAGCTTGAACATCTGGAAGTTCATGGTTCACGTATTGCTGAAGCCTGGCTTCAGCTTGCTTGAGCATTACTTTACTAGCGTGTGAGATGAGTGCAATTGTGTGGTAGTTTGAGCATTCTTTGGCATTGCCTTTCTTTGGAATTGGAATGAAAACTGACCTTTTCCAGTCCTGTGGCCACTGCTGAGTTTTCCAAATCTGCTGACATATTGAGTGCAGCACTTTCACAGCATCATCTCATCTTTTAGGGTAGCTCAACTGGAATTCCACCACCTCCACTAGCTTTGTTCATAGTGATGCTTTCTAAGGCCCACCTGACTTCACATTCCAGGATGTCTGGCTCTAGGTGAGTGTGAGTGATCACACCCTCATGATTGTCTGGGTCATGAAGATCTTTTTTGTACAGTTCTTCTGTGTATTCTTGCCACCTCTTCTTAATATCTTCTGCTTCTGCTAGGTCCATACCATTTCTCTCCTTTATTGAACCCATCTTTGCATGAAATTTTCCCTTGATATTTCTAATTTTCTTGAAGAGATCTCTAGTCTTTCCCATTCTATTGTTTTCCTCTATTTCTTTGCATTGATCACTGAGGAAGGCTTTCTTATCTCTCCTTGCTGTTCTTTGGAACTCTACATTCAAATGGGTATATCTTTCCTTTTCTCCTTTGCTTTTCACTTCTCTTCTTTTTACAGATATTTGTAAGGCCTCCTCAGAAAGCCATTTTGCTTTTTTGCATTTCTTTTTCTTGGGGATGATCTTGATCCCTGTCTCCTATACAATGTCACAAACCTCCATCCATAGTTCATCAGGCACTCTGTCTATCAGATCTAGTCACAGAACTGGACATGGAAAAATAGACTGATTCCAAATAGAAAAAGGAGTACGTCAAGACTGTATATTGTCACCCTGCTTATTTAACTTTTATGCAGAGTACATCATGAGAAACGCTGGGCTGGAAGAAGCACAAGCTGGAATCAAGATTGCTGGGAGAAATATGAATAACCTCAGATATGCAAATGACACCACCCTTATGGCAGAAAGTGAAGAAGAACTAAAGAGCCTCTTGTTAAAGTGAAACAGGAGAGTGAAAAAGTTGGCTTAAAGCTCAACATTCAGAAAACTAAGATCATGGCATCCAGTCCCATCACTTCATGGCAAATAGAAGGGAAACAGTGGAAACAGTGGCTGACTTTATTTTCTGGGCTCCAAAATCACTGCAGATGGTGATTGCAGCCATGAAATTAAAAGACGCTTACTCCTTGGAAGGAAAGTTATGACCAACCTAGATAGTATATTAAAAAGCAGAGACAGTACTTTGCCAACAAAGGTCCATCTAGTTAAGGCTATAGTTTTTCCAGTAGTCACGTATGGATGTGAGAATTGGACAATAAAGAAAGCTGAGTGCTGAAGAATTGATGTTTTTGAACTATGGTGTTGGAGAAGACTCTTGCAAATCCCTTGGACTGCAAGGAGATCCAACCAGTCCATCCTAAAGGAGATCAGTCCTGGGTGTTCATTGGAGGGACTGATGTTGAAACTGAAACTCCAAAAATTTGGCCACTTGATGCGGAGAGCTGACTCATTTGAAAAGACCCTGATGCTGGGAGAGATTGGGGGCAGGAGGAGAAGGGGGTGACAGAGGATGAGATGGTTGGATGGCATCACTGACACAATGGACATGTATTTGGGTGAACTCCAGGAGTTGGTGATGGATAGGGAGGCCTGGCGTGCTGCGATTCATGTGGTCGCAAAGAGTTGGACACAACTGAATGACTGAACTGAACTTAATGGTCAGGGCCTCGGACTGAGATTATCTTTGCTTTACCTTCATAATATGAAGATTATGTGAAGAAGATAGTGAAGTTAGAAGTTTTTGGTACCTTCAACAAATCAGAGTTTGATTAGTACATAAGACTATTTATTATGTAAGCAATAAGGAGTCTCTCCTGCAATTCACATCTTGGCCACCTAACATTCGTACACAACATTCATATACACGTCTTCCCACCTCCTTAAAACAAATACTGCAAAGCCCCATCTTTTGGGGCATCCAGGTCAAAATAAAAGATCTCTGGGTAATGTTTAATCCTTCTCATCAGGTCTGACTATAACTCCTTGTGGTTTGATGATACATAAACTGAATTATAAGTTACCTGCTCATGATATATTTGGAGAGTGATCCAGGAGAACAAGGAAAATTTTTAAAACTACAATAAAAAGTGGAAAATAATGAGAAGTGCATAGCCCTCACTGGTCTCTAGCAATTGTGAAATCCTACTAGGAAGAATATCAAGCATTACCTGCCTTGTGAATGAAGTTTTCTTCATCAACCTATCAATTCCATATTCTGTGTATTAAGAATATCTGCTTTAAATATTGTTCTCAAAGGCTACAATTGAAGAGGACACTGGTATTATAGGGGCTAATTAGAAGCCTATCATCTGTTAGTGCCATTACAGAGACCCAGAATATATCCTGGATTTAAAAATCACTGGTTCTGTGGTCTCAACAGAGAAATTTGTATCAGACTAACACTCCCAATGAATGCAAGTCTAAAACATGCATTTAAAAGAATAAGCTTTAGGATTACCAACAAAGACAGGAGGACAGTGTTCACTTCATTCAGATATCTGCAAATGTCCTATGCTATGAAGAAAGGGCAAGTGTGTAGGCGGATAGGTGCCTGGGAGAGTTTCAGTGGGCTGTGGAGGCAAAGACTGGAGTTCAGAAATGCCAGAGGGCAGAGGATTGAGGGGTCATGATACTAGCAAGAGAATCATAGATGTGAGCCTGAAATTCTCCATTAGCTTCTCCCTAAGTATTTGCCAACTTCTAAGCCTCTAATCAGTAAACAAAATGCTGGAAAATACAAATAAGCAGAGAAGAGCCCTTGTAAGACTAAAAATCTAACCAGGGATACTGACATTCTTATGGAGCTCATGCAGACTAATCTGCATGTAATCTCTGCTAGAAAGAAATCCAATTCTTTTGCTGTGCAGAAGTAAACATCATTCAAGGCCTCTACAGTTTTCCCATACAGTATTAGGAATTCTATGAAAAAATATCAGATATGCCAGTAAAAATTAGTTTCAAGGAGTTCCATTAACTTTACATGAATCTGGTATTAGTCTGTGTTTTGAATCTTAATTTTCAGTTATTTGATTTTAAAATTACAGATTCATGTGAGGGTTATTAGGTCTCTTGAATGTTCCTCTTTTTTGTTTTACTAGTTGTATAAATGTCCTAACCAATATACTACTTTTGTCCTAATTTTATGTATGCTAAATGTTGGTCCTTTTTTGGTCATATCTAATATATCACATAATCTTTCTACATTTCCATTTATTTTTTCTATTCTTTAATCTTCTTGTTCAATAATGCTCTCTCCTTTTATATAACCTTATGAATTAGGTACTATTATTATTCCTACCTTGTGCACAATCTAAGAATCAAAGATTAAGTAACCACTAACCAGCCTGATATCACAATACTGTGAATCAAACCTGGGCAATGTGGATTAAGAATCCATTTCCCTTACATTTATTCGATACTGTTTCACACAAAATAAAGTGATTGGATTCTCATTATATAGAACAGAAATAGGAGGGAAATCTTTCAAAGTATTGACATTGATTATGTGTGGGTTTTGTGTATGTGTGTAAAATTATTGATGTTTTATCCTCACTTTTGTTTTCATTAAAGTTAAAAAAAATGTATAAGCACTATTTTTATATTTGAATATACTTTCAAAGGAAAAACTTGAAGATGAGTGGTATAAAATTATTCTGTCCTACTAGCAACAACTATAAACAAGTGTTTTCTAGTTACAATGACTGTAAATATAAATAGTTACTTTAGGGCCAAGCAAGTACTTCCTTTGTGGTTCATTCTATCAAATGCAAAAATAATTTTATATCCTACAAATTTTAGGTAAATATAAATTGGTTTTTGAAAGATTTGTAAGTATATACCGTAGCTGTCTATTTTGCAGGAAATAGTTCTTTTTAAGCTTTATCAACCATTTCAAGACACTACATTGTCATAAATTTTACTGGAATTAGCAATTTTCTCACTGCACTTTAATGCCCTTATCAAATAGTTGTAGCACATAAACAATGTACTTCCATCACACTGTTAGAACTGAATTAATATGAGTGTAGAATACTTCCTCCCAAATTCAATTTCAGCAAGTCTGAACTGCACCATATGTAGTATATCATTGTAATATAGAACAGCAATAGTACTAAACATTTGGTAAGATAAACAATGCCGGGTGACTTCAACCACAGCTAAACTGAAAGTAGATAAAAAATACACTTTTTTTAAAAAGCAAAATCTATCAGCTTGTATAGCAGAAAAAGAAATTGCCTGAGCATGAAATCACACAATGGTATGAACAGTAACTGTACCACAGGAGAGAAGTCATTGGAGATAAAAAGCTGTGCACAGATAGATCACTTAAGCAGTTCCCGTGTCTGTGGCTGCACAGCTTTTCTACATGGTTTCTGCCATCACTCAGTCACACGGATGAAATACACCTCTTCTGCCTGAGCCTAAACTGTGCAGAAACTCATAAGTCATTCTGATAGTGACAGAAAAAGAAAAGCTTTTGCCCAAAGAACTCCTGATTAATAACCCTAGTAGCCACTGATTTTTAGATAAATTTTTCATAAATGTTACAAATACTAATTCAGCCCACCTGTAGATATGTTGCAATTTGTAATTATCAACCCAACCAAAAACAAATCAGGAAGTAATCCAGTAAGTTACAGTGTGAAGTATATAACTGGATAACTGGCGCAATATTTATTTATTTATTTTTAAGATAATTTTTTTTCCAGTTTTCACAGATCTAATCAAGGGATTAGGGCTAGAGAAATACACGGGCACCTGGACACAGAACAAGGTTCACTTCTCAGTTCTTTGGAAACACACCATTTCTTCCATTCCCTTCAGCATTTTTGAATGATGTTTGAATGTAGTTTTGAGACTCCTTCCCAAACATCATACAAGAATACTGTATTTTAAAGAGATCAGATTATTCTATAGTATAATAGAATTATGGCATATTTTTTTCCACAGGGATTATGAAGTGCTTTAACAAATGTGTCTCTTAAAGATAAAAAGTAAGATTATGGACACAGAGCAAAATATACATTATTTCTTCAACTTATTAGTATATTCTATGTATGTGACTTTTAAGTATCAAATGTTTGTATATATTTTGAATATGTGTGTGTATATTTATTTTTATAGCTAGGCTGCAGCTCAGGCTTTGGAGTTAGAAATCATTATTTCTGGGCTTATTTTATAGATGACTTATTTTCCTCACTGAGTTATCCTATTCAAAAATCTTTACACAATAGCTATATATAATTAGAAACATATTTGAAATCATACTGCAACATAAGTCATTTTCCTAGCAAATGTTAGATTTTTTAATTTAGATTTTATAAATATAGATTGGCATTACTGCTTATTTTATTTTCCAATTTTATTGAGATATAATTGACATAACATTGTGTAAGTTTAAGACGTACAGCCCGATGATTTGAGGCATGTATACGTTGCAAAATTATTACCAAAAAAGGGTAGTTAACACATCCAGAGCCTCACTTGATTACCGTTTCTTCTTGTTATTATTGTGGGAGAACATTTAAGATTAACTCTCTTTAGCAACTTTGAAGTATACAATATTGTGTCGTTAACTATGGTTTACATTTGAGCTCCCAGAACTAACTCATTGTATAACTAGATATTTGTACCCTTTGACCAAAATCTTATTTCCCCCCATCCCCAGCCCCTGGCAATCACCATTGAACACTCAGTTTCTATAAGTTCATCTGTTTTAGATTCCACACAAAGGTGAGTTTTTGTCTTTCTCTCTGATTTATCCCTTAGCATAATACCTTCACATTCCATTATTAATGTTTCAAGTTTGCTTTTTTTTAAATGCCTGAATAATATTTGACCATATGTGTATGTGTGTGGCTATCACATTTTCATTATCAGTTTGTCTTTGGATGTCAACTTAGGTTGTTTCCATATTTTAGCTATGGTAAATGATACTATTAATACAATGGAAATGGCAGTGCAAATATCTCCTTGAGTTCTTGATTTCATTTCCTTCAGATATGTACTCAGACATGAGATTGCTGCATTGTATGGTAACTCTGTTTTAAATATTCAGAGGAATCTCCATACTGTTTTTTCTTTTGATTGTAACATTTTATATTCTCAATAACAGTGTAAAAGTTTTCCCTTTTTTCTACATCTGCACCAACACTTATCTCTTGTCTTTGTTATAATAGCCTTTCTAACAGGAATATTGTGATATCTCATTGTGATTTTGATTTGCATTTCCCTGATCATTAGTGACAGTGATATTGAGCATCTTTCCAGGTGTCTTTCGGCCATTTGTATGTTTTCTTTGGAAAAACATTCACATTCTTTGCCCATTTTTTAAACCAGATTTTTTTTGGCTATTGAGTTTTATGACTTCCTTATGTAGCTATCCATTATCAGATGTATGATCTGAAAATATTTTCTCTCATTCTTTTGGCTGCCTTTTAATTTGTTGATTATTTCTTTTGCTATATAGACGCTGCTTAGTTGGATATAGTTCTGCTTGCTTATTTTTACTTCTATTGCTTGTGCTTTTGGTGTCATATCCAGAAATGATTGTCAAGAGTAATGTCAAGGAACTTTCTATGTCATCTTCTAGGACTTTTATGATTTCATGTCCTACATTTAAGTCCTTAGTAAATTTAGGGTTAATTTTTGAGCAACGTAAGATAGGGATCTAGTTTCACTTTTTTTTCAAGTAAATATTCAAAACCACTTATTGAGTATCCTTGACTCCATTGTCAAAATTAGTTGACCTTCTATGTGGGGGGTTATTTCCAGGTTCTTGATTATTTTCCGCTGGTCTATATGTCTCTTTTTATGCCAGTACCATAATACTGTTTTGCTTACTCTAGCCTTGTAATATAGTTTGAAATCAAAAAGTATGATTTGGCAAGATTTGTTCTTTCTCAAGATTGCTTTGGCTATTTGGGGTCTTTAGGGGTTTCATATGAATTTTAGAAGATTTTTTTTATATCTGTGAAAAATAACATTGGAATTTTGAAAAAAAAATGCATTGACTCTGTAGCACATATGCACTGTGACTGCAGGGGCTTGCCATCATTGTGTTCTCAGTAGTGGGTGTCAGTGATGAAAGTTGAGGCCAGCACTGAGCAAGTGTGCTGCTACAGGAGCTGACTGTCAGCACAGGCAGCAGGGCAGCCCAGTGACAGAAGTCAGGGCAGATCTGGGCACTTGAAAAGCTGCAAGGGCCAGGGTTTCAGCCTGAACTCATGTGGCATCAGGGGCTAGCAATGGACGTGTGTGTGGCAGTGAAGGCTGGAGATAAGACTTGGGGCTAGTGGTGTACAGTATTGCATAATACTTCTATGCAGTAGTAGAAGTAAGTGACAGGCGTTGGGGCTGGGGGTATTCAGGAGCTAGATGTGAGCATAGACTACACTGCATCCCGGTGACATGAGTTGAGGCCAGGTCCTGGCCTAAGAGTAGCTGTGGAGGCCTTGACTGTCAGTGTGCACTCCTTTGGCTATAGGGGCTCACATGGGCACACGCGTTGCAGTGGAGATAAGTGACAGGAGCTGAGGGTGGCTGTATGCAAGCATGCAGCTGCAGGAGCTATCTGGACATACACCTAGCTGTGTAGGCCAGTGACAGGAGACAGAGCCACGTAAGGCCCACAACCATATAGCTGCTTCTTAAACATGGATGAATCTCCTTCTCTATGTAAGGTCAAATTGGCTTGGAAAGTTGCTAAAATAATATTTTACAAAACTTTAATGAGGAAGAAAAATACAATATTCACAGCAGTCAGTTTTAACTGGAGGATGGCACCACAAAGAAATGATGCAATTTTACAGAAGTGAAAAAATGCATAACTAGAAGAAATAGGATTTTTAAGAATAAATGGTCCACACTGTCTAAATTTTACTCTGCCTCAAGACGTTATAGTACCTTTGGCTTTCCTTTTAGGACATAAGGCACTATGCTGAAATAGGCTGGATATCTAGAAAAGTTTGTTTTTTAACAGGTAAAGCCATCTGGTCATTAATTTGCCTTGAAATTTCATGAGATGCTGAGGGCAAAGCAGCAGATGTCATCAATGAACTATGTAGAGACAATAATCAAATCATCCCCCCTGCCTTAATGTATGAAACAAGAAAACCACATAAACACAGAGAAGAGGAATTTAAATGTCCTCATAATTTTAATCCAAAAGCAAAAAAGATTATTCAATTAAGCTTCAGATATGCATTTATTTCTATAAGATGCACTAAAATTCGGAAATGTCTACTGAATGGGAACAAACATATTATGTTGATTTCTATTAGGATATAGAATCTTATATGTATTCACATCCACAGTTATCCAAGTGTGGGCATTATTATTCATAATGTCATATATTAATGATGACAAATAATGGAATATTTTCTTTTAAGGCAGTGGTTTTCAATTGAGGATGACTTTTCTGCCCAAAGGACAGAATGGATACATTTTTGCTTGTCACAACTGAGAGATGTTACTGTTATCTAGGGGGTGGAGAACAGAGATGCTAATAAATATCTGACAATGCACAGGACATCCCCTATAGTAAAGAATTTTCTGGCCCAAAATGTCAAAGATACCAAGATTGAGAAATCCTATTTCAACAAAAATATTGCATTTTAATTATTTTTTATTGAAGACTCTTGAGACTCCCTTGGACTGCAAGGAGATCCAACCAGTCCATTCTAAAGGAGATCAGTCCTGGGTGTTCATTGGAAGGATTGATACTAAAGCTGAAACTCCAATACTTTGGCCACCTCATGCAAAGAGTTGACTCATTGGAAAAGACCCTGATGCTGGGAGGGATTGGGGGCAAGAGGAGAAGGGGACGACAGAGGATGAGATGGCTGGATGGCATCACCGACTCGATGGACATGAGTTTGAGTAAACTCCGGGAGTTGGTGATGGACAGGGAGGCCTGGTGTGCTGTGATTCATGGGGTCGCAAAAGTTGGACATGACTGAGGGACTGAACTGAACTGAATGTGGCTATTAAAAAATCCAGAATTTTTAAGTTATAAGAATTAGAAAATTTGATCATTTTAAAAGGTAATCTTTTTGCATAATTCCTTCTATAGAAATCAGTAGGTTACAAAAATGGGGAAAGATCCTATACACAGCGATACTTTAGACACATGGCATTTTAATGCTTTCAGGCCTTTTAAATATTTTTCAAAAATTTCATACATATGTGTACATATATACATAGACATGCACATATTTGTACACATACATGTATGTATGTATGATTTAGTGGTGAAGAGAAACCTTTGTACACATGCATGTATGCATATATATATATATATATATATATATATATATATATGATTTATTGGTGAAGAGAAACCTTTCCTCTTAAGAGAAATTAGACCCTCAGAGAGCCTAAAACAGGCAAGAGATTTTTAGGTCTTATAAAACCCACTGATGGGAAGAGCTGACTCATTGGAAAAGACTGTAATGCTGGAAAAGACCAAAGGCAAAAGGAGTAGGGGAGGCAGAGGATGAGAGAGTGAGAGAGCATCACTGACTCAATGGACATGAATTTGAGCATACTCTGGGAGATAGTGGAGGACAGAGGAGCTTGGCATGCTGCAGCCCATGGGGTAGCAGAGTTGAACATGAATTAGCAACTAAATAACAGCAAATAATGCCCACAGCTACAGATATATAAATGTCCAAGAAAGGAGGATAAGGCATCTGTACACCTTAGGGTGAGTTGAAGGTTAACCTTCAAAAGTTAACAACACGGAAAATTCTAGGGCAGGGGATTTAGGCTATGGGTTAACAGATTTCAATCTGTCAATAACCTATGTATATTGAATCATAAATATTCATTGAAAACTAAAATAATTTCAGAAAGGTTTTTATCTTCTACATGATTATTAATTTCTGGATATTTGGAATCATAAGTTCTAAAGGATTGATTTTAGAGTTGGCTGGTTCCCTGCTTCTAATACTCTTGCTTCCTTGACTTTTACTATACTTTTCTGATTGCCATCATTCCTCTTTTGTGAAGAATCAGAGAACATCCTGAAGAATAAGTTATTATTTCCTTGCCAAATGCCTTCCTTGTGACAGAAAAACTATGTTTGAAAGTGCTGTAAGTATGTCAGCAGGGGCAATATATGTATTGACTGCAGTGTATCAGTCATCTGAAATGCTATTATGAAATATTTTGCCAATCTATAAATTTTCAGAAGTTTTTCAAAAAAGGAAACATCACCTTCTTAAAAGCCTGATTGCATTAATTATACAGATGCCAGTAAAACACCATATGAGCCATTTGTCTTTTATTATGCATAATGCTAAGACAGAAATATTCAATGCTGTTCACACTCGATTGATTAAAATAATTTTCAATTAAAACCATATTGTTTTAAAACAGTAAGAAGCTTTTGTGATATCAGTTTTAAAAATGTTGTTAAGGACATTTATCACAGGAGAGCTGTTTCTGAACACAGTCTGGATCAAACAAAAGCAAATGCAAGAGTTTGCTTTTGGTTATTGGGGAATAAAAGCCAGCAGAATCGCCATATGGTAGTCTTTTATAGGTCCTTTTTATTACTTTGCACCTTTAAATGTTTTTCTGTGTTTTTGTCATTAAATGCCCTAAATATTTTTGAGAAACTTTTATATTTCCAAGGAGTGAGTTTGGTTGTGGAATCTGAAAATTACAGCAAGTTGTCATATTGGAAAAGCACAGAGAATTCGAGTTGAAATGTAGAATATTGTAATGGAAATGTTTCCTGTTTAAATGTATGTGCATTTTTGCCTGTGATTCAATAAATCACTCAAAAGTGCTCAGGCTTTGTGTACCCTTAGCTATCAAACAGGCTGTAGTATTTCTTGAGCACTGGAAAATAATAGAGTGGTGGAAGGCAGAGTAATGTTTAAGCCCACAAATTAAAACACTTCTGGGGGTGAAAGGAAGTTTCCCTGTGCTCAAGTTTTCCCCAGAGTAAGCAGCCTTCTTTTTCATCTGTGGGGACTGGGAGCCACTCATCCCATCTATCCTATCCAGCCCTTCTGTGTCTGTAGAGTTCACTGCATTGAAGGGATTCCAGCTCCTCGCAAAATACTCATGTGTTATCCTGTACAGCAAAGAAATCAATGCATGTAACATGAGTGTAGATAACAGACACCTGAGAATGTGGATCAGGAAATATATACTGAAAAACACCAGAGATAAGGAAGGTGAGTGCTCTGGTGAGGAAATCCGAGTAAGAGATAGAGTGAGATGATCTGAAAGAGCTGTAAGGCAGCCAGATACTTGGAGAGGGG
This sequence comes from Bos indicus, assembly GCF_029378745.1. NCBI lineage: Eukaryota > Metazoa > Chordata > Mammalia > Artiodactyla > Bovidae > Bos > Bos indicus. The sequence goes on along the minus strand of NC_091780.1, from coordinate 50,263,335 downwards.
AAGGCAAGAAGACTCGCAGCTCATGCTGTGAGCTATAAATTAGCCTTAAGTGGACTTGGAGAGATGAAACTACATATTTTATTTCTAGATTGTATACACTATTTCTCTGAATTCAATATTGCAATAAGATTAAAACATAAGGAGCTCCAGAATTAATTCAAGTACATTTACATCTATTTAATTATTTAAATTCTCAAAAGCAAATAGGTCCTTGCATTCAAATTGCCATTTTAACCAGAAGTATATTGCTTCTATATTTTAAAGTAACATAGAAAGTCTATATTTCCCAAATTTATTAGAAAAAATATTTGGGGCTCTGAATTATCTAAGTAGTTGCCTAATTATCTCAGTTTATTGCATGTATAGCAATACCCTATTTTGTGCTGATAAATAAAGCACATGGTTCTTATTTACTGTTAAAATCCAAATAAATATAATGACATGATATTAAATTCCCAGGAAATATGGATGGTTATTGTAAAAATATGTTATTGATTTCATTTTTTTTCCTCTGAATTTAGACTGTAAGTTTTTCTTTGTTTCCTCTGTAGGCTCAACTGTCAATCAGGAGGTTCCTATAAGCTAGGTTTGAGTTTCATGAAGAACAGTTGTCCCGAAGAAATCTGTAACACGATGTGCAAAAACCACAATTTACAATATATTCCCAAAGACACTCATACTTCTATGCTGAATCAGAATATTAATGTCCTCCTTTGAGCAACACCCAGAATTTCTAAGGGTGTGGTTTCAATGTGCTCTTTTTGCAGTTCAAGAGCTGCTATTTACAAAATGCAAATAAGTGTTATTGACAAACAAAATTAGCAACTGGAAAGTGCTATGGACTGAAATGTGTTCTCACAAAATTTGTACTTTGAAGCTCATTGTGGCTGTATTTGAAGGTGGGGGGCATTTTTTGGTGGTAATTAAGGTTAAATGAGGTCATAAGAGTAGATCCCTGATTCAATAGGATTAATACTTTTATAAGAAGAAGACAGATCTCTCTCCACATGCTCACACTGCGAAAAAATGATGTGAGAACACAGAAATTGGGCACATGCAAGGCAAGAAAAGAGCTCTCAACAGAAACCAAATTGGCTGGCACCTTGATCTTGGATTTTTCAGCCTCCAGAACTATAAGAAAATAAATATCTATTGTTTAAGCTACCAGTATGTGGTATTTTATTAACACAGCATGAGCAGACAAAATACAAATTTTAGTATGAAGAAATGGGTGCTACTGTAACAAATATCTAAAAATGTTGAAACAGTTTTGAAACTAGGTGATGGGCAGAGGCTGGAAGAGTCCTGAGGTGAATGTCGGAAATGTGAATGTTAAAGGCAACTCTGGTGAGAGAAAAAAAGGACAGCTGGAGAGAAAGCTTTTATCTTCGTAGAGAATACGTGAATAATTATGACCAGAATGTTGGTAAAAATGTGGATGTTAAGGGCCATTCTGTTGAAGTCTCAGACACAAATACAACATGTTGTTAGAAACTAGAGGAAAGATGAACCTTGTTCTAAAGTGACAGGGGATTTGCCTGAATTGTGCTGTAGCATTAATGTGGAATTCCGTCCTGAATATTCACTGGAAGGACTGATGCTGAAGCTGGAACTCCAAAACTTCAGTCACCTGATACGAAGAACTGACTCATTGGAAGAGACCCTGATGCTGGGAAAGATTGAAGGCAGGAGGAGAAGGGGATGACAGAGAATGAGATGGCTGGATGGCATCACCAACTTGATGGACATGTGTTTGAGCAAGCTCCAGGAGTAGGTGATGGACAGGGAAGCCTGGCTTGCTGCAGTCCATGGGGTTGCAAAGAGTTGGACATGATTGAGCAACTGAATTGAACTGATTAATGTGGAAGGTAGAATTTGCAAGCAATGATATTGTGTAATTAGCTGAGGAGATTTCCAAGTAAAGTGTTGAAGGCACAGCTTGTTTCCTTCTAACTACTTAACAGTAAAATGTGAGAAAAGAGAAATGAATTTGGAAAAAAAAAATCATTAGTCAAGAAACACAGCTTACAAATTTGGAAAATTCTCAGCCAATCCCCAGGTGGCGCTAGTGGTAAAGCACCTGCCTGTCCTTGCAGAAGTAAGAGAGTTGATCCCTGGGTTGGGAAAATCCCCTGGAGGAGGGCATTGCAACCCACTCTGGTATTCTTGCCTAGAGAATCCCATGGACAGAGGAGCCTGGAGGACTGCAGTCCATAGAGTTGCAGAGAGTCGGACATGACTGAAGCAACTTAGCATGCATGCATCCTAAAGTGAGAAGGCTTGTTCTGAAGGGAATACTAAGGGTGTAGCTATATTATTACTTGACAAAGAGATAATAGATGTGACTCAGGGATTGAATCAGCTATCTCAGCAGAAGTCAGGAATAGAGATGGTATTATACCAGAATATAAACTGATATTTTGAACAAAATGGCGGGGAGGTGGGGCTTGTAAATGAAAGAAGACTGTTCAACTTCTTAAGATACTACAGGAATAGACCATAAAGCAAATCAGGGGCAAATATGCACTATTCTTCTTTAAAAATGGAAAGATTAACTCTGAAGGTGACTCAGAGACCATCTGAGCTGCTTCATTGGTTTTAAAGTGTGGAGCCGAGTTTCCTTTGTTTAATAGGTCAGAAAATCTCTGGATGGATATCAGGGTCATCCTGTGGAGCCTCAAGAATGGAGACCCACTTGGCAAAGCTTGAGGGGTGGGAAGGGGGCACAGTTCCCCACACAGTGGAGCCATGGAGCTGGGACTGCCATTCCATTAGGTCTAGAAGCTGAAACCACCACCCCAGTGGGTCTGGAAGATGGGACATAGAGCCAAACAGGATTATTCTGGAATCTTAAAATCCTGTGGTATTTATCTTGCTTGATTTTGGACACTAGCACCCTTCTTTTCTTTCTGATTTCTCCCTTTTAGAATGGGAACATCCATCCTATGACTTTCCCATCATTGTATCTTGGAAGCACATAGATTGTCTCATTTCACAGGTTCACAACTAGAGAAGAATTTTCCCTTCAGATGAATCATGTCTTGAGTCTCATATCTAATTTAGATATTTTCATGAAACTTTGAACCTAAAATATGATACTGGAATGAGTCAAGAGTTTAGGGCTATGGGGATGAAATGGATCTGTTTTGCATGTGATAAGGACATGAACTGGGGGGAGGGCCAAAATGCCATGGCTTATATTGTGTTCCACCAAAATTCATATACTGAAGCCCTATATTCCAATGTGACTGTATTTGGAGATAGGGCTTTTAGGAGACAGTTAAGGTAGATGAGATCATAAGGGTGAAATCGTGATTGAATAGGATTCAGTTCAGTTCAGTCGTTCAGTCTTGTGCAACTCTTTACGACCACATGGACTGCAACACAACAGGCTTCCCTGTCCATCACCTACTCCTGGAGCTTGCTCAAACTCATGTCCATCAAATTGGTGATGCCATCCAACCATCTCATCCTCTGTTGTCCCCTTCTCCTCCTGCCTTCAATCTTTCCCAGCATCAGGGTCTTTTCCAGTGAGTTGGTTCTTCACATCAGGTGAACAAAGGTTTGTCTAGTCAAGGCTATGGTTTTTCCTGTGGTCATGTATGGATGTAAGAGTTGGACTGTGAAGAAGGCTGAGCACCGAAGAATTTATGCTTTTGAACTGTGGTGTTGGAGAAGACTCTTGAGAGTCCTTTGGACTTTAAGGAGATCCAACCAGTCCATTCTAAAGGAGATCAGCCCTGGGATTTCTTTGGAAGGAATGATGCTAAAGCTTGAAACTCCAGTACTTTGGCCATCTCATGCGAAGAGTTGACTCATTGGAAAAGACTCTGATGCTGGGACAGATTGGGGGCAAGAGGAGAAGGGGAAGACAGAGGATGAGATGGCTGGATGGCATCACTGACTCGATGGACATGAGTCTGGATGAACTCCAGGAGTTGGTGATAGACAGGGAGGCCTGGCGTGCTGCAATTCATGGGGTCGCAAAGAGTCAGACACGACTGAGCGACTGATCTGATCTGATCTGATCTAACCAAAGTATTGGAACTTCAGCTTCAGCATCAGTCCTTCCATTGAGTACTCAGGATTGATTTCCTTTAGAATTGACAGATTGGATCTCCTTGCAGTCCAAGGGACTCTCAAGAGTCTTCTCCAACATCACAGTTCAAAAGCATTAATTTTTTGGCACTCAGCTTTCTTTATATTCCAACTCTCACATCCAAACATGACTACTGGAAAAATCATAGCTTTAACTAGACAGATATTTGTCAGCAAAGTAAGGTCTCTGCTTTTTAATAGGATTTCTAGGTTGATGATATCTTTTCTTTCAAGGAGCAAGCATCTTTTAATTTCATGGCTGCAGTCATCATCTGCAGTGATTTTGGAGCCCAAGATAGAAACTCTGTCACTGTTTTCGTTGTCATGAAGTGATGGGGCCGGATGCCATCATCTTCATTTTTTGACTGTTGAATTTTAAGCCAACCTTTTTCACTCTCCTCTTTCACTTTCATCAAGAGGCTCCTTAGTTATTCTTCACTTTCTGCCTTAAGGATGGCATCATCTGCATATCTGAGGTTATTGATATTTCTCCCAGCAATCTTGATTCCAGCTTGTGCTTCATCCAGCCTGGCATTTCCCATGATGTACTCTGCTGCTGCTGCTGCTGCTGCTGCTAGGTCACTTCAGTCATGTCCGACTCTGTGCGACTCCATAGACTGCAGCCCACCAGGCTCCCCCGTCCCTGGGATTCTCCAGGCAAGAACACTGGAATGGGTTACCATTTTCTTCTCCAATGCATGAAAGTGAAAAGTGAAAGTGAAGTCGCTCAATCGTGTCTGACTCTTAGTGACCTCATGGACTGCAGCCTACCAGGCTCCTCCATCTATGGGATTTTCCAGGCAAGAGTACTGGAGTGGATTGCCATCGCCTTCTCCGGGTGTAGTCTGCACATAAGTTAAATAAGCAGGGTGACAATATACAGCCTTGACATACTCCTTTCCCAATTTGGAACCAGTCTGTTGTTCCATGTCGGGTTCTAACTGTTGCTTCTTGACCTGCATACAGATTTCTCAGAAGACAACTAAGGTGGTCTAATATTCCCATTTCTTTAGGAATTTTCCAATTTGTTGTGATACACACAATCAAAGGCTGTGATGTAGCCAATAAAGCAGAAGTAGATGTTTTTCTGAAACTCGCTTGCTTTTTTGATTATCCAGTGGATGTTGGCAATTTGATCTCTGGCTCCTCTGCCTTTTCTAAATCCAGCTTGTACAACTGGAAGTTCTTGGTTCATGTACTGTTGACGCCTGGGTTGGAGAATTTTGAGCATTACTTTACTAGCGTGTGAGATGAGTCCAATTGTGTGGTAGTTTGAGCATTCTTTGGCATTGCCTTTCTTTGGGGTTGAAATGAAAACTGACATTTTCCAGTCCTGTGGCCACTGCTGAGTTTTCCTAATTTGCTGGCATATTGAGTGCAGCACTTTCACAGCATCATCTTTAGGATTTGAAATAGCTCAATTGGAATTCCATCACCTCCACTAGCTTTGTTCGTAGTGATGCTTCCTTAGGCCCACTTAACTTTGCATCCAAGGATGTCTGGCTCTAGGTGAGTGACTATACCATTATAATTATCTGGGTCATGAAGATCTTTTCTGTACAGTTCTTCTGTGTATTCTTGCCACCTCTTCTTAATATCTTCTGCTTCTGTTAGGTCCATACTGTTTCTGTCCTTCATTGTGCCCATCTTTAGATTAGAAACCTTTAAGAAGAAGAAAAGACACCAGAGGCTCTCTCCCTCTGCCATTTAAGAACTCAGCAAGAGGGCTGCAGTATGTAGCAATCAGGTTAGCTGGCACCTTGAACTTGGACTTCCCAGTCTCCAGAACTATGAGAAAATAAACTTCTGTTGTCAAAGTCACTGAGCCTACGGTATTTCATTATGGTAGTCTAAGGGGACTAATAGAGAAATGCACAAAAGAAACACTGTCACTTTCAAGACTGAAAATTGCAGGGATTTATATACATGTATATGTACTGCTATCTGCTAAGATGGTACAGATTAGGAAATTAGAAGATCTGGTGAGAAAGATAAAAGGATATTTTTCAGGAAATGTTAAGTTTAAGGTAACTATTAGTCAACTTGAGGAAAAACCAAGGAAGGAAATAATTGAGTATATGTTTTGAGGCTCTAGAACGAATTCATGAAAGAACATGAGTATATCAGAGCTGTGCTACAGAGAAGCGGAGCTGTATGCACACTTAATACCAAAAAACCAAATGATCATAAATCATCAGAACATGGTAGTAGAAAAGAAGAGGCCACAGTAGTGGGAATTTCAGTATTTAGGGAACAAGCCAGTACTGAACAGAGTCCTACTCAGAGAGGGTGCTGAATAGGAGAAAACAGCAGAGAGAAAAGTATCATGGAAATCAATAATGAAAAATGAATAGGAAATTTCTAACTGTAACTAATGTTGCTCAGAAGTCAAGTAAGATAAAAAGAGAACCTTGTCAATTGCATACTGTAGGTCATCTTGACTATAGCATTCAGGGGAGTTGTGGGACAGCAACACAATTGGAGTTAGTTGAAGGAGAACTTGAAGTGTGGTGGTGTGAACAGTGATTACAGCTTAAGCATTCTTTAAAGGTGCTGTTATGCAACTGTTGCGAGAACAGAAGTTAAAGAAGTTGTTTTGTTTTTATAAATGTAAAAAAATGGCTACATTAATATTATTTTTTGATAATGAACCCACGGTGAGAAAGAGGGACGACAATAGAGAAAGAGAACACCTTGCAAATCTTTGCCGGTGAGTTAATTTTGGAAATCCATGCTAGAATGTCGTGGCATACTTAGAATAACATACTGGTTGCATATTAAAATATTGGTTGTGTGATCAAATATTTGGTAAATAGGGAGATGCCAGTCTGCTTGAGGGCTTCTCTTGTGGCTCAGCTGGTAAAGAATCTACCTGCAATGCAGGAGACTTGGGTGAAAAATATATTCAATCATTTGACTTGAAGGGGAAGATTAGAAATAGACACAAGGCCACTGTTACCAAGGTTACTAGGGAGTGCAAAAAGAGATTAAGATTAAGATCATAAAGAGATTAAGAATTACAGTGTGGTTAAATGGCAACCCACTCCAGTACTTTTGCCTGGAAAACTCCATGGACAGAGGAGCCTGGTAGGCTACAGTCCATAGGGTTGCAAAGAGTCGGACACGACTGAGCAACTCCACTTTCTTTCGCTTTCTTAAGCAGAAAACAGTGATGAGTCCAGCATAGGTTCCATTGGGTGGATGAGAAGCTCAGCTACTAAAGGCAGTGATTTTTCCACTGCTTTATTCCATGGGGCTTAGTGCTATAGCAGGTATAGACATGCACATCAAAAGAATGCTTTCAATTCTAAAAATGTTTCAAGACTTAGAATATCTCTATGAATTTCTAGTTACCATAATTGTTAAGTATAAACATAAATCCATAGAAAGGATTTCTACAAAGGTTTGGGGATAATTGACTAGTCATATAGAAAAATATTGCTATAAAATTTAATTCCAGTAAAAATTGAAATGCAGAAAACAAAACATAAATACAAAGTAAACAAAAATATACATATGTCCCCTTACAGTAATGAAGGAATTTCTAAGGCTAACATAGGAAAAAAAAAAAAATCTTTAAGGAAGTATGTAAGACTTGAAGCCAAATTTTTCATTTTTTTTTTTAATTGAGGTATAGTTGACTTACAATCTTGTGTTAATTTCTGGTGCACAGCAAAGTGATTTAGCTATGCATTCATATAATAGCTTGCATTTGCCAATCCCAAACTCCCAGTCTATTTCTGTCTGACACCCCTTACCCTTGGCATCCACGAGTCTGTTATCTATGTCTGTGAGTCTTTTTCTGTTTCATAAGTTAATTTGTGTCATATTTTAGAATCCACATATAAGTGATATCATGATATTTGTCTTTCTCTGTCTGACTTCCTCACTTAGTATGATAATCTCTAGTTGCATGGATGTTGCTGCAAATGGCATTGTTTCATTCTTTTCTATGGCTGACTAGTATTTCATTGTATATATACACACACATACACATATATATACACACACCCCACATTTTCTTCATCCATTCACCTGTCTGTGGGCATTTAGGTTGCTTCCATGTCTTGGCTATTATAAATGATGCTACTATGAACATGGAGATGCATGTATCTTTTTGAATCATAGTTTTATCCAGACATATGCCCAGGAGTGGGATTTCAGGATCATATGGCAATCCTATTTTTAGTTTTTTGAGGAAACTCCAAACTGTTCTTCATAGTGGCTACACCAGTTTACATACCCACCAACAGTGTAGAAGGGTTTCCTCTTCTCCACACCCTCTCTAGTGTTAATTTGTAGACTTTTTAATGATGGCCATTCTGACCTATGTGATGTAGACCTCATTGTAGTTTTGATTTTAACCTCTCTGATAAGTAGCAAATTAGGCCTCAGGGTACAAAATGAGGCAGGGCAAAAGTTAACAGGTTTTAGCCAAGAGAATGCACTGGTCATACCAAACACCCTCTGCCAACAAGTTAAGAGACAACACATGGACATCACCAGATGGTCAGTACCAACATCAGATTGATTATATTCTTCACAGTCGAAGATGAAGAAGCACTGTACAGTCAACAAAAACAAAACACAGAGATAAATGTGGCTCAGATCATGAACTCCTTATTGTAAAATTCAGACTTCAATTGGAGAAAGTAGGGAAAACCACTAGACCATTCAGATACGACCTAAATCAAATCCCTTAGGATTATACAGTGGAAGTGACAAATAGATTCAAGGCATTAGATCTGATAGAGTACCTGAAGAACTATAAATAGAGGTCCATAACATTGTACAGGATATGGTGACCAAAACCATCCCCAAGGGGAAAGAAATGCAACAAGACAAAATGATTGCCTGATGAGGCCTTACAAATAGCTGACAAAAGAAGAGAAACGAAAGGCAAAGAATGAAAGGAAAGATATATCTATCTGAATGCAGAGTTCCAAAGAATAGCAAGGAGAGTTAAGAAAGCCTTCCTCAGTGATCAGTGCAAAGAAATAGAGGGAAAAAAATAGAACAAGAAAGACTAGAGATCTCTTCAAGAAAATTAGAGATACCATGGGAACATTTCATGCAAAGATGGGCACAATAAAGGACAGAAATGGTATGGACCTAACAGAAGTAGAAGATATTATGAAGAGGTGGGAAGAATACACATGAGAACTATACAAAAAAGATCTTACAACCCGAATAACCATAATGGTGTGATCACTCACCTAGAGTCAGACATCCTGGAGTGCCAAGTCAAGTGGACCTTAAGGAACATTACTACGAACAAAGCTAGTGGAGGCGAAGGAATTCCGGCTGAGCTATTTCAAATCCTAAAAGATGATATTTGTTAAAGTGCCTCACCAGTATGCCAGCAAATTTGGAAAACTCAGAAGTGGCTAGAGGACTGGAAAAGGTCTGTTTTCATTCCAATCCCAAAGAAAGGCAATGCCAAAGAATTGTCAAACTACTGCACAATTGCATTCATTTCACATGCTAGCAAAATAATGCTCAAAATTCTCCAAGGTAGGCATCAACAGTACATGAACCGAGAACTTCCAGATGTACAAGCTGGATTCAGAAAAGGCAGAGGAAGCAAAGATCAAATTGCCAACATCTGCTGGATCATAATCGAAAAAGCAAGAGAGTTCCAGAAAACATCTACTTCTCCTTCATTGGCTATGCTAAAATCTTTGAATGTGTGGATCACAACAAAGTGTTGAAAATTCTTAAAGAAGTAATATCAGACCACCTTACCTGCCTCCTGAGCAATCTATATGCAGGTCAAGAAGCAACAATTAGAACCAGACATAGAACAACACACTGGTTCCAAATTAGGAAAGGAGTACGTCAAGGCTGTATATTGTCAACCCTGCTTATTTAACTTATATGCAGAGTACATCATGGGAAATGCAGGGCTGGATGAAGCGTAAGCTGGAATATAGATTGCCAGGAGAAATATAGATCTCAGATATGCAGATGATACCACCCTTATGGCAGAAAGAAAAGAGGAACTAAAGTGCCTCTTGATGAAAGTGAAAGAGGAGAGTGAAAAAGTTGGCTTAAAACTCAACATTTAAAAAATGAAGACCATGGCACCAGCCCCATCACTTCATGGCAAATAGATGGGGAAACAATAGAAACAGTGCCAGACCTTATTTTCTTGGGCTTCAAAATCACTGCAGATGGGGACTGCAGGCATGAAATTAAAAGACACTTACTCCTTGTAAGAAAAGCTATCACCAACCTAGACTTCATATTAAAAAGCAGAGATATTACTTTGCAACAAAGGTTCATCTAGTCAAAGCTGTGGTTTTTCCAGGAGTTGCGTATGGATGTGAGACTTGGACCATAAAGAAAGCTTAGCGCTGAAGAATTGATGCTTTTGAACTGTGGTGTTGGAGAAGACTCTTGAGAGTCCCTTGGACTGCAGGAGATCCAACCAGTCAATCCTAAAGGAAATCAATCCTGAATATTCATTGGAAGGACTGATGTTGAAACTGAAGCTCCAATACTTTGGCCACCTGATGCGAAGAACTGACTCATTGAAAAGACCCTGATGCCAGGAAAATTGAAGGCAGGAGAAGGGGATGACAGAGGATGAGGTGACTGGATGCAATCACTGATCCAATGGACATAAGTTTGAGCAAGCTCTGGGAGTTGGTGATGGACAGGGAAGCCTGGCATGCTGCAGTCCATGAGGTCGAAAAGAGTTGGACACAACTGAGTGACTGAACTGAACTGAATAGCTGTCAATGTTGAACATCTTCTCCTTGCCTATTGGTTTACTGTATTTCTTCTTTGGAGTATCTTTTCGTGCCTTCTGCCCCTTTTTTGACAGGGTTATTTTTTTGTTTGTTTGAATTGAGTTGTGTGAGCTGTTCATATATTTTGGAAGTGAACCCTTGTCAGTTGCGTTATTTGCAAAGATTTTCTCCCAGTTGGTGGGTTGTCTTTTCATTTTGTTATGGTTTCCTTTCCTGTGCAAAAGCTTTTAGGTTTGAATATGTCCTGTTTGTTTATTTTATTTTTGTTTATATTTCCTTGGAGACTAAACCTGAGAAAAGATTGCTAAGATTTATGTCAGAGAATATTTTGCCTATATTCTCTTCTAGGGGTTTTATGGTATCATATTTAAATCTTTAAGCCATTTTTAGTTTATTTTTGTGTATGGTGTGAGTTTGTGTTTTGGATTCACTGATATACATGAGGCTCTCCAGCTTTCTATACATCACTTGCTAAAAAGATTGTTTTTTCTCTATTGTATATTCTTGCCTTCTTTTTCAAAGACAGTAGGTTTATGAGTTTATTACTGGGCTCTCTGTTTTGTTCCATTGATCTTTATGTGTGTTTTTGTGCCAATAAAATGCTGTTTGATCATTTCAGCTTTGTAGTATTGCCTGAAGTCTGGAAGAGTTATGCCTCTCACTTTGTAGTTTTTCCTCAGAATTGCTTTGGAAATTCTGGGTCTTTCAATTCAGTTCAGTTCAGTTCAGTCGCTCAGTTGTGTCTGACTCTTTGCGACCCCATGAATCGGAGCACACCAGGCCTCCCTGTCCATCACCAACTCCCGGAGTTCACTCAGACTCAAGTCCATCGAATCAGTAATGCCATCCAGCCATCTCATCCTCTGTCGTCCCCTTCTCCTCCTGCCCCCAATCCCTCCTAGCATCAGAGTCTTTACCAGTGAGTCAACTCTTCGCATGAGGTGGCCACAGTATTGGAGTTTCAGCTTCAGCATCATTCCCTCCAAAGAAATCCCAGGGATGATTTCCTTCAGAATAGACTGGTTGGATCTCCTTGCAGTCCAAGGGACTCTCAAGAGTCTTCTCCAACACTACAGTTCAAAAGCATCAATTCTTCATCGCTCAGCTTTCTTCACAGTCCAACTCTTACATCCATACATGACCACGGGAAAAACCATAGCCTTGACTAGACGGAACTTTGTTGGCAAACTGTCTCTACTTTTCAATATGCTATCTAGGTTGGTCAAAGCTATCTGGGTCTTTAATGGTTCCATATATATTTTAGGATTATTTGTTCTAGTTCTGTGAAAATTGTCATGGGTAATTTAATAGGGGTCACATTAAATCTGTAGATTGCTTCGGGCAGTGTGTCCATTTTAACAATATTAATTCTTTCAATCCAAGGACATGTAGTATCTTCATTTGAATAACCTTCAATTTCCTTTATTAATATTTTACACTTTTCAGCATATGTCTTTCATATCCTTGGTCAGGTTTATTCCTAAGTATTTTTGATGCTATTTTAAAGGGTTTTTTTTTTTTTTTTTTTTACATACACTTTAGGATATTTAATTGTTACTGTAAAGAAATGCAACTGATTTCTGAATGTTAATGTTTTATCCTACTACCTTGTGAATTTGTTTATCATTTCTAGCAGTATTTGTGTGGAATCTATGTATACTCTCATGTCTTCTGCATATAATGAAAATTTTACCTCTTCTCTTTGAATATCTTTTATTATTTGTCTTGTTTGATTGCCATGGCTAGACTTCTAATACTGTGTTGAATAGAAGTAGTGAGAGTGGGCATCCTTGGCCTTGTTCAAGATTTTAGTAGGAGGTCTTTCAGCTTTACACCACTGTATAATGTTCATTGTATTTTATAGAAATAGCTTTTATTTTATCCCCTCTATACCCACTTTGGTAAGAGTTTATCATGAACAATGATAAGCATTTTTATCAAATACTTTTCCTTGATCTATTGAGATGATCCTGTGGTTTTTGTCTTTGTTGACATGGTGTATCACATTAATTGATAGGTGTATGTTAAACCATCTTTGTGACCCTGTGATGAATCATAGTCATGACTAGCAAAATTTTCTGAAATCTATTTATTAGCAGTAATCTAGACATTTAATAAGTATAAATAATAATTTGAAAAAAATGTATGCATGTACAATGACAAGATTGTCAGTTGTATTATTAACCTTAAAAGACTTTTTCAAATACTACTGTAGAAAACAGGCGAATGCTAAAAAATAATAGACAAAGAAAAAATCATCTCTAATTTGGCAATTAGAAGTATTTTTACTTTAATGGAGCTATTTGGCATTAATTAACATAATGGAAAAAGTAAACGTGACTAAAGTAATACCTATATTCACTAAAATTCAAAGAAATTTGAAAAAATAAAATTTAAAAATTTTAAAGAACGTTTTTTTGGTAACCAGTTCATAAAAATTCTGAACTGAAAGCCAAATTCTGAAAGCAGAAAAAAATTCTGCTTTCATATAATTTCTGGCAAATGTGTACTTTCTTAATTTATTGGAGTGAGTAGAGAAAAATTGGGGTCACACAGAGTTGGACACAACTGAAGCGACTTAGCAGCAGCAGCAGCAGAGAAAAATTTATATGATGTCCCTCTCCTTTTCCCAGTACTCAGTCCTCTGTGTCATAATAGTGTCATCTTCAGGTTTCTATCAGAAAGCAAGATGGGCTAATGCTTGTAAAAATTTTAATTAAGAGTGAAATATTTTGGAAGTCCAACAATAAGAATTTTCTTCAGTTGTTAGTACATTCATATAATAGATATGTTATTTTTAAATATTTTTTAAAATACACTATCTTAATAAGAATGATTAAGTGCTAAAAGTAAACATATAAGAAATAAGAGAAAGATGGTGATGACATTTTTAAAAATGGAAAGATGACTTTTTTAAAAATGGAAAAACAGTCACAAAATAATAATAAAAGTGATTTCTGGCTTAGTATAATAGCCATACAAAATATGATTTGAAATCTTTGGAAAAATAGCTGAATTTATACAAATAGTAGAAAACACCTAAATGTAATGTATTATCAACCAAAGAAACTAGTTTTGTAAAAAAAAGAAAAAAAAAAAACAGATTATTCCTGTGGAAGATATTTGTCACTTTTTACCTATAGAACTTTAGCACACTAAAACATGTTTTCCAAAAGGTGAATGTGTTGATGTGTAAATTCAAATATATCACTATATACTGAACAAGAATCATAGATTTTAATAAATGAAACAAAATAGAGGTCTTTGAGAATAAAAAAAAAATACTTAAAATGTGAGAGATAATTGACTCCAATGGTCACTAAAACCAAATGTATTTTTAAAAATTCAAATATTTACTTTTATTTTCTTATTAAAATATAATTTATGTATAATATTACATTAGTTTTAGGTGTATAGCTAATATATTTTTGTTATTTTCCATTATACATTATTACAAGGCATTGAATATAGTTCCCTGTGCTGTACAGAAATCCTTATTTTTAATTTATTTTGTCTATAATGGTGTGTATCTGGTAGTCCCATGCTCCTAATTTACTCATCCACCCCCTTTTATATTTGATAGCCATAAGTTGTATTCTATATCTGTAAGTTTCTGTTTTGAATATAGATTATTTTATATTATTTTTAGATTCCACATATATGTAATATAATATTTATATTTCCTTGTCTGACTTCCTCCACTAAGTATGATAATCTCTGGGCCTATACATGTTATTGCAAATGACAATATTAATTTTTTTAAATGGCTGAGTAATAATCCATTGTATCCATATACCACTTCTTTATCCATTCACCTGCTGATGGACACTCAAGTTGCTTCTATATTTTTGATATTGTAAATAGTGCTGCAGTGGGTATTGGGGTGTATGTATATTTTTAATTATGGTTTTATCCAGATCACAAAAGTAATCACAAAAGTGTGATTACAGGATCAAATGGAAGGTCTATTTTTAGTTTTTTTTTTTAAGCAACCTCCATACTGTTATGCATAGTCAGTTCAGTTCAGTTCTGTCCTGCTCTTTGCAACCCCATGGACTGTAGCACGCCAGGCTTCCCTGTCCATCACCTACTACTGGAGTTTGCTCAAACTCATGTCCATCAGTTTGGTGATGCCATCCAACTATCTCACCCTCAGTCACCCCCTTCTCCTCCTGCCTTCAATCTTTCCCAGCATCAGGGTCTTTTCCAATGAGTCAGTTCTTTGCATCAGGTGGCCAAAGTATTGGAGCTTCAGCTTCAGCATCAGTCCTTTCAGTGAGTATTCAGGACTCACTGGATTTCCTTTAGGATTGACTGGTTGGATCTCCTTGCAGTCTAAGGGACTCTCAAGATTCTTCTCCAACACCACAGTTCAAAAGCATCAATTCTTCGGCACTCAGCTTTCTTTATAGTCCAGCTCTCATATCCATACATGACTACTGGAAAAACCATAGCTTTGACCAGACAGACCTTTGCTGGTAAAGTAATGTCTCTGCTTTTTCTATGCTTTCTGGGTTGGCCAAAGCTTTTCTTACAAAGAGAGAGGATCTTTTAATTTCTTGGCTGCAGTCACATTCCACAGTGATTTTTGAGCCCAAGAAAATAAAATTATCTCACTGTTCCCATTGTTTCCCCATCTATTTGCCATGAAGAGATGGGACCATATTCCTTGACTTAGTTTTCTGAATGTTGAGTTTAAAGCCAGCTTTTTCACTCTCCTCTTTCACCTTCACCAAGAGGCTCTTTAGTTCCTCTTTGCTTTTTGCCATGAGCATGGTATCATCAGTATATCTGAACTTATTGATTTTTCTCCTGGCTGTCTTGATTCCAACTTGACCACCAACCAGCCTGGCATTTCGCATGATGTACTCAACCCACTCCAGTATTCTTGCCTGGAGAATCCCCATAGACAGAGGATCCTGGCGGGCTATAGCCCATGGAGTCGCAAAGAGTTAGACACAGCTAAGTGACTAACACACACACACACACTCTGTATAGAAGTTAAATAAGTAGGGTGACAATATACAGCTTTGATGTGCTCTTTTCCCAGTTTTGAAGAAGTTCGTTTTCAATGTCCTGTTCTAACTGTCGCTTCTTGATCTACATGCAGGTTTCTCAGAAGGCAGGTGAGGTAGTCTGGTATTCCCATCTCTTGAAGAATTTTCCACAGTTTGTTGTGATCCACACAGTCAAAGGCTTTAGAGTAGTCAGTGAAGCAGAAGTAGATGTTTTTCTGGAATTCCCTTACTTTTTCTGTGATCCATCAGATATTGGCAATCTGATCTCTGGTTCTGCCTTTTCTAAGTCCACCTTGTACATCTGGAAGTTCTTGGTTCACATACTGATGAAGCCTGCTTGAAGGATTTTGAGCCTTACTTGGTAGTACATGAAATGAGCACAGTTATGTGATAGTTTGAACATTCTTTGGCATTGCTCTTCTTTGGGATTGGAATAAAAACTGAGCTTTTCCAGTCCAGTTTCAGCAGCCACTGCTGAGTTTTCCAAATTTGCTAGCATATTGAGTGAAGCAGTTTAACAGCATCATCTTTTAGGATTTGAGATAGCTCAGCTGGAATTCCTTCACCTCCACTAGCTTTATTCATAGTAATACTTCCTAAGGCCCACTTGACTTCACACTCCAGAATGTCTGGCTCTAGATAAGTGATAACACCATCATGGTTATCTGGGTTATTAAACCCTTTTTTGTACAGTTCTTCTGTATTTTCTTGAGAGCTCCTCTAAATTCCATCTGCTTCTGCTTCTGTTAAGTCCATACCGTTTCTGTTCTTTATTGTGCCCCTCTTTGCATGAAGTGTTCTCTTGGCATCTCTAATTTTCTTGAAGAGATCTTAATCTTCCCCATTCTATTGTTTTCCTCTATTTCTTTTCTCTATTACTTAATTACTCTATTACTTAAGAAGGCCTTTTTTAAAAATCTTTCCTTGCTATTCTTTGGAAGTCTGCTTTCAGATGGGTATTCTTTCTTTTTCTCCTCTGCTTTCACTTCTCTTCTTTCCTCAGCTATTTGTAAGGCCTCCTCAGACAACCACTTTGGCTTTTTGGATTTCTAGTTCTTGTTTGACTACCACCTCCCTATAATCCATTGAACCTTTCTGTCCATAGTTCTTCAGGCACTCTGTCTATCAGATCTAATCCCTTAAATCCATTTGTCACTTCCACTGTATAATCATAAGGGATTTGATTTAGGTCATACCTGAATGCCCTAGTTGTTTTCCGTACTTTCTTCAATTTAAGTCTTAAATTTGCAATAGGGAGTTCATGATCAGAACCATATCAGCAACCCATCTTGTTTTTGCTGACTTTATAGTTTCTTGATCTATGGCTGCAAAAAATGTGATCAATCTAATTTCAGTTTTGACCATCTGGTGATGTTCATGACAGTTGTCTCTTGTGTTGTTGGAGAGCGTGTTTGGTATGACAAGTGCATTCTCTTTGCAAAACCCTGTAAGCCTTTGCCCTGTTTCATCGTGCACTCCAAGGTCAAACATGCCTGTTACTCCAGGTATCTCTTGACTTCCTACTTTTGCATTCCAGTCCTCTATAATGAAAAGGACATCTTTTTTTTTTTTTTGGTTTTAATTCTAGGAGGTCATGTAGGTCATCAGAGAACTGTTCGACTTCATCTTCTTCAGCATTAGTGGTTGGAACATAGATTTGGATTACTGTAATATTGAATGGTTTTCCTTGAAAACAAACCGAGATCATTCTGTTATTTTTGAGATTGCACCCAAGTACTGCATTTCAGACTCTTTTGTTGACTATGATGGCTACTTCATTTCTTCTAAAAGATTCTTGCCCACAGTAATAGATATAATCAGTTCAGTTCAGTCACTCAGTCATGTCCGACTCTTTGTGACCTGCTGCATGCCAGGTCTCCCTGTCCATCACCAACTCCCAGAGTTTACTCAAACTCATGTCCGTCGCATCGGTGATGCCATCCAAACATCTCATCCTCTGTTGCCCCCTCTTACCTCCCACCTTCAATATAATGTCATCTGAATTGAATTTTCAATGATGGCCTTTCTTAAAGGTGTGAGGTAATACTTCATTGTAGTTTTAATTTGCAGTTGTCTGATACCCTCAGATATGCAGATGACACCACCCTTATGGCAGAAAGTGAAGAGGAACTAAAAAGCCTCTTGATGAAAGTGAAAGTGGAGAGTGAAAAAGTTGGCTTAAAGCTCAACATTCAGAAAACAAAGATCATGGCAACCGGTCCCATCACTTCATGGGAAATAGATGGGGAAACAGTGGAAACAGTGTCAGACTATTTTTTTGGGCTCCAAAATCACTGCAGATGGTGATTGCAGCCATGAAATTAAAAGACACTTACTCCTTGGAAGGAAAGTTATGACCAACCTAGATAGCATATTCAAAAGCAAAGACATTACTTTGCCAACAAAGTTCTGTCTAGTCAAGGCTATGGTTTTTCCTGTGGTCATGTATGGATGTGAGAGTTGGACTGTGAAGAAGGCTGAGTGCCGAAGAATTGATGCTTTTGAAGTGTGGTATTGGAGAAGACTCTTGAGAGTCCCTTAGACTGCAAGGAGATCCAACCAGTCCATTCTGAAGGAAATCATCCCTGGGATTTCTTTGGAGGGAATGATGCTGAAGCTGAAACTCCAGTACTGTGGCCACCTCATGCGAAGAGTTGACTCACTGGAAAAGACTCTGATGCTGGGAGGGATTGGGGGCAGGAGGAGAAGGGGATGACAGAGGATGAGATGGCTGGATGGCATAACTGACTCGATGGACTTGAGTCTGAGTGAACTCCGGGAGTTGGTGATGGACAGGGAGGCCTGGCATGCTGCGATTCATGGGGTCACGAAGAGTCGGACATGACTGAGCGACTGACCTGAACTGAAGTGATAATTAGGGATGTTGAGCATCTTTTTACATGTGTTTTGGTCATTTCTGTGTCTTCTTCAGAGAAATGTCTTTTTAGATCTGCCTTTTTTTTTTAATTGGGATTTTGTTTTGTTCTTTGTTATTGAACTATATGAGCTGTTTGTATATTTTGGAGATTAATTCCTTGTTCCATGATTTGCAAATATTTTCTGTCTTCTGTGTGTTGGTGTTTCATTTTGTTTATGCTTTCTTTTGCTGTGCAAAACCTTTCAAGCTTAAATAGATCTAATTTATTTTTATTTTTATTTGCATTACTCAGGATATGGGTCCAAGAAGTTAGGGCTACCACTTATGTCAGAGTGTCCAGTCTATGATTTCCTCTATGAGTTTTATAGTATATGATCTTACATTTAGGTCTCTAATCCATTTTGAGTTTATTTTTGTGTGTGGTGTTAGAGAATGTTTTAATTTCATTCTTTTATATGTAGCTGTCCAGTTTCCCAAGCATCATTTTTTTTAATACTTTGTTTTGGGATATAGCTGAATAACAATGTTGTAATAGTTTTGGGTGAACAGCAAAGGAACTCAGCCATACATATACCTGTATCCGTTCTTCCCTGAACTCCTCTCCTATCCAGGCTGCCACATAACATACAATGTTGTTTTATTTTGTGTTATACAGCAATGTGAATCATCTCTATATACATATATCCCCTCTTTTTTGTAGTTCTTTCCCATTTAGGTCACCATAGAGCATTTCCAAGAATTATTTCTCAATTAAAAATTTTAAAGGCAATGATTTGGAATAACTAGATACTGTTTATCAGTTCAAAATCAAATGATAATTTGCATAGCTATCTGCAGGGTGGTAATACTTGAATTTTTGTTAGCTACAGAGGTTTTTGAGAATTCTGAAAAAAGTTTTTTCCTTCCAAACTACTTATATTTGCCTCCCCACATGTATTGGAATTATATCAATTTAGTGGATTTTATGAGTCCTTGGCAAACTTATATATTGCTTTTTAAAAATATTATTATTTTTGTTTTTTTTTTTAAATTGGAGGATAATTGCTTTACAATCCTGTGTTCATCTCTCCCATACAACAATAGGAATCTGTCATAATTATATATGTATCCATCATAATTATATATATAATATTATATATAGTACATATATTATACATATTGAATATTATATAATTAAATATTATATTGTATTGAATATTAATATAATATTAATATATTGTATTATATTGAATATTAATATAATATCAATATGTTATATTATAATTATATTAGTAAATTAATTATAATTTAATAATATATATCAATGTATAATTTATATTTTATATATTATATTACTAATATATTATATCATATACTATATATATATATATATATATATATATCTCCCCTCCTTCCTGGGATTCCCCCGCCATCCCACCCCTCTAGCTCATCACAGAGTACTGGGCTGGACCCCCTGTGATGTATATCACAGCTTCCTGCCAGTTATTTACTCAGCTTCCCTGGTGGCTCATATGGTAAAGCATCTGCCTACAATGTGGAAGACCCGGGTTCAATCCCTGGGTTAGGAAGATCCCCTGGAGAAGGAAATGGCAACCACTCCAGTATTCTTGCCTGTAAATCCCATGGACAGAGGAGCCTGGCAGGCTACCGTCCATGGGGTCACAAAGAGTCAGACTCAACTGAGCAACTTCAGCTGCTGCTGCCAGTTATTTATTTATACATGATAGTGTGTGTGTGTGTATATATATATATATGTGTCAATACTGCTTTCTCAATATGTCCTACCCTTTCTGTCCCTCACTATGTCTGCAAGTCCATTCTCTATGACTGCATCTCCATTTCTTCTCTGTAAATAGGTTCATCACTAATTTTTCTAGATTCCATATATATATGTGTTAATATATGTTATTGGTTTTTCTCTTTCTGACTGTATAACAAGCTCTAGGTTCATCTGCCTCACTACAGCTGACTCAAATTCATTCCTTTTTATGGCTAAGTAATATTACACTGTATATATGCACCGTATCTTCTTTATCCACTCATCTATCAATGGACATCTAGGTTGCTTCTGTATACTGGCTATTGTAAATAAAGCTGCAATGGGTCAGGATATGGGTCCAAAAAGTTAGGCTATTGTAAATGAAGCTGCCATGAAAAAGGGGTACATGTGTCTTTTTGAATTGTAGTTTTCTCAGGGTATATGCCCAGTAGTGGGCTTGCTGAGTCATATGGGAGTTTTAGTCCTAGTTTTTTTTTTTTTTTTTTTTTTTTTATTTTATTTTTAAACTTTACATAATTGTATTAGTTTTGCCAAATATCAAAATGAATCTGCCACAGGTATACATGTGTTTCCCATCCTGAACCCTCCTCCCTCCTCCCTCCCCATACCATCCCTCTGGGTCATCCCAGTGCACTAGCCCCAAGCATCCAGTATCATGCATCGAACCTGGACTGGCAATTCGTTTCTTACATGATATTTTACATGTTTCAATGTCATTCTCCCAAATCTTCCCACCCTCTCCCTCTCCCACAGAGTCCATAAGACTGTTCTATACATCAGTGTCTCTTTTGCTGTCTCATACACCGGGTTATTGTTACCATCTTTCTAAATTCCATATATATGCATTAGTATACTGTATTGATGTTTTTCCTTCTGGCTTACTTCACTCTGTATAATAGGCTCCAGTTTCATCCACCTCATTAGACCTGATTCAAATGTATTCTTTTTAATGGCTGAGTAACACTCCATTGTGTATATGTACCACCGCTTTCTGATCCATTCATCTGCTGATGGACATCTAGGTTGCTTCCATGTCCTGGCTATTATAAACAGTGCTGCGATGAACATTGGGGTACACGTGTCTCTTTCCCTTCTGGTTTCCTCAGTGTGTATGCCTAGCAGTGGGATTGCTGGACCATAAGGCAGTACTATTTTCAGTTTTTAAGGAATCTCCACACTGTTCTCCATAGTGGCTGTACTAGTTTGCATTCCCACCAACAGTGTAAGAGGGTTCCCTTTTTTCCACACCCTCTCCAGCATTTATTATTTGTAGACTTTTGGATCGCAGTCATTCTGACTGGTGTGAAATGGTACCTCATAGTGGTTTTGATTTGCATTTCTCTGATAATGAGTGATGTTGAGCAAAGAGGACACTAATAGATTGAGAAATATACCATGTTCATGGATTGGAAGAATCAATATAGTGAAAATGAGTATACTACCCAAAGCAATTTATAGATTCAATGCAATCCCTATCAAGCTACCAACAGTATTCTTCACAGAGCTAGGACAAATAATTTCACAATTTGTATGGAAATACAAAAAACCTCGAATAGCCAAAGCGATCTTGAGAAAGAAGAATGGAACTGGAGGAATCAACCTACCTGACTTCAGGATCTACTACAAAGCCACAGTTATCAAGACAGTATGGTACTGGCACAAAGACAGAAATATAGATCAATGGAACAAAATAGAAAGCCCAGAGATAAATCCATGCACATATGGACACCTTATCTTTGACAAAGGAAGCAAGAATATACAATGGATTAAAGACAATCTCTTTAACAAGTGGTGCTGGGAAATCTGGTCAACCACTTGTAAAAGAATGAAACTAGAACACTTTCTAACACCATACACAAAAATAAACTCAAAATGGATTAAAGATCTCAACGTAAGACCAGAAACTATAAAACTCCTAGAGGAGAACATAGGCAAAACATTCTCTGACATACATCACAGCAGGATCCTCTATGACCCACCTCCCAGAATATTGGAAATAAAAGCAAAAATAAACAAATGGGACCTAATTAACCTTAAAAGCTTCTGCACATCAAAGGAAACTATTAGCAAGGTGAAAAGACAGCCTTCAGAATGGGAGAAAATAATAGCAAATGAAGCAACTGACAAACAACTAATCTCAAAAATATACAAGCAACTCCTACAGCTCAACTCCAGAAAAATAAACGACCCAATCAAAAAATGGGCCAAAGAACTAAATAGACATTTCTCCAAAGAAGACATACAGATGGCAAACAAACACATGAAAAGATAGTCCTAGTTTTTTTAAGGAATCTCCATACTGTTCTCTGTAGGAGCTGTATCAATTTACATTCCCAATAACAGTGCAGTAGGGTTCCCTTTTCTCCATCTTCTCCAGCACTTATTATTTGTAGTTTTATTGATGATGGCCATTCTGATTGGGGAGCACCATTAATTGAAGAGAACCTTTTCTACATTGTACATCTTTGCACTCTTTGTCATAGACTAGTTGACTATAGGTGCGTGGGTTTATTTATGGGCTGTCTATCCTATTCTGTGGATGTATTAATCTGTTTTTATGCCAATACCATGCTGTTTTGATTACACAGTTTTTAGTGTAGCTGAAGGACCTGATTCCTCCAGCTCCATTTTTCTTTCTCAAGATTGCTTTGAGTATTTGGGGTCTTTTGTGTTTCCATACAAATTTTAGAGTTTTTTTGTTCTAGTTCTGTGAAAAATTACATTGGTAGTTGAAGAGTGGTAGCATTGAATCTGTAGATTGCCTTAGGCAGTATAGTCACTTTGATAGTATTGATACTTCCAGTCCAAGAACATGTTATATCTTTCCATCTGTTTGTGTCACCTTTGAATACTTTCATCAGTGTCTTACAGTTATTAGAGTACATGTTTTTGTCTCCTTAGGTAGGTTTATTTCTAGGTATTTTATTCTTTTTGATGTAGTGGTAAATGGCATTGTTTCTTTAATTTCTCTTTCTGATCTTTTATTGTTAGTGTATAGAAATGCAAGAGATTTTTGTGTACTAATTTTGTTATCCTGAAACTTTACCAAATTCATTGATGAACCCTAGTATTTTTCTATTATAGTAATGCCTTTAGGATTTTCTATTCATTGTATTATGTCATCTACAAACTGTAACAGTTTTACTTCTTGTCCAATTTGGATTCCTTTTATTTCTTTAATTCTTTGATTGTCTAAGATAGGACTTCCAAAACTATGTTGAATACTGATGATAAGGATGGACATCCTTATCATGTTTCTGATCATGGAGGAAATGCTTTCAGCTTTTCACTATTGATTATGATGTTAGCTGTGGGTTTGTTTTATATGGCCTTTATTATATTGAAGTAGGTTCCCTCCATGCCCACTTTCTGGAGAGTCTGTTTATCATAAATAAATTTTGAATTTTAACAAAAGCTTTATCTGCCTCTGTTGAGATGATCCTATGTTTTTTAATTCTACACTTTGTTAATGTGTATCATATGGGTTGATTTGTGGATATTGAAAAAGCCTTGCTTTACTGGAATAAATACTATTTGATCATGATGCATGAGCCTTTTAATGTGTTGTTGGATTCAGATTGCTAGTATTTCTTGAGAATTTTGCATCAATGTTCATCTTATATTGCCCTGCAATTTTTCTTTTTTGTGGTAATTTTGTCTTATTTTGATACCAGGGTGATGATTACCTCACATAATAAAATTGAAAGTGTCCCTTCCTCTGCAGTTTTTGGGAATAGTTTCAATACTCTGGATTAAATCATTCCTCTCTAAATATTTGTAGAAATTTGCCTGTGAAGCCATCTGGTCCTGAACTTTGGTTGTTTACTTTTTTAATCACAATGTCAGTGTCCTTCTTCTGTTCATATTTTCTATTTTTTCCTAGTTCAGCTTTGGGAGATTGTATCTTTAATAATTTGTCCTCTTTTGCTCAGTTGCCCAGTTTATTGACATACAGTTGTGTTTAGTTGTCTGTAGTAGTTTCTTGTGGTCTTTTTATTTCTGTGATGTTGGTTGTAACTTCTCCTTTTTCATCTCTAATTTTATTGATCTCAGGCCCTTTCCCTTTTTTCTTGATGAGTCTTGCTAAACAATTATCAAATTTATCTGTTCAAAGAACCAACTTTTAAGTTTAATTGGTCTTTTCTATTGTTTTCTTAGTTATATTTCATTTATTTCTGCTCTGATCTATATTGTTTATTTCCTTCTATTAACTTTCAGTTTTTTTTGTTCTTTTTTCTCTATTGCTTTAAGTGTAAGGTTACGTTGTTTATTTGAGATTTTTCTTTTTGCCCAAGGTAAGATTTTATTGCTATAAACTTCCCACTTAGAATTTCTTTTGCTACATCCCATTGGTTTTGGATCATCATGTTTTCATTTTCATTTGTCTCTAGATTTTTTTTTTTAATTTGCTTTTTGATTTGTTCACTGATCCATTCGTTGTCTTGTAGCATATTATTTAGCCTCCACTTTGTGTTTTTTGCAGTTTTTTTTTTTCTTATACTTAATATCTAATCTCATAGTGTTGTGGTCAGAAGAGATACTTGATATGATTTCAATTTTCTTAAATTTACCATGGCTTGCCTTGTGACCCAGCATGTTGTCTATTCAAAAGAACGGTTCCTGTGTATTTGAAAAGGATGTGCATTCTGGAGCTTTTGGATGGAATGCTTTATAAATATCAATTAAGTACATTAAGAATTGATGCTTTTAAACTGTGATGTTGGAGAAGACTCTTGAGAGTCCCTTGGACTGCAAGGAGATCCAACCAGTCCATTCTAAAGGAGATCAGCCCTGGGTATTCTTTGGAAGGAATGTTGCTAAAGCTGAAACTCCAATACTTTGGCCACCTCAGGCGAAGAGTTGACTCATTGGAAAAGACTCTGATGCTGGGAGGGATTGGGGGCAGGAGGAGAAGGGGATGACAGAGGATGAGATGGCTGGTCGATGGACGTGAGTTTGAGTGAACTCCGGGAGTTGGTGATGGACAAGGAGGCCTGGCATGCTGCAATTCATGGGGTCGCAAAGAGTGGGACACGACTGAGCAACTGAACTGAACTGAAAGTACATCCGGTCTAATGTTTCATTTAAGGCCTTATTGTTTTTCTGTTTGGATGATCTGTCCATTGATGAAAGTGGGTGTTACCCCCCCACTATTACTATCTTACTCTTAATTTCTCCTTTTATGGCTGTTAACATTTGCCTTATGTATTGATTTGTTCCTATGTTCAGTACAAATATAATTACAATTGTTATATCTTCTTCTCGAGTTGATCCCCTGATCGTTATGTGGTTTCCCTCTTTTTCTAATAGTATTTATTTTAACGTTTATTTTATTTGATATGAGTATTGCTACTCCAGCTTTCTTTTGATTTCCACTTGCATAGAATACTCTTTTTTCTATCCCCTCACTTTTCGTTCGTATGTGTCCCTTGATCTGAAGTGGGTCTCTTGTAGAGAGTGTATTTGTGAGTCTTGTCTTTTATCAATTCATCCAGTCTGTGTCTTTGGTTGGAGCCCTTAATCTGTTGACATCTAAAGTAATTATTGATATGTATGTTCTTATTGCCATTTTGTTTGATGTTTTGGATTTTTTGGTAGATCTTTCTTCTTCCCTTTCTCTTTTTTCCTCTTGTTATTTGATGACGAACTTTAGTGTTGTGTTTCAATTCCTATTTTTTTTCTGTATATGTATTTAATGTAGATTTTCTGTTTTCTGATTTTATGGGGAAAAAATCTACAATTTCTAATGTAAAATTTCAGATTTCAGTAGTTACCATGAGGTTTTGATGTAGCAATCTATATAAATACATGATTCATCTGTACTGATCAACACTGATCTCTTAGTTTCTAATGTATTTTAAATATTTTGCATTGGTACACTTCTACTCTGAAAATTACTGATTTTTATACCATATATATATGTGGATGATTTCTTCCCTTTACTGTGTGTTTGTCTTAACCACTGACTTTCCCCATTTTATAATTTTCTTCTAGTTGTGGCCTTTTCTTTTCCACCTAGAGAAGTTCCTTTAGCCTTTGTTGTAAAACTGGCTTGGTGGTCCTGAATTCTTTTAGCTTTTACTTGTCTGTAAAGATTTTTATTTCTCTGTCAAATCTTAATGAGAGCCTTCACTGAGTATAGTTGTGTTGGTTGTATGTTCTTTTTCCTTTAATCAGTTTAAACATACCATGCCACTGCCTCTGGCCTTCAGAGTTTCTGCTGAAAAATCAGCAGAAAATCATATGGGGATTCTTTTGTATGCTATTTATTGCTTTTCTCTTGCTGCTTTTAATATTTTTTCTTTGAAATTATTTTTGTTTACATTTGATTAATGTGTGTCTTAGTGTGTTCCTCCTTTTTTAATCGTATATGGGACTTTCTGCACTTCCTGGACTTGGGTGATGGTTTCCTTTTCCATGAATTTTTCAGCTATTAGCTCTTCAAATATTTTCTCAGGCCCTTCATCTCTCTCTCCTTCTGGAACCCCTGTGTTGCAAATGTTGATGCATTTACTGGTGTCCCACAGATCTCTCAGACTGCCTTCATTTCTTTTCATTCTTTTTTCTTTATTCTGCTCCATGGCAGTGATTTTCCCCATTCTTTCTTCCAGCTCAATTACCCATTCTTCTCTTTCATTTATTTTATTAATTCCTTCTAGTGTATCTTTCGGAGAAGGCAATGGCACCCCACTCCAGTACTCTTGCCTGGAAAATCCCATGGATGGAAGAGCCTGGTCGGCTGCAGCCCATGGGGTCACTGAGGGTCGGACACGACTGAGCAACTTCACTTTCACTTTTCACTTTCATGCATTGGAGAAGGAAATGGCAACCCACTCCAGTGTTCTTGCCTGGAGAATGCCAGGGACAGGGGAGCCTGGTGGGTTGCCATCTATGGGGTTGCACAGAGTCAGACACAACTGAAGCGACAGCAGCAGTGTATCTTTCATTTAAATCATTGTATTCTTCAACTCTGCTTGTTATTTACATTTTCTAACTTTATGTTTTCTAATTCTTCTTTAAATTTCTTGTAATTTCTCACACACTACACCCATTCTTTTTTTGAAATATTGGGTAATCTTCATGATCATTTCTATGAAGTCTTTCACTGATAGACTGCCTGTCTTCACATCACTTAGTTGTTCTCCTGAGCTTTTATCTTGTTCCTTCATCTGGAACACATTCCTCTGCTGTCTCATTTTGTCTAAATTTCTGTATTTGCAGACTTAGTTCCAGAGGCTGCTAGATTGTATTAATAGTATTCTTGCTTCTGGTGTCTGCCCCTTGATGTGTGAGGCTGGTCTAGAGGCTTGTGGAGGCCTCCTGGGGGGAAGAATGGTGCCTGTCCACTGGTGGGTGGAACTGGGTCTCAGCCTTCTCTGTGCAGGACTCTGTCAAGGGGTATGTCTGGAGGTGCCTTTGGGCTAAGGATGTCATTATGCAGCCTGTCTGCTGATGGGTGGGACTGTGTTCCTGTCTTCTTTGTTGTTTGACCTGAGATATCCCAGTACTGGGGCCTACAGGCTGTTGGGTCCAGCCAGGTCTTGGTGCTGCTGGCCCAAGCAATATCTCTGCTTTCTGGAGAGTTCATATAGCTAAACATTCCCTCAAAACTCCACCACTGATATCCCTGTTCCCTGAGAGAACCACAACCACACCACACTTTTCATGAGATCCCCCCTGCCCCCCCAAGACCCACAGGTAGGTCTAGCCCAGGTTCTTATGTAGTCATTGCTTTTATCCTGGGTCCTGGTACATGTGAGACCTTCTGTGTGCCCACCAAGAGTGGAGTCTTTGCTTCCCCCAGTCCTGTAGAACTCCTGCAGTCAAGTCCTACTGGCCATTAAAGCCAAATGCTTTGGAGGGATTCTCCCAGGGTCAGACCCTGAGGCCGGGAGCCTAACATGGGGCTCAGAACTCTCACTTCTGTGGGAGATCTTCTGAGATATAATTATTCTCCATTTTGTAGACAATAGCGAATCAGGAGTCAGTTGTGTTTTTTTGTCTGTGCTTATGAAAGGAGATAAGCCTGAGGATCTTCTACTTTATCATCTTTTTCACCCACCAAATGATTATTGTTCTAAATGATATATCTTGATATTCATCAGCCAGGGAAATGTGGTAATTCCATTTCTGCTTTTTGTCTGATCCCCTTAATCATCACATTGATTTTGCAGATGCTGAGCCACCCTTGTGACCCTAGAATCAAATGCTCAAAATGTTCTTATAGTCAGGAATGTACACAATAAAATATTATTAATCTATGAGCAGCCATATACACACACCAAAATAAAGAGAGTTATATAAAAAGGATAATGCCCCTGTTGTTGGCTTGGATATAATAGACTTCACATAATGAGTGAAAATATACATTATTTTCCAAATCAGGAAAGGAGTACATCAAGGCTGTATACTGTCACCCTGCTTATTTAACTTATATGCAGACTACATAATGAAAAATGCTGGACTGGATGAAGCACAAACTGGAATTAAGATTGCCAGGAGAAATATCAATAACCTAGATATGCAGATGACACCACGTTTATGGCAGAAAGTGAAAAAGAACTGAACAGCCCCTTGATGAAAGTGAAAGAGGAGAGTGAAAAAGTTGGTTTAAAACTCAGCATTCAGAAAACTAAGATCATGGCATCTGGTTCCATCACTTCATGGCAAATGGATGAGAAACAAGGGAAAAAGTGACAGACTTTATTTTGGGGGCCTCCAAAATCACTGCAGATGGTGATCGCAGCCATGAAATTAAAAGACGTTTACTCCTTGGGAGAAAAGCTATGACCAACCTAGATGGCATCTTAAAAAGCAGAGACATTACTTTGCCAACAAAGGTCTGTCTAGTCAGAACTAGGTTTTTCCAGTAGTCATGTATGGATGTGAGAGTTGGACTGTAAAGAAAGCTGAGCACTGAAGAATAAATGCTTTTGAACTGTGGTGTTGGAGAAGACTCTTGAGAGTCCCTTGGACTGCAAGGAGATCCAACCAGTCCATTCTAAAGGTCAGCCCTGGTTCTTCTTTGGAAGGAATGATGCTAAAGCTGAAACTCCAGTACTTTGGCCGCCTCATGCAAAGAGTTGATTCATTGGAAAAGTCTCTGATGCTGGGAGGGATTGGGGGCAGGAGGAGAAGGGGACGACAGAGGATGAGATGGCTGGATGGCATCACTGACTTGATGGACTTGAGTTTGAGTGAACTCCAGGAGGTGGTGATGGACAGGGAGGCCTGGCGTGCTGCGATTCATGGGGTCGCAAAGAGTCGGACATGACTGAGCAACTGAACTAACTGAACTATCATAGAAATGTGTTGGTATCTAAAAATAAACACACAAGAATATCTACAACGGAATTGTTTGTAGTTGTAAATACACAGAAGCAAAGTGATTGCACTTCACTTAAGAGAATAATTAATTAGGATAGATTTACACTGTGTAATATGATTCTATTAAAAATATATGCTTGCAAGACTACTTTCCACAAGGAGTACTTTCTACAAAGTATTGTTGAGTAAGATGTGTCTAGAAGAATATTTATTCCTTTAAGGTGAGTATCTGGAGAGTCTACGAAGGTTGCAGCTGAAAAACCAACATCAGGATAACTCAGATGTACATTATTCCATAGTTCTGCTTCTAAATATAAAGGAACAAAGAACTTTATCTCTGTGATAACACCAAGAAAAATCTAGAAAACACAAAAACCATATTCATCTGTTGGAATATTGAAGAGTAGTAGTGGACTCAAAAAAGCTTTGATAAACTGATCTCCATAGAGAGCTCCTTGAGCAGTCAGGAGCTTCCTTCAGCAACTTCTGGGGAGACACTAGGTCTGGGTTTAGAAATACCTACTAATGATCCAGACACTCTATCCGTGGGGGAATAGTTTGGCAAGATATTGGCAACCATTGAGCTGGGAGAAATGACTAGAGTCTAAGAAATCTCAAATGCTGCAAAAATTCTTGGTATAACAATCTTCCTGATCCCACTCCTTCCCAATTTCACTGAGATAAAGGCAGTGAAGTTGAGAGTGCAAAGACAAATAACTTACATTTATAGAAATAACTTATTTGAAAATTTCTAACAACCATTTTCCCCTTAAGGGGTAACAGCCTTGTCATGGCAAACCACTCCAGTATACTTGCCATGAGAACCCGATGAACAGTATGAAAAGACAAGAAGTTATGACACTGGAAGATGAACCAGGTTAGAAGATGTCCAATATGCTACTAGGGATGAGTGGAGGCCAATTACTAGAGCTCCAGAAAGAGAGAAGCAACTAGGCCAAAGTGAAAATAATGCTCAGTTGTGGATGTGTCTGGTGGTAAAAGTAAAGTCTGATGCTGTAAAGAATAATATTGCATAAAAACCTGGAATGTTAGGTCCATGAATTAAGGTAAACTAGATGTGGTCAATCAGGAAATGGCAAGATTGAACATAGATAGCCTAGGAATCAATGAACTAAAATAGATGGGAATGGGTAAATTTAATTCCAATAACTAATATATCTACTACTGTGGGCAAGAATATCTTAGAAGAAATGGAGTAGCCCTCATTGTCAATAAAAGAGTCTGAAATGCTATAATTGGGTACAACCTCAAAAATGATAGAATGATCTCAGTTTGTTTCCAAGGCAAACCATTTAGCATCACTGTAATCCAAATCTATGCCCCAACCATTGATGTTGAAGAAGCTAAGGTTGACCAGTTATATGAAGACATACAAGACCTTCTAGAACTAACACCCCACCCCACCCCCCCAACAAACAAAGATGTCCTTTTCATTATAAGGGATCAGAATGCAAATGTAGGAAGTCAAGAGATACCCAGAATAACAGACAAGTTTTTCCTTGAAGTTCAAAATGAAAAAGTCAAAGGCTAACAGTTTTGTCAAGAGAACACACTGGTCATAGCAAATACCCTTTTCCAACAACCCAAGAGATGACTCTACATTTGGACATCACCACATGTTAATACCAAAATCAGATGATTATGTTCTGTGCAGCCAAAGATAGAGAAAGATAGCTAACTCTGTACAGTTAGCAAAAATAAGGCCTGGGGCTGAATTTGGTTCAGATCATCAACTCCTTATTATAAAATTCAGACTTAAATTGAAGAAAGTAGGGAAAACCACTAGGCAATTCAGGTATGATCTAAATCAAATCCCTTATGATTATACAGTATAGGTGACAAATAGATTCAAGGGATTAAATCTGGTAGACAGGGAACCTGAAGAACTGTGGACAGAGGTTCATAATATCATACAGAAGGTGGTGACCAAAACCATCCCAAAGGAAAAATAAATGCAACAAGGCAAAGTGGTTGTCTGAGGAGGCTTTACAAACGAAAGAAGAGAAGTGAAAGATAAAGGAAAAAGGGAAAGATATACCCAACTGGATGCAGAGTTCCAAAGAATAGCAAGGAGAGATAAGAAAGCCTTAAGTGAACAATGCAAAGAAATAGAGAAAAACAAGAGAAGAGGAAAGACTAAAAATCTCAAGAAAATTGGAGATAAGGCAACATTTCATGGAAGGATGGGCATGATAAAGGACAGAAACTTTACTAAACAGAAGCAGAAGAAATTAAGAAGTGGCAAGAATACACTGTATTAGTACTTAGTAATCCACTTTGTGCATCCACTGTGGTTTTTGGAGAGCAGGTCTTAGTCTAAGGAAAAAGGGAGAGTGAAGGAGGGAGGAAGAAAAAAAGAAACTTTTTTTTTTTTTCCATACACAATAAAATATATCCTAGGGGTAATAGGTGAATTCAGCAAGTTCTTAGGATTAGAGATCAATATAAAAATCAATTATATTCTACACAGTGGCAGCAAACAATTGGAAAATAAAATTTATAAATCAGTGCCATTTACAATATCATAAAGATAAAACACCTAGGGATATATATAATGAAAGCTGAGCAAGAACTCTACTCTGAAAACTACAAAACTTTGGGAGAAATTTTAGAGGACCTACATGAATATTGTAAATATATCAATTTTCTCTAATTTAATCAAATGTAATAAATTACAATCAATATGCTGCTAGGCTCTTCTGTGATTACTGACAAACTAGGACTAAAAAAAAACGTACATGCTGCAAAGAATCTAGATAGAAGAGTCAAATATTATTGAAAAAGAAAAGGAAAATTTGAGGATTTATATTTCTTGACTTCAAGATTTACCATAAAGCTACTGAAACCAAGTCTGTGGTGTGGGCATAATAAAATGAACAAACAGATTAGTGGAACAAAAGATATTCCAAAAATAGCTCTGCATAATTACAAACAAAGATTCAAGTAGAGAAAAATTACCCATGCAAAGATATGAAAAATGTATATTCATTGTTTTTTGTAGGAATGATGAATAATCTGGTGTGCTTTCATTATTAAGCCTTGTCCTGTTAGAATCGTTTTGCTAAGTGCAAATGATAAAATATACTATGCAGTCCCTTTTTATCAGGAACTCCCATACAAAGGGAGGAAAAGATATGAGGGGAATTATACATAGTGTTATGAAATATCCTGTTAAATTTTTGAAAAATTCCTTGGAAAATTTTAAATTCTTGAAAAATTCTATTTAACTACAATTTATATGAAAACAGAAAAATTCTATTAAAACTAACTACAATTTATATGAAAACAATGAGAAAACACAGCAATTAATATGTATCAATTTCTTGCAAGTTTGTGAAGATTTTGTTAGGTGAACAGGTTGAGTTTGATGACAGGGAGGATCACTCAGAAGAAATTACAGTTGACCCTTGAACAACATGGGTTTGTACTGCATGGGTTCAGTTGTGCATGATCTTCTTTCAATAAGTATGTATACTTATTGTATACATACTGTACAACTGTAGTTGTACCTCAGTATCTGCTGGTGCCAAGCTGGCAGATATTGAGGGTCTCAACTTAAAAAATAGTGACAGCCTCAAAGTTAAGTTATGTTTTATTCAGTGGGAATTTTTAGGACTTCAATCAAAACTGCTCCTAAGAGACAAGGGGAGAAGCCAGGTTATATACAAGGTTTGCAACAAAGGACAGGTAATCTGAACATCAAAAGATTATTGTTAATTGGAGAAAACCAGATATCTCAAGTTAAGATATCTCAAGTTTAGCACTTTTCTGTATATGGGAAGATAAAGAGTATGGGCTCACTGAAATCCTTCCCTTCATATGTGTATCAGCTATCCTGGGCCAGTATCCTGTGTTTTTTCCCATCCTGAGCTCCCTTCAGGCTCACTGTAGGGGGTGGCTGCAGTCTGATGGCTGCCAAATTGCAGGTATTCTTCTCCTTCCTGAGTATCCTTAGGGATCATATTGGAGGGCTGTCATTTCTGATGACCATGGCATCCTTATTTACTGATATAACAGAAACTATTTCATTTCACAATGGTCAACTGTATTCATTGCCCTGTAGCTAATTTATACAAAGGACTTGAGCATACATGGATTTTGGTATACAGTGTGGCTCCTAGAACCAATCCCCTGTGGATACGGAAGGACACCTGTATAGGTGAAAAGTGAATGCTTGAACAAGCGTGTGGGTATATTCATGAAACTATTGGCAATCGGCATGCCTGCAAGAGGTAGGCTTGAGAGTGAAAGTGAAAGTCGGACCAGATGATCAATTTCCTAATGTTTCAGAGTTCTTTAATGGGTATTTCATGCTTTACATGCACTTCCCTAGTGGTTCAGATGGTAAAGAATCTGCCTGCAATGCAGGAGACCCAGGTTTGATCCCTGGATCTTCCCTGGAGAAGGGCATGTCAGCCCATTCCAGTATTCTTGCCTAGAGAATTCCATGGACAGAGGAGCCTGGCGGGCTACAATCCATGGGTTTGCAAAGAATTGGACACAGGAGAAGGCGATGGCATCCCACTCCAGTACTCTTGCCTGGAAAATCCCATGGATGGAGGAGCCTGGTAGGCTGTAGTCCATGGGGTCTCGAAGAGTCGGACATGACTGAGCGACTTCCCTTTCACTTTTCACTTTTCACTTTCATGCATTGGAGAAGGAAATGGCAACCCACTCCAGTGTTCTTGCCTGGAGAATCCCAGGGACGGGGGAGCCTGGTGGGCTGCCGTCTATGGGGTCGCACAGAGTTGGACACGACTGACGAGACTTGGCAGCAGCAGCAGTAGAGCAACTAGCACTCATTTTCCTGCTTTACATATTTGGGACCAGGCTTGGGGAATTTTGGTGCATGTTGTTATGGATTGTTATGTCTTCTTTAACTCTAATCATTATGAAATGCCCTTCTTAATCCCTCATACATTTCCTTTTCTAAAGTGTGTTTTGTCTGAAAGGAGCATAGCTTCTCCAGCTCTGTTTCACATTAATATATCACCCTCCCATCTCTTTACTTTAAACCTGAGTCTTTATAAAGTGAGTTTCTTATAGACAATATATTTGTTGTTATTTTTTACACTGTGACAATCTAATATATTTTCTAATATATTTAGAAAGTTTACATTTTACTGACCAGGGTTCCAGTGGCAATAAACTCCCTGTTGTTTTTGTCTCAGAAAGTTTTTTTCTTTAATATCCTGCAGTTTTGAAGAATAATGTCACTAGATTAGACTCCTGAATTGCCAAGTTTTTTTTTCTTTTAATATTTTAAATATTTTATTCCTTTCTCTTCTTGCTCACATAGTTTCTGTTGAGAAATTTGCTGTTATTCTTATTTCTCCATAGTTAAGATGATCTTTTCTGCTGGTTTTTTTTCACGATGTTGTTTTAAGTTGACTCATAGCTCTTGGATGTTCTGGGAGGTTTTTCTCTTTGCATTTCAGTTTACTGACTTCTTATGGATCTATCTTCAGGCTTACCAATTCTTTCCTAATTTGTGTCCAGTCTCCTGATAAAATTATCAAAGATATTCTTAATTTTAATTACTGTATTTTTTATTTCTAGCATTTAAAAATTCATGCTTAGCGTTTCTAGTTTCTATTTCTCTGTTCACATTACTCAGCCTTTTTGTTGTTTACATTTTCCATGGAAGCTTTTAATATATTAATCATAGTTATTTTAAATTTTTTACCATCTAATAACTCCAGTATTTGTGACATATCTAATCCTGGTTCTGATAATTGCTTTGTCTCTTCAGTCTATGTGTTTTCTTGCCTTCTTGCATGACTTGTAACTTTTTGTTGAATGATGGACATGATGTATTGGATAATAGGAACAGGGATAAATAGGCCTTTAGTTTGAGGACTTCTGTTAACTTAGCTAGGGGTTGGGCTGTGTTTAGGTATTGTAGGTGCCATAGGCTTTGAAATTCCTCCAGTTTACTTGTTTTTGTTTCTCCTATCACCTTTAGGTCCTTGTTAAGAACTTCTATTTAGATAGTCTCTATTATGCAGTTTTTTCAGCTGTAATCCAAGGTATAATTAGCTGGAGCCCTGCTAATGCAGTGGTAAAGACGTGGAAATAGGAACGCTTCCTATGTTCTTGTCAACTAAAAAATATAGTCACAACCTGAAAATAAAGAGTTATTTTATTTGGTTGGAATGTTTAGTACTCTGAGCCCAGGAGACAGCATCTCAGTAGCTTTGAGAAAACTGCTCCAAGGAGGCAAGAGGGGAAGTCAGGCTATACGAGTTTGCAACAAAAGGAGCAGGCAGTCTGAACATCAAAGATAAGCTCTCAAGTTATGGAATTTAGCATGCTATGTAAGGGAAGGTGCAAGCCTCTGGGCTCAAGGAATCCATTCCTTCCATATGCGCCTCTGCTATCTGGGCAATCCTGTTTCCTGTTCACTTTGCTCCTTGCATGTTCACAGTGCCTCCTCAGTCACCTTGGAGGGTGGCAGCATCCCCTGGATCAGTTTTGGGAGCCCTCACTTATATTTGAGTGAACTCTGGAAGTTGGTGATGGACAGGGAGGCCTGATGTGCTGCAATTCATGGGGTCGCAAAGAGTCGGACACAACTGAGCAACTGAAATGAACTGAACTGATTCATATTTGGAGGCTGAAATTCACTGATGGCTGTGATATTTTTTGTTTATTAATATGTAAGGAAATCTTTTCATTTCACAGTCTTTTAATTAAAATCAGTCTTTCAGGAGACCTGTATCTCTGGACTGTGCCCTTCACAACAGTTGGATAACTTCTCCTCACCTTGGTGAGACAGGAAGACTAGAGATGGATGAAATCAGGAAATACCTGCCCCTTCCCTTGTGGCTCAGCTGGTAAAGAATCTGCCTGCAATGCGGGAGACCTGGGTTCCATCCCTGGGTTGGGAAGATCCCCTAGAGAAGGGAAAGGCTACCCACTGTAGTATTCTGGCCTAGAGAATTCCATAGACTGTATAGTCCATGTGTTCGCAAAGTCGGACACAACTGAGCGACTTTCATTTTCACTTCACTTCACTTTCCCTTCCTTGGGGTGAAACAATGGTCTGATAGCCCTGACAGCATGCTTTTGTTATGGAGAATGCTCTA
Organism: Bos indicus; assembly: GCF_029378745.1. Taxonomy (NCBI): domain Eukaryota; kingdom Metazoa; phylum Chordata; class Mammalia; order Artiodactyla; family Bovidae; genus Bos; species Bos indicus. The sequence goes on along the minus strand of NC_091780.1, from coordinate 50,226,370 downwards.
GGATGTTGTTCAGTATCTCAGTCTTGTCTCTTTGCAACCCCATGGACTGCAGCATGCCAGGTTTCCCTGTCCTTCACTATCTCCTGGAGTTTGCTCAAATGGCAACCCACTCCAGTGTTCTTGCCTGGAGAATCCCAAGGGCAGGGGAGCCTGGTGGGCTGCCGTCTATGGGGTCACACAGAGTTGGATACGACTGAAGCGACTTAGCAGCATGTCCATTTAGTTGATGATACCATCCAAGTCGGAGAAGGCAATGGCACCCCACTCCGGTACTCTTGACTGGAAAATCCCATGGATGGAGGAGCCTGGTAGGCTGCAGTCCATGGGGTCGCTAAGAGTCAGACACGACTGAACAACTTCACTTTCACTTTTCACTTTCATGCATTGGAGAAGGAAATGGCTCCAAGTATCTCATCCTCTCCTAGGCCTAGTTCCATTGGTTACTTTCCCCGTCTCTCTGCCAGAGTTACCAGGGGATCTTAATAAGATCTTCACAGTGAGAGCCCGGTAGGGTTGTTGGAGCTAAAACACACAAAAGCATAGAATCTAAGGCTGTGGTCATTAAGTGTTTCTTAATCTCATGCTAGTCCACACTCAGCCTTTGGCAGTTTGTCTCAGTTACCATTTAAGTGCCACTCTCAGTTAATTTCTCCAGAAGCCTCTGTTCCACCCAGGGAAGCATATCTCAACCATGGCCTTCTGGATTTGACTGTCTTTCCATACTTCCTGCGGGTGGCTTGCATTGTGATCTCAGGTTTTGTGAGGGGTCCAAGGAAAGTAGTTAACTTTTGGCTAATTCAGCTGTTTTCTTGTTGTAATAAGCTCTTTACATTTTGTAGTTGAAACCAGAAGTCTCCAGTGTAGGGAGTTTAAATACCCACAAAGTTAACATTAAATTCATTATATTTTTCTCCAAAACCATGATATGAATCATTACTATAGAACTCAAAATTTTTGACTGTGACAACCCCATGATAACTTATTTTTTTATTATTCTGGTAACAGAGCATGGAATAGACTGACATATTTAAAAAAAAAGAAATGATAGGAAGCTATTGGAAAAATAACTTCTGCAAAACTTACACAGTAGGCTTGAATTGATACACTGGAAATTAAAAAAGGGAGTTTAGTACAGAAAAATATGAAGTAAAAGTAATAGAATTATTTGGTTACAGCTAATGAGAAAGGAGGAATCAAAGCTAAGTATGAGCATTCTCAATTATTTGGACATGATGGTTACTTAAAGATTCTCCAAAACAGAGTAATACCATATTCTTATATACCATTACAGTTACTCCAAAAGTATCTTCTTAGGACAAATAACTGGTACCAATAACTAATAAAGGTCTTGAACTCATCATGCAGTTTCTCAATCAGTTATTCTTTCCTGAACTGCCTTAAATATGTCTTAGGCAGAGATTCTAAAATTAATTTTGTGAGCTCAGCAACCTTGGGAACCTCATCAGAGTATCTTGACACAAGTCAACTATCATTGCAAGTGGGGTATTTATTACAGGAATCAGACAATAGCTTTTTTATTTGAGTGTATTTTATGCTTAGAATCCATGATAGAGATCTATTCAAATGCTTGGTATTGAGAGTGTTAATAGCCTCAGGAGGGAGGCAGAGGTCCCAAGTGGCAGGAGGAAATAAAACTGCAAGTGGCAGACTTTTTTTTTTTCTTTTCTTTTCTCTTCTAATCCTGTGTTGTCATGGTGACACCTGGCTCCACCAGAACTTAACTTTCTCAAACTTTGAGCTAAGGGATGCATTTTTCTTATGGAAATATCTTCCTTTATTCCTTAATGAACTATGTATTTGCTTGAAAATCTGCCTTTCTTCAAGATTTATGTCAGTTGTTTCATGGCCTGGATGACTCACCTGTACCAGTGCTATCTCAGAATGCGTGGTGTGGGTGAGGGGCCTGGTGCAACTCCCTCAGTTTTGAGGTGTTTCCATTCCCTAATTAGCGGCTTTGCTAATAGGTATATAACTCCTTTTTAAAAACTAGCAAGGAGGCATTCATTCTGTCCCCTTCTGATGTCAATGTCAGAAGCTTTCTCTATCTCTTTTACGCTTTAATAAACCTTGTTTCACAAAAAGCTCTGAGCAATCGCGCCTTGTCCCTGGCCCTGGATTAGTTCCTCTCCTCCCAAAGCCATGAATCCTGGTGTCACACACAGCTCATAGCAGCAGGCTTTCAGTATTAAAACTATCCCAAGTAGACCTTGGGAACTGCTCTTATTTACCCACTACTATTCTGAAGAAATATTCAGAAATTTCTAAAACCTACTCTTATCGCTAATACACATTGTTTCACGTAGTGGAGCAATAAACCTTGTAAAGCCCCAGCAAGAAACATAACCAAAAAAAAAATATATATATATGTATATATATATATCTGGCCACCACTTTCAAACTAACTGTATTAGGCTTTAAAGCTTAGGGAAAGCACAATCATTATGCTTGTGCATGTATAACATCATCTTTCTGGCTGGAAAGCTTATTTTAAAAAATATAACTACTCTTGAAAGCTTAAAATAATTTTAAAAAGGCCATCGTCAAAAACTTCCTTTTCTTCTTACAGAAGTATCTAACACAATTGTTTTGTTTTTGACATTTTGGCTTTGCCAAAAATTGGATGAATTTTGACCACACACTCACACATCCTCACCATTGATTCAGAAAGGTAATGCTTCTGCACATCACTAGTCCCATGCCTGGGATTGTCATCAACCATAAGATTTCCAGGTAAATTTTGATATGATGTTATAGCTCTATAACTATCACTATCTATGAATAACTTAACATATTGAAACTTAGAAAATATGTAATGTAAAATTTAAATTTGAAGGTCAGTTTTGATCTTATAAATAGTATAGGAGAAACTTTTTCTTTGAAAACATAGAACTATGAGATCTATCATTTTATAAATTATGACCTTTTAAAAACACCATTATTACCTATAAGAAAGGAGTTAAACTAAAGACCAAAGTATACAATCTACTATCTTTCACTGAAGTTTAAAAAAACTATAAACTATAGTAAAAGACAGTTTGCTCTTTTCAGTGAAGCAGGAGGTTCTGGCTTATTAAAAGTGCAATTATTCTATGCTTAGAATGTCTCTAATTTCAAACTGACTCTAGACAAGCAAAAAAAAATTCAAGGCAGATGTCAAACAGACCTCTCCTTATTAGAAACTAATTGCCTGTTTGGTTACCTTCATCATTTGAAACACAGGGGAAATGAATGTTACTGATGTATGCATCAGCACTAGAGTATCTAAAACCACTTTTCCAACAGTTATTCTGGAAATCATCCAAAACCAATTGAAGACCAAAAGATCATTGCAAAATTTGATTCTGAAGGAAATTTTTTGATAAAGCTTATGATTTTGCATAATCAAATAACATTAATGAAAGATAGGCAATCTGTAGCACCAAAACGTCAAACCTAATCCTTCTTTAACCTACAAAATACTATATATTATTATGTATGTTTTAAAAGATGCTTGCTCCTTGGATGCTGTGACAAATCTAGACAGCATTATTAAAAACCAAAGACATCATTTTGCTGACAAAGGTTTTTCCAGTAGTTATGTACAGATGTGAAAGTTGGACCATAAAGAAGGCTGAGTGCCAAAAAATTGATGCTTTCCAGTTGTACCAGAGAAGATTCTTGAGAGTCCTTTGGACAGCATGGAGATCAAACCAGTCAGTTCTAAAGGAAATCAACCCTTAATATTCATTGAAAGGCCTGATGATGAAGCTGAAGGCCCAATACTTTGGCCACCTGATGTGAAGAGCTGACTCACTGGAAAAGACCCTGTTGCTGGGAAAGACTGAAGGCAAAAGGAGAAGAGGGCGACAGAGGATGAGATGGTTAGTCAGCATCACCAACTCAATGGACATGAATTTGAGCAAACTCCAGGAGATAGGGAAGGACAGGGGAGTCAGTTCACTGTGCTGCAGTTCATGGGGTTGCAAAGACTCAGACATGACTTAGCAACTGAACAACAACAATGTATGTTTTAATTATTTAGATATCTGAATATTTAGATATCTGATGTTAAATATTTTTTAAAAAAATGAAAACAGGTTCACATGCATTAAATTCAATTTATAATTTTCAATAATGACACCATGAAAAATTTATTTTAATCTAATATATTAAAAATATTGAAAATATGCTTGCCATTTATCTCTGAAGAATGTTATTTGTCTGGTAACCATTTATTTTAGTGAAACTCAATTATAATGAATTGATGACAGAGTCTATTTTATAGGACATCAGAGAGGAAATCTTTGGTCTCCCTTAGTTACTTTTTGCAAAATATTTCAATGTTGATTGAATATACCCTAGCATTTTTATTTAGTTAGATAGCATTTATGATCTAAATTATTTTTAATAGTCTTCTTATCTGTATTTACATGTGTTTTTTCCTAAACGGTAACCTCTGTTAAAGCAGTGACCACATCTTCATTTATTAATTGATTGATTCAATCATTCCTTTATATATATATAAGTATTGGATAAGAACATAGTCTGTCCTATGCATGGAGCTAGAAATTATACTAACAGAATGAAAAAGGGAAAGGATGCCTTATAGATGGGATGGTTTCTGTTTCACCTATTTGTACCCACTAATCTAACAAAACTAGGAGAAATTTTAAATGTTTAGTTTTAAATCAAGTCACATGTGCTTTAACATATTTTTTCTGAGGTTAGTAAAAGAGAACTCCTTTATAAATATTAATATGTTAAATAGACAAAATTGGTTTAAAATAATTAGTATAAACTCTTAAAATTGTAAAGAAGACTAAAGTCTTTTTTGAACTTAATGAAATTTTTTTATGTCCTTCATGTAAAAGAAATTAATTTTGAATTTTAATATTTTAGTAGTGGAGAAGGCAATGGCACCCCACTCCAGTACTCCTGTCTGGAAAATCCCATGGGTGGAGCCTGGTAGGCTGCAGTCCATGGGGTCGCTAAGAGTCAGACGGGACGGAGCGACTTCACTTTCACTTTTCACTTTCATGCATTGGAGGAGGAAATGACAACCCACTCCAGTGTTCTTGCCTGGAGAATCCCAGGGACGGGGGAGCCTGGTGGGCTGCCGTCTATGGGGTCGCATAGAGTCAGACACGACTGAAGCGACAGCAGCAGCAGAAGAGATTTGGAATGCTCAGCAGGCCATTTAATATGCCTGAATAAATTCAGATCTTATCTATTCCATTTTTGTTTTTGTGTTATTAATTATTTAATCACTAGAACTACCATCCTTTTCAAATTAGGAACCTATCTAATGAACAAAGAAAATACTGACTTTTTAAACAAAATTTGGGGGAAGGATTCTTCCCATTTTTATCTAGGTAAAGCAATAGAAATGACCTGGGGTAAGGTAATAGGAACTGATTGAATAATGAGAATAAGACTGAGGCATTTTAAGGTAAGAGCAATGTAGAATCACTAGTACTTAGTTGATTGATAACAGTTTGTTTAACAGGGTAAAATTCTTATAAAGAACTCTGTACAGACCTAAAAACTTTGCTATAGCATAAGACATATTAATGAGCATTCATTCATTGATTCTTTTCAGTGGGATTAAGGACTTTTCTTTGGTTATGACTTCCCAGAGTAGGATTCCACATTGCCTTTTTTGTACAAAAAACATGTATGTTGATTTTCTATGAGTTATTTAATATTAATTACAAAGCAATTTGAATGAAGAATACTTATGGGATATCATGAATTTTTTTCCCAAAACTGTTATAACTCCCTAATCACACCCTGGTGTGTGTGTGTGTGTGTGTGTGTGATATTTATTTCTTTGGAATGATTTCAAAGGATTTGACTTACTTTCTACAGATGTAACAACTTCTTTGCATAATCAAATTTCATCAGTTTATACAATAGTTAACTAAATTACATGATTACAGTTAGTTGGTATTTAAGTGTTTTTACTTATTGCCGGTTTTTCATAGTAAATTCCTTTATACTGTTCTAAGAGGTTTATTTATATTTACACAAGCAGTCCTCACAGGAACCCAATGACATAGTTGCTACTATTATCCTCATTTAGTAAATGAGGAAATACTGCAAAATAGAAGTAGCTCTCCCAAGACCATATAGCTAGCACATAGCAGGTCAGGACTTAAACACAGTCTGACTCCAGAATGGGTGCTTTAACCCGTGTATCGTGCAGGCTGCTAACTGACAGACATAGGTTTATAAACACGTATGAAAAGTGAAAATGTCAGTCATTCAGTTATGTCTGACTCTTTGCAACCCCATGGACTATCCACCAGGCTCCTTTGTCCATGGAATTCTCCAGGGAAGAATACTGGAGTAGTAGCCATTCCCTTCTCCAGGGGATCTTCCCAATGGGGATCAAACCTGGGTCTCCCCCATTGCAGGCAGATTCTTTACCTTCTGAGCTGCCAGACTCCAGAAACAGGTATAAGTGACTCTTACTAAAGAATGCAGTCCAAGTGTTGGTACATGGGCATCATCAAAGATTCAGCATGCAATTGTGCCTACAGAGAAAACAGAATGTCCATTAATTCAACAAGCCGATTAAGTGGATGTTAGTTATACTAGAGCATCACTGTAGTCACATTGTGAGAATATTCTTCAAAAAAAAAATCATTTGAGTTAAGTTTCTAGGAAATCTTGGGTATATAGTATAACTTAAAATTACTAGAGAACAATTCAGTTCTAGTCGCTTACAGAGTTGCTAGCTGAAGAACTTTATTTTTCTGTTTAATGTTAGATAAGCAAGAACTATGGCAAAAAAAAAAAAGAAAGAAAAATCAAGAGTAAATGTTTTTCTACCTATCTCCAAAATTAAGTACATGACTATTTTAAAGATCAGTCCTGGGGAAGTTTCCTTGATGAGGAGGATGCAGGGTGGTTCTTGCAGATGATTAATCTCAGCAAATAGAAAGTACACACTTTCTACGCACTCACTACACAAAGTCTCAAGTGCACTCCCAGATACGCCAGTTAGAGTATAAGCTTGTTGTTGTTGTTGAGTTCCTCAGTCAAGTCCAACTCTTTGCAACCCCACGGACTGCAGCACACCAGGCTTCCCTGTCCTTCACCATCTCCTGGAGCTTGCTCAGACTCATGTCCATTGAGTTCATCCAACCGTCTCATTCTCTGTCATCCCCTTCTCCTCCTGCCTTCAATCTTGCCCAGCATCAGGGTATGAGTCAGTTCTTTGCATCATGTGGCCAAAGTGTTGCAGCTTCAGCTTTATCATCAATCCTGCCAGTGAATATTCAGGGATTGATTTCTTTAGGATTGACTGGTTTGATCTCCTTACAGTCCAAGGGACTCTCAAGAGTCTTCTCCAACACCACAGTTCAAAAACATCAGTTTTTCAGCACTCAGCCTTCTTTATGGTCCAACTCTCACATCCATACTTGACTACTGGAAAAGCCATAGCTTTGGCTATATGGAATTTTGTTGGTAGAGTAATGTCTCTGCTTCTTAATATGCTGTCCAGATTTGTCATAGCTTTACTTCCAAGGAGAAAGCGTCTTTTAATCGCATGGCTGTAATCACCATCTGCAGTGATTTTGGAGCCCAAGAAAATAAAGTCTGTCACTGTTTCCTTTGTTTCCCCATCTATTTGCCCTGAAGTGATGGGACAAGATGCCACGATTTTCATTTTTTGAATTTTGGATTTTAAGCCCACTTGCTCAGTGTGTACTATAGGCTAATCCTCAATAAAAAGACTTCTTCCTTACATCCTAAGTTATATAAAACAGTCAAGAGAGTATGGGGAATTAGTCCATAAAGTTTTCCAAAGTTCTTGACACTTGTTCTACCTTTTCTAGAATGATGCTCTTTTATGAAAGTTAAATCTGGCTTATCACCCCATAACTGCTGTCTAGCCTGCGGCAAGGAGAAAGAGGAAGTGAAGAGTTTCCATTTTTAGAAATTTAATTTCACACTATAATTGCACCTAACATTTCCACCCACCTCTCATTGTTTGGAATGTGTTCAGGTGCCCATACCTAGGTAAAAAGAGGACTGAGAGTATCACCTGGACTTGGATGGCCAACGGCATGGCTGAACAATGAAAAAAGTGTAGGAGGGAAATAGATATCAGGACCAGAAGCCAATTTACTCAAAAATATTCTTTGTTAATTACTGCTTGTTAGCCAAGGAAGCAAGCATAGAGAATATAGAGATGGAAGGCATAATTCCTGCTCTGTGGAGTTCACAGACTAATGAAGGAGAAAAACAAATAAAGTCAATAAAATATAGATGCTGCTATGGTGAAATACAGAAAATGCATGGGCAGAGGAGCCTGGTAGGCTACAGTCTGTGGGGTTGCAGCTGAGCACACACAGCACAAGAAGGCCATTTGGAGATGGACAAAAGTAAACTTTCTGAAGGAGAGGATATGGGAATGAAAAAGAAGGGAATGATAGGAAGCTGGAAAGCCTTGGATACCCTACAAAATAGTTTGGACTTTATCCTGCAAGTCACTATTATTGAAGAGTATTTAAGTTAGGAAATGAGATTATTAAATATGTTTTCAGAGAGATATCACTTTGGTGATCTCCTCTTCATAGGGAGAACAGTTTGAAGGATGTGACATTAGAAATAGGAATTTTTTTTCTTTTCTTAATTTTTATTTGGAGGATAATTGCTTTGTAATGTTGTGTTGGTTTCTGGCTTACATCAACATGAATCAGCCATAGGTATACATGTGTACCCTCCCTCTTGAACCTTCCTTCCACCCTCACCCCCACCGCCCCCCCCCGACCCCAACCAACCCCATCCCACTCCTCCAGGTTGTCACAGAGCACTGGGTCCAGCTCCCTGTGACATACGGAAAGTTCCCATTGGCTCTCTGTTTTACATTTGGTGATGTGTATATTTCAATGCTACTCTCTGTCTCACCCTCCCCTTCCCCTGCTGTACCCACAAGTCTGTATTCTATGTCTGCATCTCTGCAAATAGCCTCATCAGTATCATTTTTCTAGATTCCATATATATGTGTAAATATACAATATTTTTCTTTCTCATTTTTACTTACTTCACTCTGTATAATAGGCTCCATGTTCATCCATCTCACTGGAACTGACTCAAATTTCTTCTTTTTCATGACTGATTAATATTCCATTGTATAAATGTACCATAGCTTTATCTATTTGTCTGTCCATGGACATCTAGGTTGCTTCCATGTACTGGCTATTGTGAATAGTGATGCAGTGAACACTGGGGTACATGTGTCATTTAGAACTGTGGTTTTCTCATGTTATATGCCCAGTAGTGGCATTGCTGGGTCATATGGCAGTTTCATTCCTAACTTTGTAAAGAAATCTCCACACTGTTCTCCACAGTGGCTATATCAATTTACATCCCACCAACAGTGCAAGAGGGTTCCCTTTTTGCCATATCCTCTCCAGCATTTATTGTTTATATTTTTTGATGATGGCCATTCTAACCAGTATGAGGTAATACCTCATTGTAGTTTTGATTTGCATGTCTCTAATAATAAGAGATGTTGAATATTTTTTCATGTGTTTATTAGCCATTTGTATGTCATCTTTGGAGAAATGTCTGTTTTGGTCTTCTTCCCCTTTTTAATTTTTTTTTTTTCCTGGTGTTGAGCTTCACAAGCTGCTTATATATTTTGGAGATTAATTCTTTTTTGTCAGTTACTTCATTTGCAGTTACTTCCTCCCATTCTGAGAGTTGCCTTTTCGTCTTGTTTATAGTTTCCTTTGCTGTGCAAAAGCTTTTAAATTTAATTAGGTCCCATTTGTATAATTTTGTTTTTATTTCCATTATTCTAAGATGTGGGTCCAAGAGGATCTTGCTGTGATTTATGTCAAAGAGTGTTCTGCCTGTTTTCCTCTAAGAGTTTTATAGTTTCTGGTCTTACATTTTAGGTCTGTAATCACTTTGAGTTTATTTTTGTATATGGTATTATAAGCATTCTAATTTCATCTTTTTTTTTTTTTTTTTTTGCATGTAGCTGTCCAGTTTTCCCAGCACTACTTATTGAAGAGACTGTCTTTTATCCATTGCATGTTCTGGCATCCTTTGTCAAATATAAGGTGCCAGTAAGTGCATGGATTTATTTCTAGGCTTTCTATCCTATTCCATTGATCTATATTTCTGTCTTTGTGTCATTACCATACTGTCTTGATTACTGTAGCATTGTAGAATAGTCTGAAGTCAGGAAGGTTGATTCTTCCAGCTCCATTTTTCTTTCTCAAGATTACTTTGGCTATTCAAAGTCTTTTCTGTTTCCATACAAATTGTGAAATTTTCTGTTCAGTTTTGTGGAAAATACCATGTGTAGTTTGATAGGGATTGTGTGGAATCTGTAGGTTGCTTTGGATAGTATAGTTATTTTCACAATATTGATTCTTCTAATCCAAGAACACTGTATATCTCTCCATTCTGGTTGTCTGATTTCCTTCATCAGTGCCTTATCATTTTTTGTAAACAGGTCTTTTATCTACTTAAGTAGGTTTATTCCTAGGTATTTCATTCTTTTTGTTGCAATGATGAATAGGATTGTTTCATTAATTTCTCTTTCCAATTTTCCATTGTTAGTGTATAGGAATGCAAGGGATTTCTGTATATTAATTTTATATCCTATGACTTTACTAAATTCATTGATTAGTTCTAGTAATTTTCTGGTGGCATATTTTGATTTTCTATGTATAATATCATGTCATCTGTAAATAGTGAGACTTTTATTTCTTATTTTCCAATCTGGATTCCTTTTATTCCTTTTGTTTCCCTGATTGCCGTGGCTAGTACTTCCAAAATTATATTGAATAATAGTGGTGAGTTGTTGCCTCTCACAGTCTCTCAGTAGTGTCTGTCCCTTTGCAACCCCATGGATTGCAGTATACCAGGTTTCCCTGTCTTCCACCATCTCCTGGAGTTTGCGTAAACTCATGCCCATTGAGTTGGTGATGCCATCCAATCATCTTGTGCTCTGTCACCCCCTTCTCCTCCTGCCCTCAATCTTTCCAAGCATCAGGTTCTTTTCAGATGAGTCATCTCTTCCTATTAGATAGCCAAAGTATTGGAGCTTCAGCTTTAACATCAGTCCTTCCAATGAATATTCAGGGTTGATTTTCTTTAGGGCTGACTGGTTTGATCTCCTTGCAGTCCAAGGAATTCCTAAGAGTCTTCTCCAACACTATAATTGGAAAGCATCAATTCTTTGGCACTCAGACTTCTTTATGGTCCAATTCTCAGATCCATACATGACTACCAGGAAAACACATAGCTTTGACTAGATGAACCTTGGTCAGCAAAGTAATGTCTCTGCTTTTTAATACACTGTCTAGGTCGGCGATAGCTTTTCTTCCAAGAAATAAGTGTCTTAATTGCATGGCTCCAGTCAAAATCCCCAGTGATTTTGAAGCTCAAGAAAACAAAATCTGTCACTGTTTCCATTGTTTCCCCATCTATTTGCCATGAAGTTATGGAAACAGATGCCATGATTTTAGTTTTTTGAATGTTGAGTTTTAAGCCAGCCTTTTCACTCTCCTCTTTCACCTTCATCAGGAGGCTCTTTAGTTCCTCTTCATTTTCTGCCATAAGGGTGGTATCATCTGCATATCTCCAGTTATTGATATTTCTTCTGGCAATCTTGATTCATGATTCATCCAGCCCAGCCTTTCGCATGATGTACTGTGCATAAAAGTTAAATACGGAGGGTGATGATACACAGCCCTGAGGAACTCCTTTCCCAAATTTGAACCAGTCTGTTGTTCCATGTAAGTTCTGTTTCTTTTTGACCTGCATACAGGTTTCTCAGGAGGCATGTAAGGTGGTCTGGTATTCCCACCTCTTTAAGAATGTCCCACAGTTTGTTGTGATCCACATAGTCAAAGGCTTTAGCATAGTCAATGAAGCAGAAGTAAATGTTTTCTGGAATTCTCTTGCTTTTTCTGTGATCCAATGGATGTTGAAAGTTTGATCTCTGGTTCCTCTGCCTTTTCTAAATCCATCTTGTACATCTGGAAGTTCTTGATTCATGTATTGTTGAAGCCTAGCTTAAAGGATTTGGAGCATGACTTTGCTGGCATGTGAAATGAGTGCAACTGTGCTGTAATTTGAAAATTCTTTGGCATTGCCTTTCTTTGGGATTAGAATGAAAACTGACCTTTTCCTGTCTTGTGGTCACTGCTGTGTATTCCAAATTTGCTGGCATATTGATTGCAGCACTTTCACAGCATTGTCTTTTGGAATTTGAAATAGCTCTACTGGAATTTCATTACCTCTACTATATTTGTTCGTAGTGATGCTTCCCAAGGCCCACTTCACTTTGCACTCTAAGATGTCTTGTTTTAGGTGAGTGATCATACCATCATGGTTATCCAGGTCATTAAGATCTTTTTTTGTATGGTTCTTCTCTGTATTCTTGTCACCTCTTCTCAATATCTTCTGTTTCTGTTAAGTCCATACTGTTTCTGTCCTTTATTGTGCCCATCTTTGCATGAAGTGTTCTTTGGTGTCTCTTATTTTCTTGATGAGATCTCTAGTCTTTCCTATTCTATTGTTTTCCTCATTTCTTTGCATTTTTCACTTAGGAAGGCTCTTTTATCTCTGCTTGCTATTCTTTGGAACTCTGCATTCAGATGGGTATATATTTCCCTTTCTCCTTTGCCTTTTGCCTCTCTTCTTTTCTCAGCTATTTGTAAGGCCTCCTCAGACAACCATTTTGCCTTTTTGAATTTCTTTTCCTTGGGGATGGTTTTGATCACTGCCTCCTGTACAATGTTATAAATCTCCATCCATAGTTCTTCAGGCACTCTGTCTATAAGATCTAATCCCTTGAGTCTACTTGTCACTTCCACTGTACAATTATCAGGGAGTTGATATAGGTCTTACCTGAGTGGTCTAGTGGTTTTCTGTTGAGGTCCTTGAATGGACCGGAACCTGGTGGTCCAGAGTCGACTGATAAGAAAGTAAAGGAGAGAGAAAGAGGCTGATATTCCTTGGTTTATGCAGAAAGCCAATAAAGACCCTGCACAGGGCTTGCTCTGTTCACAAAGGCCTCCGGTGCACTCTCAATGGGGTGAAGGCGCAGGGTGCCTTCTTGAGAGGGTCTTAGATCCTGGGGCAGGAAAGTGAACTCAGAGAGCCTCTGCGCTCCAGGGGATCAGCCTGAAAAAGAGAGAGAGGGAGAGAGAGAGAAAGAGAAAGAAAGACACAGGGACCAGAGCTCTGATGGAGCAAAGATGTTTTAATCAACATGATGTGGGCATATATACTGTCTTACAAGGTAGTTATTCTCCGCAAAGATAAAGATTAAAATTCCAGACTTACAAAACATAGGTAATCCATATTAAAGAGAGAGAGAGTTGTAAACAATCACTTTTACTCTATGGTTCACAAGAAGGAAGAGGGTACTTATCACCATATAGAAAATCTAATGAAGGAAATGCCTGGATTCCTCAGCCCCTGGGAGAGGCTTGCCTCTCCTCTTAATTCCTGAGTATTCAGGAATTAATAAGGAACAGAGAATTCCTGACAGATCCAAAACAGCACACAGGAAGCCTCCTGTTAAATACTTCCTGACAGTTTTCCATACTTTTTTTTAAATTTAAGTCTGAATTTTTCAATAAGGAGTTCATTATCTGAGCCACAGTCAGCTCTCAGTCTTATTTTTGTTGACTGTATGGAGGTTCTCCATCTTTGGGTGCAAAGAATATGATCAATCTGATTTCAGTATTGACCATCTGGTGATGTCCTTGTGTAGAGTCCTCTCTTTTGTTGTTGAAAGAAGTTGTTTTCTATGACCAGTGTGTTCTCTGGGCTAAACTCTGTTTGCTCCGCTTCATTTTGTACTCCAAGGCCAAAGTTGCCAGTTACTCCAGATATCTCTTGACTTTCTATATTTGAATTCCAGTCTCCACGATGAAAAGGACATCTTTTGTGGGGTTTTAATTCTAGAAGATCTTATAGGTCATCATAGAACCGTTCACCTTCCTTGGAATTAGTGGTTGGGGCATAGGCTTGGATTACTGTGATATTGAATGGTTTGCCTTGGAAATAAACAGAGATCATTCTGTCATTTTTGAGATTGCACCCAGGTACTGCATTTTGAACTTTTTTTTTTTTTTTTTTTTTGACTATGAAAAAGCTGGCTTAAACTCAACATTAAAAAAAAAAAAAAAGTGTTCACAGGGTTCTCAAGGCAAAAATGCTGAAGTGGTTTGCCGTTCCCCTCTCCAGTGGACCAGTTTTTTAAGAAGTCTGCACCCCAGCCCGTCTATCTTGGGTAGCCCTTCCTGGCATGGCTCATAGTTTCATTGAGTTAGACAAGGATGTGATGTTTGGTTAGTTTTCATGTTTGTTTAGTTTGGTTAGTTTTCATGCTTGTGGTTTTCATTCTGCCCTCCGATGGATTAGTGGTGAGAGTGGACACCTTTTTTTCCTGATCTTAGAGAAAATGCTTTCAGTTTTTCACTTTTGAGAATAATGTTTGTTCTTTGTCTTATATGGCCTTTATTTTGTTGAGGTAGTTCCTTCTGTACCTACTCTGTATAGAGTTTTTATCATGAATGGGTGTTGAATTTTGTTGAAAACGTTCTCTGCATCTATTGAAATGCACATATAGTTTTAATCTTTCAAGTTGTGAATATGGTGTATCACATTGATTTGTATATATTGATGAATCTTATAATCCCTGGGATAAGCCCCTGTTGATCATGGTGTCTTATTCTTTTAATGTGTTGTTCAATACTGTTCGCTAGAATACTTTTGAGGTTTTTGCATCTATGCTCATCAGTGATACTGACCTATAATTTTTTTTTTTTTTTTTTGGATTTGGTATCAGGGTGATGGTGGCCTTGTAGGATGAGTTTGTGAGTTTTTCCCATCCTCTGTTATTTCATGGAAGAATTTGAGCAGGAACGGTGTTAGCTTTTCTCTAAATGTGTGATAGAATTCACCCATGAAGCCATCTGGCCCTCTGCTTCTGTTTATTGGAAGATTTTGATTACAGTTTCAATTTCAGTGCTTATGATTGGCCTGTTCATATTTTCTATTCCTTCCTGGTTCAGTCTTGGAAGGTTATATACTTTTCTAAGGATTTGTCCATTTCTTACAGATGGTCCATTTTATTGGCATATAGTATTGCTCACAGTATCTCTTATGATCCTTTGTATTTCTATGTTATCTGTTGTAACTTCTCCTTGATCATTTTTAATTTTATTGATATGAGTCTTCTCCCTTTTATTCTTCCCGAGTCTGGCTAATGCTTTGTCTGTTTTGTTTATCTTCTCAAAGAACCAGCTCTTAGTCTTTTTGATTTTTGCTATTTTCTCCTTCATTTCTTTTCCATTTATTTCTGCTCTGTCCTTAATGATTTCTTCTATAAACTTTGGGATTTTTGCTCTTTTTTTTCTAGTTTTTTTTAGGTGTAAGTTCAGTTGTTTATTTGATATTTTTCTGATTTATTGAGGTAGGCTTGTATTGACATAAACTTCCCTCAGCGCTGCTTTTACTGCATCCCATAGGTTGTGAGTTGGTTTGTTTTTATTGTAATTTGTTTCTAGGTAATTTATTTTCTCATTGACTTCTTCAGCGACCTCTTGGTTATTCAGAAGCATATTGTTTAGCCTCCATGTGTTTGTGTTTTTACAGTTTTTTGTTCTTTTTTTTCCTATACTTGATGTCTAATCTTAGAGTGTTTTGGTCAGGAAAAATGCTTGCTAGAAATGCAATTTTTTAAAGATTTACCAAGGCTTAACTTGTAACACAAGGTGTGATCTATCCTAGAGAATGTTGCATGTGAACTTGAGAAAAAAGTGAATTCTGCTGTTTTTTGGATGAAATGTTCTACAGATATCAGTTAGGTCAATCTGGTCCAGTGTGTCCTTTTATGTTTTTTGTTTCCTTATTGATTTTCTGTCTGGATGATCTGTTCATTGGTGTGAGTGGGTGGTTAAAGTCCCCCATTATTATTGTGTTACTGTCGATTTCCTCTTTTATAGCTGCCTTATGTATTGAGGTACTCCTGTGTTGCTGCTGCTGCTAAGTTGCTTCAGTCACGTCCAACTCTGTGCAACCCTGTAGATGGCAGCCCACCAGGCTCCCCTGTCCCTGGGATTCTCCAGGCAAGAACAATGGAGTGTGTTGCCACTTCCTTCTCCAATGCATGAAAGTCAAAAGTGAAAGTGAAGTCGCTCAATCATGTCCAACTCAGTGACCCCATGGACTGCAGTGCACCAGACTCCTCTGTCCATGGGGTTTTCCAGGCAAGAGTACTGGAGTGGGGTGCCATTGCCTTCTCTGACTCCTATGTTGAGCATATATGTATTTCTTCTTGGATTGATCCCTTGATCATTGTGTAGTGTCCTTCATTGTCTGTTGTAATGGTTTATTCTTAATGGTCTGTTTTATCTGAGTATTGCTACTCCTGCTTTCTTTTGGTTTCCATTTGCATGGACTATCATTTTCCAGCCCTTCACTTTCAGTCTGTATGTGTCCCTAGGTCTGAAGTGGGTCTCCTGGAGACAGCATATATAGGTGTATTGTTTTTGTATACATTCAGCCAGTTTCAGTCTTTTGGTTGGAGCTTTTAATTCATTTACATGTAAGGTAATCATTGATATGTATGATCCTATTACCATTTACGTTATTGTTCTGGGCTTGTTTTTATAGATCTTTTCTTTCTCTTGTGTTTCCTGTCTAGAGAAGTTCCATTACCATTTATTGTAAAACTGAATTGATGGTGCCGAATTCTTTTAACTTTGCTTATCTATACAGCTTTTGATTTCTCTGTTGAATCTGAATGATATCATTGCTGAGTAGAGTTACCTTGGTTGTAGATTTTTTCTTTCATCACTTTAAATATATCCTGCCACTCCCTTCTGGCCTCCAGAGTTTTTGTTGTTAGCCTTATGGGGAATCCTTGTATGTTAATTGTTGCTTTTCCCTTACTGCTCATAATAGATTTTCTTTAAGAAAATTTGTGTTTAATTTTTGCTAGTTTAATTAATATGTGTTCAGGCATATTTCTCTTTGGGTTTATCCTGTATGGGAGTTTATGGTCTTCCTGGATTTGGGTGTCTGTTTCCTTTCCCATGTTAGGTGAGTTTTCAATTATAATTTCCTCAAATATTTTCTCATTATCCTTTCTTTTTCACTTCTTCTTCCAGAAACTCTATAATTCAAATGGTGATGTACCTAATGTTGTCCCAGAAGTCTGAGACTTTCCTCATTTCATTCTTTTTTCCTTCCACCATTCTTTCAGCTATCTTATCCACTCCTCTGCCTCAGTATTCTGCTACTGGTTGCCTCTAGTGTATTTTTTTATTTCAGTTATTATATTGTTCATTGTTGATTGTCTAGTCTTTATTTCTTCTAGATACTTCTTAAACATTTCTTGTATCTTTTCAATCTGTACTGCCATTCTGTTTATTTGTGCATCCATCTATTTTGCATTTTTTTTCGGAGGACCATCATTACTATTATTACTCTGAAATCTTTTTCAGATAGACTGCCTATTTCCTCTTCATTTCTTTGGTCTTGTGGGTTTTTACCACATTTCTTCATCTGCTGCATCTTTCTCTGTCTCTTCATCTTGTTTAATTTACTGTGAATGGGGCCTCCTTTCTACAGGCTGCAAGGCCATTGCTCCTCTTATGTGTGGAATCTGCCCCCCCTGGGTGGGATTGGACCAGTGCCTTGTGAAGCTTTCCTGACTGGGGGACTGACACCTCTGTTCTTGTCTCTCTGAAGGGCAGGTGTCATGCTTAATGGGGTGTTTGGGGGTGTCTGTGAACTTGGTATGACTTTGGGCAGCCTGTTTGCTAATGGGCAAACACTGTGTTCCTATTTTGCTGGGTTTTGGTGTTAATGTCTGGCAGTGGAGCTTGCTGACCTTTGGGTAAGATCAGATCTTAGTGGTGAGATGGAGGCCTTTCAGAGAGTCCTCACTGATTAATCTTCCATGGGGTCAGGAGTTTTCTAGTGGCTCAACAGCCTGGGCTCAGGTCTCCTACCTCAAACGTTCAGGCCTGACCCCTGGTTGGAGCATCAAGGTTCCATAAGCCACACATCATAGAAAAGAAAAAGGAAGAAACAAATAGAAAAAAAAAATCAAACAAACATACAAACAAAAAAAGAATGGAAAGATAAACCCCCAAGACAAATGGTAGAAGCAACACTAAACAGATAAGAACACCCTTAGAAACTCACACACTCACAGAAACCAAGAAAGAGAGAAAAAAGAGTTAAAACAGGAACCAAAATAGAAGAGAGCAATCAAACCCATAAACAAATCCTATACAAAACAAAAAACATGGGAAAAATTTAATATTACAAGAAAGTACAGTAAAAATTGGAAAAAGTCAAATCAATGTATTTAAAAATAACAACATTTTTTAACGGGAAAAGTAAGTAAAAATAAAAAAGGAATAATTTTAAAAAGACAACAATAAAACAATACAAGAAAGAAAACAGACAAAATAGAAAGTGATAAGATGAATGTCCTTCTCTGTCCTCTGTTGCCCTCATCACACAGTGAGCCCCAGGCAATCTGCCTACTGGGGAAGTCCTGTAATATTTCTTGGAAGGTCCCTGACTTTCTGTGGGCAGTGTGGGGTCAGATCATACTCAGAACTGGCCTTGCTCCAGATTGTACTTGTTTACAAAGCCCATGATTGCCCCCCAAAGCCCACAGTCTCAGGCTAATTAGGGAGATTCAATCTGCCATATGTATGGTTTCAAGAGTGAATTCCCTTCCCCTGGTGCTCAGCTTTGGATTTGGCCCTTCCTCTGCTGTCTGCTCCCTGCCCAGACAAGACGGGGTGAAAGTAGGGACTGATTAGCACTCATTTGCTCACTTGGGCTGGGGAGGCAGAGGGAACGGCAGACACAGTTGGCATTTGAGGGGAGTACTTGCAGGGGCTGAGGCCTGAGGAAAGCTGCTGTAGTCTGAGGTGGCTCGTGCACTCCCCCAGGGCAATTGGCTCTCGGTCTCAGGTCCCTTGGCTGAGTGAAGCTGCATATGCTCCCAAGAAGGTATGCGCAGTGGCCTGCACCTGTCACAGCTTGGTGGCAGCTGCAACCTCAAGGGTCACCACAGTGGACTCTTGTCCCCCACCTCTGACACTCACACAGGCTTTTGCAGTGGCCAGCCGGCTAGCAATCCTCCTTTGGGATCATAAACTGCCCTTGTGGCTAGTCCCACTTCTGCCACTCATGCCTTCGCATGTACCCCTCTGTGGTCACAGACTGCAGTTTTGTCTCGCCCTCTGCCTCTGGCACTCACGAAGACAGTGCCCTGCAGCCTGTGAGCACACAAGGGTTTCTATGACAATGATCTCTTGTCAGCCCAGGCTTTTCCCTGGACTCTCTCAGCTGTTTCATAGTAGCTTCCTCAGATTATCTTCACATCAGTCAACTCCAGTCCCCTCCCTGGGGTGTAATCCCTGAAGCCTGAGCCTAGGACCCAACTCCACTTGTCTCAGCTGGTATGCAAATAAGTGTTTCAGGCTGGGAAGTGCTGGTTGGCACTCACTTCTGTGGTGAATTCTGTCTGTTTTGCCTTCTAAGCACATGGCGCTGCTGCGTTCCCCTCCGAGGTTCCAAAGTTGCCCCCTATCCCCATCCATGAGGCGTTTTCTGAGTGTGTGGAAATTTTTCTCCTTCAGGGCTCCCTGCTTGAGGCATAGGTCCCGAATTCCTTTGTCTCTTTTTTTCTTCTGTCTTTTGCCCTACTTTATTCTGTGGAGACTAACTTGCCTTTTTTGGAAGTCTGGGGTCTTCTGCCAGTGTTCAGAAGGTGTTCTGTAGAAGCTGTTCCTCATCCAGATGTAGTTTTGATGTGTTTTGGGGGAGGAAGGTGATCTCCACACCTTACTCCTCAACCATCTTGAAAGTCCCCCTAAGAAATCCCAATAGGATTTCTAAGGAATACAAGATTTCTTTTGAGTGTGATAAAAATGCATAACATTTATAATATGATGAAGGTTGCCAACTCTAAAAATACACTGCTGCTGCTGCTGCTAAGTCGTTTCAGTCATGTCCGACTCTTAGCGACCCCATGGACTGCAGCCTACCAGGCTCCTCTGTCCATGGAATTTTCCAGGCAAGAGTGCTGGAGTAGGGTGCCATCAAACTGGTTATGACATGTAAACTACATCTCAAGAATTGTAATTAAAAAATAAAATACTGCTAGTCTTATCTTGATACCTTATTAAATTACTATCCTTCCCTCCTTATATATATGTGTCCTTCACCCATTGCTTTTAGTACATCTTTGTTCCCACTAAATGACAATACAGGTAGAAATATCAATTTATTTTAATATACTTCTGGCACTGGTATTCTGAAAAAGTGTCATATGGGCCAAAATCATCACAAATAAAAAGTACAGGAGATAATGCCAAGGTAACTACATAACAGAATTCCCTTCTTTCCAAAAGAGATTGTTTTGTTCTAGTCCTCTGTACTGCCATCCCATTACCACCAGCACCACCAGCAGCATGCATGCACCTACTAGTGATGTTCAAGGAATAATGCTTATTAGTTATTCAGTGCTTATTTAAAATATTTTCTATCCATCTTTTAAAAATGGAGGGAAAAAGCTTGAGATTGTACGAAGCTAATAGACTTAGGAGAACACACGAAATTGAACTACAATGCTCTCTCCTGAGGCAATAATACAGTACCCTCAAACTAAAAGGCAGGGGGTAACATGTGCAATGTAAAAATTGAAATTTTTCTTACTCCAGTTAAAATTCAAATTAATACTCCCCCCCACCCCGCCCCAAGCCTCTAGGAGCATCTCATTTTTAATTCTTATAATTCTGCTACAGTTCACCTGATGGAATATATTTATAGTTTATAGAAGAAATGAAAGAAACCCCTATAGGCTTTCTTTTATTTTTAAGTTTTGTTTTGGCTCATTAATGTTTTCCATCTCATTTCTTACTTTCTACTGGAAAACTTTGCCCCAAGCAATTTTTGACAAATAAATAAAGTTGAACAGAGCTCATTTGCTTATATCATTTTTTAATGAAATTAAAACAGACATTTGTAGGGATCACAAATGTAGAAAATTCTTATGATGACACAGTTGTGATTTACTAAATTAACATATTTCATCCACAGCCATATTTATGAGACAAGAGTATTCAGTAAATTACTATTGTTATTATCACTTCCATGAAGAATATAATTTACAGGATTTCTAAGAATAATATATTTTCGCAATTCTTTTAACAGCTAATATCAGCTTAATTAGCAAGTGATTGAATTTTAAACTCAGGTGTCATAATCTTTCAATCTTTGAATATAGAATTCTCATGAATTTAGAGTAGTAAAAGGAAACACTGATGTCTCAATTCCTTTTTGATAAGAATCTGAATACTGTCTTCACATCTTACCTAATGAAAGGTCTTCCTGAATCTTCCTTTTCTTTTCTTCATTTCCTACATTATCATCAGAATACTTCATCTTTACTACAGTTTTGAACTGATATTGCTTAATTTTTCCTGAGTTAATTTTATGTGGCCTTATATTGTCTCTTCAATAAGACTTCAGAAATTCAAAGAATCTATAATTCACCATAGTCATCCACTGCCTCCAAAGATATAGCAAAGCAATTCCTAGCACATAGGTGTTCAGTAAATAAGCCTTTATCAAATTATTATATTACTTACTAAATATTTGAGATGTGCCATATTTCAGATTTTGTTGAGCATTTCAATTAATCTTTTAAATAATACTTAAAATCTTATCATCACCTTTACATAAGGAGTTATTTGAAGTTTAGAGAATTCAACCAGTTAGCTCAAAGGATGTAGCTTATAAGTCGTATGACTTTTGTACATTTTATTATGCCTCATTGCTTCCCCACATTGATCCCAAAACTATAACATACACTGTTGACTTAATCACATCCCCAGTACTTGGTTTCCCTTTGTAGCTCAGTCAATACAGAATCTGCCTGCAGTGCAGGAGACCCAGGTTCTATTCCTGGGTGGGAAAGAACCCCTGGAGAAGGAAATGGCAACCAACTCCAGTATTCTTGCCTGGAGAATCCCATGGACACAGGAGCCTAGCAGGCTACAGTCTATGGTGTCACAAGACTTGAACACTACGTAGCAACTAAACCATAAACCATACCCCAGTACTATCTGAAAATTCCATATCCTATTCAGAACAGAGATATATTCATTGGAAATAATATTATCAAATTTTAAACATTATTTATATATATTTATCTTATATAATTTAAATTTACTAATAACTACATGTTATTATATTAAACTATGCTTTGTATGCAACAATTCTGAATGGTAGTTTTCATGACAGAATGGTAAAGCACATACTTGAAGGAGACTTCCTAGTAAAATACAATTATATCTGTGGTACAATAAATAAATATATCTTATTGCATTATTGCATTCACTAGAAAATAATCTAAATCTCTAGGGTCAGACTCTTATACACATACAAATGCAGTAGTTGAAACCAGGGAAGATGCAATAAGCAAGCAATTAAGCATGGATCACTAAGATGGGTTGGCTTCAAAGGTAAGTGCCAGTATTCACACTGCAGTGATCAGGGTTCTAAGCTCTGGAACTTCTCAGATTGAGTAACTGATCTGAGAATCCATATCAAGCCAAGATCGTAAGTTAGGATAAAAGGGATCTTAGACTATAGTGACCCCTAGCTTCTGATGAAATGTAACCTACAAATTCTCTGTGAAGAAAGTTAAAATCTCCTCAAGATTTCCAGGGATAGATTTTTTTTAAATGCAAGCTTAAAATAAGAAAACTACTAACAACTAGTAAAATCATGAGTGAGTCAACAGAAAGAACAAATACACACCTTTATATATAATTTATCGGAGAAGGCAATGGGACCCCACTCCAGTATATAACTTAGTATTAAAATGCTTTTTAAAAATACAAAACTAAATAAACATTGATTTCATAATAAGAGTCTGTCAAAAACATGAGATAGAACTTTCTGAAATAAAATATAATAGTGTTGAAATAAAATACTGAATGGATGGTTTACAGAACTGATTAGAGAAAATAAATCTCATGTATACCTGTGGCGGATTCATTTTGATATTTGGCAAAACTAATACAATTATGTAAAGTTTAAAAATAAAAAAAAATGTTTTAAATTAAAACACATGTTTTATAAAAAAAATAAAGATAATTTAAGGGATTATCTAGAATCTAGAATTATCTAGATTATCTATATTGAACAAGGAAATGAATATGCAGAAATTAAAAAACTCAGAGAATGAAATGTGAAAGTATTATTGTTCATTCGCTAAGCCATGTCCAGCTCCTTGTGACCCCATGGACTGCAGCATGCCAGGCTCCTCTGTCCTCCAGTATCTCCTGGAGTTTGCTCAAACTCATGTCCATTGAGTTGAGGATGCCATCGAACCATCTCATCCTGTGTCACCCTCTTCTCCTCCTACCTTCAATCTTTCCCAGCATCAGGGCCTTTTCCAATGAGTCAGTTTTTCACATCAGGTGGCCAAAGTACTGGAGCTTCAACTTCAACATTAGTCTTTCCAATGAATATTCAATGTTGATTTCCTTTAGGATTGACTGGTTTGGTCACTTTGCATTCCAAGGGACTCTCAAGAGCCTTCTCCAGCACCACAGTTCAAAAACATCAATTCTTCGACTTTCAGCCATCTTTATGGTACAATTCTCACATCTGACTACTGGAAAAATCATAGCTTTGACTGTATGGACTTTTGTTGGCCAAGTGATGTCTCTGATTTTTAAATATACTGTCTAGATTTGTCATAGCTTTCCTTCCAAGGAGCAGGCATCTTTTAATTACATGGCTACAGTCACCATCTGCATGTATCTAATTGGCACTGAGAATAGACATCAATTTAGTATATAGAGTATGTGTCCAGAATAAAGAAACAAGGGCTGGAAATTTCCCAGGACTAATGAAATTGCAAATCCAAAGATACATAAAGTACAAACAGGATAAATTAAAAAGAAATACATTCCCATATACTCCACTGAAGCTACACAGCACAAAAGCAACTAAAAAACCTTAAAAGAAGCCCTAAAGACTTTCAAAAGAATAACAATTAGACATCTCAATAATGAAATTCAGATAACACTGAAAATTTTCTTAGAAGGGTTTCCCAGAAAAATCTCACTTTTATAAATGGCTGAAAATTTTCAGTTATTTACAAAAACTGCAAAGTTGACAAAACAACGCAAATTTTTCTAAAAGAAATTCTAATTGCTGTATTTGAGAAATAAAGATAATTGTGCTAAAGTTTGATTTAAGGTGGAAGAAAAAATAAGAGGATTTCATTAAAGATGTATATAAATATAAACAAATATTTCATTAAAAATAATGCTAGACTAAGTGCTAAAATGTTGAGTTCTTTACCCCTCTCTGTATCTGTGTCCTTTGCAATGTGATTTTCAAGTTACCTTTGTCAAATGATGGAGACTATTTTCCAGCTCTGTGAATCATATCTTTGTGGTAGCTTTAGTGAATAGAATGTAGCAGAAGTGATGTGCAGTTCCAAGCCTAGGCCACAGAAGATCTTGTATGTTTTGTTCTCTCTTAAAACTTACCAACTCCATATGAACAGGTCAAATCTGGCCTGCTGCAAGGCAAGAGGCCATCTCAAGGAGTGCCCATCGCTAGCCAACTCCAGGTATAGAGATTCCTCACTGAATCCACTGATTGTGAACACCCAATGTCAAGCTGAGACCTAGCATCAATTCCTGAGCCATGAACTGAGAAATAAATGTTTGCTTTTAGCCACTTGGTTTTAGGGTGATTATTCATTTGTAGTAGCTAATTAATCAGTTCAGTCACTCAGTCGTGTCCAACTCTTTGCGACCCCGTGGACTGCAGCACACCAGGCCACCCTGTTCATCACCAACTCCCAGAGTTCACCCAAACTCATGTCCATTGAGTCAGTGATGCCATCCAACCATCTCATCCTCTATCATCCCCTTCTTCTCCTGCCTTCAATCTTTCCCAGCATCAGGGTCATTTCAAATGAGTCAGCTGTTCGCATCAGGTGGCCAAAGTATTGGAGTTTCAGCTTCAACATCAGTCCTTCCAATGAATATTCAGGACTGATTTCCTTTAGGATGGACTGGTTGGATCTCCTTGCAGTCCAAGGGACTCTCAAGAGTCTTCTCCAATACCATAGTTCAAAAGTATCAATAATTCAGTGCTCAGCTTTCTTTATAGTCCAACTCTCAAATTCATACATGACTACTGGAAAAACCATAGCTTTAACTAGATGGACCTTTGTTGGCAAAGTAATGTCTCTTCTTTTTATTTTTATTTATTTTTTTTTAAATGTCTCTTCTTTTTAATATGCTGCCCAGGTTGGTCATAACTTTTCTCCCGAAGAGTAAGCGTCTTTTAATTTCATGGCTGCAGTCACCATCTGTAGCGATTTTGGAGCCCAAAATGAATACATTCATATTAAAATATGACAGAAATGAAACACTAAATAACGTGGAAATCATGAGAGGATCCTACATATTAAAGTGTTCTAAGCTAAAAGTTTGTATTGTACAACACAGGGAATATAGCCAATTGTTGTGTTGTTGTTGTTCAGATGCCAAGTTGTAGCTGACTCTTTGCAACCCCATGGACTGCAGCACGTCAGGATTTCCTGTGCTTCACCATCTCCCAGAATTTGCTCAGATACATGTCTTTTGTTTTGGTGGTGCTATCTAACTATCTCATCCTCTGCTGCCCTCTTTCCCTTTTGCATCAATCTTTCCCAGCATCAGAGTCTTTTCCAGTGAGTCAGCTCTTTGCATCAGGTGACCAGAGTACTTGAGCTTCAGCATCAGTCCTTCCAATGAGTATTCAGGGTTGATTTCCTTTAGGATGGACTGTTTTCATCTCCTTGCTGTCCAAGGGTCTGAAGAGTCTTGCTGTCTCAAGAGTCTTCTGCATACCACAATTTGAAAGCATCGATTTTTCAGTGCTTAGCCTTCATTATGGTCCAACTCTCACACCCATACATGAATACTGGAAAAACCATAGCTTAGATTATACAGATCTTTGTCAGCAAAGTAATGTTTGCTTTTTAATACTTTATCTAGGTTTGGCATAGCTTTTCTTCCAAGGAGCATTCATTTCGTGGCTGCAGTCACCATCCACAGTGATTTTGCACCCCAAGAAAATAAAATCTGCCACTGCTATGAAATGATGGGACTGGATGCCATGATCTTAGTTTTTTTGAATGTTTAGTTTCAAGTCAGTTTTTTCACTCTCTTCTTTCTCCTTCAACAAGTGGCTCTTTAGTTCTTCGCTTTCTGGCATTAGAGTGTTATCATCTGTATGTCTGAGGTTATTGATATTTCTCCTGGCAATCTTGATTCCAGCTTGTGATTAATCCAGCTTGGCATTTCAGATGATGTACTCTGTATAAGTTACAAAAAGCAGGGTGACAATATACAGTCTTGACATATTCCTTTCCAATTTAGTAGCGGTCCATTGTTCCATGTCTGGTTCTGGTAATCCTTGATTTGCATAGAGGTTCCTTAGGAGACAGATAAGGTGGTCTAGTATGTTGTGATCCATACAAAGTCTTTAGCATAGTCAATGAATCAGAAGTAGATGTTTTTCTGGAATTCCCTTGCTTTCTCTGTGATCCAGCAAATGTTGACAATTTGATCTCTGGTTCCTCTGCCTTTTTGAAATCCAGCTTGTACATCTGGAATTTTTTGGTTCACAAAGTGATAAATTCTAGCTTGAAGGATTTTGAGCATAAGGTTACTAGCATGAGGAATAACTGTGAAATGAATGTGACCTTTAAAAATCATGAATCATTATAACATAATATTGTATATCAACTATGCTTCAATTTAAAAAAATGAGAATATAAAAAAAATTATTTTGTGTTGGTGTATAGTTGATTGACAGTGTTGTGATAGCTTCAGTTGAATAGCAAAAGGATTCAGCCATATATGCACGTGTATCCATTCTCCCCCAAACACCCCTAACATCCAGGCTGGCCCATACATTGAGCAAAGTTCCATCTGCTGTACAGTAGGTCCTTGTTGGTTATCCATTTAGAATATAGCAGTGTGTACATGTCCGTTCCAAGCTCCTTAACTATCCCTTCCCCCCAGCAACCAGTTCATTCTCTAGGAGTGTCTTTGTTTTGTAAGTTCATTTGTATCATTGCTTTTTAGATTCCACATAAAAGGGATGTTATACAATATTTCTCCTCCTCTGTCTGATTTATTAATCACTCAGTAAGATAATCTCTAGGTCCATCCATGTTGAATGCAAATGGCATTATTTCATTCTTTTTAATGGCTGACTAATATTCCACTGTATTTTTGTACCACATCTTCTTTATCCATTCCTCTGTCAACGGACCTTTAGGTTGCTTCTAAGTCCTGGCTACTGTAAACAGTGCTGAAATGAACATCAGGGTGCATGTATCCTTTCATATCATTTTTTTTTCTCCAGATATATGCCCAGGAGTGGGATTGCAGGGCCTTTATTGTTAAGGAATCTCCATATTTTTCTGAATTGTGGCTGTACCAGTTTGCGTTCCCACCAACAGTGTAGGAGGGCTCCCTTCTCTCCACTCCCTCTCTAGCATTTATTGTTCATGGATTTTTTGATGATAGCCATTCTCCCTGGTGTGAGGTGATATATCATTGTACTTTTGATTTGCATTTCTCTAATAATTAGTGATGTTGAACATCTTTTCATGTGCCTCTTGGCCATCTGCATGTCTTCTTTGGAGAAATGTCTATTTAGTTCTTAAGCCCGTTTGTTGTTTGTGTGTTTTTTTTTTTTTATGCTGTTAAGCATCATATTCGGAGAAGGCAATGGCACCCCACTCCAGTACTCTTGCCTGGAAAATCCCATGGATGGAGGAGCCAGGTGGGCTGCAATCCATGGGGTTGCTAAGAGTCGGACACGACTGAGCAACTTCACTTTCACTTTTCACTTTCACACATTGGAGGAGGAAATGGCAACCCACCCCAGTGTTCTTGCCTGGAGAATCCCAGGGACGGGGGAGCCTGGTGGGCTGCCATCTATGGGGTCGCACAGAGTCGGACACGACTGAAGCGACTTAGCAGCAGCAGCAGCAAGCATCATATTTGTAAGTTTCAGAGACTAATCCATTGTTGGTCACATCATTTGTAAATATTTTCTCCCAGTCTGTGGGTTGTCTTTTTGTTTTGTTTATTGTTTTCTTTTGCTATGCAAAAGCTTTTAAGTAGGCCCTATTTGTTTATTTGTTTTTTAATTTCCATTATTCTGGGAGATGGATCAAAAAAGATATTGCTATGATTTTTATCAGCGTGTTCTGCCTATGTTTTTCCTCTAGGAGTTTTATAATGTCTGGTCTCACATTTTGATCTCTGATCTATTTTTAGGTTTATTTTGTGTGTGATGTTAAAGAATGATCTAATATCATTTTTTTACATGTGACTGTCCAATTTTCCCAGCATCATTTGTTGAAGAGACTGTCTCCCCAACATTGTGTAGTTTTTCCTTCCTCGTCACAGATTAATTGACCATAGGTGCATGGGTTTATTTCTAGATTTTCTATCCTGTTCCATTGATCTATATTTCTATTTTTTGCCAGTACCATTCTGTTTTGATGATTGTAGATTTGTGTAGTCTGAAGTCAGGGAGCCTAATTCCTTCAGCTCCATTTTTCTTTCTCAAGATTGCTTGGGCTGTTTGGGGTCTTTTGTACCTCCATACTGGAGAAAACAATGGCACCGTGCCACTCCAGTACTCTTGCCTGGAAAATCCCATGGATGGAGGAGCCTGGAGGGCTGAATTTCAATATGTTTTGTTCTAGTTCTTTGAAAAATGCCATTGGTAGTTTGATTGGAATTGCATTGAATATGAAGATTCCCTTGGGTAGCAGAGTCATTTTAACAATATTTATTCTTCCAATCCACGAACATGGTACATCTTTCTATCTTTTGTGTCTTTGATTTCTTTCATCAGCATTTTGTACATTTTGAAGTACAGGTCTTTTGTCTCCTTAGATAGATTTATTCCTAGGTATCTTATTCATTTTTGTGCAATTATAAATGGAATTGTTAGTGTATAGAAATACAGCACATTTCTGTGTATTAATTTTGTAACCTGCAACTTTACCAAATTCATTGATGAGTTCTAGTAGCTTTCCGGTAGTATTTTTACAATCTTATGTATATATTCTATGTATTGCGTCATCTGAAAACAGTGAAATTTTAACTTCCTTGACAGGTTGAATTTCCCTTTGTTCTTTTTATTCTCTGTTTGCTTTAGATAGGATTTCAAAAAGTATGTTGAATTAAAAATGGTGAGGGTGGACACTCTTCTCTTGTTCCTGATCACAGAGGAAATGCTTTCATCTTTTGACCATTGAGTATGATTTTAGCTGTAGGGTTTGTTGTATATGGTCTTTATTATGTTTAAGCTTGTTCCCTCTGTCCCCACTTTCTGGAGAGTTTTAGTCATGAATGGGTGCTGAATTTTATAAAAACCTTTTTCTGTATCCATTGAATGATCATATGGTATTTATTCTTAAATTTGTTTATGTGTTGTATCACACTGATTTATTTGCAGATATAAAAAAATCCTTACATCCCTGAGATTCATCCCACTTGGTCATGGTGTATGATCTTTTTAATGTATTGTTGGATTCAAACTGCTGCTATTTTGTTGAGGATTTTACATCAGCATTCATTGGTGATATTGGCATGTAAATTTCTTCATTTGTGGTATCTTTGTCTGGTTTTGATATCAGGGTGATAGTAACCCAATAGAATATATTTTAAAGTTTTTCTTCCTCTGCAATTGTCTGGAACAATTTCAGAAGGGTATGTTAATGCTTCTTTAAATGTTTGATAAAATTCATCTGTGAAGTCATCAGATCCTTTGCTTTCTGGGAGTTTTTAAATCACAGTTTCAATTTCAGTGCTTGTAGTCAGTCTGTTCATATTTTCTATTTCTTCATGGTTCAGTCTAGGGAGACTATATCTTTCCAAGAGTTTATCCATTTCTTCCTGGTTGTTCATTTTATTGCATACAATTGTTCACAGTGGTATCTTATGATCCTAGTATTTCTGTGAAGTCGGCTGCAACTTCTCCTTTTTCACTTCTAATTTAATTTATTTGAGTTCCCTTCCTTTTTCTCTTGATATGTCAAGCTAAAGGTTTATCAATTTTATCTTTTTAAAGAACCAGCTTTTAGTTTCATTCACCTTTGCAATTGTTTTCTTTGTCTCTATTTCATTTGTTTCTGCTCTGATCTTTGATTTCTCACCTTCTACTAACATTACAATTTGTTTATACTTCTTTCTCTACTTGTTTTAGGTATAAAGTTGTTGTAGTTCAGTCTCTCAGTTGTGTCTGACTCTTTGTGACCTCATAGACTGCACCACACCAGGCTTCCCTGTCCTTGACTGTCTCCAGGAGTTTGCTGAAACTCTTGTCCATTGAATCCATGATGCCATCCAACCATTTCATCCTCTGTTGCCCCCTTCTCCTCCTGTCCTCAATCATTTCCAACATCAGGTTCTGTTCCAATGAGTCAGCTCTTCGCATCAGGTGGCCAAAGTACTGGAGCTTCAGCATCAGCATCAGTCCTTCCAGTGAATATTCAGGGCTAACTTCCTTTAGAATTGACTGGTTTGATCTCTTTGCAGTCCAAGGGACTTTCAAGAGTCTTCTCCAGTACCACAGTTCAAAACTATCAATTTTTTGGCACTCAGTCTTCTTTATGGTCCAAGTCTCACATCTGTACATGACTACTGGAAAAATTATAACTTTGACTATATGGACCTTTGACAGTAAAGTGGTATGTCTGTTTCTGAATCTGCTGTCTAGGTTTGTCATAGCTTTTCTTTGAAGGAGTAATCCTGTTTTAATTTCATGACTGCAGTCATGGTCCAGAGTGATTTTAGAGTCCAAGAAAATAAAGTCTGACACTGTTTCCATTTTTTTCCCCAACTATGTGCCATAAAGTGAATGGAGTGGATGCTATGATCTTAGGTTTTTGAACACTGAGTTTTAAGCCAACTTTTTCACTCTCTTCTTTTACCTTCATCAAGAGGCTCTTTAGTTCCTCTTCCCTGTCTGCCATAAGGGTGGTATCATCTGCACATAAGAGATTACTGATATTTCTCCCGGCAATCTTGATTCCGGGTAGATGTTCATCCAGCCTTGCATTTCACATGATGTAATCTACATAGAAGTTAAACAAGCAGGGTCTAACAGTAGACTGCCTTGACTAGTACTCCTTTTCCAATTTGGAACCAGTCCATTGTTCTGTGTCTGGTTCTGTTGCTTCTCGACGTGCATACAGGTTTTGCATGTGCAGGAAAGGTGGTCTGGTATTCCCATCTCTCTCAGAATTTTCCTAAATCAAATCCCTTAAGATTGTACAGTGGAAGTGACAAATAGATTCAAGGGATTAGATCTGATAGAGTGCCTGAAGAACTATGGATGGAGGTTTGTGACATTGTACAGGAGGCAGTGATCAAGACCATCCCCAAGGAAAAGAAATGCAAAAAGGCAAAATGGTTGTCTGAGAAAGACTTACAAATAGCTGTGAATAGAAGAGAAGTGAAAGGCAAAGGAGGAAAGGCAAGATATATACCCACTTGAACACAGAATTCCAGAGAATAGCAAGGAGAGATAAGAAAGCCTTCCTCAGCTATCAATGCAAAGAAATAGAGGAAAACACTAGAATAGGAATGTCTAAAGACCTCTTCAAAAAATTATGGATACCAGGAGAACATTTAATGTAAAGATGGGCACAATAAAGGACAAAAATGATATGGACCTAACAGAAGCAGAAGATATTAAGAAGAGATGGCAAGAATACACAGAAGAACTGTACAAAAAAGATCTTCACGACCAAGATAATCACGATGGTGTGATCACCAACCTAGAGCCAGATATCCTGGCATGTGAAGTCAAGTGGGCCTTAGGAAGCATCACTACTAACAAAGCTAGTGGAGGTGATGAAATTCCAGTTGAGTTATTTCAAATCCTAAAAGATGATTCTGTGAAAGTGCTGCACTCAATATGCCAGCAAATTTGGAAAATTTAGCAATGGCCACAGGACTGGAAAATTCAGTTTTCATTCCAATCCCAAGGAAAGGCAATGCCAAAGAATGCTCAAACTATCACACAATTGCACTGATCTCACATGCTAGTAAAGTAATGCTCAAAATTCTCCAAGCCAGGCTTCAACAGTACATTAACCGTGAACTTCCAGATGTGCAAGCTGAATTTAGAAAAGGCAGAGGAACCAGAGACCAAATTGCCAACATCTGTTGGATCATCAAAAAAGCAAGAGAATTCCAGAAAAACATCTACTTCTGCTTTATTTACTATGTCAAAGCCTTTGATTGTGTGGATCACAACAAACTCTGGAAAATTCTTAAAGACATGGGAATACTAGACCACCTGACCTGCCTCTTGAGAAATCTGTATGCAGGTCAGGAAGCAACAGTTAGAACTGGACAAGAAACCTCAGACTGGTTCAAAATAGGGAAGGAGTACATCAAGGCTGTATATTGTCACCCTGCTTATTTAACTTATATGCAGAATACTTCATTAGAAACGCTGGGCTGGATGAAGCACAAGCTGGATTCAAGATTGCCGGGAGAAATATCAATAATCTCAGATATGCAGATGACACCACCTTTATGGCAGAAAGCAAATAAGAACTAAAGAGCCTCTTTTTGAAAGTGAGAGGAGAGTGAAAAAATTGGCTTAAAACTCAACATTCAGAAAATTAAGATCATGGCATCCAGTCCCATCACTTCATGGCAAATGGATGGGGAAGCTATGGAAACAGTGACAGACTTTATTTTGGGGGGCTCCAAAATCACTGCAGATGGTGACTGCAGCCATTAAATTAAAGACACTTGATCCTTGGAAGAAAAGTTAATGACCAACCTAGATAGTATATTGAAAAGCAGAGACATTACTTTGCCAACAAAGGTGGGTCTAGTCAAACTATAGTTTTTCCAGTGGTCATGCTTGGGTGTGAGAGTTGGACTGTGAAGAAAGCTGAGCGCTGAAGAATTGATGCTTTTGAACCGTGGTGTTTGAGAAGACTGTTGAGAGTCCTTTGGACAGAAAGGAGATCCAATCAGTCCATCCTAAAGGAAATCTGTCCTGAATATTTATTGGAAGTACTGATGCTGAAGCTGAAAGTACAATACTTTGGCCACCTGATGCGAAGAACTGACTCATTTGAAATGACCCTGATGCTGGGAAAGATTGAAGGCAAGAGGAGAAGGGGATGACAGAGGATGAGATGGTTTGATGGCATCACTGACACAATGGACATGAGTTTGAGTAAACTCCAGGAGTTGGTGATGGACAGGGAGGCCTGGCGTGCTGCAGTCCATGTGGTCACAAAGAGTTGGACACTACTGAGCAACTGAAGTGAACTGAACTGAAGAATTTTCCAAGGTTTGTTGTGATTCACAAAGGATTTAGCATAGTCAAAGAATCTGATGTTTTTCTGAGATTTCTTTGCTTTTTCTATGAGCCAAAGGATGTTGGCAGTTTGATCTCCAGTTCCTCTGCCTTTTCTAAATCCAGCTTATACCTCTGGAAGCTATCCGTTCACGTACTGTTGAAGCCTAGCTTAAAGGATTTTGAGCATTACCTTGCTAGCATGTGAATTGAGTACTATTGTGCGGTATTTTGAACATTTTTGGCATTTCCTTTGTTTGGGATTGGAATGAAAAGTGACCTTTGTCCAATGTACGCCGTCCTATGGCCACTGCCGTGTTTTCCAAATTTTGCTGGCATATTGAGTGCAACACTTCAACAGCATCATCTTTTAAGATTTGAAATAGCTAAGCTAGAATTCATGACCTCCACTAGCTTTGTTCATAGTGATAATGTTTCCGAAGTCCACTTGACTTCACACTTCAGAATGTCTGATTCTAGGTAAGTGACCACACCATTGTGGTTGTCTGGGTCATTAAAACCTTTTTTGTATAGTTCTTTTGTGTATTCTTGCCAGCTCTTCTTAATATCTTCTGCCTCTGTTAGATCCATATCATCTCTCCTTTATTGTGCCCATCTTTGCATGAAATGTTCCCTTGCTATCTCTAATTTTCTTGAAGAGATCTCTAGTCTTTCCCATTCTATTTTTTTTCTTCATTTCTTTGCATTGTTCACTTTCAAATGCTTTTTCTCTCCTTGCTATTCTTTGGAATTCTGCATCAGTTGGGTATATCTTTCCCTTTCTCCTCCACCTTTTGCTTCTCTTCTTTTCTTAGCTATTTGTAAGGCCTTCTCTGACAACCACGTTTGCCTTCTTGCATTTCTTTTTCCTGGGCATGCTTTTGGTCACTGCTTCCTGTACAGTGTTACAAACCTCCATCCATAGTTCTTCAGGCACTTGTCTATCAGATCTAATCCCCTGAATCTATTTGTCCCTTCCACTGTATAGTCATAAAGAATTTGATTTATGTCATATCTGAGTGATCAAGTGGTTTTTCCTACTTTTTTTTTAAGTTGGAATTTTGTAATAAGGAGTTCATGACCTGAGTCACAGTCTGTTCCAATCTTGTTTTTGCTGACTGTATAGAGCTTCTCCATCTTTGGCTGCAAAGAATATAATCAATCTGATTTCAGTATTGACCATGGTGATGTCCATGTGTAGAGTCATCTTTTGTGTTGTTGGAAGAGGGTGTTTGCTATGACCTGTGAGTTCTCTTAGCAAAACTCTGGTAGCCTTTGCCCTGCTTCATTTTGTACTACAAGGCCAAACATGCCTGTTATTCTGGGTATCTCTTGTTTTCCTACTCTTGCTTTCCAGTCCCTTATGATGAAAAGGACATCTTTTTTTGGTGTTAGTTCTAGAAGGTCTTGTAGGACTTCATAGAACCATTCAGCTTCAGCTTCTTCAGCATTTGTGTTTGGGGCATAAAGTTGGATTACTGAACAAACCAAGATCATTCTGTTGTTTTTTGAGATTGCACCGAGTACTGTATTTCAGGCTGTTTTGTTGACCCTGAAGGCTACTCCATTTCTTCTAAGGGATTCTTGCTCACATTAGTAGATATAATGGTCATGTGAATTAAATTCACTCATGGCTGTCAATTTTAATTCACTGATTCCTAAAGTGTCAATGTTCACTCCTGCTGTCTCCTGTTTGACCAGTTCCAATTTACCTTGATTAGAGACCTAACATTCCAGGTTCCTGCTCAGTATTCTTCTTTATAGAATTGAACTTTACTTCCACCATCAGATACATCCACACTTGGGCGTTGTTTTTGCTTTTATCGTCTCTTCATTCTTTCTGGGGTTTTTTCTCCATTCTTTTCCAGTAGCATTTGGGCACCTACTGACCCGGGGAGTTCATCTTTCAGTGTTATATCTTTTTGCCTTTTCATACTGTTCATGAGATTCTCAAGGCAAGAATGCTGAAGTGGTTTGCCATTCCCTTCTCCAGTGAACCGCATTTTATCAGAACTCTCCCCCATGACCCATTCATTTATTAGAGATTTTTCTTATTTCTTGAGGTAAAACTGTATTTCTGTAAACTTTCCTCATAGAAGTGCATTTCCTGCATCCCCTAAGTTTTGCTTTCATTTTTATTTGTCTCTAGGTATTTTTTTTATTTCCTCTTTGATTTCTTCAGTGACCCATAGCCACTACATATTTAAGTTTTATATGCTTTTTTTCTTGTAATTGATTTCTAATCTCAGTATTGTGATCAGAAAAGATTCTTGATATGATTTTATTTTATTTTATTTTTTTAATTTACCAAGGCTCTGCTTGTGGTATAGCATGTGGTCAATCCTGGAGAATGTTCTATGTGCATATGAGAAGAATATGTAGTCTGTGGCTTTTGGATGGAATTCTCTATAAATATCAGCTAGTCCCTCTTGTCTAAAGTGTCATCTAAGGCCCATATTTTCTTATGAATTTTCTGTCTGGATGAGTCCATTGATGACAGTAGGGTGTTAAAGGTCCTCAACTGTTATTATGTTACTGTTGATTTTTCCCTTTAAGGTTGTTAGTATTTGCCTTACATATTGAGGTGCTCCGATGTTAGTTGCATACATGTTTATGATTGCTATATCTTCTTGGATTGAACCCTTGATCATTATTTAGTGTCCTTCTTTGTCTCTTATAAAAGGCTTTGTTTTAAATTCTATTTTGTCTGATATGAATGTGCTACCCCAGCTTTCTTTTTATTCCCATTTGTGTAGGATACCTTCTCTCATCCCCTTACTTTCAGTCTTTAAGTATCCCTAGATTTGAGGTATGTTTCTTGTAGACAGCATATTTATTAGTCTTGTTTTTGTATCCACCCTGCAAGTCTATGTCTTTTTGTTGGTGCATTTAATCCATTTACATTTGAGGTAATCATTGATATGGATGATCCTATTACCATTTTCTTAATTTGAGGTATTTATTTTTTGTATGTCTTTTCTTTCTCTTTTGTTTCCTGCCTAAAGAAGTTCCTTTAGCATGTGTTGTAGAACTGTTTTAGTGGTGCTGAATTTGCTTAATTTTTGCTTTCTCTAAAGCTTTTGATTTCTCCATCCAATGTGAATAAGTCTTGTTGGGTAGAGTATTATTGTTTGTAAGTTCTTCTCTTTCATCACTTTAAATATATGATGCCATTCCCTTATGGCTTGTAGAGTTTCTGTTGAGAAATCGGCTAATAGCCTTATGGGAGTTCCCTTATATGTTATTTGTCATTTTTCCCTTATTGATTTTAATATTTTATCTTTGCCTTTAATTTTCATCAGTTTGATTACTGTGTCTTGGTGTGTTCCTCCTAGGGTTTATGCTGCCTGGATCTCTGTGTTTCTTGGACTTGGTTGACTATTTCCTTTTCCATGTTAGTGAAGTTTTCAATTATCTCTTCAAATATTTTCTCAGGTCCTTCCTCTTTCTTCTCCTTCTGAGACCACTATCATGCAAATGTTGGTGCATTTAATGTTGTTCCAGTGGTCCCTTAGGCTGCCTGCATTTTTTTCATTTTTTTTTTTTCTATATTCTGTTTTGTCACAGTGATGTCTACCATTTTGTCTTCCAGGTCATTTATCCATTCCTCTGCCTTAGTTATTCTGCTGTTGATTCCTTCTAGTGTATTGTTCACCTCTGTTTGTTCTTTTATTCTTCTAGGTCTTTAGTGAACTTTTCTTGCATCTTCTCCATTCTTTTTCCAAAATCCAGGATCATCTTCACTATTCTGGATTCTTTTTCTGGATAGTTGCCTATCTCCACTTCACTAAGTTGTTTTTCTGGGATTTTATCTTATTCTTCCATCTGGGTTATAATCCTCTTCCTTTTAATCATGAATAAATTTCTGTGAATGTGGTTTTTCTTCTGAGGCTATGGGATTCTTACTTCTTCTATCTACCTTCTGGTGGATGAGGCTAAGAGGCTTATGCAAGCTTCCTGATGGGAGGGACTGGCAATGAGAAAAACCAGATCTTGCTCCAGTGGGCTGGGCTGTGCTCAGTAAAACTTTAATCCTAGAGGGCTCACACCAAGGAGTACCCCCCAGGACTACAGCCACAAGTGCCTCCATCCCTGTGGTGATCCACTGCCATTCCATTCTCCAGGGCATCTTTCCAACCCAGGGATTGAACCTGGGTCATCTTCTTTGTAGGTGGATTCTTTACCATCTGAGCCACCAGGGAAGCCTGATGAGGTTATTAGGATGGGCCCTAATCCAGTAGGACTAGTATCCTTATAAAAGATTAGGATACAGATTTACCCAAGGGAAAGATCACTTATGGAGAAGATAGCCATCTCCAAGCCATAGAAAGAGGCCTTCAGATGAAACCTATCCTGCTGACACCTTGTTCAGGAATGCTAGCCTCCAGAACTGTAAGAAAATAAATGCTGGTTGTATAAACCACCCTGTCTATGGTCCTCTGTTATGGCACACCTAACAGACTAATACAGATGCAGCCTTACAACACTATATATATTTACCAAGTGAGTGGAATGTTATTTTACCACAAACAACAACAACAAAAAAATGAAGCAATCATTCAACTTTCAAACTAATATCACACATTTAATTCATTTCTTGTCAAGTGATTGTTAAATCTGTAAGTCAAACAAAAGGCTTTTTTACAATAGTAAAAAGTCCACAAACTTGTTAAAAAGCAGATCCTTTTACTATGAAAGCCTTCCCTGGTGGCTCAGTTGGTAAAGAATCCACCTGCAAATGCAGGGGACCCCAGTTCGATCCCTGGGTTGGATACACTGATACACTGTGTAGGGTATAGTGTATACACTATATACACTGTGTAGATACACTGGAGAAAGGAAAGGCTACCCACTCTAGTATTCTGGCCTGTATAGTCCATGGGGTCGCAAAAACTTGGATGAGACTGAGCAACTTTTACTTTTACTGTAAACTTTTATTTTACTTAAATTCACAGATAAATGTCTTAATCTATTTGACTGGCAGTTTAGTTGGTAAATTGCAGTAATTATGCCTGCCAGACAAGGCTGTTGTGAGAAAATTATTAATGAAATAGAATGGCAAATAATATACAGGGAGTAATCTTCCTAAAGATACTATCTCTTAAAGAGATAATAGTACTTCAAATGGATAATAAAGGGTTACTAGTATTTCAAATCAAGTTACAACTTACTAGGTTAACTGATATTTAGTTAGTTTGTTTTTAATAAATTTTTATGCTTGAGATATGTGAAATAAAGTATAAGTTTAACATAATTTAATACAATTAAATTGTATAAACATTTTAAAATAATTTATTCAGGTAGGATACCTAATATGGGTTTCCTTGATAGCTCCAGTTGGTAAAGAATCCGCCTGCAATGCAGGAAACCCCGATTTGATTCCTGGGTTGGGAAAATCTGCTGAAGAAGGGATAGGCTACCCACTTCAGTATTCTTGGGCTTCCCTTGTAGCTCAGCTGGTAAAGAATATACCTGCGGTGTGGGAGACCTGAGTTCAATCCCTGGGTTTGGAAGATACCTTATAAGGTAATAATATGTAGATATTTAAAATGTAACCTATTGGAATAGCATGCCAATATTTGTGATTAAATTCATTTGCATATTAATTCAATAAATATGAATAAGTGAAGACGAAATAGATTTGATTTAGATGGTGTTTTGGGTTCACCCAATTTGACTGATCCATTTTCTAATGTACTGTTTGAATATCATGTTCTTTTAAGAGCTGAACACAAATATCAGACTTTATTGGTAGAATATTTTGCTTGGTGCTAAAGCACACAGAGTGTACTTTTGCTGGAGGCATGATTTTTATTTTTTATAAAGCTCTGGTATGGAATGTACTTTCACTGATATAAAAATAAAAACAGCAAATAGGAAAGTGCAAGTCAACAATAGCAATATTATTTTGCAGAATCTCCCCTGAGCTGTAACTAATCTAGTTGGTTCAGCCTAGAAGGATCATTTTATTGCATGCAATATTCATCTCAGAAAATATTTAAGTAGCTCAAATTCAAATCATAAAACAGAAGGACAAAGAATACGAAAATGGACAGTTTCCTATCACCTGAATACAGCCCAATGTTTAAATTGATTGTTTTGAAAGCCCAAATGTCAAATTATATAAACCAATTGTAGTGACTATTTTAGTTATGAGATTTGTAAATATGTATAGTTTGGAAATCGTCTTTATATTTTTCCTCTTATAAAAATAGATACTAAATTTTATAAAATTATATGTAATAAGTTCACCTTCTATCAAGTTTTCACCAAATTTTTAAGACAGGAGATCTTTTTGACTCAGATAGCCAGTTTTATTGATAATAACTTATTACACTAATTCTTTTCCTAGTTGCTTGCTATGGTAAAAAAAAAAATTAAATTTTGAAAAGTATAAACTCTCATATGAAATACTTAAAAATGGAAGAAAATTCTTCCTTTGAAAGTATATCTCAGAAACTGTAATGATTCTATACATAATAAATTGTGATATTCTTTTAATATTAAAGTACAATTAAAGCACACAATTTATATTGACAATGATTCAATCTTTCACTTGCTCAACACTATTCTAGAAATA
Organism: Bos indicus; assembly: GCF_029378745.1. Lineage (NCBI taxonomy): Eukaryota > Metazoa > Chordata > Mammalia > Artiodactyla > Bovidae > Bos > Bos indicus. The sequence goes on along the minus strand of NC_091780.1, from coordinate 50,186,325 downwards.
TTTGCTTGCTGGTTGGCAGGTAAAAATATAGACCTGAGCAAGTATGGATTGTATCAGCAAGCTATTTAAAATCACGGGAAAAAAGAAACAAGATGCCAAGTTTACAACATCTCATCACAAAATATTGTATCCCCCTGTATTTCTATATTAAGTTCATGCATTGAGAGTCCAATAATGACAGCTGATAGTGTGTTCTTAGAAAAGCAGCAAGATGGCTTTTATCATTTCTTTGAAATCAGTATTAAAATGAGACTTAATCTGCTAGGAATATCTTCTACCAGGAATATTTTAAATTATATTGAAAAAGGCCAAATATAAATGGTAAATAAAACAAATCTTTGTGATAGAAAACTACCATACATCATCATCAATCAGTTCAGTCGCTCAGTCATGTCCGACTCTTTGCGACTCCATAAACCGCGGCACGCCAGGCCTCCCTGTCCATCACCAACTCCCAGAGTCTACCCAAACCCATGTCCATCGAGTCGGTAATGCCATCTAACCGTCTCATCCTCTGCCGTCCCCATTTCCTCCTGCCCTCAATCTTTCCCAGCATCAAGGTCTTTTCAAATCAGTCAGCTCTTCACATCAGGTGGCCAAAGTACTGGAGTTTCAGCTTTAGCATCAGTCCTTCCAATGAATACCCAGCACTGATCTCCTTTAGGAGGGACTGGTTGGATCTCCTTGCAGTCCAAGGGACTCTCAAGAGTCTTCTCCAACACTACAGCTCAAAAACATCAATTCTTTGGCCCTCAGCTTTCTTCATAATCCAACTCTCACATCCATACATGACTACTGGAAAAACCATAGCCTTGACTAGACAGAGCCTTGTTGGCAAAGTAATGTCTCTGCTTTTCAATATGCTATCTAGGTTGGTCATAACTTTCCTTCCAAGGAGTAAGCGTCTTTTAATTTCATGGCTGCACTCACCATCTGCAGTGATTTTGGAGCCCAGAAAAATAAAGTCTGACACTGTTTCCACTGTTTCCCCATCTATTTCCCATGAAGTCATGGGACCGGATGCCATGATCTTCATTTTCTGACTGTTGAGCTTTAAGCCAACTTCTCTCCTCTCCTCTTTCACTTTCATCAAGAGGCTTTTTAGTTCCTCTTCACTTTGTGCCATAAGGGTGGTGTCATCTGCATATCTGAGGTTATTGATATTTCTCCCAGAAATCTTGATTACAACTTGTGCTTCCTCTAGCCCAGCATTTCTCATATCATGTATATATTAAATCTTCAGATATCCTGACAAGTACTTAAAGAATAAAATAGTTTCTCACAGAAATAATGCAGATAAAATGAAGACTATGACCTATTATAAAGAAGCAATTCTTTACTATGTTTAACTCTCTTCAAAAGTCTGTTGGTAAAACAAATCAGTCCTAGATCTGAATTTGGGATGTTTTTAAAAACTGTAATGATCATCCAATTAAAATAAATAAATTTAAATTAAAAAAATACAATAAAAACCCTAGATTTACTGACCTTAATTTTAAATGTAATACTTGCAAAACATATAAATTGAATTTACATAGTTCTATTTAATAACTGATTATGTTATATCAAATCCCAAAGAGTTAAAGATTACTAATAAGATTCTACGCAGTACCTTTGCATATATCTCAATTGCCACCATTTTTGTGATTTTAGAAAATCTTTTTTGTAGTTATTATTTCTAAAGAGTGTATATTAATTACTAAAAACATTGTTTAATCTGGGGGTTTTATGACCTTTATAAAAAAATAATGCTGTATGATACCTTCAGAAAAAAATTCCCTTGACACATTTATCTGCTCTATATCCCATTGTTTGCATTCTACTGTCAAAATAGTGAGTCATTTCCAGTCTTTTATAACAAAGTTATTATTAGTTGTGAACATTTTTGCTTGTATCCCCTGGAACACCTATGCAAGAATGTCTTTGTGTAATGATTCTGGAAGTGAAATTGCTCTAACAGATGACCATATTCAGCTTCACAAGATAATTCCCAATAGATTTCCAGTGTAGTTGTACCAATTATATTCAAACATCACTACATTCGTTTTCTTTCATTCACATGCTTCAAAAGCTCTTGTTAATTTTTGTCATCATAGATTCTAAAAAACACTATGTCACTCTTGACTATGATTCAATTCAGTTCAGTTGCTCAGTTGTGTCTGACTCTTTGCGACTCCATGAATCGCAGCACGCCAGGCCTCCCTGTCTGTCACCAACTCCCAGAGTTCACTCAGACTCACGTCCACTGAGTCAGTGATGCCATCCAGCCATCTCATCCTCTGTTGTCCCCTTCTCCTCCTGCCCCTAATCCCTTCCAGCATCAGAGTCTTTTCCAGTGAGTCAGCTCTTCGCATGAGGTGGCCAAAGTACTGGAGTTTCAGCTTCAGCATCATTCCCTCCAAAGAAATCCCGGGGCTAATCTCCTTTAGAATGGACTGGTTGGATCTCCTTGCAGTCCAAGGGACTCTCAAGAGTCTTCTCCAACACCACAGTTCAAAAGCATCAATTCTTTGCTGCTCAGCTTTCTTCACAGTCCAACTTTCACATCCATACATGACCACAGGAAAAACCGTAGCCTTGACTAGACAGACCTTTGTTGGCAAAGTAATGTCTCTGCTTTTAGGTTGGTCATAACTTTCCTTCTAAGGAGTAAGTGTCTTTTAATTTCATGGCTGCAGTCACCATCTGCAGTGATTTTGGAGCCCCAAAAAATAAAGTCTGACACTGTTTCCACTGTTTCCCCATCTATTTCCCATGAAGTGATGGGATCAGATGCCATGATCTTCGTTTTCTGAATGTTGAGCTTAGCATATTCCTAATACTAATGAAGTAATATTAAGTAATACTAATGAAGTATAAAATACTAATGCAATATGAATACTAATGAAATAATACAATACTAATGAAGTAAAAAATTTATTTCTTAGGTTTACTTATCATTCTTATTTTTTATATACTGCTTATTGTGTTTTGCTCGCTTTTCTACTGGCTTACTTTATAATTAATTTGTAGTTTTCAAATTTCTCTTCCTGAGAATTTGTTGTTAATATATAGAGATGAAATAAAGTTATTCATATTAATTTTGTATCCTAGTATATTACTGAATTCATTGATAAGTTATAATAGTTTTTTGGTCATATCTTTAGTTAGCATTTTCTATGTATAGGATCATGTCATCTGCAAACAGTGACAGTTTTACTACTTTCTTTCCAATTTGGATTATTTTTATTTCTTATCTGTTTGCTGTGGTTAGGACTTCCAATACTGTGTTGAATAAAGTGGTGAGAATGGGAATCGTGTCTTGTTCCTGAACTTAGAGGAAGTGCTTTCAGATTCTCACTGTTGAGTATGAGTCATCTATGGGCTTGTCCTGCTGCCGCTGCTGCTGCTGCTGCTGCTAAGTCGCTTCAGTCGTGTCCGACTCTGTGTGACCCCATAGACGGCAGCCCACTAGGCTCCTCTGGCCCTGGGATTCTCCAGGCAAGAATACTGGAGTGGGTTGCCATTTCCTTCTCCAATGCATGAAAGTGAAAGTGAATTCACTCAGTCGTGTCCAACTCCTAGCGACCCCACGGACTGCAGCCTACCAGGCTCCTCCGTCCATGGGATTTTCTAGGCAAGAGTACTGGAGTGGGGTGCCATTGCCTTCTCCGGTGGGCTTGTCCTAGATGACCTTTATTATATTGAAGTGTATTCCCTTTATATACTCTTTACTCAGATGGTAAAGAGTCTGCCTGCAGTGCAGGAGACCCAGGTTCGATTCCTGGGTCAGGAAGATCCCTTGGAGAAAGAAATGGCAACCCACACCAGTATTCTTGCCTGGAGAATCCTGTGGACAGAGGAGCCTGGAGGGCTAGTCAATGGGTCACAAAGAGTCAAACAAGACTGAGCAACTAACACTTTCACTTTCACGAATTCCCTCTATAACCACACAGCAGAGGATTTTTATCATAAATGGATCTTGAATTTTATCCCAAGCTTTTTTTGATATGATCATATGATTTTTGTTCTTCAGTTTGCTAATGTGGTGTATAATATTGATGATTTGCAAATATAGAACCATCCTTGTATCCTGGGATTAACCCCACTTAATTGTTGGTGTATGATCCTTCTAGTGTATTGTTGAATTCATTATGCTAATATTTTGTTGGGGATTTTTGCATCTATATTCATCAGTGACATTGGCCTGTAATTTTCTTCTTTTGTGATAACTTTCCCTGGTTTTGGTATCAGAGATATTCTGGCCTTGTAGAATGAGTTCAGAAGCATTCCTTCCAAGAAGGGCAGGTGTTAACTTCTATAAATGTTTGGTAGAATTCACCTGTGATGCCATCTGGTCCTGGATTTTTGTTTTAGGGGAATTTATTACTGATTCAATTTCATTACTGGTAATTTGTCTGCTTACACTTCGTTTATTCCTGGCTCAGCCTGGGGAGATAGCACATTTCTGTGAATTTGTCCATTTCTTCTACATTGTCCACTTTATTAATTTTTAGTTGATTGTAGTAATCTCTTACTACTGGCAACCCACTCCAATACCCTTGCCTGGAAAATCCCATGGACGGAGGAGCCTGGTAGGCTGCAGTCTATGGGGTCGAGAAGAGTCGGACACGACTGAGCAACTTCACTTTCACTTTTCACTTTCCTGCATTGGAGAAGGAAATGGCAACCCACTCCAGAGTTCTTGCCTGGAGAATCCCAGGGACAGGGGAGCCTGGTGGGCTGCCATCTATGGGGTCGCACAGAGTCGGACACGACTGAAGCGACTTAGCAGCAGCAGCAGCAGCAGCAGCAGCAGTAATCTCTTAGGAACCTTTGTATTTCTGTGGTGTGGGTGGAACTCTTCTTTTTCATTTCTGATTTTATTGATTGGGCCCTCTTTTTTTCATGATGAGTGTGGCTAAACATTTACCAATTTTATTTACTTTTTCAAAGAACCAACTCTTACCTTCATTGGTCTTTTTTATTGTTTTGTCTTTAATTTATTTCTGCTCTGATCTTTAGGATTTCTTCTACTAACTTTGAGGGTTTTTTTTTTTTTTTTTTTTTTTTTAATTCTTTTTCTAGTTCCTTTAGGTGAAAGCTTAGGTTGTTTATTTGGGATTGTTCTTGTTTCCTGAGGTGGACTTTTACGGCCATAAACTTTCCTCTTAGAACTGCTTTTGCTGCTTCTCATACACTTTGGAATACTGCATTTTCATTCTCATTAGTCTCCAGGTATATTTTGATTTCCTTTTTGATTTCTTCAGTGACTCATTGATTGCTAAATAGCACAGTTTTTAGCCTCCACCTCTGTGTTTTAGAGTTTCTTTTCTTATAGTTGATTTCTAGGCTCATAGCATTATGTTCAGAAAAATTGCTTGATAAGATTTTAGTCTTAAATTTACTGAGACTTCTTTTGTGGTCTAGCGCATAATTTATCATTTAGAATGTTCCATGTGCACTTGAAAAGAATGTATTCTGTTTTTTCTCTTTGATGAAATCCTGGTGGCTCAGAGGTTAAAGCGTCTGCCCACAATGCGGGAGACCTGGATTCGATCCCTGGGTCGGGAAGATTCCCTGGAGAAGGAAATAGCAACCCACTCCAGTATTCTTGCCTGGAGAATCCCATGGATGGAGGAGCTTGGTGGGCTGCAATCCTCGGGGTCACAAAGAGTTGGACACGACTGATCGACTTCATATTCACTTTCACTTTCTATACAATATAGATCTATTAACTTCATTTAATCTAATGTGTCACTGATGACCAGTATTTCCTTATTGATTTTCTATCTGGATGGTCTATCCATTGATATAAGTGGGGTATTTAAGTCCCCTACTATTATTATCTTACTATCAATTTCTTCCTGTTAATATTTACTTTCTATATCAAGAAGCTCCTATGTTGGATGCATATAAATTTATAATTGCTATAATTCCTTCCTGGTTTGATCCCTTGATCATTATGTAATGTCCTTCTTTGTCTCTTGTTACAGTGTTTGTTTTAAAGCCCATTCTGTCTGATATGTTTTGATTCCTCAGCTTTGTTTTCATCTCCCCTTGTGTGAAGTACCTTTCTCCACTACCTCACTTTCGGACTGCGTGTCTCCAAATCTGAAGTAAGTCTTTTGTATGCAATATGTATATGGGGCCTGTTTTTGTTCTATTCAGCTACACCGTTATCTTTTGATTGGAGCATTGAGCTCATTTACATTTAAAGTAATTATTTATAGATATATACTTAGGGCCATTTTATTTGTTTTCTGGTTGTTTTGTAGTTCTTTTACATTCCTTTTCTTCTTCTATTCATTTTATGATTTGATAACTACATTTCAGTGTATGTGTGTGTACATACATGTGTGTATAGATAATGATATTTATGGTTGTTCAGTCACTAAGTAGTGTCTCTGTGACCCCATGGACTATAGCACCCAATGTGAACGTGAAGTCGCTCAGTTGTGTCCGACTCTTTGCAACCCCATGGACTGTAGCCTACCAGGCTCCTCTGTCCATGGGATTTTCCAGGCAATAGTACTGGAGTGGATTGCCATTTCCTTCTCCAAGGGATCTTCCCAACCCAGGGATCAAACCCGGGTCTCCCGCATCATAGACAGACGCTTTACCGCCTGAGCCACCAGGGAAGTCATAGCACCCAAGGCTTCCCTGTCCTTCAGCATCTCGGGAAGATTGCTCAAACTCATGTCCATTCAGTAGCTGATGCCATCCAAACATTTCATCTTCTGTCACCCCCTTCTCCTGCCCTCAATCTTTCCCAGCTTCAGGGTATTTTCCAGTGAATCAGCTCTTCACATCAGGTGGCCAAAGTATTGGAGCCTCAGCTTCAGCATCAGTCCTCCCGATGAATATTCACGGTCAGTTTCCTTTGGGATCCAATGGTTTGGTCTTGCTGTCCAAGGGACTCTCAACAATCTTCTCCAGCACCACAATTTGAAAGTATCAATTCTTCAGTGCTCAGCCTTCTTTATGGTCCAACTCTCACATCCAGACATGACTACTGGAAAGACCATAGTTTGACTTTATGAACCTTTTCTGGCAAAGTGATATCTCTGCTTTTGAATGCACTGTCTAGGTTTGTTATAGCTTTTATTCCAAGGAGCAAGCATCTTTTAATTTCATCATAGCAGTCACCATCTGCAGTGATTCTGGAGCCCAAGAAAATGAAATCTGCTTTGACTTTTTCCCCATGTATTTGCCATGAAGTGATGGGACCAGATGCCATGATCTTAGCTTTTTCACTTTGAATTTTAAGCCAGCTTTTCCACTCCCCTTTTTCACTCTCATCAAGAGGCTCTTTAGTTACTCTTCACTTTCTGCCATTAGAGTGGCATCAACTGCATATATGAAGTTGTTGATATTTCTCCCAGCAGTCTTGATTCCAACTTGTCAGTCATCCACCCCAGCATTTCACATGATGTACTCTTCGTATAAGTTAAATAAGCAGAGTGACAATATACAGCCTTGACATACTCCTTTCCCAATTTGGAACCAGTCTGTTGTTCCATGTCTGGTTCTAATTGTTGCTTCTTGACCTGCACACAGGTTTCACAGGAGGCAAGTAAGGTGGTCTTACCATTCCCATTTCTTGAAGAATTTTTCACAGTTTGTTGTTATCCACACAAAGTCTTTAGCATATTCAGTGAAGCAGAAATAGATGTTTTGCTGAAATTCCCTTGCTTTTTCTGTGATCTCTATATAGGATTATTTAAGGTGCTGATCTCTTAAATTTGAAAGCATTTTAACAACTATGCATTTTCACTCCTGTCTCCCCATGTTTACTGTTTTTCACATCATATTTTACATCCTTTTGTGCATCCATTAATTACTTATTGTGCATAAAGATGATCTTACTGCTTTTGTCTTTTAACCTTCATACTAGCTTAAGAAGTGGCTGATCTACTTTTACTGGATTTTTGTATTTACCAATGAGGTTTTTAATTTCATAATTTTTCCTATTTCTTAATTATTTTTTATTGAAGGATAATTTCTTTACAGAATTTTGCTGTTTTCTGTCAAACCTCAACAGGAATCAACCATAGGTATACATATATCCCCTCCCTTTTGAACCTCCCTCCACATCTCACCCCTCTAGATTGATACAAAGCCCCTGTTTGAGTTTCTTGAGCCATATAGCAAATTCCTGTTGGTTATCTTATTCACATATGGTAATGTAAGTTTCCATGTTACTCTTTCCATATATCTCACCCTCTCCTCCCCTCTCCCCATGTCCATGAGTCTATTCTCTATGTATATTTCTTATTGTGATCTTTTGCTTTCCACTTAGAGAAGTCCCTTTGACATTTTCTATAAAATTGGTTTGGTGGTGCTGAACTCTTTTAGCTTTTGCTTGTCTGTAAGATTTTGATCTCTCCTTCAAATCAGAATGAAAGCTTTGCCAGTTAGAGTATTGTTCATTTGATATTTTCCCCTTTCGTCACTTTAAATATAGTGTGTCTCTTCTAGCAAGCAGAGTTTTAGCTGAAAAGTCAGTGATGGTCTCATGGGCATTTCCTTGTATATTACTTGTTCCTTTTCCCTTGATGCTTTTCATATTGTCTGATTTTTGCCATTTTATATACAATATGTCTTGATGTGGTCATGTTTAGGATGATCTTGTTTGGGAATCTCTGTGCTTCATGGATCTGTATGCTTGCTTCCTTTCCCAGTTTAGGGAAGTTTTCTCTTACTTTGTATATGAATACATTCTGTGCCTCTTTTCAATCTCTTGTCTTCTTCTGGTATGCGTATAATGTGAATATAATTATGCTTGATATTGTCTGATACCTCATAAACTATCCTCATTTTTTAAATTCTTTTTTCCTTTCTCTGTTCAGCATGAGTGATTTCTCCTATTTCAGTTCACTGATTCTTTGCTCTGTATCATCTAATCAATTGCTGATTTCTTCTTATGTATTTCATATTTCAGGTATTCACTATATTTGTGTGATTCAAATCACTTGAGACCCTATCATTTAAACATTTCAACTTTCATATTTGTCAAAATTTTAAATATTGGACAAAAATGAAATTAGAGACAAAATACATCTTGAAGTCTGTTAGATTAATAAACAGCTCAAGGAATTTTCTATACTAGACACACATGTCCAGATGGTTATAAAAATTAAAGAAGCTGGTAATATCACACTAGGGTTTTCTAGGTGACTCAGTGGTTAAAAAAAAAAAAAAAATGCCCGCCAATGCAAGAGACATGGGTTCAATCCCTGGAGTAAGAAATGGCAACCCACTTGCCTGGAAAGTTCCATGAACAGAGGAGGAGCCTGGTGGGTTACAGTCCATGGGGTCTCAAAGAGTCAGACACAATTGAGTACACACACACACACACACACACACACACACACACGCAATCAGTATCACACTATTAAGTCTTCAACTTATCAAGTATTTAAATCATGAAAAAAAATTAATAGTCATTCTCACATACACTGTAAATTTAAATGTAAATAGGTACAGTGTATTGAAAACATTTAGATTATACATGAATAATAGTGTATTATCTTCCATATTATTTGATCTGTTAACTATGCTTTGGAAAACCACAATAAAGTGGTAGGTAGTCCTCCGTTAATTAGATACAAAAACTATCCCAAAGAATTTCTTCTGGTATTATATATCATAGTTAATGAAAGAAAGTGAAAGTCTTAGTTGCTCAGTCATGTCCGACTCTTTGCAACCTCGTGGACTGTAACCCGCCAGGCTCCTCTGTCCATGGAATTTTTCAGGCAAGAATACTGGGTTGGGTAACCATTTCCTTCTTCAGGGGATCTTCCCCATCCAGGTATCAAACCTGGGTCTCCTAAATTGCTGGCACATTCTTTACTGGCTGAGCCACCAGGGATAGTTAATACTGAGAAACAATTTGAATACTCAACAAGAAGTAAGTTGCTATGTTACCTATGCAAATTATTCAGTGTTTCATTATGCAATCATTTTATTGATTTGAATAATGCTATAATATAGAAAGAATAAAATATAAATTAAAATCACATCACTGTATGCATATAACTATGTAAAAAGAGATTATTAAAGGAGACTAAACTGAGAATATAAAAAAGCTATCTGTGATTGAGTAGTTTGATTATGAATGAACATTTTCCATCTTTATCTTAAACATGTTATTTTTATACACGGCTTAAAGAAAAAGCATGCATTTTTTCCCTTCTATTTTAAGTCATGCTTAACGTGCTTATTTAAAACTTTTTCAACACTAAGTAGAAATGGTAGCATTTGGGTAACTTTCCCCGTGCAAACAAAGGACTGTCACAGTAGAGGTATTTTTCTTTGTCTTATTCTGGTCATTAATTCACTTGACAGTTTTCATTAAGGTACTTACCTCCAGGCAAGAGTGATTTCAATGAGATACTTGAACTGAAATCAATGTCATTCCACAGAGAAACTTTATAACAAATGTTGTCTAATTTGTTTACAGGACATTTTATTTTTCTATCCTGCATGTTCTATGGTAATCTCAGTCTCTTGTGATACAGGCAGAAACTGGTAAATGAACACTTCAAGTTACTAAACATCAAAATGTGTGGGTAACATTAATTATCCTAGTGCCTCTCTGTGGACTTTACCTTTATAGCTAATAATTTTACAGATTGAAAACTCTTAGCTTGTTCCTAGAGAATCCCACAACTTAGAAATAAACTTGAACTTTAGTCATAGGTAATCAAAGGAATTTGAGCCGTATCTCAGTTTCAATACACTTGCTTTTGTAGCAATCGGATATAATTTCCCACTTTTAATCATGGAGATTTCCCTGTAAGATTAGGTTTACTCCTTGTATAATAAGTGAAGCAGGGAGAATTTCTCTTATAACCATGTAGTGACTGTTTCTACATTTCTAAGGTAAAAGAACAGTGGCATTTATCATCAGGATGTCTCTTAAAAAGTAACAGAAAATCTCAACTCTGAAGTATCCCAATAGTAAGGCTATGTATCATCTCACATAACCACAGATGGTGGATAGCCAGCTACATGATTGGTTAATTCATGGTAGCCCAATGGCATTATCAGGGATCCAGCTTCTTTCCTTATTATTTTGTCATTTTTTTCAGTGTCAGCTTTTCCTTTAATAACCGTTGTGCTTTAAGGTTGGTTTAAGCAACTCTGAGACTCAAATTTATACATATTAGTATTCAGAAAAGAAAATACCTTGTGGATGAAAAGTGCTGGTTTTTTTTATTCTACTTAAAAAGTAGGAAACTAGTCCAAAGACCCTTTAACATAGTTGCTATCATATCTTACTGATTATAACTGGTAACATGCTACTTCTACAAAATCAACCAAGCAATAGATCAGTGTAGCACCTGAGAATCTGTCATGGGGGATAGGTCAAACCTCTTTTTATTAGGATAAGTTCAGTTCACTCCCTCAGTCGTGTCTGACTGTTTGTGACCCCATGAATCGCAGCACGCCGGGCCTCTCTGTCCATCACCAACTCCCGGAGTTCACCCAAACTCATGTGCATCAAGTCGGTGATGCCATCCAGCCATCTCATCCTTTGTCGTCCCCTTCTCCTCCTGCCCCCAATCCCTCCCAGCATCAGGGTCTTTTCCAATGAGTCAACTCTTCGCATGAGGTGGCCAAAGTATTGGAGTTTCAGCTTCAACATCACTCCTTCCAGTGAACACGTAGGACTGATCTCCTTTAGGACGGACTGGTTGGATCTCCTTGCAGTCCAAGGGGCTCTCAAGAGTCTTCTCCAATACCACGGTTCAAAAGCATCAATTCGTCAGCGCTCATCTTTCTTCACAGTCCAACTTTGACATCCATACATGACCACTGGAAAAACCACAGCCTTGACAAGACGGACCTTTGTTGGCAAAGTAATGTCTCTGCTTTTCAATATGCTATCTAGGTTGGTCATAACTTTCCTTCCAAGGAGTAAGTGTCTTTTAATTTCATGGCTGCAGTCACCATCTGCAGTGATTTTGGAGCCCCCAAAAATAAAGTCTGACACTGTTTCCACTCTTTCCCCATCTATTTCCCATGAAGTGATGGGACCAGATGCCATATTTGTTTTCTGAATGTTGAGCTTTAAGCCAACTTTTTCACTCTCTTCTTTCACTTTCGTCAAGAGGCTTTTTAGTTCCTCTTCACTTTCTGCCATAAGGGTGGTGTCATCTGCATATCTGAGGTTATTGAAATTTCTCCCGGCAATCTTGATTCCAGCTTGTGCTTCTTCCAGCCTAGCGTTTCTCATGATGTACTCTGCATATAAGTTAAATAAGCAAGGTGAAAATAAACAGCCTTGACATACTCCTTTTCCTATTTGGAACCAGTCTATTGTTCCGTGTCCAGTTCTAACTGTTGCTTCCTTACCTGCATATAGGTTTCTCAAGAGGCAAGTCAGGTGGTCTGGTATTCCCATCTATTTCAGAATTTTCCACAGTTTATTGTGATCCACACAGTTAAAGGCTTTGACATAGTCAATAAAGAAGAAATAGATGTTTTTCTGGAACTTTCTTCCTTTTTCGATGATGCAGCGGATGTTGGCAATTTGATCTCTGGTTTCTCTGCCTTTTCTAAAACCAGCTTGAACATCTGGAAGTTCACAGTTCACGTATTGTGAAGCCTGGCTTGGAGAATTTCAAGCATTAATTTACTAGCATGTGAGATGAGTGCAATTGTGCAGTAGTTTGAGCATTCTTTGGCATTGCCTTTCTTTGGGATTGGAATGAAAACTGACCTTTTCCAGTCCTGTGGCCACTGCTGAGTTTTCCAGATTTGCTGGCATATTGAGTGCGGCACTTTCACAGCATCATCATTCAGGATTTGAAATAGCACAACTGGAATTCCATCACCTCCACTAGCTTTGTTCATAATGATGCTTTCTAAGGCCCACTTGACTTCACATTCCAGGATGTCTGGCTCTAGGTCAGTGATCACACCATTGTGATTACCTGGGTCATGAAGATATCTTTTGTACAGTTCTTCTGTGTATTCTTGCCACCTCTTCTTAATATCTTCTGCTTCTGTTAGGTCCATACCATTTCTGTCTTTTATCGAGCCCATCTTTGCATGAAATGTTCCCTTGATATCTCTAATTTTTTTTTTAAGAGATCTCTAGTCTTTCCCATATCTGTTGTTTTCCTCTATTTCTTTGCATTGATTGCCGAGGAAGGCTTTCTTATCTGTCCTTGCTATTCTTTGGAACTCTGCAGTCAAATGGGAAGATCTTTACTTTTTCCCTTTGCTTTTTGCTTCTCTTCTTTTTACAGCTATTTGTAAGGCCTCCTCAGACAGCTTTTTTGCATTTCTTTTCCATGGGGATGGTCTTGATCCCTGTCTCTGTACAATGTCACGAACCTCCGTCCATAGTTCATCAGGCACTCTATCTATCAGATCTAATTCCTTAAATCTATTTCTCACTTCCACTGTATAATCATAAGGGATTTGATTTAGGTCATACCTGAATGGTCTAGTGGTTTTTTTCTACTTTATTCAATTTAAGTTGAATTTGGCAATAAGGAGTTCATGATCTGAGCCACAATCAGCTTCCAGTCTTGTTTTTGCTGAATGTATAGAGCTTCTCCACCTTTGGCTGCAAAAAATATAGTCAATCTGATCTCGGTATTGACTATCTGGTGATGTCCATGTGTAGAGTCTTCTCTTGTGTTGTTGGAAGAGGGTGTTTGCTTTGACCAGTGCGTTCTCTTGGCAAAACTCCATTAGCCTTTGCCCTGCTTCATTCCATAGGCCAAATTTTTCTGTTACTCCAAGTGTTTCTTGAGTTCCTACTTTTGCATTCCATTCCCCTATAATGAAAAGGACATCTTTTTTGGGTGTTAGTTCTAAAAGGTCTTGTAGGTCTTCACAGAACTGTTCAGCTCAGCGTTACTGGTTGGAGCATAGACTTGGATTACTGTGATATTGAATGGTTTGCCTTGGAAACAAACAGATCATTCTGTCGTTTTTGAGATGCATCCAAGTACTGCCTTTTGGAATTAGGATAGTAAGACATTATAGCCTTTTCACTATATTAAATGAGGGAGCAAGTAATGGTATGTTAAAACTGCTAGCACCTTAGCACAAATCAAGGCAGTGCTGCAAACTATACTAGTGGTTATCATGTTCTTCAGTACCATAGCCTTATTGATTAAAAAAAAAAAAAAAAAGTTTCACTTGATTGTTCTTGTTGAAATAGAAAAAAAACTTTTATTAGAGTTTCACTGCTTAGTATATAATTTTTAACATTCTGTGTAAGCGTGAAGCAGGCACATAAAAGTACAGTGATTGTCTCAAGGAAAAGGCTTGTTGATTCCATCATTAGCTTAACTAGTACATTTTCCGTGGAACTCCATTTTTACTGAAAGAATTGCAGAAAGGACATAAGGATTCATATTTGGATATTTGGTGGATATTTTTTAAAAAACAAACAAACTTAGCCTGTCACTTCAAAGAAAACTTACAGTATTTGTTGCTAAAGATAAAATTTGAACTTTTAAGGGAGAATTAGAATTTTGGAAAATTTGTGTCTGTTTGAATGAACTTGACAACTTCCCATACTTAAATATTCTCCTGATGATATTGATGGTGATATTTATAAATTATATTAATATGTATAATATTTTAAAATATATAATGAAGTAAGCTAATATTTTTCAACTTATGTGAACTCGGTGAATCAGTATTTTTCCAATGAATAATATTATATAATTGATGTTATGTAGTTATTTAAAGTTATTTAAAGAAGACGACTAATGGATTTCATGCACTAGAATATGAAATATTCATTGATAAGGATTCAGAGTCCACATTCCAACTAATCTTTAAGAAAATACCACTTGATGAATAGTGATATATTGACAAACTGCCACAATTTCTATACAGATTATTAAAATACTTGTACTTTCAACTATACATTTATATGAGGCAGGATTTTCTTCACATACATAAATTAAAACAACATACAACAGACTGAGTACAGAAGTAGTTATGAGAATCTCTATTAAAGATATTTACAAAAGTATAAAAAATATCAGTCTTCTCAGAAATTTTGATTTTTTCTTAAAATGTTATTTGTGTTAACATGGTGTACATATTACTTTTAAGTAAATTAATTTAAAATAATTTTTAAATTTCACATTTTAATTTATAAATATGGTAAATGTTGACTTATTTAACGCACATAAACAAAAACAGAACAAAATGTTTGATAACCATGCATCAGACTAATGGAAATGAATATCTATCCGTAGGTGGTTAGTGACAATTTTCTTTAGATACACCAAGAACTGTATACACATTTCTTGGAAAATTAACTCCAAAAAAGGGAAAACTTACTTACCAAATGTCTTACTTAAACCTTTTCTTGGAGATCATATCTTTTCTTTCTGTTCTTCATTTACAAATTAAACAAAAATTTGGCAATTGGGGCAGGGAACTATGTTCAATATCCTGTAGTAAATTATAGTAGAAAAGAATATGAATAATAATATATATGTGTATATATAATGTATATATACATATTATATATATAACTGTGTATATAACTATAACTCTTGCTGTACACCAGAAATTTAACAACATAGTAAGTCAACTATACTTCAATTTAAAAAATATATTTTTTAAAGTGAAGAACTAAATGTCAGCATTCAACATTCCTTAAATGAAAAAATTGAGGTGTGATTTCATGTTAAAAAGAGTTGCATGTTTCTCAGCATCACTAATGAAAAAAAAAGAACACTTGCTTGTTTCCTTGATAATCTGGCTGTAGAATGTGGGCAGCCTCATTCTAGCCAATGAGCCACACATGTTGGGGTTTAGGATAAACCATCTTGGAAGAATTTTACCTTCAACAGTGGATACCATGTGTTGATTATATTTGAACTCTGCTTAGCACTGTATTCAAAAGGGGACTTGAAGAGATTATGACTTTTCTTTTTTCTGGGCAGCCTGAACCTCCAGTTTAATTGTAATGGAAGAAACATTGTTGGGATCTGACTGAGAAAGGTAAGTGGACCTGTGTGGGGCAGGCCCAGGACTGTGTCCAGTGTTCTTTCTCCAGTGTCTGACATAGTACTAAGCACACGGGAGAGATTTAATACATTTATATTGAATTGACTCACTGTCTCATAATTCCCTTTCTGCAAAAAAAGAAGCTCTAATTTCCAAATCCTTTTTCTCAGTCCTCTATATAGCTAGGGTCATGCACCAGGGGTCAACTACTTCTGCCTAGAAGCCAGTCAAGAGACTATTAATTTAATAGGTCTACCTGTATTCTCATATTTCTCTCTCAAACCACCACCAAATTCACTTTAACCAAGATTTGAACTTGATGGAAACACTAAATACAACCCATTTTGTTGACCCCCCCCAAACAACATGGGTTGCAACTACACAGGTCCACTTATATATGAATTTTCATTGAATATAGACTACAGATTACATGGCTTCCCTGGTGGCTCAGACAGTTAAGAATCTGCCTGCAACTCAAGAGACCTGGGTTTGATCCCTGGGCTGGGAAGATAAAATACATATCAAATACATATTTCATAAAATACATACTATATGATCCTCAGTTAATTGAATCCATGAATACAGAATGACTTATATAGAGGGCCAAATGCAACTTATAGGCAGATTTTTTACTTCACAGACAGTTGGTATCCCTGTATGTTGTTCAAGGGTAAAATGCATTTATTTTTATGTAATAAAATTAATGTAACCATATTTACCAAAGATATCAATACTACCATAATAATACCCTGCAACTTTTCCATTTAATACAATATCTTTGATATATATAATTACATTAATAACTCCATATTATTCCATTTATATCTGCATGATTATTTTATCAACCATTCAAAATTTCATTTATAAAGTCATATTTTCCTACTTCTAAAAACCATCATGACTAGTTTTACACATATAAAGTACTATCTTTGTTGTTGTGGAATTTCTATTAATGAGATTGTTGAGTTGAAGATTAGCTGTATTTTAACTTATACATATACAGGTAATAGGAGATCAGCCCCGGGTGTTCTTTGGAAGGAATGATGCTAAAGCTGAAACTCCAATACTTTGGCCACCTCCTGCGAAGAGTTGACTCATTGGAAAAGACTCTGATGCTGGGAGGGATTGGGGACAAGAGGAGAAGGGGACGACAGAGGATGAGATGGCTGGATGGCATCACTCACTGAATGGACATGAGTTTGAGTGAACTCTGGGAGATGGTGATGGACAGGGAGGCCTGGTGTGCTGCGATTCATGGGGTCGCAAAGAGTTGGACACGACTGAGCAACTGAACTGAACTGACTGAATACAGTTAATGAATCAGGCATTCTATGGGGCTGGTACAGGCAGCGCAGGCAGAGAGGCAGGGAAAGCAAATCAGTATCCACAGTACCGACTGGTAAAAGGTGTCATTTGCAATTGAGTGGTCAACTTAAGGTATGGTGACATCTACAGAACAAGTCATACTATTTACTTTGTTACTGACATTTTCCTCTGCCATAGACGTACTCTAGGAAGCATTAATGAGAAACCTTTCCAATAATCCTTCAAGGATGGATTGCCTCTTCTCCTAACATTCTCACTCCAGTTTTCTAATTTTTCTCCTTTCAGGCTCCTTATCAATAAGCTAAGCTGTTCATCTCTGCCCAGTAGCCTATGTATACCCATGCTATTTATCCCTCCATAAAAAGTAAATGAATAAATGTTTTACTCACAGATATGCATGCCTGCAGGGAGAATTTCCTTTTGTCCTTGTCTTTCAGGGCCAGCTGTATGTGCACCTGTAAGTACAGCTATAGTTTATTCCTGTTGAGCACTAACAGATTAAGCTGACTTTGGGAGATGAAACTATGAAGGTATCTTGTTGGTATCAGTCAGGCTCCCTCTTAGTCTAGACTCCCTTGCTGAAAATCAGAACCTGAGAACATGGATTGCAAGAAAATAGTTTATTTTTGGATGTGATTCTAATGAATCAGATTGAAAAAAGTAAAACAAGAAAAGAGAAAAATCCAATTCCAATATGTGTTGTCAAGTTGATTACCATTGTGGAAAAGTATAGTTCAATATGGCCAAGATCTTCTAATAATGATTTAGAATGGTTTTCTCAAGGGATGAAATTTTATCTGCCAGCTCCCATGTACCATTAGTGAAGGGATGCCCCATCGGGCATAACCTTTTTCATTCAGTGTCAAGGCGCAATGGATTTCTTCAGGCATCTTCCCATAGGGGCTTCAGAGGAATCTGCAGCAGGATGCTGGAAGTACAGAGTGCCAGGCTTGTTACTCCAGCAATGGCTGAAGTTAAAGATAAGCTGAGAGTATGAGACGTGGTGCACAAGAGGTACCCAATACAGGATAAACTGTAAAAATGAGCATGCTCAGGCCTCCCAGTATGAAATGACCTGCTTATTTCCTGATCCTTCAGTCTGCTATTGTAATCTAATGGAAGATTTGAGTATCAGTTTGAGTGTAAGTCCAGTTGAATGTGGAAAATATGTTCTTGTCTCTGAGTCTCAAACTTTAAATTACAATGTAAATCACTTCAGTTCACCCACTGATAAAGGAAAGCCTTATTTCTCTAACAGTTAAAGTGTTCTCAATTGCTATTAGCTTTTATGTTGGGCAGTGAAATTTGGAGAACCCATCTTAACCAACTGTAGAAGAATTCAGAAAATAATTCCTCAAGTAAATATGGTTCTTCAAAGAACTTTATTCATCATCATAAAAATTGTGAGTTAAAATCCCCTTTTGGATAATATAGATTTATGCTTTGTGATCAGTATTATGGAAACCTAAACTTGCTAAATCACTTCATGGGAAATAGATGGGGGAACAGTGGAAACAGTGGAAACAGTGTCAAACTTTATTTTGGGGGGCTCCAAAAATCACTTCAGATGGTGATTGCAGCCATGAAATTAAAATACAGCAGATGAATAGATAAGAAAGCTGTGGTACATATACACAATGGAGTATTAGCCATTAAAAAGAATACATTTGAATCAGTTCTAATGAGGTGGATGAAACTGGAGCCTATTATACAGAGTGAAGTAAGCCAGAAAGAAAAACACCAATACAGTATACTAACACATATATATGGAATTTAGAAAGATGGTAACAATAACCCTGTATACAAGATAGCAAAAGAGACACTGATGTACAGAACAGTCTTTTGGACTCTGTGGGAGAGGGAGAGGGTGGGATGATTTGGGAGAATGGCATTGAAATATGTATAATATCATATATGAAATGAGTCGCCAGTCCAGGTTCAATGCACGATACTGGATGCTTGGGGCTGGTGCACTGGGACGACCCAGAGGGATGGTATGGGGAGGGAGGAGGGAGGAGGGTTCAGGATGGGGAACACATGTATACCTGTGGCAGATTCATTTTGATATATGGCAAAACCAATACAATATTGTAAAGTTAAATAAAATTTAAAAAATATATATTAAAAAAAAATATGCTTACTCCTTGGAAGGAAAATTATGACCAACCTAGACAGCATATTCAAAAGCAGAGACATTACTTTGCCAACAAAGGTCCATCTAGTCAAGGCTATGGTTTTTCCAGTGCTCATGTATGGATGTGAGAGTTGGACTGTGAAGAAAGCTGAATGCCGAAGAATTGATGCTGTTGAACTGTGGTGCTGGAGAAGACTCTTGAGAGTCCCTTGGACTGCAAGGAGATCCAACCAGTCCATTCTGAAGGAGATCAGTCCTGGGTGCTCATTGGAAGGACTGATGCTGAGGCTGAAACTCCTTGTGGCTAAATACCTTGGCCACCTCATGCGAAGAGTTGATTCATTGGAAAAGTCCCTGATGCTGGGAGGGATTGGGGGCAGGAGGAGAAGGGGACGACAGAGGATGAGATGGCTGGATGGCATCACTGACTCGATGCACATGAGTTTGTGTGAACTCTGAGAGTTGGTGATGGACAGGGAGGCCAGGCATCCTGAGATTCATGGGGTCCCAAACAGTCAGACACGACTGGACTGAGCTGAACTGAACTGAACTGAAACTTGCTAAGGGCTTCCCTAGTGGCTCAGACAGTAAAGAATCTACCTGCAATGCAGGACACCTGGGTTCGATCCCTGTGTTGGGAAGATCCCCTGGAGAAGGAAATGGTGACCCAGTCCAGTATTCTTGCCTGAAGAATTCCATGGACAGAGGAGCCTGGTGGCTATAGTCCATGGTGTTGCAAAGAGCTGGACATGACTGAGTGACTAACACTTTCACTTTCAAACTTGCTAAACTGACAGGTATATCTCCTTACAAACTTAACCGGGTCTGGGGTGTCTTATTTTCCCTTTCTTTTCTTCCTTCATCTCCTCCCTTTCATTCTTTTTTTTCTTTCATAATGTCTCAACATAAATGTCCCTTTCTCAGTAAGTACTCTCCATTTCTCTATATTAAATTATGTCCTTTGTAACACACTCTCATAGTTTCTTCCACATGTTCACTAACTTATGATAATTATGATCATAGGTTCAGTTCAGTTGCTCAGTCATGTCCAACTGTTTGCGACCCCATGAATTGCAGCATGCCAGGCCTCCCTGTCCATCACCAACTCCCAGAGTTCACCCAAACTCATGTGCATCGAGTTGGTGATGCCATCCAGCCATCTCATCCTCTGTCGTCCCCTTCTCCTCCTGCCCCCAATCCCTCCCAGCATCAGTCTTTTCCAATGAGTCAACTCTTCACATGAGGTGGCCATAGGTTATTTATATAATTAACTATTGGGAATGTTTCCATACTAATCTCAAGTTTATTAGGGCAAGATTCAAGTATGGTTTGCTCACTGCTATATAATTCAGCACTTAACATGTTATCTGGCACATATTAGATCTTTGGTAAATTTGTATTGAGTAAATATTGAATGAAATTGTGCCTCTCTTTACAGTGTTTTATCAAAGCAAAGTACATCATTAATATGATGCAAAAGAAAAAAGCACAGTAGCCTAGGAAAAATGTATTGAAGCTATAGATGGATTGGATTGGCTGGATTTTCAAAGTGTTTAAGGATAATAATAAGGGGCTTCCCAGCTGGAGTTAGTGGCAAAGAACCTGCCTGCCAATGCAGGAGACAAAAGAGACATGAGTCCAATCGCTGGGTCAGGAAGATCCCCTGGAGCAGGGCATGGCAACCCACTCCAGTATTTTTGTCTTAGAATCCCATGGACAGAGGAGCCTGGAAGGCTACAGTCCATAGGGTCACGAAGAGTCAGACATGATTGAAGCAACTTAGCATGCATGCAAGGATAATATGAAAGCTTAGGATCATCATTTTTAAAAATTTCATTTGTTTGACAATCAGGTAACATTTTGTATTAAACTTATAGTCATAAACCTAGAAGTAAGAGGAATTACACATAATCTCTACATTTCTCCCCTCCCCAAAATAAAGCAATACAATTAGAATGTATCTTATTTTTTACATCTCCTATCAGTATACCTGTGTTTTAAGATAAGATATAATTTAGACAATTTTAATCAGTAAAGACATGCCAAAATTTTTACCATAATCATGACAATTTAGGGATGGTAAACATTTTTCATAACAGAAAGTATGGTGCCACATTAGTTAGGATATGCTAACTTCTTTTTTTAAAACTAACCTAAAATCTAAAGGTTTTAGATTTTAGAGACAACTAAATTTTTTTGAGACAACTAAAGTATAAGCATGAATGAGGCAAACTATAGAATGGATTTGAGTTCTAACTACATTTCATACTAGCAGTAATTCACCAATCAAGGGTCCTTACAGTTTATGTTGCTATAATACCCAAGGGATATAGAGTCCTATGCTGAATCTTCTACATGGGAGAAAAGAGGGAAAAGAGTGTTGAAACTCTCCTGAGAGATCTAGGACTGCAGATGGTGTTCATCAACTCTGCTAATATTCTATTGGCTTTAGTGAGTCCTAGTCTCCCCTGCAACTGCAAGGAAGGCTGGGAGGAGGAAATGGCTATGATGACCACATGACTAATGTTTGTCACAAAGAGATTGTAAATTTTGGATTAGACAAAGGATTATTTCAAAAAAAACTTAAAAAAGTGTTATGGGAAAGAATGCATGGTTTATAAAGGGCACAGATAAACTAAGCATAGCTGTGAGCTAACTCAGTATTTCTACTTTGAAGTTTTCTATCCAAACATTTCTTTAAAGCATAGCATTATTTCCAGATGCTTTTATAGTTTTAGATTCAACAAGTAATAGCCTCTTATTAGATAATTTAAATCTGTATTCAACTGGAAAAAAGCAGCAGAGTAACAATGTTATTTTCTAAATATGCAGGTTACCAACAAATTTAAGTGGATTCATTTTAGGATCAAAATACTTTGATCCCCAAAGGTTATATAAATATATTTGCCAAGCACCCTGAGACACTGAATCCATTACATGTTTTGTGTCACCAACCCATACACCAAGGTCACAGCCATCACTTCCAATTTCCATGGTAATGAAATAATGTAACCATTTTGAATTATTAGTGCTTCAAGGATTGTTGAGCAAGAGATCAATGATGACATGACTTTGCCTTAAATTTCATCTTAGGAATTCTCTTGCTGTGTGAAAATCATCCACTAAATGCAGCATGTTAACAAAGAGAGAATGTTCCAAGGAAGTATTTCTTCTAGACTTTGTGGGTAAATGGAAAAAGTAATTCATTTTCAATTATTTAACAGAAGCAAATTTTAAAAATCAATTTGGCAACTAGAGTTATAGAAGTTATGGCAAAATATAATTCCATGTTATTATTTTAAGGAGAAAAGAGAAACATCAAAAAATACAGCACAGCCTTAAAAGTTTATATGACATACAAAAGTTAATGTGATTGAACTATTGCCAAGTCATTTCATAATAATGAAAATCTGATTTTAAGCCTGTCCTTCTGAAAGTATTTTACTGATGTTTCAAAAGAATGGGGAAAAATGACATGAGAAGTTTGACGTTTCTTACAACAGATAATCTATGAAAATAATATATCTGTTCTGAATAAGCATTATACAATTTATGGTATAAAATTATAAGTTAAAACTGAAAATAGATAATGTATTCTTTGAAAGAAAAATTGCTGTATCAATTACACAAGTATCATGGAAGAATTCACAAGACTCTCTGAGAGTTCCTTGGACTGCAAGGTGATCAAACTAGTCAATCCTAAAGGAAATCAACCCTGAATATTCATTGGAAGGACTGAAGCTAAAGTTCCAATACTTTGGCCTGATAGAAAAAGCTGACTCATCAGAAAAGACCCTGATGTTGGGAAAGATTGAAGGCAAAAGAAGAGGGCAGCAGAGGATGAGACAGTTGCATAGCATCACTGAGTCAAGGGACATGAATTTGAGCAAACTCTGGGAAATAATAGAGGAGGGGAGCCTAGTGTGCTGCAGTCCATGGGGTCATAAAGAGTCGGACATGACTTAGTGACTGAACATCAATATATATTACATGCATACATTATGCCCTTAATAAAGGTAAAAGATCTAGCTCATTAACAGAAAGAAAACACAGATAAGATTGGGTGCACACGAAATTAAAAAATGATCCCTAGGGTCGTTCCTTATTAGCTCAGGATGTGCTGTTATGTTATGCTATGATTGTGAGTCACCAAGATATGTGTGAGGACTCTTGTTTTCAGGAGAGCTTGGGCATATTTACGGAAGAATCTTCTAGCAAAGCCAGAGCATATGACCTATTAAACCTGGTTGTATGTCATTCCTTGGTATATCCCTAAGAATATGTAAACAGACTAGCCCTGGATATCTCCAATAGCATTCCGAAATTCAAATATCATCATATAAATCCCTAGCTACCTGCCTCATCCTTGTCTTAGACAAGTATTAGTCAGCCTTTCCTGGAGATAGGCACAGAGCCACCTGCCTTAGCTGAGCTGAAAGAGAACTCGATCTTACACAAACTCAAAGTAGATGCTTATACAACACACTGACTTCTTGATACTCCACACTTAGACTATGAAGTAAATACTTTTGAGAAACATATAAAGTAAAATTCAGCATTACAAATGTTTGGAAATGTAGTAAATTCTTCTAAGCAATAAAGAGGTTTAGAAATACAAGTTCTTTAGAATACTAACTTGTAAGAAATAATCTAAATCATATATATATATAAAATCACAAGTAGTCTGCATTTGTCAGTGAATGATGAGGTGGTTGATGTATCCCTTGTTCTTACTCATCCAAAGTTTATAAGCTTTTCTTATTTCACTGGACTTCCTAGACAAAGATAGGAGAGTACTATGGTTGAAGGGAAGGAGAAGAGAGACTCCTTTTCAACCCTTTATTTTTATTTCTTCATTCATTTAACACATACATATTATTCATACTTAATCAGGTTCTTGAAATATATTAGTAAAAATATGTAAATATCTGTCCCCTTATGGCAGATACATTCCAGCAGGGAGACTGAAAATAAAATAATTAAAATAATGAATAAGTCAACTCTCTAGTATATTACAGTGTTTAGATACTATGAATAATATCAAAGAATAGCAAAGAGAATTAAGAATTATGCCCACATAAAAAGCACACCTGCAGGATTAAATAGGGTAAGAGAGAACTTGGCCTCATTGTGGAGCTGAAATCAGAGCAGGCACTTGAAACCTGTCAGGGACTGAGCCATGTGGCTATGTGGAGAAGACAGACTGCAGTACAAAAGCCATACAATAAGGCAAGGAGACCAATGTGACTAAAGTGTAAACAAATGAAAAAAGAGAAGGAAACCAATAGGGGAGGGGATTGAAACAAGTCTTGGCTTGATAGGGGAAGCAGAGAGAAGAATTAAGGAGTCATAGATAATTTTAAGGATGTTGAATAAAATGATAATGATGTGTGGAGAGAGAGAAAATGATCTGACTTACATTTTTCAGTGACCAAGGGCAGAGACAGGACTACCTGTTTGGAGGCTATTGTAGAAATTCTGGCAAGAGATGATGAGAGATTGCACCAAGGGGTTGGGATGAGAAGCAGTCAAGATCTAGATATGTTTTAAAGGCAGGAGCAATAAGCTTTGATATAGGGTAGGGCTTCCCAGGTGATGCTAGTGGTAAAGAACCTGCCTGCCAGTGTAGGAGACTTAAGAGACACAGGTTCAATCCCTAGGTTGGAAAGATCCCCTGGAGGAGGGCATGGCAATCCACCCCAGTATTCTTGCCTGGAGAATCCCATGGACAGAAGTCTGGCTACAGTCCATAGAATTGCAGAGTTGGACACAAATGAAGCAACTTAGCATGCACACACATGAGAGAGGAATCAAGGATAATACCAAGTTACCCTGAGCAATTAGAGGGATAGAGACCAACTAAAATTGAGGGGGAGGCTATTGGCTGAGCATATCAGTAGAGGGAAGATCCAGATATTGATGTATAAGCATTGTGATTTGGCAATGTCAGGAGGGTATTGGTATATTGTTATTCTAGACTTCAGGAATACCTTTGTGCAAGAATGCATATTTAAGAGTCGCTGGCCTATGATGGAAGTCATTGAAAGAAATGAGCTCATCAAGAAAGTGAAGACACCAAGAGAAAAGGACCAGTGATAAAACCCTGGCACTTACCAGTATTTACAAGCCAGGGAGAAACAAGATAACTATAAAATGGGACCAAAGAGATGGCAGATGTGTGAGGAGTACTTGAAGCCAAGTAAAGAAAGAATATCTAAGAGGGAGAAATTAACTGTAGAAGGATACAAAATACTAATTGTTCAAGTAATATAAAAGTTGAGAATTAATAATTGTATTTAGAAGCATGGGTGGGGGGTGGTGATTTGTAACTTTGAGAAGAGCAAGTTCAGAGGAGTGGTGAGGCAAAAAACCTGAGACTGGGAAAAAAAGATTTGAGAGATAAGAAGTAGAGCTCACCCTTCAGGAATGTGACCAGAAAGGAGACTTAAAACAGGGCAGTTGCTAGAGGAGAAAGCCGAGTTTAGAGGAGAGAGCAGAGTTAAGAAGTTTACTTTTTAAGTGACTGAGAAAATAATCATATTTGTGCATTAGTGGAAAAAATCTAATAGAGAATGAAATTTGATGAGGCAGAAGAGATATATTAATTAAAGTCATTATCATGCTAACAATCAGCAAAGCCCTCTTATAAATCACTTATTAAAATAACTTATTTATTCTGCACAGTACTATGATGTAAGTGTTATTAATATCCGTATACTTAAAAGATGTGAAAATTGGGATAAGACACAAAAAAGGTAACTAAGTTACTCCAGGTCATACAAATAGTTGAAGAGCTGGAGTTTCAGTCCATGAAATCTAGCTATAGGATCCATGGTAATACCGCTGCTCATTTCTATTCCTTGAGGGGAGACTTGCTGGAATAATGACTTTGAATGGGCTAGAGAGAAGGTGTTCTAGTGCACAAAAAGGGATATTAGTGTTAAACTGAAACATAGATAATACGCTGGAGGGTGTTAGTGTCAATGTTAGAACAGGGTGATGTATGATGTGATGGTGGGAGTTTTGGAGGTTCTCTCTTTCTTTGAAACACAATCTTGAAACTTTAACTGACTTTCAATGCCTTCCTTCTAGCTAATCTAGCTAATAAATTGGGTTTACTCCTCATTGCTATGAAGAATAATGTACACCATGGGGAATATGTGGAATCTTAGTAGGAAAGTGTTAGAAACTACTTATTGTAGGGTTTGAGTTTAGTTGAGTGATTTGGGAGAAAATAAAGAAAGCAGCTGTGCTTATCACTCAGTCATGTCCGACTCTTTGTGACCCCATGGACTATAGCCTACCAGGCTCCTCTGTCCATTTAATTCTCCAGGAAAGGATAATGGAGTGGATAGTCATGCCCTCTGCTATGGGATCTTCCCAACCCAGGGATCAAACCCAGGCCTCCCACATTGCAGGCAGATTCTCACCATATGACCCACCAGGGAAGCCCCAAGAAAGCAGAGAGTTGCCCATTTTTATTGGGTTATTTGTCTTAATGGGTAGTAAGAATTCTTTATATATTCTAGACACAAGTCCTTTCTCAGATATGTTTTACAAATATTTATGCACAGTCTGTCAGAGAAGGCAATGGCACCCCACTCCAGTACTCCTGCCTGGAAAATCCCATGGATGGAGGAGCCTGGTAGGCTCCAATCCATGGGGTCACTAAGGGTCGGACACGACTGAACAACTTCACTTTCACTTTTCACTTTCCTGCATTGGAGAAGGAAATGGCAACCCACTCCAGTGTTCTTGCCTGGAGAATCCCAGGGAAGGGGGAGCCTTGTGGGCTGCCGTCTATGGGGTCACACAGAGTCGGACACAACTGAAGTGACTTAGCAGCAGCAGCATGCACAGTCTGTGGATTCCCTTTTTAAAAATGTTGTCTTTTGAGAGCAGAAATTTTTAAT
The DNA here is from genome assembly GCF_029378745.1 of Bos indicus. NCBI lineage: Eukaryota > Metazoa > Chordata > Mammalia > Artiodactyla > Bovidae > Bos > Bos indicus. Next base: position 50,158,971 of record NC_091780.1, on the reverse strand, counting down.
TTGATGAAGTCCAATTTAATGATTTTTCTTTTATACCTCAAAGGTTTTTGTCATATTTAGGAAATTTTTAAAAATCCAAGATTAAAAAGATCTATAAAGCTTCATAGTTTCAGTTTTCATATTTAAGTCAATGATCCATGTTAAGTTAAAAATGTAATATAATATCAGGGAAAGAGATGTTCCTTTCTTCCCCTCTTCTCACCTTCCATCCTTACTGTGAGTTGCTGGCTGGCTAGCCAGCGAGCTTACTAGTTTATGGCTCTGCAATAGTTTCAAGACTGTATGTTGAAAATATTGATATTGCTAACCCATCAAATTGCCTTAGCATCTAGGTAGGCTGCCTATCCAGATCCTAATCCCTGAAACGTATGAATGTTACTTTATATGGCAAGTATACTTTGTAGATTAAAGAATTTTGAGATGGGGAGATTATATCAGATTATCCAGATGGATTCTAAGTGTCATCAGAAAAGTTCTTACAGGAAGGGAATATGAGATTTTACTACAGAAAGAAAAAAGTGGCCATGTAATAGGGGAACAAAATGGAGTCAGAGAGAGATAATGCTATGCCACTGGCTTTGAAGGTAGGGACCACAAACCAAGCAATACAGACAGCCACTGAAAACAGGATAAGAAAACTGATTGTCCTCTAGAGCCCTGGAGGGAGCGCAGCCCTGTAAACAGCCCGATTTTGGCCTAGTGAAACTCAATTTGGACTTTGGACTTCTGGCCCTGAGAAATGTTAACAGAATATATTGTACTTTTTTTTTTTTAAGCCACAAAGGTTGTGATAATTTGTTACAACAGCTTAGGAAACCTCTATAACATGTTTATTGGAAACAGATTTACTATATAACTGCGAGTTTATATCTGGACTCTATTCTGTTCCATTTATCAGTTACTCTATTTTTATACCAGTATTATACTCTCTTGATTACTTTAGCTTTAAAATAACTCTTGAAATTAAGGAGTAGCACACAGAAGGTAAAGACTGGACTAAAAAGCAAAGCAAACAGACAATACCCTCAGATAGTAAAAATACCCCCAGAGGAGAATAGAGTTGTCATACATGGACTTTTTAATCTATATGTCAAGGAATATGTCTACATGTCAGGGAATTAAATACCATGAGATAAAATTTTATCCCATAAGAGGAATAAAATGGAAGAATTTTTGAGCTGAAAACACAATAATTGAGATAAGACACTCAATGAACTGGTATACACAGTTGAAGAGAGAATAATGAGCTGAAAGATTTTTAGAATGAAATGTATAGGCTAAATCATAAGAACACACACAAAAAAGATGGACTATTCAGAAAAGAGTGAAATAGAAGGACTAGAAGATAAAACAGAGTAAACACTGAGAATTTTTCCAAACTGAGTAAATATATCAAGCCCTATATTAAGTAAATTTTATAAATACCATGTCAAGAAGTGAGTGAAAGTCGCTCAGTCGTGTCTGACTCTTTGCAACCCCATGGATTATACAGTCCATGGAATTTTCCAGGCCAGAATACTGGAGTGGGTAGCCGTTCCCTTCTTCGGGGTATTTCCCCAATCCAGGGATTGAACCCAGGTCTCCTGGATTACAGGTGGATTCTTTATCAGCTGAGCCACAAGGGAAGCACAAGAATACTGGAGTGGATAGCCTATCCCTTTGGATAAATAGAAATAACACATGTACACATTTAAGAATAAATGCTGATGGGAAAAAACTATGAAAGAGAAGAACTCTTAGAAAATTGCAAGGAAAAAAGTCATTACATCAAAAGGAGTAATAGAAAAACCAACAACTGACTTCTCAAAAGAAACATGAAATGTCAAAATAAATTGTAGTAAAAACTCTAAATGAATGAGAGGGAAAAAACTCAACAAAATTATCTATTAACAAAATATTCCTTAAAAATGAAGACAACCTAAATGAATATTCAGACAAACAAAAAGTGAGAGAGTTCATTACCAGCAGATCTGAACAGAAGAAAATGCTAATAAGTGCTTCCAGGCACAAGAAAAATGACCCAGATGGAAGCTAAGAGAGGCAAAAAGGAATAAAGGCCAATAAATGGGTAGAAGTGTGGGTAAATCTATGAAGTAAAGAAATGCAGAACAAAACTGATTATAGAGGAAAACTGATTACATTTCTTCTGTAAAAGTAATAAAATCAAATATTTCTATAGCATGATCAGGCAACTTTCTCAAGAAATTTGCAAATACAATCTTACTATTGTATAAAATTACCATGCTAAGCCTGTGGTGTTTAAAATGAATACATATTTAAATAGGAAAAATAGGACATAACTCAAAAGAGGAAATTAAGATGTTGAGAATCCTTATATTTTAACAAGCTATAACATTTCAAACTTAAAATGCCAAGAATTCATATTTTAACTTCTAAGATCAGAAATAAAATAGTAAAATATGATATATCTAACAATATAGGGTGGAAATAGAATAGCCCTTAACACAGAGCACATAATATTAAAAAGATAAGGGAAAATAAAATATGATTATGTTCAATTTAACCTATATATTTCAGTAATTTATACCTGTGATGGATTCATTTTGATATTTGGCAAAACTAATACAATTATGTAAAGTTTAAAAATAAAATAAAATTAAAAAAAATATATATATATAAGTGGACTAAAATTTCAAATTGAAGAATAAAAACTAACAGTCAAAAAAAAAAAGAGACATACCGTATGCTACTTATGAGGCAAATCTTCAATACAAGGACATAGTAAGGTCAAAAATACAAAAAAATGCACAATAAGCATAATTTCTAAAACTTGATGTAGCTAAATAAAATAGACTTTAAGACAAGCATCCTAACATGAGATAAAGAAGGTGTACATGAAACAGTTAACTCAGCAGGACTAGGTTACTCCAACCCAGCACATCTCAAAGAAATTTCTTTTGGAAACATGTTTCTAAATAAAAGTTAGCCTCTAGGACTGGCCCTTGGACAGCCCTGGAGAGAGATCCTCTGAGCTGTTAGAATATTCTACCTGATAATGTGTGTGTGTGTGCCTGAGGCCTTGGGCCATGCCAAGACTAAGATAACCAGATAAGTTTATTCTAACAAAGTGATTTATGGTGAAAACCTGTTTTTGCTCCTGGGGACTGGGTGCTCCATACCTACATGATTGACCCCCTAATAAAAAACCTGGACACCAGAGCTCAGGGGACAGCTTCGCTGGTTGGCAATACGTTGCACTTCCTATCACGCATGACTGATGTAATTAATCCTGTCCCTTTGCAACTCCATTGGGAAATGAAAAACACTTGGAAGCTTTTGTCTGGTTTCTCTTGGACTTTGCCCCATGTATCCTTTCCCATTGCAGATTTTAATCTATATCCTTTCACTGCAGTAAACCATGACTGAGTATAACAGCTTTTCTGAATCCTGTGAGTCCTTCTAGTGAACTATCAAGCCTGAGGGTGGTCTTGGGTACTCTAACACAGACCCCATCCAGAACTTAAGATTCCATTTTTTCTGATCAATGCCTAACAGTATCAAAGGGACCTGGTAAGTTTGGGGATTCAATTCGCATTGTAAATTAGCCACACAGAGGGTTAATCTGTTTGTTTTTCGTAAATCTCTTACGAGTTTCTAGCACAAACATAATTTTCTTTGAAAGAAGAAAAATATATTTGTGTCACCAGTGAATTGTATCACACATGTAAGAGAGAATTAGTACCAATTTTAATCAAGTTTTGAGAACATGAGAAAGGTGGCTTTGCAACCCATGTTTATAAGGCCAAAATAGCCTAGATAGCTAAGCATACCTAAGCAAGATAAGGACATTACAAAAAGGAAAAAATAAGAATACAACATATCTCATAAACACTAAAGCAAGAGATAGAGGAGGACAACTTAGCCCTACTATCTTATCTTTACAGTTATAATTATTTTCATGTGAAATTCAAATTATAGAATTCACATTAAAAAAATAAACGAATTTAGAAAATTCAAGCTTCTCAACAGACATAGAAAAGACATGTGATAGAATTTGATATCTCCATGTCCATTCATAAACAAGCTAGCTAGAAGACTAGAAAGGGAAAAGTTAAAAACCCTGTGTACGAGACAGCAAAAGAGACACTGATGTATAGAACAGTCTTATGGACTCTGTTGCAGAGGGAGAGGGTGGGAAGATTTGGGAGAATGGCATTGAAACATGTATAATATCATATATGAAACGAGTTGCCAGTCCAGGTTCGATGCACGATACTGGATGCTTGGGGCTAGTGCACTGGAACGACCCAGAGGGATGGTATGGGGAGGGAGGAGGGAGGAGGGTTCAGGATGGGGAACACATGTATACCTGTGGCGGATTCATTTTGGTATTTGGCAAAACTAACACAATATTGTAAAGTTTAAAAATAAAATAAAATTAAAAAAAATAAAAAGCAGAAAAAAAAAGTTGAATTATGATATTTGAAATTGGAAATTTTATGATATGTAAAATATTTCAATAAGATTACATATTTAAAAGTAAAAAATATAAACGTAGAAATAGAGATTTTCTAATATGGTAAATGGCCTTTTAAAAACTTACAACAATCATATTTAATGATAAAATATCAAGAGTTGATATTGCCATAATAATGATTCATAATACTCCTCTCCTCAGCATAGTGGCTTAAAATAACAATTATTCATTTGTATTTGAACAACTGTGGATCATCACCAAATGAGCGTGGCTTCAATCTGGAGCAGTGTTTAGGTCTATTCAACATGACTTATATCCTTCAAGGCCCAGAAAGCTGCCTCAGTCATGTTTTTCTCATGATGATGGTAGAAGTACAAGTATACAAGTTCCCTGAGAAAGTGTTTTAAAGTTTGCTTGTGTCACATCTACTAGCGTTGCATTTGTGAAAACAGTTCATAGTACCAACCCCAGCATTAACAGAGCAGGAAAGTATAATCAATCCACAGTGGGAAGAGAGCAAGTATTTACTTTTAAAAACCCAAGCTTACACTCATGTTCATAGCAGTATTATTCACAGTAGCCAAAAGGTGGAAACAACCCAAGGATCCAAAAACAGGTAAGTGGATAAACAGGTGAAGTGAAGTGGTGATCTCACAGTCGTGTCCGACCCTTGCCACCCCGTGGACTGTAGCCTGCCAGGCTCCTCTGTACATGGGATTTTCCAGGCAAGAATACTGGAGTGGGGTGCCATTTCCTTCTCCAGGGTCTTCCCAACCCAGGGATTGAATCTGGGTCTCCTGCATTGTAGGCAGATTCTTTACTGTCTGAGCCACCAGATAAACAAATGTGGTATTAATATATAAATATAATGGAATATCTTTCCACCTTTAAAAAGAAGCAAATTCTGACACATACTAAAACATGCATGAACACTGAAACATAAGCTAAGTGAAATAAATCACAAAATATCAAATATTATATGATTCTACTTATATAAGGAGGGCTTCCCTGGTGGCTCAGATGGTAAAGAATCCACCTGCAATGCGGGAGACCTGGGTTCGATCCCTGGGTTGGGAGGAGGATGTAGCAACCCACTCCAGCATTCTTGCCTGGAAAATCCCGATGGCCAGAGGAGACTAGCAGGATATAATCCATGGAGTTGCAAAGAGTTCGACATAACTGAGCAGCTAAGCGCTTATGAGGAACCTAGAGTTTCTTCTGTTCTATAAGTAGGTCAAATTCAGAGACAGAAAGTAGGATAGTGATTGCTGAGGGCTGAAGGGAGGAAACAATGGTGAGTTATTGTCTAAAGGGCATGGAGTTTCAGTTTTGCAAGAGGAAAATAGTTCTGACGATTGGTGGTAATGACTGCACAACAACTTGAATGTCCTTAGCACTAATGACTGTACACTTAAAAATTCCTAATATGGTAAATTTTATATTATGTATATTTCATACAATTTAAAAAAGTACCCAAAATATCATAATCCATCTTTGCTATTTCTATTCAGGTATTACAAGTCTTTGCCAATGCAAATAGACAAGAAAAACAGATTAAAGCCAAACATATAAGTAATAAAAATATTATTCTAAGTAGGTCATATGATTTTTTCATATGGAAAGTTCAAAAGAATCTAGAGATACATATTAGAAGGGATTTTGGAAGATTGTTGAATCAAAGTTCAACATATAAAAAAGAAATGAAGTTCTATATACTAGCCTTAGAAGAAGATAAAATCATAAAATATACCATCAAAAAAGAGTATCAATAAATACCATATATATAGGAATATACCTAATGAAAAATATGTAAGACTTCTATACAGAAAATTATTAAGTGAGGAAAAAGTATAAAAGACCTAAAGAAATGAACGGGCAAACTTTTTATGGATTGGAAGTCTTATTACTGTAAAGATGTCAATTCTACCCAAGATACTTTATAAATTCAGTGCTACCTCCTGCCAAATGCTAACAGTATTCATAGGCATATTTGTATGTATATATGTGTATAGAAACGGATAATCTGATTCTAAACAAGGTTAAGAGATTTGCAATCTCACACATAAAAATTTACTACAAAAGAACAATGATTCAGACTGCAGTAAAGCCACGGATAGAAATGAATGAACCAGAACAGAAAAGAGCATTTAGAAACAGACCCAAATCCATACGTTCTCTTTAACTGTGATCAAAGGAGCAGTATAGAGACAGTGGGGAAAGTGCAGCTTTTTCACTAAGTGGCAATGGATCAATTTGAGTTCCACACAGGAAAAATGAAACCTTACCGCTACTTCATTTCACACCAAAATAAATGCCAGGTGGATTGCAAATCCAAATGTAAACGGCAAAATGTATAGGCTTTAGAAGTTAACACTAGAGAATATCTCCATAACCTGAGAGTAGTAATAAAATTTCTTAAACAGAACACAAGAAGCACTAAAGAAAATGAAAAAATATTAATAAGCTATATTAAAATTATGAACTGCTTGTGATTAAAGTCTTTATGAAGAGAATGAAAAGTCAAGGAGAAGTTTTTTAGAATAAATATAACTGCCAAAGGACTTACCAGAAGTGTACAGCAAACTTTTCAAATCAGTATGAAAAAGGTGACAACCCAATAGAAAAAAATGGACCAAAAAAGTGAAAAGAAGCTTTCAAATTGTTCATGGAACTATGGCTCATGAAACCACAAACTAAGTTACATAGTTAACATAGTCCACTCGGGTAAACAGTAGTGATACAGTTATGAATGGACAAATTTGTGAGATACAGTAGGTTTTACTCAGAACCCAAACCTCAAAAAAAGAATACAGGACAACATGTGCAGTAAAAACATACAGGAGTCTTATAACTCCCAGGTATGATTTTTAAGGTCCAGCTCCCCACTTGGGGTATATGGAGTCAGTGGGAAAAACAACTGGGCCTGGAACACCTGTAAGGTTAACATGTCTAGACACATTGACATTCCCTTTAGCTCCTTTAGGAGTATATGACTAGCCACCATTTTCCTGTTTGTCTGTATCTCGTCAATTACATGTCACTCATCAGTAATCTATTGTTCAGTGAGCAGTCACAACACTGAGCTACAGGTGATTGGGTGGGTATATAACATTTGTATACTATACACTCCTGTGAACTCACTGAGTTCATGTTTCAGGGAGGATTCAATGAATAGGCAGAATCTCAGGTTATCCTTGAAATGAGAGGAAAGGCTGTTAACATCATGTTCTATAAGCCATCAAAAAATGCAATTTAACTTACAATGGGATACTGTTAGATACCCTACAGAAGAGGTAGTTACAAAATGTTGGAGGATAAATAACAGGGTCGTACTGTATTGACCTCAGGAACTGTAGCCCACCAGGCTCCTCTGTCCATGGGATTCTCCAGACAAGAATACTGGAATCAGTTGCCATTTCCTTCTCCAGGGTATCTTCCCAACCCAGGGATCTAACCCATGTCTCCTGCATTGCAGGCAGACTCTTTACTGTCTGAGCTATAAGGAAACATCCCCACTGTACAGCACAGGGAACTATATTCACTATCCTGTGATAACCTATAATTGAAAAAATATATATGTGTATGAATCACTTTTCTGTAGAGCAGAAATTAAAAAACATGATAAATCACCTATACTTCAATAAAACTTTTAAGACCTATTGGAGAAGATATGGAACAACTGGAGCACTCATAAACAACCAGTGGGATTTTCAATTTGTACAAGCATTTTGGCATACTATTTGACAGTGTTCACTGAAGTTCAGCACACACACTATGAGAACTTTTTTCCACTTCTGAAATATTTTATCCAAACAAAACATATATCTTAGTGGATGATTATGTATGAGAAATGGTACAGGTCTGGCATAACTGGGACAGAGGGGCTAAAAACAGATACTGGCAGTCAGACTACAGAGGCATCCTTTTACTTACATATCCATGGTGATTGCAGCCATGAAATTCAAAACTAATACAATTATGTAAAATTTAAAAATAAAATAAAAGATGCTTTCTCCTTGGAAGGAAAGTTATGACCAACCTAGACAGCATATTGAAAAGCAGACATTACTTTGCCAACAAAGGCCCGTCTAGTCAAGGCTATGGTTTTTCCAGTGGTCATGTATGGATGTGAGAGTTGGACTGTGAAGAAAGCTGAGCGCTAAAGAATTGAAGCTTTTGAACTGTGGTGTTGGAGAAGACTCTTGAGAGTCCCTTGGACTGCAAGGAGATCCAACCAGTCCATCCTAAAGGAGATCAGTCCTGGGTGTTCATTGGTAGGACTGATGCTGAAGCTGAAACTCCAATACTTTGGCCACCTGATGCGAAGAGCTGACTCATTGGAAAAGACTCTGAGGCTGGGAAAGATTGAGGGCAGGAGGAGAAGGGGACGACAGAGGATGAGATGTTTGGATGGCATCACCATCAATGGACATGGGTTTGGGTAGACTCCAGGAGTTGGTGATGGACAGGGAGGCCTGGCATGCTGCGGTTCATGGGGTCACACACACGACTGAGTGACTGAACTGAACCATGGTTAAATAACAAAGATATTCTGGAGAATCCTTAAACAACTGAAATTTGTTTCTTTGGTTATCATTTCAGTGTCTAAAGACAGAAAACCATAACTAATCTCTTTACCTACTGCCAGATCTTCAGCATCTTACTGAAAGAGAGGAAAATAAAGTACGCTGTTTTAATTGTAGTTTTTCCTTCTTCCTTTCTCTTCTTTCTTATATATACTTTGTTTTTGCATTTATTAGGAGAAACCAGTTCATAATTGTTTTTTTCTTGTATACAAATCGTGTGTAAATAATCACATATATGTATGTGTGTGTATATACATGTGTGTGTGTGTGTGTGTATATATATATATGTGTGTGTGTGTGTGTGTGTATATGTGTTTGAATTATTTACTGACATAAAGCAACAGTCAAATCAGAGGCACAGCTCAGAACAGGTTTCTTCCAGGAAGAAGATAAGAATTTATAATTGGGAAGAGATACATGGGAAGTATATGAGTGATAGGAATATTGTGTTTTTTTTTTTTGACCAGAGTAAAAATTACAAGTGTGCCATGTGGTGATAAGTTATGGAATTGTATATACTCTATATGTTATAATTAAAAATTATGAAACACAAAATGTTTTAAAAGATCAAAAACTTTGTGGATATATTCATCCAGACATTACAGAATTTTAAAAAATTTAAGAAGTATTTATCTTTTGAAAATGTGTTCTTTATGTTATTTCCTTCTTTTACTAGAGAAAATTGCTTCATTCCCTAAGAAGCAGTCAGATTTTGGCATGCCTAATTATAATATTAAAGGGCAACATTGACTATCAAAGGGATACATTTTAAAATGTGTTATTAAAAACGACTGGAAAAAACAAGCATATTCTTGATAGAAATAATAATGCCTTCAGATGAATGTCAAATAATTGGATTTACAGACAGAGAAATAAAGAAAGAAACATTTTCCTACACTTGAAGATCATTAAAGTGCCAAGAACAAAATTCATGCAATGTTAATAATGGTCTGTTCACCCCTTCTATATTTTAGACACACATTTATCTGATACAAAGGAAACATCCATGTTCTGCATGCCTAGTTTAGTTGGTTTTCATTACAAGTCCTTCACTTGTACAGAAACTTTGATTCCACAATAATATGTCTCAGTGGTGTGATAAAATGCTGTTATAACACTATAAGGTTATATCACAGTTTCATAGGTTACACTACAACTGAAAAAAATTATTACCAAGCACACTTAATGGGTATAAAGTATGATATATATTACTGGTAGTTATTGTCAACTAATGCCTTTCTTACTAACTTAACACATATATATCCATGCTCTATTCCTGAGAAGATTTTTCCTTAAAATTTTTTATATATTACTGTTTGGTGGCTAATGATGTATTCAGTAAATATCCCTAGCATAGTTTACAGCTTTGAGGAATAATATATTAAAACAAAACAATATCTTTAATATTCTGAAGTAAATGATAGAATATCTCAGACATAAATATATACTTTTTCATGTTATGCTTTTCAGAAAAAATATGAATGGAAGTAACACGTAGATTTTTTTTTTTCACATCACATTTTCCAGAAAACTTTTTACTCTTTAGAAGGGTGGTTTTCCCACTTCCATGCACACCTCCACTCCATGGCAACAGAAGGTCCTGCGCTTGGGACCCTCCTAGACCCTACCCTATGTATCTATTCATCTGACTGTCCTTCTGTATTATCTCCTTTATTCTATAATAAATTGATAAGCACAAGTGTTTCTGTGAGTCCATGAGCCATTGAAGCAAATAATCAAATCTAAAGCTGAAACTCCAATACTTTGGCCACCTGATACGAAGAGCTGACTCATGTGAAAAGACCCTGATGTTAGGAATAATTGAAGGCAGGAGGGGAAGGGGACAACAGAGGGTGAGATGTTTGGATGGCATCATCGACTCAATGGACATGGGTTTGGGTAAACTCCGGGAGTTGGTGATGGACAGGGAGGCCTGGCATGCTGCGGTCCATGGGGTCGCAGGGAGTTGGACATGACTGAGTGACTGAACTGAAGGGTGAGGAATTGATAGAAACTTCTGATTTGTTGCCAAGTTCAACAAAAGTTGTGGGTAACCTGAAGATCCACTACTTGTAATTGGCATATGTAATGGGGGAGCAGTCTTGGGAGCCTGAGCCCTTATCATGTGGGTTCTAATGCTATCTCCAGGTAGACAGAATTTAGTTAAATGGTGGGACACTCAGCTGGTGTCAGAAAGAACTGTTTATGTGGGAAAAATAAACCTAGGCATTTGGTGTCAGAAGTGTTATGAGGGTGGCACCAGTAAGAGAATAAAGAAGAGACACAGGAGAAGTGAGGTTTTCCTACTCAACCACATACATAAATAGCTATAGATACAAGACATACATTATTTGTCAGACATACATTATTTGCAGCCTCTAAGCCTCTGCAAGTCTTTATATAACAAATCCACTGAGATAAAGCTGTTAACATTATAGTAAGTAGCTACAAAATCAATTTTGAAATTGTACTATAGTTTTAGTCTACAGGAGAAAAATGTAGTCATATTAAAAGCAGTAAGAAATGCTTGTAAGAAAATAAAGGTTTGATTTCCATAAAGCGTCTTTTAGATGCCCCTTTTATTCTTATTGATTTCTGACTTGGCAGACTCCAAAATGAAAATACCAAGAATAAACCAAGATGTGTGTGTCAATTTATAAATCATTTTCATGTGCTCTGCTTAGTCACTCACTCATGTCCAACGCTTTGCGACCCCATGGACTGTAGCCTGCCAGGCTTCTTTGTCCATGAGGATTCTCCCAGGAAGCATACTGGAGTGGGTTGCCTTGCCCTCCTCTAGGGGATCTTCCCAACCCAGGGATCAAACCCAGGTCCCCTGTACTGCAGGCAGATTCTTTACTGTCTGAACCTCCAGGGAAGCACCTCACTTCTGTATTAATATATCCAGTTTATTTTAAAACACTCAAAGATATCTGAATGATATATTACAAATACTGACAGTTCCAATACCCCTCCAGCACAATATCTATCAGCACAGACGAGAGCCATACAACTGTGATGACCACTGTTGTCTGTACTATAAACTTCCTACTGAACTTCCCATGTTTTTCTTTCTTGATATCGTGTCCTAATCTAACTATAAGAGATATCTTCTTGAAGCTCAAACCTTTACAAATTATTCCCATACTTTAACATTTTCTACACTAGATGGTTCATGATAATCTCTACATATTTGGAAATATAAAATATTTCATACATTTTAACATGCATTTATGGATCCTTCTCCAGTAATATTTAGGGCATATGATTCTCTGATTTAAGTGCTGTTTTTTTTTTTAATTATAAATCTTACACCTCATTACTTTGAGAATATTTTTAAAGATTGAGTTCTGGAAACTATCATTGAATCAAGCAAAGACATGAAAAATAGGACATATAAATGATGCTGAAAGAATGGCAATACTCTTCCTTTGGAAAAATAAAGAGAAGAATGCAAATAAACCTACTTAATATGGGGACGAATATAAACATACAAATGGAACAAGGAAAAATGATACAGCATTATATATATCCCACCCAGTAGAATCCCATCTTACACAGGGTAAATGTTCTAAAATCAGTTCTTAATTCCAAAAAAAAAGGAATTGCATGTGATTAAATTATATACAAAGAGACTAATTCCTTTGACCATTCCATAAAAGTTTTGTAGATATAACTCAATAATCTACCAAAGGTAGCTTTTCCTCCAACAATGGATCAGACAGATGTTTTGTCAGCTGGCAACAGATGGAAGTTTTGACTGGCACTTAGAGTCATTAGTGTCTCGATTATGAGTCCTCAGATACTAAAAGTACATTCAGGCTACAAGATACTTAAACAATGAGAGACAGTCTGAAACTGATATTAAGCAATCACTCGGAAATGGCAACCCACTCCAGTGTTCTTGCCTGGAGAATCCCAGGGACGGGGGAGCCTGGTGGGCTGCCGTCTATGGGGTAGCAAAGAGTCGGACACGATGGAAGTGACTTAGCAGCAGCAGCAGCAGCAGCAGCAGCAGCAGCATCCCAGCCCTCATCCCCAACAACAGAAATACCACTTTCTTTTTTAGATTCACCTCGGGCCATAAGTAAAAAGCAGATTCAATTTTTTTTTTTAGTTTTTTTTAAATTTAAATTTATTTATTTTAATTGAAGGCTTTCATTATTTTTCTCCACAAACTCTTCCCCTCCAAGAACATACTATTCATCCTGAAATTCAAAAAACATAAATACATGCATGATATAATTCACACCTTCCATTGTGGTTACTCAGAGTGACGAATGCAAAAGACAAGTGTTCCAAGAAAAATTTGGAATGGAAACTATAGAAATGATGAAATATAGGAAAGTATTCAGTAATTAGAACTTGTTGGACACTCTGCTTATAGTTTTTGAGCGCATGATCAGTGGTGTCTGACTGCAACCTATGGCTTCTCTGTTCATGGGATTGTTCAGGCAAAAAATACTGGAGTGGTTTGCCATTTTCTTTTCTAGGGGATCTTCCCAACCCAGGGATCGAACCTGCATATCCAGTGTCTTTTGCATTAGCAGGCAGATTCTTTACCACTGAGCCACCTAGGAAGCCTCATATATATATATTAGTTATATATATATATATATAGAGAGAGAGAGAGAGAGAGAGTTCTTAGGGATACCTAAATATAGGTAAATTTTTAAATATCTAAACAACATTTAAATCTTCCTTTAAAGAAATAGTTACTAATGATAAATAGTTAATAGTTATTATTGCTAAAATCTTCACAGTAATATACACAAACCTGAATTTTTTTCAGTCATTTTCCTCCATCTACTATACTTTAGTCCCTGTAGCTTTTCATTTGTATAATGTCTATGAAGTTAGAATGTTCACAGTTCAAGCACAATGCTCCAGTTTCTAACTAAAACCCACCCTTTTTAGATGTTAACTTAGTAAAGGAAAAAGACCACATCTTGTTTTTTGCAATTTTAGGAGTTCAAGGTGAGTCACAACTATAACGACTAGTAATTTTGTATACCTGTTGTCACTAAAAGAATTCAAACAGATGTTCAAGAGAAAGTAATTGTATCACAGAATGAGGGGACACTTATGGTTCTTTCGCTGTTTTGTTTAAGGTGAAAATTTTATTTTGTTTCCATGTAAATGGAAACAAAAAAATTGTTTATGTGTATGATTTTCATCTTCTGCTCAGGTTATCAACTTGTCTTACATGTTTGTGTAGGAGGGATGGGAGAATAGGGAGCAAGACAAGAGAGCAGAGTCAGAGATAAAACAGGAAAAATGTTTTGATCTTTTTATCTTACTTTAATGAATGAAGAAAATGCAAGTTTTTGATTAGTTACATAGACTCCTGTCCCTTTATTTGCTAATTAGTATCTTAGAAGTTATTTTTGAAGGCAGACCTCTATTAAATTAAAATTTTCTCTGTATCAGGAATATTAAATATCAATGTAAATTTGTTATTCATATTTGTCTTTATGCAAGGCATGTTTTCCCTCAATTCTGCCATAGACAAAATTCTCTTCTTTTAAAATGGGTTCAGAGGAATCTAGAAATCTTTTTTGAATCAGTCTGGTTTCATCATTTGCAGAACTTTGGCACTTAGTAAATGCTAATTTCTCAACCTTTCAAAACCAAAAAAAATTAAGGACTAGGATTAAAGTGCTTCCACAAAGTTTACTTCACTGTACTCCTATGTAGAAAAAATTATTTTCATACTGTATTTAGTCCCAATGTGAATTAGAATTAAGTACTTTTAAAGCCCATAAAGGAGAAGGCAATGGCACCCCACTCCAGTACTCTTGCCTGGAAAATCCCATGGACGGAGGAGCCTGGAAGGCTGCAGTCCATGGGGTCGCTAGAGTCGGACACGACTGAGTGACTTCACTTTCACTTTTCACTTTCACGCATTGGAGAAGAAAATGGCAACCCACTCCAGTGTTCTTGCCTGGAGAATCCCAGGGACGGGGGAACCTGGTGGGCTGCCATCTATGGGGTCACACAGAGTCGGACACGACTGAAGTGACTTAGCAGCAGCAGCAAAACCCATAAAATAAGACTTGACTTTAGTGAATGTGGCAGAACCCTGAAAATTGTCTGTCTAACCTCTTATTTCCAGGCCCACATCTAGACTAAATTTCTCAAACTCCTTTATAGTCAGCTGCGTTCAGGCCAACTATACAACAAAGCAATAGCTAACAAAATGTGAGAACAAATAATGTATATTACTGCCTAAAATAAAATCCATTAAAATCTCCTTCATCTATGCTGTATGACCTTGACCTCCTGGCTAGCTTGATGAAGATGAACAGAGTAATTTCAGAAGCTACATGTTGATTAACAGATCCATAGGAGGGCAGACCCTGGATCCTTAAATTACTGCATGGACTTTCCACAAATTAGAAATAAACTTTAAAAAAAAAAAAAAAAAAGAAATAAACTTTTCCTTCAGTTTTATTGGGAAATAATAGACAAATAGCAACTCTATTTATTTAGAGTATACAACATGATGATATGTTATAATATACATCGTGGAATGATTGCCAAGATCAAGATAATTAACGTATTCATCACCACATAGAAAAATGGGAAAATGTCTATTCAAGTCCTTTGCCCATTTTTAACTGAATTTTTTTTCCCTATTGATTAGTAATGGAAATAAAGGATTAGTTTTTCTATTGTTAAGATCAGTGTCAAGGGGTTTTGTCTACTTTATCTTTAAAATACAACTCCTAATTTCACTGATTATTTCTATATATTGTCATTCTAGCCTCTGTTCTTTTTTTTTTTCCTTGAGGTATAATGTTAGATTGTTTGAGTTCTTTCTTTTTTGTAATCATCAAGCCCTTAGACCTGTTTGTGTTCCATGTCATAAATTTTTGTTTCAATTTCTGTTTGTCTAAAAATACTTTTTAGTTCAACTCTGTTTGTTCATAAGTATACTGTTTAATTTGTACATAGTTGTCAATTTTCCAGCTTTCCTCCTGTTTTGATTTCTAGTTTCATACCATGTATTTGAAAAAGATACTTAATAAAATTTTAATCATTTTAAATTTGTTAAAATTTATTTTGTGAACTAACACATGATTTACCCTGGGAAACATTTTTGTGCACTTGAGAAAAATGTGTGTTCTGTTGCAGCTGGTTGGATGGAATGTTCTGGTATAGCTTAATTCCATTATTTGCTGATTGATTCTATCTGAATTATCTTTCCATTGTTAATGTGGAATATTGAAAGTCCCCTACTGTTTTGCATTGTTATTTCTACCTTCATATCTTTTAATAATTGTTTATTATTAGTATAGTTTGGATATATATTTATAACTTTATATCTTCTTGATGAATTGACTCTTTATCATTATATAATGATCTTTTTTATTACCCTTCTTTTGACTTAAAGTCTATTTCGTCTAAGTATAACTAGCCCTGCCTTTACTGGCTTCCATTTGCATGGAATATCTTTTCCCATCCCTTCAATTTCAGCCTATGAGTATCTTTAAATCTTAAGTGAGTCTCTTGTATGTAGCATGTAGTTGAGTCTTTTTTTTTTAATCCATTTACACTATATGCCTTTTAATTGGATAATTTCAGTTTACATTTAGAGTATTTATAAATGTGTAAAAGCTTACTGTCATTATTTTAATAATTGTTTTCTGATGGTTTTCTAGTTCCTTTGTTGCTTTCTTCCTCTCTTGCAATCTTTATTTCTAAACTCATGATTTTTGTAGTAGTATGCTTTGCTTTTTTCTCTTTATCATCTGTATCTATTTTAGGAGTTTGTACTGTGATTACAATGAGACTTTCATAACATGTCTTATAACAGTCTATTTTAAGCTATTGACAACTATAGTTGCATAGAACATTTCTGTGCAACTTTTAACTTACCCCCCCACACATATATTTTATGTTGCTAATGTCACAATTTATATATTTTTACACTGTGAATCCATTAATAAAATATTGTAGGTATGCTGCTGCTGCTGCTGCTGCATTGCTTCAGTCGTGTCCGACTCTGTGCGACCCCATAAACGGCAGCCCACCAGGCTTCCCTTCCCTGGGATTCTCCAGGCAAGAACACTGGAGTGGGTTGCCATTTCCTTCTCCAATGCATGAAAGTGAAAACTGAAAGTGAAGTCACTCAGTCGTGTCCGACTCTAGCGACCCCATGAACTGCAGCCTACCAGGCTCCTCCGTCCATGGGATTTTCTAGGCAAAAGTACTGGAGTGGGGTGCCATTGCCTTCTCTGATTGTAGGTATAGTTATTTGTAACACTTTTATCAAGATCCAAACACATATACATAGACAGCATATTAAAAAGCAGAGACATTACTTTACCAACAAAGATCCGTCTAGTCAAAGCTATGGTTTTTTTCAATAGTCATGTATGGATGTGAGAGTTAGACCATAAAGAAAGCTGAACGCCAAAGGATTGATGCTTTTGAAATGGTGCTGGAGAAGATTCTTGACAGTCCATTGGACAACAAGGAGATAAAACCAGTCAATCCTAAAGGAAATCAGTCCTGAGTATTCTTTGGAAGGACTGATGATGAAGCTCCAGTACTTTGGCTACCTGATGTGAACAACTGACTCATTGGAAAAGACCCTGATACTGGGAAAGACTGAAGACAGGGAGGAAAGGGATGACAGGATGAGATGGTTTGATAACATCACCAACTCAATGGACATGAGTTTGAGCAAGCTCCAGGAGTTGATGGACAGGGAAGCCTGGCATGCTGCCATCCATGAGGTCTCAAAGAGTCAGACACAACTGAGTAACTGACTTGAACTGAACTGAAACACTGCTGCTGCTAAGTCACTTCAGCCGTGTCTGACTCTGTGCGACCCCATAGACAGCAGTCCACCAGGCTCCCCCGTCCCTGGGATTCTCCAGGCAAGAACACTGGAGTGGGGTGCCATTTCCTTCTCCAGTGCATGAAAGTGAAAAGTGAAAGTGAAGTCGCTCAGTCATGTCCAACTCTTGGTGACCCCATGGACTGCAACCTACCAGGTTCCTCCACCCATGGGAGAACTGAAACACATATACTTTCAATTATCTAAAGTTTAAGTGAGTGAAGTCGCTCAGTCATGTCTGACTCTTTGCGACCCCAAGGACTGTAGCCTACCAGGCTCCTCCGTCCATGGGATTTTCCAGGCAATAGTATTGGAGCGGGTTGCTATTTCTTTCTCTAGGGGATCTTCCCCACCCAGGGATCGAACCCAGGTCTCCTGCATTGCAGACAGATGCTTTACCCTCTGAGCCATCAGGAAAGTCTCATCTAAAGTTTATCCCTACTTAGATATTCTGTAACACCTGAAACTCAAACTATTCATTTTAGAATGGCATTAGGCAGAACTGGGTGTTACACTGGCCTCTTTCAACATTCTCAGTGTTCTCTGCCTATACCTATAGCAAGGTATAGCAAATTTATATTTCCTCAGTAATCTTGTTTTCCTTATCTACTGCCAACAAGTCAGTGAAAATTATACTCTCCAATGTCTCTGAATGACTTACATCTCTCTCCAGCCATCATGTAACCTGCTCATCTAATATTGTTAGATGTGTTAGAAAGACTCTAACACCAACAGATCTAGCAAAGTTTTTTTTTCACTTTTTAGAGTTTAATGATGGATGCTTAAGGTCATAAGATGACAAGACTTGCCAAAAGAAAATAGGAATGAAATCCAAGGATAAATGCCAAACAGTTATCCTTTCTCTCCAGTTAATCATCCCCCTACATCTGTTGTCACACAGTACTGGTAGACTCAATATATGTTGTACAATGCTACATTGGGGAGGGAACATTGTACAATATGGTATTAGGAGAGAAATACTATCACAAATTATATAAGTCCTGGTCAAAAATAGAAATGTTTTGTAAAGAATTGAAATTCAGATTATTAGCTAATAAAAACTCACAATAACTATCTGCCAAACTTATATTTGTATTTTTTAAGGTAACTTCATAATCCCAATCAATGCATCTACTGAAAAAAAAAGATCCAAGACAAATGGGTGTCTCATTGGATATAAAAATCTGAACTATAAGTCATAGTCTCCTCACACAAATATATCCTGTGCATCTGCAACCTGATAGATAGCACCAGCATTAACACATTTACCTGAGCTGTTCTTCTGTTAGGAATCACTAGGAAACTTCTGCACTAGACTGTTACACCCAATATGGTATAATCTGCTGTGGTAGTCTAGCAAAAATACAATGAATATTTCCTATCATAAAGTCTTACTAGAACAGTAATAAAAACAAAACAAAACAAAACGACCACTTTATTATGAATTTTCAATGTAGTTGAAAAAGTATTTGATGTGTGGAGATAGTTTATAAGTAAGACTTTATGAAAAGCAGAAAATGAACCGCAGAGAATATAAATCATATATGATTTCAGAAGAGGGACAGAATTAAAATACAATATCAAAAGGTGATATTTCAGTTGGATTAAAAAATGCTTATGGTTTATATCAGATGAGAGGAAAAGGAATAAATATTTTTCCAAGTAACAGAATATAAATCAAGTCATAAATAATGGATATATAAGATTAATTGCTTATAGGAGAAGTTAATTTCAAATTAGGACACAGTTGTAAGGGATTATGAATGAACAATGAAGATGTATGGATTATATCTAATGCATAATTTTAAAAAAATCATTCAAGGTTCTTGATCAGAGGATTATATTTGAAAAGGAGCAGTTTAAAAGACACAATTTTGGAAAAAGTTTACAAGTCATATAAAGAGGGACTAATATCCCTGTTATATCTACTTTTGTCCATTACCTTAGAACAGAATGAGGATTCCCCAGATGGTAAGATATTTTCAACAACAAGGGCAGTGAGCCATGTACAACTTAACCAAGAAAAAAAGGCATAATTAATTCAATTTACTATGCCACTTTCCATAACCATCTAAAAGTAGAAAATCCTGAAGGAATAAAAGGAGAGCAAGAAATAAAAAAGAACAGAACAATAGATGGGAATTTGGTCAATTGACAAGAACCAAAAGGAGCAAAAAATGCTCTGGAAGGGCACAAAATGCAAAAAAAAAAAAAAAAAATCTAATTCACAGCATAAGGCACTAAAGGAGAGAACTGTGTTTAACAATTAAACAAAATGCAGCGCCCCCCCCCACTTTTTTTTTCAGTAAGTGTAAACACTTAACACAGGTCTGTCTCGTCAAGGCTATGGTTTTTCCAGTAGTCATGTATGGATGTGAGAGTTGGGCCATAAAGAAAGCTGAGTGCTGAAGAATTACTGGTTTTGAACTGTGGTGGTAGAGAAGACTCTTGAGAGTCCCTTGGACTGCAAAGAGATCCAACCAGTCCATCCTAAAGGAAATCAGTCCTGAATATTCATTGAAAGGACTGATGCTGAAGCTGAATCTCCAAACTTTGGCCACCTGATGCAAAGAACTGACTCATTGGAAAAGACCCTGATGCTGGGAAAATTGAAGTCAGGAGGAGAAGAGAATGATAGAGGATGAGATGGTTGGATGGCATCACTGACTTGATGGATGTGAATTTGAGCAAGCTCTAAGAGTTGGTGATGGCCAGGGAAGCCTAGTGTGCTGCAGTCCATGGGGTCACAAACAGTTGGAAATGGCTGAGCGACTGAACTGCACTGAAGTGTAAACATGCTTATATCTCTGGGCATTGGTATCTGTTGTTCCGTTCCAGGTATATGAGTTATTTGTAAATGAATTCATTCTTAGACATTTCCTTCAGGAATCCACTCTTGGCTGATGCCAAAATATCACTGTTGCTAAAATGTTTTTGGAGAAGGCTGTGGCCGGAGCACCTGTAGGATCAAGGTGTTATCAGAAATATTCGAGTACCAGTTACATAAGTGTGGCTCAGCAACAAATTGCCTTATTTGGTGCTGGATGGAACCTAGAGTAATTGGCAGGTGCCCTTACAATCCATATAAAGGGCAGGGAGTTTCTGGTTTCTTTCTATCTTCAATTTAAATCTGCTTTTTTTCCTTTCTAGAAACAGGCTATAGTAGTTTTCTGATTAAGAACAGCAGCAAGAAGAACTAAGGAAGATAAAGAGGAACCGAAGGATGGAGGGGAGGTCAATCATTCGTTTTGTGTCTGCACATTTATTGTTATGCCATATGTATCTTTTATTCTGAGCATTTGTTTCCTATTATAATCCAAGGGAAAATAAACCGTAGGAAGCAAATCATCTTTCTTGTAAAACTTCACAGTCAGACCAGTCCTTTGTGTCTGACCTAGCTCAGCTTTACATTCCACTCTGTCAATGTGAGAGGAAGCACACAGTGCAGTAATGACTGAATTCCAGAGTGATTTTCATTGCCAGCAAATATGCCACAAACTGGAGATTACCTACAGCTGACTTTGTTGCCACCCTACTCATCTCTCTCTCAAAATAACTTTCTTACCAAATAGATGGGGCACTATATGTTGGAATTGACAAAATTGTCAATGACATATGTCAAATGACATAATCCACAAAGGTAAGAATTAGCTTGAGCTAGCTTTAAAAAATTACTAGCCTTTTGAGAGGAAGAAAAGATGAAAATAAACCAAAGAACATTACACATCAGAGAAAGAATATGAGCTTCAAAGGCTACAAGACCTGTTTCTTAAAATGGGTGGTAGCGTATAAGATAATCATTATCCATGGGGTGAGAACCTTAGAATGTGAAGAGATCAATTCAGCTGCTTATATGTCATACAAAGTCTTCACTTAATTTAAGTGACTTGTGCAGATTAGGAAAGAAAAATCTATCCATAAAACCTCTTTCCTATCAACTACAATATAATGAATTACACTTTATGTGGGTAGTAGAAATCCTGGTACCCTATTTAATACTGATCTGTTTTTAACCTTATTGAGTCTTAAAGAGGTTTTATATTTTATCACACATTTCAAAAGAGGAAGTAAATTGGTTTTAGCTCTTTGGAAGAAGGGAATTACATCTTGTGATGTACAAAAGAAGCAATTTATATACCTACTATAAAAGCACCCACATGAGGTTCCCTGACGTCTACTGTACCTGTTTTAAGTCATACTTTGGGGACTCTTTTCTCTTATCCCCTCATTCCATTTGCCTCTAAATATCAAATTAAGTCATAATTTGGGTAATTTAGTACCTTACAGTAACATGTTCACTTGGGAAAAGTCAAAACCACTTTCAACTTCATTATTTAGTAGAACTAGTGAATAAATCATTTGGAGGTTCTGTTAGTATAGGATTTTTAGCATTTTCTATCTTCTGCATTAGCTGATCTCCATTATATATGTTATTTTAAATATGACTCTACTGATATTCATTGATGCATGCTAAGGCTATTTTTAAATCTCCTAGTGTTAAGCCTAGCTACTCAAAGGACTGTCAGTGTAACTAATTGATTTTCCCAAGGTCAGAGACAAACGGGCAATCATATGTCTCACATTTAACAAATGACACCCTCCCATTTAGTGTTCAGTTCTTTAGAGTCTGTCTTTGGGACCAATCTCTATTTATGTGAATTGTTTAATCACGTTTCATTTGGGGCTGATGACTTAAATCTTGTAGTTCCAAAAACTTCTTTTAACAGTTCTTTATGCAAGTAACATCTTCGTTCCACTGGGTTTTCTCTAGCACTACATAGCGTGTAAGAGAACGCACATGATGTCAAGGGACTGTTAACCTAAAAGAAAAGACCAAACTAGAAAATTATGAATGAATGAAATATACTCTTTGATAAAGTCAGGTGTGTATTTAAGAATCTGAGCCTGGGGAATAAAAATCAGGCAGATTCTTGAGGTACTGAAAGGTTGGGAGGCATAGAAGGTTAGGCTGAAAATGCTTTGTGTGGTGGAAAGCTTTACAGTAAAGTGGATCTGGAAAGTGACTAGGTTCAATATTAGTATATTTGGAGAATAAATACATATATTCCCAATGTCCAAGTTGACAAAATTGTCTCAGTCCCAACTTATAATTTGTAGCCTTTCCTAAAAATGAAATAATCTTGGCAAGTGCTTTACAAATATTTTAGAACTTCAAATGTTTTTAATTTTTTACCGTATGTAATTTATTAGGAGGATATCAGTTATACACAGATCTCTACATTATCACTTCTCCTTCCTTCAAAAAATCGTGTGTTAAAAAAGTACAAGATCTCAATTCCAGTTTGAATGATCATTCATATTATTGTTTCCTCTTCAAATGAATCCTTGAATCAGCTGTCAGTCATTTGACTTTCCACAAAAGATAATGTTTGCCTATTATTCTCAATTACCAAAATTTAAAACTGTATATTTTGAGGACAGACTGTAAACTATTATGTGTTATTTGTTTTAAAATATTCCTGGAACTTTCTAAATTGATTTGGAAGAGGTTTTAGTTTATGAATTTGATTTCTTTTTTCACTTTTCAAAAAGGCAAAGGAGATCTTAATATCTTTAAAGGCACAACTTTGGTTTGGTTTTGATTTGATTGACTTGTTTTGCTGCAGAATGAGGGATGTGTACTAAGGAATTTAAGAGTTTGCTGGTTGGTCTGCTCTGCTTAGGTTATAGGAATTATTTCAAGAAAAGAAAGAATTTTTTCTTGCCTTGCATTCAACTTCAGGATGAAACATGCCCTTCACATAGTAATAACACCCAGCTTTCCTGTGTTAGCATGTTTCCTTTATTTAAATTCTATCTTTAGGCTTCAGATATGTGAGAAACTTTTCTTAGATGTATGATGTGCTATTGTACAATTTCTTAGCAGTACTTATCTTGGCTTTCAGAATGGGTCTCTTCATGTTAACTTGGAAGAATAGGAAGTCATTGAAAAGACAGAGAAGATGTGTCTATCTGAGGAAGTAACTAGAGCCAGCAAATAACACATTTTGAAGTCACTTTCCTTTTTAGAAAGGTCCCGTCTATCAGACACTTACAAAATTTTCCTTTGAAAATTACAATTAAAGTTTTGTGGGGTTTTTTTTTGTTTGTTTTTTCCTCTTAGGTTTGACCCAGACACCAGCTGCCAGAGCAGATTCCTATTTCTTTAGTTTTTAACTTTCTATGATATGGCCATAATAAATAAAATGAAATCTGTTTGATTTGTCAAAGAAATCTTGTGACAAGAGATACCTTAAAATTGCTCTTCTTCAGTTTAGTTTGCCATAGTAGAAAGAGTATAGGCTTGGAACCAGGCAGAATTTTATTTTTACTAAACCAATAAGTACTCTAGCTACATAATCTTAGGCCAGTTGTTCTTAGGCCAGTTGTTTAAATCTGTAGCACCTCATTCTTTTTTTTTTTCTTAATAAGTATGCTTCATCATATGTAGATTACATTTCAATAAAGTTAAGGAAAAAATGATACATCTAGAATCCAGATCCTTTTTACTATCTCCACTGTTTCAGTCCTGATCATAGTCAACATCATTTTCACCTGGCTTATTGCAATATGCTTCTGTTTGCTGAATCTTATTCTTCTGAACTTTAAAAACTACCAGATAGCTATTGTACAGACTTCTTATGACAATCAAGTAATATATTTGAAAACACCTGTCTCTGAATCTAGTCTGTGGGGAGATAAAATGCCCTTAGATTTCTCAGTGCTCTTATAACAAGCCTTGACCTTCTAAGACATGGAAATGTACATACAATTGGGAATGTTTGCTTTCAGGTTCCATAGAAACATTTTATTCTTCACACATCCTGAGAGTTGGTTCTGCAGCCATGAGTCTGGTTAATTGCTCTTATCCAAAAGTGCCAGATGCTCTAGATGAGGTCCTTAGGTTAAGCCCCAAGGTACCAGAGACAGGAGCTCTATTTCTCTAGGTAGTTACATTTCAAGAGGTATGAAAGCTACAACTTGGTAATATCTTCAGGTTTTAAAAGTAGGAGACCAATGGTTTACATGACTCTTGGAAAGATTCATTTACGCTTCAAAGGTTAGAGCGGAAACAAGATTCTTTCCATTCCATCGCAAGATAAAGAAAGGATCAGTGTTTCTTTCCCATACATAAATGGAGAAAACCCAATGTTATCTGTTCACCCAATCTCTGTGATAGATTTTGAAGTTTGTATACATAGACATTAGACCTGTCTACACGGAGTTGCCCCTGGCAAAAGTATGAGACTATAGAAAACAACATCATAATTATTTGCTTTTTAAATACACAATCATGTGACTGGTTCTGAATGCCTTGTGTGTATTCAATATAAAATGAATAAAAATGAGTTTAAAAATTCTATAGTGTTTACATTAGGATTTCAAAACATTCTACTTTAAATGACTGGATTCAATCACCAGGTTTGGAGAAGGTCTCAAGCGAGGTTTGCAGCTGGGTGTCCCTAGAGGGAATGAACTGTATTTCCATTTCTAAAATATCTACAACTTTGGGCAGGTGGTGAGCAGAGAACACAGGTTTCAACATTATTACCACCATTACACATATACACAGAGATGCAGTAGTTCAATGTTTTACCTTGGTGGAGAAAAAAACCACTTAATTAAATGTAAGATCAATTAATAAATATTAATTTAATGACTTAAAGTGCCCAGTTAATGAAAGGCTTATCGATCTATCCGTAGGTTTCTCTCACCTGGATAGAGTTTGCAAACAATCAGTATTACATAATGATGCACAATGTCATTGGCATTATTATGACATTCCTCTAAGTTTCAGGAGGTGGTTGCAACGGAGCTATCATTTCCCAAGGTCATAAAATCTCACTGCTTTAAAAACTTAAGCAGCCCAGGAGATGACATCACGATGTAGAATGATATTCCCAGAAGCCTTGAAAATGCAAATTGTGGGGGTGCTACAATGACCTTTTAGCTACACCTGTAACTTCCATAATACGGACTAGAAAACAGACAAGCAGCATGTTTAGTCTCTTGCTGACCTTGAGCTAGTTGCTCATTCACCAAAGCTCTATTTGAATTCAGTGTTGGCATTCATACCTGAACTTAGAGTAGGAACCCGAACACTGCATGCATATAAAAATGACTAATTTCTGAATTCAATTAAC
This sequence comes from Bos indicus, assembly GCF_029378745.1. Taxonomy (NCBI): domain Eukaryota; kingdom Metazoa; phylum Chordata; class Mammalia; order Artiodactyla; family Bovidae; genus Bos; species Bos indicus. Next base: position 50,132,955 of record NC_091780.1, on the reverse strand, counting down.
TGATAAACTGTTCCATTGTTCTTTTAGGTATTTTCTGTCTCTGGGTTTAAAGTTAAGTCCTTTTTAAAAATAATTTTTACTAAAATTGCTCAAATCAAACTTCTAAGAAAATGTTCCCTAATGGTATCTGTTTTTCTTAGCTTACAGAAAATTTCTTTCTATCCATTCAATATATAAATATTGACTGTATTTTGTGTTTATAACATGCTAGCCACTGGTGGGAATAAAAAAGGAGAAAAACTATAGAGAATTTTATAATTTCATTAGGAAAGCAAGTCAGTGCCAAAAGGGTGTGATTTTGAATACAAATTATATAGAGTTTCAGAAAAAGAGAGACAGTTGTGGACCTCCAGGGTCCTGGAAGTGTTTATAGCAATCCAGGAAAATATTCTGAGCATGTAGAAAGGGATTAAAAAAGCATAGTAATTGCCACAAGTGAGGGTAGAATGAGGGAGGTGAAATGGAGGGAGGGGGTACAAATTTGAACCTTTGAAAAGGTACAAATTTCTAGTTATAAATAATCATGTGGATGTAATGTACAACACGGTTATTCTATTTAATAATACTAGACTGCATATTTGAAAGCTGCTGGACATCAGTACAGACCAAGGCAGGACCTGTTGTCTCACATGGCCCTGACAGAACTCACTCTTAATTCACAGTACCACTCATATTAAAAGGAGTCTAACTTCTGAGGCCAGATGTACAAACATGAGTAAAGTCCCAGTCTTTTCAAAACACACTGAAAAATATACTCTAACATTGGAAACATGGAATTGTTTCCTCAATTGAGGAAACGTTACATTACAATGCATTGTAATGAAAGTTTACCACGCAGCTTTGTATTATGCCTATAGGTTACGGAACTTCATCTTCCTAAAACACGGTTTAAAACTTTTGTTTGTTTCTCTCTAACTGCTTGAAGCAGGGTTAATTAATAAATTACCCCCCCTCCTTTTTTTTAGCCTCCAGCATGTTTTATTTTTCCTAGAACCTATGTACAATTAATTCTAGCAAGGCAGTACTCAATACTGTTCAAGCCTCACATTTTGGATTAACTACTTAATATTATAAATGTGAATGCACATCCTCATAACTGGGAAACTAAATGACATAGATTTACTCATTATTTATGTAACCATACAAAATTTTATATGCAACAGGCACTTTTATACTATAGAATCTGACCTTATGAACTAGCTTACGTATAAAACATAGTTACTCTTTGCTCATCTGTCATAACTTAGAAAGTGTTGCACCAATGCTTAAGATGTTATTGAAACAGATGAGTTCTCAACACAAGGTTAACAAACTTGAAGCTCCACTCTAGAAATACAAACCCATAAATTGAAAACTGTTTTACCAGAAATAGATTATGAGCAACCCTTACCAAAGTAGTACCATAGGGAGTTACAGTGTTGACTCAAAGAAGACACAGGTTTCTCATTAAACTTTTTTTAATGGGTCTCAAATTCTGTGACAGATTTTTTGGTCAAGTTGTTTTCATTAAAAAGTACTGATTTTAAAAACCGATAACTTAAACTGCCACACACAAAACATATGGTCCACAAAAATATTCTCCTTTCCTTCTGACGGTTTTATGATGCATTGTTATCATTAACCAGTCTTTTACTATTAAACTTCAATGGCCAAATGAGACAAACATTTCTGAGACCGTTCTTCCACCACTGCTTAAGACTGGGGTGCCAGGTATTGGGGATATTATTCATTCAGCCTTCTGAGCTTTCAGGGCAGATGTGGTGACCTTGCCAGCTCCAGCTGCCTTCTTGCCCACTGCTTTGGTGACAGCCACAGCGACTGTCTCATGTCACACACAGCAAAACGGCCCAGGGGAGGAGAGTCAGAGAAGCTCTTGACACATCTGGGCTTGCCAGGAACCATATCAACGATAGCAGCATCACCAGATTTCAAGAGTTTAGGGCCATCTTCCAGCTTTTTGCCATAACGATGATCAATTTTCTTCTTCAGCTCAGCAAACTTGCAAGCAATGTGAGCAGTGTGACAGTCCAACACAGGTGCATATCCAACATGGATTTGGCCTGGATAGTCCAAAATAATCACCTGAGCTATGAAGCCAGCTGCTTCCATTGGTGGGTCATTTTTGCTGTCACCAGCCACATTGCCATGATGAATGTCTTTGACAGACACGTTCTTGACATTGAAGCCCACATTGTCCCCAGAAAGGGCTTCACTCAGTGCTTCAAGGTGCATTTCTACAGACTTCAGCTGTTACATTGACAGGAGCAAAGGTGACCACCATGCCAGGTTTGAGAACACCAGTCTCCACACAACCCACAGGGACAGTACCAATATCACCAATTTTATAGACATCCTGGAGGGGCAAACGCAAGATCTGTCAGTTGAACGTGTTGGTGGCAGAATGCAATCCAGAGCTTCAAGCAGGGTGATTCCACTGGCATCGCCGTCCTTATGGGTGAATATCCATCCCTTGAATCATGGCATGTTAGCACTTGGCTCCAGCATGCTGTCGCCATTCCAGCCAGAAATTGACACAAATGCTACTGTGTCAGGGTTGTAGCCAATTTTCTTAACGTAGATGCTGACTTCCTTAACAATTCCCTCATATGTCTTCTGGCTGTAGGATGGCTCAGTGGAATCCATTTTTTTTTTTTTTTAAACTTTACAGTATTGTATTGGTTTTGCCATATATCAACATGAATCCGCCACAGGTATACATCTTGTTAACTCCAACAATTAATTGTTTCACACCCAGAGTGTAAGCCAGAAGGGCATGTTCATGGGTCTGCCCATTCTTGGAGATACAGGCTTCAAACTCACCAACACCAGCAGCAACAATCAGGACAGCACAGTCAGCCTGGGATGTGCCTATAATCATGTTTTTGATGAAGTCTCTATGTCCTGAGGCATCAATGATGGGAACATTATACATGCTGGTCTCAGATTTCCACAGGGAGATATCAGTGGTGACATCATGCTCATGTTCAGCTTCAGTTTGTCCAAGACTCAGGCATATTTGAAGGAGCCCTTTCCCATCTCAGCAGCCTCCTTCTTGGACTTTTGAATTGTTCTGTTGTCGATCCCACCACATTTGTAGATCAGATGGCCAGTTGTGGTAGACTTCCCTGAATCTACGTGCCCGATGACAACGATGTTGATGTGGGTCTTTTCCTTTCCCATTTTTGCTTAGGTTTAATGGTGGTTTTCACACCTGTGTCCTGGCGGCAAACCCGTTGTGAAAAAGCAATAAATTACCCTTTTTAAACCAGAAGGAATGAAGAGGCTGAACCAAAGCGGAAATAATGCCCAGGTGTGGATGTGTCCGGTAGTGAAAGTAAAGTCCGAGGCTATTAAGAACAATATTGCGTAGGAACCTGGAATGTTAGCTCCATGAATCAAGGTAAATTGGAAATTTTCAAACAGGAGATGCCAACAGTGAACATCGATATTTTAGGAATCAGTGAACAAAAATGGATGGGAATGAGTAATTTAATTCCAGTGACCATTATATCTAATACTGTGGGCAAGAATCCCTTAGAAGAAATGGAGCAGCCCTCATAGTCAACAAAAGAGTCCAGAATGCAGTACTTGGGTGCAATCTCAAAAATGACAGAATGATCTCTGTTCATTTCCAAGACAACCATTCAGTATCATAGGAATTCAAACTATGCACAAACCACTAATGCCAAAGAAGATGAAGCTGAACATATCTACGAAGACCTACTGGACCTGCTAGATGTAACACCAAAAAAAAGATGTCCTTTTCATCATAGGGGACTGAAATCCCAAAGTAGGAAGTCAAGAGATACCTGGAGTAACAGGCAACTTTGACCCTGGAGTACAAAATGAATCAGGGCAAAGGCTAGCAAGGTTTTGCCAAGAGAATGCACTGGTCAGAGCAAACACCCTCTTCCAAGAACACAAGAGATGACTCTACACATGGACATCAACAGATGGTCAATTCCAAAATCAGACTGATCATAGTATTTGCAGCCAAAGGTGGAAAAGCTCTCTACAGTTAGCAAAAATAAGACCAGGAGCTGACTGTGGCTCAGATCATGAACTCCTTATTGCAAAATTCAGATGTAAGTTGAATAAAGTAGGGGAAACCACTATTTTCATGATAATACAGTGGAAGTGACAGATTCAAGGGATGAGATCAGATAGAGTGCCTGAAGAAGTATACATGGAGGTTCATAGCAGCGTACATGAGGTGGTGATCAAAACCATCCCCAAGGAAAAGAAATGCGAGGCAAATGGTTGTCTGAGGAGGCCTTACAAATAGCTGAGAAAAGAAGAAAACCGAAAGAAAAATGAGAAAAGGCAAGATACCCATCTGAATGCAGAATTCCAAAGAATAGCAAGAAGAGATAAGAAAGCCTTCTTAAGTGAACAATGCAAAGAAATAAGAGGAAAATAACAGAATGGGAGAGACTGGAGATCTCTTAAAGAAAATTAGAGATACCAAGGGAAAATTTCATGCAAAGATGGGCATAATAAAGGACAGAAATGGTATGGACCTAACAGAAGCAGAAGATATTAAGAGAAGGTGGCAAAAATACACAGAGGAACTATACAAAAATGTCTTCATGACTGAGATAACCACAATGGTGTGATCACTCACCTAGAGCAAGACATTCTGGAGTATGAAGTCAAGTCACCTTAGGAAGCATTGGAAGTGATAGAATTGCAGATGAGCTGTTTCAAATCCTAAACCGCTGCACTCAATATGCCCGCAAATTTGGAAAACTCAGCACTGGCCACAGAACTGGAAAAGGTCAGTTTTCATTCCAATCCCAAAGAAGGGCAATGCCAAAGAATGTTCAAACTATTGCATAGTTGTACTCACTTCACATGCTAGCAAGGTAATGCTGAAAATTCTTCAAGCTATGCTTCAGTAGTCCACGAACCGAGAACTTCCAGATGTACAAGATGGATTTAGAAAAGGCAAAGGAACCAGAGATCAAATTGCCTGCATCTGTTGGATCACAGAAAAAGCAAGGGCATTCCAGAAAAAAATCTGCTTCTCCTTCATTGACTACAAAAAAGCCTTTGACTGTGTTGATCACAACAAACTGTGGAAAATTCTGCAGGAGATGGAAATACCAGACCAACTTACATGCCTTCTGAGAAACCTGTATGCAGGTCAAGATGCGACAGAACCGGACATGGAACAACAGAACTGTTTGAAAATTGGGAAAGGAGTACATCAAGGCTGTATATTGTCACCCAGCTTATTTAACTTCTATGTAGAGTACATCATGTGAAATGCTGGAAAGCCTGAAGCTCAAGCTGTAATCAAGATTGCCAGGAGAAATATCAATAACCTCAGATATGCAGAGAACACCACCCTAATGGTAGAAAACAAAGAAGAACTAAAGAGCCTCTTGATGAAGGTGAAAGAGGAGAATAAAAAAGCTGGCTATAAACTCAACATTCAAAAAACAAAGACAGTGGCAACTGGTCCCGTCACTTCATGGCTAATAGCTGGGGATAAATGGAAACAGAAACATTGACAGACTATTTTCTTGGGCTCCAAAATCACTCTGGATTGTGACTGCAGCCATGAAATTAAAAGATGCTTGCTCCTTGGAAGAAAAGCTATGACAAACCTAGAGGGTGTATTAAAAAACAGAGACATCACTTTTGCTGGCAAAGGTCCATATAGTCAAAGCTATGGTTTTTCCAGTAGTCATGTATGGATGTGAGAGTTGGACCATAAAGTCGACTGAGCACCAAAGACTTGATTTTTTCAAACTGTGGTGCTGGATAAGACTCTTGAGAGACCTTTGGACAGCAAGGAGATCAAGCCAATCAACATAAAGGAAATCAACCCTGACTGTTCATTGTAAGGACTGATGCTGGAGCTGAGCTCTAATACTTTGGCCACCTGATATCCTGATGCTGAGAAAGACTGAAGGCAGGAGGAGAAGGAGATGGCAGAGGCTGGATGGCGTAACTGATTCAATGGACTTGAGTTTGAGCAAACTCCAGGAGATAGTGAAGGACAGGGAAACCTGGCAGGCTGCAGTTCATGGGGTCACAAAGAGTCGGATATGACTGAGTGACTAAACAACAACCACCACCCTTGTTTAAAAAAAAAAAAAAAAAGAGTATTTTAAAATATATGATCACATTTGAAAATATTTTTCCACCAATTTTTTTGAGTAATTGTGGTATACTAGGTACTATTTTAGGTACTGCAGATTTTTCAGGTTTTCATGAAATAAGCATGACTAATGCCATCTCTTTCAGTTTATAGAAGTCAAAAAAACTGAGTCAAAAAAATTTGATGAGTCAAAAGAATTTTAAAAGCTGAAATAACCAATCCATAATCTCACAACAGGGAAGTAATGTGATTAGGACTTGGGCCCAGATCTTATGACCTTAAATCTTTTGTTGTTTGAATTGCACAAGACTGTTTTCCCAGCAAAAGTTCAATAACAATATGCTAAATAGGAAAATGGTATTTTAAGAATATGAAATTAGAAGCTTCATAGCTTTGGGGTGGAAAGACACTGGGCAGCAAACCTAAGGAATTGAATGTTTGGGCATTTAATTGATATGAGAGTAGAGAGAAGGTAAACTCATACATCAGGTCACTGAATCATTCATTCTTTCAAAAAAAAAAAAAAAATCTAACACCTACATGCTAGTCACTGAATAGACAGGGTTACAGAAAGTATGAGGTTTGGAGAAGAATAATAGTGTCTGTCATGTCACATGTACGTGTGTGGTACTTGCTCAGTCATGTCCAACTCTGTGATCCCATGACTGTAGCCCTCTATCCATGGAATTCTCCAGGCAGGAATATTGGAGTGGTTGCCATTTCCTTCTCCAGGGGATCTTCCCAACCCCAGAATCAAATCTAGGTCTCTTGCATTGCAGGCAGATTCTTTACCCTCTGAAACACCAGGGAAGTGATAGCACATACATTGACAGACGTAAAGATAAGCAGGATAGTTGAAAACTAAAGTCAACAGTTTTTTAGTTATGGTTTTTAGTTTAGTTTGCACTAAGAATGATTTATATAGAATTTGCATTTGTTAACTCAACATTGGAATTGAGAAGAGGAGTTATGTCTAGTATTAAATAATTGAGAAATTGGCATGGTAATATAGTTTAAAATCATAACTATAAAGCTAATCACAAGGGACATGTTGTGTGATTAATTAAAGGAAATACCAGAATAGGCAAATAAAGAAACAAAGTAGATTAGGGGTTACCTAGGACAGGCTGGAAAGAGGTAGGGAGATTGAAAGGTGATGGCTAAGGGCTATGGGGGAATGAAAATCGTATTAATAACTATTGTAATAGATATATATACCCTGTGACTATACTAAGAGCCATCGAATTGTACACTTTAAATGAAGGAATTGTATGTCATGTGAATTATATCTTAACAAAGCTTCTAAATACAAAACCATAACTATAGATGAGTTATCAGAGACATACGAAATAAAAAAAAAAAATTCAAAGGACCAAAGAGACTGACTTTTAAGGAACAGTTATAATTAAATAGTAAGTGATAAATAAGATGGCAACCAAAATATTCAAAATCTCATTGAGCAAATGCCCTAGATTTGAAAAGCTAAAACATCATTGAGATAATTTATAGTGCCCATAAGAACACATACAGTTTCAGAAGCTAAAAGTTTCAGACAGATAAGGTATGAATAAATAAATGGGAAGTACAGTAAGTAAATCCATTATGATTATACAGTGGAAGTTACAAATAGATTCAAGGGATTAGATCTGATAGACACAGTGCCTGAAGAACTATGAACAGAGGTTCGTGACACTGTACAGGAGGGAGGGACCAAGACTGTCCCCAAGAAAAAGAAATGCAAAAAAGGCAAAATGGTTGTCTGAGGAGACCTTACAAATAGCTGTGAAAAGAAGAGAGAAGCAAAAGGCAAAGGAAAAAAGGAAAGATATACCCATTTGAATGTAGAGTTCCAAAGACTAGCTAGGAGACATAAGAAAGCCTTCCTCAGTGACCAATGCAAAGAAATAGAAGAAAACAATCGAATGGGAAAAACTAGAGATCTTTTCAAGAAAATTAGAGATACCAAGGGAAAATTTCACGCAAAGATGGGCACAATAAAGGACGGAAATGGTATGGACCTAACAGAAACAGAAGATATTAAGAAGAGATGGCAAGAATATACAGAAGAATTATACAAAAAAGATCTTCATGACACAGATAATCACGATGGTGTGATCACTCACCTAGAGCCAGACATCCTGGAATGTGAAGTCAAGTGGACCTTAGGAAGCATCACTACAAACAAAGCTAGTGGAGGTGATGAAATTCCAGTTGAACTATTTCAAATTCTAAAAGATGATGGTATGAAAGTGCTGCACTCAATATGTCAGCAAATTTGGAAAACTCAGCAGTGGCCTCAGGACTGGAAAAATTCAGTTCTCATTCCAATCACAAAGAAAGGCAATGCCAAAGAATGTCAAACTACCACACAATTAATTGCATTCATCTCACACACTAGCAAAGTAATGCTCCAAATTCTCAAAGTCAGGCTTCAACACTACATGAACTGTGAACTCCAGATGTTCAAGCTGGATTTAGAAGGCAGAGGAACCAGAGATCAAATTGCCAACATTCACTGGATCATCATAAAAGCAAGAGAGTTCCAGAAAAACACCTACTTCTGTTTTATTATCTATGCCAAAGTCTTTGACGTGTGGGTCACAACAAACTGTGGGAAATTCTTAAAGAGAAGGGAATACCAGACCACCTGACCTGGCTCCTGAGAAATCTGTATGCAGGTCAGGAAGCAACAGTTAGAACTGCACATGGAACAACAGACTGGTTCCAAGTAGGAAAAGGAGTACCTCAAGGCTGCATATTGTCACCCTGCTTATTTAACTTATATGCACAGTACATCATGAGAAATGCTGGACTTGATGAAGCACAAACTGGAATTAAGATTGCCAGGAGAAATATCAATAACCTCAGATATGCAGATGACACCACTCTTATGGCAACAGTGAAGAAGAGCTAAAGAGCCTCTTGATGAAAGTGAAAGCAGAGAGTGAAAAATTTGGCTTAAAGCTCAACATTCAGAAAACTAAGATCATGGCATCCGGTCCCATCACTTCATGGCAAATAGATGGGGAAACAATGGAAACAATGACAAGACTTTTATTGGGTGGGGGGCTCCAAAATCACTGTAGATTGTGACTGCAGCCATGAAACTAAAAGACATTTGCTCCTTGGAAGAGAAGTTATGACCAACCTAGACAGCATGTTAAAAAGCAGAGACATTACTTTGTCAACAAGAGTCCATCTAGTCAAAGCTATGGTTTTTCCCGTAGTCATGTATGGATGTGAGAGTTGAACTATAAAGAAAGCTGATCGCCGAAGAATTGATGCTTTTGAACTATGGTGTTGGAGAAGACTCTTGAGAGTCCTTTGGACTGCAAGGAGATCCAACCAGTCTATCCCAGAGGAGATCAGTCCTGGGTGTTCATTGGAAGGACTGATGCTAAAGCTGAAACTCCAATACTCTGGCCACCAGATGCAAAGAGCTGACTCATTGGAAAAGACCCTGATGCTGCAAAAGATTGATGGCAGGAGGAGAAGGGGATGACAGAGGATGAGATGGTTGGATGGCATCTCTGACTCAATGGACATGGGTTTGGGTGGACTCCAGGAGTTGGTGATGGACAGGGAGGCCTGGAATGCTCTGGTTCATGGGGTTGCAAGAGTTGGACACGACTGAGTGACTGAACTGAACTGGATCATGGGATGACTGATTCTTGCACGGAGATAGAAAAGACTGCCTTCAGAAAGCAAGTTGAATTTTAATTTGCTTTGAATTGTAATTTGAAATTAATTACATGGTTGAATTGTAATTTGAAATTAAAGAGTTAAATAAAGAGTATTTGAAGAAAATATATTGAATACAAAGGATTGAAGGGTGCAGTGTGATGGAAGCAAAGAAACCAAGAGTTCCTTAGCTGTTTACAGACCATGTAGGGTCTTTACAGTTCACATCAAATGAACTGTCTTTAACCAAAGACAATGAGACATTACCAAAGGATTTTAAGGATGGGAGACATAGCAACATGATCAAATTAACACTTGCAATTTAAAGAACTAATTAAAGATGGACTGAAAAAATACAGAAAGACAGTCAAGACACTAGTATCATCCAGTCAATAGATCTTCGTATCTTGAGGGTGGCAGTGATTATAGTGGAGATGGAGAATAAAGGGACAAGCAATATTTAAGAGGGAATTTTGGCAAGGTTTTTTAAGACACTAAATAATGATAATGAAGGGAAAAGAAAAGGTTGTCAGTCTTGTTCCTGTGCTTTTGTGACAGGATGGTGACAATCTTCAGTTAACAATAGGAAGGGTGGAAAAAGATGAGTCTAGTCTTCATCTCCATATAGGGGGTAATCAGAGCATTGGAAATGGATCAAAACAAAGTGAGAACAGTGAGTGAAGAATGATAAAATAAGAAACATGCAGACAAGAACGAGAAGGAATGGATATGGATTCAGAAGAAAAAACAGGAAAGAAAGTGTTTTAACATGGAAGCTTGAGAAAAGTAGTTTTCAAGGAGGAGAAAGGTAGTCTTTAGTTTCACATGATTCTGAAATATTAAATGAGACATCACTGTAAAGAACCATCAGGATAGGCAGCAGGGAGGGCTTTGGGGAACTTACTGAGTACTGTCTGGTGGTTTACTCGCTCAGTCCTGTCCAACTCTTGCAACCCCATGGACTGTAGCCTACCAGCCTCCTCTGTCCATGGAATTCTCCAGGCAAGAATACTGGAGTGGGTGGCCATTTTCTTCTCCAGGGGATCGGCCCAACCCAGGAATCAAACTTGGGTCTCCTGCATTGCAGGTAGATTCTTTACTGACTGAGCTACATACCATACCAGGGCTGCAAATGGGCAGGAAGCTAGATTGCAGTGACTTGAGGCAGGAGTCAGGTACAATGAATAAAGAAATTCTGAGAAAATAAATTATTTTATTTTTTTGCAGTAAAAAATTTTAAGATCTACTCTCTTAACAACTTTAAAATATACAATACGGTATTAACCATAGTCACCATGCTGTGCTTTATATCTCCATGACTTATTTATAACTAGGAGTTTGTGCCATTTGACTTCCTGTACCTGTTTGGCCCACACTACAGCCCTCACCTCTGGCAACCACCAGTCTGTTCTCTGTATCTATGGGCTTAGTTTTCTTGTTGTTGTTTTGTTTGCTTTTAGATTCCACATATAAGTGAAGTTATACAAGATTTGTCTTTCTCTGCCTTATTTCATTTAATGAATACCTTCAAGGTCCATCCATGCTGCCTCAGGTAGTAAGTTTTCATTCTTTTTATGGCTGATCAATATTCCATGGTATATATATACAGCACATCTTATGTAGTCATTTTTCCATTGACGGACACTCACATTGTTTCCATATCTTGGCAATTGTAAATAATGTTGCAATGGATATGTGGGCACATATATATTTTTGAATTAGTGTTTTCATTTTCTTTAAATAAATGTCCACAAGTGGAATTTCTGGATCATCCAATAGCTCTAGTTTTAATTTTTCGAAGAGCTTCCATATTTTTTTCCACATGGCTGCACTGATTTTGGGGAATCCCCCAAAAGTGTACAAGGATTCCCTTTTCTCTACATTCTTGCTAACACTTATTCCTTGTCTTTTTTTAATAGCCATCATGACAGATCTGAGGTGGTACCTCACTGTGGTTTTGATTTGCATTTCTTTGATGATTATTGATCTTGTTGGCTACCTGTATACCTTCTGTGGGAAAATGTTTACTCAGATTCTCTGCTCGCTTTTCTTTTTATTTTTTTATTGAAGGATAATTATTTTACAGAATTTTGTTGTTTTCTGTCAAACCTCAACATGAATCAGCCATAGGTATACATATATCCCCTCCCTTTTGAACCTCCCTCCCATATGCCACCCCATCCCACCCCTCTAGGTTGATACAGAGCCCCTTATTGTGTTTCCTGAGACATACAGCAATTCCTATTGGCTATTTTACATTTGGTAATGTAAGTTTCCATGCTCCTCTTTCCATGCATCTCACTCTCTCCTCCCCTCTCCCCATGTCCATAAGTCTATTCTCTATGTCTGTTTCTCCATGGCTGCCCTGAAAATGAATTCTTCAGTACTATTTTTCTAGATTATGTATATATGCATTAGAATACAATATTTCCCTTTCTCTTTCTGACTCACTTCACTCTGTATAATAGGTTCTAGGTTCATCCACCTCATCAGAACTAACTCAAATGCATTCCTTTTATGTCTGAGTATTACTTTGCCAACAAAGTTTCATCTAGTCAAGGCTATGGTTTTTCCTGTGGTCATATATGGATATGAGAGTTGGACTATGAAGAAGGCTGAGTGCCGTAGAATTGATGCTTTTGAACTGTGGTATTGGAGAAGACTCTTGAGAGCCCCTTGGACTGTAAGGAGATCCAACCAGTCCATTCTGAAGGAGATCAGCCCTGGGATTTCTTTGGAAGGAATGATGCTACAGCTGAAACTCCAGTACTTTGGCCACCTCATGCGAAGAGTTGACTATTGGAAAAGACTCTGATGCTGGGAGGGATTGGGGGCAGGAGGAGAAGGGGACGACAGAGGATGAGATGGCTGGATGGCATCACTGACTCGATGAACGTGAGTCTGGGTGAACTCCGAGAGTTGGTGATGGACAGGCAGGCCTGGCGTGCTGCGATTCATGGTGTCGCAGAGAGTCGGACACGACTGAGTGAACTGAACTGAACTGAATATTCCATTGTATATGTATGTACCACAACTTCTTTATCCATTCGTCTGTTGATGGACATCTAGATTGCTTCCATGTTCTAGCTATTATAAGTAGTGCTGCTGTGAACAATGGGATACACATGTCTTTTTCAATTTTGGTTTCCTCGGGGTATGTGCCTAGGAGCGGGATTGCTGGGTCATATGGTGGTTTTATTCATAGTTTTGTTTTTTTTTTTTTAAAGAATCTCCATACCATCTTCCATAGTGACTGTATCAATTTACATTCACACTAACAGTGCAAGAGTGTTCCATTTTCTCCACACCCTCTCCAGCATTTGTTTGTAGACTTTTTGATGATGGCCATTCTGACTGGTGTTAAGGTGATATCTCACTGTAGTTTTGACTTGCATTTCTCTAATAATGAGCGAAATTGAGCATCTTTTCATGTGTTTGTTAGCCATCTGTATGTCTCCTTTGGGGAAATGTCTGTTTAGGTCTTTCCCCCATTTTTTGATTGGGTTGTTTGTTTTTCTGGCACTGAGTTGTATGAGCTGCTTGTATATTTTGTAAATTAATCCTTTGTCAGTTGTTTCATTTGCTATTTCTTTCTCCCATTTTGAGGGTTGTCTTTTCACCTTGCTTATAGTTTCCTTTGCTGTGCAAAAGCTTTTAAGTTTAATCAGGTCCCACTTGATTACTTTTGTTTTTATTTCCATTACTCTAGGAGGTAGGTCATAGAGGATCTTGCTTTGATTTATGTCATCGAGTGTTCTGCCTATGTTTTCCTCTAAGAGGTTTATAGTTTCTGGTCTTACATTTAGGTCTTTAATCCATTTTCACTTTATCTTTGTGTATGGTGTTCAGAAGTGTTCTAATTTCATTCTTTCACTTTCTTCTAGCTGTCCAGTTTTCCCAATGCCATTTATTGAAGAGGCTGTCTTTGCCCCATTGTATGTTCTTGCTTCCTTTGTCAAAAACAAGGTACCCATAGGTGCATGGATTTCTTTCTGAACTTTCTATCTTGTTGATTGGTTTATTTCTGTTTTTGTGCCAGTACCATACTGTCTTGATGACCGTAGCTTTGTAGTATAATCTGAAGTCAGGAAAGTTGATTCCTCCAGCTCCATTCTTCTTTCTCAGGACTGCTTTGGCTATTCAGGGTCTTTTGTATTTCCATATGAATTATGAAATTTTTTGTTCTAGTTTTGTGAAAAACGCCATTGGTGATTTGATAGGGGTTGCACTGAATTTGTAGATTGCATTTGGTAGTATAGTCATTTTCACAATATTGATTCTTCCTACCCAGGAACATGGAATATCTCTCCATCTGAATATGTCATTTTTTATTTATTTCATTAGTGTCTTATAATTTTCTGTGTACAGTTCTTTTGTCTCCTTAGATAAGTTTATTCCTAGATAGTTAATTCTTTTTGTTGCAATGGTGAATGGAATTGATTCCTTAATTTCTCTTCTGATATTTCATTGTAAGTATATAGAAATCCAAGTGATTTCTGTGTATTGATTTTGTATACTGCAACTTTACTAAATTTAATGATTAACTCTAGTAATGTTCTTATACTATCTTTAGGGTTTTCTATGTACAGTATCATGTCATCTGCAAACAGTGAGAGCTTTACTTCTTCTTTTCTGATCTGGATTCCTTTTATTTCTTTTTCTTCTGATTGCTGTAGCTAGAACTTCCAGAACTATGTTGAGTAATAGTGGCGAAAGTGAACACCCTTGTCTTGTTCCTGATCTTAGGGAGAATGCTTTCAGTTTTCCAGCACTGACAATAATGTTAGCTGTTCAGTTCAGTTCAGGCACTCAATCATGTCCGACTCTTTGTGACCCCATGAATCGCAGCACACCAGGCATCCCTGTCCATCACCAACTCTCAGAGTTTACTCAAACTCATGTCCATTGAGTTGGTAATGCCATCAAGCCATCTCATCCTCTGTCGTCCCCTTTTCCTCCTGCCCCCAATCCCTGCCAGCATAAAGGTCTTTTCCAATGAGTCAACTCTTCGCATGAGGTGGCCAAAGTATTGGAGTTTCAGCTTCAGCATCAGTCCTTCCAATGAACACCCAGGACTGATCTCCTTTAGGATGGACTGGCTGGATCTCCTTGCAGTCCAAGGGACTCACAAGAGTCTTCTCCAACACCACAGTTCAAAACTTGTTGTTTCACAATATCTGTATGTCAGGCTCTCTGTTCAGAGAATGACCAAGCTTAAATCATATAGCCCTCATAGGAAGTTCACAGCAGAAGTGTGTTTTTTCAAGGTGAGCAGAATTGCATCTTTCTGACTTCTGTCCAATTTACAGATACACTTTTCCTCTTTTAGGAGCTCATCTGATTAGGTCAGCCCCACAAAGGATATTACTTCTTTGAATAATTCAACCTATTATATCTATAACTCCCTTTTGCCATATAATATACTCATTAGAGTACCAGAGTAGAAAGTCTTATCAGAGGAGCACTTCCTCAGTGACATTGTTTATAATTGCTGCTCAGTGGTGATTAAATAAAGAATAACTTTTAGTTAGTTTCAGTATCATTTTTAAGTTCTCTACAGACAGTGTACTCCTTCATTACCTACACTCTGGGTAGACTGTTCTATTTCTGCAGATAATACCACTCTAATGGCAGAAAGAAAAGAGGAACTAAAGAGTCTCTTGATGAGGGTGAAAGAGGAGAGTGAAAAAGCTGGCTTACAACTCAATATTAAAAAAAACTAAGATAATGGCAGCCAGTCCCATCACTTCATGACAAATAGAAGAAGGAAAGGTGGAAGCAGTGACAGATTTTCTCTTGGGCTCTAAAGTCACTGCAGATGTTGACTGCAGCCGTGAAATTAAGTGACTGCTTCTTGGCAGGAAAGCTGTGACAAACCTAGGCAGTGTATTAAAAAGCAAAGATATCACTTTGCCAATAAAGGTCCATATATTCAAGGTTATGGTCTTTCCAGTAGTCATGTACGGATGTGAGAGCTGGACAATAAAGAAGGCAGAGTGCTGAGGAATTGATGCTTTCAGACTGTGGTGCTGGAGAAGACTCCTAAGAGTCTCTTAGACAGCAAGGAGATCAAACCAGTCAATGCTAAAGGAAGTCAACTCTGAATACTCTTTGGAAGGACTGATGCTGAAGCTCCAATACTTTGACCACCTGATGCAAACAGCCTACTCATTGGAAAAGACCCTACCACTGGGAAAGACTGAAGGCAGAAAGAGAATAAGGTGACAGAGGATGAGATGGTTGGATAGCATCACCAATTAAATGGACATGAAATTGGGCAAACTCCGAGAGATCATAAAGGACAGGGAGGTCTGGCATGCTGCAGTCCATGGGGTCACAAAGGGTCGGACATGACTTGGCAACTGAACAACATTACTGTTTTGAGTATCAAAAATTTACCTAATGAGATATTTGATATAGCTCAGGAGGTTTTTTTTTTTTTTTTTCTGGCATAATATCACAGTGCCAACTTGTTTATTTTAATACAATAGTTGGGGAGGAATAAATTTTCCTCTACCCTTTTAAGTTCTTCTGACTGATCTAAAATTAAATTGACATGAGAGAGAGAGAGAATAACAGGAGAAAATCAAACAAAAGTTTAATAACATGTATACAATTGACCCTTGAACAATGCAGGGGTTAGGAATGCCAAACTTCCACAAAATCGAAAATGCACATAAAATTAATAGTTGGCCCTCTGTGTACAGTTCCTTTATATGCAATTCCTTCATATCCGTGGTCCTACATCCATGGATTCAAACATCCACTGTAGTATTCTCTACTGAAAAGAATTTGTATGTAAGTGGACCTGCACAATTCAAATCTGTGTTGTTCAAGGGTCAGCTGTACATGAGAGAGACTTAAGAAAACTGAGTAACTCACCAAAATTACCGAAGCCCTCACCTTAAATATCATCTTGAGCTAAAAACAAAAGAGGATGTTGAAGGTAGTGATTTGGGACTTCAGAGAGGGGTAAAGTAATTAACAAAAATGGACATACAAATGTTTGGTAAAGAAATGTTTGCTAGGCCATACAGAGACAGTGAAACACAGAAAGAAATATTAAGCAGATTTTTCTGGACTCCTTCCTGTCTGTCACACCTCGTTCATATTTTATTAATACTTATCTATGGTGATAGCTCCCTTCCTGGAATAGGTCTTCTATCTAAATTTGTTTAGACGGTTGGGGGAAAGTCAAAGATTCTTCCTGAGTCTTTTGGGCTTTGATTGTTTTCAGCTTAAAATAATCCATACACCACAGAGACATGTTTTGCGATGGCAAATTTTGCTCTCCTACAATGTGAAAAAATAGAGAAAATGGAACTTCAGAAGGCACTTTTTAATTTTTTATCAGAATTTATAGCAGGTATTGCTTGCTTAAAATACAAAACTGTTTCTCAAACCTAGTCTTTCTAGACAGCAGAAGTTTCTCAAAGTAAGAAATGGCATTTGGGCAAAGATCAAATTCAGAGTTCTTTTTGTAAAATGTGGCCTCGAGATGAATTTGAAACTAAGAGAGCATCTGTAAGACTCTTTGCTGAAACTTCAGAAAGATTTAAGGCAGTTCTTGTAGACCTTCACAACTAGAAAAAAAAATAGGATTACTAAGAATAATAAGGGCATGCCTTCTAGACCCTCTCGGCTAGCTAAAACGTTTTCTAAAGATCTTAAGGTATGCTTCTTAGATTCTTCTTGCCTGGGAAAAAAGATTGGCTATGAATTTGAGAGACTTGCCTTTTATACCCTCTTTAGTAGAAAAGGACTCTTAAAAATCACAAGGGCAGTCCAGAATATAGAAGAAACTATCTTCACAAGAAATATAGATGTGAGTCTATCTAATGAAGCCAACTTAAAAGCGTACATAATTCAATGATACTTAAAATCCAAACTATTAAAATATTTGTATCAGTTTTTACTGAAAGGGACAGACAGTCAAAATGAAAAGATGTCTCAGGCCCTTCAAATTTCTGTGAACTCTCAGCTGAGAGACTGCGGCACATCTTATGAAAAGGAAAGAATGATCAGCTGAAGCCAAGAGCCCAGAGCATAAAGCCAAAACCAGAAGTAGAGAAACCCCTGGGTGCAAAACTGGGCCTTAATCACCATATGTTTCCTACAGTCAAAGCAAGGTGAATTATCACCTGAGCCCAGCTGGATTTCAGAATTGCTGTAGAACAATAACTTCTATGTGCCTTCTATTTCCTGTTTTAGTCAGATATGCCTATCGCATTAATCATGTCCCCTTATTCTGTGTTGGTTATGTGGGAAGCATATAATTTCTCTTTGATTTACAGACCTTCAGATTAAGAAGCATCTTTCTTGATCAGTCTCATTCATACTAGGACCTGATTTAGATTCTGGACCTTAAATCTGGTCCTGATCATCTAATAACATAAAACTTTGAGAGTCTTGGGAAGGACTGAGTGTATTTTGCACTTCAGAAGGAAAAGAATCATTGGGATTCAGAGGGAGGTACTGTGAAAGTTCGTCTTCGAGGAAGTGGTCCCCCAGTAAACCATACTTTCCAGTTCATCCCCTGCCCAAAGTCATATATTCCTCCTACACTGGATTTTAACTGTTGTTATATATTCAATAGAGGGCAGCAGAAATTACACTCCATGACTTCCAAAAAAACTTTGCAGTTTCTGCGTAGATCTCTTAGACTGTTTAGCAAGGGATGCTTTATTTAAGAATCCAGATACTATGTTATGAGAATATGAAGTACAAGACAGCAAGTGTCATTTGAATGAAGGTCGAGCATGTAGCCTGAGTCAAGAGCTGAGAGTTACCACATGAAAGACTCAAAGCAAGAATCACCTCTCTGAACTATGAAAAGTAATATAGCTTTTTATATAGAAGTAATATAGTTTTTTTAAAATAAGCAATTATTTAAGTATAAAGATGGTTCTTAGTTCACAGGTCATACAAAAACAGGTTGTGCACTAGATTTAGGCCATAGTCTATAATTTGTGAACCCTGCTTTAATTTATTACTATAAAGTGTTTTATTACACAGCAAGAAATAAAATGAAATTTTTAATGGCATGAGAAAGAACATGAGTTTTTCTATAGAGTCAACTTCAGGGAAATAGGTATGTTTTAAATATCTATATAATCCCATTGTTTAAAGCAGAGGGTATTATATGAGCATTTGTTACCTGTAATTCCCTTTAATTATTAAGCATGACTCTTGTAATTCAAAATCCCCTTAAATATTTTTAAAGGTATTTCCTAAAATATTTCATAGACTCAATATGAATTTGAGCAAACCTTGGGAGATAGAGAATAACAGGGGTGCCTGATGTGCTGCAATCCAAGGGGTCACAAAAATACAACAAATACACATTAGTGTTTTGAAAATAAATTGACAACAATATCCTGCTAATGCAACTATTAACTTTAACATTGATTAAAATGCAGCCTAGAGCAATTAAAAGGAAAAGACTTTCAATTACACTACCATATGGATGAACCTCAAAACTGCAATACTTAATGAAAGAGTTCAAATGTAGATGATTACATATTTTACGTTTCCATCTTTATGAAATGTCTAGAAAAGGCAAATCTAGAGATAGAAGCCAGGTTAATGTTTACCTGAAACTGGAGATAAGAGTTAACTGCAGACTGGTGCCAGAGAATTTGGGGGATGATGGAAGTGTTCTAAAATTAGAATGTAATAATGGTTACACAACTCTATAAAGTTACTAAAAATCAGTAAACTGTCAATTAAAATGCATGAATTTTATGGTAAGTAAATCAAGTTATGCCTCAATAAATGTGTTAAAATATATAAAACATCCATATTTTAATTTTAGCAATACAGTAAAAAAAAAGACCGAACTCCTTTGTGTCAACTTGAGAAGAAAAAAGCTTTTAAAAAAGATATTTTTAGGACAAAGATGTGTTCTGTGAAACATTGCCAAAAGAGATTTAATATTCTTCACTACAACCATTTTTCACTTAACAGATTATTTCCTTTGAATCGATATGTCCTTCACATTAACAAAAATGACCACTGTATTGTTATTACTAGAGGAAAAGCATATTGTAGGATAGAGGTATTATTTTTCTTTAATTTCTAGCTTCCTCCCCCTAAATAATACTGAGATTTCAGAGAAGTAACAGAATCTTCTGATAAGGCTTGGAAATCCTAGTGAAACTATAAATTCTAGTTGTTTCTTGCCAGGCATTATTCCCCATTATTCTTTAAAATAATAGCAGGGATCACATTCTAATGAAAGTTTAAGAAAAATTGACATTATCTCTGAAGCCTTGAATAAGATTAACAGGCCCTTTTTATTTACTTATTTTTTTAAGTTTATTTTATTTTTAAACTTTACAATATTGTATTAGTTTTGCCAAATATCGAAATGAATCTGCCACCAGTATACCCACGTTCCCCATCCTGAACCCTCCTCCCTCCTCCCCCCACCCACCCTCCCTCTGGGTCGTCCCAGTGCACCAGCCCCAAGCATCCAGTACCGTGCATCGAACCTGGACTGGCGACTCGTTTCATACATGATATTATACATGTTTCAATGCTATTCTCCCAAATCTCCCCACCCTCTCCCTCTCCCACAGAGTCCATAAGACTGATCTATACATCGGTGTCTCTTTTGCTGTCTCATACACAGGGTTATTGTTACCATCTTTCTAAATTCCATATATATGCGTTAGTATACTGTATTGGTGTTTTTCTTTCTGGCTTACTTCACTCTGTATTAATAGGTTCCAGTTTCATCCATCTCATTAGAACTGATTCAAATGTATTCTTTTTAATGGCTGAGTAATACTCCATTGTGTATATGTACCACAGCTTTCTTATCCATAATTTTCAATTCTTAAAACTTTTCTGTATCACTGGGTCCTGTACCACTAGAGAGGAATATAGAATCAATAATCATACACAAAATATTCCATCAATTTTCAAGGTTTCAAGTAGCCCCTAAATGTATCCATGGAACATATCCAGAATAAGAACCACTGATAAAATGTGAGTTGATGCTTGATTATTTTTAAAAGGTCAACTCTGTGCATCAAGTGGCACATAGCACTAAGTAAGGCATGAATATAAAAAGCAGAGACACTGTTTTTCCTTTAAATATACTCAGGCATGGAAAAATAGTCCTTGATTTTTTTTTTTTAATTGCTTAACCTCAGTAAGAACATATATAGAACTATGATGTCAGTCCTTGGCAGAGACTCTGATAATGGTTTACACTTGAGTTGTTGAGAATTTTCATTATTTTTCAAAATTAATAATCGTTCCTCCCTGATACCATATCTTGTGGAATGTACAGCCTAGATCCTAGAAGGCAAAAAAGACTTGGCTTTAATTAAAAATAAGAAGAAACTCAAAGAATTGAATAGACTATGAATTACCTATCAGAGAAAATTTTAAATGGCAAATAATGACATAAGAAGGATTAAATAAAAATGAAAGTTAGTAGCTGAATTGAAATGAATGTTAGAGGACTTTTGCCTCCAGCCAAGTTGGAGGAACAGAAATTGGATTTATAGTCCTATATTAGACAACTAGACAAATATATTTTTTAAAAGATTTTCAAACACTAGACAACAAGCAGTTAAGGACTGTGCTCCTTGTGAGAAAGAAAAAGACCTAAAATTACACCAGTTTATTGCCCAGAGCTACTTTCCAGTCTTTAGCAAAGACAGGAAGAAAGTACCATTGAGCCTGAGGTCTCATTGAGAGAGGGGACAAGGATTAGATTTTGAGAGATCAAATTATTTAGAATATATGGTGCAGAGCACCAAAGAAAAAGGAGCTGGTTGCATAGAGAGTGCTCTGGAAATCTTCAGTCCCCTCACATCTTAGGCTGAATACAAATTTGCACATTCCTAAGTGGAAACTATATAATCTGAGAAATAATAATCAAAATGAGGAGACATAAAAATTGCCAAAGCTCACACAAAGCTGGGAATAGTTTGTTTTTACAAGCCAGAATAGTGAGGCTTCACAAGACATGCTACCAGATTAAGTTCACAGGCTATTTCTTTATAGTGTGGTTTAATGACATCACAGGCCAAGAATGAAGTCTTCAAAGCAGACCACAACTGACACGGCCCCAAGTGACTCAATACCAGGACAGTATCCCACATAAGAGGAGCTCTAACACAGCCCAGAAGCTCCAGTGCCTTGGATCTGGTCAATTACTTTGAAACATGCAAGGAAGCAGAAAATAATAACAATAATTCATAACCAGGAGATAAGTCAGGTAATAGAAACAGACACAAAAGACTGAGGTGATAGTACTGGCAAGTAAGGATATCAAAACAATACATATATTCTTCACATGTTTAAGAATGTAGTATAGAAATGACCAACCATAGTGAAGAGAATGCTGGGAAAGATTCAAGGCAGGAGGAGAAGGGGATGACAACAAGGTGAGTCGGACACGACTGAGCAACTGAACTGAACTGAAATATAAAATATAAAAGTTAAAAAATTCAGTATTTGAGATGACAATACGTTGGATGAGTTTAACAACAGATTGAAAGATATGGGGGGAAATCAATGGAGCAGTAGAAATAGAAACTATACAAAATGAAATGTGGGAAGGAAAAAGACTGAAACAAGAAAAACCAGGCTAAATGGACAATATCAAGCAGTCGACATATGTACAGTTTGAGTCCTGGAGGAATGGAAGGCAGATAAAAATGAAGAAATTAAAGCCCCAAATACCTAAAGTGTGAAAATTAGAAGCCCACAGATTCCAAAACAGGATAAACTCAAAATATAACAAGGCTCACCATAATCAGCTTGCTAAAAACCAAAGTTGAAGAAAAAAACTCCTCAAAGTAGACAGGGAAAAGATATTACACAGAACAAAGATAAGCATGATTGCAGGTTTCTCATTAGAAACAATTCAAACTAAAAGGAAATAAATGCTACCTTTAATGTGCTAAATTTTGTTAATAAACATGTTTACTCAGAGTTTTATATTCAGAGGAAAAAAATCTTTCAAAATGAGCATGAAAAATAATTTCAGGCAAAAAAATATGTAAGCTGAAAATATTTGTTTCCAGAAGACTTGCACTGCAATATATCTTCTAAAAACTGTTTAAGGCAGAAGAAAATGGATATTAAATGAAAATTTGGATTTATCCAAGAAAATGGAAAATACAGGATACTGTAAATATGTTAGTAGGTGTAAATATTTTTTTGATGTTTAAATTATTTAAAAGATAACTGACATCTTGAAGCAAAAATAAAAAGTGAATTGTGTAGTTTGTAACATATGTAAAATATATATATATATATGACAGCTAAAGCACAAGTATGGGGAGAGGAACAGGATATTATTGTAATGTCTTTATACAAAGTTGTATTATATTATCTCAAAGTAGACTGTTATAAGTTAAAAAATAGTAGGGTAAACTTTAGAACAAACTCTAAAAACAAAGTTATTACATGATAGATATAAAATATAACATGAAATACTAAAATCAAAACAGGAAACCCAGTCATATCAATAATTACATTAAATGTAAATGATCCAAATGCTCCAAGAAAATGACCACAATTGTTGATCAAAGAAAAGCAAAACTCAAGTCTTGCATTATATAAGTACTCATTTTAGCTATAAAGTGAATGAAAGAAATTGATGGAAAAAGATGTACCAGACTAACACTACATAAAAGGAAGCTGAAATTATTATTTTAGTATTGAACAAAATAGATTTGAAAGCAAAGAATATTAACAGGGATAATTAAGGAAATTAGTTAATGATTACAGAGTGAATTTATTAAGACATGGAAATATTAAATGTGTATGCAGTTCTATTTCCAGTTTTTTAAGGAATCTCCACACTGTTCTCCATAGTGGCTGTACTAGTTTGCATTCCCACCAACAGTGTAAGAGGGTTCCCTTTCCTCCACACCCTCTCCAACATTTATTATTTGTAGACTTTTGGATCGCAGCCATTCTGACTGGTGTGAAATGGTACCTCATAGTGGTCTTGATTTGCATTTCTCTGATAATGAGTGATGTTGAGCATCTTTTCATGTGTTTGTTGCCTTATGATCCAGCAATCCCACTGCTGGGCATACACACTGAGGAAACCAGAAGGGAAAGAGACACGTGTACCCCATTGTTCATCGCAGCACTGTTTACAATAGCCAGGACATGGAAGCAACCTAGATGCCCATCAGCAGATGAATGGATAAGAAAGCGGTGGTACATATACACAATGGAGTATTACTCAGCCATTAAAAAGAAAACATTTGAATCAGTTCTAATGAGGTGGATGAAACTGGAGCCTATTATACAGAGTGAAGTAAGCCAGAAGGAAAAACACCAATACAGTATACTAACGCATATATATGGAATTTAGAAAGATGATAACAATAACCCTGTGTACGAGACAGCAAAAGTGACGCTGATGTATGGAACAGTCTTATGGACTCTGTGGGAGAGGGAGAGGGTGGGAAGATTTGGGAGAATGGCATTGAAACATGTAAAATATCATGTATGAAACGAGATGCCAGTCCAGGTTCAATGCACGATACTGGATGCTTGGGGCTGGTGCACTGGGACGACCCAGAAGGATGGTATGGGGAGGGAGGAGGGTTCAGGATGGGGAGCACATGTATACCTGTGATGGATTCATTTTGATATTTGGCAAAACTAATACAATTATGTAAAGTTTAAAAATAAAATAAAATTTAAAAAAAATTAAAAAAAAATAAATGTGTATGCAGTATCAGAGCTTCAAAATACATGAAGCAAAAAACGGATAGACTGCAGTGAATAAAAACTTACAGTTGAAGATTTCAACATGTTTCTCTCTGACTGATAGTAGTAGACAGAAAATCAGGATATGGAATAACTAAACATTACATTAAGCAACTTATTCTTACTGATATTTACAGAACACACCAGTAAAGCATATTTACCAAGCAAAACACAGTAAACTTTCTTTTAAAGTTTACTTTAAAAGTCATGAACAGTCAGCAATATTGGCCATATTTTGAGCCATAACATAAAACTATATAAAAGAATTGAAGTCATAAATGTATAAAAATACAAACACAAAAATATAATATAAAAACGCAAAATTTTTGGAATGAAGCCAAAGCAGTCTTCAGAGTTAAACTTGTAACATTCAATGTTCATATTAAAAAATGAATAATGCTCACAAGTCAAAGATCTACATAACCACCTTAATAAACTAATAAGTAAAGAGCAAATTAAACCCAAGATAAAAGAAAATAGTAAAGATAAGCACAGAAATCAATAAATTAGAAAGATAAAACCTCAATATAAATCCTACTGACATAAAAAGGATAGCATGAGAATGTTATGTACAATTCCAACAGCTCAACAACTTAGATGAATGGAAAAATAACCCAAAATACGAAAATTATCAAAGAAAGTGGATCCATGGCACTATTTCTTATGATATCCGAAGTCAACGTAAATGTAGCATATTGTATCCAGAAACTCCCTATCTGATGAAGCTATGCGTTTGGGTTGTACGTCAAAGCTGTTTCTCAACATCAAAATGACTTAGAGACTCCGGGCAAGAATGAAATGTGTTTCTTATATTGATATCATTTCAAACAGCAAAGTTTCTAGCAGCTTAAGATTTTGGAGAACTGTAATTCTCAGTGAATAAGAGTAATGGCCATAAAAGAAGTGGCTATGACGCAGTAATCGTAGCATGTTTTTTGGGGAAATTGTCTCATACTAACTTTGCAGCTGGCTTCATCTATATGTATTCCTCCAGCTCAATAGTAAAGCTGATTTTTACTTTCTTAGTTCCTCCCTTTGTGCCAGTAGTATACAAATTCCACCATTCCATCTATTATCATGGTAGAGATAAAATAACTAAAAGTCCTTGCATTCATGAGAAAATTTTTAAGCCATAAGTCAAAGATTTTTCTAAAGGATGTTTTGCATTCCTATGACCTAATCTTCTCAAGAGGGCTTCCCTCGTAGCCCAGTTGGTAAAGAATCTGCCTGCAATGCAGGACACCCGAGTTTGATTCCTGGGTTGGGAAGATCCCTTGGAGAAGGGAATGGCAACCCACTCAGTATTCTTGCCTGGAGAATCTCATGGACAGAGGAGCCTGGCAAGCTACAGTCCATGGGGTTGCAAGAGTCGGACATGACTTAGAGACTAAACTACCACCACCACCAATCTTCTCAAGACTGTAAAGATGGAACAGAAACTGAAACTCAAGCCTAAAGTTTCCTTTAAATATCTTCAAATGGATTTGATTCAGTTACTTCAGTCATAGGATATAAATATGTTTGAACATTATATGTCAATTTTCAGGTTGGATTAAAGCTTGGGGGAAAAAGTTGCTTCCCTTTGTGTTTCACATCTGAATTTCCCCTAATTGTGTATCTAGCGATAGAAAAACTTACTCCATAAAATCATTACTAAGTAATAAGTAAAATAATATAAGTAGTAAAATACTACTCATTATTCAAAATGTTTATTGCCCATATTATTCTATTTTCAGGTAAGATAAAAAGGACAAATAGAACTTTCAAACTCAAGTCAGATGAACTTACATACAAAAGGTCCTGGAGCTTTGTTAATGCCCTGTCCCAGGAGATACTATTTTACACTCCATTCTCACCAAAACTGAGCACTGTCACTTTAAAAATATCTCTGCCAGTAGATCAAAAATGTAATTACTTTCCATATTTCTAACCACTCGGGCTGAATTTTCATTTGCATTATACCTTTTGTGAAAAGCCTATTTGTGATTTTTGAAATTTTGCTATTGATGAGTTGATTTCTATAATTATTAATACATAGATACTTAAACTTCCCCGTCAAAGTCATTTTAACAAATTTCACTATTTCTACCAACATATAATGAAATCTCAAAATACAAAATAAAATTGTTTAAAATGGATCAACTATAACATTTTGAGTATTAAAATGAATTCAATTTTAAACATTAGGATGTATCTGCCTGATTATTTCCTACCAGAGGTACCACAAAAATCAATGATTATAAGCAACTATAAAATGTAGCATTGGCTTTCATTTTACTTCTCAAATATGTTAAAACAGAAAAGTTATTACTGAAGGTATGGAAAGGAAAAGGATCCCCACCTATGCCCTACTAACTAACCATTTCTGACTAGTCATTAACAGCATTGAGCACAACTAATAAGTCTCTAAATTTTTCTTCTTCCCTTTACCTCAAAACCCTGGAAATCTGAATCAGCCCTTTATTCTTTTCCTCCAGGCTCAGGAGACATTAGATGTTCTGCCTCAGACTCTTCCTCTATCCCCATCTCCACTTTAACACAGCCTCTAGATAGATGTTTATTCTGCCTTGTCAACTCCTAGATGTGTTTGTATTTCCCTCTTTGTGTTCAATCATTCCCTTTTCATTGGGTTCTTGGGTATTACCTCCTAATATTCTCACCTTCCCCATTTTTACCCAATTACTGACCATGCTCAAATTCTGATGCATTCCCTTTCATTTTCCTTTAACACAGAACTTACTGACAAGGCTTTTGTATCTTCTGCTTCTTCTATTTCTCTTCTCTTTTCCACTCACGAAGTTGAGCTCTGATCATACCTTCCTAAAAGTATTATCTCACCTCTACAGCATCAGACACATTCAGTCACCACCCATATTTCCCTTTTCTCTAGGCTTTTCTGAATCATGGTTATCTTTCTTCATATCTGGTTGCTTTTTCACAGACTCTCGCCCTGACTCCTCCTGCTCTGCTCATCCTTCTCTTTTTCCTTTCCCCTCTTGTTTATATTGAGGTAGAGTTGATGTAGGGCCTTCCTGGTGGCTCAGATGGTAAAGAATCTGCCTGCAATGCAGGAGACCTGTGTTTGATCCCTGGATTTGGAAGGTACCCAGGAGAAGGGAATTGTTGCCCACTCCAGTGTTATTGCTGGGATATCCCCATGTACTGCTGGGAAGTACTGCTATTAATAAAGCTAGTGGATGCAATGGAATTCCAGTAGAACTATTCAAAACCCTAAAGGATGATGCTATCAAGGTGATGCATTCAATATGTCAGCAAATCTGGAAGACCCAGAAGTGGCCACAGGACTGGAAAGAGTCAATTTTCACCCCAGTTCTCAAGAAGGGTAGTACTAAAGAATGTGCTAACCATTGGACATTTGTACTCATCTCCCATGCTAGTAAGGTCATGCTTAAAATCTTGCATGTGAGACTTCAGCATTATGCAAACTGAGAACTTCCAGATGTCCAAGTTGGATTTAGAAAAGGAAGAGGAACCAGAGATCAAATTGCCAACATTCACTGGATCATAAAGAAAGCTAGGGAATTCCAAAAAAAACATCTATCTCTGTTCCATTGATTAAAAGTCAAAGCCTTTGACTGTGTAGATTGTAGCAAACTGTGGAAACCACTTAAAGAGATGGGAATACCAGATCATCTTACCTGTCTCCTGAGAAACCTGTATGCAGGTCACAGAAGCAACAGTTAGGACCCTCTATGGAACAACTGATTGGTTCAAGACTGAGAAAGGAGCATGACAGGGCTGTCTGCTATCACCCTGTTTGTTTAATCTATATCCTGAGCACATCATGAGAAATGCCAGACTGGATGAGTTACAAGCTGGAATCAAGATAGGCAGGAGAAACATCAACAACCTCAGATATGTGGATGATACCACTCTAATGGCAGAAAGTGAAGAGGAACTAAAGAGCCTCTTGATGAGGGTGAAAGAGAAGAGTGAAAGAGCCAGCTTAAAACTAAATATTAAAAAAACTAAGATCATGGCATCTGGCCCCATTACTTGGCAAATAGAAGGGGAAAAGTGGTAAATAGTGACAGACTTCTTGGGCTCTAAAATCACTGTGGATGGTGACTGCAGTCATGAAATCAGAAGATGTTTGCTTCTTTGCAGGAAAGCTATGACAAACCTAGACAGTGTGTTGAAAACCAAAGACATTACTCTGCCAACAAAGGTCCATAGAGTCAATGCTATGGTCTCCCCGGTGGTGATGTACAGTTGTGAGACCTGGACCATAAAGAAGGCAGAGGGTGAAGAACTGATGCCTTCAAATTATGGTGCTGGAGAAGACTCCTGATAATGCCTTGGACAGCAAGGAGATCAAACCAGTCTATCTTAAGGGAAATCAACCCTGAATGCTCATTGGAAGGACTGATGCTGAAGTTGAAACTCCAGTATTTTGATCATCTGATATGAGCAGCTGACTCACTGGAAAGTCCCTGATGCTGGGAAAGATTGAAGGCAGAAAGAAAAGAGGGTATCAGAGGATGAGATGGCTGGATGGCATCACTGATGCAATGGACATGAACTTGGGCAAACTTGGGGAGATGGTGAGGGAATGAGAGGCCTGGTGTGCACAGTCCATGGGGTTGCAAAGAGTCAGACATGACTGGGCAATTGAACAACAACAGTCCCATGGACAGAGGACCCTGGAAGCTTGCAGTCTGTGAGGTCACAAAGAGTAGAGCACAACTGACTGACTGAGCATGCACAAGTTGATGTACATGTTCATACCTTTTTGAATCTTAATAATCAGATCTCTCTTTTCTTTCATCAGTTAACACCTTGCAAAATCACCAGTCAGATGCAAGTTCTCTATGACTAGCTCCCTCATTGAATACTTTTCACCACTGTCTTCTTTCCTAAGCTCTTAGTTTTTTTTATTGCATAATACTCTCAAATCTACACAGTGCATGATTCTTAGAGTTATCTTCCTTATGAATACAGAATGAAGCTCTGACTCTCTTCTGGCATTCAGAGTTATTTTCAGTGGAAGGATATACATGCTTCATTAATATTACTTCACTCTCATCCCTTCTCTATACAGTTATTCTTGTAATACATCTAGTGATCTTCAAAATTTTTGGCTTTGTTAAATATCTTCTACTTTAAAGTTTTTCACATCCACCTCTCACCCTCTTATCTGTCAGTTCTTCAAAACTCAACCATAAATTTCTATCCCTAAGATGCCAGTCTAGTTTTTCCTAGTCAATTATATAAAATGGTCCTTTCAAAACACTCCATTAGTATTTTTATATCTGTAGAAACACCTGGTATTTCATTGTACTTGAATTCTACTTTAAAATGTTTATTTCCTCTTTAATTTTAGCTCTCTAAAAGGCCAGTTCATGATGAACTGTTTATTTTTCCAAATTCCTAGAAGCAGTCTTTTGCATAGTACAAGCACAATCAATTTTTAAGTGAGTTGAGTATTAATGTTGAAAACATTGATAAATTATTTTCTTTTATGTCATTTGGATGACTTTCTAAGTTATAGCAAAATAATCATTTGGGACAATTAAAGGTATCTAAAATTTAATCTTTTATTATTATAAAACCTATAAATCAGTATGATTCAAGAAACAATAATAAAGATTTCAACAAGGGCAAATGTCTATAAGTTTTCTGGAAAATACATTCATATATTTTAAGATTTGAAAAAAAAAAAAACTCAAATCATGGGAGCAATATCTATGAACCTATGGGTAGACAGAAGAATTAGGTAATTAATCTGCAACTTGAATGCACATATGTGACAATTTGCATCTAGAAATTGTAGAGTAATTTTAATAAGAATCCAGTCTTTGTCCTTGAATCTGCATTATCTCCAGAAAGTGGGAAGGTTACTCCCCAAATTATATTGGAGGTACTCCCAACATTGGTTGAAATAACATATATTCCTATCATAGACACAGAACAAGCTTATGGTTTTAAAAGGAGAAGGAGAAGAGAGGGAGGGATAAAGATGCTTTAGAAGTTTGGAACTAACAGATACATACTACTGTATATAAAATAGATAAACAACAGGTACCTACTGTACAGCACAGGGAACTATATTTAATATCTTATAATAACCTATAATGAAAAAGAATCTGAAAAAGTATATATATATATGTATCTATATATAACTAAATAGCTTTGCTGTACACCTGAAACTAACACATTATAAATCAAGTATACTTCAATTTTTAAAACTTTTTAATAAAAAATTTTGTCCAAACTAAGTTTAAGAATTAGTTTTTTGTTTAGAACTTTAGTAACTGAAGGTGACTTTCTTAAGCCAAAATTAACTTCTAGTTAGTAATTTTTGCATGAAAGACCACTCTCAAGGACACATACACCATAGCTTCACAGTTAATACTTTACTAAAGCTATGAAAACACAGGCCACTAAATATGAAAAGATTCATTCAAGGTCACTCAAGTGTCAGAGTCAGAAGCAGTACTTAGGCCTTAGGAAGTCTATGTCAATGTTAAAGTAAACTAACTAATTTACAGAAGTTCCAAATAACATGTATAGCAATTTAGGTGAGTTCCCTCATTAATGAGAAAAACATCTCTAAGTGAGGTCACAGAATGAGAAAGTAAAATGACTTATGATTGTATACACCTAACTTTGCGGACCAATACCTCCCCAGCTTTTTTTTCATGATACCCCTTTTTTACTTTTTTCAAATATGGTAACCACTCCTGAGGAAAAGCAGGGGTTGTATTAAAGAAACATTTTTTTCAGAACCAGAGGCACCACTTGAATGAATTATTTAGTATCTACTGAAACAACAGAGAGCTACTTCATATAAATGTCAGCATGGCAGAAGCATTTCACCTGAAGGAAAACAGAACTGTCTGCTAGAACTTGAAGAGTAATTTCAAGGGGATTCTGCTGCTATTTCCTAGACCCTCAAAGCCCAGAGTTAAAGGAAAACAGTTTAATCTATTACACAGATTTTTAAAATACTAGATGCAAAGATGAAAATATATATACCTTGCATACAGGTGATTCAAACAATGAAATTGTTATTGAAAGTGATTATAAAATTTCTCTCCTAATCTTGAAGGGAAAACAATCACACGTTTTGTGTGTCTGAGTGGTCTCTCGTTTGTACAAGAGAAATGGAGTACAGAAAAGTTAAAGGACTCACCAAAGCTTACAAAGAATGCGAATTAATATATGAGGATATATGGAAATGGTGTGAGAAACAGAAGCATTGTCACTTCCATCAATTTAAGTTGCTGCTTTTAAATAGGAGAACCTACTTCATAGCTCGGGGAACTCAGTGTTCTGTGTTGAACTAAATGGGAAGAAAATTTTTCTTAAAAACGGGAATATAGGTATATGTATAGCTGATTTACTTTGATGTACAGTAGAAACTAACAGGACATTGTAACTATACGTCAATAAAAATTTTTAACAATGAGAGACCTTACATCTTATATATGAAAAATCAATGCAATTTGCTTTCACATAGATGCATTTTTTATTAAATGTGTAACAAAATTTTCTTATTTTGATAGTTCAGATTGCCTCTAATTGGTTACTCATTCATATTTTTGCACAGAAAATGTATAGCTTCCAGAGAAAACCAATGAATATCTGAGTTGAGTTCAGTCGGTCGGTTGGGTCGGACTCTGAGAACCCATGGACTGCAAGACTCCAGGCTTACCTGTCCATCACCAAGTCCCGGAGCCTACCCCAACTCACATCCATTGAGTCAGGGATGCCATCCAACCATCTCATCCTCTGACTTCCTCTTCTTCTCCTGCTTTCAATCTTTCCCAGCATCAGGGTCTTTTCCAAAGTCAATTCTTCACATCTGGTGGAAAAAATATTGGAGTTTCAGCTTCAACATCTGTCCTTCCAATGAACACCCAGTACTGATCTCCTTTAGGATGGACTGGTTGGATCTTCTTGCAGTCCAAGGGACTCTCAAGAGTCTTCTCCAAAACCACAGTTCAAAAGCATCAATTCTTCAATGCTCAGCTTTCTTTATAATCCAACTCTCACATCCATATGTGACTACTGGAAAAACCATAGCTCTGACTAAATGGACCTTTGTTGGCAATGTAATATCTCTGCTTTTCAATATGCTGTCTAGGTTGGTCATAACTTATCTTTCAAGGAGCAAGCATCTTTTAATTTCATGGCTGCAGTCACCATCTGCAGTGATGTTGGAGCCAAAAAAAATAAAGTCTGACACTGTTTCCACTGTTTCCCCATCTATTTACCATGAAGTGATGGGACCAGGTGCCATGATCTTAGTTTCCTGAATGTTAAGTTTTAAGCCAACTGTTTCACTCTCCTCTTTCACTTTCATCAAGAGATGCTTTAGTTCCTCTTCACTTTCTGCCATAAGGGTGGTGTCATCTGCATATCGGAAGTTATTGATATTTCTACCAGCAATCTTGATTCCAGCTTGTGCTTCATCCAGTCCAGCATTTCTCATGATGTTCTCTGAATATAAGTTAAATAAGCAGGGTGACAATATACATCCTTGACCTATTCTTTCCTGATATGGAACCAGTCTGTTGTACCATGTCCAGTTCTAACTGTTGCTTCTTGACCTGCATACAGATTTCTCAGAAGGCAGATCAGGTGGTCTGTATTCCCATCTCTTTAAGAATTTTCCACATTTTATTTTGATCCACACAGTCAAAGGTTTGGGCATAGTCAATAAAGCAGAAGTAGATGTTTTTCTGGAACTCTCTCACTTTTTCAACAATCCCATGGCTGTTGGCAATTTGATCTCTGGTGCCTCTGCCTTTTCTAAATCCAGCATGAACATCTAGAAGTTCATGGTTCATGTACTGTAGTAGCCTGGCTTGGAGAATTTGGAGCATTACTTTGATAACATGTGAGATAAGTGCAACTGTAGAGTAGTTTGAGCATTCTTTGGCATTGCCTTTCTTTGGGATTGGAATGAACACTGACCTTTTCCAGATAATCATGATGTGGTTATCTGGAAAAGGCCACAACCTTTTCCTGTGGCCGCTGCTGAGTTTTCCAGATTTGCTGGCATATTGAGTGCAGCACTTTCACAGCATTATCTTTTAGGATTTGAAATATCTCAACTGGAATTCCATCACCTCCACTAGCTTTGTTCATAGTGATGCTTCCTAAGGCCCACTTGACTTCACATTCCAGGATGTCTGGCTCTAGGTGAGTGATCACACCATCGTGATTATCTGGGTCATGAAGATCTTTTTTGATTATATCTCTGTGGATTCTTGCCACCTCTTCTTAATATCCTCTACTTCTGTTAGGTCCACACCATTTCCATCCTTTATTGTGCCCATCTTTGCATGAAATGTTCCCTTGATATCTCTAATTTTCTTGAAGAGATCTCTAGTCTCTCCCATTCTATTGTTTTCCTCTATTTCTTTGCATTGATCACTAAGGAAGGCCTTCTTATCTCTCCTTGCTCTTCTTTGGAACTCTACATTCAAATGGGTATATCTTTCCTTTTCTCCTTTGCCTTTTGCTTCTTTTCTTTTCACAGCTATTTGTAAGGCCTCCTCAGACAACCATTTTGCCTTTTTGCAATTCTTTTTCTTGGGGATGGTCTTAATCACTGCCTCCTATATAATGTCACAACCTTGATCCGTAGTTCTTCAGGTACTCTGTCTATCAGATCTAATCCCTTGAATCTATTTGTAACTTCGACTGTATAATCATAAGAGATTTGATTAATGTCATACCTGAATGGTCTAGTGGTTTTTCCTACTTTATTCAATCTAAGTCTGATTTTGGCAATAAGGAGTTCATGATCTGAGCCACAGTCAGCTCCCAGTCTTGTTTTTGCAGATTGTCTAGAGCTTCTCCATCTTTGGCTGTAAAGAATATAATCAATCTGATTTCAGTATTGACCATCTGGTGATGTCCATGTGCAGAGTCTTCTCTTGTGTTGTTGCAAGAGGGTGTTTGCTATGACCAGTGCATTCTCTTGTCAAAACTCTATTAGTCTTTGCCCTGCTTCATTGTGTACTCTAAGGCCAAATTTTCCCATTACTCCAGGTATTTCTTGACTTCCTACTTTTGCATTCCAATCCCCTATAATGGAAAGGACATCTTTTTTGTGTGTTAGTTCTAGAAGGTCTTGTAGGTCTTCATAGAACTGTTCAACTTCAGCTTCTTCAGCATTACTCGTTGGAGCATAGACTTGGATTACCATGATATTGAAGGTTTGCCTTGGAAACAAACAGAGATCATTCTGTCATTTTTAAGATTGCCTCCAAGTACTGCATTTCGGACTCTTTTGTTCACTGTGATGGCTGCTCCTTTTCTTCTAAGGCATTTTTGCCCAGAGTCGTAGATACAATGGTCATCTGACTTAAATTCACCCATTCCAGTCCTTTTTAGTTCGCTGATTCCTAAAACGTCGATGTTCACTCTTGCCATCTCCTGTTTGACCACTTCCAATTTGCCTTGATTCATGGACCTAACATTCCAGGTTCCTATGCAATATTGCTCTTTATAGCATCAGACTTTACTTCTATCACCAGTCACATTCACAACTGGGATGTGGTTTTTGCTTTAGCTCCATCTCTTCATTCTTTCTGGAGTTATTTCTCCAGTGATCTCCAGTAGCATATTGGGCACCTACTGATCTAGGGAATTCATCTTTCAGTCTCCTATCTTTTTGCCTTTTCATACTGTTCATGGGGTTCTCAAGGCAAGAATACTGAAGTGGTTTGCCATTCCCTTCTCCAGTGGACTACATTCTGTCAGAACTCTCCACCATGACCTGTCCATCTTGGGTGGCCCTACACAGCATGACTCATAGTTTCAATGAGTTAAACAAGATTTGTGATCAGATTGGTTAGTTTTCTGTGATTGTGGTTGTCAGTCTGTCTTCCCTCTGATGGAGAATGATAAGAGGCTTGTGGAAGCTTCCTGATGGGAAAGACTGGGTCTTGTTCTGATGTATGGGGCCACGCTCAGTAAATCTTTAATCCAATTTTCTGTTGATGAGCAGGGCTGTGTTCTCTCCCCTTTATTTCACCTGAAACCAAACTATGGTGGAGGTAATGAAGATAATGGCAACCTCCTTCAAAAGATCCCATGCATGCACTGCTACACTCAGTGCCCCCAACCTTGCAGCAGGCCACTGCTGACCCACACCTCCCCCCATCCCTAGAGACTCCCGGACCATCTCAGGAAAGTCTGGGTCAGTCTCTTACAGGGTCACTGGTCCTTTATCCTGGGTCCAAGAGCCCCAGAAAGACTGTAGGCACTGGAGCAGCAGCTGTACAGTGCTGGAACAGCAGCTGCATGGCGCTGGAGCTACTGTGAGGAGATACCCTGTGTCCAAGGGCAGAGAAGCCACAGCAAGATGATATGAGGGGCAAAATCACATTTAAAATAAAACTGCATACCTTCCAGAGATGCTCAGAGAGCTCAAACATACCTTGTGTGCACCAGGACCCAGAGACCCCACAGAGACTGAGACAGAACTGTGAGTGTCTCCTGAGGAGGTACAGGTCAGCAGTGGACTGCTGCAGGGCAGGGGCTCTGGGTGCTGCAGACTTGGGTATGGCATAAGCCCTCTTGGAGGAGGTCACCATTAACCCCACCATAGAGCCACCAGAACTTACACAGGACTGGGAAACAGATTCTTGGAGGGCACAAACTAAACAAATGAATATCTAGGTGCTTTTATTCTATACTTTTAAAAACTACCTTGCCAATAAATGTGTACTGTATGATTTCATCTGCTATGTGCTTAGCTTCTCATTTCAGGTAAAATTGTTTCTAATCAAAATTCCACTAAACATCATCATGAAAGGCAGAAATGTCCCCGTGACTGACTGTCTTTATCTCACAGAACCTGTTCAAGGCTAACCTATTAGTTGTGCACCAGATACTTATGCTCAGTGAGTTCTTCCAAGTCCTTCAATTAAGCACTAAATACCTTGGGTACTTATCATGAAGAGGCTTTCTCCTATAAGATGAGAGACAGATTATGCCAACATCTTTTAGGAGAGTAGACACCTTTCTACCTGTCTACTAGAGTTCTATTTGCTTGTCTATTTATGTACACATCTAAAACACAGCTGGCATTGGCTAGGTGATAAGTCTAACTTGTTTGTGATTACCTACTAAAATATCCAGATAATATTAGGTAAAAATAGTCATTTTTTAACATTTGAAGAATTACACAATTTCTAAGTTAAAGAACTTGCATGAAAAATCTTTTTATTTATCCAGAAATGGTTAAAAAGCCACATATATCAATCTTAGAAATACTTTTATTCAGAGTTGAAAGACCTTTTTTTTAAGTTTCTCTTTTTTCCATCATAAAGTTGCCAATTTAACAGTTGGTAACTTTGGAATGTAATGTTGAATCTCAATTTGTGTCTGCCCACAATCACAGCATACTACAGTGGAGCGTGGTAAAAAATCCTTTTGTGGCTCATATTCTTTTCTCTCTAACTCTTACAATTTTCCACTAATAGTCTTGGTTTCTTAGTCTATTTTTCTTTGAATTATGGTTGTATCTCATTAAAAAGCAGCTGGAAGCCTATGATTAACAGAATGGACTATTATACCAGCAGAACACAGTTATACTTCTCAAAGATGCTTACTTTTGACTCTAAAATATGGTAAATAAATGTTAGAAACATTCAGATCTTACACAGTTTTAATATAGACTGAATGGCTATTAATTCTGGCCCGTTAGCTTTAATGAAATCTCAGATAACAAACTTAAAACCCACTGTAAGTCTTACCTACTGCTCTTGTAGCTTCCTAACAAACATTTCCTTTATATGAAACATGGACTTAGCTCTAAACAAGGAAAAGCATACATGTGAAAAAAGAGGATTAGGAGGTAATATTAGAAAGAGAAAACAAAAATATATTCATTAGTGATGTTAAACTGGAGAGATTTATATTAGGTGTCTTATTTTAACAGCATCTAAGCTCTTCTCCTTCTGTGTGCAGTTAATTGGACCAAAGAAGTATAGCAGTCAAGTCATTAACACTGAGTAGAGCAAAAGCCTTTTCTTTGTCAAGAAATATCAAAAAGGTATTCAAAGGGTGAGAATAGAGAGAGGTCATCATTGTTTCAGTCAAGATGGCATGAGAAGATGAGGAAAAAGCTGCTCTGAAAAAATATTAATAGCATATAAAGTAACTGTATTTCCCATGTATTCGTGACTTTTTCATTGCCATTTAATTCATGTAAATATGTTTCATCTAGTAACTAGTTTTGATGCTTTTTGAGGTATGGCAGAACCAATTATAAATTTGAATTTAATTTTATTTCTCCCAAGATATAGTAAAAAAGATGTCTAATTAATATTTTTTCAATGAAAAAACATTCTGCCTATTACGTAGTATATCTTTCTAAAATATCAATTGACTGTTTTGTGTACAGGCCAAGTAACAGCTTGCAGGTGTGCCAGACTCTAAACTTTCCTAAATAGTAGGAACTAGATAACACTAACTTCTTCTGCTAATACATTCTGTCCTTCTAAACTTTTATGACTAGTGTCCTAAGAATACTGGTATTGTCAAAAATCACATTTAAAAAACAATTATTTCAAATCATTTGCTACAAAAGCTACACAGTACTGAGTTAACCCAGTGTTTACAATTGATAAGACATTTTCAGGAAAGACTAACTTGCCATTTATTATCATTACAAAGACACCACTTGCGTACCTTTATAACCTCTTATTGTTCTTAATAAAGCACAGAGCTACTCAAACAAGTGGCTGGGTTATGAGAGCACCAGCATTTTTCATAAGAGGTGCTTTTTATAGATTGCCAAAATTGTAGCCTACATGGCATATATGCTGATTCTAATTCATCAGTTGTCTTATACATTGCTTGCTTGCTTCATGGAAATTCACTCTGCCAAACATCAATAATCTTTCCGGCCTAAAAATATCACAATTCACACATCAGACAAACTAATACAATTATGTAAAGTTTAAAAATAAAATAAAATTAGAGAAAAAAAAATAATATTCAGAAAGTTAGCCTCCTTTCCCTCACTCTCTTCCATGAGATTAAAATTAAAAGAAAAAGGAAATGAAATCAGACATCTCAACATTAATCTTTAGCAAGATTATTTAAGATGGATATTTCTTAATTTTTGCCAATTCTCTTGAAATGCAATAATGGTATCAGATATGGGACGCCTTGCTTTCCTGTCCTTTTCTGGCTTATTAAATTCTTCTAACATGCAACATCATATTGTTACATATTTCCCATCACCTCCACATATATGCTCCATCAGAGCTGTCTTTCTGTAGCTCTGTGCTCCAGGCAGCATCATGATCCCAATTAGCACATGCAATAGAGCAATGTGTTAACTGAGGGAGCAGAACATGGGACATTGCAAATTTGGCGTCCCCAAAAGGTCCAGATGCGGATGCAGTGTGTGGCCGTTCTCCACTCGCCCGTTAGAAGTCTATCATCATAGCTCGTGAATGACTAGCAGTGTTATTTTCCAAAACTTCCTTTATAAAAAAGCCAAATTTTGCCCGTTAGAAGTCTATCATCATAGCTCGTGAATGACTAGCAGTGTTATTTTCCAAAACTTACTTTACAAAAAAGCCAAATTTTCTCAGACACAGCAATTAAGTTAGCCTACATTTACACATACACCTAACCCACTAACTGGCAAGTTCATTTGGATCTCCAAATAGCATGGACACCTGTTTCTCAGTGTGTGAGACAAATAATTACCTTTTGCTTGCAACTCATTTTAATGAATTTTAAGAGAAGAAAACCCATAATTTATTTTCTTTGGAAAGTTCTAGATTATCAAGGCACTAACTTTTGCTGAATACATCAGATGTGTTTGATTTTTAAAAAGGCCTTCAAGGTAATTGAAATCTCACTGCTTTGTAGAACGGGGAGGAGTAAATGGAAAAAGAGGAGGAACAGGGAGAAGGGGATAATGTTTTACATCAAGGGAGAACTTTCCAAAACTATGTCAAAAAGCTTTCTGAGAAAATGGATGTGAATTTACTGGGTGAACAAACCTGACCCCATCCATCACCGTCCAATGAATGATAGATTGTTCAATACAAGATGTTTGCTTTTTCTATGTTCCCATATTTGACACTTAAAGGAGACAGAAAAACATAGAAACCCTTCAAAGACAAACCTTTAACTACAGCAATTACTCCTGAAATATATGTGAGTGACAGAAAGCTTGGAAGACTATTTTCTGAAAATCATATGGCATTTTATAAGGAAACTAGATCATGAGGAGGTTTATTTACTCAGATAAATCATAAATCACTGGCACCGTCTATACAACACACTGATTGAAAAAACATAAATTTAAAAGTCATTGACTACAGGGGTTAGTAGATAGCTGCCTGTTGCTCTGGCTAAGCCATGAGAAGAACACCATGGGAAAAGAATAAAAGCAAGATATAGCAACTATGTATAATCTAAACAAAAAGTCCATGGGGCTGATTTGTTGGGATCATCATGCCTTGCTGAGCTAAGGAGGTACATACTGTGGACCTTGGAACGCCAGGTCAGTGCAAGTTCAGAATGCTGCTTCAACATGCACGGATTGTTCTTCCATGCTCATGCAAGGACTGCTGCCCCCGGCTATGCAATGCCCTTGGTGCTAGGAGACAGCATAAAAGTACAAAGAAGAACATCAACTCTGGGACATGACGGGGGCATGGGAACCTTATGCTATCTAAAATCCAGATACTTTCTCCATACCAAGAGTTCAGTAAAAGCGATGTAGAATCAGTCAGCAGGGCTATCGATCCTAGAGGTCTTGAGTCCCCCAGTCCCATATTTAAAACTTTAATTCTGTCTCTAGTTTCCTTTTTCCAAACCGTGCATCAACCACTTTTGATCCCTACCTGCTGCACTGGCCGCAGCAATTGACAAGAAGTGGCAGGATTCATTTTGATATTTGGCAAAACGAATACAATTTTGTAAAGTTTAAAAAAAAATAAAAATAAAAAAGACATTAAAAAAATAAATAAATAAATAAAATGGCTATCCATTCAGCTCAGTCATGTCCGACTCTTTGCGACCCCATGAACTGCAGCACGCCAGGCCTCCCTGTCCATCACCAACTCCCAGAATCCACCGAAACCCATGTCTATCGAGTCAGTGATGCCATCCAACCATCTCATCCTCTGTCGTCCCCTTCTCCTCCTGCCTTCAATCTTTCCCAGCATCAGGGTCTTTTCCCGTGAGTCAGCTCTTCGCATCAGGTGGCCAAAGTATTGGAGTTTCAGCTTCAGCATCAGTCTTTCCGATGAACACCCAGGACTGATCTCCTTTAGGATGGATTGGTTGGATCTCCTTGCAGTCCAAGGGACTCTCAAGAGTCTTCTCCAACACCACAGTTCAAAAGCATCTAGGAAGTTACTTTTTATAATATCAGTGAGATGGTCAAATAAATATCAATGCAATTATACAAACTCAATGGGATTGGTATATACAATTTTTCCAGATACAATGCTGGCTTCATAAATATACTTAGTACTACTAATATTTAGCCTTTGATACCTTAACTCTTCTATTGAGTTTCTCTAATAGATGTTTCCAATGACACTTTACTCAGTAGTTTACTTTCCCCAAGATTTTATTTGATATTTTAAGCATGTTTTGCTCTTTTTTTTTTTTAATAAAGTATCCAAGGATTCCTATACGGTGGTAAAATACAAGAAACATACTTTTTTGCTGAAGATAAAGCAGATTCCAACAGGAATGCAGTGTAAAATTGTTACTAAAAAGTCAATGCTTAAGACCATTATCTTATCTTGAATTCCTCTGATAGCATAACCTGAACAAGGCCTGGGATGCAGGTGATTTCATTGGGAGATAATCTCAGAAAGCAAGTGTAACGGAGTGGAAAGAGTGAGAAAGGGAAACAAAAAAATGGATCATTCCTTAATAAGCTGGTTACCTGTGTCAACAGCTGGGTCTTAGTACCCCAGGGCCTTCTGAGGAGTCATGTGGAAGGTGTCCTAGAACTGTCCCTCCAAGGAGAGAAGACTGGGGCCTTTATCCACCAGCCTACTCTCCTCCATTTTATAAAGGTTACTTAAGAGAGTATTAACCCTCTAATTAACCTGCACAAACTCACCAAGGATAAGAAAATTCCCACGGCTTCCGGGAAAGCCCAGAGGCAGTAAAATGTGGTGTGTTATCATGCTTGCAGTGCACTGTTGGCTGGGCATCCAGCTGGAGTTAAAATCAAAAGTGGCTAAGGGATGTGATGCAGGCCTCAAAGGCATCAGTTACAACCATTGAATTTCTTTTATCTCTTTGTATGTATTGCACTTCCCTGGTGGCTCAGATGGTAAAGAATCTGCCTGCAATATGGGAGAACAGGGTTCAATCCCTGGGTCAAGAATATCCCCTGGAGAAGAGAATCGCTACCCACTAAAGTATTCTTGCCTGGAGAATCCCATGGACAGAGGAGCCTGGAAGACTACAGTCCATAAGATTGCAAAGAGTTGGCTATGACTGAAGGGACTGAGCTCTTACACATGCAAGGCACTAGTAAAGGACTTAGAGATAAAAGGCACTGGGAGCTTTGAAATCAGATCTGTATGTGAAAGCAGTCTCTACATCATTAGATGTTCAGCACTGGGAAAATCCATCAGTCTTCCTAGGAGATGCTAGTATCCATCTTCTGAGGCTGTGATCATGATTAAATGACCTAAGACACACAAAACATCTGACACACTGCAAGTGTTCATGAGTGATAGTTCTTATTGACTTGCCCCACCTTTAGTGATACCCTCACACTCATTTCATGATTTCTTTTATTCATCAGATTATCAGGCTTTTAAGTTTCAGTTTAAACTATTCATCAGATTATCAGGTTTTTAAGTTTCAGGAAAGATGTCATTAACTCACAACACTAGATTAAGCACCTTAAGAGAGACTACTGAGTTTCTCCATAGGCCTTCTTTTTTAACACTTGAGTTGCTTGTTACTAATTATACATATTTAGGCTAAACTGTTAGCTCCACCATGGAGGGAAATGTCCACCTTGCTTTCTAGGGCTATCAATGAATATTTCTTGAATTGTATTGATATCTCTTAATAATATACTAGGGAATTCAATAAATATTTTACTTCTTAGCTTTTCCTGATTGCAGAGATCATATGAAATCTTGGCTACTAAGAACACTTACAGTGTCATACATACTAGCAATACAATCTGTATTTTGGCAATAAGCTTTTCTACCATAAATAGATCTTGATGCAATTTTTATTTTGACTCTAGAGCACACAGTTGAAATTAAGCCTAAGATGATCCTTATTCTTCTTCCATAAGCATTTGTCTACCTCACCACAGACCACTGCCCCTTCCAATTTCCTAGATAAAGATAGAAAAAAGTGATCAACAACCCAAGTGAGGAAAAGCACCAAAATATAGGTGGAGAAGGGCTGGTGGGTGGGAATTTCTGCCCTCCATTCTCCAGAATGATCTTTTTCCAAACCCCCCAGATGAACTGAAGCAGACTGGATAAACCCTAGTTCTTTCCTGCTTTGATGATGGAATGGGTACAAACTTATCGACTGCTTTTCTCAGAGGCCTATTTTCAGAAAGGAAGAATTCGTATGTATCAGTCTTGACTCTCAACCTCCTGAGGAGTCCCTGAAGCCTGACATTTACTTGCATTAATTTCTAAATGTAAACAGAAGAACAAATGCTAATGTTTTCTCCCCTCTAGGTTGTTTCTCTCATTCAAACCACCACATTAACTTTTGCTAATGTTGTTCTTGTCTCTAATGTTTTTCTGGACTTTCTGATTTGGTTTCCTAGTCTTGACTTCATGTCTTCATCCACTTGTTAATATTTATCAAATATCAAGTATGGTACGATTCAGTTTTTGGCCCTGGACCCTCTCCCTGAACCACATCATGACATCTGAGCCCATCCTAGCTTCCTCTACACCCAGACTCATTTAAGCGTTCACCTTGCTGACACTGGATAGATGTTTTATGTTCTCTCCTGGGTCTCAGAAATGACAGTCTTGGCTTAGATAAACTCTGTACTTTCTGTTTGGTTTTAATCATTCAATTTCCAATTCACTGGGGAGAAAAGGAAAGATATAAGCATCTGAATGCAGAGTTCCAAAGAATAGCAAGAAGACATAAGAAAGCCTTCCTCAGCGATCAATGCAAAGAAACAGAGGAAAACAACAGAATGGGAAAGATTAGAGATCTCTTCAAGAAAATTAAAGATTCCAAGGGAACATTTCATGCAAAGATGGGCTCGATAAAGGACAGAAATGGCATGGACCTAACAGAAGCAGAAGATATTAAGAAGAGGTGGCAAGAATACACAGAAGAACTTTACAAGAAAGATCTTCACATCCCAGATAATCATGATGATGTGATCACTGACCTAGAGCCAGACATCCTGGAATGTGAAGTCAAGTGGGCCTTAGAAAGCATCACTATGAACAAACCTAGAGGAGGTGATGGAATTCCAGTTGAGCTATTTCAAATCCTGAAAGATGATGCTGTGAAAGTGCTACACTCAATATGCCAGCAAATATGGAAAACTCAGCAGTGGCCACAGGACTGGAAAAGGTCAGTTTTCATTCCAATCCCAAAGAAAGGCAATGCCAAAGAATGCTCAAAGTACCGCACAATTGCACTCATCTCACAGGCTAGTAAAGTAATGCTCAAAATTCTCCAAGCCAGGCTTCAGCAATACGTGAACTGTGAACTTCCTGATGTTCAAGCTGGTTTTAGAAAAGGCAGAGGAACCAGAGATCAAATTTCCAACATCTGCTGGATCATGGAAAAAGCAAGAGAGTTCCAGAAAAAAATATATTTCTTCTTTATTGACTATGCCAAAGCCTTTGACTGTGTGGATCACAATAAACTGTCGAAAATTCTGAAAGAAATGGGAATACCAGACCACCTGACCTGCCTCCTGAGAAACCTATATGCAGGTCAGGAAGCAACAGTTAGAACTGGACATGGAACAACAGACTGGTTCCAAATAGGAAAAGGAGTATGTCAAGGCTGTATACTGTCACCCTGTTTATTTAACTTATATGCAGAGTACATCATGAGAAACACTGGACTGGAAGAAACACAAGCTGGAATCAAGATTGCCAGGAGAAATATCAATAACCTCAGATATGCAGATGACACCACCCTTATGGCAGAAAGTGAAGAGGAACTCAAAAGCCTCTTGATGAAAGTGAAAGTGGAGAGTGAAAAAGTGGGCTTAAAGCTCAACATTCAGAAAACAAAGATCATGGCATCCGGTCCCATCACTTCATGGGAAATAGATGGGGAAACAGTGGAAACAGTGTCAGACTTTATTTTGGGGGGCTCCAAAATCACTGTAGATGGTGACTGCAGCCATGAAATTA
This sequence comes from Bos indicus, assembly GCF_029378745.1. Lineage (NCBI taxonomy): Eukaryota > Metazoa > Chordata > Mammalia > Artiodactyla > Bovidae > Bos > Bos indicus. The sequence continues at coordinate 50,088,051 of NC_091780.1, read as the reverse complement.
AAAGACGCTTACTCCTTGGAAGGAAAGTTATGACCAACCTAGATAGCATATTGAAAAGCAGAGACATTGCCAACAAAGGTCTATCTAGTCAAGGCTATGGTTTTTCCTGTGGTCATGTATGGATGTGAAAGTTGGACTGTGAAGAAAGCTGAGCGCTGAAGAATTGATGCTTTTGAACTGTGGTGTTGGAGAAGACTCTTGAGAGTCCCTTGGACTGCAAGGAGATCCCACCAGTCCATTCTGAAGGAGATCAGCCCTGGGATTTCTTTGGAAGGAATGATGCTAAAGCTGAAACTTTAGTACTTTGGCCACCTCATGCAAAGAGTGGACTCATTGGAAAAGACTCTGACGCTGGGAGAGATTGGGGGCAGTAGAAGAAGGGGACGACAGAGGATGAGATGGCTGGACGGCATCACTGATTCGATGGGACGTGAGTCTGAGTGAACTCCGGGAGTTGGTGATGGACAGGGAGGCCTGGCGTGCTGCGATTCATGCGGTCACAAAGAGTCAGACACGACTGAGCGACTGAACTGAACTGAATCTCTAATAGGTGAAATTATTGGCATAATTCCTGTCTCAGCATCCAACCCTGTCAAATCACATGTCTCTCTTGCCCAATTCATCAAAAGGGGAATTGATGTGGAGTTAGAGTGACTACGTTGTCAGCATTATTGATCCTTTTCCAATTACACTCATTTAATTATCTTCACACGTTGCTTATATGGCCTGGATGAATATTAGCTACACAGAATTACAATGGTATTGAAAAGCACCGTCTCACTGGTATACCATAAATGCTTCCCAATTAAATGGTGAGACTATTTTTGCTCCAGGGATTATTAGCATGAACAAACTATTTTGCATACAATGCTGCTGCTGCTACTGCTGCTGCTAAGTTGATTCAGTCATGTCCAACTCTGTGCAACCCCATAGACGGCAACCCACCAGGCTCCCCCATCCCTGGGATTCTCTAGGCAAGGACACTGGAGTGGGTTGCCATTTCCTTCTCCAACGCATGAAACTGAAAAGTGAAAGTGAAGTCGCTCAGTCGTGTCCGACTCTTAGTGACCCCATGGACTGCAGCCCACCAGGCTCCTCTTCCATGGGGTTTTCCAGGCAAGAGTACTGGAGTTGGGTGCCATCCGTCTTCTGAGTGCTCAATAAATGTTTGTTAAGTCAAACCCAATGTTTTCTAAATGTTTCAACAATTCGAAAGTATAATACAATGTAGCATTATTTGGCATTTGATTTGGAGCCAGCCTTTCTGTAGCCTGTAACATTTTATACAGGCTGTAATCACACATTCTATTTTGAAACTCAGACAATCATAAAGCTGGAGATCACTTGGAAATCAACCAGCTTTTCACACAGCTGCCATACTGTCATGTGTAATATTTCAGATATGGAGAATATTCTGTTGGAAAAAGTGGCCTCTGCCAAATTATATAATGAGAATGCCGATAGTCCCAAACAGGGTTAACAGAAAAATGTTTCATATTTGCAAAGTATTTAGATCACATTATGAGGCCTGACAACAATACCTACAGTGGTTGGCAAAATGATTACAGTAGTTTGAACCATTAGAATCCATAGTGGGACTACTCTAATATAGTTTCTCAGAATTACTCACTTTAAGGTAGCATTAGAAGGTCCTGTCAACTATCAGCTGATGGGTCTTTTTAAAGGGAAAAAAAATCATTGAATGAATAAAGCAATGAAATATGTATCTCAGTAGTAAATATGAATGACTGTTAAGGCATTGTGTGAAATGACAGTTTGAGCTGGAACACTGTCACAGCACATGGTAACAATCTGTGGAGACCATTACCCAAAGCCAGGGTCTCTGTTGTGGGTCTTTTTTTCTGAGAACTGTTAAGACACATCAGGATTTGCTGTTTATGGAGATACCTCTAAAATGTATCTCAAAGTAAAGGTGCAAGGAAAAGCAAATAAAGGGGCTTTTTTTTTTAAAACAAAGACTTTTAAAGAATATGGGCTTCTGTACTCATTCCTTGATGAATCGCCACACATATCAAAGGCTGGGAGAGGGCTTCCCTGGTGGTCTAGTTGTTAAGAATCCACCTGCCAACTCAGGGGACACAGGTTCTATCCCTGGGCCAGGAAGATCCCACATGCCACTGTGCAGCAAAGTCCGTGAGCCACAGCCACTGAGCCTGTGCTCTAGAGCCCGTGAGCCACAGCTACTGAGCCCACATGCCACGACTACTGAAGCCTGTGTGTCTACAGTCTGTGCCCTGCAACGAGAGAGGCTACTGCATTGAGAAAGCCTGCACACCGCAACTAGAGAAAGCCTGCATGTAGCTACGAAGACCCAGCACAGCCAAAAATAAGTAAATAAAGTTGGGCGAAATCCTGCAGTAAAAAAATCATTTTCACTTTCTTTCACCTATTAGGTCCTTCCTGATTCTTTTCATTTAACCTATTTCATCAAATCAACATATCATGAAGGTAATTTTCTTTATACACTTTGGGAGATGCTGCTCCAGAGTGTAATCCACAAGTGAATAGGACACTTGAACATTTCAAGTGATTCTCCCCTTTTCATTGACAAGAAAAATATTGAAAGGTCTTTTGGACCCAAGAGGGTCTTTATTACATGCCTCATGATTTGTTAACAGCTAGTTTAATCAAATAATCCATTATGGGCTTGTCTCTGATTATAACTTCTGAGCTACTGTAATGCTACTTTCTTGCTAAATATGGAACTCCAAGGATTGTCTAACTTAGTGCCTAACTTAGGTTTTACAATTAAATATTTGACCTATCGACTCTTTTTTATCTAGAGGAGAGAACAACTCTTACCTCTGTGTCTCAGAATAAAACTTATTATTGGTATTTAGGCAATGTGATTGCCTAATTGTAGGATTATTTTGATGTATATTATTCAAAAGCTTACTGTATTACAGTTGATAAACTACACATCAAGAATATAAAGATGATCATGTCACAGACCTTGACCCAAGAGGTGTACAATAAAGAAGAAAATTAAAAAACCAATCATATCACGATGACGATACTTTGTAGATCATTGCAAAATATTGTAACACACTGACATTATAAGTTCTGTTTTGAAGGACTTGAGAACAATTCAAGAGGATGATAAACAAAAGGTGACCGTGTATTCTCCAAGTAAAAAAGTCATTTATTTAAAAATATTCATTTAAAATATTTATTCAGCACCTACTTTATGCTATACACTCTTCTATGCATTAGAAGGGCATTGTGAACAAAAGGGATAAACACATTTGCTTCACAGAGATTATTTTTTAGTGATAAAGACTATGCATGAGAAGAGTACACAAACAAAAATAAATAAAGCACATATTCATTTAGAAAATGATAATTACTAAAAATAAAGAGGGCAAGAAAAGCAATCTGAAGAATCTGTAGCAGTAGACAAGGGTGAAATTATAGATAAGATGGCCAGGGAAATCCTCAATGAGGTGACTTTTGAGTAAAGTCCTGATGGAAGTGAGAGGACAAGCCCTGGGAACATATGGAGACAGTTATTCCAGGCAGTGGGAGCTGTGAGGGCTAAGATCATAAGCTGTGCAACTGCCTAACATGTGTGAGGCAGTAAAGAGGCCAGTGTGGTCGCAACAGAGGAGAGTGAGCCAGTAAAGGGAGATGAGGCCAAGAAGTGAGGGGTCCAGGCTTCTTGGGCCACAGTAATGACTCTGGCTTTTACTTAAGTAAGATGACGAGTCATGGGTGCTGAGCAGAGAAGCACCATGATCCAACTTAGATATAACTGAATGTTAAATATAGCACTCCTATTGGCATGTTGAGAGTAGATGAAAGGAAAAGCAAAATAAGAGAAATACATTAGGACATTATTAAACTATACAAATGAGAGTTGATGGAAAATCAAGTCACAGTATTAGTTTGGAATCTGAGTATACTTTGAAGGATTTACTAGTCAGATGTGACTTTAGCAATTTAGCACAGAGAGTGTGAATTAAAAAATTAAGTCAAAATCACTCCACATTTCTTAATGGAGTTGCCATCAACTAAGTACCAAATGGGGCTTCCCAGGTGGTGCTAATGGTAAAGAACCTGCCTGCCAATGCAGGAGACAAAAGAGACAAAGTTTCAATCCCTGGGTTGGGAAGATCCTTTGGAGGAAGAAATGGCAACCCACTCCAATATTCTTGCCTGGAGAATCCCATGGACAGAGGAGTCTGGTGGGCTGCAGTCCATGTGGCACAAAGAGCCGGACACAACTGAAGCGACTTAGCAGGAAGTTACAAAAGACCCAGGATGAATCAGTTTCCTTAAAGGAGAAATTTTTCCTTAAAGTTTTATCGCCCTTTATTTATGGCCCTTTGCTGCTACTGCTGCTGCTGCTAAGTCGCTTCAGTCATGTCTGACTCTGTGCGACCCCATGGACTGCAGCCTACCAGGCTTCTCCATCCATGGGATTCTCCAGGCAAGAACACTGGAGTGGGTTGCCATTTCTTTCTCCATTGGACCCATTCAAAGGCTTGGGAGGGGTCCTGAAAATATACTACATGAATCATTTTTCTGTAAGATTTGCCAAAATAAGATATTTTAGCTAACTGCAATTTCTACTTCTTCTTCATCATAATTCTCCTGTTTAGTGGTGCTGGGATGGCTGCAGGTATTTTGAGGATCCAAATGAAGATAATTTGAGGACATGATTAGATTGAGCTTAATGGAATATATGTATCACTTCCGTGTATAGTTGTTATATAGCTAGTCATTTTCCTATACTCCCCCTACTGATGCGATGATTCATCTGGCATTGTGAAACACAAGGACAAGGCCAGGATTTGCAAATAAACATACTCTATGGCATCCAGGAATAAAACTATGGGTAACAGAGGAGAAACAAGGGTTGAAATGTACTAAACAATAATTTAGTATGTGGAAAATTCTTCTAGTAATCTTATGTATAAGATTGTAGACACCAGATTTCATACTCATTGCCACCTATTCCAAATGTTCTTTTCTATCCTGATTATGCTCAATGATACAGTTTACACAGTTATGACCAGAGAAAAATATTTTATGAGAATCATACAAAATAGAATTTTTCAGAATTTCTGTATTTGCAGAAGCACCACCGTAAAGATTGAATGTATGTGTGAGGTCACACATTTTATGTATTCTAAAGTATCAGATCATATCTTAATATATCTGTTTCATCTCCTGAAGCTTGACAGTTTCTTAAAATGGTCCACAAAAATGCTACCTTGAAACTGAAATGGACTGAAAAATATGGGTTTCAATCAGAAACTCCTATTTAAATTCATTGCTAAGTTGGTGGTGGTTGTATTGAGTAGGCCCTTGTATTTTTGATTATCCAATTCATGACAAGAAGTGAAATCATATCAACATAAGGGAAATATATTTAACATTACGTCTCAATTGACACAAAATGGTGACATTAACAACTGCAACAACAACAAATAATAATAATATAGAGCTGTTATAAAGAATCAGTGGCAAACTGATGAACGTCCGTGAACAGGTCAAATAGTATTTAAGATTGGAGAATACCCAAGAAAACTGTATGGTCCTTGAAATCTTACCATTCAGATAAGAAAATACTTGAAAAGGATCTTACCCAAATTTTATAATAATTCTAAAATTTTACATGGGATTTCCAATAACAGATTGTGAAGCAAAAAGAAAGATTTCTATCATATCAAAAATAATCATTTATGTTAGAGGAATAACAGAATTATCCTTTTCTTCTAATAAAATTTATATTTTTAAGTTATTTGGAATATGATGAGGTAATCAAAAAATAGAGGAGGGAAAGTATCATAGAGGTTTTTCAGTCAGTTTTATTAATAAAACATAGTATGCTAGTTTTCTGGATTTTGAAAACTTTAACATATTCATAAGTTTTTTAAAATTTATAATTTGCTAACATTTCTTTTCTCATACATCTGTTTTGAGAAGCATGACAGAAAATGCCTGGATTGCTTTGAATAGATTGTAAGAAATATAGATGGTAGTGACTCTGTTACTGAAGACTTAGAATAAGGTGAGAAGTGTGATAATGAATATTGAAATTGTTTCAGAAAATATATGAATCATTATGAATAAACTGTTAGAAATATGGACGTGAAAGTTACTGCCAATGGGAGCTAAGAAGGAAGTGAGAAACAGAAGAAACGGGATCCTTTCTTAAAGTGGCGGTAAGTTTACTGGAAGTATGTCTTGCTGTTATGTGGAAAGCAGACTTTGTAAATGACAAAACTGAATATTTAGCTGAGATTTTCCACGCAAAATGTTGAAAATACAGCAACACTTACATATTTAGTTGGGGAAAGTGTTGAATGATCTTCTTGATATTTATAGTGAAATGTGAGAAGAATGAGATAAATTTAGGGTAAAACTGTTAAATAAATAGGAAGGAGGACTCGAGGATTTGAGAAATTTCCAGACTATCCAGATTGCAAAAGATACTAAAATTAAGAGAAAGTATGCTCTAGACAAAAAAAAAAAAAACCCAGAGAATGATTGTACAACCTTTTGCCTATACCTCAGAAAGATCAAAAGGTCAGAGTATTCAGTAACATACCAGGCTCTTTAAAAAGACTAAGGGGTGTGGATCACAGATCTCATTTAAACTTAAAAGAATTTAGGAAGTTAAAAAAGCAGAGAGATTACATTGCCAACAAAGGTCCACACAGTCAAAGCAATGGTTTTTCCAGTAGCCATGTACGGATGTGAAAGTTGGACCATAAAGAAGGCTGAGCACTGAAGAATTGATGCCCTTGAACTGTGGTGTTGGAAAAGACTCTAGAGAGTCCCTTGGAATGCAAGGAGACCAAACCAGTCAATCCTAAAGGAAATCAACCCTGAATATTCATTGGAAGGACTGATGCTAAAGCTGAAGCTCCAACACTTTGACCACCTGATGTGAAGAACTGACTCACTGGAAAAGACCCTGATGCTGGGAAAGATTGAAGGTGAGAGGAAAAGGGAAAGACAGAGGATAAGATGGTTGGATGGCATCACCGACTCCACAGACATGAGTCTGAGAAAGCTCTGGGAGTTGGTGATACGGCAGTCTGGCATTCTATACAGTTCATGGAGTAGCAAAGAGTTAGGCACGAATGAATGACTGAAGAACAAGGAAGCTTAAGGGCATTGTCTCTCATCCATGTGAGCAGTCATAACTGAGGATGAGATTGTCCAGGAAGATCTATGGACAAGCCTCTTGCTATGGACAGGAATCTTTTTTTTTCATTTTTTATTTTAAAAAGTAGAAATCACATACCAAAAATACAGATTACTCTGACATGTTAGCAAAATAGCTTATGGCTGGACTTGAGTTTGGTAGTACTGTATATGTGAGGGTATCTGGAAATCAGAGGCCAATTGGATCCTCCCTCAAGCCCATGTCACTAATCTGTAAACAATAATTTCAAATAGTATGTAGCACTTTTTAACTACTACCAAACTGAAACCTAATCATTTACCATATAACACTACTTTGTAAAAATGTTCTTCCTTAGGTTTGAGCAGATAAGGGCACTTCACACCATTGTTTCTATCATTTGAAATATCTGATTTTTAAAAAAAAAAAAAAAAAGCAATATTAAAGGAAATGATGAGTTTGGGCTTTTTGCTCCCTTTTGAACATATGGAAAGGTCATTGATTTAAAAAAGAAATTAGTGTTTTGTGGTTTTTTTTTTTAAGTAGAGTTTAATCCTTTTGCTTCTATGTATTTAAAAAAAAATCACTGATGCTATCAAAAGGTTCAGCACCCGAGTCTTAACTTTTATGCAGTTGCCAGCTGTGCTTATTGCTCTGAAACTGCACAGAATACACACATGCTTCTTGTGTATATTCCTAATTGAAAGGAACATGCAGTTCTTAGGGAACTCCAGGTCCAGAACTTTATAAAACAGGTTGTTAGAAACAATCACTGTGGAAGGTCATTAATATAAAAAAAGCCAATTTAAAATACTTGATTCCAGAGTGAAATAAACATAACTTCAAGAACCTCAGCAAAAAGGAAAATGGCAGGCATCCGCAGTTTAGAATTCCACCCAACATTTCAAGAATCAGAGACTGACTGGTTCCCACCTCTCTAAAACAAAGCAAGTCATTTTAAAAGCTAAAGAACCCCGGTTAATATAATTTTATCATAAAGTCAGAAGTCCACAATTCAATTTCCTCAGCTAATTCAGAATGCTGGGAACACAGTACATAAAGGAAATAAAAGTATTAGTCACTCAGTCATGTCCTGACTTTTCGCTACCCCATGGACTGTAGCCCACCAGGCTCCTCTGACCATGGGATTTTCTAGGCAAAAATACTGGAGTCGGTTGCCATTTCCTCCTCCAGGGGGGAAACTGTACATAAAGGAGACTTCATTAATGTGCATTAGAGGATACCCCAGGTTAAACTGTTATAGAAAACTGTCTCTTGAGTCTTTAAAATTTATACCAGTTCTATACCTCTGGTTGGCTGATTGTTTCTTTATTTAGGTCTTAAGGTGAATGACCTGGGGATATTTGTTTCCATCAATACAAGTGCTAATCTAAAGGCACAGTTGAAATGTATATTTTTCTTGCTATCCTCAGAAGAGATTGCGGCAAATCTACTCTATGATTCTCATTCTTTTCAGCTTACAATACAAATACCTTATTGTTTTCTGCAACCTATGTCTTATAATAAAGCAGTGCTGAAAAATTAAATAGAAGAAAGTTCAGTTGCCATATAAGCTATGAAAATGATTTGCTGGTGGTTTTTTAAGCTTGATTCTAAATAGATTTACAAAAAAGGGCACTTGGAAGATGTGGTTCAAATTTTGCTATTGAAGGTATCTTGAAATTATAGGCTCACTCTCCCCAAAATTTCTTTTTTTTTTAATTTTATTTTTAAACTTTACATAATTGTATTAGTTTTGCCAAATATCAAAATGAATCCGCCACAGGTATACATGTGTTCTCCATCCTGAACCCTCCTCCCTCCTCCCTCCCCATGCCATCCCTCTGGGTCGTCCCAGTGCACTAGCCCCAAGCATCCAGTATCGTGCATCGAACCTGGACTGGCATCTCGTTTCATACATGATATTTTACATGTTTCAATGCCATTCTCCTAAATCTTCCCACCCTCTCCCTCTCCCACAGAGTCCATAAGACTGTTCTATACATCAGTGTCTCTTTTGCTGTCTCGTACACAGGGTTATTGTTACCATCTTTCTAAATTCCATATATATGTGTTATTATTCAAAAAGCATAGAGCTTAGGCTGTTAAGGATATAGCAGTGATAAAAGTTTTCCTAGTCATTTCTAAAAAGCAACACTTCATAGTTTTTTATCTCCAGTGGTTCTCTAACATACTTGTAGAAGGAAGGCAATGGAAAACCAAGAATAAAAATAGCTGAGCTCTCCACAATTGGGCTTCCTGCCTACTTGCCATGTTCAAAGAAAAGAGGAGACACCATCTTGCAACAGAGGCTTCATAGACACCTGGGCTTCTCCAGTGACATCAGGCATTTGATGCCCCATGTCTCTTGGTTCTTCTTGTTGCCAATGGTCAACCTGGCAATGGTGGTGAAATGAGAGCAATTAACCTGTAAATGAAAGAGGGCTTCCTTTAACAGTTGAAGAGTACTGTCTGGCACAGTTTCAAAGACTTGTAGTGTTTTTAATGTGGGAATTTCTCCAAATTCAAGTAAAGTTTCAGGTATTATGTTAAAGCACCAACTGAGTGATAGGTGTTAGAGGTAGTTGAGTTGTTAAAATTCTGGAAAGCAGTCGTTTTCAGCATGACACTATCGCTTAAGTCTAGGTGGACAAGACTGGGACATCTTCCAACTAAGGTAGAGACATGTGATCTCTGCAGATTCTTTCGATATTCACTGAGATTTAGCTGGGTGATGGTCTCTGACACGGTGCAACAGCCGCCTGTACGTGCTTTTCGGTGAAGTCATAGCACCAAGAGAGGTTCAGCTCATCCAATCTGGAAGAACTGCTCAGCAAAGTCTTCAGGACAGATTCAGAGAATCCAGAACACCCAGAAAGGTTTAGTCGCAGTAAATCTGCGTTTTGAGCAAGATTGTCGACAATGGGATCCGAAAGCCAGAGGCCTTCCAGGCTGAGATTCAGCAACTTGGAACAGTGAGACAGAAGGCCATGCAGGTAGAGACATCGATCACGGAGTTTGACAGGTCCAGGTGCTGTAGACGAAAAGGGCCGAAATGTTCATCTAACGGTTGGTCCATAAATGATCGTGGACAGCGGAAGGCAAACACCCCTCGGGACAGAAGCCGACCAACCACGTCTGGGTGGAGGTTTCTTCCCGCGAGGTCTCCAATCTGCCAGAGAGACTCGTCAAACCTGGAGTGTCTTTATTTCCAGAACCCCTGTGAATGGAAGGGCAGGGACTCCCGTATTCTCACAGTAAGAGTCGCTAGATGATACCATCTCTTACAAACACTGGAGACTTTCAGGAGTTCAGGGAGGCACAGACAGGAAAAGATTCCTAAGAGCAGCAGGTCTGGAAGGGAGTCCCAAGAAACACACAGTCCAGGGCCACTGTCTTCAGATCGCTATGGAAAACAGGTGTGGCTCGTTCCAGCCTAATCCTGCAGAGCTCCTGGACAGGAATCTCTGTGGCATAAATAGGATATTCACAAGGTTTCAAGCACTTTATGCAAGAAGAAACACCACCAACTTGGACTGAAAAGGACAAAGACAGTAGAAAATGAAAGAAGGGTGTAGCTGTGTACCCTCTCATGCTCCAAATATTAATGGCAGGAAACAGGCTAATAAAGCTACCCAGCTGCAAACACTTGATATTTTTCATGAAAAAAACAGGACTCAGATGGGAGATGCTCAAGCCTAGACAATTGAATGATGAAACATATAGCATTATCCCCAGCTCTTGAAATCTAACGGAGTTTGCCAGGCTGAGTTTCAAAAGTTTGGGGGACTGGTGAGTACTTTTTTCCTTCCATTTTATCCATTTATGAACCACATATATGAAAATATTAACCTATTCCTATCTCACCGTGTATTATGGGAGCAGATAATTTGTTCTTTAGTTTCACAAGCCCATAGATGGAGAGAAACTATACCAGGAAGAGATTATCAGAGCGTCTCAAATATATCTAATTTATATAATACAGATGATGATATATAGAATTTTTACTTTATGAGATACAGATAAGACGTTGGCCTTTAAGTTGATGCTGTAATGCATTAAGACTTTTGAGGATATTGGGATGTGTTGTATATATTTTTTATATGGGAAGAATGTGAATCTTTTGGAGCCAGAAGGTAGACCATAGTAGGTAGAATAATATTCCCCCAAGATATCCATGTTCTAATGCCTGGAGCTTGTGAATATGTTAATTTATATACCAATAGAGACTACAGATGTGATTAAGAATATGGAATCTGAGATGGAGAAATTATACTGTAAAAAAAATATATATATATAAATATATATAAAGGAAGGTTATAGTCCATGGGGTCGCAAAGAGTTAGACATGACTGAGCAACTACCCTATACTGGGACCTATGAGAAGCAAACTGTCCTTCCTACATATATATACATATATATATTTAACAGTATAATTTCTCCAGGAAAATTATTTCCTGGCTGTGGTCAAAGAAAGATGTGATGATGGAAGAGGACTCAGACAGATGACAAGGACTTGGACTGCCATTACTGGCTTCGAAGATGAATGAAGGGGAACATTAGCTGTAAGTAGTCTGTGGCCTGTAGAAGCTGAAAATGACCCTTAGTTTATAGCCAGTGAGAAAAAGGGACCGCAGTCCTGAAACCACAAGGGACTAAGTTCCCCCAACAACTCAAATAAGCAAGTAAATATATCATGCCGCAGAGAAGACAGAAAGGAGAGTAGCCCTGTTGATGTCTTTATTTTAGTACAGTGATACCTGGATTAGATTTGTAATCTATAGAATTGTAACATAAAATCTTGTGCAGATTAAGCCATTAAATTTTTCATAATTTGTTATGGCAATAACAGAAAGCCAATACAGATGTTACTGAAAACTGTGAGCTTACTATTTATAAAGTAGCATGAAATTCAGTGCAACGGTAACACAAAGTAGGTAGTTAGGAATGGCAAGTGAGGTGATGAAGCTATCAAGAAGGATGGGACCAGATTATGCAAAAAGCTTTTCATCTAATGGGATTCTTTGTTACATTAAGTGGAGACCAACCATTGATATATTAGGTAAAAAAAAAGAAACATTTTGGAAAATGACCAGAAAGCAAAGCAACTCTAGAAGGCCAAAAGCAAAACTTACCCAGAACAATGCTTCCGCCACTACTTGGCACACTGAGTCCACGAATGAGTGGATTTTAGTCATCACTTTGATTTTGCCTCTTCCTAGTGGCTCAGACGGTAAAGCGTCTGTCTGCAATGCAGGAGACCGGGGTTCGATCCCTGGGTTGGGAAGATCCCCTGGAGAAGGAAATGGCAGCCCACACCAGTATTCTTGCCTGGAAAATCCCATGGACTGCAGAGCCTGGTAGGCTACCATCCATGGGGTTGCAAAGAGTCAGACATGACTGAGTGACTTCACTTCACTTCACTTGATTTTGCCTCAGTTGCTGCAAATTCTGTTCTGGACACAGATGTTCCGAAAATCAAGCCCAGATTAAGTGCACACACTCCACACTCTTTCTACCAGAAAGTTGATGGAAAAATCATAGGTCCCTCTGACTGCTACAATGAAAAACAGGAAACTTGCTACTGCAAAATTATACTCAAGGGAGAATTGGAAAATAGGAAGGGGAAATTATCACTGAAAATGACAAATTTATCAACTTTTGAATGTGTAGCAAGACTATTAGTAGATGTAAGCATAAAAGACCAAGGCTAATCTACCAGACCTATGAAGTAATTTAGGAATGTATAGTAACAGTAAATCACATACAATTGCCACTATGTTCTGATTAATAAAAGAAACCACAGAGAGAAAAGGGATGCATAATAAAAAAAAAAAAAAACTATCAATCAATCCTGAAGACAAAGAAATTATTTTCTGCCTGGTGAAACTTGTAAATTCTTATAATCAGGTAGTCTACAAGTTTTCAGAGTGAATGAGGAAGGTGAATATGTGGTTGAACATGAGCAATGACTCGGAAAAAGAATTCAAGAGTATGAGAAATGTGCCTCTCCATGGATGCTAAAGTAAACATCACTAAGCAGGTTGATGGTTTGGAAATCCAGATACAAAGAAACTTTGATATCATCCTGTGCTGGGAAAGCAAGGTTCCTTTAGCTAGTAACATCGAAAAGCTATCATTTAATGGGCATGTACTGCATTCAGGCGCTCTACTAATTGTTGGCATAATACCCTCACAGAATCTTTATAAATAGAGATTCTGTTTTATAAACAGAGATTTTTTTATAAACAGAAATCCTGAATTACAGAAAGATTTGGGAATTTGAGTTCATAAAAATATTACAGGTTATCTCAAGACCTAAATTGAGTCTACTATGACTCAAAATTCTGTATTTTTTCTATATAGTTTCCATACTAAATTTATTAATTAGGTCTTTTCAGTGCAACTATATGATAAGATTTATGCTAATCAGTGTTTCACTTCAAATATTACTCAAAACTTGGCTGTAAATTGGATATATGCCAATAACTAACATGAACCATGATAAACAGTGTTAGACTTAATGTTGACATATGTGTAACATGTGCTATTCTAAAGAATTTCTCCATTGAAAATTTTTGATACTGATCCTTTCCTAAGAACTGCATGTCTACAGCTCTACTCATAGGGATTACTGCCAACACCTTGATTTTAGCTCATGGTGATTTTAGACGTATGCTGAATTTCTAACCTACAGAATTGTAAAATAATATATTTGTGCTCCTTAAGCCATTATATTTGTGATTACAGCAGCAAAAGAACACTAATACAAAACCATCCCAAATAAAATCCCATACCCAGATGACTTTACTGGTGAATTCTCTCAAAAGTTTAGAGAGGAACTAATCCTACTTAAAGTTTTCTAAAAACTAGAAGTAACACTTACTTATTCAGTAGTTAGTATTATACTGATACCCAAACTAGACAAAGATGTCACAAGGAAGCTACAGACCAAAAGTTCAACTAAATACTAATAACAAACCAAATCCAGCAAAAAGATTATTCACCATGACCAAGCAGAACTTTTTGCTGGAATACAAGACTGGATAGAAAAGAAAATGACTTCCTCACCCTGATACTTGCTATCTTGAAAAACCCACAACTATCACTGTATTTAATGGTAAAAGATTGAATAATTTCCCTTTAAAGTTAGGAACAAGATACCCACTCTCACCTGGATGTTCTAGCCATAGGAATTAGGCAAAAAAGAAATAAAAGGCATTCAAATTGGAAAGGAAGAAGAAAACCTATTCATAGATGATGTGCTCTTGCACACAGAAAATCTTGAATAATATAGAAAAAATAATCCTAGAACTAATTAAAAATTTAGCAAAGGTGTAGGATATGAGATCTATATACACTTAATTTCTATGCTGTAGCAGTAGACCAATCAAAATGCAATTAAGAAAGCAATTCCATTCACGGTAGCAGCAAACATAACAAAATACTTAGGATTAAATTTAAAGAAGTATAAGATGTATACTTTTAAAGAAGTATTAAAATCTACAAAACATTGTTGAACATAATTTTAAGAGAACTAAATAAATGGAAGACCATCCAATATTCAGATGACTTGAAAGACTTAATATTAAGATGGAAATACATTTTGTATTTTATACAGTTTTATAAATAAAGTTGAAGAGAGAATAAATGGATATTTTTGAAAGGTAGAAAACTACCTTTCAAAATTGACTCCAGTAGAGACAAAAGGCTTAGACTGAATAAAGACAATAGAATAGATAGTAAGAGATTAAAGAGTTCTCCCAGCATCAGGTCCATATGATTTTATAACAATTATCATTAAGAAATGCTTACATATAAAATAAAATTTAAATTAGTCTAGATCATAGAAAACTGAGGAAAATATTCAAACTTACTTTTATGAAATGTATGTAACACAGTTCTCAAAACCTGATAAAGAAAACTATAGAGGTGTTCACTTAAAGTATTACACACACACATACACACACGCACACACACACCTCTTAACTCAAAATCTAGCATCTTAATAAAAAAGTCAGGAAAAAATGAAAAGCTACCCAATTTCTCCATTGATGTTTAACACTATGTTGAACGTACCCACAAGTGCAATTAGACAAAAGAAAGGAAGATAGATACTATGATTGCAAAGGAGAAGGTAAAATAATTTATTGCAACAATCGGTCAGTTCGAACTTACAAATGTGTACTTTCATTTTGCCACAATTAGGTAGAGAATTTTATAAATGGCAAGTTATGTATCAGCACACAAGACTCAAAAAGCTTCATACATACAAAAAGATATAATAGGCTTCATTTACAATGGTGAAATCAATGAGTAAGTTGGCACTCCATTTTCCAAGATAGGAATACAATGTCACAAAGAATCTCTGTCCCTCAAAAAGATATGTTAAAGTCCTACCGCCTGGAACCTGTGAATGAATGTAGCCTTATATAGAATTAAACTCTAATCAAGTTAGTCATTAGGATGGGTCTTAATCCAATATGACTGGTTTTCTTCTAAGAAGAGAAAACAGAGACATAAGGAAAGGAAAAAGCCATGTGATGAGAAAGGGAGAAACTGGAGTGATGATTCTATAAACCAGGGTCACCAAGGATGGCTGGCAAACACCAGAAACTGAAGGTTCTTCCCCTAGAGGCTTTTAAAGGGGGGCTGGACCTACCTACACTTTGAGTTTGGATTTCTAGCTTCTAGGACTATGACACAAAATTGTGTGTTATTTAAAGTCATTCAGTTTACGGTACTTTGTTGTGGTAACACTTGATAATAAAGATAACTATCTTTCGTAAGTTAATATATATTAAGTTTAACATGAGCCCAAGTTTCTTTGAAAGAACAGACAAGTTAGGATAACCAGAAAAATTTTGGAAAACAAGAACAGTATTAACAGAGTAGCCTCATTAATCATTAAATGGAATACAAAGTCTCTATAAATAAAACAGCGTGTTATGTGTTAGTTGCTCAGTCACGTCTGACTCTTTGCAATTCCATGGGCTATAGCCCACGACGCCCCTCCGTCCATGGAATTCTCCAGGCAAGAATAATGGAGTGGGTAGCCATACCCTTCTCCAGGGGATCTTCCTGACCCAGGGATCGAACACAAGGCTTCTGCATTGCAGGAGTTTCTTTATCATCTGAGGCACCAGGGAAGCCCTAAAACCATGTGGAACTGGTGTATAAATATAAAGAACCATAGAAGAGAATAGAAAATGCCAGAAATATACTCAGCTGCATATGGGAATTTAACATATGATAAAGGAGGCTTCCCAAACTATTAAGGATAAGGTCAGTTTTTTAAATAAATGGTTTGAGGATAATCAAAATGAAAAAAACTGGATCCATTTCTCATATCACACCCCAGGACAAATCCCAAATGAACCAGCTAACAAACCTTAAAATAAAAACACACATATCCTAAGTCTCCTGCATTGCAGGTAGGTTCTTTATCACTTGAGCCATTGGGGAAAAAAGTATAAAAATAATACATGGATGAATTTCTCTACAAGCTTAAATACAGAAAATGTCATTTCAATTCAGTCATTCAGTTGTGTCCAACTCTTTGTGACCCCATGGACTGCAGCATGCCAGGCCTCCCTGTCCATCACCAACTCCCAGAGCTTGCTCAAATTTGTGTCCATTGAGTCAGTGACACCATCCAGCCATCTCATCCTCTGTCATCCCCATCTCCTCCCACCTTCAATCTTTCCCAGCATCAAGGTCTTTTCAAATGAGTCAGTTCTTCACATAAGGTGGCCAAAATATTGGAATTTCAGCTTCAGCATCAGTCCTTCCAATGAATATTCAGGACTGATTTCCTTTAGGATTGATTGGTTTCATCTCTTTGCAGTTCAAGGGACTCTCAAGAGTCTTCTCCAACACCACAGTTCAAAAGCATCAATCCTTCAGTGTTCAGGTTTCTTTATAGTACAATTCTCATATCCATACATGACTACTAGAAAAACCATAGCTTTGACTAGAAGATGTCTTATGTCTCAATACTTAGAAGCAATAAGGGAAGTAAAGGTTAAATTTAACTACATAAATCAAAATACTATGACCAAAGTAACACATATGTAAAGGTATATATACATACAAATATATACATATAGATTTAAACAAATGACAAATTGGTGAAAAATATTGTACCTTGAGTCACAGAAGAAAAATTAATGCTTCCATTACATAAAAAAAAATTTAAATAGGAAAGAAAAAATCAATAACCTGGTATAAAAATGTGCAAGAGGTGTAACATACAGTTCTCAATAAAATGACATGTCAATAGTCCTTAAATATATTAAAAGATGACCAACTTTTCTATCATAGAAATGTACAATTTATACCATGAGATATATATTCCCATTTACATATTGAAACATCCAGAAATTTGACATGATCTACCGGTGTGAAACAGGCACTCCTCACAGACTATTGGTAAGAATCTAAAACTGTGCAACCTTTATTGACAGAAATTTATCAGTATCTAGAATTATGTACACATTTACTCTTTTATAGCATTTGCATTTTAGGATTCTTTCCCAAATGAGGGAATACAAAATGACAAAAGATATACTTCCACATAAGTCTAGTCAATATGTACTTTAAAACTATTACCATGTTGCTTATTTTTTATAGTTATAGTTACAATATTGTATTAGTTTCAGATATATAACAAAGTGATTCAGTTAATATATATTTTTTCAGATCATTTTTCCATGTAGGTTATTATAAGATATTGAATATAGTTCCTTATTCAGTTCAGTCACTCCGTCATGTCTGACTCTTTGCAACCCCATGGACTGCAGCACACCAGGCTTCCCTGTCCATCACCAACTCCCAGAGTTTACTCAAACTCATGTCCATTGAGTCGGTGATGCCATCTAACCATCTCATCCTCTGTCGTCTCCTTCTCCTCCCACCTTCAATCTTTCCCAGCATCAGGGTCTCCAGGCCAGAATACTGGAATGGTTAGCCTTTCCCTTCTCCAGGGGATCTTCCCAACCCAGGGATCGAATGCAGGTCTCCTCCATTGCAGGTGGATTCTTTACCAGCTGAGCCACAAGGGAAGCCCATACAGTTCCTTATACTATACAGTAAAGCCTTACTGCACATCTATTTTATGTATAGTAGTTTACATCTGTCAACCTGTATTTCTAATTATCTGTATATCTTTAGATTCCATAGGTGATATCATATACTATTTGTCTTTCTCTAACTTATTTCACTTAGAATATTATTTGTGTCTATCCATGTTGCTGCAAATGCCACCATTTAATTCTTTTTATGGCTGAGTAATATTCCATTGTATGTATCACAGGTATATAGGTAAATATACTGCATATTCTTAAACCAATTGTCTATACATGGCACTTGGGTTGTTTCCATATCTTGGTTATTATAAATAGTGCTGCTATGAACAGTGGGGTTGATGTATCCTTTTTTAATTTTTAAAAAATTTTCCTGGGGTATATTTGACTTACAATGTTCTCTTAGTTTCAGGTATTCAACAAAGTGAGTCAGTTATACAGATACATATATTCACTCTTATTTTCAAGATTCTTTTCCCATATAGGTCATTACAGAGTATTGAGTGGAGTATACAAGTATAGCAGGTTCTTGTTTCCTGTTTTATCTAATAGCATGTATATGTCAATCCCAATCTCCCAGTTTATCCCTCCCCTCTCATTTCCCTATAACCATAAGCTGTTTACCTTTGTGACTCTACTTCTGTTTTATAAATAAGCTTATTTCCACCCTTTCTTTTAGATTCCACAAGTGATATGATATTTGTCTCTCTGTGTCAGACTTCCTTCACTCAGTATGACAATCTATTAAATCCACCCATGTTGCTACAAATGATATTATTTCATTCTTTTTCCATGGCTGAGTAATATTCCACTGTATATATGTACCACATCTTCTTTATCCATTCCTTTGTCAACGGACACCTAGGTTGCTTCCATGTCCTGACTGTTGTAAATAGTGCTCAATGTACATTGGGGTTCATGTGTCTCTTTGAGTTATTTTTTCTGGCCATGTGCCCATGAGTGGGACTGTTAAATCACATTGTGGCTCTATTTTTTTATTTTTTTTAAGGACCCTATATACTGTTTTCCATTACCACTAATAGTGTAGAGGGTTCCCTTTTTTCCATACCCTTTTCAGAATTTATTTTTTGTAGACTTTTTGATAACAGCCATTCTGACAGGAAAAGGTGAAACTTCATAGTAACTTTGATTTGCTTTTAAGAAAGGCATGCCAAAGATGCTCAAACTACTGCACAATTGCACTCATCTCACACGCTAGTAAAGTAATGCTCAAAATTCTCCAAGCCAGGCTTCAGCAATACGTGAACCGTGAACTTCCTGATGTTCAAGCTGGTTTTAGAAAAGGCAGAGGAACCAGAGATCAAATGGCCAATATCCACTGGATCATCGAAAAAGCAAGAGAGTTCCAGAAAAACATCTATTTCTGCTTTATTGACTATGCCAAAGCCTTTGACTGTGTGGATCACAATAAACTGTGGAAAATTCTGAAAGAGATGGGAATACCAGATCACCTGACCTGCCTCTTGAGAAACCTATATGCAGGTCAGGAAGCAACAGTTAGAACTGGACATGGAACAACAGACTGGTTCCAAATCAGGAAAGGAGTACGTCAAGGCTGTATATTGTCACCCTGCTTATTTAACTTCTATGCAGAGTACATCATGAGAAATGCTGGGCTGGAAGAAACACAAGCTGGAATTAAGATTGCTGCGAGAAATATCAATAACCTCAGATATGCAGATGACACCACCCTTATGGCAGAAAATGAAAAGGAACTCAAAAGCCTCTTGATGAAAGTGAAAGAGGAGAGTGAAAAAGTTGGCTTAAAGCTCAACTTCAGAAAATGAAGATCATGGCATCTGGTCCCATCACTTCATGGGAAATAGATGGGAAACAGTGGAAACAGTGAGAGACTTTATTTGTTTGAGCTCCCAAATCACTGCAGATGGTGACTGCAGCCATGAAATTAAAAGACACTTACTCCTTAGAAGGAAAGTTATGACCAACCTAGATAGCATATTCAAAAGCAGAGACATTACTTTGCCAACAAAGGTCCATCTAGTCAAGGCTATGGTTTTTCCTGTGGTCATGTATGGAGGTGAGAGTTGGACTGTGAAGAAAGCTGAGCACCGAAGAATTGATGCTTTTGAACTGTGGTGTTGGAAAAGACTCTTGAGAGTCCCTTGGAGTGCAAGAAGATCCAACCAGTCCATTCTAAATGAGATCAGCCCTGGGTGTTCTTTGGAAGGAATGATGCTAAAGCTGAAACTCCAATACTTTGGCCACCTCATGCGAAGAGTTGACTCATTGGAAAAGACTCTGGTGCTGGGAGGGATTGCGTGCAGGACGAGAAGGGGACGACAGAGGATGAGATGGCTGGATGGCATCACTGACTTGATGGACATGAGTCTGAGTGAACTCCGGGAGTTGGTGATGGACAGGGAGGCCTGGCATGCTGTGATTCTTGGGGTCACAAAGAGTCAAACATGACTGAGTGACTGAACTGAACTGAATAAATAACAATGTTGAGCACTTTTTCATCTGCCTGTGGGTCATCTGTCTTTTTGGAGAAGTGTCTGTTTAGGTCTTCTTCCCATTTTTCAGTTGGGTTGTTTCCTTTTTTGATATTGAGTTTTAAGAGCTCTTTGTATTGGATATCAACCCCTTATTTGTAGCATTGTTTGCAAATATTTTCTCCTGTTCCATAAGCTGTCTTTTCATTTTGTTGATGGTTTCTTTTGCTCTGCAAAAACTTATAAGTTTGATTAGGTCTCAATTGATTATTTTTGCTTATTTTTGGCCTTCAGAAACTGATCTAAGAAAATATTGCTATTATTTATGCCCAAGAATTTTTTGCCTATATTCTGTTCTAGGAGTTTTATGCTATCATGTCTTAAATTTAGGTCTTTAACCCATTTGTTTAGTTTATTTTTGTACATAGTATAAGGGAATATTCTAAATTCATTGATTTGCATGTGGTTGTCCAGCCTTCCCAACACCTTTTGCTGTTTTTAATACATTTTGTCTTGCCTCCTTTGCATAGATTAAGTGATCATAGGTATGTGGATTTATTAAAAAGTTTTGATACATCTCATAGTGACACAGATACTGCAGTGCTTAAAAATCCTGTTGTTTTAAGTACTGCCTAATTTTTCCGGCTTCTCCATTAATGTCCAAAGTTCCTCAAATTGCTACTATCACTGATTTTTCTTTTCTTGCCTACCTTGCTTTCTATCTCACTTCACTTCGGCTTCTTCCTAACGTAAGAAATATTTTTATTTTCAATTACTTCCCTGAATCTTTATTCTTTAATTTTTCTCCTCTTACTCCTAAGTGTTGCTTGTACAATTTTTTGACTACATAATTTGTTTTTCTTTCATTATCATTTTTACTTTCAAATGTCATTTCATAATCCAACTAGGATCAATGCCTGCTTCTCCTGATGCGAAAATTAATGTTCGTCTTTTTGACCTAACATTTCCTAGAAAAGAATCCCTTCTAAGTAACATGTGAAAATGGAGACTTTTCTGTCTCTCAGCAAATAAAACACCTTCCTATTAGAAACCATTTATTATGACTTACAACCAACTGTTCTTTCCACTCTTACTACCTGTTATTGTAATTATAACAATCTCTCATTTTTCTATATTAAGAAGAATAAAAGGCCAACAACATCTGAGATATGAAACTCTTTCCTCCAACATAGTTGGGATCAAAATTTATTTTCATAATATTGAATTTTTATTTTAATTTTCAATACTGACAACTTAGAAATGTTTCCACTTCATAGTTTATTCATGATAATAATATTTAAATATTTATGATTGTTGTCAAATTTGGGAAACTCTCAAGTTTCTTTCATATATAAATTATACAGCTTCGCAGTATTTCAAGTTTTACTGTGCAGTGGCTAATATTAAATACCCTTCAAATTGAAAACATTCATTAGCTAGTGTGCCAATTATTGGAAATGGGTACCCCTTTGCCACTATATAGCTCAATATTAGTTTCTTTTCTACTGTGCATATACTTTCATTACCCAGGGATATAGAACATGTTCACATTATAGTGAGACTCCTGGCTCTAAACTTGAGGCTGATAAGTCAGGCGAATCAGCACAGCAGGTGCAAAAGTGTTTCTGGACACCATTCCTCCACCAGGATAGCCAGAAATAAATAACAAATAGTAAATGAAAAGGACCATAAACCATAAATATATTCCAGTAAGCTCATGATCTCTTTGGCTGTAACCCACACATCCCATTCCAATACATCTGAGTAAAGAAAAAGTATAATAAGCAGGAAACCAGTGTTTTAAAAGATTGTGTGCACTGTGCTCAGTCATGTCTGACTTCTTACAACCCTATGGACTAGCCTTCCAGGCTTCTCTGTCCATGGGATTTTCCAGGCAAGAACACTGGAGTGGGTTGCCATTTCCTCAGTTAAGGGATCTTCCCAACCCAGGGACTGAACCTTCATCTCCCACATCCCCTGCATTGCAGGTGGATTCTCTTACTGCTGAGCCATCGGGGAGGCCCTTCAAAGATAGTGGGGCCTAACTAATTGCACTTAAAATACTTTATTTCTAAAGAATATGTATAGATTCCAGTCGCTTTGCTCAAAATACACCTGAAGCTAACACAGCATTGTAAATTAGCTATACTTCATTTTTAAAAATAAAATACTTCATTTCTGAAAATTTACAGAAGTGTTCAACCACATGAATATATTACTAAAACCCCTCTCATGAGAAGCAAAGGAATCTGAAGCTTAAGCTTTCTATTAACTTCACAATAAACCCACCTAGGAATAGAATGCATAGTTTTAGAAGTAGGAATCAGAACTTCTAATATCAATTCTATGCTCATGAAAATTCTCTAGAAGATAATGGAATATAATGCAATGAGTAATTCAATGTGATGCCCAATTAAGAATTTGTTTAAGGGCATCAGGTGGGTTGGGAGTAGGGTGAAGGGCGATACTGATGAGAAGAAATGCAGCTGATAGAGAAAATAAATAAATGCAGCCTGGTGATTCCAATAATCAAAAAGTTACAATGGTTCAGACCATTTCTTTAGAGTTTACCCTAGAGCAGGCCCTTTTCCCTTCTTATATTATAAACTGGGTAGAGGCAACAAATGCTCAATTTATGTGCACTTGTGATCCACAAAGCATTTATTAGCTCACTTCACCATGAATTGTGACAGTATTAAAGTGTGTATTCTAAACCTTAAGACTTTGAAAATTCCATTCCAATAGCTCTTGCTTGGAACACATTTTCTAATGTTATAAAGAATCGGTTGCATGAAATTTTAAAAAATGTGTCTGTGAAATCCGGATAAGTTTTAGTTCTTTTTTTTCCCTCCAGTCTAATGAAGTGAACGAGAGGACTAGGAGTCATTTTCTATTTTAAAATACTCTAAGTATAACTTGTCCTCAACTAAATTGCCCAATAAATGAACATCTTAAGCTTACATTTTCCTGAATAAAAGCTCTCAACAGGAAACAAAACAATATTAAAAATCTAGTTAATACATATAAGCTTAAAGCATTTCTATAGGAAAATAGGGAAAGGACTCATTTTATTTTCAGGAATGAAACATTATTACAGAACTCTGTTCAATCTTAAGTCTAAAGATACAATAACATGGTCATTTAAAGCACATATAGAGTTAAAAAAGCAATCCAGTATACCAGATCCATTAACATAACATTTCTACTGGTTCTGTAGATAGCGAAAATTTCCTATTATACTCACACTGGCCTTTATTACATGTCTTTTTATGAACACAATCATTTCATAGTCCATTTGGTTTGATTTTGGCCAGGAGACCAATAACAAGTGGCTCATTATTCCCAGAAACATCTCCATCCTTAATTCAAATGAAGAGCTCATGTTCCCAAGTACTTAGCATAAAATTATTGAAGATTTCAGAAGCTTGTGACTTTAACTTCTGACTGTGAGGCCTCAGAAAATATTTTATCAAGTTATGCTTCAACCACTAAAACTTTTAAAATTAAAATGTGAGTGATGAAAGAAATAAAAATAAAACCTCAGATCATAGTCAGGTGCCAAAGCTGAATTTTGAAAATCAGAAAATGCCATTAAGTGCAAATACTCTATATTTACATTATATTTACATACTCCCTTACAGACTACAATTTTGCCTCCCTCAAGAGCCTACACCCACCTGATTGCTAACTTTCCTCGTTGCTCCTGATCCCTTATGATAATAGTTTTACTAAAACAGTAAATTTCCTCAGTTTTTCCCATCCATACTTCCAGACTCATCTTCTCTTTTTCTCCTTGCTGAATACTAAGTATAACTTAGCAAATAAATGCCTATTGTCTGCCCCTACTTTAAACTCCCTCCAGTGTTTTAATATACTCATAATGCTAATATGCGTATCGACAAAGTATTCCCTATTAGAAATGGACTCCATATTTCCTTCTATGCTAATATGCAGGTCGTTTATCTTCTTTCCATTTTGTGAGACCCAGAATCATTATCTTGATATGTATCTGTGACATGATACCTTAAAAATCATTCAACTTGGCTCACAGCATGTAAAATATGTGTAGGACCCCACCCCATCCCTCATCACATCCCAAACTTGCCCTCTGCCTTAGACAATTTCAACAAATTATAAAAGTTTGAAAAGGAATGACTATGGATTCTCAAAAAAGCATTTAAAGGCAGCCAATAAATCTATAAAAATGCATCAGGAATCTATGCCACAGAACTGCAGGCTAGAAATCACAAATAAATGTGTTCTTGCCTTTGTCGTAGGTGAGCTTTACGGGCTTTCAACACCTTGTCTCGAATCACTTCAATCTTCTCAATGAAGTGCTGAGAGGCCCCCACCTTGCTCAAACGGCTTTCTCCCCCTAAATCCATTTGCAGGCTGTTCAGTCCTTCTATCTGAGCTGAAATCTTTTGTGAGATCCTAAGAAAAGAAAAGCATGCTACTCTACCCCGAAAGTTAACCAACTCAGGGGTTTCATTATGTTTTCACTTGAGCAAAGTGCAGTAAAACAACTCAGGCCTGGGGGACAAGAATAATATCTTATATCTCTTTGATGTGCTCACACAATCTAATACTGTGCCAGCGTGCAGCGTTCAGTCAAAAAGACAAATGGCATATAAACTACTTGAGAGCATAAATCGACAGTGTGTGGCGTTCAGCTATTGCCATGGTCTCAGATGCCACCTGTACCACCGCTGCCACAGAGGGGAAAACCATCAGTTACAAAAATGAAATAAGTATTTACATTTTAAATTTCATGTCAGGAATGCACACTTAACTCACAAATGTGTTCAGAATTTTTCTTTAACAGATTAAAAAATTTCCATACCTTTCCACATAGATGTACATACACCTACACAGCATAGGTTGACCAGATGTAAGCCGGCAGCTCTAGCAGGAAGTAAAAATAAATCATCTCCCACGGTAGAACATCCCCAATAATTTCTGTTTTGAGAGACTTTGTATAAAAGCTAGATGTCTAGTACAAGTTTATCTTGTCTGTAAGGATTCTGTGCTGTATTTCATTTTTTTACAGTGTTGTTGAATGTCTATTCAATAATATCTTTGTGTTAAGATGTCAACCACAAAGGAAGGAAGTTAATAGAACATTCTATGGGAAACTTTGATGTGTTGAAAGTCAAGATGTTTGTTCTTCTCAGGGGTCTGGCATTTTCCCCCAAAGAAAACAATTTTTACTGGGTTTAAACAGTGCAGTGGAATTCTGTTACCAGTTAGCCTTGTGTGTGTGTGCTCCATCGCTCAGTCATGCATAACTCTTTGCAATCACATGGACGATAGCCCACCAGGTTCCTCTGACCATGGAATTCTCCAGGCAAGAATACTGGAGTGGGTTGCCATTTCTTCCTCCCGAGGATCTTCGTAAGCCAGGGATTGAATCTGCATCTCTGGCAAATCCTGCATTGGCAAGCAGGTTCTTTACCACTGACCCACGTAGGAAGCCAATCCAGTTAGCCTTGTTGCTGCTGCTGCTAAGTTGCTTCAGTCGTTTCCGACTCTGTGTGACCTCATAGACGGTAGCCCACCAGGCTCCCCCGTCCCTGGGATTCTCCAGGCAAGAACACTGGAGTGGGTTGCCATTTCCTTCTCCAATGCATGAAAGTGAAAAGTGAAAGTGAAGTTGCTCAGTCGTGTCTGACCCTCATCGACCCCATGGACTGCAGCCCACCAGGCTCCTCCATCCATGGGATTCTCCAGGCAAGAGTACTGGACTGGAGTGCCATTGCCTTCTCCCCAGTTAGCCTTACTGCACAACAATTTTCTACATGCACACTCTTTCCCCTTTATTCCTGCTGTTACCCTGCTTTTTATCTGCAGAGTTTATCAATGTAAAGAAAATTCCTAATTCAAGTACAGCAATAGTAATGACTATGGCAGTTATTACTTCCTTATATGGTACCTCATATTGTTCCAATTCAGGTATCTCATTGAAAATACATTGAATACTCACAACTACATCATTAATAAATATTATTAAAGTTGCAGCGATCTATACTGTGTGGTTTTGATGAGGTCTGGTTTTCTAATGCCGCTAGAGTCATAGGCAGATTTTGACCTTGGATCACTCAATTCTGAGCCAGTGTCCTTGCCTTTGTCTTGTAATTCTAGTACATAAAATTTTACCTATAAAATTTTATAGATAAAATCCCTCTTGAGACAAGTTTTTCATTATCTATCCAAGTACTTTCTTTTATGCATTAAATCATATCCCAGAACATCCCACAACACCAGCTGCAACTTGAATTCTTGTTGCTTCTGTGTCAAAGTGGCCAATTTTTACTTTTACCCTAATATTTCTGAATTCTAGTTCACTTCCCTGATATATTTGTAGTTGTTAGCAAGTTTTGTTTTTTTCAAATAGGGTTCCTGACATGTTAATAGGTAACCAACAAACATAATTTACTTAAAGTAAAATTAGAATAAAATAGATTATTTGGAAAATAAAGTGTAGCCTATTTTGGAATCCAAAACTTTCAACATTTAAATAAATATTTTTCCCCTCTATGTACTGCTGCTATCAATTTTGTGGCTTTTGTCTATAATTTTCTGTTGATTTTCATCTAATCCCTGTAACAACTATTTTATCTTCCTTGTTATAGGCCATCTGGCCTTTGAATTTTTAGTTATTGTTGCATATTATGAGCCTCACTCAGGATTCCCAGATGACACTTTGCTTTTAGTGCATTCATTTTTCCCCTCAGTAAAATAATTATTTTAACAGGAACAGGTGGATCAAAATTGTGATCTTTATCTTTTGTGCTAAAATTGCATATAAACCTGCAGGTGAAAAGCTATGCTACAAATTTCAAAAATCTAGTTAGCTCTAGTTTCTAAATGTTATCCTGTTTTTCAGTTCAGTTTAGTTTAGTCGCTCAGTCGTGTTCCACTCTGCAACCCCATGGACTGCAGCACGCCAGGCCTCCCTGTCCATCACCAACTCCCAGAGCTTACTCAAACTCACGTCCGCAGAGTCGGTGATGCCATCCAGCCATCTTATCCTCTGTCGTCCCCTTCTCCTCCTGCCTTCAATCTTTCCCAGCATCAGGGTCTTTTCCAATGAGTCAGTTCTTTGCATCAGGTGCCCAAAGTACTGAAGTTTCAGCTTCAGCATCAGTCCTTCTGATTAATATTCAGGGCTGATTTCCTTCAGGACTGGCCAGTTGGATCTCCTTGCAGTCCAAGGGACTCTCAAGAGTCTTCTCCAATGCCACAGTTCAAAAGCATCACTTCTTCGGTGCTCAGCCTTCTTCACAGTCCAACTCTCACATCCATACATGACCACTGGAAAAACCATAGCCTTGACTAGATGGACCTTTGTTGGCAAAGTAATGTCTCTGCTTTTGAATATGCTATCTAGGTTGGTCATAAAATTCCTTCCAAGGAGTAAGTGTCTTTTAATTTCATGGCTGCAGTCACCATCTGCAGTGATTTTGGAGCCCCCCAAAATAAAGTCTGTCACTGTTTCCATTGTTTCCCCATCTATTTGCCATGAAGTGATGGAACCAGATGCCATGATCTTAGTTTTCTGAATGTTGAGATTTAAGCCAGCATTTTCACTCTCCTTTTTCGCTTTCATCAAGAGGTTCTGCAGTTTCTCTTCAGTTTCTGCAATAAGGGTGGTATCATCTGAGTATCTGATGTTATTGATATTTTTTACCAGAACTCTTGATCTCAGTTTGTGCTTCATCCAGCCTGGCATTTTGCATCACGTTTTTAGAAGCTTTCTAAGTCTTTCACGCCTTCTCTTTTCCTCTCTCCCTCCCACATTTTTTTTTAATCCCCTCCTTCCTTCTTCCTGTCAGTAATATTTATTGAACCTTTATTTTGTACCAATAGCATACTAGATACTGATGATATGGCTGGAATTAAGACAAGCACCCTCATTGGCCTTACGAGCCATTGAAATATGTTGACCTATTTTTAAGCTTTAGGGTCTAATTTGGAAATGTTTTTATATTTCTTATAAACCCATTGGCTTAAAGTAAAGCTAAATGTATCATAACAGTAAAATCCCAATCAGATCATGTTGGACTCCTCCTTTTATTTTTGTAAGATGTGGGCTATATTTTTCCCAGTAATCTCTGTCTCTGCCAGTCATTCTAAATTGGCTGCCATTTCCCTACAGTCTCTGCCATCTTTTTGGTCCAGCAGTGTTTCTGATGCAATTTTTTTTCAGTTTTATTGAGAAATAATTTTCACAGATCATGTATACATCTAAGACATACAGCATGATGGTTTGATTTTCATATTTTGTGAAATTATTACCGTAGTAGATTCAGCTAATAGCAGTCTTCTCATATAGATACAATAAAAAGAAAAGGAAGATGAAAAAACTTTTTCCTTGGGATCCATGTTAAGATTTACTCTCTTAACTTTCCTATGTATCATACAGCAGTGTTAGCTAGAGTCATCACGTCATCCATGACATCTCTAGTACTTATTTATCTTATAACTGAAAGTTTGTAACACTTGACCACCTTCCTCCAATGTCCCCTCATGCAACCCACTGGCTCTGAGATTCAGGTTCTACACACACGATGGTCACGAGGGTGAGGAGGGAGGCGCAAGGCTATGTCTCTCTACCAGCAGGATGAGAACCTTATTTTTTCATACATAAATGATATCTGATAGCCCAGCCTTGCTCCTAAGGCCTATAACTTCAAGAAATGGGCTCCTTTTATTTGTTTGCTCTTAGGTATGTTTGTGCATGCTATTTTGTGTCCAAATCTCTGGAGCTACATGGACTGTAGTCTGCCAGGCTCCTCTGTCCACAGAATTTTCCAGGCAAGAATACTAAGTGGGCTGTCATTTCCTACCTACTCCAGAGGATCTTCCCAACCTAGGGATCTAACCCGTGTCTCTTGTGTCTCCTGCACTGCCAGATGGATTCCTTACCACTAGCGCCACCTGAGAAGCCCTGCTCCAGGCTAATGGTGTCCTTGATTATATCATTGAAAACACATCTTCCTTCCTTCAACCCGCAAATCATCCTTACTTGCCAGTTTCTGATTTTCTTTGCAATGTAAAAATGGAATGATTATGTGCTTTCTTTCTTTTTGCAAAGGCTGGAAGCCAGAAGAAAGGCGGGAGTTCAAAAAACTGTGGATTGCTTTGGCAAGCCAAGCAGCCAGCTGTTAACTGGAGTTCCATAGGACTAGCCAGGGATGTCAGTGGCTGACTCTGGCATCTGTGTTATGAATGACGTCTTGGGATAAAATTGCCCTTCTAGTGTCTTGGCAGCTTAAGACATCTCAAACTGAGATGAAAACATGGCTCTCACTGCCTCAATGAGTGGCTGGAATATTTTGGACCTACTTAAGCCAGTATGAGATTTATACACATTCCTGGATTTTCAACCCAGTTTTGAATTGATATTTGACACCCAAGAAGTAGAGACTTACAATGAAAAACATCTTTAATTGGTTCAAAGCTACCAAGTTCAATTGCCGGTGAAGAAAAGAGTATTTTTAGAGGTTTGTTCTGATCTTTCATCTGCTTGTGACTGCTTTTCCTAATCAATAGTAGCAACGTAAGAGTCTTTCTTGTTTGCTGTTTGAAACAGAGTACTAATCTTTAGAGGCAAGCAGAAGGAAATTACTCTTTTCACTGGCAATAGCTGTTTAAATTTCAAAGATTATATTAAAAGATGTGTTATTCTGTTTACACATTCTAATCCTTTCCAGTAGCAGCTTGGATATTATACCACAGGGTTTGGTTTTTTTAAAACAGAGATGTAGACTCAGGATGCTCAGTTCATAAGATGTGGAAACAATGATTGCTATTAGGACACGTCTGAAAGCGGGGCAGGAGATGAATAGGTAAATTAAGCCACCATATGCCCAGTCAATTAGGTAAAACCCTGGCACATCAGAAAATGCTTATCTGATTTAAATAGGAGATGTTTCACCCAAGAAAGCAAAGAAATGAAAATAGAAATTAAATCATATATTGCTGACTAGTTACAGCTCAAATGCTTTACAACTATGGCATTAAAAACATTATTTTAGGAAAAGCAAACTGTTGACAATTCAGAAAAGTTCTTTTACATAGAGGGCTTGTTGAAAACCTCATTCACACACACATATGTATGGATGTGGCGGAGAAGGCAGTGGCACCCCACTCCAGTACTGTTGCTTGGCAAATCCCATGGATGGAGGAGCCTGGAAGGCTGCAGTCCATGGGGTCGCTGAGGGTCAGACACGATTGAGAGACTTCACTTCCACTTTTCACTTTCATGCATTGGAGAAGGAAATGGCAACCCACTCCAGTGTTCTTGCCTGGAGAATCCCAGGGACGGGGGAGCCTGGTGGGCTGCTGTCTATGGGGTCGCACAGAGTCAGACACGACTGAAGCGACTTAGCAGCAGCAGCAGCAGCAGCATGTGTACATAATTATATACGTACAAATATACTTCATTGCTAAAGTATAAACTTCTAGAAGGAATAGATAATATGTTTGGAAAGACCATGATAAAATGAAGAGTGAGTGCCTTCTACAGATTCTACATTTGTAGTTAAAATTGTATATCTTAAGGAAAACAGTTAAAAGATGATTTTTTTAGTCAGGAAAACCCTGTAGATTTTCTCTCAGACATCAATTTTATGTGGAAAGGAAAACAGCATTTAAAGATTTTAAAATATTTGTTGTTTATATACACCATTGTTTTGCTGTTGTTTAGTTGCTGAGTCGTGTCCAACTCTTTTGTGATCCCATGGATGGTAGCCCATCAGGCTCCTCTCTCTAATGGGATTTCCCAGGCAAGAATACTGGAGTGGGTTGCCATTTACTTCTCCAGGGGATCTTCCTGACCCAGGGATTGAACACATGTCCCCTGTATTGGCAAGCAGATTCTTTACCACTGAGCCACCAGGGAAGTCCAACTATATATACACTCACACACCATATATGTACAAACATATACCATATATATATTCCTCATATTTTTCATTTATTCTCAAAATTTTCTTGTAATAAGTAAACAAATGTGATTGAAGTTTTATTTACAGGAAAGACAGCTTAGGTGCACTGCAAGGCCTACTCTTATGACAGATGATTTCTGTGTAGTAGTAAGATGACTCATCACACCTTGGTTGTTTATTTAGGAATGAGAAGTACAGGACTTACATATGTCTGTCTATTCCAGACAGAATTGAGCAAACATTTCAGTAATGTCTTTGTCTGATAATCTGCACTGTCAACTGTGCAGTCCGGGCTGTGTAGGCACACTGGCTAGTGATAAGGAAAGGAAGACAGAAATGCAGGGATCCACTTGAGATCACACCCTTTCAACTGGTAGTATAAACTCTGCTCTCCTGCGTTATCCACAAACCACACTTGATTACGTGCAAACACCCTCTGACCAGCTGTACTTTACATACAATGGGATTAATAGAGGGCAAATTCATAACCCCAATTATAACACTGGCTTAAGTGTCAGTCTGACTAATAAAATTTTCTAAACTGCTAACTTAAAATACTAAGGAATAAATTTTTATGTTTTACATTTATATGACATATCACAAACACTCATTTTCATGTTTTATTGTGTTGTATGAGACTCTTAAATATCATAATGCTGCTGCTGCTGCTAAGTCATTTCAGTCGTGTCCGACTCTGTGCAACCCCATAGACGGCAGCCCACCAGGCCCCTCCGTCCCTGGGATTCTCCAGGCTAGAACACTGGAGTGGGTTGCCACCTCCTTCTTCAATGCAGGAAAGTGAAAAGTGAAAGTGAAGTCGCTCAGTCGTGTCTGACTCCTAGCGACCCCATGGACTGCAGCCCACCAGGCTCCTCCATCCATGGGATTTTCCAGGCAAGAGTACTGGAGTGGGGTGCCATTGCCTTCTCCAAATATCATAATAGTATGGTATTAATTTTTAATCATTTTCAAACAAGTGTTGAAATATCTTTAAACAGTCAAGATGGATGCTCAAAGATTAGCCATTCTAATATATGTATATATAATGTTCATATCAATTTTAATATGAGCTAAAGGGTATATGCAGGTCAGGAAGCAACAGTTAGAACTGGACATGGAACAACAGACTGGTTCCAAATAGGAAAAGGAGTACGTCAAGGCTGTATATTGTCACCCTGCTTATTTAACTTATATACAGAGTACATTATGAGAAATGCTGGGCTGGAAGAAGCACAAGCTGAAATCAAGATTGCCAGGAGAAACATCAATAACCTCAGATATACAGATGACACCACCCTTATGGCAGAAAGTGAGGAGGAACTAAAAAGCCTCTTGATGAAAGTGAAAGAGGAGAGTGAAAAAGTTGGCTTAAAGCTCAACATTCAGAAAACAAAGATCATGGCATCTGGTCCCATCACTTCATGGCAAATAGATGGGGAAACTGGAAACAGTGTCAGACTTTATTTTTTGGGGCTCCAAAATCACTGCAGACGGTGACTGCAGCCATGAAATTAAAAGACACTCCTTGGAAGGAAAGTTATAACCAACCTAAATAGCATATTAAAAAGCAGAGACATTACTTTGCCAACAATGGTTTGTCTAGTCAAGGCTATGGTTTTTCCAGTGGTCATGTATGGATGTGAGAGTTGGACTGTGAAGAAAGCTGAGCACTGAAGAATTGATGGTTTTGAACTGTGGTGTTGGAGAAGACTCTTGAGAGTCCCTTGGACTGCAAGAAGATCCAACCAGTCCATTCTAAATGAGATCAGGCCTGGGTGTTCTTTGGGAGGACTGATGCTAAAGCTGAAACTCCAGTACTTTGGCCACCTCATGAGAAGAGTTGACTCATTGGAAAAGACCCTGATGCTGGGAGGGATTGAGGGCAGGAGGAGAAGGGAACGACAGAGGATGAGATGGCTGGATGGCATCACCGACTCGATGGACATGAATTTGAGTGAACTCCGGGAGTTGGTGATGGACAGGGAGGCCTGGCGTGCTGCGATTCATGGGGTTGCAAAGAGTCGGACACAACTGAGTGACTGAACTGAACTGAACTGAACGCAAAGGTGTTTTGCAGTTTGGAAGAAAGCCCTAATCTTTGGAGGCAAACAGAAAGTTGCCATTTTCTTTAGCAATTTTATGTATATTTGATGTTTGCATTAGTAATTTGTATATGTTATCTTGTCTCCCAGATTAAAAATATATCATACTTGCCAGTTTTCATTCAGTTCAGTTACTCAGTCATGTCCGACCCTTTGCGACCCCATAAATCGCAGCATGCCAGGCCTCCCTGTCCATCACCAACTCCCAGAGTTCACTCAAACTCATGTCCATCGAGTCGGTGATGCCATCCAGCCATCTCATCCTCTGTCGTCCCCTTCTCCTCCTTCCCTCAATCCCTCCCAGCATCAGGGTCTTTTCCAATGAGTCAACTCTTTGCATGAGGTGGCCAAAGTATTGGAGTTTTCATTAATCTCCTTCAAATTCCATCATGACTGCAGAATTCTAATGAAGATGCATATTCAATTGTCTTTTCCAATAACCCAAATGTCATTTCATTTTTGGATATAAAACAAGGAAAATCTACTTTCAGGGTTAGAAAATATCTTGACCTAGAGAGTAAACTTTCTCAAGTACATAGGATAAGAAACAAAGTCAAAAGTGGTCCCTAGGGATGTTTATATTAGATGAAAAGATTTCATTAGAAAGACTGGCAAGTTTCAGCAATTTAGAATTTTCCCACAATCTCAACATAGAAGCACATTCCAAAGATACATGTGTATATATATATTTTTTTTAATCAAATAATGAGATTTGTACATCCATGTTAAAAATAGTTCACCCAGTTTTCCAATTGGATTGTTATTTCCATCCTCACCACAAATGAATTTAGACACACTGGAGTGGAATATTTCAAATTAGAGTTAATAGCAAAGAAGTAATAGATGATTTCATTATGTTTTAAATAATGGAAGAATGACTTTCCCTATATTCACTACTGATAAAGAAAAAACTTCTGCACAAATGCCCTTACAAATGAAATACCTTAAATGATGAGATCTAATCACCCCATTCTCTCTCTGTTGGTCTTAACATATTGCAGAGCTGACATTCCAGATGCCAGCTGGCAGCCCAATTTAAAGACGCAGCAGCCTAAAGAAGTGTACAAAAGAGCTTATAAGCTAACTCCATGCTGCATGTCATGAAATCCACCTGCCATCTCATGAGCAATCACAAAGCACACAATGCAATGAAAGAATTAATTAGGAACCTAGACGAAACTCCTGTGGCACTGGGGCTAGCTTCCCTTTTAACCCTATTTGTTGTCATACCAGTAATATGCTGTTTGTGCTTTCAGACTGCATCATAAATTCATTTGAGGGTTTTCTGTATATATTCATATCCTTCAATAAGATGAACAATTGAAAAAGTTATTGTCTAAGAATGCATTTGATAGAAAATTTTACTGTTGGTCTTTCATCAAAACACCTTTGCATTTTCAAAGTCATTGTTTGGAGCAGTCAGTTAAATATCTGGGTTTTATATAGGCTTCTCACTTTTGGGTTGTCCAAAGGAAGTGTGGCTACAGGATCCTACTGCTTTGAAATCAACAGAAGCAAGGAAATATAAAGGTAATTTAAATAAAACTATTGCTCAGCGATGCTCAGCAGACATAAATGAATATATTTTTTAGAAGCTGTGAATACTTTATCACAACCATTGTTCTTTTTAATGTGTTTCAGAGGCATTGCAGGTACTATAATTCCAAATGATTTCCACTTAAAGTCCTCACCAGATATGGTTTGCAGTTAAACTAAAATCCCCAAGAAAAGGTCAAGATGAACACAATCACTACTACACTGGAGCACAGAATAATAAAGGCTGTAGAGGTACAGTTTATAAGCATGTAAGTTGCATATACATGCCCCAAGAAGTTCAAGTATTTAGAGCTTATTATTAGATTTATTAGATAATCATATTTTTTAAAACATCTCTTCCTTCTGATTTTCTGATTGCCCAACTTTAAGATATTTAATTACTCATCAACAGAGACAGTTTGATACTTCTGTAGTCTTCATCATCTGATAGTAGATCTATATATTTATATTGGTTCCAATGGCCAAAATTCTATTTTTGAGGCATTTAAAGGTTCAAGTCAATCTGGAAGCACTATTTGTTTGTCTATTCATTTGTTCATGAGGAACAGCACAGAAGAGTGCTTAAAGGTGAGAGCATTTATTTGTTCAAATCTGGCTGTATCACTTCGCTTCAGATCATCATCATAAAAATGAAAACAATTACAGAATCTCCCACTCAAGGTATATAATAAATTAAATGAGAATTCCATTTAGGTAATACTCAATTATAGAGAAAAGCCCTCAAAAATTATCACTTTTATTTATAAAACCCTTGTTTTAAACTTATTACAGAATGGAATTATGTTAGAAGTTGGGGAAAAAATTATGTATGATATAGGACTCCACTCAAAAAATATAGCCTAGTTGAGGAAACAAATCTTAAAAGGACTTGATGGGAAGACCCAGGAAAAACAACTGTTTTCAGTATAGGAGAAAACCATGAAGTCACAGATCCCCTGATCCCAGGGGTCCCAAGAAGTCCAAACTTTCCGGTACACTTAATTGCATTTTGCAAAGCCTCTAAGCCAGTGAAATCATCAGTCACAAAACCTAAGGACATGATCGCATTGGTCAAGTCCTATGTTAAGATAAAACATGGACAAACCAACTATAACAGGACCAGAGAAACAGGGACCGGTGAAAAGTTGATGAAACTTGTCCACCATGTTGGAACAAGCACTCTGTCTTGGTAATTTTGGGGGTTAATGTTTAGGAAGGGATTGATTAGAACACTGTGGTAGAGAGGGAGAGAGAGTGTATAAACGATAACTATTTCTTGCTTTTTCTTGGCCTTTTGGTTCAGCACAAAACTCAAGTCTTTTAAAAGTCAGAAAGTTTAACTTGCTGTGTTACATTTACATAATATCTTGTGGATAAAGAATACTTGCAACAGCTCAGACAATACCTGAAAATGATACCACTACAGTTTCTAAGGCTGAATCTATTCTTTATACAGAACATCCATAAAGCCTGATATGACATTCATTTTCATTTTACAAACAGCTCTTCTAAAATATATTTAAATAGCATTCTGCCTGAAGACAGTGACTGAGACACTTTGGAGATCCTATAAATTATTCCTCACTAGTAAAGGAGTCGTGAGGGAAAGCAAAAATAAATATCAAGGGGAATTTCATAAGACTTCAAATGCCATATGGGAACAGGGTAAGAGAAGCAGGTATTTATATGCAACATGAAAGACCTAAAAGAAATAGCTTTGAGGAAAGCTTTTTGGCACAAAATTTTATCTGTATGGACAGTAAAGAAGAATCAGCCACATCCAGCATTCTAGTTCAGTCTTCGCTAAAGGACTAAAACAAAATCCTACTGCGGCACATATGCTCTTAAGGAACAGCTTAAATTAACATTACTTATGTTCTTAGAACTTTTTAAAAAGATATTTTAGAGTGAGAACCAAAATATACCATGTTTCTTAAGTGGGGGTTAGAGGAGGATGGAGGCTTTGGCACATGTAAATTTAAGTTTAAAGTGAAATGATCACATTGACAGTGTTGATGGGCATTTGGGGAAAAAATATATATGGTTGACAGGTGGCTAATTGTGAGAATAAGCTATTTCTGTAATTGGTTGAAGAAAACAACAAAAAAAAGGGATGTTAAGGTTTGGAAAAGTCATGGGTGTAGAGCACAACAGAAAGGTAAGAATCAGCCATTTTCTCCTAATTCCAAATATCAAATACGATTTAAGAAAGAAAGATGTTTCTGGAGGAGGCTGGGAGTCAAGGTGGCTCTCTGGTGAATTCAGCACTGTGCAGGGCTTCAGGCTCAGAAAGCCAAATTTTTTCAGCACCAAAAGAAGAGTCTATATACAGATGAATCAAGTTTATAGAAATTAATTTCTGACAATCAAAACCCCTGAACAAAGCAATTAGCAATTTGTCAGGAAGAAGTAGTGACAAGCATCTGATAATATGTTTACCCTCACAAGTCATCAACAAATTAATATTAAAACCAAGTTGGTCTTCGTTTTGCACATTTTAAAAAATATAAGTAACGTTAAAGCCAAATGGTCATCAAGTATGTCAGGAAATGAGCGTTCCCAGCTACTCTTTTTGGATACATAAATGAATACAAATATTCTATAGTGAAATTTAATGAAACCACAAAATCCTTCCACGAATATTTATAGGCCTAAATCTTCGGTAAGTTATCTTATTAAATTAGTTGGAAAGTATATAAAGCTAGAGAGAGAGAGAGAGAGAGAGAGAGAGAGAGAGAGAGACGCTCTTCAAAATGTTGAAGAAAAGAAATGGAAACAACCTAAACTTGAAAACACTGGTTTCAGAATAATCTCAGGAAAGTAGAACTGGGAGAACTCTAATGTTTTAATAGGAACCTCAATTTAACTACTCTGGAAGGAGATTTACTTTATGAACAAAATGCAGATGGTCTGCCAGGGAGAGAGAGAAAAAGGACATACATTATTCTATCCAAGACCCTTGGCTAAAGACGGCAAAGTTGAACATTATGACTATGTCTGAAATATCAATTGAGGGAAGACAGTCTCAGAAAATCTATCTGAGAGTCACTGGGGGCTTCCCAGTGGCTTAGTAGTAAAGAGTTAACCTGCAATACAAGATATGCAGGTTTGATCCCTGGGTCAGAAAGATCCTGTGGAGTAGGAAACAGCAACCTACTCCAGTATTCTTGCCTGGAAAATCCTATGGACAGAGGAACCTGGTGGGCTGCAGGCAGTCCATAGAGTTGCAAAGAGTCAGACACAACTGAGTGACTGAGCATGCACTTATTAATATCATCTTATATTTGTGTTCTAATCACATGTCTACCAGAAAAGTTCCTGAAAATACAGTCTGTTTTTTTTAATAGAAAGAGATTGTGTGAACCTGCTTTCCTGAGAATTATGGTCTACTAGCTAGTTTTGGACTTATCTTTGAAATCTAATTAAATGATACTATTTTTTATTAAGCTATCTTTGTTTTGACTTTTAAAATTTTTAATTGCTTTTAATTTTAGAATAGTTTTAGATTAACAGAAAAGTTACTATACTAGTATAGTCCCCATATGTCTCTTACACTCAATTTCTCCTATTTTAAATATATTACCTATTATGAATATATTTGGAGAAGGCAATGGCACCCCACTCCAGTACTCTTGCCTGGAAAATCCCATGGACGGAGGAGCCTGGAAGGCTGCAGTCATGGGGTCACTGAGAGTCGGATACAACTGAGCGTCTTCACTTTCACTTTTCACTTTCATGCATTGGAGAAGGAAATGGCAACCCACTCCAGTGTTCTTGCCTGGAGAATCCCAGGGACAGGGGAGCCTCGTGGGCTGCCGTCTATGGGGTCACACAGAGTCGGACATGACTGAAGCGATTTAGCAGCATGAATACATTACATTACTATCTTATACTACTATAGTGCATTTGTCACAACTAAGGAATCAACATTTCACATTAGTATTAACTACATACTTTTTTCATGCTTTGACTTCTTCATTAAATTTATTTAAGAAAGAAATGACGTCTTTAATCTGTCCATGTTATTTGGTTTATATGTCTTAATATGGTTTTCCCTTGTGGCTCCACTGGTAAAAGATCTGCCTCCAATGCTGGAGACCTGGGTTCCATCTCCTGGAGAAGGGAAAGACTATACACTCCAGTATTCTGGCCTGGAGAATTCCATGGACTATAGAGTCCATGGGGTCACAAAAGTTAGACACAACTGAGTGACTTTCACTTCACTTCACTTCATGTCTTAATATAAAATTTTAGTAAATATTCATTCTGTCAAAAAAAGCTCAAAAGTTTTTATTTCTTTAAATATGCATAAATCTATACACCAAGTAACTCTATATTGTAATAATTAAAAACTTTTGCAAATCTCTGCAGAGAGAAATAATGAAAGTGAAAGTCACTCAGTTGTGTCTGATTCTTTGCAACCCCATGGACTGTAGCCAACCAGGCTCCTCTGTCCATGGTATTCTCCAGGCAAGAATACTGGAGTGGGTTGCCAGTCCCTTCTCCAGGGGATCTTCCTGACCCAAGGATCAAACCCAGGTCTCCTGAATTGCAGGTGGATTCTTTACCATCTGAGCCTCCAGGGAAGCTCCGAGATAAACAATTCTGCTCTGCAAGTCAGGCAGTGATTTAAATAAAATAATTTTAATAAAATAAATTTTACTTTAAAAATTGGCTCACAGAATAATGAGAGCTACAAGATTAAAATTCAGAGAGCAGGCTGGCATGACTTAGCAGGAGTTGACTTCAAAGTCTTGAGGCAGAATTTTTTTCCTCTGGGAAAATGAATTTTTGTTCTTAAGATCTTCAGCTGATTGGATTAGATCTACCCACTCATTTGAGGGCAATCCCCTTTACTTACATCAACTGATTACAGATGTTAACCACACCTATACAAAATACAGGCTTCCCTGGTGGCTCAATTTGTAAAGAATCCGCCTGCAATCCAGGAGACCCCGGTTCGATTCCTGTGCTGGGAAGATCCCCTGGAGAAAGGGAAGCAACCCACTCCAGTACTGTGGCCTGGACTCATCTGAGGTTAGGGGTGGCAGCCGAGAGGAGCTACCCCACATCCAAGGTCAGGGGCGGCGGCCTAGAGGAGCTACCCCACGTACAAGGACCGGCGGCCGACTGGGCTCAGGAGGGCTGAGAGGAGCTACTCCACGTTCAAGGTCAGGAGGGGCAGCTGTGAGGAGATACCACTCCAAGGTAAGGAGCAGCGGCTGCGCTTTGCTGGAGGAGCCGTGAAGAGATACCCCACGTCCAAGGTAACAGAAACCCAAGTAAGACAGTAGGTATTGCAAGAGGGCATCAGAGGGCAGACACACTGAAACCATAATCACAGAAAATAAGTCAATCTGATCACATGGACCACAGCCTTGTCTAACTCAATGAAACTAAGCCATGCTCTGTGGGGCCACCCAAGACAGGCAGGTGATGGTGGAGAGGTCTGACAGAATGTGGTCCGCTGGAGAAGGGAATGGCAAACCACTTCAGTATTCTTGCCTTGAGAACCCCATGAACAGTATGAAAAGGCAAAATGATAGGATACTGAAAGAGGAACTCCCCAGGTCAGTAGGTGCCCAATATGCTACTGGAGATCAGTGGAGAAATAACTCCAGAAAGAATGAAGGGATGGAGCCAAAGCAAAAACAATACCCAGCTGTGGATGTGACTGGTGATAGAAGCAAGGTCTGAGGCTGTAAAGAGCAATATTGCATAGGAACCTGGAATGTTAGGTCTGTGAATCAAGGCAAATTGGAAGTGGTCAAACAGGATATGACAAGAGTGAACGTCGACATTCTAGGAATCAGCAAACTAAAACGGACTGGAATGGGTGAATTTAACTCAAATGACCATTATATCTACTACTGTGGGCAGGAATCCCTTAAAAGAGTTGGAGTAGCCATCATGGTCAACAAAAGAGTCCAAAATGCAGTACTTGGATGCAATCTCAAAAACCACAGAATCATCTCTGTTCATTTCCAAGGCAAACTATTCAATATCATGGTAATCCAAGACTATGCCCCGACCAGTAACGCTGAAGAAGTTGAAGTTGAATGGTTCTATGAAGACCTACAAAACCTTTTAGAACTAACACCCAAAAAAGATGTCCTTTTCATTATAGGGGACTGGAATGCAAAAGTAGGAAGTCAAGAAACACCTGGAGTAACAGGCAAATTTGGCCTTGGAATATGGAATGGAGCAGGGCAAAGGCTAATAGAGTTTTGCCAAGAGAATGCACTGGTCATAACAAACACCCTCTTCCAACAACACAAGAGAAGACTCTACACATGGACATCACCAGATGGTCAACACTGAAATCAGATTGATTATATTCTTTGCAGCCAAAGATGGAGAAGCTCTATATGTTCAGCAAAAACAAGACCGGGAGGTGACTATGGCTCAGATCATGAACTCTTTATTGCCAAGTTCAGACTGGAATTAAAGAAAGTAGGGAAAACAACTAGACCATTCAGGTATGACCTAAATCAAATCCCTCATGATTATACAGTGGAAGTGAGAAATAGATTTAAGGGAATAGATCTGATACACAGAGTGCCTGATGAACTATGGACAGAGGTTCATGACACTGTACAGGAGACAGGTATCATGACCATCCCCATGGAAAAGAAATGTAAAAAAGCAAAATGGCTGTCTGGGGAGGCCTTACATATAGCTGTGAAAAGAAGAGAAGAGAAAAGCAAAGGAGAAAAGGAAAGATATAAGCATCTGAATGCAGAGTTCCAAAGAATAGCAAGGAGAAATAAGAAAACCTTCCTCAGCAATCAATGCAAAAAATTAGAGGAAAACAACCGAATGGGAAAGACCAGAGATCTCTTCAAGAAAATTATAGATACCAAGGGAACATTTCATGCAAAGATGGGCTCGATAAAGGACAGAAATGGTATGGACCTAACAGAAACAGAAGATATTAAGAAGAGGTGGCAAGAATACACAGAAGAACTGTACAAAAAAGATCTTCACAACCCAGATAATCACGATGCTGTGATCACTCACCTAGAGCCAGATATCCTGGAATGTGAAGTCAAGTGGGCCTTAGAAAGCATCACTATGAACAAAGCTAGTGGAGGTGATGGAATTCTAGTTGAGCTATTCCAAATCCTGAAAGATGATGCTGTGAAAGTGCTGCACTCAATATGCCAGCAAATTTGGAAAACTCAGCAGTGGCCACAGGACTGGAAAAAGTCAGTTTTCATTCCAATCCCAAAGAAAGGCAATGCCAAAGAATGCTTAAACTACCTCACACTTGCATTTATCTCACATGCTAGTAAAGTAATGCTCAAAATTCTCCAAGCCAGGCTTCAGCAATACATGAACCATGAACTTCCAGATGTTCAAGCTGGTTTTAGAAAAGGAAGAGGAGCCAGAGATTAAATTGCTAACATACACTAGATCATTGAAAAAGCAAGAGAGTTCCAGAAAAACATCTTCTGCTTTATTGACTATGCCAAAACCTTTGACTGTGTGGACCACAATAATCTGCGGAAAATTCTTCAAGAGATGGGAATACCAGACCACTTGACCTGCCTCTTGAGAAACCTATATGCAGGTCAGGAAGCAACAGTTAGAACTGGACATGGAACAACAGACTAGTTCCAAATAGGAAAAGGAGTACGTCAAGGCTGTATATTGTCACCCTGTTTATTTAACTTCTATGCAGAGTACATCATGAGAAACGCTGGGCTGAAAGAAGCACAAGCTGGAATCAAGATTGGCGGGAGAAATATCAATAACCTCAGATATGCAGATAACACCACCCTTATGGCAGAAAGTGAAGAGGAACTAAAAAGCCTCTTGATGAAAGAGAAAGAGGAGAGTGAAAAGTTGGCTTAAAGCTCAACATTCAGAAAATGAAGATCATGGCATCTGGTCCCACCACTTCATGGGAATAGATGGGAAACAGTGGAAACAGTGTCAGACTCTATTTTTTGGGGGGCTCCCAAATCACTGCAGATGGTGACTGCAGCCATGAAATTAAAAGACGCTTACTCCTTGGAAGGAAAGTTATGATCAACCTAGATAGCATACTGAAAAGCAGAGACATTACTTTGCCAACAAAGGTCCGTCTAGTCAAGGCTATGGTTTTTCCAGTGATCATGTATGAATGTGAGATTTGACCTGTGAAGAAGGCTGAGCACCGAAGAATTGATGCTTTTGAACTGTGGTGTTGGAGAAGACTCTTGAGAGTCCCTTGGACTGCAAGGAGATCCAACCAGTCCATTCTAAAGAAGATCAGTCCTGGGTGTTCATTGGAAGGACTGATGCTAAGCTGAAACTCCAATACTTTGGCCACCTCA
This sequence comes from Bos indicus, assembly GCF_029378745.1. Taxonomy (NCBI): domain Eukaryota; kingdom Metazoa; phylum Chordata; class Mammalia; order Artiodactyla; family Bovidae; genus Bos; species Bos indicus. The sequence continues at coordinate 50,044,423 of NC_091780.1, read as the reverse complement.
TATGAAGAGGTGGATCATTGGAAAAGACTCTGATGCTGGGGATATTGGGGACAGGAGGAAAAGGGGACGACAGTGGATGAGATGGCTGGATGGCATCACTGACGTGATGGGCATGAATTTGAGTTAACTCTGGGAGTTGGTGATGGACAGGGAGGCCTGGCATTCTGTGATTCATGGGGTCGCAGAGTCGAGCACAACTGAGCGACTGAACTGAACTGATACAAAATACGTTTACAAACACATCTAGATTAGTGTTTGCTTAAATCATTAAGTACTATAACCTAGCCAAGTTAACACATAAAACTAAACATCATAGCAGGACACATAACCTCTGAGGACATCCTACTGGTCATAATTCAGTTAAAAGTCACTAGAAAGATGAAAGAGCTGACTCATTGGAAAAGACTCTAATGCTGGGAAAGACTGAGGACAAAAGGAGAAGGAGGCAGAGAAGATGAGATGGTTAGATAGCATCACCAACTCAGTGAACATGAATTTGAGCAAACTCTGGGAGATAGTGGAGGACAGAGGAATCTGGCATGCTGCAGTCCATGGGGTCACAGAGAGTTGGACACACTTAGCAACTGAACAATAACGAACAAGAAAGATGCTAGATGGATGGATGGATTAAGGGAAGGAGAGACAGAGGAAGAAATCATTAAGTCTTTCAGCATTTTAATTTAAAAAAGAATGCTGGTTATCAATTAAAGCAGCTTTGTTTTGCCATGGTATTTGCTATATAAACTTTACCCACTGAACCACCAAGGGAAGCCCATTTTTTGTTTTTTTTTACATTGAAAGTATTAAATTTAATTACTTGGAATAAATGTTTATATAATAATCAGCACTCATTTTAGCAGTATTCTTTAATTGTTTCTAAAGATTTTATATCTGCATCGACCAAAGATTACTGGTCCTTGAACAATAGTCTTTTGTTGGAGCAAATCTACAAGAAAATACTTTATCATAAATCCTTGTAACTTAACAAAATGAACATATAGTAATGAAATTTCATGCTACGACACATATACGTTGGTTTCTATAACAGCTACTTTGGCACCTTCAGGATGGTGGTCCTCTGTCACCAAATGCCTTGTACATTAGAGGACTCAACACCTAATTTTTTAAAGGGAAACAATGCAGAGTGAGCACATCTCCTCATCTCTACAGATCCAAACCTCTTTTATATTGATTTCCATCATTCTGCCATTCTCGTGTCTATGGTAGTTATGACAATAAAAATTAGGGTTAATATTTGAAAGTGTCTCTTTTAAAAAATAAAAAGTTTAAAGAATTCAGTTGTCAGACTAGCTTATGGAATAAAAATTAGCAACAGTATTCTTACATAGTCAAGATCAGCAGCACAATGAACACCTACGGGCATTCTGCTGATATGTTTCTAGGGTTGAAAATGAAATAGTTGAACAGATTCCAATCTTGAATGTAGGTTTATTAAATAGGGAAAGGAAGTGATGAATATCATAAAGTGTCCTTCTGTGATTTTGTTAACTTACTCTAGCACTAAATGGCTCAAATATTCAAAAAGAAATCCTTGCCCAACTCTTATTCTTGGCTTTTCCTCAGTTGGAAACCTTCAGTGTTTTCACAGACTCCTTAGGTGAACCCCGCAAAGATAATTTATTGTTATTAAAACATTTTAAAACAGTGAGGAAAAACTAAGTTGTTGTTTTTTTTCTTTTAATATAAAACCCAAACCAGGTTTTCCCTATTTAGGACAGAAATTGTCTGAATTTTTGCAGCAACTTGTTGATTTGCAGTGTTTCTTGATACATATTAGAATTACTTAGGGAGCTTGAAAAAAATATTGATTCCAAATTATACCTTTGGGGTTAGCATGATGCTTGGCACTGATACTTTTAAAGCTTTTCTGATTGTTCTAACAAGTGGCCATGGTTGAAAAGTTCTGAGGCAGAAGAAAAAGAAAGGAGCCTCCAGGTAGACATCACATACTGAACATAAACGTTTGCCCAGAGTTGTTGCTCCTCTGAGTCCTAGTGACTGGATCAAAGTCCATCTGGCTCCTGACAAGGAATCCACCCTCGCATATGCACTACCTAAGCCTTTAATCATCCTCTGATTTTCCTTTGTAAAAGCCTTTTATTTGATTCATTTAACTATTCAGAGTACTCATGAATGAGTTGGGGGAATAGTCCTGAGATTCTTATGGACTGAATCTTCATCTTCTCATTTGAAAATGTTCATCTTGTCATTTGAAAATGTTCATCTTGTCAAATGAAAATGTTCATCTTGTCATTTGAAAATGGGTAGTTTCTAGTCATTCAATGTGACTATGGATTATCAACCAGATACAAATGCCAATGGGACAAAATAGCACTAAATACTTGGACGTTCTGGTAGGATTTTCACCAAGAGCAATCTAGAACTTCAGTAGACATCCTGGAAAATTTTAGATATACATCTTAGAACCCCCCATGTTGTATCCTAGAATCAAAGAGCTCAGAGACTCCAAATATCCCTCTGTCAGCATTTTAAAAATCAGTATGGAGAGGTTTTTTAAAAATGGGAAAAATTAAAGTTTCTTCCTTTAAGGGGTCCTTTAAAAAGACTAATGAGACCATCCAGGATCTAAACTCCAAGCTTTAAAGTCTCCTCTCCTTCTAACCCAGCTCAGGGTGGTCCCGCCTCCTGGCCTGTGTACACTGAGTATCTTCTCCTTATTGATCTGTTCCTTTTACTGGACCTCTACTGGACCCTTTTCTTTTCCCTCGAGACCCCCTTCCTAAACAGCCCTCCCCCCCAATTCATCCCATATAAGTGAGAAAGAACACCCTAACTCCAGTGGAATTATATCTCCAAATATTTTTCAAAGTCAGACCGACACAAGCAACCTTCTTAACTCTCAATTTGAAAAAAAAAAAAAAAAAATCAATGAAAAACTGAGAACTGTCCTTGGGTCATATATTTTGAGGCTTTTTTACCTTTATCAATTAATTTATCTTATGAAGGCCAGAGATGCAAAAATGTAGCTTTTTTAAAAAGTAGAATAAATTGATTACAAAATTATATCAAATCTATGGATTAAAATTGAATTTAACAACAAAATGGGTATAAAACAGTGCCAAGATCTCTTAGGTGCTATCTCTGACTTCTTTTCTATCAAAGATGCTCAGTCAAAAGTTCAGGCCTGTAAATAGGGAAAATCGAGCTTATTCCAGACTTTCAAGGCCATGGAACTACCACCTTTAGACATCATACCAATCTCAACAGAGAAAATATTTGATCTATACTGTGCATCTTCTTTGGGCATGATTTTAAAACTCAGGTGGCAGATGTAGTTAGAAAAGAAAATATACTATTTACTTCCTATCTGAATTATAAGAGTTGGTAAAAAGAACAAAGCAAAAATATTTTGAAGATACTTTGACTACAAAAAAAAGAAAATATGCAGACCAAATGAATACCTGTTCAGATTAAGCAACAAGGGCACTTTCATGTCTAATCTAGACAAAAAGTTCCTATTATAAGAAAAATGGACACAGCCTTTACTCAGAAGATATCAAAAAATATCAAAAGACAAAGGACAAATCTGTCTAACAGAAAAACATCCTGCAAGGATATAGCATCTCTATTCTGGTAAAACTACTCCTACCACAAAAAGGAGAATTTTCCATGCATTGGCAAAAACACTATATTCAAAACTAATTGATCTTATGACCTTTTTATTATTCCTTCCTTGGACCAACAAAAATATTTTATGTTAAGGATTTCAAGTACCCCTCAAACTTCTATTTTCATCTTGACTACTTTCTGTCTCCATTCCTGCCTGTGTGAGACACCGCAATATAATCAACCTGCTTTTCTGCTTAGGGATTTCACTTCAGTGAATCTGCTGGAAATCTACTTTAGAAATGGGATACCCCAGTTATATTTGGATCAGACGGCTACTTTCTAAATATTCTTAGTCCACAGTTTGACAAAAGCACAGTTGTTACTTGAAACTTCTTCTATTGATACCTCAAGATCTGAATCTGTCTCCAAGACCTTCTAGGCTTGAAACAGTTCTGATGTGGGATGCATATGAAGGTGAATGCTTAATGATCTCAATTGATCTGGCTAAATCCTTGAAACTAGCCCAAGACCCACTAAAAAGAGGACTACTGAAGTGCTGTGGCCTATTATATTTGTATACCTTCTGAAACAAATCATTAGTCCCTTTATTAGACCCCATACAGCGCCAGCTCTACCCATCAAGAAGACAAATAGACGCAACTACTGATATTCATTGGAAGGACTGAAGCTGACCTGAGCTCCAGCCACCTGATAAGAAGAGGCAACTCATCAGGGAAAATACCCTGATGCTGGGAAAGATTGAGGACAAGTAAAGGGAGAGACAAAGGATGGCATCACTGACTCAGTGGACATGAGTTTGAGCAAACTCATGGAGATAGCAAAGGATGGGGAAGCCTGGTGTGCTGCAGTCCATGGGGTCCCAAAGAGTCAGACAAAACTTAGCAGCTGAACAACAACAAAAACAACAACTGGTTTGTACAAGTCTTAAAAGTCATTAAAACATTGTGCTTCTCTGCTTCCCTGTGTTCCCCAGTGCCAATACATCTCAGCCTCCATCACTGACAGCTATTTACTTTATGGTGTTAGATCTACACTCAGTATTTTTCAGTATACACTTATACCCAGACTTACAACATCTAGTATTTGCATTCACTTGGGAAAATCAATAATACCCTTGAATAGTCATGCCCCAGGGTTTACTGAAGTACCCTCTTACTACTTACTTAATACTTAATCATAAACTTAGAGACTTTTTGTTCCCAGCAATCCACTCATATACACTATGTTGATGATCTTCTATTATGCTCTCTCAGAGTCTTACAGAATGAATTCCCTTCACTTGAGAATAGCATTACCATAAAAGAAAGACAAAGTGAAATCTTTATCAAATACCTATGAACTCCAATTTTGTTAGACCTAAGTGCATTGTCTAGGCTATAACATCGGAAAAAAATTGAAAATCTCTTTCTTTCTAAATACTGGAAACTATTTGTGACTTTATCTGGGTAAATACTAAAAGGATTTCTTGGTTCCATAGGCTATGTGGATATCAAATTCCTAACTTTTCTGATGTGAGAAATGCTGATAGGAAAAGGCTTTTCCTTGGTCATCTTTTATAATTTAAATAACTCACATAGAAAGCCCCTTTGGACTTCCCAGTCGCATCTTTTCTAATTGTACCTGGAAGATCAGGTCAAGTTTGGGGCACACTTACAATGGATATGAGATATTACTTAGCATAGTTGCTCACTGACCCAAGAGCAAAAGTTAGCCCTTCTGGTTTGTGTGCAGTGGTGGAAGCAGCAAAGTAAACTGGGGTCTCTGCTGCATTAGTTTTAGAATATCTATTTTATCTCATGATTCTTCAGGCTATTCACACCTTACTCATGACTAAAAACACCCATCATTTTTCTTCTGCTCAGTCCTGCCCAAGTCTAACCCTTGGCCAGACATCAAATCTGCAAAAATAGTTGAAACTGTAGCCCTTGCTTCGATCTTCCAGTCAATGGAACTGATAGAACAAATGTGTATAAAGATTGTTCAGATATGTTTTCAAGGTTCATAACTTTTACATGCTTTGGAAGCAATGCCATTATTAAAATGCAGATGGTACTCTGAGTATACATAGCAATCACGACCTTAGATGCCATTTATTTTTTTTTACTGGAATTGGCTGTAGTGAGCTGGTTGCCAGATGCCTCCTGCACCTAGGGATCTCACCCTGTCTTTGACTCTGCCCTTTCATATTCTAATTTAGTGTAATAGCAGAAAGTTTTAATGTGTATACTAAAGATTACCATCAGTTAGTCCAAGGGACTTTTCAGAAGTATAAACCACAGGAAACTATGAATGACCTACAGCCTGAAAATATGGCTTTCTAGGAATGGTACCACTATAATATTACTCTTAAAGTTTACTGGAGAGACTCAGCAGGTACTCCTAATCATAAATGCTGCAGTAAAACTCTAGAAATCAACCCTTAATTCACATTTCTGAGAGGGAGGGAAAAAAAATTTTTTTAATGTGTATTCTTCAACTCTTTGGATATATATATATATATGAAATTTTGTATATACATGACTTTTTATATATACAAACTTTGACTATATACTAGTCCACAAAACACATCTCAAGAAATTTCCAAGGACTGAAATCAAGCATGACATGTTCTCTAGCTTCATTGTCATCAGGGCTGCATTCCTTGCTGAAGGCTCTAGGGTGAGCTAATTCTCTTGCCTTTTCCAGCTTCTAGAAGCCATGCATTTTCCTTGGCTGTCTTCCTTCCACTAATTTCAAACCTAGCAACACTGCATATCTTTGATCATTCTTCCACAGTCAGACTCCCTCTGACCATAGCCTGGAAAAGTTCTCCCTTCTAAATAAGACTAGATTGGGTCCATCCAGACAACCTCATCTCATGGTCCTTGACCTCAATCACATCTGTAAAATCCTCGTCTACTTTGCCACATAAGGTAACACATTCACATGTTCTGGGACATCTTTGAGGGACCATTATTCTGCTTAACCAGAGAAGGCAATGGTGACCCGCTCCAGTACTCTTGCTTGGAAAATCCCATGGGCGGAGGAGCCTGGTGTGCTGCAGTCCATGGGGTCGCGAAGAGTTGGACACGACTGAGCAACTTCACTTTCACTTTTCACTTTCATGCATTGGAGAAGGAAATGGCAACCCACTCCAGTATTCTTGTCTGGAGAATTCCAAGGATAGCGGAGCCTGGTGGGGTCACACAGAGTCGGACACGACTGAAGCGACTTAGCAGCAGCAGCAGCATTCTGCTTAACACAACTGGAAATAACCTACCTATTATTGTGGTAGTTTGTGTTATGTCACTTTAGTTAAACTGGAAACTATATTTTCTAGAATTCCCTTCTTGGCATAGTTTCATGTAAGAAGAGCTCGCTAAAAGTAAGACTTGTTTTGACATTTGGAAGGAGGAAACAAGGCAGCATTCTATCATTCTCAGATTGTTATGGTCAGGTAGATAGACTAAAAAAATATACATATATAGAGAGAGAGAATGGGGGGGGGGGTGTGGCGAGAAGAGCCCAGTAGGGCTCAGCTTGCCCTCACTCGCCTCCATTTCATGTCCAGCTTCTGTTTCCACTTTGCTGATCAAGGTTGGGTCCTGCTTCACCACCAAACGCTTGGTCTGTACTAATGTGCAGAGCTCACTACAGACCCTTTCTTCATGTTTCCATTTTGGTGGTTTGAAATGTTTGGCATTTTGGTTTTACCTTAAGGTTTTGACTTACATTCATGACACTGTTTTAGTCGGAACCTGGTTAATGACTCTCCCTGATCCCTGAATACTCCCTTCCAAACCTTCATTTTCCCAGTGACTCCCATATTTGTGTACAGTCCATTACCAAGCTAAATCCTTTCTTTTCATAAAAATTATAGACCTGTTCCCTAAAGGAATCCTCACAGTCAGTAAAAAATGAAATAGATTATTGAATTATGATATTTCTGTATATATAGCAAACCTCACAATAAAAGAAATGATGGAAAGAAGGAAGGAAGAAAGAAAATTTTAGTGCATGAAATGAGTACCCACTATCTCAAATAAATTACAAACCTTTAGTTGGAGTCTCATCCCTGAGGGAAGACTTCTTTCCCTCTTTTTTACAGTGCTAATCTCTTGACAAAACCCACAGGTAAGAAAACTTAGTAAGAAGTTAAATATCTGCACCAGCATGAACTTCTTCCCTTAAGTCAACAAATTTCCCACCTGATGGGGGTTTTCCTTACAAATTAAAACACCCCAGGATGAAGAAAGGAAGGAAGTTCTTTAAAAATGGACTTTTTCCCAAGAGTTTTCTCAGAACATGGAGCAAGGTCACTCCTATAAATACTTCCCACTTGTTGATCTCCTGGCAGGGCCTAGCTTTGTGCTTAAGCATCATTTCTATTCTCACAAAAGCTCAATGGAAAGTAGACCTACCTCCTTATTTTACAGATGAAAAGCTGAAGCAGCTTTCCACAGGTCACACAGTGACAGGTAGATCTGAGCAGGAAACCTGGATCAGCTCTTGCTGACTCAAGTCTGCGGCCAACTAATATGGGATCCAAGAAAAAAAAATACAATATTTTAAATAACTAGAGTTTGCCTGGCTCCACAGTTAAGCTCTGAATTGCATTCCGTAATACCTGGCATTTGCTGTTTGGACAGTATTTATCATTCTCACCTTGTTCAAAGAAACCAGCCTCCCAGCCTTGGGAATGAATTAATAAAAGTCACGGAGGAGGCGGGTCATGTGAAATAAAGCATAATGAACAGAGATGCTGAATACTTTGGCCACCTGATGCAGAGAGTCAACTCATTGGAAAAGACCCTGATGCTGGGAAAGATCAAGGGCAAAAGGAGAAGAGGGCAGCAGAGGATGAGATGGTTAGATAACATCACCAGCTCAATGGACATGTATCTGAGCAAACTCTGGGAGATAGTGAAGGACAGGGAAGCCTGGTGTGCTACAGTCCATGGGGTCACAAAGAGTCAGGCAAGACTTAGCGACTGAACAGCAACACAGAGCAGTAGTGAATCACAGAGGTTTGGACCCCTGGCTCTGAAGCTAAGTCTACAGAGGCTACATTCCAGCTCTGCAGAAAGGAAAAGGGAAGGAATAGGAGGAAAGAAGCTGTTGACTTTGGTATTCTATTATTACTTCCACAAAGCAATCAGATGAGTTGATCTCAAAATATCAAATTTCAGTTTTTTTCTCACTACCTACTATGGGGTAGTTTTTTGTTTTCAACTTTTTATTCCATGTACTCTATAACAAACATTCTTTTTTATAAATATGGTCAAGCAACCTTATTCTAGCCCAGATTGGATATAAACACATCATATTAAGCTATGGCTTGGGTCACCTTGAAAAGCTTAGGTCACGGGATAACAACTCTGTGATCAATAGTTTGGGATGGCAATGGGACACATCAAGAAAGAAAAGGAATAGTTTAGCACAGAATGATTAATACCAGTTTAAGTACTTGGAGATAACCATATTAAGAAAAGTTGAATGCCAGGAATTGCATATAAGGTGGAAAGACCATCAGCAATAATTTCATACTGAATCCAAAATTAGAGTGTATCTTAAAATAGCACTGGAGCAGTCAACTGGCAGGGATCCAAGTATAGGCAGTTTGAAGACTGCAGGCAGGCAGGCTTTGCAGAACACTGTTATTATTTCACTGAAGGAATTTTGTTAGAGCAAAGGTTAATCAGAAATCCTCTGTAGCATATCCACTTTACACTCAAGTTCTAAGATTTCACTGTCTATGATATTTCCCATCCCGAATTTTACATCCAACCACATAGGTCTCATAGAACATAGTAGGGGCTCTTCAGAAAGATCCCTTGAGAATATTAAGAGATTCCAGTAGTGATATATCACCATTATAAGAGAGGCCTCGCATTTGAATATAAAACTCCTTCCATTGTAAAATTTTCTGTGAGAAACTAAATCTAAAAATGAAATCTTTCTGCGAGTTAAGATCCAAATTTAAAGTCTCAACAAAGGCCAAACTCAAAATATCTGGTGTTTGTGAATTAATTAACATTCAATAAATATCTCCCTCCTACCCTTCTAATTCTGCTCAGTCTCAGCTGTTATAGTTAGGGTTCTTTTAGCAGCTGAAGTTTTGGCTCTTACACTGGAATCAGTGTAGTCTTTTAGGAATTAACTTGTTGAATTATTCAGTAAAAGGTTTCTCTTGAGCCTTACTTTGAAGAATTCAAAGCTTTAGTAAGACAAGATTTTCTCAGCTCTGGACCTATACCCTCCAGATTTAGAAACTAAGCTAATTCCCAGACCGTGGAACCATTATCATAGGTAACAGCTCATAGAGCCCAATGCTCAGAAGCTCAAAGGTAAGTGGGAATGTAAGCAAAGTCAGTCTGCAACTGGTTTTGGTTTTTAGAATCCAAGAGTTATGAGTATAAACTCAAATGGAAGACTTAGCCCATAAAGATTTTGATTGTACCAGTCAACAGAGGGAGAGATCCACCAACACAAATAATTTATTCTCCCAGAGAACAGCATTGGAAAATTTACTGTCTTTCTTCAATCTATAGAAAATTTATAATGGTGATGCATAGCACTCACTAATTCTAATTTGAAGTGCCTTCCTTTTTTTCTCAAGGAGTACATTACCCTCTGGTAGTGATGCTCCACTTGGGAACCTCCACTTGAAGGCACTGTGTCCACTCTCACCGGGCAGGCATTTTCAATTCTGTATCACAGAATTGTATCAATTGTATCAATTGTATCAATTGTATCAATTGTATCAATTCTGTATCACAAAATTCTGCCTCCTGTAAAACTATTCAGGACTCCCCTGCCTTCTAAGGAGTGTGTCTTCACACATCTTTCCCTGTGTCATGAATGCGTTACTCACATACTGAGCACTCATGTCCTCCGGGCAAGTCAAAGCCTTGGAGTACATTTACTCTACTGAACAGCAAATATATTATCATGCTCAATATGTACAATGGCATGTAAAATGCTGGAAAGCTCTGAAACCAATCCAGAGCCAAATTAAGAACACCTAGCGAGGTCTCTCTTGAACCTGCAGAGAGCAATATGAATATAAGATTATTTCCTTTCTTGACCCTCAATGCCATTCACACTGAAATGCAGTTTGGAACAGGCCATCTCACTGTACCTGGCCAGACCTGTCACTATCATCAGCTCACATGTGGAATTTAACCAAGTTTCTAAAGCCTTCCCATGACTCACTGCTTTGCAAGTCAAAAGCAGCAAATATTGTTTCGACTTTACATAAACAGAATATAGTTTCCTTATAACTGAGTCCTTGCCCCTGTTGTTTCAGACTTATAGGATTGATGATAGGATGACCATATAATTTAGTATACACTTTGGGTCATAAAATGCCTTATCTTATCTAAAAAGCCTTATCTGAGACTTTCTTGAGCAAACTGGGCCATATGTTCACCCTAGTCATTGAGGAGCAAAGCAACAATCAAAAAATAGGTTAATAAAGTTAAATAAAAACAGTGGCAGACTTTATTTTCTTGTTCTCCAAAATCACTGATGGTGAATGCAGCCATGAAATTAAAAGACACTTGCTCCTTGGGGAAAAAATCTATGATAAACCTAGACAGCATATTAAAAAGCAAAGACATCACTTTGTCGAAAAAAGTCTGTCTAGTCAAAGCTATGGTTTTTCCAGCAGTCCTGTACAGATGCAAGAGTGGGACTATAAAGAAGGCTGAGTGCCAAGAATTGATGCCTTTTATTTGTGGTGCTGGAGAAGACTCTTGAGAGTCCCTTGGACAGCAAGGCGATCAAATCAGTCAATTCTAAAGAAAATCAACCCTGAATATTCACTGCAAGGACTGATGCTGAAGCTCCAATACTTTGGTCACCTGATGCAAACAACCAACTCATTGGAAAAGACTCTGATGCTGGGAAAGATTGAGGGAAGGGGGATAAGGGGGCCACAGAGGATGAGATGGTTGGATGGCATCACCGACTCAATGGACATGAGTTTGAGCAAATTCCAAGAGATAGTGAAAGACAAGGAAGCCTGGCGTGCTGAAGTCCATGGGATCACAAAGAGTTGGATACGACTTTAGCAGCTGAATAACAACAACAAGATCCTGAGAATATGAATTACTGACCTAGAAGTAGGATTATTTCCTTGACACTGAGTCAGGGCTCCACCAACAGAAGCTGAGTGGCCCACGCTGGGGAGAATACATTAATATTACATTAGAAAGAGGTAGTTTACTCATGTTTGGTTCTCCATTCTTATCTTCCACTTCTCAACAGTTTGACCTGTAGGTTCTGTTTTCTTTATTGAAAATCTTTACATACAACTCAGTAATTACACTTCACAGATTTTCCTACCAATTCCCTGCTTACACCTTCCCAGTTGCCTTTATTGTCTCCTCCTTCTCCCCTGTAAAACTTTTAAATGTTAGACTTCTTCTAAAGACTCTCATTGACTCTTTACTTGGTGTTCTCTCTTTAGATGACTTTTATCAAATGGCTATAAATAACATTTATGCTGATGACCCTCTAAGTTACATCTCCAGACTGGTCAATTCACCTATGATTCAAATTCATAAACCAATGACTTAATTGTTATCACCACTGCAGCCTAATAAAGCCCAAGTAGAATACAAATTCTACCCTGAGAAATGCACTTAGCTTCAGACCTTCCATATCTCAGTAAATGGCACACACATTTCTCTGGTATCTCAAATGTAAAAGCTTGACTTAATCCTTGAATACTCTTATTTTTTTCTCACACATCAACTAATCAATCACTAACTCTTCCTGTCACTACTTCAAACCTACCTCCCCAGATGGGTCATTTCTCACCTTGCTTACTATACGGTTCAGTTGCTCAGTCATGTCTGACTCTTTGCAACCCCATGGACCACATCATGCCAGGCTTCCCTGTCCATCACCAACTCCCAGAGTTTATTCAAACTCATGTCCATTGAGTCAGTGATGCCATCCAGCCATCTCATCCTCTCTCATCCCCTTCTCCATCTGCCCTCAATCTTTCCCAGCACCAGGGTCTTTTCCAAGGAGTCAGTTCTTCACATCAGGTGGCCAAAGTGTTGTAGTTTCAGCTTCAGCATCATTCCTTCCAATGAAATACCAGGGCTGATCTCCTTCAGAATGGACTGGTTGGATCTCCTTGCAGTCCAAGGGACCCTCGAGAGTCTTCTCCAATGCCCCAGTTCAAAAGCATCAATTCTTCGGCGCTCAGCTTTCTTTATTACTACAACCTAGTCCAAACCATTATTATCTCTCACCTGGAATAATACATTAACTTCCTAAGAGATGTCCCTATCTCTCATTCTTAACCCACAAAGATTTATCCTCCACAGTGTTTTGGGGGGCTTTATATTAGTGCTGCCTCCCTTTCTAGAAATTCACCAATGGCATCCCATGGCAACCAGAATAAAGCTTTACCACAATTTCTAAGTGTTAGTCACTCTGTTTGTGACTGTTTGTAGCCCACCAGGTTTCTCTGTCCATGGAATACTCCAGGCAAGAATACTAGAGTGGGTTGCTGTGCCCTCCTCCATGGGATCTTCCTGACCCAGGAGTCAAACCCATGACTCATGTCTCCTGCATTGGCAGGTGGGTTCTTTACAACTAGTGCCATATGGGAAGCCCCCAACTTCTAAGATCCTGTATAATCTGGCCCTTGCCTACCTCTCTGATCTAATCTCTCTTCACATTCACTACACTTTACCCACACTGTCCTTATTTCTGTTTCTTTAAGAGGCAAAGATCCTTCCCATCACAGAGGCCTTTGATCTTCCTATTTCTTCTGTTATGGATGCTACTTTTCAGAATTTTTGCACAACTGACTCCACATTACTCAAGTCAACACTCTCAGAGATACTTTTCTTCATAATGCTAGTTAAAGTTCTTCCCTTCTCTTGTCTGTCGTATTTTATTTTATACGTCACTCATCAACACCAGAAAATCTAGGCCAAAATAACCTCCTGCGTGTGGGAAGTCTGAATTATTCACAACTTGAAACAGTGCCTGGCACCTAGCAAATACCCATTAAATAGTTTCTGACTGAAAAAAAAAATGGAAAAAAAAATCTGTCATTCTGAAAAGTATAAAAAACTATCATGGAAACCACATCTCAAAACTGGCCTTTAAATGTACTTCTCCAGATCTTTATTTTTTGGTATCTCAATTCCAAACTTTTTGTTCATTTCCCTTTTCATGTTTTATCTTCTCACAGAAGTCTTATAGATCTTGCTTTGTTTCAACACCCTCCAAACCTGCCATCATGGACCAACAAGTTGGTAAATTTATAATAAGCTTGTTGTACGTACTATCGCACTTAAAAATGTGTATGCTGTTTTGGTCACTCTTTCTCCTTTATTTATTTGTTTGGCAATTGAATAAACATATAAGTCTTGCCGATATCCTTCTCTAAATATAATTTCTTTGTCTTGTTCCAATCACCACCACACTACTCCCATTCTTTGCCTCTAGATCACTCATCACTTGCAACATCTGGATTTTATAGAAATAGAGAAAAAAAAGGAAAAGTAATCCATTTCTTATTGTGCACCTGCATTTATTCATTCCCTGCCTATGTGAAAGAATGCCTGGATCTCAAGGATGCCAATGCCTCCCCTCCCCTCCCAGCTTTCACTGATACTTGATTTTTTTCACCCACGGTTTCATAAATATAGGCAGAAACCTTGAAATGCTAACCGTATATCATTGATTTTAAATTATATTCCTTAAATACATTTCAAATTTTTAGACAGTGGAAGAAGAATGACTTTTGCATTGACAAAAACTGTATATAAAAACAAATTTTCTTCTTGGATCTTATCTGCTAATTAAGTAGAATCCATGTTATGAAAAAAAAAAAAACTGCTACAAAGCGTTTCTTACATTTCTGTAGTTCTTGTTGTCTTTCCAGTTTTCCTTTGCAAAGGTATGAACTAGATTGCTTCCTGGGAAGCATATTAGAAGAATTAAATTTAGAATGAATTAAGTTTTATGAAAATCACTCTAATTTCAAGTAAACCACAGTAGACCCAGGACTTTTCCCAGCTGAGATTTTAAACAGACTATAGCATCTGATTGTGATGGACTGCAACTGCAAGTGATGGCAAAAAAACATTTAGCCTATGTATCAGCACTGTGCAAATGTTTTATTTTATTCTTTTCCTTTTCATCGAAGGGCACTGTCTACTCTGGCAGGAGTGTGGCCAATTTACATTTTTCCAGTTATATAAGGAGTTATGTGTGGAAACTTGGCTTAAACAGCTCTGTCTCATTTTAGTGATATTTCAGCTTCTCTCCGAGATGGTGCCCTGAACTACTGCTTTCCTATTTCCAAATCTAGCTCAGGTTTTACCGTCTTGCTCAACCTTTCTTCTTTCAGAGAACTATACCAGTTGTCCTAACACACTTGGGCTGGCTGTACACAGCCAATGACCACCAGAGCTGGGTTTTCCACTGCCCTAACCCCAACTCACAGAGCACATTGTATGCCTACTTGATATATTAGATTTAGAGTTGAGAGCAGGTAGATCTATACTCATTAACCTCATAGGAAAGGAGAGATAGGAATGCCAGTAAGGGAGGAACACCATCCAAAAAGGAGAGAAAAACCAGGACACAAGAGTGGGAAAGCATGAGACCAAAGAGACACATAGAAGAGACAGACGGAAAGAGAAATTGATTAGCAGTACATTGAACCAGGCAAATAATTTAACATAGCATTATTTTTAGATATAAATGACCCAGGTCATAGAAACATAGAATTTTAAATTGATTCAGTCGTTTAAAACTAATGTTAATCAAGTCATATTCTTCAACCATATACTACTGATCTCTAACTACTCTGCAGGAAATGATTACATATTGTTGAATGTCAGAGAAATCTGAGTGAGTTTTAGATGCTGATAACAATAAATCGATTCTCTCTCTGTTCTCTTCATGGCTCCAGCATTAGCTTCTGTGAACTGGCTCACAAAGTATGACTGCACCTGAGAAAATGGGCTTTTACGACAAAACCACAGGAAGAGTACCAATTCAGAAATTAAGGATTTTTAATAATAATCTGGTTGCTAAAAGCAGAATGCAAAATATGTCATGTACAAAACAGGAATTGTTGTGCCTCAAAAAGGGTGGGAGATGGTTCCAGCTTTAGTTCACATTTGCACATAGTAGAATTTATTAGTAATTTCAGGTACTTGGTTTCTACAAATATCAAATAATTTTATTTCCATTTGCTTCCACAAAGATACCTATCATAAAAGGATTTGATAATCCATTTTAATGCCACACTACAATAATAGGAAATGTTACCCCAGTAACCAATTGGAAAAAAATATAAAAAATCAGAAATACATACAGCTGAGAAGTAGATAGATGACCAAAAACAAAAGAGCAAAAACTTTTTCAACATATTTCTCATCTATACTCTTTACCATCTCAGCTCCAAGAAAGCCTGCATTTTCTGGTCCCTCTTTTACTAAGTTTTGCTCACTTCTGTCATTCCCACCTTCCAGTGACCACCATTTGTTAAGAATACAAAAACATGTGACTAAATAACACAAAGCTTTTCATAAATGTAAAATCCCATTAACCCAAGACTCTAAGAAAGTACATACACTTCAAATTACAGTAAATGCTTTTAAGATTGCTCTGCCTTAATTCTTGTTACGTCTTGGTACTCCTTGCATGCATGTGTAGTTACATGCGTATATGTGTGTATCTGTATATTTTATTTTTCAAAGCATAAGTTGATGTAAAATAACCTTAAATACCTCATTGAAAGAAAACATGTATTTGCATACAGTTGAAAATAACAACACATAATGAATGTGGGCATGTAATGTAGCAAATATAAATTTTATGGCATTACTAATGCCATAAATATTTTATAAATATAACCAAGCTGGCAAAATTTAAGTGATGCTAACTACAGAGCCCATTCTGATTCAAACTTCTAAATTTATAATATTAGAATAGATGTTTCCCTTCTCTGTGACACTAACATCATTAGGAACTACTAAAATAATAAATAAAATTATAGGCCACCTGAAGTGAAGAACCAACTCATTGGAAAAGACCCTGATGCTGGGAAGATTGAGGGCAGGAGGAGAAGCAGGTGACAGAGGATGAAATGTTTGGATAGCATCACCAATTCAGTGGACATGAATTTGAGCAAACTCCAGGAGACAGTGAAGGACAGGGAAGCCTGGCATGCTGCAGTCCATGGGGTCACAAAAAGTTGGACACAACTTAGCAACTGAAAAACAACAACAACAAAATAATAGAACTAAGAGGAGTAGGCAGTGTTCTTCAACCTCTCGTGGAGAAGAAAGCAGCAGAAGTATGGGTGGAACTTGAAGCAGCACCTGAACATACTACCCAGAAGCTGGGTGAAAACCTTGAGCCTGAAAATATGCATCAGTATCCCCCATCCTCACTCAGGGCTTCACAGTGCTCACCTGGTTGCCTTCCAGCATCCTTTCTTTCCTGATTTTATCAAGAATCCATTTATCTCCAGCATAGCACAGGTATGATATCTTAGAAAAGCTGACCTACCCAGTTTGAGAGATAGCCTTAATTTATTTCAAAGCAATTCCATTGATTCCCACCTGCCAGAGACGGGTTCAAGATAGACATGTGTGACAAGCCACAGTCAGGCCTGCTGAATTAAACCTTGGGTAGGCCTGATAACTAGTGAGGAATGCAGCATGGATCAATACCCTTGAATTCTCTCAGATGGTAACAGGTGGTACATACTCTACGCTCACCCAAAATGCAATAAAAGGCAGCAAATGCAACTGTGACAGATGCCACTTTTCATAAGCTTCAGAGACCAACAAACTCTGAGTGTACAGACTTCGAGAAAAGCAAGGAGAAATATTGAGAACTTATGCTCTTGAAATATACTACATGAGTATTTTCTCCATTGCCTGTTTCCAGGTACAAGAGTAAACCAGAGACAAACTAAGCCCTGTATATTGTCATCACTGTTTCTCAAACAGGAAATAGGTGATTTAATCTGGCCCTGCTCTTGAAAGAGTCAACACGATTGGTAAGCACAGACAAGAAAGGACTGAAATAAGGATGCATTCGCCAGGCTACCTGGATACCCTATTACCACTAGGATCAGGGTCACTTGATCTGTGGAGCCTAAGGGAAAGTTTCTGGAAAGATACAAGTTATTTAAGGATGGAAGATTTGTTAGCTCCACCAAGTTCCTTCCTTAAGCCATCGTCCATCATCCCAATGCTGCTAAATTGTGGGCATCTTGAAGAAAATTTAGGAATGGGTAACTGCAAAACACCCAAACCTAAGCAAGCTAGTTATGAAAGCTTGGAACCAGAGCCTGGATTCAGGGTCTGGAGCTGGGTCTTTCTCATAGAGTTTTTCAGCTGTGGTGAGATTTCTACAAATGCCTGTGGACCTGGGAGCCCAGAAGTCCAGGCTTTTTGGCTATATCCTTTTTACTTTCTGGCTTCTCTTTTTAGTGGGCTCTGGATGAAGGGTCCCAGCAGCAGCAGCAGCAATCTCCCTTCCAGGATTACCCTTGGGACATAGTTCCAAGTAATATCTCACTCCTGTTGGATCTAATAGGTAATTCAAACGAATGTGGGTTCCTGTTCAAGATGGCAATGTAGGAAGATCCTGAATTCACCTTTTCATCAACCCACTAAAACTAGAGTACATAAAGAACAATTACCTCTGAAACAAACCTCCAAAATACTTAAGCAACTCCTATGCATCAGACGAACAAGGAAAAAACCCACATCAAAATGGATGGGAGAGGCTGAGACACAGTTTGGCCATAAGCCCTACCTTCAGCATAGCCAGCAAAAATGGGAATGGAACTCACAATCTGGAGACCCTGACCTTCCCCCTGAAGAGCAAAAGTTTTGAACCCCACATCTGATACCCCAGCTTTGAAGACCTGCATCTGAGAAATCAATGCCCAAAACATCTAGCTCTAAAAGAAAACTGGAGGGGAAAAAAAAGCCAACCGGGCCTTCATCTGTAAGACTACAGTGATCTAAGAAATACTTCTTAACCAGCTTTTATGGATTCATCTGGCTATCCTCCCCTCATCCCAGAGCCTGCACAGATGTAACCACCTGAAATGCATGGTTTTCTGTGAAAGAGGCCTGGTTGCTTATCTTAAAACTCGGACTTGAGGGGCAGGTGTATCTAATTTAACACAAATCTAGGGCCTTACCGAAATGCTCTCCAAAGATGGAGGCTGGGATGGGAGGAGGTGCCATCTTTGTATTCTCCCTCGGTCTCATTCCAAGTCACCAGTATCTTTCAGAAAGGAGCCTATCTTCCAGAAAACTTGGGGTGCCCCAGTTTTTGCAGGTGCCACCCAGGGGACACCCCTTGATCACCTGGCTCTGACAGCCAGTGGGGTTTGCATTCTCAGGTCCCACGGAGCTGTAACAAACACAAAGATTTCTAAAAGCCACCTCCCTGAGCAAAGTGAAGAGGCAGGAGACTGAAACGCCCAGTCACTATGGAAGAGGCCTGTTGTGTTCACAGCTGCAGCTTGAGGGACAGGCTTCTAATTAAACACACATCTAAGGGCTGACTGCAACCCTCTCCAGAGACCTCAGAGTGTGGGTGCTACATTTGTGTTCTCCCACTACCTTGCTCCTTGATATGTGTCTTAACGATGATTGTTTTCATTTGACAGCAAAGCAAAACAATGAAAGCAAAAATAAGCAAGTAGGACTTCATCAAACTAAAAAGCTTCGGCACAGCAAAGGAAATAATCAACAAAAAAACCCACCAAATAGAAGAAAATATTTGCAAATCACACCTAATAAGGGGTTAATATGCAAAATACATAAAGAATTCATACAACTCAGTAACAAAAAAAGTTCGATTTAAAAGCAGGTAGAGAATCTGAATAGAAATTTTTCCAAAGAAGACATACGCATAGCCAACAGGTACATGAAGAGACTCAACATCACTAACCCTCAGGGAAATGCAAATGAAAGCCACACTGAGATAGCAGTTCACACCTGTTGTATGGCCATTATGAAAAAGATAAGAAGTAACAAATGTTGGTGAGCATGTGGAGAAAAGGGAAACCTCGTGGACTGTTGGCCAGGAAAGCTAGAATCAAATAAATCTAAAGAATTAACTTGAATTCTATAAGAAATCTTTACAAACACAAGGAAGTCTATCTAGTTTGCCAAAAAGTCACCTATATGTATTTCTGCTATGCAACAAGCAAGAGATAAAATAATTTCTCATTGATTTTTAACCTAATCAACAAATTCATAAGTATTCAAGAAGCATAATATATCTTTGCATAAGCATGAATTGTTATTGTACTTCATTCTAGTAAAAAACTCAATTTTAAAAAGCATCAGCAAAAATCACATTATTTTAGATTTAATTAAAAATGACGTTAAGAGATAAAAACAAACGAAAAGTAATTTTTATTTTTATTTCATCAAATCCGTCTACATGAATGAAATTCCCTTATGAAGAGACCAAGAGGCCAGACTTCCATGTAAAATTCTTTAGGCTTTAAAACAAATGGGTTATGCTATCTGTGAAGCATAGGAAGCTTTCTCTTCCTCATTACTGTCTCCAGTGAAGCAATTCTGATGTTTTGTGCATTTCCCTATTAACAATGTGCATAGTATTCTGAAATAAGCTGACAAACTTTACAGAGAAACAGCTGTCAATTCACTACTTGATGAGCAGGCAGATATAAAATCTTTCCATATTCAGTGTTTCCAAGGAAACCCCTCTTTCTGTATACACTCGCTCAACATGCAAGCTTTGAAGGCACCGTATAGTCTCTGTGCGTGTGAGAGGAAAGCAAAATAGAGGTATAAGTTAAAAATCTCCAGAATGAAACATTAGTTCCATGACAATAAGAAGTATTATAAGAATCGGCTAACCATATTGATTTGATTGAACATAAGCACAATGATGTTTGGGGAAAAAAAAGAGGAAACGAAGAAATAAATATGCCCTAGGGAACCTGGTTAGTGAAATATTTCAAAAGGGAATGCCATTGTAAACACCACCAGAATGACAATATAAAGAGGGATGAGACAGGAAAGCAAAATAGAGCAACAGAAACAAAAGAACTGAAACTAAAGAAAAATAAGGAGACAAATTAAGAAAGAAAACAAATCTGTATATTTGAACGTATCGATGTTTATTTACAGCAACACTAGTATAAAGAAAATTGACCAATGAGGTCAATTCCAAAAAAATCAATTTAACTAAATTAGTCAAAACAATTGGCCACAGTCTTACACTGAAAGCGTTTGATGTCTAACCTCTTTGGTGTACTCAGTAAGCATCTACTATCATTCTTTATGAAAATTATCAAGGCTCTGAAATACTAAGATATGCGTAAGTATGAAAATACTTCTAAATATGATAATAATTTCACTAGGATGATTTATTGTTTTGTTTTCACCTATGTAATATTGGGCTTCCCTGGTGGCTCAGAGGGTAAAGCGCCTGCCTGCAATGTGGGAGACCCGGGTTCGATTTCTGGGTCGGGAAGATCCCCTGGAGAAGGACATGGCAACCCCACTCCAGTATTCCTGCCTGGAGAATCCCATGGACGGAGGAGCCAGGTGGGCTATATATATAGTCCATGGGGTCACAGAGAGTTGGACATGACCGAAAACACTAACATTTTTAACATAGACAATCTCCAACTCACAATGGTTTAACTTACAATTTTTTGACTTTAGGGACTTCCCTGGTGGTACAGTAGATAAAAATCCACCTGCCAATGCAGGGGACACAGGTTTGATCCCTGGTCCAGGAAGATTCCATGTGCCCGGAGTAACTAAGCCTGCATGCTACAACTAGTAAAGCCTGGACATCGAAAATCTGTGCTCCCCCCAACAAGAGAAGTCACCACAATGAGAAGTTCAAGCGCCACGATGAAGAGCAGCTCCTGCTCACTGCAACTAGAGAAAGCCTGTGCGTAGCAACGAAGACCCAGCACAACCAGCTATAAATAAGTTAATTTAAAAAGATTTTTCAACTTCATATGTTCGAAAGCAATAGTCATTCAGTAGAAACTCTACTTCCAATGTTGAATTTTGAACTTTTCTTGGGCTAGCAATAGTGGAATACTGATACTGGACAATAGCCTTGATCCTCAGCTTCCAGTCAGCCACGTGATCACAAGGTAAGCAACTCGTACACTTACAACCTGTTTTCGTTCACTTTTAGTACAGCCTTCAATAAACTACATGAGATATTCAACACGTTATTATAAAATAGGTTTGTAGACGATTTTGCCGAAGTGTAGACCAATATAAATATTCTAAGCATGTGTGAGGCAGGCTAGGCTAAGCTATGACATTCAATAGGTAAGATGTATTAAATGCATTTTCTGCTTATGATATTTTCAACTTATAATGGGTTTATTGGGAAATAACCCCATCATAAGTTAAGGAAGATCTATACCTAATTAACATGTTTCATGTTCAATGAAATGTATATATATGCACACAATTTTTGCTGTTGAACATCTGAGGATACACACACACAAACCCCAGTTGAAAATGCCACAGCTTTAACAAGCCTGCCCTTCCAAGGAGAGCTCTACAGAATAAAATGATTAGACTCCATACGTCCTGCATCATCACAGTGATATTCTAGAACCTATCACTTCCAGTCACTGTGTTCTTTGTCTTTTTTCATATGCTTGTGAAGGACACTCCAATTTAAGTATGTAAATTACGGATAAAGTGTTAGTCACTCCGTTGTGTCTGACTCTTTGTGACCCCCAGGGGCTGCAGCCTTCCAGGCTCCTCTGTCCATGGGGATTCTCCAGGCAAGAACACTGGAGTGGGTATCCATTTCCTTCTCCAGAGGATCTTTCCAACCCAGGGATCGAATCTGCACCTCCTGTGTCTCCTGCATTGCAGGCAGATTCTTTACCCTCTGAGCCGTAAGGTGATCCTTTGTGGTCATAGATATATCTTCATCATACAGTTGCTCTTTTAGCAAAATCCATTTCAAGACTTCAAACAAAATTTGTGCTGACTTATTTTTCAGAGAAAACCAATCTGCTTGCTTCCTTCCATACCTGTGGCATGGTCATGTGAATGTTCACGTTTTCTTCCTAATAAAGCCTGAAATGCACACACTGATGGAATGTGTGTTAATGTGTCCATGTGTTCTTGAGACTTTAGGCCAATAAATTACCCTTTCCACAGTGAGGATCTATGAATTTAATTTGTGTTTGTTGGGTCTATGTTGTGCAATGGTATTTAATTCAAGATAAATCTGCTCATTATAGGCAGAAATACGTGTTATGACTTGGGTCATTTATAACACGATCTCATAACTGCAATTCAAAGAAAACTGTAAAATGAAGAGCTAGTACACTAGGGTTTGAAATGACCAACTGTCATTCCTGTGAAGGTTATTCAGGTAAAAAGTGACAGTACTAAGACTCAAACCAATTAGGAGAAACTGCTATCTCTGTTGTAATAGTAGGATGAGTAGTGTACATCATTTTTGCAATTTAATGTTACATTTCTCCTTTAAAAGATTTAGAAGTTCCCTGTTTAACAGCAATGGCGACCTATAGCTGCACTTTTTTTTTTTCATGTTGATGTATGCACTTCATTTTGTTTGAACAAAAACACTTTCGTATGTGTCTAGGTCAGTGTTACAAATGGGGCAGCTGAAAACTGACAGTTCTGAAATTCGAATTTGGATCTATTTCACTGGACTTGAGCATCTATCCAGCATCTGGATTCAGATTCATTGGAGTTTAACTCATATGTTGGAGTTTAACTCTTCTGAGCTTCTTGAATTAAGTGATCACTAAGCTTCATTGTACTCTTTTAGAATTAGGCAGAATGTATATTTAAATCTATGATAGAATAACCAAAAAAGCAGAATGATGAAATATGAAATGAAAAGTGAAAGTGAAGTCGCTCAGTCGTGCCTGACTGTTTGCAACCCTGTGGACTGTAGCCTACCAGGCTCCTCCATCCATGGGACTCTCCAGGCAAGAGTACTGGAGTGGGGTGCCATTTGCTTTCAGGGGATCTTCCCAACCCAGGGATAGAACCCGGGTCTCCAGCATTGGAGGCAGACGCTTTAACTTCTGAGCCCCCAGGGAAGCCCCCAAAATATGAAATAATGTATTATAAATGGAGCCTAGAGATTTGAAAAACATGGTTTTGCCTACAGAACTAAGTAAATTTTGCTATATGACAAGTCAACAATTGTGTGTGTGTGTGTGTTGCAACACATGCTATCTGAACTCAGGTCTACTAGGAGAATCATCATCAAAATGAAAAGGAATATCGATAGATTTTGTAGGCTCTTACAAAAAAGAATAATATGTAATTTTATTGTTTTGTTTGATAATGTTTGCTTTTTGTTATATAATTTGTTTTATAACAGATTTGATATAATTCATATTGCACAAAAGCCACACATTTAATGTGTATAAATCAAGGGTTTTAGTGGATTCACATGGTTTTACAACCATTACAATTAATTTTAGAATATTTTCACCACCCACAAAACAACCCGTTTACCTATTAACAGTCACTTCTATTCTCACCACCCTCATCCCCTGACAACACTCATCTACCTTTAGTTTCTATGAATTACCTACTCTAGATATGTCATATCAACAGAATAAAAAAATATGTGTCCTTTCATGACCGTCTTCTTTCGTGTACTGTAATATTTTCAAGGTTCATCCATGCTGTGGCATACATCAGTAAGTGATTTTTTATTACCTCATAATGTTCCATTGTATGGATATACTAGATTTTATTTATCAGTTGGTGATAGACAGGGATGCCTAGTATGCTGCAGTCCATTGGGGTTGCAAAGAATCAGACACAACTCAGCAAGTGAACTGAAGTGATTTATCAGTTGGTGGACATTGAGGTTGTTTCTATGTTTTGGTTATTAAGAACAATGCTTCTATGAACATTCATTCCAGTTTTTAAATAGAGATACACTTGATTTCTCTTGAGTATATATCTAGGAGTAGAGTTGCTGTATTATATGATAAATACAGGTTTAACTTATTCAGGAACATCTAAATTCTTTTCCAAAGTTGGAGTAGCCATGTTACAGTCCTAGCTGCAGTGTATGAGGATTCTGATTTCTCCACATTCTTGTCAATGTTTATCATTACCAGTCTATTTTAGTAATCCTAGTAGGTTTGAAACAGTATTTCATTGTAGGCAATTTGCCTTTGCCTAATAACTAATGACATTTAGCATCTTTTCAAATGTTTGGGACCCATTTGTATATTTTCTTTGACGTTGTATCTATACAAGTTCTTTGCCCATTTTTTTTTTAACTGCTGAGAGTTGTAAAGGTTTTTTTTATATGTTCTGAATACTAGACCTCTAAAAATGATTTCCAGATATTATCTTCCATTCTATGTGTATTTTCAATTTATTTGATGGCATCATTAGAAGTATATATACAAGATCTTATAAAATATATATGATTTTGATAAACCAAAATTTACCTAATTCATTGCTCATGTTTTTATCTAAAAACCATAGTCTAACTAAAAGTCATGAAAATTTACTTACATTTTCTTCTAAGCATTATAAGCTATTGTAGTTAAGTTTTAAAATTTGGAAGTCTGGATCATCCAATGTTTTTACTCCAACTGTTCTTTTTTTCAAGATTATCTGACTATTCTGAGCCTCTTGCATTTCTATATGAATTTTAGGATCAGTTAAAATTTAAGGGACTGGATATGACAAGAGTGTTTTGTTTTTCTATTCCTTAAAATTCCCCATATATATATTCAGGGTCATGTCAAAGTTCTACATGCCATAATCTACCCCAAAAATGAAACCAATTACACTACTAATTAGTCCTTTGAGTGATACCAACTGAACAAGCTTCCTTTATATTTATTTTTTCATACCTTTTTTCATAAGACTTTGTAATGACTGAAAATGATGAGAGAGGAAGTGAAAGCAATGTCAAGTTGAGAGTTGAGTGGAGTACTGATATGTTTTGCTGCTGCTGCTGCTAAGTTGCTTCAGTCGTGTCCGACTCTGTGCGACCCCATAGATGGCAGCCCACCAGGCTCCCCCGTCCCTGGGATTCTCCAGGCAAGAACACTGGAGTGGGTTGCCATTTCCTTCTCCAATGCATGAAAGTGAAAAGTGAAAGTGAAGTTGCTCAGTTGTGTCCGACTCTTTGTGACCCCATGGACTGCAGCCTACCAGGTTCCTCCATCCATGGGATTTTCTAGGAAAGAGTACTGGAGTGGGGTGCCATCGTCTTCTCCGATGAAGTGTTCTAAAAGACCTTAAAAGCACAGCAATTACAAGTACTGAGAGATGAGTTATGAGTCAGGATTTGTGCTCTGACTCTAATAGCATTTTGAACATATTTATAAACAATGAAGAAAAGGGAGGTTCAATAAAGACCATCAAATGTGTGATAGTTTTTCTGTTTTTCTCTTTTAGTCTTTTAGAACTTTCCTAAATAAACCAAATAAATAAAGGAGATATATGTACATAAA
This sequence comes from Bos indicus, assembly GCF_029378745.1. Classification (NCBI taxonomy): domain Eukaryota; kingdom Metazoa; phylum Chordata; class Mammalia; order Artiodactyla; family Bovidae; genus Bos; species Bos indicus. The sequence goes on along the minus strand of NC_091780.1, from coordinate 50,018,310 downwards.
CATGTGTATAGGCTTCCCTGGTGGTTCAGATGGTAAAGAATCTGCCTGCAATGCAGGAGACACGGGTTCAATCCCTTGGTCAGGAAGATCCCCTGAAGAGGGGAATGGCTAACCACTACAGTATTCTTGCCTGGAGAGTTCCAAGGACATAGGAGCCTGGTGGGCTACAGTCCATGGGGTGACAAAGAGTCGGACATGACTGAGCAACTTTCACTTCACTTACATTTTCATATGAGTGTGTGTATGTATATGTCAGTCACTCAGTCATTTCCAACTTTTCATGACCCCATGGACTGCCGTGCTCTAGGCTTCCCTGTCCTTCACCATCTTGGGAGCTTGCTCAAACTCATGTCCTTTGAGTCAGTGATGCCACGCAACCATCTTGTCCTCTGTCTTCCCCTTCTCCACCTTCCTTCAATCTTTCCCAGCATCAAGGTCTTCTCTAATGAGCTGCCTCTTCACATCAGGTGGCCAAAGTATTGGAGCTTCAGCTTCAGCATCAGTCTTTCTAATGAATATTCAGGATTGATTTCCTTTAGGATTGATTGGTTTGATCTCTTTGCAGTCCAAGGGACTCTCAAGAGTCTTCTTCAACACCACATCTCAAAAGTATCAATTCTTTGGCTTTCAACCTTCTTTATGGTCCAACCCTCATATTCATACATGACTGATGGAAAAACTAAAGCTTGGACTATCCAGACCTTTGTCAGCCAAGTAATGTCTCTTCTTTTTAATATTCTGTCTAGGTTTGTTATAGCTTTTCTTACAAGGAGCAAGCGTCTTTTAATTTCATGGTTGCAGTCATCATCTTCAGTGATTCTGGAGCCCAAAACAATAAAGTCTGTCACTGTTTACAGTTTCCCCATCTATTTGCCTTGAAGTGATGGGATCAGATGCCATGATCTCATTTTTTGAATGTTGAGTTTTAAGCCAGCTTTTCACTCTCCTCTTTCACCTTCATCAAGAGGCTCTTTAGTTTCTCTACGCTTTCTGCCATAAGGGTGATGTCATCTGCATATCTGAGGTTATTGATATATATATATATATATTATCTCAATCCATCATGGACTGTTTTGTGTCTCTTGTTTACTACTAACTATATTTTCATAAATCTTTCGGTAAAATTGATTCTCTAGGTAGACATCTCAAGTTCATCCTGGAGCTTCTATAAATCCTTGGCATATTATTGAAGTTAAAGTGTTACTCAGTATCATCCAACTCTTTGTGACGCCATGGACTGTAGCCCACCAGGCTCCTCTGTCCATTGAATTCTCCAGGCATGAATACAGCAGTGAATAGCCATGCCCTTCTCCAGGGGATCTTCCCGACCCAGGGATAAAACTCTTGTCTTCTGTATTGCAGGCAGATTCTTCACCATCTGAGCCACCAGAGAAGCCCATTATTATGGCCCCGATAAGGTGTGAAAACCCCAAGTAGAGACTGTATTGCAGAACCATTCCTGTGTTTTGAATTCAAGTTCCTAATGTACCTGACTTGTTTTCATTTAGTTTTTGTAGTTAATGAATGCTGAACCACTTTAAGTAGTTTCTGGCTGAATTTACTATACTATTCTCCTTTGTCACTTATGGGACTGGTGAAAATGTACAGGAGTAATTGAACTCATAATTACCAAAATACATACACTGTTGGATATGCAAAAGGAATCTTAAAGCTTTTTACCTTTATACCATTTGCTTTTTCAAATTTAATTTATCCTGTATTATGCATGTAAGCTTAGAAAATACTTTAAAAATCAACAACAAAGAAAGACTAATTCAGGGTTAATGACTTTCCAATTAAGACAGAGAGCAAGACAGTAGGAGGGATCTTTTATACTCTTCTAGTTAATCTTTATTCAGCCTCCAAAACTCAGTTAATATTATTTTACCAAAATAAAACCTTTCCAGGACATCACACTCTGTTTTGCTACTCCCTGTTTAGACTAGGTACTACTTTGAGCTCTCAGAATACTTGCAATTTTTTCTATTGTAGTGTTTATCACATATTTATAAGGTAACCCTCTGGTTGCAGACCTACTCCCTCGAGATGAACTTTCTTAGTTCTAGAACATGTCTTGCATTTTTTTAAACACTAATGTCCTACCCTGTATTTAACATATGTTTGGTAAATAATATTGAAAGACTTAATACATTTAAAACCATCAATTCTCTCTCCTTTGTTCCATTTTTTTCCTTTTGATCATCTATTTCTTATTTTAAATGGATCTAGACAAGGACCCCATTTCAAAATACTGTTTCTACTCTCAGCGAGGGTTCTCATTTGGCCCTTACTGGTGAGTTTTCACTAGATTTCCATTCATCTCCCACATTAAGGATATTCTCCACAGACAAAATGCTCTTTAGATACAGAGCAATATCTCTATTTTATGCAGGAATCCATTCAATTTTTTATTCAGGAAGACAGCCTGTATCTCAAGCTTATCTCTGATGGATGACTTTAGGCAGCTTAGAGAAGGATCCCTATCAGAATCTATTTCCTGTGAGCCCAACATTGGCCAGTCCATTTTTTGGTTTTACAAATTGAACTTGCAATACCTAACCCATTGCCAGCTATTAGTAATGGCTTCTTGGTGTGAAATTTATTTTACTGCTTTTTTTTGCTAGCATCTAGCTCAAATCAACTATTCTGAAGAGTAAGGTTTTACTAGAACAGAATAAAGAAAAAAAGTTCATTCAGGAGCCTATGACACTCACTTCCTAGGAGAGAAGACCAGGGTAGTACCTCATTAGCAGATGCCACTGGGCCTGAGAGGTAAAATGGAAATTCCTATTGCTTGTAGGAACTCGCATTCAGACACAAGGGAACGTAGAGTGGATGCAGGAAAAAACACCACATTTCATCAACTCTAAAATGCATGTGGCCTGTGCAATTTTTCATTTTCTTAATGAAAATGACAGAGGAGAGAAAAACAAAGTGGCTAATTTTACTCTTTCAGGTCTAACCCTACTCGTCTCCAGGATTTTGCAAATCCTTCTGCAATGCCGTATTTTGGCAACACATCTTCACACAGAATAGATGTGTAATCACCCGAGGAATTAATGCAATCACTTTCATTTGATTTGATGTGATTCATGCAAAGTGAAAAGCAATTCTGTATTACAGAAATAATCCTTCAAATAGAATATTCTCATAAGGATGCTTTAGACTTAAAGTTCACCCTCTCACCTAACCAGAGTGTAGCAAAAACCAAATAGTGTCAGCATATCCCTTTAGCTGGAATCACTCATACAAATACCTAACTGGCATTCTGCTGCCAATGCTATTATTTCATTTTAAACTGACAATAAAAATCCTGCTGGACAGTTTACGATACACCATCAAATCAATGTCACCAGAAGGATGAGGAACACTGTGCAATTCAGATTCTAGGAAAGGCATGAGCTTTCTCTGGGTTATAGAGGGCTCTAAAGGAAATAACTGTTGATGCTAAAGATACAAAGAGGCACTACTAGTAACTAATACAAAAATCTCTTCCTTTTAGACTATACCACAAACAAAAAACATTTCACAACTTAATTACTTATTTGGGTGCTCAGTCTGTCCAACTCTTTTTGGCCCCATGGACTATAGCCCGCCAGGCTCCTATTTCCATGGAATTTTCCAGGCAAGAACAATAGAGTGGGTTGCCATTTCCTCTTCCAGGGAATCCTCCCGACCCAGGGATCAAAGCTGCATCTCTTGTCTCTCTTGCATTGGAAGGCAGATTCTTTATCATTAGCACAACTTGCTGCTGCTACTGCTGCTAAGTCGCTTCAGTCGTGTCTGACTCTGTGCTACCCCAGAGACGGCAGCCCACCAGGCTCCCCTGTCCCTGGGATTCTCCAGGCAAGAACACTGGAGTGGGTTGCCATTTCCTTCTCCAGTGTGAAAGTGAAAAGTGAAAGTGAAGTCGCTCAGTCGTGTCCAACCCTGAGTGACCCCATGGACTGCAGCCTACCAGGCTCCTCCATCCATGGGATTTTCCAGGCAAGAGTACTGGAGTGGGGTGCCATTGCCTTCTCCTAGCACAACTTGGGAAGCCCTTAATCTTAACTGTGTTTATCTTAATTGCACAGGGTTGAGACAAATTTTGCATAGCTAGCTACTAGGAATCTCCCACTGCCATTACTTTCCCTGTATTTAGTCCATTTTTTCTTTCATCATAACCAGTTTTATCAGAATCCTTCCACTCTTTTATTTGGTGATCTTGGGAAGCAGAAGTTCCCAAAACTTTAGAAATCACAGACCATTAAAAAATAAAAGTGAGATAAAAAAAAAAATGGAGAGTCTAATCTACTATTTCTAAAGTTTTATTCTTCTAAAAAATAAGCACTTCCCACCACCATAAAAGAAAAAATCTTCAACAGGTAGAAAGGGCAGCAACCCAAAATAAAAGGCTTTCCTTTAAATTGGTTACATTTAACTTTGTGGAAAACTCACCATCTTACCTTTATGTTTTCATTTTCTACACACAAGTGACCAAGTGCACTGAAAATCTTTTTTGAGATAACATCAGCTCATTTTTGGCAGAGCCTTGAGCATGGCTAAAAGGCGTTCATTCATTTTAATCCTGTAATCATCTATGGACTAACCTATTATGTTCAAGCCCTTGATCTAGATCCTAAATAATGCCAGAATCAGAACAGTCCAATCCCTGCCTTCAAATAGCTTATGATCTAATAAAGAAGATAAGAAACAGTGAATTTAAGAAAAGATTACGAGAAATACCATAAGAGAGGAACAAACCAAGCTATGAAGGTTGAAAGAAAAATAGAGAAACATTTACTCAGGGAATTGGAAATGGCTTCATGGAAAAATTAGAAATGAAATGGAGCCTAAAGAATAGGGGATATCTCAAGAGCAAGAAGGGAGGGTGTGTGTGTGTTTGGGTGTATGTATGGGTATGTGTGTGTAGCGATGAAAGAATGGAAAAAGAGCATTCCAGAAAATAAGAGAAAGGCATGGGCTACAAAGTTCATGCCACATCTTAGCAATAGGTAATCTGTAATTATTAAAGGTTTTGAGAGGAAAATATTATAGAACAAGAATGCTTTCAGGAGAACCAATTTTAAGATTTTATTTAAGAAAGTTTTTGAGGTATTCATTATTTCAAGTGCAAGGTTCACTGATTTTCAAATTCTGACCAATGAATTTATAATCCAAAAAGCTGGGGGAAAAAAAAAAGATTTCATTGAATGAAAAATGTATTACAAGAGTTTGTTTGCATTTTGGTTATCCAAAAGATGTGTCCCTGATGTTGGCTTCCAGGATGAAGCAAGAGCAAATCACCACGTAGCACTGGCCACAAGGCGTATGGGAATAAAAGGAAAATAATCTGAAGGAGAAAGCTTCTCTAAAGCTGAGGAAGGACCAGGGTGGGAGAAAGGGGTTTGGGGGAAGGAGTCCCAAAATGGCATTGCTTCTGATCAAGGAACTCACTTCATAGCAAATGATGTCTTAAAATGAACCCACGATCATGGAATTCACTGGCCTTGTCGTGTTCCCCACCATCCTGAAGCAATTGATTTGGTAGAATGGCCTTTTGAAGACTCCATTAGAGAGTCACCTAGATGGTGATACCTTTCAGAACTGGGGCAAGATTCTCCAGGAGGATGTACATGTCCTGCATCAGTGTCTGACACATAGTGCTGTTGCGTCTATAGCTGGGATTCACAGGGCCAGGAATCAAGAGGTCAGAATGGGAGTGGCACCCTTCACTATTATCCCTAGTGACCCACTTGCTATCCCCTAGACTTCATGTTCTGCTGACCTAGATGTCTGTTCCAAAGGGAACAGGAATGCATCCACCAGGAAACACAAGAATGATCCCACTAAAGTAGGAGTTAAGACAGTCACCTGGCCACTTTGGGTTCCTTCTGCCTCTCAATCAACAGGCAAGAAAAGGGACTTACAGTTCCAGCTGGGGTGACTGGGCCTGACAACCAAGAAGGAATGGGATGACTCCTCTAAAATGGAAGTAAGGAAAAGTATGTCTCAAATACAGGAGATCCCTTACGACATCTCTTAGTATGACGATGACCTGGGATCAAACTCAGTAAGAACCAACAACAATCCAATCCAAGCAGTGCGACTAGTGGCCTGGACCTCCAGGAGTGTAGCTTTGAGTCACTTCACCAGGCAAAGAGGGCTTCCCAGGTGGCACTAGTGGTACAGAACCTGCCTGCCAATTCAGGAGACCAAAGACACAGTTTCATCTCTGGGTTGGGAAGATCCCCTGAAGGAGGGCATGGCAACCCACTGCAGTATTCTTGCCTGGAGAATCCCCATGGACAGAGGAGCCTGGAGGGCTACAGTCCATGGGGTCGCAAAGAGTCAGACATGACTGAGTGACTAACACTATCACCCTATGACTAGTTACAGAAATGAAAACTGTAATTGTCATGAGTATTTCTGCCTTATTCTGTTATCAGTATGTTGTGTGTATATAAATATCTTTGTGTTCTCCCTTCTCTTATCCCCTTATCATGTAACTTAAAATATATTGATTGAATACTGTACTATTCAAGTGCCATCACTTTGCATCTTCATGTCTTAAGTTATGGAATATCAAAGAAAAAAGTAAATATCACCCAAGGACTTTGCATCCTCTTCTGGAGAAACAGTGAGTTTTCAGTTGTATTTAGGATAGCTATAGTATGTTATACATAAATATGACCCTGTTATTGTCTTTATTTGGAGATGAAGTACAGTTTAAGGAGATGTGTATGAATGTCAAGTTGATAAGGGATAAAGTCGTGATGTTTAATTTTTTGTGTCAGCTTGACCATGGTGTCCAGATATTTGATCAAATATTATTCTGGATGTTTCTGTGAGGGTGGTTTTTGGATGAGATGAACATTTAAATTGATTAACTTTGAATCTATAAAGTATCAATAGATTGCCCTCTTTAATGGCAGTGTCCCTCAGTTAGATGCTGTAATAGGACAGAAAATGACCTCCCTAAGCAAGAATGAATTCTGTCAGCAGACTGCCTTTGAACTTGAATTGTCACTTTCCCTGAGTCTCCAACATGCCAGCCAGTCTAACCCGTTAAGATTTTGAACTTGGCAATGTCCACCTTCACATGTGCTAATTCCTTAAATTAATCAATCCATCTCTCTCTCTCCCTGTAGACCTATGACAGAAGAGAGAGAGAAAGAATATATACACATCCAGTCTATATAAATACACACATATTCACATATCATATTGGCACTGCTTCTCTGGAGAACTCTAATCCAGATGCCTTCAAGCTCTACACACACAGTGACATAGGCATTCTGTAGGTACCAATATAAACATACATATTAGGAGTAACAAAATTGGCAGCTTAAAAGAACACACACTTATTCTGTTTCTGTGAGAACAGGTCTGGGCATGTCTCACATGTGTCCTCTGCATAGAGTCTCATCAGTTGCAATCAAGGTATTGACAGGTATAATGGTGTCATCTCAGGCTAAACTGATGAAGGATCCATTTTTGCAGAATTCAGTATTTTGTGATTGTATGGTTGAAGGCTTCAGTCTTGTTGGCTGTTGTTAACTTGTGCAAGTGGATCAATTACTAAATATACAGAGCCTATAAAAACTATAGAACTTTCAGAAACAAATTCAGTATTTTTTTGACTAATGGATAGTTTCTGTCTTCCTTCACTCTAAAAAGTCATAAACTAATTTGGTTCCGAAACCTCATTCAACCAAATATCTCCAAATTCATTTTAAGATTAGGAAGACTCACGTGTTAAAGCAGCATAAAATTTGACAAAATAGCTCTGCCATTCCCTAGTGGTATGGAAATGGAAGGAACTGTAAATTGGTATTAATGGGAGACAAGAAGGAAAGGAAACACTGTGATCAGACCTTAAAATTATTTAGTGTGCCTCAAAATACTTCCCCACTCTATATTTTAGCTAAATTGAACAATATAACAATTTAACCATCAGCTTTTGGGGGGGATCTTTTGTAATTACAATTTTAATTCAAGAAGTTAATAATATTATTTTCTGTTTTTCATCAAAATGTAATATGTGCTTTTGTCAGTCCCCTCAGCCTCTGCCACCTCCGCCCCTCTGCCAGCTCTCCGATGCCACCTCGGCCAGTGGTCCTCCGCATGAGGGAGTGAGGCGGCTAGCAGCCGGTGGTCCTGCGTGCTAGGCAATGCCATTTCCTCTCCATGGGATATGCCCGCCACACCCCTGCACTCTGAGGTGGACAGCAGATTGTGTGTTTATCAAACGTTTCCACTGCTGCATGGAGGGTACACGCATCTTCAGTGGGACTTGGAATTCCTGGAGAATTGCCTTTGTGACAGGTTGACATAATCCCTTTAAATTCCATCTCTAAGTTTTCCATATTTGCCTATATCTTGAGAGTCCCTTGGACGGCAAAGAAATCCAACCACTCCATCCTAAAGGAGATCAGCTCTGAGTGTTCATTGGAGGGACTGATGTTGAAGCCAAAACTCCAATACTTTGGCAACCTGATGCAAAGAGCTGACTCGTTTGAAAAGACCCTGATGTTGGGAAAGATTGATGGTGGGAGAAGAAGGGGAGGGCAAAGGATGAGATGGTTGGATGGCATCACCAACTCAATAGACATGAGTTTGGGTGGACTCTGGGAGTTGGTGATGGACAGAGAGGCCTGGCGTGCTGCAGTCCATGGGGAAGCAAAGAGTCGAACATGACTGAACTGACTGACTGACTAACCCTATTTGCAGTTTGTTGTGTTTCAAAAAGACATCAAGAAACCATGAACAGCTTTAGTAATGAGTTTGACTGCCATTTCTTAGATGAAGGCATTACTACCAAGGACCTTCTGGACCAAAAAAACTAATGAAGTTTCTTCTTCTGATTGATAAGCATGCCTTCTATGTTGCTGATCTGGGAGACAATCTAACCAATAGACATCAGAAATGCACAAAGAACCCAGTTCACATAGATCTATCGAGTGCTTACTAGGAGTCAGACAGTGAATCTCATCCCCTAATACATTTAGAAAAAAAAAAAAAAAAACAAGCCCTGGGGTAGCATGCAAAATAATGAATTAAGATTTTAAAGTACACTTCAAATTTTGGCTGCTTTTCTCTAAATTTAAAATTAATCTTACTCTGGCTTTTAACATCTTCCTGGTGAAGATTATTGCAGCAAGGGAGCATCATGCCTAATTACTTTAAAATGTATCTTTGTTGGAAGTATATTAACATGTATTATACCACTGCTGTCCTCAAAATGAAAATAAACATTTTACATGGTTAAAAAAATAAAGAAAGAAACATCTGAGATGGTTTAAAATTCTTCCTCGGGTCACCCCCATTTTTGCAGTCAAATGCAATGATAGTAGAACCATAGTGAAGACCTAGCTGCCAATGGGAGAAGACTTGACTGTGCCAGCAAGACTGAATTACAATTGGTGCTGTCTCGGGATGCCTCCAGTGAGGATTGTCTATGCAAATCTGTATAAACAAGTGTCTCAGATTGAGTACAATGCCAATAACAGGGTACAGATGATGACTTTTGATAGTGAAGTTGAGTTGATGAAAGCTTCCAGGGCACATCCAAAGGCCAAGTTGGTTTTGCAGATTACCACTGATAATTCCAAAGCAGTATGTCACCTCAGTGTCAAATTTGGTGCCACAGGTTTCTTTTGGAATGGGCAAAAGAGCTAGATATTGATGTCATTGTTGTCAACTTCTGTGTGGGAAGTGGCTATACTGATCCTGAGACCTTCATGCAGGTGATCTCTGATGTCTGCTGTGTCTTTGACATAGGAGCTAAGGTTGGTTTCAACATGTATCTTCTTGATATTGGTGGTGGCTTTCCTGGATCTGAGGATGTAAAGCTTAAATCTGGAGATCACCAGTGTAATCAAGCCATCATTGGACAAGTATTTTCCATCAGACTCTGGAGTGAGAATCATACCTGAGCCGGGCAGATACTATGTTGCATCAGCTTTCACACTCGCAGTTAATATCATTGCCAAAAAAAACCCTCATATTAAAGGAACAGACAGACTCTGATGATGAAGAGGAATCAAGTGAACAGTTATGTATGACATGAATGATGGAGTATATGGGTCATTTAACTGCATTCTTTAGGATCACACACACGAAGCCTCTTCTGCAGAAGAGACCCAAACCAGATGAGAAGTATTATTCATCCAGCATCTGGGGACCCATCTGTGATGGCCTGGACCACATTGTTGAGCGCTGTAACCTGCATGTGGGCAATTGGATGCTCTTTGAGAACATGGGTGCTTACACTGCCACTACTGCTTCTACCTTCAATGGATTCCAGAGACCTACCATGTACTATGTGATGCCAGGGCCAACATGGCAACTGATGAAGCAGATCCAAAACCAGGACTTCCCACCCAGAGCGGAGGAGCAGGATGTCAGCCCCCTGCACCCTGTCCTGTGCCTGAGAAAGCAGCATGAAGCAGCATTCAGCAGACTGTGCTTCCACTTGTATTAACATGTAGTTACCACTCTTGTAGCTGTTAACTGCGAGTTTAGCTTGATTTAAAGGTTTTGGGGGGGACCATTTAATTACTTAATTACTGCTAGTTCTGAGATGTCGATATGAGTAGGGTTGGCACAGGTGCACCAATGTGGAAGACTGGGAGATGGGGTCACACTTATCTGTGTTCCTGTGGAAACTGTTAGGTAGTTAGAATAGGAAAAAGGAGTCCAGAATGGCCACGGCTAAAAGACAAAAGGAAAAGCCCCTGAAAATAGAACAAAGGAAGGTCCAGGGGCCAGAGTGAAGACCTCAGGTAAAACAAACAGCCCTCCTGGCTAGCCCAATTTACATAGGGCAGGCTCAGGGGGAGGAGAAAAAGCAAATAAAAAGAGGAGCCAAAATTGAGCTGGGGGTTTTTCTTCTCTTTGCGACTTTTGGGTTGGCCCACCCTCATGCCTGAGGGTGTATTTTCCTTTGCTTGCCAAATAAAACTGAGCTGTAACATGGAGCTGTAACACTGGTCCTTCCATTGCTTCAAATTTTTGCCGCAGCGAGACAGAACTGAGGAAATTACACACTTCTCCAACAAAACTATTTGAATATTTGTTTTATATGGATTTTTATTCACTTTTCAAACATGCTACTAAAGGCTTCAACTGCTGAGCAAGCATTTGTGGCTTGTGTATCAGCAGGATGGGCCAGAAGCTTAGTGTCGCAACTGGTTTTAACAAAAAAGGAATAAAGTATCTTGACATTAAAAAAAAAAAAAAAATGTAATGTGTGATAAAAGGTATCCTCAAAACCATTATTAAACAGTTTAGCAACCATGTTATGTGGTGGTGGTGATGGTGGTGTTTAGTCTCTGAGTCGTGCCCAACTCTTGTGACCCCAGGGTCACAAGGACTGTAGCTCACCAAGCTCCTCTGTCTGTGGGATTTCCAGGCAAGAATACTGGAGTGCGTTGCCATTTCCTTCTCTACCCAGGGGATTAAAGTAGCATCTCCTGCATTGACATACCACCAAGCCACCAACCATGTAACTACTAATAAATATTCAGAAAAGTCTTCACGTTTCTGTAGAAATACCAAATTTAGTTCATATCTGACATTGTGCTTAATCTCCCACCATGGATACCATTGAAACATTTGGAAAGGTGACTAAATTGACATTATCTGTAACTAATTTAAAATTTGGGCTTCTCTGATAGCTCAGTTGGTAATTTATCTTTATGCTATCTTCCAAACTATTGGGCTTGATCATTTAATTCAAACTGGGAAAAAGTTGTAAAACCAAATCTATAACCAGATCTGGATATAAGACATGTAATACATTCCTAGGCAGAAATATTTATTAAAAATCACAGCTAAAGATTAGATAAGCTTATGGAAAAAATCTGAAGAAAAACTTTAAGGATCTGCAAAAGCTGATAAAGTAACATTTGCCTAAAAAATAAATTGGTTTGTAATCCCTATTTAATGGTTTCCAAAAAATTTTAAGAGTAATATTTTTCTCCTTCATTTAATTCACTATCTTATTCATTCAAACTTTCAAATTTACATGTTGCCAGGTTCAAATGCAAATGTCTCATCAGCTGTCAGCTTAAAAAGAAAAGATTTTATAAATTCCAAGTGCGATTATTTGGCTGCTTCTGGAAACTTAAGCTTTATTCTTTCAGTCTCAAATATATTAAAAATAAATAATCAACACATAAAACGATCAAGCTGAGGCTATTTTGACCAAAGTAATGAATAAAACCTAAAGCTAAACCAATAATACTTCTAAAAGAATTTATTCTCTTATTTCACATTATCCTCTTTTAATCTGTTACTAACATTGAAATGGCTTAGAAAAATAATTCGCTGGAGTCAAAGTATGATATTTCTGAATGACAAAATAAGGCAGCTATAATACAATAATAGCCCCTAGAAGTTGGGCCTGTAACCTATATCATATATTCTTTGGCTCATATAGATGACAAAGAAAGTTAACTATTCTAAAGGAATATAAGAAAAATATATTATATCTGAAATTTTCAGGTTTAAAAGGAGAATTAAAAGTCAATACTAAAAACACCTCAAATTACTCAAATTTATACAGAAAGTCATTTTATTTCATTTTTTTTTAATTAATTTTATTTTATTTTTAAACTTTACATAATTGTATTAGTTTTGCCAAACATCAAAATGAATCCACCACAGGTATACATGTGTTCCCCATCCTGAACCCTCCTCCCTCCTCCCTCCCCATACCATCCCTCTGGGTCGTCCCAGTGCACTAGCCCCAAGCATCCAGTATCGTGCATCGAACCTGGACTGGTAACTCGTTTCTTACATGATATTTTACATGTTACAATGTCATTCTCCCAAATCTTCCCACCCTCTCCCTCTCCCACAGAGTCCATAAGACTGTTCTATACATCAGTGTCTCTTTTGCTGTCTCGTACACAGGGTTATTGTTACCATCTTTCTAAATTCCATATATATGCGTTAGAATACTGTATTTATGTTTTTCCTTCTGGCTTACTTCACTCTGTATAATAGGCTCCAGTTTCATCCACCTCATTAGAACTGATTCAAATGTATTCTTTTTAATGGCTGAGTAATACTCCATTGTGTATATGTACCACCGCTTTCTTATCCATTCATCTGCTGATGGACATCTAGGTTGCTTCCATGTCTTGGCTATTATAAACAATGCTGCGATGAACATTGGGGTACACGTGTCTCTTTCCCTTCTGGTTTCCTCAGTGTGTATGCCCAGCAGTGGGGTTGCTGGATCATAAGGCAGTTCTATTTCCAGTTTTTTAAGGAATCTCCACACTGTTCTCCATAGTGGCTGTACTAGTTTGCATTCCCACCAACAGTGTAAGAGAGTTCCCTTTTCTCCACACCCTCTCCAGCATTTATTATTTGTAGACTTTTGGATCGCAGCCATTCTGACTGGTGTGAAATGGTACCTCATAGTGGTTTTGATTTGCATTTCTCTGATAATGAGTGATGTTGAGCATCTTTTCATGTGTTTGTTAGCCATCTGTATGTCTTTTTTGGAGAAATGTCTATTTAGTTCTTTGGCCCATTTTTTGATTGGGTCGTTTATTTTTCTGGAGTTGAGCTGTAGGAGTTGCTTGTATATTTTTGAGATTAGTTGTTTGTCGGTTGCTTCATTTGCTATTATTTTCTCCCATTCTGAAGGCTGTCTTTTCACCTTGCTAATAGTTTCCTTTGATGTGCAGAAGCTTTTAAGGTTAATTAGGTCCCATTTGTTTATTTTTGCTTTTATTTCCAATATTCTGGGAGGTGGGTCATAGAGGATCCTGCTGTGATGTATGTCGGAGAGTAGTCATTAGCAACTGCCTTAAATTGTTAAATATGTAAAGAAACATCTAGTTACATAAAATTAAGAAGCTTAAAATACCTTAAAAATTAGAAATCACCTGGAAATTTTCAGTATTTATTTTTGTCAAGTGAAATTTAAAAGAAGTGATTCATGGGCCAATTTCTACCACACCATCCTCTCCTCCTTTCCTCCCCAGCACTCTGTAATCATATTCACCAAATAAAGTGAGAGGGGATCATTTGGCAAACTCCACACTGAATAAGCTGAATTTCTCAGTATCTTTTCATTGTTTTCCTCATTATTAATTACATAAAAATTTCAAAGGAGTTCAATGATTTTAATCAGTGGACATTAGTAAATGAACTTTTGAACATTAGCATAAATTAGAGTTGCAAACTGGGTTATTGTTTTTCAATTCAGTTCACTAAATAGTTAATGCTGCTAAGTTGCTTCAGTCGTGTCCCACTCTGTGCAACCCCATAGATGGCAGCCCACCAGGCTCCCCCGTCCCTGGGATTCTCCAGGCAAGAACACTGGAGTGGGTTGCCATTTCCTTCTCCAAAATAATTAATTAAGACCTGCAATGCATAAACCATTATTCACCAACATGGGAAGTAAAATGATAAATTCTTTACATGCCAGTCAGCCTCCAGGTATTTACACCTTCAGTTCAGTTCATTTCAGTTGCTCAGTCCTGTCTGACTCTTTACAACCCCATGGACTGCAAAATTCCAGGCCTCCGTGTCCACCACCAATTCCCAGAGACTACTCAACTCTGGTCGACTGAGTCAGTGATGCTATGATCACTTCTCATCCTCTGTCGTCCCCTTCTCCTCCTACCTTCAATCTTTCCCAGCATCAGGGTCTTTTCAAATGAGTCAGTTCTTTGTGTCAGGTGCCCAAAATGTTGGAGTTTCAGCTTCAGCATCAGTCCTTCCAATGAACATTCAGGACTGATTTTCCTTAGGTTGGGATGGTTGTATCTCCTTCCAGTCCAAGGCACTCTCAAGAGTCTTGTCCAGCATCACAGTTCAAAAGCATCAATTCTTCAGCACTCAGCTTTCTTTATATTCCAATTCTCACATCCATATATGACTACTGGAAAAACCACAGCTTTGACTAGATGCACCTTTGTTGGCAAAGTAATGTTTCTGCTTTTTAATATGCTGTCTATGTGGATCATAACTTTCCTTCCAAGGAGTAAGCGTCTTTTAATTTCATGGCTGCACTCACCATCTGCCGTGATTTTGCTGCTGCTGCTGCTAAGTCACTTCAGTCGTGTCCGACTGTGAGACCCCATTGACGGCAGCCCACCAGGCTCCTCCGTCCTTCGGATTCTCCAGGCAAGAATACTGGAGTGGGTTGCCATTTCCTTCTCCAATGCATGAAAGTGAAAAGTGAAAGTGAAGTCGCTCAGTCATGTCCGACTCCCAGCGACCCCATGGACTGCAGCCTACCAGGCTCCTACGTCCATGGGATTTTCCAGGCAAGAGTAGTGATTTTTGAGCCCCCCAAAAATAAAATCTGTCACTGTTTCCACTCTTTCCCCATCTGTTGCCATGAAGTGATGGAACCACATGCCATGATCTTAGTTTTCTGAATGTCAAGTTTTAAGCCAATTTTTCCACTCTCCTCTTTCACATTCATCAAGAAGCTCTTTAGTTCGTCTTCGCTTTCTACCATAAATGTGATGTCATCTGCATATCTGAGGTTATTGATGTTTCTCCTGGCAATCTTGATTCCAGCTTGTGCTTCATCCAGCCCAGCATTTCTCATGATGTACTCTGCTATAAATTAAATAAGCAGGGTGACAATATACAGCCTTGACATACTCCTTTCTTGATTTGGAACCAGTCTGTTTGTTGTTCCATGTCAGTTCTAACTGTTGCTTCCTGACCTGCATACAGATTTCTCAGGAGGAAGGTCAGGTGGTCTGGTATTCCCATCTCTTTTAGAATTTTCCACCATTTATTGTGATCCACACAGTCAAAGGCTTTGGCATAGTCAATAAAGCAAAAATAGATGTTTTTCTGGAACTCTCTTGTTTTCTTGATGATCCAGCAGATGTTGGCAATTTGATCTCTGGTTCCTCCGCCTTTTCTAAAACCAGCTTGAACATCTGGAAGTTCATGGTTCACATACTGTTGAAGCCTGGCTTGGAGAATTTTAAGCATCACTTTACTAGTGTGTGAGATGAGTACAATTGTGTGGTACTTTGAGCATTCTTTGGCATTGCCTTTCTTTGGAATTGGAATGCAAACTGACATTTTCCAGTCCTGTGGTCACTGCTGAGTTTTCCAAATTTGCTGGCATATTGAGTGCAGCACTTTCACAGCATCATCTTTCAGGATTTGAAAGAGCTCAACTGGAATTCCATCACTTTCACTACCTTTATTAGTAGCGATGCTTCCTAAGGCCCACTTGACTTCACATTCCAAGATGTCTGGCTCTAGGTGAGTGATCACACCATCGTGATTATCTGGGTCATGAAGATCTTTTTTGTACAGTTCTTCTGTGTATTCTTGCCACCTCTTCTTAATATCTTCTGTTTCTGTTAGTTCCATACTATTTCTGTCCTTTCTCGAGCCCATCTTTGCATGAAATGTTCCCTTGGTATCTCTAATTTTCTTGAGGAGATCTCTAGTCTTTCCCATTCTATTGTTTTCCTTTATTTCTTTGCACTGATCACTGAGGAAGGCTTTCTCATCTCTCCTTGGTATTCTTTGGAAATCTGCATTCAGTGGTATATCTTTCCTTTTCTTCTTTGACTTTTGCTTCTCTTCTTTTCATAGCTATTTGTAAGGCCTCCTCAGACAACCATTTTGCCTTTTTGCATTTCTTTTTCTTGGATGGTCTTGATCCCTGTCTCCTGTACAATGTCATGAATCTCTGTCTATAATTTTTCAGGTACTCTATCAGATCTAATCCCTTGAATCTATTTGTCACTTCTACTGTAAAATCATAAGGGATTTAATTTATGTCATACTTGAATGGTTTAGTTGTTTTCCCTACTTTTTTCAATATAAGTCTGAATTTGGAAATAAGGAGTTCATGATCTGAGACACAGTCAGATCCTGGTCTTGTTTTGCTGACTGTATAGAGCTTCTCCATCTTTGGCTGCAAAGAATATAATCAATCTGATTTCAGTATTGACCATCTGGTGATGTCCATGTGTAGAGTCTTCTCTTGTGTTGTTGGAAGAGGGTGTTTGCTATGACCAGTGCATTCTCTTGGCAAAACTCTGTTAGCCTTTGCCCTGCTTCATTTTGTACTCCAAGGCCAAATTTGCCTGTTACTCCAAGTATTTCTTGATGTCCTAGTTTTGCATTCCAGTCACCTATAATGAAAGCACATCTTTTTTGGGTGTTAGTTCTAGAAGGTCTTGTCATCTTCGTAGAACCATTAAACTTCTGTTTCTTCAGCATTACAGGTCAGGACATAGGCTTGGATTACCTTGATATTGAATGGTTTGCCTTGGAAATGAAGGGAAATCATTCTGTCATTTTTGAGATTGCATCCAAGTATGCATTTTGGACTCTCTTGTTCACTATGATGGCTACTTTATTTCTTCTAAGGCATTTTTTTCCCACAGTAGTGGATATAATGGTCATCTGACTTAAATTCACCCATTCCAGTCCATTTTAGTTTGCTGATTCCTAAAATATCAATGTTCACTCTTGCCATCTCCTGTTTGAACACTTCTAATTTGCCTCGATTCATGGAGCTAACATTCCAGGTTCCTATGCAATATTGCTCTTTATAGCATCGGACTTTACTTCCATCACCAGTCACATCCACAACTGGGTGTTGTTTTTGCTTTGGCTCCATCGCTTCATTCTTTCTGGATTTACTTCTCCACTGATCTCCAGTAGCATATTGGGCATCTACCGACCTGGGGAATTCATCTTTCAGTGTCCTATTTTTTTGTCTTTTCATACTATTCATGGTGTTCTCAAGGCAAGAATACTGAAGTGGTTTGGCATTCCCTTCTCCAGTAGACCACGTTTTGTCAGAACTCTCCACCATGACTTTATTCCTCAGTACACATTCCTGTAGCTTCTCAGTTCAGTTCAATTCAGTTGCTCAGTCGTGTCCAACTCTTTGCGACCCCATGGATCGTAGCACGTCAGGCCTCCCTGTCCATTACCAACTCCCAGAGTTCACTCAGACTCACATCCATCGAGTCAGTGATGCCATCCAGCCATCTCATCCTCTGTTGTCCCCTTCTCCTCCTGCCCCCAATCCCTCCCAGCATCAGAGTCTTTTCCAATGAGTCAACTCTTCACATGAGGTGGCCAAGGTACTGGAGTTTCAGCTTCAGCATTATTCCCTCCAAAGAAATCCCAGGTCTGATCTCCTTTAGAATGGACTGGTTGGATCTCCTTGCAGTCCAAGGGACTCTCAAGAGTCTTCTCCAATGCCACAGTTCAAAAGCATCAGTTCTTCAATGCTCAGCTTTCTTCACAGTCCAACTCTCACATCCATACATGACCACTGGAAAAACCATAGCCTTGACTAGACGGACCTTTGTTGGCAAAGTAATGTCTCTGCTTTTCAAAATGCTATCTAGGTTGGTCATAACTTTTCTTCCAAGGAGTAAGCATCTTTTAATTTCATGGCTGCAGTCACCATCTGCAGTGATTTTGGAGCCCAGAAAAATAAAGTCTGACACTGTTTCCACTGTTTCCCCATCTATTTCCCATGAAGTGATGGGACCAGATGCCATGATCTTCCTTTTCTGAATGTTGAGCTTTAAGCCAACCTTTTCACTCTCCTGTTTCACTTTCATCAAGAGGCTTTTTAGTTCCTCTTCACTCTCTGCCATAAGGGTAGCATCATTTGCATATCTGAGGTTATTGATATTTCTCCCGGCAATCTTGATTCCAGCTTGTGCTTCCTCCAGCCCAGCGTTTCTCATGATGTACTCTGCACATAAGTTAAATAAGCAGGGTGACAATATACAGCCTTGACGTACTCCTTTTCCTATTTGGAACCAGTCTGTTGTTCCATGTTCAATTCTAACTGTTGCTTCCTGACCTGCATATAGGTTTCTCAAGAGGCAGGTCAGGTGGTCTAGTATTCCCATCTCTTTCAGAATTTTCCACAGTTTATTGTGATCCACACTGTCAAAGGCTTTGGCATAGTCAATAAAACAGAAATAGATGTTTTTCTGGAACTCTCTTGCTTTTTCGATGATCCAGCGGATATTGGCCATTTGATCTCTGGTTCCTCTGCCTTTTCTAAAACCAGCTTGAACATCTGGGTAGCTTCTCAGGGCAACACAAATAATCGTCTTAAAATATTGTCCTCTTATTCAAATAACACCTTCCTCACATCTAAGACATTTCTCCAAGCACAGCTGCTTTCTTTCTCTCCAGCAATGTCATAAATCTGGTAATTGCAATATTACCCTGTGCACAGATACCTGTCTTTACCACAGACATTACTTGCCATAACTGGCAATACATGAAATAGGGCTAATCTGTACATTTCAGCCAGTACAGCCATGTCTTTGCTTGTGTTCATTTGCCTGTTTCAATAATTTATCTGCGAGGGAATAGCAAATAACCTGGCTATCGATTTAAATTCTTTCTTTCCTAAGGTGTCTATGTACCAAAGGGATAGTAATTCATGTTTGTTTGAACACTGTATATACCACAGTAGAATTTGGAGAAATTTGAAGCATTGAATGTAACTTTTTTCCAATACAGAAGACTCTGCTCTTCTTTACAAGACCAATATAATATATTTTAAAGTATATGAATCAGAGTATTCATCATTTGATAATGCATTCCTAAGACAAATTACCCTAAATATTTGCCCAAGAAAGACTAACAGCACAGGGTAATATTCATTAATTTATGGAATAGATTTATGGATTAATTTTAAAATCAATGGAAGCATAATACAATAAAAATAATACACTATAAGTAGTATCTGTTAAGTATTTGGTAGGTGGCATACAATGAAATAAGTGGGCTTCAAATAATTTAAGTGACATGCTCAAAGATGTTCAACTAAGTCTTATTTCTGCCATGTATTAAGTCCAGAATCTGATTTCAAGGACTAGGATCTTAACTACTGCTTTATAATATGTAAGATCTGAACTTATAGAACACAATTCACAATGGAACTTTGTACAAAACAAACTTTGAAGATTTAGGGTCCTTAAAACAACACCAGTGGGATATCAAGGCAGACATTGCTAATTAATTAGTGGTGAAGTCATATTTGCTAATTTCGAGAACAATGTCTGTGATGTTTTTCCATGGATGTGTTTGAAAGTGATTAGCATGGAAATTTTTAAAGATTAGAATTAAAATATATATAATTATTTATTAGGGTACTCACAAGAATATATGACTCATTAGGTACTGCGCTTCTGATTAATATATATATAATTATATATATATATATATGTTTGCAAGATTCATTATTAAGAGCTCTTAGAGCTGGGGCAAAGATCCCAACTTAGGTGATAAATTGTTGTTGTTATTCAGTCGCTAAGCTGGGTCCAGCTCTTTGCAACCCCATGGACTGCAGCATGCTGGCTCGCCTGTCCTTCACTATCTCCTGGAGTTTACTCAAACTCACGTGCGTTGAGTTGATGATATCCTCTGTTGCCCCATTCTCCTGCCCTCAATCTTTCCTAGCATAAGTGTCTTTTCCAATGAGTTGGCTCTTCACATCAGGTGGCCAAAGTATTGGGCTCATCTTCACCATCAGTCCCTCCAAAGAATCAGTTCAGTTCAGTCACTCAGTCGTGTCCAATTCTTTGCATCCCCATGGACTACAGCATGCCAGGCTTCCCTGTCCATCACCAACTCCCAGAGCTTTGCTCAAACTCACGTCCACCAAGTCAGTGATGCTATCCAACTATCTCATTCTCGGTCATCCCCTTCTCCTTCTGCCTTCAATCTTTCCCAGGATCAGGGTCTTTTCTAAGGAGTCAGTTCTTCATGTCAGGTGACCAAAATATTGGAGTTTCAGCTTCAACATCAGTCCTTCTAAAGAATATTCAGGACTGATTTCTTTAGGATTGACTGGTTTGATCTCCTTGCAGTCCAAAGGACTCTCAAGAGTTTTCTCCAGCACCACAATTCAAAATTATCAGTTCTTTGGTGCTCAACCTTGTTTTTGGTCCAAATCTCACATGAAAAATGGCAACCCACTCCAGTATTCTTGCCTGGAGAATCCCATGGAGGGAGGAGCCTGGCAAGATACAGTCCATGGGATCACAAAGAGTCAGACATGACTGAGCAACTAATTTTACTTTATTCTGCATATAAGTTAAATAAGCAGGGTGGCAATACACAGCCTTGATGTACTTACTCCTTTCCCAATTTGGAACCAGTCTGTTGTTCTATGTTCAGTTCTAACTGTTGCTTCTTGGCCTGCATACAGGTTTCTCAAGAGAGAGTTAAGGTGATCTAGTATTCCCATCTCTTTAAGAATTTTCCACAGCTTGTTGTGATCCACACAAGGCTTTAATGTAGTCAATGAAGCAGAAGTATATTTTTTTCTGGAATTCTCTGTGTTTTTCTATGATCCAACAGATGTTGGCAATTTGGTCTCTGGTTCCTCTGCCTTTTCTAAATCCAGCTTGTACAATGGCAGTTCTTGGTTCACATACTGCTGAAGCCTACCTTGAAGGATTTTGAGTATAACCTTGCTAGCATGTGAAATGAGCACAATTGTGTGGTAGTTTAAGCATTCTTTGGCATTGTCTTTCTTTGGGATTGGGATGAAAACTGACCTTTTCCAGTCCTATCTACCCACAAAGAGAAGGTATTTCCTCAGATTCAAGGTCTCAGTTGTTGGCCCCAGCCAAGGGCTATGTCTCTCCACATATCCTCCTTTCCAACACAGTGCCTATCCTCTTCCTTCAAGGTCTAGTTTCCTAAGTCTCTAGAGATTAAAAAAAAAAAGAAAGAAAAGAAACTTCTTCATTCATTTCATATGTATGTAACACTTTTTCTGTCGAGCAAGAGTATAAAAAGTGGATGATGTTTATTCTCAAGGTGAATATTTCAGAGGGGGGAAGAGTCCAAAAACTATCACTATGCATCTTTTAGCATTTCTGTATGTGAAAGGTGTTCTGTAACAGTTTATTGATGAAAACAGGGCTAGATATCTTTCCCAGACCATCACACTGCTTCTATCTCTTTCTTGGTATTTAAAATAGCTGGGTGAAATTTTTATTTAAAAAAAAATCAAGAAATCAGATTCTGGACTATATCTTCTAATAATGAATATGAATTGGAAAGCCCACAGGCCAACACAAAGACCATATATATTGCACAATTCTCCTGGTGGGTGTTGAGGGTGGGGAGGAGAATCAGTAGGAGATTTGGTTTAAAATATCTGCTTCTTCTAAGGGCTTCCCTGGTGGCTCAGAAGGTAAAGCATCTGCCTGCAATGTGGGAGACCTGAGTTTGATCCCTGGGTTGGGAAGATCCCCTGGAGAAGGAAATGGCAACCCACTCTGGTTCTCTTGCCTGGAAAATCCTATGTACAGAGACCCTGGTAGGCTACAGTCCATGGGGTTGCTAAAAGTTGGACAGGACTGAGTGACTTAACTTTCACTTCACTAGGGTCTGAAGGATGGTTTGAATCTTGAATTTCAGCTGAGAATTTGCTTTGCTGGTGACTGAACAATGACCATTTCAGGTCCTATTTGACACACACTCTTCTCTTCAAACCATGGAGATATAAGAAATCTCTAAGGACTCTTGTGTCTGTAGTCACCACCATAAATTTATAGATGCCTCTATTGAGAGTTCTACTGACTTCCTTAAGAATCTGCCTATAATTACAAGACAGATGAGCCATTTCCCCCTGTCTCAAGAAGGCAATGGCACCCCACTCCAGAACATCCATGGAAAATCCCATGGATGGAGGAGCCTGGAAGGCTGCAGTCCATGGGGTCACTGAGGGTCGGACACGACTGAGCGACTTCACTTTCACTTTTCACTTTCATGCACTGGAGAAGGAAATAGCAACCCACTCCAGTGTTCTTGCCTGGAAAATCCCAGGGACGGGGGAGCCTGGTGGCTGCCGTCTATGGGGTTGCACAGAGTCAGACACGACTGAAGTGACTTAGCAGCATAATGAAGTAGACTTCTGTGAGGGAGTAGCCTTATGGGTCAAAGGTAGCTGTCTTTGCTGCTGCTCTGCAGTCTGTCTGCTCAAGGAACAGAGGTGATTCCAAATCAGAGAGCTCACCTCAGTCCAGGAGGAAGGAGCAGAAATAGCAACTGACATTTATAATAGTTGTTTTCTCCTCCTTTTTCCATCAAAGACATCTAACTGCTAATCAGAGCTTCTGATCAGCATGTGATAACATTACAGAATTATCAACTGAGTGGATATAATTCTATTACAGAGGAGATATTTGACAGATTAGTTAGCTCATGCCACTGTATCATGGAAAGCATTTTAATTTTTGTTAGGCTTTTAAAATTTTTGAAATGTTTCAAAGATTCCCTATTATACTCCCAAACTCCAATGAGCCCAAAAATGACAAACTGCCTCCACCAAGAGAGAACCAATTTCTCACCATTTAAAACTGCTGTTTAAGTTTTTTTTTTAATATAAAAGAAGTGACTTGCACATGGAAATTCAGAAACAACCAAGGCAACATTATCTAGATGTCAGCCAAGGTCATTCTTCACTTTATGATTTCCTTTCACCCCTATCTCATGTCCAGGGAAAAGCCAATCCCTTAGAGAGAATTTTTGCCACAACTTGAAAGCTTGCATTTTATCACCTCTAAATATGAACTCTTCTCCTGCTCAGTGGTCACCATTAATTGTTTGACCCAATAAACTTCTCTTCTCTGCTCAGCACTATTTCAGACATACAGTCTTTTATTTTTTTAATCTATTTTTTAACTGAAGGATAGTTGCTTTACAGAATTTTGTTGTTTTCTGTCAAACATCAACATGAATCAGCCATAGGTATACATATGTGCCCTCCCTCTTCAACAGTCTTTTTCTTTGATTTATCAAAAGACTATTCAGTCAAGAAATTTATGTATTCTATAATAATCTATATGGGAAAAGAATCTGGAAAAGAATGGATAATGTATATGTATAACTGAATCACTTTGGTGTATATCTGAAACTAACACAACATTCTAAATTAACTATGTGTGTGTGTTCAGGCATGTCTGACTCTTTGTGACCCCATGGGTGTAGCCTTCCAGGCTTCTCAGTCTATGGAATCTTCCAAGCAAGTATACTGGGGTTGGTTGCCATTTCCACTTCCAGGGATCGAACCCACATTCCTTGCATCTCTTGCATTGGTAAGTGGATTGTTTACCACCAGGAAGGCAAAACAAACAAACAAACAAAAAGATACTCCAACATAAAATAAAAATTAAATTTAAAAAATAAAATACAATTATTTATAACATTTAAAAATTGTTTATATAACAGACACTACTAAAGATGTGTATGATGAAGCAAGATACGGATGATTATAGCTCCTGATAAGAAACAGCAAAAACTGAGTATACACTTTTAATCATCCCTCTCTCCTAGGAATTTCTCACTCTTGATATTTCTCTACTGTCCCCCACTTGCTATCATGTTTCTGACCTGCTCTTTTTCTCTTCTGAGTTCACTCCCACCTACAAGTAACTGTTTATTGCTGATGCTGAGCAGCCCAGCCATTAGTCTCGTTCAAAACCATACCCTGGAGGCTTCCTGCTTTCCAACAAAGAGAGGTCTTTCAAGGTGTCTTGTTAAAAAACGTCCATGTACTGTAAGATAGAAATCATGCCACTCCTTTAGGGCACAGCAGTGACCTTCAGTTGTGTTTTTAAAATAGCTTTGTTTTTTACTCTCTCTGAAAAGGTCTTGTCATCCAAACAAAATGCTTATATTAACAAAAAGTTAACTGAACGTTTTAATATAAGACCTTGACAACTATACTCTTGCAGTGTCCGTCTCAGGAGTATAATGCAAGCAACATCTGAAATTATCTATTCACTTGCAATAATATTATAAAGCACAACTAAAGAAGCAGAAATGTGACCTGCTTATTCATCTAACATCTTTAGGTCTCTACTCTTTTTAACTTCAAAAAATGGTATATTTGTCATGGCCTTAATCAAACACAGATACCCATATTCAGTATTCAGGTTAAATGTGAGACTTAAGCCAGAGGTTAACTACAGGAAACCAATTTCTTTCATTATAATTCTCATTACTTAACTAAACTATATTATACAATATTTTAAAAAGTAATAGCTGTATCAAGCTTTATTCCAGTAGCTGACAATATGGCTAAATATTATGGGCGTGTGTGTGTGTGTGCACACATGAATGCATTTATGTTTATTCATGTGTACACTGAGTTCATTTGGTTATAATTTACACTTAGCCAAAAGAGGATTGTTACAGTATTTCTTTTATTTTAGTAAAATAAAATAAAAAGACTATTTTGTAAAGGTTTGCTTATCACCTCTATCTAGTTTTGCTCAACAATATCCTCCTTTAGTAAAGATGCATTAAAAGATAATTGGACAATTAAACATGGTGCCCATCTCTAACCTAAACAAAACAGCATTGTAGAGTATCTGTCTAGGAAAATTTAAATTTGACAAAATCATCACTGTTGCAGAACTGTACTATTTGCTCAAACCACGGAAATTGTAATTTTTTTGTACCAGGTTGTATTTCAATCAATATTTATACTGTTCTCCAAATATGCCTCTTTACTAAGTGAAAATTTTCATTCATAACAGCTTCTTACAAAGGCCGTGGCCAATAATAATGCAATACTATACATCTCAGAATTTAAAGGCATTAACTAAAATGACTATATTTTATAACATGCAAATAAAGCATACAGGTAGAGCAGCACAGAGAGTTCTATCAAAATAGTTATTAGGCTATTCAGGGATTTCAAGTACAGAATCTATATAAGGGAGAAACAACTAAAGAGTGTTTTCCACTCAAAACCATTGGGAAAAGCACAATTCCTGTAACCACACACGTGTTCTTTGTTTTTTCTAAGTTACTCAGAGAATTCAAGATTAGCCAACCTTTGTTCCTTCCAGACATCCTTACCTATATTTGTTCTTTGCTCATTGTTACAATAAAATATTCTATTTTTTACAATATAATATTTCTATAGAATAAATGTAAGGTATTTCCTACCTTATAAAACACTGACCAGTGCCCGCATCTAATTTTCCCTAGTAAGCAACCCAAAAGCCCTCACTAAACAAGACCCAGAGTATAGGTGAACTAAGTAATATATATGATACATTTCTTCAATTATAAACATGTTTCTCTCAGGGTACAGAATCATTTGACACAAGGCCCCCAGAATTATCTCGTATTTGTTTTTCAGCTAAGTTCCTCAAAAATGCTAGCTAGATTCACATAGTACACAAGTTTCTTAAAAGACTGTGGTAGTTAGAATGATATATTCCAAAATATTAGCAGAAATATTTTTTAATATCCTCTGTGTTTTGTATTTTCCAATTTTTTTAAACTTACTTATTTCAATTGGAGGCTAATTGCTTTACAATATTGTGGTGGTTTTTGCCATACATTGACATCAATCAGCTATAGGTGTACATGTGTCCCCCCATCCTGAACCCCCCTCCCACCTCCCTCCCCACCCCATCCCTCTGGGTGGTCCCAGTGCACCAGCTTTGGGTATCTTTCTTATACTAGGAAAAAAATTTCAACTGTAAAGTGTGATTTAGAGAGAAAAGGCTGAATTCTAGAATTCTAAAGGTTCAAAATGGTATTTCTTTAGTTTATTGTTATTGGCTTTTAGATTCTTTAAGTTCTTGAAGTTATATGTAGCAATGATTTAGACTGCAGCTAGCCCAAGTTCTTCTAGAAAAAAAAAATTACTAGCCTTTTGAAACCCCATTCAACGCTTCTCAGTATATCATTTCCCTTGATGGCAACCTTGACTCCTTCCAAGTACCCTGGAAGTTGAAATAAAGAAAAACTGGGTTTAAAGAAAATTTGGTTTTGAAATAATGCATTGATCTATCTCTATTTAATCTCATCTTGCTAATTAAAAATAAAGTTAAACTTAAAATATTGTCCCAATTTTTAAAAAATATTATCCAGATTTTGGACTAATTATTATGCTCTCAGAGAACTTACGAATAATTTTTTTGTTTATATTGCTAAAAATAAATTTGCTCTCAACTGCAAAAAGAGAATCAAGAACAAAAACTATTCTGTGACTCTGTGAATCATCTATAATTTTTCTTGCTAATTGAGATAATATTAGCACATTTTTCTCTTTTCAAATAATCTACTCTTTTTTTTACTATAGAACCCCACTAAAGATATACGTAAGGCACTGGAAGGACATTCATTTTAGTAGAGTTCAAAAAAGATTCTGCTTAAAAGCAAAGCAGCCATAAACAAAAAATAAAAAAAAAGAATAAAAAAAGTCCTAGATTTGACATAACTGATAGTAAGAAACAAAGATTAAGCAGGATACATGTAGCACAAACGCTAAAAGACATCAATATGAGCATACATGCTACTGCCCTCACCGAAGGTACACTGCTGGGCTTGTAGGAGATGCTTTAACCTAAAGGGCACCGAGTCCATCCCTTGTGCTCAGACACATTCAAGTATTGGCAGGTGGCATTTCTCATACACAAAAACACTGTAACACAAGAGTGCACTTCTAACAGTGAGAAGGATCAGCTTTCAGAGTCAATGTTACCTCTACTTCCCTTGCCATGAATAATCAATAACAATTCCATGGAACTCTCAGCAGGATTGCAGGTGTGCCTTGGCATGCTAGTCAGAGTGTCATATAATCAAAGAGCTGAAAGGACCTTCAGGAGTAGCTAATACGGTGCTTCATTTTGCATGAGACCCAGGGAGATAGTACCTTGTTCTTCAAAGGTTCTGTACAGAGAATCATTATCAGTGCATTAAGGTTGTTTGCTGCTTAAAAGAATTCCATACGTAATTTCTTCATAAATGCAAAGTGTTAACAAACCTCACGCAGATGCATATATAATTTTCTCTAAGCCAACTCAACTTTAACATAACAGTACCAACTCCAAAACCAATGCACATATTTGGAAACTAAGACTATTTCAGAATTGCTTTGTGGAAGTGAAGTTATCAGTCCATACGAGAGCCAACTCATTTTTATATCAAGGAAAATCCCTTCCCCTCAAACATTCACCTTCTTTATTTTGGAGTCAAATTTTAGATTGCAGACAAAAGCTGTCTGTCCACACAGTGCCCATTTCTATTTAGTGGACCAAATAAGAATGTCACAGATTGACCAGCACTGAAATTAATAATTAATAAAGTGGTGTGAGAAGACAAAACTGACATTTTTCTCAACATGTTTTTACTAATAGTAAATGCTAAAATGGGGGTAGGTAAGTATTTCCATACCACCCTTTGTAGAGCAAAAAACCTGGATACAGCCTAACAAGTTAGAACATGGTTCCAGGGAAGCATCTTTGTTTTTAAGATTCTTTTTTCTGATGTGGACCATTTCTTCGAAGTCTTTGTTGAATTTGTTACAATATTGCTTCTGTGTTTTTTGTTGTTGTTGTTGTTTTAATGTTTTGATTTTTTTGGCTGCAAGGCATGTGAGATCTTGGGATCAAACCCACACCCCATGCATTGGATGGCAAAATCTTAACCACTGGATTGCCAGAGAGGTTCTTCAGTTCAGTCGCTCAGTTGTGTCCAACTCTTTGCGACCCCATGAATCGCAGCACGCCAGGCCTCCCTGTCCATCTCCTGTCCATCCCCAACTCCCGGAGTTCACTCAGATTCACGTCCATCGAGTCAGTGATGCCATCCAGCCATCTCATACTCTGTGGTCCCCTTCTCCTCCTGCCCTCAATCCCTCCCAGCATCAGCGTCTTTTCCAATGAGTCAATTCTTCGCATGAGGTGGCCAAAGTACTGGAGTTTCAGATTTAGCATCATTCCTTCCAAAGAAATCCCAGGGCTGATCTCCTTCAGAATGGACTGGGTTGGATCTCCTTGCAGTCCAAGGGACTCTCAAGAGTCTTCTCCAACATCACAGTTCAAAAGCATCAATTCTTTGGTGCTCAGCTTTCTTCACAGTCCAACTCTCACATCCATACATGACTACTGGAAAAACCATAGCCTTGACTAGACAAACCTTTGTTGGCAAAGTAATGTCTCTGCTTTTGAATATGCTATCTAGGTTGGTCATAACTTTCCTTCCAAGGAGCAAGTGTCTTTTCATTTCATGGCTGCAGTCACCATCTGCAGTGATTTTGGAGCCCCCAAAAATAAAGTCTAACACTGTTTCCACTGTTTCCCCATCTATTTCCCATGAAGTGACAGGACCAGATGCCATGATCTTCGTTTTCTGAATGTTGAACTTTAAGCCAACTTTTTCACTCTCCTCTTTCACTTTCATCAAGAGGCTTTTTAGTTCCTCTTCACTTTCTGCCATAAGGGTGGTGTCATCTGCATGTCTGAAACATCTTTAAACTATAGGTAGAGGATAAAAAGCATACAGGCTTTGCATAAAAGACAGACTTGGGCCCTAGCACTTACGAGATGTATGACCCTAAGGAAAGAAGTTAACCTCTAACATAATGTTTCCTTTTCTATAAAATAACAAGGGTAGTAATAATATGACAAAGAGGATCATTCTAAATATGAATTTTATTCTAAAGTCCTTGACCCCCAAAAGTTACTCAATATTAGATACATATCCTGCCTACACAATCCAAATGATAGGGGCATTGCCCCAGTTTGAAAAGACAAACTACATTTATCTTATATATTTTTATAAGTTTTATTGAGATATAATCCACACATCATAAGGTTCACTCTTTTAAATTAGGTTTCAGTATATTCACAGAATTGTGAATCATCAATGTTATCTACTTTTAAAACATTTTCATCACCCCATAAAGAAATCCCATCCCCAGTAGCAGTCACTCTCATTCTGTGTCCCCACCCACAAGGTCTAGGCATCAATTAATCTTTCTGGATCTATAGATTTGCCTATTTTGGACATAATATACCAATGGAATTATACACAATGTTGTCTTCTATTGGCTTTTTTCACTTAGCATGATGTTTTCAAATTTCATCCACGCTGTACCATGTATCAGTATTTAATTCCTTTTATTGTTGATTAATATTTCACTACATTGATACACCACATTTTTATTATCCATTCATTAGTTGATGGATGATACTTGGGTATCATGAATAATGCGGCTGAAACATCAGTGTACAGGGTTTTATATTGACATATATTTTCAGTTTTGGTTATATATTTAGGAGTGTAATTGCAGGATCCACTTTAGGCAACTCAAGGATTGACATTTTGCTATATACCAATGAGCAAAATTTCTGAATCTAATAACAGCTCTATATTTACTCCAGGGAAATCCATCTTTAATTTTTTAAGACATTGTTTCCTTTAGTTCTTTAAACTTATTTATAACCGCTTTTTTAAAGTTCAAGCTCTATTAAGTTCAATGTCTGAGCTTTCTCAGTCTTCATTGATTGATTTCTCCCCCTTTATGTGGACCGTATTCCCCTGTTTCTCTGCTCACCTTGTTTTTTTGTCAAAAATTGGTGGCAACTCAAGCTGAGATTTCCCTTCCCAGGGTTTCTTTTGTGACTGTTTTTGTAGTTGTAGTTATAGTTACTGTTTTCTTGTGACTTTTCTGGGCTGGAGATAGTCAAACTCATTCTTCTCCAATGATCTCTTAGCTGCTTTATTCACAACAATTGTGGCTGCAGTGTTGCTGGATATCAAAGCTACCATGGTGCTCAGGAGAAGGGAATGGGACTACAGCAAATTATAATGCAACAGATATTACTGTTATTACCAACATTTGGTAATTTTTCTGATACAAACACTTTGCAGATCACTGCAATCTTTGGTTATCTCCTAGAGTTCTAAAAACATTGACTTGTACATTTTTATTTATTTTTTTGCTAGCATATTCATTGCTTTTATAGAGGAGTGGATTTTCAGAGATCCTTGGCTCTACTATTCCAGAAATGCTTGTCTGCATTCTTTTAAAGTTGAGAATATTTCATTAAAAAAAAAAAATCTCTAAACATTTTTCCCTTAGAGAATATTTTGGAGGTTATCAATTTCATTCATTTGAAATTGTTCCTATGGAGTGAATATTTTTATTATAATACCACAGATTCTGAACACAATTGTCATACAGGCTCTTTGAATCAGCCAAATCTAGATTATAATCCTGAGCTCGTCACTTATTTGTTTTGTGAATACCAAGTTTCTTAAATTCTGTAAGCCTCAGTTTATTCTTAAAATAACACCCACCTACAAGGATCACTGTCAGCATTAAGTATAGTTACAAGTATAAAAGAACCAACACCTAATAGACTCCAATAAGCTATATGTCCTTTCCTTCTTTCCTTCCTTTCCAAAAAGTGCATTTACTGAAGTAACGCTTGACTGTACTGCTTGTTTCTTTAGTGTAATAATGCCATCTGCTGGAAATGCCATCAGGATGACCAACAAAGAAAATGGATCTTGTTAACAAACAGGCACTACAGTTGATGCTCCAGTATTCCTATCGTATAGAAAAATAGGTCAAAATCTTGACATTTTCTTACTATATTTACTTTGAAAGGTACTTCAGACACCCCCCACACCCACAACACACACAGACACACACACTGCAGTATTACTTAAAGAGTTTATAATTACTGTAAGTCCCATTTTTTCAGTGTCTTGAAGGGGAGGATTACCAGTAGAAACAAGTTACCATGAATTAAACTTGTTCTTGCTTTCAAAAGTTTGTTATAGATCTGTGAATTTAGCCATAAAAGGTAGTTTTTTAATCATATAGGGGCCTAGTTACTAACAAAAGAAATTTTTAAGAAAGCTATTAGATCTCAATTTTCTATTTCACAAGAAGATGACTCAAAGATAAGTCAACTGTTACTATTAGAAGTAATTAAAGAAGGTGCTTTTATAAAGTCATCTTTGAAAATTTTCTAACTGTGCAACAATAGATGACTTATTACACAAAGTAAGCCATAGCACATATCATTATAGAATATCACACAGCCAAAAATCAAG
This sequence comes from Bos indicus, assembly GCF_029378745.1. Classification (NCBI taxonomy): domain Eukaryota; kingdom Metazoa; phylum Chordata; class Mammalia; order Artiodactyla; family Bovidae; genus Bos; species Bos indicus. Next base: position 49,986,435 of record NC_091780.1, on the reverse strand, counting down.
TTCTCAAATATTTCATAACATGGCAGAATCACTGTTACTTATATATTTAAATAATTGAGCTATGAAATGATCAATACAACTTTTTTTTTATGGTAGTGCCCTGCATGGCTTGTAGGATCTTAGCTCCCCATCCAGGGATTGAGCCTGGGCTACCACAGTGAAAGCACAAAGTCCTAACCACTAGACCACCAGGGCATTCCCTTGTTAATACAACTTGACCAAAATTTTGTTCAGAGAAGTAAATAGAAAATTATAGATAGGTTAGTGATCTGATAGTAGACCCAAATGGTCACCAAAATATTGGTAGTGGTTTTATATCTTCATGGTGAGATTCGTTTTCATTTTCTTCTTTATGTGTCTAGGAATGTAATTTTTTTTAATGAGTGGCATTTTTCTCCCAATATTTTCTCCTTGCTTACAGAAACATTTTGGTGTCAGTTCTGATCTTTTTTCTTGATATGTTTTCTGGTTACTGTCAGGAAAGTCTTGGTCGATCATTTCCTTTTAAAACATCCTTCCCATTTCCTGGAAGTTGCTTGGATGAAAGATAACGATTCTTCACAGTCTGCTTTCATCTACAATAATCCAAGATCTGACCTGACATAAAATTTTAAGAATTCCTAATAGCTCCAAGTTACAGTATAAGTTTTGTGTAGTTAAGAAATGGTGATCATTATGAAGAAGTGTTACAATTTGTGATGCTATAATGACTCCTTATATTTATGTACTGAAAAGACTGAGGCTAAACACAGTAGCAGAAACAAGGAAAGTCTAACCCTGCTCAGCATATTGACTTTCCCTGCTTGTTGAAGGGAGATTCTTCAGGATTATAACCACAGTGAGGAAAATGTTTCTATTTGTATTTTTTCTTCTATTTGGTGAGGATTCACAAAAAAGGATTATAATTACATTGAGGAAAGTGTTTCTATTCGGATTTTGCTTTTACACTTTGTATTTGTGCGTGTGTGTGTGTGTGTGTGTGTGTGTGTGTGTGTGTAACCTATTGGACACTGAAAATAATGGAGAGGCATAGGTTTGCCTCACTGGAGGGACTCCTCCAAGAAAACTAGATTTGGTGGGGAGAACCCAGCCCCACAGCCTGCCAGGAAATGTTTATGTCCCATAATAGGAGCAAGGACAGGAGTGGGATTTCCTAAAGGGGTATGGAGACTTACATGCAAACATGTTGAAGAATGAAACTCTTTGAAGTGGTCCTAAAAGCAGAAGAGGAAGGCTCTGAGGTACCCCCATAAGATCTGAAATATATATAATCTTTTTGTTTTCTTGCCATGGTATGTAAGTGACATGATATTTCAAAGTTTAATTTAAAATATATTTTTATGTCTCACACATGGTAATTTCTTTTAGATAAGTCAATGACCCAGTAAAATGTTATAACTATCTAGAATTTGTAAATGGCAAATTAGAATTAACAAAAATAACATAGATTAGAGGCTTTCCTACATTTCCATCATTATGATCTAACGGGGTAACAGCTCCATAAAAGGAAAAATGGAAGAAAAGGAATTCTAAGAATTTTCCAGCACTAATCCTTATTTTTAGCCTGGATCAGATCAAAGCACAACACAAAAAGGCAATTGTAGCACAGAACTGACTTAAATCTGGATGTGATATAAGCAGGTTTTTTCCCTGAATACCTGAGTGAAAAGCTATCCTTGAAAGGCTGGCATAAGAGAGACAAATGCTAAAATCAGGGTCACATACACACATTTGCAGGCTAAGTGGTCACTTGAAATTCAGCTCAACAGAAACACATCAAATTTCTTCAAGTGGTAACAAGCACTGTGTTTGTAAATGAGAGAAAATTCCTACCCAAGTTGAAAAATAGGTCAAATAAGCCCTTTGATATAAATCATCCAGATCATATCAAAGACATAAAGCTGAAGAGTCTAGGGGTCTGATTTCAACTTGGGCAGCCAAAATTGTTTACTTCTACTATTTTATGGTAAATAACAACTCAATGGTTATCACTCTGTTATGCGCTTTTCACAATTACCTTATTAAAATATCACAAAGAAGTAGGTTTTGTTTCCATTTGATAGAAGGAAGCAGGGATTAGAGAGAAGAAACATGGTCTCAGCTGTACAAGACAGAAGTCGGTTCTAAAGCTGGTCTGCATGACTTCAGATTTTCAAACATTTATCAAATTTTGTTGTAGTTTTTTACTAATGTGATACATTTTGGATGTGAGAACATAGGTAAATTTACTTAAAAGTTTTTTAATGTTTATCAAGGACATGGGGAAAGAGTCAATATACAAAAATTCCTTTCTAGTCGAATGTCTGATGTCACATACGATCTATACTTCCTGAGAAAATATATGTGTAAGATAGGTGTCACAGAGCAAGCCAAAATATAAACCAACCTTCCAAGCCTACAAGGTCTTCAGGAGCCACTCAAAATCATTATTGGGTACTACAAAGGAGTACTCATTAATTAAACAAAAATAACATTAAAATTGCAAGTAAAGAACAAACTTAGTTGCTAAAAAAACATTATAGATAAAAAAGTAAAGCAGAGGTCCAAAGGAAATGGGTAGTAACAACAGGGTCGGAGAAGGATATTTAGACCTAGAAGAAATTATGTAAGTAAAAGGACATGTTAGAGCATGTAAGTTGAGCACGTAAAGATGAGATTATTACCACAAGCAAAGGAACTAGAATAAGAAAGCTATATTAAAATGATAAGACAGCTAGGAAACTGTTCTGGTGTCCATCTGCAAAGGCACTGTTATCAACAGACTAGAGCATAAATAAGATGCCAACAGCTTAGTTCACAACTTTATGAATCAGTTCAGTTGTTCAGTCATGTCCGACTCATTGCGATCCCATGGACCACAGCACAGCAGGCCTCCCTGTCCATCACCAACTCCCAGAATTCACTCAGACTCACGTCCATCGAGTCAGTGATGCCATCCAGCCATCTCACCCTCTGTCGTCCCGTTCTCCTCTTGCCCCCAATCCCTCCCAACATCAGAGTCTTTTCCAGTGAGTCAACTCTTCACATGAGGTGGCCAAAGTATCAGAGCTTCAGCTTCAACATCAGTCCTTCCAATGAATATTCAGGACTGATTTCCTTTAGGATGGACTGGTTGGATCTCCTTGCAGTCCAAGGGACTCTCAAGAGTCTTCTCCAATACCACAGTTCAAAAGCATTGGCGCTCAGCTTTCTTTATAGTCCAACTCTCACATCCATACATGACTACTGGAAAAACCATAGCTTTGACTAGACAGACATTTGTTGGTAAAGTAATGTCTCTGCTTTTTAACATGCTGTCTAGGTTGGTCATAGCTTTTCTTCCAGGAGCAAGCATCTTTTAATTTCATGGCTACAGTCACCATCTGCAGTGATTTTGGAGCCCAGAAAAATAAAGTCTGACACTATTTCCATTGTTTCCCCATCTATTTGCCATGAAGTGATGGAACTGGATGCCATGATCTTAGTTTTCTAAATGTTGAGTTTTAAGTTTTTCACTCTCCTCTTTCACTTTCATCAAGAGGCTCTTTAGTTATTCTTCACTTTCTGCCATAAGGGTGGTGTCATCTGAGTATCTGAAGTTATTTATTTTTCTCCCAGCAATCTTGATTCCAGCTTGTGCTTCATCCAGCCTGGCATTTTGCATGACGTACTATGCATATAAGTTAAATAAGCAAGGTGACAATATACAGCCTTGACACACTCCTTTCCCAATTTGGAACCAGTCTGTTGTTCCATGTCCAGTTCTAACTGTTGCTTCTTGATCTGCAAGAATACAGACTTCTCAGGAGGCAGATCAGGTGGTCTGGTATTCCCATCTCTTTAACAACTATAGACCAATTCCAATCCCATGGAAGAAGAAAATAACTGAAAAAAAGCTAAAATAAATAAAAATCTTTGTTGTTACAGATGCCCCTCCCAATAAAATTTAACAAATACTTCAAGAATATTGGTTTCATGGGTTGCTAAATTACTAGTCTGTATTGGGAGGTTTGGGCTTCCCTGGTGGCTCAAACGGTAAACTGTCTGCCTGTAATGTGGGAGACCTGGGTTTGACCCCTGAGTAAGGAAGATCCCCTGGAGAAGGAAATGGCAACCCACTTCAGGACTCTTGCCCGGAAAATTCCATGGACAGAGGAGCCTTGTAGGCTACAGTCCATGGGGTCACAAAGAGTTAAACACGACTGAGTGACTTCACTTCACTTCATTGAGAGGTTTAATGAGCTTCCCAGGTGGCGCTACTGGTAAAAAAAATTTGCCTGTCAATGCAAGAGACATGGGTTTGATCCCTGGGTCGGGAAGATCCTCTGGAGGAGGGCATGGCCACCCACTCCAGTATTCTTGCCTGGAAAACTCCATGGAGAGAGTAGCCTTGCAGGCTAAGTCCATGCAGTTGCAAAGAATAGGACACGACGGAGCCCTGGGAGGTTCAGTAATCAGCTTACATTAAAAAAAAAATTAAATACTTCCATTCAACCTGACCTGGGAGAATGAGTGTACAAATATGGCTGGAATAAAGAAAGTACTTAGAGTTTAGAGTCAGTTTGTGAAGGTTATTAAATAACTGACTAGTATCTTTAAACCAACAAACCCACCTGTACCTATTACCCCAACTACTCAGACCTCCAAAGAATTGTCAATACTGTTGTCTTAACCTTATCTTCTTATGTTCACTCCTCAGTCTGTTCCGCTCTGGCCTTTGTCCCTCACAAACATGAAATTGTTCTTACTAAGGTCACTGATGGCTTCCATGTTTCCATTTTAATGACCCCATCTTCTTGTCCACATTGCACTTCTTAGCAATTCCTGACAGAGTCAGCAGCTCCTTCTCTCATGAAACACTGCTCTTTGGTCACCCCTATTCAGGCTTCCTTCCTAACTCTCTGCCCTCACCAGACATCCTCTGGATGCTCCACAAACATCCTTATTTTCTCCCTCTACACATTGTGAAGAAAGCTGAGTGCCGAAGAATTGATGCTTTTGAACTGTGGTGTTGGAGAAGACTCTTGAGTATCCCTTGGACTGCAAGGAGATCCAACCAGTCCATCCTAAAGGAGATCAGTCCTGGGTGTTCTTTGGAAGGAATGATGCTAAAGCTGAAACACCAGTACTTTGGCCACCTCATGCAAAGAGTTGACTCATTGGAAAAGACTCTGATTCTGGGAGGGATTGGGGGTAGGAGGAAAAGGGGACGACAGAGGATGAGATGGCTGGATGACATCACCGACTTGATGGACAAGTTTGAGTGAACTCCGGGAGATGGTGATGGACAGGGAGGCCTGGCATGCTGTGATTCATGGGGTCGCAAAGAGTCGGACACGACTGAGCAACTGAACTGAACTGAACACATTGTCTGGCTAATCTCATCTTTCCCATGCCTTAAATACAATCCATATGAAACTGTCTCTTCCATGTACATCTCTGGCTTACACCTATCCTTTGTATTCCAGTCTTTTCTATTCAGCATTTGATTTGACATCTTTACTTGGATGTCTCACATGAGGCCAAAGTTAGCTTGTTTGATATTGAATTCTTGATTTTACCTCAAAATATATTCCTTAACAAGTCGTCTTTTATCAGCAAAAGGTAAGCTAAGAACCTGAGAGAATGTCCTTATATTTCCTTCTCCTTCACCTCCCAAACCAATCTATTCAATTCCTATTGATTCTGTCTGAAAATTACATGTTGTCTCTTTCTCTCCAATTCCAAGATCACCACACTAGTCCAAGAGAGCGCCTTCTCATAGAATGCCTCAGTCTTCTCCTCCTCCTGTTTCTGTCTTCTAATCCATTCTACCCAGAGCAGCAGAATAAATTCCTAAAAATTAAAAATGTAAATCAAATCTTGTTAACATCTGCTTAATACCCTGCAGACTTTCTCATTTTAATTGGAATGAAATCCAAAGGATTTACATGGCTTAGCCTCTGATTATACCTTCTCTTAGACCTATCTCACCCTGTTCACCACACACCAGCTGCACTGGCCTTTTTCAATTCCTCAAACAGGCCAACTTCTGTTTCAGAGGCTCTTCTCAAGAGTATTTACAGGCTGACTGCTTTCAATCCTACTGGTTTTGGCGTAAACTACACTAGCTCTCTGAGTTGAATTCTTTTCTCACATTACCATTATTTTCTATGATAGCATATGACTTGTTTCCTTCATGGTGGTGGTGGATTAGTCACTAAGCCACGTCCGACTCTTGTGATCCCGTAAACTATAGCCCACCAGGCTTCTCAGTCCATGGGATTCTCTAGGCAAGAATGCTGGAGTGGGTTTCCATTTCCTTCCCCAGGTTTCCTCCATAGCACTTTGCAGTTCCAAATGCTTCTTCACATTTAGAACCTTTAACCAGTTCATTTTCCTAATTTCTTTATTCTTTTTTTTTTTTTTTGTAAGTGATTATTTCCTTTTTTCTCTCAAAGGAAACACTCAATTTATATTTTATTTTTTAGTCTGTGTGAAGCTTTCTCATTTTTTAAACTCACTTTCCTCCCTCCAAAGTTCATCTCCATTCACTGCTCCATCACCAATCATTCTAAAGTTTTTGGTAATTATCTCTTTAATTGTATATGCCATTTAAAGTATGTCATGCTAATTTCCTGGGCATGGGTATGTAATTTACATAAATACTATTGGTCTGTAAATTTCACTCTATTTCTTGCTATTTTTATTCAGCTACATGTTTTAGAAATGTATGTTGTTCTATGTTTGTTTAGCCATAGTTTCTAAGCACTACATACTTTTCCATTGTATTTATCTGTTTGTTCCCTCAAGTTCCCCCACTACAAGTAACAAGCCTACAACAAATATCTTTGCACACATTCTTTATGGAACTGTTGCTCTGGGAGGAAAAAATCCTGTCATTACAGGCTATAGGAAATGTCAGCATTTAATTTGACTAAGTGTTGCAAAATTGCCCTCCAGAATGCCTGCTCCAATCTGCATTCCTGCCAGGGTTCTTATAGTCTCATGTCCCAACTTAATATTTGGTACTTACCCTATTTTCTATTTTGGGTGGCTGATGAGATAAGTATAAAGTGATATTCCATTGTGTTTTTTAATTTTCATTTTTCCAATTAACATGTGTGTTTGAGCACCTCTTCCCACATTTCTTAGCTCTATGGAATTTCCTTTCTTCTGTATTCCTAGCCCTTGTTCATTTTTTTAATTGAATTTCAAGAATGGGTTCTAAACTTTGTTTTCTTAGGCCAAGGATTTCTATTTTTAGATTCTGTAGTACACTTTTTAGCATCAGTCTTATACATTTATTTGATGATTTGGGATTGTGAACTCATTTTCTACAACACATTTTTCCTGAGTTATGTTCTAAACATCAATGTCTCACCATGGGGCTTGGCAGGGTTGGCTCTTCATGGAGCAGATTCCTGAGGTGTTTTCCTTAGATTACTGTTGAAGTCACCTGCCTGCTTTATTCCACATGGGCTGCTTCACAGTATTCAGTGAAAGGAAAATCCACTTTCTCATTGTGTAGAATAGCTTTGTATTAATTAACTTTCCAAGAATATTGTTACTATAAGAAAAAGAGTTTTAAGCATACACTCACACCAATCTCATGACTGGTCTTGTTTGGGGAAAGGGCTTTTTTGTTTGTTTACTTGCACATTGTCTCATCTACTAAATTATTAGCTCTGTGAAGGCAGAAATTATGTATGTCACACACAATACCTCCTAGTGTCATTAGCACCTGGAATAATGACTGCCTCTGGTAATTACTAAAAAAAAAATTCTGAATGAAAGACTGAATAAAACACATAGCCCAGAGTTTCCTCCAGATTTGGGAGTGCAATGAATATTAAATACTTGGTTTTCCCTCTTCCCCCTGATACTTAGTAAAATTACTGCAGTGATACACAGAATCTATTAGAGGTGTGAGAAACAAAAATGAGGATGAAAAAGCAAAAATTGTCTTCAGAAAGGCAACAATACAAGTACATAAAAGTTTTTTTTTATTAAAACTTGTTGAAAATAAAGGGACAAAACTTAAGATTATGATAGAAGTTGTCTCAGTGAAAAGAGACCATAAAGCGAAAAATAATTGTAGGATAATTAGCTTCAGTGACAGGATTATCTAAACAAGAAATAAGATAGGAAGTGTTCTCCGTGTTGAATTTGATTTACTTAGAGGATATGCAAGATAGTAGTTGTTTGAGCAGACATTGCATATGTAGATAAGAGTGCTTGAAAATGTATACCTATAAATTTCAGAGTTACCTGCCTGCTGAACCTAATTCAAATCATGAAGGTAGCGACATTCTCCTCAGGAAAAAGGTATATGTAGACTAAACTAGATGGCTGATGATCAAATCCAGTAAACCACCACATGGATGAGGCAGGATTACAAAGATAATTAGAAGGAAACACACCTCCAAAATTGGTCATACAGGAACATTTTGTCAAGGAAGAGAAATTCTAGGTGTAATGAACTACAAGGCCAAAATAATACTGTAGATTTATCAAGAATTGTAAACGTAGCGCAAACAGTTCTGTTTTGGGTTTGACCAGCTAAGACTAATCCAGAATGGCCTCAGATGAAAAAAAAACAACAACTGAATTCTCTTCCACATGCTATTTCTTCATTAAGAATATTTGCAGAGGAGCAGCTTTAGGTCCACAGAAAAATTAAGAAAGGAACAGAGAGTTCCTATACATCCCCCACCACTACATATGCACAGCCTCCCCATTATCAACTTTTACCATTCACACTTGGTATTACACATTCTCCAGGTTTGCACTAAATGTGTAATGACATATATGCACTACTGCACTATCATACAGCATTTTCACTTCCCTAAAACTCGCCTGTGTTCCCCCTATTCATCTCCCCTGACCTTCCGGGAAGCCACTGACTTTATTACCTTTATAGTGTTACCTTCTCAGAATATCATTTAGTTGGAATCATACATTATGTAGTCTTTTCAGATTGCTTCTTTTGCTTGGTAATAAACATCTAAAGGTTCTTCCATGTCTTTTCATGGCTTGCTAAACTCATTTCTTTTACTACTATTAATTTTCCATTGTCTGGATGTACCACGGTTTGTTTATCCACTCATCTAATGAATGACATCCTTGCTGCTTCCATGTTTTGGCAATTATGAATAAAGCTGCTATAAACATCTATGTGTGGATTTTTTTGTGGAATTAGGTTTTCAACTCCTTTGGGTAAATATGAAGGTGCATGACTGCTGAACGGCATGAGAATATGTTCAGTTTTTGTAAGAAGCTACCAAACTGTCTTCCAAATTACCTATATCATCTTGCAGGCCCACCAGTAACAAATGATGTTCTGCATCTTTGCTAGCATTTAGTGTTATCAGCATTCTAGATTTGGCCATTTTAATAGGTGTGTAGGTATATTTCATTGTTTTTTTCATTTGCATTTCCCTGATGACATGTATCTTCTTTGGTGAAGTGTCTATTAAGTTATACCCATTTTTAATTGGGCTGCCTTCTTACTGTTGAATTTTAAGAGTTCTTTGTGTATTTTGGGTAATGGTCCTTTATCAGATATGTCTTTTGCAAATATTTTCATATGGTCTGTGGCTTGTTTCCTCCTTCTTTTGATATTGTCTTTTCATAGTTTTTAATTTTAACAAAGTCCAGATTTTCAATTATTTCTTTCATGGATTATGCTTTTGGTGATGTATCTAAAGGGGCTTCTCTGGTGGCTCAGCAGTAAAGAATCTGCCTGCAAGGCAGGTGACCTGGGTTCAATACCTGGGTGGCAATGATCCCCTGAAAAGGGCATGGCAACTCATTCCAGTATTCTTGCCTGAGGATTCCATGGACAGAGCCTGGTGAGCTACAGTTCACAGGGTCACAAAGAGTCAGACAGAACTGAGCAACTAATGCTTTCACTTTCAAAGACAGTCCAAATTACTATGCCTTGAAAGCACTAATAGTCTGGCTTCAAATTCGATGACCACACCAAAAAGAAAATAAAAATTGCTAGAAATGAATTCAAAATTAATACCAGAAAATGCTAAAAAAAATTTTAAAAAAGCCCACAGAAGATGATTCATATTGCTACTTTTTAGATGAAGGATTCATATAAAGGACTTTAGCCAAATGGCTTTTGATAACATAAATGAATAAAACCATGGAAATACATGGCATGAAAATACTTATAGGTGTCTCTAATAATATTTTTTTTTTGGTCCGTAAAGTTACATAATGAGATACATACTCTCTGCTAATTTCATTAGGGATCCATTAAGCTAGCAGGACTCTAATACACAAATGGGAATAATTATCTTCATCAACAGCAGGAGGACAATTTACCAGGAAAAAAAACCATTTAGATGGCACAATTAAGTTATATTTCTTCTCCTTTTCCTCCAGATAAATCAAGAAGATAAACATTAATGCTATTTTTGAGTTTATTTCAGAGTAATCTCTTATTTCCCCCTTTTTCCTAGTTTTACCATCATTTACCATCAAACTCCTTGTGTATACATCAGACACTCTTGGTTTTCTATCCAACAGCAATGGCCCCTTTCTTCCTTCCTCAGGAACATTAGTCCCAGTCCCAGCCCAGAAGTGCAACCTTAATAATTTAGCCAATCAGCATAGTTCAAGTCCCCATAACAACCTGTGCTTTGATTTTGTCTAGTGAAATAGAAGAGCAAATCTACTAGAAGGCTTCTGTGAGAAGTTTCTAATGTCATAAAAAGAGACAAGGAAAAATGGTCACAGTTCTGCTGGATGTCATTATGTCTCCATGTGATACTTGGGACTGTAGCAACAGTCTTGTAGTTATGTGGAAAAGAAGCCACTATAACAAAAATAGCAGAGAAACAAGATAGAAAGAACCTGAGGCCTTGATGACTTCATTATATCTCCTAATTAATCAGCCTTGGAGCAGCCCCACTGTACATGACAAAATAAATTTATTATGTGCAAACTTTTGAGGGTTGGGGTTTTTCTATTACACATAGCACAAAGTTTTCCAACCAAATAATCCATGCTAAGTACAATTATTTATTGTGAAATCTTATAAGACATAATTTGGACAGAGTGGTCATACATCAAACTGTTCAGTATTTATTTAATAGAAGGACCTGAGCACTATGGAATTATAAGATCTCCATAACTAAATTAGCTCATCAGTTTTCATGAAGCAATCCAGATAAACCAAAACCATAAGACAGATGTATAAACTTGTCTTCAAAATACTGATATTACTATACTGAAATGTTTCAAATTTTGTGACTATAGAGATAAATAATGATGCAAGGTTGTAATAAAGTAATGATTTCTAGAGTCAATAAAATTATTTTCCTTTTTAAAAGGGAGACAGATGTTTGTTAATATTGTGCATACAAATTTACAGATAACAAGTAAAGAGTAAAACATATGTTTCAGGCTGAGGATTCTGGACTCATTCCCCAGTCCTAAAGTTGTGATTGATTTTTAGAGAAGAGAACTTTCAGACCAACAGGGATTAAATTCCAGAGATTCACTGAAAAAAAAAAAAAATGGAGCAGCAAAGACAGTTGCTCTTTGAAATTAGTTCTTGCTGGTTATGATGAAAAATGTAGCCGTGGCTATTGCCATTCATAAGGTAATCATGAAATACCAACACTGTCTATGATGACAAACCATGGGATTGTGAATTGCCTGCAGAAATTCTGCAGAATAAGATAGCAAAACATCATGAGTAGTGATCTAAAGAGTTAGCAATGCTCAGCCATAAAAGTGTGTGACCCTGGCCATCCCATCTCTGATCTTCCTATAAAATAAAGGAATTGGAACAGATGATCCTCGCAGTCCTTTTCACTTCTCACATTTCATCACCGTTATCATCATCACAGATATAGGAAAGATAGCATGTTTTGATTACATTCTAGGAACTGGATTAAGTTCTTTATGTGCTAGGTCTCATTTAATTATCCCAATAGCACTATGAAGCAAGTATTCATGTCCCATCCTAAAAATTAGAAAACTCAGACTCTGAGAGGTTAAGTGATTTTCTCAGCGCATCAGCTGAAATGTCTTTGGCTTCCTACTCTAGATTGCTTCTTTGCAGTCATCAAGCATAGAACAAGTCTGAAACACTCCTAGTGTGGTGCTTAGCTCTCAAAATTACAGACATCTAAACCAAGTCAACACAGTTTAAAAGGGAATACAAATTAGGGGGGAAAAGCCATTACTAGGAAGTGGTAAAATCAATTTTCAATTTGAAATATTCCTTCTTATCAATAAATACTGACGCTGCTGCTGCTAAGTCGCTTCAGTCGTATCTGACTCTGTGCGACCCCAGATACGGCAACCCACCAGGCTCCCCTGTTCCTGGGATTCTCCAGGCAAGAACACTGGAGTGGGTTGGCATTTCCTTCTCCAATATCAATAAATACTAGGTTTGCCTAAAGAGAAATTTTTGTAATTTTTTCATTATACTTTAAATGTGCATCCATCTTTCTAAATAGTCTCATCATAAATTCCACGTATGGCTCTTTATGGTCAACAACAAAAAGAAACTTTTGAAATAAGGAATATATCATTTTATTTTCTGACTTTTTTTTTTAAAGTTTCTAGTTCAATTAACTAGAGACCTGCAGGAGTCCTGGGTTTGATTCCTGGGTTGGGAGGCTCCCCTGGAGAAGGGAATGTCAACCCACTCCAGTATTCTGGCCTGGAGAATTCCACAGACTGTATAGTCTGTGGGTTCACAAAGAGTCAAACTTTCATAGTTCAGTTAACAGTTGGACATCCAGCACAAATATCATTTTATTTTGAAAAATGAGAGTCTGCTCTAGACACCACCCACTTGCCATCGTAATAGATAGAATCACTGATTATATACATGCCTCTCAAAAGAAAGAGATGCACAATTGCCTCCCACCATTGTGATAGCACATAGCAGTTACAATTGGCAACTAGAAAAACAGTACTTAATTGCCATCCCCTAAACTAACAGAGAGAGCGAGAGAGATTATAGGCACAATAGCCAAAGAAATAGAGAGAATGAACAACCCTCAGTCCTTATTTTGAGCAGGAGAGAAAGAAGGCAATTTACTCTCAGAAGCACCATCTCAAGAGAAATCTTTTGTTGAAGGATGACTCATATTATGTCTTTTACAAGTTCCTTTTGCTTACTCTCCAGAAGAAACAGGAAAAGGTGAATATGAAATCCAAAAACAGAAGGGGTTTAGCCACCCCACGGGTACCAGGAAAACAAATTATGATGACTTCACCATGAAAATTATAAATGACTTTATATACAGTGGACTTTTAGAAACCAAGACATGAAACCGATACTTCCTTTGGAAGTTTATCTTTTCCTAGGCAAATAGATTTATCCCCATAATTATTTATCACATGTTGGTTGAAGTTATAAAACATATATAGTCTCATAATAATATGAGTCTTTAGCTATAAGCTATTTCAATGTACAGATTTTAAAGACACTTTTCACCTTCACATGACTTGCTAAATTTTTTATGCTTAATACAATGCTTCACCAGACATAGAACTCCTTCCTCCTAATTTGTTAGTACCTGAGAAGAAAAGGCAGGCTGATTTTTCCATTTTTACTAAGAGACATGTATGGTGATAAAAACTTGTGCTCTTAAAGAGACAGACTAAGGCTGATTTGTGCACTGCTGATTGCCAGCTGTGGGCCTAGTTAAGCTAGGTTTATATAGACAGTTTTACAGGAAAAAATACCCACATTTGTTATACTTCTGCTATTTTTTGAAACAAACAATGCTCCCTCCTCCCAATTTCTGAATTCCTGGAACACAAAACCCAGCCAATACGTGAGCAGAATTTGTATTAGTGTTGTGGAACTATGGGATGTTTAACCACATATGTGCTGTCTCAGCAGTATAATCCATAAAGGGTACAGTCTGCATAATCTGCAGAAGCATGAACTGTGCTATAAAGGAACAATATTTATAAAGTTACAATATTGGGATGTTTGTAGTAGGGCTGGTAGATTGAAAAGCCCATGAATAGAGAGTAATGTTTCTTTTTCACAATAAAGGAAAGCAATAACAATATATGTAAACATTTTTATATCAAAAAAGTGTTATCAATGATATGAACCATTATGTCTTTGAATGTCTCTTAGATTAAGACTCATACAATCAATGCCTTCTATATGAAGAAATTTTAACCCTGAACTACTAATGTGTCCTTTATTAGATAGTGTAAGCTGTGTTATACAATCTGTTTCCCTTTTTGCTTGACTCCCTGAAAGCTAAAAACTTAAGCTCCTTAATTCAACCATCTTACCTTCTTCAGTTTAGGTTTTCTAGTGTATTGTCTTATTCTGAGATTGTGAGATTGTAATGAGCTTTATTGACTATGCCAAAGCCTTTGACTGTGTGGATCACAATAAACTGTGGAAAATTCTGAAAGAGATGGGAATACCAGACCACCTGATCTGCCTCTTGAGAAACCTATATGCAGGTCAGGAAGCAACAGTTAGAACTGGACATGGAACAACAGACTGGTTCCAAATAGGAAAAGGAGTATGTCAAGGCTGTATATTGTCTCTCTGCTTATTTAACTTCTATGCAGAGTACATCATGAGAAACACTGGACTAGAAGGAACACAAGCTGGAATCAAGACTGTCAGGAGAAATATCAATAACCTCAGATATGCAGATGACACCACCCTTATGGCAGAAAGTGAAGAGGAACTAAAAAGTCTCTTGATGAAAGTGAAAGTGGAGAGTGAAAAAGTTGGCTTAAAGCTCAACATTCAGATAACGAAGATCATGGCACCTGGTCCCATCACTTCATGGGAAATAGATGGGGAAACAGTGGAAACAGTGGCAGACTTTATTTTTTGGGGCTCCAAAATCACTGAAGATGGTGACTGCAGCCATGAAATTAAAAGACGCTTACTTCTTGGAAGGAAAGTTATGACCAACCTAGATAGCATATTCAAAAGCAGAGACATTACTTTGCCAACAAAGGTCCATCTAGTCAAGGCTATGGTTTTTCCAGTGGTCATGTATGGATGTGAGAGTTGGACTGTGAAGAAGGCTGAGCACCAAAGAAGTGATGCTTTTGAACTGTGGCATTGGAGAAGACTCTTGAGAGTCCCTTGGACTGCAAGGAGATCCAACCAGTCCATTCTGAAGGAGATCAGCCCTGGGATTTCTTTGGAAGGAATGATGCTAAAGCTGAAACTCCAGTACTTTGGCCACCTCATGCGAAGAGTTGACTCATTGGAAAAGCCTCTGATGCTGGGAGGGACTGGAGGCAGGAGGAGAAGGGGACGACAGAAGATGAGATAGCTGGATGGCATCACCGACTCGATGGACGTGAGTCTGAGTGAACTCCAGGAGTTGATGATGGACAGGGAGGCCTGGTGTGCTGCAATTCATGGGGTCGCAAAGAGTCGGACATGACTGAGTGACTGGACTAAACTGAATGAGCTAATAGAATGTTCATCCATCTTCACTTGGCTCAGATGGTAAAGAATCTGCCTGCAATGTGGGAGACCGGGTTTGATCCCTGGGTTGGGAAGATTCCCTGGAGAAGGAAATCGCAACCCACTCCAATATCCTTACCTAGAGAATTCCATGGACAGAGGAGCCTGGTAGGCTATAGTACATGTGGGCACAAACAGTTGGATATGACTGAGAAACTAACTCTTTTACTTTTCATTTTCATTCATTTTCACTAGGCTTCCCTCTAGCCCACTGGTTTAAAAATGCTATGCTGGGAAAATACCCATATCCCCAAATCCTGGCATATTAGTTTTGGATGGACACTGAGGAGTTACAGTTTCTTTCTTTTTTTTTTTACTTTTTATTTTATTTTATTATTTTTTAAATTTTATTTTATTTTTAAACTTTACAATATTGTATTAGTTTTGCCAAATATCGAAATGAATCTGCCACAGGTATACCTGTGTTCCCCATCCTGAACCCTCCTCCCTCCTCCCTCCCCATACCCTTCCTCTGGGTCGTTCCAGTGCACCAGCCCCAAGCATCCAGTATCGTGCATTGAACCTGGACTGGCGACTCATTTCATACATGATATTATACATGTTTCAATGCATGCTACCAGGTGAGACTAAGATTCAGCCAGGACCTAGAACTAGAAACACAGTCCTCTTGGCTCAGATCCAGAGTTAAATGGAATGCACTAGGATTGCTACAGAGGAGTTTCAATTGAGGAAAAAAGGTGGGGAGGGAAGCCATCAAAAGCCCACTATGTAGCAAACTGTCTTGTCTTGCTTAAAAAAAAAAAATTGTGTTCCATAAAATTCTATAAATCAGTCTACACACCATGATGCTTTTAGTATAGTATGATGTATACACTTTTATATATGTGTATATATGCTGTATGTATTTTTATATACAGCATCTAGACAGCATAAAGGATATTACATTTTGATATAGCAGAGTGTATAGCATCGTCAACTGCTATGGAGGAGGAGGGAGACATTCAACTCACTCCCTCAGTGAGGGGCAGAGTAGAGGCCCTTGCATGCTTCCCTACTATCTACTACGATGGAAATGGTGACACTCTTCTTGATTTGCTAAGTCACTAAAGCAGCCAGGAGTAGGGAACCACATAAGTGAAAGGAAGCAAAGCTGAAAGCAGGCATGGATAAGATTGATGAGAGTCTCTTCAATCAAGAGGAAGTAGTGTGGATGCTCAACAGTGCATGAGGACCCTAGAAGCCAAAGGACTCATCTTTCTAACATTTGGCAGTCAGAAAACTGAACATGTGAACACAGAGCTGAGCAGAGACCCCAGGGGATCAATGACTGCACTGCAGAATCAGAACACAGACTCTGGTCACTCAGAGAATCAATAGCCAGTTTCATACAAGTGCAGCAGGGACCAAGAGGGGCTGTATAGCAAACTCACCTCCTACTGATTTGTGCCCACATGTATGCAGATATATCCAGTCACCACCCCAACAGTGGACAGTGACAGTCTACACACGCGATCATACATCCTCAGTCCAGGGCAAGGATGGGAAAGCAGGCCCAGGAGGAGAGTGTGAGAAAGTAAGTGTGAACCTTGCAAATTTACAACTTCCAGAAACTCCCCCTTACATCCATTTACACTGCTGAGACTGATCTTATAAATTAGGAAGTGGCTAAGATTTGGCTATCAAAAAGAAAAAAAAAATCACAAGACTGGGCTGATATTTAAATTGAAATGTGAACTGTCTTCTTAAGGAAGCTTAGGTGTTTCAAGGTCAGGTAAAGTTTGGGGAGAGTTTTGAATAAGAACACTTCACATTTGCACATATCTAGGTTGTGACCATTTAACCAAGAATAGATTTAAGGGATTAGACCTAGTAAACAGGGTGCCTGAAGAACTATGGGAAAAGGTTTGTAATACTGTACAGGAGGTAGTGAACAAAACCATCCCAAAGAAAAAGCAAGAAGGCAAAGTGGTTATCTGAGGAGGCTTTACAAATAGCTGAAGAAAGAAGAGAAGCAAAAAGCAAGGAAGAAAGAGAATGGTACCACCAACTAAACACAGAGTTCCCAACAACAAGAAGAGACAAGAAGGCCTCCTTCAGTGAACAGTGCATAAAGCTAGAAGCAGCAGCGACAGAAGGGGAAAGACTATAGGTTTTTCAGGAAAATTGGAAATATCAAACAAACATTTTGCCCAAAGATGGGCACAATAAAGGACAGAAGTGGTAGAGACCTAGTGGACACTGAAGAGGTCAAGAAGAGATGAAAGGAAAAACTGTATAAAAAAGATCTTAATGAGTTGGACTACTATGATGGTGTGGTCAGCCACCCACAGCCAGACATTCTGGAGTCTGAAGTCAAGTGGGCCTTAGGAAGCACTGCTATTAATAAAGCTAGTGGAGGTGGGCAGTCCTAACATGGCGGAGGAATAGGACAGAGAGACCACTTTCTCCCCAACAAATTCATCAAAAGATCATTTGAATGCTGAGAAACTTCCATAAAATAACTTCTGAACACTGGCAGAGGACACCAGAGGCACCCAGAAAGGCAGCCCGTTTTCTTTGAAAGGAGGTAGCACAAAATATAAAACACAAAAAGAGAGACAAAAGAGTTAGGGATGGAGTCCCATTCTGCAGAGGGAGTTGTGAAGGAGAAGATTCCAAACAGCAAGAAACCCTCTCACAGCAGGAAACGCTTTTGGGAGTTTTGGAATCTCAGAGGGCAACATAACCAGGAGGAAAAAACAACCCACAGAATACCTGCCTAACCACAACTCCCAGCGGAGAAGTAGCCCAGAAACTCATGTCCACCACCAGCGAGCAGGGGCTGGACAGGGAGGCACGAGTTGCATGCTTAGGGTAAGAACTGGGCCTGAAAGCCCTGAGAACAATCTGAGCGAGTTCACATGAGATAGCAACCCAAACTGTGGGATGACCAGAGAGGAAAAAAAAAAGAGAGAGAAAGAGAACCTTCCCATGTAAAGCTCTAACCTAAGGTGCAGCCTGGCCCATTCACAAAACAAAGAATTGAGCAAACACCGAAAGAAAGCTAGCCAGCTGCAGACTGGCTGCTCCCCCCAGAGGAGGCAGAGAGTCAGGCAGGCAACAGCCAGAGCTGGAAGGCATGGGGCAACCTCAGCCCCAGAGATGGCATCCTTCACCAGACTATGAGTAGGCTCCCAGTTGCTAACCAAGTCTTCCTGGGATCCTGGATGGTGGACATCTGCCAGGAGGGTCACAGCCTGAGATCAGCTCCCCAGAGGAGACACAAAGAATACCAGAGACAGTGCTCTCATGGCACACCCGGAAAACCGAGCGGCTGGGACTGGGGAGATGATTAAGACACATGGCCCAGCTGGGACCATGCTGGGACCATGGCCCAGGTGCTCGCCAAGCACCTGGACACATGAGATGTCCAGACCTGGGAAGGGGATAAAACGCACAACCAACTAAGTCTGTGCCTTTGTGGAGTACCCGAGAACCTGAACCTGAGCAGCTTAGACCTGGGAAGTGCACGAAATGCAGCGCCTGCTTTGGAGAGATCCCCTGCAGAATAACCTGGAGCCTGAGCAGTGTAGACCAGGAAAGCACACACCCGTAGTGAGCTGGGGCAAACCCAGTGTGGTCCATAAACTGCAAGCACTCTCCACACACACCAGTAATATTTGTTTGCAATGTTCCTCCCTCAGCACAACATAACAGAACAAGTGAGCCTAAATAAGTGACCATCTTTGCCCCCTTGTGCCAGGGTAATTAGACACTGAAGAGACTTGCAAACAGAGTACGCCAAAATAAACAAACAAGAGGGAACAGCTCTGGAAGTGACAGGTGCAACAGATTAAAACCCTTTAGTTAACAATGCTTAAGCATTGGAAGGGGCCTATACTTGTAGAAAAAGTACAGCTGGAACAAGGAACTATTTGAAAATGAACTGACCCAACACTGCTCTCCAACAACTCCAAGAAATTCCTAGATATATTTTTCACTTCAGTTCAGTTCAGTTGCTCAGTCGTGTCTGACTCTTTATGACCCCAAAGTTCTGGACTGCAGAACATCAGGACTCACTGTCCATCACCAACTCCCAGAGTTTACTCAAACTCATGTCCATTGGAGTCAGTGATGCAGTCCAACGATCTCTTCTCGATCGTTGGAAGAGAATATCGAGAAGAGGATGAACAATTTCATCCTCTGTCATCTCTTTCTCCTCCTGCCCTCAATCTTTCCCAGCATTAGGGTCTTTTCAACTGAGTCAGCTCTTCGCATCAGGTGGCCAAAATATTGGAGGTTCAGCTTCAACATCAGTCCTTCCAATGAATATTCAGGATTGATTTCCTTTAGGATGGACTGGGTGGATCTCCTTGCAGTCCAAGGGACTCTCATGAGTCTTCTCCAACACCACAGTTCAAAAGCATCAATTCTTCAGTGTTCAGCTTTCTTTATAGTCCAACTCTCACATCCATACATGACTACTGGAAAAACCATAGCCTTGACTAGATGGACCTTTTTTGGCAAAGTAATGTCTCTGCTTTTTAATATGCTATCTAGGTTGGTCAAGGAGAAGGCAATGGCATCCCACTCCAGTACTCTTGCCTGGAAAATCCCATGGACGGAGGAGCCTGGTAGGCTGCAGTCCATGGGGTCTCGAAGAGTTAACACGACTGAGCAACTTCACTTTCACTTTTCACTTTCATGCATTGGAGAAGGAAATGGTAACCTACTCCAGAAAAACCATAGCCTTGACTAGGTGGACCTTTTTTGGCAAAGTAATGTCTCTGCTTTTTAATATGCTATCTAGGTTGGTCAAGGAGAAGGCAATGGCACCCCACTCCAGTACTCTTGCCTGGAGAATCCCAGGAACGGGGGAGCCTGGTGGGCTGCAGTCCATGGGGTCACACAGAGTCGGACACGTCTGAAGCGACTTAGTAGTAGTAGTAGTAGTAGTAGTAGTAGTAGTAGATTGGTCATAACTTTCCTTCCAAGGAGTAAGCGTCTTTTAATTTCATGGCTGAAGTCACCATCTGTGGTGATTTTGGAGCCCCCAAAAATAAAGTCTGACACTGCTTCCCCATCTATTTCCCATGAAGTGATGGGACCAGATGCCATGATCTTAGTTTTCTGAATGTTGAGTTTTAAGCCAACTTTTCACTCTCCTCTTTCACTTTCATCAAGAGGCTCTTTAGTT
Source organism: Bos indicus (assembly GCF_029378745.1). NCBI lineage: Eukaryota > Metazoa > Chordata > Mammalia > Artiodactyla > Bovidae > Bos > Bos indicus. The sequence goes on along the minus strand of NC_091780.1, from coordinate 49,965,835 downwards.
CTTCTTTGCTTTCTGCCATAAGTGTGGTGTCATCTGCATATCTGAGGTTATCGATATTTCTCCCAACAATTTTGATTCCAGCTTGTGCTTCATCCAGTCCATCATTTCTCATGATGTGCTCTGCATATAAGTTAAATGAGAAAGGTGACAATATACAGCCTTGACATTCTCCTTTTCCAATTTGGGACCAGTCTGTTGTTCCATGTCCAGTTCTAACTGTTGCTTCTTGTCCTGCCTACAGATTTTTCAAGAGGCAGGTCAGGTGCTCTGGTATTCCCATCTCTTTCAGAATTTTCCACAGTTAATTGTGATCCACACAGTCAAATGCTTTGGCATAGTCAATGAAGCAGAAATAGATGTTTTTATGGAACTCTCTTGCTTTTTTGATGATCCAATGGATGTTGACAATTTGATCTTTAGTTCCTCTGCCTTTTCTAAAACCAGCTTGAACATCGGGAAATCCACGGATCACGTACTGTTGAAGCCTGGCTTGGAGAATTTTGAGCATTGCTTTGCTAGCGTGTGAGACAAGTGCAACTATGTGGTAGTTTGAGCATTCTTTGGCATTGCCTTTCTTTGGGATTGGAATGAAAACTTGCCTTTTCCAGTCCTGTGGCCACTGCTAAGTTTTCCAAATTTGCTGGCATATTAACCATAGCACTTTCACAGCATCACCTTTTAGGATTTGAAATAGCTCATCTGGAATTCCATCACCTCCACTAGTTTTGTTCGTAGTGATGCTTCCAAAGGCCCACTTGACTTCACATTCCAGGATGTCTAGATCTAGGTAAGTGATCACACCATCAAGATTATCTGGGTCATGAAGATCTTTTTTGTACAGTTCTTCTGTGTATTCTTGCCACCTCTTCTTAATATCTTCTGCTTCTGTTAGGTCCATACCATTTCTGTCCTTTATCGAGCTCATCTTTGCATGAAATGTTCCATTGGTATCTCTAATTTTCTTGAAGAGATCTCTGGTCTCTCCCATTCTATTGTTTTCCTCTATTTCTTTGTATTGATCACTGAGGAAGGCTTTTTTTTATCTCTCCTTGCTATTCTTTGGAACTCTGCATTCAGAAGGGTATATCTTTCCTTTTCTCCTTTGCTTTTCATTTCTCTTCTTTTCACAGCTATTTGTAAAGCCTCCTCAGACAATCATTTTGCCTTTTTGCATTTCTCTTTCTTGGGGATGTCATGAATCTCAGTCCATAATTCATCAAGCACTCTATTAGTTTTAGGCCCTTAAATCTATTTCACACTTCCACTGTATAATTGTAAAGGATTTGATTTAGGTCATACCTGAATAGTTTAGTGGTTTTCCCTATTTTCTTCAACTTAAGTCTGAATTTGGCAATAAGGAGTTTATGATCTGAGCCACAGTCAGTTCCCGGTCTTGTTTTTGCTGACTGTATACATCTTTACAGTTACTGTATATATTTTTACATATAGATTTTTACCATTATCATTGTTATTTTTTTTTAGTTTTTACTTTATTACATCTTTAATTTTCATTTTTATAACCTAATATTACCTTGAAAAAAACCCACTATTTTAAAAGCAAATTTCATATATATATATTTTATAATTTTTGTGATTTTGTTTTGTATTTTTAATATTGTGTTTTTGAGAGTCTAACCTCTACTCTAGATTTTTAATCTTTGCTTTTTGTTATTTGTTATCAAATTTGTACCTTTAAGAATCTAATCTTCAGTACCCATTTTTACTTAGGGGTGTGATTACTGGCTTGATTGCTCTCTCCCCTTTTGTCTTTTCCTTTTCTCCCCCAGGTCACCTTTATCTCCTCCCTCCCCCTTCTCTTTTCTACTTAAATCTGTGAATCTCTTTGGGTGTTCTGGGCTGTGAAGAACTCTTAGGGAACTGATTACTAGCTATATTGATCTCTTCCCTTTTGACTCCCCCTCTTCTCCTCCTGGCCAGCTCTATCTCCCTCCTCTGTCTTCTCTTCTCTATGTACCTCTGAGAACCTCTCTGGGTGTCCCTCACTGTGGAGAATCTTTTCACCATTAACCTAGATGTTTTATCATCTGTGCTGTATGGATGGAAAAGTCTTGAGGCTACTGTAAGAACTAGACTAAAAGCCAGAGGCAGAAGGCTTAAATACAAAACTTGAGAGTATCAGAAAACTCCTGACTTCAGGGACCATTAATTGACAAGGGCTTATCCAAAAGTCTCCATACCTACACTGAAACCAAGCTCCACTCAAGAGCCAACACTTTCCAGAGCAATACATACCATGCTAATTCTCCCGCAATGCAGGAACACAGCCCTGAGCCTTAAAATACAGGCTGCCCAAAGTCACACTAAACCCATAGAACCCCAAAACTCACTACTGGACACTTCACTGCACTCCAGAGAGAAGAAATCCAGCTCCACCCACCAGAACACAGACACAGCTTCTCAACCAGGAAACCTTGACAAGCCACTAGTCCAACCCCACCCACAGGGAGCAACCTCCACAATAAAGAAGAACCACAAACATCCAGCCTACAGAAAGCCCACCCCAAACACTGCAATCTAAACAAAATTAAAAGGCAGAGAGAAATATTCAGCTGGTAAAGGAACATGATAAATGCCCACCAAACCAAACAAAAGAGGGGAAGATAGGAAGTATACCTGAAAAAGAATTCAGAATAATGATAGTAAAGATGATCCAAAGTCTCGAAAACAAAATGGAGTTACAGATAAATAGACTAGAGACAAGGATTGATAAGATGCAAGAAATGTTTAACAAAGACATAGAAGAAATAAAAAAGAGTCAATCAAAAATGAATAATGCAATAACTGAGATCAAAAGCACTCTGGAGGGAACCAACAGTAGAATAACTGAGGCAGAAGATAGGATAAGTGAGGTGGAAGACAGAATGGTAGAAATAAATGAAACAAAGGAAAAAAAAAAGAATTAAAAGAAATAAGGACAACCTCAGGGACCTTTAACATCTGGGACAATGTTAAATGCCCCAACATTTGAATCATAGGAGTCCCAGAAGAAGAAGACAAAAAGAAAGGGCATGAGAAAATACTTGAAGAGATAATAGTTGAAAACTTCCCTAAAATGGGGAAGAATATAGCCACCCAAGTCCAAGAAACCCAGAGAGTCCCAAACAGGATAAACCCAAGGCAAAACACCCCAAGACACATAATAATCCAGTTAATGAAGATCAAACACAAAGAGCAAATATTAAAAAGCAGCAAGGGAAAAGCAACAAATATCACACAAGGGGATTCCCATAAGGATAACAGCTATTCTTTTAATAGAAACTCTTTAGGCCAGAAGGGAAAGGCAGGACCTACTTAAAATGATGAAAGAGAAAACCCACAGTCCAGATTACTATATCCAGCAAGGATCTCATTCAAATATGAAGGAGAAATCAAAAGCTTTACAGACAAGCAAAAGCTGAGAGAATTCAGCACCACAAAACCAGCTCTTCAACAAATGCTAAAGAATCTTCTCTAGACAGGAAACACAGAAAAGGTGTATAAACTCAAACCCAAAACAACAAAGTAAATGGCAATGGGAACATACTTATCAATAATTACCTTAAATGTAAATGGGTTGAATGCCCCAACCAAAAGACAAAGACTGGCTGAATGGATACAAAAAGAAGACCCCTATATATGCTGTCTACAAGAAACCCACCTCAAAACAAGGGACACATACAGACTGAAAGTGAAGGGCTGGAAAAAGATATTTCTTGCAAATGGATACCAAAAGAAATCAGGAATAGCAATACTCATATCAGATAAAATAGACTTTGAAATAAAGACTGTGATAAGAGACAAAGGACACTACATAATGATCAAAGGATCAATCCAAGAAGATATAGCAATTATAAATATATATACACCCAACATAGGAGCACTAAAATATATAAGGCAAATGCTAACGAGTATGAAAGGGGAAATTAACAGTAACACAATAATAGTGGGAGACTTTTTAATACCCCACTGACACCTATGAATAGATCAACCAAACAGAAAATTAGCAAGGAAACACAAACTTTAAATGATACAATGGACCAGTTAGACCTAATTGATACCTATAGGACACCTCACCCCAAAACAATGAACTTCACCTTTTTCTCAATGCACACAGAACCTTCTCCAGGATAGATCACATCCTGGGCCATAAATCTAGCCTTGGTAAATTCAAACAAAATGAAATCATTTCAAGCATCTTTTCTGATCACAATGCAGTAAGATTAGATGTCAACTACAGGGAAAAGAAACTATTAAAAATACAAATATATGGAGGCTAAACAACACATTTCTGAATAATCAACAAATCACAGAAGAAATAAAAAAGAAATCAAAATATGCATAGAAACAAGCAAAAATGAAAACATAGCAATTGAAAACCTATGAGATTCAATAAAAGCAGTGCTAAGGGAAATTTCATAGCAATACAAGCTTACCTCAAGAAACAAGAGAAAAATTAAAGAAATAACCTAACTTTACACCTAAAGCAAATAGAAAAAGAAGAAATGAAGAACCCCAGGTTAGTAGAAGGAAAGAAATCATAAAAATTAGGGCAGAAATGAATGAAAAAGAAACAAAGGGGACTATAGCAAAAATCAACAAAACTAAAGCTAGTTCTTTGAGAAGATAAATAAAATAGACAAACCACTAGCCAGACTCATCAAGGAAAAAAGGGAGAAGAATCAAATCAACAAAATTAGAAATGATAATAGAGAAATCACAACAGACAACACAGAAATACAAAGGATCATAAGAGACTACTATCAGCAACTATATGACAATAAAATGGACAACTTGGAAGAAATGGACGAATCCTTAGAAAAGTATAACCTTCTAAAATGGAACCAGGATGAAATAGAAAATCTTAACAGACCCATCACAAGCATGGAAGTTGAAATTGTAATCAAAAATCTTCCAACAAACAAAAGTTCAGGATCAGATGGCTTCACAGGTGAATTCTACCAAAAATTTAGAGAAGAGCTAACACCTATCCCACTCAAACTCTTCCAGAAAATTACAGAGGAAGGTAAACTTCCAAACTCATTCTATGAGGCCACCATCACCCTAATACCAAAACCAGACAAAGATGCCACAAAAAGAAAGCTACAGGCCAATATCACTGATGAACATAGATGCAAAAATCGTCAACAAAATTCTAGCAAACAGAATCCAGTAAAGTAAAGTAAAAGTAAAGTCGCTCAGTCATGTCCAACTCTTTGCGACCCCATGGACTGTAGCCTACCAGACTTCTCCATCCATGGGATTCTCCAGGCAAGGATACTGGAGTGGGTTGCCATTTCCTTCTCCAGGGAAACAGAATCCAACAACATATTTAAAAGATCATACATCATGACCAAGTGGGCTTTATCCAGGGGATGCAAGGACTCTTAAATATTCACAAATCAATCAATGTGATACACCACATTAACAAACTGAAAGATAAAACCATATGATTATCTAAATAGATGCAGAGTAAGACTTTGACAAAATTTAACATCCATTTATGATTAAAAATCCTCCAGAAAGCAGGCATAGAAGGAACATACCTCAACATAATAAAAGCCATATATGATAAACCCACAGCAAACATTATCCTCAATGGTGAAAAATTGAAAGCATTTCCACTAAAGTCAGGAACAAGACAAGGGTGCCCACTGTCACCACTACTATTCAACATAGTTTTGGAAGTTTTTGCCATAGCAATCAGAGAAGAAAAAGCAATAAAAGGAATCCAGACTAGAAACAAAGAAGCAAATCTCTCACTGTTTGCAGATGACATTATCCCCTACATAGAAAACCCTAAAAACACCACCTGAAAATTACTAGAGCTAATCAATGAATATAGTAAAGTTGAAGGATATAAAATTAACACACAGAAATCCCTTGCATTCCTATACACTAACAATGAGAAAACAAAAAGAGAAATTAAGGAAACAATTCCATTCACCATTGCAATGAAAAGAATAAAATACTTAGGAATATATCTACCTAAATAAACAAAAGACCTATACATAGAAAACTGTAAAACACTGATGAAAGAAATCAAAAATTACACAAATAGATGGAGAAATATACCATGTTCATGGATCGGAAGAATCAATACAATGAAAATGAGTAAACTACCCAAAGCAATCTATAGATTCAATGCAATCCCTATCAAGCTACCAACGGTATTTTTCACAGAACTAGAACAAATAATTTCACAATTTGTATGAAAATACAAAAAACCTTGAATAGCTAAAGCAATCTTGAGAAAGAAGAATGGAACTGGAGGAATCAACCTGCCTGTCTTCAGGCTATACTACAAAGCCACAGTCATCAAGACAGTATGGTGCTGGCACAAAGACAGAAATATAGATCAATGGAACAAAATAGAAAGCCCAGAGATAAATCCATGCACCTATGGACACCTTATCTCTGACAAAGGAGGCAAGAACATAAAATGGAGAAAAGACAATCTCTTTAACAAGTGGTGCTGGGAAAACTGGTCAACCACTTGTAAAAGAATGAAACTAGAACACTTTCTAACACCATACACAAAAATAAACTCAAAGTGGATTGAAGATCTAAATGTAAGACCAGAAACTATAAAACTCCTAGAGGGAAACATAGGTAAAACACTCTCTGACATAAATCACAGCAGGATCCTCTCTAACCCACCTCCCAGAATATTGGAAATAAAAGCAAAAATAAACAAATGGAACCTAATTAAACTTAAAAGCTTCTGCACAATGAAGGAAACTATAGGCAAGGTGAAGACAGCATTCAGAATGGGAGAAAATAATAGCAAATGGAGCCACTGACAAAGAATTAATCTCAAAAATATACAAGCAGCTCATGCAGCTCAATACCAGAAAAATAAATGACCCAATCAAAAAATGAGCCAAAGAACTAAACATACATTTCTCCAAAGGAGACATACAGATGGCTAACAAACACATGAAAAGATGCTCAACATCACTCATTATCAGAGAAATGCAAATCAAAACCACAATGAGGTACCATCTCATGCCAGTTAGAATGACTGCTATCAAAAAGTCTACAAACAATAAATGCTGGAGAGGATGCAGCTGCTGCTGCTGCTAAGTCGCTTCAGTCATGTCCGACTCTGTGTGACCCCATAGACGGCAGCCCACCAGGCTCCCCCGTCCCTGGGATTCTCCAGGCAAGACGCTGGAGTGGGTTGCCATTTCCTCCTCCAATGCATGAAAGTGAAAAGTGAAAGGGAATTCGCTCAGTCGTGTCCGACTTGTAGCGACCCCATGGACTGCAGCCCACCAGGCTCCTCCGTCCATGGGATTTTCCAGGCAAGAGTACTGGAGTGGGGTGCCATTGCCTTCTCCGAGAGGATGCAGAGAAAAGGGAAAACTCTTACACTGTTGGTGGGAATGCAAACTAGTACAGCCACTATGGAGAACAGTCTGGAAATTCCTTTAAAACTTGGAAACAGAACTGCCATATGACCCTGCAATCCCACTGCTGGGCATACATACCAAGAAAACCAGAATTGAAAGAGACACGTGTACCCCAATGTTCATCGCAGCACTGTTTACAATAGCTAGGACATGGAAGCAACCTAGATGTCCATTGGCAGACAAATGGATAAGAAAGCTGTGGTACATATACACAATGGAATATTACTCAGCTATTAAAAAGAATGCATCTGAATCAGTCTAATGAGGTGGATGAAACTGGAGGCTCTTATACAGAGTGAAGTAAATCAGAAAGAAAAACACCAATACAGTATATTAATGCATATATGTGGAATTTAGAAAGATGGTAACGATGACCCTATATGCAAAACAGCAAAAGAGACACAGATGTAAAAAACAGACTTTTGGACTCTGTGGGAGAAGGTGAGGGTGGGATGATTTGAGAGAATAGCATTGAAACACATATATTACCATATGTGAAATAGATCGCCAGTCCAGGTTCGATGTATGAGGCAGGGTACTCAGGGCCAGTGCACTGGGATGACCCTGAGGGATGGGATGGGGAAGGAGGTTGAAGGGGGCTTCAAGATGGGGGAAACATGTACACCCATGGCTGATTCATGTCAATGTATGGCAAAAACCACTACAATATTATAAAGTAATTAGCCTACAATTAAAATAAATTAATTAACTAAAAAAAAAATAAAGCTAGTGGATGCAGTGGAATTTCAGAACTATTCAAAATCCTAAAGAATGATTCCATCAAGGTGTTGCATACAATATGTCAGCAAATCTGGAAGACCCAGCTGTGGCCATGGGACTGGAAAATGTCAATCCTCATCCCAATTCCCAAGAAGGGTAGTGCAAAAGAATGATCTAACCATCTGACAATTGTACTCATCTCCCATGCTAGTAAGGTCATGCTTAAAATCTTGCATGCTAGGCTTCAGCATTATGCAAACCAAGAACTCCCAGATGTCCAAGCTGGGCTTAGACAAGACAGAGGAACCAGAGATCAAATTGCCAACATTCACTGGATCATAGAGAAAGCAAGAGAATTCCAGAAAATCATCTCCCTCTGTTTCATCAACAATGGTAAAGTCTTTGACTGTGTGGATCAAACTGTGGAGATCTCTTAAAGAGATGGGAATAGCAGACCATCTCACCTGTCTCCTGAGAAATCGGTATGCAGGTCAAGAGGCAACGGTTAGAACCCTGTATGGAACAATTGATTGGTTCAAGACTGAGAAAGGAGTATGATAGGGCTGCCTGCTGTCACCCTGTTTGTTTAACCTATATGCTGAGCACATCATAAGAAATGCCATCCTGGGTGAGTTACAAGCTAGAGTCAAGGTAGGTGGGAGAAACATCAACAACCTCAGACATGCAAATGATACCACTCTAATGGCAGAAAGCGAAGAGGGACTAAAGAGCCTCTTGATGAGGGTGAAGGAGGAGAGTGAAAGAGCCGGCTTCAAACTAAATATCAAAAAAACTAAGATCATGGCATCTAGCCTCATTACTTCATGGCAGATAGAAGGGGAAAATCTGGAAGTAGTTACAGATTTCCTCTTCTTGGACTCTAATATCACTGCAGATGGTAACTACAGTTATGATATCAGAAGACAATTTTTTCTTGGCAGGAAAGCTATGACAAACCTAGACAGTGAGTTGAAAAGCAGAGAAATTACTCTGTCAACAAAGACCTGTATAGTCAGGGCTATGGTCTTCCCAATGGTCATGTACAGTTGTGAGAGCTGGACTCTAAGCAAGGCAGAGCACCAAAGAATTGATGCCTTTGAACTGTGGTGCTGGAGAAGACTCCTGAAAGTCCCTGGGACAGCAAGGATATCAAATCAGTCAACCTTAAAGGAAATCAACCCTGAGTACTCGTTGGAAGGACTGATGCTGAAGTTGAAACCCCAGAATTTTGGTCATCTGATGTGAAGAGCCGACTCATTGGAAAAGTGAAATTGAGGGCAGAAGGAGAAGGCATCAGAGGATGAGATGGTTGGATGATATCACCAATGTAATGGACATGAACTTAGGCAATCTTTGGGAGATGGTGAGGGATCAGAAGGCCTGGCCTACTGCAATCCATGGGGTCACACAGAGTTGGATACAACTGGGTGACTGAGTAGCAACAGGTTGTGACCATTTAACCAAGCTTCAGCACACTTAACATTCTCTATTCCCATTTGTGCTTGTTAAGAGGTAACTAAAGCATATTAAAGTCTTTAAATTTGGGCAAAAATAAATTTGAATAAGTCAACATCTAATCTAACAGAAAGGAGCCTGAGGAACTGCACAAAATGAAAGACTTTTATAAGCAGAAAGGAGCAGGAACAAGGAAGTTATACTAGGCCAAACAGCAGTAACATCACAAAGTTACTACACTTTAGGGGATGGCAAGGGTCTATTAGGCAGATTATTATTACTGATCTGCTGATTCCTGAATGACTGATTTAAGATTCCATTTCTGGAAGAACCAAAACTGTAATTAAGCTCACTCAACTTGGTGAAGTGAGGCTTAACATAAGCAACTCCATTTTGGACCTGTGATCTTATTCTTAACATGCTTTAAAATTTTGGGGCCTATTCTTATTACTCCTGTTTCTGGAGTTTGGATTTAGTTTTGAATTACCTTTTAACTGAAAGGTGTTTCAAGTGACTTTCAGAAGGTCATGATATATAAATACCACTCTGACATTTATTTTGATCAGCAACGATTAATACATATATGACCAGGAAGTATCTTTTGAACATATACATTTAAGTACTACAAAGTTCCCCGAGGACTCAACAGAAAAGACTTCACCTGCAACACATAAGACATGGGTTTGATTACTGGGTCAGGAAGATCCCTTGGAGGAGGAATTGGCAACCTACTCCAGTATTCTTGCCTGAAAAATCCCATGGACAGAAGATGTAGAAGGCGACAATCCATGGAATCACAAAGAGTTGGACATGATTGTGCTTGACTACAAAGTTAAACTATCTTGTTCTAACTTGGGGTCTTACATGTACTAAGAGACTGTACTGACCTTTGATGATTGAGTTATTGTACTCCTCTAAGTAGTTAAGGACTCATTCTCTGTATTTAGGCATATCTGGATTCAAATACATGTGCTACATCAAAATAGCTGTGTACTTTGAGATAAGATATTCAACTTAGGATTTAGTTTCTTCATCTGTACTCAAGCAACTTGTAGCCACCGAATAAGGCTACTATAAAAATCATACATGGTAACAAATGCAGAGCCTAGCACTCTAGACAGTAATAAGAACTCAGTTAAGTCAACTATGAGTTGCTCTTATTTCTGTCATCGAGAAAAACAGGAGAAAAGAGGTTGAGAAAACTTGCCTGTTCAGGCTTTAACAATAGATACTATAAAATCAAAAACATAACTATAAAACAGGAAATATCTTGGGTTTCCCAGTCGATACTGTAGTTCTGTAAACCACCTGAGTTTGTTTGAATCTCCTGCTATCTGTGTCCTAGTTTGCAAACTGGGGATGAAATAAAGATTATTGTGGGGATTCAGTTGATAGCTACAGAAAAACTATCCTGATGCTTGGCACACAGTAGGTGCTGAGAGCATGATAGCTACAGTTGTCACCTGTCAGGAAAGATGTCTTCCCCCCAAAGTTAGGGGAAATATGGCTAGAAAATATCTAGATTAAAATGTAAATGTGAGGTCTTAATTATTTAAATGTTGAGTGGAAGTCAATTATATTGCCATTAAAATGCCAATGTTCATTGCGTTCCTGCAGGGGCATATTACTAAAAGAAATGGGCTGCAGAGTGTGGAGAGCAGCAGTATGATGACAGGAATGAGGCCAAAGAGTAGGAGTGCTATGCTAAGTCACTTCAGTCGTTTCCAACTCTGTGCGACCCCATAGACGGCAGCCCACCAGGCTCCCCCGTCCCTGGGATTCTCCAGGCAAGAACACTGGAGTGGGCTGCCACTTCCTGTACTAAGCTGGTGCGTGTTTTGAGAAGAAAGAAAAAGTGAAAGTAGAAGCTATCCAAGAGGTGCCCCAAAAACTTGGGAATGGACAGTGATAGAGAGGGAGAGAAAATGTGTCCTCCTACAGGGAATTATCTCTTCCAGGGATGCCAGGAGGTGTTGGCTGACTTAAGGGGAGGGCAAGAAGTCAGCCTGGTCATCACCATGATCCAAAGACAAATTAGAACCATGGCCAAGAAAGTTTCAGTTCACCAGACAAAGTAGTTTTAAGGTGAAATATTGTTAGTTTCTGATGGATGCCATAACAAATTGCCACAAACGTGGAGACTTAAAATGAGAGAAATTTATTCTGATGGTTTTGGACATGAGAAATGCAAAATTAAGTGTCAGCAGAGCTGCACTATCTCTGGAGACTTTAGGGGAGAATCCTTCCTTGGCTATTTCAGCTCCTTGTGGGTGTTGACATCCCTTGACTTCTGGCCTCATCCCTCCAAACTCTGTTTCTGTCTTCACAGTGCTTTCTGCTCTATCCCTGTCTTCTCTTCTGTATCTTATAGAGACTTACGTAAATGGATCTAGGGGTCCATCTGAGTAATCAAGATAACTTCATCTCCAGATCCTTTAAAGACTCTTTTTCCAAATAAAAGACTATTCACAGGTTCTAGGGATTTGGATATGGACATATGTGTTGGAGAGCCAGAATTTAAACTGCTATACTCCATCCTCTGAGTCCCAAACCCATGTCTGTCCCATGCAAAAAATGCACTCAGTGCATTCTCATATCCCCCACCCCACCTATTACAGCATCAACTGTAAGTACAAAATTACATCTAAATATGGTAACATCATGGCATCTGGTCCCATCACTTCATGGTAAATAGATGGGGAAACAGTAACAAACTATATTTTGGGGGCTCCAAAATTACTGCAGATGGTGACTGCAGCTATGAAATTAAAACATGCTTGCCCCTTGGAAGAAAAGTTATGACCAACCTAGACAGCATATTAAAAAGCAGAGACGTTACTTTACCAACAAAGGTCTATCCAGTCAAAGCATTTTCCAGTGCTCATGTATGGATGTGAGAGTTGGACTATAAAGAAAGCTGAGCACCAAAGAATTGATGTTTTTGAACTGTGGTGTTGGAGAAGACTCTTGAGAGCCCCTTGGACAGCAAGGAGATCCAACCAGTCCATCCTAAAGGAAATCAATCCTGAATATTCATTGAAAGGACTGATGTTGATGCTGAAACTTCAATACTTTGGCCACCTGATGCAAAGAACTGACTCACTGGAAAGGACCCTGATGCCGGGAAAGATTGAAGGCAGGAGGAGAGGGGACGACAGAGTATGAGATGGTTAGATGGCATCACTGACTCAGTGGACATGAGTTTGAGTGAACTCCAGGAGTTGGTGATGAACAGGGAGGCCGAGAGTGCTGCAGTCCATGGGGTCCCAAAGAGTTGGACACGACTGAGTGAATGAACTGAACTGAACAGATGATAAGTTCAGAAGTCCCAAATCTCATCATCTAAACTAAGTATAGGTGAGTCTCTCAGACTCTGTGATTTATCCTGAGGGAAAATCCTCCTCCAACAGCGGATTTGTGAAACTTAAAAGCAAGTTACCTGCTTTCAAAATACAATGATAGAAAAGACATATGAAAAGAGTGTTAGATATTTCCATTCAAGCAAGGAGAAACTGAGAGGAATAAAGGGGTTACTTATTCCCCCCAAAATGTGAAATGCAACAGGGGAAATTTCAGGAGGTTTCAAGGCCTAAAAATAATCCCTCAAGGTCCTACCTGGCATCCATTCAAAGCCTACAATTTTGCCCTTTGGGCCTACAGCTTCTAGGTAGGCCTCTATGGCAGCTATGTAGATGTCTGCTGCCTGAAGCTTTGTAGGCCTCTGCCTGTAGGATCACCACTCTGCCCTTGTAGTCATACTCCTTTTTCTTGAAGGGTCCCACAGTGTTTGCAGACAAGTAGCTCTATCAGCTCATTCCTTGCCTGTCAAGTCCTGGGGTGGCGGATGGAGTGGTTGGGGGGGTGGGGTGCAGTCCAATGTCTTTCTTTCATTTTATCCTGTCCCATTTTATCCCTTTTAGTCCAGGCCTGTAATGTGTCTGCTGATATACTACTCTCATAAAGCTGGTGGATCTCCTGTGTATATCAAGGGAATTCTTATCATTAGGAATGGAGCCTCCATAGATCTTTCCCAGACAACTCCATCTTTATTCCTAGCTTCTGCTGAGACTGCTGTGTGAATCCACATGCAATCTCTTCAAGCAAAATGTTGTCCAGCCCACCTCTGCTTCCTCTCCAGAGCCTGCTTTCTTAACAGTGAAACTCCCAACATCAGCAATTTTTGTAACCTGGATAGGCTACAAACTTCTCAAAACATCAAATGCTGGTTTCTCTTGCCTTCACAGTTCCTTCCTTAATTTATCTCTTGCATTGTACTATAATGAGAAAAAAGAATCCAGGCCACATATTCAACTGTTGACTTGGAAATCTCCTCAGCTAAATACCTGAGGCCTTCACTTATAAGGTCTATTTTCAGCCTATACAACAAGAATCATGCTTGCTCTGTTTTAGAATAAAATGTTCTTCACTGTCTTCTGAGTCCTCACAGGAAACACCCATAACATTTATATTTCTATCAACATGCTGCTCATGACTCTATACATATATATATATTCTCTAAGATGACAGAATTGTTCTTATTTATACTCCTCACTTCATTCCGAGCACTCACTAGAATCCAGGCTTTTTCCATCATGCACCTCAAAATTCTCCCAGCCTCTATCCATTATCTCATTTTAAAACTTCTTCCATGCTTTTAGGCATTTTCCTACAGCAACATCTACTTCCCAGGACCAAAATCTGTATTACTTTCTTATGGATGCTACAACAAACTGTCACCAATTTGATGGATTAAAGCAAAATAATTGCATACTCTTATAGCTTTGGAGGCCAAGTCCAAAGTTAAGTTTACAGCAGGAACATGCTCCCTCTGGAAGCACTGTGTGAGAATACTTCTTGCCTTGTCCAGCTTATTGTGTCTTTCAGAATTCATGTTTTCCTTAGCTGGCAGCTACATCATTCTTATTTTTGAACCATCTTCACATTGCCTCGTCCTCTTCTGTCTGTCAAATCTCCCTTGTGTGTCTGTAAGAAGTATAATTATATACATAAAAGTATACTGATTGGAGTACCCAGAAGAACCACAACCCTAAGATCAGGTCCTAAAACAAGCAACCAGAAAAAGAAAACAGGAGGGGGAAGGAGTGGGACCTATAAATGGAGCAGCAAATGCATTTCTAAGACGGGCCACTGTTCAGCAACTGAAACACATGAGCAGTGGAGAGAGCACTGTGCTTTACTGTACCCTATCTTCATTTGATTATCTGCTGGTACCACAGACCCTATAGCACAACTGTGGGCTTCAGCTAACGTGGACATCCAACATGTGGACATCTAGAAAGGGCGAGAGGGAAAAGAGGACTGCAAAGAAGACTGAACAGAAGAAGGGTATAGAACTTGGAAGAATGCATATAATGAGACAATGCACCCACTAGCATCATGCCCTGAAACCGTGGCCAAAAAAACAAAAGCAAACAAAAATGACAAAGTGATACGAGATTTTCAAAGAAGTAAAGAAGGGAATCCACCTGTGTTGACATTATGTTTTCTTTTCATCAAGCTACTTTCAGTTCCTAGCTTGGCAACTTTCATAATTTTCACTTAATTATGACATTTTCACTTATGTCTGAACTGGAACTGTATCCAAACATATTATATACCCCATGAAAGCCCAATCTCCTGGCAGATTGCTATACTTCTCAGGCTCTCAAACCACTACTTCTCTCCAGTGTTTCTGAAATCAGATTTCTGTGATTCTTATACTATTATATATCTCATGTTTATCTAACCTATGACCTATGTTCTTTTATTGAAAGTTGGAGAATATTATTTTCTGAAAGAAAAACTAATAAACTAGAAGAGTTAACAAGAAAATTAATACTTGAATGACCTTGAATTTTATATAAATAAATGTCTTTTTAAATAAAAGAAATAGTTTTCTCCTAGGTCCCTGAAATTTCAGTCTAGGGGAGGTTTTTATGGTTAATTTATAAAGCTCCTAAAATAGACTTTACCAAGTAAGCAATAGAACACGAACTCAATTAAGGAAACACAGTCATCTCCCTTAGTATGTAAAGCAAGTACATCAAAAGGCAACTCTACAGCAAGATGTAGGCACAAGGTCATATCTTTCTAAGGCTAAATTAAGATAAATTTCAAAGCTCTCTCCTTAACACCTTGCTAAAGAAAATTGCATTTCTTTCTACTATATTTACTAAAGTCGCAGTGCTTCCTGCCTTTAATGACCAACCTCTTTGACCAGGCTCTGCTAAAATCTCATAAAGATGAACTTCAATTACAGGCACAGCACAGCACCAAGGTTGCATAAGCTGACTGCAAACAGCTGTTCAGGGTCCAATGCCTACATGAGGGAGCCACCTCTCTAATTTAGCTCTGTTTTAGAACTGCCTTTGATTTAACTGACCAAAGAACATTATTTTCTTTAATATCCTTCTTTTCATCATATATGTATGTGTGTATATATATATAATTTTTTTCAAAGCACATAGAAAGAAGATCAAAAGGGCTGAGGCTTCTCGTCTGTCTGAATTATCCTAAGCACATGGAATAACCTTAACTAACTGGTTTCTCATATTTCTGCTGGCTTAGCACAAAGCCGGCACTTCCTGTCTGTAGAAGCAGTCCCACAGCGCCTGAACAAAGTGAATGGATATCCTGGTGGGTACTTTATCCACTGAACACTTAACAAGATTCATCAGTTTTCAAGGATCTTATGTGCTGCACAAGGTTAAGATAGATGTCATTTTAGAAGTAGACTCAGATTCTAAAAAGCCTCTGAGTATAGAATCAAAGGTCTTTGAGTCATTATAGTTAAACACACAAACAAACATCCTGAGCCAATAAACATGCTAAAAATCTGTCATATTTGCTATCAGTTTAAATCTGCTGGATTATCTCAAATATGTCCCAGCGTTGCTTGCCTGTTACTGACCTGGTGTTTCAGACTTAACTCTTTTTGGTTCACCTTTCACCCTGTTCCAGTAGCCCCTGCAACACAGATCTTACCAAGTCCTTCCACTAACATCTTCACACCATTCACTTTTAAAGCACCACTCAAGTAAAAATAACACAAAGCTACCACCAATAAAAAAAAAAAAATGATAAATTATAAACAGTGACAGGGTAACAGAGGCACTCAGGAGATCCATTTTGAAATATCCTTAGGTACAATTTTTAAACGTATCTTTTTTTAAACTTAGTTATCATAATTCAGTTTTCTAATAGTTTGTATCAGAATAAATTCAAGTGTCCTGCTGCCAGCCTGCCTTCTCATATCAACCTGTGTTCCTTTGGGTGCTGCTTCCACTGAAGTCGACCCATCTCACACAAAAACACACTTCAAGTGTTTTTATTTTAAGTGCTCCTTTACTGCAGAGAAAAAATTTGTAATGAACTACCTAGATTTTCCAAATATATTTAATAAAATGTTGACCAAGTGGATGCATTAGAGTTGTGTTATTATTGGCCAAGAACAGTTTTGTTTTAGTGAACAGACACTGAAGAAATAGTAAAGGATTAAACCTAGTCAAGAAAACAAGGATGTTTCTGTACCCCTGTCCTATCATCTTCCTTGCTCCTAAATAATTTGAGAATCTTGTTAGGATACTGTGAAGCATATAGTTGTTTTTAGCTGAAATGTGGATAACTGTTGAAATGCAAAGACTTGAAGAAATATGTAGGTCCATCATTGCTTGATGGCAAAACAACATTATGGAGAACATCAAAATGCTCAGCTTATTGCCCTTCTATTCTTTCTTTCTATGCTTGGATTTAAATGAGTACAAGTATTTTCAGTCAAGTGTGACTGTTCTAATACACACAGAAATCAGAAAATGTATTTTTTACAACTGTTTATCAGAGTAATCATTGTAACCCAAAAACTAGAGGAATTTCCTTGAACTTGTTCTCTGGATAAAGACCATGACCATATATTCATAATTCTGAATTCTTCTTGGTGATAAGACTCAAGTGATAGTTAACACATATTTCCAACACAATCTTACACTAAAATGCAGTATTATCTAAACTCCAACTTAGATTTCACTGCTTCACAAAAAGAACATATCTTTTGAATTCATATTTAGGCAAGGCACTGTATATTTAATCAACTTTTGAGCAACAGTAAAGTTGAGAATGGAACCTTAGGCTCTAGGTCACAATTTGTATTTTGAAGATCCACTTGACAATAATTACCAAGTCCAACCAAGTAGTTCTTATAAACTTTGAGGGGATAAAGATAGTATCTAACATATTTGGCCTCTAGCAAATTGCTACAACAAACAGCAAATTGCTGAGACAAAATTCCCCCTGAAGCAGAATTCATATTCTATTCCAGGGTTTCTTCTGTGTCTACACAATGAAGTATCTTTGTGGCCTCCTAGAAAGTCACACACTGTTTCTTCAAGGGCTAAAAGACTTTTCTGAGCTGCCCCAGGAAAAGCAATGTGGCCATAATCCATTTAATTCTCCCCAAATCACAGCCTAAGAATCCTGCTTAATTGATGTGTTTACCTCTTTTGCTAACTTTCTGGATAAAATACAAATGCTTTTCAAAAAACTGAACCGCAAATCTGAAACGTAAAATCTCAAGAGTTACTGGTTTCTAAGTATTTAACTAATATCTTCTAATTTGTTATAAGTGTAGACAAGAGGAAATGGGAAGATTAATTACATTTCCATTACATGAAATTCTCTGAAGAATATTCAACATTTAAAACAAAGGACAAGGCTAAATAAATTTCTATAATCTAGGCAAGACTGTATTTCACAAGCAAAGCATGGAAGATATGGAATATTTTGAATATATGTTTTGGAACAGATAGCATTGACTAGGAAGTCCAAAATATGATTTAATGTCAGTGGAGTTTGTTTTGTTTTTAATTCTGTACTTCTTTACCAAGAGGGATTTTAATGTATAAATAAATATATCAATCAAGGAAAGAGCCAAAAGGCTTAATCTCTTATTCAAAAAAGACTCATTTTGCACAAAGATGACAGTTCATGCTTTCCTAAAAAATGTCCATTGAATTTACTTTTTTAAATACTGACTTTTTCCTATATTAAACAGTAATTATTGTTGTTGTTTAGTTGCTAAGTCATGTCCAACTCTTTGCAATCCCTTGGACTGTAGAGTGTCAGGCTCTTCTATCCATAGGATTTCCCAGGCAAGAATTCTGGAATGGGTTGCCATTTCCTTCTCCAGGGGATCTTCCCAACCCAGGGACTGAACCCAAGTCTCCTGCTTAGCAGGAGGATTCTTTATCACTGAGCCACCTGGGAAGCCCCTAAACAGTAATGTAGTATTCTAATTAACTTTTTGCCTGAAGTAGGAAAATAGGAGGAAAGGGGTATTGAATGAAAATCATCAGCTTGTCTCCCAATTAAAGCAAGGATCCAACATGAGAGACCATTTCATTGTTTGTCTGAGATCTTTAAAGGAAGTGTTAAGAGAAGGTTGAGCAATCCAGTGGTGACCAAATAGATTTCAATCTAAAATAATGGTGACTATAGACAAAGATTACTATGAATAAAAAATGATGGGAATGTCAAAGAAAAAGTATATAATTCCCCTTCAATAGTGAACATTTTGGAATAGCTCAGAGGAAACAGTTTAAGTCTACAAAGCTCTAATGTTTATGATAAATAAAATTTCTCATTAAAATTTAATATTATATAATTTTCCTTTTCCAAATTACTTCAACTATCTCTTCATTAATCTACCTTTGTCTTTATTTAATTTCTTGCATCACATTGGAGAAGCTTTATGGTGAAGAAAAAGGAGCAATCATTACAAACAGATGAGTTATTTTTAATTTCAGAGTTATTCTTGAATTTTCACAGAAAAAAATACATATTCAACATTTTGCCATACTTTTATAGTCCAATTGAATACTGCCTCATGCATTTCATCAAAAGATGAGCATTTAATGATACATGTCAAAGACAAATTCCTTCAGCTTAGTTAAAACTCCATCGTAACTACAATGATGCCACCAAGTGACAAAATATGTTATCTCTTAAAACCTGACATTATGAGTAGCATATCCTAAGAGCTACGGTAAAAAGTTCTACAACTTAAAGGCCAAATTTAATAAGTGAGATCCTGTTATTCATACGAGCCTATTGTCTTCCTTTAGTTCATTTTATGACTTTTTGTTTAATTCACGTCTCCAAATTCATTTGCAATGCATCTTTACCTCATTCATTCAACATTTATTAAACACTCAACTCTGCTAGTTATAGGAACTAAGCTCCAGAAACACAGGAATTCAGAGGACAAACACTGTCTCTGATTTCATTTTGTTTAGAGTCTCATGAATTTTTCACCAAATGATCTAATTTATAACTTACATTTTTTTTAAAGAAACAATTCTTTTTAAAGTTACAAAACCCAGTTCTGTGAAAGGTTAAGGCATCAAAAGCATCTTTGCACTCGGTTCAAGCATTTGTATATATTAAAGCACTTCTAACTGCGATCTGCAACCTCCTGGAGAATTGCATAGCCGTTCCTTTGTCAATACTAATTAACCACTGTGTATTTTTTGTATGACTATTAAGCAATTAGAGGCACACAAAATGATGTGCTTTTTAAAAAATGGTCTGTTCCCACCTAAATGACATTTAAAAGTGGTATTGATTTCAGGAGAGTAGCAAAAATAGGTCATTTTAGCAAAGGAAATTCTGCCATAAGTGGTTCTCACTCAACACGTATCTATTATCCGACATTTCAGACTAACCAAATTCAGACACTCAATGAACCCTTTTCATTGAAGTAATTCTAAACTCTGCTATTATTAGAGTCTCATTACAGGAAACTTTAAATACCACCATTAATCATCTGAAGTTTAGAAAAATAGTAGAAACAAAATAGAATCAAGGATCATGTCAACACTTTAAAGCTATAGTCATGAAAACAGTACAATACTGGCATGAAAACAGACAAGTAGACCAATGGAACAGAACTGAGGGCCCAGAAATAAGCCCAAACAT
Source organism: Bos indicus (assembly GCF_029378745.1). Classification (NCBI taxonomy): domain Eukaryota; kingdom Metazoa; phylum Chordata; class Mammalia; order Artiodactyla; family Bovidae; genus Bos; species Bos indicus. The sequence continues at coordinate 49,945,280 of NC_091780.1, read as the reverse complement.
ATACAATCAACTAATATTTGACAAAAGAATATGCAATGAAGAAAAGATAATCTTTTCAATAAATGGTTCTGGGATAACTGGATATTCACAAATAAAAGAACCAAACTGGACTGGTATCTTATACCATCAGAAAATTTAACTCCAAGTGGATTAAAGACTTGAACATAAGACCTGAAACCATAAAACTCCTAGAAGAAACCATAGGCAGTAAACTCCTCGCCATTGATCCTGGCGACGTTGTTTTTGCATCTGATCCCAAAAGCAAAGACAACAAAAGCAAAATTAAATAAGTAGGACAAGGTCAAACCGAAAAGCTTCTACACAGCAAAGGAAAACATCAAAATGAAAAAGCAACTTACTGAATGGAAGAAAATATTTGGAAATCATGTGTCTGGCAAGAGGTTAATACTCAAAATACATAAAGAACTCAGACAACTCAATAGCAAATAAATAACAATAACAATCAAAGAATGGACAAATAGACATTTTTTCAAAGAAGATATACAAAAGGCCAAAAGGTACATGAAAAGATGCTAAACATCACTGATCATTAGGGAAATGCAAATTAAAACCACAAGGAGGTGTCATCTCATTCCTGTTAGAATGGCCATCATCAAAAAGACAATGATAACTAACATTGGTGTGGATGTGGAGAAAAGGAAACCTTTGCACATTGTCAATGGGATCATTAGCTGGTACAGCCACTATGGAAAACAATAACGGAGGATCCTCAAAAAATTAATGTGGAACTACATATGGTCCAGCAATTCTACTTCTGGGACTATATCAAAAGGAAACAAAAACACTAACTTGAAAAGATATCTGAACCCCCATGTTCATAGAAGCATTATTTACAATAGCCTACATATGGAAACAATCTAAGTGACCACCGATGAATGAGTGGATAAAGAAGATGTGTACACACAAACACAATGGAATATTATTCAACCATTTTTAAAAAAGCAAAGAAATTACCTTATTTGTGAAAACATAGGTGGGCACTGAAGGCACAATGATAAATGAAAAATGTCAGACAAAGAAAGACAAATACCATATAATCTCACATAAGGAATTAAAAAAAAAAAACTTATAGAAAAACAGATCAGCCAGGCTTGTGGTTACCAAAAACAAGGCCAAGACAGAAAGATGGGGGATAGGAAATTGGTGGAAGATGGTAAACATATGTACACTTTCAATGACAATTAACTAAGTACTAGGAATGTAATATGGAGAAGGCAATGGCACCCCACTCCAGTACTCTTGCCTGGAAAATCCTACGGATGGAGGAGCCTGGTAGGCTATAGTCCATGGGGTCGCTAAGAGTTGGACATGACTGAGCGACTTCACTTTCACTTTTCACTTTCATGCATTGGAGAAGGAAATGGCAACCCACTCCAGTGTTCTTGCCTGGAGAATCCCAGGGACGGGGGAGCCTGTTGGGCTGCCGTCTATGGGGTCGCACAGAGTCAGACACGACTGAAGCGACTTAGTAGCAGCAGCAGCAGGAATGTAATATATACAATGATGTCTACAGGTCTCATCACAACTAAAAATTTTTATTCCTATTGTTTTTACTTTATCTATTGAGAACATGGATGTTAACTGAACCTGTTGTGGTATTCATTTCACAATATATGTAAATCAAACCTTAAATTTGTATGCTGTACCCCTTAAATTTATACACTATGTGACAATTATTCCTTAGGACAAAAAGGATCAAGCCAAAACACATTCACCTTAAAACTCATGACCTTGAGTCATATGGGTGAAGTATTCTCTGTCAATCAAGTCCTAGAAATCTTCCTGAAAATATTTTTGAATTAATACCCAATAATAAAATGGTTAGAGAAGAAGCAAAAAAAAAGAAATTACTGCATTACAGTGACAAAATTAAATGCTATGAATAAACAGAAAGCTACTAGGACAAGAAACTTACACTTCATTTTCTAAGCTATCTCCTAGATCAGGGGTCCCCAACCTCTAGGATCTAATACCCGATAATGTAATGTAGCTAATGTAATAATAATAGAAATAAAGTGCACAATAAGTGTAATGCATTTGAATCATCCCAAAAGCATCCCCTAGCACTGGTCCATGGAACAACTGTCTTCCACAAAATTGATCCCTGGTACCAAAACAGTTGGGTATCACTGCCCTAGATTACTGGAAAACTTGTCTTTTCATCAAGATGCCATGCCCTACATATTTCCGGAGGCTAGGAGTATATTTTAGAAAGAGAAGACTTCCCTAAACAACTGAGGTTTTACCAAATCTATATGCAAATTAAGTTATACAAACAACAAACATATCTATATATACCTTTGCCTACCCAGGTAACTAAATAATGAAATAGCCTCCTTTCCGGCTCCCTTTTTTTGCATCATTGTTGCAACAGTTCTTTTAGTCATTTATGATTAAAACCAGGGAACCAGCCTTGAGCTCTGCTTCTTTACCATCTAGATTTAATCTGAGTTATTTTTATTTACCCTGGAATTGTTTGAGAAGTAAATTGGTAAAAGCATAAGCTATGGAGCCACGCTACCCAGGTTCCAATTCTCTCCACGCTGCTTTTACCTGTGTACTTCAAGTGATGTCACTGCCTGCTTCAGTCTCCTCGTCTATAAAGTGAGGATAGGATTGTTTACCTCATAGAGTTGTGAGGATTCAGTGAGTGAAAAATGACAGAAGTGCTCAGAACCGTGCCTACCACCCAAAAGATCTGTAAAAACATCGGCTCAGATGACTATTCCTTAGATTTCTTCTCCTTAATCTTGCTCACCACTCCCAGCCCCAAGTTCATCCATCACATCTCATGTTTATATCAGTCTGCAATTTGTTTCTCCCTAAAGTCAGTGTCTTCCCCTTCCATTAGAACCGGAGTGCACCCTAGTGCCAGGTAACTCTAGCTAAATTATTACTTGTAATCATATTGCTTGAAGAATCTCAATAGTATCTCCAAGCTAAATGATTATTTGTAACCATATTGCTTGAAATTCTCAATATTAACTCCAAGTAGTCCTTATTTTCACAAACTGTCCCTCTATCTTATTAGTACTTGGTGAAATCTAAGTTAGCCTTTTACGCAATAATTCCAAAGTGAAGAGAGAATGTTAAAATAGAATCTCCAGGAAACTTCAGTTAAACTATACAGACACTCTCTTCTTCCATGAAGAAATTTATGGGACTAATAGCTTGTCTGCTGCCTTGGTATGGACCCAGAGTTCAAGCACAGACGAAGATTAGACACTGATTTCACACTTTTGATAGAAAAATGAAGAATTCAGAACCCAACTATAAACTTAAGATAAGCTTCAAAACCAGAAATAAAAGATCAGAATGTTGGAAGAGAATTCTAGCATGAAACGAAGGAGCATGGACACACAGATTGCTCATCAATTCCAGGACCACTTCCACTGCATCCGCAGGCAGGTGGAAGGCCATCCCCACTATCAGCTCTACCACTGCCAGCACTACACAAAGGAATTGCTCCTCATCCTTTAACTCCTTTAACTTCTACTAAATAGTAGACCATATCAGCCACCCAACTGAATAGCACCTCTTGTTCAATTTTTATCTCTCCACGTCATCTTTTATCCTGTGTATATACATTTTACTTTTCCCCATGTCATCTTTTCCCTCTGTACATTTTACCTTTCCCCACTAAGTCTGCAAGCTCTTCAGTAGCAGAACTTTCTGCTTTTGCAATTTCTCCAACCACAGTTAGCAGAATCCTAAGGAAATAGATCAACCCTGAATATTCACTGGAAGGACCAATGCTGAAGCTCTAATACTTTGGCCACCTCATGTGAACAGCAAACTCATTGGAAAAGACCCTGATTCTGGGAAAGATTCAAGGCAGAGGGAGAAGAGGGCAACAGAGAATGAGATGGTTGGACAGCATCACCGATTCTGTGGACATGAACTTGGGCAAATGCTGGGAGATGGTGAGGGACAGGGAAGCCTGGCGTGCTGCAGGCCACGGGGTTGCAAACAGTCAGACATATTTCAGCAACTGAACAACAATACAACAAGTAAATAAAAGACCTGGAATTCATTAAGTATGTAGCAAATGAAATTCTGTATGTGATGTACATTAATATCACATAAATATCAAGTTGAAGGTATAAGGCTACTATTTTTTGATTACCAATCAATGCTATTGCTATTTTTCCCTCAGTGTTTTACTGCTCCTGCTTCCTTGCTCTTGACTTCAAGTATGGAAAACTAAAAACTTGCTTAACAGGTTTGTTGGATCTTATTTTCCCCAAATCTTAAACTCTTAAAGGGATATAGTTATTTCAAGAGTTTGGGATGCATATATAGCTGGGATTCAGGAATGTATTTATTTTACATAAAACAAACTTGGGTGAGAAATTCTCAATACTGTAGGACTAAAAGAAGAAATATCTCTAGTTCTTCTGAGAGAAAGGAGGAGGAAAGGAGATAGGATCAGAGATGTCTGTGGGTACAAAAAGGAACCTTTTGCTGAGACAGCTAAGTAGAACTTCAAGATCACACCCAAGAAAGAAAATGGCTGCATTACAGGCAGATGGCACCAATGACACACTCACAGTGTTTCGTGTCCTATGATTTGCATAGAAGTTGCAGAGACAGTGACCCAACATAAAGGGCCAAAGCAAGCAGAGTAATGGTAACATGGGTGCATATCGGAGCTAAAGATCAAGAAATGTCTTCCTATAGTCTTGGTCACTGGTAACAGCATTTAGACGTCAGCAAGCAAGGAATGAAAATCCAGAATAGGAGAATTTCTACCCTGGTAGAAAGAGGGCTATAGTTAAGATGTCAAGGTTTGCTGGTTTGTTTGTTTTAGAAAAATGAAATTATATTTCTTACATCTCTGAATTTTGGAGCTGAGATTCAAGCCCACTCCATAAAATTTATAGCTGTAGTTGTGCAACATGCCATCATTTGTCAATATATTAAGTAAGTATCCAGCAAGGTGTGAGCATTACCTCATTTGATTCCTACTGGAAACTATGAAGAAATTGTTATTTAGCTATTTTACAAGTGAGGTAACAGACTCAAGATATTAAGCAACATACTCATCATTATTTTTAAATGGCAGAGCTTGGATGCAAATCTGTTTTTGCTTTTCTCTAGAATCTAAGCTCTTCACCACCACCCCTCTCTACCTCAGATTCCATTATCTATTACTGATGAAAATGAAAGACTTCTCCATTGTTCACCTAGACACAGTCATTAATTCTCACCTAAAATGAATAGCCTACTTTTATGGAAGTACCATGACTGTTATTAGTGGATTTGTATCTAGAAGACAGAATATTCTGATGGAAATTACAGAAAAAATAAAGGCCTAATTAAACCCTAAACATCCATGTAAATGTGTTCCAAAGAATTTGACATAAATAATAAGCTTAAATTGACTCCTTGGGTTGATGCAATATTAAAATGCTACTTATAAAATGTTTTTAAATTACTATTTAAAGACAAAAATCACTTTTGTTTGAAAGTATGAGCTAAGAAGCTATTATATAATTCATTCCTTATGACAATATTATGGAGTGGGTATTATTATCCACAGTATGTATGGAAACCTGGATATGAAGTTCAAATGAGGATCAGAATAAAAGCCTTATGTAGGTACTATATTTGAGCAAAATTTTATAATGACTATAAGTGGTTTCTCAGATAGCTCAGTGGTAAAGAATATGCCTACCAATGCAGGAGATAAGGGTCTGGTCCTTGGATTGGGAAGATCCCCTGGAGGAGGAAACAGCAACCTACTCCAGTATCCTTGCCTAAAAAATCCCATGGACAGAGAAGCCTTGGAAGTTACAGCTCACTGGGTCACAGAGTTAGACATGACTGAGTGACTGAGCACACAGTATAAAGTATCTAAATAACAAAATATATATATTTCAGTATTAATGGAGAAATATATAAGACATGCATCCTCTCCTACAGAACATTTTTCTTGTCCAACATTTCAAAAAAAGTTACGTAAAACAGATATAGAACATCTGGACATTTTACTAAAGCATAAAAACATTTAAACTACTGTACTTAGAAAAACTCAAGTTGCTGTTGTCTTCAATCTCATTAATCTCATATTCTTAACTGGTATTGTAATCAGAGATTCTTAATATAGGCCAAACAGGCCATAGGGTGGCATTCCACATTCCATCTCCTGTGTCTCCTACATGGAGACTGGTGGGCTCTTTACCACTAGTGCCACCTGGGAAGCCCGCTTTTACATTTCCCACAAGCCAATTGTGATTTTTTTTTTTAGGGCTAATTCATAGAAAAAGGTAGGTATATTAATTTACCTCACCTTATCTCAACAAAAGCCTATGTGAAGTATTCAGTGAACAGGCATTCTTTGAACTGTAAATCAAACTAAACCACTTGTACTCTTTCTCCCTAAGAAGCCCCACTGAATTAGATGATTCAAAGATAAACTAGTCTGTCTTCCTTTAAGAGGCAAGCATTTCCTCCTATAATATTCTTGTGAGCGCATGCTGAGTCACTTCAGTCGTGTCCTTCTCTTTGCAACCCCGTGGCCTTTAGCCCGCCAGGCTCCTCTGTCCATGAGATTCCCCAGGCAAGAAAACTGGAGTGGGTTGCCATGCCCTCCTCCAGGGGATCTTCCCCACCCAGGGATGGAACCTGTCACTCATGTCCCCTGCATTGGCAGGCGGGTTCTTTACCACTAGCACCACCTAGGAAGCCCAGATAATATTCTTACCAAAGCTCAATTCACTCTCTTCCAAAATACTGCCTATGATGAGAGCTCATAGCCTATCAAGACGCAAAAGTTATCATTCATTCTTCTTCCTGTTGTAAAGAGAATCACCTTACCCTAACTGTAAGGTACAGTGAGAACTCTAGAAAGCAGGGCCTGGTTCTGCATCCACAGCTCCTTACTAAACACATGTATACCTGTGGCGGATTCATTTTGATATTTGGCAAAACTAATACAATTTTGTAAAGTTTAAAAATAAAATAAAATTGTAGTTGGAAAAAAAAAAAAAAAGCACTCGATAAATGTTTATTGGACAAAAGAACAAACAGCAGCGGGCCCCTTTCCCTCCTCAAGAGCCACACAGAATAAACATATTATTCTTCTATGTAACTCTTAATACATACATACATACATACATACATAAATAACTCTTTATGTAATTGAAGAGAAAACTCTAAATCTCCACCTTGTCTTTTAAATCTGGTTAGACTTCATTGGAGAATGACTTCAACTCTTAAAAGTTAAATTTTCTCAGGGGTTCCTCCTCCCTGTAAGCATCAGTGTTAAAGAACTGATTTGTGGGCAAGCAATTCAGTGCCCTAATGTAAACAAGAAATATGTTTACATTAAATTTTTTTCTACTCTGAATGATTACACCTCTTTTCAATTTGTTCTTTAACTAATTCAATAAGTTATTAATTCAGGTTTATATGCATGTAACATATAGTGGAGAATCAAAAAGCATATGCTTATACATAAAAAGTAAATAAATATATAAATACACTAGTCTTGCATACATATTATATACATATATTCAATATATATGACATACTACATACCATGTTATATTAAACATCATAGAAATCTACAAAATTATAAAATGTGTGTGTTGTCCAAAGGAAACAATTATCTCAATTATGTTGACAAAAAATAAAAATTTTGAATGACTGAAAGTCAGACTCCAAATAGTTACAGTAAACTCTAACCTAGTACCTTTAACTGATAATGAATATATCAAGTTAGATCTTTTTCAAAGTGAATTTTAGAATTATTTAAGATATTGACTTTATAGACAAAAACAGGGCTCACCAGTGCTCACTGACATCAAGTGTTAAAATTACTTAGTAACAGAACTGGAGCTCAACTCTAAGTCTCCTGACTTCTTGGCCATTAGCATTCCTGCTTGACTATTAAATGATTACTGGAACAAATATTTTTGTAGATTAAAATTCAGTGAGTTGAAAATGTGGCAAACCAGATGACTAGTTGTGAGAGGAAGGAGCAACTGAGAAATGTTATTTATTCATCCTACTTAATGCCCAAATAAAGGAAACAGGAGAGAGAGAGTGCAGTGTGCCGCTTACAGCAATCATCTCTAACAAGCCCCCATTTGTCTTACCAAAGTGAGATGAAGCACTTTACACAATCATACTATGGAAAGAAGAATTTCTCACCTGCAGATGATAATACAAGAACAGCGATAACAGAAAAAAAAAGCTATGTTGTGAACATCTGTAAGAGGAAAACACTCAGAAGCAGTGTATTAATCAATACCAATTGGATACAGTGAGCTGGTAATGCATACTTTATTTAACCACTTAACATTTGACTCCAACCACACAGATCCTTACTGTTAAATAAACTTGGAACACTGCACAGCTCATAAATATAATATTTCCTTGCATGTGCAGTAGACTGTTTTAATCTAATACATTTGCAGGCAACAATCCTTCACATTTTGCTATTGCTTGTTACAAGCCAATTCCAGGACATCCATATTCAGCAGTTAAAAGGGAGAGCAAAATATGGGCTATTCTAATACCATTCAAGACAGTCAAGAAAATGTCAGCGCTTCTTTGTAAATGAGAACTGGGGAAGTTTGCCTGAACTGCTGATTGTGTCATTTTACAGTTTATAATGGAAAAAAAAAAAAAAGACCCTCATTCACATTCCTGAAGTCCCAGCTTCAACCTCTTTATATATACCCAGGGATTCCCTGCAAACTTGTGATGTGTGGGAGTGGAGAAGGGATAGGAGAAGAGATGGGCATGCTGTGGAGAAAGGAAACAGTTCAGAGCACTGCGTGTATGAGAGGCGAGTGGCTACTAAGCATTTTGGGCAATGTCTGAAGTGCGATCACTCAACTAAGTACTAGAAGTGAGGATAATCATGTGCCATGTCCCCTAGTTAATGGAAAACTCTCCTTCCAAACTTTAGTCCTTGGGGTAGAACCTGTTTTTATTTCTGAATTATGCCATCTTATGTAATGTTGTCCCAGGGCAGGGGTCAGTATAGGTTTCTGATTCCAGGTTGCTGGCTTGGTGAAACTCAGGTAGAAGTAGCAGGGGTTGATTCTTCTCCCAAAGTAGGAGGATTTTGGAGAGATGGCACCACTCTTGCTGGTAAAACTAACTTGAAATCTCTGTGACCTAAAGATTGAGCCCTAGTCACCTAGTCTTGCTGATATAGAGTACATTTCTAGATACATGAATTCTTCAGAAAAGGTATTCATCATTAGCATAGTTTGCCAAGGCCTTTCCTCATGGCTCCAACAGTAAAGAATCTGCCTTCAATGCAGGAGACCCAGGTTTGATCCCTAGGTGGGAAGATCTCCTAGAGAAGGGAATGACTACCCACTTTAGTACTCTTGCCTGGAGAATCCTATGGACAGAGGAGCCCAACTTATATGCAAAATATACCATGTGAAATGCCGGGCTGGATGAGTCACAAGCTGGAATCAAGGTTGCCAGCAGAAATATCAACAACCTCAGATATGCAGATGGTACCACTTTAATGGCAGAAAGCGAAGAGGAACTAAAGAGCCTCTTGATGAAGGTGAAAGAGGAGAGCAAAAAAGCTGGCTTAAAACTCAACATCCAAAAAACTAAGATCATGGCATCCAGTCCCATCACTTCATGGCAAATAGAAGGGGGAATAGACAGATTTTATTTTCTTGGAATCTAAAATCACTGTGGACATTGACTACAACCATGAAATTAAAATACACTTGCTCCTTGGAAGGAAAGCTATAATAAACCTAGACAGTGTATTAAAAAGCAGAGATATCACTTTGCCAACAAAGGACTATATAATCAAAGCTATGGTTTTTCCAGTAGTCATGTACAAATGTGAGTGTTGGACCATAAAGAAGGCTCAGTGCTGAAGAATTGATCCTTTTGAATTGTGGTGTTGAAGAAGACACTTAAGAGTCCCTTGGACTGCAAGGAAATCAAACCAGTCAAACCTTAAGGAAGTCAGTCCTGACTATTCATTGGAAGGACTGATGCTGAAGCTGAAGCTCTAATACTTCAGCCATCTGATGATGTGAAGAGCCAACTCATTGGAAAAGACCCTGATGCTGGGAAAGATTGAGGGCAGGAAGAGAAGAGGATGAGATGATTGGATGTCACTGACTCAATGGACATGAGTTGGAGCAAGCACCGGGAGATAATGAAGGACAGGAAACCTGACGTGGTGCAGTCCATGGTGTCAGAAAGAGTCAGGCATGACTTAGTGACTGAACGACAGCAATAGTTTGCCAAATCATTCTGCTCCTGCTGCCTTCTGAGCACACAGTATGATGACATTTCCTGCCTCTGTTGTTATTCGGAGCACCACGTGACTAGTTTGGGTCAGTGGGTGGGAGGAGTGACATGTGTCATCTCTAGGGAAGAGCATTTAATTGCCAGTGTGCCACCCTCAGAGCTCTATTTCACTCTTTCAAGATGACCAGTAATGCTAGTGAGAAGGCAGACATATACAGAGACTAAAGGGGAAATTTTATTTTATTTTATTTTATTTTATTGTTTTGAGACTTGAGGACAGTCTCAGGTGAGCCACTGCTGTGTGGCTTCACTTTCCTTACTGATGCTGAGGGAACATTTTCTATATATATTAAACTCAGTTGACAATGTTCCATATCTTACAATACCTTTATTCCAAGAGACCGATTCTTTCAGCTCACACTCTCAGCCACGTCCTAGGTTCAAGGCAACATGTAGAGGTCTGAGTCAGTAAATTTTTAGCACCTACCACCTCACAGGCTTAAGGCCACCTACTCTTCCTCATCTTAATTCTGGGCTCAGTCAGAACTAGCCTAGTCAGGACTAGATCCAATGTTTTTCTTTGCTCTGGTAACATCATCAGAGACCCTATTTTGTTCCCTCCTATGGGGATTTGTTCAGAGACTCCTTAAACCATATTGATGGATCACCCTTCCCCACTCCTGTAAGAGATCTATAAGACATAGAAAAGCTAGTTTCCATAGTATAGGACAAAGTCTCCTCTCCCCAGGATAGAGTCTCTACCAGATATATGCTGGTAAAACTAAGAGATATGCTCCAAAGAAAAGTTCAAATAGTTTAATCACTTTGCTTTGTCTATACAAGAATAGTTCCTTTTGCTCAAGGAGGAAAAGAAATTTAATCTGTGATAGAATACCTACTAAACCTTTGTTTATATTTGACTTTGCCTTTTTTCTATTCATTTCCACATGCAATATTCAACCCAATCTTTACTTGATAGCCAATAATATCCAGTCTTTTGTGTGTATATATACACATCTGTGTGCGAATGTGTACATGTGTGTGTTTTCTGATTCTTTCTCTTCTCTATATAGTGATACTTTGCACAATCCCAAAATCAAAAGGGCTCTAGGAACTGATCATTTTTTGTAACTCAAGAAGTGGTAAAAATATGATATAAACTGATGTAAGGCTATTTATGGTCTTTATCTCAGCATGAATATTCATGATTCGCTGTAGAAATAGTAATTAATCTAGTTACAGACACCACTGGGAACATTATATAATATACAGTTATAAACCACAATATCTTTCAAAAATCTAAGACACAACTAGTCTTAAGAGTTCCAGATAATGGGTTATGGACCTGTATTTCTTCTAACAACTCTCACTTAACAGGCCCAGTTTTCACATCAACAGCAATTCTCCACTAAATTAGAGACTCATGTTAAATCTGACTACAATTGCATACAAATATTCTATAACTGTATTTGTATGCAACTGTAGTCGGGCTTCCCTGGTGACTCAGATGGTAAAGAATCCACCTGCAATGCAGAGACCTGAGTTCGATCCCTGAATTGGGAAGATCCCCTAGAGGAGAGCATGGCAACCCACTCCAGTATTCTTGCCTAGAGAATCCCATGGACAGAGGAGCCTGGTGAGCTGTCTGTGGGGTGTCAAGAGTTGGACACAACTGAGAGACTAAGCATAGTAGTCAGATTTTACATACAAGTATTCTATAATTCTGGGGCTTTCCAGGTGGTGCTAGTGGTAAAGAACCCGGCTGCCAATGCAGGAGACATAAAAGACATAAGTTTGATACCTGGGTTGGAAAGATCCCCTGGAGGAGAACATGGCAACCCACTCTGGTATTCTTGCCTGGTGAATCCCATGGACAGAGGAGCCTAAAGAGCCCATAGCGTCACAGAGAGTCAGACATGATTGAAGCAATTTACCATGCATTCTATAACTCTGACCTTTAAAATTTCAGAGACAGTTAACCCACTCAATATGGGCTCAGACAGAGTTATTCCACAATCAGAAGGACTTCCAGTTGTGTGAGTGTTGTATGCAAAATAATGGTCTCCCCAAAATATCCACATCCTAATACCCAAAACCTGTAAATATGTTACCTTAAACAGCAAAAGAAACTTTGCATATATGATTGAGTAAAGAATCCTGAGATAAAAGATATCTTGCATTATCCATTGGGTCAAATGTAATAACAAGGATCCTTATAAGAGAAAGACAAGAGCCAGAGAATGAGATGTGACGACAGAAGCAGAGGTGAGAAGAGAGAAGGAGGGGGAGAGAGACAGAGAGATTTGAAGACACTATATACCTGGCTTTATTTTTTTTTTCTAATTTTATTTTATTTTTAAACTTTACATAATTGTATTAGTTTTGCCAAATATCAAAATGAATCCGCCACAGGTATACATGTGTTCCCCATCCCGAACCCTCCTCCCTCCTCCCTCCCCATACCATCCCTCTGGGCCGTCCCAGTGCACCAGCCCCAAGCATCCAGCATCGTGCATCAAACCTGGACTGGCAACTCGTTTCCTACATGATATTTTACATGTTTCATTGCCATTCTCCCAAATCTTCCCACCCTCTCCCTTTCCCACAGAGTCCATAAGACTGTTCTATACATCAGTGTCTCTTTTGCTGTCTCGTACACCAGGTTATTGTTATCATCTTTCTAAATTCCATATATATGCATTAGTATACTGTATTTATGTTTTTCCTTCTGGCTTACTTCACTCTGTATAATAGGCTCCAGTTTCATCCACCTCATTAGAACTGATTCAAATGTATTCTTTTTAATGGCTGAGTAATACTCCATTGTGTATATGTACCACCGCTTTCTTATCCATTCATCTGCTGATGGACATCTAGGTTGCCTCCATGTCTTGGCTATTATAAACAGTGCTGCGATGAACATTGGGGTACACATGTCTCTTTCCCTTCTGGTTTCCTCAGTGTGTATGCCCAGCAGTGGGATTGCTGGATCATAAGGCAGTTCTATTTCCAGTTTTTTAAGGAATCTCCACACTGTTCTCCATAGTGGCTGTACTAGTTTGCATTCCCACCAACAGTGTAAGAGGGTCCCCTTTTCTCCACACCCTCTCCAGCATTTATTATTTGTAGACTTTTGGATCACAGCCATTCTGACTGGTGTGAAATGGTACCTCATAGTGGTTTTGATTTGCATTTCTCTGATAATGAGTGATGTTGAGCATCTTTTCATGTGTTTGTTAGCCATCTGTATGTCTTCTTTGGAGAAATGTCTATTTAGTTCTTTGGCCCATTTTTTGATTGGGTCGTTTATTTTTCTGGAGTTGAGCTGTAGGAGTTGCTTGTATATTTTTGAGATTAGTTGTTTGTCGGTTGCTTCATTTGCTATTATTTTCTCCCATTCTGAAGGCTGTCTTTTCACCTTGCTAATAGTTTCCTTTGATGTGCAGATGCTTTTAAGGTTAATTAGGTCCCATTTGTTTATTTTTGCTTTTATTTCCAATATTCTGGGAGGTGGGTCATAGAGGATCCTGCTGTGATGTATGGCGGAGAGTGTTTTGCCTATGTTCTCCTCTAGGAGTTTTATAGTTTCTGGTCTTACGTTTAGATCTTTAATCCATTTTGAGTTTATTTTTGTGTATGGTATTAGAAAGTGGTCCAGTTTCATTCTTTTACAAGTGGTTGACCAGATTTCCCAGCACCACTTGTTAAAGAGATTGTCTTTAATCCATTGTATATTCTTGCCTCCTTTGTCAAAGATAAGGTGTCCATATGTGCGTGGATTTATCTCTGGGCTTTCTATTTTATTCCATTGATCAATATTTCTGTCTTTGTGCCAGTACCATACTGTCTTGATAACTGTGGCTTTGTAGTAGAGCCTGAAGTCAGGTAGGTTGATTCCTCCAGTTCCATTCTTCTTTCTCAAGATCACTTTGGCTATTCGAGGTTTTTTGTATTTCCATACAAATTGTGAAATTATTTGTTCTAGCTCTGTGAAGAATACTGTTGGTAGCTTGATAGGGATTGCATTGAATCTATAAATTGCTTTGGGTAGTATACTCATTTTCACTATATTGATTCTTCCAATCCATGAACATGGTATATTTCTCCATCTATTAGTGTCCTCTTTGATTTCTTTCACCAGTGTTTTATAGTTTTCTATATATAGGTCTTTAGTTTCTTTAGGTAGATATATTCCTAAGCATTTTATTCTTTCCGTTGCAATGGTGAATGGAATTGTTTCCTTAATTTCTCTTTCTGTTTTCTCATTATTAGTGTATAGGAATGCAAGAGATTTCTGTGTGTTGATTTTATATCCTGCAACTTTACTATAGTCATTGATTATTTCTAGTAATTTTCTGGTGGAATCTTTAGGGGTTTCTATGTAGAGGATCATGTCATCTGCAAATAGTGAGAGTTTTACTTCTTCTTTTCCAATCTTCCAGCAAACAAAAGCCCCGGTCCAGACGGCTTCACAGCTGAATTCTACCAAAAATTTAGAGAAGAGCTAACACCTATCCTGCTCAAACTCTTCCAGAAAATTGCAGAGGAAGGTAAACTTCCAAACTCATTCTATGAGGCCACCATCACCCTAATACCAAAACCTGACAAAGATCCCACAAAAAAAGAAAACTACAGGCCAATATCACTGATGAACATAGATGCAAAAATCCTTAACAAAATTCTAGCAATCAGAATCCAACAACACATTAAAAAGATCATACACCATGACCAAGTGGGCTTTATCCCAGGGATGCAAGGATTCTTCAATATCCGCAAATCAATCAATGTAATACACCACGTTAACAAATTGAAAAATAAAAACCATATGATTATCTCAATAGATGCAGAGAAAGCCTTTGACAAAATTCAACATCCATTTATGATAAAAACTCTCCAGAAAGCAGGAATAGAAGGAACATACCTCAACATAATAAAAGCTATATATGACAAACCCACAGCAAACATTATCCTCAATGGTGAAAAATTGAAAGCATTTCCTCTAAAGTCAGGAACAAGACAAGGGTGCCCACTTTCACCATTACTATTCAACATAGTTTTGGAAGTTTTGGCCACAGCAATCAGAGCAGAAAAAGAAATAAAAGGAATCCAAATTGGAAAAGAAGAAGTATACCTGGCTTTAAAGATACAGGAAGGACCCACAAGCCAAGGAATACAGGCAGCCTCTGGAAGTTGGGAAGGCCAAAAAAAAAAACAAACAAATTCTCTCCTAGAGCATCTAGAAAGAATACAGACAGGCAGACAACTTTATTTTAACTCAGCAATACCAATTTCAGACTTCTGACCTCCAGAACTGTAAAAGAATATATTGGTGTTGTTTTAAGCCACTGAGTTTGTGGTAATTTGTTACAGCAGCAATTGAAAACTCATACAATGGGAAAAGCGGTTAGGAAAGAAATGCCAACGTTAACCACTGATGTTTAACTAGACTAAGCCAATAACAGACTTTTTCCTTAAGGTATGAAAAAACATTTCCCCCTGGAACTTGGAGGTCTTTTCCTGATTTTAAGTGAGGGTCAAAGTAATATATCACAAAGGATATGTGATTTTTTTTCTGTATCACTTATTTCTTTCCTCTGATTGGCACAAACAAAAAAAAATTAAACTATTGGTAAATTTAAAATCAAGGTTTGTATGAAAACAGAAATGCTTTAAAATTTTATTGCTTAATAATTCAGAGATCTAAAAATTCAGAGGATGAAAGACAATTATATTAAAATACAGAGAAGTCATCAGAATATTATAGAATACAATAAAATAAAGCTATCTTCTAATAACTGTAAGTGGTACAGACATCTCACAAAATTCTTTCCTGGGTACAAACTAAAAACATATTTCCTTTTGTTTGAAATTATTCTCCAATTATGAGGCTATAATATTTTAATAGCATTAATTTACCTTATAGTTTCATCCAGGGGCAGTATAGATGTCTAGGTCATATGACCATCTATCTGTGTGTCTACTGTTTCCAGAACAGTTGGTTTTGTTTCAGCTCCTGGTTTCTAAAAATATCTGCTAAAGGAAAAGCTGACTTCTCAGATTATAACAGTTGGTAAGAAACCATTTTTCCAGAATTTAAAAGCAGTTTTGCATTGAAAAATAAATCACACATAGATTTTACACAATTGTCACTGAAAGTACACAAGGGGGGAATGATTTGGCCCACACAATCCAGTCGAATCCTCCCCCTTTCCTTTCTTTCACAGTTCAGTCTGTAATTGGTAATTAGAGGGGAACTGCCTGCTTTATTAAATAATAAAAGATAATCCCCATGCCTAGTGAGCAAAAGCAACAAGACACAGGTCACATGTTCTACATGCTCCTTAGTATTCTTTCCCATTGAGTACTGTGCCCTGGGCTGTCCCAGGGCTACACTGAAGCCTTTCCTAAGAGGGGGTGAAAAATCACTCCTGTGGGTTTCCCTTGAGCTCTTATGAACCTAGTTGAAGCTTCAAAGAGATTCTTTGTTAGATGTTATATTAGTTGCTAGGAATGTTATAACAAAGTACCGCAGTCTGGGAAGCTTAAACAAAAGAAATCTATTTCTCACAGTTCTGGAGGTCAGAAATGCAAGGTCAGCAGGGTTTCCCCTCAGGTCCCTCTCTGATCATAGATGGCCGCCTCCACTCTGCCCTGCCGCCATCTCTCCTCTGTGCACACACGGCCCTGAGTGCCTGGCCTCCCTCTGTGCGCCTGAATTTCCTCTTCTTATAAGGATACCAGTCAGATTAAGTAATTAGGTCTCATTCCAATGGCCTCTTTTTAATTCTATCACGTTTTTAAAGGCCTCATCTCCAAATCTGGTCACACTCTGAGGTACTGGGGCTTAGAGTTTTACTATAGAAATTTGGAGGAGGGTAACTAAACTCAGCCCCTAACAGATGCTAAGGAAGAATGGGAGGAAATAAGCAAAGTCAGTTACATAAACAGTTCACTTTAGGGAAATGTAAGTTACTGTCGTTGTTGTTGAACTCTGCTTTAGCTAGCATGTTCTTAAAACCTGGCCCATTCCAATTTCTGACCCAGAGAAAAGACAATATTCAGCTCTTAGTCTTTTTTTTTTTTTAATATTGAACTTGTTTATTGTGTGTGTGATGAGTGGTTTCTTGTTTTTTTTTTTTTAAACTTTACAATATTGTATTAGTTTTGCCAAACATCGAAATGAATCCACCACAGGTATACATGTGTTCCCCATCCTGAACCCTCCTCCCTCCTCCCTCCCCATACCCTCCCTCTGGGTCGTCCCAGTGCACTAGCCCCAAGCATCCAGTATCGTGCATCAAACCTGGACTGGCAACTCGTTTCCTACATGATATTCTACATGTTTCAATGCCATTCTCCCAAATCTCCCCACCCTCTCCCTCTCCCACAGAGTCCATAAGACTGATCTATACATCAGTGTCTCTTTTGCTGTCTCGTACACAGGGTTATTGTTACCATCTTTCTAAATTCCATATATATGTGTTAGTATACTGTATTGGTGTTTTTCTTTCTGGCTTACTTCACTCTGTATAATAGGTTCCAGTTTCATCCACCTCATTAGAACTGATGCAAATGTATTCTTTTTAATGGCTGAGTAATACTCCATTGTGTATATGTACCACCACTTTCTTATCCATTCATCTGCTGATGGGCATCTAGGTTGCTTCCATGTCCCGGCTATTATAAACAGTGCTGCGATGAACGTTGGGGTACACGTGTCTCTTTCCCTTCTGGTTTCCTCAGTGTGTATGCCCAGCAGTGGGATTGCTGGATCATAAGGCAGTTCTATTTCCAGTTTTTTAAGGAATCTCCACACTGTTCTCCATAGTGGCTGTACTAGTTTGCATTCCCACCAACAGTGTAAGAGGGTTCCCTGAACTCAAAATGGATTAAAGATCTCAATGTAAGACCAGAAACTATAAAATTCCTAGAGGAGAACATAGGCAAAACACTCTCCGCCATACATCACAGCAGGATCCTCTATGACCCACCTCCCAGAATATTGGAAATAAAAGCAAAAATAAACAAATGGGACCTAATTAAACTTAAAAGCTTCTGCACAACAAAGGAAACTATTAGCAAGGTGAAAAGGCAGCCTTCAGAATGGGAGAAAATAATAACAAATGAAGCAACTAACAAACAACTAATCTCAAAAATACACAAGCAACTCCTACAGCGCAACTCCAGAAAGATATTCAGCTCTTAGTCTTAAAGGGCTGACTCAGAGCCACTAACTCCACTCTGCGTTTCGTTCTTCCCTGATCCCAGGCTGCCTCATGCAGAGGATATTTCTAGGATCCAGCAATCTCTCAATCACTGTGATGCCTTCAAAGTCCAAGGAAGATTCTAACACCCAAGCAGTGCCCTTCTATTCCTTTCTAGTTTCTGGTCTGAGGGACAAGCCTCTCTTCTAAGTGAACTGCAGCCCATGAGCAAGCACCTTATTCTCAGGGTAGGTCTCAGCCTGCCCTGTGGAGGGATGGGTCTGACTGTAATTCCAGGCTGAACAATATAGCAAAATTCTCTTATCATAGAAAAGTATGCATACCAAAGAAACGATACAAAGCAGGACTTTCATTATCACACCAATTCAATGTGTAGCCAACACAGTATTTTTTTTTTGTTTCCATTTTCTCAAATTATATTTCACATGGCAAATAAATAATGTAAAATCTAAACTTTGAAAGTATCATGTAACTTAGTTATAATTTCTTTACAACATCAAAATAATCAAAATACCAATATTAAATAATGTTCCTTTTTTATTTTCTTTTCTCTTTAGCACATTCTAAAGAAAAAGGAAAAAAAAACACTTTTAAATTATCATAAAGGGTTTCCTAAAGCATCAAGTATAAAACTATAAACATAAGAAAATTCTATATGTATTAAGGTTTATTTTTGAAAAATTTATATTATAGTTGAAGGAGTAATATGGATTTTTAAAAATAGGGGGCCATCTAAGTGGGATCTTACAAATATATCTAAATGTTATGACTCTTTCAAAATGACTGATGATTCTCTTAGAATCAGCCTCTGTCCATGCCGTATAATTATTGAATCCCCATAACGAGAAAGCAACTTAATTGTTTAGTTCACTGTTCAACACACTCTGAAAACTGCTGCTATGGAATCCCTGAAACATTGATTTCAGCAGCTATGCTATGCTATGCTAAGTCACTTCAGTCGTGTCCGACTCTGTGCTACCCCAGAGACAGTAGCCCACCAGGCTCCGCTGTCCCTGGGATTCTCCAGGCAAGAACACTGGAGTGGGTTGCCATTTCCTTCTCCAATGCATGAAGTGAAAAGTGAAAGTGAAGTCGCTCAGTCATGTCCGACTCTTAGCAACCCCATGGACTGCAGCCTACCAGGCTCCTCCATCCATGGGACTCTCCAGACAAGAGTACTGGAGTGAGGTGCCATTGCCTTCTCCGGAATTCAGCAGCTACCTGTCACCAATTCTGGAGAGCTTTCTCATTCATAAGCTGCCTGTAGCATCACTAGAAGAAAAATAGAATATTTTTGTTGAACACTTACTATGTGCTGGAGTGAATTTCAAACAGATGCCAGTTTTGCAACCCAAAAAGATATATTTGTGGTCAACATGGGAGATGAACTAGAGAAATAAGGACTTTCAGGTCCAATTAAGAGAATGACACCATAACACAAGCAATGTGAAGGTTTGAAGCAAGCATGTGAAAACTTTGAAGTGGAAATGGCAGGCAGTTTAAATGTAATTAGCAGGACTTGGTAGGATTTTCATTCAACAGAAGATGAGTGATAACTGAGACATTTTCCAAAAAAAAAAAAAAGTGTAGCAGATGAATTGCTCTGGCCCAACTATTCTAACTCCAGCCCAGAATACATTAACAGCAATGACAATAAATATAATTGCTGACATTTATTAAATGCCTACTATATGCCAAGCACTCTTCTAAGTACTTTGTAAGTATTTTTTCATTGAAAACTCCCAACAACCCCGTGACATACATCTACTATTATGCCCATTCTTTGACACAGGAACTGATACACAGGCAAGTCAATAACTTTGAAGATAAAAGATTCAAAGCCAGGTGGAGACTATGCTAGAGTTCAGCTCAGGACCAGAGTGAAGGAGGCTATTTCAGACAAAGACAGAGATAAAAAATAAAAACCATACTGAAGACTATGTCATTCATTTCTTATTTCCCATTTCCTCCATATTCTTCTTCCTCTCCAGTTCACTGTCTATCAGGATACAGAAAGCTACTTATATAACTGAATGATTGCACTTATTTCTAAGGACTTTTCCTTGGGGATGAAAGTCTCAAAAGAAACACTGATGTTATTTTCATTAGAATGTAGCAGGCATATGTGATTATTTAGTGTGAAGGTTTTTTAATAACATTTCAAGGCAAACTGCTACTATTGAAATGAAAATTTTTAAAAATACTGCCAGACATTAAAATTGAAATAAATGGATTCCCAGTGTCCCAGTTGTTTCCAAAGTGTTCATTATGATTTAGATTAGTTAGGTTTGGGTTTGAAGACATACTTCTTTCTAAAGATACTGCACTTACTTTAAGCAATATATCCACTGTTTATAGGGTACTTCATAAATGTAAAAGAATTCTCAAAATATGAATGATCTTATAGATTATTAAGCATTCTCTGGTCATGTAGTAAACAGAACTGAACAGTTATATAAGGGTTTTGTGCAGATTTACAGTGACAGAGGTGGGTCAAGCAGTTAGACTCCTAAATGAGCATCCTAAGTTGAGAAAGGAACTTTACAACATTCTTTGCCAATATCTCTTTCTGCCCAAGCTTTATCATCTCTACCTAGAAATGTAATCACCTCTCATCAAAGGAAGGAAGGAACTGTCAATCACTCAGTTGTGTCCAACTGTTTGCGACCCATGGACTATAGCTCGCCAGGCTCCTCTCTCCATGGGATCCTCCAGGCAAGAATATGGAATGGATTGCTATTCCCTTTTCCAGGGGATTTTCCTGACCCAGGGATCAAACCCAGGTCTCCTGCACTGCAGGCAGATTCTTTACTATCTTAGCCACCAGAATACGTGTTTGTGCTTAGTCTATCAACCATGTCCAACTCTGCAACCCTATGGACTGCAACCCACCAGGCTCCTCTGTCCCTGGGCATTATCCAGGCAAGAATACTAGAGTGGGTTGCCATGCCTTCCTCCAGGGGACCTTCCCAACCCAGTGATTGGACCCAGGTCTTCTGCATTGCAGGTGGATTCTTTATCTTCTGAGCTACCAGGGAAGCCAATAGAGTGCCTGCAAATGAGAGAGCCTTCCACTGGGACTTTCTGACTTTCTTGGCAAATTCCACCTTTTAATCTCTGATTGTTGATTTTAATGGAGACTTACTACATACCTGTAAAACTAATGGGACTGCATAGCAATAAAAACAGTGCTCCTGTTTTCTACTTGGATAAAACAGATTAATAATGTGGTATAGAAAGTGCTGTGCTAGGTCTTTGTAACAATTACTGCAGCCATGCAACAATGATTGTAGACCTAGGAAGTCTTCCCTGTGCATTGATATAACACCCAGTACTAGAACACCTTTCTTCATCCTCCTTGTTTACTGCTTCTAATTTAAGGGGTACCCTTAGCTCAGGCTATGCAGATGACTTTGGTGGGTAGGATGGAGGAATGTTCTTTAAGTCAGAGCAAATAATGAAGCGAAAGTTGCTCAGTCATGTCCAACTCTTCACAACCCAATGAAATTCTCCAGGCCAGAATACTGGAGTGGGTAGTCTTTCCTTCTCCAGGGGATCTTCCCAACCCAGGGGTCAAACCCATGTATCTCACACTGCAGGCAAATTCTTTATCAGCTGAGCCACTAGGGAGAGATTAAACCCAAGAATAATAGAGTGGATAGTCTATCCACTCTCCAGTGGATTTTCCTGACCCAGGAATCGAACCAGGATCTCCTGCATTACAGGCGGATTCTTTACCAGCTAAACTACCAGGGAAGCGCTCAGAGCAGAGCAGTTCAGTTCAGTTCAGTCACTCAGTCGTGTCCAACTCTTTGCGACCCCATGAATCACAGCACACCAGGCCTCCCTGTCTATCACCAACTCCCGGAGTTCACTCAGACTCACGTCCATCGAGTCAGTGATGCCATTCAGCCATCTCATCCTCTGTCGTCCCCTTCTCCTCCTGCCCAAAATCCCTCCAGCATCAGAGTCTTTTCCAATGAGTCAACTTTCGCATGAGGTGGCCAAAGTACTGGAGTTTCAGCTTTAGCATCATTCCTTCCAAAGAAATCCCAGGGCTGATCTCCTTCAGAATGGACTGGTTGGATCTCCTTGCAGTCCAAGGGACTGTCAAGAGTCTTCTCCAACACCACAGTTCAAAGGCATCAATTCTTCAGTGCTCAGCTTTCTTCACAGTCCAACTCTCACATCCATACATGACCACTGGAAAAACCATAGCCTTGACTAGACGAACCTTTGTTGGCAAAGTAATGTCTCTGCTTTTCAAAATGCTATCTAGGTTGGTCATAACTTTCCTTCCAAGGAGTAAGCGTCTTTTAATTTCATGGCTGAAATCACCATCTGCAGTGATTTTGGAGTCCCCAAAAATAAAGTCTGACACTGTTTCCCCATCTATTTCCCATGAAGTGATGGGACCAGATGCCATGATCTTCGTTTTCTGAATGTTGAGCTTTAAGCCAACTTTTTCACTCTCCACTTTCACTTTCATCAAGAGACTTTTTAGTTCCTCTTCACTTTGTGCCATAAGGGTGGTGTCATCTGCATATCTGAGGTTACTGATATTTCTCCCAACAATCTTGATTCCAGCTTGTGCTTCTTCCAGCCCAGCATTTCTCGTGATGTACTCTGCATAAATAAGCAGGGTGACAATATACAGCCTTAACGTACTCCTTTTCCTATTTGGAACCAGTCTGTTGTTCCATGTCCAGTTCTAACTGTTGCTTCCTGACCTGCATGTATGTTTCTCAAGAGGCAGATCAGGTGGTCTGCTATTCCCATCTCTTTCAGAATTTTCCACAGTTTATTGTGATCCACACAGTCAAAGGCTTTGGCATAGTCAATAAAGCAGAAATAGATGTCTTTCTGGAACTCTCTTGCTTTTTTGATGATCCAGAGGATTTTGGCAATTTGATCTCTGGTTCCTCTGCCTTTTCTAAAACCAGCTTGAACATCAGGAAGTTCATGGTTCATGTATTGCTGAAGCCTGGCTTGGAGAATTTTGAGCATTACTTTACTAGCGTGTGAGATGAGTGCAATTGTGCGGTAGTTTGAGCATTCTTTGGCATTGCCTTTCTTTGGGATTGGAATGAAAACTGTCCTTTTCCAGTCCTGTGGCCACTGCTGAGTTTTCCAAATTTGCTGGCATATTGAGTGCAGCACTTTCATGGTATCATCTTTCAGGATTTGGAATAGCTCAACTGGAATTCCATCACCTCCACTAGCTTTGTTCATAGTGATGCTTTCTAAGGCCCACTTGACTTCACATTCCAGGATGTCTGGCTCTAGGTCAGTGATCACACCACCGTGATTATTTGGGTCATGAAGATCTTTTTTGTACAGTTCTTCTGTGTATTCTTGCCACCTCTTCTTGATATCTTCTGCTTCTATTAGGTCCATACCATTTCTGCCCTTTATCGAGCCCATCTTTGTATGAAATGTTCCCTTAGTATCTCTAATTTTCTTGAAGAGATCTCTGCTGCTGCTGCTGCTAAGTCACTTCAGTCATGTCTGACTCTGTGTAACCCCATAGACAGTAGTCCACCAGGCTCCCCCATCCCTGGGATTCTCCAAGCAAGAACACTGGAGTGGGTTGCCATTTCCTTCTCCAATGCATGAACGTGAAAAAATAAAGTGAAGTCACTCAGTCATGTCTGACTTCTAGCGACCCCATGGACTGCAGCCCACCAGGCCCCTCCGTCCATGGGATTTTCCAGGCAAGAGTACTGGAGTGGGTTGCCATTGCCTTCTCCTGAAGAAATCTCTATGCTATGCTAAGTCGCTTCCATAATGTCTGACTCTGTGCGACCCCATAGATGGCAGTCCACCAGGCTCCGCCATCTCTAGTCTTCCCTATTCTGTTGTTTTCCTCTATTTCTTTGCACTGATCACTGAGGAAGGCTTTCTTATCTCTTCTTGCTATTCTTTGGAACTCTGCATTCAGATGCTTATATCTTTCCTTTTCTCCTTTGCTTTTCACTCCTCTTTTTTCCACAGCCCAGAGCAGATCAGACGACACCAAATGTTTCCCAACTTATTTCTGAGTAAAGGAAAGTCAAGATCTTCCCCCAAAGAAACTGAACTTCCAT
The DNA here is from genome assembly GCF_029378745.1 of Bos indicus. Taxonomy (NCBI): domain Eukaryota; kingdom Metazoa; phylum Chordata; class Mammalia; order Artiodactyla; family Bovidae; genus Bos; species Bos indicus. Next base: position 49,920,700 of record NC_091780.1, on the reverse strand, counting down.
TTCAATCCCACTATTTAAGCTCCCTTCCTTTATTGATCTACTACTGATAGAAGAAAACCCTGAATGAATGCTGGCTGTAAATGTACAATCCCTGATTTCATAAAACACTAAAACAAACTTCAGGGAAATGAAAAACCTTTATAGGTCACAGATGTTGTCTATACATATTGGCAGAAGGTCTAGACCAGTAGACAAGCTTCAGAAATGAACACATGTTTATATTCCATATTAGCAGACTCAGGCAATAGACTGCCTACTACTAAAAATGCCTTGCCATATGCTGTAATGTAAAAAGAAAAATATTTGAAGTTAGATGAGCTGAATTTTAATCCCAGATCTACCTACTATTTATGTGACCATGGGGCTTTTTTAAAAATCTCTTCAAGCCCCAAGTTTTATTCTTCACTATAAAACAGAAATAATATCATCAAACCAGCAAAATGTCTGAAGATTAAAATAAATTATGCATGTAAACTTGCTGACATTAGGTTGCAAATCAAAACTTTTTCCCTTTTCTTTCCCAACTTGCCTTCCCTTGTTCAAATGGTGATTTTACTTTCCCTTCTTTTGAATTTGTTCATCCTACATAAAGGATTACTCTATCCCTAGGAAAGTACAAACTCCAAACACACAACTAGGATCATGCAATCCCATGAGAACACACCATTACCCAGAAACACAACCTATAGTGAGGATCTGCAACCCTTGAGCCAAGGTGCCCTGCTTCTAGAGGCCCAGATTCTAATAGGGCCTTCCTCAGCCAGCGACAGCACTAACAATCAGGCCTCTGACCCCTGCTCTAGAATTTAAGATCTGGAAGCCCATATCAGGCTAACCCTGGAAAGTTGTAAGTTCTCCCTACTCACTTCCACTGCACACTTCTCTTGCAAAACTCAAGGCCAGCTCAACACATCTTGCTTCAGACTCCTGATACCCTTATTCATTGCACAGGAGGTCTCCTTTGGTAGATAACAACATCCACAAAACACTGCTTTCTTTCCAATCCCTTGACTCAACTTTCCACTTACCTCCTTTCTCTCGAGCTTTCCCTTATGTCTTCTGGAGGACTCGTTCTATGGTCAACACTTACTCTTCAATGAATGTTGCTTTTATCTTCTGGGCCGATATGCAACCTGAGGACTCTGCTCCCCAGGACTCTGCTCCCACATTCCAAGTGGAAGCTGCCCCTTCCACATGTACATCCCTGTGTCTGGGAAGTGATTGCAGAGGCTCCTCTCTTTCTACCTGGACTCTGAAGCAGGCCCACATCAGATGTGCATTCTTGAGAGACTCACTTCAACTTGGCAAGCCTCAGTTTTATCATTTATGAAGTAGAAATGATAATAGCAGTTACCTCTTAGATTGCTGTCACAATTAAATAAGATAACATATAAGAAGTATACTTCTAACAATGGATGATATTTAGTAGGTACTCAATAAACTATGGTTATTCTTCTCATCATCTTTGCCACTGCAATTACCATCTAATCTTTGCTTTTAAAAGGTAGAATTTTAGCATAGCTGCAATGATATATTTGCAATATATCAATATACCAAATATATCTGGATATATCGGAATTCCCCCAGGGGACAATGTAGTAAGAAAGGAACCATTTAGTTTCCTTGTAAAAGCCATTGGAATCTTTAAGAAGTTCCACAGTACTTTCCCCAAAACATTGTAAACTTTATTCATGAGAGGAGGGAAGGAGGAAAATAACATGTTCCAGTTGGGTTATAATGGTTTATTACAAGAGACTACTTGTGGGAGAGAAAACCGTAACTCCCTTTCTAAAGTGTTAGTCACTTAGTCATGTCTGACTCTTTGTGATCCCACGAACTCTAGCCTGCCAGGCTCCTCTGTCCATGGGATTCTCCAGGCAAGAATACTGGAGTGGGTTGCCATTCCCTTCTCCAAAAGATATTCCTGACCCAGGGATTGAATCTGCATCTCTTAACATCTCCTGAAATTGGCAGCCAAGCCACCAGGGAAGGCCTTTAACTTCTTTTCTGGGGGTCAATTAAATTTACCTTTACCTTATAAAGCCAAAGGGCTTCCCAGGTGGCACTAGAAATAAAGAACCTGCCAGACAATGCAGAAGACTTAAGAGATGCAGATTCAATCCCTGGGTTGGGAAGAGCCCCTGGAGGAGGGCATGGCAACCCACTCCAGTATTCTTGCCTGGAGAATCCCATGGACAGAGGAGCCTGGTGGGCTACAGTCCGTGGGGTCACAAAGAATCGAACATGAATGAAGCAACTTAGCCCTATAGAGATAAGAGATAAGTATTTTAAAGCCAAGAGATAAGTATTTTAGCCAACTCAGGATGAGTATCCGCTACATTTTGACTTATATTCTAAGATACAATCTGCACATGAAAAATAAGCCGTGGAACAGTAACACTACAGCACTCACAGCACAATGAGTGCCCTGAGAATAAGCAAGAAGATAAAACCAGGTCACAGAGCTGTGGATTTTGTTTTAGCCCATCATAGCCATCCCACACCATCATGCCCTGCTAAAAGCTTCTCACATGATCCACCCCAAAGACCATCCATGAAGCTGCTATTGTGTTTGTAAGCATGTATTTCTTCCAAACTCAACATTTTATAAGTAATCTTATCTATTACATCTATTACATCTATCTTATCTAATACATCTATTTCCTTGATCATAACATTCACCATGTTAAGTGGTGAAGCTCTAAAAATAAGCTAGCAAAAAGCCTGCCAGAATATCTTGTGCAGAATAAGAATTCACTAAAACAAATGAAACAGCTAAAAAAAAAAAAAATGACTGAACTTAAACCTGATCTGGAAAACTAAAACTCAGTTAAATGAATTCACTGAGACTGAGGTAACTAAGTGGAAAAATGAGACATAAAATGGTCATAATCTACCATGCTATTCAACAGGCATCCATAGAAAACTATCAAGGGGAAAGACATTACTTTAAATCATCAGCAGTCAGCTTTGTGCAGTATTATACTTAGTGCTAAGTTTTAATGGATTGTGATCTTCATTTGGTTTATTTCACAATTAACTCAAATTTTCAACTAATTTAGGTTATGAATGTAAGGACTTAGCTATTCTCATGACTGGGCCCTGCACCAAAAAAAAAAAAAAAGCCCACAAAAAAATAAATAAATAAGTACCCATAGAAGTACTCTCTCCCTTTCTTTCATACAGTCAACAGAAAATGATAAAGGTGCAGGGTAGAGGGGGATACAATACATGGAGCTTTTCAGAGATTTTCATGCTAATTATGCATTATAACATACACTGAAAACTCATATCCCCAGAAAGCCCTCATGTCTAACCCAAGCAAACTGTGATAGTTATCCATAATGAGATATATATTATTATTCAACACTATTAACTTGCTGACCTATCTTTTTTCAAGACTCTTGATTAGTCTTAAGCTTCTAATTTTATCATTCCCTTTCCTGTAAATTAAGGCATCTGATATTCTGAGAAAGGGTAATTGTACTTGTGCTTAACCCCTGATGGAATTCTCCCATGTTCAAAATGTCCAGTTTTATTTCAGATCAAGCCTTGATTGTAAACAGACTTCTCTGATCCCATTATTTTGCTTTGCAGAATTTTTGGAGCTCTGAAGAGGGAACTAAGAAGTTCCATCATTATTTTGTGTTGAGAAAAAGTTGGCTTAAAGCTCAACATTCAGAAAACGAAGATCATGGCATCTGGTCCCATCACTTTATGGGAAATAGATGGGGAAACAGTGGAAGCAGTGTCAGACTTTATTTTTCTGGGCTCCAAAATCACTACAGATGGTGACTGCAGCCATAAAATTAAAAGATGCTTACTCCTTGGAAGGAAAGTTATGACCAACCTAGATAGCATATTCAAAAGCAGAGACATTACTTTGCCAACAAAGGTTCGTCTAGTCAAGGCTATGGTTTTTCCTGTGGTCATGTATGGATGTGAGAGTTGGACTGTGAAGAAGGCTGAGCTCCAAAGAATTGATGCTTTTGAACTGTGGTGTTGGAGAAGACTCTTGACAGTCCCTTGGACTGCAAGGAGATCCAACCAGTCCATTCTGAAGGAGATCAGCCCTGGGATTTCTTTGGAAGGAATGATGCTAAAGCTGAAACTCCAGTACTTTGGCCACCTCATGTGAAGAGTTGACTCATTGGAAAAGACTCTGATGCTGGAGGGACTGGGGGCAGGAGGAGAAGGGGACGACAGAGGATGAGATGGCTGGATGGCATCACTGACTCGATGGACGTGAGTCTGAGTGAACTCTGGGAGTTGGTGATGGACAGGGAGGCCTGGCGTGCTGCGATTCATGGGGTCGCAAAGAGTCGGACACGACTGAGCGACTGATCTGATCTGATCTGATGTTTCAATAATGTGCCAAGATTTACCTTTCCAATTAAGGACTTCATGCTTTGAAGTACTTGCTTCCAAAATGGCATTAACCACAACATTTGATAAGATGAATCTATTTCCAAAGCTTCTCCAGAAAGAATATGGAGGGGTTTATGTTGAATACCCCCTTATCAGCTGACAGCATGAGTCCAGAACAAATGTTTGATCAACCAAGTATGCAACAATATTTATTTCTGTTACAAAATTAGAAATAACATATGTGTGCATGCTAAGTCACTTCAGCTGTGTCCTGCTCTTTGTGTCCGACTCTTTGCAACCCCATGGACTGTAACCTGCCAGGCTCCTCTGTCCATGGGATTCTCCAGGCAAAAATACTGGAGTGGGTTGCCATGTCCTCCTCGAGGGGATCTTCCCAACCCAGGGATCAAACCCTTGTCTCTCATGTCTCCTGCACTGGCAGGCTGGTCCTCTACCACTAGCACTATCTGGGAAGCCCTGCAAAGAACATACAGTCACTGCCAATAGAACTTTTTTTCTAGTTTTGACATTATTTGATTATCCAATTCCTTCAACTGTAAGATCATTCAGTTCCTTTATTAAATTATAAGTTTTGGTAATAGCATAAAATCATTAAAATACAGGAATGTAAAAATTTTTATTTTAATTTTAAAGTACTTCATTCAAAATTAAGGCTCTGCCATTTTTCTGATTATTCTCTCCAAAGGGCTGCTGAAAAAATAGTAAGGTTCAAAGTCCTGGGTGTCTTAAGATTTGGGTTACCAACCTCTAAGTATATTTTATCATCTGCCAATATTCTGCCCTTTTACTATGCCAATAAAATTATCTTTGCCAGTAAGAGGAAGATGGATTTAAGTAGCTCCAGTAATTTGAAAGGGAAATTATGACCAATAAGCATCCTAATTAGCTCCATCTTTAGAGTTATAACATTAGTAATTGACCAATATAAATGGTTAAGAATCCAGACTCTAAAACTTGATTGCCTAGGTTGGAATCTTGCTTTTATTACCTACTTCCTGTGTGACACTAGAAAGTTAATTAAACTCTACCTATTTTTCTTATCTATAAGACAGAATAATTATAGTATCTATCTAGTACTGTGAAGGATAATTAAGCTAATACAAGTAAAACTGTTCGAAGAATATATAACACATAGTAGGCTGTCAATAAATTTTTGCTAATTATTTCTGTGGAGTATTCAGTGTTTTGCCTTGTGATTATATTTTCTTATCAAAAGAAAGTAGCTTAAAAATGTTAGCTAAAATGAAGACAATTTTTAAAATTTCTTTTCTTTATAAAAAAACACAAACTTCAGATACAGTAAGGATTACATGAATGATGATAGGCCTTACTCTAGGAATTAGGGAAAAGAGGTCACTGAATTATTATAAAGCAGCTTGTACAGTTAACTAGCTTGAAGTCAAAAGTTTTTAAAAATCCCACTGTGGGTAGACATTTAATTTACAGAAAGAAAATTGCCAACGGACTTTAAAATTGACCTCTCCTCACCATCACACAGACATTCATGTTTTACAAAGTTTTTCGATTTAGAATCAGTCTTCTAAAACAAGCGAGCAAGCAAACACATCAGTATATCAGACAGTGTTTTTAAGTTCAAATACATCCCAAGGATCCATGTATTAGACAGGCCTTATAGATTATACCGAACAGCTTTGATTACTACCTTTTTCTATGGAACAAAATTGCTTCTTATACTAGTATAAAAATATCTTCTGGGTGTAAATTATTTGGAGGAAAGATTGTTCGGCGGATGTTCTCAGAAATAAATTTCTCAGGTGCTTTTACCAAAACATGTGGGCTGAATGGTCCTTTTCTCCAAAAGGCATATACATGAACTGATCACATTTGGGATTTATGGAGTGAACAAGTGCATTTGTGTTCTGATGAAATCTTTTAGAAACAGCAAGAGGACTAACTAAAGGGGGATTAAATTAAAACCATTTCCCTGGTGTTTCTGCCAGGTGAATTGCACTGAGCACCTTTAAGATAAAGCCATAGGCTGAAGAGTTGACAATAAAAAATTATTTCTGAAAAAATACATATTAATAGGCATTAATGTGTGGGGATAATGCCAAAGATTTTGAAAGGAAATTAAACATATATATATATATATACACACACACACACACTTTGAAAATTGCCATGCTGCTGCTGCTAAGTCGCTTCAGTTGTGTCCGATTCTGTGCGACCCCATAGACAGGCAGCCTACCAGGCTCTGCCGTCCCTGGGATTCTGCAGGCAAGAACACTGGAGTGGGTTGCCATTTCCTCCTCCAATGCATGAAAGTGAAAAGTGAAATCGAAGTCACTCAGTCGTGTCCGACTCTTAGTGACACCATGGACTGCAGCCCACCAGGCTCCTCTGTCCATGGGATTTTCCACTCCACTGGAGTGGGGTGCCAATATGCTGCAAAAAAGGCTATCCAATACTCAGTGGCTTACAACCACAGAGATGGATTCCCAACACTACAGGTCTGATGGTCAGCTGTAGTTCTGCTGACTTGGGCGAGGCTCAGCAGGCTGAGCAGCTCTGCTCAGGCAGTGGGGTCAGTTAATCTTAGCCCCGAGCTGTGAGTTGAACTCAGATCTACACTACCTATGTTCAACTCGAGGTCCAGGCTGATGGATCTAGCACTACCTGGGAACATTTAGGGAATAAAATAAAAAAGGGTGAATGCCAAAGAATTGATGCTTTCAAACTGTGGTGCTAAAGAAGTCTCTGGAGAGTTCCTTGGACAGCAAGGAGATCAAATCAGTCAGTCCTAAAAGGAAATCAGCCCTGAATATTCACTGGAAGAACTGATGCTGTAACTGAAACCCCAATACTTTGGCCACCTGATGCAAAGAGCCAAATCATTGGAAAAGACCCTGATGCCGGGAAAAATTGAGGGCAAGAGGATAAGGGGGCAACAGAGGATGAGATGGTTGGATGACATCACTGAGTCAGTGGAAGTGAACTTGGGGTTGGGGGGATTCCAGGAGATAATGAGGGACAGGGAGGCCTAGTGTGCTACAGTCCATGGGGTTGCAAAGAGTCAGACATGACTTAGTGACTGAATAAAACAAAGGGCACAAAATGGGGCTAGAATTTTAAAAGCCTCTACTTATGTCATGTCTGCTGAGAATTCATTAGCCAAAGTGAGTCATGTAACCAAGCCCAACTTCAGTGGGGCAGGTACACTTACTCAACTCATATCTGGCTGAGTCCCTGATCCTCTACCTGGATCTTGTCAGCTCACTTGCTCTAGGGCACAGACCATGATTTCTACATTTTTGACAAATGGCTGGAAATCCCCAGAATCATGGTATTGATTTCTGCCACAGGTCAAGAGTCCTCTAGACTCATCCTTTTGATATTGACTATATCAGATCAGATCAGGTTAGATCAGTTGCTCAGTTGTGTCCAACTCTTTGCGACCCCATGAATCACAGCACACCATTGATGCTTTTGAACTGTGGTGTTGGAGAAGACTCTTGAGAGTCCCTTGGACTGCAAGGAGATCCAACCAGTCCACTGACTATATAGCCTGGTTCAAACCTAAGCCTCCCCTACAATTTGCCAACCTTAATCTTGTGATTTCAGTTGATGGCAATTCTTGGAAGGGTTAGCCCAAAGCTGGGTTATGACAAACCCCTTCCCCTCCACTCCTTGCTATTTATCTTCTCTCACTAAGCCTGCTGCTGAATTTGCATATGGCTGAAACCTTCTGGCCCAGGAGACTATTACTAATTTGGTATAATGAACAGTTGAAAATTTACCACCTTCTTAGGCTCTTTCTTATCCAAATTTGAATTTCACTTCTTTTGCATGCACCTAATTTAATAAAGAAATCCTCTTATTATGATAAATTTAATTATAAAATTATGTTACATTTGTCTTTGTAATATGTGGGTTAAGGCGAGTATGGTGAGTATAGGCAGCTGACAGAGTTTAGGTTTTAAGCTGCTTGCCCAAGATCCCAAAGTTAAATCAAAAGAAAGATGAAGTGAAGCCAAGTTCTTTCCACTCTCATTTCACTGAGTCTCTATCTCTGACTTTCCCTCTATTTCATCTGCTATAGCTAAAACTTGAAAAGTTGCCTGGTTTTCCCTCAAATGTTATTTACTTAGCATATCCATGAACTACAAGAGATTAAAGACCTGTTTATCAACTTTTTAATCATCTAATAAAATGTGCAGTCTTTAATATGAATCTGCTCATATTCATTAATGTGCATTGGAATAAAACTAAGAATTTAATCTTGGACTTCTGTTCTTTAATTTCTTCCTGTAACAAGAATTTTCATCTTCACTGACTTATTTCTACAAATATAATAAATGCTTTTATGCCTATGAAGATTTTCTAATTTTTACAAAGATTAACCATTATATTTTAAAGTCCATGCTTTGATATGTTTCATCTGTTAACTTATTCATGCAACAGTTACTGGCTGAGAAAATTTTGTGTATAAGCCTTTGCTGGTCACTAGGGTTATAACATCAAACACAGAAATACAGTTTTCAGCTTTATGAGCAGAATCTCATCTGTTACATAATATATCCTCAGCATGGATACAATTTTGAAAGAGTAGATTACTACTACTTTTGTAACATTTTCACCTTTGGACATTCTATTTGTTTCCTGCTACTTTCAGTCAGTCAGTCAGTCAGTTCAGTCGCTCAGTCCTGTCGGACTCTTTGCAACCCCATGAATCACAGCACGCCAGGCCTCCCTGTCCATCACCAACTCCTGGAGTTTACTCAAACTCACGTCCATCGAGTCGGTGATGCCATCCAGCCGTCTCATCCTCTGTCGTCCCCTTCTCCTCCTGCCCCAATCCCTCCCAGCATCAGAGTCTTTTCCAATGAGTCAACTGTTCGCATGTGGCCAAAGTACTGGAGTTTCAGCTTTAGCATCCTGCTACTTTACTGACATTTAGTATGCCCCATAGATGTTCTGATATTGCTCTGGCCAAGTTTTGTTTCAACTTGTTTCTACTTTAATTAGAAGTAGAGCAATTCATTTCTCTTCTTACCATTGTACTATCTTTTAATTTAAATATTATCCTTACCTAAGGTAACTTTAATGAAGCTAAAGAATTATTGATACATGAGAAAAAATGCTTGTAAATATATTAATCACAACACCTTATTTGAATACTTAATCTACATTTTCACCCATGGAATATCACAAACTATCATTCTTTCACCCCTAAATTTATATATGTATAAATGTATATTTACATATATACATTTATACATATATGTGAAATGTGTGTGTATGAAGCAATAGTCTTTGAGATTCCTCTGGAATTCACTAAAATTCAATATGTAGCATATTAGGAACATAATGAAAGACAAATGACAATTTCAATCTATTTACCTTTTGCAACAGAAATTTTTGACATGGATCAACATTTATTTTAATTTATTTTCCACCTTTATAAAATCTAAAAACTATAATTTTGGAACTTTATATTATCTTAAAATAAATATTTCTTGTAATAATAAATCTTCACTAGCACTAAACTCATATATATTTGTAAAACAGATAATTGCATTATAAACTATAGAAATATTTCTTTTCATTAAATTGCTAAAGCAAAACATTCAGATGCCTCTGCATCCAGAGTTATATATATATAATGTGAATTCAAATCATATGAGATTATTTATATCTGACTAGTCTTGGTCCAGAAAAATGGCAATTTTTATGATCCAACCTAACAGTTTATTTGTCTGGATCTCTTCCTAGAACATGAGTTCTTCACAGGCAGGGACTGTACCTCATTCTTATTTGCATAAATTACATGCCCATAAGGGTCTCTCTACCCCTGAGGAAGAATATAAGTTTGACTCAACCATTCTTTCTACACCCAAAAGAAAAGGTCAGTGTTCTTTACAAGATTATAACTATCCAGAATGGATCACACTAGCCCTGACTTCAGGTTGCTCTTAAAGATCTTATTATAAGCAATAAAGGGAAAATATATGAAATCCTGAATGCAATGCCTGGCACCAAGTATTGGCAGTAAGTCTGCAGTACTTTAGTAGCTATTATTATCATCACGACAATAGGGGCATGTACAAGGTAAAAGCAAAATTCTACCAAAATTCTGTGAGGAGTATAAGAGGAATGTATCAGCTAAGGCTTCCAGAAAGTATTTGACAAGATTGGTTGGGAACTTTCACAGATTATGTGGGATGGGAACCAGTGAAGAAAGGCCATGGCAAATAGCTAATATGGTTAGAATCCAGGGAGGGGCTCTGTAGATGATGTTGAAAGAACCAATTTCCAATTCTATTGATACAACACATTCAAAACTTTCAGCAGTCCTTAATACATTTAGAAATAACATCTATATATTTAAAGTGATCATTCTTTTTCTTCAATAAACACAGTTGTATTAGGATTCACTGAAATGCCCTTATCCTTTGACCCAGCATCTTATGCTTCCAAAGAACTTTCAAACTGGAGTACAATCATGCTCATTTCACATGCTAGAAATGTAATGTTCAAAATCCTCCAAGCTAGATTGCAACAGTACATAAATCAAGACTTTCCAGATGTACAAGCTGGATTTAGAAAAGGCAGAGGAACAAGAGATCAGATTGCCAACATCTGTTGGATCATAGAAAAAGCAAGAGAATTCCAGAAAAGCATCTGCTTCATTGACAACACTAAAGCCTTTGACTCTATGGATCACAACAAACTGTGGAAAATTCTTCAAGAGATGGGAATACCGGATGGACCACCTTTTCTGCCTCCTGAGAAACCTGTATGCAGGGCAAGAAGCAACAGTTAGGACAGGACATGGAACAACAGACTGGTTCAAAACTGGGAAAGGAATACACGAAGGCTGTATATTGTCACTCTGCTTATTTAACTTCTATGCCGAGTACATCATGCGAAATGCCGGCCTGGATGAATCACAAGTTGGAATCAAGATTGCCGGGAGAAATATCTATAACCTCACATATGCAGATTATTCACTCTAATGGCAGAAAGTGAAGAGGAACTAAAGAGCCTCTTGATGAAAGTGAAAGAGCAGAGTGAAAAAAGCTGGCTTAAAGCTAAAAATTCAAAAAACTAAGATCATGGCATCCAGTCCCATTACTTCACGGCCAATAGGGAAAACAGGGAAACAGTGACAGACTGTATTTTCTGGGACTCCAAAATCACTGAAGATGGTAACTGCAGCTATGGAATTAAAAGTCTCTTGCTTTTTGGAAGAAAAGATATGACACACCTAGACAATGTATTAAAAAGCAGAAACATCACTTTGCCAACAAAGGTCCATCTAGTTAAAGCTATGGTTTTTCCAATAGTCATGTATGGATGTGAGTGTTGGACCATAAAGACGGCTGAACACCAAAGAATTGATGCTTTTGAAATGTGGTATTGGAGAAGATTCTTGAGGGTCCCCTCAACAGCAAGGAGATCAAACAAGTCAATCCTAAAGGAAAAGCCCCAATACTTTGGCCACCTGATGTGAAGAGCTGACTCATTGGAAAAGACCCTGATGCTGGGAAACATTGAGAGTAGAAGGAAAAGGGGGTGAAAGAGGATGAAATGGTTGGATGCCATCACTGACTCGATGAACATGAGTTTGCGCAAACTCTGGGAGATATTGAAGGACAGGGAAGCCTAGCGTGCTGTAGTCCATGGGGTCACAAAGAGTCAGAGATGACTTTGTGACTGAACAAAAACATACACTTCCAGAGATGTTTCACACTTTGGTTTTCAAGATTTCAGTACTATTTGTTAAGATTCCTATGCAACTTAAAAACCATGCAGTGTAAATCATAGCCTAAGTGAAAAGATCACTCAATATTACATTTTAATAAATATTTCTATGTTTCATACTATTATGCCATCTCCTTGAAAGTCTTCTAAATTGATCTTAAAAGAAAGTGAAGTCGCTTAGTCATGTCCCTTTGTGATCCCGTGGACTATACCCTGCACCAGGCTTCTCTGTCCATGGGATTTTCCAGGCAGAGTACCAGAGTGGGTTGCCATTTCCTTCTCCAGGGGATCTTCCTGACCCAGGGATCGAACCCAGGTCTCCTGCCTTGTAGGCAGATCCTTTACCCTCTGAGCCACCAGGGAAGCTTAAATTGATCTTAAGAGTGAAGAATTAAAAATAAATAATTTCTGAGAAAGGCCCTTTAATAATTGAAACTTTGCTCATTACATCTTCTAAATGTATAAAGAGAATCAATTTTTAAATGGACTTTCTCAGCATTTACTGTGTGCCAGGGATTGTGGCAAGCACCTTTCTCACATCATCTATCAAACTCTCATACCCACTTTGGGAGGTATCATCCCATTTTACAGATATAGAAACTGAGGGCTACCAAGTTAGACAATTTGTTCAATGCCCAACTCTAAATGGAAGAGCCTGATTTAATACTAGGTATGTCTGACTCCAGAATATGGGGTTATGCAGTTGATACTGTGAGCAGCTGGGAGCTGTGTGTTACCCATCTGTGTGTGTGTGTGTGTGTGTGTGTGTGTGTGTGTGTGTGTGTGTTAGTCACTCAATCATGTCCAACTCTTAGTGACTCTGTGGACTGTGGCCCACCAGGCTCCCCTGTCCACGAAATTCTCCAGGCAAGAGTACTGGAGTTGGTAGCCATTCCCTTCTGCAGTGGATCTTTCCAACCCATGGATCAAACCTGGGTCTCCTGCATTGCAGGCAGATTCTTTATCATCTGAGCCACCAGGGAAGCTCCATGTGTGCGTAGACCAGAGCTAAAGCTTAGCTTAGGCTAAAGCTGTTAACAACAGAATAATTGTATAAGCATTTGAAATTTCCCCATTTATCCTCACCAGAGAAGATATACAGATGGTAAAAGAGCATATGGAAAGATATTCCACTTCATATGTGATCAGGAAAATGCAAATAAAAACAACAATGAGATCCCACTACACACCTATCCAAATGGCCCAAATCCGAACACCGACAACACCAAATGCTGGCAAGGATGTAGAGTAACAGGAATTTTCATTCATTGCCAACGGGAATGCAAAATGTTGTAGTCATATTGGAAGGCACTTTGGCAGTTTCTTACAAAACTAAATGTACTCTTATCATGCGATACAGCAGTCACACTTTGATATTTACCCAAAGGAGTTGAAAACTTATGTCCACACAAAAACCTACAGGGGGATATTTACAGAAGCTTAGTTCATAATTGCCCAAACTTGGAAGCAATGAAGATATTCTTCATAGGTGAATGTGTACATGGTGAATGGTAAATCAGACAATGGAATATTCTTCAGAGATAAAAGAAAGAGGTATCAAGCCACGAAAAAAACATGGAAGAAACTTACAGGCATAATACGAATTGAAAGAAGGCAGTCTGAAAATGTGACTGTATGATCCTGTATAATTATAACTATATGACATTCTAGAAAAGGCAGAATTATGGAGACAGCAATAAGGTCAGGAACTGGGAGGAGGAATGGATGAGTAGGCAGAGCACAGAATACTTTTTAAGGCAGTATTGAGTATTGTGCTCAGCAGTAAAAATTCATCTGCAATGCAGGAAATGCAGGAGACACAGGCTTGATCCCTGGGTTGGGAAGATCCCCTGGAGTAGGAAATGGCAACCCACTTCACTATCCTTGCCAGGAAAACCCCGCGAACAGAGGAGCCTGGTGGGCCACAGTGCATAGGATCGCAGAGTCAGACACGACTTAGCGCGCACGCACTCACACACATGTTATTATTTACCTTCCAACCCACAGAATGTACAACACCAATGGTGAACCCTAAGATGAACTATGGACACTGGATGATAATGATGTCAATATCGGTTCATCACTTGTAATAAATGTGTCAATCTGGTTGATTTTGATAATGGGGGAGGCAATGAATATGCAGGGGAAGGGAATATATGGCAAATATCTTCTGTTCAATTTTGCTGTGAAAAATTTTCTGCTCTAAAAAAAAATAGGCTATTAGAAATATTTCCCCATTCATCACTCTATTTGGAAGAATAAGAACTCACTAGTTTCATTTGGACATTTGCCCTTTTAAATGTGCCACAGTGAAAAGAGAAGGAAAATGTAAGACTATATTATTACATATCTATCTATTGCTAGGCAGTAGTGACTGATAAAGACATTTATTCATTTAAACAAACAAGTCCTGGTTTTCAGTAAAATCTGAAAAAAACTCCAAACTATGGATTTTGCTAATTGTTGTAACAGTCTCCTTGAAAGGAGAGGCTATTTCTCATTCATCTTTGTATCCTATCCACCTGGCACAAGCCGGGAGGCATGGCACTTGATAAAGGTCACTGAGCTTAATTTATTTAAAAGAACACTGAAAAGACATGCACAGAGTATGGGCACCTAGGTTCTACAAACTTGAGCAAAATATGCCACAATGAACAGATTTGCCAAAGGTGGTTAAAAAATGTAGAGACTGAAGCTGTGTTTTTAACTATGCCACCATTACCAGTTTACTTGCTTAGAAATAATAACAGATAAATCTATGCTAGGGTATATACTAAAAGCTTGACCAATCGCACTTATCAGTAAAATCAAAATGACAGTTCAGAAAGTTAAAAGAGTTTAAGCAACATAACCAGTAAGCAAGGAAGCCAGGATGTAAATCCTGGCAAATTATTGCTATTTACTACTCTAAAACCTACACTACATAGCCTTTTAAGAAAGGAGTGCTTATAATCAGTATGCTCTTTCATTTCTAAAATTATATAGTGCTATAATATAGTTCTGTTTATCCACAGCTAAAATTTGTATTTGTCTGGCATCATATACACATTACCTAAGTGTCACAAAGGCTGTGTCTTAAAGCCTCAACCTTCTGTGGTTATATATGTAACTTCCTTTTCTGTTCCTCTATTCATATATTTTAATAATAGAGGTAGAAGGGAAAAGGAATGGAGTGAGGACATTTTTCATTATAAAAGAGTTTCTTCAGTTACCAGCTTTCTTCTTCACAACTACATAAATAAGGACATTTTAATACCCTAATTAATATCCATTTTTAACTCCATGTCATGTTTTTATTACCATTCTCTCATTAAAAATCTAATGAGCATTAGCATACTGACAAGGATAATAAATGCCAACAAGTCATATCCAGTTATTAAAGCTAATGGTTTCCCCATTGGAATCTAATATATGTTTCAGCTTTTTTTTTTTTTTTTTTTTTTTGCCAAAAGCTCAATGATACTTTTATCTCCAGTCGACCAATTGCACATTTAATTTAATACCTATTAAATGCACACAGCAACCCAGAAATCACATTTGAGTTGTTACTCAAGCCATCAAGAGCCAGCAACTAGAAAGTGGAGATTAGGTAAAGGACTAGTGGGGCTCACAGTGTGGAAATGATAAGCAGACAAACCCCTGCCTCAGCAAAGTGCCTTGTTTGAGCAGCCAAGCCATGTCATTATCTAACAAGTCTCTGTATGCAATGGCAGGATACACACTGCTGCTTCTCACTCAAAACAGAGAGAAAGAATGATCTGAACATTCTTGTTCCTAAGAACCCTTCCAATAGGCAAATCTCAGCTCTCATTATCTTATATAATTTTCCAACAACAAAACATTTTTTCGTGGCTATGCCAGTTCTCGGTTGCTAGTTTGATACTTTCTTTCAAAAGAAAGGGAATAGTTGTGTGTGTGTGTGTGTGTGTGTGTGTGTGTGTGCTGTATTTTTAATACATTTAGAGAAGCTGCATAAATTTGAACCCATAGGAAGGAAAAGCTTGTTGGACATGGTATCAGGAAAGGTGTCAGAGACTGTATTGCTCACTAATGTAGATATATCACCTGTATGAATAGTGAATAATGCTAAACCTAGACAATGTCCCATGCCTACTTATTCTTAAATATTGTGATACAGCCATTGGTTTGGAATTTGTGCATCATTTCAAAAAAGTATAAAATGAATTTTCTATCTTTCTTCAAAATGTCTTTCTCCTTTGAAATGAGCAATATCATGATCAATAAAGCCTAGATGTCCCTTTTTCAGAGAAGGAAATGGCAGCCCACTCCAGTATTTTTGCCTGGAGAATCGCATGGACAGAGGAGACTGATGGGCTACATTCCATGGGGTCACAAGAGTCAGACATGATTTAGCAACTAAACCACTGCCACCACCAGATGTCCCTTTTAGACTCAGCATCTAGAAATGTCGAGGAACTTTCAAATTTTCTCTAAACATTTCAATTGATTTCTGACTTTACAAATCAATATATACAAGTATCACAATACAAATTTAGGGAAAGGTAAGACTATTATTTTTCATTTAAAAAAATCAATATATTGAAATAAAAATTATTTCCATCACAAGCATGAGATATTAGTCAAAGACACAATGGATAAGGGCTGAGTGACCTTAGAGGGAAAAGTTATTGGAAGAGACAGTCGTCTTTGGACCTCTTGCTTTTTGACACATTTTGCTGGGTGTGCCAAGGTTGCAAGCCCCTGACCACCCTTTTGCATGGGTTAGTGCTCAGTCACTTCAGTTGTGTCCAACTCTTTGTGACCCCATGGACCATAGCCCATCAGGCTCCATGGAATTTTCCCAGCAAGAATACTGGAATGGGTTATCATGCCCTCCTCCAGGACAGCTTCCCAACCCAGGGATTGAACCTGAGTTTCCTGTGTCTCCTGGATTGCAGGCAGACATATTACCACAGAGCCACCAGGGAAAACTGACCACCTTTTACTCAACCCATTACTCAGTGTTGTTGCATAGCTGATAACTTTGAAAGATAAAGGAATGTCTCCTCCTCCACAGCTCCAACAAATAACAGTCTTGGTTACTCTTGTTGTTAAAGTGGTGGGTTCCTCACGCTCGGTGTTCCTCAGACGCAGCCCAAACCTACTATGCCACTCATTTATCACCCACATGGGACTTCAGTTGAAGGGGAACCAATACAAACATACTGATGCCCATGAGCCACAAGTAATGAGGCCTTTGATCTTGGATCCAGGAGTCACCTATTTTCTGCCAACATCTATGAAACTTTAATACTAACTTGATAATACAACATCTAAAGAGGGAAAAATCAAATTCAAGATCTGACAAAGATTGCCTAAGATAAAGTTAATTAACCTTTCTAAGCTTCACTTACATCATCAGCGGGGAAGAAGAACACCTGATAATATGCATGCTGAGAATTTTTAAGAAGACTGAATGATTCTGTACCTGTGAAGTCTCTAGTACAAGGAACATGCGCAGCAAATGTTTGTGTTTCCTTAAGTATTGCCACAAAGGGAATATTTAAAAACATATCAAAAGAAGGTTAAGTTTATTCTACGCATTTCACATTCCCCATGTATATCAGTCTACTCTTCAGTCCTCAGAAAATTTTTGTAGAAATCTAATACTGCATAATGTTATACCAGTATAGTGAATTCTACTTGATCTCATTATAATATTTCTTTAATAAACAGCTACAGTATTAACTTCAAAGTTGCTAAGATACTAAATATTTACAGTTCTCAACACAAAAATTAAACATGACATGATAAAGGTGTTAGCTTACTCTACGGTAGTAATCATATTGCACTATATAAATGCACCAAATCAATACCTTAGACACCTTAAACTTACCTTAAACACCAAATTGACCATGTTATGTGACAATTACATCAATTAAAAAAATGTATACTGCCAAATTCTATTTGAATTAAAATAACTTTAACATTTGGATCTATAGTCATAATTTATAACAGTATGTAGTTTTCTATTTTCTGCCTAGATTTTATAAAATAAATTGGAGATTTAACATCATTTCTATATGTTTTAGAAGACTGTGATAAGAATTGGGAGCATTTCTTTAAAAGGTATATCAGGGAAATTCTGATCTTTTTATCTTGGAGATGAGAATCTTTAAAGGGGACATTTCTTAGACAAATCTCTGAATCTCCTTCCCTGTTATTTCTTTAGGCTAGATTCCTGTAGGGATGAATAGTGTCAGTTGTCTCATCCACATTCCCTTTCTCATACCACTGCAGAGACTGAAGAGGTGATACATGTGCTTTCTAGCTTTTCTTGCATCTCAGATGGGCCATGTTGTCCCCCAAAAAAGAAAGCCCAACATAATGGCAGATGGAAGGAAGATGGGGGAGAAGATCCTCTTTCTAGCCCCAGGCATACACTCCTACCTTCATTGCCAAATAAGGCTTCAGGGTAAGCATTGTCCCCACCTCCCACTCAAAGGTTGGGCTCTGGTTAAGTCCCCAAAGTCCTTGGTTTGCTTCCTGCTTTTCCAACTCCATACTCCCAGCCTTTGATAGTCCGACTTTAGTGGTTCGCTACATTCTCTCTGGAAAGCCAATTGCTTTGACTGTTCTTTTCCTTTCCCTCTATTGAATCATATGCTAAATGGTACTTTTTTCAGCCCAATTCCAGTGTCACTATATTTTCCATTAATTCCTCAAAACCACTTCTATTCTAGCACTTTTTATGTAGTTTTAACACATATGAGTACATATGTACACACATATATTCATACCTATTCACACACACAAATTTGATCCTTTCAACTAGAGGGGGGGAAAAGCAGCTTCAAATAATTAGACTGAAACAAAGATGTCCACCACATATTCTGGAGGACAGGGATAATATAACTCAAAAGGTTCAGAAAGGTTAAAGAGATCAATGACAACTTGGAGCAGAAAGAACTGCTAGACGACTATCACAGGGATTCACACACAAGCAACTTCTATGAAACTGAGGATATCTTGGATGAGAAAGATATACTGTGGAAGAGATTCCTGGATTCATTAAATAAATGAAGTGGAATAATTAAGAAGAAATCAAAAATAAATTTAAGATTTCAGTCCTTTGGACATTTTAAGAAATGGGTAAGTTTGTGGTGGCAGAGGGAAACCCTTAGTGTGAAATAGAAATATTAAGGGATTTAAGATTTGTGTAGGGCTTCCCAGGTGGCACAGTGGTAAAGAATCTGCCTGCCAATGCAGAAGACGTGGGTTCAATCTCTGGGTCAGGAAGATCCCCTGGAGGAGGAAATGGCAACCCACTCCAGTATTCTTGCCTGGACAAGCCAATGGACAGAGGAGCTTGGCAGGCTGCAGTCCATGGGGTCACAAAGAGTCAGGCATGACTGAGCATGCACTCACACTAGGGTTGTGTGTTTGAAATGAAGAATCCTAAAAAAGAAAACACTCTGTTAGTTAGTGGAGATAAAGGACAAAATTCTTAGCCTGGAGTTGGAGATCTGAGAGCAAGTCATCAAATCCAGTTGTGTTCTCTAAAGGCTCCAGACTAGATGGTTCCTCTAGGAGAGGCAAGGGGAAAGGGCTCTGGACCAAGACCTACATTCCCAGTTGGAATCACAAAGAAGCAGATGAAGATAAAAGAAGAAACCTGAGCTGTTTCAAGTACTAGTTTTCATTTTTCTTTGAATTATTATTTGTGGTCATAACTGATATTTTATCCTCTTCATTTTAATTCCATTTTTTCCAAATTGACTTTCTTATTGTCTGTAACCATATTTATAACTGTCCATAAAACTTCACAAGATCAAGATTTTCATATTTCTATTGCTATTCAATTATATAAACTGAAACTTTTATCAATTATTTCCAGTTCCATGACATTCGTTTTAAAAAAGCTATGAAAAATCCAAAGTTAAGTATTTCTACTAACTGCAACCTTAGCTACCTACTACAACACACAATATATGTTATTATCTGGTTTGTGACCTTTGGGCCAGTTTTTTATCTAAATGTTAGTGTTTCTGGCCAGGTTAACTAATTTATCAAATAAAATTTCATGAGACCATCTACCAGTTACTTTACTGAAAATCAATACTCCCAAGTACATTTTCTTCATTCACCAGTTTTTGTGTTCTGTCAACAAAATAATCTGGATTAAATGCTGGTTTACTCTTTTCAGCCTCCTTTTTTCCAACTCTTCTGAAGTTGTAAGAGACAATAATCAAAAGATTTTGAAGATAACAACATCCTATAAAAGGAGAAACCCAGAAATGTGATAAACTTTAAAAATAGAATATGTATTGAGAAACAAATAAAAATAAGTTAGCAATCCAATTTATACAAAAAAAGGAAGAGTTGTAAAAGGAAAAACAATTAAGGCAGTAGCAAATATCCTATTTTATTAATCCAGAATGATCATATCTCAGGTACATCCCGGAGAATACTTGCTTGGATGATTCTGTTCAAAGGCCCAATATATTTATAAAATCTGTAGGCCTTCAGCAAAAAAAGAGCAGAGAAAAGGCAAGGCGTTTGAAAAAGTAGCTAAAGCTTTCTAAGGTTATACTGCTAAGTCCAGTACATAAGATTAAAACACTCTACTTGGAATCTCAAAATCAAGTTACTATGCCTTATAGCAACATGTTCAAAAGACAACATTCAGCAGGGAAACACAAGATAAATCTCCCCAAAGCAGACTGGGATTAAAACAGTGGTATTGAAAAAGTAAGAAATTCAATCCATCCAGCCAGGAGGCAAAAAAAAAAAAAACAAAACAAAACATGCCACCTGAAACAAGGAAAAGAATATACTAGTGTCTTGAATTTAAGAAAACAAAAATATGGTTTACATCAGTAACATGGAAAAGTTGTTTTTTTTTTTTTTTTTAATAAAATTAGATGGATGCTTGCTGTTCTGTGGATCTTAGGGGAATAAGTCTATAAGCAAAAAGAATATGCTAAAGATACATGATAATCTACCCTTAATCCTAAAGGCCTTTGACATGTATACAGTCATTAGGGGGAACTGAGAGCTTTGGTTTGAAGTGGGAATGTGCCCAGTACTGTGCTATGCACTGAACCATAATGACACCCTGAGTGTGAAGTCCAGAGAAGGGAATGGTTAAGCTGAAGACTGTGGTATAATAATGTGACAGTGATACAAGATATTACAGAAATCATTAGAAGAGATGCCTCATCCAGAGGCATGAGGTCAGGATAGACTTTTTCGCTGGGAAGCAGACGCTAAAGTGAGAAAGAATAGTTAGAAGGTAGCCAGGTGAAGGGGTAATTAGTCAAGAAAGAGGGTATTGCCTGTGGAGGTCCAGAAGTGAGAGGAACAGAGAGCTCAAAGGAGTGAAGAGACCAGCATTTCCAGGAGTAGCAAGCATACTGCTGGGGAACAGAAAGAAAAGTCCTCTGGAAACTGGAACTCCTGTTTTTTACAGATTTTTTAAACTGCATCACTTTGGTATTGATAAAAATGGAGTTTTTAAAAAAAAAAATTGGGACCTCTTAGACTATATGCCAGAGAAGGCAATGGCACCCCACTCCAGCACTCTTGCCTGGAAAATCCCATGGACAGAGGAGCCTGGTGGGCTGCAGTCCATGGGGTCACTAGGAGTCGGACATGACTGAGCGACTTCACTTTCACTTTTCACTTTCACGCATTGGAGAAGGAAATGGCAACCCACTCCAGTGTTCTTGCCTGGAGAATCCCAGGGACAGAGGAGCCTGGTGGGCTGCCATCTCTGGGGTCACACAGAGTCAGACACGACTGAAGAAACTTAGCAGCAGCAGCAGACTATATGCTGAAAACATACATTGAAATCAACATACATTGAAATCAACATACATTGAAATCATACATTGAAAATGCTTTATGTAGACAAAAAATAATAAAGCTTTAAATGAAGAAAAAGAGTAAAATGGAAATGTTGGCTATAAGCACAATTAATCAAAAGAACCAAGACCCAAAACAAAAAAACCACACACCCACATAAGTCCCATCAGGGAACCAGAGAGTGAGGAAACACAAGCATACAAATTAAATTTGAATAAATTTTATAAAATATAAATTGGAAAGAGAAAAGTTCTTAATTTAAATATGATTTGAATTCAAAGCCTATAATAGGCTTCCCTGTTGGCTCAGCAGTAAAGAATCTGCATGCCAATGCAGGAGGTGCAGGTTCGATCCCTGGATTGTGAAGATCCCCTGGAGAAGAGAATGGCAACCCACTCTAGTATTCTTGCCTGGGAAATCCCATGGACCACTGGAGCCTGGTGGGCTGCAGTCCATGGGGTCACAAAGAACAACATATATATAGTATAGACATGGATAATAAAAGCAGGCAGAGGGTTATAGGAGCGAAGCACCAGGAGGGACAGAGAATACATAAATGTGTCCTTTGGGTTAGTCATCACCTACTAATGTAGATCAGATAATTAATTATCTCATTTTCTGTGTTTTACTCCAAATTCTTTTCCTTTACAAATCAATTTTTTTAAATAATTCTGAAATAGGAATACTATCCCAGTTTTATAGATAAAATGAGATTTAGAGAATGTATAACATTTGTCCCAAGTTGTCCAAGTGTTTCTTTTTCAGTGGATGTAATTGACATATAGTATTGTATTAGTGCATAATAACTGATAATATCATCAGTTCAGTCACTCAGTCGTGTTCAGCTCTTTGCGACCCCATGAATCGCAGCACACCAGGCCTCCCTGTCCACCACCAAATCCCAGAGTTTACTCAAACTATGTCCATCGAGTCAGTGATGATATCCAGCCATCTCATCCTCTGTCGTCCCCTTCTCCTCCTACCCCCAATCCCTCCCAGCATCAGAGTCTTTTCCAATGAGCCAACTCTTTGCATGAGGTGGCCAAAGTATTGGAGTTTCAGCTTTAGCATCAGTCCTTCCAAAGAAATTCCAGGACTGATCTCCTTTAGAATGGACTGGTTGAATCTCCTTGCAGTCCAAGGAACTCTCAAGAGTCTTCCCAACACCACAGTTCAAAAACATCAATTCTTCGGTGCTCAGCTTTCTCCACAGTCCAAATCTCACATCCATACATGACCACTGGAAAAATCATAGCCTTGACTAGATGGACCTTTGTTGGCAAAGTAATGTCTCTGCTTTTGAATATGCTATCTAGGTTGGTCATAACTTTCCTTCCAAGGAGTAAGCGTCTTTTAATTTCACGGCTGCAATCACATTCAACACTAAAAGCTGAAAGTTTTTCCTCTGAGATCAGAAACAAGACAAGAATGGCTATCCTTTTTTTTTTTTTTTCCTTCAACATAGTATTGGGAATTTTAGCTGGAGCAATTAGACTAGAAAAAAATAAAAGGCTTCCAAACTGGAAAGGAAGAAGTAAAACTGTTACTATTGGTGGATGACATGATATTATACATAGAAAACCTGACAGACTTTACACCATCCCCACCAAAAAAAAACCCACAGGATAAAAATATTCAGTAAATTTGCTGGATACAAAATTGTTTTACAAATACCTGTTGCATTTTTATACACTAACAACTGTCAAATAGAAATTAATGGAACAATCCCATTTACAATTGCATCAAAAAAGAATAGAATACCTAGGAATAAACTTAAGAAAAAGATGAAAAATCTGTACACTGAAAACTATAAGACATTGATGAAAGACATTGACAATGACATAAATGGAAAGATATTCTGCACTCACAGATGGGAAGAATTAATATTTTCCAAACATCCATATTCCCCAAGGCAATCTACAGATTCAATTCAATCCCTGTCAAAATTTCAATGTAGTTGTTCACAGAAATGGAACAACCCTAAAATTTGTAAGGAAACACAAATGTCCCAAACAGCCCAAGTAATCTTGAGAAAGAATTATAAAGCTGCAGGTATCATACTCTCTGATTTCTAAGTATATTACAAAGCTATAATAATCAAAACAGAAATAGATAGATCAATATAACTGAATTATTTTATGGCAAAGGAAGCAAGAATATGTAATAGGGAAAGAACAACCCAGCTGTTTAACACCTGACACATCTCTGCTGCAAGAGAATATATACGACTGAGAAGAGGGACTAATGAGATTACCTGGAGCTTTGGTCTATATAGTCCCCTAAGACAGACCGAATGAGCACACAGATTTTTAGTAATCTTTAAAGGACATCCTTAAGTAACTGGTTCATTTTAGCATTCCTTGCTAACACAAGAAAAGCTCTAGATTTAAGTTTTGCTTACTCCAACTGTCTTCATAGCTCACAGATTCTAACCCTGGTCAGCTATATTGTACATATATACTGATATTCACAAGGAAAGTTGGGTGAGGGTGAATGCTAAACAAGCAGTTTCCTCATGTCAGTTCAAAGCCACCTGAGGGAGTTCAAAAGCCTCATTCTGTGTATGAAAGTAACTGTGGAGGCCACGGTCGCCAGTCTACCTCAGACTACGCATCCAAATCTTTAAATCCTCACTATGTACTAAAATCACATAGGGCTTTTAAAAATTATTTGATGCTTAGAACACACCTCCAGAGATTCTGAATCAGTTAATCTTGCTGTGTCCAAGCACCGATAATTTTCAAATCTCCTTATATGCTACAGAACATTCAGGGTTGAGAACTATTGAACCAACCCAGTCAAGATAACCCCAGTGCCATAGCCAGTGATTGCTTTAGGAATGGGCATGAGACCCAACACTGGCCAATGTAACATGAGAGAAAATATTTTGGAGCACCTCTAGGAAATCCTTCCTAGATCTTAAAAATAGAAACCAAGAAAAGATACAGTCTCTCTTTTGGATGTCATGTCATGTCTGGACTTGATATACAGAACTACAGTAAACATCTTGCTTCCTAAAAAACAGTTGTAAGATAATGTTGATGACAAGATGATGAAAAAACCAGGGCAACAATCTAAAGGGGTGGGAGGTGGGAGGGAGGTTCAAGAGGGAGGGAACATGTGTATACCTATGGCTGATTCATGTTGATTTATGGCAGAAATCAACACAACATTGTAAAGCAATTATCCTTCAATTAAAAATAAATTTAAAAAAGAGAGAATGAAAATATTAAAGGAAAAAAGTCTTGATATTATTGATGTATGGGATCCATCTTGCCTCTGGACTTCCAATTATGAGAAATATTATATTTCCTTATCATGCCTTATTTGAGTCAGGTTCAGTTCAGTTGCTCAGTCATGTCTGACTCTTTGCAACCCCACGGACTGCAGCACACCAGGCCTCCCTGTCCATCACCAACTCCTGGAGTTTACTCAAACTCATGTCTATTGAGTCAGTGATGCCATCCAACCATCTCATCCTCTGTCATCCCCTTCTCCTCCCGCCTTCAATCTTTCCCAGCATCAGGGTCTTTTTAAATGAGTCAGCTCTTTGCATCAGGTGGCCAAAGTACTGGAGTTTCAGCTTCAACATCAGTCCTTCCAATGAACACTCAGGACTGATTTCCTTTAGAATGGACTTGGTAGATCTCCTTGCAGTCCAAGGGACTCTCAAGAGTCTTCAACACCACAGTTCAAAAGCATTAATTCTTTGGTGCTCAGCTTTCTTTATAGTCCAACTCTCACATCCATACATGACTACTGGAAAATCCATAGCTTTGACTAGATGGATGTTTGTTGGCAAACCAATGTCTCTGCTTTTTTTTTAGTATGCTGTCTAGGTTGGTTATAACTTTTCTTCCAAGGAATAAGTGTCTCTTAATTTCATGGCTGCAGTCACCACCTGGAGTAATTTTGGAGCCCCCAAAAATAAAGTCTGCCACTGTTTCCCTATCTATTTGCCATGAAGTGATGTGACCTGATGCCATGATCTTAGTTTTCTGAATGTTGAGCTTTAAGCCAACTTTTTCACTCTCCTCTTTCACTTTCATTAAGAGGCTCTTTAGTTCTTCTTCGGGTTACTTATTTTCAAATTATCACTGATCCAGCATGTTATACTAATAACTATATCGCATATTTGTGTGACCAAATAATTCTGGAGGTACATTAAAAGTTTCCTCAGTTTTTACTATTATTGCTCATGATTAACTATGTCACTGTTACCAACAGTCCAGACCATTCAAATTTAAAAATGCATAAGAATGTATTCTATTCAGAAATTTCCTTCTAATTCAGGACCTAAAATTAGAAATAAGCCATTTTTTCTGAGTTAATTCTACTGTGCTCATCTACTATGCCAATTCCGAATACTATAACGAAGATAAGTAGTTCTAAGAACCTATTAACAATAAGTAATCTTGCTTCCTTATCATTCATTTGTGTGGATAGTTAGTCAACAAACATTAAGCATTTTCTGTGGACCAGATACCATGCTTATATTGGGCTATACAGATTTTAAAACATGTTACCTGCTCATGAGAAGGTCACAGTCTAGTAACAGAAGTATATATGCACAGATAATTACAAGTCCATGTTACTAATTTATGATGGAAGCTAAAATAAGATAATTTTTGCAAAAGAGACAAAGCAGGTTTGCAAGAAAGCAAAAGAAAGTCTTATTAATTCATACTTTTATTAAAATCTCCAAGTATCTCTGCTTAGAAATAACTTCAATACCTCCTAGGGAAATAGGAAAACAGAAAATGAAAGCCTGGTACCCAAAGTGAATAAAGGACAGAAATGAGATACTTCAATTGTAGAGTTAGGAGTCTAATTTCAAAACAATATAAAAGTACCAAAACTTTGACAAACGGATTTCTTTTAAACATCAGGGGAAGTTGTTCTCAAAACTGCATGCTTTGTACAACTGTTTTATTTGAAGCAGAAGGGCACTAATGAAATTGCCTGTTCTGAAAGTCATAAATAAGAGCAAAATATCCCTGTATCTTTAGGTATCAATTTTCCATATCAATCATCACTGTTTTGCTAGAAAACTAATATTGCTCTAGTGTGTTTTTCCCCATTCCCCAGAAATCTTGCTTTTGCATAATAAGAAACATTTCAAAACAACTGTCAAAAACACAACATACAACAGATTTGATTATGCCTATAGTTTCTAAGATTGAATAAACAAGCAGGTTATAGAAATAGTTCATTTTATAGACTTCCAATGTCATCTTCTATTTTTATTCTTACTCATAATAGGAAAGATACTGATCAAAGGAAAGAAATAGACTGTATTGGGTTCTGAGATGCAGGTGCTCTTTGATACATTTTAAAATCCTAATATATGAATCCCAAATCCTCTCTTGTCAGTTCATAAAAATGTTTTATCAAACACTTGAAGTTAGAGATAAAATGTCCTATATGTGTTTTCAAAGCAGTTACTATCCTAAATATCCTGCCCATTTTTAAAGTTTACATGATTCAGAAGATAATATCTTGAACATGCATGTATTTGGTTATCATAACCTTGAAAAACTAAAAAATAAACAAATTTATTGGTTGTCATTTCAAAAAGTGACATTATATCTGCAAAATGATTTTTACTTAAGGAGTATGTGCCCAAGTAAATTTGATTGTTAAATGTTATCTGATATTCTTCTAGAGAAAAAAAAAAAAAAAACGTGGTTAGAGACTTTGCTCCTCCAACTCCAAATTATTTTACTAAAAATCCTTTCCTTCCTAAAATCATAAGCCTGAACCTTTAGAAAGACCAAAAAGGGTTTATACTTTGGCCCTGATAAGGATGATTTGCAATTATGCCAGCCCATCTTCTGAGCGTCCTGACTGATATGCAGGTCTTGAGGAATCCAGTATGCTACAAACTATACTGTTGAAGCTGTCCTCGATTTCTTTTATCAGGAAGATTCAATTAAGGTTTATGACAAATCCATTAAATGTAGGAAATAAGCTCTATTTTGGAGCTGTCAAAAAAAAAGAGCAGAGGATAAGCAAGGTAAGGGAGCCTTAGGCGTGCCTGACACTATTCAGATTTCATTGTCAGGTGATAGTCCTAGGAGTTGTATGGACTCACCCACTGACGGACAGCTTATTGGCGGACCTTTCATTATGTGAATAGTACAATACCAGAGCTCCAGAAATGATGGGTATAACTCTATCATCAACTCACTACTCATTTTATATAGTTATGTATATTTTCACCTCTTCAAACTAAGCATCACCCAGTGGCTTCCTTCATATTGCACAGAGACTGTGTGTGCTATTAACTTTCATGATAGAGAGAGACTAAGATTTGCTCTGTGTCAGCCTGGAAAGATGCTTGCTGCTGCTGCTGCTAAGTCGCTTCAGTCGTGTCCGACTCTGTGTGACCCCATAGACGGCAGCCCACCAGGCTTCTCCATCCCTGGGATTCTCCAGGCAAGAACACTGGTGTGGGTTGCCATTTCCTTCTCCAATGCATGAAAGTGAAGAGTGAAAGTGAAGTCGCTCAGTCATGTCCGACTCAGCGACCCCATGGACTGCAGCCTACCAGGCTCCTCTACCCATGGGATTTTCCAGGCAAGAGTACTGGAGTGAGCCGCCATTGCCTTCTCCGGGAAAGATGCTTAATATCAACTAATTCATTATTTAAAGGCTTTTGACTCAAGTATTTTTCCAAGTAAGTATTTTTTGATGAAACCAATGTTTTGATGTCAGCTTATTACTTCTAAAATTCTATTCAATAACCCATGCATCTTTACCTGTAATGTATAAACCATTTTAAGTACAGAACCATATTTTGGAGTGCTAAAGATAGTTCAAACATTACCTCTCCCCACCTGCCCCCCATACACACCTGTTAAGGAGCCCTAAGAGTTCAGATTAAGAGCCATGCTTCTAACAGATCTTCAAATGTGTCCTTTGAATATTGAAACGGGCAAAGAACATATTTTTTATTTTTATATTGTGTATGTATTCATATTTACATCGACAATTTATGCCAAAAACTCAAAGTGTTTTACACTTTATTGAATTATAAAGATAGTGAGATTGGTAGAATCAATTTATAGGAAAGGAATTATGTTCAAAACATAGTCTCAAAGTTTAGATTTTTCAGGCAAGACTTTTGTCACCCATAACCCAGGAAGAGATGAGATTCCCAGGAATTTTCCCAGGTACATTTCTCTGCTGGGATCTCACTTCCAGTCTCCCTTCTTCAGGCAGAAGGCCCTGTGTCCTGTCCCCAGGCCTCCCCACAGAGCAGATTTAGCCCTAGTTCACACATTCCACTCTGGTTCTCTCTTCACTTATGGTGGCTGGGAATTGAATGCTCAGCTATGAATTTAAGGAAATTTTTGGAGTGTTTATTGAGCATTTCTAGGCCATGAATTTGGAAAATTTTTGTATTATTTTTTACTATCTTGATTTAAACCTAGAAACGCCTATGTATGTGTTAGTCTCTCAGTTGTATCCAACTCTTTGTGACCCTATGGACTGTAGTCCTCCAGGTTTCTCTGTCTATGGAATTCTCCAGGCAAGAATACTGGAGTGGGTAGCCATTCCCTTCTCCAGAGATCTTCGCGAACCAGAGATGGAACCCAGGTCTCTAGCACTGCAGGCAGATTCTTTATTGTCTGAGTCACCAGGCACCGGTATTTTAATATTTTACCATGTTCTTTTTTTTTTTTTTTTTAGGCTGGAAATAGTTTTTATTTTTTTTATTTTTATTTTTTTTTAATTTTTTATTCCTTTATTTCTCATGTGTTCCCCATCCTGAACCCTCCTCCCTCCTCCCTCCCCATACCATCCCTCTGGGTCGTCCCAGCGCACCAGCCCCAAGCATCCAGCATCGTGCATTGAACCTGGACTGGCATCTCGTTTCATACATGACATTTCACATGTTTCAATGCCATTCTCCCAAATCTTCCCACCCTCTCCCTCTCCAACAGAGTCCATAAGCCTGTTCTATACATCAGTGTCTCTTTTGCTGTCTCGTATACAGGGTTATCGTTACCATCTTTCTACATTCCATATATATGCGTTAGTGTACTGTATTGGTGTTTTTCTTTCTGGCTTACTTCACTCTGTATAATAGGCTCCAGTTTCATCCACCTCATTAGAACTGATTCAAATGTATTCTTTTTAATGGCTGAGTAATACTCCATTGTGTATATGTACCACCGCTTTCTTATCCATTCATCTGCTGATGGACATCTAGGTTGCTTCCATGTCCTGGCTATTATAAACAGTGCTGCGATGAACATTGGGGTACACGTGTCTCTTTCCCTTCTGGTTTCCTCAGTGTGTATGCCCAGCAGTGGGATTGCTGGATCATAAGGCAGTTACCATGTTCAAGTTGAAAAAATGATTTTTACTAAAAAAATGAATATGTTTAAATACATTGTCTGCTTTTTCCCTGATATTCTCCCATTTAATTTTTAACTTGGAATTTTTTAAAAAATCCAAAGGTAAAATATTTTATTACTTAATATTAAAAAGTTTTATAGTTTTAACCACACATAAAAACATAGAAACAATGTAAAAATCTAAAAATCCACATTTATCAATTGCTTTGTTATTTTTTAGCTGAAATGGCCCATCTAATCTCCTGAGCTTGCACTCTTCCAATTCTGTTCTGCTGATGTCATGTAGCTGTCACTCATCACACCAAAACCTCTTCACCTTCTTGAGGATTCTTTTCCAAGCTGAGTATCTCGACTCTGGTAAATTTCAACACTGGTCCCTATCTTGACCTTGTCTCCTCAATTCCCAGTACACTTTCTGAGTCCACTTGCCATACCCCAGAATATGATTCTAAATAATAGTATCTGTGATTAGTCCACATCCACCATCAGGTGTCCCAGATCCAATACTCCATCCCAATCTCCATGCCCACTGATAATCCTAACCCACTCAAGCCGAACCATTGTTTCTGAAATGTTCCTTAGGTTATAGGCTATCAAAGCCTCATTCTTTGAGAGCCCAACATGCCTCACGTTATCTGATCAGACACTCCATACAACTCACATGGTTGGGCTCAACACACGGTCTCCATAACCCAAGCAGTGACATTCACTTCCTCAGGCAAACATCACGACGTCCCTTCAAGGAAGGCACAATTTCTGCATGTGAAGTACATGACATTTCAAAGCTGGCATTGTTCTACAAATATACCTCACAATAAAGCAAAAGGACAGTGTGAAAGGGAAAGGCAATTTTCTCCAACTCAAAGGAAAAGCCCCTTCTCACTGATAAAATTGCTGACATCTAAAGCCATTAACTCAAAGAAAGTAAAAGAATTAAAGTCCTGGTGAGAGGAATGAGAGTTTGGTCCCGGCTCTGCCCCTTGCTAGCCATGAAACTCCAGGCAGTCATCAAACTGAGTCTCAGCTTCATGATCTGCTTAAGAAGTCAGCTGGGAGAATTTTTAAATAAGATAATGTGTGTGGAAAATATATGCATAAAAGTTAATGTGCCAAATTAATGTAAAATATGATATCATTAACACAAATGTTATTAGACTTCTTGGTCATGGGAGAAAATTCAGGAAAGATGCAAAATTTGCTCCCAGAATTCAAAAAGCTGGCCATATTCAACAAAGAATAGTCTCACCCCCTTTAATTACTGATGATAAATCTGCACACTTTAAAACTTAGGTAAAATAGGAAAGAGTTTACAAACCAAAGAGTCCCACATCTAATGTTCTTCTAAAACTAGAACATTTAATCCAAAATATACATTTCTTCCTCTATACCAACCTTTCCCCAGCATAATGTGTGAAATATCGTTTAGTTAAAATAGACAATACATAGATAGATAATCACTCAGTCGTGTCCAACTCTTTGCGACCCCAAGGACTATAGCCTACCAGGCTTCTCAGTCCATAGAATTTTCCAGGCAAGAATACTGGAGTGGATTGCCATTTCCTTCTCCAGGGGATCTTCCCGATCCAGGGATCAAACCCAGGTCTCCCGCATTGCAGACAGACTCTGAGCCACCAGAGACTCAAAATAGACAATAGTCTATGATTAATATTTTAGAACAAGATGATTGGAAGAGATCTTATAGGTTATTTGATCCGCTAACTCAAGTTAACTTTAAATGTCCTCTGTAGTTTCAAAATGGTTATTTAATCTGAACTTGAACATAGTAGAGTAACAGTGAACTCAGTACTGTAACATGAGCTACTCCACATTTTCATTAATTTCTCAGTGTGTGTGTGGCAGCTGGAGAAGGGGAATGTGGAAACCAGTATTAACATTCACGTTTAAACTCTATGGATATGTCCATGAAAACAACCCCAACCACGTATTGCAGAGGCTTAGAAAAGTGATGTCATGATGGGATTACATGGGTGATGAATATTCTTATGAAAAGATTCAACAATGTGCTACAAATGTGATACTTAACCCTAAACTGAATGCACTGAGGATTATTTTTATCAAAAATTTCCACTGAATCAATAAATGAACAGTTTTGGAAAAACCCAATGTAAGCCTGTCAAGTCTGTCTCCAAGTAAAAATCCTTTTATTTCAAATATTCCTTTTGTGGCATAGTTTTGAGTTCTTTTGCCATTTCAGCCACTACTCTATGAACACACTCCAGATTATCTGTCACTTAAACTATGGTGGTCAAGAAGGAAGTAGAACACTTTGAGTGGTGTAACTAGTAACTTTTGTGTTTCCACACCTAGGAAGCAACTTGTGTTAATGTGGCCTTAAGTTGTATTACTGCTCATTTATTTGTGACTATACCATACTCCTCACTTCTACTGAACTTTCTGGTAATTAGAATTCTTACACATCTTTCTTACATATCCTTTTTTATATATCCTACATATACTTTTTTATATATCCTACATATATACTCATATACACTCAGTTGTTTGAGTTTTGGGATATGCATCTAGGACCTTAAAAGAATTCCTGATAATACCTCACATTGTTAAATGTCACCCACGGGGATACTGGGATTTAAGGAGAGGGGGCAAGAGTACAAATGCAGACATCTGCCATCAGTCAGGGTCCTGCCATGCAATATCTATTCTCTTTCTTCTAATTTATTCTACTCTCAAGTTTGATGACTGAGCATTCTATACCCATATCCAAATTAACAGCAATAACTAACATTTCTGAGCATGCTTTGACACTGCCTCACATTATTTATCCCACTTAACCTTCACAAGAATTCAATGAGGCAGTCACTATCACCATTTTAAGGATGAGGATACTGTGGCTTACAAAGATTCAGTAACTTGCCCAAGATGGCATTCCAAGAAGTGGTAGAAGCAGGATTTGATCTCAGTCTGAGCCCTAGTCACTATAACTGCATTATATTGCATTGCCTCTGTCAGTCATTAAAAAATGAATTTAGTAGGGCTAAGGACAGAATCATAAAGCATGCCTTTATGAGAACTGCCTAATGGGTACAGCCTTTCAAGCATTCACCTAATATCCTTAACACTCAGCTAAATCAACCACCATATTAACCCAAAGGTATCTTGAAAGACTTGGCCAATGCCTTGCTTTAGCTCAGATACATGGTTTTGTACATTCCCCTAAGCTACTGATTTAATAACCCTACAAAGAAGTAAATTGGGTTAGTTTGATAATGTTTCTTCTGAACATTGAATCCTTGCTTTCTATGCTGGCTGTTCACCAACCCATTTCTTTAATTGTTGATTCTAAAATCTTACCTAGAATTATTTATTTCTTCAGATGATAATTTATGGAAAACTTCTTTTCCCTTAAGAAAGAAGAAAAATTACCTGTGTTCATTCTTCTAATACTACCCCCCATTCTTCATGGTAAAGAAGTTTGAAGAAGAGATCAGAAAATCTTAGTAGTCTGTCTCAAATTCATTGAGCTTTAGGGCACTAGGCAACTGGGAGTGCAGCTAATTTTGTGTCAGTAGCACATAAAACGTGTGTTTTGAAGCAATAAAAAGATGGCAATGAAAACTATAAAGTTCATGTTTATAAAATAAAGTAATGAAAAGTAAATTGTTCCTCCATCTGAAGTAAATTCATGTAATTCCTCTCAATAAAACCTGTGCTTGAAAGTAAATGCTTATGGCACACTCCAGCTATTGATTCCTGCAAGTTAATAATTTCTGTCAGTGGTATACAATCCCAAGATGGCTGGTAAAACATCTGTCAGCCTGTGTCATGTTCCAAAGAGTCAGTCAGTGGGTCAATAAAATTTGTGAGTGTCTTTGGTGTGGAGACTATTCCAGAAGATGCAGTGGGGAAATGTAAAGTAAAGAAATGTATACATTGATTCAGGGACCAATGAATCTCAATGACATCTCTCTGGATAAGAAAATAGAAAGTAAAATCTAAGGCAATTTAATGCTCCTCTTGGAACAGACAAAAACTTTTCCTAAAAATGACAAGCTAGTTTAAATCTATATATTCTCACTTATATGTTTCTTGGTAATGGAAAATAACATGTTTAAAAGATGTTAGATTTTACTGTAGTGATATAGCCCATAACTTTTGAGCTTTAACTTCTCTTCAGGCATAAGAATGTTTACTGAATAACACAGGGAGCAGCAAGGTGACCCTGAAGTCTTAGAATGGAGAGGACCTGACCCTTCATGTCATCCTAGGCAGAGAAGAGAGAGTGTGTGTGGGAAGTACACCCAGGGGATGCACCATGCACTCGGCTCTAAAGCAGAGGTAGAAAGAGCAGAAAAGGCCACTCTTAAGTCATCACTTGGTGGTAGGATCCTGAGGGCCTAAGGGATCGTGTTTAAAGACAACTCTCAGTAAACAGAAACAAAGAATGAGACTAAAATCTCCAAGATGTTATATACCTGAGCAAACGGGTATAAAACTAGAAATGCCAAATTAGCAACATTGGACAAAGCCAGGAAAGAAAATCAGCTCTAAATACAACAGACTGTTCTCTGAGTCAGATCTACAGAAGTGGTCTGATTCAGATTATTCTGAATGCAATTGGACATTCTCTTAACAGAGCTTGGATCAAGAAAACTTGATGTGAGTCATCAGAAACCTATTCATAAAGTTATTTAAATATAGCTTTTAGTTGTCTTCGTTTAGAAAAAGTCCTCCAGATATAAAATAAAAAGACATATGAATCAGGTGGGTACAACTGATATTGCTATTAATACTCTAGGATCTAACAGAATGCTGCTGGCTTAAAATAACTTTTCTCTCTCACTATGGAGATTACAGACCCCAAAACACCAAGAGAGGAGCATCTAAATGTCGCTAGTCTAACATTTGCATTCTATATGCTTACTGTATAATAGAACCTCAGTGATATTTAATTAATAAATAAATGATCAGATAATTAGGCCACTTTAACTCATAGTTCAGCTGGTAAAGAATCTACCTGCAATGTGGGAGACTTGGATTTGATCCCTGGGTTGGGAAGACCCCCTGGAGAAGGGAATGGCTACCTACTCTAGTATTCTGGCCTGGAGAATTCCATGGACTGCAGAGTCCATGGGGTCACAAAGAATCCGACATGACTGAGCAATTTTCACATGTGGCCTTCATTCCAAAATCTTCCAGGAAAACTTGTTAAAAATGCAGAATTACTGACACAGAATCTCCAGGGATACAATCCAGTATCTACATTTGAAATCTCCAGAATCAGGCTATGCTCTGCTCTTTCCTGGCCCTGTGCCCATGGTGAGTCTCAGTCTCCAAGTAGCCCTCTCATTCACAAAGCAATAGAGAAAGACCCTCTCCTAACATAGCTGCGCTGATCACATCCTGGCATGCTCACAAGGCCCACAGCACCATGCCTGTCACCTGCTCAGTGCAAAGGAAATGGGAGCGTTACAATCAGCAAGTGTCACATGGAGTGAATGACAGAGGACAGAACGTTTTGCTTCTTTTTCTCCTCCTGCCATATGATAGATTGTAATCATCTATCACAACCATAAACAGTACTTATTAAATATCAACCATGTGTGAAACAGAATCCAAAATAGGCACTTGACATGTTCTGATACATTCACAATGAACTTTTCATTTTACCTATTGCACAGAAACAAGCCTCCCATGGCAGAGAATGTCAGAAAGGAGGCTCTAAGTCAATAACCTGCCTCTAAGTCCCAAAGATGTGTTTGTATCCCAAACTTTTACTACGTAAAAAATATCTCTCTTAAAAATAAAATACATTTTCCTTCTGGAGGAAAAATGCATTTTCTCTTAAAAACCAAAGGATGAGACTTTTTCAGTGTGTGACAACGAATATTAAAATGGGGATTTATTATCTTTTCACACTCTTACTTGTTGTCCATGAGAACGTCCTGAACAGGAAGTTCATTAGCAAGTCTGCGTTGATTAAGATTTCATAAAACTATTACAGACAAAAACACTGTTAACAACTGAAATCATTATCTGGGAATTTCCTTTTCAGGCTATTTTTTATAAACAAGTTCATTGCACCACTAAACTGGTCAATAATGTTTATCGAGCACCTGCTAAATGGATGAGTCTGGGCGGGCATGTTTGTTCAGTGCTTATAGTTAGACTTTTCAGTCCTGATGATCTAGTGAAAAAGGAAAGATTTTCCAACTCAATAACTTAATACTTGCTTATAAAACTTTAAGTCCTATAATCTATCTACACTTTATTTTTGTGATGGCTGTCACCTGCTCATTCCATCCATGAAGTAGGAAGTGACTCCCACTTTACAAACTCTCAGTTTTCTATAGCATTCAGAAAAAAGTTCAATACTTTTTATCATTACTTTCAGTATATTTTTAAATTTGTTTTTGTTGTCTTGATTTAAAATTCAAAATATCTAGAGAACAATAAAATACAATACCCTTGCTGGGCAAATGAAAGCTACCAATTTAAACAAGTGATTTCTTCATAAGTTAGTCCTCTCTAGAATAAGGTGAGAATCGGGCAATTTCAGATTTGATCACTTTATGCATTTAAAAGCTCTCACTATTTTGCTTAGTTTCCAGTCCCTTATTTGTCATAAAAATTCTGGCTGAATGACTCCTTGGGTAAAGGCAAGCTCTATTTTATGTCTCCCATTCGTGTAATTGGTTCTCAGAAAGATACTGAATATTTAATAGGTCTGGAATTAGCTAGAATGTGCGAGCTGGCATCAAGGACATCACTCATGATGGGGTCCCCAGGTGGGAAGGTCATTAGCAGACAGCACCACTTTCTTATGACAGAAGCTGACTGAAGATGGCACAAAAAAGTTCAGAATGAAGGTTGATGCTGTTTCCCTTCATGACATCTCCTTTACCCAAGCTTTCCGCACCAGGCACAATGCCATAGTCGCAGCCTTTTCTCATTGAAGACACAGCTAAGAACAGGGCTGGGAGGGCTGCCTGACAGACCTACTGTTCTGGAGTCCTGAGGTTTCATCTCAGCTTTCAATTTCTTTCATATCAAATACAAATGCTGAAGCAACAACTCGGGAGTTACGGCTCTCATTAGACTGTGCCAAAAAGCAGTAGTTTAAAAAAGAGAGAGAGCACTTTCATTTGAAGTTCTAACCTGACAAATCTAATTTGCAAGACAAGTGAACCTAAAGGCATGCAAAGTCTCATTGGTCAGAGTGAACCACCCACCCATGTCATTATCCTGGATTACAGCCTGACAGCCCATGAAAGGCTGAACAAAGCAAGCTAACCTTTAGTGATCAGCTTATATTCTAAAAGTACTTCTGACAAAGAGGCCTGCTCTGAAAAAGAAAAAAAAAAAAAAAACAAAAACATGATGTTTTACCAACTCGAACTTTTCATTCATTTGTTCATTCATTCATGCTACAAGTACTTATTGAAGACTTTCACTGTATCAGAGAGAGAGCTGTGTGAAGTACTACAAGACAGGTGGTAGGAATCTCATGGTAAAAGATAGTCATGAAACTGACTTCAGAGAACTTAGAATTTTATGGGAAAGACAAGTCATCAATACTACAATTTACAATTTTTAAAAATACGATGTTTTATTAGAGGAGAGTAAGTGAAGGAGACCATGAGAACATATTAGAAGGACCTAATTTTGTTTTAGAATCAAGGAAATCTATCCTGTGGACATAACATATAAGTTGATCCCTGTGAGATAAGTAGAGCTTACTGACTGTGTCAGACCCTCTTATGCACAATTTCAGATGTTCTCAACCTCACCCAGTTCTTATTCCAGTTGCCACAGAGATGACCAGCTCTTGGCAGCCAGCCTTGAACTGCTTCAGCTCAGCCTTGCCTGGGTCTCAGCTCTCACCCCAGGGCTTCCCTGCTGATCCCTCAGAACTCGATCAGTGACTACTTATGTGCAACCTGAAGTGTGAGGGATTTAAAAACAGGTGAGGTGAACATTTGACCAGTGAAAAAGAAAGAATTGTGAATAAAGATTTCCTCCTCTTCAAGCCTATGGGCTGTTCTGGAAGGAGTCAGTTTTTGAGCAATCGGGTTCCTGAACAAAAACTCCATCTCACAGCCTTTTCTGACTCTCTCTCTTTCCGTCTCTGCTTCACCCGCCTTGTCCCTCACTTCAGTTCCCTGAAGGTAAAGTCTCTAATAAAGGAGGAACTCACTATCTTTGCTTCAGACTCATATTCTAGAAAATGTAAGCTAAAATACCCTGAAAAAATAAATAAATTCCAGCAGGGAACCACAAGTATAAAAGTGAGAGTTCTGACAGCACAGAATTTAATAAGGCTGGACAAAGAGTAAGAGGGGAAAAAGGCCAAAAAGAAACTATTTTTGGAGCCAGGTGAGGTAAGAGTTGGCATATTGGTTTAAAGAGTGTAACTATCCAATATGGTTGCCTTTAGTCTTTTATGGCTATTGAACGCTTGAAATGTGCTAAGTCCAAACTGAATTGAGTTGTACATGTAAGACACACACTAGATATGAAAGACTTAATACCAAAAATAAGACTAAAATATCTCACATATCTTAAAGCCACAGATAGCTTTAAGCTGATTAGTAACATGATGGGATTTGTCTTTTTGGAATACCACCCTGACTGTAGCTGTGGAGAATGGAACAGAGAAAGTCTACATGTAGATACTACTCAGAAGGCTGCTAAAGTAATTCAGGAAAAAAAAAAAAAAAAAGTGTCCCAGAAGTTGTGGCACTGTGATTAAACAGATTCAGGAAATAGAATCAGCAAGACTTGAGGCAAGATTGAATGTTGAGGTGACAGAGCCGCCAAGAGTTTTACTGTGGATTCAGATGTGGACAACCGGTACACTTAACAAATAGCTATCAAGAGGGGGCTGTTAATCCTCACGCTCCCTTGGAGCCCAGCAGTGATTCAGAGTCATCCATGCTCCTTATTTCCACTTCCAGACTATTACTTTTATTGAAACTCCTGCTCCTCTGAGGCTCACATTTTTTTTTTTTTTTTTACTAAAACATGCTCCCACCTTCCTATTTGCTGTCATCTACCTATCATCGAGACCTTTCACCTCATTTGCTGAAAAGTTTCCAGTTGGTCTTTTCTAGCAATCCTCACTTCCAGCCCAATTCTTACATAATCTCAGGAAAATTGAAGGTACAACATCATGAACACTTGGTTTCTTGACCGCCTCATCTTTAATGACACCCTCAGCCACTCATTCCCATAAGCACATTGTGAATCTGGTTATCACCAGCAAAATCATGGATTCGAGTATTTCACCCTCCAACTACAGTTTTCCACATTTCTTGCTGCAGAGCTATCTCCCCTTGGGCCACAGCAGAGCTTCCTCTTTCTTCTTGTTCTTTTGCCTGCTCCACTTTTCAGGCCTTTCCTTACCCTGTTTACATTACATCATTTCAACACCCTAAATTCAGCCTTTATTCTTTCCTCAAAACTGCATGAACCCAATATGCCTCTCTGATTGCCTGTCCCCTGGGACCTGAGTCCTGCTGGAACAAATCACCCAACAGGTGATGGGCAAAATTGGTGTCACCACAAACATATGGCCCTCAGCTCACCTGAGCCCTCAACACAAGCTTTAAACCAGACACCTTTCTTTGGTTAACATTTTCCCCATCACCCTAAAAATATTTTAGAGTTTCTCCAGCATCTTGAAATCTCAAGTTTTCCCTCCCTCTCCCTTTAGTCTCAGCAAACGATCCCTCGCTCTGCCTCACAGAGAAAATATAAACTGCCATGGAGACACTCCCTCAACTTCACATAAAACAGAAAATCTAAGAGCATTCTTACACAGTGACCTGAGGCGAGGTTCCCTTGCTCCCAGCTAAGACTCACTCCTCCGCAGGTACTTGATAGCCCTGCTCCTCCAACCATTACCAGAACTTTACTAAAAATAATTCCTTTGATATTCTGTATCTGCCATTCGTACCACTCTAAGGAATCCTTGTCAGGAGCTTTAAATTTCCTTAAGCTTCTCACATGTTAAGTGGGGGAGGGGGTGCAGAAGGGGTCGGGTGGGGGGAGACGCTTCCTCTTACTTCTCAAATAATCACCTTATCTTGCTTCATTTTTAACTTTAAAAATTTAATAAAGCTGTTTAGGATTACTGTATCCATTTCCTATTAACTAACTAACCCCTAACTCACATCCTGACTTCTATCCTGAATATTCCACAACCCCTGTGTGAACATTTGTTGCCCTCCACATAAGCATATTATCTCCAAACTAGAGAGCCTTTGATGTGATTGCTTTTGTCATTGTATCCATTTTCATCTTCTTTCTCTTTTCACTGATTGTAATCACCTCTTTTACTTATTTAGTGATCACAGTAAGTATAGGGTTATCCTGCCCTAAAGCATACACAGTTAAATGCATTTTTTTTCAGCTGGTGCTACAATTCCCCATACCAGGCCCCTGCACTAGATCTTCAGGTAAAACCCTGAACAGTAATGTCAGCCAGTTAAAAAGGTACCAGTTTAGTCAAAAACCACTGAGCTGAGTAACTCAGAAGAAACAGAAACACAATCCACTTTTCACAGAGCGGCAGCAAACAGCCCGGTCTAAGGCAGCTCGAGCCTTTATTTTCTCCGGTGTTTAGGAAGACAGATATCTCTTACTAATTAGTCCTTAAATTGACCAACCATTTAACATTAACCCATAACCTAAGAGAAAGCGGTAGTGGGAAATTTCACATAGGTAGAAGGATAGAACACCTGGATAAACACCTCAGGGCAAATGCTACAATCATTAATCTCTGGTGATACTTAACCAAGGATATATTGAAAATGTTCTGAGGAAGTTAATAAAATATTGATAACTAGGCCCTGAATCTAAATATTGCATTTCAGTAAATCCGAGGTGAATCCTGAGTTACAAGGATGCTACAAAACTCCCCAAGGGATTTTGTTATGAGAATTGGAAGTCATTTGAAAGCTTCTGATGTGCCAGGTACAGGGTGAAAAGTTTTACACACATTGTCTTATTTACTCTTCAGAAAAACTTTATTTGTGGCTGACAAAGTGATTTGACTGGTATTACGTACCAGCACCAGGTGTGGGGTGAGAGAAAAAACTGCTAAGAGGCTTGGAGGTAAAGCGGCCTCCGTTCCTAAGAGAGAAACATAAATATAGGTGATTCCTTCCCCTTGTGGGGGTCAGCGTGTCTGCCTCCACTTCTGGCCACAGTTACAGCTATCCTGAAGTCAAAGGAATCCTTGCCTGAAGTGAAAGCTGACACACTGAGGGTGGCAGAACAGAAAAGTATGTAGTAACCAGGTTCTTAGCTTCAAGGGACACAAACCCATACACCAACTCAGGCTGATTTAAGGACAAAGAAAATTTGTCAGAATCATTCAGAATCTGGAAAATTTGGGCTCGAAGGTATATATCTAACAAGGAAACTCTCAGTCATTCAGCACACCTGGTGCAGTGAAAAAAATTCTGGGTCACAAAGAAACTCAGTCTTGATGCAATTACCTCTGTGGCCACTGCTGAGAACTCCACTTGCAATTGCCATCCCTGTGGCTGATTCTAAGGAATGGCAGAGCACATCTACGTGATAGAGTCTAGGGCTTAGGCGTGTAGCCCTGTAACCAGGAATGTTGGGAAATGAAATACCTGGGCCTTCCAGCCTTGATACTAGGAGGTAGGTTCTACCCCTACCAAGAATACATAAGGTGGGAAAGTCTTCAAAACACAGCAAAGTGGTTCAGACACTGGAAAACCAAAATACAAAACATACATACACACATGCATATATATAAATAAATATAAAATGACAAATACCACAAATGAAGAGATGCTGAGTCTTAGGAGATGTTAGAATTTTTTTAAAAAAAATAACAGAAGACATCATTATACTATTCTATTTTTGCACATATCTAAAAGGTTTTTAAATTAAGTGAATACTTCTGTGAAAACTAACCAACTGTTGACCTCATTCTCCTGTATATTCGTTTGATTATATTCTTTGCAGCCAAAGATGGAGAAGCTCTATAGAGTCAGCAAAAACAAGACCAGGAGCTGACTGTGGCTCAGACCATGAACTCCTTATTGCCAAATTCAGACTTAAATTGAAGAAAGTAGGGAAAACCACTAGACCATTCAGGTATGACCTAAATCAAATCCCTTATGATTATACTGTGGAAGTGAGAAATAGATTTAAGGGCCTAGATCTGATAGATAGAGTGCCTGATGAACTATGGACTGAGGTTAGTGACACTGTATAGGAGACAGGGATCAAGACCATTCCCATAGAAAAGAAATGCAAAAAAGCAAAATGGCTGTCTGGAGAGGCCTTACAAATAGCTGTGAAAAGAAGAGAAGCGAAAAGCAAAGGAGAAAAGGAAAGATATAAACATCTGAATGCAGAGTTCCAAAGAATAGCAAGAAGAGATAAGAAAGCCTTCTTCAGCGATCAATGCAAAGAAATAGAGGAAAACAACAGAATGGGAAAGACTAGAGATCTCTTCAAGAAAATCAGAGATACCAAAGGAACATTTCATGCAAAGATGAGCTCAATAAAGGACAGAAATGGTATGGACCTAACAGAAGCAGAAGATATTAAGAAGAGGTGGCAAGAATACATGGAAGAACTGTAAAAAAAAATCTTCACAACCCAAATAATCACAATGGATGATCACTGACCTAGAGCCAGACATCCTGGAATGTGAAGTCAAGTGGGCCTTAGAAAACATCACTACGAACAAAGCTAGTGGAGGTGATGGAATTCCAGTTGAGCTATTCCAAATCCTGAAAGATGATACCATGAAAGTGCTGCACTCAATATGCCAGCAAATTTGGAAAACTCAGCAGTGGCCACAGGACTGGAAAAGGTCA
Source organism: Bos indicus (assembly GCF_029378745.1). NCBI lineage: Eukaryota > Metazoa > Chordata > Mammalia > Artiodactyla > Bovidae > Bos > Bos indicus. Next base: position 49,877,550 of record NC_091780.1, on the reverse strand, counting down.
GTTTTCATTCCAATCCCAAAGAAAGGCAATGCTAAAGAATGCTCAAACTACTGCACAATTGCACTCATCTCACATGCTAGTAAAGTAATGCTCAAAATTCTCCAAGCCAGGCTTCAGCAATATGTGAACCATGAACTTCCTGATGTTCAAGCTGGTTTTAGAAAAAGCAGAGGAACCAGACATCAAATTGCCAACATCCACTGGATCATGGAAAAAGCAAGAGAGTTCCAGAAAAACATCTACTTTTGCTTTATTGACTATGCCAAAGCCTTTGACTGTGTGGATCACAATAAACTGTGGAAAATTCTGAAAGAGACGGGAATACCAGAACACCTGATCTGCCTCTTGAGAAATTTGTATGCAGGTCAGGAAGCAACAGTTAGAACTAGACATGGAACAACAGACTGGTTCCAAATAGGAAAAGGAGTCCGTCAAGGCTGTATATTGTCACCCTGTTTATTTAACTTCTATGCAGAGTACATCATGAGAAACGCTGGACTAGAAGAAACACAAGCTGGAATCAAGATTGCCGGGAGAAATATCAATAACCTCAGATATGCAGATGACACCACCCTTATGGCAGAAAGTGAAGAGGAACTCAAAAGCCTCTTGATGAAAGTGAAAGTGGAGAGTGAAAAAGTTGGCTTAAAGCTCAACATTCAGAAAAGGAAGATCATGGCATCCGATCCCATCACTTCATGGGAAATAGATGGGGAAACAGTGGAAACAGTGTTAGACTTTGTTTTTCTGGGCTCCAAAATCACTGCAGATGGTGACTGCAGCCATGAAATTAAAAGATGCTTACTCCTTGGGAGGAAAGTGATGACCAACCTAGATAGCAATATTCAAAAGCAGAGACGTTACTTTGCCAACAAAGGTTCGTCTAGTCAAGGCTATGGTTTTTCCTGTGGTCATGTATGGATGTGAGAGTTGGACTGTGAAGAAGGCTGAGCTCCAAAGAATTGATGCTTTTGAACTGTGGTGTTGGAGAAGACTCTTGAGAGTCCCTTGGACTGCAAGGAGATCCAACCAGTCCATTCTGAAGGGGATTAGCCCTGGGATTTCTCTGGAAGGAATGATGCTAGAGCTGAAACTCCAGTACTTTGGCCACCTGATGCAAAGAGTTGACTCATTGGAAAAGACTCTGATGCTGGGAGGGATTGGGGGCAGGAGGAGAAGGGGACGACAGAGGATGAGATGGCTGGATGGCATCACTGACTCGATGGACATGAGTCTCACTGAACTCCAGGAGTTGGTGATGGACAGGGAGGCCTGGCGTGCTGCGATTCATGAGGTCGCAAAAAGTCAGACATGACTGAGTGACTGATCTGATCTGATCTGATTACAGCTGTAATGTATCACTGCAAACTTAGTGGATCAAAACAACACAAATGTATTACTTACAGTTCTGGAGGTCAGAAGCTGTAAAATCAAGCTGTCAGCATGCCTTCTGCAGGAGCAGATCTAGAGGTTGTCCTGTCTTCTTTGGTTCAAGCTCCACTTCTTGCAGTAGCATCACATATCCTCTGCCTCCATTTGTACACCACTTTCTCAAACTCTAACCCTCCTCCTTCCCCATCTTATAAGAACTTGTGATTACATTAGACTTACCTGGATAATTCAGGATAACCATCCCATCTCAAGATACCTAGCTTAATCACACCTTAAAATTTCTTACCATATAAAATAACAGTCCCAGTTTCTAGGGATCAGTACCAAACATCTTTGAGTTCCATCTTCAGCTTAGTATACCTGGTAATACCACTTGTTCCTCCTTAAGTGTGATTTTTTTACCCAAATCAACACCTCAATTGGGAATCTGGACCTTATGAGTAAAAGTCATCCTTTCTCAACCTCACTGTTCAATATCAGCATCAGCAGAACAGATAACACACGCAAGTAGGGAAATTTGAGGGAATACAATAAAGGGATAATTTATGAAGATATGGACAACTTATAGAGAACCATCAGAGAGAACGCAGTGCCCATGGACTGTTATAACAGGTTGCTTCTAACCCCCTAAGCCTTGAAGGTGACCAATGATCAGAACTGAAGCACAATTAAGGTCATGGGAAAGCTACTGAGCTAATGTTGACTCTGCAACTAGAGTCTTTTATCTAACTGGCCAAGGAAGGACGTCAACATCACCTGGCCCCAGGACACCTGGGTACTAGAAAATGTCAGAGATTTTATAATAGATTCTCTTCCCCACTAGCCATTATCATTACTATTGACTTTTGGGTTTTTCTCTCTCTTGGATAATCTGAGAGGAGTTTAGAGGTCAGCAGTCTCACAATACTCCATTTCACCCTCCTCAGTACCAAATCATTTCAGCTCATCACCCAAGTTAAACAAAAAAAAGAAAAAGAACAGTGAAATCCTTAAACAAACATAGATACTTGATTGGTGGATACTAAGCCTGACAGTTTGGATATGATTGACATATATTGCATAACAGTGTCCAAAACCCATCACTGGTAATCTCATTCCAGCTTATCTAGGAACTAAAGAAATTTAGAGCTAGAAGTAAGCTAAGACACCATGCTGCACAATGCACTGTTTCAGACCTCAGTCACCAATGACCCAAGAGGATATGGCTATTTGGTGCATGACGACGCTTCCAAAAACTGTGTCCTTCCATTATACCTAAACAGTGTCAATACTATCTCACCCCTGTGAGCTTCTTTGTATCTTGCCACTGGCTTACACTGAAGACTGAGAAAGTTATTGAATAGAAGGCCATGAGAAAAATCACTTGCAATACCATAGCTTTTGACATCAATAGATAACAAGCAAAAAGGCACATTTTACTCACTACATATCCATGACAACAATGGAAGATAAGAGTGAGCTTACTTACTTATCGCTGATTTCCTCAATCGAGATTTGTCATTTTATTTGCATCCTGCAGAGTTGATCTCAGAAGACATGCAGAATGTAGTTTCAGATCTTCTTGAGTGGTTCTTTTAAAACCTTGAATATCTTCTGTTCATAACTCCTGTTGGATACAAGCATACTTACATAATGCTTTAAACCTTTTCCCCCAGAATGCTTTATTCAAATGAAATAGTAAGCAAATCGAGAGGAAGATCTAGATGGAAGTAACAGAGTCTCATGAAAATTGTCCTTCTCCAGCCCCTCAGCATATTCTGAATACTCTGATTTATAGAGCCAGATTTTCAAACAGTATAGACATTGCTTTACAGAAAATCTCCCTACAGCATGACTCATGAACACCTTAGAATTAAAAAATCAAATTATAATCACATGGCTTTGTTTCAACTATTTTGCCACTTGTTTATTGCTGTCTTTCTGATTTGTTTATTGAATCAACATGAACTAGGAGTGGAAGGACACTTTCACTAAGTAAAAATGAGCTAATCTGTGTTTTAATAAAGAAGATAATCATTACTTGTTTTATTAATACACAGTCTATAATTTGATCTCTCAGATTAATGAGGAAAACCAGAAATTGATTATAAAAATCACAGTTAGCACAATGTGAAAATGGACATCAATATATTTATGTATTCTTCTAAACTAAATAATCTGAATTCATTATCCTAACATATAAATATGTTAAATAAGCACAGACAAGTAATTCTTCAAAACTACAAAAATACCACAATTACTTAAGAAGCATAAATATGTCATAACTAAAATGGTTTCACAATTCATTAATTTCCTGTATTTGTTACAGGTGTGTCAAATCTAAGTATATTTCCTCCTCTGGAAACTTGAGGGGAGACACAGGTCACCCCCTATTCCCACTCACTTCCTTTACATATACATATACACCCGTATATATACTCTATGGTTATGGAAATAAAAATTATTTTACTTGTATTTGCAAGGTAGAAAGAGCTTTCATTCAACATTTACTTAGTAAAATATCATTAGCCACACATTAATGGTACCGAAGATTTTATAAAAGAAGTATGATGCAATTTCTTCTCTATTGTTAAAAAACCTCATTCAAAAGTCCAACTGAAGAGATAAGGTTGTGAAGGAACTGCAGCTTTGGCTACAGATGGCCTCAACCACATGTCATGAATTGGGATATTTTAAAAGAGCCCACCTATTTCCCAAAACATTCTGATTAGAGCTACTTCCCAAAAGGCTTATATAACATCCATAGAGATTTTACTAACGTTAACTTTTGTTTCTCTAGGGAATAGCTGTACGAATTTTCTGTCATTAATTCCCGTAACTATTATGTGAATTCGATTTACATTTGGAAATGAACGAATAGAGTAGAAAAAAAAACTAAGTGACCTCAAGTCGTACAGCTAACAGGCAACATAACTAAGTCTCCAGGCAAATCCTATGAACTGGTGATGCCCATGCCAGCATCCCACCAACACACCTGGGGAGCACAGGTCTGGGTGTGGTCACTCCACAGAGCACTGGGAGACAGCCAGGAAGTCTTAGACTTTTTTAAAACTTTAAAAAGGGGGATGTCTACATTAGGGCTTAGACTGAATAGTAGTTCTCATTTCAGCTCTGTTTATAAGATGTAAACAAGTGTTTTTTTTGTTTCTCTTTTAAAAAAAATTATGTATTTATCTGGCTGTGTTGGGTCTTAGTTGCAGTACCTGGGATCTTTCAAGTGGCCCATGGACTCTAGCTGTGGCTCACGCACTTAGTTGCTCCAAGGTATGTGGGATCTTAGTTCCCTGATCAGGGATCAAACCCAGGTCCCCTGCATTGCAAGGCAGAGTCTTAATCACTGGACAACTAGAGAAGTCCCCATATTTTTTCAAAGTCTATTTCAGAGGCTTTTTACGATCCACAAAGTCTGGTACTTTCAAAAGAGCTTAAAACATATAATCATATATTTTCTAGTAAAAGTACATGGTACTTTCTATTAAAAGAGTTTGCTTTTTAGTTTTGATTAAAGCCATTAATTTTAATTGATATTTCACGGGAGCAGAGACTATTCTGTGGTATGTATGTGTGTTCTCTCCAGTGCCTAGAATATTGGTGCTCATTGAATGAGTGAAATCAATTCCAAATAATAAGTCAAAGAGGGAGAAACAAAAATAACTGAAAAAAGGAGAGTAAGAGAGTATAAACTACTAAATATTTAAACAGTCAGGCAGCCATTTGACAAAGAGAGTTCCAGAAAAACATCTACTTCTGCTTTCTTGACTATGCCAAAGCCTTTGACTGTGTGGATCACAACAAACTGGAAAATTCTTAGAGATGGGAGTACCAGGCCACCTGACCTGCCTCCTGAGAAATCTGTATGCAAGTCAAGAAGCAACAGTTAGAACCAGACATTGAACAGACTGGTTCCAAATCAGGAAAGGAGAACATCAAGGCTGTATATTACGTGCTTATTTAACTTATATGCAGACTACATCATAAGAAATGCTGGACTAGATGAAGCACAAGCTGGAATCAAGATTGCCGGGAGAAACATCAATAACCTCAGATATGCAGATAACAGCACCTTTCTGCCGAAAGCAAAGAAGAACTAAAGAGCCTCTTGATGAAAGTGAAAGAGGAGAGTGAAAAAGTTGGCTTAAAACTCAACATTCAGGAAACTAAGATCATGACATCTGGTCCCATCATGATGAGCAAACAGATGGGGAAACAATGGAAACAGTGAGAGACTTTATTTTGGGAGGCTCCAAAATCACTGAAGATGGTGACTGCAGCCATGAAATTAAAAGATGTTTGCTCCTTGAAAGAAAATCTATGACCAACCTGCTGCTGCTGCTAAGTCGCTTCAGTCGTGTCCGACTCTGTGCAGCCCACCAGACTCCCCCGTCCCTGGGATTCTCCAGGCAAGAACACTGGATTGGGTTGCCATTTCCTTCTCCAATGCATGAAAGTGAAAAGTGAAAGTGAAGTCATTCAGTCGTGTCAGACTCCTAGCGACCCCGTGGACTGCAGCCCACCAGGACTGACCAACCTAGACAGCATATTAAAAAGCAGAGACATTACTTTGCCAACAAAGGTTCATCTAGTCAAAGCTATGGTTTTTCCAGTAATCATGTATAAATGTGAGAGTCGGACTATAAAGAAAGCTGAGCGCTGAAGTATTGAATGTTTTGAACTGTGGTGTTGGAGAAGACTCTTGAGAGTCCCTTGGACTGCAAGAAGATCCACCGAGTCCATCCTAAAGGAAATCAGTCCTGAATATTCATTGGAAGTCTGATGCTTGAAGCTTAAACTCCAATACTTTGGCCACCTGATGCAAACAACTGACTCATTGGAAAAGACCCTGATTCTAGGAAAGATTGAAGGCGGGAGGAGAAGGGGACTTCAGAAGATGAGATAATTGGATGGCATCAACAACTCAATGGACATGAGTTTGAGCAAGCCCCAGGAGTTAGTGGATGGACAGGGAAGCCTGGCATGCTGCAGTCTAAGAGGTGGCAAAGAGTTGGACACGACTGAGTGACTGAACTAAACTGAACTGAAGTTGCCTATACGGATAGAACAAATTAAGCATGTTCACTGCAGAAAAGAAAATTGTCAAGTTCAAGACAAGTGACTATTGATAAAAAATACATGCTTCTTGCGTGGCATCAAGTTATGGTAGTTTGGTAGATAAAAGAATGCTTTTAAATAACAGAGCTCCTTGAAGAAGTTGGTTGATTCCACTGCAAGGGTAGGGCAAAGTACAAAAAGAACCTGGCGTATCTTGTGATACCTAAACACAGGAAAATGCTTAAAGGAAAGAGAAAAAATGTGAGGAAAATATTAAAAAGGACCGGGAACTGAAGCGAAGGTTCACATGGTCAAAGTTGGAACAACGTGAGCAAAAATATACTTAATGACAGTATTAAATGCTAACCTAAAGAATAAAATAAATAGCCATGAGTCCAAATTGATGTAAATGATTGAATAAATAAAACAAGGGCCAACTATTCCTTCAGAACAATTCCAGTTAATAAATGTAGAAAAGTAAGAGAAATTAAAAGTCAACATTACACCACCACAGTAAAACTGCTGGAGCAAGTTCCACTCTAGAACACTAAACTTAGTTGATGAAAGCTTAAGGAGAAGCTGGATATTTTTACATAGGCTTAAAATGTCTCACCCCAGATATTTATAAATTTGAAAGGAAAACACAAGGTTTTCCTGGTGGTCCAGTGGTTAAGAATCTGCCTTGAAACACAAGGCACACCGGTTCAATCTCTGGTCTAGGAAGATCCTGCATGCCGTGGGGCAACTAAGCCACAACTACTGAGCCCCCTGCAGCAACTACTGAAGCCCGTGTGCCCTCAAACCCATGCTCCACAACAAGAGAAGCCACCACCATGAGAAACCACGTGTTGCAACTAGAGAAAGCCCTTGCACAGCAATAAAGAATCAGCCCAGCCAAGAATAAACAAATACATATTTTCTACCAAAGAGTAAAAGACAGGAACTTTACAGTGGAGGAACATGGCAGGCACCCCCTTGATCAAACGATCAAGGGTACCTGCCCAGTAATAAGACTGGATACCATGTATCCCTGATATGTTACACTGAGAAGCCCATCTCACTTCTGAGTCATTCTTCCCCAATATCCATAACCTCAATTATGGGAAAACAGAAATTCAACTGAGGAACATTCCACCAAACACCTAAACGGTCCTGCTGTCAAATGTCAAGGATCAGGAAAGATAAGGAAAGACAGCAACTGTCACAGATCAAAAACAACTAAAGAGTTATCACAATTAAATGCAATATGCCATTCTGATTGGATATTGGAACAAAACAAAGACATTAGTGGAAAAGTGCTGAAATACAAAAATTTAGTCTATGGTTTAGTGGCATATCAATAGTAATTTCTTATTTTAATTCATTGGTTATATGCAATGCTAATATCAGAAGAAGCTTGGTAAAAGGCAAGTGAAAAAATATGTGCTCTGTTTAATTCTTTGGTAAGTCTAGAATTAGTCCAAAATAAAAAGTTTGTAAAAATAGTGCCACAAGGGACCCAAAGAAATAGGACCATTAAGGAAGAGAAGAACCTCCCCCCAGAAAATTGTGTTTGAACAGAGACATGAAGCATGAGAAAGGATCACCTTCTCTAATCCAAACCACTCATAATGTAATATTTCTTTTGTAATTCCCAAAACTAATTTGTATTAAAAATATTTTATATTAACATTTTTAGTTCTGGAGAATTATTCCAATAGGGGTATTAAGATTCACAGTTACAGTTTAACAGGTTAGAAATAATGTATCTAGAAGGCTATGATCTTGTGTGTGTGAATGACACATTCAATTTTCATGAAATGTAAAAACTTTGAGAACTGTTTTTTAGTATCTATTCAATTGTCCATGGGATTTTCCAGGCAAAAACAGTGGAGCGAGGTGCCATTTCCTTCTCCAGAGGGTCTTCCCAACCCAAGGATCGAACTCACGTCTTGTGCTTTCGCAGGCAGATTCTTTACCACTGAGCCACCTGGGAAACTGTATATATTCAATAATAATATTCAAAACCATATATTACTTGGTCTTAAACTCCAGTTAGTAACAATTAGCAGGCACATCATGGGAATTTTAACATTTATGAAATGTGAGAAAAGAAGAGCAACTCTTCTCTTTCGCTCTCTCACCTCATCTAATTCCAGGTCATTACCTCATCATTCTTTTGGTCCCTTTCATGAAGTTATCTTTTCCCTCTAAAACAGGGCAAATGCAGCTAGACATCTACTGATCATAAGCATGTGCCATAGACTATTTACAGATGTGTGTGCATGCTCAATCGCTCAGTCATGTTCAACTCTTTGCAACCCCGTGGACTGCGGGATAATCCTGACAAGAATACTGGATCACGTTGTCACTTCCTCTAAGGGACCTTCCCGACCTAGGAAGCAAATCCGTGTCTCCTGAGCCTCCTGCATTGGCAGGTGGCTTCTTTCCTACTAAGCCATCTGGGAAGCCTATTTAGGAACACAGCTTGGTAAAAATGAAAGTAATTTTGAAGATCATCTAAACCACTGACTCTCAACTCCATCAGGTCCAACACCTCTTTTTATATCAAATGTTTAGTCATGGCCTCTTTATTTTCCTGAAATTGAAATTCAAAGGTAATGTAACCAGCCTGCACACAATTTCAAATATGTGTGTATAATTGCATACTGTAATAAAAAGGAGAGTGACAGAGAAGTGAATTTAAATAATATTACTCCAAATTGTAGATACTTGGGCAAAACTATGCTAGGAGATCACAAAGCAGTCAGACACAAGCTCTACATAAATCACGGTGACTGCCACTGCTACAAATGCAGACTGACATGAGTATCAGCAACTCAAATTCCATGAGAAACATGCTGCTGGAACATCAGTTCCTGAATGGTAAGCAACTCTGAAGATCCCAAAGAAAACAAAATTTTCTTCCAATAAACACCTGCTGACTCCTATAAAATACAAAGTCTATTAAATTTTGAACCTATATTTCTTAAAGCCATACAGAAAATAACTTTGTTATGTGTGTAAAATGAATTCATTTCTTTGCTCAGAATGTTATAAACAGGTTATTTTTGTCTATATGAATGTCCCCTGGAACATATAAAAGTTTTATTGCACACAAGACAATTTTGTGTTGTGCTGGACTCTTTTACCCATTTCAGGACACTAGGTATTTCTAATTTTTTCCAGTAAGTGTCAACTGAGTTCCCCAAATCATTGTGACAAGTAAAAACAGCCCTGCAGATTTCCTAAATACCTCCTAAATACATTAAGATCACTTTATGGACAGCACTCATTTAACAGACAAGGCACTTGAGGCTCAGTGTGCACTCTCCTGGGCTTACTAAGGTAGTTAAAGATCAAACTAATGTTAGCTAGAGTAACATAAGGCTCTTCTTACTATGCAATGCTGCATCTCTTTCATTTCTTCAGTACTTGGTATTCAATATGTAAATTAGAACTTTCCCATGTTCCATCAACACTACATAAGAAAAACTGCTGCCTCTCTTGAAAACGTTATCTTCTCCCTTGAGATCCATTAGCTGCCAGAGCCGCAGGCATCCTTTCTAGCATTCCCTGTGAATCAGCTTTCAGGCCTACTCTCCTAATCTCTCCCCTCCTGTACGTTAGCCTCAAGCCAAGCCTACTGAAACATTCAGGGATTATCACCTCAAACCAGGAAGAAGTTACAACTACTTTATACCAAACATCTCCAAGCACTATATGTGGCCTTTTCCCAGGGTGGGGGCGGGAATGTGGGGAAAAACAAGAGGACTTCCCTGGTGGTCCAGGGAATAAGAATCTGCCTGCAGGGGATGCAGGATGCCCATGTATTTCAACTACTGAGCCCATGCTCTGCAACAAGAGAAGCCACCTCAATGAGAAGCCTGTGCACTGCAATGAAGAGTGGCCCCTGCTTGTCACAACTAGAGAAAGCCTGTGTGCAGCAATGAGACCCAGTGCAACCAAAAACAAGTATTAAAAAAAAAAAAAATCTTAAAAAAAAAGGTCAAAATCTCTCATGGTTTCTGGTAGCATTCTCTGAGCCCTCTGGTTTCATGCTCTTTCATCCAACACAACGCAGGATTAGTTCTCAGTGTGGTAGAATGTTGTAAAGAAAGGAGGCTCTAAGAGAAGGTGTACTATTATCAACTGTGAGGCAGTCTTCACAAGCTGCAATCTCTTCACTGGAGACATGAATGAGGTTTTAATGAGCAGCCATCTGAAGACTTGGTATTTACTGCATTTCTGATTATTGGTAAGATCACCATATTTTGATATTATTTTAGGTAATTAATTATCCAACTAACCTCATATTGATAGAAATGTCTCTCCCCCAAATAACGGGCCTTTGCTATACCAGTATCTTTTATATACATGTTCTATCATCGGGTGTGTGTGTGTGAAGTTGCTCAGTCGTGTCCAACTCTTTGCAACCCTATGGACTGTAACCCACCAGGCGTCTCTGTCCATGGGGATTCTCCAGGCAAGAAAACTGAAGTGGGTTGCCATGCCCTCCTTCAGGGGATCTTCCCAACCCAGGAATCGGACCCATGTCTCCCACATTGCAGGTAGATTCTTTACCATCTGAGCCACCAGGGAAGCCCAAGAACACTGGAGTGGGTAGTCAATCCCTTCTCCAGGGGAACATCCTGACCCAGGAATCAAACTGGGGTCTCCTGCATTGCAGGAGGATTCTTTACCAGCCGAGCTACTTGGGAAGCCACCTATCACTGGATAAGATAAAGCTATTGCACATATCAGTTTCTTTGTACCACTTTTGGGTATTAAATCATACTCCTTTATGAAGAAATAGATTCTGAGAAAATGTTCTTGATAATAGCCTTCTTTGCGTTGACAGAATCCCGAAAACAACCTGTCAAAATGAGAAGGGCTTTTATCCCCAATGATTCTGTAGATATCCTTGGATAAATGAGACACAAATCCTCTCTCACATAAAGGATAATTAAAAATAATTAAGGTTCATGAAGTTATTTCTGAAATAATGTCTCATAATGTGAATGCAATGTTTCTCAGAGAAATATTTCTCTTGCATTTAAAATCCAAAGTTATGACTTATTAGAGATCCCAATTAAATGACTTAACAAGGTAAATTCCAATTTTAAGAAGGATTAACATTCAGTGAAAAGATTCAAAAGGTATTTTGTTCAAAGAATAAGTGCTTCAGAAAGTATTAGTGAACAAGAATTTGGAAATTTTCCTTTAAAATAAAGGACTTTAGAACTAAACAATGAACACCAAATTCTATCTTTTGAACTAAAGATTATGTATGTTTATCAATCTGTAAAGTAGGAGAAAGTTTTTTTAAAGACACATAATGTATTTTTTCATTTTTAATTTTTTCATGCCTCTACTACACATACATTCACATACATCTGAAACAAGTGTAGTATGAGCCCAACCCAATCCTTTATCTGTAAAAATTTCCCTAATGAAAGGAAGCATTATCTAGGAATTTAAGAAAGATACACTTGGCTATATTCAGTTCTATTCAAGAGATATGTGCTTGGCATTTGGAGTAATAAGAAATGTAATATAAAATTTCTGCCCTCAATAAAATTCAAACATAACCAAAATGATGATAGATGAAGAAAATATTTGTTTTCATTGAGTAATTTCTTCTAACCCCACCCACAACCATCTCCACCAGACTCCCAACAGGCACATGTAAATCATAGCCCCATCTTTGGTAAGAATTTGGACTTTCTCCTATATTCCCATCTAGATCCACCATAGCAGTAGCTTTATAGTCACCAGCTTGGGGTTCATTCTAAAGCCTGTGCATGCAAACTCACTCCCTTCCTCCCAAGGACTGAAAAGGCAAATGAAATACAGCCCCAGCTCACAAGAAGTTCTAACAGCACAGAGATTTCCCACCTATTCAGGGGAATTTATTATTTAACTACTAGGGGGACTTATGAAAATATCAATAGGGTTAGCACCAAAAGCAACTTTAAACTAAAGACTTTTATCCCTATAACTAGTCCTTATTCCTTAATGTATTTTTCAAACAGACATGTAAAATAACCAAATTTTCAGATTAATAGTTGGTGTTTTTTTTTTTTTTTTTTTTTTTTCATGGCTGAACTGAACCATGAACACATGTGGTGCCATTGCTGCTACTCTAAACAATACCATTTTAGGTGAAGGCCTGAGAACAGCTCTTATCCTATCTTAAAGCCTATCCACAGTGCTCAAGAGAGTGAATGTCTACCTTTCTCTACTGGGGAGGAAAAAAAAACAAAAAGCTCACTGTCTCAAAGTGCTGGCCCAACATGTCTTTCCACCACTGATGAAGTCCAGGAGGAATCATAATTCAACATTTTGGCCCAAAGGTTGATCAAGTAAGCTATTACTTGATTCTCTAATGCATCATTTGGCAAGGTTCTTTATGTACCATGCTTGAGGATATTCTGCTAATGAAATGCATCCTCTTGTAAAATATCAGAATTAGAAAGCTCAACCACTAATTTTATTAATTTGCTATGCCCATAAAAATTGTGCTGAGATACATACAAACTATGAAATTCCAAACTCAGCTGATTAGGAAGAAACCATCCTTTAACATAAGAGAAAAGCAAGAAATCCCTATAAATTTAGAATTTAGAATAGAAAGCACAACTTGCTTAACTAGAAAATAGATGTCACTTGTAATCATGAAAATACGTTATTGATTTTTTAAAACTAATAAAGTACGGCGCATCTCCTGAAAAGAGATTTTTAAAAGCGTATTGCTAACAGCATTGTGCTGTTAAATAAGCATTTGTACACCAACTCTGTGTCAAGTAACTGTCACACTGTAAAATCAGTTAATGAAGCTTCAAAAAATTGACCTGGGAATACTCTAGGAAGCAGAGAAAACAAGCTGTTTTTCATCTACTTAAGCAATTCAGTGACTGCATGTTGATTACCAAGTCAAAGTTACTACAGCATTTCCCTAGAATCTGATTAGCCTGGAGCTCTTTTGGTAAAAACATGGAATGTCTTTTCATTGTTGTTAAGCCATCAAACTGTTACGGGACAGCTAATAATAGAAACTCTGCTCTGCCTTTTAATGGCAAGGGTGACCTTGGTTTACCAAAATAAAATAAACAGAAGAAGCAGACACCAAATCTGATCTTTCAGTGAAAGCCATCAGATTCTATTGATAGTACAATGTGAATGCAAATGTGAAGTCGCTCAGTCGTACCGGACTCTTAGCGACCCCATGGACTGCAGCCCCAGGCTCCTCTGTCCATGGGATTTTCCAGGCAAGAGTACTGGAGTGGGGTGCCATTGCCTTCTCCGTGATAGTACAATACTTCAGTACAATACTTCTCTGTCCCAGGCTCTGAAGTGAGAAATCTACTCATCTAACACTTCTCTTCTAAGGTTTGTGTGTTTGTAATAGTGTTTGTTTACTGACCTGCCCATCTCATCACTCTAAGATGAGAAATCATCTACACATAGCTATTTTTAAACTTAATGTTGGTTTATTTACTTGTTTTGTAACTTTCCCATCTCATACCTTCACTCTTCCTTTTTCTAGTTCTCTGAATGAATTCTGCCAATGTCCTACCAATCCTCTCCTAGCAGTTGAAGAAATAAAGAAATTATATCAGTCAACTGTATGCCTGAGCAGTTTCCTATAAAAAAGACACTCAAAAGAGAGTCATAAAATCTCAGAAATAGAAGGAACTTTGTTTATTTAATCCAACCATGCTATTAATCCTCACCAAGTGTCTAACCTTAAAATACCTGCAATGACATGATCTTACTACTTCTGTTACAGCCCATTCCATTTTTAGTTGATTTTGTTTGATTTTTAGTTGATTCTGATGACCACGACAAAATGTAATTCCCAAATCTTGTACCCAGTGATCCTAGTTGTATACTTTGGAGCACTCCCCTAAAGTGAGGAGAGGGGTATAAATCAACATATTCTTTCTCATCAGTCAGTTCAGTCGATCAGTCATGTCCAACTCTTTGTGACCCCACAGACTGCAGCATGCCAGCCCTCCCTGCCCATCACCAACTTCCAGAGGTTACTCAAACTCTTTCTCATCAGGCCTTCAAAATTTTGAAGAGAGCAATCTTATCTATATCTAGTTTTCATTCCATTTTGCTAAATATATCCATTTCCCTCCATTTTTTTCTTATTTGATGCAATTTCAAGCATCTATATCTAAACACCCACCTTTTGGGGGACCAAACAGAACTTAAAATTTGGACTGAACCAGGGGACAGTAACCTACACTAGGTGACTATAGGTAGGGAAGTTCTGAGCCACATCTTTGAAGGACAGCTAAGAATCTAAGCTTATGACAACCAAACACCAAGGATATTGCAGGAAGAGTTAATAGCAAGATCCATAGCCTAGAGTCTATGGTCAGGCAAACACAGGGGATGGGAGACACCCAGGAGGATGATCTGGAAGGCATTAGAGTATTGGTGGCTCGTTTTTATCAACTAGTTCTGTGTGCCTGTGAAGACCTAGATCAAAATCTCCATGTGAAGATGGAGAGGTACACATCCCAGGGCATTCCTACAAGGTTATAAAGTACTCATTCACAACTAATGGACCAATGTCCCAAAGGTGACACATATATTTATATTATTACTGTCTGGATTGCAAAGGGATATTTAAATAGCAAACAAAATAAGGTATTTACATGATGGGCATTAAGTCACAGTTTATCGTCAATGACAATGTAAAAAACTCCTGTTTTTTTAAACCAAACAAAAGCTTCAAACAAAGATAAACTAGAATGCATCCCATAGAGAGAATACCTTTACCTCAGACTGTGCCATAGCAACTTTATTTGTAATAGCAAAAAAAATGAAAACAGCCCACATAGCCATAAACAGAAATGTATAAACAAATCACGGTATAACCATACAACATAATACTATTCAGAAAAAAAAAGAATGAATTAATGTGGTTGAATTCCCAAAATATTATATTTGGCAAAAGAAGATATAAAAGGATATATACTGTATGATTTCAGTTTTGAGGAAATTTCAGAAAAGGCTAAACTACAGTGTCAAAATTAGATTACATCACCCTAAATCCAGGGTTGGGTAGTGAGTTAACTTCACCAGAGCATGAGGGAGTTTTTTAGAGTATTGAAAATGTTCTACATATTGATTATAATGGACATTGTATGAGTGGACCTATTTGTCAAAAACCCACTGAACCGTACACTTAAAATAGGTGCATTTAATCAAATATAACATACTTCATTAAAGTTGACATTCATAAAAATGCATTTGAAACCATTAGACAGTTCTTCAATCCCTCACCCACATTCAAGGTATAAAAGATCAAGAGTGAAGATAGTTTCAAAAAAAATTTTTGATGGAGCTATTTGAACCCAAACCTTTTTTAAAATTAAGGAACTACTTGTCTCTCCTTGCCTTCAATCTATGAAAAACCTTCAACAGGAGTACTCAGAAAGCCTAATAACTGCTATTTCAGAGTGGGAGAGAGATTGAATTAACGTCTGACTCACGTCTAAGAAACCTAAAGCTAAAAGCTTTGGAGGCAGAGCAAAAGTGAGGCAGCAGTTTGGTGACTTATCCTGCCCACCTAGAATGCATCAGGACAAACGATTCTAGAGGGTTGGGAGCCATGTGCAAGAGAAACTGCTGCTGCTATTGCTAAGTCACTTCAGTCATGTCTGACTCTGGGCGACCCCAAAGACAGCAGCCCACCAGGCTCCCCCGTCCCTGGGATTCTCCAGGCAAGAACATTGGAGTGGGTTGCCATTTCTTTCTCCAATGCATGAAAGCGAAAAGTGAAAGTGAAGTCGCTCAGTCATGTCCAACTCTTAGCGACCCCATGGACTACGGCCCACCAGGATCACCCGTCCATGGGATTTTCCAGGCAAGAGTGCTGGAGTGGGGTGCCATTAAGAAAACACTAGAGGGGGTTATTTTAGGTCTTGTCTAAGAGGATAGGATAAAAAGATAATGAGTCTCCAGCATAAAGTAGCTAAATGTGAATGGTTGAATTCTCAGGGGCTTGAAGAACCTGTAAGTGACAAGATATAATAAAGAGACACCTTTCTTTGTCAAGGTAGCTCTAGATAAAAAGTCTCCAGAAAATGGAGCACCTCTAAAGAAGCTACATAGAAGTCCCATAGCCCAGAGAGTTACTCTTAAGCATTCACCAACCTCCCCGTCTCAGATGGTAAAAAATCTTCCTGCAACATGGGAAACCTGGGTTTGATCCCTGGGTCAGAAAGATCCCCCAGAGAAGGGAATAGCTACCCACTCCAGTATTCTTGCCTGGAAAATTCCATGGACAGAGGAGCCTGATGGACCACAGTCTATGGGGTCACAAAGAGTTGGACACAACTGAGTAACATTTTCACTTCACTTTCAGACTCCAAAGAACATGAGGGTAATTTTCATAGGAAGAAAGGAAAAAAACCTCCCTGCCCTTTTTATATCTTCACTTCACCCATCACCCCTCTTCAAATCCCAGAGGAGTCAGAAATCATGGTTACCAGGTATCTAGAGAAAAGTAAACACCCAAGGCATGGAACGAAAGAAGCTACTGTCAATACACTCCCTTTCTACCTGCATGCAGTACCCACGGAAAGTTCAATCCCAGGGACAGAACTTTCAACTTTCAATCACATTTGAAATGTTGACAGTCATATGGAATCAGGCAATTTAACTTCTGGGCCAATAAAGTTTGTATTACATATGAATAATCAGAAAAGTTCCTTTTTGGACAGTTGCAGGAAAATATTTCCAATGAATGAATTTTAAAGGAATATGGAAGACAAAAGTATATTTGCTCCTTCAGGCTCTTTGTGTTCCTCACTTCCATGGAATTTACACGTTGAAAGCCAACCCCCAGTATTTGGAGATGGGAACTTTTGAAATATGACTGGGTCATGAGGGTAGAGCTCTCATGAATGGGATTGCTGCTGCTGCTGCTAAGTTACTTCAATCGTGTCCGACTCTTTGCAACCCCATAGATGGCAGCCCACCAGGCTCCCCCATCTCTGGGATTCTCCAGGCAAGAACACTGGAGTGGGTTGCCATTTCTTTCTCCAATGCATGAAAGTGAAAAGTGAAAGTGAAGTCACTCAGTCGTGTCCGACTCTTAGCGACCCCATGGACTGCTTGCTGCTGCTAAGTCACTTCAGTCGTGTCCGACTCTGTGCGACCCCATAGACGACTGCTTAGTGCCCTTATAAAAGAATCCCTGGAAAGATACCTTGCCCCTTCTAGCATGTGAGGACACAGTGATAAAACAGCCATCTGGGTACCAAGAAAACACTGGGAAGCCCAGTGCCTCTTGCTATTCTTCTTAAGAATAGGCTGGGAAAACTGACTTAGAAAAAGAAACAGGCATTTATTCCCAGCTGATCCAAGGGAGTCTGGGCGCAAGATGAATTGGGTCTGAGACTGCAGTCACAGGTGGAAAAGCTGGGCCTCCTCCCAGAAACTTGCAGTCTGCACATCTGGGAAGCTGATTAACAGTTCCCCTCCACTTCGCTTTCCCTCTGGGATGAGAGGGGCATCAGCAAGACTCCCATGAAACATATTCATTTTCTCTGTTGCTTAAGATGGAAACCCGAGTTCCACACAACAGGAGGAGAGCCAGCAAGGTTGGGAAAAATAGCAGCCTAGCTTCTAGTCCTCCAAGTATAATCCACGCCAGGACACAGCCGGCAGCTGACCACAAACAGAACGGGCAAGTAAGGACTCTTTCCTAACAAGTCAATGAAGCCACTTCCAAAGCAGTGTCTGGCCACAGGACCCCACCCCAGGAGGCCCAGGCTGGAGGAGGGAGGGGAGTGGGCCGTGGGGGAGAGTCTCTTTCCTGTGACTTCCCTGTGGCTGTGCCCTTTCATCATTTTTTTAATTGACCGATGTTTAAAGTCTCATCAGACTACAAGTTCTCACCAGACACTAAATTAGCCAGCACCTTAATCTTGCACTTCCCATCCCCCAGACTCTGAGGAATAAATTTGTTGTTTATAAGCCACCTAGTCAGACATAGCAGCCCAAAGAGACTAAGACAATCACTTTCTGATTCTATCCCATGATTTGTACTTGTCCAAAATACCATGTACACTAACCAGTTGACACCGTGGGTGAACAGAGGCTGTGCTAGATAGAACCACCACACAAAGGGGGGGGTGGTGGTTACAGAAGAGACATGTGTGAAAGCTACCCCCAGATGCCAGGAGCTTTGCAGGTATGATTTCCTGACAACATGGGAAGAGTTAAGCACACAGCTCTGCCCTTTTTTAACCAGTTACAAAGTCAAGACTAAGCACTGGGTCCCCACTTCTCAGAGGAGCATTCTGTCAAATAAGTTTAACCTGGTCATTTCTAAGGGCTTCCCTGGTGGCTTAGATGACAGAGTCTGCCTGAAATGCAGGAGACACAGGTTCAATCCCTGGGTCGGGAAGATCTCCTGGAAAAAGAAATGGCAACCCACTCCAGTAGTCTTGCCTGGAGAATTCCAAACTCAGAGAAGCCTGACAGGTTACAGTCCATGGGACGTGACTGAGTGACTAACACAAAGCCTATGAAAAGGTCATTTCTAAAGGCTAAAAGGCTTTTGTCTTCTGCACAGAATATTCAGTAACTGTTGAATACAGCAATGAGTGAATCAATTTAATCAGTTAAAGGGTACCCAGCTCTAATGCCACCATTCAGCTGAGATTTTTTTAGCTCTTATAATTTTTATTCAACTTGATTATTTTATTGTTAAGCCTTAGTATGTGATTAAAGAGAATCATATCTATCACCCACTGAGAAATGTTTTTCACAGATGCCATTTTTTTATTAAAAAAAAAAAATCTGTCCTCTATCACCAATCAAAACAAAATAAACAGAAATGTAGATACATTCATTTAATAATCATTTATTGGACTCTATTTGCCCAACTCAGTGGCTTAAGCCAAAAGTGAAATTGTTGACTTAAATGACTGAAAAGGCCTGGAGGAGAATAGCTTTTAGTGCTTATTAAAACCACTGGGATTGGGTTTTTCTTTGCCTCTTGCCAAGCTCTGTTTTTTCTGATTAGGTCCATTCTAAGACAGCCTCTTCTCTGGTGCCAGTAATGTGGCTACAGAAATTCCCTGTGATATATCCTTTCAGGTTAAAGTCTAACAACAAGGACAGAGCCTGATTTCCTGATACATGTTTTATAGTCCCAGAAGTTAGTGTCTATGGATAAAGGGTTAACAAAACCATTTCCCCCACTGAGTCAGAATCTGACCTTGGGTCAACTGACTAACTCTCTTCTCCTAGACATCTAGTAAGAGTCAAGAGTCAGCTACATTGTTAGACAACATTCCTTGTAATAAAAATGATGCTTGATTAGTAATTTGCATCAGGACCTGGTTAAAAAAAAAAACTATATCAAATGCACAGCTGATGAGGTTGCCATGCTTTGGGCTCCCCTGAGTTCAGTGACTCTTAGAACTGATATTTCCCTTGCAGAGACCCTGAGAGGTAGACCTCCGGAGTCGTTACAAGAGGTACTGGCTCTTCAAGGGCCTCTCTTTCTCACCTGTACAATACGGATCTTGTTTTCTTGCCCCTGGGCTGTATTGCTATGCTGGGCCACTGCAAGTCTCTTGCAGAGGAAGCATGTCTAATGCCACAGGCAAGCTGTTTTCTCTCCTATAACCTTCTGAGTAAACTAGTATCAGGGTGATGTGTGGAAGTGAGTTTAAATGTCTAGTGTAGCTGTGAAGACCTCCTGGTAGGTGTCTCATTGTTCATCTCTGAAATGGTAACTGTAATGAGGAGAACAGAAGTGACTGATTGGAATAACCTGAGGTTATATGTTGTGATGCAGGAGCAGTGGGACTTGAGCTGCTTCACTGAATGTACAGAGCTGAGAGTGAGGCAGGAGTGGCTCTGTTGAAACTTAGAATTCTTCACCAAAAAGAATTAAATGCCCAGCAGCCAAAACAGTAAATATTTACTATGCAACTGACTCCTTCCCACACATCATAGAGTACATAGGACTCAAATTCATGCCTCAACCAAATGACTAATAATTACATATCAGAAACCTATGATGGTATGCCTGCAAAAAAAAAAAAAAAAAGCTGCATGTATTAAAATGTTGAATGCTAAAAATCTGTAATATGTCATTGACAGCATCTTTTCAGAAATGATAATCTACACAACTAAACTTTGGCCTGCTTATTAGGGGCTCCTGTCAAAGGATTCAACAATTCTTTGTTAAAATTTCATTGCTTTCCTTTCAAACTGTTTAATGTGGAAAAAAAAGAAAATTAAATCCAAGAAGCAATTAAACACAGTTATGAGCACGGATTTTAAATGTAGACTATGTGGGTTTGAAGCCTACTGCCTCTAACTAGCTGTTGATTTTATGCAAAGTTAAATTAAATCTATGTTTATCAGTTTGTTCATATGGAAAATGAGGATGATACCTACCCTTACTATATTATTTTGACAAATAAATAAGTAGAAATACATATAAAACAACAGTCCCGTCACAAAGAAAGAAGCAACAAGTATTACTAATATCATCACCATCATCCCAAGAATTTAAAAATCTGATGTACACAATATATCTCAGCCTGACATTTTTTCACACCTGTAGTTATTGTCAAAGCAATAAAATTTTGTGACTTTGGGGAAAATAGGCATCAGGTACAAGAGAAGTCTTTATTTAATCAATTTTTTAAGATGGCCAAGTTGTAGCACAAAAGAAACCAAAATGTGAGTCTGAAGTAAGTCAATTACTTGTGCAGATATTCCTAGGTCTTGAAATTTAGGGATTTTATGGGGGCCTTAGGGATCTATCCCTGGTAAATACATCAAAGATCTGGCAAAACTGGGTCTGCAATAAACAATCTGGACTACACAGGGTAAAGTCCGTGTTATTTCAGGAAACACTGCAGGGTTCATCGTGTGCCAGGCAGTATCCTTCAAAGACTCAGAGTCTGGTGGGCAAGAAAGACCCATGAATAAGTGAAAGCAATGCGATGTGCTAAGTGCTGTGTGGGGATATGCTCTGGGTATTCTCTTCCCACAAAGCAGGGAGTGAAAACCCAAGATGCCTTTTAGTCAGATTAAATTCACTCCATTTCACTTTGGTTCTTCCTCTTTGCCTGTCTGTAAGGACACATAATGGTAAAATACCAGACATTCCCACTTCTCAGACAGGCCTGTGTGAGCAGTGAGTTAATGTACATTAAATCACCGAGCTTTTCCGAAATAAGTTACTGCAGAAAAACTCAAGAGACTATCACTGAGATGATCATGGCTTCCTGCAATCTACTTTTATCTTTATCAAAGGAAACTGTGCGCACAAACATGGCTTTGCCATTATTTCAGAAGCATAAAGAAGGTGAATACCACCCAAATACATAATAGCTCACAAAATGAGAACCTATAATCTATTCTGATAAAAGAGAGACTTTCTCATTTTTTTTTCTAATGCCAGCAGGAAGACAAAAAGAATTGCTTCTGAAGAATTCTGTAAGGTCTTTGTGTTTCTAAAAAGGGAAAGAAATAGGAATTGGGATAGGAATACAAAAGAACTTTAGAACTGGAAGTGAATTTAAAGATTATTGAACCCACCTTCTTTATTTTAAGAATACCCACAGAGATTAAGCAGCTCACCTAAACTAATGGAGGAGTCAGGAATAGCAATCAAGTCTTAAAGCTCCCCCAGTCATAGGGAGCAGCACTCACAATTATTTTAAGGTCTCTCATTGAATTGATAGTATTGTATTTTTTTATGGTTCAGATTCACAGCAAGTTAAGCAGGTTTTTGTTTCCAAGACTGGGAATCTACTGCTTCTAACATTGCTTCTAAAGGAAAAAGAAAAAGAAAAAAACCTTTAGAAACATCAAGAAAACTTACTAACAAAACTGCCCTAACACAACTCACTTTTAGGCCCATTCTTGTCTGCTAATCATACAGGTTTTCTCATGTTCATTCTAGCTAGTGACTTTCTTTTGTTTTTTTCTTTTTTTTTTTTTGCCCCCGTTTGACACAATGTCTATTATATTACCTTTCTATTTTCTACTCAATAACTATCCTGAACGTAAATATTGGAAGCCTACTAGATAGTATCTACCTATTTGATTTTTAGTAAGAAATTTGATGTTGTACAAATTTGATGTTGAGTAAGAACTGCCCTCAGGAAGAGACGAAGTAAAATGTCAAAATGCTTATCCATAGTACAATTTCAGGTCTTCCTCCTAAAAACCCCCCATACTCTCTACTTTGACCAGTTGATATAAAGCATGACTTCTCTTTGAAACAGAAATTGAGTTTTGTAAACCACATGATGGTTCACCCCCACTAAAAAATGCTGAAGGATTTCACTGTTAAAGAGGCACAGCTTAAAATGCATCATAAACTAAAACCATCAGAGTAGTCACTGTCATATTTTCATCACCCGTCTTAATGGCAAAGCTCCTGACACTCAGAATGTGTTTAACTGTCTAATGGAAAATAACAACATGAAAAACAGTAAAATTTGCAAGTCACCTTGCAACATTTTTTCCCTGAACTTCAGCTGAAATTCAGTAAAGATAACCACAATATAGATCAAGCATGTTATTTGGGGCTATTTTAATCTACCTTCAAGAAAGGATTAATTATTTTCACTTTAGTAAACTTAAAATACTCTTGGCCCATTACCCAGAGGGATGTAAGGTAGAAAAAGTGCCTTATATTTATTGCTAGCATTATAATATGCATTTTATGGTGCCCATTATCTGAGGCCTATTCCAGTTTTCATTTCTGTGATGCTTACTGTCTCTCCAAAATATTTTACCAGAAGTCAAACTAGGAAGATGGACTGAAGCTGCTGAAATTAGAAATCATCATTCTTGATGCTTTTGTCAACAAGGTCAATTTTTTTCCGGATTTGTTTGAAAGCTTGGAATCAGAAACAGAGAAAGGAGGTGGCAGATAACTCAGGGCTGTCAACTGTCAAACTAGTATTAACAGAAGAAAAAGGAGCAAAGACATTGAGGATCCTGGTGAGAGACAGTAGGTGCAGCTTAGGCTGAGAAGGGAAGGGATTGAGACCAAGAAGGAAAGACTAGGAAAATAAGGGGTGGTTGAAGGCCGGAAAAGCCTGATACAGTTCCAGAATGTTTAATCTTGGTGAGAAAGAAAGAGGTGGGGAGATTTTGGTCCGAGTTTGATGTTAAAGAGTTAAAGATTTCACAGAAAGGGAACTTCTAGATGAGACTAAAGTCAAGTGGAGAGCTTTGAGGAGAGGGAGGTGGAACAAAAGGAGGGTGAAGGTCACTGATGTCAACAGGTCATGGAACTCTGTATGGATGATTTTATTGGGAGACATTTCTCCATAGGGCGTTCACATTTCTGCACACATTATGAGCTATGAACTATTCTTTGTTCTAAACTCTGAGTACTTTTACATCAACGACAGCCTTGGAAGACAGAGATGGTGTCTTCCTCTGGAGCAGAAAGCCAGCATGTTGATTTTCCATTATAAAAGATTAAGCTCAGAATTTCTTTCCTAAAATGCAAACTACTGCATGTTAGATACCATCTGGCTGTCTTCACTATGGCGATTAAGAGAAATACTGATATTTCGGCTATTGCTATTACTGTGGGTAACAAACCATCCTCTGACACAGTGATTTTGTGTCTTATACCAGCAGCCATGAAACTGTGCCATATTGTTAGCTTTCAAGTAGGGTGAAAAACTTTTTACCTTTTATATTCTTGATAGTTTTGACAAAAAGGATGGAGTGCTAACACACACATGGGTTTTTAGAAGAGGAAGGTTAATGGTGTATAACAAAATATGAGGGACGTCTATGGGAATTAGTAGTGAATACATTAATCAAATTGTATGGTCTAGGGGAAATAAATAATCCTCCAAAGCATTACTTATTAAGGGTGGGAAATGGGGAATAGGTTCAAATACAGGTGCTTACATAGTACCCATAGTTTTGCTGACTCTCATTTGACTAGGATGACTTCCTCACCAATCCCTGGGATTCTCCAGGCAAGAACACTGGAGTGGGTTGCCATTTCCTTCTCCAATGAATTAAAATGAAAAATAAAGTGAAGTCACTCAGTCGTGTCCTACTCCTAGCAACCCCATGGACTGCAGCCCACCAGGCCCCCCCGTCCACGGGATTTTCCAGGCAAGAGTACTGGAGTGGGGTGCCATTGCCTTCTCCTCATTTA
The DNA here is from genome assembly GCF_029378745.1 of Bos indicus. Taxonomy (NCBI): domain Eukaryota; kingdom Metazoa; phylum Chordata; class Mammalia; order Artiodactyla; family Bovidae; genus Bos; species Bos indicus. The sequence continues at coordinate 49,852,931 of NC_091780.1, read as the reverse complement.
ACAACTACTATCCAAAAAAAAGTGTAAAGCCTGTGCTATCAAGTTCATTCTGAAAATTCTGAGATTCAAGCAATATTTATTCACAGAAATTCTTTGTTATTAAAACTTTTATCTGTTGGTCTGAATTCTACATCAAAGATTGTTATTTAAAAAGTGACCCCAATAACATCCAAGCCTCCATAGCTCCTTCTTTTCTTAGCTTTAGGTTCAGAAGACCTGTCTCTGCCATTTCACACTCAAGCAGGCTAACTATTCAAGGGGAGTTTTTCTAAGAGTTTATGAGCCAAGAGATGAATTGAAAAAGAAATTGTGAGTTATGTTCACTTTGAAAAACTCTTCGAAGGATAAATTATTGGCTTCAAAACATGCTGGATCTTACTGAGATCCTAGATGAGGTTAGTTGAAAATTGCAAGGATCCTGTGAAATAGTGTACTGACAAAGTTTATCCATTTAAAAGCAAAAAAGTAACCTTGAAAATGAGGCTAAAATGACCCACTGGTAATTTTATTGTTTAAATCCTAAGAAAAATGTGTAAGACCAGTAAAGCAATAATTGCATATTCCCAAGGAAATGCTTTATTATTTTTTAAATATGTAATATGAAACAGCTCAGGTGGATCTGAAATCTATTCAAATGATCATAAGAAATATTAACATTACATTTGTCATTGGAAAGAAAAATGATAGCTGTTAGATAGGGAAAAAAGAACAATTTAGAGATTAGATTATCTAAATTCTGTTCAATGACAAGAAAAGATGATTCATCAAAGAAAAAAGCAGTGAATGTTGCCCTTTATTTGCCTGTACCAGCAAAGTTTCTAGTGAAGGGTGACTATCAAGAATTCAACGAGACCATTTAAAACCTTGATCAGGAATTGTATGTTGCTATTTCAAGCATAAAACCTCATATCAAAAGCTGTATTCTTGGAAGCAAGTACAAGATTTTAATTCAAAATCTAAAAATATTTTACTTGGAGGTTTTATACAATGTAATATTTGACATCTTACCCATTATTTTGTATATTATTATTATATTAAGAAAGTTAAAAGACAAATTTTTGGCTATGCCCAAATAAATCTCTTTCAGTTTACCCCTTAAAAAAAGAAGAAAAAAACTGGTGTTTTTTTTTGTTGTTGTTGTTTTGTTTTGTTGTTTGATCCTGGAGCCTTAGGGAACCTCAATCTTTTATAATAGGCAATAAGCATGCTATGTTACATCCTTGAAAAATAATCTGGAACAAAGAAGGTTGATGTTTCACTCTTAATACATGCTGAAATACAAGAGACACATGGAAATTTGTCTTACAATCTCTACTCTCTACTCATTTCGACACCATTCTGGCTTCTGATGAGTTGTCTCATTAGTACACTACTCTGTCAGTTACTAAGGGGCCAAATCCATTCAATTTGTCTAACACAGCATTTAACTAAAGCTATTATCAACAGAATTTCAAGCAGTATTGATTTTAATGATGCCATCCTCAGAATTCCAGACCCAGTCAGCTAAACAATTCTGATAAACCACCAGAATTTACTTTAGTTAGCCAGGTAGCTTTCTCCCTCCTTAATTCTGCGTATTGACATTTCTGCTTGCCCCAAAGCATTAATCCTAGTACAGCAAGATGTACGAGTGACTACAGAGACTCAGCCTTGGCCCACAAGGAAGAAACCAAAAGCAATTTTATCATCCAGAACAACCCAGGCCAGTGAGTTCAAGCTGGTCTGAATGCCTTCCAGGGCCGAAGTGGTGTCATGGATCACTTCAGCTAATGCTAGAGCAAATTTCCAATTGGTTTTTCTAACTGGATGAGTTAGAAGTTTCAGGGAAAACTGCCCACAGGGTGGACATAAATAATAAGTCATTTATTCCTCCCCAAAGCACCCTACAGAAACAAAGGTCTCTTGAAGACAGACCTTCACAGTTGTCTGTGATACACACGTATTTTCTTAAATACTTGCAGCTCTCTCATTAATATCCCTGAGAGGCAGGTCACTGTGTCTTAGGGATGGAAGCACCATCATGGATTTATTTTGCCTGTCTTAGAACATCATATAATGTAATCAAACAGTATGTACTCCCATGTAAAGCTTCTTTCACTTAGCATGATGTGTGAGACTTATCTGTATTGTCACATTTAACAATAGTGTATTCCTTCTAATTACTAAGTAGCATGCTGTCACCCTGCTTATTTAACTTCTATGCAGAGTACATCACGAGAAACGCTGGGCTGGAAGAAGCACAAGCTGGAATCAAGATTGCCGGGAGAAATATCAATCACCTCAGATATGCAGATGACACCACCCTTATGGCAGAAAGTGAAGAGGAATTCAAAAGCCTCTTGATGAAAGTGAAAGTGGAGAGTGAAAAAGTTGGCTTAAAGCTCAACATTCAGAAAATGAAGATCATGGCATCTGGTCCCATCAATTCATGGGAAATAGATGGGGAAACAGTATCAGACTTTATTTTTTGGGGCTCCAAAATCACTGCAGATGGTGACTGCAGCCATGAAATTAAAAGACATTTACTCCATGAAAGAAAAGTTATGACCAACCTAGATAGCATATTGAAAGGCAGAGACATTACTTTGCCAACAAAGGTTCATCTAGTCAAGGCTATGGTTTTTCCAGTGATCATGTATGGATGTGAGAGTTGGACTGTGAAGAAAGCTGAGCATTGAAGAATTGATGCTTTTGAACTGCAGTGTTGGAGAAGACTCTTGAGAGTCCCTTGGACTGCAAGGAGATCCAACCAGTCCATTCTGTAGATCAGCCCTGGGATTTCTTTGGGGGGAATGATGCTGAAGCTCAAACTCCAGTACTTTGGCCACCTTACGTGAAGAGTTGACTTTTTGGAAAAGACTCTGATGCTGGGAGGGATTGGAGGCAGGAGGAGAAGGGGACGACAGAGGATGAGATGGTTGGATGGCATCACTGACTCGATGGACGTGAATCTGAATGAACTCCAGGAGTTGCTGATGGACAGGGAGGCCTGGCATGCTGCGATTTATGGGGTCGCAAAGAGTTGGACATGACTGAGCGACTGAACTGAACTGATGCTGTTATGATTATACTTCAGTTTGTCTAGTCTCTATTCATGGACATTTCTGCTTTTTCCAGTTTGGGGCCATTATTAATAAAGTTGCTAAGAATATAAAGTCTTTTTGTGGACACAAATTTTTATGTCTTTTGGGCAAATACCTAGGATTAGGATTGCCAGGTCATAGGGTAAGTAAGTATTTATTTATTTATTTTATTTTATTTAACTTTACAATATTGTATTGGTTTTGCCATACATCAAAATTAATCCACCACAGGTATACATGTGTTCCCCATCCTGAACCCTCCTCCCTCCTCCCTCCCCATACCATCCCTCTGGGTCGTCCCAGTGCACCAGCCCCAAGCATACAGTATTGTACATCGAACCTGGACTGGCGACCCATTTCATATATGATATTATACATGTTTCAATGCTATTCTCCCAAATCATCCCACCCTTTCCCTCTCCCACAGAGTCCAAAAGTCGGTTCTATACTTCTGTGTCTCTTTTGCTGTCTCATATACAGGGCTATTGTTACCATCCTTCTAAATTCCATATATATGCGTTAGTATACTGTATTGGTGTTTTTCTTTCTGGCTTACTTCACTCTGTATAATAGGCTCCAGTTTCATCCACCTCACTAGAACTGATTCAAATGTATTCTTTTTAATGGCTGAGTAATACTCCATTGTGTATATGTACCACCTCTTTCTTATCCATTCATCTGCTGATGGACATCTAGGTTGCTTCCATGTCCTGGCTATTATAAACAGTGCTGTGATGAACATTGGGGTACACGTGTCTCTTTCCCTTCTGGTTTCCTCAGTGTGTATGCCCAGCAGTGGGATTGTTGGATCATAAGGCAGTTCTATTTCCAGTTTTTTAAGGAATCTCCACACTGTTCTCCATAGTGGCTGTACTAGTTTGCATTCCCACCAACAGTGTAAGAGGGTTCCCTTTTCTCTACACCCTCTCCAGCATTTATTGCTTGTAGACTTTTGGATCACAGCCATTCTGACTGGTGTGAAATGGTACCTCATAGTGGTTTTGATTTGCATTTCTCTGATAATGAGTGATGTTGAGCATCTTTTCATGTGTTTGTTAGCCATCTGTATGTCTTCTTTGGAGAAATGTCTATTTAGTTCTTTGGCCCATTTTTTGATTGGGTCATTTATTTTTCTGGAATTGAGCTGTAGGTGTTGCTTGTATATTTTTGAGATTAGTTGTTTGTCAGTTGCTTCATTTGCTATTGTTTTCTCCCATTCTGAAGGCTGCCTTTTCACCTTGCTTATAGTTTCCTTTGTTGTGCAGAAGCTTTTAAGTTTAATTAGGTCCCATTTGTTTATTTTTGCTTTTATTTCCAATATTCTGAGAGGATCCTGCTGTGATGTATGTCGGAGAGTGTTTTGCCTATGTTCTCCTCTAGGAGTTTTATAGTTTCTGGCCTTACGTTTAGATCTTTAATCCATTTTGAGTTTATTTTTGTGTATGGTGTTAGAAAGTATTCTAGTTTCATTCTTTTACAAGTGGTTGACCAGTTTTCCCAGCACCACTTTGAAAGGATAAATAAAATTGACAAACCATTAGCCAGACTCATCAAGAAACAAAGGGAGAAAAATCAAATCAATAAAATTAGAAATGAAAATGGAGAGATCACAACAGACAACACAGAAATACAAAGGATCATAAGAGACTACTATCAACAATTATATGCCAATAAAATGGACAACGTGGAAGAAATGGACAAATTCTTAGAAAAGTACAACTTTCCAAAACTGGACCAAGAAGAAATAGAAAATCTTAATAGACCCATCACAAGCACGGAAATTGAAACTGTAATCAAAAATCCTCCAGCAAACAAAAGCCGAGGTCCAGTTGGCTTCACAGCTGAATTCTACCAAAAATTTAGAGAAGAGCTAACACTTAACAGAAAATTGCAGAGGAAGGTAAACTTCCTAACTCATTCTATGAGGCCACCATCACCCTAATACCAAAACCTGACAAAGATGCCACAAAAAAAGAAAACTACAGGCCAATATCATTGATGAACATAGATGCAAAAATCCTTAACAAAATTCTAACAATCAGAATCCAACAACACATTAAAAAGATCATACACCATGACCAAGTGGGCTTTATCCCAGGGATGCAAGGATTCTTCAATATCCGCAAATCAATGTAATACACCACATGAACAAATTGAAAAGTATTCAGACTGACGAAAAAGTGTCAGACATTCTTCCAAAACAGTGGTACCATTTCCACGAACAACGTGTAAGGGTTTCAGTTACTCCACATCCTTGCCAGCATTTGTGACAGTCAGTCTTTTACATTTGTAGCCAATCAGGTAATTCTGCAGTAGCATCTCATTAGTATGTTTGCTAATTTATTTTAAAGTTTATTTCTTAAATGTTCAGTGAGTATAGTTTTTTAAAAAAACACACGAGAATAGAAAACTAATGGAAAAGCATTGCTTACATAAATCCCTTCCTCAAAAAGCATAATCTCACATCATATTCAGAGAAGCGGGGTGATGGACATTTGAAGCCTGGGCAGAACAACATTCAAATCTCAGCTAGTGACTGAGTAACTTGAGGATCTTTAACATATTATAAAAACCCTCTGACTCTCAGTTTTCTGGTGAAATTGTGTGTGTTGTGGATGGGGGCAGGGGGCAGCAGTGTGAGGATTACCTAACAACTAGGTAAAGCATTAAATATAAACTTATAGATAAGGTATATTATTTTTGATATGAGGCAGCCTGAGCCCATTTGCTGTGACCTTGTAAATTTCACTTAACTTTTCAAAATATCTGTTTCTTTATACACACACAATGGCACCCCACTCCAGTACTCTTGCCTGGAAAATCCCATGGATGGAGGAGCCTGGTGGGCTGCAGTCCATGTTGTAGCTAAGAGTTGGACACGACTGAGCGACTTCACTTTCACTTTTCACTTTCATGCATTGGAGAAGGAAATGGCAACCCACTCCAGTGTTCTTGCCTGGAGAATCCCAGGGACGGGGGAGCCTGATGGGCTGCCATCTCTGGGGTCGCACAGAGTCGGACACGACTGAAGTGACTTAGCAGCATACAAGAGAAAATAAGCTCTTCACACAGTGTACTTGGTATAGTCTCAAGAACATATAATAGTAGCCAACATTTCTAGAAAATTTACTGTATACTACATATAGCAATTTACATGGATCATTTCATTCAAACCTCATAGTCCCATAGGCTTTTGAAGTAGGTACATTATTATCTCTATTTTGCAAGGGCTTTGAAAGCTCTTGTAACTTGTCTCAGCTTTCACAGCAAGTAGCCAGAATCCGGATCCCATAAAAACACTGCTTCTACCAAAAATAGAAAGAAAGAAAGCTAAATTTTATTTGTGATTTGTTTTGTTACATTGATAATCTCTGTTTCCCTTCATTACTCAATTTTTCCCTTGCTAAAACATTTTAAGAAGCATTAAGAGTATTAAATTTTGAATTCAAAGACTGGCTCCTTAAAAGAAAAATCAAATCAAATATTATATATTTATTATATATATGGAATTTTGTCTTTTCTGGCAACAAGATAAAAGGTTGTAAATTGCCTCCTGTTGCCCCCTTGTGACCAATAGCACATATTTTTAAGATATTGGATGCAAATTATCATCAATTCTGTGTTAGACAAACCTAACAGTAGCTTTGGCTTCAAAGACCCACCAACAAACACAAAGCAAAAAAACTGTAAATAAGATGAGTTAGTGAAACAAAAGAGTACAGAGCTTGCCACTCTTGACTACAGAGCATCAGTACAGTATGAGGGGTGTCTACAGAATTCAATGGACCTGCAAAGAACACAGTTAAAGAATGAAAGGGGTTACATCCTCCTTAACTGAGTTCTTCAGCCTTCCTCTTAGAAATACATGCAACACAAATAGACCATCAGCTCCCATCCCATATCCATCATCACTGGACAAGAATATCATTTTTATCAGAAGCCACCATCCATGGTACACAGTTCATCTAGGGGATTTCCAATTATATCCTATAAAATTAATCACCAAACAGCACCGAAGGAAGAGTGAAACAAGGGACAAAATGCATAATTTGCCACAGTTTAAAGTCATCCCATCCCTCCAGGGGAAAAAAAAGTCAGTTCAACGCTTGTTCCATAATCCATCAGCAATGTCAGCAAGCCATTTAAGCTCAGTCATGCACAAGTGATTACGGAAACAGCCATACACAAAATAGGCTTTCATATTAAAAGGCTACTACGAAGTTATGTCCCAGCTATCTTCTTGCTTTCTGAAAGGGAAAAATGGTCACATGAAACATCAATCAACAGCTTGAGCCAAATGAAAGAACTTGAAATAAACCATTTATAAATAAATGAATCGAACCAGCTGAAGATGAATAAGTAACTTATTTAAAGTTCCAAGGTCTTTACATATGAGAGCCCGATCACGATGTGGCCAATGATATGAAAAGATTTACATACTGTACATTATCACAGAAATGAAGATGTCACTCCAAGGTTAACCCCGTTTGAATTTATTGATGATAGTCTTTAACGTACAAGGCTAAAGTGGCTTGAATATTTTAACTGAGTCAGGACCTTACAAATAAAGCACACATAATGAAACACTGAATAGGGAAAACTTAAGAGACAAGAAGAGTAGCTGCTGACAAACTCGTCTTGTCTTTTGTGGGGGAAAAAAAATTCCACTATTCAAAGAACATTAGAAACATCTCTCACTGAACTGTAGTAAACGGTTTGGAAAACACTCAGTCCCCCATGATTAAAGCTTCAGATCAAAGCATATACAGAAAGCCACTCAGGAAATATTTTTCATCTCAGCCTCCTTGGGAAGCATCACAGGTGGTGTCCCCTAGGATGCCTTGCCTTCAAAGGTTCAATAGACTCAGGCTGTCAGGTCAACAGGTAAGACCTGCTATGTTGCATTCAAAATGATTCTTATCATTTGACCCTGTAGTTCCACTCCTAAGGATATGCCTCCTAATAAACCATCTAATACGAAATCAGCTTTATAAACAAAGATATTCATCATTATTTATAATTTTTAAAACAAAAGGCCTCTACAACACAGGGAATATAGTCAATATTTTATAGTAACTATAAATGGAATATAACCTTTAAAAATTGTGAAGCACTATGTTGTATACACATAACATATAATATCATACATGAACTGTTATTTTTTAGTTGCTTAATCATGTCTGACCCTTTTGCAACTGCATGGACTGTAGGCCATCAGGCTCCTCTGTCTATGGGATTTCCCAGGCAAGAACACTGGAGCGGGTTACCTTTCCTTCTCCAGGGGATTTTTCCAACCCAGGGGTCAAGTCTCTATCTCCCGCATTGGTAGGTGGATTATTTACCACTGAGCCACCAATGAAGCCTCACACATAAACTATAGTTCAATTAAAAAAAATTATTGAAGCAAAAAAAAAAAAAAAAAGATTCTTCTGTTTCCCACTCTTCCCCTAGGAGCCTCCATCAGCTCTCCAGGACAGTGCTGCCATGATTCAAATGGTCCAAATTATATCAAAGAAATTTTTTAAAGTAACACTTTCCAATGCCAAAACCAAGTGTCAGTGTCTGGGTTTAAGTGTGAAAGTCTTTTTTTTCTTTTTTCCCTTTTTTGGAAGTGTGCTACAGTACACATGTGTGTCTACATCTATGCTGGGTAAATATGCCAATTATTTATCAATGAGACATTTTCTGAAGAGTTCGACTGTAAGCAATCTTCTATTGTTCAGAAACATCTCTAAATGCTGCTCCCAGTTTACAGCAGGGATGGATGCCACACAGAAGCTATCTTAATGCAAGGATCAGTTAAGAAGCTATCGCAGGAAGTGTAGAATACTCCTCATTGGCTTAGAGAAGGTTCAGGCTGCTAAAAATGCCATGTGGCTGTGGACTCAGATTTGGGTTTAGGGTCTGCTAGCTGTATGACTGTGGCAAGTTACCTATTTTATACTTCCATTTCCTCATCTGTAAAAGGAAGATGAGTAAAAATACCAACTGCTTTAGTTAACTGTGAAGATTAAATGAGATATCATAAAGCAATTAGAACAGTGGCTGGTACATAGAATGCACTCACTAAATTTCAGCTACTGTTATTACCATAATCATCATTAGTGTCATTATTAACTGGGAAAGGAAAAGAGAACTTTTTTCATAAAAATGAAATCTGCCAGTGAGAGAGAAGCTTCTTAAAAGGACATGAGATTTATGCCAAAGATTCTTAAGGTCATTTCTTATCCTTTAAGGCAGATCAAAATCCTGAAAATCATATCCTTTTTACTACAATGTTTCTCAAACTTTAATGTTCAAAAGAATCACCATGGGATTTGGCTAGAATGCAGGTTCTGATTCAGTAGGTTGGATGGGGCCTGAGACTCTGTATTTCTAATACAGAATTTGGTGATGTCTACACTGTTGGAGCACACTTGTATAGCAGGGTTCTATAAGGCAAGATCTCTCTCCTTTGAGTATCATTACACATCTAATGAGGGATTAGACTAGAATCCAGGTCTTCTGTCCTTAGGCTGGCAGTACCTCCCTGTGCAGCTGAGTAGACCAAGACTTCTGCTGTTTTCTTATAGGTCCTCTCTACATGCCATGTTTTGATGGAGAACTACTCAAAATATTTCACCTCCCTTGCCCCGTTAAAAATGTGCCCTGAAGTTTTCAAGTTTAAATGCTGTACTACACTCCCTCATAAAGAACTATTTTCCAAAATAATTGATGGCACATAAAGTAGCCTGCTCTCAGAGCAACAAAAGTGGGTTTTGGGTTTCCAGTTAAATGGTGCAGCTATTATTAGTCTCCTTACCTACTGCTCTAAATCTGAATACAAATAATTAACCTGCCAGCTTCTCTTGAACCATTTTACCAAAGAATAGAAAACAGCTCTTTTCAAAGTAACAACAAAGTATGCATAATGGTACAGTGATATGGAAGTCAAGTGGACCTTAAGAAGCATCACTACAAACAAAGCTAGTGGAGGCGATGGAAGTCCAGTTGAGATATTTCAAGTCCTGAAAGATGATGCTGTGAAAGTGCTGCACGCAATATGCCAGCAAATTTGGAAAACTCAGCAGTGTCCACAGGACTGGAAAAGGTCAGTGTTCATTCCAATCCCAAAGAAAGGCAATGCCAAAGAATGCTCAAACTACCGCACAATTGCACGCATCTCACATGCTAGAAAAATATTGCTCAAAATTCTCCAAGCCAGGCTTCAACAGTATGTGAACCATGAACTTCCAAATGTTCAAGCTGGATTAAGAAAAGCCAGAGGGACCAGAGATCAAATTGCCAACATCTAGTGGATCATGGAAAAAGCAAGAGAGTTCCAGAAAAACATCTACTTCTGCTTTATTGACTATGCCAAAGCACGACCACAACAAATTGCGGAAAAGTCTTAAGAGACAGGAGTACCAGACCACCTTACCTGCCTGCTGTGAAATCTGTATACAGGTCAAGAAAGAAGGGTTAGAACTGGACAGGGAACAACAGACTGGTTCCAAATAGGAAAGAGTACATCAAGGCTGTATACTGTCACCCTGCTTCTTTAACTTATATGCAGAGTACATCATGCGAAATGCTGGACTGGATGAAGTACAAGCTTGAATCAAGATGGCTGGGAGAAAGATCAATAATCTTAGATGTGTAGATGACACCACCCTTATGGCAGAAAGTGAAGAAGAACTAAAGGGCCTCTTGATGAAAGTAAGAGAAGAGAGTGAAAAAGTTGGCTTAAAGCTCAACATTAAGAAAACTAAGATCATGGCATCTGGCCCCATCACTTCATGGCAAATAGATGGGGAAACAGTGGAAACAGTGACTGTTTTGGGGGCTCCAAAATCACTGCAGATGGCGGCTGCAGCCATGAAATTAAAAGATGCTTGCACCTTGGAAGAAAAGCTATGACCAACCTAAACACCATATTAAAAAGCAGAGACATTATTTTGCTGACAAAGGTCTGTCAAATGAAAGCTCTGGTTTTTCCAGTGGTCATGTATGGATGTGAGAGTTGGACTATAAAGAAAGCTTAGCGCCAAAGAATTGATGCTTTTGAACTGTGGGGTTGGAGAAGACTCTTGAGAGTCCCTTGGACTGCAAGGAGATCCAGCCAGTCTATCCTAAAGGAAATAAGTCCTGAATATTCATTGGAAGGACTGATGCTGAAGCTGAAACTTTGGCCACCTGATGCGAAGAGCTGACTCATTTAAAAAGACCCTGATGCTGGGAAAGATTGAAGGCAGGAGGAGAAGGAGATGACAAAGGATGAGATGGTTGGATGGCATCATCGACTTGATCGACATGAGTTTGAGTAAGCTCTGGGAGTTGGTGATGGACAAGGAAGCCTGGCATGCTGCAGTCCATGGGGTCGCAAAGAGCCAGACACGACTGAGCGACTGAACTGAACTGAACTGATAGTGGTGTAAGCTATTACTGACCAGTCTATGTACAAACAAAAGCAGGTAATTTACTGAGAGACAGTATAACTTAGTGATGAAAAGTATGAACTCTAGAGTAAGGCCACCTGGATTCAAATTTTTTAGCTATACAACTGTCCCTGTCCATTTCAAGATGCTATCAAAAAAATAGCACAAGCTGTCTAGCTTATAAACAACAGAAATTTCTCACAGCTCTAAAGGCTGGAAGTCAAAGATTAGGGTGCCAGAATGGTCAGATGAGGGCCCTATTCTTTGTTGCAGACACCTTCTTGTATCCACACAAGCTGGAAGGGGCTAGGGAGCTCAGTGTCACCTCTCCTATAAGAGCATTTATTCCGCTCATGCTGGTTTCACTCTTATTGCCTAATCACCTCCCAAAATCCCCACCGACTAATATCACCTTTGAGGGCTAGGATTTCAACATACGAATTTTGGGGAACATAAACAACCAGACCATACATAGCAACTACCCATCATAAATATGACACTGACCAAGCTGCTTCACTATTCTATGCCTCAGTTTCCCTATCTGTAAGCTGAGGATAGTAATAGTACCTGTTAAAGTGGTTATAACTATTAAACCAATATTATGTGAACTTATATATTTATAGATTATATATATATAATTACATATATTAAATTAATTAAATCTATATATATATGTATGAAGTACACAGTCCACCACCCAATTAATTGTTAAGTGCCAAATGTATTAATCAAGTTAACTATTTTAACTATGATGGTGTTTTAGAAAATAACACATACTTAATGAAGTTTTCAATAGAACATAAACCTACACCAGTTAATAGGATCTTCAGTTCAGTTCAGTCCAGTTGCTCAGTCGTGTCCGACTCTTTGCGACCCCACGAACTGTAGCACGCCAGGCCTCCCTGTCCATCACCAACTCCCGGAGTTCACTCAAACTCACATCCATTGAGTCGGTGATGCCATTCAGCCATCTCATCCTCTATCGTCCCCTTCTCCTCCTGCCCCCAATCCCTCCCAGCATCAGGGTCTTTTCCAATGAATCAGCTCTTCACATGAGATGGCCAAAATATTGGAGTTTCAGCTTTAGCATCAGTCCTTCCAAAGAACACCCAGGACTGATCTCCTTGCAGTCCAAGGGACTCTCAAAGAGTCTTCTCCAATGCCACAGTTCAAAAGCATCAATTCTTTGGCACTCAGCTTTCTTCATAGGATCTTATTCATTGCAAACTCTATAGTTTTCCACCTTGAGACTTTTCTTTCAGCTTTTTCCAGTATCTCAGGAGCTTGCTTTCCTGTATTTTCCCTAGCTTTCAGATTTCCAAGTTAAAATTGCTCTTAAATTTAAAATTTCAACTCATATGATCTCAGCAGGACAAAGATTTTGTTAAACAGAAGCAGAGAAGTTACTCACTGTTTCACGTTCCTAATAACACTGAATGCAGTCATGGGCTTCAACTGTGCCTTGCGAACAAGCATTTCGGAGTTCAACAAAGTCGAATGAATCATCCTATAAGTGTAAAAGTTCTTCAAAAATTCAATGCACGATACTGGATGCTTGGGGCTAGTGCACTGGGACGACCCAGAGGGATGGTATGAGGAGGGAGGAGGGAGGAGGGTTCAGGATGGGGAGCACATGTATACCTGTGATGGATTCATTTTGATATTTGGCAAAACTAATACAATTATGTAAAGTTTAAAAATAAAATAAAATTAAAGTCAAAAAAAAAAAAAATTTCACCAAATTGGAGCTCCACAGAAAGAAACATGTAATAGGGGTCTCTCTACACTTAGACATAGAAATGGGGAAAAGATGAGAAAGAAAAAGACTGTATTTTGAGGTATTATCAAATTACAATTATATTTAAAATAAAGCTGTAGCACAGGGATCCCAGTCTGTGATGACCTGGAGGGATGGGATGGGGAGGGGGGAAGGACATTAAGTGGCGGCAGGGTGGGGGGGCGGTGGTGGTGTATGTATAATTATTGCTGATCTGCATTATTATATGGAAAAACCAACACAACATTGAAAAAAAAATTTTAATGTAAATAAAATGAATGCAAAAAAAATTAAAAGATGAGGAAAAAATGTATATTAAAAGAAACTTAAAGACATATTAATAACAATGTATAGTCCCTATTTGGAGGTCAATTTGAACAAATCAATTATTTTAAAAATTTATGAGATAATCACAAAATATGAACAGGATATTTGATGGCATTAAAGAATTACTGTCATTTATTTTTAAGGGTGACGATGGTACTGGGGTTGTATTTTTAAAATATTCCTTATATCTCTTCTGTTTTAGAGATACTACAAAATTTTTTATGGATGATATAATGGATTGTTTCCAATTGGAGGATAGGGATAAAATGATTAGGGGTATAGACTGGCCATGCTAACTGTTGAGGCTGGGCAGTGGGTACATGGAAATTCACTATATTATTTTATTTTTGTATACTTTGAAATTTTTCCTAATAAAAGTTCTGTTTCAGAAAAAATAAAATAAGGCCACTTTTTCAACATATACAATCAAACAGAAATAAAGCATGTGAATATAACAACTCCCTGGTGTACATGTACAGAGATTTTAAAGGTGAAATGTTCTCATATAAAATAGTACAGAGACAGAATAGAATAAATTCACTTTAGACAGAATACAATCAATACAATAGTAGTTACACAGTACTAACAACTTTGAATTGTCTCGCAAAATTTGTGCCTATATGGATCAGTCATATTATCCTCAGGGTTTTGTACATTAGCATGTTTCACAGAATAATGTGATATTTTATATCTTAATCACTGGGTCTATGAAATACACCTAGGATCTATTTATGGCTATTCACTAATGATCTATCTTTAATTTAAATTCATATATCAAATATCACCATATGTTATTTCAATGTTTTGCCATCCTATGTTCATTGCTCAAGCTTATAAAGATATCAAATGTACAAATGTTTCGATATAACTATCTCTAAACAGGGAGTGATTCTTGGGGCAGTACCTACTAATTTGCATTCCTAGGTGGCTCACTCTCTCCAGCAACTAATATTTTACTATACACATTTTCTCTTTGTGTTCCCCCCCACCCCCATGAAAGGAATTACAACTACTTTACTACTTATGAAGCATTTTCATCTACCAGGCAGTGAACAAAGGCTTTGTGTGCATCGCCTCTCTTACTGGAATGATAATTTACACTATTTGCCTAAGGGTTACATCGTCAATAAGGACTAAGGCTGAAATTCTAAATTTGAAATAAGTGATTTCAAATACCATGGTTTTAACTATAATATATAGTAAGACAATATTTCCAAAACATCTCCCAAAAAAGTCTGCCTAGTTTTGTATGTTTAAAACTAAGCCAATAGGTAACATATTTATAGAATTTTAGAGTTTAGGATAAATCTAAAGAAAATTTATGTTTCTTATTCCCCCCAGAAATTTCAATAAAATAATACTATTTATTCAACTTGAATGTATGAAATAGATATCCTTTACACAGCTATCTTAAATATCATTATTTGTTTTGGAACTTTATGTAATGAAATTATAACATGCCATTAAAGGTTACACATACAAATAAAAGGAAAAAGAAATTTAGACTAAAATAGAATTTGGATTAAACATTGGACTTTAAGATTTATAATACTACTGATTAAAGAAAGAACCAAATTTCAGTATATTGTTTCATTGTTTTCTTTCTTGCTCTTGGTATTTCTTGTATTCTACAGCAGTATTCTAAACATTCACCACAAGCCCTATTTAAATATCAGAGGAAAGCTACAAACCCTGTCTTTTGAAACACACAGAAACACATTACATATAAATATTTACCACGTTTCACATATAAGGAGAGTTGATAAGAATCCTTGTTCTAGATCATTTTCAATGAGTTTGTAGTGAGAGAAAGTGGTGGTATCTATGTTTATTCTGTATTCCAGTTGTCCATCCAGAAGACAAAGGGCACCTGGCTCTAGAGCTGTTTGTTATATGAAAAATACCTAACTTGCAGGCATCAAGTAAAAGATTAAAGTCTTATCTACAAGATTACTTCAGCCAAGCAAGTGTCAAGTAAGCTAAACCACCATGTTAGATCTCAGAAAGTAAAGCTTTGTTATCTATATCCAAAGGACATGTTGTCAATCCATGACTCCAGAACTGGGCATGTACAAGAGTTAATTTCAAACAAAAATGTTCTTATTTTCCCAGGGGAGAGAGATAAGGATGAAGTAGGAAAGATTCTCCTGCACACATTTTTTAAACTGCTACATCTGCATATCTGCAAAAGAGCCTCCATCCCTAACACCAGCGATTTTCAGAATTGCAATAGAGATACCTAAATAACCCTAGCTAAGATTCATTGTGTTTATGTGGAAACAGATATTCAAAGGTTTAACCCAAGATCACAACTAAATTTCATAAAGCTCAAATGTTGGCCTACTCTCCGTATTCTCCGTGGCTTCACACAGCTTCAACAGTTGCTTATGCCAAAGCTACAGTTATAATTACAGAAAATGTTTAAGAGGACCACTGGAACAGATGCGTTTAATCCTTTTACCTCTCACGCCTAAATTCACATTCTTTCCAGTTCTCTCAGTTATTTGCCATTAGTTTAATTCACTGAAAGGAGATTTGGAACAAAGAAATGATTAAGCTAATCCAGGTTAAAAGAAGGTGATTTAATTATGAGTCATAGAGCCTCATTCGCATAGAGAAAATCTGAAAGTAGGTGAACATTTGGATAATTTTAAAATAATTATATACTTAGAGTATATAATGTAAAGTTGATTATCTGAATAATGGCCATCAACATTGAGTAAATTATTAGATTATACATATGCTTAAATTTCTTTTTCTAACCTGAAACTCTGTTTAACTATCTCCATTGATTAATACTATCCCATAAGTGGGGCATTAAAAAACCTAGCCATTATTTTCAGAGGAAGCATGAAAGGGGAGGGAAGCAGTCCATTGGAAAGTAAATACTAGAGTAATTTTTCAGATTGAAAGAGTATTCTAATGTACCAACAGAGACCTAACCATGTTAATAAACAATTAAGCTTAAAGATAACCATCAGCACAAATAAAAATATACCCAAATTATGACAATAGACTTTAGCATAGAGAGGTTTATAAATTATTAGTCAATCCCAGGAAAAAACATAGTTATGACCATTACTTATGAATACAGACACACTAAAAATCGATAACCCTACACTTTCACCAGTATTTGCAAAATGTGTTATTGTTGGTGAAACTGTGTCATATCTGAGACTGCCAAATTCACATAATTACTAGCTGCCAAATGTCTGTTATTGACCTGAAACTTGCTTGCAAATTGCTTTTATATCACATTGCTTAAAGCTTCAGTCTCTCCAAACAAACTCATATCATCCTCACTACTCATTAAGATTCCATGACTTTTACTTCCTCAGATTCATCGTACTCTCCCTACACTAATATTCTCAGCTTTTCTCAAATCTTTCCTTGGCTTCCTATTACCCAGTTAATACTTGACATTGATATGATATAGTTTTCTCTATTAATTAGCTTTCTCGATATGACATTGTGATAGGAGTGCTCACCTTATTTTTCAAATATTGTCAGAAAAGTATGTAGTGAGAAATTAAGGGCCCATCAATGCTTCACAAAACTGATTATACTGATATGAGGAAGTTCATAAAATTTTGCAAGTTTAGAGGCACTGCATTTGGGGGCAATTTCATATGGTGACTTTGAGAAAAGATTTGTGTAGTACAGATTCTACTGATCTACAAGGAAAACAGACATATTAACAAAGTTGAAATTGGGGCCAGATGTGTACAACTCAATGTATTATCAACTAAATCAGTTCACCTGGACAAAGTGGAAAGACACCTCTGAACTGGTATAAATATACCTCCTGTCTGCGAGCATACGTGTGTAATATCTTACTAGGGACTAAATCACTCTTCTGTAATACCCAAACCTCACTCACTTAAAAATCAGTAATCACAATTAGTGTATTGTGGGAATGTAATATTTAGTTTATTTATTCTCTTCCAGAATCACCTTTGTTCAAGGTGAAACTCTGAAAGCTGGTCTCACAAGTTCATACAGGATGACACTGCATGTTTCCATGCCATCCCTCCACTGGGCATTCCTATCCACATTTTAGTTTTGTGGTGAACTATGCCATGAACATGAGGTCAGAAGAAAAGATAAGTGGATTCAGACATGTGCTGAATGCCAACAAAGCAATGCTACAGGATTCACTGCACATTTAGAGCTGCTTGGACAAGATGAGACTCCTTGGACTGCCAGGGCCTTCTGAAAACAGTGAGAGCCAGAGAGCCATGTCTCCTGGCTGACAGAACTCTAAGAGACTCCCCACGTATGACATTACAGAGAAGCTGGAACTTCAGACTAGAGTTAGAGCTCTAAAGATAGAGATAAGTGTCCTGCCAGAAATGACTAGTTATCAACCTACAGTCATCACCAGAAGTGCACTGATGGAAATTCTGCCCATCTGGGGTGAAAACAAAACTAAAAATGTTGAAACTCTATAGAGTAAAACCAAGAAGTAGGGAATAAAATCGAGCATTCACAGTAGAAACTTGCTGCCCTAAGGCAAGGTATGGGGCCCTCAGTTGTCTATAAGGGTAAGAGCATTAGATCCCAAATGGCCTAGAACTTGAGCCTCAGAGCAGTGATCTTAAGAGCAGAGCTAGGAATTATCACTTCTCTGAAAAAGATGGAGATATGAGACACAGCTAACACTAGAATGCATGCTAATCCTGGCTGTGAAGAGCCTTAGATGTGCTAAGTGCTCTCAGGGGATGGTTGGCATAGGCAGTAGGTCCGTTAGGAAAGAGGGGGAAGCTCAGAGAGGATGAAGGAGATGGAGAACGGGCAATGGATGTCACCAGGGTGAACTGTGCGTGCTCTGATGCATCCTAATTTGCATGAATATAAATATTTCTGCTTTTACATTATTTCTATTGCCCAGGTGATTCCTTCTACTCTCACAGTTTTGATTACCCACTACAGCATGCTGAAGACTCCTAGTTCTACAGGTTCTGTGTCCAATTTTCTAACTTGCTTATCCAAATATCTAAGATTTCCAGCCAGATTTCTCTGTCATATCAGACTTAGTATTTCTGTTACTGATCTCATTTCATCCCTTTCATCCCCACTGATGTCTAAATTCTCCTAATGTCAATTTGGATCCTCCAAGAAGCAGATGCCACATTGGGATTCGAGATGGAAGAGGTTTATCAGGAGACACACCTATGATGGATGGAGAGTGCTAGAATTGGTGGGAAGACTCTCAGATTATGGCACAGGTCTGATACTGTGAAAGAGTGGAGGAAGAATCGAGTAGGAAGAACCTCATACCACACAGCAGTTCTGAAAGTACTGGCCAGACCAATGGATCATCCTTGAGCAAAAATTACCTGTGGAAATGTCTTATACTAGACAGGAATGGTCCAACTCGGAAGCTACTACAGTGAGTAGACAATGGCTGATAGCTCAGGAATCCTTGGCCATGGCAGAGCCAAAGATGCTAAGGCTGGAGTTATCGGTCACTACATATCCTGTAACAGGTTTTCTTGAGGGACATCTGTGTAACTCATTTCCACTACACAATTGTTCCTTATTTTCTCTCAGTTTATAGTCCTACCATCCTTCCAATTTATCTAAATTAAGAATCAGGTATTCTTAACTCCTTTCTCTCCTATCTCCCAAATTCATTAAATTTGCTTTCTAAGTGTTTCTCAGATCCATCATCTCCTCTCCCTGTTCCAGTTGGCCCTGGTCCAGCTGGACCCCCTCTGCTACTGGCCTGCACTACTGCAGTAGATTCTAACCCCCTTACTCACTTCATTCCTCTCAAATCCACCCTACACATCAGTCTGCCAGAGAGACCCCTAAACTTCAACACTTCCATACCTCCCATTTCCAACAAAAATATTCATGCACATGCTTACTGGGATGCATGAGATCTTCAAAGCATATGACTCCTGCCTCTCTCTCCAACACTATCTCTGTCTCTTACTCCAGGATTCAAAAACAGTAAAAGCTGTTTTGCATCCCCATGCCTTAACTCTCACTTTCCTTTCTGCCAGGTATGCCTTTCTTATCTTTCCATGGCTGGTTCACTCCTAGGAATGTTAATTCTTTAAGATTCAGCTCAAACATTATCTCATCTAGGAAACCTTCCCTAACTATACCTAGGTTCACATAAAACCCATGTGCTTTTCAGGTTACATTATAAATATTTGTTTCTCAATCCTCTAAAGACTGAGTTTCTCACTAGTTATCTATTTTAGTCATAGATACATAGTACCGATAGAAACTAGCACATTATAAAGCAATCATACTCCAATAAAAATTTTTAAAAGACTCAGTTTCTTCCATTTGCACAAAAAAATTCAAGGTTTCTTATTCATCTGTGTGCTCTACACACTTAGAAAAATACCTGATACTTAATAAATATGGTTAAGCAATTTATGGGGAGGAAAGAAACTCCACCCAAAATTATTGAACACCAAATCTGTGTTGAGTACTATCAATTTTTACCTCCTTTAGTTATTTCAACAACCCTATAAAGTCAGGTATTTCATTTCCACTAGGAAACACAGGCGCAGTGACATCAGATATAAAGTTCTGAGATTTAAACCCTGTAATTGTATTCCAAAGGTTTTGCCATGCTTCCCCAATATCATAATCCAATTTAATCCCAATGAGCAAATTCCATGGTATGGTCAACTTTAATTATATTCAAAGATACAATGTTCCAGGCTGGAGAAAATGAGGACTTGAGAATTAGTCAAACGTGGACTTGCCACTTACTAGCAGTGGGCACTTGGAAAGTTAGGTAAACTTTATAATGTTCAGCTGATTTATTTTCAAAAATTGGTATACCAGTACCCACTTTGAATGAATCTTTGTAAGGACTAAAGAGAATAGGTATATATATCAGCCTGATGCCTGGAGAAGATTAAGCATTTAACAGTAACCAATGTAGAATGGATTATTTCATCCAGACACAATAGAGCTACTAACAATCATAGAAATGCCCCCCTTCCACATTATATTCCTCTTCTGTCCCACCCTCAGAGGTGAGGAAACAGACTACGAACAGTGAGTCAACAGAAAAGAGGAAGAAATGTAAAAACAAGGACTTTTGTAACCATCAATGGGATAACTAAATCTTTGAAAATAAAAACATAGCTAAAAACAATTGTCTGAAAATATATTCCTCTGTAGTAGAGCAAATGTACTAGACAACTCAGACAATTAAACACCATTTCTCTTCCGTGAACCTCTCCTGAGGGAAGAATATCTTTTGATAAAGATAGGGACCTACCTAGAAGAAATTATTTGACATTTGGAAGGACAAACACGCTGCAATATGGAAGAACCCTATAGAGTGTTTTGATTTGCATCATAAACTCATCATGTCACCTGGATTATCTGCACATTTTCTGAAAGTATAAAGGGAAACATCTTGTTTTACCATGCTCTCACTTCTTGCAGCAGCCAGTTGCACTGTGAAAATGTGTAGCCTTTTAGCAATTCACAAGGGTGGCTGATGTACTCAGAATTCTTGCTGTACCCCATTTGTTTTTTCATTACCCTGTTCACTGGTTCTGTTGGACAAAATTTGAAGCCAACTTATACTTCATTTTAATCCAAATCCTGGCACCTTCAAAATTTTACCAGATCTTTCAAAGCAATTTAAAAGCAATTTGAGGGCAAGTCTATACTGAAAGAGCAGGTCTGGACCTGCCCAATAATTCAGTGATTGCTCAACAATGGAAAAGCAGGCTAAGGATGCAGACAATTTGTGTGGGTGCAGGAGTATTTGTAATGCTCTGTTGTTGACACAAATAAAGTTGAAATCTGCTTCTTTCTGTGAATCCTTTAACTATCCTTTTCTTAATAAAATTGAACTGTTACTTTATATTTTACTGAAGTATAGTTGACTTACAATATTGCGATAGTTTCAGGTGTACAACATAGAGATTCAGTATTTTTGCAGAAAACCCATTAGAGAGTATTATGAGATAATGGGTACCATTCCTTGTGCTATGTGCAGTATATCTTTGTTGCTTTCCTATTTTATATATTTAGTAATTTGTATAGGATAGTACCAAACCCCTCATTCATCCCACCCCCTTTTCCTCTCTCCTTTGATAACTACAAGCTTGTTTTCTGTATCTGTGAGTCTGTTTCTGTTTTATATACACATTCATTTGTATTATATTTTAGAGTTGTATCTAAATGATATCAATATAGTATTTGTCTTTGATTTATTTCACTAAGCATAGTATTCCCTATGTTCATCCATTTTGCTATAAATGGTAATATTTCCTTCATTTTTATGGCTGAGTTATAGTTCATCATATACACTTGTACACTGTTGGTGAGGGTGTAAATTAGTGTAGACACTATGGAAAACAATAGAGAAAATCCCAAAAAATCTAAAAATAGAGCTATGATGTGATCCAGCAGTCCCATTCCAGGGTCCATATTCAGAAAAAAAAAAAAAAAAACACCAATGCGAAAGATGCATGCCCCCAATGTATATAGCAACACTATTTACAGTAGCCAGGACATGGAAGCAACCCAAGTTATCTTATCTTAGTTAAAGCTTAAGAAGAAACCTGAGGATGGCTCAGCAACTGTGCTTCTCCTGATCATGATAATAAAATTATATATCCTGAAGCCTTACAAGAAGTATTAAGAAACAAATTATTATAAAAAGTTTCTGGATGTTTATAGAAAATAATGAGTGTCAATTTAAACAACTCATTCCATGTAAAGAAATGTTAATTATTTGTATATGTTCTTGGATTGTAGTGATGGCATGGTCTCTAGGGTTCACTCTGCGTCAATTTGATGCTATAAAGACAGAGGTTGTCATTGGTAGAGGAGAGTCAAATGACATGACTAAAGTATGGTTGACCATTTAAGAGTTGGACAGTATGGTACAGGCACAAAAATAGAAATACAGATCAAAGGAACAGGATAGAAACCTAGAAATAAACCCATAAACCTGTGGTCAATTAATCTATGACAAAGGAGGCAAGACTATACAATGTTGGAAAGACAATCTTTTCAACAAATGCTGCTGGGAAAAATAGCTACACATAAGAAAGTGAAATTAGATCATTCTTTAATGCCGTACACAAAAATAGGGTAAAAATGAATTAACGGCCTAAATGTGAGACCAGACACTATAAAACTCCTGGAGGAAAACATAGGCAGAACACTCTGTACATAAATCGCAGCAATTTCTTTTTCAATCCATTTCCCAGAATAATTGAAAAAAAAGCAAAAATAAACAACTGGGACCTGCTTAAACCCAAAAGCGTCTGCTCATCAAAGGAAACAATAAACAAAATGAAAAGGCAACCCACAGGTTGGGAGAAAATATTTGCAAATGATGTGACTGACAAAGAGTTAGTCTTCAAAATTTACAAACAGCTCATGATGTTTAACAGCATCAAAACAAACAACCCAATCAAAAAATAGGTAGAAGACCTAAATAGAATTTTTTCCAAGAAGTCATACAGATTGGCAAGAGGCACATGAAAAGATGTTCAATATCACTAATTATTAGAGAAATGCAAATCAAAGCTACAATGAGATATCATCTCACAGTAGCCAGAATGGCTATCATCAAAAAATCAACAAACTATAAATGCTGGAGACTGTATGGAGAAAAAGGAACCCTCCAAGTTGTTTGAAGGAATGTAGATTGGTACAGCCACTATGGAGAACAGTATGGAGGTTCCTTTAAAACTAAAAATAAAACTAGCATATGACCCTGCTATCTGACTTCTGGGCATATATCTGGAGAAAAACATGATCCAAAGGACACACACACTGCAAATTTCATTGCAGCACTGCGTACAACAGCCAGGACATGGAAGCAACCTCAATGTCCATTGACAGAGGAATGGATAAAGAAGATGTCGTACGTATACACAATGAAATATTACTCAGCCAAAAAAAAAGAGTGAAATAATGCTATTCGCAGCAATATGAATGGAACTAGAGATTGTCATACTGAGTGAAGTCAGTCAGACAGGAGAAATATCATATGGCATCCCTTAGATGTGGAATCTAAAAAGAAATCATACGAATGAACTTATTTACAAAACAGACTCACAGACTTCGAGAACAAACTTATGGTTGCCAGGGGAATATAAGGGGGAAGGGATATTTAGGGAGTTTGGGATGGACATGTATATGCTGCTATATTTAAAAGAGATAACTAGCAAGGATCTGCTGTATAGCACACGGAACTTTGCTTAATGTTGTCTGGCAGCCTGGATGGGAGGGGAGTTTGGGGGACAATGAAAATATGTATGGGCTTCCCAGTTGGTGCTAGTGGTAAAGAACCTGCCTGCCAGTTCAGGAGACAAGAGAGATGTGGGTCTTATCCCTGGACCAGGAGGATCCCTTGGAGGAGGGAATGCAACCCACTCCAGTATTCTTGCCTGGAAAATCCCATATGAATATATATGACTGAATCTCTTCGCTGTTTACCTGAAACTATCAACTTTGTTAATTGGCTATGCACCAATACAAAATAAAAGCCTTTTTTTTAAAAAAAGAGTTGGACAGGTCTTCCTATTTATATGTTTATATATTTATATATTTTAGTGGATATCAATTCTCCTTACTTGCTACTTTGCAACTGAACAAATATTACTTATTCTCCACTTCTAAGTTAGGAAAATAATTTGTTCAATTATAAGACAGCCTTTTCTTTAGAAGTTGATAGAGATTTCTAACTGGTACTAAAAGGATTCCAGAAGTGACTGCCCAGTGGGCATCCAAAGCTTGAGAACTAGTCATCTGTCCACTGATAAAGTCAGCTTTCTGTCGTAGGTTGGACACCAACCAATTTCTAATCATTCCCCAGAGCTATATCTGATCCAGATGCTTTTATGGACTCTAATTGTCCCATGAGCAAATAATGTTACCTTTCTGATCATCTTATTCATCTTTTTGTTGGCTTCAGATTAAAAGTGCTCTTCAGACAGAAACCACACTGCCTGTAAATGGCACACTAATGTTTAAATAAGATCTGATTTGCTGGATTATATATGTACCTTTATTGATGTAAAAGAGGAGTTCTACTTTCAAGGCAAATTATTTTCCTGTAATAGATTTCAGTGAAAATTGGGAACACAGAGTATTACATTTCCCAAGACAACAATCATAGGCTAGTCGAGTTGTCAAATATAAACAAGGAAACTAGACAGTTCCCACTGAATGAAATCTGCATTTATGTGACCAAATTATGAGACAGTCATTTACAGCAATAAAAGAAGGCTCACTCATGTCTATCATCACTAGCTAACTGAACACCATGATTTCAGGTGTATTTTTCTGCTAAAAACAAATTTTGAAATCCCATGGCTAGGATTTAAAATATGATCATCTTTTCACTGAATTATGTAGGTAAAAAACACAATTTATCAAGGCACAAAAGTCCATGGTGCCTTAATATAAATAAGACAGAACATCATGGCATGTCAAACCCTTCAGTTTGAGACACAGTGGTTTTTAAAAACTAGTTTTATTATATCTGTGTGTGTGCATGCTTAATCGTGTCCAACTCTTTGCAACCCCTACCTTTGAGAGTAGGCTCTTCTCTGTCCATGGAATTCTCCAGGCCAGGATACTGGAGTGAGTACCCATTCTCTTCTCCAGGGGATCTTCCCAACCCAGGGACTGAAACCAGCTCTCCTGCATTAGAGGCGAATTCTTTACAGTCTGAGCCACCAGGGAAGCCCATTATGTCTAGGCAGTAGCATAATATTTTATTATTTAAGATGAGATTTTATCCAATAAAGAGTCAAAGGTTTTTTTCTGTTTTCACCAAGCCGCACAGCATGTAAGATCTTAGTTCCCCAACCAGGGATCAAACCCATACTCCCTGCAGTGGGAGCACAGAGCCATATCCATTAGACCACCGGGGAACTACCAATCAAGATTTTTAATTAAACCAAAATCTATAGTAGTTTTTGAAATTAAATAAGAATGATCATACTTTGGTATTTTGTTTTAATCTGTTGTCTTTTATGAATGATCAATATTCGCAACTGTAGTGCTTTCTTTGTACTCAAAAAAGACTGATTTAGTTCATGTTCCTTTTTAAGACTAACAGTCACTGAGTCATAATAAAATCAGATAGTCATAAATTCCTTCTGGGATTGTATTCCTTATATACTGTGGTTTCAGTTCAGTTGCTCAGTTGTGTCTTAGTTTTTGTGACCCCTGAACCACAGCATGCCAAGCCTCCCTGTCCATCACCAATTCCTGGAATTTACCCAAACTCATGTCCATCAAGTTGGTGTTGTCATCCAACCATCTCATCCTCTGTTGTCCCCTTCTCCTCCTGCCTTTATTCTTTCCCAGCATCAGGGTCTTTTCCAATGAGTCAGTTCTTCCCATCAGGTGGCCAAAGTATTGGAGTTTCAGCTTCAACATCAGTCCTTCCAGTGAGTGTTCAGGACTGATTTCCTTTAGGATGGAATGGTTGGATCTCCTTGCAGTCCAAGGGACTCTCAAGAGTCTTCTCCAACACCACAGTTCAAAAGCATCAATTCTTAGATGCTCAGATTTCTTTACAGTCCAACTTTCACATCCATACATGACTACTGGAAAAACCATAGCCTTAACTAGACTGGCCTTTATTGACAAAGTAATGTCTCTGCTCTTTAACATGCTGTCTAGGTTGGTCATAACTTTCCTTCCAAGAAGTAAGCGTCTCTTAATTTCATGGCTGCAGTCACCATCTGCAGTGATTTTGGAGCCCAGAAAAATAAAGTCTGACACTGTTCCCCATCTATTTCCCATGAAGTGATGGGACCGGATGCCATGATCTTAGTTTTCTGAATGCTGAGCTTTAGGTCAACTTTTTCACTCTCTTCTTTCACTTTCATCAAGAGGCTCTTTAGTTCTTCACTTTCTGCCATAAGGGTGGTGTCATCTGCATATCTGAGGTTATTGATATTTCTCCCGGCAATCTTGATTCCAGCCTGTGCTTCATCAAGTCCAGCTTTTCTCATGATGTACTCTGCATATAAGTTAAATAAGCAGGGTGACAATATACAGCCTTGACATACTCCTTTTCCTATTCGGAACCAGTCTGTTGTTCCATGTCCAGTTCTAACTGTTGCTTCCTGACCTGCATACAGATTTCTCAGGAGGAAGGTCAGTTGGTCTGGTACTCCCATCTCTTTCAGAATTTTCCACAGTTTATTGTGATCCACACAGTCAAAGGCTTTGGCATAGTCAATAAAGCAGAAATAGGTGTTTTTCTGGAACTTTCTTGCTTTTTTGATGATCCAGCGGATGTTGGCAGTTTGATCTCTGGTTCCTCTGCCTTTTCTAAAACTAGCTTGAACATCTAGAAATTCATGGTTCAAGTACTGTTGACGCCTGGATTGGAGAATTTTGAGCATTACTTTACTAGCCTGTGAGATGAGTGCAATTATGCAGTTTGGGCATTCTTTGGCATTGCCTTTCTTTGGGATTAGGATGAAAACTGACCTTTTCCAGTCCTGGGGCCACTGCTGAGTTGTCCAAATTTGCTGACATATTGAGTGCAGCACTTTCACAGCATCATCTTTTAGGATTTGAAACAGCTCAACTGGAATTCCATCATCTCCACTAGCTTTTTCATAGTGGTGCTTCCTAAGGCCCACTGACTCCACATTCCAGGATGTTTGGATCTAGAGTGAGCACACCATCATGATTATCTGGGTCATGAAGATCTTTGTTGTACAGTTCTTCTGTGTATTCTTGCCACCTCTTCTTAATATCTTCTGCTTCTGTTAGGTCCCTATCATTTCTGTCCTTTATTGAGCCCATCTTTGCATGAAATGTTCCCTTGGTATCTCTAATTTTCTTGAAGAGATCTCTAGTCTTTCCCATTCTATTGTTTTCCTCTATATCTTTGCACAGATCACTGAGGAAGGCTTTCTTATCTCTCTTTGCTATTCTTTGGAATTCTGAATTCAGATGCTTATATCTTTCCTTTTCTCCTTTGCTTTTCACTTCTCTTCTTTTCACAGCTATTTGTAAGGCCTCCTCAGACAGCCATTTTTCTTTTTTGCATTTCTTTTTCTTGGGGATGGTCTTGATCCCTGTCTCCTGTACAATGTCATGAACTTCCGTCCATAGTTCATCAAGCACTCTGTCTATCAGATTTGGTCCCTTAAATCTATTTCTCATTTCCATCATGATGTTAGGGTTACTTGGAAGCTATTTTATAATATGGTATTAATCAATATTCCACTATATAAAAGAACCCCAATTCTCAGGATGTAATAATTTAGTTCTTATTCAACAAACTTAATAAATACACTGGGAAAGCTGCTCTAAAATAAAAGGACTTTTGTAAAATTAAAAAGACTTAAACCATATTGGAACACAGAAAAGTATGGTGTGCCTGTGTATAGATTTCTATGTCTGAGTCTATTTGAGGTGCAGAAATTTTTCACAATTACCAAAATATCACCTGTAACATAGATCTTTCAATTCAAGAAAAACATTTGAAATCCTGAGCAATTTAAAGCAGACAATAGAAACATTCTTACACCATGTTCTATGCAAACAGCATGTGGGGGACAGAGGTGCTGTGCACAGAGCCTCTATTAGTTTGGTGAATATAAGCTCAGAAATTTGAGTAATCAGTCTTAGCCAAACAAATCAAGGACAAAAATGCCCTCAAACAGGCTTGCTATGCCCCTCCCCCCTTGGCTTTGGGGATGGCTAGCTTTGATTTGCTTTTATCTAATTTAATCTCATCTGAAAGGTTAAAAAAAAAATCCATCTATATGAAGTACTATGTTAGTCTCTTAGGAAAATTCAAAGAAACATCAAATACAGTTCCTGACTTCAAAAAAGTAAATGGGCAAGAGATTTCACTTCTGTCTGCAGCTTTAAGGGAAGTCTTTGCAGGTGAATAACTAGTAAGACAGTAAGTCTTCAAAGAGTTTAAGCCTCTGGTCCAACGGTTCTCAAATGTCTACACACAATATCTGTTGTTGTTCAGTCGCTCATTCATGTCTGACTCTCTGCAATTCCATGGACTGCAGCATGCTAGTCTTCCCTGTCCTTCACCATCTCCTGGATTCTGGTCAAACTCATGTCCATCAAGTCAGTGATGCCATCCAACCATCTCATCCTCTGTCATCCTTTTCTCCTCCTGCCTTCAACCTTTCCCAGCATCAGGGTCTTTTCTAATGAGTTAGCTCTTCACATCAGGTGGCCAAAGTATTGGAGTTTCACCATCACTCCTTCCAATGATTAGTCATTCATTGACTGATTTCCTGTAGGATGGACTAGTTTGATCTCCTTGCAGTCCAAGGGACTCTCAAGAGTCTTCTCCAACACCACAGTTCAAAAGCATCAATTCTTTGGCACTCAGCTTTCTTTATAGTCCAACTCTCACATCCATACACTACTGGAAAAACCATAGCTTTCACTAGACTGACCTTTGTCAACAAAGTAATGTCTCTGATTTTTAATATGCTGTCTAGGTTGGTCATAGGTTTTCTTCCAAGGAGCAAATGTCTTTTAATTTCATGGCTGCGGTCACTGTCTACAGTGATATTGGAGCCCAAGAAAATAAAGTCTGTCACTGTTTCCATTGTTTCTCCGTTTGCCGTGAAGTGATGGGATTGGATGCCATGATCTTCGTTTTTTGAATGCTGAGTTTTAAGCCATCTTTGTCACTCTCCTCTTTCACTCTCATCAAGAGGCTCTTTAGTTCCTCTTCACATTCTGCCATAAGGGTGGTATCATCTGCGTATCTGAGGTTATTGATATATATCTCCCAGAAATCTTGATTCCAGCTGTGTTTCATCCAGCCAGGCATTTCACAAGATGTACTCTGCATGTAAGTTAAATAAGCAGGGTGACAATATATAGCCTTGGCATACTCCTTTCCCAATTTGGAACCAGTTTGTTGTTCCATGTCTGGTTCTAACTCGTTTCTTGACCTGCATACAGATTTCTCAGGAGGCAGGTAAGGTGGTCTGGTATTCCCATCTCTTTCAGAATTTTCCACAGTTTGTTGTGATCTACACAGTCAAAGGCTTCGGCATAATCAATAAAGCAAAAGTAGATGTTTTTCTGGAATTCTCTTGCTTTTTCGATGATCCAAAGGATGTTGGCAATTTGATCTCTAGTTCATCTGCCTTTTCTAAATTCAGCTTGAACATCTGGAAGTACACAGTTCACAGACTGCTAAAGCCTGGGTTGGGGAATTTTGAGCATTACTTTGCTGCGTGTGTTTAGCAAGAATCAAAGATGGAGAGGTGGGCAAGTGTAGCAGGCTGGAGGCAAAATCTCCCCAGTTTTCACCCTCATCTGTATCCACAGTCTTTGCTACATATATTTGTAGTTTCTCCCATCAAAATTCCCTTTCCCTACCCCTCATCTATGAGCCAGCTTTATGATTTACTTTGGCCAGTTGAATCCAACACAAGTGGCAGGGTACCAGGATGAAGCCTAGGCCTTAAACAGGTCTGTGGCCTTCTATTTCCTGTCCTGGAACCTTGCTCAACAGCCAGATAACAAGCTTTGTTGAGTCTATTGTATAAGGAGACTTGTGGCCTCTTCACTACATCACACCAACCAATAGCCTGCCACCAGGCACCTGTCAGCTAACCACAGATCCATGAGGTCTAGGTGAGGTCAGCTAAGCCTGAGCTAGAGCAGCAAACTCCCCAGTGGACCCACAGACTTATAAAAGAGTAAATGTTTGTCGTTTTAAGCCACTGAGCATGGGCGTTCAAGAACTGAGCAGTGTTCTTGTGGCAATCGGTAATGGATACAGAAATATCCAGATTATGGACCCATTATATACCATACATAATGGAGTTTGAATTTTTATCTGGAAGCTAATGAGGAGCATTGAATGACCTTAGCAGGAGACTTTCAGGAACAGTGTTGTTTTGAATAAAATTATTCTGTTAGCAACGTGACAGAGCAGTCCCAGCGGGGTAAGCCTGAAGATGCAACTGGAGAAATGAAAAGAATACTGTCAGAGCTGAGACGATGTTGGCTTCTATTACTAAATCATAAAGTTAAGAGCTATGAAAGGATCCAAGTCTTGACGGGAAAAACAATTTTACAAATTATAATCTGAGTCTAATATTGATATCATCCCCACCAAAAAAAAATTCCAGAAAACTATTAAATTTCCTGTGACTATTTCATGTGCAATTAACCTTTCAGACTTTCATTTTTGATAGGATTACTAAAATGGTAAAAGCGAGGCTGATAACAGACACACTGTATCTTGATTCAAGCAGAAGTCAGATAGCCATCTTTTGGAGAATGGTATGAAGGAGACTTCTTTAGTGAAGGGGAAGATAACTTCTAAAATAACTTCCATTTTAACTCTTTTGGGATTCTATTGGGAAGAAGAGCTAGAGTATTTGAAACTGCAGTGCACTGGTTTGTTTATAATATCCTACCACCACTGCTGCCATCAAATTTAAATTACCTTTGTTCTCTGAAACAAGCAAGACATGAATTATGGAAACCAATCTAAAAGCTTTATGTATACCATTCAGAGCTCTAAGATTTATAGATAAAACAGCACTGGTCACATATTACAGAAAACTCCGAATATGTGAGTTCAACAGTTCTTAGTAAACAATAAGAAAACAGAACAAGTTTTTCAGTATGATTTTTTCCCATTAAATATCTATGCCTACTTCTTACTTCAATACCCTGTGCATAGCGGTAGTTTTTGGTTTTACATTTTAAGAAAAGATAAATTTACCCAAATTGCAATGAATGTTTTTTGAGCCCTTTCTGTTCTCAGTTAGAGAAGTAATGAAAAAAGATCTATTTTACTTTTCTATTCAGGCTAGTTCTCACTTTAATCTCCTTAGGTCTTCCCTTCCTCTTTACAAGTTTATCCTGCCTTTCTGCTGCTCAAGCTTGCTCAAAACATGAATCTCCTCTATTTCCTATCCAATTCCCAAACCTAGTGTTCAAAGTCAGTTTCTCCATGGAACACAAACCTCAGCCATCTAATCGCCTTTAAAATTTCAGTACGCATTAGAAATAATTTCTCCACACATTTGGCCTGTTTCAGTGCTTCCAAAATGACTACAATAAATCTGTGAATCACATCTAGAACACGTTTTTCAGACCATGGTTTCTTTTATTACTTTCAAAGTCTTGGATAATTTCCCACTCATCCCCTTCAAACTACCTGCATCTCTCAAGACAGCAAGTGATACAAACCCTACAAGCAACAGAGCACATGTTCCTCCCATGAGGAATGGGCTCCCTTTACGTAAGGTTTCTCATGGATTCATCTTTTTAAAGAATAGAGGTTTTTTTAAATTTATTTCTCAAAAGGAATTAAAAAATTTATAAAGAATTCACAGACTTCATTGTCTTCAAAATGTTCCCTACTGTAAATTCTTGCTTTGTTTCAGAGTCTATAGAGTAGTTTAAAATAAAATATTAATATAAGGTTGCAAGACCCAGAAATATTCTTTCCAAGTTAGTAATAGAGTAATCAACCTTATTTACAGTTACTTAAGATCATGAAAATATACAGCAAGGCAGGGATCAGTAATATGCAGAATATAACATAGTTATTGCCTGCCTTTGTTTTTTAAGTTTACCTTTTTATGAAAGTAATATGTCATTACATAAGATACTGAAAAATGTTAGAGAAAAGATCAAAAGGGCCAATGACAACTTCTAACGTTTTACTAATTATTTTTCTAGTCCTTTTTCAATAAATACAGGTATATAATTTATTTGCTGTACATCCTGGTCTATAACTTGTCTTTGCTGTTGTTTAGTCACTAAGTCCTGTCTGACTCTTTTTGACCCCGTGGACTGTAGCCCACCACGCTCCTCTGTTCATGCGATTTTTCCCTACCCGCTAATGGAATGGGTTGCCATTTCCTTCTCCAGGGGATCTTCCCAACCCAGGGATCGAACCTGCGTGGTCTCCTGCATTGACAGGCAAATGCTTTACCAGTGAGCTACCAGGGAAGCGCCAGCATAAGTATTACCCCATTTTGAAGATAAGTTTATTAAAATAAGATCAAACATTTACAGGGCTTCAGATTCAATGCTAAGAGAGTCACCTAAGTAGTTCATTTCATCACAACCACCCTGGTGGCTCAGATGGTAAATAATCTGTCTGCAATGCAGCGAAGCAGAGTTTGATCCCTGGGTCATGAAGATCACCTGCAGAAGGAAATGGTAACCCACTGCAGTATTCTTACCCAGAGAATTCCATGAACCGAGGAACCTGGTAGGCTACAGTCCATGAGGTTGCAAAGAGGCATACACAACTGAGCAACACATACACACATACACACACACACACACACACACATACACACACACATCTTTTAATGTAACTATCATAATTTTTAAAACGTAATTATTGTCCTCACTGTGAAAATTTAAGGTAATTATTGACCTAGTTTTACAAATACAGAAACTATAGCGTAAAGGAAATACCATCCTGCTAATTCTTTTTAAAACACATTCTGTGATAAAATTAACTGGGGTTCTTTTCAAAAATGCAGACTTCTGTACTTCTATTCCAAAACCTTTGAAATCAAAATCTCAGAAAATAAATAAATACAACTGGCACTCTGATTTTTCTGCTGTACAGAAATGTGGGAACAACTGCCGTTTTGGAATACTGCTAGATTTGCCTCAACTAATTATCAGTTCAGTTCAGTTGCTCAGTCGTGTCCGACTCTTTGCGACCCCATGAATCGCAGCACGCCAGGCCTCCCTGTCCATCACCAACTCCTGGAGTTCAGTGAGACTCATGTCCATCGAGTCAGTGATGCCATCCAGCCATCTCATCCTCTGTCGTCCCCTTCTCCTCCTGCCCCCAATCCCTCCCAGCATCAGAGTCTTTTCCAATGAGTCAACTCTTTGCATCAGGTGGCCAAAGTACTGGAGTTTCAGCTCTAGCATCATTCCTTCCAGAGAAATCCCAGGGCTAATCCCCTTCAGAATGGACTGGTTGGATCTCCTTGCAGTCCAAGGGACTCTCAAGAGTCTTCTCCAACACCACAGTTCAAAAGCATCAATTCTTCGGAGCTCAGCCTTCTTCACAGTCCAACTCTCACATCCATACATGACCACAGGAAAAACCATAGCCTTGACTAGACGAACCTTAGTTGGCAAAGTAATGTCTCTGCTTTTGAATATGCTATCTAGGTTGGTCATAACTTTCCTTCCAAGGAGTAAGCGTCTTTTAATTTCATGGCTGCAGTCACCATCTGCAGTGATTTTGGAGCCCAGAAAAATAAAGTCTGACACTGTTTCCACTGTTTCCCCATCTATTTCCCATGAAGTGATGGGACCAGATGCCATGATCTTCATTTTCTGAATGTTGAGTTTGAAGCCAACTTTTTCACTCTCCTCTTTCACCTTCATCAAGAGGCTTTTTAGTTCCTCTTTACTTTCTGCCATAAGGGTGGTGTCATCTGCATATCTGAGGTTATTAATATTTCTCCTGGCAATCTTTTTTTTTTTTTTTTTTTGCAAATGTTAAGTTTTTTTTTCTTTTTTTAAATTTTATTTTATTTTTAAACTTTACAATATTGTATTAGTTTTGCCAAATATCGAAATGAATCCACCACAGGTATACCCGCGTTCCCCATCCTGAACCCTCCTCCCTCCTCCCTCCCCTACCCTCCCTCTGGGTCGTCCCAGTGCACCAGCCCCAAGCATCCAGTACCGTACATCGAACCTGGACTGGCGACTCATTTCATACATGATATTATACATGTTTCAATGGTATTCTCCCAAATCTCCCCACCCTCTCCCTCTCCCACAGAGTCCGTAAGACTGATCTATACATCGGTGTCTCTTTTGCTGTCTCGTACACAGGGTTATTGTTACCATCTTTCTAAATTCCATATATATGTGTTAGTATACTGTATTGGTGTTTTTCTTTCTGGCTTGCTTCACTCTGTATAATAGGTTCCAGTTTTATCCATCTCATTAGAACTGATTCAAATGTATTCTTTTTAACGGCTGAGTAATACTCCATTGTGTATATGTACCACTGCTTTCTTATCCATTCATGTGCTGATGGGCATCTAGGTTGCTTCCATGTCCTGGCTATTATAAATAGTGCTGTGATGAACATTGGGGTACACGTGTCTCTTTCCCTTCTGGTTTCCTCAGTGTGTATGCCCAGCAGTGGGATTGTTGGATCATAAGGCAGTTCTATTTCCAGTTTTTTAAGGAATCTCCACACTGTTCTCCATAGTGGCTGTACTAGTTTGCATTCCCACCAACAGTGTAAGAGGGTTCCCTTTTCTCCACACCCTCTCCAGCATTTATTGCTTGGAGACTTTTGGATTGCAGCCATTCTGACTGGCGTGAAATGGTACCTCATAGTGGTTTTGATTTGCATTTCCCTGATAATGAGTGATGTTGAGCATCTTTTCATGTGTTTGTTAGCCATCTGTATGTCTTCTTTAGAGAAATGTCTATTTAGTTCTTTGGCCCATTTTTTGATTGGGTCGTTTATTTTTCTGGAATTGAGCTGTAGGAGTTGCTTGTATATTTTTGAGATTAGTTGTTTGTCTGTTGCTTCATTTGCTATTATTTTCTCCCATTCTGAAGGCTGCCTTTTCACCTTGTTAATAGTTTCCTTTGTTGTGCAGAAGCTTTTAAGTTTAATTAGGTCCCATTTGTTTATTTTTGCTTTTATTTCCAATATTCTGGGAGGTGGGTCATAGAGGATCCTGCTGTGATGTATGGCGGAGAGTGTTTTGCCTATGTTCTCCTCTAGGAGTTTTATAGTTTCTGGTCTTACGTTTAGATCTTTAATCCATTTTGAGTTTATTTTTGTGTAAGGTGTTAGAAAGTGTTCTAGTTTCATTCTTCTACAAGTGGTTGACCAGTTTTCCCAGCACCACTTGTTAAAGAGATTGTCTTTAATCCATTGTATATTCTTGCCTCCTTTGTCAAAGATAAGGTGTCCATATGTGCATGGATTTATCTCTGGGCTTTCTATTTTGTTCCATTGATCAATATTTCTGTCTTTGTGCCAGTACCATACTGTCTTGATAACTGTGGCTTTGTAATAGAGTCTGAAGTCAGGTAGGTTGATTCCTCCAGTTCCATTCTTCTTTCTCAAGATAGCTTTGGCTATTCGAGGTTTTTTGTATTTCCATACAAATTGTGAAATTATTTGTTCTAGCTCTGTGAAGAATACCGTTGGTAGCTTGATAGGGATTGCATTGAATCTATAAATTGCTTTGGGTAGTATACTCGTTTTCACTATATTGATTCTTCCAATCCATGAACATGGTATATTTCTCCATCTATTAGTGTCCTCTTTGATTTCTTTCCCCAGTGTTTTATAGTTTTCTATATATAGGTCTTTAGTTTCTTTAGGTAGATATATTCCTAAGTATTTTTTTCTTTCCATTGCAATGGTGAATGGAATTGTTTCCTTAATTTCTCTTTCAGTTTTCTCATTATTAGTGTATAGGAATGCAAGGGATTTCTGTGTGTTGATTTTATATCCTGCAACTTTACTATAGTCATTGATTAGTTCTAGTAATTTTCTGGTGGAGTCTTTAGGGTTTTCTATGTAGAGGATCATGTCATCTGCAAATAGAGTTTTACTTCTTCTTTTCCAATTTGGATTCCTTTTATTTCTTTTTCTGCTCTGATTGCTGTGGCCAAAACTTCCAAAACTATGTTGAATAGTAATGGTGAAAGTGGGCACCCTTGTCTTGTTCCTGACTTTAGAGGAAATGCTTTCAATTTTTCACCATTAAGGATAATGTTTGCTGTGGGTTTGTCATATATAGCTTTTATTATGTTGAGGTATGTTCCTTCTATTCCTGCTTTCTGGAGAGTTCTTATCATAAATGGATGTTGAATTTTGTCAAAGGCTTTCTCTGCATCTATTGAGATAATCATATGGTTTTTGTTTTTCAATTTGTTAATGTGGTGTATAACATTGATTGATTTGCGGATATTGAAGAATCCTTGCATCCCTGGGATAAAGCCCACTTGGTCATGGTGTATGATCTTTTTAATGTATTGTTGGATTCTGATTGCTAGAATTTTGTTAAGGATTTTTGCATCTATGTTCAACAGTGATATTGGCCTGTAGTTTTCTTTTTTTGTGGCATCTTTGTCAGGTTTTGGTATTAGGGTGATGGTGGCCTCATAGAATGAGTTTGGAAGTTTACCTTTCTCTGCAATTTTCTGGAAAAGTTTGAGCAGGATAGGTGTTAGCTCTTCTCTGAATTTTTGGTAGAATTCAGCTGTGAAGCCAACTGGACCTGGGCTTTTGTTTGCTGGAAGATTTTTTATTACAGTTTCAATTTCCGTGCTTGTGATGGGTCTGTTAAGATTTTCTATTTCTTCCTGGTCGAGTTTTGGAAAGTTGTACTTTTCTAAGAATTTGTCCATTTCTTCCACGTTGTCCATTTTATTGGCATATAATTGTTGATAGTAGTCTCTTATGATCCTTTGTATTTCTGTGTTGTCTGTTGTGATCTCTCCATTTTCATTTCTAATTTTATTGATTTGATTTTTCTCCCTTTGTTTCTTGATGAGTCTGGCTAATGGTTTGTCAATTTTATTTATCCTTTCAAAGAACCAGCTTTTGGCTTTGTTGATTTTTGCTATGGCCTTTTTTGTTCCTTTTGCATTTATTTCTGCCCTAATTTTTAAGATTTCTTTCCTTCTACTAACCCTGGGGTTCTTCATTTCTTCCTTTTCTAGTTGCTTTAGGTGTAGGGTTAGGTTATTTATTTGACTTTTTTCTTGTTTCTTGAGGTATGCCTGTATTGCTATGAACTTTCCCCTTAGGACTGCTTTTAAAGTGTCCCACAGGTTTTGAGTTGTTGTGTTTTCATTTTCATTCGTTTCTATGCAAATTTTGATTTCTTTTTTGATTTCTTCTGTGATTTGTTGGTTATTTAGCAGCGTGTTGTTCAGCCTCCATATGTTGGAATTTTTAATAGTTTTTCTCCTGTAATTGAGATCTAATCTTACTGCATTGTGGTCAGAAAAGATGCTTGGAATGATTTCTATTTTTTTGAATTTACCAAGGCTAGCTTTATGGCCCAGGATGTGATCTATCCTGGAGAAGGTTCCATGTGCGCTTGAGAAAAAGGTGAAATTCATTGTTTTGGGATGAAATGTCCTATAGATATCAATTAGGTCTAACTGGTCTATTGTATCGTTTAACGTTTGTGTTTCCTTGTTAATTTTCTGTTTAGTTGATCTATCCATAGGTGTGAGTGGGGTATTAAAGTTTCCCACTATTATCGTGTTATTGTTAATTTCTCCTTTCATACTTGTTAGCATTTGTCTTACATATTGCGGCGCTCCCATGTTGGGTGCATATATATTTATAATTGTTATATCTTCTTCTTGGATTGATCCTTTGATCATTATGTAGTGACCTTCTTTGTCTCTTTTCACAGCCTTTGTTTTAAAGTCTATTTTATCTGATATGAGTATTGCTACTACTGCTTTCTTTTGGTCCCTATTTGCATGGAAAATCTTTTTCCAGCCCTTCACTTTCAGTCTGTATGTGTCCCCTGTTTTGAGGTGGGTCTCTTGTAGACAACATATGTAGGGGTCTTGTTTTTGTATCCATTCAGCCAGTCTTTGTCTTTTGGTTGGGGCATTCAACCCATTTACGTTTAAGGTAATTACTGATAAGTATGATCCCGTTGCCATTTACTTTATTGTTTTGGGTTCGAGTTTATACACTGTTTTTGTGTTTCCTGTCTAGAGAATATCCTTTAGTATTTGTTGGAGAGCTGGTTTGGTGGTGCAGAATTCTCTCAGCTTTTGCTTGTCTGAGAAGCTTTTGATTTCTCCTTCATATTTGAATGAGATCCTTGCTGGGTACAATAATCTGGGCTGTAGGTTATTTTCTTTCATCATTTTAAGTATGTCTTGCCATTCCCTCCTGGCTTGAAGAGTTTCTATTGAAAGATCAGCTGTTATCCTAATGGGAATTCCCTTGTGTGTTATTTGTTGTTTTTCCCTTGCTGCTTTTAATATTTGTTCTTTGTGTTTGATCTTTGTTAATTTGATTAATATGTGTCTTGGGGTGTTTCACCTTGGGTTTATCCTGTTTGGGACTCTCTGGGTTTCTTGGACTTGGGTGATTATTTCCTTCCCCATTTTAGGGAAGTTTTCAACTATTACCTCCTCAAGTATTTTCTCGTGGTCTTTCTTTTTTGTCTTCTTCTTCTGGGACCCCTATGATTTGAATGTTGTAGCGTTTAATATTGTCTTGGAGGTCTCTGAGATTGTCCTCATTTTTTTTAATTCGTTTTTCTTTTATCCTCTCTGATTCATTTATTTCTACCATTCTATCTTCTAATTCACTAATCCTATCTTCTGCCTCTGTTATTCTACTATTTGTTGCCTCCAGAGTGTTTTTAATTTCATTTATTGCATTATTCATTTTATATTGACTCTCTTTTATTTCTTCTAGGTCCTTGTTAAACCTTTCTTGCATCTTCTCAATCTTTGTATCCAAGCTATTTATCTGTGATTCCATTTTGATTTCAAGATTTTGGATCACTTTCACTATCATTATTCGGAATTCTTTATCAGGTAGATTCCCTATCTCTTCCTCTTTTGTTTGGTTTGGTGGGCTTTTATCCTGTTCCTTTGTCTGCTGGGTATTCCTCTGTCTCTTCATCTTGTTTAAATTGCTGAGTTTGGGGTGTCTTTTCTTTATTCTGGCAGTTTGTGGAGTTCTCTTTATTGTGGCATTTCCTCGCTGTGTGTGGGTTTGTACAGGTGGCTTGTCAAGGTTTCTTGGTTAGGGAAGCTTGTGTCGGTGTTCTGGTGAGTGGAGCTGTATTTCTTCTCTCTCCTTTCGAAGACTTGGGTTGCTTTTCTGGGTGCCTGATGTCCTCTGCCGGCTTTCAGAAGTTGTTTTGTGGAATTTACTCGGCGTTTAAATGTTCTTTTGATGAATTTGTGGGGGAGAAAGTGTTCTCCCCGTCCTACTCCTCCGCCATCTTAGCTCCTCCCCCTCTCCTGGCAATCTTGATTCCAGCTTGTACTTCTTCCAGCCCAGCGTTTCTCATGATGTACTCTGCATATAAGTTAAATAAGCAGGGTCAATATACAGCCTTGACGAACTACTTTTCCTATTTGGAACCAGTCTGTTGTTCCATGTCCAATTCTAACTGTTGCTTCCTGACCTGCATACAGATTTCTCAAGAGGCAGGTCAGGTGGTCTGGTATTCCCATCTCTTTCAGAATTTTCCACAGTTTATTGTGATCCACACAATATGTCAAAGGCTTTGGCATAGTCAATAAAGCAGAAATAGATGTTTTTCTGGAACTCTCTTGCTTTTCAATGATCCAGCAGATGTTGGCAATTTGGTCTCTGGTTCCTCTGCCTTTTCTAAAACCAGCTTGAACATCTGGAAGTTCATGGTTCACATATACCAATAGCATATAGACATCATTTGTTTTTTTTAGTTATTCTTTGTATCATGCTTAAATCCATTAGAGTCTTACATATGATTAGGTTAGAGATCATCTACCAAAGGTCATCCAGTGAGAGAAAATTAATTATTTACTGCTTCCACCTGGGATGAATACAACACAGTAAAATTTACTGCAATCTTCCTTGTATAATCTCCATCATAATGTCTTTTATTAATATCTCAACTCAAAAAAAATTTTTTTAAAGAAGAGAGGAATAAAAAATAAAATATTCCAACTCCCCCAATAGTTTCAAGTTCAGTCAGCTTCTCCCTAAGCTCTTTGGTTTTATCTAGTTGGTGTGGCTGCTGTTTTCTTTTCTTCTCAAGATCAAAAGTGTTTTACACTCAAAGCGTCTTTTAATTTTCTTGGAAGGAAAGTTATGACCAACCTAGATAGCATATTCAAAAGCAGAGACATTACTTTGCCAACAAAGGTCTGACCAGTCAAGGCTATGGTTTTTCCTGTGGTCATGTATGGATGTGAGAGTTGGACTGTGAAGAAGGCTGAGCCCCGAAGAAT
Source organism: Bos indicus (assembly GCF_029378745.1). NCBI lineage: Eukaryota > Metazoa > Chordata > Mammalia > Artiodactyla > Bovidae > Bos > Bos indicus. The sequence goes on along the minus strand of NC_091780.1, from coordinate 49,812,372 downwards.
TGATGCTTTTGAACTGTGGTGTTGGAGAAGACTCTTGAGAGTCCCTTGGACTGCAAGGAGATCCAACCAGTCCATTCTGAAGGAGATCAGCCCTGGGATTTCTTTGGAAGGAATGATGCTAAAGCTGAAACTCCAGTACTTTGGCCATCTCATGCAAAGAGTTGATTCATTGGAAAAGACTGATGCTGGGAGGGATTGGAGGCAGGAGGAGAAGGGGATGACTGAGGATGAGATGGCTGGATGGCATCACTGACTCAATGGACGTGAGTCTGAGTGAACTCTGGGAGTTGGTGATGGACAGGGAGGCCTGGCGTGCTGCGATTCATGGGATTGCAAAGAGTCAGACATGACTGAGCGACTGAACTGAGCTGAACTGAACACTCAAAGCAGCGCTTATGCAAGCTCCTCTCACTAGCCTTTTCTACCACACTTGAATTTCTCAGGGAAGAAGTTGTTTTTGTCCCAAACAACATGTTCCTTCTGGAGTCCATACATACAGACACACGTACACAAACACAGCCTCTGCATATTTTAAAAGTGGAGTCTGTATACACATGACTGCAGGTGACTCTTGTTTTATAATACATATCTGAAAGGAGATGGCACTCTTACTTTGGCACCCAAGCAAAATTAGATGTTCTAATCAAATACAGACTAATTCCCTACACCTTGTGATAAAGCTGAGGCACTGACCTAACCTCAGTTTGGAGGCAGATGCTGGTTTGGTTCACTGCACCAGAACACAGCAGATATCTCAGCTCCTTGAGCTTTCCTCTTTCTGCAGAGTTGTGCATGTAATTCCTGATGACGCAGTTCAAGCCTGTGATACAGTGCAGTGTGTTGACACTGAAAGTCAACCCAAAGGCAATGACAAATCCTGTGGTGCCTGTCTAGCTCCTTCTGAAATGCTCAATCCACTGGGCCACAAGGCTATCGCTGAATATGTGCAGTAGAATTCAGCAGTATTAGTTACAAATTTTAGAGCATTATTCTCATCTTGATTCTTAATTTTGAGTCCTCTGTCACTTGGCTGAGAAACTTATTCAGGAAATATTTCTAAGAAAAGTAGTTAAGTAATTTGTTTTCTGAACCCTTGAATGACTGGGTGTAAAAGCCAGCTTTACTATGACAGAGAAGTCAGAAGCCAATTGATTCTTATTTCTTGGTACATATTTTTTAAGAGTTATAGAATCACCTCTATAAGGATTTTGCTATACCATTACTAGGTGTCACTTGCAACTCTCAGAATGGGAGAAAGTAGTAGCAAATGAAACAACTGATGAAGGACTGATTTCAAAAATATACAAGCAGCTTATACAACTCAATATCAGAAAAACAAACAACCCAATCAAAAAGTGGGCAAAAGACCTAAACAGACATTTCTCCAAAGAAGTCATACAGATGGCTAATAAACGCATGAAAAAATGCTCAACTGCTCATTATTAGAGAAATGCAAATCAAAACTACAATGAGATACCACCCTCACACTGGTCACAATGGGCATCAAAAAATCTACAAAAAATAAATGCTGGAGAGGGTGTGGAGAAAAGGGAATACTCTTGTACTGTTGGTGGGAATGTAAATTGATACAATCACTATGGAAGACAGTATGAAGATTAGTTTAAAAAAATCAGGAATAAAGCCACCATATGGCCCAGCAATCCCACTATTAGGCATATACCCTGAAGAAACCAAAATTGAAAAAGATACATGTATCCCAATATTCATTGCAACACTATTTGCAATAGCTAGGAAATGGCAGCAACCTAGATGTCCATTGACAGATGAATGGATAACGAAGCCATGGCACATATACACAATGGAATACTATTCAGCCATAGAAAGGAATGCATTTGAGTCAGTTCTAATGAGGTGGGTGAACCCAGAGCCTATTATACAGAGTAAAGTAAGTCAGAAAGAGAAAAACAAATATATAATAACACATACATATGGAATCTAGAAAGATGGAATTAATGAACCTATTTAAGGGCAGCAGTGGAGACAGAGACAGAGAACAGACATGACATGGGGGAGGCAGGGGAGAAGAGAGTGGGATGAATGGGGAGAGTAGCATAGAGACATACACACTACCATATGTAAAATAGATAGCCAACGGGAATTTGCTGGGTGATTCAGGGAACTCAGACTGTGGTTCTGTTACAACCTAGAGGGGTGGGATGGGGAGGGAGGTTCAAGAGGGAGGGGACATAGGTATACCTATGGCTGATTCATGCTGATGTTTGGCAGAAATCAACACAATACTGTAGAGTGATTATCCTTCAATTAAAAATAAAAAAAATTAATTATAAAAAAGGAAAAAATATTACTAGGTACCACTTGGATTTTGCCTAAAATATGATGAGCATTTTAACATGCAAGTCAAATTTCTTTTATTCAACTATTTTTTTTGGCTGAAAAGTTTTCTTTACGATTTTAATCATTGCTTCTATCACATTGCTCTTACTCATATCAGGAACACTGTATAATTCTAGAAAATATTTTTGTATTCTTTGCCCCACATATTATCTTTTAGCTCTACTATAGCTGACAAACTTTCAAAACAAGTACTACTTGGTTCACCAAAAAAAAAAAAAAAAGAATCAATATTCCTTTTATAACTCCAGTTTAAAAAATTTTAGAAGTGTTGTACTATAAATGTTACAATTTCAAAAGGGTTATCAAAGTAATTGAAAAGCTTGAGCTTGAAATTTTTGAGCACATAAGCAAGTTTACTAAGAATTCATTTAAGTAGTGTTGATAAATATGAGATTTACTACTACTTCTCAGTATGTTAAAGTTTCTAAATTAAATGGCTTAATATCACTGTCACTATTAATGGACATGTAGGTTATCAAACATAGAACAATTTGACACTTTGATCAAAATCTGTAATTTATGATCTAGTTAGGTTTGATAAATCTTTCTTATTATAAAGTAAATTATTTTCTCAGTCCAAGAGGAACTAATTTATTATATAGGTGGATTTTTTAAATTCCTGCTAAGAAAATCTAAGTAATAAACGCCCTTGCAAATATTGTCAGTCTTGATATATATAGTTATGAGCTTGGCAGTAAAACAAATTAACAGAGTCTCTCAAGTTCACATCTGCTAACAAGGAGTTTATAGTACTCAATTTATTTTGCTTTCAAAAAGGAATAACTTATGAGAGTCTATATTTACATCCTTATAACTCTTACTTATGATCATTTTATCTCCATCCCTTACAGTTATGTAGTAGAAACTAGTTTAAGACATTCTTTAATGCTAAAGACAAAAGCAGGTCATCAATTCAGTATCCAAACGTGATATAAGGTCCTAGATTTTTATTAGGATAAAGTAAATATTCTTCACAACAAACAGGAAAACTGATGAGTGTGTAAGTTGGTATTTTCCCACAGTTTGTCCTTGGTGAGTTAAGGCAGCAGTTTTGGGAACTTCACTTTGCAAAAAATAAAAACACCTAGTTTTGAAAGACGTTAATGGCTATGCTACAAAACAAAACAAGACAATCAAAGAAAACTCCAAAGTGGTTAAATACATATATATCTATATATTTAGGGAACACTTTATGCTATACCTCACATTCAGAACATTTAAATAAAGCCTGCAAAGTACTGTAATACCAAACAAAAAAAATTTTTGTAACATTCAAAATCTTTTGTTTTTATGTCCTAAATACATAATGATGTTATTTAACATTTTCTCTTCACTTCATTTTCATCCTAGGTCTATGACTTTTTTTTTTAATCATGTATACTTTATTTATAATGTTTTGTTTCTGGTATAAAGAAAAGTGGTTTAGTATGTATACAAATATATACATTCTTCTTCATATTCTTTTCCATTATGGTTATTCACAGATATTGAATATAGTTCCCTGTGCTATACAGTAGGACTTTGTTGTTTATTTTATATATATAATAGTTTATACCTGCTAATCCCAAATCCTAATTTACTCCCCTTCCTTTCCGCTTTGGAAACCCTGTTTGTTTTCTATGTCTATGAGTATAGGCATGTTTTGTTCTGTCACGTACTTAGTGCTTAATAACCTAAGAGAAGTTATTCCATGAAACACTTGAAAATCTGACCTAAAGATTTTTATACTAGTAGGCACACTCAGACTGGACAATTAGGGAGAATTTAATAAAAAGACCATTTACAAAGTTTTAGATCTGGTGAAGGAAATAAGATATGGTATATCTTCCAGGCTCTAGCCATGTCAAGGGACCATTACCAGGGATCAAGGAAGGACTGGAGACTGGAATGCAAAAACGTTGACTGTTATATGGAGCTGTAACCTTAGGTAGAGGGACCTAGCCAGGCCAACGTAGCTCCATTCTTTTATTATCCTCTGATAGTCTATCACTGGCACTCATTGACTAAACTCAACCCAATCCAGAGAGCAAGAGACCACATTAATTCTGTATATAAAGCTCGGCCTCCTTGCGCACAGAGCAGAATATAAAAAGGTAAAGAGTGAATCTGAACTAGGAAATACCCAGAACACTAATAATGCATCTGCTGCTGCTGCTAAGTCGATTCAGTCCTGTCCAACTCTGTGTGACCCCATAGACAGCAGCGCACCAGGCTCCTCCGCCCATGGGATTTTCCAGGCAAGAGCACTGGAGTGGGGTGCCATTGCCTTCTCCAATAATACATCTGAGTTCTATTCAATAGAATTTTTTTTCTCTTAGGTATGGTATATATTAATTCATTCATTTATTCCAACAAAGACTATTTTGTTGAAGTATTTGTCAGTATTTACTTGGCTTCTACTACAACAGGAAAACACAAACACACAATCCCAAAGGAGCTGACAACCAAGAAGGCACAAGAGAAAGTTAAAAATGTAAACTAAAATGCAATCTAATTAGGACCATACTAGAGGTATGACCACACTGCTGTAAGTTTACAGGGAAGATAAAATAACCTGCCTAGGAAAGCCAAATGGTCACTAGATAAAGCAGTGACATTTGTTTGAACTGAGGAATGAAGGATGATTCGATTTTCCAGGTAGGCTGACAAAGTCGGAGAGTGCATTTTAAGCAGAAGGAACAATATATGCAAAAGCAGGGAATTTTTTTTTAAATGGCAGCATATGTTGTGTAGGGACTGATAAGAGATTCTGAATTATTAATTGTGTGGATCAGGTTACAGAGCTGTGGTAGGTAAAAGCAGAAGCACTATTAGAGTCTCGCAGTAATTCTAGGGCCTGGGATTTATTCTGCACCTGAAAACATTTTTAAATAACACTATTTTAAGCGAGAAATCAGAGATCAGTATCTGCCCAGATGATAGATGGGATAACAATGGCTCTGCACCCCAACCCAAATCAATTTTACTTATTCCTTCTTATTCTTCTGAGGCTATGGGTTACCCTGATGCTGTAGAGCAGGGGTCCCCAAACTCCAGGATCTAATGCCTGATGATCTGAGGTGGAGCTGATGTAATACAATAAATGGGCTTCCCTGATAGCTCAGTTGGTAAAGAATCGGCCTGCAATGTAGGAGACGCCGATTCAATTCTTGGGTTGGAAGATCCGCCTGGAAAAGGGACAGGCTACCCACTCCAGTATTCTTGGGCTTCCCTTGTGACTCAGCTGGTAAAGAATCCTTCTGCAATGTGGGAGACCTGGGTTCAATCCCTGGGTTGGGAAGATCCCCTGGAGAAGGGAAAGGCTACCCACTCCAGTATTCTGTCCTGGAGAATTCAATGAAGTGTATAGTCCATGGGGTCACAAAGAGTTGGACACGACTGAGCAACTTTCACTTTCGTACCATAAATGTGATGTGTTTGAATCATCCTGAAACCACCCTAATCCACAGAAAAATTGTCTTCCACAAAACCAGCCACTGGCACCAAAAAGGTTGGAGACCACTGCTATAAAGAAACAACCTTTTTGTTTTCAAGAAACAACCTTTTTTTTTTTCAACGTGATTGCATATGATCATTTGATTAAACTTTAGCGTGCGGTATCTGAAATTGAAGCTATCAAACAGTATAAAGAGCTTGCTAGAAAAGAACAGCTCAAACAGTTCTATCAGCACACTTATTTTATGATAAATAACAATCACTGTGGTTCACTGGATAATAATGGCAAGAGCAAAATTAGACAAATTCTGTCCTAAATGGTTCACACAAGTCCTGAGTGCCAACTGCAGCACTGTTTATAATAGCCAGGACATGGAAGCAACCTAGATGCCCATCAGCAGATGAATGGATAAGAAAGTGGTGGTACATATACACAATGGAGTATTACTTAGCCATTAAAAAGAATACATTTGAATCAGTTCTAATGAGGTGGATGAAACTGGAGCCTATTATACAGAGTGAAGTAAGCCAGAAAGAAAAACACCAATACAGTATACTAACGCATATATATGGAATGTAGAAAGATGGTAACAATAACCCTGTATACGAGACAGCAAAAGAGACACTGATGTATAGAACAGTCTTTTGGACTCTTTGGGAGAGGGAGAGGGTGGGAAGATTTGGGAGAATGACATTGAAACATGTAAAATATCATGTAAGAAACGAGTTGCCAGTCCAGGTTTGATGCACGATACTGGATGCTTGGGGCTAATGCACTGGGACGACCCAGAGGGATGGTATGGGGAGGGAGGAGGGAGGAGGGTTCAGGATGGGGAACACATGTATACCTGTGGCGGATTCATTTTGATATTTGGCAAAACTAATACAATTATGTAAAGTTTAAAAATAAAATAAAATTAAAAAAAAAAGAAAGAAACTTCTATTCTTTCTCCAAAGTCTTATCTAACACTCTTCTCTAATTAACTTCAAAACAAAGTATTTCCAGTTAAAAGACTTGAGGGCGCAACCTAACTTGGGTTGGCATTTATAAATGACATCCCCTCCCCTGCCCAATTACAATCAGATCAAACTGAATAAACCATTCTGAATTATTGAATGTAATGAATCAGATCAATAGAAATGTGCCTGTGGGCATAGAAGTTCATTCTCCTGAAGTTGTTCTGTATTCCTATTTTGTGTGATCTTTCTCAACTCAATCCTTAAAAGAAAATTTCCAAAATTGTAGTAAATGCTTCAGTCCTTTCCCCAAAATATACTTCCTCCAACTCAGGGTTTTTTAAGACTCCTGTTTATCTCTGCCTTGGTCACAAAACAACAAAATCTTAGGGCCATACATAACACTTTATGATAAACAATATTTTCAAATATGTGTACCAGAGCTCTCTTCATACTCTTAAAGCTCATTTGAATTGTTTACTTATATTTCTCTATTCCCTCCCTTTTTTGTTCTTTCACATAATGAAAGCTTTCAGTTCTTGGTTTGTTGATGTTTTTCAGTCACTAAGTCATATCCAACTCTACCACCCCATGGACTGCAGCACACCAGGCCTCCACCTCCTTCACTATCTCCTGAAGTTTGCTCAAACTCATGTCCATCAAGTCGGTGATGCCATCCAACCATCTCATCCTCTGTTGTCCCCTTCTCCTCCTGCCCTCAATCTTTCCCAGCATCAGGGTCTTTTCAAATGAGCCAGCTCTTCCCATCAGGTGGCCAAAGTATTGGAGCTTCAGCTTCAGTCCTTCCAATGAATATTCAGGGTTGATTTCCTTAGGATTGACTGGTTTGATCTCCTTGCTGTCCAAGGGACTCTCAAGAGTCTTCTCCAGCACCACAATTTGAAATCTCCAGTTCTTCGGTGCTCAGCTTTCTTTATGGTCCAATTCTCACATCTGTACATGACTACTGGAAAATCATAGCTTTGACTAGATGGATCTTTGTTAGCAAAGTAATGTCTCTGCTTTTTAATACACTGTCTAGGTTTGTTATAGCTTTTCTTACAAGCAGCAAGCATCTTTTAATTTTGTGGTTTAGATATTACCTATTTTCCTAGCCTCCAACCCTACCCCTGCCCTCTGTCAGTTACAGTACTTAGCACAACAATACGACCTTTCTACTTCCACATTTCTCACTCCTAGACTATGACTCCTTAAACTCAGGAATGATTTCTAATGTATCTTTGTAATCCCAGAAAGCAGTAAATGAATATGTATATGATAAATTGAAGTGACCTTTACTATAAAATTGGAAGCATTTGAAATAACATGCAACTTATTTTTCTAGTCCTAATTCTACTGCCAAAATCTTAGCCCAAGAAAATAAATCAAGAGTACCAGAACTGAAAGAGAATTGGGAGCATGAATATGAGTTGCTCTAATTCATAACATTTCAGAGATTGGAATAAACTTCACCTCAACCATGAGCTGGCTTCCTAACTCAAAACTGTCCTCCAAATAAACATTCAACCTGCCCCTCACTTTAACTCTGGTTCTCATTTGTGGCTGCCACACTGGATTGATCCTTAGAAGTACTTACACAGACTAAAAGAACTTTTACTTGTTTTTTTCAAAGTTACAGCTTCTAGTTGGAAGTCAACAACAGCCTATCCACTGATTACAAATAAAATCTCTGGACAAAATACAAAAAACATCTACCAGAAAACTCTGAAAAGCAGGTAAGTCAGTTGAAAAGGGTTGTCAAAACTTGAAGTGACTACAGTGGTTAATTTCCTAGAGGTTTTCTTCCCCTCTCATCTGTCATGGGTTGAAGTCTATCCCCCCAAAAGATATGTTGGGGTCCTAAACCCTAGTACTTCAGGATGTGACTTTATTTGGATAAAGGGTATTTTCAGAGGTAATCAAGTTAAAATGAGGTCATTAGGGTGGACCCTAGTCTGTTAATACTGATATTCTCAGATAAAGGGGGAAATGTGGTCACAGAGAACCATGTACACAGGAATAATGCCATGTGAAGACTGGCATGATATTGCTTCAACCAAGCAGCTACCAGAAACTGGGAGAGAGGCTTGGAATCGATCCTTCACTGGCACCAGAGGGAGCACTGGCCCTGCCAACACCTTGATTTCAGAGTTCTAACCTCCAGAGCTGTGAAACACAGATGTCTGTGGTTTAAGCATCGCTTCGCGGTGATGTGTATGGCAGCCCTACAAATTAATACACCATCCTTCCTTTTCCAATTTGACCTGAGGATGGCTCCAGTTATGGAACTCTGCAATGGACACAGACATCAAAAATCTCAGAGAATTCTTGTCTTTCTGAAAAGAGAACAAGGGAAGAGGAAGCAGGATGTCGAGGATAATAGGGCTGATTCATGTGAAGTAGAGAGAGGAGGGAATGCCCTAATTCTGTCTATTGTCCAGCACAAGTTTCAGACTCACCCCTACATGTATGTGTTGCATGCACAACACAAACCCAGATTAGCAGAGCATAGGCTACAACCACCAAATAACACAAATATGACCCACTTACCAAAATGAGCCCTGAGCAGCACATGCACAGAACACAGTGAAGGCAGCATAGCAAAAGCTTTGAAAACTGAGCTGACAGTATAAATTCCACCAATAGAAACAGAGATAAAACTGATGGTCTGAATCTAACCTGGTGTAGGTTGAATGCCTGCAAAAGTTAAGGGTTAAGGGAGGGAATGCAAAAAGCAGCATTGTTTGGAGGACTAAGGAAAACATATGTAACACTTAAATTATTACTGCAAATATTACTGCAATGAAAAATTGCTCAACCTTTCAGTTCAGTTCAGTCACTCAGTCGTGTCTGACTTTTTGCGACCCCATGAATCGCAGCATGCCAGGCCTCCCTGTCCATCACCATCTCCTGGAGTTCACTCAAACTCATGTCCATCAAGTCGGTGATGCCATCCAGCCATCTTAATCTCTGTCGTCCCCTTCTCCTCCTGCCCCGAATCCCTCCCAGCATCAGGGTCTTTTCCAATGAGTCAACACTTCACATGAGGTGGCCAAAGAATTGGAGTTTCAGCTTTAGCATCAGTCCTTCCAATGAACACCCAGGACTGATCTCCTTTAGAATGGACTGGTCAGATCTCCTTGCAGTCCAAGGGACTCTCAAGAGTCTTCTCCAACACCAGTTCAAAAGCATCAATTCTTCGGCGCTCAGCTCAACCTTTAAATAACTACAAAAATTTGATCAATCCTCAGTGGAAAAGACAATCAACTAATTGTAATTCCAAGATGACTTAGATATTAGAATCATCAGCACAACACTTTAAAGCAGCCATTGTAACTCTATTCATAAAATGTTACCAAAGAGAAATTTAGAACTTGAGAAACAAGTGAAAAGAAACAGAAATGGCAAATATTTGGACAATGTTTTTATCCTAAGTTCTTGAAAATGTGTATTTTTGATAAAAAACAATCGTAACATTTTCTGGTGAGTTTTCAATACATATAGTTGAAATACATATGACAATGGGGGAGGCATAAAGGGGTCTATATGATTGCAAGTCTTCTACATTTACTTTAATATATTTCTTTACTGAATAATATTTGATAATTACAATGCCATGTTAGTTTTATGTGTATAGCAAAGTGATTCAGATTATTTATATGTGTATATAACATAAATCTAAAATCTTATTGGTTACCTATTTTATATATAGTAGTATGTATATGTTAAGAACCAGAAGTTTGCTTTCTATGTCTGGGAATCTATTTCTGTTTTGTAAATAAGTTCATTTGTATCTTTTTTCAAGTTCTACCTATAAGCAATATCATATGAATAGCTGTCTTTCTCTGTCTGGCTTACTTCACTTAGTATGATAATCTCTAAGTCCATCAAGGCTTCTACTAAATAATAAAATATCAGTTCTATGTAGACTGTAAAAGATAAGTTGTGTACACTTTATTCCCTAATACAATCTATTAAAAATAGGAAGCAATATCATCAAAAGGTAGATGAATTAAGATGGGAAAGACTGAGGGCAGGAGGAAAAGGAGGTGACAGAAGATAAGATGACATCACTGACTCGATGGACATGAGTTTGAACAAACTCCGGTAGACAGTGAAGGGCAGGGGAGCCTGGTGTGCTGCAGCCCATAGGATTGCAAAGAGCTGGACACAACTTAGCGACTGAACAACAACAAAAACACTGAACTCATTTAAAAGCTGGCAGAAAACGAGGGAGAAAATAAAACAGGAGATGAATAAACATTAAAAAGATCCATCTATATCCAACCATATCCATAATTACATTGCATAGAATTGGTCTAAACACACCAATTAAAAGATAGCATGTTAGATAGGATTTTTAAAATATCTACAAGAACTCAAATATAATGACATAAATAGGTTAAAAGTAAAAGAAGGGAAAATGCAGCACTAAATACAAGAAAGCAGTTCAGTTCAGTCAGTCATGTCTGGCTCTTAGCGACCCCATGGACTGCAGCACACCAGGCCTCCCTGTCCATCACCAACTCCCAGAATTTACTCAAACTCATGTCCACCAAGTCAGTGATGCCACCCAACCATCTCATCCTCTGTCATCCCCTTCTCCTCCTGCCTTCAATCTCTCCCAGCATGAGGGTCTTTTCAAATGAGTCAGTTCTTCGCATCAGGTGGCCAAAGTATTGGAGTTTCAGCTTCAACATCAGTCCTTCCAATGAATATTCAGGACTGATTAACTTTAGGATGGACCGGTTGGATCTCTTTGCTGCGCAAGGGACTCTCAAGAGTCCTCCAACACCACAGTTCAAAAGCATCCATTCTTTGACACTCAGCTTTCTTTATAGACTAGACAAAGTACAGTTCAAAGAAAAGTATGTTAGGATAAACAGGGACTTTATTTTTAGGGGAAAAAAAGGGTCCCCCGATGTTCATGGCAGCACTATTTACAATAGCCAAGACATGGAAACAACTCAAGTGCCCATCAACAGAGACAGGTATAAGTTGAGGCATATATATATACGGTGGAATATTACTCAACCATAAAAATGAATAAAATATTGCCATTTGCAGCAGTATGAATGGACCTAGAGAATTTATACTAAATGAAAGATCGTATAACTTGTAGAATCTTAAAAATAATACAATTAAATCAATATACAAAAGAGAACCAGATTCACAAATATAGAAAACAAAATTATTGTTACCAAATAGGAAAAGGAGGGAAGGAAAAATTAGGAGTATGGCATTAACAAATGTAAACTACTACATACGGAACAGATAAACAGCAAGGATTCACTGTAGAGCACACAGAACTATACTCAGAATCTGTTCCTTTTTTTTTTTTTTCTTTTTTGCCTAACTGTGGAGTGTGTGGGATCTTATTTCCCCGACCAGGTATAGAACCCGTGCCCCTTGCACTGGAAGCACAAAGTCTTAACCACTGGACAGTCAAGGAAGTCCCTGTATGCAGTATCTTATAATCACCTGTAATGGAAAATAATCTGAAAAAATGTGTACATATGTGTATATATTATATATAAAATTTGTCAGTTGCCTATATAGTAGTCATATCAGAACCTGTATGCAGAACAGTATGCAGAAGCATATTGTAAACTTTTAAAACTTCATGTTTTCCCAATGCTTCCACTGTCCCACAAACAGGCTGTGTGAGAACCCTACCCAGGTGACCAGAACCAAGATGATAAACCTGTCCCCGCCCCAAGTTCCCCTTCTTGCCCTCCCTTGACTGTGACCCAGTGGCATTCAACACGCCAGTAAAATCCCTCACACCTTTTTCTGTGTACTCCAACCTGACCCCTGGTAAAGGCATTTACCCACGGGTCCTTCCCTCTCCCGGCACCCCATCTGCTTGGCGGAGCCTTCTTCCCGGGAGCTCCTCCCGTAAGGCCCCCTGGTTCCCCTCTTCTCATACCTGTGAGGGTAATCAATCTTTTCATTTCATATGCCTCAGCAGAAACTCTACAATCACATCGGAGTGATCCTTAAAGACCCCACAAGAGAAATGAACTCTGTCATTCACAACACAAGAAGTTTATAGTGAGTTTTCTCACAATTGCTCAAAGCTGAGAGGAAGAAAAACACTAGTATCTTTAAACCAGTGAATATGACATATTAGCAATAAAAATGTTTGAATTACTGACATGCAATAGCATAAATGAATCTGAAATACATTAAGTGAGAAAAGCCAGACTAAAAAAGCTGCATACTGAATGATTCCACCTGTAGGACATTCCAGACAAGGTTAAACCATACAGATAAAGGTCACTGTTGCCAGGGATTAAGGCAGGAGGAAGGATTGACTAAACAGAGGCAACATAAGGATATAATTTGTGGTGATGGGACTCTTCTATATCTTGATGATGGTGTTTGTTATAGGACTGTGTTCAAATGAAAAAACTGTTAGAACTGTACACCAAAAAGACCAAAGTTTGTACGTACATATAAGTTTAATAAACAGCTTAAAGTTAAATTGTCAGAATTTTCTATTACTCTCAGAAGATGGGTGGCAGATGGAACTATTAGGATACCAATAAGAACTTTCCACAAATATTTATGACCTCAGAACAGGAAAAAATGTATTAAGGCCCTTTGAGATTGTTTAATATAAATAGGCTTTCCTATATTAAATTTTGACAGCAAATCAAATCTATTTTTTTAAATAAATACTGCTCCTCCTTACCTTAACACCATTTGGAAAGACAGGTGGCAAATTTGTGTTCTTATCCAAAAGCAATGATGAAAAGAGAACTATAAAAGTCTCACTCTATTTCTGAATGAAAGTTCTTTCTGCATGGCCCTATTCATTCAAAGACTCTAAAGATTCCCAACTGTTAACTTTCTCTTCTCTACTAATTAATACTGGTTTAGCAAAAGCACTAGAAAAAGGAATGGTGAGATAATTTTTGCCCTAAGGATGAGTCCATCTTTTCCCTCTCCTACACCCCTAGTGAATGTGAAAATGACAAGGGAAAAGGCCAAACAGATATTCAGGCTCCATGAACAGATAAAAACAAAAACTCAAGTAGTCTTATTTTAACTTTTTATTTTATATTAGAATACTGTTGATTAACAATGTTATGATAGTTTCAGGTATATAGCAAAGTGATTCAGTTATTCATATACATGTATCTATTCTTTTTCAACTTATTTTCCCGTTTAGGTTATTACATAATATTGAGCAGAGTTCTATGTGCTGTACAGTAGGTCCCTTTTGATTATCCATTTTAAATATGACAGTGTGATATCAATAACAAATTCTAAATATGCCTTCCTCCCACCATCCCCCTGCTAGTAACCACAAATTGGTTCTTACTCTGTGCATCTGATTCTCAAGGAGTCATATTTTAAAGGTTAAAGGAAACTAACATATTATTTTAGTTAGCTGTTTGCATTCAACTAAATGGGTTATGTAAATATAATAGTTGCAGTGAAAGTGTTTACTGCATTGAGGTTTATTATTGTGTATTACAACTGTCCTCTCATTTGAATAAAAGTATCTCTATAGGGAAAGCAAATTAACTAGGATAATTAATTGTGATTCTGGCTTTGATATTTGTTGGTTTTCTAGTAGTTCAATGCTCATCTAAAGAGCTTTAAATATAATAAGTGAATGTAAATAAGAGAATTGTTTGCATTATACCTTGAAGTCAAATTCGAAAAGGTCATTACATCACATGAATGTAACAGAAGGAAAATAGCAAATACCTATTTGTTTAGGGATCTGGGCATGTTATATAGCTACAGTAATTCTGCATTAGGCATAGCTTACATTTTTACTTACTGTAAAATTGCTTCTTAATGATAATAGACCATATAATTTCTACTGAAAATCAGCTATATAGTCAATAGTCATTGAAACTTACTTTTTCATTGTTTAGACAAAATGATTGTGGCTGCTAAATAAATGAAGCTATTTGTACTCCAGCAAAGCCCTAACATAAGGCTATAAATTAAGTGAAAAAAAAAAAACACTTTGGTTCCAATGTAATATCAAAGAGCTTTTGAAGACAGAAGCAGGGATTTCAAGAATATGGCAGATTAGGAATGGGGAGGTTGGGGTGGGGGTGGATTTCAACCTGAACCAAGGAGAATGGGTCAGGAGACTACTAGCAAAAAATGAAAACGGATTCCTAATTTCTACTTTGCTAGTTTGGAAGAAGGATATTGCCTGACGCCTGAAGATTCCCCACAGGGCTTTCATCCTCATCCATGTTTTCCAAAACTCAGAATCACTGCTGATGAAGAATGTTAGTCCATCACCATATACTACCTGCTCTGTCTGAGATCAAGGGTTGGGCAGAAAATTGGAGCCAATTGCTGATTGTCTGTGATACTCAAATTCACATTATTGCTGTGTGTTCCTATATCTGGAAGACTAAAGGAATGCAAACTTGAGACACACATCTGATAAGGAAAATACATAATACATACAAGCCAGTGTGAATGCCTTAAACTTACAGGTAAGAAAGTGAAATTTATGTTTACTATGTTTTTAATCAATTACTAAATAAAAGATGCATTACCTATTGTCTTCCAACTAATTGCTCCTATAAAGTAACACAAGTGTCCCTGTACACACACATACATACCATGCACTCCTTAAAAGAATAACTGCTTAGGAATGAAATTTAAATGTCAATTATTTGTCAGTAAAGTGGATAACATTCAAAATTTTGTGTTTCTCTTTCCAGTTATATAGCTATGACCTTAGTGGTTGAATCACAAAATGTGCTAAGTGAGCACCTACCAGGTACTAAGCACAGTACTAAGCACTAGAGGAATTCAAAATCTAGGAGAAAAGATCCTCAAATAATTACACAAACCTCTTACTGAATTATAATTCTGACAATGTTAAAGCACTGGGTATAATGCAGCCTTGGTTTTCATTCCCTGTCAAATGAAATCAAAGTGGGTTTTATTCTCATGAGTAGACAACAGTTTCACAAAGCATGTTCAGGGGGAAAAAAATCCTATGGCTTCAGATATTTTCCCAACACCTATCTTATAAAAGTGTTAAGTGTCCCATGGATTCAATAACAGGTGTTTGAACACTCCTTCAAGGCTCACTTTTATTTGAGAGCAGATTGCTGCTGGCGAGCAACTATGGCAAGGATATGAAAACAAACCCATTGGCTATTACAGACTCCTTCTTCAAAGCTTATTCTTGGAAATGTCTCTCTTCCCCACATAAAATAGAAACGCGGTCTTCTGTTCCAAATAACAGGATTGTAGTAATATAATATTTCTAAGGTTAAGTCTGCTATGATTTAGTTTGAGAGTTCACCTAACCCCTAGACTGAGAACTAAGAACACCAAAAATCTGACAGCTGGGACTTCATTTGAGTTTCTGAAAATGTACCTATTGCTCAGGGCCCCTCATACATCCACAGAATATCAATGTAGCCATTAAATCCAAGAGCTAAAAATTCCACATAGCGACACAGAAAAGGAATCTTCCCAGAGAATGTAAACTCCACAAATATGTCTTTGTTAACTTGCTCCCTGAGTTTTGCAAATAAGGCTCTCCAAACTCCAGAACTTTTTATCATCAGTGTCTCTCTGAATTTCTTTCTTTTCCTTCAGGCATACCAACACATTAAGATAGTGTTACAGTCAACACATCTGTTCAAGGCAAAAGCAGCAATTCAGAGAGAATACCTAACTAAAAGAACCTACATTTTCACATGATTACCCATGGTTTTGTCATGGTGTAAGTTTTATGACATCCATCTTATAGATTTATATTGCTACATGGGATGTCACTTTGAATTATTGTTAGATTAATAAAACTGCAAGACCAGGTTTAAGTGCAAGGTTTATCAAAAGTGTTTATGACAGGATCAGTCAGGCTTCAGGCAGGATTAAACTTAAACTTTTTACAGTTTGGGATTGAATTGCTTAATGAACCAATCAGCACTTTATTTTCTGCCTTCAGTCATACATTTTTTTTTTAATGATTCTCAACTATTAATCATTAGCTTAGACTCCCATAGGTACTAAATATAAACATGTGTGAAACTTAACCCCTCATGAAGGAATGCTATACCACGTGTCTCAAAGGGAAAAAGATCTGAGAAAAACATCAGCCTAACTCTTCAAACGTGTTCATGGGATCAGAAGCATTATTTTCTCTATGACAAACTTTTAGGACTGAAAACTCAAGTTTGGTCATGAGAATGTTCATATCCCCAAAGATAAAATTTGAGTTGTTGCTAATTGCTCTTTTTTAAGGCAGATCAAAAGCAATTAGCAGAACATTCCCTAACAAGCACTTTTAGAAGTTCATTGACTGTTTCTGGCAAGTTAAGTACCCAAATGGCAGAGGGAAATAACACTTTATTATAAGTATTTGAGGACCTAACAAAAATAGTCCTTTGAAACTACTCAGCATATTGAAGATCAATTAACCTCTATAATCCAAAGAAGAAGCAGAGTGAGAGAAGTTTATGAAAGATCTAAAGAACAATACACAGGTTAGGGAAGAACTGTAATATGCTTTCTTATTGTGTGGGTTTGGATAAATGATAGGATAAACAATGTTCCTTAAAAATAAGTTATTTGCATGCTATAAGAGTATTTTGTGGCAAAACTGCCTTTTATGAAAATATTTAATGTATCCTATATCAGTTATATTAAACATTTCTTAAATATTTAGAATGTAATATAGAACAATCATGAAAATTCTCAAAAATTAGGATTAAGTAGCAAGTCAACATCTTGTAAACAGGGAGATATTGTTACATTCATGAGCATTTTAGCCATATCAGGGGCTTCACTGTACCATATAATTTTATCTTCACACCAAGATGAGGGAATTAAAGCTCAACAAGGTCAACAGATTCATCCAAGGCCCCAAAGATAGTAAACAGCAGACCTGAAATTTGAGCATATATCTTTAGACTATAAAACCTTGGTGCATTTGTACTATATTCAGTATCTCCCGTTGCTTAGAGTTTATAGATTTGTTACTTGAGAAGTTATGCTTAGCTTCAGTTGCTAAGTGAATATGGTCTCTCTACTTGGATTTTTATGTGATGAAAAGAGCACTGAGTTTGAACAACAACAACAAAAAAAATTAAATTCAGATCCTATTACCACAATTTATTACTCATAGGTGACCGACTTTGCTTTTCCAAACTTCAGTTTTTGCATATAAGAAAAATCCATAAAATGTAATAACTTGTAAAATGTGCTATGAGTCTAATGAGATAACAGTTAAAAACGTTGGAAAAGTGCTTTTTAAGAAAAGTGTTTAAAGAAATATTAAACCTATGTTAATTGTAATTGATCTCCATATCTTCAAAAGCCTCTAATACCATGCTTTGCTTGCAGTTGGTACTTAATGAATGCTAAGTATTGCTGGGCTTCCACACACAAAAGCATCTATACTATTTCATTCAGTCAAACAACTAGATATTTTGTATAATGGTTAAATTCAATGACCATTTTGCTCTTTGAATGACCAGAATGAATGTATTGACTACAGTCAGTAACATAGGTTTTAGTAACAAAGAAGCTTTTCATTTATTTAAATGTACTACAAGGTTGAAAACAAAACCTTGATCATTCAGAAAGTTATACACAATTTTTTCTATAGGGCATTTTTTTTTAAAGCCTAGAAAGGAAAAAGCCAAAATATGAATTCAGGGTATAAAAACATGAGACCAAAACATAAATTTGAGGTGGTCTAGAAAACTGAGCAGAAAGAAATTGTAATATCCATAGCACAAGCAAGCACTTAAGAGTTTACTTTGTAAAAAAAAAAAAAAAAAAAAGAGTTTACTTTGTGTCAGGCACCCCACAGAGCCAGTTTCAATCATGATCTCATTTAAATCCCACAAAAACCCTATAGGATAAGTAGGATTAGAATTCCCATTTCATTATAATTCCCATCATAATTCGCATCAGCATGGGCTGATGCTT
The DNA here is from genome assembly GCF_029378745.1 of Bos indicus. NCBI lineage: Eukaryota > Metazoa > Chordata > Mammalia > Artiodactyla > Bovidae > Bos > Bos indicus. The sequence continues at coordinate 49,793,664 of NC_091780.1, read as the reverse complement.
CCAGAGTAAAATGATTTGTTTATATGCACACAGAGCGGGCAGAGTTGATACCCTGCCCATTTCTATCCACTGCAAACTAGAGATGATGGTTTTGTTTCCCTAGGTATCCCCATCTTTCTCCCTCCAAGCCCTTCTTTTTCTTCTCAGACCCTAGATTCCTGTGATGTTCTTGCTTTGCACAGTTTCTCCAACCTCTCCTCTTCAGAATTTGTTTTATTACTATATCCTAGATTATCCATATTATATATTAGACATATGCCTAGTATATATCCATATTATATCCTGGATATGTGCATAGATATACCTAGTATATTCATACCTAACACATATCCAATATTAAACACTTCTCATACTTTGACTCATCCAGTAAAGGATGCTCAGAGTGATAAAGAAAAAAAAAATGTAATTGTCCTTACCCCAGTCTACATAAACATCCTTATTCCACCATGATTTGAGGGAAGAGTAGATGATGACGACTCATTCTTTCATGAACTGAATATTTACTTCCCATTTATCCAAGCCCAATCCACTTGGAGGGAAAACCTGCACCAACACATCCGTGACTCACACCTGCATTCAGTGACTCAAACATGCCAACCCCTTTCTGGCTTCAAGACTCTTGACTGCTAGAAGCTTCTCTTTAATGTCTAGACCTTAATTTAGAAAATAAAGTAGGAATGGTCTTCCCCAACCTTGCCATATAAAGAATCTCCCAGAATTTTCTCTCTCCAAACAATCTTTGTTCTCATTATAAACTTTCACCATTTGTAATTGCTTCTTGCTTCAAAGATCACATCTTTACTTGTTATTATCCTATAAGAGTCCCTGAAAGACTGAAAATGTTCTATTCAAAGGGTAGTAAAACCACCTCCAACCAAAACCGTTCTAACACTTCATAGGAAACCCCTTTCCCATTAAGCAGTGTCTCCTCATTCTTCCTTCCCCCTAGTCCCTGGAAGCCACCAACCTGCATTCTGCCTCTGAGTTCCTGTCAGTTACGGATAGTTCATATCAGTGGGGTCATAGAGTATGTACGTTTTTGTATCTAACTTCTTTCACTTGCCATGTTTTGAAAGTTCATCCACATTGTGCAGGCAGTCTTTGTTCATTTTATGATTAAATACTATTCCATTGTATGTATATATATGCATGTCAGAAGTTATTTTCCATTCATCCATTGATGGACATTTGTACTCTCTCTTCTGGCTATTGTGCTTAGGTATGGCTATATAACTAGAGACATATTAAAGTATTTCGAGGTTAAATATCTAGATTTCACTTTAAAACACTTGGGCAAAAAACAACACTAGATGTGGATGAAACAAGATTGGAAAAAATCTTAATAATTATTGAAGCTGGGAGAAGAGCAAGAGGGGTTCACTATATTAATCTCTCTACTTTTATATATAGTTTTAAAACTCCATAATTAAATGGGGTTTTTTAAGTTTCAAAAACAGAATCTGAATTAATCTTTTGTTTTTGTAATACATTCTACTGGTACCCCCTCTCATCTCCATTCGCCTCAAAATATGTCATATGCATAATGAGTGCTGTGGCTGATGAGGGGATGAGAGTAGTCTGGAAAGTTAATACTGGCTAGAACCTACTGAGAAATATTACTAAAAATAATTTCTTTGCCATCCAGAAAAACTTTCCACAAAGATAGAAGAGAAAAAAATGTATCATTGGAAGCGATGTATAATATAACTAATGAAAACCTACTGTACAGCACAGGGAAGTCTACTTAATGCTCTGTGCGACCTAAATGGAAAGGAAATCCAGAAAGGAGGGGATATGTGTACAGGCATAGCTGATTCACTTTGCTGTACAGAAGAAACAAACACAACATTGTAAAGCAACTATAGTCCAATAAAAATTTTAAAAGCTCCTAAAAAATGATAATTTATCATTGAATAAACATTAAGCTAGAATGTGATATACATCTAATCCACTTAATCTTAGGCAATCCACTAAGAGATCGCAAAGATACACAGAACTTTAACCCTTCATGTAGCCAAGCAGATACAACCACTGCATACATGTTCAACAGAAACAGTGATTAGTCCTCAAGTAAGAGGATTTAATAGCACCACTGTTATACGTGCTGTTGTTCTGTCACTAAGTCATGTTCAACTCTGCAACCCCATGGACTGTAGCATGCAAGGCTTGCCTGCCCTTCACTATCTCCTGGAATTTTCCCAACTTCATGTCCATTGAGTCTATGATGCTATCCATCTCATCCTCCGCCACCCTCTTCTCCTCCTGCCCTCAATCTTTCCCAGTATCAGGATCCAGTAGTCATGTACAGATAAGAGGGTTAGACCACAGAGAAGGCTGAGAGCTGAAGAATTAATGCTTTCAAGCTGTGGTGCTGGAGAAGACTCTTAAGAGTCCCTTGGACTGCAAGGAGATCATATGAGTCCATCCTAAAGGAAATCAACCCTGAATATTCATTGGAAGGACTGATGCTGAAGCTCCAGTATCTTGGCCACCTGATGCGAAGAGCTGATTCACTGTCATACATAATCATCTCAAAACTTATTTGGTAGTTGGGGTGACCATCTGTGCTCATCAGTTGGCTTTATCCAAACATTAACTTCTCTTTATGACAAGAGGTGGTTTTGCAACTTGGAGGAAGGGGCCACCCAAGTTAAGCTCCTCTCACACAGACCAGAAGATAGGCCAATATCTTTCTTGATTATATTTCAAAGATACAGTTCCCAGGTCCTGGTTAGAAGCTTATTTAGCTTTTTTCCAACTTTTACATACATTTCAAAGAGATGGAGAATGAAGTTACCAGTTTTCTAAAGCAAAAGTTCTAAGAAGTGGGGGAGTTTATTTCCTTATTTTCAACAGGGAGCATTAAGCCTGTTATTTTTCATTTGTATTTAATACTATTAATTCAGGCCCTTTGTAGTAGTAAAACATAAGAAAAAGCATATTATTTCATTATAAATCACCAGTATGTGCTTTGTGTACATATGTGTACACATGCATGTAATATGTGTAATATCAGTTTATATAAAGGAAATATCCGACAGTCAAGGAATAAGTCTATAGTTTACATGACATGCAGGTGACAGAGTGCAGAGAAATAGATCAGAAACTTTCATGTACATTTCAATGACCAGGAGATTTTATCAAATCATAAACTCTGATTCATGAGGTCTTGGATGCACTGCAGATTCTACATTTTCAAAAATCCTCAGGAAAACCTGTACTTCTGATCTACTACCATGCATTGAGTATCAAGACTCTGTATCAGTTATTCACAAAGTTTAGCCCACAAAACCAACCTCATTAGCTTCACCAGGGAACTTGTTAGAAATGCAAATTCCTAGGCCTAACTCCAGACTGCTGAATCAGAAACTACAGGGGCTCTTTAAAGGATCCACTTTTACTTGGATTTCTCTTCAATAGTAGTCGCAGTTAAGATCTGCAGTTGGTGGAACCGGTGGGTACCAAGGGCCAACTATATGTTTTATGTTAATTTTCAACTGCCTGCTGAGTCAGTGTCCTTAATCCCAGCCTTGCTCAAGGGCCAACTTTATTCTGAATTATAACAAGCCCTTCTGTCTATGGCCATACCACCATAGATAGATGTGCTCAATCTCGTGTGTAATACACCGTTCTGAACATTATGGCATATGCTGTAATGTGATAACTCCTGATGTAGATTAGTGATTCTCAAATATAGATGTACATTGGAATCATCACAAAAAGTATGCCTATATCCACCCCCAGAGATTCTGATTTAATTGGCACGGGGCAAGACTTAGGAGTTTTAAATTCTCCCTAGGTGATCATAATATGCAGCAAAGTTTGAATACCACTGAACTAGAACGTAAGCTCTACACAAGTAGGAATTTGGTCATTGCTAAATCCCAAGTGCCTAGAACAACTTCTGGCGCTAGTGAAACTTCATAAATATTTATTGAATGAATAATGAATAAAAGGATGAGCAGAGAAACAAAGCCCCAGGTTACCCTAAAAATGGTTTGCTTGATGATATAGAGAGGAAATCTGTCATCTGTCCAATGGGAAATCTGTTTCCAGCTCAGAACACAATGTAGACATGACTTTTTTTTCACTAAAACATATTTGAAATACTCCCTCATCATCACAGCAACATTTCAAAGCCAGAGAACTTGAAGATTAAAAAAAAAAAAAAAACTCAGAATGAAACAAATAAAGCTATCGTGTATGTGTGTGCTCAGTCATATCTGACTGTTTGCAATCCCATGGACTGCAGCCCACCAGACTTTGTCCACGGAATTTTCCAGGCAAGAATACTGGAGCACTATCCCCATTTGCTACCCTACGGGGATCTTTCTGACACAGGAATCAAACCCATGTCTCTTGAGTCTCCAGCATTGGCAGGTGGATACTTTACCATTAGCGCTGCCTGGGAAGCCAAATATAACAAAACAAAGGAGATGTAATGCTATAGTATAAAAACAAATAAACGATTAGGACCTGGAACTCTGAATAATCACTTTGCAGAGAAGATAGGATTCTAGGCAGAGCAAAATTAAAAAAACACCTTTTGGCCACCCTAGTTAAAAGTTCCAAAGTGAAGGGGAAAAAAATTGACGGGACAACTCCACAGCAGAGTACTCACAGTAGTTGTATGTAAGCGTATACTGAGGTAATGTATAGCAAAATACATAATTTTATAGGGAAGACTCAATCACACTTAGTTTCAAATTATAACATTATGGCAGCATAAACTATACACTCCATTGTGTGAAAAGAATACATGTCAGTTTTTGTTGGGATAGAGCAACAACAACAAACAGGAAAGGGGTATGTATACTTTATGAGACAATCATTTGTTAATTTCAAACTTCTCTGCACTAAGTCATCACTCCATGTATTCTTGGGTCAAACCTCTGCAGAATGTGAAAGGCTGAATTAAAAAGAGCTCCTATCCCAAATCAGTTCCTCAAGGAATGCCTGATTCAAACCAACAAGGGGTTAATCTTTCTAAGTCTTTCTCATTCCCACAATACTTACAGAAATTAAGTCTGTTGAAATACAGGGGATCAGCCGCTGAGGCCCAGAAATTAAGTACAGAAACTTAATCCCAGAGAAGTCAGTGCATTGGGAAGAAAGATGAGAAACAGGGACTCATTTTCTTGAAACAATTTTAAATGGGGGCATTGTGCATAAAGAAAAAGCAGCCAAGTTCCAAGTTTTAGGATTAAGGTGAAAAATGAGAGTAAAATAAGGCAAAAGGATAAATAGGCTGAGCTACTACATTTAAATTTCTTGAGCTTCTTTTCATTAAGGGCTCTATTGTCCCCAAGGCTAGAGGCTGAAGACTGAAGTTTCCATTTAAAGGTAGTGGTCACAGCTGTGAGGACCATGCAGGCACAGGAAATCACACGTTATCATTGCCATAACTTTGGGGTACTATAAAATAGCCCAAAAAAGGTTCAGGAAGATCTTTAAGGGAAAATTAAATGGAACAAAATTGAAGGCTGTAAAAGAGTTCACTGTGAATATGTGAGGATTCCTTATACAGAGAGGTGAAAGAATACATTTCATGTAAGACCAAAGATGAGGAAAACCCCCGAAATATAAATTACTCTCAAGTCTTTAAAAAAAAATTCCTGGCACAGAAACATTTGTTATTTTTCTCCATGACTTGTTATCTCTTGCATTGAATTTCTTTCTGTTTAACTTCTCTTCTTCATAACTCAATATACAAACAAATGTAAAAAAAACACAACTCTGACAATATCTTGTTATTGGAAACCTATTATTTTAAAGAAGGTAATATACAAACTCTGTGATTCAGAAAGGAAATTCATATGCAAAGATTCTATAGAGAAAAACAGAGTCAGACATGAGCACTTTCCCAGTGAGCAGCTATATTCGATGCCTTAACATCACAACTGGAGAAGGCAATGGCACCTCCCTCCAGTACTCTTGCCTGGCAAATTCCATGGATGGAGAAGCCTGGTAGGCTGCAGTCCATGGGGTCACTAAGAGTCGGACATGACTGAGCGACTTCACTCTCACTTTTCACTTTCCTGCATTGGAGAAGGAAATGGCAACCCACTCCAGTGTTCTTGCCTGGAGAATCCCAGGGACGGGGAACCTGATGGGCTGCCGTCTCTGGGGTCGCACAGAGTCGGACACGACTGAAGCGACTTAACAGCAGCAGCAGCAATATCAAAACCAGATTAAGGAGGGATAGAGTGGATTTCCAAGGGAAGCCGGCACAGAGCGAAGCCTGAGGTATTGTGTACAAAAAAAAAAAAAAAGGCTTTTTACACTTGGCCTGATTAGGTGTATCCTGTTTCATGTGAGAGATCCCAGAATAGTGGGCCGGACCCAGAGAACTGTAAGCATTGGTTGCAATGCAGACAGGTGCTCTACAGAATGTGTGTTTTGTTAGTCGCTCAGTCATGTCTGACACTGTCACCCCATGGACTGTAGCCCACCAGTTTCCTCTGTCCATGGAATTCTCAAGGGCAGAATACTGGAGTGGGTAGCCATTCCTTTCTCCGAGACATCTTCCAAACCCAGGAATCAAACCTGGGTCTTCTTTGTGCAGGCAGGTTCCTTACCATCTGAGCTGTACACAATACCCATAGTTACAACAGTAACTCCAAAAACACAGATTTTAAAAATGCAGTATTTGTTCTTCTTAGAAAAAAGAATGCAAACTCACCATTCATCATCGTGGTTCAAAGGCGCATTTTATGCACATCCAGAAAAGAACATGATATCAGTACCCATTCTGCCCCAGATGTCACTAGACCATACCCTTACCCATCCCTTCCAGAAAGACTTAAATATAGAAACAAAATGTCAACACTGGACTCTAGAGAAAAACAGTCTACATGCCTCAAACTTTTAAATGATTCTGCTAAAAAGTTTCAAATACACCAACAAATTTAAGACTTGTTGCAGACACCATCAGTTCAGTTCAGTCACTCAATCGTGTCCCACTCTTTGCAACCCCATGGACTGAAGCACGCAGGCCTCCCTGTCCATCACCAACTCCCAGTGTTTACTCAAACTCATGTCCATTGAGTCAGTGATGACATCCAACCATCTCATCCTCTGTTGTCCCCTCCTCTTCCTGCCCTCAATCTTTCCCAACATCAGGGTCTTTTCCAAAGAGTCAGTTCTTCACATCAGTTGGCCAAAGTATTGGAGTTTCCGCTTCAGCATCAGTTTTTCCAATGAATATTCAGGACTGATTTCCTTTAGGATGGACTGGTTGGATCTTCTTGCTATCCAAGAGACTCTCAAGAGTCTTCTCCAACTCCACAGTTCAACACATCAATACTTTGGCATTCAGCTTTCTTTATAGTCCAACTCTCACATTCATACATGACTACTGGAAAAACCATAGCTTTGACTTTGGTTTTTCTGCTTTTTGTCTCTGCTTTTTGAAATGCTGTCTAGGTGGGTTATAACTTTTCTTCCAAGGAGAAAGCATCTTTTAATTTCATGGATGCAGTCACCATCTGCAGTGATTTTGGAGCCCAAAAAGATAAAGTCTGTCACTGTTTCCATTTTTTCCCCCATCTATTTGCCATGAAGTGATGGGACCAGATGCCATGATCTTAGTTTTCTGAATGTTGACTTTTAAGCCAACTTTTTCACTCTCCTCTTTCACTTTCATCAAGAGCCTTTTTAGTTCCTCTTCACTTTCTGCCATAAGGGTGGTGTCACCTGCATATCTGAGGTTATTGATATTTCTCCTGGCAATCTTGATTCCAGCTTGTGCTTCATCCAGCCCAGCATTTCTCATGATGTACTCTGCATATAAGTTAAATAAGCATTCATCGTGTCGCCTAGCTATTCATTCTTCTCTTCATCTTCATTCCAGACGGCAATATGGCCAGCTTAAAAAAACAATAACAAAATCCCTATATGTTATTTCCCACCCACCCTCTCTTGCAGGCAAAAGTGGCAATGTGCCCTGCTGTTCTGACCAATAGATTGAAGCAGAAGACTTTTAAGGATTTGTGGGAAAGCCCTGCTTTCCTGCCCACCTCAATTCCTTCTTCTCTTGCCTGGAACGTATTTTTGTGGATTACACTGGCCTCAGTCCAAAAATCTTTGAGTGGCACACAGTTAAAAATTCGCTATTTCTTCCAATTATTCGTGCTAAGGAAACACATGGGAAAAGCTTCATATCATTGGATTTGGCAATGATTTATTGAATATGACACCAAAAGCACAGACAAAAACAAATATTTTGGATGATCAAAATTAAGAATTTTTGTGCTTCAAAGGACACTATCTAAGGAGTGGACAGAAAATCCACAGAACAGGAGAAGGTATCTGAAAATCATATATCTGATAAGGGATTAATATCTATAATACAGTTGACTTGAACAATGTGGGGGTCCAAACTCTACCTATAACTTTACAGTAGGCCTTCTGTATCCACAGTTCTGCATCCACAGAATCAGCCAATCGTGGATCACGTAGTATTGTAGTTGGCTTCCCTGGTGGTTCAGACGGTAATGAATCTGTCTGCAACGCAGGAGACCTGAGTTTGATCCCTGGGTCAGTCGGGAAAACTCCCCAAAAGATCATGGAACCCACTCCAGTATTCTTGCACAAAGAATTCCATGGATCGAGGAGCTTGGCGGGCTATATTCCATGGGGTCGCAAAGAGTCAGACATTACTGAGCGACTAACACTTTAGTACTATAGTACACATAGTGAAAAAAAAAATCAGCAGATCAGTGGACCCACACGGTTCAAACCTGTGGTGTTCAAGGGTCAACTGTATATAAAGAACTACAACTCGATGAAAATAAATAAATTAAAAAATGGGGATTCCCCGGCAGCTCAGTGGTAAAGAATCTACCTGCCAATGCAGGAGACACATCTTTGATCCTTGGGTCTGGAAGACGTCACATGCCGTGGAGCAACGAAGCCCCTGCACCAGAACTATTGAGCTCTGTGCCCCAGAGCCCAGGAGATGCAGCCACTGAAACCCACATGCCCAGAGCCTGTGATCCGCAGCAAGAAAATCAACCAAAACAACAGGTCCTTGCACAGCAACTAGAGAGTAGCCCCAACTCACTGCAACTAAGGAAAAGCCCTTGCAGAAACAGACCCAGCACAGTCAAAAATAAAATAAAATAGTTTTTCTCCTGTTATTGAGATCTAATCTTACTGTATTGTGGTCAGAAAAGATGCTTTGAATGATTTCTATTTTTTTGAATTTACCAAGGCTAGCTTTATGGCCCAGGATGTGATCTATCCTGGAGAAGGTTCCATGTGCGCTTGAAAAAAAGGTGAAATTCATCATTTTGGGATGAAATGTCCTATAGATATCAATTAGGTCTAACTGGTCTATTGTATCGTTTAACGTTTGTGTTTCCTTGTTAATTTTCTGTTTAGTTGATCTATCCATAGGTGTGAGTGGGGTATTAAAGTCTCCCATTATTATTGTGTTATTGTTAATTTCTCCTTTCATACTTGTTAGCATTTGTCTTACATACTGCGGTGCTCCCGTGTTGGGTGCATATATATTTATAATTGTTATATCTTCTTCTTGGATTGATCCTTTGATCATTATGTAGTGACCTTCTTTGTCTCTTTTCACAGCCTTTGTTTTAAAGTCTATTTTATCTGATATGAGTATTGCTACTCCTGCTTTCTTTTGGTCCCTGTTTGCATGGAAAATCTTTTTCCAGCCCTTCACTTTCAGTCTGTATGTGTCCCCTGTTTTGAGGTGGGTCTCTTGTAGACAACATATGTAGGGGTCTTGTTTTTTTAGCCATTCAGCCAGTCTTTGTCTTTTGGTTGGGGCATTCAACCCATTTACATTTAAGGTAGTTACTGATAAGTATGATCCTGTTGCCCTATGAGGTACCATTTCACACCAGTCAGAATGGCTGCGATCCAAAAGTCTATAAGCAATAAATGCTGGAGAGGGTGTGGAGAAAAGGGAACCCTCTTACACTGTTGGTGGGAATGCAAACTAGTACAGCCACTTTGGAGAACAGTGTGGAGATTCCTTAAAAAACTGGAAATAGAACTGCCTTATGATCCAGCAATCCCACTGCTGAGCATACACACTGAGGAAACCAGAAGGGAAAGAGATACGTGTACCCCCAATGTTCATCGCAGCACTGTTTATAATAGCTAGGACATGGAAGCAACCTAGATGTCCATCAGCAGATGAATGGATAAGAAAGCTGTGGTACATATACACAATGGAGTATTACTCAGCCATTAAAAAGAATACATTTGAATCAGTTCTAATGAGGTGGATGAAATTGGAGCCTATTATACACAGTGAAGTAAGCCAGAAAGAAAAACACCAATACAGTATACTAACGCATATATATGGAATTTAGAAAGATGGTAACAATAACCCTGTGTACGAGACAGCAAAAGAGACACTGATGTATAGAACAGTCTTATGGACTCTGTGGGAGAGGGAGAGGGTGGGAAGATTTGGGAGAATGGCATTGAAACATGTAAAATATCATGTATGAAATGAGTTGCCAGTCCAGGTTCAATGCATGATACTGGATGCTTGGGGCTAGTGCACTGGGATGACCCAGAGGGATGGTATGGGGTGGGAGGAGGGAGGAGGGTTCAGGATGGGGAACACATGTATACCTGTGGTGGATTGATTTTGATATTTGGCAAAACTAATACAATTTTGTAAAGTTTAAAAATAAAATAAAATTGTAGTTGGAAAAAAAATAATAAAAAAATAAAATAAAAACTAAGAAAGGACTTGGATAGACATTTCTCCAAAGATAATACACAAATGTCCAGTAAGCACACAGAAGATGCTCAACATCACTAATCATTAGTATAATAAAAATCAAATCAAAACTGCAATCACTTCACATCCATTAGGATAGCCATTATATACATAGAAAATAAGTGTTGATGAAAATGTGGGGAAATCAGAACCTTTCTGTTTTGTTTGTGGAAATGTAAAATAGTCTGACCACTATAGAAGACAGTATTGAGGTTCTTTAGAAAATAAACATAGAATTACCATATGATCCAGCAATTTCACTTCTGGGTATATATCTCAAAGAACTGAAATGGCTCAAAAAGATATTTGTACACTAGTGTTCATAGAGGCATTATTCATAATAGCCTAAACATGAAAACAACCCAGTGTCCATCAGTGTATGAATGGATAAACAAAATTTGTTAGCTACATACAATGGAACATTATTCAGCTTATAAGGAATGAAATTTTGACACTTGCTAAAACATGAACTTTGAACACATCATGCTTAATGAAAGAAGCCAGACACAAAAGGACAAATATCATATGATTCTACTTATGAAGTACAGAGAAGAGTCATATTCATAGAGACAAAGTATAATAATCGTGGGGGGGAAATAGGAAATTACTGATTAATAGGTACAGTTTGGGTTTGGGATAATGAAAATGTTCTGGAGATGGATAGTTGTACAATGTGGATGTACTTAAAGCCACTAACTGTGGAATAAAAAATGATTTAAATGGTGAATTGTTATATATATTTTTCCACATTAAAACTTTTTTTAAATTGTGAATGCTGGATCTTAGAAAGTCACCTTAGATTCCCAAAATTTCACTCCAGTTCATGCTTAATCTTTGCCCAGGGCCAACAGACAGCTGTACCAACAGCTTCACAAATAAAGGGAAAAAATAACTGTTATGCTTAGGTTTAAAAAAATGCACTTTTTAATCCTTTCTTAGAAGAAAACACTACATGAATTATAACAGTATAACCAAAAACATACTTAAACTTAGATCTTATAAACTTAATTAAATTTATAAGAAAGATACTGTTCTGGAAAATGTCAATGCTCTGGTTGATTCATAGGATGTTGTCTTGTCTTTGTTTTTCATTTTTAAATAATGCTATTAAGAACTAAGAAATCATCCAACACATTTTTACCAAGAAGTTTTGGTAAAAGCTTAGAACTGTCAGAAACTATTACCCCCAAATGGAGCCTGGCATTTCAAAAGAAAAGATTTAATTTCAAGAGATTAATTGAAATAGAAACTATGGAGATGGAAACTTTGTAATCCTACCAAAACAGAGAAAGAGCTTTTCATAGTAATTATTTTCATTTTTGCTGTACTGCATTTTGAAGAGAAAACATTATCTATACACCCAGCAAATGTGAGAGGAATCAGTGTGCAAGTTCAGAAGATGTTAGAGAAATTCGCGTGAGCTATTTCAAGAACTGAAAAAAAAAAAAAAAAATAGGCTTTCTTTGATGTCCCTGAAAATGTAATTCTAAAAAGTAGGCTTCAAATTTTTGAAAACTCCTAGGTTCATAACCAACATAGATGGTTATATAATTTCTGCCCAAATGTTCTTCCTTTACCCTTTATTTCCTAGTGATGCTCATGGGAACTGTTTTTTTCCTCAAAAGCAACTAACTCCACTGGGGTACTACAGTCACAGTCAAAAGCCAGGGGGACTCTGGTGTGGTTTCTGAATTAAGGGGAGAGAGACATTTTATGTGAAGCTTTTCACTATCCTCTCTGCCAGTCCTTATTGAAAGAGGTCTGTCTAGGCAGAAGGCGATCAGAAGGAATCTTTTGTCCAAAAGCAGCATGAGGATAGTAATACAAATATAATTTCATCTGTCACTCTTAACACCAAAGTACTGAGGGTTTCCCAATTCTGACATATGGAAGGGTTTTAAATTTCCAAAATATCTACTTTTGGGGTACAATTAAAAGGGAACTAAAAGCCACCCTATGCCCTACCCCCAGAAAAGCAATTTGAGTTGAAAAAGTTGTCATTTTTCAACTGTGTTTTAAAATATAATTGTCTTTAGGCACAAAATATCCAAGTTTACTTCTTTATCTTTTCATCTGCTCACATGGAAAAAGTGATGATACAAGTAATGATCCACAGATAGGAGAACATCCTAATATTTTACTGCACAAAAAAAAAAACTAAGAGCAAATTGCTTCTTTTAAGAGGGAAGTGACACCTTCGGCCATATTACATATTAGATAATCTAATGATATCTATACTTCATAGTGGTTAGTGGATTTGAAATCGTTAAACAGCAAAAACAAAGGAAAGATAACAGCATCCAGGAAAATAACAGGTACTTAAGCAAGAAACAGGAGAGGCATGCAAAGACACACTATGGAGAAACATTGACTATTAGAGGATATGTTAGAGGCAGACAAAAACTTCCATGAGAAGATACCTGTATGAAGACTCACTTGATAAATTGAAGTGAAATGTGTCCCAAAGGACAACAGAAGAGGGCAGAAAGAGTAAGGACAAAGGTGAGGATCAGCAGAATATTAAGATGAATGGGATGTACCATACCCAATCATTATGATCGACATTCTATGTCCACAGTATGAAAGACCAGGTAGGAAGCAATCTCTAACAACAGCCAGCACTTAGCCAAATGTCTACCATGTGCCCAACACCATCCTAAATGCTTTACAAATATTTCTTCATTTTATCCTTAAAACCATTATCCTGCACAATATTTTGGCCAGCTGATGCAAAGAGTTGAGTCACTTAAAATACCCTGAAGCAGAGAAAGACGGAGGGCAGGAGGAGAAGGGGGAGACAGAGGATGAGATGGTTGGATAGCATCACCAACTCAATGGACATGATTTGGAGCAAACTCCAGGAGATCGTGAAGGACAAGGAAGCCTGGCATGCTGCAGTCCATCAGGTGGCAAAGAGTAGGACACAACTGAGTGACTGAAAAGCAATGTATAGAAAAGGCATGAATTTTGAAGTACTTGATGAACTTCCTATCAACTAAGTTAGACTTAGACTTCGGATTCTCCCAGAATATCCTGCTACTCTTTAGAGACTAAAGTAGAGCAATATTTTGCATGTACAGTAATGTGACATGTTGCAGTTCCACATTTTAAAATCCAGTAAGTGTATTTCTTCTCTTGAATAAAGTAGTTGTGACACCTTAAGGACACCATTGCAAAATGAAAAAATTCAATTTTGAGAATTTTTAGTTTTTAATATCCTTTCAAGCAAAGGAGAGATAATCCCTAAGAAGTATTTTCAAAGTAGAAAATGAAGAGAAAAATAAATTATTCTATTCCCTTTAAGAAACTTGAAATAATTTTGCTGCCTTTCTTTTCTCCCCCACCATCTTTCACATTTTTAATGATCTGATCAGATCAGATCAGATCAGTCGCTCAGTCATGTCCAACTCTTTGTGACCCCATGAATCACAGCACGCCAGGCCTCCCTGTCCATCACCAACTCCCGGAGTTCACTCAGACTCACGTCCATTGAGTCAGTGATGCCATCCAGCCATCTCATCCTCTGTCGTCCCCTTCTCCTCCTGCCTCCAATCCCTCCCAGCATCAGAGTCTTTTCCAATGAGTCAACTCTTGCATCAGGTGGCCAAAGTACTGGAGTTTCAGCTTTAGCATCATTCCTTCCAAAGAACACCCAGGACTGATCTCCTTCAGAATGGACTGGTTGGATCTCCTTGCAGTCCAAGGGACTCTCAAGAGTCTTCTCCAACACCACAGTTCAAAAGCATCAATTCTTCGGGGCTCAGCCTTCTTCACAGTCCAACTCTCACATCCATACATGACCACAGGAAAAGCCATAGCCTTGACTAGATGAACCTTTGTTGGCAAAGTAATGTCTCTGCTTTTGAATATGCTATCTAGGTTGGTCATAACTTTCCTTCCAAGGAGTAAGCGTCTTTTAATTTCATGGCTGCAGTCACCATCTGTAGTGATTTTGGAGCCCAGAAAAATAAAGTCTAACACTGTTTCCACTGTTTCCCCATCTATTTCCCATGAAGTGATGGGACCGGATGCCATGATCTTCATTTTCTGAATGTTGAGCTTTAAGCCAACTTTTTCACTCTCCACTTGCACTTTCATCAAGAGGCTTTTTAGTTCCTCTTCACTTTCTGCCATAAGAGTGGTGTCATCTGCATATCTGAGGTTATTGATATTTCTCCCCGCAATCTTGATTCCAGTTTGTGTTTCTTCCAGTGCAGCATTTCTCATGATGTACTCTGCATAGAAGTTAAATAAACAGGGTGACAATATACAGCCTTGATGAACTCCTTTTCCTATTTGGAACCAGTCTGTTGTTCCATGTCCAGTTCTAACTGTTGCCTCCTGACCTGCATATAAATTTCTCAAGAGGCAGACCAGGTGGTCTGGTATTCCCATCTCTCTCAGAATTTTCCACAGTTTATTGTGATCCACACAGTCAAAGGCTTTGGCATAGTCAATAAAGCAGAAATAGATGTTTTTCTGGAACTCTCTTGCTTTTTCTACGATCCAGCAGATGTTGGCAATTTGATCTCTGGTTCCTCTGCCTTTTCTAAAACCAGCTTGAACATCAGGAAGTTCACAGTTCACGTGTTGCTGAAGCCTGGCTTGGAGAATTTTGAGCATACAGTTCCTTGGAGATCTTTTTCAACAAAACATAGTAAATATTCCACATATTAGAGAAAACAAGTGTTTCCTGACATTACTTGTTAACAGAAAAAAATTGAAAACAATTTTTTACTAATAAAAAATCAGTTTTTGACTGAAAAAAATGGGTCAGATTTGGTTCATTGGCAATGATGACTTCTCAATCAGATTAATGGCACACACTTTTCATAAATTTATAATTTAATTTTGTTCACCTAAGATCAAAATTATATTTAGAGTACATGACATGATAAAAATGATACTGACAGAGACATACTGAAATTAACAGTTCCCAATGGTTTTGAACATATACAATAAATAAGGCACCACTATTTGTAGCTACATTTAATAGTCATTTAATCAGTCTTGATCAATTTATATTTTGAAAACCCTCCAATAACTGAAAAAATGAAGAGTCTAATGACTGAGTAACATACTTTAAGTCAGTTCTTAATTTTCAAAAAAAAAGGAATGAAAATAACTGAAGCAGAACCTAATCAAATTGTCAACCAATTGTCAATTTAAAAATAATTTATAATGATGGATTGCTGTGTGATATTCAGCATATAATCTGGAAGGAGTTCAAAGAATTGAATGACCTACTATGTCAGTCAGAGTCCAGTCAAAACGCAAAACCAGACGTTTCAAATAGGAGACTGGAGATTTAGTATAGGGAACTGGTTTCACTGTTAACACTATTGAGGGGGAAAAAATGAAGTAACTCAGAGATAACTGTAGAAAGCAGTTACAACCTCAAAGGACTAGGGGGATAAATGGGAAGAGATAAGTTTACTGAGTCCTCAGAAGAGAGACCTCGTAGAGCTAGTATACAAATCTTTGAGGAAGAACGGGTACTCTGCCACCACTGCAGTATCTCTAAGGAGAAGGGTACTGCAGGGCTGCTTCTGAGAGAACCGAAAGAAATAGCCAATAACTGCAGCGATTCACAGCAGTTGGCGAATCACTGAAAGTACAGAGAAAACAGGAAGGAATTACTCTTTTCCCTCTTCCCGACTTTTAGTCTCCCTCTGGAATCCAGCAGGCAGACGGGGCTAGAAAATGCACTTTTCTGAATGCATCCCCCTGCAACAAACAGGGCAACAGAGGAGAGTGAGTTTAGGAATAAGAAGTAAATAGCACTTACTGTTATAACAACTCTATTCCAATTTATTTATTACATGAACTGGGTTCTCAGCTGTCACATCTACAGAAAAATATATGCTAGTGTTTCTTCTTTTAGCAATAATATTTATTCAGATGTAGAACCTAGACAGCTTATTAAAAAGCAGAAACATTACTTTGCCAACAAAAGTCCATAGGGTCAAATCTATGGTTTTTCCAGTAGTCATGTGTGGGTGTGAGAGTTGGACTATAAAGAAAGCTGAGCACCAAAGAATTGATGCTTTTTAACTATGGTGTTGGAAAAGACTCTTGAGAGTCCCTTGGACTGCAAGGAGATCCAACTGGTCCATCCAAAGGAAATCAATCCTGAATAATCATTGGAAGGACTGATGCTGAAACTCTAACACTTTGACCACCTGATGCGAAGAGTCAACTCATTAGAAAAGACCCTGCTGCTGGGAAAGATTGAAGGCAGGAGGAGAAGGGGTTGACAGAGGATGAGATGGTTGGATGGTATAACCAACTCAATGAACATGAGTTTGAGCAAACTCCAGGAGTTGGTGATGGAAAGGGAAGACTGGTGTGCTACAGTTCACGAGGTCACAAACAGTCACACATGGCTGAATGACTGAACAAAGAAATTTAAATATAATAACTTATCAATAAACTATAACTTTAAAATGCATAAATATTCATTTCTACTTTAAGTCTAATTTTTTTCATTTATTTTCCTCTTTTGAACTTGTATTTCATTTTTCCCAGAGTTTCTTTCCAAAGATAATTTATTTTGTGCTTGAAAGTCTTTCATTCATTACTTAATAATTTTCTCCAAGAAATATATTTGTATAAGTTGAAATTAATTCAGTGGCAATAGGATGGTAAATGCTAAATTTTCTTTTTCTTAATGAAGTCACCATTAAATTATCAGTTCCCAACTGATCTGTTCAGTTCTGTCGCTCAGTCGTGTCCAACTCTTTGCAACTCCATAGACTGCAGCAAGCCAGGCCTCCCTGTCCATGACCAACTCCCAGAGCTTACTCAAACTCATGTCCATCAAGTTGGTGATGCCATCCAACCATCTCATCCTCTGTCATCACCTTCTACTCCTGCCTTCAATCTTTCCCAGCATCAGGGTCTTTTCCAATCATCAGTTCCTTGCATCAGGTGGCCAAAATATTGGAATTTCCACCTCAGCATCAGTCCTTCCAATGAATATTCAAGACTTATTTCCTTTAGGATGGACCGGTTGGATCTCCTTGCAGTCCAAAGGACTCTCAAGAGTCTTCTCCAACACCACAGTTCAAAAGCATCAGTTCTTCGGCACTCAGCTTTCTTTATAGTCCAATTCTCACATCCATATATGACTACTGGAAAAACCATAGATTTGACCCTATGGACTTTTATTGGCAAAGTAATATCTCTGCTTTTAAATATGCTGTCTCGGTGGGTCATAGCTTTTCTTCCAAGGAACAAGTGTCTTTTGATTTCAAGGCTGAAGTCACCACCTGCAATGATTTTGGAGCCCAAGAAAATAAAGTCTGTCACTGTTTCCATTGTTTCCCCATCTATTTGCCATGAAATGATGGGACCAGATGCCATGATCTTAGTTTTCTGTAGTTGGGCCTCAGGTGAAACAAAGAGGGAATACAGCCGTACCCATCAACAAAATGGGATTAAACATTTACGGGGCATGGCCCCGCCCATCAGAACAAGACCCAGTTTCCCAACTGATCAAAGCAGCATAAATAAATAACAAATTTGGTAAATGTTATTCAAAATTTTTCATTGGAAATGCATTTTTTAGTGAGTTAATTTTTCTAATTAGTTCTTTGCTGTTTAGTCACTCAGTCATATCTGACTCTTTGTGATTGCATGGACTGCAGTATGCCAGGCCTCCCTGTCCATCACCATCTCCCAGAGCTTGCTTAAACTCATGTTCATGGAGTTGGTGATGCCATCTAACCATCTCATTCTCTGTCATCCCCTTCTCCTCCTGCCTTCAATCTTTCCCAGCATCAGGATCTTTTCTAATGAGTCGGCTCTTCACATCAGGTGGCCAAAGTATTAGAGCTTCAGCTTCAGCATCAGTCCTTCCAGTGAATATTCAGGATTGATTTCCTTTAGGACTGACTGGTTTGATCTCCTCGCTCTCCAAGGGACTCCCAAGAGTCTTCTTCAACACCACAGTTCAAAAAGTTTTTGGATATGCTCAAAAAACATGCATTATGAAAGTTGCTCAGTCATGTCCAACTCTTTGTGACCCCATGGAACTATATAATCCATGGGATTCTCCAGGTCAGAATACTGGAGTGGGTAGCTGTTCCCTTCTCCAAGGGATCTTTCCAACCCATGGATTGAACCCAGGTCTTCCACATTGCAGGTGGATTCTTTACCAACTGAACCACCAAGGAAGCCCAAGAATACTGGCATGGGTAGCCTATCCCTGCTCCAGTGGATCTTTCCAACCCAGGAATCAAATCAGGGTCTCCTGCATTGAAGGTGGATTCTTTACCAGCTGAGCTACCAGGGAACATGCACTGGACACATGTAAATTTTGAGTTTGAATTGATAATCTGAATTGTCAACATTTACAAAATTTGGAAATTACATTATTCGCAGCTATGTACAATTATGATGACAAAGTTAGGCTTCAACCTAAATTGGAATGCTAGAGTACATAGTTTCTTGTTTTGTTTTGTTTTGTTTTAATTATTTTAGGAGGTAAGCTAACAAAAAGATTCAAAATCTACAGAAATAAATATTGCTTTTGTAATTATTCTCTGGTAGTGGTTCTCCTCTTCTTCCTTTCCAGCTTCTTACCTTTTACCTCCCATTCTCCCCAGAGATCTTCTTTCCTTTTCTACTCTAATTGCTGCTATTCTCTTTTTGATTAAAAAAAAATCTTACATCTTGCCTGCCTCCCTTACTTTTTCCCCAGACAGTGACTCTTCAGTGAGTGAGATTTGTCATTTCATCAGTTGAGAAACATCACCTACTTTCTGAGTTTCCTCTCGTCTTGAAGCTTCTGACCTTGTTTTTGATATATTATAACTCCACAAGTAAATGTGTCTCAAGTTGAGCAAGTAAAATGCTAAAACGTGCTGTAAGTATATGAATATTTCAATGTCCTTGCAAAGACAAGACCTTTTAAACAGCTTCTCCAAAAAAATGAGATAATGAGATTTAATCCTTCAAGAATGGATTAGTGACTACAGAATAATCAGGAGAACAAATTGTTCTATTAAGTAACTTGGCAGTTAATTAACTTCAATATCTGCCTAAATCCACTCACCAAAACCTGCCAAATGAGAACTGTCTAAAGAAGGTAAGAAGTTGCATCACTTCCAGAACTCCCTCATCCGAGAGGCAACCATTTTCACAATGGGCAAAGCTCTTTATAGTAAGAAAATTTTAAGTAGTAGTCCTTTAACTGTCAATTTTGTCCAAGTGGTCTATTCAGTGGAACTTCACACAAACATTGATAATAATTATGTTGTAGCACTCAAATATGAATTTAACTGCTAATTTCTAAATCACTTAATTGCTGGAATAAGTAAATATACTCAAAACTATATACAAAAATGTATAAACCCTAAGGATTAATTGAAAGGACTGATGCCAAAGCTCCAAAACTTTGATCATCTGATGCAAAGAGCTTGCTCATTGGATAAGATCCTGATGCTGGGAAAGACTGAGGGCAAAAGGAGAAAAGGTCGGCAGAGGATGAGATGGTGAGATAGCATCACTAACTCAATGGACACGAATTTGAACAGACTCTGGGAGATGGTGAAGGACAGGAAAGCCTGGCATGCTGCAGTCCATGAGGTTGCAAAGAGTCGGACACGACTGAGCAACTGAACAATATAAGCATTTACATCTTTCTTCACAAATTTTCTTAAACTATTGGGCTGGGGGCGGGGGGGGGGGAGGAAGACTATAGTACTTTAAAAGCCAGGCAGGCAGTTCTTTCTCTGCAGGTGGCTGCACCTTGAAGCAAGCAGGGTAACACATCACACTCCATCTCACATACTGAATGTCAGTCTCAAAGATTCAGCTTGTGATAGCACAACAGGTAATTTTGCAATCAGATTTTATCCTCACCTCATTCAAATGGGGAGGTTAGAAATAAGCATCAGATGCTTTGATAGTGAGACTACACAATCTTCACCAGGCAGCAAAAGGTGAAATAGTCAGGGATCTGTAATTCATTTTATTATAATTACATTTCCTTGCCTGTGGCTTCTCCTGTAATTAAAAGCACTGTGTCAGTATTAAACAAGAGCTATGAGAAAATGTCAGATCCCTCAAAGAAACATCAAATTAGAGAAGACTGTCAAAAGTTTGCTCCCTGAGTGAATACCAGAATATTTGGAGGAATATATGTGCTTCTAAAGTTGTAAAATGGAATCATCTGTGCTAAGGTTTTCAAATTTTGTTCATTTTAAGTCAAATGCTAATAAAAAAAAAGACTGCCAGGCACATCTCTAGTGTTTCATATTTCAATATTTGTTGAATGAATAAATCAATAGCACAAAAATGTGATGACTTGAGTCAGAGAGTATGCTGTCAGAGGCAAAATACTTCCAACTATTTGGAATTAAATCCCGTTTCAAGTTAACACCAGCATCTTGTTGCTATAAGACTATATTTTGCTCACAGTACTTTACCACTGAACTTCAATTAAGGGAGACACTAATTTTAGAAAACCCAGGGCAGAGATAAACAATAATCCTTTCTTAGTGATAGCAAAAGTTTGGCAAACAAGAATATTCAGATGACATGCACTAGTCTGAAGAAATGCTAGCCGTTCACAACACTGGCAGGCAAAAAAACTATTTGTCCCAGAAAACATTTAATTAACAATATCTATAATAATGAAAACCTTTGACCTCTTAAAAATCAAATGTCACCTTACCGAATATCCTGCAAGCAATCTGTTCTCTGGCCTATCTACTCATCATACTGCTTCCCCTCTAATTCATGAAAGGAGAAATAAGCAAGCGTTGCTTATGTTTGTATTTCACGGAATTTAATAGCAAATGGCTATTCTGTATATCCCTTTGGACTGATTGATTTTTTTTCTTACCTAACCTCTCTGCAAACCTCTCTTAAGCCATGTTCCACATTGAAGTCAGTTGCTTTAGACTCATTTTAACCATTTAACCATCGTTCTCCAACATGGTGGCCAGGTAAACTCTCTGGTCAGTGGTTATATTTTTCAATAACTTTCATTTAATTATTTAAAACTTTAGCATTTTGCCACTTAAATTGTACAAAAAGAAGCTTGGTTTGGGCTTTAATTGGATTTTCAAGAGGCAACACAAGAATCTATTATTTTAGATGTGCTTATCTTGCCACTAAGCACTTCAGGTAATCTATGCTGCCTATGTACTAGCTGTGTCATTATCACATTTTACTTAAAAATGATTAAGTGGTATTGTCTACCTGCTTTGAAGGCTAAAACGGATACTATGCTGAGCTGCACAGTTCCCTCAACCTTCATAATCAATGCACTTATTTACCCAAATGCTGTGATTTCACCTGTTGACTATTTACAGCTCACAGCCAAGTCTTTACCTAGGCATTATCCTTAGCCAAAAGATGCTTCCTTGCCCAAGGTCACGCCCTCCTCCCCGAGACAAATTTGCATCCATGGCCACACCAATGCCATTTACTTAGTCTCTTATTTCAGGATCCTATTATCCCCACTGTCATCAAGAAGCCAAGTTCTATCAACAGCATTGCCTACCAATAGCTCTGACCCACAGAGAGAAGAAAGCTTCCAAGTAATGCTAGTACCCTTCTCAACAGAATATTCCTGATTGCTTTGGTGAATGGAGTGTCTTCTGGGGCTTCTTGCTCAAATATCCTTGAGTGGTGACTTTTTTCACTCTATGTAGTACCTTCACAGTGGCATGCCTGCTTTCTCTGAACCTGTTCAATCTCCTACCATGGTGATCTAGGGTTTCTAGTCCAGTACACTGACACTTTATGCATTTAACCACCTCAGACCAAGGAACCCACTTTATGGATAAAGAAGGGAGGCAGTGGACAGGTGGCCAGGATAGCCACTGACCCTATCATATACTAAACCACCCAGAGATTGCTGCTTAATAATACAATGAAAGAACCTTTTGAAGGAGTACCTGTGGTATCATCTTAGAGATGATATCCTATGGATCCATCATCCAAGATACAAGTGTACCATAAATAAATGACTGCTATGGTGCTGTGGAAAAGCTGGATTAAACTCAGCATTCAAAAAACTAAGATCATGGCACCCAGTCCCATCACATCCCATGGGGTCGTGTAGAGTCGGACACGACTTAGCAGCTAAACAACAATGGTGCTGTGTTCCCAGCTCTTAGAAAACATGGGTCAGGGGAACAATGGCTAAAAGCAGAAGTGACCCACTTACCATCATTCCTGGGGACTTACTGTAGGAAATACGTGCGCTTCCTGTGCTACGACTTCAGACTCTGTGGATTTATACATCTTGCTTCCACCAGGGGATAGAACATGAGCTCTGTTAAATTTTAAGCCACACATTCTGCCCAGTCTTTGGGGTTTCTTGTGCCAAAAGACCAAGAGGCAAGGAAAGGAGTCACCATCCTGGTGGGATAAGTTATTCTGATCATCAAGGCTAGTTGCAGAATAGAAGCGGAGAAGAACACATTTGGTATGCAGCAATCCACTGGGATGCCTGTCAGGACTCTCTTGCCCAATTTTGACAGTAAATGGACAAGTGAAGAAAGCACTCTGAGAAAACAATCCCCAGCAATGGACTGGGTGACTTTACAGTGTAAACCAACTGGCCAGTAGAGGTGTTAACTGAAGATACAAGAGAGTCTAGAATGACTAGTGGATGGTGAAAGAAATCAAAGAGGACACTAATAGATGGAGAAATATACCATGTTCATGGATTGGAAGAATCAACATAGTGAAAATGAGTATACTACCCAAAGCAATTTATAGATTCAACGCAATCCCTATCAAGCTACCAACAGTATTCTTCACAGAGCTAGAACAAATAATTTCACAATTTGTATGGAAATACAAAAAACCTCGAATAGCCAAAGCGATCTTGAGAAAGAAGAATGGAACTGGAGGAATCAACCTACCTGACTTCAGGATCTACTACAAAGCCACAGTTATCAAGACAGTATGGTACTGGCACAAAGACAGAAATATTGATCAATGGAATAAAATAGAAAGCCCAGAGATAAATCCACGCACATATGGACACCTTATCTTTGACAAAGGAGGCAAGAATATACAATGGATTAAAGACAATCTCTTTAACAAGTGGTGCTGGGAAATCTGGTCAACCACTTGTAAAAGAATGAAACTGGACCATTTTCTAACACCATACACAAAAATAAACTCAAAATGGATTAAAGATCTAAACGTAAGACCAGAAACTATAAAACTCCTAGAGGAGAACATAGGCAAAACACTCTCTGACATACATCACAGCAGGATCCTCTATGACCCACCTCCCAGAATATTGGAAATAAAAGCAAAAATAAACAAATGGGACCTAATTAACCTTAAAAGCTTCTGCACATCAAAGGAAACTATTAGCAAGGTGAAAAGACAGCCTTCAGAATGGGAGAAAATAATAGCAAATGAAGCAACTGACAAACAACTAATCTCAAAAATATACAAGCAACTCCTACAGCTCAACTCCAGAAAAATAAACGACCCAATCAAAAAATGGGCCAAAGAACTAAATAGACATTTCTCCAAAGAAGACATACAGATGGCTAACAAATACATGAAAAGATGCTCAACATCACTCATTATCAGAGAAATGCAAATCAAAACCACTATGAGGTACCATTTCACACCAGTCAGAATGGCTGCGATCCAAAAGTCTACAAGCAATAAATGCTGGAGAGGGTGTGGAGAAAAGGGAACCCTCTTACACTGTTGGTGGGAATGCAAACTAGTACAGCCACTATGGAGAACAGTGTGGAGATTCCTTTAAAAACTGGAAATAGAACTGCCTTATGATCCAGCAACCCCACTGCTGGGCATACACACTGAGGAAACCAGAAGGGAAAGAGACACGTGTACCCCAATGTTCATCGCAGCACTGTTTATAATAGCCAAGACATGGAAGCAACCTAGATGTCCATCAGCAGATGAGTGGATAAGAAAGCTGTGGTACATATACACAATGGAGTATTACTCAGCCATTAAAAAGAATACATTTGAATCAGTTCTAATGAGGTGAATGAAACTGGAGCCTATTATACAGAGTGAAGTAAGCCAGAAGGAAAAACATAAATACAGTATACTAACGCATATATATGGAATTTAGAAAGATGGTAACAATAACCCAGTGTACGAGACAGCAAAAGAGACACTGATGTATAGAACAGTCTTATGGACTCTGTGGGAGAGGGAGAGGGTGGGAAGATTTGGGAGAAAGGCAATGAAACATGTAAAATATCATGTGGGAAACGAGTTGCCAGTCCAGGTTCGATGCACGATGCTGGATGCTTGGGGCTGGTGCACTGGGACGGCCCAGAGGGATGGTATGGGGAGGGAGGAGGGAGGAGGGTTCGGGATGGGGAACACATGTATACCTGTGGTGGATTCATTTTGATATTTGGCAAAACTAATACAATTATGTAAAGTTTAGAAATAAAATTAAAAAAAAAATAGATTGACTAGTGGAAAAGGATGATTTGGGTGTGGTAGGATTTGGGGGGTTTTGCTTTGTTTTGTCTGTTTGTTTGCATAGTCCTGACACCAGCTGCAGTAGCTGAGGCTACGACTACATCTCTGAACTTCCTTTTGTCAACTTCTCCCCAGTAAAGGAGACCAATGAGAACTATGGAGAAGCTGTTCTTCAATGGGGGAACTTATGATATGGATCAGATGGAATTTGAGTGGTGCACCAGGATGGATGTTATGGCACACCACCAAGATACTCCCTGCAGGATCCAGTCCCTCATTTCCCCAGCAACTGATAGTGTTTCCCATGGAGGGTCCACAGATGAGTCCTTCCCTAGGAATTCTCATCTACCCATCTACAGGAACTGTTTCATCCAAGGGCAGCCCACATCTAACCATATTGATTCAGAGGTTCAGAAGTCTGGCCCCCTTGCCTCATTTCGGGACTCTGAAAGAAATTCAGTGCCCCCTTACAGCTGGCTAAAGCCTTGTCTGCAACTGTATCATTGTTCAATTTCTTCCTCCTCTCAATCCTGGCCTTTTCTTTCTCTCATAGAACCTGTTGTCAAAAGCACTGCCCACAAATCACTGCCTCAGTAACTGTTTCTTGAAGAACCCAACAAAGGCAAAGATGTGAGGACCACCCACCATAAAAGTTTGTACTTTAGTTTTACTTAGAGTTTGCAGAACATTTGTTACTTCATGACGTTCTCATCACAAATTCCAGGAGGTAGGATGTTATTGTCATTCCCACTTTGTAAATGATAAAACTCACTTTCGAAGAATTTGTATTAGTAATTTCCCAAGCACACAGGAAACAGTAATTATTCATAGTCCATCTCATTTCAGAAAAAGTCAAGTGACCCAGACTAAGAATAGTTAGGGCTACAGATGGTGATTGCAGCCATGAAATTAAAAGACGCTTACTCCTTGGAAGGAAAGTTATGACCAACCTAGATAGCACATTGAAAAGCAGAGATATTACTTTGCCAACAAAGTTCTGTCTAGTCAAGGCTATGGTTTTTCCAGTGGTCATGTATGGATGTGAGAGTTGGACTGTGGAGAAAGCTGAGTGCCGAAGAATTGATGCTTTTGAACTGTGGTGTTGGGAAGACTCTTGAGAGTCCCTTGGACTGCAAGGAGATCCAACCAGTCCATCCTAAAGGAGATCAGTCCTGGGTGTTCATTGGAAGGACTGATGCTGAAGCTGAAACTCCAATACATTGGCCACCTCAAGTGAAGAGTTGACTCATTGGAAAACACCCTGATGCTGGGAGGGATTGGGGGCAGGAGGAGAAGGGGACGACAGAGGATGAGATGGCTGGATGGCATCACCGACTCGATGGACACGAGTTTGAACTCCAGGAGTTGGTGATGGCCAGGGAGGCCTGGCATGCTGTGATTCATGGGTTTGCAGAGTCGGACACGACTGAGCAAATGAACTGAACTGACTGATGGGTCATTTGAGTGCAAGTATTCTAATTTCTACCTTAGTGAACCAAAGTAATAGTAACGACTTACACAATAGAAGTGGCCATTTATTTTATTTATACAGTTAAGTAATTCATTCCAAATAATTATGTAATAACCAAACTCAACATCACTTAGAATTGTTTATCCTTTTTTCAAGAAGGAGCGGAAAAATCAAAGTGAATTGGCACTGCATTAAATTTGAGAATCTTCTAGATTGACCTCCCCACATTGCTCTGGGAGGCATGAAACATTCTTAAAAATATAAATGACCCCAGAGCACAACATGAGGTTGCATATATGTGAGGCCAGGGAATCATTCATCTGGACAATGTCAGCCCGGCTCTCAGTGGTGCCCTGCCCAACGTTGGCCGGAGTGTACCGTATGCATGTAACCAATATACCGAGTCAGACTGCTTTAAGTATAACACCTAATGTGAAAATGCTTTCAGTCTTTTTATGTAATGAAATGATAGACAGTCAATTTCAATTCATATATTAATAGATGCCATCTTTAAACAACTTTCTAGACCTGTTATTAGCTACGCATATGAGCTCAACTGTTCAGTCATGTCTGACTCTTTGTGACCCTCTGGTGTGTAGCACACCAGACTCCTCTGTCCATGGGATTTTCCAGGCAAGAATACTGGAGTGGGTTGCCATTTCCTCCTCCAGGGGATCTTCCCAACCTAGGGATTGAACCCATGATCATTATCTATAAACATCATATTTTTGCTTGATGAGCATTTGAAAAACATGCCTACAGGAGTGCCGTTCATCTCACTATTTGACTATAGCAAAACTATATTCCCTCCAGTGCCTCTGATACAGCAAAAACTGGTATACTACTCCTCCTCCTAGAATGGGTTCAAAACTCAAAGTACATTTCTTAAAGTCATAGCTTGCTTTTAATTTGCATTTTCTTACTGAATCACAATCCTAAAAATGTATATTCAATTTTTAAATCCAGGCAAAGCTACTTGGAGGCAAGTGCATTGAAGAAGGCAAAGGTACTAATACAATCTGCCAGGAAGGTCCTATGAGCAACTTCTCAAAACTGTTAATTCTGTGTGAAGCATAGGAATAAAGGCACACAGTCTAGGAGTCCTCACAAAGGAAAACTGTCCCCTTGATGAAAATGGACCCCTTACTAATTTGCTTAATTCTGTGTTGCAAGCAAAGCTCATCTCCTCTCCCTCCCTGGATCCCCAGTGGTACTGACCATAAGAGAAAAGGGAATAAGAGTTATTTAGTCCTCTCACTCAAATGAAAATAAAGAGTAGCCATTCAGTAAGATTTCTAGTTGCTCTTTTCTAATGGATTTGTAAGGCCTTTGAAAAATCCTGGAACGTTTGTCATTTCTCCCTTGTTAATTATTTGTATTACTTCCTTCCTGTTTCTCTAAAGCACAAGAAACAGCAGAATAGCCGAGGGGAGCAAGCATGGTGGGAAAAGAGAAATCCAAGGATTATACTGGGTGAAAATGTAACCAAAAGATGGGGCAACAGTAAAAACAAGGTCTCTGTCTACTAATTCTCATCGATCTTCCATTTATACTCAGAAGCATGCCCTGCAAATACTGGATGCTTGATAAATGTTCATGTGACTTAAAGTGTAACTCTAATACAGAGTGAGGTAAATATAAGAAAACAAATATTGTATATTAACGCATATGTATGGAATCTAGAAAGGCAATGGCACCCCACTCCAGTACTCCTGCCTGGAAAATCCCATAGACAGAGGAGCCTGGTGGGCTGCAGTCCATGGGGTCGCTAGGAGTCGGACACGACTGAGCAACTTCACTTTCACTTTTCACTTTCATGCATTGGAGAAGAAATGGCAACCCACTCCAGTGTTCTTGCCTGGAGAATCCCAAGGACGGCGGAGCCTGGTGGGCTGCCGTCTGTGGGGTCGTGCAGAGTCGGACACGACTGAAGCGACTTAGCAACAGCAACAGCAGTAGAATCTAGAAAAGGGTACCGATGAATCTATTTGCAGGGCAGGAATAGAGACACAGACACAGGAAACAGACTTGTGGACACAGTGGGGGAAGAAGGTGGATGAATTGAGATAGTACCATTGAAACATACATTACCATGTGTAAAATAGCTAGCTAGTGGGAAATTGCTGTATAACACAGGGAGCTCAACCCACCCAGTGCTCTGACAACCTAGATGGGTGGGATGGGGTGGAAGAGAGGTTCAAGAGGGAGGGGACAAAGCTATGCTTATGGCTGATTCACACTGTTGTGTGGCAGAAACCAACACAACATTGTAAGGCAATTATCTTCCAATTTTAAAAATCTTTTTAAAAACCAATAAAGAAATCTTAACCCTAGAAATATGTACTTACTGTCTCTAAAACTATCATTATCTATATAAATAATGTGAAGATGTCTTCATTAGAATACATTTTTCACAAATTTCTATAGTCTTTCTTTAGCTCATCTACTAGAGGATAGCATGAAACCCCTTCAGAAGTTTGACCAACTTGTGCTCTTTTTTCACTGCTCTAGCCAATCAGCTGATGAGTTAGGATGACAACCAAGCATTTGGCTGTAATGTATCTTAAAAGTAAATAGGCATATCAATGTACCCTCATGAAAATTACTTGTAAGTTCTGTTCCACAGGGTTTCTAGATATTAAACTACTAAACTGTTGTGCATTAGAGATGAGGTGGGGAACAGATGCGCATGTTCACCAGAGGCTGATGAACCAGGATAATGGTTCCTGCATTGGAGTGCAGCTAAGCTTGCAGATGCTAAATCAGCCACTTCACATATTACTAATCTGCTTCCCTGATAGCTCAGTTGGTAAAGAATCGGCCTGCAATGCAGGAGACCCGGTTCGATTCCTGGGTGGGGAAGATCCGCTGGAGAAGGGATAGGCCACCCACTCCAGTATTCTTGGGCTTCCCTTGTGGCTCATCTGGTAAAGAATCCGCCCGCAGTGTGGGAGACCTGGGTTCAATCCCTGGCTTGGGAAGATCCCCTGGAGAGGGGAAAGGCTATCCACTCCAGTATTCTAGCTTGGAGAATTCCACAGACTATAAAGTCCATAGGCTCGCAAAGAGTCAGACACGACTGAGCGACTTTCACGTTCACTGTCATGCCAGGGTTACGTGGGCAAAGAAACACTTCTCTGAAACAATTCTGTCTTCATTTCTACTACAAGGTTTAACTTACCCACCCCCCTCTGTAATTTTGTTTAGAAACAAATAGAGACTAACAGTTATTGCCAAAGTCAAGGGCAAAAAAAATTACTAAGTTTTGAATCTTTAGTTATTATATCCTGAAATAAATCTCCAACGAAGATAGCTCAGTCACCTATAACATTTTCATTTTCAGATACCTTTTTTTTTTTTTTTTTTACTAATTTTGGTAGTTTGTACTTAAATTTTCTTCCAAAATCCCAGAAGAAAAACTCAACAAGCAATGATGATATTAACTTACAACTTACAGTAAACAGGGTGAAACTTAATACATTAGTGTTAAACAATATCAGAACTAAATGAAGGTACACAAATAGTTTCAAAATATCTCAGTAACATCAATATTTTGTCAAAGTTCCTAAATTCCTAGAATACAATGATGTTTTATATCATTAGATTGTTTTTAATCCACAGAAAATCACATAGCACTTAGTTTAATCTTAATTCTTAGGTTCTTTCAGGAAATTTTATTGAAATAACTAGATTTTAGATAGTTACTCTTTGATTCTCTGGTATTTGAGAAAATCACTGAACCGTATTCATTAAAACCAAACTGTTTTTAATTCTACGGTGTCCCAAAGGCTCAAGTTTTACCAAGTCACATTTGTACCTGGATATTTAATTTTTCATATTAGCTTATTTATCCTCTAAATAAGTGCTGTGACCCAACTAGTACAGTTAGTCTGTATAATAATGAGAATGATATACTTCAGATTTCAGATATGTTTAAAAGTAGTTCCCTTTCTTTGTTTTGAGGCAGATGTTCGTCATCTGGGGAGAGGCAGCACAAACACCTTGCCTATCTGTGGAGAACTCTCAGCTGGTTATACGACGGGCGGGATAGAGTATCCCACCTCCAACTCGAGAGCTTAAGGAAGGAGGTAGTATCCTAGCCCTGGGATACAGAACAGAAGCATGGCTACTCAGGTATCTGATATTCTTCCTCAAGACTTTGGATCTTGGGAGAAGAATGTGAAGACACCAGACTAGTTTAGAAATCAGTCCCACGAGGCAACCCAGACTGTGGCTTCTGCTGTTTGCTCTCACTGCCTGTTTTCTAAGCCAGGCTCTCTATCTTTGTATTGAATCTGTGAGCTAACACACTTCTAGTAAGTTTCTTTTCAACCTAAATTATCCAGTTTCTATTATTAGCAACCAAGAACTCTGATGACAGTCTTAGAAAGTAATTTACTTTTTTTTTCTTTTTTCAATTTTAATTTTTTATTTTATTTTTTAAATTATTTTAAATTTTATTTTTAAACTTTACAAATTGTATTAGTTTTGCCAAATATCAAAATGAATCCACCACAGGTATACATGTGTTCCCCATCCTGAACCCTCTTCCCTCCTCCCTCCCCATACCATCCCTCTGGGTCCTCCCAGTGCACTAGCCCCAAGCATCCAGTATCGTGCATCGAACCTGGACTGGCAACTTGTTTCATACATGATATTATACATGTTTCAATGCCATTCTCCCAAATCTTCCCACCCTCTCCCTCTGCAGTTCTCCTTTTTGTATGTTGGAATGTTATTGAGGTGATCCTCAATCATCTTCCTTTGACCATTTGAGCATTACAGGCTCTACCCCACTGCACTTGGTAGATAAAATAGAAAACCAGGAGCTCAACTTAAGTCCTCAATTATTCCTTCACTCCTCATTAATTTTTATTTTTAAATGTGCTGTTTTTATATATTATGTTTAAGAAGCCACACACACATATATAAAGACTATGTGTTTATTTTCCCATTTTTATACAAAAATATTTGATTGTCCCCCTTTTCTCATCTAGATTTTGTGTTTCTTTGATAACAATGAAGGTTGTACATTCTACCATTACTCCCTGCTTTGTTCCCTCAATATTTTTTCAGGAAATTTTGCAATGGATTTCTGTTTCATTGCTCCTAATGATCTTCACTTCACTTCTCTATTAATTTCCATTAAAATAACATGTCCTAAGTCACGTTCCAAAGAAGTTTCCGTAAGGGTAGTGAACATCAAGTTAACAACATAAATAAGTTGTTCGCTGCACCCCTTATCAGTGTCTTTACCATACTAATGTGCTTTGTGAATCTCTAAGAAAAAGAGACAAATTGGAGTACTTCCTAAGATTATTGGCTCTTGGGACCCATTCTACACAGAGCAACTTCCCGTATGATTCCTCAGAGTTTGGCTTTAAACATGCCATACTGGAGAAAACTTTCTAGAATACCAATAGGATCATACATTCATCCTGAATGAAATTCTTCAGTAAATTTCATCATCTCCTGTAGGAGGTGTCAGCATACTACAGCCTGTGGGTCAGATCTGAACTAGAGTCTGATTTGTACAATCTGTGAGCTGAGAATAGTTTTTACATTTTTAATGTTTGGAAAAAAGAAATTTTATGACATGCAGAAATTATTTAAATTTCAGATTTCAGCATCCATAAGGTTTTTAGAATGCATCCCTGTTTGTTCACATATTGTCCATGCTGTTTTATCATTACAAAGACAAGTTGTCCCTGTTGTAGAGACTAAATGGCCCACAAAACCAAAAATATGTACTACCTGGCTTATTGCAGGCTAAGTATGCTGACCTCTGTACAATAAAGTATAAATCCCTTTCTAAACAAAAGACCTTTAAAATATAACCCATGCCTACCTACTCAGACTAGTCTCCCAAACTCTGCTGTCTGTATTTGAAACCCAAGAGAAGGGCTTAAAGTTACACTATCTCACACTTTCAAATTTTTACATATGATGCCCCCTTTTCTAAAAACCCCTATCTTCCTCCCCAAATCCTTAACAAGTTCACTCCCTTCTTTCAAAGTATTCTAGCTTCAGATTGTGTTACCCTAAATATGAGAACACTCTTAACACTCTTTCTTCACTGTATCTTCTCCATGATTTCCATGTACTATTATGTTACTTATCACATTGATTAATGGATGCCTGATTAGTACTTTCTCATTGAATCACAAGTTCCAGGAAGACAGAAACACTATCTTTCACCTGTGTATCCCCAGTGAACAATCATTGATACCAGATGTGAGGGGGAAAAGGAAAAAGGGAAAGAGAAAACAGGAGGAAGGGAAAAAATGGGAAAGGAAAAGGGCAGAAGGAACAAGAGAAAGAGGAAGGAGCAAAGAGAACTTTTTGCTTCATAGTTCACTTGCTGGCACAAAAACTCACTTATCCATAATTTAATTCTGCCCCTGAAGAGTTTATCCTTAGAAAATTTGAAGGGAGCTATTTTAGATACTAACAGCTATTTATTAAATATGTATGTACTTAACGTATATTGACAAAATTCATATTTACTATGTAACATTAATGACTATTTTTAAATATTTCTTTACATGACTATCAATTTTTTAAAAACCTCATATTTTGTCTCTAATCTTGTGAAATATAAAAGTCTTCTGGGTTAACATTTAATCTGTCATGTTTATTAGTTTAGATTATACACAATCCCTAATATTTTCATAGTTTTTGATAACTGAAACATTGTTATGTTTTATTTTTTAATTTGCAAAAAGTTTTTTTTAAAGATCTACTGGGTACTCAAAATTTGAAAGGGATTTTTTTTTCCCTGTAATAATAAAAACACTTTAATTTCATATCAAAAGGAGATTTCTTATAGTTGACTAGCCTCAAAGCACTATATTTTGGCTTTTCTCAAAGAAACCACTTCACCAGATGTTTCAAGGCTCTTATGCACACATTTGTGCCTTCAGAGATAAATTTATTGACTACATTTACTGGAAAACAGCCCTTCCACAAAGGGAATGTAAATTTCACACTGAAAATTTTCATGTATTTTTAAAGGAATTTCACTACTAAATTAATTCTTTAAATTATTGATTACAGTGACCAAGCTTTTTAAAATAAAATGCTTCCAAATATCCCTTAACTAAAAGATTATCTTGATACAGCAGAGTTATAAACTCTAGGCAAAGAATAGCAATGCCCCAAACTGTACATACATAAAAGGAAACTACTCAGCATTTCTGTGTGACTATGCATGGCCTATCTGGCTATGCAGTGCTCCATAGAGGCATCTTAAGACTCAAAGGCTCTTGGCCCAGCCGCAGCCCCTGTATAGCGTACTTTCCAGGCCTTGGGAATGAGCAGAAGTGCTTAGAGGCAGGTCAGAGTACAACATGGTGATACTAAAATGTACTTAATGAGGAAAGCACCGGAACTTTATGTACCTGGCATTTTCTCAACATGTTTTCCTGACAGAAGCTCAAATACAGTATTTTTCAGTTAAATTATATCCTTGGAAACCCCAAGTTTATTTATAAACCAAAATGTCAGCTTTCTAATAATAGGATTTATTAAAATGTCAAAATGTTTCTTCCCACAGTGAAATTATACCTTCCCTAAACTAGGGAGGAATACTCCTGGATGTGTTCGTGAGGAGGCACAGCAAAGGAATCAACATGACACAAGTCCATCATTTCTGATAATTATATATTTGAAAACACTTGTAAACAAGCTTGCTCTTAACTCAAAGAGCAGACATACTCCTTAGCCTTTCTCACAGCATTGAGGCTTCCCAAGTACAGGTTACAGGAATGAAATTCTATAAGACAAAATTTTCCAAAGAAGGTTATATGGCAAAGACCCAACTCCTAGAGGATGCTTAACAAAGGTGGGGAGTGTCATGCGGATATAGCCGTGTCCCCTTCTTTCCGTGTTGGACATGTGTCTACACTCAAGTGGCATCTTTATGTCATTGTCCATGCTCTGAAGTTCTGTCCTCTCAGAAATAATAAACCACATTTCTGTCAGATATATTTAAATACTATAAATATGAGGCTGAGTCATTTCCAAGACATGCAAGTTATATTCCTTATAGAAAACACTTATCCAGAACCTTTAAAAGTACTATAAGTAGATGTATTGATATTTTACACCCAGGTAAAAAGGGGAAAAAAATGATTCTACTAAACTTCCAGGAAATAGCTAATTACTTTTCTTTCATCAGTCTCCAGTTAGGCTGACGAGATAAATCACATGGTCCATCCCACTGTTTGAAAGAATTTCTTCATTAGTGATGAAGGCGTGAGCAATGGAGCAAGCACAGTGAGGTGTCAGTGCAATAACGAAAATCAGTGAATCATCACTGGAACTTTGCAATGAAGCATATCTTGCAATTAAACCTATTTTGCTGAAGAGGAAAGAATATCAGGATGATGCTGTTTCTGCTTTAAAATATATGCAAAATAGTCTTCTGTAATATAAAATTATAAAGCAGAATACAAAGAAGGTTTCTGTATAACAAATTACCTATTCACATACTAATAGCACATTTATTTAGCTAACAAATAATTATTGGGTACTATGCTGTGCAGCATTGTTCAATGAATACAACAATCACACTCTAATTCCTTTAAGAAGTCACAGTCTAGAAAAATGTAATGTGACACAGTAAAGCTATGGATAAAAACTGCTGATATTTAGGAAGAAAAGAAATGAGAATATCAAAGAAGAATAAAGATAAAATGAAAGAAGAGGGCATAAATAATAATGTGTAATGCAAACTTGAGAAGTCTTAAGGCTTAACTAAATTCCTAGGGCACTGAAATGAGAAAAGGAGAGAGAGAGAGATTCTTTCTCCTTACTGTTCTCATATCACTTTCTCAAATTTGTTTAATCCCCTACAGAGAACCTGGACAAATTTAATCTATCCATATTTCCTATAGACAGGCAATATGATTTCTAGCAGTGTATTCAAATATAATAACAAACTCACCTACTAGGAAAACCAGCAGTTTGTCATAAAAAGATTTTATTTTTGCATGAAAAGCATTTCAGTAAAATGAACTCAATGAGAACTCTGGGTCACTAAGAGACTACTTTGATTTACTTAAGCCTTAAAAACACACACACACATTGCACACTTTCACTCATTTTAAAACAGAAGTTTTCCTGTTTATTCAGTCTAACTTCAAAACACATCTTTCAAAGCTCAGAATATAGTCAAACAGATAATTATCCACTAAAGCCTGACAATATGCAAAGAAGCTGTGTCACTAGCCTCACAAGGAATTTATATCTGAAGCAGCTATCTGTTACTAATATCAAGTCATCTTAAATAGAATCTATCTTTTAGGAAACTATGAAGATTCTTCTATCTGAATTCTCTGCCCAACAAACCAATTTGGTAATTAAGTCATTTATTTATGGCATGTTTAGAGTTTAACAGAATTTCAGCTTAGACTTTTTTTTAAACTTTTTATTTCATATTGGAGTATAGACAATTAACAGAGCGGTGACAGTTTCAGGTGAACAGCAAAGGGACTCAGCCATACATACACATGTATCCATTCTCTCTCAAACGTCCCTCCCGTCCAGGCTGCCACACAGCCCTGAGCAGAGTTCCCTGTGCTTACAGTAGGACCTTGTTGGTTATCCATTTTAAATACAGCAGAGCGTGCATATCGACCCCCAACTCCCGACCAATGTCCCCTCTTTGTTCCTTCCCGAGGCAATCAGAAGTTCATTCTCTAAGTCTGTGAGTCTCTTTCATAAATAAAATTTCTGTTACGTAAATAAAATTCGTTTGTATCATTTATTTTTAGACTCTCCATTAAAAGGATGTCCTATGATATTTCTCCTTCTGTCTGACTTACATTTTTAATGCTAGATTTTGCATGCTTGGTTACATCTTTAAATTATGTTTTATCTCTGCAAAAACTCCTGAAACCATTTAAGATCTCCTCAACAGTCAGGATAGAGTTAAGCTAACTGACCATGAAATACCTATGACTATATTTCACAGATAATATTCTTCGTTTCCAGATAGATTGTCTTTGCCCCAGTACGAATGGGGCTGAGCAAAGCATTTGGACTGCAAAAAGAAGATCTATTAGCTTGTTTATTTAGCCTGGAAGGAAAATGCTTCTAGTGGGGTGTCATCTTCAAATTGACCAGATCCAAACGCTCAGTTTCAAACATTTGGGATTTGAATCTCCCCCTACAGCACCGCCTTCCAACTAATAGTAAATCCATGCAGAGAGCATCTGTGCAGAACAGCAGCACCGGAGGCGATGCTTCAACCCTGCGGGAGCTCCCCACTAGAGAAGATGCTGGAACTGCTGGAATCCAAGGGGGCCCAGTCAGTGCCACGCTCTTCCCCTTGGTCCACAGCCAATTGAAAAAGAAGACAAGTGTACAAGGTAAATGGGAGTCCAAACTGCCATCCCTGTCGCTGGTAAAGGCCGAGTTGGAAGAAACAGTTTAGTGTGAGCACGAGCTAGGCTTAAACTCTCTCTGCCATCCAACTCCAGCCCTAGGAACCGACTCCTCACTGAAAAGTTTGAGTCTATAGAGCAAGACATTTACAGAGTAAAAGGGAAATAAATCCTGAATGCCTTTCATCTAAGACTATTGATAGGTTAGCTCCTAACAACTGGTAAATATGGATCAATTCCTACCAGCCCAATAATTCATTTACCCCTGACTGGAGAGAATAAGGTGTGGAGTAGAAGACCTGGCCTGTTTAGGAGAAACTTCTCCTCCAAAAACCAGAAAAGTGAAGTAGTATCTATTGCCACAATTTTTAAGAACCAATATACCGTGTTTCTCTGTCCCATAAGGCGGCTCCCTCCATTCTACAGCACGCACAGGCTCTACTGGGGAAACTCAGGAGACCAGGGTCTAAAAAGAAAGGACCCCAGTCCTCCACCCTACTGTCATCCCCACAGAGAAGTGACTGAGGACTGGGTGCTTTGATGCAACTGCAACATCCATTCATGTTCCCGGGAAAGGACCCCCACCCCACTGTGACTTCTCTTCTTAGAAAACACTAGAACAACCTTATGGGGTACCAGCTATTCATAGGCATTGTCTGGGGAAACCAAGCTGCCCACCACTTGGAAACCATGTCTACAGGTACAGCCCCTACTGACACAGGAAAAGAGACCACCAGTCCTGTGGGATACTAATTTCAGGTGTAGCCCCTCCTGCTGGGTAATGGCTCCCTGTCCAAACTGCCTAAAGTGAGTTCACAGGGTCGTTGTTTAAGAATTCCACTTGTGAAGATTCAGAAGTTAATACTAGGATGAGAAACAGTAGGAGAGTTGGTTTACAATGAGTGTCGATTGGAATCTGCTCTATAAGAATAAAAGGAATTTATTTATTGTATTAAAATGAAGACCGTAAATGAGACACTATTAAAAAAAGAATTCCACTTGTCATATCACAATTTCCCTTATTAAAGAATAAGTAAAATAAATTACCAAGTCTTCTTGCTATAATTTCCAGGTATTCTGGAATAGAGTTGAGCTCACAAGAACATTTAAAATATACTTGATGGAACAGCAATTAATAGGAATACGTACTTCTCTAATAACTACAGGAAGGAAAGATGATGCCTTCATATCAATAAAAATTGATGCCTACATTTTAGTAAGTAATTGTTCTACACACATGAAGAAACTTAAGAGCAGTGAACTGGTAGATTCAGCTCAACTCTAACCGAATCAGTTGACAATTTACTGAGGGAAAATGAAATAGTACTGAAAGGAAAGAAGGCAAATTTAAAATGGGGGATCTTGACCCTCCTTTCATTACAACCGCTTCTTTAATGGAATGATAAAAAAAAAAAAAAATTGGCACCTCTTCAAATAAAGCTCTAATATGTGGTCTAATAGAGATGTGTTTCAAAAAAAAAATCTATGATACTAGGAGAGAAATTACCCATTAATGAATGGACACTCGTTGGCTAACAATGAATTTTCATCATTACTCCTCGGTGGAAATAATTTTAATAGTATAATAACCTCTTCAATTAATTAATTCCACAATCATTTATCACAGTGTAACACCTGCCAAAGCAGGCTAACAGTTTAGTAAAATGTAGCGCTCACTCATTTCACACAGCCGTGAGAGGCTTAGACTGTTATAGAATCATAGTAACGCCATTCATACTTCCTTTCAATTAGCTCCATTGAGTTGTGCAAACCAGACACACAGAGCAGGGTTGTCCACAAACGTCAGTTCCACAGACAGAAATCTGAAGCAACTTCTGATGTCACTCCACCACCCCTGATTGATTTTCTCTTTTAAGTTAGCACATCTTTTTTTTTTTTTAACTTTTCTTGTTCATCCCACTTTCATTGGCATCATTTTTCCTCCACTTTCTTTTTCCCTCTTACCTATTCATTATATCTGTCAAGGATCCCAGAAGCAGTGCTTGTATGACATAGTGAATTAGTAAGAAAAGGCTGGTTGTGTCAGCATCCCCTCACTACAACAACCCCCCACCCCCATTATACCACCACCTCCCCCGATACAACAGGAAAGAGGGCCCATCTAGGAGAGAACAGGTGAAAGCTATTCCAAAAGGGCACTCATGGGAAAGAAGCCTCAGAGAGGTGGAGGAAGAAACTGGATGTGTGGGTCAGACCATCCACTTCTACCAACAGAACTACAGATAGAAGGCAAAAATTACTAGGCCAGGAATGCATAAAAGGGCTCCAGCCAGGATACGCAAATATCGTGTAAACATTTTTTAGAGCAGTTTTCCCTTGCTGCAGGCTTCCCCAGTAGCTCAGATGGTAAAGAATCTGCCTGCAATGCTAGAGACCCAGGTTCAATTTCTGGGTCAGGAAGATCCCCTGGAGAAGGCAGTGGCAACTCGCTCCAGTATTCTTGCCTGGAGAATCCCATGGACAGAGGAGCCTGACAAGCTACAGTCCCTGGTGTTGCAAGGAGTCAGACACGACTGAGAGACTAACACCTTTCCCTTGCTCCAAACAAGCAAACACTTACGGCTCCGAAGTGTCCTGCGCCCCGCCTACCTCTGCTGGGGAGAGGGCCGCACCACAGAGGAAACAGTGGCTCGCTCTAGAGGACTTTTGAGAGTTTTAAGAATATGGACACAAATCCCAAAACGTGGCTGATAATTACTTTTGTATGTCCTCAAAAAGTGGGGACTAAATGCCTGAATTAATCTGACTTTAAAACATGAGGGGTGTGATAATTCTTAAAGAATCAGGAGTAAAATTTACAGTCCTCATTTCAAATAGTTATTGGCACTAAAGTAGTTGTTAAATGCTTCCTAGTGTGATAAGAATTATACCAGTCATCTCTGTCCTGAGGTTTACACTCAATTAAGACTATTAAAAAAAAAAAAAAACATGTGGTTTCTAACCATAAATGTATCAGGCATACAAAGGATAACTTCAATTAGCAGCCCATACAAAGTCTATAGTAGTAATTTATGGCATACAAGGGTTGACAGATTAATTACAGAGTCTGAATTCACCACAGTCCAAACAGGACGGTTTTGTCTTTAATAACCACCATTTTGAATCTCCCTTTCTTGTCTCTTGTGCTTCCCTAGTGGCTCAGATAGTAAAGAATCCACCCGCAGTGCACGAGACCTGGGTTGGGTCCCTGGGTTGAGAAGATCCCCTGGAGAAGGGAAGGGCAACCCACTCCAGTATTCTTGTCTGGAGAATCCCATGGACAGAGGAGCCTGGCAGGCTACATAGTCCATGGGAATCACGAAGAGTCGGACACAAGTGAGCAACTTTCTTTTTTATTTTTTCTTGCCTCTTAAAAAAA
This sequence comes from Bos indicus, assembly GCF_029378745.1. NCBI lineage: Eukaryota > Metazoa > Chordata > Mammalia > Artiodactyla > Bovidae > Bos > Bos indicus. The sequence continues at coordinate 49,753,207 of NC_091780.1, read as the reverse complement.
TTTGAGTTGGGACCTACAAGTGTCTCATCCCGCACAAGTTAAAGCTTCATTTCACACCCGATAAACATTCCCCTCTCCTAACCCAGGCTTCTAGTACTTCTCCTTCTTGCCTCTCTTTCCTGACTTTAACTTTTCCTTTATTGGGGCTGAAAGAAGAGTTTAGAGAACAGTGACAAAAAAAAAAAAAAAAACCATGACCTACCGCACAGTCTTCCTCCTCTCTCAGCCAAAAGTGCTCCCTCTAGTAAGGAGTGAAACACTTCCTTTATAGAGGAGAGCACACGTGAATTCTATTAGGTGTCTCTTGGAGGAGCCCTCCCCACTGCCTAGGCTTCTAATGTGACACATGTGTTTTGACTCAGCACTTCCAACCTTGCCTCAAACACCATTACTAGTGATCAAGCACACGTGGTTCCTTTGCAATAGGTAACCCCCTACGTAAAATTCTGCCTCTCTGTGCCCTAACCGATGGATGCAAGAGCTTCTCACCTGCTCCCTCCAGCCTTGTAGTTGCTCTCAGTTTGCCCCACCCACGACTTCTATAGCTATGGAGCAGACCTGCAAGGCTGCCATGGGAAGACATCTAAGCCATGACTGAGAAACCAATGCTGGCATCCTCCAGGCACCCCCAATTCCTGTAAGGTATCCCCCTCAAACCCATTTATCTTGGTTTGTAAGGGGATGGCTGTGAGGACAGAAAAGCCATGGCACTCCTTAATCGGTGAAGAACTCAAAACTACAGTGAATATACTTGAAGCCCATAACTTTTGTTATCTATGGGAATGAGTAGGAGGAGGAATTTCTCTACTAGGAATGAGTTGGAGTAGTGAGGCCAATTGGTTAGTCACTCAGTCATGTCCTACTCTGCCACCCCAAGGACTGGGCTCCTCTGTCCAAGGGATTCTCAAGGCAAGAATACTGGAGTAGTTTGCCATTTCCTTCCCAACCCAGGAATGAAACCTGTGTCTCCTGCTTTGCAGGTGGATTCTTTAGCACCTTTAGCTGTCTCTTTTCATGTGATTTGCTTTTTTAAAAGATTAAGGTTAATTTATATATGACAGCAGAGAAGGCAATGGCACCCCACTCCAGTACTCTTGCCTGGAAAAATCCCATGGATGGAGGAGCCTGGTAGGCTTCAGTCCATGGGATCGTTAAGAGTCGGGCACGACTGAGCAACTTCACTTTCACTTTTCACTTTCATCCACTGGAGAAGGAAATGGCAACCTGCCGAGGTCCAGCCCTGGCTGATACAGGGAGTTCAAAGGGGAGACAGCTTCGGCGATTTTAATTAGAGATATAAAGAGTAATAGAATAAGGATAGCTCAGTAGGAAAATTCAGTGGAGAAAAGAGGCTGAGTAGCTTGGTTTGCGCGGGAAACCAATAAAACTTCAAGACAAGAAGTTTGCACCACTTTACGTAGGCCACAGGCGTCCTTCCGTTCTCCCGAAGGAGAGGAGACACTGAGGCCTCCCTGGTCGGATCTTAGAAGCCCAGGCATAATTAGTAAGCATGGCGGGCTCTGCACTCCAGATGGAAACTCAGCCAGAGTTTGAGAGAGAGAACGACATGGGGAGACCAGTATTTCGAGGAACTGATCCTATTCTTTATTTTGCAGGGTCTGTTTTTATACACTGGGATGTTATACAAAAGTCACATGGGGACAGCAGTCCTGACTTTTATTAAAGTCAGGTGCTTCATACAAATGTATACAGAGGTCTTAGGGGTGTTACATCATCTTCTGGCCAGGGGGGCCTGCTGACAATTTATGACCCTCTCCTTGTGACAGCAGTCAGTCAACTTATTTCTCCAGGGGTGATTATTTTTGAAACAGATGCCACCTTCCAAAGGTATCAGATAAAGTTACATTCCTATAGGGTGAGGGTGTAGTGAGTTTTAATTAAGGAAAGAATTTACTTAGCCTAAGGTCTAACGTGATTAATATCAAAGGTTAATACTTATTTCTTCTATATATTCATTAATGTGTGTAAGGGCAGGGGATGTGGAGACTTAGCAGTAAACATTGGCTCAACAAATGAAAAACCCTTCACCAATACAATTTCTAATCAGCCCACTATACTTATATTAATAGTTTTCTAACTTCTCTAAAGAACCTGTTTTTAGAAGGTTTAAAGTGTCTCATTCCTCTCACGGTTGGGAGGCTGTGAGCAATCACATGTGGCCGGACAAGCCTGTCAGGCAGGCTAGAGAACCTTCAGAGGAGTTTGTAGGTTTGGAACACTCCTGTCATGCCCAGGAATTATTATTAACTGGAGCTCTAAGTTAACTCCCCCTCCAAAAGAGGTGGTAGAGGACAGCTCCCCGTAAAGTCAGAGGTGTAGGTGAGAGCACAAAGTAGTAAAGTAGACAGGCTCTGGTTTTGGGGGTAGATGCTCGAGAATTTCCAGGGGGACTCCTAAGGCTCGATCCCGCCTTTGCGTTTGTCGAGCCTCCTTTCTCATGACCTTTGCCACGGGTGGAGGTACTCACGCCGGCTCCCAGCAGCAACCCACTCCAGTGTTCTTGCCTGGAGGATCCCAGGGACCGGGGAGCCTGATGGGCTGCTGTCTGTGGGGTTGCACAGAGTCGGACACGACTGATGCAACTTAGCAGCAGTAGCACATATGAGAGTGTATTAATTTCTGGTGTGTACATAATGATTCAATCGTGTATGTATTGCAAAATGACCACCACAATAGCTAGCATCAACATATGTAGTTTCAAAATGTTTTTCCCGTGATGAAAATTTTAAGATCTACTCTTTCAGCAATTTTCAAATATGCAACACAGTATTATTAACTCTAGCTGCCATGCTGTACAGTACATCCCCGTGACTTACTCATTTTATAACTGAAACGTTTGACCACCTTCACCCATTTCATGAAATCTCATGTAATTTGTTTTATTCTTTGAGCCTTTAAAATGTATTATCTCTTGTTGCTGCTGCTGCTCTTGCTGCTACTGCTGCTAAGTTGCTTCAGTCATGTCCGACTCTGTGCGACCCCATAGACAGTAGCCCACCAGGCTCTGCTGTCCCTGGGATTCTCCAGGCAAGAACACTGGAGTGGGTTGCCATTTCCTTCTCCAATGCATGAAAGTGAAAAGTCGAAATGAAGTTGCTCAGTCGTGTCTGACTCTTCGCTACCCCATGGACTGCAGCCTACCAGGCTCCTCTGTCCGTGGGATTTTCCAGGCAAGGATACAAAAGAGAGATGCTCAGAGCTTACTGATGGCCCTCTGCAGAACATGGAAACATTCATTAGTTTTCCACAGTCTGCATTTTTAGCAACAATTCCAAAACAAGAAGTCTCATTCACCGTCCTGTTACACACTGTTAACCAAAATTTGGGGAAGATGAGAATTTTTCCAGGCTGCACTAATCTCAGAATTACTATTGTTCCCTTATATAACCAGGGAGATTTATAAAACAATTTCATCACTGCATTAAAAAAGATATTTCTAGAATCCCTTGGCAGTTGGAAGTCACTTCAGTGAAGAACCACACCTTCATATTTTCCATCTGGTTCCAGTCTTGGTAAAAGCAAAGGGAAATGATTATGTGACTACAGACTCTCCTCCTTTTTGAAAGGAAAACCATGAAATCAAAAAGACGATTGCTTTGAGAAGTCTTTGTGACTGCTTACTCCCTTTAGTGATTTTCTTTTGCATTATTTGTAATTATCTCAAACCTTGACTCCATCCCTCACATTAAATTTTAAGTTTGTTTCCATTCCCTTTGCTCCTAAGTTATTTATTATTTATTATATCTGTAATAATGTTGTTTTGGTTTAAAATTTACATTCTTATTTTAACAATCCCTCATTTTACCCCATTCTATTCTTTAATCATCCTCTTTGAGGCCTGGTTTTAATGAATTCATATTTTCAGTAAGCCTCTCTGCAGAGTGAATCAACAGGAATGTGTTTTCTGGGTGTTTCCTTTCAGACTAGGGTTTTTTCTGTGCTCTGTATACTAGTTTACTTCTCTCTCTTCCACTTGGAATGTAAGCATAGGTTTTTGTATGTTTGTTCTTAGTTGTCTACCATAGTTAAAATTCTTTTGTTCTTATTCTTATTGTTAGTTGTTTTATTTCTATCGTGGTTAACCTGGGAAGCTCTATCCAGACCATGTTTGCTCTGTGTGTTTGAAATTTTCCTGATTTTCCTTCAATTGAATTTGGGACAGTGTGTCCTGCAGGCCCATCCATCCACTTCTCTACTGAGTAAGGAGGGCTTGTCTTCACCAGGACCAATCCTTGTTGGGAGACCCCATGCCTTGATCAGTTTGATATCCAGTACTAGGGTTCACTCTACCCACCCATGGGTTTCCCACTTTCCAGGCTCGGGCTTGTTACCCCCTCAGCACAGCTCTCTAAACTGGGAAGAGGTAGTGCCATCCCTGACTCTGCAGAGATACTGAAATGCCAAGGAGGGGCTTCTATCAGCAGGGATTTTATCTTTGCTTCCCCCACAGCTTTATTTTCTTGGGCTCCAAAATCACTGTGGACAGTACACTAATTAAAATACACTTGCTCCTTGGAAGAAAAGCAATGACAAACCTAGACAGCATATTAAAAAGCAGAGACATTACTTTGTCCACAAAGGTCCATATATAGTCAAAACTATGGTTTTCCCAGTAGTTATGCACAGATGTGAGACCTGAACAATAAAAAAGGCTGAGGGCTGAAGAATTCATGCCTTCAAGCTGTGGTACTGGAGAAGATTCTTGACAGTCCCTTGGACTGCCAGGAGATGAAACCAGTCAATCCTGAAGGAAATCAGTCCTGAATATTCATTAGAAGGACTGATGCTGAAGCTGAAGCTCCAATACTCTGGCCAGCTGATGCAAAAAGCCAACTCATTGGAAAAGACCTTGATGCTGGGAAAGATTGAAGGCAGGAGGAGAAGGGGATGACAGAGGATGAGATGGTTGGATGGCATCACTGCTCAACAGACATGAAGTTTGAGCCAACTCTTGGAGATAGTGATGGACAGGGAAGCCGGGTGTGCCACAGACGGTGGGGTCACAAAGAGTTGGACATGACTGAGCGACAGAACAACAATAGCAACTCCCAGAGAAGATTTTAAGTGCAACTATTTGAGATATGTCATCCCTAATACAGAACTTCTTCACTGGTACCCAAATTCTGGCCCTTCTCCTCTGAAGCTGCAGACTCAAGACCTACATTATAACTCATTCTCACCCCAGATTCTAGCACCAGTTCTTCCAGCAGAATGGAGGAAAAGAAAGTATTCAAAAGTATTTTAGGAAACTGTAGTGCGTGAGGTACCTTGTTCAGTAGTTAACTTAATTTTCACAACACTCTTATTTGTTTTAGATTTGGGGGGAAAAAAACAGAAAATTTAAAGAAATTTAATAACTTTCCAGGAAAAGAAAGAGAAGTCTAATTTTATCCTAGCTCTTAGCAACCTTATAGTTATCTTCTCTCTCCTAAACCCAAAGATGATTTATCATATTTTCAATTCCATGGTGCTCTCCATGATCAATTACAGGCTAATTGTAATATAGACAAGGCTGGATGTAACATCACAAAGTCAGCCCCACTGTATTTTGTGGTTCCTTCTGTGGCTGGTTGAACTCATGCATGCTATGCCTCTCTCTGTAAAGGACTGGAGAATCTGTGGATTTGGGTATCCAAAGGGGTCCTGCGGCCAATCCCCTATGGATACTGAGGGACAGCTGTATGAACACTTACCTATTTTTCGCAATGATGTACTATTGATAATGAGCCAGTGAATATTGTACATTAGCCTGACAGATTCTCAGTTGTGTAATGTAATCCCAAGGAAACAAGGAAAGTCGGTTTGAGGTGTGAAAACTTACACAATAGCTTTTTAAAAAAACAGTAATCATAAAGAATCTATGGTAAAGATTGTTCATATTGATTCAGGGTCTTGAAGCTCCGTAAGTGCTTCTGAGGATGACCAAATAGACTAAAGTAATAAACATTAAAGTGACAAGCATTAATCTGGGAAGGAAATGTCCCATTAGAAGGTTTCTTAAGAAAAATTACTTAACTGATTTCTCCTATTCCATGCACCAGAATTTTGACTATAATATTCCAACTGAGTCTACCCAAATTATTCATAAATAAATAACAATGCTTAGAGCATTCATTTGCATGTTTGCTTGCAAACAGTTGAATATAATCTCTAAAAGAGATGTGTATTCACAACACAATTGTAATATGGAAGAACAAATATGGCTCCATAGTAGATCTGTTTCTTTTTCTTTAACCTTTGTATTATATTGCCTTTACTTTAAGAATATTGTCTATAGTCTGAAATATACAGGATAGCCCATTCTCAAGGCTCTTTAAAGGTATAACACTTTATAACACTTTTCCACTCATATACAGATAAAAAATTCCAAAATAGAATACATTTGTCTTGTTGGAGGTTTACAGAAACATCATGACCCGACCTCTGTGGATAGCTTCAAGAGCAAAGGATTCTGACACCTAGAAGTTTGCATTCCCCTCTCCCCTCTTAATGTAAATAAGGCTGAAATCTAACTTGGGTAAGATGGTTCTTTGGGACAGTAGTTCACCATCTTCTCAGTCTGCTGGTTTTCCAAATAAAGTCACTATTCCTTGCCCCAACAACCCGTCTCTTGATTTACTGATCTGTCATGGAGTGAGCAGTACAAACTTGTATTTGGTAACACAGTGGCTTCAACTAAGTTATAAATATTTGCATAAGCATAGCTGACACCTCACAGTAGAGTCCTGATCAAGTTCTGAATGCTCTAAGAAATTATTAAGAATCTTAGCCAGTGAGGCCCATCCATTCAAGAAGGCCTAGACACCTCCCCACTGTTCCATATTGTAATGATACCCCATAACGGTAGCACCATGAAGCATTCTGATGGCATCAGCTCGTGAACATCACTCTGTCATCACTTCCCAGCATCTTCACTGTCCTCCATGAAGTCATCACACAGACTCAGACTCCATCAATTACTGCTGCTGGCTCAGGAAGTCAGTGACAAGGGATAAGAATGCCCTCATCTTTTATTTCCATAAACGTCTGTACAGCAACAAAAGTGTGAATTCCCACAGAGATCCCTTTATGAGATTGAACCTGTCTCTTGGTTATTCAGATATGAATCATTAAATTTGCTAATTTTGCCTGACACCTTGCTACTGTCACTGCTTCTCCTTGCTGACTCTCCTTCCTTCTCTCCCTTTTGATCATTTTACTCGCATAATTTGCACTTTCTGCAACAGGTAAGGAGGAAAAAGCACATGTGACAAAATTTGAATATAAAATATAATGTAAACATTTTCTAGGCTAATATAAAATTTGATTGAATTAATATCTTAAATTTTCTAAACAGTCTTTTCTCTTGTAAATCTAAGTAAAAAGAACTATAAATATTACATTTTTATGTGAAATAAATTTGCTAATTATAAATCTGCTAAATGAAAAGTAATCTAAGCAGAGATGTTCTAAAGCTCTTATCACAAAAAAAATGTGTCATAATGATTCTAATTCTCTTAAAAATGGGCACCATGATAATAAGTATAACGATCTCATTTGACTATATTATAAATATATAATCTTTGAATAGTCAGACTTTCAGATTCCTATAATCTTCCAGAGGGATTGCTACCAGACAAATAAGGTTAGGGTAGGATCAATCAGTCTAGCATTTAATATCTCTTGAAAAATAAAAAGTCTTAAGAGAACTGCAGAAAATAACAAACAGAAATTACCATTGAACACATTCCCTTACTCTCTTTTTACTCCTAGCTATTTAAAATGCAAACCAACTCGCCACAGTCCTGACCTATTCTCTCGAATTTCTGAATGTCAAACACATAGAGCAATTGTTGGTTGTCAGAGTACGAAGTCTGTGGAAGCAGAAAAACTGGACATTTGGCATTTCAACATTCCGGAGCAAGGGATTTAATTATTTAATTACTGTAAGGGAAAAGCATCTACATGAACATCCAGACACACTCTGCCATCAAAAATGTCTCTGAAATAGTAAAATACATATTAAGGGACTTGGAAGGTAGATAATATTTTATAAACTAGTATGAATGCAGATTAACACATATTTCAATGATGTAATAAAAAATAAGATTTAATTATAATAAGTAAATCCACAAAATGGTTATTTGTTGAAGAATATTTAATATACATTTCTTATAAAGTTATTAAAAGTTTATATTTTCTATTTCTCCAAATTGAAAAAACAATATCAGTTTGACCCTGTTTTAAAATTCATATAACTAAAATGTATCTATTTCTTTTATCAGTTTACAAATGTTCATTAAATGTTTTCTGTATAATTTATCACTTAAAGTTATCTTCAATGGAAGCAACCTAGATGTCCATCAGCAGATGAATGGATAAGAAAGTTGTGGTACATATACACAATGGAGTATTACTCAGCCATTAAAAAGAATACATTTGAATCAGTTCTAATGAGATGGATAAAACTGGAGCTTATTATACAGAGTGAAGTAAGCCAGAAAGAAAAACACCAATACAGTATACTAACGCATATATATGGAATTTAGAAAGATGGTAACAATAACCCCGTGTACGAGACAGCAAAAGAGACACTGATGTATAGAACAGTCTTATGGACTCTGTTGCAGAGGGAGAGGGAGGGAAGATTTGGGAGAATGGCATTGAAACATGTATAATATCATGTATGAAACAAGTTGCCAGTCCAGGTTCGATGTACGATACTGGATGCTTGGGGCTAGTGCACTGGGACGACCCAGAGGGATGGTATGGGGAGCGAGGAGGGAGGAGGGTTCAGGATGGGGAACACATGTATACCTGTGGCGGATTCATTTTGATATTGGCAAAACTAATACAATTTGTAAAATTTAAAAATTAAATAAAATTTTTTAAAAAAGTTATCTTCAATATATAATGATAAGCTTGAATATTAATTATAAAAGTGTTCATTAATGTTTTCCCAGGAATATCCTTTCCTCTTATATTATTTCAATTAAAAAATAAGACTTGAACAATATATATCAATAGCAGAGTGTAAATAGGTCAGCATTTCCAAAAATGTGTTCCATGGGAGGCTAGATCTAAGAATCTTTTTTAAAGTAAATGTTTATTTTAATATACCTGCCTTTCAAAGCATGCTTTTAATTGCAGTATATCAAAAGTTCAGAAAAATAGCTCAAATTATAAGTACACTGCTCAATGAATTTTCACATAGTGAAAACAACACTCTGATAAAACCATTACCAGCACCCCAGAAACCTCTTTGAGTCCCCTTCCAGAATAAACACTGTCCTGATGTCTAATAGGATAAATTCATTGTTCAGTTCAATTCAGGTCAGTCACTCAGTCATGCCCGACTCTGCGACCCCATGAACCACAGCATGCCAGGCCTCCCTGTCCATCAGCAAATCCCAGAGTTTACCCAAACTCATTTCCATTGAGTCGGTGATGCCATCTAACCATCTCATCCTCAGTCGTCCCCTTCTCCTCCTGCCTTCAATCTTTTCCAACATCAGGGCCTTTTCAAATGAGTCAGCTCTTTGCATCAGGGGCCAAAATATTACACTTTCAGCTTCAACATCAGTCCTTCAAATGAACACCAAGGACTGATTTCCTTTAGGATAGACTGGTTGGATCTCCTTGCAGTCCAAGGGACTCTCAAGAGTCTTCTCCAACAGCACAGTTCAAAAGCATCAATTCTTCTGCGCTCAGCTTCCTTTATAGTCCAACTCTCACATCCATACATGATCACTGGAAAAACCATAGCCTTGACTAGACTGACCTTTGTTGACAAAGTAATGTCTCTGCTTTAGAATATGCTATCTAGGTTGGTCATAACTTTCCTTCCAAGGAGTAAGTGTCTTTTAATTTCATGGCTGCAATCACCATCTGCAGTGATTTTGGAGCCCCCCCCCCAAAAAGTCAGCCACTGTTTCCACTGTTTCCCTATCTATTTGCCATGAAGTGATGACAAATGACATGATCTTAGTTTTCTGAATGTTGAGCTTGAGCTTTAAGCCAACTTTTTTTTTTTTTAAGCCAGCTTTTTCATTCTCCTCTTTCATTTTCATCAAGAGGCTCTTTAGTTCTTCACTTTCTGCCATAAGGGTGGTGTCATCTGCGTATCTGAGGTTATTAATATTTCTCCTGGCAATCTTGATTCCAGCTTGTGCTTCTTCCAGCTCAGCATTTCTCATGATGTACTCTGCATATAAGTTAAATTAGCAGGGTGACAACATACAGCCTTGATGTACTCCTTTTCCTATTTGGAACCAGTGTGTTGTTCCATGTCCAGATCTAACTGTTGCTTCCTGATCTGCATACAGGTTTCTCAAGAGGTAGGTCAGGTGGTCTGCTATTCCCATCTCTTGCAGAATTTTCCACAGTTTATTGTGATCCACACAGTCAAAGGCTTTGGCATAGTCAATAAAGCAGAAATAGATGTTTTTCTGGAACTCTCTTCCTTTTTCAATGATCTGAAGCTGAAACTCCAATACTTTGGCCACCTCATGCGAAGAGTTGACTCATTGGAAAAGACTCTGATGCTGGGAGGGATTGGGGGCAGGAGGAAAAGGGGATTACAGAGGATGAGATGGCTTGATGGTATCACCGACTCGATGGACATGAGTTTGAGTGAACTCCGGGAGATGTCGATGGACAGGGAGGTCTGGAGTGCTGCAATTCGTGGGGTCGAAAAGAGTCAGACACAAAGGAGCGACTGAACTGAACTGAACTGAATGGATGATAGCAATTTGATCTCTGGTTCCTCTGCCTTTTCTAAAACAAGCTTGAACATCTGGAAGTTCACAGTTCATGTATTACTGAAGCCTGGCTTGGAGAATTTTGAGCATTACTTTACTAGCATGTGAGATGAGTGCGATTGTGCAGTAGTTTGAGCATTCTTTTTACTTCCCTGATGGCTCAGACGATAAAGCATCTGTCTACAATGTGGGAGACCTGGGTTTCAATCCCTGGGTCAGGAAGATCTCCTGGAGAAGGAAATGGCAATCCACTCCACTATTCTTGCCTGGAAAATCCCATGGACAGAGGAGCCTGGTAGGCTACAGTCCATGGGGTCACAAGGAGTCAGACACAACTGAGTGACTTCACTTGAGCATTCTTTGGCATTGCCTTTCTTTGGGATTGGAATGAAAACTGACCTTTCTCAGTCCTGTGGCCACTGCTGAGTTTTCCAAATTTGCTGACATATTGAGTGCAGCACTTTCACAGCATCATCTCTTATTATTCGAAATAGTTCAACTGGAATTCCATCATCTCCACTAGCTTTGTTCATAGTGATACTTCCTAAGGCCCACTTGACCACATTCCAGGATGTCTGGCTGTGGGTGAGTGTGAGTGATCACACCATTTTGATTATCTGGGTCATGAAGATCTTTTTTGTACAGTTCTTCTGTGTATTTTTGCCAACTCTTCTTAATATCTTCTGCTTCTGTTAGGTCCATACCATTTCTGTCCTTTATTGAGCCCATCTTTGCACGAAATGTTCCCTTGGTATCTCTAGTTTTCCTGAAGAGATCTCTAATCTTTCCCATTCTGTTGTTTTCCTCTATTTCTTTGCATTGATTGCTAAGGAAGGCTTTCTTATCTCTCCTTGCTATTCTTTGAAACTGCATTCAAATGGGTATATCTTGTCTTTTCTCCTTTGCTTTTCGCTTCTCTTCTTTTCACAGCTATTTGTAAGGCCTCCTCAGACAGCCATTTTGCCTTCTGCATTTCTTTTTCTTGGGGATGGTCTTGATCCCTGTCTCCTGTACAATGTCATGAACCTCCATCCATAGTTCATCAGGCACTCTGTCTATCAATCTAGTCCCTTAAATCTACTATCACTTCCACTGTATAATCGTAAGGGATTTGATTTAGGTCATACCTGAATGGTCTAGTGGTTTTCCCCACTTTCTTCAACTTAAGTCTGAATTTGACAATAAGGAGTCCATGATCTGAGCCACAGTCAGCTCCTGGTCTTGTTTTTGCTGACTGTAATGAGCTTTTCCATCTTTTGTATCTCTCTAAAAATTTTATATAAATAAATCATTCAATATGTACTCTTTGTGTCTGCCTGTTATAGCTCAAAATTATATTTGTGATATTTATCCCTGTTTTCTTTGTAGTTAAAGTTTGTTTATTCTCATTGCTATTTTATTTCACTGTATGGATTTATCACATTTTGTCCATTCTACTGTTGATAAATTTATAAGTTGTTTCCAGTTTGTGGGTCTTAATTGTTCTGATATATTCATATCTATAACACCTGTCTTTTGGTGACTGTATATATGCATCTTAACTGGATATATGAGTAGAATTGCCAGGGTATAAAATAAGCATATATTAAACTTTAGCAATATTGCCAACCAGTTTTCCAAAGTGGTTACACTAATTTACACTCCCAACAACAGTGGAAAAGCACTGCCATTGCTTTACATTCTTGACAATATTTAAAATTTTCTGGCTTTGTTCACCCATTCCTTTGCAATTACACTTTGGTTTTACTTTACATTTTCCTGATAACCAGTGACTGTGAGCACTTTTTCGTATCTCTATTGGCTCTTTCTTGTGACCCACACAGTCAAAGATTTTGGTGTAGTCAATAAAGCAGAAGTAGATGTTTTTCTGTAACTCTCTTCCTTTTTCAATGATCTAATGAATGATAGCATTTTGATCTCTGGTTCCTCTACCTTTTCTAAATCCAGCTTGAACATATGGAAGTTCATGGATCACGTACTGTTGAAGCCTGACTTGAAGAATTTTGAGCATTACTTTGCTAGCATGTGAGATGAGTACAATTGTTCGGTAGTTTGAGCATTATTTGGCATTGCCTTTCTTTGGGATTGGAATGAAAACTCACCTTTTCCAGTCCTGTGGCCACTGCTGACTTTTCCAAATTTGCTGGCATATTGAGTGCAATGCTTTCACAGCATTATCTTTCAGGATTTGAAATAGCTCAACTGGAATTCCATCACCTCCACTAGCTTTGTTCATAGTGATGCTTCCTAAGGCCCACTTGACTTCACATTCCAGAATGCTTTATTGACTATGCCAAAACCTTTGACTGTGTGATCACAATAAACTGTGGAAAATTCTTAAAGATATGGGAATACCAGACCACCTGACTGCGTCTTGAGAAACCTGTATGCAGGTAAAGAAGCAGCAGTTAAAACTGGACATGGAACAACAGACTGGTTCCAAATCAGTAAAGGAGTATGTCAAGGCTGTATGTTGTCACCCTGCTTATTTAATTTATATACAGTGTATATCATGAGAAACGCTGGGCTGGAAGAAGCACAAGCTGCAATCAAGATTGCCAGGAGAAATATCAATAACCTCAGATATGCAGATGACACTACCCTTATGGCAGAAAGCAAAGAAGAACTAAAGAGCTTCTTGATGAAAGGGAAAGAGGACAGTGGAAAAAGTTGGCTTAAAATTCAATATTCAGAAAACTGAGATCATGGCATCTGGTCCCATTTCTTCATGGCAAATAGATTGAGAAACAATGGAAACAGTAACAGACTTTATTTTCTTGGGCTCCAAAATCACTGCAGATGGTGATTGCAGCCAAGAAATTAAAAGGTGCTTGCTTCTTGGAAGAAAAGTTATGACCAACCTAGACAGCATATTAAAAAGCAGAGACATTACTTTGTCAACAAAGCTCTGTCTAGTCAAAGCTATGGTTTTTCCAGTGGTCATGTATGGATGTGAGAGTTGGACTATAGAAAGCTGAGTGCCAAAGTATTGATGCTTTTGAACTGTGGTGTTAGAGAAGACTCTTGAGAGTCCCTTGGACTGCCAACCAGTCCTTCCTAAAGAAAATCAGTCCTGAATATTCATTGGAAGGACTGATGCTGAAGCTGAAACTCCCATATTTTGGCCACCTGATGTGAAGAACTGACTTTTTGGGAAAGACCCTGATGTTGGGAAAGTTTGAAGGTAGGAGGAGAAGGGGACAACAGAGGATGAGATGGTTCGTTGGCATCACTGACTTATTGGACATGAGTTTGAGTAAACTCCAGGAGTTGGTGATGGACAGCATGGCCTGGCATTCTGCAGTCCATGGGGTCACAAAGAGTTGGACATGACTGAGTGACTGAACTGAACTGAACTGATTGGCTCTTTGAATATCTCCTCAGTTCAAATCTTTTGTCCATTTTTTTTTTTCTATCAGACTGTCTGCATTTTGACAGTGATTTGTAATGGTTTTTAAAATATTTTATACAGGAGCCTTTTCTCAGATTAATATAGAACAAATATCGTGTCTTGGGGTTCAGGGTCTTTTAGAAACTAATCCTACCTGAGTCAGAAATTCAGTGAGGCATGATGGGAGGAACTCAAGCCAATAGACACAAATTCAAACATTTATCCTACCCCTATGGTCTTTGTGACACTAAGAAATTAATTTTGACTTTTAGAACTCCACCTTCCTGGTTTAAAAATTAATATAGTAATACCTACCCCTAAAGTTTTGTCATAAATATTACATATTTATGAAAATCACTTAGCAGATTACCCATCAAACAGCAAATGCTCAATAAGAATTCATTCCCTTTCATCACCCCCTCTACCATCACCAGATGCTTGAAGATGTGATCCAATGATCATTACATCTTAATGGTTATATCAAGTTGACTACCTTCACCTTGGATATTCTGTATACCTTTGCACCTCTCAATTTCTCAGTACTTCATAATGACCTGGATTTCTAAGACTACAAATATGGCATTATAGGGTCTACCACAGAAGAACTGAGAATGACTTCCAGAGGAACAACATTCAGGTATCCACATGATAAAAGAAAAATACCAAATTGACACTTCAGTGTCACCATCTTAAGGGCACTGAAAACACTGAATTGCATCTTGGAGGGCTCTAAGGAGCTCCCTTTATGTCTCAGCTCAGAAAGGATTCCACGAGAGGCAAAGTGAAAGATGAGAAGAGATTTATTAGAATAGGATGCTTGTGAGGCTTAAAAGCAAAAGGGCAAGAGGGAGCTGTGCCCCAAGAACTCAGTGGACTACAGTTTTATAATCAAAGGAAAAGCAGAGAGAGAGAGAGAGAAAACCACCTTCTTCCTCAACCCTGAGTAGATGTCAAGCTTCCATCATCAGTTCCTCCTCCATGTCAGGTGGGAGAGTTTTCTCATCCTTGTTGTGATCAAGCTGGGACTGTGAAGGTGCAGTGGAAATGAGAAAAAAAGGTGGTAACTTATGCTAAAAATGGTAAATCATCTCAGGTTTTATTATAATGTCACTTTTTCCTTACATATTTGTTTTTAATGAATGCAGAGGAGTGTATCATAGGAATCATTAAGTTACTGAACTCAGTGGGCAGGATGTGGGTCTCATTCCACCATCGTTTTACTGTTTTGGGGGGCATGCTTTGTGCTTTTGTTGTGTGTTTTTGTTGCTAAGCAAACCTGCCTTCTTGAGTGATCATTAGCTTACAGGGATATCATACATTTTTTCTTTACTTACAATCCCCTAGTGGGGTTAACTCAGAGAAGGCAATGGCACCCCACTCCAGTACCCTTGCCTGGAAAATCCCATGAATGGAGGGGCCTGGTGGGTTGCAGTCCATGGGGTCGCTAGGAGTCGGACACGACTGAGCGACTTCCCTTTCACTTTTCACTTTCATGCATTGGAAAAGGAAATGGCAACCCACTCCAGTGTTCTTGCCTGGAGAATCCCAGGGACGGGGGAGCCTGGTGGGCTGCCATCTATGGGGTCGCACAGAATCGGACACGACTGAAGCGACTTAGCAGCAGCAGCAGCAGCAGCAGCAATGGGGTTAACTATTTAATCATCAATTTTTCCCTTTACTCTGTCCCTATCAGTACCAGTATTTATTCAAGCAAGAATATACATGTGCCCTCTATGATTTATGCTACTGTAAGAGCAAAAGCAGGAATTTCACTCTTTGTTTAGACTACTTAAGTTTGCATCACTTTCTTTTCTTCAACCAAAGGTAGACTTGGCTGAATTACTTTATGCTAGAAAATAGGCTCCACATCCAAAATGGGAAGCAGTTAAAGGTTTCCCATCTTAAGCTACAACATCATGATGAATGCAAATCACAATCTTATGGGAAATATCTCAAGTTTAATGTTAGAACTGTTCTAAGCTATAAACGTCTAAAGTGTGCAGGAATGGACACTGCTCAAGAATTATGTCACCTAAGGATCAGAATCCATCAGAAACTGACAATGGAATCCCTACTGTTACTACAGGAGTCAAGTCCCACAACTACTTCTGCTGCTAAGTGCTTAAAATTTGTGCTAGTCACAAGTTTTGTATGGCTCTTCTTTCTCATCATGTCCTATGACTGTGTCTAATAACGTCATTTGGTAAGCTATGCTGGAGAGTCTTCTGCTCAAATACTACTCCTACATATTTGTCCATCACCATAAGAGAAATACTGAATATAAAAATCCTGAACTTCACGCCCCCGGAAAATCCCAGATTATACTATTTCCTTTGTAAAAGTGACACTGTCAGCTGCTTACTTGTGTCCAATTCTTTGTGACTCCATGGACTATAGCCCGCCCAGCTCCTCTGTCCATGGAATTCTCAGGCAAGAATACTGGAGTGGGTAGCCATTCCCTCCTCCAGGGGATTTTCCTGACCCAGGGATCAAACCCAGGATCCCTGCATTGCAGGTGGATTCATTATCCTCTGAGCCACCAGGGAAGCCCGTTATTTCCTGTAGTAGAAGCATTAATATTAGAAAATAAAAGGATGGAGGAACAACCTTCTGACCCACATCTTCAGATTGATGAAATAGAAAAATTAACCAATTTTTAAATCAGCTTGCATTTAAACTAGAGATGGAAAGGTAGGAAACACCACATGTCGGACTGTCCCTTAAACGCCAGCTGAAATATGCCCATGGGAGTGGAATCAAAGACTTTTGACAAAGAACTACAGCAGCAGAGAAGGCAATGGCACCCCACTCCAGTACTCTTGCCTGGAAAATCCCATGAACGGAGGGGCCTGGTGGGTTGCAGTCCATGCTTTCCAGTTTCTCACAACCTGCTGAATGTTGCCTCTTAGATGTAGTGACTCCTTCACTGGACCTCAGTTGTCTTCCTGTCCAATATCCATAATGCTATACTCCAATTTGCGGAGCAACTACTACCAATCATCACCATTATATCTGCTATTTTCTCTCCTAAAGGTTCTATTTCTATATTCTGTTACCATTTCAGTGCTGACAAACTGACGGATTCTGGCCTCCCCAACAATACCAGTAGGGAAACTGCTTAAGGAATTCAAGCTCTCTGCAAATCATTTTCACCAAGAGTGGCCTGGTGATTAAAGACAGTGTCCATGAGCAAATTCCAGCATTCAAGCATCTTAGTCATATTGCACGTAATGAATCTAAGAATTATTACTAAAAGATTTATGGCATTGGTTATAAACTACATCTGGAAGGCAAAATGATTGAGGTTATAAAAAACACTGTGAAGGCTTCTCATTATATTCCATTTTCCCAAACAAAAAGAATAAGAAAGTTAGGCTAAAGTCTATACTGATTAGTAAAAACCGAGCCCAGAAATAATGAATATTTCTACCAGTAAGAAACTATAAAAAATACACAACATGATGCAATGTAACTCTATGCAGTAAGAAAGAATAAGGAAAATCTTTATATACTGTTATGGAGTTATTATAATATATAATTAAGTGAAAATAATTCTGCAAAATTCTGCATTTTGCAGAAGAGTATTTGTAGTATGTTATCTCTTGTATAAGAAGTGGAAGAAGAAGAAAACAAATAAAAATGTTTATTTTGATGTTAAAAATAAATGCTTATTTTGATGTTAGAAATGCTTATTTTTAGCATTAAAAATGAAAGGATAATCAAAACTAAAAGTATGGTTACCTCTGGGGGTGAATACAAACAGAAACTTGATACCTGTTAAGTCTTCATAGTTTTGTTAAGTGTTCATCCTGCTCATAGTTTTGGCTTTGGAACCTCATACTGCTTTACATAATTAAAAATAAAATAAAATAAGAGATTCAAGTTCCAGTTGAGATAGAATAAGCATGCTTCATGACTTTCCTCCTACTGAATATAACTATAAAACCTGGACAGAATGCATAGGCACATATTTGAAGACTTTGTAAATAACAGCTTTACCAGAATCCAAAGAATCATAGAATCAATGGTGAGTTTACCAGGTTTCTTTTCTGGTATCCCCTTACTTCAACTCACCAGCCAGAAACCCACAAGTGAGCACTGTGAAGCAGACAGACAGGAAGCCTACAGGTTCTTGCTTGAGGGTCAGAAAAAGGTACTCCTGATGCTCAAAGGCAATGTGAAAATCCTCTGGGTTTTTCCTCCCTTTCTCCTTCTCTAGAACCCCATTCACCAGGCAGTCCTGTGGTGGAGAGTCAGTGACAGCTATAGGAACCTACAAGAGCCACAAGAACCCACAAGCGCTAGGGAGGCCACCCTCCTCTCTGGTAGGCTGAGCTGCAGTTCTAAAAGTATGAGGCAAATCCTCATGGATAGTCTATCCTTTATTCTCTCTCCCGCCCACCACTCTCTCCCCTTTGCATGGGCCAGGATCCAGACTCAGTCACCAAGGAGAGTGGCAGAGCACAATAAACAGGGTAACTAGAGTCCTAAGTTTCTGGCCAGAGGACAAAAATGAGAGTCCCGGAAATCCAAAAGTACCAAGGGGAGCATAAAGATACATAGGTCCAATCCTAATTACCATGCCAGTAATGTTGAGAAAGAAGCTAACAGATACGCTAACACGCAGGTTACAGACTGACTGCTGGGTGGCACACACTTAAGACAGATACAAAGAGCATTGCAAAGACTGAAAAGTGAGCTGACACTGGAATTATCACACATAAAACTCAGGTTGGAACTTGCAGCCTGACGCTAACCAGGTCTGCTGCCTGTTAAAACAAAAATGTCAACTTTCTCCACAGAAGTTAAATGAGACACAGAGTCTCATAACATAATGTTCAAAATGTTTAGGGTACAATCCAAAATTACTCAGAATATGAAGACCTACAAATATTTAAAGTCACATGATGAAAAACAATCAATAGACACCAACACCCACACTACTAACATAAATGCTAGAATTATCTGACAAAGACTTTAAAATACGCTGGAACATGCACTTGCAAGCATTCTTATGATATACAGTGAAATAAAAGTTTCAGTTAAGAAATAAAAAACAGAAAGAAGAGCAAAACAGACATGGGAAGGACCAAATGGAAATTGTAGAAATGAAAAATATGACAACCAAAATAAAAATCACTTTGGGTGGACTCAATAGCAGACAGATATGAAGTAGGAAAGAGATTATAAACTTGAAGACAAAATAGATCACTAAAAATGATCCAATAGGAATAACAGAAGAAATAAAGGCAGAAAAAAATTATCAGAGTCTTAGGAACCACTGAGACAATAGCAAAAAGTCTAACGTTCATGTCGTCAGAGACTTGGAAAGAATGACTAAAGAATGGAATGCTGAGAAAAAATCTTTTAAGAACAATGGCTCTAAAAATTCCTGTCTTGATGAAGGACAAATGTACAGAAACCTAAATAAATCCCAAAGAAGATAAGCTCAAATAAGTCCATACCCACACCGTAATTAACTGCAGGAAAATAAAAACAAATAATGTTAAAGCAGTCAGAGGAAAATAACACACAATTTGAATAACTGTGAATTTCTAATTAGAAAACATATGGAGACAAGAAGTAAGTGGCACAATATTTTCAAGGTGCAAACAGGAAATGACTGTCAACACAGAATCCATATCCAGCAAGAATATCCTTCAGGAATGAAGTCAAAATAAAAACCTACTCAGATGACTAAGAGAATTCATATCTGGTAGACCTGTCCTAAGGATTGTTGAAGGAGGTTTTTCAGACAGAAGAGAAAGTCAAACCTTTAGGAATGAAGAAAACACAATAGAAATTGTAAATGTCTGGGTAAATGGACCAATTGGGGGCTTCCCCCATGGAAAATATCTGTCTATGCAGGAGACGTAGGTTCAATCCCTGGATCAGGAAGATCCCCTGGAGAAGGAAATTGTAACCCACTTCAGTGTTCTTGCCTGGGAAATCCCATGGACAAAGGAAACTGGTGAGTTGCAGTAGTTCATGGGGTTGCAAAAGAGTCAGGCATGACTTAGAGGCTAAACAACAACAGAAAGCTCACAATCTTCCATGTTTCATACCATATTTCAACTGGCCACAACTAGTTCTGCACTAGCTGTGTGTAATGCGTGGCTTATAAGACACTATCATGCCTGAAAGGTGAAGTTCTATCTGAATTAACACCACTGCAATCCATTTCCTTAGGTGGTCAGTCTGAAAAGTACAGACCACCCAAGACTCTTGTTTGGGATATTGAAACCAACCCTCTCAGTGATTTTCCCATTATTCACCACATCACTCTTTGTGACCAGCAAAGTTTAACCATGCTGAATTGCCAAGACTTCTTAAGTTCTCTCCACATAAGGTTCAGAGAGCATATGAAGCAGTGTGTCACTAACAGATTAATCCAGTCTTCCCTCCAGAACAATTTCGACTGACACTGAACCTCAAGGTTCCTTTATAGCACCATAGCCTTCAGGTTTTAGGCCAACATCTCACAATAACCGCAAAACTAAGAATGGAATCCCCATCTTTTGGTGACTATAACTATGGATATGGTTCCCTAATGTTTCCAAACTGCTACAGTAAGAATCCATAGTATCTGCTAGGTTGAAGAGCTATCTGGTTGAAGATTTGCTCATTTCTTGTGTGTTTTTATTCTTCTGTCCAGCACAACTGTTTGCTTTTCATGTATTGTGTGCTAAGTTGTTTCAATCGTATCTGACTTTTTGTGGCCCTGTGGACTGTAGCCCACCAGGCTCCTCTGTCCACAGGATTCTCCAGGCAAGAATACTGGAGTGGATTTCCATTTCCTACTCGAGGGGATCTTCCCGACCCAGGGACCAAACCCACATTTCTCATGTCTCCCGCATTGGCAGGCGGGTTCTTTACCACTAGCACTACCTGGGAAGCCCTATGGGGTAAATAAACGCAAGTACAAGTTGGCACAGAAGTAACTGTGACTTTGCATTGTTGAACTTTTCTGTTTGATATTGGAATACATTCTTAAATAAATATGGTTATGCTATACATCATTTTAATGCACATATCTTGCTTTATAGGTTTTTTTGCTAATGACATTACTTGCTGTGTATTTTATGCTTATTTTAGACTAGGAAAACTATTTTTTTTGAGTTCAAAATGGGTTGTAAAGCAGGGGAGACAACTCTTAACATCAACAATGCATTTAGCCCAGGAACCGCTAATGAACATACAGGGCAGTGGTGGTTCAAGAAGTTTTGCAAAAGAGCGCCTTGAAGATGAGGAGTGCAGTGGCTGGCCATCAGAAGTGACAATGACCAACTGAGAGCCATCATCAAAGCTGATCCTCTTACAACTACATGAGAAGTTGCCGAAGAACTCAACATCAACCATTCTATGGTTGTTCAACATTTGAAGCAAATTAGAAAGGTGAAAAAAACTCAATAAGTGGATGCCTCATGAACTGATCAAAAAAATTTTTTAAAACATTGTTTTGAAGCATCATCTTCTCTTATTCTTTGCAACACAAACCATTTCTCAATCAGATTGTGATGTTCAATGAAAAGTGAATTTTATGTGACAACCAGTGATGACCAGCTCAGTGGTAGAACCAAGAAGAAGCTCCAAAGCAATTCCCAAAGCCAAATTTGCACCAAAAGAAGGTCGTGGTCACTGTTTGGTAGTCTGCTGCCTGTCTGATCTACTATAGCTTTCTGAATCCTGGTGAAACCATTACATCTGAGAAGTATGCTCAGCAAACCGATGGGATGCATCAAAAACTGCAATTCCTGCAACCAGCATTGGTCAAGAAAGAGCCCAGTTCTTCTCCATGACAATGTCCAACCACATGCCACATAATCAATGCTTCAAAAGTTGAACGAATTGTGAGATAGTCTCTTCAGAAAAAGACAAGCTGAGAATTACTTTCTGGTGACGGTAACTATAGATATGGTTCCCTAGTGTTTTCAAACTGCTACAATAAGAATCCATAGTGTCTGCTATGTTGAAGAGCTCTCTGGTTGAAGGTTTGATCATTCACCTGCCATATTCACCTGACCTCTCACCAGTTGACTACCACTTCTTCAAGCATCTCAACAACTATTCAAGGGGAAAATGCTTCCACAATCAGCAGGATGCAGAAAATGCTTTCCAAGAGTTTGTCAAATCCGAAAGCAAGGATTTTTGTGCTACAGGAATAAACAGACTTATTTCTCATTGGCAAAAACGTGATGATTGTGATGGTTCCTACTTTGATTAATAAAGATGTATTTGAGCCTAGTTATAATGATTTAAAATTCATGGCCTGAAACCGCAATTACGTTTGCACCAACCTAATATATCTCATATGAGTTGGCAGGTGAATGATCAAAATAATCAGAGGATCTTTCTTTTTCTGAAGAGGCTATCTCACAAGTTAGTGAAGTAATTCTCAGGTTGTCACAAACCCTTTCTGTGATAGGTTTGCATACCTTTGTTTAAACTACACATAATAAGGCCTGAAATAATAATGTAATTGAAAGCTTGGTTTTCTTCCCAGAATCATTTACGAAATCATTAAGAGCCCGAACCCACTCACAGCAAAGCAATTTACAATAATATTAACTACTTCCACTTGAAAAAATCATTACCGTTTAATTACTGATCCTCTACTCTGCATTGATTAAATTTGAAGCCACAGTTTCAGGAACTGAAAATCAATTGGGTGTTGACTGGATATCCTAATATAGATCATATTTTTAAATATATCTGCCCTTGGTAATTTCAGAGTAAAATTCAGAGAGAATATGTTTGGTCCATAATTATCTTCTTCAGCAAAAATCAAAACAGTTTTTATTTAACAGTTTTAAAATGTTGATTGTAGTAAGGTTCACAGTTTTGACAAGACATATATTCCCTGAACAGAAGAAGATCCAGTTCGTAAATATTTCTTGGTTTGTTTATTTAGAAGTGTTGTATTCACTCCAAAATCAATCTTACTATCCTACCAAAACAGTTCTGTGAATGTGAGAAGACTTGGTCAGGCAAGCTTGAGTGATTCTTTTTATGTGGAAGCAATTATTGAAGCATCATTTGCAAAACCAACCTATGTGAATTCTTTCCAGTCTTCTATGATTCTATGTCTTATTTGTGCCTTTACAAGTAGATATGGCTACCTATCTAGTAGGTACTACTTGTAAAGAAACAAAAACAGCAGCCATAAGATGTAGCCTGTCTTTCCAGCACCTCAGTTCCCAATGTCTGAACTGAATATGAACCTAGTGAAAAAGTTAAATTGACTTTTCTGGAATACTCATCTTAAAGATATAAATTTCTTTGCAAGAGCTGACATCATTGATAAAACCAAGTTTTACTGCAGAATACACAAGTTTGGTCTCTATTTACTTTTCCCTCCCTTTTCCCTACCATTTGTCACTTTTCTCCAATTCAGAGATTAAATCTTTATCTTATTCAACCTTTAATCATGAATAAAAAGCAATGCCTATAGTAGCAATATTAAAAGTCATCACTTTTAGATGCCGTATTACCAAGAACTGAAAATGGAATTCTCAAATATAAAACCAAGAGTCACTCTGCATCTTTTGTGACTTTCTCTTGTACTGTTTTTCAGTCTCTGCCTGTCTATTCCCATATCTATCTTTTCCATCTCTTCTACTTGTTTTCCCTGCATTTTCATCTTTCTTCATTCATGTCTTAACTTTAGCTAGTCATTTATAACAAAGAATGCATTGTTTCTCCTCCCTGAAATTTCTCCTATCCTGTATTTCCTGTTTCAAGTAGCTTTCAGTATGTCACCATATAGGTATCCAGATTAGAAATTCAGGAGTCTTCATAGGCCCCTACCTCTCTCACACACAATGCCTAAATCTAGTCACTGGGTTCTATTTATTCTGCCTTCTAAATAATGAAAATATCCTCTCCATTACCATTCTGCATTATTCATCAACTCTTGCCTAGATAATCACAACGCTCCATTCATCTTTCTGTGTCCATTCTATGGGGTAACAAGTGCAATCTGCTCCATACGCACTCCCTCCAACAAGAGTCATTTCTCTAAAACATATAGAAGATCAAGTCTCTGTCATAATTTTAAACCACTTAATTTACAATGTTTTGTTAAGTCTCAAGTGTATGGCAAGAGATTCAGATATTTTTTCATATTATTTTTCATTAAAGGTTATTATAAGATATTGAATATAATCCTCTGTGTCATACAGTAGGTCCTTGTTTATCAATTTTATATAGTGTGCATATGTTAATCCCAAATTCCTAATTTATCTCCCCCACCCTCCCAATACTTGCTATCCCATTTGGTAACCATAAGTTTGTTTCCTATGTCTGTGAACCCATTTCTGTTTTGTAAATAAGTTCATTTATATCATTTTTTTATTCCACATGCAAGTGATGTCATATATTCATCTTTCTCTGCCTGACTTACTTTGGTTAATATGTTTTAAATCTTTCAGGGATCCTTTCTTTAGCATGGAATGTAGTATTTATATTTGGCCTATGTCCACCTTACAGCCTACATACCATGCCATTACCTTCACCCCTCTTCCCTCCACCATAAATACACCTCGATATTCCAGATATGCAAAGGCATAGTTTCCTCTTTTATATGTCTCTCTTTGTATATATGCAAATCCCTCTATGTGTTATAATGTTATCATTGTGCTTCATGTATCCTATTCCGTAACTTACCACAATGTGTTATAATTACCCATTAATATGCAAATAGTCTTCCTGTTAGACTGGATTACTTGAAGATGAGAACTATAACTTAGACATCTTTGTCTATCTATGCACATCCCACTGTAGACACCTGATAGATACTTGTTGAATGCCCTCAAGATACAGACCTGTTCTAAATATTTTGTTATGTGTTAAAGTCTTTGTATAGTGGAACTCTCAACTTGAGTTTAGGCTCTGCCCACTGTGGGGATTCAGACTTTAGCTGTTAAGACAGATTTGAGAGAAGCCTGTTTGCAAGGGAGCTAAGAGCCTCTTGGGAAACAACTCAAGCTATGCCACTGCTGAGTTTGAGACATTTCTGGAAATGTCTGGTAAACCTGGGGGATGGCCAGACAAGTGGCTATTTGCAGGGGACCTGGGAGGGAACTAATTAAAAGGAAGGCAGACTCTAAATGCCTGAGGGAAACAGCGATCGTGGGTACACCATAGTGCACGTGGTCCCCACAGAAGTCCTTATACACATCATAGAAACAGACACCAAGGAAAACTTAAAACACAAACTCACTAAAAGCACTACAAATTGTAGAAGCACAAAGCACACTGCTTTTGGACCCTCTAAGAGAACATAAGACAAAGGGGTGATAACATGTCTCTTCCACTTCTCCTCTGACCTAAAGGTCAACTTTGGTCCAGTCAAGGTCAAGGAAGGCCTCAGGGATTGCGTGGCCAGCACTGTGGGGCTGCACCCACATCACCAAGCAGCATCCCAGATGGTGCTACAGGACACCACTGCCCAATGCCACGACACCATGGTTTGTACCAGGTGGTGGTAGCATCTGACAAACATGTGCACCTCATGGAATAGAGGAGGACTCTGGCAGAAAATTTCACCAGGATCCTGGAAATGTCATTAGAGCAGTTTTTTTCTTTGGCATGACCAGGGAACTCCTAAATATGCTTGGAGGAATTGTATTTCCATCCAAATAGGGACACAGCTAAGAGTGAAGGGGACTGTTGAAAATTACTGAAATCATATCATTTTAAACATTTCTTTATTGACTAACAAACTGACTCTATTATAGCCAAATTTGGCTTTCTTATGAAATAGTTCTATTCAAAACCTATTTTCAAAAAGAATTTAAAAAAAATAACATTTATCCAGGTACATTAAAACAAAATAAAAAGTACTTCCTTATAATTATTATTCTGAACACTAAAAATAACATAAGTAGAACAACCATTCTTTGAATATATTCACAGTCATTTTAGCTGTATCTATTTATAGTACTGAAAGGTTGTTGCTAAGCCACAACAGACACCAGGATTCTGGGCCTCTAGAGGAGAAGAATTCAATCCGGGGCCAGTGACGAGCCTTGACCACTCAGAGCTTTTGTGTAATAAAGTTTCATTAAACTATGAGTGTCCCACTGCTAGCCTTTCAGTTCAGTTCAGTTCAGTCGCTTAGTCGTGTCCGACTCTTTGCGACCCCATGAATTGCAGCATGCCAGGCCTCCTTGTCCATCAACAACCCCCGGAGTTCACTCAGACTCACATCCATCGAGTCAGTGATGCCATCCAGCCATCTCATCCTCTGTCATCCCCTTCTCCTCCTGCCCCCACTCCCTCCCAACATCAGAGGCTTTTCCAATGAGTCAACTCTTCGCATGAGGTGGCCAAAGTACTGGACTTTCAGCTTTAGCATCATTCCTTCCAAAGAAATCCCAGGGCTGATCTCCTTCAGAATGGACTGGCTGGATCTCCTTGCAGTCCAAGGGACTCTCAAGAGTCTTCTCCAACACCAAAGTTCAAAAGCATCAATTCTTTGGTGCTCAGCCTTCTTCACAGTCCAAATCTCACATCCATACATGACCACTGGAAAAACCATAGCCTTGACTAGATGGACCTTTGTTGGCAAAGTAATGTCTCTGCTTTTCAATATGCTATCTAGATTTAGCAGTATGTTATAAACCTATCAGCAAGCTGTTAATTAGAGAAAGGAGATGTCTCAAAATTCAGAGTGGCACCAGGCCCCTCACCCATAACATGCATTTTGAGATAACACTGGCACCAGGTGAGTCATCCCAGGCCATAAAATGATTGACATGAGTCTTGAAGAAAGACAAGTTTCCAAGTAAATATATAGTTTCATTAACATAGATTCGGAGAACAATGTATGAGTAAAACATACAGGTTTGTTGAGCCCTTATCGGTTCTGACCATGAACTTCCAGACGTTCAAGCTGGATTTAGAAAAGGCAGAGGAACCAGAGATCAAATTGCCAACATCTGCTGGAGCATCAAAAAAGCAAGAGAGTTCCAGAAAAACATCTACTTCTGCTTTATTGACTATGCCAAAGCCTTTGACTGTGTGGACCACAACAAACTCTGGAAAATTCTTAAAGAGATGGGAATACCAGACCACCTGACCTGCCTGCTGAGAAATCTGTATGCAGGTCAAGAAGCAACAGTTAGAACTGGACATGGAACAACAGACTGGTTCCAAATAGGGAAAGGAGTATGTCAAGGCTTATATTGTCCCCATGCTTATTTTAACTTATATGCAGAGTACATCATGTGAAATGCTGGACTGGATGAACCACAAGCTAGAATCAAGATTGCTGGGAGAAATATCAATAACCTCAGATATGCAGATGACACCACCCTTATGACTGAAAGCAAAGAAGAATTAAAGAGCCTCTTGATGAAAGTGAAAGTGGAGAGTGAAAAAGTTGGCTTAAAACTCAACATTCAGAAAACTAAGATCATGGCATCTGGTCCCATCACTTCATGGCAAATAGATGGGGAAATAATGGAAACACTGATAGACTTTATTTTCTGGGTTCCAAAATCACTACAGATGGTAACTTCAGCCATGAAATTAAAAGATGCTTGCTCCTTGGAAGAAAAGTTATGACCAACCTATACAGCATATTAAAAAGCAGAGACTTTACTTTGCCAACAAAGGTCCATCTAGTCAAAGCTATGATTTTTCCAGTAGTCATGTATGGGTGTGAGAGTTGGACTATAAAGAAAGCTGAATGCCAAAGAATTGATGCTTTTGAACTGTGGTGTTGGAGAAGACTCTTGAGAGTCCCTTGGACTGCAAGGAGATCCAACCAGTCCATCCTAAAGGAGATCAGTCCTGGGTGTTCATTGGAAGGACTGATGTTGAAGCTGAAACTCCAATACTTTGGCCACCTGATGTGAAGAGCTGACTCATTTGAAAAGACCCTGATGGTGGGAAAGATTGAGGGCAGGATGAGAAGGGGATGACAAAAAGTGAGATGGTTGGATGGCATCACCGACTCAATGGACATGATCTGGGTAAACTCCGGGAGTTGGTGATGGACAGGGAGGCCTGGAGTGCTGTGGTTCATGGGGTTGCAAAGAGTTGGACACAACTGAGAGACTGAAATGAACTGAAAGTATAAAAGAGATAGAGAAAGCTTCTGACTTAGACATCAGAAGGGGACAGAAAGAGTGCCCCCTTGGTAGCCTTTAGCAGTATGTTATAAACCTATCAGCAAGTTGTTAATTAGAGAAAGGAGATGTCTCAAAATTCAGAGTGGCACCAGGCCCCTCACCCACAACATGCATTTTGAGATAACACTGGCACCAGGTGAGTCATCCCAGGCCATAAAATGATTGACATGAGTCTTGAAGAAAGACAGGTTTCCAAGTAAATATATAGTTTCATTAACATAGATTCAGAGAAGGCGATGGCATCCCACTCCAGGACTCTTGCCTGGAAAATCCCATGGACGGAGAAGCCTGGTAGGCTGCAGTCCATGTGGTCTCGAAGAGTCAGACACGACTGAGTGACTTCATTTTCACTTTTCACTTTCATGCATTGGAGAAGGAAATGGCAACCCACTCCAGTGTTCTTGCCTGGAGACTCCCAGGGACGGGGGAGCCTGGTGGGCTGCGGTCTATGGGGTCGCACAGAGTCGGACACGACTGAAGCGACTTAGCAGCAGCTTAGCAGCAAGACAGATTAGGAGAACAATGTACGAGTAAAACATACAGGTTTGTTGAGCCCTCATGGGTTCTGAGTCTTAAGCAGAACCGACTTGACGAATGACAGAGTCTAGAGTAAATACATAGTTAATTAACATAGCTTAAGACAAACATTTCCATATGAAAAATGCATTAGTTAGCTCAAGGTTTGAGAAAAGTTAAGTTCAGGTGGAGCCAGGTGTCATCATGACAACCCAAAATTTTAAGAGAAACCTCTTTTTAAATTTGTATAGAGAAGGGGGGAAATCTAAGTTGTTTGTTTCCTCCTGCTGCTTAAGAGAGAGATAAAAAGTGTCTGACACTTGCAGCCTATTTCCTGCATTTGGAGACCTCTGGTTTTCCTGCCTGTTACCCTCTCAATACCATGTTAATGGTATATTTTATCAGAAGAACATATGTTTTCAAAATAGTTCTATTATGTTGTTATATAAAATTGTATGTTATCATTTTAAAATTGAATTTTGTAATTAGAAAACCTGAAACTGTTAAGACCTAATATTGACTCTTTACTATAAATAATAATATGTTAATTAGGAAGATACTCCAACAGATGTCAACATAACTAGAAGACTCAGACAAAAAATATCTCCTAGAGAATATTCTCAGTTCTATTTTGTGCTCAAATTTCAGTGCTTACATATTTACCTCAGCTATTTCTATTGTCTTTTTGCCTCCATTCAGAGTCTTTTTCTCCTTAAAATATTTTAGAAGAATAAGCTTTTCTCTGTCATTCTTTTGAAGATTTCATCATAAGTGGATGCATCAAAATCACAGGCTTCCTCCTTTTCATTTCATTCCATAAAGTATATTTATTCAATTAAAATCATAGATCCATCAAAATATTCTTCCCGTAAGTTAAGAGACATCAAAGTTTAATTATAGACTTTCAGAACTGAATAATGTATACCATTTGAGCTGTGATGTGCTTTGTTCAGTTTCTTCCTTGTTTATGTAGAATGAATTTTGGAGTCTTCCTATTTGAAAAAAAAAAGTTATACAGGTAAGGAGGGAACAGGTTGATACATCAAGTGCCCACCTGCACCAAATATTTTTCCCACCACCATCCCAAGGAGAAAATACCCATTCCTGTCCACATATACTTGGTTTTATCAGCCCTGGAATGCTATCCTTGTTACCTACATTGAGTCTGGAAAGAGCTGGAAAAAGAAATATGAGTTGTCACTGTCATACTTCCAGATGTAAACATGTATTAAAGTGAGACCCTGTTCACTGCACATGGATTTCACACAACACTAGAAGAGACCACAGGCAGAATATAAGCATATAAAGGGGGTGTCTATCAGATCCATACAGATATATCGAAGCAAGTAGTAATGATAATAATACTTTATTTTAAAAAAAAAACAAGAAATCTAGGAAAAATTCTAAACAAGACGAAGTACCAGTATAACAAGCACAAATTTAGACTACATTTCCCATTACCCACGACAGTCTTCCTACTCAGAGGCATGCTTTTAGAAAGCTAGAGGCCCTAAATCAGTAAGTGAGCATGATGGGAATACAGCCAGAAATATTTGAAGGATTGTTGTTCTAGTCTTATCTGTATCTATGAGTGGCACAGCTAGGAACAACTTGAATTGAACAGCGTTTATTATTGAAATATTTTCTAGTTCTTTCTGAAAATTAAGCACTAAATTAATGTGCTTTTTTAAGATTCCACCTGAAGACTGTAGGTCTCAGAAGAAGCAAGTTTTCTAATCCAGAATTTGCAGACTTGTTATACATCGCATGTACTTGGGGGTAAGGGTTTAAAATTCTCAAATACTGTAGTAATCAAGATCTCAACAAATCCTCCTCTCCCTATGGGAAGCTGTAAACCAAAATCTTTTCCACCCACCCAGGGAAAAGAAACATAAATCCAACATAGGGCGAAGCAGCTATTGCCCTAGAATCAGAAACTATAACTCTAGGGCTACTGCCTTTTATCCTAACCCACTTGCTTCTCTTGCCTTTGGTAATTCTCCTGTATTCAGTGTGCAAGCACAGCCTGGACTCAGAGTTCTCACGCACTTCTAAGCACCTACAATAGATATTTATTTTCCAAAGACATAATCTTGTTCTTTCCCACATACTTAACAACTTACTCATCTTAAAATGTTGCTTTGAAAGATGAGACTATCTCTTAGACGCTCTTGCTTTATCAAACTCCCTGTTCTGCCTCTCCTGGGGATTCTGGACTACAGCCAGAGCCATATCCTCAGCCAGCATCGTATCCTCTGCACAATTAGCCTATAGAGTTACGTGGGTAGTAACATCTGCTACTCTGTCTTCTCTTCTGTCAGCAATCTTTCTACCTTGAACAAAGTGAGTGCTCAATAAATACTCTTGAATGGAATGAATCATTTCAAGAATCTTGGTAAAGAATTGAAGTTTCATCTCAGTTAAAAAAAAAAACTGAAAATAATTTGATGGCATAGTCTTGATATCATAGAGGAAAATAACCCCATATAATAATGATTAAGTCAAATTAAAATAATCCTCTTTGTACAGTTTTCTAGACAGGAAGGAGGAAAGATTCCCTTATAGTAAGAAATCTAGAGTTAAATAGAGGGGAAAAAATCTGTGATCTCTTCAAGTATGTTTTCTTCTCATGTTATTAGAAACTCATCTCTTCTATACTAATTCACACATCATTTAAATTTATTCATTTATTGAGTCCTCGTTTAAGAAAGATCATATGCTATTTGCCTTTCTCTGTCTGACTTATTTCTCTTAGTATAATGCCTTTGAGATCCACCCACATTGTCACAGGTGGCAAGATTTCATTCTTATGACTAATATTCCATGTACACACATACCACTCATCCATGAATGAATGCAAAAAGTGTTTCCAATCTTGGCTATTATAAATAAAGCTGCAGTGAACATATGAGTGCATATATCTTTTTGAATAAGTATTTTTGTTTTCTTCAGATAAATACTCAGAAGTAGAATTGTTGGATTGTACAATAGTTTTTTGAGAAATCTCCATACTGTTTTTCATAGTGACTGCACCGATTAACATTGGCACCAACAGGGGCAAAAATTCCCCCTTCCTCCACATCCTCACCAATCCTTGTTGTTTCTTGTCTTTTTTAAATAATAACCAGTCTAACAGGTAAGAGGTGATATCTCATTATAGCTTTTATTTGTATTTTCTTGATGATTCAGTTTAGTTCAGTTCAGTTCAGTCGCTCAGTCATGTCCGACTCTCTGCGACCACATGAATCGCAGCACACCAGGCCTCCCTGTCCATCACCAACTCCCAGAGTTCACTCAGACTCACGTCCATCGAGTCAGTGATGCCATCCAGCCATCTCATCCTCTGTCGTCCCCTTCTCCTCCTGCCCTCAATCCCTCATAGCATCAGAGTCTTTTCCAATGAGTCAACTCTTCGCATGAGGTGGCCAAACTACTGGAGTTTCAGCTTTAGCATCATTCCTTCCAAAGAAATCCCAGGGCTGATCTCCTTCAGAATGGACTGGTTGGATCTCCTTGCAGTCCAAGGGACTCTCGAGAGTCTTCTCCAACACCACAGTTCAAAAGCATCAATTCTTCGGCGCTCAGCCTTCTTCACAGTCCAACTCTCACATCCATATATGACCACAGGAAAAACCATAGCCTTGACTAGATGGACCTTTGTTGGCAAAGTAATGTCTCTGCTTTTCAATATGCTATCTAGGTTGGTCATAACTTGATGATTAGTGATGCTCAATGTACCTACTGGCCATCTTCTTTGGGAAAATGTCCATCCAGATAGTCTGCCAATATTTTACTATGATTATTTGTGGGTTTTGTTTTCTTTGCTAGAGAGCTGCAGAAGTTCTTTATTTTGGATGGTAACCTCTTGTCAGATATACAGTTTGCAATATTTTCTCCCATTCATCACGTTGCCTTTTCATTTTGCTAAGTTTTTTCTCCTTGCTTTTTGGTTTGATGTAGTCATTTGATGTAGTCCTACTTCCCTATTTTCCCTTTTGTTGCTTTTACTTTTGGCTTGAGATACAAAAATTCATCACCAAGACCTATGTCAAGGAAATTACTGTGTATGTTTTCTTCCAGGAGTTTTACGATTTCAGGTCTTACATTCAAGTCTTTAATCCATTTTGAGTTAATTTTTGTGTATGGCATAAGATAGCAGTAGAGTTTTATTCTTTTTGCGTGTGGATGTCCAGTTTTCCCAACACTATTAATTGAAGAGGTACTCCTTTATTCATTGTATATTCTTAGCTCCTTTGTCATAAATCAATTTACCGAATGTGTGAGGTTAATTTTTGGCCTCTGTATGCTGTTCCATTGAGCAGTGTCCGTTTTTATGCCAATACTATACTATATTGGTAAATATAATATTATTTACCTTTGTTTTATATAGTTTAAAATCAGGGAGTGTGATGCCTCCAGCTTTGTTCTTTATCAAGACTGCTTTGGCTATTTGGGGTCTTTTGTGATTCAACATAAATTTTAGGATTGTTTGTGCTGTTATTATAAAAAATTTCATTGGAATTTTGATAGAAAATTGCACTGAATCTGTAGATTGCTTTGAGCAATATGGACTTCTTAACCGTATTAAATCTTCCAATCCATTAGCATGGAAAACCTTTCCATTTATTTGTGTCTTCTTCAATTTATTTCTTTAATGTCTTTATAGTTTTCAGTATAGAGGTCTTTCCAATCCTTGGTTAAGTTTATACCTAGGAACTTTACTGTTTTTGACGCAATTGTAAATTGAATTGTTTTCTTAATTTCTCCTCCTGATAATTCATTATTAGTGTATACAAAATACAATGTATTGATGTGATCACAAGTTATTTGTATTTATTACTTGTAAGGCTGCTCTCAAGTTCTAAACATTTACTGCTTGCCTACTGTCAAACAGTACTGCTGAGAAAGGAGGTTTGTGCTGTGAGAGTTTCTTACTAGGAAAGCTATTCTCTTGTTAATGAACAATCAGTATAAGCACAGCTTCAGACAGTGTTAGCATCTTAGAGACCCTTGGTGCTAATTTTCTCTACTTGTTCACTCATTTATTTAAAACTTAAATATTTAGTTTAAATAAACAAATGACTTAATCTTAGATTTTTCACTGGGCTATTTATAATCTAGTTTGATAAAAAGTGGATATGAGTGGATAATATTAATATTACCATAAATTATGAAATGATAATTATGAATTTAACACTTTGGGCAAAAACATCAATCTTTGTTAAATTACATTTTTTAAATAGTTCCTCTCAAAGCAGTCAGTCATTCCTCAAATTTCTGCTATTACTGCAATAGTTTAATTTAAGAGATTGGTCTCATTAGCATCAAAATTGTAACAGTTTAGCAAGAAAATTGTATAATATTCTATTATTATGGTCAGAATTCAGTGAGTTCAATCTAAGTTGCACTCTGTTAAATCTGGGACCACTATGCTTGATAATAATTTCAGAAATCAGGTTAAGATATTCATTATAATGAATTCCTTTGTTTTCTTTTTTTGACTTTGATTTTTCAGCAAAACAAACAGAAAAATGACTCAAAGTTTAGGAGTTCAGAGTAATGAATAGGCCATAAACACTTGAAAGTTCAAATGAGGAATAGTGCCAAAACCCAGCTACATTAAATTATTATTTTAGTATTATTATTTATTTTAACCAAATAAGTAATGCAATATAATTGCATTTCTTTATTAAGAATAAAATGAAACAATATAGAATAAAATGAAACAATATAGAATAAATCTAACTTCCCTTTGACCAACACACCAAACACAGCAAGGCTTCCCGGGTGGCTCAGTGGTAAAGAATCTGCCTGCCAACGCAGGAGACACAAGAGATGTGAATTTGATCTCTGGGTTGGGAAGACCCTCCTTGGAGAAGAGAATGGCAACCCATTCCAGTATTCTTGCCTGGAAAATCTCATAGGAGGAGGAGCCTGGAGGGCTATAGTTCATGAGATCACAAAGAGTTGGATACAGCTGAGCAACTAAGCACACACAGTAGTTATCCCCTACCCCTGAAATGTAACAGTGGTTGGCAATCATTGTACACCACTCTAACCCCTTCACCAATCATTGTTGCATGTTTAAAAAATGAAAAATAAACACACTGCTCATGACTTTCGGAATTGAAAAATAAACTGAGGGATTTTCCTGGCAGTCCAGTGGTTAAGACTCTGTGCTTCCAATGCAGCAGATGTGAGTTCAAACACTGGTCAGGGAACTAAGATTCCATATGCTGCATGGCATGGCCAAAAAAGAAAAACAAAATGAAATATCCATCCTAAATATACTCTACAGCAATGACATTGAATAAGAAAGGTCTATATTAACCAATATGAAAAAAAAAAATCTCTAAGACATGTTGTAAAATAAAAAGGAACAAGTTGCATGACAGATACTGTAACAGAATGAATAATGGTCCCAAAGATTTTAGGTCCTAATACTGGAATCAGGAAATACTACCTTATTTAGGGAAAGAGTCTTTGCAGATGAGATTGAATTAAGGATTTTTAGATGGGAAGGTTATCCTGGGTTATCTAGATGGACCTTAAATACAGCCCTTAATCTCTCTTTTTAAAAAAGTCTTTATTAATTTGTACTACAACATTGCTTCCATTGTATGTTTTGGTTCTTTGGCCACAAGGTGTGTGGGATCTTAGCTCTCCAGCCAGGGACTGAACCTGAACTGCCTCCACTGGAAGGCCACGCTTTAACCCCCAGCCTGCCGGGGAAGTGCCCTTCATCTCCTAAGTACAGAGATTTGACATGGACATACACACAGAAGAGAAGGCAATGTGAAAATGGAGCAGAATGAGATTTGACGATGCTCACCTTGAAGACTGGAGTGACGTAGCCACAAGCTGAGGAATGTCTGCAGCCACCGGAAGCTGGAAGAGGCAATGAACACATTCCCTTTCAGAGCCTTTGGATGGAACACAGCTCTGCTGACAGCTTGTTTTCAACCCAGCAATACTGCTTTTGGACTCTGGCCTCCAGAATTCAGAGGGAATACATTTCTGCTTTTTAAGCTACCAAGTTTGTAGTAATTTGTTACAGAAACCATAGAAAACTAATATAGGCACATATGATACATTCATATTAAAAGATACATAAAAATGAATTCTGTATATTTTCTACAAAGCTACTGCAATTTAAACTTCAAAAATGTTGTTAAACTCCAAAAAGTTAAGGGATATGTAAAAATATGAAATTAGAAAGTCTTTAACACCATATATAAAAATAAACTCAAAATAAATTAAAGACTTAAATGTAAGACCAGAAATCATAAAACTTCTTGAGGAAAACATAAGCAAACATGCCAAAATAAATTGTAACTTTTTTTTGTATCTGTCTCCTAAAACAAAGGAAACAAAAGCAAATATAAACAAATAGGACCTAATTAAACTTAAAAGCTTTTGCACAGCAAAGCAAACCATCAACAAAATGAAAAGGCAAACTACTAAATAGGAGAAAATACTAGCAAATGATAATAGTCAAAAGGGGGTTAATATAAAACAAATAAACAGTTCATACAACTCAAGACCAAAAAAATAAACAACCAAATTAAAAAATGGGCAGAAAACCTAAACATACATTTTGCAAAGAGGAAATGCAAATGGCCTCCGGGCACATGAAAAGATGCTCAACAGCACTGATCACCAGGGAAACACAGATCAAAATCCAAAATGAGACATCACCAAACACCTGTCAGAATTGCTACCATCCAAAAGAACACAAATAACAAATACTGGCAAGGATACAGAGAAAAGGGAAACCTCATACAGTGTTGCTGGAAATGTAAATTAGTGCAGCTGCTGTGGAAAACAGTAGGGCTGTTTCTCAAAAAACTAAAATCAGAAATAGCCAATAATTCTACTCCTGGGTATATATCTGAAAAAAAAAAACAAAAATACTAACTTGAAAAGATACATGCAATATTCAAAGCAGCATTATTTACAGTTGCCAAGATACAGGAACAACTTAAGTGTCTGTCAACAGATGAATGGATAACGATTTGGCATGCAGAATGCTAATAGAATACTACTCAGCCATAAAAAAGAATGAAATTTTGCCATTGGCAACAAAATGGATGGATTTGGAAGGTATTATGCTAAATGAAATAAAACAGAAACATAAATACTGTATGATGTAATGTTTATGTAGAATCTGAAAAATATAAGAAACTAGTGAATATAACCAGAAAGGAGATGCACAGATACAGAGAACAAGCTAGTGGTTATGAGTGGAGAGAGGGAAAAAGGGAGGGTAAACATAGGGGTAGAGAATAAAGAGCTGTAAACTATTTCACATAAAATAAGCTACAAGAATATATTTTACAACACAGAGAACATAGCCAATATTTTATAATAACTAAAATGGAATATAACTTTTTAAATCATAAACTGCTATATACCTGTGAGTTATATAATATACATCAACTATAATTTGATTTGAAAAACTCTGAAAAAAGTTAGAGAATTTTTGTTAGGTTGTATTCTATTTTGAAAGTTGGAAACATTTCATATTTAAAAATCAAAATATATGGTCATAGTTGGGTCTGATTCTTTTTATTTAAGAAATAAAATGCTATAGAGAGTCTTGAAGCTTTCTACATAACCGTCTCAACCCCATTCACTTCTCTTATCCCTGCACCAAAGCTAACCACTATCTTCAAGTAGATGGGTATTACCCTTACATATGATTTTATCCAGAAATAAATAGCATTTTGTATAAATGTATTATTCTGCATATTTTACTCAGTAACTTGTATTTTTCCTTGATAATGGTTTTGAGGATTATTCATGCCAATTTGTGTAGGTCTAGTTCTTTTTTTTTACTTCTTTATGGTATTTTATTGTATAAATACTCTATGATGCACTCATTCATTCATTCATTCTCAGAAATAAACCCACACACCCATGGTCAATAATCTTTGACAAAGACAGAATGTACAACAGGAAAAAGACAGTCTCTTCAGCAAGTGGTGTTGGTAAAGTTGGAGAGCCACATGTAAATCAATAAAATTAGAACACACCCTCATATCATATTCAAAATGGCTTAAAGAACTAAATATAAGACATGACACCAGGCTTCCCTGGTGGCTTAGATGGTAAAGCATCTGCCTGCAATTCAGGAGACCTGGGTTCAATCCCTGGGTTGGGAAGATTCCATGGAGAAGGAAATGGCAATCCACTCCAGTACTCTTGCCTGGAAAATTCCATGGACTGAGGAGCCTAGTAGGCTATAGTCCATGGGGTCACAAAGAGTCGGACATGACTAAGCAACTTCACTTTCACTTTCACAACACCATAAAACTCCTAGAAGAGAACATAGGCAAAACATTCTTTGACATAATTCATACCAGTGTTTTATTAGGTCAGTTTTCCAAGGCAATAGAAGTAAAAGCAAAAGTTAAAAAATAGGACTAACCAAACTCACAAGCTTTTGTACAACAAAGGAAACCATAAACAAAATGAAAAGACAACGTACGGAATGGGAGAAAATATTTGTAAATGATGCAACAGACAAGGGCTTAATCTCTAAAATATACAAACAGTTCATACAACTCAACAACAAAAACCAAACACCCCAACCAAAAACATAGGCAGAAGACCTAAATAGATATGTCTCCAAAGATATACAAATGGCCAACAGCACATGAAAAGATGTTCATCATCACTAATTATCAGAGAAATGCAAATAAAAACTAAGGTGTGGAGCTAAGAGAATGCTCCTACACTGTTGGTAGGAATGTATGTTGGTGCAACGATGGAAAACAGTATGGAAGTTCCTTAAAAGACTGAAAATAACTGCTATCTGACCCAGCAATCCCACTTCTAGGCACATATTCAGACAAAACTACAATTCAAAAAGATGCACCTCCATGTTTATAGCAGAACTATCTACAATAGCCAAGACAGGAAAACAACCTAAATGTCCATCAGCAGACGGATGGATAAAGAAGATGTGGTACATACACACAATGAAAAACTGCTCAGCCATAACCAATAAATAAGGAAATAATGCCATTTGCAGTCACATGGATGGACTGTGAAATTATCACAGTAAGTGAAGGAAACCAGAAAGAGAAATACAAATAGCATATGATATCACTTACAGGTGGAATCTAAACTAGGGAACACTTGAACTTATCTACAAAATAGAAACAGAGCCACAGACATGAAGAACAAACTTGTGCTTGCCAAGGGGGAGAGGATGGGGGAGAAAGGAATTGAAGTTTGAAATTAGCAGATAGAAACTATCATATATAGAATGAAAAAACAACAAGGCGCTACTGTATAGAAAAGGGAGCTATACTCAATATCCTCTAACATAATGGAAAAGAATATAGAGAAGAATATATGTGTGTATGTACGGCTATGGTCCATGGGGCCACAAAGAGTCGGAAACAATTGAGTGACTAACACTTTCACAGCAAAAATTAACACAACATACTCAATCAACTACACTTCAATTTAAAAAAGAATTCTAACTTCTCCAATTAATAATGGCATATGGAACCAAAATGTATTACACATTAGTTATCTTTTTATTGATACTATCCCTTTGATTTAGAACCATTATTGCCTTCCTGAAAGCTAAATATTTTTTAATCAAATAACATTTATAAAGTTTGGCTTATTACTTGAACATGTGCCTTAAAAATCATTGTTTATGGGATTTTAATAAAATACTTATTTATATTTTCACAAGGCATATGTGTTCCCTTATAAATTGGAATTGTGTTTTGTTATTGGGGGCTTTGAGGGTTTTTTTCTTTTCTTTTCTTTTCTTTTTTTGAGTATGTAAAATGCAACAGACTACATAAAGTGATTCCTTTTTACTTATGAACTTAGTCACCGATGTTAAAGATAACTTGGTGAAAATGATAAAGCTATGACTAGAAGTTTTCAGTAAAAATGCCAAGATTTTAGCAACTTGGGGAAATAACTCCTCCTCGCCCTATTTAGAATAAAGAAATGGAAAAATGTTCTGCTAGAGAACTCATTTATAATTTGCTGTACATACTGCATTTTCTCAATTCCATTAATATATGGTTTGGTTCAGTTCAGTTGCTCAGTCGTGTCCGACTCTTTGTGACCCCATGAATCACAGCACGCCAGGCCTCCATCACCAACTCCCGGAGTTCACTCAGATTCACGTCCATCGAGTCAGTGATTCCATCCAGCCATCTCATCCTCTGTCGTCCCTTCTCCTCCTGCCCCAAATCCCTCCCAGCATCAGAGTCTTTTCCAATGAGTCAACTCTTTGCATGAGGTGGCCAAACTACTGGAGTTTCAGCTTTAGCATCAGTCCTTCCAAAGAAATCCCAGGGCTGATCTCCTTCAGAATGGACTGGTTGGATCTCCTTGCAGTCCAAGGGACTCTCAATAGTCTTCCCCAACACCACAGTTCAAAAGCATCAATTTTTCGGCACTCAGCCTTCTTCACAGTCCAACTCTCACATCCATACAAGACCACAGGAAAAACCATAGCCTTGACTAGACAGACCTTTGTTGGCAAATTAATGTCTCTGCTTTTCAACATGCTATCTAGGTTGGTCATAACTTTCCTTCCAAGGAGTAAGCGTCTTTTAATTTCATGGCTGCAGTCACCATCTGCAGTGATTTTGGAGCCCCCAAAAATAAAGTCTGACACTGTTTCCACTGTTTCCCCATCTATTTCCCATGAAGTGATGGGACCAGATGCCATGATCTTCATTTTCTGAATTTTGAGCTTTAAGCCAACTTTTTCACTCTCTACACAGATCTAATGTAAAGCTAAGAGCTTTTATTTACTAGGAAACAAATTCTTAGTAGTATCATATAAGCATCAGTTTTCTTATTATAGATACAAAAAAATTTACTTTAAATATAATGGTTGCTGTTGTTGCTAAGTCGCTTCAGTCGTGTCCGACTCTGTGCGACCCCATAGACGGCAGCCCACCAGGCTCCCACGTCCCTGGGATTCTCCAGGCAAGAACACTAGAGTGGGTTGCCATGTCCTTCTCCAATGCATGAAAGTGAAAAGTGAAAGTGAAGTCGCTCAGTCATGTCCGACTGTTAGCAACCCCATGGACTGCAGCCTACCAGGCTCCTCTCTCCATGGGATTTTCCAGGCAAGAGTACTGGAGAGGGGTGCCATTGCCTTCTCCAAAATATAATGGTAACTCAGGTAAAATAGGTCAGTCACATCAATGTTAGAAAATGTTGCTTTTAAAAGTGTTTCTTCCCTTTTAAAAGTAATGATTTTAAACAGGATTTGTATAATAACAACCACATTTATATAGCACAACTTAAAATATTTTCCACATATTATCTCAGTTCTCATGTAAACTCTCTAAGTTAATAACTTTTATAATCCTCATTTTACAGATGAAGAATTGATAGTACAACATAATTAATACCAGACTTTCTTGGCCATCCAGTGGTTAAGAATTTGTCTGCAAAGCAGGGGACACAGGTCAGACCCCTGGTCCAGGAAGACTCCACATGCCATGGGACAAGTAAGTTCACCCGCCACAACTACCAAAGCCCGCACTCTAGAGCCCATGCTTTGCAACAAGAGAAGCCACCGCAATAGGAAACCAGTTCACGGCAACTGGAGAGTAGCCTCCGCTCCCCACAGCTAGAGAAAGCCCATGCACAGCAACAAGGGCCCAGCACAGCCAAAAATTCATACATAACAATTTTAAAAGTGATAACTACCTTGCCCAAAGTCACACAACTAGTAAGGAGGAAGCCAGAATTCAAATTCAGGCAACCCACACTTGTAAGCACCACCAACACGGACCCACTAGCTAACCATGTTGTGTGACAGAATCTGTTAATAATCTTTTACCTACTATTAATCTTTAATAAGAGGCTTCCCTGTGGCTCAGATGATAAAGAATCTGCCTGCAATGCAGGATACCCAGGTTCAATCCCTGGATCAGCAAGATATCCCTGGAGAAGGAAATGACAACCCATGCCAGTTTTCTTGCCTGGAGAATCCCATGGACAGAGGAACCTAGCAGATTGCAGTCCATGGGATTTGCAAACAGCCGGGCAAGACTGAGCAACTAACACTTTCACATTCAGTCTTGAATAATGGCCTAACATTTCTACTCCATGACTGACATAAATTAGGTTAGAAACTGAATTAGTTCAATAATATTAAATTTAAAATGAAATGAATTCTACAAATAAATTGAAACTTGAAAAAAATTAAACCATAGCAAGAGAGTAATTTATTCTCAATTTTCCCAGCAGCTGAACAAGTACTAAATTTTCTTGACTCAGAAAACAAATGAAAGTGTTCATAATTTTCTCAAGGTCATAATAGGAACTCTGTAATATCTTTGTATCCAGAGATACAAACAAAACCCTAGATTTATTGAGAACAGATTCAAAGAGATTAGAAGTTAAAGTTGCTTTGAAACCTAAGTAGCTGCCAATCCTCCAAACTGTAATTAAGCCCTTAGATACAGAAAAAAGACTCATGTTTACTGAAAGGCTTACATCTACTAGTCATGGTCTAGCACACAGGCTAACGTGCCCAGGCTTCAGCAAAGGAAGATGGGACGACACTCCAGCTCTGTCTGTGCCCATCATCTCTCAGAGGTTTGGTTTCCTCATCTGTAAAATATGCATGAGAGTTGTCTCTTCTGCCTGGCTAGTTACAATGAAGCCCCCATGAAAGGCCCATGGGAGACCCCTGTAGAAACATTTTATAAACTTGAAAAGAGTAACCATTGTTACTAATAGTAACTGTGGCAACTGTTGTTGCCAGTCACTTCTCCTTCAAACTGGTCTCAAATTTTTTAAATTTAAGATTTCAAATATATATATATCACTATAGTTGTGTTCATTTTCAATTCTAACAAATTCAGTGGTGTAAAACAACACAAATCTATAATCTTGCAGTTCTGGAGATAAAAAGTAGGAAAGGGGTTTCACTGGACAATGATCTCACAGCAGGACTGTGCTCCTTTCTAGACTCTCTAAAGGAGTTGTTTCCTTGCTTTTGCCAGCTTCTACAAGCATTTCCTGGCTACTGGCCTTCTGCCTTTAAAGCCAGCAATGGCAATTTGAGCCTTTCTCACATGGCATTCACTCTGACAATCATTATTCTGCTCCTCTCTAAACATTTAAGGACCCTTGTGATTGGGCCAACCTGAATAATCCAGATTAATCCACCTATTTTATAAGCTAATTGGCAAACATAATTCAATCTTCTATTTTAATCACCCTTTGCCACATAATGTAACCTATTCACAGATTCTGGAGACTAGAACAACATTTAGAAGTCATTAGTTTGCCTGCCAAAAGTGATACTCAATTTTAACATTCCATGGATAATTTGTGGTTTTATTTTGTACTTGTTGTTCAGTCACTCAGTCATGTCCAACTGTTTGTGACTCCATGTACTGTAGCACTCCAGACTTCCCTGTCCTTCACTATCTCCCAGAGTTTGCTCAAACTCATGTCTATTGAGTCAGTGATATCATCCAACCATTTCATCTTCTGTTGCCCTCTTCTCCTCCTGCCCACAGTCTTTCCCAGCATGAGTCTTTTCCAGTGAGTTGGCTCTTCCCATCAGGTGGCCAAAGTATTGGAGCTTCAGCTTCAGCATCAGTTCTTCCAGTGAATATTCAGGATTGATTTCCTTTAGAATTGACTGGTTTGATCTCCTTATTGTCCAAGGGACTCTCAAGAATCTCCTCCAGCACCATTTCGAAAGCATCAATTCTTTGACTTTCTTCATGGTCCAACTCATGTCCATACATGACTACTAGGAAAGCCATAGCTATGACTAAAGGTAACTTTGTCAGCAAAGTGATGTCTCTGCTTTTTAATACACTTTCTAGGT
This sequence comes from Bos indicus, assembly GCF_029378745.1. Taxonomy (NCBI): domain Eukaryota; kingdom Metazoa; phylum Chordata; class Mammalia; order Artiodactyla; family Bovidae; genus Bos; species Bos indicus. Next base: position 49,709,551 of record NC_091780.1, on the reverse strand, counting down.
TTGTCATAGCTTTTCTTCTAAGGTGCATGCATCTTTTAATTTGTGGCTGCAGTCAACATCCACAGTGATTTTGGAGCCCAAGAAAATAAATTCTGTCACTGTTTCCACTTTTTCCCCATCTATCTTGTACTGAATATGTGTAAATATCATCCCACAGAAAATGAAATGTTTCATGAAAGATTTCACTCTTTGAATACCACTTAAAATTTTCCTCATTAATTTTCTTCCTTTACCAATAAGATATAAGAGGATACTATGCATCTATCTAATATGTTTTGATCATATTAAACTAAGTTGCATCAGTCTTATTTCAACAAAATGATCTAATAAAGGTTAATATATTGGTGCTTTTCTATAATAATTGATAATATGTTTAGAAGGAAATTGTTTAGTAAAAAATTTCAATAGTTTTTTCCTTTAGTCTAAGAGCTGAAGAATTGATGCTTTTGAGCTGTGGTGTTGGAGAAGACTCCTGAGAGTCCCTTGGACTGCAAGAAGATCAAACCAGTCCATTCTAAAGGACATCAGCCCTGGGTGTTCTTTGGAAGGAATGATCCTAAAGCTGAAACTCCAGTACTTTGGCCACCTCATGCAAAGAGTTGACTCATTGGAAAAGACTCTGATGCTGGGATGGATTGGGGCAGGAGGAGAAGGGGCTGACAGAGGACAAGATGGCTGGATGGCATCACCAACTCTATGGACGTGAGTTTGAGTGAACTCCAGGAGTTGGTGACGGACAGGGAGGCCTGGTGTGCTGCGATTAATGGGGTCGCAGAGAGTCGGACACGACTGAGCTACTGAACTGAACTGAAGAGTTAGCAGTGTATGTTAAAATACACAATTTCATTAAAATCTCTTTGCTTTGCTTAGTTTTTAATAGAATTTTAAATCTTTGAAAAGGCTAACTAAAATAGATTTACTTTAAAGATGCAGAATTTATTTTTCAACAGTCCAAGTAAAAAGACTGTGAATTCCACATCTTGCAAAGTTATAATTTTCATCAGTTGAAGCCCAGTTCACTCTCTAAACCTTTAGGATAAATAAAATGATCAAGAAATAAAATACCAAATCAATCTGCTTGGTCATGGGAATTTATCAGAATGTGTAGTTTTCTTCTTTGACTTTAATCTTTATTATGTTGGCCATTTTAACAAATCAGTTCCTATTCTCAAACCTACAATTTTATGCTTTGCTGTATCTGGGATTAAATTTTTTAAAGTCTTCATATTAGGCATTTTCTTAGTTTTTGCTATAGGGGAAGGGAATCTATATTATAACCATCTTTTCCTTAAAATTATTCTTTTAGGAAATCATTGAAAAGATTTTTGAAAAATCTGAATCTCTAAATATGTCCTCAATGAAACTAAATTTCTTGAGTGGTAAAATTTAGGGCAAAAATTTCCCCCAAGAAAATATTTACTCTTTGTATACATAAGGAAATGTTTCCCTAAAGACTCTTCTCAGAGTGTCTATAAATTTAGGTCAGCAATGAGAATATGAACTGACAGCTAAAGAATGCAAAGGTTACTGAGTCAAATTCTTATTCCCTCATATATATCACATGACAAAGATTTTAAAACTTTGTGGTGTTTCTGCCCTTAGAACTCAGTTTTACAATATCTTGAAAAGTTAGTAACTGAGTATTTCTAAAGCTTTTGTCTTAATATTCTAAAGATTAATGATTATTTACATAGACAGCCCTGTAACACGAAAAATATTCCACTAGATTAACAGCCATTGTGTTAATAGTACCATTCTTGTTTAATATGAAAGGGTAATAAGCTGAAAATTTAGGAATATTATATTGTAGTTGAGAGGGAGGTTAGTAGCTCTATCTTTAAAAAAAGTAGAGAATTAAATTGCATCAGACAGTAAAACTTCCAACACTATTGTTTGTAACATATTTCTAAAATGACCTATTGGTCATGAAGTATGGAGGCTTCCCAAGTAGCTCAGTGGTAAAGAATTCACCTGCCAATCAGGAGATGCATGTTCAATCCCAGGGTTGGGAAGATCCCCTGGAAAAGGAAATGGCAACCTATTCCAGTATTCTTGCCTGGGAAATCCCATGGACAGAGGAGCCTGGCAGGCTACAATCCATGGGGTCACAAAGAGATGGACAGAATTTAGCGACTGAACAACAACAAAATGAGGTATAAGAATTTATAGCATTTTCTCTAAACCCAGGTACATTCTATTTACGTGCTATATACAATGTTTCAGTAGTCAACCAATTCAGTATAGTAAAAAAAATGTTATCTTACTTTTCCCTGTTCATTTCCTCATGAACATCACAGAGCACATTAGACGCATCCCTGCCAAAAGAACTCTTTGGCACTTAAGTAGAGAGGATATTTTTTAATTATTAAAGTCAGGACTCACATAGAGTATTCTCACTTGGTCCAGCAAACCATTAAATATTCAATATTATGTCCCTGCTCTAATCACTTGTGGTAGTTATCAATAGCACAGCAAGGAGAAGGGTTTTAAGGAAGAATCCAGGCTTAATGGATTAGTACTTGGTCCTCAGCAATTGTTATCATGGCTATAAGAGAATCACTAGAGGCAAGCCTGCTACAGATCTAGTACAGAAATCAGTGCCAAAGTATCAGATATATTACCTTGTTTCTAACAGTAAAGAAATGTGAAATACTTGGCTTAATGATAACAGAAATACAAAAATATTTCAAAGGAAGTTAAATTCCATTTTCCCTACCACATAATTGATAAAACAATTAGATATGCACTTGTCTGAACATAAATTTATTTTGTCAAATGTTTGAGTGACAGTTGTACACAAGGCGCTGTCCTGCTATCATAGAGAGTACAGATAGAGAAGAAATTGTGGTCAAGCATAGAAAGTAAACCTGAAGACAATGGCAGACATGTATTATGAGTGTTATGTGCACACATTCAGATTGGACAAATGTGCAACCACATGAGACAGAAACTAATAAATACTAGAGCTGAAAAAAATGATTACAGGAGTTTGGAGTCACAAATTTTAGAATATTGTTGAATAAAATATCCTGACATAATAGTCAAAATAAATGAATTTACCTACCAGAGGAATGAGAGTTTGAGGGGCTACAAAATGGAAAATTATCTGAAGCCTGAGAAGAAACATGACAATACATCATGAATAGGAACACAGAGAGCCGACCAAGTAGAAGGAAGCATTCAGCGTCTTGTGGGCATGTGGCATGAGAAAGTGGAGCTCAACCAGCCTGATTCTGAGCTGTATCTAGCTGTGCACCTTGACAAAGCCTAATGGGGGTTAAAGAGGGGTTTCTGGGAGAGGACAGCAGGAGGCACCGTGGTTTTCACTGCCAGTGAGAGACCTTGAGTGAACAGAGCCAAATGGAGCCAGGTGTCCAGCTTCCAGGAGGTGAATTTCAAACCTCTCAGTTGAATTAAAGGGCAAGCCAAGGGCTCTCAACATACAGAAACGCAATAAGAAAGAGCAAGTGTTCTTGTGACCAGAGGCCTGAAGGCAGCTGGAACCTATAAATGTGCCACCTGCGGAGAAACTGGATCTATCCAATATGCAAGTAGGCAAATGATGAATATGTAAATAGTTATGAATGCGAACAAAATGTTATTGGTTGGAATTTGAAGTCCCAGAAACTGATTCTTCAAAGGTTTCAAGATGATCATAATGCAATCTTGCTTTTAGTTCATATTTCACTGAAGTCTTTATCTGTTGGAAAAAATAACTACCTATATAACAGGGTGAATCCAACTTAAAAAAAACCCGACAAGATTTCACAGAGGAGGCTACTCTCCTATATTCTCCATCCTAATAAACTGCTCTGATGCTTTTCTCATTTTCTGCCCAAATATAAATATCCACTCTCTTCTGAGCTACAGCTCATGTATCTTAAAACCCTCCATCCGTGGGTAGAGATGTGGAAAGATCTATCCAGACTTTCTCCTCCTGCTGCATCCCACATATGAGTTAATGGTATCACCACTTCTCTGCTGCCATTTTTCAACCACAAAGCTCTTTCTTGGCTTCTCAAAATCCACTGTCACTGACTGTCTTCCTCTAGCAACAAATGCCCTCTGCACTGAACTGCTTCCCCTGTACACCTTACATAAAGCATTCTCTCCAACCTCATATATTTCAGAGTATATGTAAACCTCTTAGTTCATATCCACATCTTCTTCATTCCCCAAAGTCCCTTTCCAACAATTATCACCCCCATTCAAGTGTAAAATTCTCTACCTCTGTGAATCTGGTCCCATTTTTCTGTACATTTTTTAGTCAGCATGTGTGAGTTGTTTATACCACATTTATTCCTCCTGTCACAGTCCTTGTGAATTACAGGCCAATTTTTTCAATAGACACCTGTGTTTCACTTATCTTGTGTGTTTTTGAAAAGCTGGCATTAGCTCTACCTTCAGAATTAGTGCACGCACTTACTCAGCCACAGTGACTGATTCAGGGATAATCCTATGAGAACTAATCTCAGAACTTCCGTTCAGTGGTTCTGGGAAACAGGTACTTCTCCCACGAGAGACAAAGTGGGAAGTAAGATTCTTCAATACTGCTGATAGTTACCTTGAAACCATAAGAAAAATCAGCCTAAGGAAATAGTTCACATATAAAAAGAGCCAAAGAAATAGGAAAAACAGTGGAAACAGCCCTGATCAAATAGTTCAGAGGGAACCCTACCTCTACGCTTTTATGTTTATTTTCTAAACCATTCCAGATGGGTTTCCTGTTATGTTCATGGACTTTGTCATTACTAGAGACTGCTGGTTCTCAAATTGCTACTTTAGGAAGCCTGTCCTCAGACATTAGCCTTCTGCCCTTTCAGTGTGCTCACTTATACTGTAGCCTTTACTACATCTCCTCCTTCCTGTCTTCAGATATATATTTTGTTCACTGATAGCCAACCATCATGAGCATTCAATACATTAGTAAGCAACCAATATGTTACATAGCTTGCTTGGTTGAATAATTGACTTGTCTCTCTACCTTTGATCTCACCCATTCCCAAGTGTGTATCACCTAGTGGTTATTCTTTTTCTTTTTTCCAGAGTTCATAATATAAATGTGTGTTTATCACTGTCCCACTGAAAATTGTCAATTACTCCCATTTCATCCAGGGTTAGACCTTAGATGCAATCCATGTTAAGCCCCTGGTATTATTGCCCACCAAGGATTACCAGCTTTCAATGGAGACTGAGGAGGGCCAGATCCTTCTGAACCAAACCCAATTCTGAGACTTATCTAAAACTGCCAGCCCTACCTAAATCTGATTTAAAGTAATGTACCTACAGTAAATAACCATATTCACCATCATCAAAAATCTCAGAAAAGCCAAGTAACGAGTCCCCCTGCAGTATCTAATTTGCTAAGAATTGTAGTCAGTTCTAGACATTAGAATTAAATGGAACATTGGCAAAACAAAAATTATACAGAGAGTAACCAGAATGGCAAAAAGTCAAGAAACCGTGTGTAAAAAGGAAAATAGAGTTTTGTTGCAGGGAGAAGACTTATGGGGAACATAATGTTTGTGTTCTGACATGTGGAAGAACAAAAGGAGCAAATCTCTTCTTCTCTGGAGGGCATTAAAAGGTTAAATATTTACTCTTTTCTCAGTTTCTTATTTTAAACATTTACTCTAATATGGAGCCACATCTTAACTTCACATGAGACAGAATAGTAAAATAATGTTTTTATCCAGACATAGAAGGGGCTCATGCAAAAGCACGTTTTAAAAAATATTTATCAAGTTAGTCCAGTTTCTGCTGCAGCAACAAAGAACCTTAAACCTCAGTCACACAAAAGTTTATCTCCTATTTACATTATCTGTCCAACACAGGCCACCACAGGGTCTGCCCACTATAACACTCCAAGACCCAAGATGGCAGAGGACCCACCATCCTATGACACTGCCATCCAGAGTCTCCAGGGGTCATCTGAGCAAGAAAATAGAGCTTGAGTCACCAGTTGGCTTCTGAATGTTTCTACCTAGAAGTGATTCACATCATTTCCACTTGAACTTTATTGGCCAAAGCAAGTCTAGAGCCATGTCTAATTTTCAGGAAATGAGGGCATACATTCCTCCATGTGCCTGGAAGGAAAGGAATATCAGAAGTTTTGATAAGCACTTGCAACACTGACTTCTCCCCTGGAGAAGGAAATGGCAACCCACTCCAGTATTCTTGCCTGGAGAATCCCATGGACGGAGGAGCCTGGTAGGCTACAGTCCACGGGGTCACAGAGAGTCGGACACGACTGAGCAACTTAACTTTCACTTTCACTTTGCAACACTGACCAAAAATCCAAGTAGGACTTAATCAGAGATCAAATCATCTTAAGAATATTGTAGAAAAAATTAGATGTCTAAGCTCCTTTAAATTCTAGGTTTCTATATTCCAAATTTGCCAGGAAGCTCCTTTAAGACCAGAGGTCTTGTTTCCCAGGGTCAAATAAATAACTTTGGATGCTGAAACTCCTCTTAATTAAGAAAATCAGTATGCTCAATATTTGAATATACTGAGCTGAACTTAGAAGGACTTGGTTTGGAAGAGCTAAAATATTGATAGGTCAACAGCTCTAAATTTGTTTGATAAGAATGTTATGTTTCTTTCTTTTTTTTCAAACATTGCTGCAAACATTTACAGTTGACTTCTCCATAGGAGTTGTTGATTTTCAGTAGAGGCTGAAAAGGAATGATAGCTGATAACTGTTCTTCCTGTTCTATAGAATATATTTTCAAGGTTTTGAGCTATTTTCCATACTTCTCATAAAAGCATAAGCTTAGCTAAATAGTCTGCATTACATGTTGTCAGCTCTATTCTGGAGGCTTGACTGTGTCTTTGTGTAAGAACCTCTTCTTACAGGTTATGCTATATATTACAATCTTACTCAATTCATTTTCCCGGACATAACTTAAATTGAGAGTAATTACCCAGCTCATTTTTGCTCACTTTAAAGCTGCTATATCCTCAATTTTTCTTTAAATTATATATCACATAAGGAAAGCTATATATTTTCAGTATCACAAATCTGTAACTCTGAAAGGTGCCTTAGAGATCACCTAGTTAACTCCTTGTTTTAACACAAAAATATAGCAAATAATGTCTAATATTTATTGAGTGTTTACCATGTTCTGGGCTAATGATTTCATATGTACTTTCTCAGTAAATACTCACAATAGCCCAATGAGATAAGCACTGGTATCTCCATTCTACAGATGTGTAAACTAAGATGAAGTATATAGCCTCAGTTAGTAGTTTTTCGTTTTTGTTAAAAATCCTACCTGTCCACCCTCCAGAGACTTTTCATATGGGATAATGTAGTAGGGGACCCACGGGTGCAACTCCAGAAGTCCAGTTACTACATGGGATTTGCCATCCCTTCAGGAACTGTGTAATTATGCTTATTAAATAGAAACACCCTCCCTGACAATGAGTATACACACTACATCCTCGCTAACGATGCCCATCATGAACCGAGCCCTGTCAGTACTTAGTATAGCCATTGTTACCTGCATATCCTTAGGTTTTAAATATCTACTCTTGTTCATACCTCTCAACCAGACATGTGTCCTGTAAATATGCGACCCCATGGACTGTAGCTCACCAGGCTCCTCTGTCCATGGGATTCTCCAGGCAAGACTACTGGAGTGGGTTGCCATGCCCTTCTCCAAGGGATCTTCCGAACCCAGGAAACAAACACAGATCTCCTGCATTGCAGGAGCCATCTGAGCCACCAGGGAAGCCCACATGAAAAATATTCAACCTTAATTAGAAATTCAATTAGAAATAACAGTGAGAAATAGTTCCCCTTATCAGATGGACCAGTACAGGAAAAAAAAAAGATCATTAAATCCTACTGTTGGCAAGGACATGGATAAATAAGGACATGCTGTCATTCACTGTTCAGTATTTTGTGAATTTAGCTCAGACTTTTGGACATTGAATCTTCCTTCATTGTTCCATAGTATTTACATATCAATTTGAGAAAAGGTGACAACACGATAACAAAATTCAGTAAAGAAATTACATGGTCCAATGTTTAGATGACAAACTGAAGGCTGGAGCTATTCTGTAACATCACCTAATCTGAGAAAATAATGGGAGGAATGTTAAAATTATTAATCATCAAGGCTCAAACCTCAGGCTCCCTTATTGAGAAGTTTCTGGAGTAGTTTGTAAAGTTGTTTCTGAAATAGTTTCACCAATTCTGTCAAAACTTTTAAACTAATAATGCTTACTCATTATGAAAGGGATTTGTGTGATTTTTACATTTCTCTTTGTGCTTTTCAATATTGTTTAATTTTCCATTTCAGTGACAGTACATTTTAAAAAATCAACAAAGAGATTTAAGCACACGCAACCAGTTTATTGAATAAGCTGAACTCCACACAGAAAGAACAAAAGGGACTTTGTTCTTTCTCACCACTGTAGCTGCAAATCTGTTCTGTTTGATCTCATTTAAGGAGCTGACACTCACCTTGCATGGTGAGGACTGTCCTTCCATTGCTAGAGGTCTACCGCTTTAAGAACTGCCTGCCTTTATCAACACAGGATTTGATTCAGTCCTGAGCATTCCCTCCTCAAACTCACTCCCACAAAGTTCCAGCCTCTGTCCTGCACAGGTATCTGTGTCAGGGCTGTCTCCAGAAATTCTGCATCAAGTGTGCTCAGCTGTCCTCACGATAGCCTCTCTCCACCAACCATACCAGCGCTACCCTCTGTCATCTAAAGCCGAAAAGTTCTCCACTCTCAGCAGTGGTGCTGAAGTGGAAGGAGGGAAGGCACAGGAAAATATGCTCCCTACATATTTTGGAAGCATGAACCCTGAACGAACCCTGAATGAACTCCAGTAGAAATTTATGGGGAAAGATTCTGTATCACCGAACTATAGACGCATCACAGGTTAAAGGCTTTGGCAGGCTGGGCTGGAGGCATAACCTTTATTCATCACGCTATTTATTACTGTGGGAAAATGTGTGGAGTTCACAACAACTGACCTACAAATGATCCTTTGGAACATAACTCACCTGGAAACTGGGGACTGCTTTTACCAGCAGCTCCAGCCTGTCAGGTCGAATAGATTAAAGCCAGACAGCTGCACTGATTTACAGTCTCGGCCCTGTTGTTGAACCACTTCCTAATTCGCGTTTTTTTTTAGTCTTAAAATGAGAGGCATAACGTGTCTGTTCCAACTACAAGGTTGTTGAGATAATAATCACAGCTATTTCTGAGCAAACGTGTCACAAAATGGATAATACTTGTGTGTTTACTATTATTCCACAGTATACATTATGGAATGCACAATACATGTACCCAGTTACAGAGAAGTAGTTTCTGAGATTATTATAATGGGATGCCCCCAAAGTATCATAAACTTCTTTCTTTGCCTTTTCCTAGTTTTTTCCTTAGTGATATCTCTTTCTCTCTCTTAAGCTGTAGAATATATTATTTTTTGAATTTTGGCATTACCCAAAGCCTAAGTTTAGGAGCAGTAATTGAGTGTGTGATGATGCACAGTTCAATTCAGTAGCTCAGTCCTGTCCGACTCTTTGGGACCCCATAGACTGCATCACGCCAAACCTCCCTGTCCATCACCAACTCCCAGAGCTTACTAAAACTCAAGTCCAGCATTGATGATGCCATCCAACCACCTCATCCTCTGTCATTCCCTTCTCCTATCATCTTCAATCTTTTCCATTATCAGGGTCTTTTCAAATGAGTCAGTGTGGACAAAGTATTAGAGTTTCAGCATTGGCATCAGTCCTTCCAATGACTATTCAGGACTGATTTCCTTTAGGATGGACTGATTGGATCTCCTTGTGGTCCAAGGGACTCCAAGAGTCTTCTCCAACACCACAGTTCGAAAGCATCAATTCTTTGGTACTCAGCTTTCTTTATAGTCCATACATGACTACAGGAAAAACCATAGCCTTGACTAGACAGACCTTGGCCAAGTAATGTCTCTGCTTTTTAATATGCTGTCTAGGTTGATCATAGTTTTTCTTTCCAAGGAGCAAGCACCTTTTAATTTCATGGCTGCAGTCACCACCTGCAGTGATTTTGGAGCCCCCAAAAATAAGGTCTCTCACTATTTCCATTGTTTCCCCATCTATTTGCCATGAAGTGATGGGACCAGATCCCATGATCTTAGTTTTCTGAATGTTAAGTTTCAAGCCGAATTTTTCACTTTCCTCTTTCACTTTCATCAAGAGGCTCTTTAGTTCTTCTTTCTGCCATAAGTGTTGTGTCATCTACATATCTGAGGTCATTGATATTTTTCCCAGCAATCTTGATTTCAGTTTGCACTTAATCCAGCTGAGTGTTTCTCATGATGTACTCTGCATAGAAGTTAAATAAGCAGGGTGACAATATATAGCCTTGATGAACTCCTTTCCCGATTTGGAACCAGTCTGTTGTTCCATGTCCGGTTCTAACTGTTGCTTCTTGACCTGCATACAGATTTCTCAGGAGGCAGGTCAGGTGGTCTGGTATTCACATCTCTTGAAAAATTTTCCACAGTTTGTTGTGGTCCACACAGTCAAAGGCTTTGGCATAGTCAATAAAGCATAAGATGTTTTTCTGGAAGTCTCTTGCTTTTTCGATGATCCAACAGATGTTGGCAATTTGATTGCTGGTTCCTATGCCTTTTCTAAATCCAACTTGAACATCTGGAAACTATTAAAGCCTGGCTTGGAGAATTTTGAGCATTGCTTTACTAGTGTGTGAGATGAGTGCCATTGTGTGGTAGCTTGAGCATTCTTTGGTATTGCCTTTCTTTGGGATTGGAATCAAAACTGACCTTTTCCAGTTCTGTAGCCACTGCTGAGTTTTCCAAATTTGCTGGCATATTGAGTGCAGCATTTTCACAGCATCATCTTTTAGGATTTGAAATAGCTCAACTGGAATTGCATCACCTCCACTAGCTTTGTTCGTACTGATGCCTCCTAAGGCCCACTTGACTTCACCTCCCAGGGTGTCCAGTTCTGGGTGAGTGACCACTATTGTGGTTATCTGGGTCATGAAGACCTTTTTTGTATAGTTCTGGGTATTGTTGCCACCTCTTCTTAATATCTTCTGCTTCTGTTTGGTCTATACCACTTCCGCCCTTTATGATGTCCTTCTGTATGATGATACACATAGAGCTACAAATTTTAGAAAGCCTTAGAATTTGTCATTTCTCCCAGATCTCACAGTTCTGGAGGCTGGGGAAGTCCAACATCAAAGTGCTAGCAGATTCAACTTCTCGTGAGACCACCCCCACCCCCTCCCTTGCTGGTTGGTAGCTGGCTATCTTCTGACTGTGACCTTTCATGGTGGAAGGGCTAGGGAGGTCTCTGAGGTCTCTTTTATAAAACCACCAATTCTGACATACATATACTACTGATACTATATAAAATAGATAACTAATGAGAACCTGTATAGCACAAGGAACTCTACTCAGTGCTCTGTGGTGACCTAATGGAAAAGAAATCCAAAGTAAGGGGGAATAAATGTATACATATAGCTGATTAAATTTGCAGTACAGTAGCAACTAACACAACCTTGTAAAGCAAGTATACTCCAATAAAAATAAAATAAATAAATAAATGAAAACACTACTGACTCCACCCTCATGACCTTAACACCCCCAAAAGGACCCACTTCCTAAAGCCATCACATTGAGCATTAGGACTTCAACATATGAATTTGACAAAGAGACACAAATATTCAGCTCACAGCAAAAAAACATAATCCTAAAATTTGCTGTTTGTTGCCTTATGGGCCAGAAACCATTTTATACTTAACCAAGCTATCTTATTCCAACATTCTTTTACTTTGTAGTATCTTCTTTGATGGACTGTTATTATATGCATTCTTGTTCCACAAGTGGAATCACTTTTACCCTCATATTTGTTCTCTCATTAAATAACAAGTTGGGTAAAAACTTTGACAAATATTCTCTCATACGTACATGAAAGCCAGGTCTTTAATTCACTGAAAATTACATTTTGTAAAAGTGAGAGAGGAAAAATTAAGCTTAGGTCTGAACACCCTAGAAGCTTCAGGAAAACACAAAGGCTGGACATTTGCAATTGCCCTTCACTTTTGACCCTGCGATTACTGCCTTGTCTCACAGAAGAATGGGGCTTCCCAAGTGGTGCAGTGATAAGGAATCTGCCCACCAATGCAGAAGACACAAGAGATGCGGGTTTGATCCCTGGGTCTAGAAGATCCCCTGGAGAAGCAAATGGCGACCCACTCCATTTCTTGCCTGGAAAATTCTGTGGACAGAGGAGCCTGACGGGCTATAGCCCATGGGGTCAGACATGACTGAGCATACACATAGACACACACACATCACAGAAGAATATAACAGGCTTCCTACCCTCAAGCACATCCCCTTTAGTTGCCATTGTTTGGTTTATTCTCATGTTTCAAATGCTGTGTGAGGTATTTTGGACTTAATATCTCTTTGATCAGTGTTTGGCACATGGTAGGCAAATAACATTTGTTGAATAAAAGAACCAGTTATCTGTAGTGCTTATAACAGTCAGCAAGGTAGAGTCTGTCATTCTGACTTTACAAATGAGAAATCTGATCACAGAAAGGATAACTGGCTTGCCTGTAGCCACAGTGAGTAAATGGTAGAGCAAAGACTCGAATCCAGGTGTGCTGGGCTCCAAAACCCACTCTCTTTACACTGTACCAGAGGGAGACACAAGCCCCAAATGTGCCCTAACATTTCTGTTTTCAATAAACACCAGCCCAGAGTCTCTGAATGTCAAACCAAACAAACAAAACATACTAAACCTAAGCCGTTAAAATTACAGGTTTTGAAAGTAGACCTCAAGCTCCTTGGACACTGTGCTTTCTCACATCCTCCCACATTCATTCTTCATCTTGACCTAGCTTTAACACCGGAGAAGGCAATGGCACCCCACTCCAGTACTCTTGCCTGGAAAATCCCATGGACGGAGGAGCCTGGTAGGCTGCAGTCCATGGGGTCATGAAGCGTTGGACATGACTGAGCAACACCACTTTCACTTTTCACTTTCATGCATTGGAGAAGGAAATGACAACCCACTCCAGTGTTCTTGCCTGGAGAATCCCTTGGATGGAGGAGCCTGGTGGGTTGCCGTCCATGGGGTCGCACAGAGTCAGACATGACTGAAGCGACTTAGCAGCAGCAGCAGCAGCTTTAACACAATAGTCCAGCAGTCTTCAAACTGAAGCATGAACAAAAGGACTTTCTAGAGTATAAATAGTCTTAGATAGCAATAGGGTGAAAATGTCCAAACATAAACTTCCAAACATTCATTCTTAAAGCTGAGCCACCTGCCTGTCAGCACTAATGTCTGACAATTATTCCTCCTTTTCTCACCTCACCCACTGCCCTCTCCACTTTGAGAAAGTCATACTCCCCCTTACCCTAAATCATATTTTGGTGCATTGTTCCAGGGTGCAAAAATCTTCAAATTATTTAAAAAAAAAATAGGAATCAATCTAGAATACCACTTTCCTAAGGGAAAGGCTACTGACAGAAAAGCCAAAAAAGCTTCAGAAAGAAATATTCAGGTGGACCTAATTTCATCCAGGAGACGTACTCAAGAAAAGTATCTATCTATTCATTCAAGTCTTACTTTACCCATCTAGCCACCCATCTACCTACCTAGAAATCAACCATTCATCTATCAATCAATTAATCTATCTCAGAATACAATCAATTAACCTTCTCTCAGAGGTGAGATGAGTGTTAGATTCATGACTGTAATGAATTTTAAAATAAAATCATACCTTTTCTAATGAAAAGTAACTCTGATGTGGCTGATTAGTTTAACAATGATGTCTGATTATGTGAAGGACATGCTCTATAAGTTGAATGAGCTAAATCTCCAGCTCTAAGATTTGGATAAAAATACAGTTAAGGTATGTACACTATGGGATTCTCTGGTGGCTCTGATGGTAAAGAATATGCCTGCAATGCAGGAGACCTGGGTTCAGTCCCTGGGTTGGGATGATCCCCTGGAGAAGAGAATGGCTACCCACCCCAGTATTCTTACTTGGAGAGTTCCATGGACAGAGGAGCCTGTGGGCAGTCCATGGGGGTCACAAAGTCGGACACAACTGAGCAACTTTCACATGTACATTACATAAAATAAACCATAAGAAACAATTTTTGCAAGTATTTAATTTTATGATATTTAAACTTGTGGTTACATTTTTTTAGATTTCCACTTTAAAAGGTGTTGGAGTAGCCAGTTTTTCCAAAATTCTTTTAGTTTGGAGGCAAGTGTCTAGTATATCACTTCAGGTACTTGCTTATAAACATCTCATTTACCTTGTCCCATTGCATTTCACTCACAAACAGCTAGAAAACACCCACAATGTCCTCTATGCCCTTGCCAAAGCTCAGGACTTAGGCACTGCTAGAGGAAAAACAAAATCACATAATCATATTGGTATCATTATAGTTTCATGGCATACAACTTGTACTGGGTCCTGCCTACTGTCTGGCAATGTATCTGTTTGTTTCTATTTTTCTAGCTTTCTTTCATTTCCCACAGCTATCATCACCAACATTTTCCAAGCTGCTCAAGCTTCCAGCCCCCATCACCTCCCCATCACTGTCAGCCTGCCAGTGTGCTTTCACTTGCCTAAACCCAGCCCCACTGCCATCCCAGGACAGCTGTTCTTAGGACTCTGCCTTCTTTTGCTCTTCAGGGATCTTTTTTCCTTTCAATTATCTAACCCCAAACTCATTCCTCTTTCTTCATCTTCAAACGCTTCTTTGCATCTGCATTCAAACATACTCTGGTCTCACACATTAAAACAAACAAAACAGGAAAATAAAAACATAGACCTTTCCCTCGATCCCTTACCCATCTAGTGTTACTATCTTCTTTTACTCTCCTCATATTCAGACTTCCCTAAAGCAGCTTCTACACTCTTGCTCTTTCTCCTCATGTTCACCATCCACGTACTTCTCACCTAATAACTGATTTCTGCCCTTACCATGCCAGGGAAGCTGGCAAGATATTGACAACCACCTTATTATTAAGGCTCCTCTTCAATTCACCACAGCATAGCCTCTGCTGAGCATTTCCTTCTCAAAGTATTTTCTTTCCTTAGCTTCCTTGACACCACCCTTTCTTGATGTACCTGTTATCTGTTCACTTGGTCTCAGTCTCCTTAGCCAATTCCTCTTCCTCTGTCCATTTGTTAAAAACACACATCTCAAAAAAAGAAAAAAAAAAACCTAAAGTCTCTAAGGATCACACTCTAGGACTGCATGTTCACCATGAGGAGCTGGATCATGGTGAACATGCAGTGTTTCCTTTCCACTCTGAGGCTGATGGTCCCCGAATGTATGTCTTTCATTCATATCTTTTTCTACAGTTTTACTGTAACTATCTTCTATACCTGTACGTAAAACTTAACATGTCTGAAACTGAAGTTATATTTCTGTCTCATTGTGAGCCTCCTTCCTCAGTAAATGGTACCATATAGCACAGTATGGCTCAATTCTGGGAGTCACCCTGAACCCCTTGGTCTTTCATGTATATCCTGCCCAACTGATAACCTAGATCTGGACATTCTTCCTCCTAACAGTCTCCTAAATCTGCCCATATCACCCAATTCCAATGGCCACCTCTCTGCTGCAGGTTCTGATGGCCTCTGACTAGGTTGCTGCAATCAGCCTTGAGTCCTCTTCATCTGTTTTTTACTCTACAGCCAGTAAAAATGTTCTAAAACACAAGTCTAATTGTGTATTAATAACTCCTTTCCTTAATAGCTTTCAGTGGCTTCCCATCATCCTTGTCTATTACTAGTCACTTACTGAACGACTCAAGAATACATCCTGAACTCCTTCTCACAGCTTCAAGACCCTTCTGAAGTTGGCCTCTGCTCACCATGGTAGCTTCAGTTCTCCACAGTCTTCACTGTAAAGGGTGACTAAATCATTATCACTCCCTAAATGCCACCAAGCTCTCCTGCTTCAAACACTTTTTCTTCCTCCCTTTGCCAGCAGCCTCCTATTTTAAATTAAGGTTTCAGCTGAGATGTTCCTTCCTCTAGATGTTTCCTAATCCCCTCAAATCTGGATCTGATCCTTATCTTACATGCTTCTGTATGCATTGTTCTTAGTTCATTACAGCATTACTCTATATTGATTTTTAACTGCTTACATGTCTATTTCCCCAGGATCAGAGACACATAAAGCTAGGTTACTAGCCACTGCCGGGCATATAGTAGGCATTCAACATTCACTTACTGAGTGAATGTATGAAACTACCAAAGCTTTGCTCCTAAACAAATCACATTACTTTTATGAATGGTTTATAAACCTGCTTAGTAACCAATGTACAGTTTTCATCAAGCTCCCATGAAATTGTTGACCAGAGAGAACCCACAAGCTTCATGGGGAAAAGTGTCAAGTTGTCCTCATGAAGCTTTGGTCAAGCACTTGCTCCATGAAATTCACTGAATCCTGAACAAAAGCTGAGCCATCTCCATCTTTTCAAATTTTATTTTCTTGCACCATCTAGGAGCAGTTGCTTTTATCCAAGTAGGGGTATTTTTTAAAGAGCATTTTTCCCTTATATGTCAGAAAACCCAAGTTGAAAATAAAATTACATTTCTTAAAACTTCCATGCTCCTGATCTTTTTCTCCTTTTGAGCTGTGCCAGAGGCATGAAGTTTTATACCCCTAGCTCCAGTTAGGAAGATGATTTATTAAAGAGACTTAAATGAAAGATGACTTGGCGTGGATACACTTGGATTCACAGTCCATGCCTTGGGGCAGTTCTAGTATCAACTCTCTAACTAATTCAGAAAGCAAAAACTTCTCTCATTATTTCAAGACAAATGCCTAAACCTTCCAATTCTTGTTGGCCTACTACAAATGTGTCAGAAACTAAAACTAGAGATTCTGTAGTTCACGTGTGCCTCTATACCCTACGATGTTTGGCAAATGCATCAGTTACAAATTACCAACTGATGGTATCTTGCAAAGTCTCCACTGTTCATTGTATCAAACTCTTGTGTTCTTTATACTGATCCCTCTACACAATTATCACTCAGAAGTTATGCTGGAGAAGTTATTTCCAATTTTTTCATTAGGTTCATAAAATCAGAACTTGTTCAGAACAAGTTAAAAAGCCCTGATAAAGAGACAAATATTTCAACTGATTCATGAAAAGTCCTAAGCTTCTGCTTGTGCACAGAGAACAGAAAAATGACCTAACTAGTAGCCTCAGTTTGGTCTCAGAATTTGCACATATTTACTTCATTTCCTTGATTTGACCCTAATTCAAGAGATCATCCTGAAGAGTCAGCAATGCTAATAAGCTGGGTTTTAAAGGGAACAAATGGATATAACTGAAAGACATACGATGTCATTTTCTCATCATTGTCATGAATAAAGAAGATATTTCTCAGTGATAGGGATCTTTTATAATGGAAAATAATTTGTACTGAACTCAGAAACCTTCGTGTCTGCTTGCCTTCATTTTATTCAGAACAGGAAGAGTTCAATGAATTGATATAGTCCAGAAACACACGAATGTCTTTCCTGTGATGAAAAGTAAATTTAAATTGCGAGAAAATGACTTCCTTTCTGAGAATTGTCAAGATTCTTGTTCTTGATCATGGTTCAAAGTCTCCCATGTAGGTTTTGTCTTCTCATTTGTTCCAGAGAAATTGTAAATAACACTATTCCTTTTATATTAAGAAAGAACAACATCCAAACTATCAAGATAGGGATATGGTTAGGTCTACATCACTCGTCTCTTTGGGTCTAAGAATATCATTAAGTATTAAATAGTATATATGTAATAAGTTTATCACTTATGGCAATGGCTTACCTGCTGGAAATTAAAGAGCTTGGTAACTATATAGTCTTAAGTACTGAAGATCATCAGTAATTATTCTTTCAAACCAAAAGTTTTTTTTCTCAAATACATGTTGCTAGATTTAAATATTTAGTTTATATATAAGAGGAAAAAATAGAATGGACATGCTTTAAAGCACAGAAAGGCTGGCAGAAGTACAATTTATAGGCTCATATCAAAGCTAAAATGAGAAGGGACCAAGTATGAATCATTTGCACAATTCACAGTAAATCATAAAAATGGTAAAAAAAAAATGGCAAATAAAAATAAAATGATTAATAAGTCAGATATTTTCTCCAAGTAGTCCTGGTTTTTATATTGCTCTTTTATGTCTCTCTTGCTGTTCAGTCACTAAGTTTTTTCCAACTCTTCACGACCCCATGGACTCCAGCACACCAGGCTTCCCTGTCCTTCACTATCTCCTGGAGTTTTCTCAGAATCACGTCCATTGATCCAGTGATGTCATCTAACCATCTCATCCTCTGATGCTCCCTTCTCTTTCTGCCCTCAGTCTTTCCCAGCATCAGGGTCTTTATGTCTGTAGTGGCATCAAAATATTTAGATATTTTGAAAAGAAAAAAGGACGAAAACAGATCCAATACAAACAATTTAAATAAAGAGAAAACAAGGTAGTCAGGACTTTTTACTTATTTTTCCAAAGTTACTTACATAGCAAAGCAATTTAATTGTGGTTTAAATGAGCTTTAAATACAAAAAACCCAATATGCAAATATATTTTACACAATTATTCAGAGTCAGACACCAGGCAGCTGAGGACAAATGTAAAAACCAGAGGAGCAACCAAGTGGAACAGGAGCATCTCCTCCTACAGAGTGGAGAGTGGCTTGGTTGCAGGGTTGCAAACAGCAAAAGAAAAAGAGGTAAGTATTCATGGGGGGCATAATAATGACCCCTCAAAGATATTGACAGCCTTATCCTCAGAAACTGTGAACATGCTGCTTGTTAAACGGCAAAGGGGAATTAAGATTGCAGAGGAAGGCAGAAGAGGAGTCCTTTGTCATATCAAATGACAAAGGCTTGACCACAGTTACTGCCTTTGAAGATGGAGGAAGGGAGCCAGAAGCAAAGGAACGCAGATGGCTTCCTGAAGCTAGAAAAGGCAAGAAAATGAATTCTCCCCAAGAACCTCCAGGAAGAAACACAGCTATGCCAACACCTTGATTTTTGCTCACTGAGAATCATTTCAGACTACAGACCTTGAGAACTGCAAGATAAATTCATGTTGCTTTGTGCCACCAAGTGTATGGTAATTTCTTAGGGCAGCAATAGAAAACTAATACAGCACTTTGCAGTAAAAACTATAGTGGAAAGGATTCCCAAGAGGCAAAGAAGAATAAATTTAAAATGCCATAGTAGAATAAAAAAGAAGACAAGGAGTTTATTAAACAGCAGAAAGAGGGCAAAAATGAAAGAATTCATGAATATCAGCAAAACTGACTTCTACCTGCAATAGCCATCATACTACCTGTGACAGCAAACTATAGTACCAAGGTCAAGTGCTTCAAGGTAAAGAAGTAAAGTGGGAGACATTACACAATGTCCTTCACAAGGCAAAAGCTTCAATAATGTTTATTAATACACTGCTCCTGAGAAACAAAAAGGGCAAAGAAAAATAAGAAGGGCAACTATCAATAGAAATGGATAACAATAAAGAAAATCATAAAGCAAACGTGTGTGTATATATATATAAAAAGTATGCCTTCACTTAGGGCATTGGGTTTTTGATGTTGTCTACTTGATCAAGTGAAAAATGGCCAGAGTAACATTAAAAAGTATGGACAAGTCATACCTATAACATCCAAATTAGCATGTAATTCTACATTATTTGAAAGAAGATATGCATATATAGACCATACCATCTGAAAATGACTTCAGGGAAAAACCGTACACTGTTCAAATGACAAATGACTAAATATGGGTTTTCTTGAACTTGTCTTTGTAGAGTGACATATGGTCACGTGACACAGTGAACAATTTTGTGTGATTGTTGATGAGACAACATAAACAACTTTCGGGGATGTGACTTTTCTTCAGTTGAATAAAGACTGATCCTCTCCTAAAGCTATGTTCAATAAGATCAAGCCAAAGATGTTTTATGACTTCCGGGAGTCAGCCAATTAATCCTTAGAGAATGCTAAGCCATTATTTCTCTTTATTTCTCACATCAAACACATTAGCTTATGACTGAAGACAAACAAGAAATTCCATAGGAAATATTAAAGAATATGATGGGAGGTGTTATTTCTCACATCAAACACATTAGCTTATGACTGAAGACAAATAAGGAATTCCATAGGAAATATTAAAGAATATGGTGGGAGGTGTATGATGCTATTTAAAAGTAAAGTTCAAAATGTAATATGCAGAGTTGTTTTGGAACTGACCCCCTATCCCAGCTCCAGTCATGGTGGTAACTTTTAAGGATATTGAATAAATGGAAGTGTGTTCCTACTGATTCTGTTTTCCATAAGTTTAGGAAAAGGCTTTGAAAGTAACATCTAAAGAACACACTGATTTTTTTTAAACATATGCTAAAAGATTAATCCTTTAAGAAGATATTTTCTAATTCTCCTTTTATTACCTAACATTTCTTTCCCAAACAAAACAGAAACAGAAGAAAAAAAAAAACCTTCTTTAGTTTCTGCATTATTCCTGAGAGAACAGTGAGTTTTAAGAGGACATCCAATAAGGTGTGACTTAATAAAAAATAACTCATACAATCACAGATTAATGCAGGAAGATACCTATAAGAACTCCTCCATAATCACAAAATCCAAGCATCTCAGAGTGAAAGGCCCTGTGAAGTCCCTAGAGCAACTTCCATTGTAAAGAAGGATATCCCACCACCATTGGCCAGACAGGCTGTCATCCAGCTCTCTAGCTGAGTATCTTCAGTGAGATAGAGCTCCCAAACACCCACTATTCCACTGTTCATTCTCAGTTTAAGTTCCACCTGTAATCTGTTTTGTTTCCTAGCTGCCAAACCCATGTCTAAGCCTACTTTCCATATCAGATCTTCAAACACTAGATACTAATACAATAATATCTTTCTATTTAATCATCTCCTTTTAAAACCAAGAAGCATAGGGCAAGCATATGTATACATGTCTCTTATCTTGGACCCTCCTATATAATCTGATGATTACTTAGTACAATAACTTGTTAATGCATTCATCAACTGTGTGCTGACACTCTACCAGTTTCCTGGCAAGGAAGAGAGACCAGATCCCTGTCATCAAGAAGCCTAAATTCTAGTAAGTCAGACAATGAACAAGTGAACAGGTAAGTAAATAAGATTTAAAATAGCATAAAGTGAGTATCTATTGATTAGGGAGATGATTTTTAAGACAAGAACCAAAGAACAAAAAAGAAAAATCATGCAAAAAGAGCCAGAGAGGAGAACTTAAGACCCTGAGACTGAAAAAAAAAAAAAAAAAAAAGAGTTCAGTCTCTTCTAGATGCTCCAGGTGCTTCTAGAACATTAGAAGAAGAGAGAAGCAAGTGACAGAAACCAAAATTGGAGAAGCAGACAGACCCAAACCATAGTATGGAGTTTGTATTGTATTCTATGTGCAATAGGAATCTATGTAAGAATTGTAAGCTGGATACATAATCAATTTGTTATTTAAAATACCATTCTGATGGGCTTATGGAGAATGGATGAGGCAAGGGTGGAAACAGAAAGATGACTTAGGAGGCTCCTGAAATGAGAAATGATGGAGACATAGCTAGACATGGCAGCAGTAGAGAATGAGAGGTGTGGAACAGATTGAAGCATATGAGAAAGTATAGACAGATGTGTCTGATTGTGGACACAGATGGTGAAGGAAGATGGTATAAAAGATAGTTCCTGGGTTTCTAGTTGGAGTGACTCTGGATGGCAGACGAGAAGATATATCCAGGAGGTTTCAAATAGGCAACTGGGTGTATAGATGTGGAGCTCAGAGGAAAGGACTGGCCTGAAGATGCAAAATATGGGAGTTGCCAACATATGGAAGGTATTTAAGATCAATGAAATGAATAAGGAAACCCAGAAAGTTTACAAAGGAGAATAGAGCTCAAAACCTAGTCCTGAAGAAATTCCAACACTCAAGAGTAGAAAAGACTACAAAGAAGCCAAGATAGAAAAAGGAGAATCAGAAGACTACTTGAAAGAGGAAAAAGGGGTCAATTTCATCAGCGGTTTTTTGAAAATTGGAGCAAAATGAGAGTAAAGTGACCATCCAACATAACACCAGGGAGGTGGCTGGTGATCATGACAAAAGCAGTGTCTGTGGAATAGAAAAGCTAGAAGCAAATGAGGAGTTTTAGGAGTGAATTAAAGGTGAGAAAATGTAGAAGTTTTGTTGGTGGTTCTTGTTTAGTCGCTAAGTCATGTCTGACTCTGCAACCCCATGGACTGTCACCTGCCAGGCTCCTCTGTCCATGGGATTTCTCAGGCAAGAATACTGGACCTTCTCCAGGGGTTTTCCTGGCTCAGGGATCGAGCCTGACTCTCCTGCACTGGCAGGCAGATTCTTAACAGTTGAGCCACCAGGGAAGCCCCACAAGGTTTTTGGGGAAAAGAACAAAAAAGGCGGGGATAGGAGCAAGAGAGGATGTGGGATCAAACAAGGATTTTATCTTTTTTCCCTTAAGATAGATATTACATGCCCAAAAAAAATCAAAAAATTCAGTTATTAAAGAAAGCTTGACATACCCCTTCTCTAGGCCAGTGATTTTCAAACTGTTTTCAACAAAAGGCTGGATTTCTGAGACAGTATCTTGCAGTCACTGCAAAAAGCAAAACAAGCTTCCATCCTTACCAAAAAAGTAACTCAAATTTAATCCATTTTATATATGGAGATTTAGAATAAGATGTCATTTGAAAAATCACTGATCTAAGGAGAGCATAAGGTAGTCAAAACATCTCACTATATTAACTGATTAATCCATATATGGTTTGTATTCTTAATTATGTCATACAATGGCTCTTCAGGCAAAACATGATGATAAATTGTATCCGTAGCACAGTTTCGGGATACTAAACAAGTTTGTCATTGTTTCACAACCTCTTGGCAATGATAAATTAAGTAGCTTCTTTTACACTAAATTCTTCAGGAACTTCAGTATTCTCAAAACTTGATTTTCAATCATTTTAATTAATATAGTCCACAGTCAATAAGTTTGATAAACTTGAGACATCTCAAACATGCTTTTTAATAAAACTGACTTACAAATTATAAAATTGTTATCAATACACAGATTTTGACAGCTAGGCAGATTAACTCTTTATCTACTCAGTAAATACAAAATTTTCACAAAGAGATTCCCTGACATTCAGATGTGCAAAATAAGACTTAGGCAATGATTCTGAATTTTAAAAATGTAATACAAGGGTGCAGCTTTTTTTAACCATATGAGATAAAAAATAAGTGGGACAGTAGAGAAAAGGAATAGATTCATGAGAAATTTGTCACTAAATAAATCAAACAAGTTATTTTTCTAAAAGATATTTATGTTTATGACCTTCAGAAAACCTTATGACCTTCAGAAAAATCGTTACAGTGATTATTAAAATTTAGCACTGATTTTGACATTACACCACTATAGCGCTACTGGTGGTTCAAACGGTAAAGAACCCACCTGAAATGTGGGAGACCTGGGTTGGATCCCTGGGTTGGGAAGATCCCCTGGAGGAGGGCATGGCAACCCACTCCAGTATTCTTGCCTGGAGAATCCCATGGACGGAGGAGCCTGGCGGACTACAGTCTATAGGGTCACAAAGAGTTGGACAGGACTGAGCGACCAAGTACAGCACTTAGCTCTATTTCTCTACCACAGGATTCCTCAGTCTCAGCACTATTAACATTTTGGGCCAGATAAATCTCTATTTGGGGGCTCTACCTTCTTTCTGAAGCACGTTTAAAAGAATACCTGGCCTATAACCATTAGATGTTCATTGTACTCCCCTCTCCACAACCAAAAATGTCTCCAGACACTGCCAAATATCCCCTGAGAGTCAAAATCCTTCCCAGTTGAGATTCTGTTCTACAAGATGAGGTGATTTCTTATTATGGACTTCAGCTACTCTTTTCACAATTTTTAGGAAGATATTCGGGCTCTAACTGAACGGAATGAAGATATTATGACACTCAGCCCTAGCTGTTCATGTAACTGTAACAGAGCAAGGGAAGCACACACATCTCAAATGTGACTAAACAGCCTGATAATTGGCTCAATACCTGTGGAGAAGCACAAATCTGGAACAAGGTTAATGCATTATATTAACGCTTCATTGTAAAAGCTCCAACTACTGACCTTCGCATAAGGAAACAGTGAATAAGATCACTTTTTTGGAGGACTGAGTATCTAAACCTTCCACTAAAATCAGGCATGTGGCAAAGCTACATGAAAAACCTTGTCAAGACATTAAAGACAGGCAGATCATGTTTGGCTGTGTTCATTTTACATGTTGTTTTGCATTATGCTTTTTAAATGAAATACCAGTGAGAAAAATATGAAAAGGGAGATTTTTAAAGGTGGAGCTAAGCTGCCACCTAGAGAATACAGAAATGAGAGCATCTGAGCCTTCTACATTTACTGCAAGAATAATATTGTCCTATTAACTAAATACAAATCAAATTTAAAATCTCAAAAGCAATGTGAAATTCTAATGCCATGTTTTTTTTAATTAATTATTCATAAGATTTCAAATTCAAGTTTTCAACTGTGCTTTTAAAATTTCATAGAGAGTGAATTAACAGACAATCTTTTAGAAGTTCAAACAATTCTGAAGTAGTCATTTCTGAATAATAGCAGAATACCTAGACACAGAATACTGTACCATTAATGCTGCAATAAAAACTTAGTCAAAATTTTAAAGTTTTGAAGAATACTTACTATTGAAAATGAATTGTAAGATTAATGAATGAGACCAAGTGGCTGATTTTCAATGTTTATCACCTTTCCTTAACAATTATTCTTTCAAATGAAGCCAATTAGGGAAACAATTATGGTAACTAAAATCCAATAGACTCACTAGCTGGAGGAAAAGGAGTGTTACTTAGGCAACCTAACAGAAGCAAAATATAGAATATAGGAGAGGGAAAAGCCTGGTGGAAATAAGAAGGCTAAAAGTAACCTTGACTGTAACTAAGATAAAGCATAAAGCAGAGCTACAATTTCTGGGGAAATATGAGTCTCCTTTCCTAAATATAACAGTATAATTGAACATTCATTAGGCTCCCCAGACCATAAACCATCGCCTGGTTAAGGTAGGCATTTGGGAAGCTGCCTGAACTCTTCTGGGCCATGAAGGTCCCATTTAGTAAATTAGTACTTCAGTGCACAGAATGATACCCTTGTGGTCTAGCAGTGAATTCCAAAAGTGCTTAGTTTACACACTAGGAGGATCTGATGTTCATTAGGAGATGAGAAGTATGCCGGCTCACATAGCTACATAGATGTGAACGTACTACACTCATTCAAACGGAGAATATCAAGATGCAGTCTAGAAATTCAAGTGTCAAATAGACATGACCTGGTCTACAACTGCTTAACACTTAGATGATGAGACTTTTCTCTTTTACAACTTGAGGATTTTTATTTTTATCTTATATAAGTTTCTGATATCACTGTTTTTGTAGTTTTGCAAGGAATATCCTAGTTTAAAAGCCTTCCTGGAACGTTTTAGAGTGGCATGGGTACTCAACAGATCATCCACCACGCCTGGTATCCACCTGTACAAGTCAGCCAGTAAAATCCAATTGTTTAGAGATGAATTTACTCAACCTATTTGTCATAGAAAATGAAAAAATATTAGGTTTTACTGATTTTTCTTTGAACTTTATCACAGCCTAGGGAAAAGAATTCCAAGATTTCTTCTGTCCTGAGAATACTCTTTAGGTACATAAGTGACTTGAATCATGTATGTGAATGGCATTCTGCAACACTGTGTCTAAAACTAAGCATTTATACAAGTAATAACTTTATGAATAAAGTCTTTCCTATTCCCATATCAGACCAGTAAAGTAATATTTTACATATCTTTCTTAAATCATAGCTTTCTAATAATAACTCAAATTACATGAGTAGCTTGAAAGTCATGATAAATCTCAAATAATAGCTATTCATATCATACAATTGTGCCATCTGACATAAAGTTATGCATTTGCCTATTTTTAGATAATATGAAACAGAAGCACCTTTTATGTGGTAAATATATCAAATCTCTTCAATGGGCTTTTTGACTAAGAAAATATGACATTTTAATGTAAGCTTCCAAAAAAGGCCTCTGTCAGTGAGAATCAATTTCTATACATTTCAGAAATCTGAACCAATACTGTACAAGAAATATGTAGTCCAATCACATCCCAAGTGGCTCAAGTGGTAAAGAATCCACCTGCCAATGCGGGAGACTCAGGAGATGAAGGTTCAGTCCCTGGGGTGGGAAGATCCCCTGGAGGAGGAAATGGCTACCAACTCCAGTATTCTTGTCTGGGAAATCCCATAGACAGAGGAGCCTGATGGGCCCAAGTACATGGAATCGCAAAGTGTCAGACATGACTGAGCACGTATGCATGCGCAACAACTGCTTATATAGTCCAAAAAATTTCTGAAGGTCATTTATATAAAGAGTAGCACTTCTTTATATCAGTATTCAAATTTAAAAGATAAAATTAGTATTACTGTGTTTAAAAGCACAGTGCCATGACTTATGGAAGAATAAAAGCATTTGGAGGATTCCCGATCTAGTAGGAGAAATTGACACAAATCTCTTGGTGTCTTGTTATTGTTGTTGTTTAGTCACTAAGTAGTGTCCAACTCTTTTGTGACCCTACAGAACTGTAGCCCACCAGGCTCCTCTGTCCATGGGATTTTCTAGGAAAGAATACTGTAGTGGGTTCAGAGGTCTAGAGTAGAGAGGGAGTCATCTGAGGATTGACGTATGAAAGAAGTTGAATGTTGTTGAAGCAGAGAGCAAAGCAGATCCTGAAAGGTTTGAAGGTTATCCTAAGATCTTAAGTTTGGGGACCATTAACTCAAAGGCAAATGGAAGTCACTGAAGAGTTTTAAGCAGGAGAGGAGGAGGATCAAACGTGATGTCTAAGGAATCTTCCTGGCTTTGGAAGCAGAACAACTGAAAGTAAGGCAGGAAGGTGACTTTAGGAAATAATTTAAGCCAGGAAAAAGATGATGATGGCTAAATGAGGATGATAGCAGTGGCAGTAAATGGAAAGGGATGTGCTTGAGAGAGATTTAAAAGTTATCATATATGAGGTTTTGTTACAGAATGGATATAGAAAATTAGGGAGAGGGAAGAATGATGGATAAGTCTCAAGACACTAACTTGAAAAACCAGAAGTTCCTAACAACTCTAGAAACAATGCAATGGGGACAAATCCATAGAGAGAGAGAAGATGAGGAAAGGTGATGAGTTTAGTTATGAGCGAGCAAATATTGAGGCTCCTGGCAAAGACTATTCAAGTGGAGATGTCCAGAGAAATTTAAATATATAAGTATAAGCTCAGGCAAAAAAAATACACAAGATTAAATCAGTATATAAATGGCTGTTGAAGCAGAGAAGGTAAATGAGATTCCCTGAAATTCTGTGTAGTTAAGAATATGAAAGAACCTAGAAGCTAGTCTTTAATGGCATTGAAACATGTATAATATCATATAAGAAACGAATCGCCAGTCCAGGTTCGATGCAGGATACAGGATGCTTGGGGCTGGTGCACTGGGATGACCCAGAGGGATGGTATGGGGAGGGAGGAGGGAGGGGGGTTCAGGGTGGGGAACACGTGTACACCCATGGCGGATTCATGTTGATGTATGGCAAAACCAATACAATATTGTAAAGTAATTAGCCTCCATTTAAAATAAATAAATTAAAAAAAAAAACAAAACACTGAAACATGAGGGTCAAGAAGAGAAGAAAGATCTAATAAAGATAATGGTGAGTGAGAAGGAAAATCAGTGGATTGCGTACCAGAAGCCAGTGGAAGGGTGTTTCAGAAAGGATGATTTGATTAACAAAGCAAAGTGTCATCCTCGATTAACAAAATAATGACTGATGTTTCACCACTGCATTTAATAACAAAGAAACCTTTATTCAATGTGGTGTGAGTGTAGTTGGAGTTAAATCCAGAGAATAGAGTGCCCTACTGTGTATTTAGCAGTGAACACAGGTGAGAACATAGATACAACAATTATGAATAACCTCTTTTAAGAATTTTGGGTGTGAAGGGAAGGAAAGACATATAACCAAGAGATAATATAGGTTTAAAGCAAGAAGTTTTGGTTTGCTTCATCATAATTTACATAGGTGGAAAATCTTTAGCATCTTTGATGAATAGAAAAATCAGACAGTCATGGACAAGGAATACAGTAGAAAGGATAATCTATAGGGTAGTGTGATGGCTAATTTTATGTGTCAACTTGACTGGGCCACAGGGTGCCAAGATATTTGGTCAAACATTATTCTGGGTGTTTCTGTGAGGGTGTTTTTTGGATGACATTAAAATCTAAATCAGTAAACTGAGTAAGGAAGACTGCTCCCTAAATGTGGGGTGGCCTCATGCAATCAGTTGAAGGCCTAAATAGAATAAAAAAAAAAACCTAACTCTCTCCCAACTGAGAGAGAATTCCTCCTGCCTAATTGCCTTCATACTGGGACATCAGCTTTTGCCTGTTTTCAGACTCAAAATGAAACTGGCTCTTCCTGTGTCTCAAGCCTGTGGCATTTGGACTAGAACTACCACATTGGGTCTCCTGGGTCCCCAACTTGCCAACTGCAGATCATGGAATTCCCAGCCTCCATAATCACATAAGCCAATTTTTTTTATCATTATATCTGTGTATTCACAAACACACAAATATATGCACATCCCATTGGATCTGTTTCACTGGCTAACCCTGGGAGAGGGTCCCAGAAACCAAGTTTTTAACAAGCCACTTACGAGTGACGGTGACTCAGACTTAAGCTTGAGAAGCACTGCTCCAGGACAAAGTTCCTCCGTGAGCAGAGGGATTAAGAGCATACAGATGGAAGGCTGGCCTATACCAGGAATTCCATTATAAAAGGAGCAAAGAAGGGAGGGAATGGGGCTGGTAGATGAAGGTAAGTTTGAGATTTGGTGAAGAGGAATTTGAGGCAGCTTTTGCCTGGCTTCTTTTTACTCTGTAGAGCAGGAAATACAGTGGTTTTCTAAGAGAAAATAAGGATGTGGTACTAGAGAAGGAAATGGCAACCCACTCCAGTATTCTTGCTTGGAGAATCCCAGGGACAGGGGAGCCTGGTGGGCTGGCGTCTATGGGGTCGCACAGAGTCGGACACGACTGACTCGACTTAGCAGCAGCAGCAGGGGGAGAGAACTGAGAAGGGGAAGAAATGAAGTCTTGTAATGATCATTGCAGAAAGTAGGAAATTTTCAGAGCCCATTGAGTTCAGAGGGTAACCATACCACACTCGCTGGTTGTTTAAGATTTTTCCCAGATTTGGTCAGTAGTTTCATTATGCAACCAAGGATGATAATTGGATTCACCCAGGATTTGGATTTTTAAGGTCAACAGAACAATATTTATATTGTCTTTTAAGAGAAATCAGTGTGGTCAGGAGAATAGAATCCCTGCTATTGAATCCAAGCAGGATAGGATGGGAGTTGAGAAAAAAGGGGCTGGAAGAACAGAAAAGACAGAAGTAAGCCTCCTGATACCTGACACTGGTTCTCTGCCCTTCAGGGATACCACAGCCACCCCGGCGCAAAGTGTTCTAACAGCTTCACCAAGTGTGATGAGGTAACAGGGAAAAGACTCTACTTCTCATGGGAGGATATCCGGGAAGGCCTAGATGAGATGAGAAGGTGGAACATAAACAGCCTTAAAGAATCTAGACATGCAAGCTTGGGCTAGAGTTCACACAGCACACAGAGAGTCTGTAGGGAGCAAGTTGAAGAACAGAAAACATGGTTTCCAATACAATAAGGATTTGAATTTAATGGAGATTGGATAAACTTAGGCAGGGATGAAGAATACTAACAGAAAGTGCCTTCAGGGAAAGATAAAAGGACACACCACATTCATATTTGGAGAGCCTTGGATTTTACGGTGTGCTAGAGAACTATTAAAGACTTCTGACAAGCAGAATGACATGATCGTTGCAATCTCCGCATTTCCATCAAGATATTTGTTAAGACAGGAAAAACTGTTTGAACTGTTTAACTGATAGACTAGATGCACTCCTAGAAGCTGTCCTCTAAAATTAAATTTAATACGTAAGCTAATACTTTAAAAGTTGGCATTCCTGGTATGAAAAATATTAAAGTCTTCATAGCAAATGGTCATATTAAGGAACAAGAACACACAATTTACAGAACAGAAATGTAACTAGAAAAGAAAATGAATCTTGATGTTAAATTAATATTTCTATGGAAAAAAATGAATCAGCCCTAGGATTTTTTGAAAAGCATCATTCATTGTTGCCCTAAATGTTTTTTTTCCACAGAACCTTTAGGTCTATCTTTCTCCAAAAGATGGTATAATCCATCTTTGGTTATTTCAGTTTCAGGGGGTAGGTGGGCATTTCCTTCTCTCTATTAGTGCCTCAAAAGTGCCATGTATACGTATATAGCTGGGTATCAATAAATGACTGTGCATGATGACTCCATTTCTCCCTGAGTTCTCTGTGACTATTAAGACAATTTCCCAGCAGCACAAACTCAGAACAGTGTTCCCTTTTCTCCTGATTTCCCCAAATCTCAGACTGCTCTTTGTCATAACTGAAACATTCTCAAACTATACCTTTGCCCCAGAGAGGACAAATAATGGAATCTCCACTTTAATGTATCTTTGCCATCAGGTTGAGGGGGAGCATTTTTAAGCAAAAGAATGGTCAGCACACCACAGGGCCATTTTACCAACTGAAAAATTCAAGAGGAGATTCTCATTCTATAGACTAAAAGGGTCTTAAAACTGTATAAACTTTCTCAGTTAAGTTGAATTGAATGTCTTGGTTTAGAATGCTCATTTTGACCAAACTCTTCATTGGGATACTAATGTTCAACACGTAAAATGTAAAAATTAAAAATACAGCAGGACTTCCCTGGTGGAACAGAGGGTAAGAATCTACCTGCCAGTGTAGGGGACACAGGTTCGATCCCTGGTCCGGGAAGATTCCACATGCTGCAGAGCAACTAAACCCATGCCCCGCAACTAGTGAAGCCCAAAAGCCTAGGACCTGTGCTCTGCAACAAAAGAAGCCACCGACCGCTAAGAGAAGCCTTCACAAGCCAACAGAGAGTAGCCCCCGTTTGCTACAAGTAGAGAAAGCCTGTACGCAGCAACACTCAGCTCAGCTAAATAAATTATAAACGAAATAAATAATTTTTTAAAAAACACAGCAAAAACTTCACCCTCTTGTCCACTGGTTGGATTCCTTTAATCATCTTGGTAGACGAGAAAGAATAATGTTTGAAATTGCCCTGAGAAATGACACTTAATGATTTCCTCTTACTTCAACTTATAAGCAAGATTTTCAATTATCTTTCTAAAAATAAACTGGTAGCTATATAAAGTTATTTAGCTATGAAACTGTGATTAAATACTCTGATCTACTGAATTGCCTATATCAACTAATTTTATTTCAGAAAAGCAATCAACTATATCATCATATCCTGTCTCTACTATCTTCCAGAAGTTTATAGATACTCTCAATGTATACTATTACTTTATTATCCTTGACATGAAAGGATGATAATATTATGGCTTTCCTTTTAATAACTCATAAAAGTCTCATGATATGTTTCAGGACACTTCCATCTTTTTTTCTCAGCACCGGCTTTGAGTACAATACTTAAATATGTCTCTTTGTACATTTTACCCTCCTCCTTCTCCCTATTTATCTTAAACTTCACCCAGCAAATCCTGCCAGCAATTATCCCACAGCTGTGATATTTCACTTGTTTAAACAGAAACCTTATCAGTAAATAATAGCTGTTTTCATTCTACACAACTAATCATGTAATAGTCACTGAATTCATTTACAATTTCCAGCTACAGACACGAGATGAAGCTACCTATTAACATGATTTTCCTGTGTCACTCTACTGCCTTTCATTGCTAGATGAGATATGCAACTGTTAAAAAAAATTTAGGCTTGTGTATGTGGTTTCTGGGGTCAACAGCATTATGATATGAATAAATCATATAGTTAATTCTACCTCTAACACAATACTGTGCAAAAGCAACAGGTAATTCCCTGCTGCAACGACTTTACTAGGAAGCTTCAGGCCCAATAAAATCAGAGTTAAAACACCAGATACTTCCAAATCAAGTTTCATGGTAGAACTGAGACAGAGGTAGAAACTGAGAGAAAGCAACTGTTCATTTTCGACAAGAAATTTTTGTAAGTTGGAGAAAGGCATGAACAAAAAGAAAGGGAATAAGAAGTTTCACCGGAATAGAATAGAGAAAGAAAGATCATAATAATCATGGATACTTTTACATCAAACTTTGGTTTTTCTAATACCCTAGACAGAGAAGCCTGGAAGGTCACAGTCCACGGGGTCGCTGAGGGTCGGACACGACTGAGCGACTTCACTTTCACTTTTCACTTTCATGCACTGGAGAAGGAAATGGCAACCCACTCCAGTGTTCTTGCCTGGAGAATCCCAGGGATGGGGGAGCCTGGTGGGCTTCCGTCTATGGGGTCGCACAGAGTCGGACATGACTGAAGCAACTTAGCAGCAGCAGCAGGACCCTAAAAAATATTTGAAAGTTTTTAATACCTCTTTTTTATTCAACAAATACTATCACGTGCCCACTCTTAAATATTTTCAGAACCCCATTGTGAAATATTCCTATACTTAACCATAATGTTAACTGTCATACATGTGCCTTTTACTCCTATTTTCCTTTCCATGTCTTAAAAATATATACATTTCCCCAACATATAAGAGAAAATGTTACTTTCCCTGTACATTGGATCTATGGAAAGACCAGTCTTTTTAGTAGACAGCAAGGAATATATGAGGACAAGGCAGCCCAAAAGCCATCTGAAATGGGCACAGGAGCAGCCAGCCAAATTGGCATCACATTCTGTATCATCATTCCATATCAAAGACAGACTAGGTGAAGAGTCTCACGATTCCAGACCTAACTGCAAAAGATCAGTCAAAGCAAGTGAGCTCAGACATAGCAAAATAAAATATACAAATATATAAACATACGTGTTCCAAAGTTTGTGTTCAAATCAGCCATGAGGGAAATATAGATGATAAATGTCTAGGTGGAGGGAGGAAAAAAATTATACCAGTAGCTACATTCACTTCAAAAAATATACAAGCACCTACTATGCAGCAGGCAGTATTCTAGGAGTATGCAGCAGTGAATAAAATGGACGAAAAAAATCCCTAACTTCCTAGGGTGTCCAGCCAGTGTAGGAGACACATAATAAATAAGAGAATGCAGAGTGGTAGGACCTTAAAAGAAAATAAAATCAGGAAGAAGGGATATAGTGCATAGTGCCCAAAGATGATCACACCAATTGCTCCTCTCTCTGTAGTCACATCTCACTCCTCTCTGTAGCAGATGGAGGAACTTTCTTCCTTCTTCTTGAATCTTAGCTTGTTTATGACTAGCTTTGACTATTAGAATAGGTAGCAGCTCCAGCTGCACACCTAAGAAATCTGGCAGCATCAGTCTGGGTTCTCTTGGAACCCAGCCTCCATGCTATAAGGAAGTCTCAACTATCTTCTGGAGAGAGAGGCCACATGCAGAGTCCCTGGATGAGGAGACCAAGGTGGAAAGGATGCAAAACGGAAGAGAAAGGTGCCCCTCCTGAGCGCTCACCTGCGTACCGACACATTCGAAACCCCTGCCGACCCCATATGAAGAGAATAAAAGTCCAGAAATTAGTAAGAAATAATGAATTATTAAATCATTAAATTTGGGAGTGCTCTCCCTGTATACGCAGTTACACTGAAATAGATAACTGAAACACGGGAGGGGTGAATAAAGAGAAAATTGGTAATTATCAGAGTGAAGAATCACAATCCAACAGTGAGATTATCTACGTCTTTTCTGAGAATACAGCAAAAAGAAAACATTTAAATTACTTCAGAAGAGAAAGAATTAAGGTAAGCATACTAAATCCTATTGGCCACTGGAAAGGAAGACAGACATAGGCCACATTTTTAAACTGGGGGCTGAGAGGCAAAGATTGATCTTGCTGAATCAGTTATAGGTGGCTACACCTCAGGAGCCACGCTTAAGGAGTAGAGCCTAAGGAATTGTACCCACACACCTCAGCCACACCTGGACACCATCTAAATGGTAGGATCCTGACCTCAAGGCTAAGCTGGAGGTCTTCCTGGGATGAGATTTTGAGGGGTCTTGGGGGATGGTGAATGGGAGGGATGAGAATCACTTGGGTTCAGAGGGCAGAATGGGGTAGACAGGTTGGCAGCCTCCGATGAAGGATACCTCCAGATGATCACTCCCAGTGTAATCTCCTTCCACATTGACTCTGGACTTGGCCATGGATGGGCTCTGACCAGTGGAACATTAGCAAATGTGATGCAAACAGAGGCTTGATAAGCTGGTCAGCGTAGGGCCTGTCCTCTTGGAGTACTCCTACTAGGAAGCAAGCTTCTTTCTGCTCGAGAGAGTCACATGGAGGGCTCTGAAAAGTGAACCATCAAGTAGAAAGAGGCTATGCAGAAGAGACCCAAGACATACCAGCAGAGCTTTCAGCTGAATGCAGTCACTCTCAGGGAATGGGGAGAGGCGGTGGAGAAGCCTCCATTTCACTTGCAAAACTGTCTTAACAAACAATTGTTGTTTAAGCCACTGGCTTAACAGTGTAAATTTGTAGGGTGGTTTGTTATGTAACAACAGACATATGAAACAGAGGATAAGGCATAGAAGGCTTCACTGAGAAGACTTAGAGGCGAGAAAGAAGCCTTATCTGGGCGGGGAAGCATTCCAGGCAGAGGGATGAGCATGCACAAAGCCCTGAAGTAAGAGTAGACCTGGCTTACCTGAGGAGCTGCACAGAGGCCAGGAGAGCTGCAACAGATGAGGGAGTGGGGTGGGGGACATATTAAGAGACAACGTTAGAGCAGGAACAGTGGCCAGATCAACCCAGGATTTGCAGGTTATTGTAAAGACTTTGACTTTCATCCAGAGGTTGATGGAAAGCCATTGGAATTTGAAAGCGTTCATCAATTCATTTAAAACTATCTGTTTAGCGTGACTGTATGCCAGTTTCAGAGTGCTGGGCATTCAACAATCAATAGGACTTTGTGTGTGGGGACAAGGGCAGGAGGAAGGGTTTTGAGAGGGTGGAATAAGAGGAGCAGGATTACAAAAAAGCTGGACCAGGTGGGAGGGAGACTGCTTTCTGCTGGCTCGGGCCACCTGAGGGTAGAGATCCCTTTAGCCAGGACCCCTCTTAGTTTTCCTCAAAGTCTCTCTTCAAGATAATTTGCTACAATTTTATATTTGAGTACATTATACCCACACAAGAAAGCTCACTTCTCTTTTAACACAATTTAATTTCCTAAAAGCTTTTTTCCAAACAAATGGCATTTCATCAGCCACGCACATGTATTCTCCAAAGATCTTGCCAGGCTCCAGCATTCTGCGCTCTGTGTGTCAATACATTTACAGAAAAACGTTCTGTTAAATTTAAAACGA
This sequence comes from Bos indicus, assembly GCF_029378745.1. Taxonomy (NCBI): domain Eukaryota; kingdom Metazoa; phylum Chordata; class Mammalia; order Artiodactyla; family Bovidae; genus Bos; species Bos indicus. The sequence continues at coordinate 49,673,984 of NC_091780.1, read as the reverse complement.
TTCTCTTCAAAAGACACTATGTACTTCCCAAAAGGTACTTCACGAATATAGTGCAGTACAGATTGCAGTGAGGTTTCAGAGCAATTGACTCACCACTGCATCATATTCTTAAAGCCAAACTAAATGGCAAAGTAACAAGCAAAGAAGGCATAGAGCTAACATTATTATAGCTTTAAATAAAAGTTCATGAAGCAATTTTCCTTGTGTGGAGCCACACACACCAAAGTATACATGCTGGCATGGAAGGTGACGGTAACAAGAGGACTTCGCTGGGCCTTGACACGTGGAGTTTCTGGAGAAAAGTGTGAAGATCTGGTCGCGGGTGGAATAAGTTATAATTATTTCAGCTGGACAAGCCATCAGTTTACACTGAATCTGGATGGCATCCCAGTTCAGGTCAGACTATATTTAATAGTATTTTCATAGAACTTCTTGTCAAACACACATTCTTTGCGGGAAGGAAGCAGAAGTGCTCCCTTCAACAGAATAAAATCCTTCTACTTATTCTGTACTTTCCTAGGTTTATAAAGACAAGATATCCCCAAATACTTTGTTGCTTTAGAAGAGATGTTTTTTTGGCTAACTCATTTCTCTCAAAAATGCAACTAAATGCCCTGCTTTAACTTATGTTGTTTCTTTACCTTATGTTGTTTCTTTGTTGTTCAGTCACTCTGCAGTGCCCAACTCTGCAACCCCATGGACTGCAGCACACCAGACTTCCCCATTCTTCACTATCTCCCAGAGTTTGCTCAAACTCATGGCCATTGAGTCAATGATGCCATCCAACCATCTCATCTTCTGTCACCCCTTCTCCTTCAGGCCTCATTTTTTCCCAGCATCAGGTCTTTTCCAATGAGTCAGTTCTTCACATCAGGTGACCAGAGTATTGGAGCTTCAGTGTCAGCATCAAAATCAGTCCTTCCAATGAACATTCAGGGTTGACTTCCTTTAGGATTGACCATTTTAGGATTTTATTTCTTAAATTCTAATTAATAACAAGATTTCAGTTTCCAGCTATCTGATATTTAAATGACTTCACTGAGCATTTGTTTCTCACAAACAGCTCTATTTTTTTTTACTTAAGGGCCATATAAAATAGATAAGAAAAATCTAAAAATACCATTGTACCTACTAACACTATCATCTTATATCTTTTAAATCACTCTTGTATAAGGTGTTTTATTTTCCATTTTAAATCATTTATTCTCAAAGAACTGTAACTAAATCCTCTTGAAATGTGATTCAGGTTTTAAGAAACATGTCAAAGTTATTTGCACTCTATGCTATTACAGTCTCTGCACCGGCTCTCCTGCCCCGCACGCTGAACTCTTCCACAATCTGAAACAATAACTTCTGAAGATTCCAACCATTCACTTATTTCTTTAGTTCTCCTCAAGGGGCTAGGCCTCTAAGTCTGTTTCTTTAGTTCATCAGAATCAGAATCACATGGTATTAAAATTCAGGCCCCAAGACCCCATTTCAAACTTATAAACTTGAAACTTCTGGGTGTGTGGCCAGGAATCTCTGACAAATATTCCAATTGATTCAGATGTACCAGAGGTTTGACAGGCACCACACTAGACCATAGTCCTTAAGCCCCGTGAGCATCTGATACGTAGGACAAACCCTCAGCCCAAGAAGATACCAGGGGGACTACATTTTGCATATCTTCTCAGAGAATTCACAGAAGCTCTGAAGCCTGTCCACGGACCCTTCTTCCCCAGTGTGTCTGGACTCCTTGTTTAATAACTTTCTCTTTGACACCAAGGAAATCAGTATGAGTAAGACTGGGCACTGGCTGTGCTCCACTCTGTCCTGTTGAGGAGAGCCATTGACAATTTCCTGCCTTTATCTCAACCTCAAAATAAAGTGTGTTTTTCTTATCCAATTCACACAAGTATTGTGAGGCTGAAATTGCTTTAAGAGCTTTAAAGGAAAGGTACCATATAAATGCAAATAACAGGAGATTTGATAAGAAGAATAGTCATACCCAAGCGCACAAGGGCTGCCCTATCCAAAGGAACCGTTTGTGGTTTCACCGCTATTATCATTCAGTATACATCAGAGAATAGACTATAACATGAGCCTTTAGAATTCTTTCTATGAAAGAAAGAATTGCAGGCACATTTTTCTCATACCATCATATAAATGCCACCAAGAGAATGGAAAGATGAAAGAAGACACCCTGGACCATAAGTCCTAAAGATGCCACAACCACTCCAAGAGGAAGAACGAATACAGCGCTGGTAGGGAAAACTTTACAACTTCGAATTGAAGGAAACTCAGGGAACTCCAAAGAGAATACTGAAATCACAGCTATCTCCCTGTGGCAAGACATATTTTAACACTTAGCACAAACATCCATCCACACATTATATAACCTGGCATTTACCACTTTAATTGCTCAAGTTGGGCATGTCTACCATGCCCTCAATCCATCAAGTTGGTTTTTGTAACCACAGCAACAGAGCTGGAGTACAGCCTAAGGAGAGTTAATTCAGTATCAAAAAATAATAAAGAAAAAGCAGGATTTTTTAGACACTCTGGCTCTTTGGATGATTTCAGTATATCTGCAACTGTTTCTAGACTTCCTCTGAAACTTTCTCTTGAACCAGCTTACAATTTACCCAGCAACAACCACAGCACTTCTTCCTTGGTTGCTATACATTGAGTAGCTAGATAAAATGCATACATTAGCCAAGGAGTGAGTGGCCAAGGACAGTTTACACGACATCTTTCTAATCCTATATAGACATTTTAAACAAAACCTAAGGAGAATAATAAAGGACAGGAAAATAATCTCACCTTCACAACAGAAGCTTTTGCACAGGTTTTTTTGCCTGAGTTCCAGAGCTTGCATGTTAGATCCTCAACAATTGTACATGGCAGAAAAAGGAGAAACTGATACTCTATCACACCTGAGGCAACCAGGACCTTATCTTTGCTTGATAGTATTCTTTTGTAATTACACATATACTATGTTTTATTGTGCTTCACTTTATTGCCCTTCACAGATATTACATCTTTTTTTTCTTTACCAGTTGAAGGTTTGTGGCAACCCTGCAACAAGCAAGTCTGCAGACACCATTTTTCCAACAGCACTGGCTCACTTCATGTCTCTGTATCCCATTTTGGTAATTCTCACAATATCTTAAATATTTTCATTATGGTATATTTGTTATGGTAATCTATGGTCAGTGGTCTTTGATGTTACTATCACAGTGATTTCGGGGGTGGGAGGCATGTCATGAACTGTGCCCACGTAAGACAGAGAAATTAATTAACAAATGTTGTGTGTGTTCTGACTGCTCCACTGACTGGCCATTCCCTCTCTCTCCCTCTCCTTGACCTTCCTGTTCCTTGAGAGACAACAATACTAAAATTAGGCCAATTAATAGCTGTACCATGACCACCAAGTGTTCCAGGGAAAGGAAGAGTCAGTGGGGCAAACTTCATTGCTTTATTTTAAGAAATTGCCATGGCCACCCCAATGTTTAGCAACCACCACACTCATCAGACAACAGCCCTCAACACTGAGGCAAGATCCTCCACCAACAAAGAGATTATGACTTGCTGAAGGCTCAGGTGATGATTAGTATATTTTTAACAATAAATTTTTTTAATTAAGGTTTGTACATTTTTAGACATAATGCTATTTCACACTTAAAAGACTACAGTATACTATAAACATAACTTTTATACATTGGTAAACCAAAAATTTCATGTGACTTGATTTACTGTGGTATTCACTTAACTGCAATGGTCTGGAACCTGCAATATCTCTGTGACATACCTGTGGTGTCCTTTTAAAGTATTAATTATATTCTTGTTCAAAGAGACAGGAAGTTGGGGTTGTCATTTTTCAGCAAACCCATAAAGAAAAACAATCCATCCTCCTGGACATTAAATAGAGAAATTTGATCAATTATTAATACAAAAGTCAAGCCCAAATCCAGGAACTATCAGATGGGAGATGGGAGACAGGAAAGAAAGCTCCTGCTTTTGAATAAAGACATTGGATGCTCTAGTGTGGGTTGTTCAGTTGTGTCCAGCTCTGTGTAACTCCATGGACTGTAGCCCACCAGGCTCCCCTGTCCATTGAATTCTCCAGGCAAGAATACTGGAGTGGGCTACCATTCCCTTCTGCAGGGGATCTTCCCGACCCAGGGATCCAACTCATGTCTCCTGCGTTGCAGGCAGATTCTTTACCATCTGAGCCACCAGGGAAGCCCTTGGATGCTATAAACCCAAACTAATATATCACCCACATTGCTTTCTTCCCACAGCTCCCCTACAGGAGAAAGCACAAAACTAAACAGAATAGCCTAAGTGTCCCGAGAGCAAGTCCTGGTTCTAAATGCCTCAGTGTGTAGGAAGCAGGCCTCAAGGAAAGAGCAACTCAGTGCTTAAAACAAAGGTCTTGTAGTATCTAGCATCTCTTTCTGACACTTTAGGGAAAGCTTCCAAATATTCTAACACATATCAAAATCAAAAATCTCAAAACCACAGCAGGAGATGTTATCTAAAGAAGAAGCTGAAGATTCCTACTTGAACCAGTTTTCTTTCACTTCAGATCACAAACTTTAAACCTACAGAGCTTTCAGTGGAAGGACTCACAGAACTAAACAGTTCTAATTTTTTAGTGAGAATGAATAAATCTACTATTGATGCGACTGGAAATCTTATTAAAAAATCTTTCTATTGGGTGCATCAATAGAATTCTTCCATCATAATTCCAGTGAAATAATACATCTGCATGAGACATTTGAGTATGTTAGATCTTTATCTGAAATTGTTTATTATCTTGCCTTTTTAAAACATAATATATTCCTGCCACCAACTGGATATACTATGACAAGGTCAGAAAAGTCCCACTCATGATAAAACTATTGTTTCACTCCCTTTCATGTTGAGAATGCTTCCAGTGTTGTCCACGCATGCAAACAGGGCTAAAAAAGAGAGCAGCGGGATTCTCCTCCACTTGATGCATGTAAAATCCATTTTTCATCAGCAGCTCTTCGCAGAAACTGCCACTGATTGCAGCTCTGCTTTGCTCATCACAGTCTGATGGATGTTTTTGCTCAAAATAAGTCACCCTTTGCTGATTGCTTCAGGCTGCTCAGTCTGTCAATTGTGGAAATACAGCATCCTCCAGCTAGGCCACAATGCTTATTGTAATCAAAGAGTCAGATGCAAACATTCATTCCCATGATTCCTCGGCTCTGATCTCTATTTGTCTACTGCAGTGTTCATTTTGGTTGTGAGATACCCTCAGAACGAAAATGCCGCAGGTTAGGGATCAAGTCACTCACCTCAGCTAAGTTAAAATCTTCCTCTCAGAGAATAAGCCTCTCATTTTCCTAAAAACATAAGCCAAAGAAAGGTAAGTTTTCTTCATTTCGATATTTGGCAAAACTAATACAATATTGTAAAGTTTAAAAATAAAATTAAATTAAAAAAAAAAAATACAGTGGGGTAGAAGCTACCATTTTTCACAAGGATGCCGGGAATGCCTCCTTTTACAAGGATACTAGAGGATGTAGGGAACTAGAGCCTAAAGATTTGCATCCCTGACAGAAATTCTGAATGTCATGAGTTTAATACCTGTCAATCAAAAGAATGTTTAGAGTACATTTGTATATGTCACACAATCATATTGGGAATGAAGTGATTAAACAGAAAGGCCTTGCACAGTCGTGTCTGACTCTCTGTGGCCCCATGGAATGTAGCCCGCCAAGCTCCTCTGTCCATAGGATTCCCTAGGCAAGAATACTGGAGTGGGTTGCCATTTGCTCCTCCAAGGGATCTTCCCAACCCAGGGGTCAAACTCACGTCTCCTGCAGCTCCTGCATTGGCAGGTGGATTCTTTTACCACTGAGTCACCTGGGGAGTCCCTAGAAACGCCCTGAGCTACTTCCTAAGTACTGCTGCCAGAAGAAAGATAGAGTTCAGTGGTGTTTTTTTAAAAATAACTACATTATATCCATATTTATGTACAATGAATACCCATTTTAAATGCCCATTCCAAGTAGGAAATAACTTTCTCTGCCAGAAGGGGTAAGCATTCACATCAGTTAGGACTAGGTTCAGCTACATATAACAGAAAAATCCAATGAGATAACAGCTTCAAGTCTTAGAAGAGAGAAACAATACATGTGTCTTACACATAAGAAATCCAGAGGAAAACAATCCAGGAATGGAATGATGGGCCACAGCATTATCTCTTACTCGAGCTGTCCTCTTTCCTCCCTCATCCTAGTGCCTGAATTTCATTCTCAAAATCATCGTATGCTCTAAGTGGCTGCCCAAGCTCCAGCCATTACATCACATTCCAGAGAGCAGGATGGAAGAAACAAGGAGGTGACTCCCAGCACCTTTTCTTTAGAGACCTCCCAGCAGTCCCACGCAGCACCTCTACTTATATCTCATTGGTGAGAACTTGGTCGCATGGCTAATACTTAGTGGCATTGGAAATAGGCAAATAGTTATAGTTGAGGCTATACAAACTCTGCTAAAACTTAGGGTTCTCTTATTAAAGGAGAAGGGAGAATGGTTATTTAACAGAAAATGAGAGATACCTACTCCAGCACTCGCTCTTCACCGCCATCCCTGCCATCAGAGATACCAGATGACCTTGGGCAAGTCAGTAAAATCTGTCTGTGCTTCAATTTCCTCAAAAGTATCCACCTTGTGCATTCATTTGGAACTTAAATTGTGGAGTCCTGCCCCAAGGCCACAGGAGTGAGGACTTGCACCAAGGCCACAGAAGCGGAGCCCAGAACCAAGGTCACCTCCGAAGCTGACTGGGCCCCTTTGTTATCGTTTTCAAAAGCCCCCCAATCATCACTAACAAGCTTCCTGACCCATATTATGCAAAGATGCCCACTCCAGTAAACACTCTATAGGGCCCCAACCAATCACCTAATGCCAACCTTTCAGCAGGAATACTCTTTGTCTTGAAGCTATAAAAATTGGCTATTATCTCACAAAAACTGTTGACTGTCCCTGACTTGTCTGCAGTTGTTGGCCCACTGTGTTCACAGAGCCCACTTTATCCCTGTTCTTTGTTCTTAATAAACTTACTACCTTTCTGCAGTACTCCATGTCTGGAAATTCCTTTCCAGTGTGTGCTCGGGCTGCCTCAACATAAATGAGATGGCGTGCAAAGGGCCTAGGGCACATAGAACCTCAGAAAACATCAGCCTCCTTCCACGTATCAACAGGAGCCAGATCAAGCCCAATCCAGCAGATGCCTTGGAGCCTGTACTTGGGACCTCTGTCCCTCTCTCAGGGACCACACTGGCACTTGGTCCAATGCTGGCTTCCTCTTCTTTCCTTTGTTATAAGCCACACCCAACGTGTGCCACAGATGCCTAGACAGGCCTGATAACTGGCCCAACAGAGGCTGTGGCCCCTGGAAGACTCATTTTCAGGAAGAACTGGAGATGGGAAAGAGGCTGAGCATAAACAAGTCCTCAGGAAAAATGGAAGAAATACATTTTCCACTAAGACTTCATACGCCAGAGGGACTCCAAATAAACTTTGAAGTCTTTGGCAAAGACAGCAAACCATTCAGTAGCAGTTTCTATCTGCTCAGAGGAAAGTGCCTCAAGATCAGCTACTTTTGAATTTTATCCTTCAAGTCATTGCTCTCAGAGGACCCTTCTGAGAGACTGTGAGTGACTGGACGAACCCATCAACACTAGGAAACAAAATACAAATCCTCCTGAAAGTCCCATCCCTTTTATGGGGAAGCCAGCGGATTGCTGATCAACTCCCTGCTGCCACAGGCCAGGGTCTTGGGAAGCAGATTCTGAGATGGAACTCCCCATGTAAGGTGTTCTCTGTGTGTTGTGTTGTGTTTTTAATCACTAAGGCATGTCCAACTCATTTGCAACCCCATGGACTGTAGCCCTCCAGGCTCCATTTCCTTTTCCAGGGGATCTTCCCAAGCCAGGGATTGAACCTGGCTCTCCTGCATTACAGGCAGATTCTTTACCACTGAACCACTAGGGAAGTCCATAGGTGTACCTGAAGGAGTAGTGGCAAGGTTGGGCAGAAAGAAAAGTTAAATTTTAATACAGCCCCCACAAAGCTGCCAGGGAGCCCTGGAACAAGTATTGCCCCCACATCAAGGTGCAATGGTCTAGTCTCTGTCACCACCACCACCACCCCCATCTCTCACAATCACCACTTATGAGCCATCCTCAGAGGGCAAGACCTCAGCTGAGGCCAACCCTCAAGAAGCTGACAGCTTCAGACTATGTCCTGACTTCATTCCCTACAACTGGGCAGCAAGACCCTCATGGGAAAGAGGATGGAGCAGCTCAAGTCTACTCCACCATAGAAAGAAATCAACCATAAAAGGATTTTAAGGTTTTCCTGACTCTGGTGTTCATGTACCTTTTATTTGGGATTTTGTATCCCAGATGGACTTGACACAAAAAATCACTATTTCACTCCTCAAGTCACATATCACAGAGTATATGTTTAATTGATAGCAGGCTTGAAATGCTATATAAACAACTCAGTTAAGATTAGGAAGATTGGAAAGTCAGGCTTATTCTATCAGCCTTCTTGGTTTCAGATCAGATCAGATCAGATAAGTCACTCAGTTGTGTTCGACTCTTTGCAACCCCATGAATTGCAGCACGCCAGGCCTCCCTGTCCATCACCAACTCCCGGAGTTCACTCAGACTCACGTCCATCGAGTCAGTGATGCCATCCAGCCATCTCATCTTCTGTCATCCCCTTCTCCTCCTGCCCCCAATCCCTCCCAGCATCAGAGTCTTTTCCAATGAGTCAACTCATCGCATGAGATGGCCAAAGTACTGGAGTTTCAGCTTTAGCATCATTCCTTCCAAAGAAATCCCAGGGCTGATCTCCTTCAGAATGGAGTGGTTGCATCTCCTTGCAGTCCAAGGGACTCTCAAGAGTCTTCTCCAACACCACAGTTCAAAAGCATCAATTCTTCAGCGCTCAGCCTTCTTCACAGTCCAACTCTCACATCCATACATGACCACAGGAAAAACCATAGCCTTGACTAGACGGACCTTTGTTGGCAAAGTAATGTCTCTGCTTTTGAATATGCTATCTAGGTTGGTCATAACTTTCCTTCCAAGGAGTAAGCGTCTTTCAATTTCATGGCTGCACTCACCATCTGTAGTGATTTTGGAGCCCAGAAAAATAAAGTCTGAGACTATTTCCACTGTTTCCCCATCTATTTCCCATGAAGTGATGGGACCAGATGCCATGATCTTAGTTTTCTGAATGTTGAGTTTTAAGCCAACTTTTTTGCTCTCCACTTTCAATTTCATCAAGAGGCTTTTGAGTTCCTCTTCACTTTCTGCCATAAGGGTGGTGTCATCTGCATATCTGAGGTTATTGAAATTTCTCCCGGCAATCTTGATTCCAGCTTGTGTTTCTTCCAGCCCAGCGTTGCTCATAATGTACTCTGCATAGAAGTTAAATAAGCAGGGTGACAATATACAGCCTTGACGAACTCCTTTTCCTATTTGGAACCAATCTGTTGTTCCATGTCCAGTTCTAACTGTTGCTTCCTGACCTGCATACAAATTTCTCAAGAGGCAGATCAGGTGGTCTGGTATTCCCATCTCTTTCAGAATTTTCCACAGTTTATTGTGATCCACACAGTCAAAGGCTTTGGCATAGTCAATAAAGCAGAAATAGATGCTTTTCTGGAACTCTCTTGCTTTTTCCATGATCCAGCGGATGTTGACAATTTGATCTCTGGTTCCTCTGCCTTTTCTTGGTTTAATGATCAGTAAATATAAATAAGGATTTTTCAATTTAAATAAAGATTTGACTGTACTTCATAGTCAATAGCAAGAATCCTAAAAACGAGGACTATGGAGGAAAATGGCACTTTAGCAGATTTCCAGTACTTTCTAAATCTTGCTTTACTGGGAAGCAAACTGTTTAATACTTATTTTCCAATTTTCAGTTCTACTGAGATGAAATGGATCCTTTCATTTTCTACTTAAAATGTTCAAGGATGAACTGAATATCCCCAGTTCTCAAGGTAATCTTACAGTCACCCTATGTGCCTTTCCATGGGGATTCCACCTAAGAAAATGCTAGGGACCCTTCTTTATTCCAAAAAATTACCAAATTCTCAAAGAAGCAAACCACACCAAAAGGATTTTGCTGCATTGGGATCAAAATCACTCCTTGCTTCAAAAATAAAACCTAGTTTGTCATATTAGTAAGTGTAATTCCACTTGTCTGAAATATAAATCAAGCTCACTTTGTAAAATCATCTTGCATTTTTTTCAGGTGGGAGGAGGTGGGAAGCATTTAAAAAACTGGAGTTGTAACAGCAGATTACCAAAACACTGGACTTTACCTTGATGTAGTTCAGTTAACTACCAGCTTCCCATACTAGAGTTCCCATGGAACTCTATTACAACTATTAAAATATTTTCTTGCCCAGAGAATTTTACTAGACAATGTATCAGAGAATACACCAGAAGGAGGAAAATGAGGAAGATGTACAGGAGTATTCAACTGTGTGGAGGTAAGTATTAAATGAAGAAAGGACTAGAGCTGAGAGCTTTTGAAAAGGACACCAAATCAAGATGGGTGAGGATCTAGATCAAGGATCAGGAAATCATGGTTCATGAGCCAACTCCAACCTATCTTTTGTTTTTATAAATAAAGCTTTATTGCAACACAGCTATATCCATTTGCTTATATATTGTCTATGGCTGCTTTTGTGCCACAACAGATGGCAGAATTGAGTAGTGACATCAGAGATTCCATGGTTCACAAAGGCCAAAATATCTACTATTTGTCCCTTCAGAGAAAATGTTTGCCAATGCCTGCTCTGTGTGTGTTTGCTTAGTCACTCAGTCATGTCCAATTCTGTGCAACCCCATGGACTATAGTCTGCCAGGCTCCTCTGTCCATGGGGATTCTCCAGACAAGAATACTGGAGTGGGTTGTCTTGCCCCCTTCCAGGGGATTGTCCCAACCCAGGGTTTGAACCCGCATCTCCTGCTTTGGCTAATGGATTCTTTACCTCTGAGCCACCTGGGAAGCCCTGGAGAAGAAAGCAGCTTTGAGCAAAGAGAGAGCTACAGCAGGTCTTCATAACAATTGATGCTCTCTTTTAACTATTATATGCCAAATCAGCCAAGATATGTGTACCTTCAAATAACGGTCCTGTCTGGTAGTCCCTTGACATATCTTTAGTGGCTCTTCCACACCTATTTGTACTTTCCTCTTACATGGTGGTAGCCTCCAAGATTCTCACAAAGGATCTCCTCTTTTCTTATTTATTTACACTCTCTGGCAGCATTTTCATGAATGGTTTTAGCTTCAAGTAACTTGTATAGGCTGATGATTCCCAATTCCATGTCTCCTAAGTCTGAGATCTGCATATCCACTGCCTCTGGAACAGTTCTACTCCTCAAATGCAATGCATGTACAAACTCAACCGCTCCTTCCCATAAATGAATTTAGTGATTAATTCAGACTGAATTAGTTAGTTCTATAACTAATCGGACTAGCGAAATCATCAATGGGCTTTCATGTTTATTTGCAATATTAGTAAGTAACACTTTCATTAAATGTCATTTTTGACCTTGGTTTTCTCCTTGAAATTCTGGCCTCTCAGAAATGGCAACCCACTCCAGTATTCTTGCCTGGAGAATCCCGTGGACAGAGGAGCCTGGTGGGCTGCTGTCCAGGGGGTCGCACAGAGGCAGACACGACTGAAGCGACTTGGCAGCAGCAGCAGTGGCAGCACTACAGTCCACCAGGCTCCTCTGTCCATGGAATTTTCCAGGCAAGCATACTGGAGTGGGTTGTCATGTCCTACTCCAGGAGATCTTCTCTGATCCAGGGATCAAACCCACACCTCCTGTGTCTCCAGCATTGGCGGGTGATTCCCTACCACTGAGTCACCTGGGAAGCCCACACTCTATAGTATCACCACTCAGATTCCTTTACCTGTCAGCTATGAATTCATTCATCACCAAGGCTTTAAGACCGCAGCATTCTCAGTCAGTATTGAAAAAGCAAAGACAGAAAATACATTTAATAATATCATCTTGTTAGCAAATGGAGAGTACTGCAAACATTCTTAGTAGCATATTTTAGTACTACACTCAATTTAGAAATGATGGGTCTATAGTATTTAGTATTTATTTTTGCTAAAGGAAACTATTAAATCCAGATGGCCTATCAAGCTTTCAGTTGGGAAGATTTCTCATTTTCAAAAGTAATTAATGTTACACTGACAGTAGCTGATTGGCCCTTAGTTTTCTTTTTATATCAGTCATCACATTATTGCCAGGATATTGTCTTAAAAAGAGGAGCAGCTTCTAAAATAAAAACAACAAAACCCAAAGGTTGAGTTCTCCTTAACTCTACTCATCCTCCAGTCAATCACAGCTCCTTCTGGGGCTCAGACCTCCATGAAAATTCAACTTAACAGGTTGAAAAGACAGAGACAAGTTTTATAAGCCAAACTAAGGAGGCATGTGGCTGAAAATGTATTATATTCATGTAGAAGGATTTGCGGACATTGCAAACACTACTTTTAGAATCAGACCGAAGGTGGGTGAAACGAAACCCATTCCAGATGGGCTTTTGATCCTCTGTGTAGCTTCAATCATATCATTCCTTCTGTACCTCTTTTTCTCTATTTCTGAAGCAATAATTGCCATGTCACTATCTTGAAAGTGTGATTTAAGAACTAAATTCTAGGAATTTCTTCTGGCCTCATTTTGCCATTTGAAAAATAATGGAATTTCATCAGACACTTTCATGACTTCTAGCTTTAAGATGCTGTGACTTTTAGCTTTAAAATGCTGTGACTTCAATAGGTCATAAGTTATTTCCATTAAACTTAAAGACATTTTATCCAGAAGGCCCCTAGTCATGTATATGTTATCTACACAGAATAAACATTTAACTTTTAACAAGAACAGAGTGTCAGTATGGATTTCTTCAAGTCCCTAAGAAAACAGAACATCTGACTAGCAAATTTTGATGGAATGCTGGAAAATGGAAAGACCAGGACCATGGAGACCTGTCTAGAGGGAGGCAAGCCATGTAAAGGGCAAGCCACAGGGTCAAGGTTGGTAGTGCTTTCTTCATGATAGATGTCCAACCATGATGGTAAACTTTCTAGGAAAGCAGGAATAGAGATTACCAGTGCAAAGAAAGGGGAGACTCAAACAGGGAAATTTGTGCAACATTAAAATCTATTTATCATGTTGAGCTGTTTTGTCACAAGATAATATTTCAATAATAATAAGAGTTTTAGATCAGTAGCTCCTCAAAAAAGGAAACTGGCAATTGTATGAAAAAACTATCACGATATCATCATATGAACAAACATAAAGGTTAAAGTTGCTGTTAGGACTTCCCTGCTGATCCAGTGATTGGGAGCCTGCCAGCCAATGCAGGCGACACAGGTTCGAGCCGTGGTCCAGGAAGATCCCACATGCCACGAAACAACAAGCCCCGGTGCCACAAGTACTGAGCCCAAGCACCACGACTAGACAGGAGCTTACACTCACAATGAGAGAAAGCTCGTGTGTGGCGGTGAAGACCCAGCACAGCCGTAAATAAATAAATACACTTGAAAATAAAGCTGTTAAAAATATTCTTGTAGTCACACCTTGTTCTGAGTAAACTTACGATGCAAGGGGGAAAGGTCCTCAAGGCAGTCTCACCTCCCTGCTGCCACACTTGTCCCTGTCTACTTCTCATCCTTCCCTTGGCCCTTCTCCCACTTCTTGGCCCTGAAGTCCTCAGGCAGCTTAAGGTACACACCCTCTCAGTCATGGACTTAACCTGGAAATACTGACCCTTCCTTTAAAACACCTCTTAGAACCAAGGTACAGTGGAATGAACATGGGCTTTAAAGTCAGGCAACATAGGTATGAATCCTGGTACCCTGAGTGCATGCGAAAATTACATGCTTGCCAAACCCTGACATCTAAAACAGCTGTGAAGATTATATTTAAAACATTGACTATCCTGGTTTACAGTGGATCCAAGAGACTGCTCTTCTCCTTGTTTCCAGAATGAGGATTCCCTCAGTGGAGTACCAGCATGACTGAAAAATCATCTGATAACTTAATTTCCAGTGGGAGTTTAGTGAGCTACCACTTCCTTAGTCACAAAACAAAAGCTAATGCTTAGAGACACCATACTTTAAACACACAAGAACGAAAACAGAATTTCTAGTGGAGTGACAGGTAAACAATAAAGTTGAATCTTTAGGTGTGCATGTAAAGAGAAAAGTTGAATCTGAGTGTCCTGTCACATAAGTTTATATTTTCTAGAAAATTCTGCATTTCTTTGCTTAAGAAACCAAATTTCCATTGTCCATAAGAAACTTGAAACGTTTTCAGCCAAGAAACAACTTTCTCAGTTCATTCAACTCAACAACGACAACCAAAAAAAACAGTCCAATTGAAATATGGGTAGAAGACCAAAATGGACATATAAATGGCCAATAAGCACATGAAAAGATGCTCGGTTCAGTTCAGTTCAGTTGCTCAGTCATGTCTGACTGTTTGCAACCCCATGGACTGCAGCACACCATGCCTCCCTGTCCATCACCAACTCCCAGAATTTATTCAAACTCATGTCCATTGAGTCGGTGATGCCATCCAGCCATCTCATCCTCTGTCGTCCCCTTCTCCTCCTGGAGCCTTCAATCTTTCCCAAAGTCAGGGTCTATTCAAATTAGTCAGTTCTTCTTATCAGGTGGCAAAAGTATTGGAGTTTCAGCTTTAGCATCAGTCCTTCCAATGAACACTCAGTACTGATCTCCTTCAGAATGGACTGGTTGGATCTCCTTGCAGTCCAAGGGACTCTCAAGACTCTTCTCCAACACCACAGCTCAAAAGCATCAATTCTTCGGCGCTCAGCCTTCTTCACAGTCCAACTCTCACATCCATACATGACCACAGGAAAAACCATAGCCTTGACTAGACGGACCTTTGTTGGCAAAGTAATGTCTCTGCTTTTGAATATGCTATCTAGGTTGGTCATAACTTTTCTTCCAAGGAGTAAGCGTCTTTTAATTTCATGGCTGCAGTCACCATCTGCAGTGGTTTTGGAGCCCCCAAAAATAAAATCAGCCACTGTTTCCCCATAACATCCCTAATTATTAAAGAAATGTAAATCAAAACAACAAGGTACCACCTCACATCAATCAGAATGGCCATCATTAAAAAGTCTACAAAAACAAATACTGGAAAAAGTGTGGAAAAAAAGAAACTCTCCTACACTGTTGGTGGGAATGTAAATTGGTATAGTCACTATGGAAAAAAATAGAGATTTCTTAAAAAACTGAAAACAGAGCTACCATATGATTTAGCAATCCCACTCTTAGGCATATATCCAGACAAAACTATAATTCAAAAATATACTTGCACCCCAACGTTCATAGCAGAACTGTTTACAGTAGCCAAGGCATGGAAACAACCTAAATGTCCATCAACAGATGAATGGATAAAAAGACGTGTTATATTTATAAAATGGAATGTTACTCAGCCACAAAAAGGAAGGAAATAATGCCATTTGCAGCAACATGGACGGACCTAGAGATTATTATACTAAGTGAAGTAAGTCAGAAAGAGAAAGACAAATATCATATGATACCACTTAGATGTGAAATCTAAAATGGGATACAAATTATCTTATCTATGAAACAGAAACAGACTCACAGACATAGAGAACAGATTTGTGATTGCCAAGGAGAGACGGATTGGGAGTTTGCAGATAGCAGATGCAAACTATTATATATAGAATGGATAAACAACAAGGTCCAGCTGTAAAGCTCAGGGAACTCTAGTCAATGTCCTGAAATAAACCATAATAGAAAAGAGAAAGAAAAAAAGATTTAAAAAATTCAATCTGACAGAACAAAAATAAGAGAAGCCAAAGAAACTTGTTTCAGAGGCAATTCTAAAGCCCTGAGACTTTCTTAATAGTTTCAAGAGGTCTTTCAATTCTTATAGAAGGGAGATACTATATGAGAAAACCTGTTACTTGTCTTTATGGAAAATGATAAGTGAAACTGAGGCCCACAAAACAGCCTGATTGTAGGGTATCAAGAGTAAGACTTAAAAAAAAAAAAAAGACGACTTGATCACACTGGTGATTTTGTAATACCTTCCTTGCTGTGAGAGTATGACAATTCATTTTTTAAAATACTGTGGAAAGGGAAAAATAAAAAAGGTGAATCATGACCCAAAGGAAATTTCATTTATATCAGAGTCCTCATTTATATGGATGGAATCATTCTTCCAAAAGTTTAAGTTAGTCATAATTAATCTATGACTATAGGGTAATTCTTTAAGTCTCCAGTGAAATGGGAGTTGGTACAATTATCCATGAAATTCAGGGATATTTTTAAAAACCACAATTTTGGCTTAAATTACTCAGATAAGACATTGACTGCTCAGCTTGTTCTGCGGGGGAAGTGCATTAAGTACCACCATATAGATGATAACATTATCCCTGGAGCTTCTTCAAGTGTTTCTGAACATCTGATTACTCATAGTCTATGACTCACAAATTATATAAATCTTTGGAAAATCGAAAGTCAGTGCTTTCTTTTCATTCTCATTATATTAGCAAGTAATGGTGCTATCTCTGAAAGAAATTAGAAGCCCATGGTTAATATTCACTGTGGACAGTCTTAGTCAAAGTAATCCTCAGCAAATGTCAATTGTACGCACTATCTACTAATCAGAGACAACAGCAGTCCTAAAAGGGAATTATGACCTAACAGAGATTTTCATCTTAGGGTAAAATGCTCAGTAATTTCCCTAACATTAGAACCTCGGTTCTAAACTTCAGGCAGTGTTCTTGCCCTCATTCCATATTTTTACCCTAGAAATCGGGTATGGTATAAATATTTTGACTTGTGGGTTACATCTGCCACTTTTCAGCAATGTGACCATAGGAAAAAAAGCAGAAAAAGACTGAACCCCTTTGACATTCTAATTTCTTCATCTGTGAAATAAAAACATTATATCTAGCTCATATGATGCTTATGAAGCTTAAGAGAATAGAGAGAAAACTTTCCTAAAGTTATTTTACATCAGACAACCTCAACATCTCCATAGCTTTCAAGAATAAATACTTATTTCCTCATTTCCTAACTGATCTGGTGCTCCATGTATTATTCTGGATCCCATGCTGAATCCTGGGTTACAGAATAACAGTTGCAGGATAGAAGAGGATGACTGGATACCCACAAAATTTCAGCTCACAAAATGCTTTCATTTCTGCCCACATTCCAATCATCAAAGCAAGTCATGTAGCCAACCCCAAAGTCAATAGGGAAGAATATACCACCTATCAAGAGAACACAAATAATAGGAAATGAACAAACCAACCACCAGAGCAATAATCAGTGCTTCCTAAATGTTGATTCTACCCACTACTGCCAAAGTACTACTACTACTGCCTCTCTGAGCCTGGATCCCCAGGTTTGCAGATTATAGGCATTCACTAATGAATTATTGATTCATAAAATAGTTGGCTAATGATTATCATCATACAAATAGTAGAAATAATAACCTAGGTTCTAGTCTGCAAATATAAGCAATTTTCTTTTGGATGCTTGAATCACATATTTTAATCACATAGATTTTAAATGGCATTATTTTTTCAGTTTCTTTTCTTCTAGTTTTCTATTTTTTTAATTTTAAATGTTTTCTAAGAGTTTAGAACTTATTGTATGCCATCCAGTGCAGATTCTCAATATATTAGTAAAAGGTTGAAATCATTAATATCTCCAGCAATGACTTCTTAATTATATTAAGATACAGTTTAATAACAAAGTTAGAAACTTTGATAATTTTCATAACTTGGATAGATGTAGTAAAAATACTATAGTCTCAACCTACCTCCACAGATAATATAGATTGAAGTAACTTTAGGGATAGTTTTGAGTGGTCATAAATATAAAAATCTTGAAAAACAATTGTAAAGGGAAAAGATGCCTCACAAGATTTGTTTAGTATCACACAATACTAATTTTTACCACCAGTATTTTGTGTCAGAACTCTTAGACGTACCAGGAAAAATGAAGATACTATGATTAAGAAATAGGCATTCTCACTTTCATCTAAAATTTCCATTTGCATGAAGGTGACTTCGTATTAATTATATTCATCTTTGTTCAGGATCCCTGACTGTATATCACAATGAAATATTGTGTACTCACAGAATGCCTAGTTAAGAAGGATATTCTCTTGGATTGATTTCAGGGATGAATGTGAAGTTAACGTCTCTCTCTGTGTGAAAGTCTGTATTGTATAGAACAGGTTCATTTATAAAATGCCTCATTATTAAAGTGACCCTGAACAAATAAAAGATGGACATGTAATACATGAAAAAGTCTGTTTGAAATGAATTTATTTCTGTGCCATTCATCAAAAGGGATTAGCTATTCTCCAGATTAGTGCTATGCCACCGTTACTGCCCTGTATGGATAAGAATTTACAGTGATTTGCCATTTTCATTGATCTTTTAAATTAAATGGATTCTTAGTCTATAAGAGAAGGAAACAATTTCCCAAGGGAATCAGTTTCATTCTGAGCACTTTTCAAACCACACCCTCAAGTCCCAGGGATTTATACATTCACTCTCCTTTGATCATCAGGAGCACATTAATTTAAAGTTTGAGAAATATTGCATGGGAGATTCCTTAGGCAGAATACATTACAGAATTTATTTAAGGGAACATAATGTTTAGGAGAATTTGCAAGAATAGGCTTAAATACAAGGAAATAGACAGCCGAAATATTTATAGGATTTTATAGAAACCAATATCAATCTCTCACCCAGCACAAAAATCCCTCCCACCTAGTTGCTGAAGCTTAAAATGCCTTTCACATAAGACCTTTCAACCCCTTGGCCTTCCCTGGTGGCTCAGATGGTAAGACACAGATATATAGAGCATTCTTTTGGACTCTGTGGGAGAGGGCAAGGGCGGGATGATATGGGAGAATGGCATTGAAACATGTAAATTATCATATGTGAAATGAATCACCAGTCCACCTTCGATACATGATACAGGGTGCTTGGGGCTGGTGCACTGGGATGACCCAGAGGGATGGGATAGGGAGGGAGGTGGGAGGGTTCAGGATGGGGAACACGTGTACACCCATGGTGGATTCAAGTCAATGTATGGCAAAACCAATACAATATTGTAAAGTTTAATTAATTAATTAAAAAAAGAAAAAGAATCTGCCTGCAATGCAGGAGACCTGGGTTCAGTCCCTGGGCTGGGAAGATCCCTGGAGAAGGGAATGGCTTACCCACTCCAGTGTTGTTGCCTAGAGAATCCCACGGACAGAGTCTGACGGGCTACAGTCCATGAGGTGACAAAGAGTAGGACGCGACTGAGCAACTAACATTTTCACTTTCAAACTTGAAAATGACAACATAATATATTCCCAACACATACACAAGTAATTGAAACTAAATCTTTTCCTGAATGCAAGTTTTAATTAAGGAAAAGAGCCCGCGAGTTTGGGCACATGAAGTAGAGAAGAACCTGAAGAGGAGCCACACATTAGAAAAAGGATTCAGAAAAAGCAAGCCAAGAATATCAAAACAAGCTTCACCTACTTCAAAATTTTCCCTAGAGCTGCGGTGTATGGTTGACTTAAATTTCCTTATCCAGCCTCTGAATTTTTCTCTCCTGCTGCTGCTGCTGCTGCGTTACTTCAGTCGTGTCCGACTCTGTGCGACCCCATAGACGGCAGCCCACTAGGCTTCCCGTCCCTGGGATTCTCCAGGTAAGAACACTGGAGTGGGTTGCCATTTCCTTCTCCAATGCATGAAAGTGAAAAGTGAAAGTGAAGTCGCTCAGTCGTGTCCGACTCTAGCGACCCCATGAACTGCAGCCTACCAGGCTCCTCCATCCATGGGATTTTCTAGGCAAAAGTACTGGAGTGGGGTGCCATTGCCTTCTCTGTTTCTCTCCTAGACCTTTGATTCGCTCTCCTGAAAGAAGAGTAAGCTATTCCAGCTGGCCACATACATGATGGTGTTACCAGCTGCAGTTCAAGCCAAACTTCATACTATTTCGATGCAGAGGATTTAACTTGCGGGTATGAGATTTACTGGACTCCATTACTAAGAAGAGAGCTCCTCATTGCATACACTAGTTTCAAAAGGGTACATAGACTAGTGAAGTGCCATGAAATGATAACATATGCAAAACTGTCCTGAAAAAGAGATAGTTACAGAAGGACATGACAAAACTTAATGCAAAAGGAGATAAACTAAGCCACCAATGACAGTGATGCACAT
This sequence comes from Bos indicus, assembly GCF_029378745.1. NCBI lineage: Eukaryota > Metazoa > Chordata > Mammalia > Artiodactyla > Bovidae > Bos > Bos indicus. Next base: position 49,653,662 of record NC_091780.1, on the reverse strand, counting down.
TGGTTTCAGCATAAGAAAGAATTTCTTAAAAACTGAAGTTGTCCAAATGAAGAGGGCTGCTCTCCAAGGTAACAAACTCCTTGATCCTTAAATGTTCAGTTAAGGGTAATAAAGAAAGCATGTCTGATTAGGAGATGTGGAGGAAGTTTGTATCAACAACTAAAACTAAATGTAATGCTGTGCTGTGTTCTTAGTCGCTCTGTCTTGCCCAACTCTTTGTGACCCCCATGGATTGTAGCACACCAGGCTCCTCTGTCCATGGAATTCTCCAAGCAAGAATACTGCAGTGGGTTGCCATGCCATCCTCCAGGGGATCTTCCCAACCCAGGGATCAAACCAGGTCTCCCGCATTGCAGGCAGATTCTTTACCATCAGAGCCACCAGGGAAGCCCAAAATTTAACACTAAACACCTCTAATTTTCTACAGACAGCATAAGTTTTAAGGCCATACAGAAGGAAAGTTTAAGAGACATTAATATAATAAAACAGTTTACAACAGCCATGTCTTGGCTGACATAAAAGCAATCTAAGAGCCCACCAATGGATGAATGGAAATAAGAAAATGTGAGATATTTATATATATAATTGAACTATTTTCCAGCCATAAAAAAGATGGAAATTTTGTTATTTGTGATGACATAGATGGAACTTGAGGCCATTGTACTAAATTAAATAAATAAGAGAAAGACAAATACTGCATGATCTCATTTATATGAGAAAAATGAATCAATCAATCACAGATACAGAGAATAGACAGAATGGTTCAGAGGCAGAAGTCAGGGGATAGGTAAAATAGGTGGAGGATTTCAAAACACGCAGACTTCCAGCTATAAAATAAGTAAGTTACAGGGATGTAGTATACAGCATGGTGACTCTACTGTATATTTGAAAGTTGCTAAGACAGTAGATCCTAAATGCTCTTATAAGAAAAAAATAGTAAATCTATACATACCTATATAAAAGAAAATAATCTATAACTATGAATAGTGACAAATATTAACTAGATATATTATGGTGATCATTTCACAATATATACAATTAGCAAATCATTATTTTGTACACCTATAGCTAACATAATGTTATATGTCAATTATATTCAATTAAAAAGAAGTATGACAAAAGTGTATATATATATATATATATGTGTATATATATATATATATATAAAAATCCGGAATGACTATAAAAATGAAAAAAATAAATGTTACCAATAAGTATGGAGGCCAGAAAGGACATGAAGAAAGACAAGTAATGACTGACAGTGACAAGGAAGGACAAGGAAACAGAACATGTGGAAATAAAATAATCAGGTAGAATTAAGGATTCTTAATTAAGAATTCAGTTCAGTTCAGTTGCTCAGTCATATCCGACTGTTTGCAACCCCATGGACTGCAGCACACCACGCCTCCCTGTCCATCACCAACTCCTGGAGTTTACTCAAACTCATGTCTATTGCGTCAGTGATGCCATCCAACCATCTCATCCTCTGTCATCCCCTTCTCCTCCCCCTTCAATCTTTCCCAGCATCAGGGTCTTTTCAAATGAGTCAGTTCTTCGCATCAGGTGGCCAGAGTATTGGAGTTTCAGCTTCAACATCAGTCCTTCCAGTGAATATTTAGCACTAATTTCCTTTAGGATGGACTGGTTGCTTCTCCTTTCTGTCCAAGGGACTCTCAAGAGTCTTCTCCAACAGTTCAAAGGCATCAATTCTTCAGCATTCAGCTTTCTTTATAGTCCAACCCTCAAAGTCATACATGACCTCTGGAAAAACCATAGCTTTGACTAGATGGACCTTTGTTGGCAAAGCAATGTCTCTGCTTTTTAATTAAGAATTAGGATGGAGAAATTGATATTACTTCACCAGAACTGAGGACACTTGGAATAAAGACAAAGGGATAAGCAAGTCAGGAGAATGAGAAATTAGCCTGAAATGGAATTTCCCAAAATGCAGGGAAGGTTTAATATGTGTTTTGGGGTGGGAGGAATTTCTATGGTCAAATACGTTTGGAAATACTGAGTTAAACACTATTAAACAGATTCTCATAGAGCCTTAGCTATTTATCACAATTCTAAGTCTCCAAGAAATGGGGACAACATGTAAGTCCTCATTAAATCCATTTTTATGAATAGATTTTAGAAATCCATTATAAAAATTATAGAAATCTTTGGGAACTAGCAATCCAAAGAATACAAAATAAAAAAAAGAAATATTAGACTTGGGTGTCTGGGACTTAGTATCTGCTGGTTAGGGGAATTTTGGACTTATATTAACAAGGGCTTATACTCAAAGCCTAGTCATAATGAACCTGCTAATTCAAAAACTATATAATAGAAACAAAAAGTCTTTAGCCAATTTGGGGAGAAAGGAAAGTAAGGCTAATACAAAAAATGTCCTCATGTTTTAAACCCTGTTTTAGTGTGTGACTCAAACTGTAAATGGTTTTGCTCTGTAGTGAGAGCCCTTCACTATACCAGATCTGTGTTCTAAATTGCTGGCCATGGTAATAGAACTTGGATAGTTCATTTAAAAATAAGATAAAGAATGTGAATTGGGGATACCTCAGGAGACCCAGCTTCACTGTTTAAAGATAATAATCACAGCTACCACATTTCAAATGCAACCAGGGGCCAGACAATTTAATCCTCACCAAGGTGAGAACACCAGAGATCAGAAAAAGTAAATAACACTTCCAAGATCTCTTTGCTAGTGAGTTGTAGAGCCAGGATTCAAACAGGCCTGGCTAACTCCAAATCTACAACTCTTAACAACTGCTGCTGTTCAGGGACACAGGAAGGCACGAGAGAACCAACAATTTGGAGTGAGAGTTGAGAACAAGTTTACATACGGACTTGTTATTTTATATTACATACCATATGACTAGAGGCCATTCTCTCTCTCTCACAGTGCTCCAGCCACAGTTGTTTTGACATTTTCTAGATTATGCTATGCTCTTCCTTGCTTCAGGCCTTTGCACCTGCTATTCTCAGTGAAAGTTTCTTCCCCCTTCTTGCATACCTTATCCCTCCAGTCTCAGCTTAAATGTCACTTCTTCAATGAGTTCCTGTTTTCAACTGCATCTAAAGTAGCTAAGCCCCTCCTCTCCTATCACACACTGCCATCAATATCACTGCTGTATATTTTTTATTATACTTACCGCAAGCTATATAAGTTTTTTCCTTCATTTATTTATTTTCCTCCTGCTTCACTCAACTTCAATCTCCATGAGGGCAAGCTGTCTTCTTTATCCAGACTAGTTTAAGGCTGGTTCCTAGTGCCTATTTAGTAAATACCAGTAGGATAAAATGAACTTCAAATAGGTATTAATATTATACACTGGGGTTTGAAGAGCTGAAGAGAAATTAAGGCTTATTTATACACTTGAAAGTAATGGCCTTAAAGATGGCATATGAAGCTATGGATATGAGTGGATTTGTCCATGGAGAATGTATAGAGTGATAAGAGAGCCCAAGCAAAAAACTTGACATGGTAACCACCATCCAAGATGGTCCACAATGACTCTCACTTCCTAGTACTCTAGCACTTGGGTGGTCTCCTCTCAAACTGAATTGGACTGATCTCGTATGATTAATAAGATACTGTAGAAATGGAAAAGTTTGATAAGGCTAGGTCATAAAAGACATTATGGCTTCCTCCTTACTCTACCTTGGAGAGTCAAATGCCATGTCATACTGACACTGAAGTAGGTCTAAGGAGAGATCCATGTAGCATGGAACTCATGTCTCCTAATAACAGCCAGCAGCAACTTGCCAGCACATGTATGAACCAACAGAAGCAAATTCCCGAACCCTAGTCAAACTTTCAGATGACTGCAGCCCTGGTTGATATCTTACCCACAATCTCAGGAGAGACTCAAGTCAGAAACATCCAGTTCAGCTGTTTTTAAATTTGTGACCCACAGAAACTGAGTGAGATAATATTTATTGTTGTCTTAGACACAAAGTTTGGGGATAATTTGTTATACAGCAATGGATAATTAATACATGCAAGGAACAACAATATATTCTTAATTAAAATTTTCTCTAACAAAAGAATACTAAAAATTCATTTCATGAATTTTGTAAAATGTCATGTCCCAATTCATCTTTTGGTACATTTTCTTAGATAAATTACTCATCATATATATCCTGGCCTGCATTTTTATAGTGATTCCTTATTATTATATTCCTTATTCCCTATTTAAACAAACCAAAAAAAGCAAAAGGAAAATTTGACAAAATCAGAAACCAGACAGTATTTATCAAACATGTATGGGCATATATCAAAAAGAAAATATGATATATTGAATAGCTGTCAATTAGTGTAGGGCATTTAAGATTTCAGAAACTTTTGTAGAAATAGGCAAGTATTTAATGAAATTCTATGATCGAAATTTTATTTTTCAAGCAACTGATTCGGTTTGCTTCTCAAGAAAAAAGAATAGGGACAACTTTTGTTGAGTATCTGCTAAGTTCAGACCCTGAAATGTGGGCTTTACATATGTTATCTCTTTTAACAACACTATGAGGTAAATATTATTGGTCCCATTGATCTCAGACAGGCAGCAGCGAGTGGTGGCGTGAAGCAACGTCTTAATTCCCTGCCCAGGAATTGAACCTGAGTAGCCTGGATGAAAACCAGAAATTTTAGCCACCAGACCAGCAAGGATTAAAGGCTAGAAGCTATTTTTCCCTGGATCTTTGCCACAGTGAAAAAAATGCATTTATTACGGAGGCAGAAACTGTAAATGCAGGTACAAAGTTTATTATTAGAGACACAGCTTGACCACAAATGGGAGAGCACACAGAGAAATGGTTTGTTTAGTTAAGATAGAAGCAAGGCAGAGATATAAACCCAGGGAGAAAGGGTGTGGGCCTTTGCCTTAGTGAGGAGGAAGACGATAAAGAAGTGGTTACCTCATTTATATAGGTCAGTTCTTCCAGGTCTTTGTTTACTTTTAGCCAATTACCTGGTTTCTTTTTCCACACCTGACCTACCTTGGGACCCTCCTCTGGGTGCACATGCACTCCTCAGTCAAGATGGATCTCAAAATAAAGGCTTCTAGGAGAAGCAAGATTCATTATGGCCTGGGATTATCCCCTGATTTATGAGTCACAAGGAGCCTTTCTGCACATGTGTAGTGTTTCCCTTGTCCCCAAAAGGGGGAAGAACGAAGATCCCTTAATCCATTATCTAAACAGGATTTTGCCCCTCTCTGGCCTTGCCAAGACTATTACCTTAAGGTATTTACAAGAGACAAAGACTGGCTACTTACCCTGTTCTGTTGTTACTTTCATTTCAGAGGGCAAATAGAAGGCTGTTGTAAATGCTTTAACTGGAGCCCATCTATCTCTTGTCTCAAGAAATGCTACCAATTGTAAGTATACAGCCTGAGTTCAGTTCAGCCTGAAGCCCCTTCTGTGTGCACTTCTTTGTGCCCCAGGAAATGCAAACAGGAGGCCAGTTGTAAAAGTCTAAACTTGAACCCATCTATCTCCTGCCTCTTTCACTTTACAGAGGAGGAAAGGGGACTCATTAACACAGAATACTCTGTCAAGTATCCCCATGGTGAATTAGAATTCAATCAGCATAAGAAACAGCAAAGCTGCTCCCATTATAGCTACAACTGTGCCTGGAACTTAGGAGATGTTAAGTAAATCTGATTAGACTGTGACACAACATCCTAGAACAAATACAGTTCCACCAATACTCAGGGAGAGCTGGGAGCCTCCCTGAGAAACCTGGTCGTTCACTTTCTTCCTTTACAAACCAGGGGCATCAGGGTTGAGATTTAAAATAGTACCTAGTTTTTGCTGTGCAGTAGAGAAGGGAGCTAGGAATACTGCCATTTCCTTAGAGCATGTTCCAATTATTTATTGTTGCGTAAAAAAAATCACCTCAAAACTTAGTGGCTTGAAAGCAGCAATAATCATTTAGTTTGCTTACAAATCTGTAATTTGAGCAGGGATGAACAGAGATAGCTAATCTGTGTTGCACACAGCATCTTGGAGAGCAGCTCGGCTGAAGGCTGGAGGACCCACTTTCAGCATGTCTCACTCATGGCTGCAGGTTGGAACAGACCTTAAACAGGACGTTCAGCTACAGCCGTGTGCTGGGTGCTCCTTGAGGGCTGCTGCTCTGGCTGCTTAGGCTTCCCCATTGCACGGTGGCTGAATGCTAAGAACAGGCATCCCAAGAGACGGGAAGCAGAAGCGGCTAACTTCTCAAAGCCTGGGCCAGGAATCAGCACAGTGTGACTTTCAGTACTACTCATAAAACAGTCACAAAGCCCTGATTCAAGAACAGAGGACAAGGATCCCACATCTTAATGAAGGAGTATCAGAAATTGGCCGACCATGCTCTTAAAGCCATCAGAGAGGCTATATTTTTACTGCAAATAAGATTCCATTATTCTGACAATGGTAAAGAATTGACCATTATTGGACATGAGACAGAGACATAAAAATTATACTCTATTCAGTTATTAATCCCTTCATAATATTCTCATCTTTTGTTGACTATAAGGGCTACTCCATTTCTTCTAAGGGATTCTTTCCCACAGTGGTAGATATAATGGTCATCTGAGTTAAATTTGCCCATTCCAGTCCATTTTAGTTTGCTGATTCCTAAAATGTCAATGTTCACTCTTGCCATCTCCTGTTTGACCACTTCCCATTTACCTTGATTCATGGACCTAACATTCCAGGTTCCTACACAATATTGTTCTTTACAGCATCAGACTTTACTTTCATCACCAGACACATTCACAACTGGGTGTTGTTTTTGCTTTGGCTCCATCTCTTCATTCTTTCTGGAGTTATTTCTACGCTCTTCTACAGTAGCATATTGGGTACCTACCAACCTGGAGAGTTCATCTTTCAGTGTCCTATCTTTTTGCCTTTTCATACTGTTCAAGGGGTTCTCAAGGCAAGAATACTGCAGTGGTTTCCCATTCCTTTCTCCAGTGAAGTCAGAACTCTCCATCATGACCTGTGAGTCTTGCGTGGCCCTACACAGCATGGCACATAATTTCATTGAAATAGACAAGGCTATGGTCCATGAGATGAGTTTGATTAGTTTTCTGTGATTGTGGTTTTCATTCTGTCTACGCTCTGACAGATAAGGATAAGAGGCTTATGGAAGTTTCCTGATGGGAGAGACTAATTGTGGGGGGAACTGGATCCTGTTCTGATGGGCAGGGCCATGCTCAGCAAATCTTTAAACCAATTTTCTATTGATGGACGAGGATGTGTTCCCTCCCTGTTGTTTGACTTAAGACCAAACTATGGTGGAGGTAATGAAGATAATGGCAACCTCCTTCAAAAGGTCCCATGCACACACTGCCACACTCAGTGTCCCCAATCCTGCAGCAGGCCACCGCAACCCACGCCTCCACTGGAAACTCCTGGACACTCATAAGAAACTCTGAGTCTTTCTCTTGTGGGGTCACTGCTCCTTTTACCTGGGTCCTGGTGTGCACAAGATTTTGTTTGTGCCCTCTAAGAGTCACTTCCCTAGTTCTGTTCAAACTACCGCACAATTGCACTCATTGCACACACTAGCAAAGTAATGCTCAGAATTCTCCAAGCCAGCCTTCAATAGTATGTGAACTTTGAGATGTTCAAGCTGGATTTAGAAAAGAGAGAGGAACCAGAGATCAAATCGCCAACATCCGTTGGATCATCGAAAAAGCAAGAGAGTTCCAGAAAAACATTTACTTCTGCTTTATTGACTACACCAAAGCCTTTGACTGTGTGGATCACAACAAACTGTGGAAAATTCTGAAAGAGATAGGAATACCAGACCACCTGAACTGCCTCCTGAGAAATCTGTATGCGGGTCAGGAAGCAACAGTTGGAACTGGACATGGAACAATAGACTGGCTCCAGATCAGAAAAGGGTTACATCAAGGCTGCATACTACTGTCACCCCGCGTCTATGCAGAGTACATCATGTGAAGTGCCAGGCTGGACGAAGCACAAGCTGGAATCAAGATTACCAGGAGAAACATCAATAATCTCACATATGCAAATGACACCACTCTTATGGCAGAAAGCAAAGAAGAACTAAAGAGCCTCTTGATGAAAGAGGAGAGTGAAAAAGTTGGCTTAAAACTCAACATTCAGAAAACTAAGATCATGGCATCCGGTCCCATCACTTCATGGCAAATAGATGGGCAAACAATGGAAACAGTGAAAGACTTTATTTTGGGGGGCTCCAAAATCACTGCAGATGGTGACTCCAGCCATGAAATTAAAAGATGCTTGCTCCTTGGAAGAAAAGCTATGACTAAACTCAGTTCAGTTGCTCAGTCATGTGCAACTCTTTGTGACCCCATGGAAAGCAGCATGCCAGGCCTCCCTGCCCATCACCAACTTCCAGAGTTTGATCAAACTCATGTCCATTGAGTTGATAATGCCATCTAACCATCTTATCCTCTGTCATCCCCTTGTCTTCCTGCCTTCAATCTTTCCCAGCATCAGGATCTTTTCAAATGACTCAGTTCTTCACATCAGGTGGCCAAAGTATTGGAGTTTCAGCTTCAGGATCAGTCCTTCCAAAGAATATTCAGGCCTGATTTCCTTTAGGATGGACTGGCTGGATCTCCTTGCAGTCCAAGGGACTCGCAAGAGTCTTCTCCAACACCACAGTTCAAAAGCATCAATTCTTCAGCACTCAGCTTACTTTATACTCCAACTCTCACATCCATGACTACTGGAAAAGCCATAGCTTTGACTAGACAGATCTTTGTTGGCAAAGTAATGTCTCTGCTTTTTAATATGCTCTCTAGGTTGGTCATGACTTTCCTTCCAAGGAGGAAGCATCTTTAATTTCTTGGCTGCAGTCACCATCTACAGTGATTTTGCAGAAATCCAAAAAAATAAAGTCTGTCACTGTTTTCCCATCTATTTGCCATGAAGTGATGGGAGCAGATGTCATGATCTTAGTTTTTTGAATGTTGAGCTTTAAGCTAACTTTTTCACTCTCCTCTTTCACTTCCATCAAGAGGCTCTTTAGTTCTTCACTTTCTGCCATAAGGGTGGTGTCATCCGCATATCTGAGGTTGTTGATATTTCTCCCAGCAATCTTGATTCCAGCTTGGGCTTCATCCAGCCCAGCACTTCACATGATGTACTCTGCATATAACTTAAATAAGCAGGGTGACAATATACAGCCCTGACGTACCTTTTTTCCTATTTGGAACCAGTCTGTTGTTCCATGTCCAGTTCTAACTGTTGCTTCCTGACCTGCACACAAATTTCTGAGCAGGCGGGTCAGGTGGTCTGATATTCCCATCTCTTTCAGAATTTTCCACAGTTTGTTATGATCCATACAGTCAAAGGCTTTGGCGTAGTCAATAAAGCAAAATTCCAGATGTTTTTCTGGAACTCTCTTGCTTTTTCGATGATCCAGTGGACATGGCAATTTGACCTCTGGTTCCTCTGCCTTTTCTAAATCCAGCTTGAAAATCTGGAAGTTCACAGTTCACGTACTGTTGAAGGCTGGCTTGGAGAATTTTGAGCATTACTTTGCTAGTCTGTGAGATGAGTGTAATTGTGTGGTAGTTTCAGCATTCTTTGCTATTGCCTTTCTTTGGGATTGGAATGAAAACTGACCTTTTCCAGTCCTGTGGCCACTGCTGAGTTTTCCAAATTTGCTGGCATATTGAGTGCAGCACTTTCACAGCATCATCCTTCAGGATTTGAAATAGCTCAACTGGAATTCCATCACCTCCACTGGTTTTGTTCGTAGTGATGCTTTCTAAGGTCCTCTTGACTTCATATTCCAGGATGTCTGGCTCTAGGTGAGTGATCACACCATCCTGATTATCTGGGTCATGAAGATCTTTTTTGTACAGTTGTTCTGTGTATTCTTGCTACCTCTTCTTAATATCTTCTGCTTCTGTTAGGTCCATACTATTTCTGTCCTTTATTGTGCCCATCTTTGCATGAAATATTCCCTTGGTATCTCTAATTTTCTTGAAGAGTCTCTAGTCTTTCCTATTTTATTGTTTTCCTCTATTTCTTTGCATTGATCACTGAGGATCACTGACCAACCTAGACAACATATTAAAAAGCAGAGACATCAATTACTTTGCCAACAAAAGTCTGTCTAGTCTAAGCTATGGTTTTCCCAGTGATCATGTACGGATGTGAGAGTTGGACTATAAAGAAACCTGAATGCCAAAGAATTTATGCTTTTGAACTGTGGTGTTAGAGAAGACTTTTTAGAGTCTTCTCAAGGCTGAAGGCAGGGGGAGAAGTGGACAACAGAGGATGAGATGGTTGGATGGCATCACTGACTCAATGGACATGAGTTTGAGTAGCTCCAGGATTTGGTGATTGACAGGAAAGATTGGTGTGCTACAGTCCATGAGGTTGCAAAGAGGCGGACACTACTGAGCAACTGAATTAAACGATAAGGGAATAACAACATGCTTTCATAGGAAATGGGAAGGTTTATATAGCTATAAAAGCAGAGTGTACTTTTAATTGCCTTAATAAATGCCTATTAATGGTGAGTTATCTATAAGATGTCCTCACAGGTGAAAGGTGTAATTATTATGTGCTTAAGTAATTTTACAACATGAAGCCTTTTCAGGTTCCTTGGACAATTGTCCGTGCTCAAACTGCAGAAAAGCCTCCAATTAAATCATTTTCATGAACATGTAGTTAAGTATCAAATCCTATTTTTAAAGGTATCCTATTGTACAATCCTTGTAAGTATTTGTTAGATGACAAGAAAAAAAGATTTATAGGTTTTTAATTTTTACAAATGAAGCAATACCTGATGGATACTACAGAATTTCAGAACCTCTTTGCAAATAAATCATGTTTTCATAATATATGTTTAAGTCCAGATACAACATATTCAGTCAGATCTCCCAGCAACAACCCTATTCAGGATTGAATTGCATCCAAGAGCAGACTCTTTCTAATAATATTTTAAGACAGCAAAATTGAATTGGCTTCCTTGCTATAACAAATAGGAAATTTTCAAGTTTAACTAAGGTAGTGTGAGTGAAGATCTTAAGACTAGTTCTCATTGTGAAGATGAGTCAGTCAGCACCTCATTTAGTCTACAGGCACAGTAACCAATTGGGACTGTCCCACAGGGGTTCAAGGATTTAGGCTAAATTACTTTCTATTAGGCAGTTGAGACCACAAAAAGCAGTAACTTCCTTAGCTCAGCCACTTATAGAAAGATTGGTTAAATAAGATGAGATTTGTCCTAGCTAAAAATGGGGCCTGCAGCTGGGAGGTTGGTTTCTCAGGGACTATGGAAGAGAGAGCTCTATTATATGGTGAAGCACTCTTGGTGCCAGAAAACTGTGAGTATGAAGCAGGAGTCACACCAGCCAGCCCGTGGACCTTATTATTGTATGTAAATTTTACGCTTACGCAGACATTTAAAAGACAATGTTAGTGTTAATATCACCCACTTTACCCACTTTGTTACACACATTTCCTATAGGATGTTAAGCTTGTGCTCGATCGAATTATCCTGAATAATATAAACTTAGACGCAAGGATTTCTCAAAGAGTACATTTGTTGTAAGTCTTTTTTAAGCCAGCTGAAAGACGACAGCATATGCCCTAAAATCAGAATCTGTGGAGACTTCCCTGGTGATCCAGGAGCAAAGACTCTGCTCTTCCAATGCAGGGGGCCTGGGTTTGATCCCTGGTCAGGGAACTAGATCCTGCATGCCACAACTAAGACCTGGCACTGCCAAGGTCTTAACATTTATTTATTAAATTTTTTTTTAATATCAATTTTTTAAAAAAAGAATCTGTGTGATAGAGAATCCAAGTGGGTGATGAATATGGACCCCAGAAGCATGGCCTCTACATACTGTCTTACATTGCGCTGTGCTGTGCTTCGTCACTCAGTCATGTCTGACTCTTGGCGACCCCATAGGCTGTAGCCCACCAGGCTTCTCTCTCCATGGGGCTTCTCCAGACAAGAATACTGAAGTGGGTTGTCATGCCCTCCTCCAGGGAATCTTCCCAGTCCAGGGATCGAACCCAGGTCTCCTGCATTGCAGGAGGATTTTTTACCACCAGTGAAGCCCAAGAATACTGGAGAGGGTAGCCTATCCCTTCTCCAGTGGATCTTCCCAAACCAGGAATCAAACCAGGCACTGCAGGCAGACTCTGCCAGCTGAGCTACCACAGAAGCCCATTGTCTTACATTAGTAAAATAATCTCTAACTGGCCCACTGACACCTTCTCTGGCTTATCTCTTGCCATCTTTTACTCACTGTGATTTAGATGTTGGGGAAATGCTGAGATTGGCCCTTAAAAAAATGGAAAACAAGAAGTTAAAGCCCAAAGTTGATAATAGATACAAAATTATAGATACGCAAAAAAAGTTGAAGTGACTTTGAGTAAGAAGCAAAAGAAGGCAGGAAGGGAGGGGGCATTCTTATCACAGAAAGCAGATAGTCACTCTAAGGTAAATACAATACTGACCCCAAATCAGCTCAGTTACCCAGAAAGTTTCAACAAAATTGGCCTGGGTATAAAGCAGCCCTATTTGATCATGACTATTTGCTAGGTACAAGTGGCTAAAATAAAAAAGCCATACTCATGTTTTGAGCCACTGATGGTATGTAAAACATTTCCCTTCATTTGCTAATGTCAAAATATTCTGTCATCTTTTAAACTGTAAATTAGGAGACAATTTTTGAGCATGTCCTAAGACTTAGAGAATTAGAGCAGCTGTGATGGAATTGAGAAACATGTGTTGACTGTAGATTTCTCCAAAACCCATCCATAAAACTGTGAAAGGTTTTCTTTTTAATAAATTCCCCAGAAAACCACATACTGTGCTCACTGAAGCAAGAAGTAAAAAGAAATGATTGAGCAATATTAAAAGGTGGAAAGTCAGATCTTTCCTCTGCAGTGTTTTAATGTTGAAATAAAAGGCACTGAGTAACCCGTGGCTCCTCCAGCTGGGATATCAGCGCCCTGCCCTTCTTCACACTGCCAGGGCAAAGAGTCACTGGAGAGACCATTTCCTCTCCATATTAAAGCAATTTTTAAAGGCAAACCTTCCAACTAGACTTTCCAATCTCACGTTTTCTGAAGATGTGGTCTGTCTGTCTACTTAAAAAGGTTAAAGAAGCAGATTTTCTCTCAGAATTGGAGTAAAGTTACTACTGCATCAATCCATTTCAGGTTGGATGGGAGAGGGTTTATTGTCTTCCACAAAAGCTAATTTTGCTACAATTCAAAGTTGCTGCAGTTCATGGGGTCACAAAGAGACACGACTGAGCAACTGAACTGAACTGAACTGAAAGTTATTCAAATATTTTAAAAATCCAGGCTGGACTTTGAAATAAAGAATGGTGTTGTGAAATATCCTAGATTCTCTGTAATTGCTAGACTCACAGTAAAACTTGCACACCTCTCTCTTATGGGGTACATCGTATGCTCCAACTCTTTCAGTGTAAAGAGTACATGCTGCTGCTGCTGCTGCTAAGTTGCTTCAGTCGTGTCCAACTTTGTGCGACCCCATAGACGGCAGCCCACTAGAATCCCTGGGATTCTCCAGGCAAGAACACTGGAGTGGGTTGCCATTTCCTTCTCCAATGCATGAAAGTGAAAAGTGAAAGTGAAGTCGCTCAGTCGTGTCCGACTCTTAGCGACCCCATGGACTGCAGCCTACCGGGCTCCTCCATCCATGGGATTTTCCAGGCAAGAGTACTGGAGTGGTGTGCCATTGCTTTCTCCGGAAAGAGTACATAGGGGCTTGCAAATAAGACAATCGCCCATTATCTTTTTTAAGCATAATGAGTATCAACAGGAAGAAGAATATTTCCAATCATGAAGTTCAAGTTTTTCCAGGGGAAATACTCTCTCTCCAACTCCTGTCTGCCTCCTCCCCTCACTAACAGATCACAAAAGAGGATCGATGGCCAATTGCATTTCCAAAATTTTATATCTTTTATATTTAGAGGATGTATGCTGCTCATTATGAACATATATATTTAAATACATGCCAAATACATTTAACACTATCATGTCATGCTTTTTTCCTGTCTCTGCTCTGTTTTATACAAAACAAAAATTTTTCCCCTTGGCAGAGTTGCAAACTGTGACCTGTCATGTCTTATACTGGGTTCTGTGCACACACTCTCTCTCTTCAGGTATCTTTTATACAAAGACTCTTCTAATCACAACACAAGTTATTTTTAAACTGTCTTGTTCCTCAGGCAAAAAGAATGATTCTTTAGCAATGTAACGCGCATTATATCCACAAACAGTGGGAAGATATGATTTAAAATAAAAAGTGTCTTTTTTTAGTGGGAAAAAAAGAATTTTCAGAGTTCAAACACTGGAGTTGCCAATGAATAAGAGAGATGAGTCTGAGGGTATATACAAGAAAAGCATGATAAAATGGACAGTTTTATTCCTGTCGATCTTAAATACAGTTCCATGCAGCTCTTAGAAGTGTCTGCCTGGGTCAGACATGCTGCCATGGTCAGGATGCTCTAAAACCCTCACAAGCTTTCCTTTCCTTCTCTTCTTTTCATCAATCTGAGAGTCTTTCTCCTTTCATATCTATTATAGTATCTTCTGCTATTGAACTATTTCTTACAGCATGTTCTTTCTTTGTTCAACTGAGTTCCTTTTAATATCAGAAAAAGTGATAGCCTCATTTTATTTATACTATGAAGACAGGTTCTGGATTCAGACCTCCTCTGAATTAGAGTCCCAGTTCCAACATTTATAAGTTGTGCAATCTTGGGGAAATCACTCAAACTTTTTGTGCCTCAGTTTCCTCATAACAGGAATAAGAGAACCTAAATCAGAGGGTTGCTGAAAAGATTCGATTTTAAAAAGTAAGCAAAGCATTCAAAAAGATACATTGCACTTAGATTATTTATAAATATTTATAAATAACTAGAAATTGTTTTTAGAAAACTGGTGGGATTGTTGTTGACTGATGCTATTAGTTACATTGCTCACACATGCTTTTTTAACTTGTGTCCTTTAGAGTTCTTCCACGTTTTCTTTGTTATCTTCATTCAGTTTACCTACATTGCTTCAGTAATTCAATTACTTGAAATCACTTACTTGTGATCTCAGAGCTGCAGCATTCATATCTGCAACAAGAAGAAAGCTGGACAGACAGCAAATTAATGACTTTTTGTGAAGCCATTGGAGAACTAAAGTCACAGAACAGTCATCCTCAAGTCTGGAGAGATGCAGATGTTCATGTAAAAATAAGAGGGGTGTGCTGGACACGGGGATCCTAAAAGCAACCAGTCCTTCTGCTGAACTACTTTCATAGCAGTGAATGATTCAAAAATAGTCTTGTTCCTTTGCTGTCTGGAGAAGACAGGCACACTGTCTTCTCCATACCACTGGGAGAGGAATAGAAAGGAGAGAATCATTAAGGATATGCTGGATGAGGGGCAGCAGAACCACTGATGATAAAGGCTTGTTCCCTCCAATGACAACGACAACGTGCCTGCTCAGTCCTGTCTGACTCTGTAACCTCATGGACTGTAGCCCGCCAGGCTCCTCTGTCCACGGGATTCTCTGGGCAAGAATACTGGAGTGGGTTGCAATTTCCTTCTCAAGGGGATCTTCCCAACCCAGGGATCAAACCCACATCTCTTGCATCTCCTTTATCAGCAGGCAGATTCTTTATCCCTGGGCCACCTGGGAAACCCTTTGCTCCCTCCAAACCAGACCTAAGACACAAATGCTGCTGTTGTTAACCTAGAGTTTGAAAGTTATTTTGTGACAAAACAGCAAACAGAAGAACGAGAGGCAAATGTGCCAGGGGAATCACACAATCGGTACCCTCTCCTGCTTCACCCTGTCCCCTGGGCCTGCAGAGCCCCCTGGGACATTACAACGCTCCAGATTGCCACATCTGCTCTCTCAAAATGTACCTCTCTGTGCTCTGACTCCCCTATTGTAACGACCCATATTTCTCCTCCCTGGTGGTGTTGGGTTGCACCCCACAGGCCTACAAGGCCCATACTTGCTCAGCTTCAAGACCGAAGAGAGAGCCCAGGGTCAGCAACAGAGACATTGGTGGTTTAATGGATAGAGGAGCTTACTCATGTGAAGTAAGGTCCTGGAGTGCACCCCGAGGTATAAAGCAGTCTGTGGGCAGAATATGGCGGCAGTCTTCACTCCTGGGTAAAAAGGAGATTACTGGGTCTGGGGGAATTGATTTCAGCTTGGCTCATTAGTTACCAGGGAAACCAGCAGAGGGGCATGGCCCCTCACCACCCCTTTGATGAGAACAATCACCAGCTGGGGCCTAAGGCAAGTACATAGGAAGGTCAGTCATGTGTGTAAAATAAAGATGAAGCAGGTACTGGTCCAACAGGGGATGTACAGAGAGCAAGAGAACAACCATCTTGAATGAGCTGACCATAAAGGTGGCTTCTTACTTCAATGAGGGGAATGATCATTTGTTGTTCAGTCGCTCAGTTGTATCCGACTCTTTGTGACCCCATGAACTGCATGCAGCACACTAGGCTTCCCTGTCCTTCACCATCTCCCGGAGCTTGCTCAAACTCATGTCCATTGAGTCAATGATGCCATCCAACCATCTCATCCTCTAGCGTCCCCTTCTCCTGCCTTTCCCAGCATCAGGGTCTTTTCTAATGAGTCAGTTCTTTGCATCAGGTGGCCAAAGTATTGGAGTTTCAGCATCAATCCTTCTAATGAATATTCAGGATTGATTTCTTTTAGGATTGACTGGTTTGATCTCCTTGCAGTCCAAGGGACTCTCAAGAGTCTTCTCCAAGGAATAATTATTATCCATTTTTAAGTATTTATTTATTTATTTGGCTGCACCAAGTCTTAATTGTGGCATGCGGAATCTTTTTTATTTTTATTAACTGGAGTGTAATGCTTTGGAATGTTATGTTTCTGCTGTACAACAACATGAATCAGCTATACATGCATGCTAAGTCACTTCAGTCATGTCTGATTCTTTGTGACTCTATGGACTATAGTCCACCAGGCTTCTCTGTCCATGGGATTCTCCGGGCAAGAATACTGGAGTTGGTTGCCATGCCCTCCTCTAGGGGATCTTCCTGACCCAAGAATTGAACCTGTGTTCAATTATGTCTCCCGCATCAGCAGGGAGGTTCTTTACCACTAGTGCCACCTGGGAAGCCCCTGAATCAGCTATATGTATACATGTATCCCTTCCTTCTTGAGCCTCCCTCCCACCCCCCCATCCCCATTCCACCCCTCTAGGTCATTACAGAGCACCAAGTTGAGCTTCCTGTGCCATATAACAGCTTTCCACTGGCTATTATTTTACACATGGCAATATATATATATACTGATATATATATGTATATATATACATATATATATATATATATATATCAATGCTACTCTCTCGATTTGTCCCACAGTCCCCTTCACCCCCTGTGACTGGACACACAGAGTGCAAAATCTTTAGTTGCGGAATGCAGGATCTAGTTCCCTGATGAGGGATCAAATCCAGGCCCCCTGAATTGGGAGTGTGTAGTCTTAGCCACTGGACCACCAGGAAAGTCCCAATTATTATCTATTTTTAAAACGTATTCTTAGTTATAAATTACTGATAGAATAAAGGCTTCCCACTTAGGGAACCATCTAGCTCTCCATGGCCACACCAGAAAAGTAATCTTCTCCCCAGTTTTTCTACCAAAACCACAACACTGCACTTACTATAAAAAGCAGAACACTACTGTTTCTGGACCATTGCCAACACCATGTTTTTATTTAACTTTTTATTTAAAAATTTTTCAAAAGTAAAAATTACCTGCAATCCCATGTTTTTATGATTATATAAGAAATAGAAGCCTCCCATCTAATTCAATCCCGAGAATTAACTACTGTTAATACTTCAGAGTGTAGCCTTCCCAGCTTTTCCTACAGATAAGATACATACAGATAAGTCTCTATCTCCATATATACATCTAGGTACATATAGTAAGGTAAGTATCTGGATCTTCACAATAATATATTTGTGCTTGCCTTTATTTATTCAACAGGGCTTCCCAGGTGGTGCTAGTGGTAAAGAACCCACCTGCCAATGCAGGAGACAAGAGAGACACAGGTTTGATTCCTGGGTCGGAAGATCTCCTAGAGAAGGGCATGGTAACCAACTCCAGTATTCTTGCCTGGAGAATCCCATGAACAGAGGAGCCTGGCAGGCTACAGTCCATAGGGTTGCAAAGAGTTGAACATGCCTGAAGCGACTTAGCATGTGTTATTTACTCACATTTATTTCCATATGAGTCTGAAACATTTTTTCACTTAATATATCATGTATATATTACCCTGCTCAAATTTATAAGTCTGCCTTTAAACAAGCACTGACAATTGTGTCTGGAACATAGGAAGCACTCAGTAAATCTTTGCTTTGTTTCATTGCTATTTCCTCATTCTTCTAATACATGCATACTATTCAATTTTATGGATATACTTTTCCCTTACTGAGACACAAAATTTCTTCTAACTTTTTGCTTTTACAAACAGTGCTACAAGGGACATTCCTGTCCTTTCTAGGAGATTGATTCCAAAAACTGAAGTAGCCAGGTTAAAATACACAGACATTTGACATTTTAAAGATACATGCCACAAAGGGAGGTGCCACCTTACCCACAAAAGATTATACCACTCTCCACTTTGCCAACAGTGAGGAATATCCATTTCCACTCTGCCAGTACTGAGATTTTGCATCTTTTTGTACATTTGTTGCCTGAGGGTGGAGGGAGTGGTGGGGGGTGAGGGCAAACTGCTTGTTCAGATCCTTAGCCCATTTTTCTACTGTATTTCTTCTCATTACTTTATATAACCTCTCTGTATAGAAGTTATATAAATCCTTTGTCTATTTTTATTTCTTGCAAATATTTTTCCCAAAATGTCATTTGGTTTGAATTTTTTGTGTTAATTTTTACCATAATTTTAAATGTATACATAATCAAATGTACTGATTCTTTTTACTGTAAATTCTTACTGCCCTTGTTTGCTTAGAAAGTCCAGAATATGTTCAAGTTGCTCTGCTCAGCAACATCAGAGGCTTCTATACTGTTAGAAGCTGTGATTTGACAGAAAAATCAGTATGTATTTGAGAACATAAACAGGAGGCTCTCCTAAAATAATGAAAGTTACCTACTAATAAACCAACAAACATACACCTCTAAATCCATGAATACCACAGTGATTAATAGTATTTAAACATATATGTGAAATAAAAAGCTAGGAGGAATTTGATGTGTCATTTTACAGATAAGGAAACTGAAAAGCAGAAAAGTTTTGTCCTATTCATGGTCACAGTGCATAATATATGAAACTACAGTAAGATCATAAGCTACAAGAGCTAGATGCTATAGTCCTCCAAGAAGATAAAGTTCAAAATATAAAAGAAAAGTAAGAACAGTTTCTGATGTGTCAT
Organism: Bos indicus; assembly: GCF_029378745.1. Classification (NCBI taxonomy): domain Eukaryota; kingdom Metazoa; phylum Chordata; class Mammalia; order Artiodactyla; family Bovidae; genus Bos; species Bos indicus. Next base: position 49,634,233 of record NC_091780.1, on the reverse strand, counting down.
AAGATCCAAACTGAATATGGCAAAAATACAGTTTCAAAGTTAATATTTTACCAAAATTCAAGCACATAAGGTAAAAGTAGTAGAAAAACGTGAAACTTAAAACAGCAAATCATAAACGAAACAATACACCACATACCAACACAGGAGTTTCGGGTAGTCACTAGTGCTCTTCACAAATACCTCTGGCTTTTTCTCTTCCTGGCATGTGATAGGATTATAATTTCTTCCCCTCACTGACATCTTTAGGCCACAGGACTTGCTCTGATGAATGAAATATGAGCAGAAGGGATATCTGAGCAGAAGACTTATGGATCATCTTGCTTTCTCTCCTTTCCCCTCTGCCACAGTGACAGATAATACCCCAAATGGTGGCTCCTCTATTAACCTGGATCTAGGAGTAAAGATGACACAGAGCAGAGCCTCTAGCAGATAATGAAAAAGTATCAGAAGCAAGAAATAAAACTTTTATGGTTCTAAGATATTGATATTTGGGGATTGTTTGTTACTGCAGCAAAATACAAAGTAATTTATTCATAAATATTCACTGGGCACATTCTTTATGCCAGGCACTACCCTAGGTGGTACGACTATAATACTATTTAAGAATCAGTCCATGACCTTAGGCATTTACAATCTAGCAGATGGAAAAGAAAAGTGGTAAAACGTACAATTATAACACAGTATGAAAAATGTCATTGAGATAAGCATTGTAATGCAAAGGAGCCCAAGGAATGGATATGTGGCCATGCCTTTTAGAGGAGGTTACTTCTAAGTTGAAAAATAACAGACAAATGGGAATTTTTTCATAACTATTGGTACCTTTACAAATTAAACCAAAATATGGAAAATGTAATGCTGTTTTAGAAAAAGAGAACAATATGTATGTAAATAAAATGACAATAAGGAATCAACATGTATTCTTCAACTGGCCAAAATTCAAGAGACACTGCAGAGAATTGCCAGAAGGTACCAGTTTATGAGGGATGCCATGACAAAGTATACAGATGGGGTAGTTTAATCCACAGAAATTTATTTCCTCACAGTTCTGGAGGCTCAAAGTCCAAGCTCAAGGTGTAAACCAGGTTACTTTCTTCCGAGGGCCTCTCTCCTTCGCTAGGATGGCCATCTTTCCCCTGCATCTTTACATGGATGTGCCTCTGAATGTGTCTGTGTCCTAATTTCCTCCTCTTTTAAGATGCCACGTGACCCAGCAACTCCACTGCTGGGCATACGCACCGAGGAAACCAGAACTGAAAGAGACACGTGTACCCCAATGTTCATCCCAGCACTGTTTACAATAGCTAGGACATGGAAGCAGCCTAGATGTCAATCGGCAGATGAATAGATAAGAAAGTTGTGGTACATACACACAATGGAATATTACTCAGCTATTAAAAAGAATGCATTTGAATCAGTTCTAATGAGCTGGATGAAACTGGAGCCTATTATACAGAGTGAAGTAAGTCAGAAAGAAAAACACCAATACAGTATATTAATGCATATATATGGAATCTAGAAAGATGGTAACAATGACCTTATATGCAAGACAGCAAAAGAGACACAGATATAAAGAACAGACTTTTGGACTCTGTGGGAGAAGGCAAGGGTGGGATGATTTGAGATAATAGCATTGAAACATGTATATTACCATATGTGAAATAGATCACCAGTCCAAGTTCAATGCATGAGACAGGGTGCTCAGGGCTGGTGCATTGGGATGACCCAGAGGGATGGGATGGGGAGGGAAGTGGGAGGAGGGTTCAGGATGGGGACACATGTACACCCATGGCTGATTAATGTCAATGTATGGCAAAAACCACTACAATATTGTAAAGTAATTAGCCTCCAATTAAAATAATTTTTTTAAAGATACCAGTAATGTTGAATTAGACCCACCCTAATGATTTCATTTAACCTTAATTACCTCTTAAGGATCATGTATTCAAATATAGTCACATTCTATGGTACTTGGAGTTAAGACTTCCACATATGAACTGGGGGGAGGGGGGCAGGACACAATTTAGCCCATGACACCAAGGCTGCAGTCTTAGTTAGTTCCGGCTGGTATAATAAGGGGCTTACCTAGTGGCCCAGTCAGTAAAGAATCTGCCTGCAATGCAAGAGACCTGGGTTTGATCCCTGCGTTGGGAAGATTCCCTGGAGGAGGGCATGGCAACCCACTCCAGTATCCTCCATGGACAGAGGAGCCTGGGAGGCTACAGTTTATGGGGTCTCAAAGAGTCGGACATGACTAACCATAGTCATAGAGTAGATGGGTTGAACATTTGTTTCTCACAGTTCTGAAAGATGGAAATCTGAGATCACGCTGCCAGAATGATTGAGTTCTGGTGAGAGACCACTTCCTGGCTTAAAGACAGCCACCTACTTACTGTCTCCTCACATGACTGAGAGGTTATCTCTCTGGCTTCTCTTCTTTTAAGGGCACTAACCCCATTCATAAGAGCTCTGTCCTCATGAACTAATCACCTCCCAAAGGCTCCACCTCCGCATCTTGGATTGGGGCTTCAGCTTGTGAAATTGGGTAGATGTACACCCCACACGCGAGGTCAGGGGCGGTGGCCGAGAGAAGCTACCCCATGTCCGAGGTCAAGGACGGTGGACGAGAGGACCAACCCCACGTCCAAGGAGCGGCAGCTGCACGGGCGCAGGAGGGCCGAGAGGAGCTACTCCACATTCTAGGTCAGGAGGGGCGACCTCGTCCAAGGTAAGGAGCAGCAGCTGCACTTTGCTGGAGCAGCCATGAAGAGATACCCCATGTCAAAGGTAAGAGGAAAGGTGTTGCGAGAGGGCATCAGAGGGCAGACACACTGAAACCATAATCACAGAAAACTAGCCAATCTGATCACATGGATCACAGCTTGTCTAACTCAATGAAACTAAGCCATGCAGTGTGGGGCCACCCAAGATAGACAGGTCATGGTGGAGAGGTCTGACAGAATGTGATCCACTGGAGAGGGAATGGCAAACCACTTCAATATTCTTGCCTTGAGAACCCCATGAACAGTATGAAAGGGCAAAATGATAGTATACTGAAAGAGGAACTCCCCAGGTCAGTAGGTACCCAATATGCTACTGGAGATCAGTGGAGAAATAACTCCAGAAAGAATGAAAGAATGGAGCCAAAGCAAAAGCAATACCCAGTTGTGGATGTGACTGGTGATAGAAGCAAGGCCTGATGCTGTAAGAGCAATATTGCATAGGAACCTGGAATGTTAGGTCCATGAATCTAGGCAAATTCAGTTCAGTTCAGTTCAGTTGCTCAGTTGTGTCCAACTCTTTGCAACCCCATGAATCGCAGCACACCAGGCCTCCCTGTCCATCACCAACTCCCAGAGTTCACTCAAACTCACATCCATCGAGTCGGTGATGCCATCCAGCCATCTCATCCTTTGTCATCCCCTTTTCCTCCTGCTCCCCAATACCTCCCAGCATCAGAGTCTTTTCCAGAGAGTCAACTCTTTGCATGAGGTGGCCAAAGTACTGGAGTTTCAGCTTTAGCATGCTGCTGCTACTGCTGCTGCTAAGTCACTTCAGTTGTGTCCGACTCTGTGCGAACCTATAGATGGCTCTCCCCACCAGGCTCTGCCATCCATGGGATTCTCCAGGCAAGAATACTGGAGTGGGTTGCCATTTCCTTCATTCCTTCCAAAGAACACCCATGGCTGATCTCCTTTAGAATGGACTGGTTGGATCTCCTTGCAGTCCAAGCGACTCTCAAGAGTCTTCTCCAACACCACAGTTCAAAAGCATCGATTCTTTGGTGCTCACCTTTCTTCACAGTCCAACTCTCACATCTATACATGACCACTGGAAAAACCATAGTCTTGATTAGACGGACCTTTGTTGGCAGATTAGAAGTGGTCAAACAGCAGATGGCAAGAGTGAGCGTCAACATTCTAGGAATCAGAGAACTAAGATGGACTGGATTGGGTGAATTTAACTCAGATGACCATTATATCTACTACTGTGGGCAGGAATCCCTCAGAAGAAATGGAATAGCCATCATGGTCAACAAAAGAGTCTGAAATGCAGTACTTGGATGCAATCTCAAAAACGACAGAATGATCTCTGTTCATTTCCAAGGCAAACCATTCAATATCACAGTAATCCAAGCCTATGCCCCAACCAGTAACACTGAAGAAGCTGAAGTTGAACGGTTCTATGAAGACCTACAAGATCTTTTAGAATTAACACCCAAAAAAGATGTCCTTTTCATTATAGGGGACTGGAATGCAAAACTAGGAACTCAAGAAACACCTGGAGTAACAGACAAATTTGGCCTTGGAGTACGGAATGAAGCAGCGCAAAGGCTAATAGAGTTTTGCCAAGAGAACGCACTGGTCATAGCAAACACCCTCTTCCAACAACACAAGAGAAGACTCTACATGTGGACATCACCAGATGCTCAATATTGAAATCAGATTAATTATATTCTTTACAGACAAAGATGGAGAAGCTCTATACAATCAGCAAAAACAAGACCAGGAGCTGACTGTGGCTCAGATCATGAACTCCTTATTGCCAAATTCAGACTTAAATTGAAGAAAGTAGGGAAAACCACTAGACCATTCAGGTATGACCTAAATCAAATCCTTTATTATTATACAGTGGAAGTGAGAAACAGATTTAAAGGACTAGATCTGATAGAGTGGCTGATGAACTATGGATGGAGGTTCATGACATTGTACAGGAGACAGGGATCAAGACCATCCCCATGGAAAAGAAATGCAAAAAAGCAAAATGGCTGTCTGAGGAGGCCTTACAAATAGCTGTGAAAAGAAGAAAAGTGAAAAGCAAAGGAGAAAAAGGAAACATATAAGCATCTGAATGCAGAGTTCCAAAGAATAGCAAGGAGAGATAAGAAAGCCTTCTTCAGCGATCAATGCAAAGAAATAGAGGAAAACAACAGAATGGGAAAGACTAGGGATCTCTTCAAGAGAATTAGAGATACCAAGGGAATATTTCATGCAAGATGGGCTCAATAAAGGACAGAAATGGTATGGACCTAACAGAAGCAGAAGATATTAAGAAGAGGTGGCAAGAGTACACAGAAGAACTGTACAAAAAAGATCTTCACGACCCAGATAATCACGATGGTGTGATCACTCACCTAGAGCCAGACATCCTGGAATGTGAAGTTAAGTGGGCCTTAGAAAGCATCACTATGAACAAAGCTAGTGGAGGTGATGGAATTCCAGTTGAGCTATTTCAAATCCTAAAGGATGATGCTATAAAAGTGCTGCACTCAATATGCCAGCAAATTTGGAAAACTCAGCAGTGGCCACAGGCCTGGAAAAGGTCAGTTTTCATTCCAATCCCAAAGAAAAGCAATGCCAAAGAATGCTCAAACTACTGTACAATTGCACTCATCTCACATGCTAGTAAAGTAATGCTCAAAATTCTCCAAGCCAAGCTTCAGATATATGTGACCCATGAATTTCCAAATGTTCAAGCTGTTTTAGAAAAGGCAGAGGAACCAGAGATCAAATTGCCAACATCTGCTGGATCATCAAAAAAGCAAGTGAGTTTCAGAAAATCATCTATTTCTGCTTTATTGACTATGCCAAAGCCTTTGACTGTGTGGATCACAATAAACTGTGGAAAATTCTGAAAGAGATGGGAATACCAGACCACCTGACCTGCCTCTTGAGAAACCTGTATGCAGGTCAGGAAGCAACAGTTAGAACTGGACATGGAACAACAGACTGGTTCCAAATAGGAAAAGGAGTACATCAAGGCTGTGTATTGTCACCCTGCTTATTTAACTTATATGCAGAGTACATCATGAGAAACGCTGGGCTGGAGGAAACACAAGCTGGAATCAAGATTGCCAGGAGAAATATCAATCACCTCAGATATGCAGATAACACCAACCTTATGGCAGAAAGTGAAGAGGAACTAAAAAGCCTCTTGATGAAAGTGAAAGTGGAGAGTGAAAAAGTTGGTTTAAAGCTCAACATCAGAAAACGAAGATCATGGCATCTGGTCCCATCACTTCATGGGAAATAGATGGGGAAACAGTGGAAACAGTGTCAGACTTTATTTGTCTGGGCTCCAAAATCACTGCCGATGGTGACTGCAGCCATGAAATTAAAAGACGCTTACTCCTTGGAAGGAAAGTTATGACCAACCTAGATAGCATATTCAAAAGCACAGACGTTACTTTGCCAACAAAGGCCATCTAGTCAAGGCTATGGTTTTTCCAATGCTCATGTATGGATGTGAGAGTTGGACTGTGAAGAAAGCTGAGAGCCGAAGAATTGATGCTTTTGAACTGTGTTGTTGGAGAAGACCCTTCAGACTCCCTTGGACTGCAAGGAGGTCCAACCAGCCCACCATAAAGGAGATCAGTCCTGGGTGTTCATTGGAAGGACTGATGTTGAAGCTGAAACTCCAATACTTTGGCCACCTCATGCAAAGAGTTGACTCCTTGGAAAAGACTCTGATGCTGGGAGGGATTGGGGGCAGGAGGAGAAGGGGACGACAGAGGATGAGATGGCTGTATGGCATCACCAACTCGATGCACATGAGTTGGGTGAACTCTGGGAGTTGGTGATGGACAGGGAGGCCTGGTGTGCTGCGATTCATGGGGTTCAAAGAGTAGGACACGACTGAACGACTGAACTGAACTGAACTGAACTGACACATTCAATCCAAAGGAATTGGTAACTAATTGAATGAAGGATACAGAGAAGGAAAGCAGCACAAAATCACACCAAAGTGAAACTCACTCTGAGAGCTTATAAAGATGGTGACCCAGGGCAGTTAGAAAGAGGTACCAATTTAGTTAGGAAGATGAACTCTATTTTCAGCCTAAAACCACAGTTGAAAGTAGAACATTTAACTGGAGATATCCTGAAGGCAAATAGAGAAAATGCAAAGTCTAGGGTGAAGATACCCTAAATATGGAGGCCATTTATTTTAGAACTAATAACAATAAAAATTAATTAACATCCTGAGGGAAGGAAAATAGTATTAGACCCTTAGAAAATAGTCAATATATTTTCTAGAACTGCACACAAATATCACAGTTGAAGAACCAAAATCAATTTATGATAAACAATTAACCTAGATACTAAACAGTTTGCAATAAAAAGAAATGAAATGAGCAATAGTAAAAAACAAAGGGGCAGCTTGAATCCATGGAGACAATTATCTTCTGATAAGTACAAATTTAAGAACTCATGTCTCACATAAATGATACCTAAACTGAGTTTATCCTCAAAATAAACTCAGCAAAGAAAGAAAAGAACATTTCCCTGAATGTAAGAATCCTATCCACATTTTAGAAGCAACATAACAAGTAGAAATCCATAAATTGTTGGTGAATAATAACTTTGAGAAGAAAGCATTAGATGGTTTGACATCACTTATTAATAAAGCCTTTCAAGTGTTACAAATAGCCATTATTTATTATCTACTTTGCTGTATTTCCTTGTAACTAGGGGGAGACATAGTTTAAAATGATAATAAATCTGAAATGAGTGCTACCTCGTTCTTTTTTAGTAGGTATTCATAAAATAATTATAAAGGGTTACCTATTCTGGCTTATTTTAAGATTTCAGAATTATTAAATTGAAGTGCAAATTATAATTGAATTGGAAGAGAAAACTTTAAACTTAGTAAAACTTTCTTCTTGGTTAGTGTTAGGACAGAATGTAGACACAGTTTGTAGTAAAAGGTCAATTTCTTTGAACTAGAAAAATTTACCAATATATACTGGATTACATAATATTTAAGGAAATTCTGAGATAAACAAAATCAAAAGGAAGGGAAGAAAAATTGGTGGAGAAAGCACTGAATTAGAAGTCAGGTAACCTGGATTCAAGCCTTTGCCTTTCACTTTCTGTGTTTGCTACAATTAATCATCCTCATCCAGATTCTTTATTTCTATAACAGAGCTAACAAAAGCTACCACTCAGAGTTAGAATGAACACTAAATAAGTTAATGCATGTTAAAGTGCTTTAAAGACTTTTTGTTTAGTAATGTAAGTAATTAATTGCTCAAAATTACTGGCAAATGGAACATCACAAAAGACATCATGATAGTTGATACAACAGGCAAGAACATTGCCTAACATTGCAATACCACATGCATCTCAGAACAAGATATACTACACCTGACTGAAAATTTGAAATCTCCAATAACCAAATTCTATAATGGATTGTGTTCTTGGACACAGAAAAGCAAACATTCTAGAAATACCATTCTCAACTTCATTTTGTGAAGTATGACTCACAGAAAAAAATAAGCTAGAAAAGCTTTCAATGTACGCTTTTTGGAAACTGTCACCCACCCTCCATTTTATCTTGGCTTATAATTAATGAACATTTTGGAATAAATCTGGCATACTACCAAAAGTACAAGTATCAAGACTTTCAGCATTTTTTGTATGTTTTTAAAGTCATTTCATATCCCTATTTTTGGGGGGGCCACAGCACATGGCCTGTGGGATCTTAGCCCAACCAGGGATCACACCCATTCCCCACTGCAGTGGAAGCACTGAGTTGAACTGCCAGGAAGTTCCCTCATATCTGTACTACTTTTCCATGTCACAAAGAGATCCTTCTAAGACCTTGTGAATATCCACATGAATCTGTGAAAATTAGCTTCTGGATAAGAAATAAAATTGGAGATAAAGATAAAATTGGCAGAGAATTAATAAGTAAATTAGCACATGAATAAAAAAAAATGGCCGAGACCTGAGGGCCATTAGATTAAAAATTGGGCAGAAGATCCAAGTAGGTATTTTCCAAGGAAAATATACAGTTGGCCAAAAAGCACATGAAAAGATGCTCAGCATCACTAATTATCACAAAAATGCAGATGAAGACCACCAGATACTACCTCACTCCTGCTAGAATGGTGGTCATCAAAAATAGAAGAAATGATGAGTATTGATGAGGATGTACAAAAAAGGAAACCTTCAAACACTGTTCCGTTCAGTTCAGTTCAGTCTCTCAGTCGTCTCAAACTCTTTGCGACTCCATAAATTGCAGCACGCCATTGCCTTTCTTTGGGACTGGAATGAAAACTGACCTTTTCCAGGCCTGTGGCCACTGCTGAGTTTTCCAAATTTGCTGGCATATTGAGTGCAGCACTTTCACAGCATCATCCTTCAGGATTTGAAATAGCTCAACTGGAATTCCATCACCTCCACTAGCTTTGTTCATAGTGATGCTTTCTAAGGCCCACTTAACTTCACATTCCAGGATGTCTGGCTCTAGGTGAGTGATCACACCATCGTGATTATCTGGGTCGTGAAGATCTTTTTTGTACAGTTCTTCTGTGTACTCTTGCCACCTCTTCTTAATATCTTCTGCTTCTGTTAGGTCCATACCATTTCTGTCCTTTATCGAGCCCATCTTTGCATGAAATGTTCCCTTGTTATCTCTGATTTTCTTGAAAAGATCCCTAGTCTTTCCCATTCTGTTGTTTACCTCTATTTCTTTGCATTGATCACTGAGGAAGGCTTTCTTATCTCTCCTTGCTATTCTTTGGAACTCTGCATTCAGATGCTTATATGTTTCCTTTTTCTCCTTTGCTTTTCACTTTTCTTCTTTTCACAGCTATTTGTAAGGCCTCCTCAGACAGCCATTTTGCTTTTTTGCATTTCTTTTCCATGGGGATGGTCTTGATCCCTGTCTCCTGTACAATGTCATGAACCTCCATCCATAGTTCATCAGGCACTCTGTCTATCAGATCTAGTCCCTTACATCTATTTCTCACTTCCACTGTATAATCATAAGGGATTTGATTTAGGTCATACCTGAATGGTCTAGTGGTTTTCCCTACTTTGTTCAACTTAAGTCTGAATTTGGCGATAAGGTGCTCATGATCTGAGCCACAGTCCGCTCCTGGTCTTGTTTTTGCTGACTGTATAGAGCTTCTCCATCTTTGGTTGCAAAGAATATAATCAATCTGATTTTGGTGTTGACCATCTGGTGATGTCCATGTGTAGAGTCTTCTCTGTTGGAAGAGGGTGTTTGCTATCCTACACTGTTAGTGAGAATGTAAACTGGTGCAGCTACTATCAAAAACAGTATGGCGGTTCCTCAAAAAATTCAAAATAGGACCACCTTCTTACATAGCAATCCTACTTCAGGAAAATGAAAACACTAATTTGAAAAGATATGTGCATCCCAATGTTCACTGAACCGTTATTTACAACATAGCCAAGATATGGAAATATCTAAGTGAAGAGATATTACTTTGCTGACAGAGTTCTATCTAGTCAAAGCTATGGTTTTTCCAGTAGTCATATATGGATGTAAGAGTTGGACCTTAAAGAAGCTGACCACTGAAGAACTGATGCTTTCAAACTGCAGAGATTCCAATTTTCCAACTAGGGATGGACCCCCATCACTTGGCAATAAGAGTGCCAACCACTGGACTGCCAGGGAATTCCTTACAATATTTTTGAAATCTCTATTCAACCTATGAATTCCTTTAGATGTTTTTTTCTTTTTGAACTATAGTCGATTTACAATATTATGTTAGTTTTAGGTGTGCAGCAAAGTGATTTAGTTATACATATACTTTTTCAGATTATTTTCCATTATAGGTTATTAAGATACCGAATTTAGTTCCTTGTCTCAAGACTCCATTTTGCTATTAACATCTAATATCACTGTTCTCAAATTTTAATAATGCTTATAAATTGCCTGAGGATCCTTTTTATTTTCATTTTTTAATATAATTTATTTTAATTGGAGGCTAATTACTTTATAACATTGTAGTGGTTTTGACATACATTGACATGAATCTGCCATGGGTATACATGTGTTCCCCATCCTGAACCCCCCTCCTACCTCCCTCCCTATACCATCCATCTGGGTCACCCCAGTGCACCAGCCCCGAGCACCCTGTCTCATGCATCAAACCTGGACTGGCGATTCATTTAACATATGATAATATACATGTTTCAATGCCATTCTCCCAAATCACCCCACCCTCGCCCTATCCCACAGAGTCCAAAAGACTGTTCTATACATCTGTGTCTCTTTTGCTGTCTCACATATAGGGTTATTGTTACCATCTTTCTAAATTCCATATATATGCGTTAGTATACTGTATTGATGTTTGATGTTTTTCTTTCTGGCTTACTTCACTCTGTATAATAGACTCCAGTTTCATCCACCTCATTAGACTGATTCAAATGTATTCTTTTTAATGGCGGAGTAATATTCCATTGTGTATATATACCACAGCTTTCTTATCCATTCATCTGCTGATGGACATCTAGGTTGCTTCCATGTCCTGGCTATTATAAACAGTGCTGCGATGAACATTGGGGTACACGTGTCTCTTTCAATTCTGGCTTCCTCAGTGTGTATGCCCAGCAGTGGGATTGCTGGGTCGTATGGCAGTTCTATTTCCAGTTTTTTAAGGAATCTCCACACTGTTCTCCATAGTGGCTGTACTAGTTTGCATTCCCACCAACAGTGTAAGAGAGTTCCCATTTCTCCACATCCTCTCCAGCATTTATTGCTTGTAGACCTTCTAATAGCAGCCATTCTGACTGGCAGGAAATGGTACCTCATTGTGGTTTTGATTTGCATTTCTCTGATAATGAGTGATGTTGAGTATCTTTTCATGTGTTTGTTAGCCATCTGTATGTCTTCTTTGGAGAAATGTCTATTTAGTTCTTTGGCCCGTTTTTTGACTGGGTCGTTTATTTTTCTGGAATTGAGCTGCAGAAGTTGCTTGTATATTTTTGAGATTAATTCTTTGTCAGTTGCTTCATTTGCTATTATTTTCTCCCATTCTGAAGGCTGTCTTTTCACCTTGCTTATAGTTTCCTTTGTTGTGCAAAAGCTTTTAAGTTTAATTCGGCCCCATTTGTTTTTTTTTTTCTTTTATTTCCAATATTCTGGGCGGCAGTGGGTCATAGAAGATCCTTTTTAAATGCAGATTGTACTTGCTAAGTCACTTCACTCCTGTCCCACCCTTAGAGATCATATGGACCATAGTTGGCCAAGCTTCTCTGTCCATGGGATTCTCTGGACAAGAATACTGGAGTGGATTGCCATGCCCTCCTCCAGGAGATCTTCCTGGCCCAGGGATTAAACCCACATCTCTCATGTATCCTGCACTGGCAGGCAGATTCTTTACCACTAGTGCCACCTGGGAAGCAGATTAAGATCCAAGAAATGTGAGGTAATACCTGAAATTCTGCATTTCCAACAAGCTCCCAGGTAATGGTAACACTGCTGATCTTCAAAGACTTAATTTGAAAGGGAAAATCAAGACACAATCTGACTAAAAAAATAAATGTTATTTTTTGATCAATGTTAAAGTTTTACAGTGATAAATGTGGGTGTTTAAACATTTGTTCCCTCAAAAGTATCCAAGCATCATTTTATAAGGTGCAAAACTCTGAGCCTTAAAAGCAAGACTGTTAAGCAACTGAATAGATTCAGAACCAATGTTCAAGAAAAGTCTTGCCCTACCTCCCGAGACCATGTGCAGTCAAAGTTGGGTGGCCCTCAACTAAGCCTGGAATACAAAGTAGACTCCTATCAGCACCCTCACCATCTATGCTACTGGCATCTCTAACATATTGATCTTCTTTCAGTCAACAGCAGAGAGTGTCATCCTGTCGGACACTGACCATCCATCTCAATGGGGAATTATCTGTCTTGTGGTTCTTATCCAAAGCCTAATGAATACTATTGATAGTCAACAGGGAAAACCTAATTAAATGTATTTCCAATTATTCCAGTAATGCAACCCTCTGTCAGTGAAAATTCTCCACTTAATTCTAATATGTATGGTAGTATTTATTTAAATTTAGTTTAGTTCAAATTTATAGAAAATGAAATTGTTTGGTTGAACCCCAGAGATTTTAAGTTGGTAGTTATGTTCATCAACTGTAGCTTCACCAGCTTCATCATCCAATTTGTTTTTGTATACTGAGACAATCTAAGTCAGATAAGAAATTAATTTCAAATGGTAAAAGTTTTGTAATAGCTCATTCTGCACCCTCAGAATTCTCTTCACTAAAATAGAGATCTCTGGAGAATATTTTATAACAACTTATCTTTTAACAGTGGTTAAAACATATTTTTAAATATTTCACACAAATTCAAATCAAACAGTTATAGACTTCCTGCTCTGTCCTGCATTTAAAGAACCCAGCTGGAAACATTGATCTAAGATATATTTACCTCCTGCTGCTGGTTACTTTAGTTTGTGTTATCCTGCATTAAGCCAGTTCATCAGAAACCTATACACAGGAACACATTATTAATCAAAAGATGATACAGTGAATGCTATATGTAAAATTTATTTTTATAAAACTTACATTCAAGATACAATTCTTATACAGACATTTGAACAACTACAAAAAGATCCTCGCAATAAATTCTCTGAGTTAAGGATCACAAAAAGTCTCTCTCTCCTTATACACTGGTATATTTCTTTCATTGTTTAGAAAAACATATCTTCACATGTAGTTCCTTTAGCTTTTTAAACTCTTGAATGTCTTAAACATATATGCTGCTGCTGCTAAGTCGCTTCAGTCATGTCTGACTCTGTACGACCCCATAGATGGCAGCCCACCAGACTCCCCTGTCCCTGGAATTCTCCAGGCAAGAACACTGGATTGGGTTGCCATTTCCTTCTCCAATGCATGAAAGTGAAAAGTGAAAGTGAAGTCACTCAGTCATGTCCGACTCTTTTGCAACCCCATGGACTGCAGCCTACCAGGATCCTCCATCCATGGGATTTTCCAGGCAAGAATACTGGAGTGGGGTGCCATATATATAGCATGTTTCAATTGTCCAGATGTCGAACAGGAGTTTGCACTTTGTTAGGAAATAGGTTAAACTAAGGTTTCACAAAAAGTCCAAAACAAGTGATTCAAACAAAATAGAATGACTTGCTTTGACCAACAGAATATGGTAGAAGTGATGCTGTGTGATCTAGAAACCTAGTATTCAATATATACTACTTGAACAGAAAGGCCACCAGGAAGATAAAATCGTCACCTGACCAAGAGTCAATACTGGGATCTCAAATATGTGCCAGAGGCCTTCTTGGACCTTGCAGGCTAGACCAATCATCAACTGAACAAACATACATGAGGAACCCTGCTGCTGCTAAGTCGCTTCAGTCGTGTCCGACTCTGTGCGACCCCACAGACGGCAGCCCACCAGGCTCTGCCGTCCCTGGGATTCTCCAGGCAAGAACACTGGAGTGGGTTGCCATTGCCTTCTCCATTGTGTAAAAGTGAAAAGTGAAAGTGAAGTCGCTCAGTCATATCCGACTCGTAGCGACCCCATGGACTGCAGTCTACCAGACTCCTCCATCCATGGGATTTTCTAGGCAAGAGTACTGGAGTGGCTTGCCATTGCCTTCTCCATGAGGAACCCTAGCCAACACCATATGAAACAGAACTAACCAGATGATCCAGAAATAAAAAAGTCATTGTTGTTCTAAGTTAAGTAGTGCAAATGAAATATTAGCAAGTTCACCAATAAGAAAGTAATATTAGATAAATATACCATCCACTTGGATAGTGACATAAGAAAGACTGGCCAAAGAGGTCTTCTGATCGCCAGCTACAAGAGGCTCAAAAAAATACTCTGATAGGGCCATAACTCCAGCGGCAGAGACAGTCTGGCACTTGGCACCCCCAGGGTGCCCGCAAGCCAAGCAGCTGCACCACCTTCATGCTCAACTCTCACTGGTGCAGAGCTGCCACAGGTAAAAAAAGTCCTGCGTCTAGACACGTAGGGTCACCTCAGTAGTGTCTGACTCTGCAACCCTGTAGACTGTGGCCTGCCAGGCTTCTCTGTCAGGGACGGGGCGGGGGGGAGTGGTTCTCCAGGCAAGAATACTGGAGCGTATTGGCCAACACTGGTTGCCATACCCTTCTAGAGTGCTAAACTTCCTGCTGCCCTAGCCGCCAACTCCCCTGAGAACCTTGGTGCTGCCAGAACCCCTGCAACTCTAACAGCTACACCACCTCCACATGTGGCCCTCACAGAGGCAAACCCAAGTCCTCCAGGGCAGCCTCAGGAGCAAACCCCAGTGGATGACCCACATGCAGAGGTGAAAATAAAATC
The DNA here is from genome assembly GCF_029378745.1 of Bos indicus. Taxonomy (NCBI): domain Eukaryota; kingdom Metazoa; phylum Chordata; class Mammalia; order Artiodactyla; family Bovidae; genus Bos; species Bos indicus. The sequence continues at coordinate 49,619,140 of NC_091780.1, read as the reverse complement.
ACAATTGAAACCCAGGGGCAGTATGGCTAAGAAAGAAGACCCAAAACCTTCCCACCAGCTGTATAAGCTGCAGATTAAATCCACATGATCAACTAGGCAGACTTTGTGTCTATGGAATATATGAAAGGTCACTGATAGCTCCCACAAAAGAAAATGCACTAGTTCTGAGAGCTGTGGACATTGGAGGCAAGAACACACAGGAGTAGGACCAGATTAGAATCTGAGCTGCCGCCACAGCAGGTCCAGAGATCAGCATAGTGTTAGATGGCATCCTAGGCAGGTGAGGTGGACTGTGACTCCCAGCGAGGCAAAGGACTCAGACAGCTGTGACACAAGAAAAACATTTATTATTCGTATGTTTTGACTTGTTCTGTAGATTCTTTTTGATTTTTTCTTTTTTTTTTCTGCCCCCCACCAATGTTGTAACTGTCCATTTTATTGGCACTATGAAATCTAATTAAGCTTTTTAGCTTTTTCTTTCTTCCTCAGTCACATTTTTTATTGTTGTTGTAAACCTCTGCCTCTACATTGGACTTTTGCAGTTCTGTGGAGTTTTCCTTTTTTCTCTTTTTTTAATTTTAATTTTTTTTAAGTTAAAAAAATTAAAAAAAATTTTTAACAGTTTTTTCTACATTTATTCGTTTGCTTTTCCTATTGCTCTTTTCCCCTTGCAGTTAATCTTTAATTTATATAAATATTCTGTATCTACCCCTATTTAATTTTGCAGATCTATTTTTTCTTTTCTTTCTTTCTTTTCCTCTTAATATAGTTGTTAGTTTTATTTTCATTGCTTTATTGCCAAATTGACACATTGCTTTAGTTTTCTTTTCCAGTTTGTGCTTTATTTAGTTTTGTTCTGGTAGATATAATTTGTGGTTTCTTTTGTTCAGTGGGCCAATCTATTGTACTTTATTTTTTCACAGTTTTGATTTCACTTGTAGATGTATATGTATATGTGTATATTCAGTCACACTTTTTATTGCCATTATAAACTTCTGCCTCTGCATTGGGCTTTTGGAGTTCTGTGGAGTTTTTTTGTTTTTTTTTTTTTCTTCTTTCGTCTTCCGTTTTTTTTCTTCTTTTCCCATTTTAATTTTAATTTTTTTAACCTGTTACATTTTTTCTACATTTATTCCCTTTTTTGCCTTTCCTACTGTTCTTTTATCCTTGCAGTTAATCTTTAATGGATATAAATCTTCTTCATCTACCTTTATTTAACTTTGCATATCTATTCTTTATTTTCTTTCTTTCCTTTCCTCTTAACATATTTGTTAGTTTTGTTTTCATTACTCTATTACCCACTTGGCACCTTGCTTTACTTTTGTTCTCTAGTTTGTGCTTTAGTTAGTTTTGTTCTTAACTGGTAAATATAATTTTTTATTTCCTTTGTTTGCCAGGTCAATCTACTGTACTTTATTTTTGTTGAACTGTTTTGACTTTGCTCATGGATGTACATGTATATGTGTATATTCCATTATTTTAATTATTTGCCTTACTTTGTAACTGCCATTTTTCTGGGGTTCATCTTTGCATGCTCATTTTTGAATATTTGTTTTAATCTCACTTAATGCCATAACAAACCACTTGTGGAATCTTCATTCCTGACCAGAGATCAAGCCCTGAGCCTTTGGAGTAGGAGCACTGTCTTGGAGCCTCTGGTAGTCCCTAGACCACTTCAATACAAGACCCAGCATCACCCAACCACCAGTAGCACCCTGTGCAGGATGCCTCATCTAAACAACAAACAAAACAAAAATACAAACCCAGTCACCAGCAGACAGGATTACCACCTCACTCAGCCTTGCCCATCAGAGGGAAAACAAACAAACAACAAACAAACAAAAACTCGGCACAAATCTCACCCTGTGTGAAGCTGATACAAACCACTGGACCAGCCTTGAGTGAAGTGAGTGAAAGTCGCTCAGTTGTGTCTGACTCTTTGCTACCCCATAGACTATACAGTCTATGGAATTCTCCAGGCCAGAATACTGAAGTGGGTAGCCTTTCCCTTCTCCAGGGGATCTTCCCAACTCAGGGGTTGAACCCAGTTCTCCCACATTGCAGGTGGATTCTTTACCAGCTGACCAATCTTAGGAGGGCAGAAACCAAAAAGAAAAAAGAATTCAACCTTGAAGCCTGGGTAAAGGAGACCTCAAACACAGTAAGTTAAAAAAAATAATGAAAAAGCAGAGAAATACTACACAATTGAAGGAACAAACTAGAAATACAGAAGTCCAAATAAATGAAGAAGAAATAGGCAAACTGCCTGAAAAAGAATTTAGAATAATGATAGTAAAGATGATCAAAAACCTTGAAAACAAAATGGAGAAAATGCAAGAATCAATTAAAGACCTAGAAGAATTGAAGAATAAGCATACAGAAACAAACAACTCAATTACTGAAATTAAAAATACTCTAGAAGAAATCAATAGCAGAGTATCTGAAGCAGAAGAATGAATCAGTGAGCTGGAAGATAAAATGGTGGAAATAACTTCTGAAGAGCAGAATAAAGTACAAAGAATGAAAAGAGCTGAGGATACTCTCAGAGACCTCTAGGACATTATCAAATGCATCAACATTCCAATGATAGGGGTCCCAGAAGAAGAATAGAAAAAGAAAGGGTATGAGAAATTTTTTGAAGAGATTATAATTGAAAATTTCCCCAACATGGAAAAGGAAATAGTCAGTCAAGTCCAAGAGGCACAAAGAGTCCCATTCAGGATAAACCCAAGGTGAAACACACCAAGACACATACTAAACAAACTAACAAAGACTAAACACAAAGAAAGAATATTAAAAGCAGCAAGGGAGAAGCAACAAGTAACATACAATGGAAACCCCATATGCTTAACAGCTGATCTTTCAACAAAAACTCTGCAGGCCAGAAGGGAATGGCAGAATATATTTAAACACATGTATACCTGTGGTGGATTCATTTTGATATTTGGCAAAACTAATACAATTATGTAAAGTTTAAAAATAAAATAAAATTAAAAAAAATAAATAAAATAAAAAATAAAGTACTGAAAGGGAAAAGTCTACTACCAGGGTTACTGTACCTGGCAAGGATCTCATTCAAGATTTGTGGAGAAATAAAAAGCTTTTCAGATGAGCAAAAGTTAAGAGAATTCAGTACCACTAAAACAGCTTTGCAGCAAATGTTAAGGGACTTATATAATCAAGAAATACAAGAGAAGAAAAAAATATCTACAAAATCAACCCCAAACAATTAAGAAAATGGCAATAGGAACATATATATCAATAATTACTTTAAATGTAAATGGATTAAATGTTCCAACCAAAAGATACAGATGGTTGAATGGATACAGAAACAAGACTCATATGTACACTGTCTACAAGAAACCCACTTCAAACCTAAAGACACATATAGACTGAGAGGATGGAAAAGTATATTCCACTCAAACGGAAAGCAAAAGAAAGCTGGAGTAGCAATCCTCATATCAGACAAAATAGACCTTAAAATAAAAAAGATTACAAGAGATAAGGAAGGACACTACATAATGATCAAGGGATCAATCCAAGAGGAAGACAAAACATTCAGAAAACTAAGATTATGGCATTCAGTCCCATCACTTCATGGCAGATAGATGGGGAACCAGTGGAAACAGTGGCTGACTTTATTTTTCTGGGCTCCAAAATCACTGCAGATGGCTATTGTAGCAATGAAATTAAAAGACGCTTACTCCTTGGAAGGAAAGTTATGACCAACCTAGACAGCATATTAAAAAGCAGAGACATTACTTTGCCAACAAAGGTCTGTCTAGTCAAGGCTATGGTTTGTCCAGTGTTCACATATGGATGTGAGAGTTGGACTGTGAAGAAAGCTGAGCGCTGAAGAATTGATGCTTTTGAACTGTGGTGTTGGAGAAGACTCTTGAGAGTCCCCTGGACTGCAAGGAGGTCCAACCAGTCCATTCTGAAGGAGATCAGCCCTGGGTGTACATTGGAAGGACTGATGGTGAGGCTGAAACTCTGATACTTTGGCCACCTCATGCGAAGAGCTGACTCATTGGAAAAGACCCTGATGCTGGGAAGGATTGAGGGCAGGAGGAGAAGGGGACAACAGAGGATGAGATGGTTGGATGGCATCATCGACTCGATGGACATGGGTTTGGGTGGACTCTGGGAGTTGGTGATGGACAGGGAGGACTGACGTGCTGTGGTTCACGGTGTCGCAAAGAGCCGGACACGACTGAGCAACTGAACTGAACTGAACTGATGCACCCAACATAAGAGCACCTCAATACATAAGACAAACACTAACAGATATAAAAAAAGAAATTGACAGTAACACAATAATATTAGGAGAATTGAACACCCCACTCATACCAATGGACAGATCTTCAAAACAGAAAATTAATAAGGAACACAAGTCTTAAATAGTACATTAGATGAGATGGCTCTCACTGATATCTTCAGGACATTCCATCCAAATGCAGAAGAACACACCTTCTTCTCAATGTTTCATGTGCATGAAACATTCTCCAGGATAGACCACATCTTGAGTTACAAATCAAACCGGTAAATTTAAGAAAATTGAAATTGTATCCTGCATCTTCTCCGACCATAATGCTGTGAGACCAGATATCAATTACAAGAACAAAACTGTAAGAAACACAAACACATGGAGATTAAATAGCACGTTTCTAAATAACCAACAGGTTACTGAAGAAATCAAAAGGAAAATCAAAAAATTTCTAGAAACAAATGACAATGAAAACATGACAACTCAAAACCTATGGGTTGCAGCAAAAGCAGTTCTAAGAGGGAAGTTTATAGCGATACAACCCTACCTCAAGAAACAAGAAAAACATCTGATAGAAACCTAACTTTACACCTAAAGCAACTGGAAAAAGAAGAAGAACAACAAGAAAAAAAAGTAGTAGAAAAAGATATCATAAAAGTTCAAGCAGAAATAAATGAAAAAGAAATGAAAGAAACAATAGTAAAGATTAATAAAACTAAAAGCTGGTTCTTTCAGAAGATAAACAAAATTGATAAGCCTTTAGCCAGACTTATCAAGAAAAAAAGAGATAAGAATCAAATCAACAAAATTAGAAATGGAAAAGGCGAGGTTACAACAGACAACACATAAATACAAAGCATTATGAGACTATTATGAACAACTATATGGCAATAAAACGGATAACCTGGAAGAAATGGACAGATTCTTAGAAAAGTTCAGTCTTCCAACACTGAACCAGGAAGAAGTAGAAATTATGAACAACCCAATTAAAAGCACTGAAACTGAAGCTGTGACCAAAAATCTCCCAAAAAACAAAAGCCCAGAACCAAATGGCTGCACAGGAGAATTCTGTCAAACACTTACAGAATAGAAAGAAAGACTTCCTCAGTGATCAATGTAAAGAAATAGAGGAAAACAACAGAATGGGAAAGACTAGAGATCTCTTCAAGAGAATTAGAGATACCAAGGGAACATTTCATGCAAAGATGGGCTCGATAAAGGACAGAAATGGTATGGACCTAACAGAAACAGAAGATATTAAGAAGAAGTGGCAAGAATACATAGAAGAACTGTACAAAAACAATTTTCACGAGCCAGATAATCACAATGGTGTAATCACTCACCTAGAGCCAGACATCTTGGAATGTGAAGTCAAATGGGCCTTATATGCATCACTACGAACAAAGCTAGTGGAGGTGATGGAATTCCAATTGAGCTATTTCACATCCTAAAGGATGATGCTGTGAAAGTGCTGCACTCAATGTGCCAGCAAATTTGGAAAACTCAGCAGTGGCCACAGGACTGGAAAAGGTCAGTTTTCATTCCAATCCCAAAGAAAGGCAAAGCCAAAGAATGCTCAAATTACCACACAATTGCACTCATCTCACATGCTAGTAAAGTAATGCTCAAAATTCTCCAAGCCAGGCTTCAGATATATGTGACCCATGAACCTCCAGATATTCAAGCTGATTTTAGAAAAGGAAAAGGAACCAGAGATCAAATTGCCAACATCTGCTGGATCATGAAAAGCAAGAGAGTTCCAGAAAAACATCTATTTCTGCTTTATTGACTATGCCAAAGCCTTTGACTGTGTGGATCACAACAAACTGTGGAAAATTCTGAAAGAGATGGGAATACCAGACCACCTGACCTGCCTCTTGAGAAACCTATATGCAGGTCAGGAAGCAACAGTTAGAACTGGACATGGAACAACAGACTGGTTCCAAATAGGAAAAGGAGTACGTCAAGGCTGTATATTGTCACCCTGCTTATTTAACTTATATGCAGAGTACATCATGAGGAGTGCTGGGCTGGAAGAAGCACATGCTAGAATCAAGACTGCCAGGAGAAATATCAATAACCTCAGATATGCAAATGACACCACCTTTATGGCAGAAAGTGAAGAGGAACTCAAAAGCCTCTTGATGAAAGTGAAAGAGGAGAGTGAAAAAGTTGGCTTAAAACTCAACATTCAGAAAACTAAGATCATGGCATCTGGTCCCATCACTTCATGGGAAATAGATGGGGAAACAGTGTCAGACTTTATTTTGGGGGGCTCCAAAATTACTGCAGATGGTGACTGCAGCCATGAAATTAAAAGACACTTACTCCTTGGAAGGAAAGTGATGACCAAACTAGACAGCATATTCAAAAGCAGAGACATTACTTTGCCAACAAAGGTCCATCTAGTCAAGGCTATGGTTTTTCCAATGGTCATGTATGGATGTGAGAGTTGGACTATGAAGAAAGCTGAGGGCTGAAGAATTGATGCTTTTGAACTGTGGTGTTGGAGAAGACCCTTGAGAGTCCCTTGGACTGCAAGGAGATTCAACCAGGCCATCCTAAAGGAGATCAGTCCTGGGTGTTCATTGGAAGGACTGATGCTAAAGCTGAAACTCCAGTACTTTGGCCACCTCATGCAAAGAGTTGACTCATTGGAAAAGACCCTGAGGCTGGGAGGAATTGGGGGCAGGAGGAGAAGGGGACGCCAGAGGATGAGATGGCTGTATGGCATTACCAACTCGATGCACATGAGTTTGGGTAAATTCTGGGAGTTGGTGATAGACAGGGAGGCCTGGCGTACTATGATTCATGGGGTTGCAAAGAGTAGAACAAAACTGAGTGACTGAACTGAATTGAACTGATCCTTTTAAAACTTTTCCAAAAACTCGCAGAGGAAGAAGCATTTCCAAACTCATTCTGTGAGGTCACCATCACCCTGATACCAAAACCAAACAAAGACAAAACACACATAAAAAAAGAAAACTATAGGCCAAGATCATTGATGAACATAGACGCAAAAATCCTCAACAAAATTTTAGCAAACAGAATTCAGCAACACATCGAAAAGCCCATACACCATGATCAAGTTGGGTTTATTTCAGGAATGCAAGGATTCTTTAATATATGCAAATAAATCAATGTGATAAACCATATTAACAAATTGAAAGATAAAAGCCATATGATAATCTCAATAGATGCAGAAAAAATATTTGACAAAATTCAGCACCCATTTATGATTAAAACTCTTCAAAAAATGGGCATTGAAGGAACCTACCTCAACACAGTAAAGACCATATATGATAACCCTACAGCAAACATTCTCAATGGTGAAAAAGTGAAAGCATTCTCCCTAAGATCAGGAATAAAACAGGGTGTCCACTTTCACCACTATTATTCAACATAGTTCTGGAAGTCCTAGCTACAGCAATCAGAGAAGAAAAATAAATAAAAGGAATCCAGATCAGAAAAGAGAAGTAAAGCTCTCACTGTTTGCAGATGACATGATACTGTACAGAAAAAACCCTAAAGACAGTATCAGAAAATTACTAGAGCTAATCAGTGAATTTAGCAAAGTTGCAGGACACAAAATCAATACACAGAAATCACTTGCATTTCTATATACTAAGAATGAGAAATCAGAAAGAGAAATTAAAGAATCAATCCCATTCACCACTGCAACAAAAAGAATTAAATATCTAGGAATAAACTTACCTAAGGAGACAAAAGAACTCTACACAGAAAATTATAAGACACTAATGAAAGAAATCAAAGACAACATAAACAGATGGAGAGATATTCCATCTTCCTGGGTAGGAAAAATCAATATTGTAAAGATGACTATACTACCAAAAGCAATCTACAGATTCAATGCGAACCCTATCAAATTACCAATGGCATTTTTCACAGAACTAGAAAAAAAAATTCACAATTCATATGGAAACACAAAAGACCCCAAATAACCAAAGCAGTCCTGAGAAAGAAGAACGGAGCTGGAGGAATCAACATTCCTGACGTCAGATTATACTACAAAGCTATAGTTATCAAGACAGTATGGTACTGGCACAAAAACAAAAATATAGACCAATGGAACAAGATAGAAAGCCCAGAAATAAACCCATGCACCTATGGGTACCTTATTTTTGACAAAGAAAGCAAGAATATACAATGGGGCAAAGACAGCCTCTTCAATAAGTGGTGCTGGGAAAATTGGACAGTTACATGTAAAAGAATGAAATTAGAATACTTCCTAACACTATACACAAAGATAAATTCAAAATGCATTAAAGACCTAAATGTAAGACCAGAAACTATAAAACTCTTAGAGGAAAACACAGGCAGAACACTTGATGACAGAAATCAAAGCAAGATCCTCTATGACCCACCTCCTAAAATAACAGAAATAAAAACAAAAGTAAACAAGTGGGACCTGATTAAACTTAAAAGCTTTTGTACAGCAAAGGAAACTATTAGCAAGGTGAAAAGACAATCTTCAGAGTGGGAGAAAATAATAGCAAATGAAATAACTGACAAAGGATTAATTTCCAAAATATACAAGCAGCTCATACAACTCAATGCCAGAAAAACAAACAACCCAATCAAAAAGTGGGAAAAAGACCTAAGTAGACATGTCTCCAAAGGAAACATACAGATGGCTAAAAAACACATGAAAAGATGCTCAACATCACTCATTATTAGCAAAACACAAATCAAAGCTACAGTGAGATATCACCTCATACCAGTCAGAATGGCCATCATCAAAGTCTACAAACAATAAATACTGGAGAGGGTGTGGAGAAAAGGGAACACTCTTACATAGTTGGTGTGAATGTAAATTGATACAGCCACTATGGAAGACGGTATGGAGATTCCTTAAAAAAAAACTAGGAATAAAACCACCATGTGACCCAGAAATCCCACTCCTAGGCATATACCCTGCGGAAACCAAAATTGAAAAAGACACACATATCCCATTGTTCATTGCAGCACTATTTACAATAGCTAGAACATGGAAGAAACCTAGATGTCCATCGACAGATGAATGGATCAAGAAGTTGTGGTACATATATACAATGGAATATGCTATGCTATGCTAAATCACTTCAGTCGTGTCCGACTCTGTGTGACCCCATAGACGGCAGCCACCAGGCTCCCCCGTCCCTGGGATTCTCCAGGCAAGAACACTGGAGTGGGTTGCCATTTCCTTCTCCAATGCATGAAAGTGAAAAGTGAAAGCGAAGTCGCTCAGTCGTGTCCGACTCTTAGCGACCCCATGGACTGCAGCCTACCAGGCTCCTCCATCCATGGGATTTTCCAGGCAAGAGTACTGGAGTGGGGTGCCATTGCCTTCTCTGACAATGGAATATACTCAGCCATAAAATGGAACACATTTGAGTCAGTTCTGATGAGGTGGATGAACCTAGAGCCTATTATACAGAGTGAAGTAAGTCAGAAAGAGAAAGATAAATATCATATTCTAAAACACATATACAGAGTCTAGAAAAATGGTACTGAAGAATTTATTTACAGGACAGCAATGGAGAAACAGACATAGAGAATAGACTTATGGACATGGGGAGAGGGGAGGAGAGGGTGAGATGTACGGAAATAGTAACATGGAAACTTACATTACCATCTGTAGAATAGATAGTCAATGGGAATTTGCTGTATGGCTCAGAAAACTCGAACAGGGGCTCTGTATCAACCTAGAGGAGTGGGATGGGGAGAGATATGGGAGGGAGTTTCAAAAGGGAGGGGATATATGTTTACCTATGGCTGATTCGTGTTGAGGTTTGACAGAAGACAACAAAATTCTGTAAAGCCATTATCCTTCAATAAAAAATTAATTAAAAAGAAAAAAAAAGAGAGGAAAAGATGCAGAGAAAATTTTTCCCAATAATATATTTGGCTGAATTAATCAGACAACTCGAAATTACTTTAAGAAAATTAGCTACGAACAATGAACTTCTATTGAAATTAAAAGGTTTTGTACTAAACTTTAATTTGAATTGAATTAAAAATGCAATCAAATATGAAATCCAGGAATGCAAGAGAATAAAATAGATTAGAAAAGTTGTGATTTTATGAAAGTCCCTTTAAGAGATTGCCACAAAGCATATAATGATAAAAGAAACATCCAACACAGTTTTCAAGAAGAGGATTATGTGAAACCGCTAGTATTAAACTTTAAGGCTCTAAAATACCAAGCTATTTTGACTTATATGGGGCAAGCTAAAAGTATGAATGTGCCTAAAGAAAGTAAAAAATTAGAACTCAGAAGTCTTTGTCCCAAAATGAAAAAAAAAAAAGTGAACCATTATGAGGTTTCCCAACAGAATTTTATGTGAAAGTTAATGTCACTTCAAAATCATTTCTCTGCATGACTGAAAAGGTTGCTCTTCATGTTAATATTTTTCAAAGCATTGTTTTAAATGCTATTTGGCTGTGCTAAGAAAGACAATCAATATTAAGCCACAGTAAAGTGTTATATTCCAGTTGGACAGATCTGTTACTTACAAAGTGTCAGAGAGAAAGAGGAAAAAAGGGCTATTGAAATCTAATGAAAAACACAGTGCTTAATAGTAATGGGATTTTTCAAAATGTTATTGGTAAGCCCACAAGCTGAAAGGTCCCTATAGAGACTTTTATTTAGTTCCTAAATTACTTTTAAACTCCAGGCTTAAGAAGAAATAGAATCAAACCCCAAACTTTCAAACCTTTCATAAAATATCAGTGAATATCTTCATACAGCATCCCTTAAGGATTCCACATTCCATAAATTGTATTTTCAAAAAGTCAGGTAAACAATAAGCACATTCTTTAAAAATAGCTTGAAAGAAAGCAAGTGTGTGCTAGGGTTTCCTAATATGGAGTTCAATGTTAATTTATTGTACCAGGTACCAACTAACATACCCCCAGAAAATAATCCCAAGAGGTTATTACATGCCTCAGTATCAACCTATTATTATTATCAGATCTGCTTTCTAGCAATCTATCTCCAAATCAAAAGAAAAAAAAAAGCAAAAAAAAAACTATTTAACATAATGTCAGTTTCTTCAGCAGTTTTGCCAGCAAACAGTCAAATATATTGGAGCTACTTTTAATATAAAATTTATTTTAAAGTATTATTATTAAATGCTGAGTCTTTCCAAGTATTATATTGCTCTTAAGTAATTAATTTAATTTGACTACTAAATTAAACATGCTACATTTGTATTAATAAAATCAATTAATTATGTAAATTTAGCATTATATTAACTGATAAAAAGAATGAGTTGGAGCTTTAATATTTAATACTTTAGCTGTGACCAGATTACTTCCTCGAAAGCTGTAAAATGCTTCAATGGCATTGATTTGAGAAATTAATTTATAAATATTTTTGTGAGTAAAACTAAAAGAACATAGGTCATAATTTTTACATGAAAGATATTCAAATATATGAAACATTTTCTCAGAAATTTTGAACAGACTGAAGTAGCATGCGTCTTCAAAATATCTGATCTTCCTCACTATTGATGCCAACACATCCATTTTTTTCTATTCAATATTAGATGCCAAAAATATTAAAATTCATTTGCCCCAAGCATTCTCCTAAATAGAGAAGAAAAAATAGTTATTCCCAAATAAAATTAAAGGACATTTATTTTAAGATACTCATGGATAAATTATTTCATTTTTATATTGGTAATATGAAAGGAATGTAAAATCCATAGGTGGGTGTTAAAGATTATTTATAGGCTAACATTCATTCCTTGGGCATTTGGGAATAAGAGAAAGAGCGCAGCAGGCTTCCCTTGAGGCTCAACAGGTAAAGAATCCACCTGCAATTTGGGAGAGCTGGATTCGGTCCCTGGGTTGGAAAAATCCCCTGGAGAAGGGAAAGGCTACCCACTCCAGTATTCTGGCCTGGAGAATAATTCCACGGACTGTATAGTCCTTGAGGTCCCAGAGTCAGACACAATTGAGTGATTTTCACTTTCACTTTAGAGTCAGTCACTGAGTCTGGGCTCAATTCTTGGCTCTGCTGCCTAATGACCATGCGAACTGGGGCAAGGATAGTTAACCTCTCTACACTTCAGTTTCCTTATCTTTAAAATGAAGTAACACTACTACCAGCTTCCCTCGTGGCTCATTGGTAAAGAATCTGCCTGACAGTGCAGGAGAAGCAGTTTCAATCCTTGGATCAGGAAGATCCCCTGGAGCAGGAAATGGCAACCCACTCCAGTATTCTTGCCTGGAGAATCCCATGGACAGAGGAACCTTGTAGGCTACAGTCCATGGGATCGCAAATAGTCGGACATGACTTAGCAACTAAACAATAATACTACTACAGGTTTCTGAGGGTTAGTTGAAATCATGAAAGCAAAGCATTTAGCAGAAAGCTGAATAACAAAACCTTATACAGATTCAACGGAGAAGGCACTGGCAACCCACTCCAGTACTCTTGCCTGGAAACTCCCATGGATGGAGGAGCCTGGTAGGCTGCAGTCCATGGGGTCACTAAGAGTCAGGCACGACTCAGCAACTTCACTTTCACTTTCCACTTTAATGCATTGGAGAAGGAAATGGCAACCCACTCCAGTGTTCTTGCCTGGAGAATCCCAGGGACACGGGAGCCTGGTGGCTGCCGTCTCTGGGGTCACATAGAGTCGGTCACGACTGAAGCGACTTAGCAGCATACAGATTCAATAAAGAGTAGTTATTTAATTGCACAATTGCTTCTCAACTCAGGATTGCCATTTCCTTCCTCCCAGAGACATCAACAACTGTGCTCTCAACCCCACCTCTATGAACTTCCACCTTTGCCCAAATCAAAAGTCCATGTACACTAAATGTAAGCACATATTCACCTTCATCTTACACTCTATCCAACCAAAAGTCACACAAGCATATCACACAAACACATGCACATGGAGCTTAGAAGGTAAGAGTTTGAAATTTGGAGAAACTGCTTGGAAAGGTGGACTGACACATTCAAAATATACAGTGGTTTTCAATATACTCAAGTAACAACACCAAATATACAATATAACATTTCTTAATATGTGAATCTAAATGTGAAATAAATTAGTTCATGTGAAAACATTAAAACTGGCCAAAACATCCAAAATTTAGCTTTCTCACATGTAAGAAAAATTATTGAACAGCTTTAAAAGAATTAAGAATTTTTCATCAATCTCCATAAAACACAGAGTATAACAACAAATAATGTAAGATTTCTGCTTCTAGCATTAAGTTGAACAAGATACTCCAAAAGACCTTCCCACTAAAAACCAGCTATGTCTCAGGAAAACAGACTCTAAATGCATTTGGGGGTTCCAATTAAGCAAAGAAATTCTGAGAGACACTCTCCCCGATTTAGAAAAAACAACAAAACTGAAACTAAAGCAGTGAGCCAAGCGCAACAAGCAAACATGTAAGGACAAAGGCCAATGTAGGCACTATGGCATGAAAATACACTGTGGACTAGTGGCAAGAATGCTTACCTTGCCGTTTCTACGTTAAAAAGTATCCTAAAAGGTGGTTATCATGGCCTTAGGCCAGTAGTGACCCTGGCTATTGAAAGAATACACAAATTCTAGTTGGAGGAAACTATCCCTTATGTAAGCTTCATGGATTCCCAAAATTTGAGAATAACGCAGGCTCACAGTCAATACCACAATGAAATACAAGGGGAAAACCTATCACAACTGAAAGCCAGAAGGAACTATTAAAAAAAAGACTTTACACCATCAGGGACTTCAAAACTTGGATTATCATATAACAGATTATAAAATTACTATGCACAAAATGTTCAAGTTAGTTAAAAAAAAAAAAAAAAGAGCAAATACAAAGCCTACTAAAAACCACCAGGTGGATTTAGAAAAGAGTCAAGTGGCAAGTAGAACATCTACAAATGTAAAAAATTACAAAAATAAAAAGTTGAATTAATGAGTTAAATAGCAGATTAGACACAGTTGAAATAATAACTAGTGAATTGGAATATATTTCTGAAGAAACTAACCTGAAATAGGAGTTGTGAGGTTGCGAACACAGCATTTGTTGATATGACTTAGAAAGATAAGAATATAGATAATATAAAAGAGAAGAGAAGAGATGCGGGTGAGGAAAACTCAGAAGACTTCACATACACAAGGTTAAATTAATTTATCATAAAATTAAGATACTTTTGTGAGTGAAAGGGGACTCCATTAATAACTTACTCTGAAAAGATTTCTACCAAGACTACTCAGAGAAAATTATGACTGTGATCAAACTACATGTATTTCTTATGTGATTCCCAGAGAAAAAGAAAGAGGAGGGAAATGTTTGAAGACACTGTGGTCACTAATTTTCTAAAAGTAACTAAAACACATAAATGTATAGATAACAAAAACATAAAGATATGTTCTTAAAAAACAACCTGAGACAAGCCACCTACAAAGGAACAAACAGAATGATAAAAGCCTTTCCAACGGTTACAATGAAAACCAGAAGATAGTACAATAATTTTTACAAAGCGCTAAGAGAAAATAACAAAATGAAAAGGAAATTACTTTCTAGAAATGAAAAATAAAAAAAATACATTTTCAGATAAACTAAAACTAAGAGAATTTATCCCAAACAGACCTTTTTTAAAAGAACTCTTCAAAGGATAGACATCAGGAAAAGCAACAATCGCTGAATGAGGGTCTGCGATATCAAAAGGGAAGAACAGATAAATTGGGAAATATTAGGTAATTTTTAAAACATACTGTCTGTATAAAATAATTTTTAAAGACACAAATGTAAATGCTATATAAAATAGCATATAATTTTGGACAGAGTGATCAGAATTCTGTCAATTACAATAACAATTTTCACATTAAAAGGACCAAACTTCGGAATGTAAATTGGTACAGTCACTATGGAAAACAGTTACGGAGGTTCCTCAAAAAACTAAGAATGGATGGGACTTCCTTGAACCTTTCCAGTGGTTCACAGCCCCATGCTTCCACTGTAAGGGGCATGAGTTCAACCCTTGGTCAAGGAACTAGGATCCCACATGCCATGAAATATGACCAAAATATAGAACAACAAAGCAAAAAACTAAGAATAAAGTTGCCATATAATCCAGCAATCTTGTTCCTGGGCATATACCCATACAAAACTACAATTCAAAAAGATATATGTGCCTCTATGCTCACAGCAGCGCTATTCACAATAGCCAAGACATGGAAACAAACTAAATGTCCAATGACAGACGAATGGATAAAGAAGATGTGATATTTACATAGGCAATATTACTCAGACATAAAAAAAGGATGAAATAAATGCCATTTGTAGTAACATGGATGGACGTAGAGATTTCATACTAAGTGAAGTAAGAAAGAGGAAGACTAATACCATACTGTATCACTTATATGTGGAATCTAAGATACGACACAAATGAACATATCCATGAATCAGAAACAGACACAGAGAACAGCCTTGTGGCTGCCAAAGAGGAGTGGGGGTGAGGGCGGGAAAGATTGGGAGCTTGTGATTAGCAGATGCAAGCGGGTATATATAGGATGGATAAATAACAATATTATACTGTAAAGCACAGGAAATTATACTCTATATATTATGATAAACCATAATGGAAAAAAACTATGAAAAGAACAGATATATATGTGTGAAAGAAAGTGAAAAGCGTTAGTCGTTCAATCGCATCCAACTCTTTGAGACCCCTTGCAGTGTAGCCTGCCAGGCTCCTCTGTCCATGAAATTATAGGCAAGAATACTGGAGTGGGATGCCATATATATATATATAAACTAAGGGCTTCCCAGGTGGCGCTACTGGGCTTAGTCGCTTAGTCCTGTCCAACTCCTTGTGAACCAATAGACTGTAGCCTATCAGTCTCTTCTGTCCATGGGATTCTCCAGGCAAGAACACTGGAGTGGGTTTCCATGCCCTCCTCCAGGGGGATCTTCCCAACCCAGGGATCAAACCCAGGTCTCTCTTATTGCAGGCAGATTCTTTACTGTCTGAGCCACCACAGAAGCCCAAAGAACCTGCCAGTGCAGGAGAAATAAGAGACACAGGTCCAATACCTTGGTCAGGAAGATCCCCTGGATGAGGGCATGGCAACCCACTCCAGTATTCTTGCCTGGAGAATCCCAAGGACAGAGGAGACTGATAGGCTATAGTCCATAAGATCACAAAGAGTCAGACACTACTGAAGCAACTGAGCACACACACACACATGTATAACTAAATCAATTTTCTGTAAAGCAGAAATTAACACTACTTTTTAAATCAACTATATTGCAATAAAAAAAATTTTTTAAGTACCAAACTAAAATACAGGACAACAATGACATTATTTGGAAACTGAGTGATCAGAATTAAAGTGTTTTAAAGCTTTTATATCATTTGGAAGAAAATGTAGATATTTACTTTAGAATATAAGTTTGTATGGTAAAGTTTCAAAAGTAACTTTAAAATAATAGAAATGGAATATGCAACTTTCACACTATCTGAGGAAGAAAACAAAAAAGAAAATAAAATTTTAATATTTAAATATATTCAATTTAAAAAAAAGATGAAACATAACAAACATTTAAAATTGAAACAGAGAAGAAAAGTAGGATAAAAGTCAGAAGTTCATATAAAACAGTGGGGGGAGCACACGTATACTTGTGGCGGATTCATTTTGATATTTGGCAAAACTAATACAATTATGTAAAGTTTAAAAATAAAATAAAATTTAAAAAAAAACAGTGGTCATAAACATGTAAGTAGTTTAAAATTGCCAATTAAAAAACAAAAATGGATGGATTTAATTTTTAAAATTCAGCTATGTGCCTCAAGCATATGCTAACCAAAAGAAAAGCTGGAAAGATTATTGACTTTAAGAAAAAATGATATTATTATGTCATTACAGAATGATAAAGTTTTGATTAACTTCTAAGATTTAAAAATTTCAAATTTGTATACACTTAATTACCTCAAAACATATGAAGCAAAATTAATAAAGCTATAAAAATAAATTAAGAAATCTCACATCACAGTGGAAGCTTTCATAATACCTCTCTCAATTATTGATAAGTCAAGTAAATAGAGTACAAATAGTTTTTAAAATGTTGACTAGTTAACTCAATAAAATGTACTTGCTGCTAAGTCGCTTTAGTCGTGTCCGACTCTGTGCAACCCCATAGACAGCAGCCCACCAGGCTCCCCCATCCCTGGGGTTCTCCAGGCAAGAACACTGGAGTGGGTTGCCATTTCCTTCTCCAATGCATGAAAGTGAAAAGTGAAAGTCAAGTAGCTCAGTCGTGTCCGACTCTTAGCGACCCCATGGACTGCAGCCTTCCAGGCTCCTCCATCCATGGGATTTTCCAGGCAAGAGTACTGAGTGGGGTGCCATTGCCTTCTCCGAAAATGTACTTATATCCCCATTAATTCAGGAAAAATTGTGGCACCTAAGAGCATTACCTCCAGAAAATGATAAAAATATGAACCTTCCTTCACACACAAAAAATTAATATCTCTTTCATTGAATTGATAATAAGAAGGGAAATTAATAATGCATTGCACTGTTTCAAGACATTTTATCAATTGTATTTTTAACTCATTTATTTTAAATACAATACATATTTGGTAGCTCAATAGAATATATATTTATTAAGTATTTCAAATGAACTAGGTGACACTGTTAGGTACTGAACAAAGAGTGACAAAAAATATAATTTCTATAGTTGATCATCTATCAAGGAGAAAACATGTAACACATTATAATATAATATGAAAAGTATAGTAATAAAAGTATGCTTGTATTTTTGTACAGTTAAAAAATAATTTCACTTCATCTAAATAGATTTCCAATGATAATTTTGTTGAGATAAAACCTTTCATGATTGGCTTCCACTCCTTACATTCCCATATTAATTTAAAATTAATTAATTAAAAATTAATTCATGTGAATTTTTTTCATCAACCTAAATGACCTCGCATAAAGGAAGAACATAGGAAACTTTGATGTGGATCAGAAGTTCTCAAATCATAGTAACATGGAAACACTCATTACCATATGTAAAATAGATAGCCAATGGGAATTTGTTGTATGACTCAAAGAACTTAAACCAGGGCTCTGTAACAAACTACAGGGCTGGGATGGCAAGAAGGTGGGAGGGAGACTCAAGAGAGATGGGACATATGTATACCTATGGATGATTCATGTTGATGCTTGGCAGAAACCAACACAATACTATAAAGCAATTATCCTTCAATTAAAAATAAATAAATTTTTTAAAAGAAGTTCTCATATCAGAATCCAAGTGTTTTCTATAATTTTTAACATTTCTGTTTGAAGTTGGATGAAAATATCAAAGAATTAAGATAAGCATATTTTCAATTATCTATAACCAACTTTTAAGTTTAATATCATTGAGTAAATTATTCTCTTCAAGAGAGAGACAAATTCATTTATGTGTTAACAAAATATTAACAGTTTAAATAAAGAAAGGCTATAGAATAATTGAATTGTCACATCTCCACAAGAAAGAATGATAACGTGGAACTCAAAAATGCACCTTAAGGGTTGACACCATGTTTAAGATTTAAAAAAGTAACGTCACTGGTTGCTAACATGAATGGTATTTTTTGGTATTTTTGCAGTTCTTCTGTATTTTAATTGTTAATTCATCCTGATTTAATGGTTGCCTAC
The DNA here is from genome assembly GCF_029378745.1 of Bos indicus. Taxonomy (NCBI): domain Eukaryota; kingdom Metazoa; phylum Chordata; class Mammalia; order Artiodactyla; family Bovidae; genus Bos; species Bos indicus. The sequence continues at coordinate 49,600,204 of NC_091780.1, read as the reverse complement.
ATAGACCCTATAAACAAAGAATTACAAGTCTAGTTCGATATTAGTATATATCTTAGGTTCTGAATAAAAATACTATTTCAACACTGGGATGTTTGAAATTTTTGGTATGTCCGTACATTGCTAAGTTTGAAAACAGAAAATATATATGTGAGATGGAATACTGTTCAACTTTCTGAAAACATTTGGGATTTACATCAATTCACAGAAATACACAGTGAAATAATGTTAAGTGAAAAAGAATTTAAAATACGATAGAAACCTCATTACTCCTTTGTCTAAAAGGGCATGCATGACCAAGAGTTATCATTAACATAGTAAGAACTCTTATAAAAAAAATAAGAAAAAAATGAGCCTCAAAGAGAAAAAAAAATGGGAAAATGATATAAACAGACAACATATAAAAGAAGAAATATAGATGATCAAAAAAATATCATAAAGCTCAACTTCCTTACCAATCAAAGAAATAAAAATTCTAACAACAATAAAGAAATTATCTGGGGATCCCTTGGTGGTTCAGTGTTAAGAATCCACCTGCCAGTGCAAAAGACATGGGTTCTATCCTTGGTCTGGGAGGATCCCACATGCCATAGAGTAGCCAGGTCTGTGTGCCGCAACTATTGAGCCCATGACCTACAGCCCAGGAGCCGCAACTACTGAGCCCACTAGCTAGAACTACTGAAGACCACACACCCTAGGGCCCATGCTCCACAATAAAAGAAGCCATCACAATGAGAAGCCCTCACATTGCACCTAGAGAGCAGACCCTGCTTGCTGCCACTAGAGAAAAGCTCATGCAGCAACAAAGACCCAGTACAGTCAAAAATAAATAAATAAATAAAATATTTTTTTAAAAAGACACTATTTTTCCTCAAATACTCCGCAACCTAGCTTGGACACTTTTTAATGGCAATTTCTCATATTGTTAAGGTCTTATGGAAATGGACATTACTCTAGACGGAAGAAAATGGTCAACTATAGCTGCACAGGCTTTATGAAGGGTATTTTGACAACACATGAAAACTCTTAAAGGATTTTTGGCCCATTAAGAAGTCTATGTCTAGAATCTGCCATTAGGATGTAGCACAAACACACAAATGTTCATCACAGCACTGAAAATCATTTAGTGTTCAACAACAATGACTTTATTATATACATTATAGAAAAAGTATATAATAGATATATATTTTAAATTCATCATTTGAAAGTGAAAGTGAAAGTCACTCAGTAGTGTCTGACTCTTTGCGACCCCATGGACTACACAGTCCATGGAATTCTCCAGGCCAGAATACTGGAGTGGGTAGCCTTTCCCCTCTGCAAGGGATCTTCCCAACCCAGGGATCCAACCCAGGTCTCCCACGTTGCAGGCAGATTCTTTACCAGCTAAGCCACAAGGGAAGCCCTCATCATTTGACATTATGCATAAATTTTGCTAGGCTTAAAAAAAATCAGCTTACCAAAGTGTGTGATGTGATTTTTAAAGTTAATTAATATCTGTGTGACTGGACGAACACATAAACACACATACAAAGGACAGAATGAACAGTGACTCTCTGGTTTTGGGAATTATAAGTGATTCGTCTCTTTTTATGTATTTTCTAAAGTGCATGTAATAAAAACCAGACAGTTTTAATTTAATGAAAGCACATCTACATTTTATAAGTAGTCCAAAATAAAATTCTGAGAGCTGGAAAAAGTTTTTGGTTTTCACCAGGTTCCATTTTTAAAGTAGGTTAAGCTCACAATAAAATCACACTTAAAAACTTCCTTTTTAAGTTATTTCAGGACTCAGTCCGCTTTGTTGAAATTTGCATTTATTTATGTTGATATGTAAATGTGCCACTCAATTGTTCCAAAGCATAATCTAAATGTAAAATTTCTTGAAGCCAGTGGCTAGGTTGCATATCTTCACTGTTTTTTGGAATAGCATTTTGAACATTGCAAGCACTCAGTGAACACACAGCACATATACAGTATTGGTAAATTCAGGCCAAAGTTCCCATTGTCTTGTAGTTCACTTAAGGTAGGTACATATAATGTGTTCTATGAGCCCTTTAAGCAATTTCTATGAAAGGTATAGAAATAACATCTGATGGTGTATTCTGAGAAAAACTGGCATCTCGGCTACGAATGGTGCTGCCTAAGTGTTCCTCTATAGTGTTTTTCGTAGCATGTGGGTTTATTCATCTGCCTTAGTGCATTCCTGAAAAATAAAACTTACAAGTTATTAACTTAAAGTGTTGCATTCTTAAAATGTTAAGAAAGAAGAAATCTTAGAAGTTCTCTACTCTTTAATATGTAAATTGAAGCTAACAGCAGTCATTTATAGGCAGCTGTTACCTTTAATATTTCAACTTCTTCATGCTGAGATCTTTATAACCCATCTACTTTGTAGAACTGCTTTCTCACTAAATATCCACCTTACTGACTATTAAGCAATGATAACTCATCTCCCCTGCTTAGGAATTATGGAGGCAGAGGAGAAACCTCAATAGACTTTGAACAATGAACTATTAAAATATTTTCTTGTTTTGATCTCTTTTTAAAAAAAAAAAAAGGACACATGGAAAAGACAAAAAAATGAATTTTCTGCTTTCTGTTGCTCAGCACACATGTCAATCAGATGTTGTTTTTCATCTTGCTTCACAACCCACAGCATCCTCTCTCTAATCAGAGGAAGCTCTGTGGTTAGACCAGCTTCAGGAGACAGAACATGCTAAGATCCTTTGATAAATTAAAGATAAAATATTTTGCAACTCAAAAACTAGCACAAAAGACATGGAAGATGATAGTGACAAGATAGTTTTCTTTGCTGTGTCACCTTCTTACATTTGAATTGGGGGATAATGATGTTTTGTAACCTTGGTACTAAATAATCCATATGTATTCTTCTTGTTTATTTCTTCTTGCCTTGTTGAGGCAACAGTAGCCTTTTTTCAGCTCTATGTGAAATAAATCCTAGCTATCCCTGGATTTTCACCACATAAAAAGAGGAGTACAAAGCCATTTTGGCAGCCATAACTTCCTTGTCCTCAATATGACATCTTTCATCAATCAGATTCTTTCACCAATCAATGACAAAAAAAATTGACATCTATATGTCAAAAGTTTTCTTTAGAAACTTATTACATACTCTGCCTAGCATGGTAACTGATTAGTAGAATTTTATGGAATAAAGGGATGATATCTAATGTACAACACTGGTAGCTTCCCATAATGCACCATTCCACTCTGAGTATGTAAGTCACCATGTGGCGGACTAAAGATATCACCTAGCCATGTCAGTAAACAAAGGATGTTGTGTCCATCAAGCAGTCAAGAATTTAAACAGGAAGTCTTTAAATGTGATTTTATTGTGAGCTTAATTGATCCTAGATTGTAAGATGCATATCAAAGGAATGATTTCAATAAGCCCAGACTCTTGCATCTTCCCACACATAGTAAAGGGCTAAATTCATGAACTTGAGATGCCTGGTGTTTCTTTAATTAACAGTAATCTTTTGATGTCCTGATTACCTGGATTTCATTACAAAAGTGAAAGTATTAATCACTCAGCTGTTTCCAACTCTATGCGACTCCATTGACTACAAGCCACCAGGGTTCTCTGTCCATGGAATTCTCCAGGCAAGAATACTGGAGTGGGTAGCCATTCCTTTTTTCAGGGGATCTTCCCAACTCAGGGTTCAAACCCAGGTCTCCTGCATTGCAGGCAGATTCTTTACCGACTGAGCCACCAGGAAAGCCAGATTTTTGTTACAAATCTCCTACATATCCTGGCTCCTCCCTCACCTCTTCAGAGCAGTCCCTTAGAGCTGTGAGATGCTGTCCACAGGCTTGAAGTCCTCAGAAAATTTGCTGAACAAAACATAATTCTCAAATTTAAGGTTGTGCAATATTTTTTTAGTTGAGAGTGCCTATGAGATTATTCCTGCTTTCTACAGAGTAGGGAGAGGAGCAGAAGAGGAGATGAACGAGACAAAGAGGTGGCCAAAAGCATATAATCAACTCTCCTGAAGCTTTCATAGAGGAAGTAGTGCTTGGACTATGACTTGAAAGATAAGAAAGAGTACACAAAACAAAGGGGGTCAGGATAACTTTCCAGGCAGGAAAAAAAAAAAAAAACCATGTTCCAAAAGCATGGAGCCTGAAGGTACAACCATTTTAGCAAACTATTTAGCCATTTCTTGTAGAGTTAAGTATACAGTCGGTCCATACATTCCAAGTCACTCCAGTCATGTTCAACTCTTTGTGACCCTTATGGACAGTAGCCCATCAGGCTCCTCTGTCCATGGCATTCTCCAGGCAAGAATACTGGAGTGGACTGCCATGCCCTCCTCCAAGGGATCTTGCTGACCCAAGGATTGAACTCGTATCTCTTACATCTCCTGCATTGGCAGGCAGGTTCTTTACCACCAGCACCACCTGGGAATCCCATATTGTCTGTTCAAAAGTGAAAGTGAAAGTTGCTCAGTCATGTCTGACTCTTTGCGACCCCATGGACTATACAGTCCATGGAATTCTCCAGGCCAGAATACTAGAGTGGGTAGCCTTTCCCTTCTCCAGGGTATCTTCCCACCACAGGGATCAAACCCAGGTCTCCTGCATTGCAGGCAGATTCTTTACCAGCTGAGCCACAAGGGAAGCCCAAGAATACTGGAGTGGGTAGCCTATCCCTTCTCCAGCAGATCTTCCCGACCCAGGAATCGAACCAGGGTCTCCAGCATTGCAGGTGGATTCTTTACCAACTGAGCTACTAGGGAAGCCCTACTGTCTGTTTACAAGCCTTGGGTATTTAATCCAAGAGAAATAAAAAGATAGGCCTCCAAAAACTTCTTAAATACGACTGCTTATGGCAGCTCTATTTATAATAGATAAAAACAGGAAACAACCCAATATAATCATATAAAAATAAGGCAAAATTATTGAGCAACATTCATACAATGAAAAGTACTACACGAAAAAGAATAAACTACTGATTCAATCAAATACATGAATTTTAAAAATATGTTAAGCTAGAGAAGCCAGCCACAAAAGAATACATACTGTATGATTCCACTTTCATGAAGTTCAAGAACAAGCAAAACTAATCAATGATGACATAAATCAAAAAAGTACTTGCTATGAGAGGAGGCAGGGATTGACTGAAAGAGGGCACAAAAGGAACATCCTGGTTTGAGAGAAATGTTTTAAATCTTGATTGGGGTGGAATTACACAGGCACCTACATTTATCAAAACTTACCAAATTGTAAACCTAAGATCAGTGCAATTCACCATATGTCAATTTTTCCTCAATAGAAATAACAGGTCAAAAAATGAATGAGGCAGCATTGAAATAAATAAACACATAAGGCTGAGGGCTGAAACAGCACAGTATGTAGAAAACTGTGCCTAGTACGGCACCTGTGGAGCACAGTGTTTGAGCAAGGAAGCAATCGAGCATGAGCCTAGAAAGGTCAGCAGTGTGAAACTGGAGGGAAAGTATTTTCAAGTTTCTGACCAAAGAAAATTGGAACCTGGGTTAAAAGATAAACTTTGGAAGTTAAAGAGTGTTTGATTCAGCTAGAGACCACCACCAAGTTGAGAGACTTGTTTACTTCTCTGTTTCCTTATCTAAAAGGGATGAACCCCTGAGCCTGGAAGCCAATCCTTTACAAAGGACAGTGAAAGACTAGAGAGTAAAGGGGTTTTTCCTCTCTTTCTCCATGATGGGGGCAGCATGTAGTCTATATAAGCTCCCAGATTCATAATTCAGGGTTCCTCTCCTGCAGTGTAGATTCTCCCATCCCCCGACATGCAGGAGAACACTTGATTTGTATTACTTGGGAATTACTAGATATGGGAAAATGAGTGCAGTCATTGCTCTAAATTCTCTCTGCCCTGCAAAACCTCATGTTTGCCTTCAAGACAGATATATATATCAGACAGAGTCACATCATGAGAATGCCCTGTAACATACAAAAAGTTTATTTTTATGCCAGAGGGAAGGCAGATTTAGAAAGGTTTTAAAGGCACAGTTGATGGAATGCCAGTTGAGCTATTTCAAATCCTAAAAGATGATGCTGTTCAAGTGCTGCACTCAGTAATATGCCAGCAAATTTGGAAAACTCAGCAATGGCCACAGGACTGGAAACGATAAATTTTCATTCCAATCCCAAAAAACAAAGACAATGCCAAAGAACGTTCAAACTACTGCCCAAATGCACTCATCTCACATGCAGGCAAAGTATTGCTCAAAATTCTCCAAGCGAGACTTCAACAGTACACGAACCGAGAACTTCCAGATGTTCAAGCTGGTTTTAGAAAAAGCAGAGGAACCAGAGATCAAATTGCCAACATCTGTTGGATCATTGAAAAATCAAGGGAATTCCAGAAGAACATCTACTTGTGCTTCATTGAGTACACTAAAGCCTTTGACTGTGTCAGTTTAGTTCAGTTCAGTCACTCAGTCGTGTCTGACTCTGCAACCCCACAAATTGCAGCACACCAAGCCTCCCTGTCCATCACCAACTCCCAGAATTCACCCAACTCATATGCATGGAGTCAGTGATGCCCTCCAGCCATCTCACCTCTGTCGTCCCCTTCTCCTCCTGCCCCCAATCCCTCCCAGCATAAGGGTCTTTTCCAATGAGTCAACTCTTCACATCAGGTGGCCAAAGTATTGGAGTTTCAGCCTCAGCATCAGCCCTTCCAATTAACACTCAGGACTGGTCTCCTTTAGGATGGACTGGTTGAATCTCCTTGCAGTCCAAGGGACTCTCAAGAGTCTTCTCCAACACCACAGTTCAAAAACATCAATTCTTCGGCACTCAGCTTTCTTCACAATCCAACTCTCACATCCATACATGACCACTGGAAAAACCATAGCCTTGTAGATCACAACAATCTGTGGAAAATTCTTCAAGAAATGGGAATACCGACCACCTGACCTGCTTCCTGAGAAATTTGTACACAGGTCAAGAAGCAACAGTTAGAACTGGACATGGAACAACAGACTGGTTCCAAATCAGAAAAGGAGTATGTCAAGGCTGTATATTGTCACCCTGCTTATTTAACTTATACACAGAATACATATGTGAAATGCCAGGCTGGATGAAGCACAAGCTGGAATCAAGATTGCTGGGAGAAAAATCAATAACTTCAGATACGCAGATGACACCACCCTTACAGCAGAAAGCAAAGAGAACTAAAAAGCCTCTTGATGAAAGTGAAAAAAGAGAGTGGAAAAAACTGGCTTAAAGCTCAACATTCAGAAAACTAAGATCATGGCATCTGGTCCCATCACTTCATGGCAAATAGATGGGGAAACAATGGAAACAAGTGACAGATTTATTTTTGGGGGCTCCAAAATCACTGCAGATGGTGACCGCAGCCATGAAATTAAAAGATGCTTGCTCCTTGGAAGAAAAGCTATGACCAACCTAGACAGCATATTAAAAAGCAGAGACATTTGCCAACAAAGGTACATCTAATCAAAGCTATGGTTTTTCCAGTAGTCATGTATCGATGTGATAGTTGGACTATAAAGAAAGCTAAGTGCTTAAGAATCCATGCTTTTGAACTGCTGTGTTGGAGAAGACTCTTGAGAGTTCCTTGGAATGCAAGATGCAAACAGTCCATCCTAAAGAAAATCAGTCCTGAGTATTCACTTGAATGACTGATGCTGAAGCTGAAACTCCGATACTTTGGTCACCTGATGTGAAGAGCTGACTCATTGGAAAAGACCTTGATGCTGGGAAAGATTAAAGTCAGGAGGAGAAGGAGATGACAGAGGATTAGATGGTTGGATGGCATCACCGACTTGATGGACATGAGTTTGAGCAAGCTCTGGGAGTTGGTGTTGGACAGAGAAGCCTGGCATATCCATGGGGTTGCAAAGAGTCGGACATGACTGAGCTACTGAACTGAACTGAAGACACAGAAAATATATCTGAGTACAGAATGATCACTCTGACAGCATCCCAGGAGAATAGATCCAAGATGATCAAGGCTAAAGGCAGCAAGATGATTTAGAGGACAACTGCAATGGCCTTGGGAGGAGATGATGAGATAAATATTAGTAATAGGGGAAAGAACAGAGGAAATAGATATTCACAATGTCATAAAGGTAGGACTGAAAGGATTTTAGAGTCCTGTCAAATGTGAAAACAGAGAAGGGATTAATATAATTCCCCCACAGTGCCTGGTGGATGCCACCAAAGAGATCTGTGTAAAACACTTAAGACGATGATTTCTTGCATTTCCCTGAGCTACACTATACCTCTGTACTTGAAGGTTTGTAACTCCCTTTCAACTCATCCATCTTGTATTAATCTTCCACTTGAGTTTACATTCTACTGGGAAAACTCCTGAAGCCCTTCAACCCACAAAGTTCACTAGTGGCCTGATGCTGGGCATTCTCATGTCCAAAATACTGTAGTATTCATCAGCATCCCTACTTCAGCATTTACACCTTTGGCTTGTGATTGTGTTTTCATGCCTGGTTTCCTCACTAGGCTATGATCTTATGGACAGACCATCTCTTGCTCATCACTGTATCTCCAGCACAAAGCAGGAGTTGGCCCAATGTAGAAACTCAATAAATATTTGTTACTAAATTAATAAGCATTGCTCCAGTTCAAGTTCATACAAGATTAAGAACCAGAATATTAGTTCATTTCCCAGACTTCCTTCAGGACTCCAAGGACATTCTGTCCTTAATATATTCAAATAAATCATTTGAGCCTCTCTCCTTTACTTCCCATTTTTAGTGTAATAAAATATAAACCTTATAAGACTTTAATAAAGATAAAATAAGGAATGAACCTTAAACCTATGAGTTTTTCATGACATGTGGCTCTGTCACTCTTTTAAGAGGGACCTAAATTTGGTGCCTGGAAATTCTAAAGATACCTAATGGAGTGGTACCGTCACCTTGATGCCATCATAAAGGTGTTTGATTTTCATAGTGCCTTTACTTTGGCATGGTGACATTAAATGAGACAGGTAAGATACAGTGACACACGTACACAACATGCAGACAATAAGCACAGGTTTCACCTTTCCCTGCCTCTCTATCCACATTTTTTATACTTGATCGCTCTGTCCTAATTTTTGCTTACAGATGAATCTGTGCAAACTGACAAAATTTTCATAGTCTCGTTGAAAGTCACAAATATGGTGTTTGCTCAAATTAATGGGTGCAGAAATTCATGACATAATTAAAACATACTACATAGAAAACAAAACAATGGCAGGAGAGAAAAAATGTCTCTTCCTTCTTTCAGGGAAATAGAAACATGAAATATGTACTTGGTGCACATCTAGCCACTCTCATGACCTCAGTAAATAAGGTAAAAGATAAAAACTGTATGACAAGAATATATAAAATGAATAAATCAAGATTCTAAATAAGAGAATGAGATAGAAAATAGGTATACTTCACCTTCCGCATCCAGTTCCAAAAGTTGAGGACATTATATGTGTTTCCATTGACCATCTACCATTAACATTTAATAAAGACAGAAATATCAAACTTCATTCAGTACTGAAAAGCAGAGGCTAGAACTGGAGTTTCACAAAGAGTAGCATTGCATTCTAATGATACCAGGTGTTGTGACTTGAAACAGGCTTCAGGTCTAAGGCATAAATATGAGAGAAGCCGTTGATCTACACTGCTGCATTCTTCAACTCCATAATAAGAATTTCATCAAAGCTCATATCCAACTAACAATAAGGCCAGCAAACCAGGACTTGTAAGGTAAGACTAGACTACATATTGGAACTCCAGTTTCATTCATTCAGGATGATGTGTTGGGAAATTTTGTCCCTAGAATAGAAAAATGCCTAAGAAAAGGGATTGTGGCAACTGAGGCAAGAAGTTGCACATGGGAAGGTTAATGTCAAAAGACTGTGTAATCTATATATGATGTCCCATGAGTTTACAACCACCAACTTATAAAGGGACACAGAGCTTTCAGTTCAGTTCAGCTCAGTCACTCAGTCATGTCTGACTCCGCGATCCCATGGACTGCAGCATGCCAGGCCTTCCTGTCCATCACCAACTCCCAGAGCTTGCTCAAACTCATGTCCATCGAGTCAGTGACGCCATCCAACCATCTCATCCTCTGTCATCCCCTTCACCTCCTGTCTTCAATCTTTCCCATCATCAGGGGTCTTTTCCAATGAGTCAGTTCTTTGCATCAGGTGACCAAAGTATTTTGCATCAGGTGACCAAAAAGTTTCAGTTTCAACATCAGTCCTTCCAATGAATGAATATTCGGGACTGATTTCCTTTAGGATGGACTGGTTGGATCTCCTTGCAGTCCAAGGAACTCTAAAGAGTCTTCTCCAATGCCACAGTTCTAATTCTTCAGCATTTAGCTTTCTTTATAGTTCAACTCTCACATCCATACATGACTACTGGAAAAACCATAGCCCTGACTAGATGTACCTTTGTTGGCAAATGTCTCTGCTTTTTAATATGCTGTGTAGGTTGGTCATAGCTTTTCTTCCAAGGAGCAAGCATCTTTTAATTTCATGGCTGCGGTCACCATCTACAGTGATTTTGGAGCCCCAAAAAATAAAGTCTGTCACTTGTTTCATTGTTTCCCCATCTATTTGCCATGAAGTGATGGGACCAGATGCCATGATCTTAGTTTTCTGAATGTTGAGCTTTAAGCCAGTTTTTTCACTCTCTTCTTTCACTTTCATCAAGAGGCTTTTTAGTTCTTTGCTTTCTGCTATAAGGGTGGTGTCATCTGTGTATCTGAAGTTATTGATATTTCTCCTGGCAGTCTTGATTCCATCTTGTGCTTCATCCAGCCCAGTGTTTCTCATGATGTACTCTGCATATAAGTCAAATAAGCAGGGTAACAATATACAACTTGACATACTCCCTTCCCTATTTGGAACCAGTCCATTGTTCCATGTCCAGTTCTAACTGTTGCTTCTTGACCTGCATATAGATTTCTCAGGAGACAGGTCAGGTGGTCTGGTATTCCCATCTCTTTAAGAATTTTCCACAGTTTGTTGTGATCCACACAGTCAAAGGCTTTGGCATAGTCATAAAGCAGAAGTAGATGTTTTTCTGAAAATAGAGCTTTTAGGACCCAACATTTACTAAGTACCTACTCTGTTCCAGAATCTTTATTAGAAGAGTCCACTTCTCTTCATTCATTGAAATTTCTTGCTAAACCAAAAATTCCTTCTTATCTCTATATTACAGATAAGACAACGGAGGCCCAGAGAATTAAAGGGATCCAAAGTCATAGAGCTGTGAGCAATATGATATATCCACAGTGCCACAGTATCATCACTCTAAAAAGCCAGGAAATCCCAAGGGCCTTCCTCTGGGGAGAAGAGAGGAGGTTGGGGGAGAGGGAGGAGGAGAGGAGTAGTGCCTGTAGCAACTGGAAAAGGGAATGGAGGGGAGGTCCTCTCGAGAGCTCATTTTATTTTCTGCCTGGATCTGTCTGCTGGTTACATGGATGTGCTCACCTGGTAAAGATTCATCAGGTATACTCATGATATGTGCACTTGTCTGTATGTACATGTGCATAATATATGTACTTTTTCTGGATATGACTGATTGACTCAGTTGAAAGACCTTAAAAATAGAACTGAGGCGTCCCTGAAGAATAAATTCTACTTGAAACAGGAGCTTCATCCCCTCCCCTTCTTGACAGCCTGCAGCTATGATTTTCAGACTTGGCTAGACCAGCCCATACATTGCATAAACTGATTCCTTGTGATAAATCTCTTTAATATATATCTCCTACTGGTCTGCTTCTCTGGTTGAACCATGATTGACACAGATTGATTTAAGCTGCACTATTTGGGGCTCTCATCCTACAAGATACTGAGTCTAAATATATCCTTGGTTGCACGTTTCCTCAATAAATAAAAAATGGTTTGGTGGTGGGGACATGGGAGGTGAGTTACACTTATTGAGGGTGTCTCAAGACCCAGTATTTCCACATGCATTGTCTCTACTCATCCTTACCAAAACCCATGCAAGGTCAGTATTACAAAGGGACTGTGCTTACAAAGGGACTGAAACCCACAGAAATCATGTTAACTTGCTTAAGGTCACCCAGTTAATAGTCAGCAAAAGCAGGATTGGAGAGTGGATCCATTTAAGTCAAAGTCAAAACTAACCATGCTGTTTCCCTAGGAAGATAAACATTTTATAATCTTGTCAGTTTTTACTATAAAGTTTGCAACTAAGACACTACTGTGGCATGGAAAGTAAAGGGTAAATCAGTAGATAATCCAATATAGTTAACGGATTGGGTAATATCTGGAGGATAATCAAATTTTTCCTTAGGCTTTGACAGAAACATATAAAACTCAATTTTTATAACAGACTGTTGAATTTCTCAGAGGGATGCTGAAATAGATGCCTGAGTGACCCAGAGGGTTCATTTAAGTATCTCCATTATAGGATTTGGGCTTCAATTTAAAGAGGAAGAAAAGTGACTCACATTAAACCAAACAAATCGGGGTCTGAAATGTAGCCGAATGCCAATCTGCCACTTAATGGCTTATCCAGAAATACTTCACAGTTACTTTTCTATCCTCAGAGTCTCTTCCTTCAAGAAATTCACCTTGATTATTCTGTGTCTTTAAAGTCCTGAAATTGAACAGTCAAAATCTCAGTTCCATTTAAGCCTGCTTCCCTTGGAGCCCAGGGCAACCTGTTACTTAAATATAATGGATGAATTTCCCTGTATTTCAATGATTTGGGTGACATTTCCTTGACATTCACAATATGTCTATAAATTAGAAGTGCTATAGTTTTAACACAAAATGAATAAAATGATCAAAAGAATCCTCCAGTTACTGCCTACCCTGGAGAAGGAGAAGCCAATGTGATTGCTATTCTCAACACAGACCAAGTTACACACTGAGGCATGAGGAAAGCACTAATAAATTGCCTTGTCTCATTATATTTTGGTTTACTTTTGTGTTTTGTCATTCATGTAATTACTTATTGTCTTCTATTGTGGCATATTATAGAAAACCTTGATTAATCCATTGAAACCCTCAATTTACCATAATAGCAACCAGAAATTGTTTTCGGCTATAGAGAGGCAAATGACAACATAACAACCTATATCAGGGTTCTTTTGTTTCTTTTTTTTTTTTCTCCTTTTTCTTCTTTTATTTATTTTTTTAAGCACACCATCTCTTAACAATAGAACATATAAACCCAATCTAGAATATTCATATGTAAAAGGGCCAGACAATAACAAATTCAAGGAAGATGCTTTTTTCCAAATTTCTGGAGACTGAGGATTATGCTCTCCAAGGAAAATCTCTATCCTTTCTTGTTATGATACAGACCCAAAATTCATATGCTAAAACCCTATCCCCCAAAGTGATGGTACTAGGAAGTGAGGCCTCTGGTAAGTAGATAGGTTTGGATGGGATTCCCAGGTGGTGCTAGTGATAAAGAGCCTGCCTGCCAATAAAGAAGACATACGAGACACGGGTTCAGTCCCTGGGTTGGGAAGATCTGCTGGAGGAGGGCATGGCAACCCACTCCAGTAACCTTGCCTGAAGAATCCCATGGACAGAAAAGCCCAGTGGGCTACAATCCAGAGACGTTGCAAAGAGTCAGACACAACAGAAGCACCCACTCATGAGATCGTGAGAGTGAAGCCCATGATGAGATTAATGTCCTTATATGAAGAGGAATAGACTGGAGCCCTCTCTCTCTTCACAACATAAAAACAGAGCAAGAAGGCGATAAACCAGGAAGAGAACCCTCACCAGTCCACAGCCATGCTGGCACCCTGATCTTGCACTTCAGCCTCCGGAACTGTGAAGATAAATGTCTGCTGCTGAAGCCATCTGGTTTGTGGTGCTCTGTTACAGCAGCTTAGACTAAGATATCTCCCATGGCACAGGAGTTGAAGATGCATTCTGAGGCCTAACCTCGAATAAAGATGTCGGGTGATAACAATCACTGTTGCACAAGCTAGGCCCTGACCTAAGTACTTCACTGATACAAAGTGCAATGCTACAAGGTAAGTATCAATGTTATCCCCCTTTAACAGAGGAGGAAAGTGAGACACAAATACATTTAGTTGTTACTCAGGGACATACAGTTAGCCAGTAGCGAAGCCAGGATTCAACCCCAGGCAGTTAGCTTTTCAGCAGTATATGTCTCTCCTCTTATTGCATTGCACATTACTTACACATTTTAGGAACTTCAATACCCAATCTACATTAACTACCTGAGGATTAAAAATAGATTGAAAATAAAATATTATATAAACTTGACAGAGTGGTAGGGGGAGGATGCCTGAGAATATATTGAACAGACCAATCACAAGATCTAGAACGGAAAAAGCAACCACCAGCCATACTCTTTTACACACATATCCCAAGGAAAATATCAGGAAAACAACTGCCTCTTAACCTTCAACAGGAATTGAGTCCACAATCAAACTCAGCTTTTAGACCAATAGGAAAATCATTAAATTAATAAAATATGACAACACATCTCTAAAGCTCTGTGGTAACAAGAATTCAAATAAAGGGGTATTCTATTTAGCCATCTAGTAACTAGAGAATTTAGTTATCCAGAACACCTGGTCCCTTTAGTCTTGCAGTGACTCAAGGTTTTGAGTAAATCTACTTAGCTCTTGGATGTTAGGTATGACAGTTGCAGCGTTTGCCTTGGGAGCTGATATGTAGGGGCAACCACAGATAACCCATGCCTTTGTGAGTCAATGTTACTATGGTATCTTGTCATTTTCACTTTGGAATTTTATCTGCTACTTCAAGTTGAAGAGGAAAGGCCTGAAATGCGTGTTTGTAAAATATATCCAGGACAACACTTCTATTTTGGAACTCTTCACTGGTTAAATAAAACCCTCCAACAACTGCTAGATAGGAGAGGAATACCGATCATTTCAGAAGCTGAGAAATATATGATGAGCTACTACTTCAGTTCTTGAAAAATAAGCCCATTGAAAGCTAGCTAGGGTTGTGTTACTCTGAATGAAATGCTAAACCTAAGCTGCATTCCTTGTCATCGGTAAGAAAGAATGTGCAGAGTGCCTCAGAGGATGCAATTTTGCTTGAATGTTATTATGAAGTGCCTTCATTTTTGAAGGAAAGATTTCTTCTTGCTTATATAATATCTGTAGTCTCATTTTGGTGCAGTGCCTTCTCAAGTTCCCTGGAATGATTATAATGTTGTACCTCAACAAGCTCTTTTACACAGTGCACATGCCAGAGGAATCAGATATAGTGTTAAAATTCATCATGCACAATCTAAGAAATAGGGGCCGTGCAGTCATATCAGCACATGTTACAAGATATATTTCCATTTTTTTCATGTCCCTCTGAATTTATTTGACAGAATTTCAGAGGGGAAAATGTGTTTGCCGGAGGGCAGGTTGTTTTTGCTTCTTGGAGTCAGCAAAGATACTGAGAGCCTTTCAACTATCTTTGCCATTATTTAAACCTCATCACCTCATACATCTAGCCACACTCTGCCTCAGCAGCAGTGGGCTTCCTTTCCTAAATTGTCCTTTGTCTCAAGTGTTTCTCAAGATACTTTTAAGCAGATTTAGACATTTCAAAGTCACAGCTAGTCTTAAAACACCCTTAAACCAACACTCAGAAAGGAAGCAAAAAATATATACATATATATTTTAATCTAGCTCAATGGGCACCAGACCACATTCTCGAACTCTCCTCAAGTATCAAGTTTCTTCTATTATTTTTAAAAGTCCAATCCCAAGACTCTTTAGCCACTGGAGCTACAATATCTCTCTTTTCTTGTCTTCAAAGGAAGGTTAAATCATAATGAGCATTTGCTGATGATTTTACTTCCTCATCTCCCATTCAATACTCAACCCACTGTAGCAATCTTATTCGGCTTTTACCATTTCAATAAAATTGTTGTTGCTCTTCTCTTGGCTTGTGATGACCTAATTCAGTGTCATTTTCAAACTTGGTCAACAATAGCATTTGATACTATTACCCATTATCTCCTTCTTGGAATTATCCACTCCCCTGGCATCACTTCCTCCTGATTTTTCTTTTTACATCTCCCATAATTCCTGCTCAGCTCTGTCTACTGACTCCTCTCTTTAACACCTTAATTATTTATTAGAATTGCCTGGCTTGGCCTTTGCTCCTCTCCTCTGATTTGACACACTCTTCCTGAGCAATCTTATTCACATTCATGGCTCCAAAATCTCAATACATTGATGATTTTTCTCAAGCTCATTTTACCAACTGCTTCATGGTCATCTACTCAATGGTTCCACAGAATCTCAAACTTAAGATGTCCAAAACTGAATACACCTTTCCACTCCCAAAAGATGGCTCTTCTCTTTTGATTAATGAAACAACGATCCACAGAGTCAGAAAGCTGAAAGGAATCCAATCATGTTCCTCTGCCCAGGCCACCATCGTTTCTCATCAACATGACTGTGATATGTTTCTAACTGGTCATCCAGAATCTGTCATCACCCACCCCCCCCCCAATCCTCCACTCTCCTTGTGAAATGAAACCCTTCAAAAGCCCCCCAAAGTCTACAGGTTGAAGTCTGAATTCCAGAGTATACAAATTTGGTTTTTTTGGAATTTCTGCTCTTATCGGCCTTTAAAAAATTAGATCTCACACACCTTGGTCTCCTGACTGCTTCCATCTTTTCACTTTACTTATATGCTTTGTATTCATTTGATAATGCTCCTTCTTATTACCCTGAAAAACTAATTCATTCTTCAAGCATCCACTCAAATACCACCCTCTTTGAAAAGTCTTTTCTAGCCTCTTCTAAAAATGTGAAGTGCTTCCTCTCTTGTGCCTTCTCCACAACTTGTTTATTCCTTTATGATAGCATTAATCACTTTGTTGTAACTGTTCTTACAGTGGAGGGCAGGAGTGATGGTTTATTCATCTTTATATCTCTAATGCTCAGAACCATGTTTCATATATAATAAGAGCTTAATAAATGCTTTGAGAATAGAATGATGCAAGGGTCCTATAATTCTCTACATTCCAGAGAATATGTTTATCTATGAATTTATGTGCAGTTTCCACCTGGAATCCCCATATTAGTTCTAAGGAGATAAAGCCTAGTACTCCTGATTTTAATGGTTCTCCTCACATTCCCTGTCTCGTTGTTTCAGGCACATTTTGGAGAAGTTTTAGTCTGTCCAGTGTCACCCTCCTTCAGCCAATCAGAAATCTTACACTGGAAGACAAAGTTGAATCTTACACATGCCAGGGGAAAATGAAGGTTAAGACCTTTTTCTTTCCTAGCCTGTTGAACAGATACTATCACAAGGTTATATCAGGTTCTGTTGTTGTCATAACATCTTCACCTGGAATTTCCCTCCATTAGAAGTCCAACCTCATGGAAGGTCTCTTGGTGGCATTCCCTTTTAAATGTTATGTAACCCACAGGGCTAACCTCAAGGAAGATCACTAATGAGTCTTTCAACAGGTCAAATAACTTTTTTATACCCTCTTTACCTAATCAAGAGACTTGGCATCAGATCAGAAGAGATCAGTCACACACTCGTGTCCGACTCTTTGCGACCCCATGAATCCCAGCATGCTAGGCCTCCCTGTCCATCACCAACTCCCGGAGTTCAGTCAGACTCACGTCCATTGAGTCAGTGATGCCATCCAGCCATCTCATCCTCTGTCGTCCTCTTCTCCTCTTGCCCGCAATCCCTCCCAGCATTAGAGTCTTTTCCAATGAGTCAACTCTTCGCATGAGGTGGCCAAAGTACTGGAGTTTCAGCTTCAACATCAGTCCTTCCAAAGAAATCCCAGGGCTGATCTCCTTCATCAGAATGGACTGGTTAGATCTCCTTGCAGTCCAAGGGACTCTCAAGAGTCTTCTCCAACACCACAGTTCAAAAGCATCAATTCTTTGGCACTCAGCCTTCTTCACAGTCCAATTCTCACATCCATACATGACCGCTGGAAAAACCATAGCCTTGACTAGACAGACCTTTGTTGGCAAAGTAATGTCTCTGCTTTTGAATATGCTATCTAGGTTAGTCATAACTTTCCTTCCAAGGAGTAAGCGTCTTTTAATTTCATGGCTGCAGTCACCATCTGCAGTGATTGTGGAGCCCAGAAAAATAAAGTCTGACACTGTTTCCACTGTTTCCCCATCTATTTCCCATGAAGTGATGGGACCAGATGCCATGATCTTCGTTTTCTGAATGTTGAGCTTTAGGCTCAACATTCACTCTCCACTTTCACTTTCATCAAGAGGCTTTTGAGTTCCTCTTCACTTTCTGCCATAAGGGTGGTGTCATCTGCATATCTGAGGTGATTGATATTTCTCCTGGCAATCTTGATTCCAGCTTGTGCTTCTTCCAGTCCAGCATTTCTCATGATGTACTCTGCATAGAAGTTTAATAAACAGGGTGACAATATACAGCCTTGACATACTCCTTTTCCTATTTGGAACCAGTCTGTTGTTCCATGTCCAGGTCTAACTGTTGCTTCCTGACCTGCATACAAATTTCTCAAGAGGCAGATCAGGTGGTCTGGTATTCCCATCTCTTTCAGAATTTCCCACAGTTTATTGTGATCCACACAATGAAGCAGAAATAGATGTTTTTCTGGAACTCTCTTGCTTTTTCCATGATCCAGCGGATGTTGGCAATTTGATCTCTGGTTCCTCTGCCTTTTCTAAAATCAGCTTGAACATCAGGAAGTTCATGGTTCACATATTGCTGAAGCCTGGCTTGGAGAATTTTGAGCATTACTTTACTAGCGTGTGAGATGAGTGCCATTGTGCAGTAGTTTGAGCATTCTTTGGCATTGCCTTTCTTTGGGATTGGAATGAAAACTGACCTTTTCCAGTCCTGTGGCATAACCATATCCTAAATTATCCAGCCTATTACCTGTGAATCAAACCCATCACTCCACCAGAAGAATGAAGCTCCTTATCATCTTGAAGGTTTTAATCAACCTGCATTAATACCATAACAGTAAGAATTTTCACATATTTGCCTTCCTCTTAAGGATAGCACAGTAATCGGCACAAGCAGCTTCTCAGTATAATCCACACACCCACTTTCTTTCCCACGTGCATCCTTTGCTCTGGTTAGGT
This sequence comes from Bos indicus, assembly GCF_029378745.1. Lineage (NCBI taxonomy): Eukaryota > Metazoa > Chordata > Mammalia > Artiodactyla > Bovidae > Bos > Bos indicus. The sequence goes on along the minus strand of NC_091780.1, from coordinate 49,581,121 downwards.
TTCTTACTGTGAGGGACATTTAACTACCTATCAGGTATAATCAAACGGGAAGGCTAGGCTATTTGTTACCCCAGAAAACAAGTCCAAACCAGGTAATTTAGAGTGGGCTGACCCTAGCATTAAATCCAGAGTTGACCCTGACACCTCGAAATATAAAATCTTATCTGTCAAAATCCTGTGTCCTTTAAGTGAGCTAAGTTGCTAGGCATATCGCCAAAGCAAAGCACATCTAGTAATTTTGTTGATTTCCTAAACTTCTGGCTTTTGCTCATGTTTATTAGCAAAATACACCATTTGTTAATTGGTATAAACATATTTTAGGTGTATCTTTTGTATAAATATTTTAGGTTTAGAGTGTTTTTCCTTGATTCTATGGATACTTTATATTCTCTGAGAATTTTTCCACTTGGAACATGTTACTTAAGAAATAATTTATACAGTGCCTTAAGGTTATACCTACTCAGTGATAATCCAAAAAGAAAAAAGACCAAAGGCCAAGATATGAAAAACCCAGAAGAGGATCTGTAGTGCACATGCCAGAATTCATTCTAATTGAACAGAGAGAAACTTAATGCCCATTACTGACAGGAAGCAGGGAACTGGCTAATGAATGTGGTTGTACTTACAACAGACTTCACACTCTCTAATGAACAATTATCTTTTATAGTTCGCTAGACAAGAGCTCCCTTTGCCTCCTAGTTTAACTCCTTCACAGAAGAGTACATTTGTTTTCCTTCCCTTAACCTTTTAAGCCAAATGGATATTAAAGCATTTTAATGTTTGCTCTGAAATCAGACACATAGTGTGCAACAGAACATCTGGGCATTAGTCCTTGTCCTCAAAGATTGTTTCTATTTTTTCCTCCTTGCTTTATATCCATCACTTGCTCATGAGTGAGGGAAAGAATTCCGTCTTTAAAATGAAATTCAGAGCTTACACATACTGACCAGTTAAACAGATACAATAATAACTGCGAGCCTCAAATTTCTTTAAGGGAGAAAACAAAGGAGAGAAGATTGAGTAGGAAGTGTGGTTTCAAATGTTTTAAAAATAAAGCAAAGTGCTTGCTTTGGCAACACATATGTTAAAAAAACAGAGGAGAATATTTGAAGGAAATATGTGAAATTTTAACATCTATTAAACACGATCGGACGTCAAAGGTGGCACAATGGTAAAGAATCCACATGCTGATGCAGGAGATGCAAGAGATGTGGGTATGATCCCTGAGTCGGGGAGATCCCCTGGAATAGGAAATGGCAACCCACTCCAGTATTTTTGCCTGAAAAAAATTCCATGGACAGAGGAGCCTGGTAGGCTACAGTTCAAGGGGTCTCAAAGAGTCAGACACAACTTAGCAACTCAACAACAACAACAAAATATGATTAGGAATAAGTGGTTGCCTATTACATCATTTTCTGGGTTTTTTCTGCATGTTTGGAATAAACTAATATTGGAAGAAATGGTCTGTCTCCAGCTAGACAGACAATGGTCTGTCTTCAGTCAGACAAGACAAATTACAATAGCAATAAGATTTAGGATTTCCCACCTTCTAAATGTCCAATATTCTTTGCCAATTCCCATCTCTGATTAAACTCTAGTCCTACCTCCAGATTGACCAGAATTGCTCCAAAACACCTTGAAACTGTTCACTGATCCATTACAAATTCATTCCAACAGGTCTAAGTTAGACACTCACTGTTTCTTGTTTTATTCCTCCGCTTTAATCAACTGTTATCATGTTACCCACTTGAACTCTCTCAAAGTCTTTCTACTTTTCTCTGATCTCATCACCCATAAAGTTTCCCAGGTGGCTCAGTGGTAAATACAGGAGCCACAAGAGATGTGGTTTCAATCCCTGGGTGGGGAAGATTCCCCGGAGAAGGAAATGGCAACTCACTCCAATATTCTTGCCTGGAAAATTCCATGGACAGAGGATCCTGGTGGCCTACAGTCCATGGGAGTCACAAAGAGTTGGACATGACTGAGCACACATACCAGTCAAAGAGTTGAGCAAAAACATGCACAACACCCTTATCTCATTTCCTGAAAGATCTTTGCAAAATTTGTTGAGCTCTCCTAAACTTCTTAGCTTCAAGGGTACTTTTCAAGGTAAATGCCTTAAATTCATGCTTTCTATTGCTGTGATATTTCTCCAAGAATTCCGGGTGTGGTACCATATTTTGATATCTTGTTCATAGAATTAACAAGATTAAGGTTATGGAAGAGTTCAGTATGTCCTATAACACTGCATCAAGCATCTGGGCATGGCAAACAGACCCTAACATGATTCTTCTCCCCAGAGCATGTCCACTTCCTGTGTTTCACAACTTTGAATAATTATCTCCTCTTCAGTGCAGGAGAGACATATGACCTGATTCTAGAACGTGTAACAGGTGATGGGATGTCATGCCCATGTTTATATTACATCACACAATATTCCATCTTAGCAGTCTAGAGTGCGATTCTCCTTGTTGTCCTACTAAAGCAAGTAGCCATACTGAGGAGGCTAGTGACAAGAAACCGTGGGAGGGATCTAGCCAAAAGCCAATAAGGAGTCTGGGCCCTTCATAATACCTCCTCAAGGAAATGAATCCTACCAACTTGAATGAGCCTGGAAGCAAATTCTTCCCAGTGGAATCTCCAGATGAGAATGCAGCCCAGCCATCACCTTGGATGCAGTCTTGTGTAACCCTGATCAGAAGGCCCAGTTAAGCTTTGTCTAAACTTTTGACTCATTGAGACTATGAGATAACAAATAAGTACTGGTTTAAGCCAAGTTTGTATAATTATGAAAAATAATACTCTAGGTTAGAGGAATTCCTTCTGAGGTACTGCCACAGAAAAGCAGAGGTTCAATGATATAACACAGGAAGTGTCACGGAATTTTGTTTTTACTTAATAGTAGAGAGTACATCAGAGAAAGCAATGGCACCCCACTCCAGTACTCTTGCCTGGAACATCCTATGGATGGAGGAGCCTGGTAAGCTGCAGTCCATGGGGTTGCTACGAGTTGGACGGGACTGAGCGACTTCACTTTCAATTTTCACTTTCATGCATTAGAGAAGGAAATGGCAACCCACTCCAGTGTTCTTGCCTGGAGAATCCCAGGGACGGGGGAGCCTGGTGGGCTGCCATCTGTGGGGTCGCACAGTCGGACACGACTGAAGTGACTTAGCAGCAACAGCAGCAAAGAGTACATACATATTCAGTTTAGCACATAAGCAGTCAGTTCAGTTCAGTTCACTCACTCAGTTGTGTCCGACTCTTTGCAACCCCATGAACTGCAGCACACCAGGCCTCCCTGTCCTTCACCAACTCCTGGAGTTCACCCAAACCTATGTCCATCAAGTCGGTGATGCCATCCAACCATCTCATCCTCTGTCATCCCCTTCTCCTCCTGCCCTCAATCTTTCCCAGCATCAGGCTCTTTTCAATGAGTCAGCTCTTTGCATCAGGTGGCCAAATTATCGGAGTTTCAGCTTCAATATCAGTAAACACAAGCAGTAAACATTAATAATTCTGAAGCCCTATTATGGGCCAGTGCTCTGCTGAGCACTCTGCATGTACTGTCTCATTTAATCCTCATAACAACTTATGAAGTAGGTATCATTGTGACTCCATGTCAGAGATGAGAAAATTAAAGCAGATCAACGCCAAGTGATTTGTCCAAGACCTCACAGCATGTAACAGACAGTACTAAAATCAAACTCCAGCCTGTCTCTTTCTGAGTCTTAGCTATTAACCTTCACCACAGTGAGGGCGTGTGCATGCTAAGCTTCAGTCACGTCCAGCTCTTTGCCACTCTCTGGACCATAGCCCACCAGGCTCCTTTGTCCATGGGATTCTCCAGGCAAGAATACTGGAGTGAATTGCCATTTCCTTCTCCAGGGGATCTTTCCAACCCAGGGATCAAACCTGAGTCTCTTACATCTCACTGCATTGGCAGACAGGTTCTTTACCACTAGCGCCACCTGGGAAGCCCCTCGGTGAGGATAATGAAGATCAAGACAGAGAGCACTAGGTGGGAAAGGTGATAAAAGACCAAAAGGATAGAGATATAGACAGACATGGGGCAAAAACAACCAGCCACTTTGAGGTAAAAAGAAAGCAGGCAGCAACATTTTGCAGAACAACATAAATTACACATTTTTCATAGTATCAGTGGAAAAAAAATTCTAAAAATTACCTTTAAGTGAAGAAGTTATACCCTTGGGCAGAAGACAGTGGGCAAAAATAATATGCAGCATACAGACGAGGATCAGAGGAAGGTCAGCTAAACTTGGCCACTATAAGAACGTTCAAACCAAATAAAAACAAAAACTATTTCTCTGGTAAAGAGTTTTCACTAAGAAACTGGAAATGTATATTAAAAACCATTGTCCAGTTTCATACTTTGTGGTATTAAACTGTATGAACTGAAGTTCTCCTTCCAGAATGGGGAATCAGATTGTCCAGAAATTCCTTTGTTCCTTACTGCTACTGCTACTGCTAAGTCACTTCAGTCGTGTCTGACTCTGTTCGACCCCATAGACAGCAGCCCACCAGGCTCCCCCGTCCCTGGGATTCTCCAGGCAAGAACACTGGAGTGGGTTGTCATTTCCTTCTCCAATGCGTGAAAGTGAAGTCCCTCAGTCCTGTCCAACTCTTCGAGACCCCATGGACTGCAGCCTACCAGACTCCTCCGTCCATAGGATTTTCCAGGCAAGAGTACTGGAGTGGGGTGCCATTGCCTTCTCCATTTGTTCCTTAATAAAGTTCTAAATTAGAGAGCGCCTCATATTGTTCTAGATGAACAACTGGATTGGGGTGGCTCAAATGGTAAAGAATCTAACTGCAATGCAGGAGACCCAAGTTCTATCCCTAGGTCAGGAAGATCCCCTGGAGAGGGGAATAGCCACCCACTGGAGTATTCTTGCCTGGAAAATTCCATGGACAGAGGAACCTGATGGGCTACAGCCCATGGGGTCCCAAAGAGTCAGACACAACTGAGAAATGAACACTTTCACACTTTTGCTTTCAAGATTCTTAGCCAACATTCTCGTGGTCAGAGTAGGCAAAACACTTTATTCAAGTCTATAGTAACAAGGTGTGTTTCTGCCCAGTTAAGTTTATTTTATAAGACATAAATGGTATGATCCAAGAAGGTGAACCAGAATCAGCTCTCAGTATTTCACAGGAAAACTCAACAAGCCCAGATGGCAGAAGATCTAAGAATGCAGCCAAGACCAAAGCTAAAGATCAGTAACCAGAGAAAGTTGGTACCTAAGGGGAGCAAGTAGGTAAGAATCAGACTCAAATGTGAACCAAGTATGGAGTCAGTCAGAGCTCGTTTTCCTTGGTTAAGCAAGACCCTAGTCAGAGAACATCCTACCCAGCTGGACAGTAGCCTTGCCTGCTAAATTAACTACCTCAGCAATGCTGCTGGATTAGTATCCCTCAAAACGTGGTTTATGTCCTTGGCCAACACACTCTGAAAACAAAGCAAGCCTTCTTTGAGCAAGCAGTTTACAACCAGGTTTTTCTTTTACGAAAGACAAACATTGCTGAGGCATGCAACTACTTCCAGCGGCACTGGATCCATGACCAAAATGATGCTTTCCAGACTGTCACCCACTTATTGATTCCTATGTCTGTGTAGTAAATGATAAAGGACTCTTCTTCCCACGGACACGTTGCCTTATTGTGTTGGAATAGTTCTGTTTAATGCCAGATGAGCAGTTGCATGTAATCGGTTAGGATTTCTGATCTGCAGCCTGGATGTGAAGTGGTTGGTTAGTAGAAAACATGTCTCAGAAATGTGGTGTGAGAAGTTGCATAGTGGCTGTAAGGCATCCAAACTAAAGCCGTGCCAGCTAAACTCCTATCATGTTGTGATTGAACCTTTCTGAGCTTCATCTTTGTTCCCTCCATGCTCCTGTCTGGGAGCACTTGCTGTTCATTTTGGCCCCCCACCAGCTTTGCTCCTAGGACTCTTGATCTGTTCTCATCTTACTATTTCATTTTTTGTTCCTAACTCAGCTATCCGCCTTATAATTGGATGTGATTCTGCCCCAAACTCAGCCATGCCCATATTGCTCTACTGAAACCTCTCAGGTCAAATGAGATGAAAATTGCATCATAATGAAAATACAATTAAATTTTTTCTGTAATTCTTAGTATACCTCTTTGCCGGTTTGACACTTATGACACTTTCTGTTTCCATTACATTGCTCCTTTCTAGTTTTTCTCCTACCTCTTACTCCTCCTGTTGATCTCTCTCCTCTATGTTTTCCTCTGATTACCAGTTAAGTGTCTTCCTCAGAACCCTAACAGTCTTCATCCCATCACCATAAGGGTATGACATCCATGCCTATAGCATCAGTTCATTGGATACCTTTATGGTCTTTACTTCTTGCTCAAAACACATTATTTCACTTAGATGTGGAATCTTAAAAAAAAAAATGAATAAGAGTAACAAAATAGAAACAGTGTCCTAGATACAGAGAATAAAATCTGTTTTTTCCCTGTAATAAGGGTGGTAAGGGGATAAGTGAAATAGGTAAGAGAAATTAAGAGATGCAAACTTCCAGTTACAAAATAAATGAGTCACGGGGATGGTATGTCTAGCACGGGGAATACAGTTAATAATAATGCAATATCTCTGTATGGTGACAGATGGTAACTAGATTTATTGTAGTGATAATTTTGTAATATATAGAAATACTAAATCACTGTGTTATGGCACCAGGAACCAATATACTGTTGTAGGTCAACTATACTTCAAAAAAAAAAAAGAAAACAAGACTCATAATTATTTACCTACTGCAAACTTCTTTAACTCCATCTTCTAGAATTCCCCAAACACACCCCTTTTTTTCCAGCTACATAGACTGCTGTAAATCTGTGAATGTCTTCAAACCTCCTTAAAACGAGCTCTCCCATTCCAAAACTCCATTTTTTGTCTAGCTATTTCCTATTTATCTTCAAAACTCTGTTCAGATGTCACCACTTGCAAAAACCACTTCTAATTCACCCCTTTACTTCCAGGTCTAATTTCACTTTCATTATGTGTTCCTCTGGTAGGCTGCAGTCCATGGGGTCGCTAGAGTCAGACATGACTGAGCAACTTCACTTTCACTTTTCACTTTCATGCATTGGAGAAGGAAATAGCAACCCACTCCAGTGTTCTTGCCTGGAGAATCCCAGGGACGGGGGAGCCTGGTAGGCTGCCGTCTATGGGGTCGCACAGAGTTGGACACGACTGAAGCGACTTAGCAGCAGCAGCAGCAGTGCATTTATAATTCCACCCCACTAGACTATGAGATCCCTAAAAACAGAAAAGTATCCATCAATCCATTCCTAGCATTCAACAGGCATTTAATAAACATGTTTTTTAAAATCAAGGGGAAAAGGAAAGAAAGGGAGGAGAGAAAGGTAGATTTGAAAAACCTACCTTAGAAATTAAATTTCAGGTTGATTATTGGAAGACAAATGTAGCTGGAGAGTTAATGGCCTACTTCCCTGGTGGCTCAGAGGTTAAAGCATCTGCTTGCAATGCGAGAGACCCAGGTTCAATCCCTGGGTTCGGAAGATCCCCTGGAGAAGGAAATGGCAACCCACTCCAGTAATCTTGCCTGGAGAATCCCATGGAGAGAGGAGCCTGGTAGGCTACAGTCCACAGGGTCACAAAGAGTCAGACACGACTGAGCGACTTCACTTTCACTTTCACTTTTCACCCCCCACCTAAATTAAGTAAATTCTGAGTCTTGTAGACATCAATTAATAAAATGAAATCTAACTTCTAGAAGAATCATCTGCCTCCTTCAAGCAAAAATTGATAAAAATAGCCCCAAGATAGCACAAAGTCTATCCCAGCCACATCTCCTTATAGGAGATTGTTAACAATAAGAAAATGAATCAACCAAAGGGACCTGAGGAAGGGTCTTGGAATTAAAAGAAAAAGAAGAAGCACTATAGTGGAACTTCTTGGGGTCATTTTACCCATATCAATTCTGAAGTTAAGGCCGTCTCATTCTTTACTAATTCCAGAGACAGCCACTTTACATTCATTGTGGTAATTATTAGGAGCTATTTACACAAGAATATTTGTGTGAGTGTATATGTCTCTGTGTCTGTGTGTCTTTTTATTATTAGAATACGTCTATTTATTAGAGTCATTCAGGATCTATGATTAACATATGTGTTGAAAATTTAGTAATGTTCCCTCTTGTACTTTGTCCTCAACCTTCCTTACCAAGGGTTTACACATACAGAAATAATATCAGCCTTTTGATTTTATTCCCAATTTCCAACTTAATAGATTGCCTTGACTTCTATGCCATTAACTCAACTAAAATAAACTCATCTTTCTTGTCTTCCTTTAATAGACTTCACCAACTGAATCCTCTAATTCTATTATGTTCTTAGGTGAAGTCTCTCAGTTGTATCCAACTCTTTGCAATCCCAAGGACTATAGCCCACCAGGCTCCTCTGTCCATGGAATCATCCAGGCAAGAAGACTGGAATGGGTGGCCATTTCCTTCTCCAGGGATCTTCCCCACCCAGGGATCGAACCTGGGTCTTCTGCACTGCAGGCAGACTCTTTAGTGCCTAAGCCACCAGGGAAGCCATTATGTTCTTAGCCTTCTTATAATTCCCTATGCTCCAAGCTCAAATCATCTTTAACCTCTCCCTCTCCAACACGCTTAATAACATACATACATGTTCAGTCAATTACCAAGCCCTATCGAATATAACTCTAAAGCTCATCTTAAATTTATCTCTAATTCTTTATTCTCATTGATGCCATCATAGTTCATGTCCTTATTTCTAACCAGTACAATTTTTTTCTAATCTACACAATGCTTTTTCCTAATCTATATTATTGTCTAGTAGTATCAGTTCAGTTAAGTTCAGTTCAGTTCAGTCGCTCAGTCGTGTCCAACTCTTTGCGACCCCATGAATTGCAGCACGCCAGGCCTCCCTGTCCATCACCAACTCCCAGAGTTCACTCAAACTCACATCCATCGAGTCAGTGATGCCATCCAGCCATCTCATCCTCTGTTGTCCCCTTTTCCTCCTGCCCCCAATCCCTCCCAGTATCAGAGCCTTTTCCAATGAGTCAACTCTTCGCATGAGGTGGCCAAAGTACTGGAGTTTCAGCTTTAGCATCAGTCCTTCCAAAGAAATCCCAGGGCTGATCTCCTTCAGAATGGACTGTTTGGATCTCCTTGCAGTCCAAGGGACTCTCAGGAGTCTTCTCCAACACCACATTTCAAAAGCATCAATTCTTCGGCACTCAGCTGTCTTCACAGTCCAACTCTCACATCCATACATGACCACTGGAAAAACCATAGCCTTGTCTAATAGTATAATCTATATCATTTTCTAGCCTATACTATTGCGACAGCCTTCTAACTTCTAATCTTCAATCCTTTTCCACTTTATCCTATGCTACACATTGCTGCCAAAATAATCTTCTTAAATCTGTCCTACAAAGCAGAGTTCTGATTGTGTCACTTTGTGACACTTGTAAGAATATCAAATGAAGATAAGATGGCACAATTCAAAATATTTTTGAAACTCAAAATTTCTTACTGAATAAAACTCAAGTGCCTTGTCACAGCATTCAGAGAATTACAGGATCATGAAATTGTTAAAAAAAGGAACTTAAATATCACCTTGTACAAGGGCCCCAAGTTCTATCCCAAAGTATCCTTTCCTATCTTATCTTTTTAATTACTTTTAACATGCCCCTATACTCTAGTCAGATTAAACTTATTATCACTTATTTGACATTTATGCCTCAACGGCTATTCTCAAACTGTTTCCTCTGCCTGAAGTCCCTTCCCCTGAAATCTCTCTGTCAGAATGTACTCATCCTTCTAAGTTCCAGGTCAAATGTCCCCTCTTTCATTAACCCCTCCCTGATCCCTGCAAATGAAAAGTCATCTATCCTCTAAACTTTTACAACCCTGTTCGAATCTTTTCTTAAGGCACTAGAGCATCCTATCCTATATTATAAATACCATAAATATCTCTCATTACTGCCACTTGGCTATGAATTCCCAGAAGATAGAGACCTCAGTGAACTTATTTGTATCCCCTCTAAATATTTTCTCCTACCCTTTAGGAAAAATAAATAACTGTTTGTAAGTTGTTATTTACTCTGTTAAAAAAAATTGATAAAAGTGAAAATTTTCAACTGAGATTTCTCTTTTTAATTACCAGCCACTATCATAAATTTGGGAAAGAATAATTTTGAAGCCTAGATTTATACCAAGTAGTAAACAGTGTCTCAGATTATTAAACAATTTTATTCAAAAAATATTTACATGCAAGAAGCTCTGTGCCAGTGCTTAGAAAATACAAAGCTATAACCCTATTCATTAAGAAGAACATAGACTAATGAGATAAAACTAAATTTGTCATAACTGCAACACCAGTGTAAGAGCCATATGAGGAACAAATTGTTGGAAGCATTTAAACAAGTGTAAAACTCAAGGGGAAATCTCTAGAGGAGTGAGAAGCATATGGACTTAGAAGTCATTAAGGCTGTTTGAATCCTGGCTGACTTCTTTTAAATAATGTAATCATGGGCAAAACATTTAACTATGCTAGGTCCCAGATTTCTCAACTGTAAAATGGGAATAATACCTACATTTGGCTAATATTCCTAAAATATAGTAAGTGATCAAAAAGACCTTCCCTCCTTCATTTCCTACAGATCTAAAAAAAAAAAAAATCAAAGAAATACACCACAGCTCTGGATTAATTTTAGTTCAAAGTGTCAAATTGGGGATGATTCGAATTCTCTCACCACACTTCACAACGACATCCCTAGGAGAAAGTAAAATGAAGCCAGGGTAATTAAAAGCCACAGTTCTGGGGCTATCACCGAGCCAGGGCTGATTCACTGAAAAGACTGAGAACTTCTCTGAGGATGATAATTTCAGTTTGGGGTAGGAAAATCAAGTGCCATTAATCTAGTATATCAGAGTCAGTTCTATTTGTTTTCTCATGTTGATTAATAATTGAGGCCATATCTCACAGTTATAAATATGCTCCAGCCCTGAAATGTTCCCAATAAATTTACCATCATTCTTAAATGAACATTTTACTGTCAGAACACAGTTTCCTCTTTCTGTTATATTGGCATTGAGCAATACACGTTTAAACAACTCCAGTAAAAGCACCAAAATAGGCGTTTCAACATGCCATTGAGGAAAGTCCAGTTTTAATAAGCAGTTTAAGTCTTCCTCCTCCCAGTTCCCCAGCTTCTCTGGACCCCTTATAGCAGCACAAACTTCTCCAAGTGGAGGAGAATCAGGCATTGCCCCAGACTACTTACATTACAAACCTAAGGAGACATCAAACTCAATTATAAACCTAACTACCTGTTTCAAGTCTGTTGTTTCTCTCAATTTCATGGCCTTGAGATTAATGGCAACCCTAAAGCAGGCTGGATTCTGGGTGAGGATCAAAGAACCATCAGAATTCACTGTTCTCTGAAAGGAGACAGGAAATCGGGATCTAGATCTTAAACAGCTCTCAGTGTATAAAGTGGCTGATTATCCACTCTCAAAGGTACCAACTCGATTTGATTTAGCACACATTTATCAAATGCCTGTGTGTGCCAGGAATTCTGGTAAGCATTAAACATAAAAACACAAATAAGACAAAGTATGACTTCTAAGTGCTTATAAAACTGAAATGCTGAGGCAAGTTGTTACAGGCACAAACTTTTTTAAAAGTAAAATAAAATAAGACTTCAAGGATCGTAAAGGAAAAAACCCTGGGAGAGATGGCACGTGGGTTCTCCAGCCCATGGTGTCCAGGCCTAGGAACCAGGTCACCCGCTTGAGCTCAGCACGGTCCCCTGTGATCTGGGCAGCTCTCTCCTGTGCTCTGCTCTAAACATAATACAACAACGTGGTTCCTGCCCTCAAGGCTAACAATTCAGGCTGAAGAGACAGTTTGTTCTGACACATTCCTAAATAAGCTTCAAATGTACAAGAGAGAAGCCAGATCAAATCTAAAGAAGCAGCCTCAGAAACACAGTAAATCTATGATGACTGACTGACCTTACTTACCACCTATAAAAATCATTTTTCTTCCAGAGACAGTCAATGCACTCATAGTCACCACTGTGCCAAAGCAAGCAACGTGATCAATCTGTTTATTCCAAGCTGATACCTGGTCTAAACACAATATGGTTTAAATAACCGCGAACATGTTTCTAGCCTCCAGGAGAATTTGCATATTTTTGATGAGACTCGTACACCATCTTAAAAACTACTTCATTCATTCAACACATAACTATTGAGTTCTTGGTACATGCATAACACTGCACAAGGTATTAGCATGTATAAATGAGAAAGCTCTCCCCATGGGGCATTTACTATCAAAAATAAACTTTACAAAGTTAAAATTTAATATTTTTTACTTGCTTCTGATTGCATGTATTTATCCTAATTACATAATTAGATGCAATCATCCTGAAAACAAAAGGGAAACTGAATTTTATTTTAAGAAGGCTCTCAAGGCACAAGATTAAAAAAAAAAAACAAAAAACTAGTATGTGAGCCAAATGCCAGAAGCCAAAATTTAAATCTAAACTATCAATATCAAAAAAGACTACAAAAGGCAACAATAAAAATTTATGTCTAGGGGTAAAAAGAAGTGATAATCATAGAGTACATAGGGAAAAAAAAAACCCATACTGTGTGGTGTACTCCAAAACTCTAGGTATGGAAGAAACCTGAAGGATTACCTAATAGCACTCCACAATTTTGTGGATTAAAAAAAATACCTTGTTATTAGTATCAAGGGAGACTCTGGTTCCTTGTCATACACTAAATATTTGTTCTTTCCATCATATATGCCAAAAATACTCACATTTTAAAGCCTCAAAATATTATAGCTTTTATTTATACTGTCTGAACCACCTTAACTTGAATTACTATTCAGACTACTGTGACTACCAATGTACTGGCTGGTAAGATGTCACAACATTAGCCATTGCCATAGGGTAGCAGGTATGTCGCTAAACTATATCAGTGAAATTATGGGATGGGAAGAGCGATCATGGTACAAAGCTCAGTCCACAGTCTGATTTACTGAAACCTTTACACACCCGTGCAATTGCCTTCCTCCCATTCTAAGAGGTAGAAATGGTGTGGTTCTTGGCTTAATGGTCACTTGGATTAAAGCACTAATCCAAAAGCCTCTCAAACTGCTGCCACTTTCTCATGCACTTGAAATGGGCCCTCTAGCAATGCCAGTCATACCCAGTCTGGGAGGCCAGCCTGGATGCTGCAGCTTGATGCTCACCGCTTCCAGGACAACACCAAATGCCTTTCTGCCCCACAGCTACATGGCTGCCTCCATGAAGATGAGTTAGTTCTTCTATAAGGCAGACACCTTTCTTTTAATCGCATAGCAAAAGTCCTTCTCCAATTGTCCCAAGTTGCTGTACCAGAAGACATTGTGCTGCTGCTTTGAGACACTGGGATGGTTCTTTCATTGCTAATGGGGCTGATTCTAAAGAGGAAACTCTCTGTCTTCCTTTGCCTCTTCTCATACTGCAACCTCTCTCCCTGCTGCCCCCCAAGAATATGCCCATCAGCCCAGAAAACTGTTGGAAAAATCAGTCTTTCCCTCTTGCTGTCTGCACCAGTGTCCTCACCCAGCCCATTCAACTTTTCAGCCCTGTCTTTCTCTTCAATTTTCATAACGTTATCTATTCACACTTGGCATTATGGAAGATAGGTGCGTAGCAAAGTAAGCAAAAATATTCTCTATGTTCTTACATAGTTATTGACATTCTTTGTGGAATTATATCACAACCACCCACTGAAAAGTGCCATCATATACATCATAGGCATTTTATATAAATAGCAGGAACTTTTTAATGTTATAATTTCATGACATTCAATGAGGAGATCAGACTCTTCCCAAAGTGTTGCAGAAAAACAAGAGTTGTTGCTTTGAGACTTTAGTTAAAAGTAAATAATAGTATGGATTACTCCTAATATTTATTACATACATAGACTGAATTCTTATTTGCATTAGAAACTTGAACAAGAGAAAGAATTTCAGGTTTGACTTTATTTTCCTAATCTTCAATGGAGAGCTTATAATGCTTGATAGTGTCAACTCATTTTCCAGCCAGAGGTTAGATCACAAGAAAAGCATTAAACCAAAATATAGAGTTCATCCTGGGGCTATTGAATCATCATTACTTGATGATAAAATCATTAATACATTAATGAAATCATCATTTCTTGATCCAGAAGCCCTTTTCACAACTATGCCCTGGGAAAAATTTTTCTGGCTCTGAAAGTCTGGCATGTTCCTGCAAAAGTTACCTTTTCCATCCCCCTCTCTTCCAGCCATTCTAAATAAGAAAAATAAGCCTTCCCAGAAGACTGGCAGTGTAAGTGCCAAGTGTGTAGACTCTACACCTAGAAAACTTGGGAGTAGTTCCAACTCTGCCTAGCAGTGAGAACTTGGGCCACAGGTAGGACTAACTTTAGGACTGTCTGTGCCTTAGTTTTCTCATCCTGAAAATAATAATAGTACTCACCTAGATTTTCATAAAATATTACATGTAAATCACTTAAATCAGTATTTAGCACATTGTAAATACTCAGCAAACTTGCTGGAAACATCAACATTGTGGTTGGGAGTGATTTGGGGGAGTATTTCCACATTTCAGCCATTGGATGAAACATACAATACACGATAGTTGATAATGACTTTACCTCCAGTTCAGGACTGCTAAGAGAATATTGAAGAGTATGGACTATTATTCAAGCAGTTAGTGAAAATATGAAAATACATTATCGACAACAGTGTAGACATACATGGACACACATGACAACTTCATTTCCGAATTCAAACATGATAGCACAGAGTGTATTAGCTAAAACTGTGAAGGAGTTGGGAGGCAGAGACGGAACTAAGAGCAAATCATCTGTAGTCATAAAAAGCACCGGGGGCCCAGGGAACAGACAAGGTGGGATGGTGCCACAGGACCCATGAGGAGCTTATCCAGTTTCTTGGAACAGTCTGACAGCTGGGATCCATATTATAAATTTATGACTAATGATCTCCATGTCATAATTCTACCTTTTTACATGAATAAAAGTTGTAAGCCAGTCATTCCAAGATGCACCAAGGGTACAGTCTACTTTCTACCTTAGTGTTTCATGAGGTGTACCTACCATCCACTCACCTGGGCTACTTCACACCCCAACCAGATATGCAATAGAGAGGAAGTGAAACTCTGAAATTCCATCAAATCCCTATCATTTGTGTATCAAGATCTAAAGATGAGAAGTAAGTAGGGTAGTAAATCTGGTGGTTCAACTTTACTAGATTGGTTGGTAAAAGAATAGGGATAGTTAGGGAGTTGCTATTAAGAGAACTTTATTAAGGCTTTGAAATTCAAATATAATTTAAAAAATTTTTTAATTAAGATATCCAGTAAAGAACTACTGTACCAATTAGTACATTACTTCGGTATTGCTTCTGAGTTTGGGAATCATAAATCTTACCCTTTTATTTTGCCAGAACTAACAGAAAGTCTTATATTCAATAGACCACTGAGAAACATTTGTCATTAGTGATTATGATTGTATATGTGTGAATAATTTATGAATACGCCTTATACATGTATTGATATTTGAGTACTTTAAACACATCAACTCTGATCTTCACAACAACCCTGAAAAATATAGGTAGCATTATTCTATCTAAGGAAACTGCATTTATAAGAGGGTAAATTTCTTGACCAAAGTGAAACATTAAAAGTAGCAGTGCCAAGTTTCAAACCAAGGTATATATTTAAAATGCAATGTGTGCAAACCATAATATCCTGGAACAAGCAACAGTAATGTTTCTCTAAACACCAAAATTCCTAACAGTGAATAAAATGCTCTGTTTTCTAAGTTCCTGTACAGAACACTTGCTGAGTTAAATAGTACATAAACCAGACACAGAAAACCATATTCCAATTCACTGGTGATAAAGAATATTTACCCTAGCAACTTTGAAAATATTCCTTATAGTTAATTTGAACATGGCATCAGTTTGCAGGGCTAACTCATTAGAACTCAGAACTCCCTCCTTTTCCAACCCGTCAATATTACCATTAATCATATTCTCAATAAAGGATTAAGAAAACAAATCCCAAAATATTAGTTGCTTTTTATCATTTATTATAACAGTCCCATCGTATACACATTCACAGGCTTATCCTCAATTAAGATCACTAAATTCTTTGAATTGTTAGTCAGTTATAGCAGATTCTAAGTGAGGGATGAACCACATTTCATTACTGTGCTCAGATGCTCAGTCATGTTGGATTCTTTGCAACCCCAAGGACAGTAGCCCACCAAGCTTCTCTACCCATGGGGTTCTGCAGGCAAGAACACTGGAGTAGGTTGTCATTTCCTTCTCCATGGCATCCGATCCAGGTATCAAACCCAGGTCTCTTGAGTCACCTACTTCAGCAGTTGGATTCTTTACTACTAGTTCCATCCGTGAAGCCTGGGTTCATCACTGTACTGACTATAAAAATCTTAATTTTCCAATAAGTGCTCCAGTATATACTTTCATTTTAGTTCTAGAAAATGTTTATCTGTGATGAAACATATATGCAAACCATAAATGCTACCAAAATTACCAACTGATAAGATTTTTTCAAGAGAAAAAAAATTGATGGTCTGTGGGTACTGAGTCACTTCAGTCATGTCCAACTCTGCAATCCTATGGACTGTAGCCTGCCAGGCTCCTCTGTCCATGGGATTCTCCAGACAACAATATTGTAGTGCCCTTCTCCAGGGGATCTTCCTGACCCAGGGATCAAACCCATGTGTCTTATGTCTTCTGCATTGGCAGGTGGGTCCTTTACCACTAGCGCCACCTGGGAAGCCAAGTAATGGTCTCTTAAGGATCATTTTTTAGTGTTTCCTACTGAATCACTGAATTTTATTAATAGAAAGCACATTAGAAATAGTTTATCCAAGCTTCTTTTTACAGATTAAAAAAAATCAACAGGCTCAACAAGTCTAAGAACATAATGATAAAGCTTCAACCTTCTGCATAAAAGATGATACTAAGATTAGATTTTGTAAGAAAGAAATCTTCCTAAGTTTTCACTGTATTACTACTACTTCTTGCTTCATTCCTCTCACATAAAAACCAGGGATGCCCAATTTCTTTCTCATGATATAATGGGACTCCATTAAAACTGAAAAATTATCCAAGTTCTTATAAAAATATGTATGTGACACACACTTTAGATATGTACTATAAAGTTTAAAGTTTGTAATATAAAGAAGGGAGTTGATTTTAGAAATATACAGAAGATAGAATCAACAAGATCTGATAATTGATAAGGTGGGGGAGATGAGAAATTGAGGTTTATACATCCTAGACAGCAGCTTGAAGAGGAAACACTGTAATAGAAAATTAGAGTAGAATTGATGGAGAGAATATGGGATGGGGAAAATATGGGTATTTTGAAAGCTGATATGGAACATTTTCCCTGGATATTTTCTGAATGCAACTGGCTGGATGTATTGACACGGCAAAAATTTTCTTAAATTATCATCAGGTAGGACTTCGTATGGCATCACCAACTCGATGGACATGAGTTTGAGCAAGCTCTAGGATCTGGTGATGGATAGGGAAGCCTGGCATGCTGCTGTCCATGAGATCACAAAGAGTTGGACACAATTGAGTGACTGAAATGAACTGAGTACTTCATATAAGCACTCATGTGTTTGAGTACTTACATAAAGAGAATAAACAATATGATTGATCATTTAAAATAAGATTAGGACAAGTTTATATCTGAGTAACATCTGAGATGAATAACATCTCATTTAAATAGTAATCCATTCTGAATCAGATGATAATTGTAAAAAGTATTATTCTATCTATTTATAATATTGAGTTAATAAACCTAGACATATAAACTATAATAAATATCTTCTCTACAAATTATATGTGGAAGATTTATAGTCATGATCTTAATAAATACAAAATTCAAAACAGAAGTTTAGCATAGGTGAACTTGTTTAACCTATTAGAATTCTTAGATGAGAGAGAAAATGTCATTAGCTAGGAACAAAACCCCCAAAAATAAGGTTAAGGGAAATGGAAAAGCAACAGTGACATCTGCTGTCTGTTTTTATGGTTTCCTTAGAATTATCTTACATTTCAAATCTTTTCCTTTGATTTTCTTCTATATTTATCAGTGTTATATCTATAACATAAGAAATGCTATGCTGACTAGGCACATTCTGTCTACTCCACTGACTTGTTCCCATAAAATAATCTGAAGCAAACTATTTTTAAATATATGGTATGTCTCATGGACCCTTAAATAAACACACCTTTACTGAAATCAGAGGTATCTGTAAACCAGTACATTTAGAACATATAATGATGTTGGGCTTCCCAGGTGACACAGTGGTAAAGAATCTGCCTGCCAGGTCAGGAGACACAAAAGACATGGGTGCAGTCCCTGGGTTGGGAAGATCCCCTGGAGGAGGAAATGGCAATCCGCTCCAGTATTCTTGCCTGGGAAATCCCGTGGACAAAGGAGCCTGGAGGGCTACTGTTCATAGAGCCACAAAGAGTCAGACACGACTGAGTGACGGAGCATGTTATAATGTTATACACAAACTGCTAAGAAGCTAATAGTCTTACTACTGCTATTCTTTGCATTTCCTCAGTAATGTTTTTATAAAAAATAAAATGACTTTACCTCTAATTTCTATGATATTCTATGGAGCACAATGCAGTTACTATGACATTAAATTCCTCCGCAGAATAGAGATGCATGACTTTAGGACTGAAAATCCAGGTTGCTTGCGGCACCACCAGGACCAGTCTTACCAATAGGAGGGGTATGCAGAAGCTTACACATCTCTCCCAGATGTGCAACATCCCAGCATCCCACCTCATGACTGCTGAACACCACAATCATGGAGTCACTTCCTTGGTTAATGAATTTGTTATGAAGTTATTCATGGCATAGGATTCCACAATATTCATCTTCACCCTAGAAGAATAAGACATTGGGCCATAAATGTTTACCTAGCTCCCGGGGGGGAGTTAATGAAATTGATTTTCTGTTTGACAATCAACTATTGAGTGTTTTAGTTGAAGGAGAAAAGAGAATGGTTTTGTTGTTGGTACACTGGCCCAAGAGAGTAGGCAAGTTATGAGGAAAGTTGACTGATTAAAGTGTAAGGGCACTAAGTACTTAGTCGAGGGTAAGAAGGAAGGAAAACTTGACAGAAAAGAGAGGTAGAATAACACTACAGACAGATCTGAACTGCATTGCAATTTTGTTCAATTCCCAAAATACAACAATCTAACAAAATAAAACAATCTTTACATGAATATTGAGTAAGCAGTAACAAAGATCTGAGAAACAATAAAAAATAAAGCACCAAGAATATTCCTCAATTCTTAAACCAGTGATACAAGACCAAAAAAACACAGGAAAGAATTGTGTACCGAGTACATTTATCTTACCTGAGCAGAGAGGCACTTGTTTTTTCTTATTCAGTATAAGAAGGAAGGGATGCTATTCATCTAAGATATGACAAATGACATCCTTCCACTGACAGCACGCACCACAAAACAGAATCTGTGGAAGCTGATCTCACAGTTCCATATAAGAGAAAACAATGCATATGTAAAGGTAACTGGTTTGATAAAATTCTTTTTTAGATGACAATACAAAGATCCTCTACTGGAAAAGAAGCAGTTTTCATTCTAGGGAAAAGAGAAAGTCAAAGGCTTATATGAAGGACAGAGATCATTTGTTCTGTTTATTATTGTTTGAACAGACACACTCTACAATGCTCATCAATTAGGATAAACATTAGATAGGATAAACATTCAGAAGCAAATATTTCTATTCTCTTAATCCTGACATTTGAAGAAAATTTATAAAGAAACTATATAAAATAAATCTCAGATATTCAATAAAGGCAGTATAGCTCAGGAATCTAAGTGAAAGTGAAGTGACTCAGTTGTGTCTGACCCTTCGGGACCCCATGGACTGCAGCCTATCAGGTTCCTCCCTCCATGGGATTTTCCAGGCAAGAATACTGGAGTGGGTTGCCATTTCCTTCTCCAGGAGATCTTCCCCACCCAGGGATTGAACCTGGGTCTCCTGAATTGTACGAAGACGCTTACCATCTGAGCCACCAGGAAGTCCTAAGGAATCTAAGGTCATGATGAATATCCCAAGGCAAAGAAGAAATGTTTTTTAATGAAATCATTATTTGGAAATTTAATGTCTAAAAACAGCATCATCAAGCAGATGAACAAAATTATCACTGGAGAATACACTGGATATATTAATACAAAGATACATGAGTCATGTACTCTGCTCCACAGAGTTTTCAATAGACAAATAATGCATAAACATATGCAAAAGAAAAAAGTTATTCTTGTCTGTGATTTTCTGGTCCTGCATCACTGGTTTAAGGAATCTTCTTGACTCTTTCCTTTTCGTTGGCTCATTCTTTGTCACCACACTCAATGTCCATGTAAAACTTTGTTTAATGGGCATTTTGTAATTTGCTGATAAAGAGTTCAAAGTAATCTAATTTTACACCTAAATTAACTAGAAAAAGAACAAATGAAGCTCACAGTAAGTAAAAGAAAACAAATTAAGATTCGAGTGAATCTTAATAAATAAAATAAGACCAAAAGGACAATAGAAAAGTGCAATGAAATTAAAAGCTGGTTTATTGAAAAGATGCCAAACAGCCAAAACAATCTTGAGAAAGAACGAGAAGGCTTGAGGCATCACACTTCCTGATTTCATGCTAAATTACAAAGTTATACCAATCAAAACAGTATGGTAATGGCACAAAAACAGAACAGAACAGATCAGAGAGTCCAGAAGTAAACCCACGCACTATGGTAAATTAATTTATGACAAAAGACTCAAGAATATATAACAGCAAAAGGATAGTCTCTTTGATAAATGTGTTGAGAACACTGTACAGCCACATGTCCAAAAAAAAAGACTATTAACATACGCTGCACACAAAAATTAACTCAAAATGAATTAAAGGCTTCAACATAAGACCAAAACTATAAGTCCCCTAGAAAAAAACCTAGGCAGTAAACTCCTTGACATCAGTGTTGGCAATGGTTTTTTGCATCTGAATTTAAAAGCAGAGGTAATAAAAAGCAAAAATAAGAAGGTGGGACTACATCAAACATAAAAGCTTCTGTGCAGCAAAGGAAATCATCAACAAAATCAAAAGGCAACCTACTGAGTGGGAGAAAATATTTGTGAAACATCCTACCTGATAAGGAGGTAAAAAATATTACAAAAAAGAGCTCACACAATTCAATAACAACAAAAAAAATCTGATTTCATAAATGAACAGAGGATCTGAATAGGCATTTTCCCAAAGAAGACATTCAGGTGGCCAACAGACACATGAAAAGATGCTCAGTATCACTAATCATCAGGCAAATGCAAATCAAACCACAATGAGATATTACTTCACACAAGGCTATTATCAAAAAAGACAACAAACAACAACTGCTAGCAAGAATGTGAAGAATAGGGAACCCTCATGTGCCATTGGTGAGGATGTTCATTGGTGCAATCATTATGGAAAACAGAATGATGTTCCTCAAAAAATTAAAAATAGAACTAATGTATGATAAAGCAATTCCACTTCTGAGTAAATATCCAAAGAAAATGAAAACAGAAATGGGGAAAGATATATGCACCCTTATGTTCATTACAACATTATGTGTAATAGACAATATATAGAAACAACCTAAGTGTTTGAGCTATTCCCTGGGGGGTAAAGCGTCTGCCTGCAATGCGGGAGACCTGGGTTTGATCCCTGGGTCAGGAAGATCCCCTGGAGAAGGAAATGGCAATCCACTCAGGTAGTCTTGCCTGGAAAATCCCATGGACGGAGGAGCCTGGTAGCCACTGTCCATGGGGTCACAAAGAGTCAGACAGAACTGAGCGACTTCACTCACTCAATCAAGTGTTCATCAATGGATGAAAAGATAAAGATGTAGTGTGTGTGTGTGTGTGTGTGTGTGTGTGTGTGTGTGTGTATACATACACATGGAGTGTTAGTTGCTCAGTCATGTCCAATTTGCCACCCCATGGACTGTAGCCCACCAGGCTCCTTTGTCCATAGAATTCTACAGGCAAGAACACTGGAATGGTTTGCCATTTCCTTCTCCAAGGGATCATGCGGACCCAGGGATTGAATATGGGTCTCTTGCATTGCAGGCAGATTCTTCACCAACTGAGCCATTAGGGAAGCCCACTGAATATACTCAGCATTAAAAAGAAATGAAATTTTCCATTTGAGACAATGTGATGGACCTTCAGGGTATCACACTAATGAAAATGAGTCAAACAGCAAAAGAAAAATACTGCATGATTCAATTTACGTGTGCAATTTTTAAAAAAATAAAGCAAAACATAAATACAGAGAACAGATTGGTGGTTGCCAGAGAGGAGGCATTGGGGGCAGAGAGAAGTGGTGAAAGGGGTCAAACTTCTTGTTATAAAACAAAGAAGTTATAGGGATATAATGCACAGAATGATGACTGTAGTTAATAAAATTGCATTGCATATTTGAAAATAGATAAAGTATGTCCTATAAGTTCTCATCACAAGAAAAAAAATCTTGTAACATTATATGGTGACATGATAACTAGACATTGTGGTGACCATTTCATAATGCATACAAACATTCAAAATGTATTTGTAAATCTGAAACTAATATGTTATATGTCAATTGTCTCTCAATTTTAAAAAATAAATTAAACTTTAAAGTCTTTTAAATTAAAAAAATAAATCTTTATAAATTGTTCCCCAAAATTTAACATAAAAATAAGTGAGAACATGAAAATGAGGACAATGACCTAATAAATGATAAAGTTTTATCATCTTAAATGCCTTTTTTGCATACTTGGTGTCTCAGAAGTGTTTATTAGTCAATTATAGCCTTAAGAACAGATGGAATAAAAAACTACCCAGTGATACCAGTTGTCTTTATTAAACATTCTTTCTGGGCACACAGCTAGAAACTTTCCATTCATTCAGCATTTGTTTATGGGTGAGACAGTCTTCCCAGGTGGTTCAGTGGGTAAAGAAGCTACCTGCAATGTTGAAGATGCAGGACACATGGGTTCAATCCCTGGGTCCAGAAGATCCCTTGGAGGAGGGCATGGCAACCCACTCCAGTATTCTTGCCTGCAGAAACCCATGGACAGAGAAGCCTGGTTGGCTACGATCCACAGGGTTGCAAAGAATCAGACACGACTTAGCAACTGAGCACTGAGCATGAGACAGTATTATACCTTTCCCAAAAGCACATATTCTAGGACTTAATGAGTCTAGACAGATATCTGGTTAGAGATACGAGAGCCACCTGAACTGCAGAAAGCTTTTTGGTTCCAGCACAGAAATCTTATGGGGTTTTGTGTCCCCCACAGCTGTGTCTGTGACAGGTAGGGGTTTTCTGAAATGAGAATTTAAATGATCTCTGCAATGAAAGTCCATTCCTGGAGTCATGACAAGAGCAAAGAGTGTAAGATGTTGATCCAAGTCAGCAACTGCTATGATTGAATTACCTTTTGGGGACAACATGTCTTCAGTTCAGTTCAGTCGCTCAGTCATGTCCAACTCTTTGCGACCCCGTGAATCGCAGCACGCCAGGCCTCCCTGTTCATCACAAACTCCTGGAGTCCACCCAGACTCACATCCATCGAGTCAGTGATGCCATCCAGCCATCTCATCCTCTGTCGTCCCCTTCTCCTCCTGCCCCCAATCCCTCCCAGAATCAGAGTCTTTTCCAATGAGTCAACTCTTCGCATGAGGTGGCCAAAGTACTGGAGTTTCAGCTTTAGCATCAGTCCTTCCAAAGGAATCCCAGGGTTGATCTCCTTCAGAATGGACTGGTTGGATCTCCTCACAGTCCAAGGGACTCTCAAGAGTCTTCTCCAACACCACAGCTCAAAAGCATCAATTCTTCAGCGCTCAGCCTTCTTCACAGTCCAACTCTCACATCCATACATGACCACTGGAAAAACGATAGCCTTGACTAGACAGACCTTTGTTGGCAAAGTAATGTCTCTGCTTTTCAATATGCTATCTAGGTTGGTCATAACTTTCCTTCCAAGGAGTAAGCATCTTTTAATTTCATGGCTGCACTCACCATCTGCAGTGATTTTGGAGCCCCCCAAAATAAAGTCTGACACTGTTTCCACTGTTTCCCCATCTATTTCCCATGAAGTGATGGGACTGGATGCCATGATCTTCGTTTTCTGAATGTTGAGCTTTAAGCCAACTTTTTCACTCTCCTCTTTCACTTTCATCAAGAGGCTTTTTAGTTCCTCTTCACTTTCTGCCATAAAGGTGGTGTCATATGTATATCTGAGGTTATTGATATTTCTCCTGGCAATCTTGATTCCAGCTTGTGCTTCTTCCAGCCCAGTGTTTCTCATGATGTACTCTGCATACAAGTTAAATAAGCAGGGTGACAATATACAGCCTTGACATACTCCTTTTCCTATTTGGAACCAGCCTGTTGTTCCATGTCCAGTTCTAACTGTTGCTTCCTGACCTGCATACAGGTTTCTCAGGAGGCAGGTCAGGTGGTCTGGTATTCCCATCTCTTTAAGAATTTTCCACAGTTTATTGTGATCCACACAGTCAAAGGCTTTGGCATAGTCAATAAAGCAAAATAGATGTTTTTCTGGAACTCTCTTGCTTTTTCCATGATCCAGCAGATGTTGACAATTTGATCTCTGGTTCCTCTGCCTTTTCTAAAACCAGCTTCAACATCAGAAAGTTCACGGTTCACGTATTGCTGAAGCCTGGCTTGGAGAATTTTGAGCATTACTTTACTAGCAAAACTATAATACTACTTGAAATTTCAAAACTTGGAACAATAAAGAGCACAGTAAATACTAAGGAAATAGTGTGAGATGGACTCACAGCTGGGTCCTTAGTATACATTAGTGTCTTTCACTTATATAAGTATACATATATGATTCTGATTCTTTATAATGTAATTATAATAAAAGGAGATAACAGAAGGAAAATATATTCGAAGAACTTTACTGAATATCTCTTCTACATTTTACTCTCACATAGGAAAACAAATATTTCTATTAGGACGCAAAAACCTCTCCTATACATTCCCATGTAAGACTTCATGCAGAAGGTTCCTCAGTTTCCTTCATTTGCTTTTCCTATTTCAGTCTTTCATAAACAAAGCCATTTCTAACAAGCTCCCAGGTGATGCCAATGACGCTGGTCCAAGGAACATACTTGGAGTACCAAGGCTTTCAAGCATAATGACCATAACTCACCTGTCTAAGAAATATTTTCCTAATTCCTGTACAGAAGGGATCCACCTAGAAGACTCACTAGCTCTTAGCCTGTGGTTCCTCTATGGGGTGCTGATATTGTTTCTCTGGCTTTCTTTGGTAAATATACATCCTGCATCTTAACTTCCTCATCAAATTATATGCAATTTTGAGCAGATCAATTAAATCTACATTCAATGATAAGAGGTAGTGTGCTGTGTGCTTAGTTGCTCAGTCATGTCCAGCTCTTTGCAACCCTTTGGACTATAGCAGGAAAATGAAGAATCTATAGTCAGATAGCTATAGGCCCAAATCCTTCTCTTGCCTACCTAGCCAAGTGACTTTGCGAAAGCAGTGTAACCAATCTAAACCTCAGTCTCCTCATCTGTAAAACAGAGATGCCAATAGTATTTCCAAAGTTTACTCTGAAGTCTACATAGGATAATCCATGTAGTATTACCTGGTGAGAACTCAACAAGTACTAGTTGTTAATATTGCCTAACACAATGTCACAGCATCTACAGTGCTCTAATTTGTACTCACATCTCTATTGATAGCATTTGAGACTCGAAATTCACAAGTTGATTTAGCCCAGTAGAATATGTTACTCTCACAACCACCAGCAATGCCCATCCTGTAGATATATTAATCAAATTTTCCTTCCAAATACTAAGTGAAGAATAACACCTGCAATCTTGACATGTATATTCCAGGCATATGGAGTATTTAAAATTTTGTATTTATCATTGCAGCTTTCAAATATATAATACAATTTTATTAACCTACTGTCTGAAACTCTATTAATCAGGGCTTTTACTTGCAAACAACAGAACTGAATGAGCTAGTTTTAGCATAAAGGCATTTGTAGGAGAATATTAGCTAACTTATAGAATCCCTGAAAGGGCTAAAGAGCAAGGCTTAGAGGCTCACAGAGTCAATGAGCCAAGAACACAGTGAGAAGAAAAGCATAGCTACACTGTGGGTCTGTCCTAAGAAACTCCACTGACATCCTTACTCACAAGTTAGTTCACTTGGTTCTGAATGCCCAAAGTCTTCATCAATTCTGTTCAGTTCAGTTCAGTCGCTCAGTCGTGTCCGACTCTTTGCGACCCCATGAATCGCAGCACGCCAGGCCTCCCTGTCCATCACCAACTCCTGGAGTTCACCCAAACTCATGTGCATCGAGTCAGTGATGCCATCCTGCCATCTCATCCTCTGTCGTCCCCTTCTCCTCCTGCCCCCAATCCCTCCCAGCATCAGGGTCTTTTCCAATGAGTCAACTCTTCACATCAGGTGGCCAAAGTATTGGAGTTTCAGCCTCCGCATCAGTCCTTCCAATGAACACCCAGGACTGGTCTCCTTTAGGACAGACTGGTTGGATCTCCTTGCAGTCCAAGGGACTCTCAAGAGTCTTCTCCAACACCACAGTTCAAAAGCATCAACTCTTCGGCACTCAGCTTTCTTCACAGTCCAACTCTCACATCCATACATGACCACTGGAAAAACCATAGCCTTGACTAGATGGACCTTTGTTGGCAAAGTAATGTCTCTGCTTTTTAATATGCTGTCTAGGTTGGTCATAACTTTCCTTCCAAGGAGTAAGTGTCATAGCTACTCTGAAAAAATTCATCACCTTCACAACCATGCTTGTAGAAGGTCCAGTCTCCCTGCGTATAACCAACATCTCACATGACTTGGCTTTATATCTCAATTCTGTCTATGTGGCGATGGAGCCTGGGAATGTAACCCACCATTTTCCAAAGACTGTCTAGAGGAGGGGTGGAATGGTTGTTGGGTGAGCCGACCTATAATATTTGCTACCACCTTATGAGTTATAAGGATTTCCCACCTGATGAGTATTGTAGGTGGCAGAGCCTGCTATGCACTATGGGGAAAAAATGCCAGATACTCACTTTCTTAGTGGCCTTCACAGCTGGCACGTTGGCCCTTGACCTCAGTTCTATCAGTCTTGGATGCCTCCACTCTAGTTTTAACTGTGAACAATGACACAAAGAAGAGGAGACCATGAGCAATTTGCTCTTGCAAGGACAAGAGCTAGAGCATGATAATATGGCAATTGTAGCAGTGCTGGTGGCCCCAATCCGAAGTCCGCTATTACTGTTGTCTGTGTTGCAAAACACAGCACCCAGTCTCGGCGGCAGCAGTGGTATCCTCGGAGGACATGATTTAGAGCAATGTTCCTAGCTCTGTAGCCCTGGAGACTCTGTGCAGTTAAATGTCCTAAGAACTAGTTCATTTTCTGCTTGCATTATACACAATTGCTTTAACTAAGAACAGTAACATCAATTAATACGTTACAGTTGTAGCCAATAGTCCCTCAAACAAAGGAATTGGATGCCTGGCCTGGTTGAAAATAAAAAACAATGAAAAGCCAGCCCATACTAAGAGATGGGAATCTGGAAGCTCATGGCACAAATTATCAAATTATCACCTTACAGAAGTCCTCACTGAACAAGGACCACATAACCCACTGCCACAAAAGTATATGACAGGCGTGAGGAATTCAAGAACTATTGGCATGGAGTTTGCTTCTAACACTGCTACAGTGCCTAAAGGAAAAGAATGACAAGCTGAAATCACAAATTCTTGTCTAGAGGCATAAAGTGAAATCCCACGTTTCTCCGACTGCTAAAAGAATCTCTTATCACTTTCAGCCACAGGGCTGAGATAACTGAAAATCAAACTCAAACTTTGATCCTGCAGGTTTCTAAATTATAATGTCAACTGAATTCATACCCCACTGAGATCACTTATGTGAAAGTAAAAGCATCAAAATAGAACAAAACTGAGATATGGAGGAGGGGTGGGGAGGGGAATGGTTGGATTTGGATGTCATAAATTCCCCAAACTCACCAAATCCCAGGGCAAGCCCTTGCTGGTGAAGACAATCTCGCTCTCCTTGTCAAGAGTCACAGGAGGAATAAATTACCTATGACAGTGGAGGGGCTGTCACAAAAATCAGGTTCCTTGGGTAGCACAGATAGCAGAGTCAATGGCAGCTTCCAGAGTCCGTTGCTAGATGTGCCAACAGTGTGAGCTGTGGTTCTTGTGACAGCAAGGTCCCCACTGAGCTAGTTGTACAGCGGGATTTGGACTGCTGTTCTCATCTGCATAGTCCCAAGACTGGTTCTCCAGCTTATTGTCCTCTGAATAAATAATATTCTTTCTAAATCAGCCAAAACTGGTTTTCACTGCTTATGACTAAGTGGTGTTATGCTTACATTTTTCAATGATGCTTTATTTTACCCTTGACCCTGCCCTCCCCACCCAAAAAAAAAAAAAAAAATGTGGTCAAGATGTAAAACATTTCAACTCTGATTGCTTTGGAACAGTAAGTCCATACCCAGTTTAAATTTTCCTTACAATAAGAACTCATGCTTAGAGTGACAGGCTCCCTGCCTGGAAAATTTAATAAGAGATTCATGGCTGTTTGCTACTTAAAGAGAAAATTTATTCCCTTACACCTTTATCCATCCTTGTCTCTTTTATATGCAATATTATTATTCACAGTTTTCCAGTGGATTATCACAGAAAAGGCAAACACAAACTACTCCCTATGTAGCAGCAGTCATCTAATTTATCAAATCATAACCTACAAATTCCAACATGAGCAATTGCCTGGTCAATCTAACACCGTGACAAACTAAATGCCTGATAAACAGCCACAATCCCTTAGAAAATTTATGGCAAAGACTTAAAACTTCCAGTAAAGGGCATAGTTGGTGTGACAGTGAAAACCATAGATCAAGCATACCCTTTTGATAAGGCCATTCAAATACTTAAAATAATACTTGGACTATTATCATATACATTGGAGGGGGTGTGGGGTGTTAGCAGAGAAGAAAGTCATTTTGCTGTCTGAGACCCACAATAGGTCACTAGTCTCATGGTCACTCAATTCAGCTATCAAACCTTTCCAGATTTGTTCCAGTCCACCATCTCCTGGGTGTAGGATTCTTATTCAAGGAGAACCCAATCACCCCACCAGGCCCCTGTCTCCTCATCTAACACCACTGCCTGGCTCACCCAGGCAAGCTTTAGCATGGCTCTCCTCAGCAATACCACAACCCTGGCCACAGTGGCTCCTCTCACTACTTCTAAATTCAGGTGAAGCTAGGCTGGCTCCTTGCCATCCAAGTGTCAAAACATTCATTCATTTCCTCTCTTCCTCTCTCTCCTCTCTTTTATTTTCATCATAACACTTGCCAGTAATTGATTATTCTTGTTCATGTGATCTCCATGACACCAGGAATTTTATCATCTGTCTTGTTCAACACTGTATTCCAATATCAAGAACAGTGCTCAGGATACAATCGTGAACGTGAAAGTGTTAGTCATTCAGTTGTGTCTGACTCTTTGCGAACCCAGGGACTGCAGGGTCCTCTGTCCATGGAATTCTCCAGGCAAGAATACTAGAGTGGGTACCCCTTCTCTTCTCCAGGGGACCTTCCTGACCCATCAATCAAAGTGGTGTCTCCTGCATTGCAGGTAGATTCTTTACCATCAGAGTCACCAGGGAAGCTCCGGGATGTAATAGGAGATCTACTAAGTTTTTGTAAATGAATGAAAATTGAAATTTTCCTATTTGGTTTAGTGGCAAAGAGATGATGAGTGATCTTTACTATT
This sequence comes from Bos indicus, assembly GCF_029378745.1. NCBI lineage: Eukaryota > Metazoa > Chordata > Mammalia > Artiodactyla > Bovidae > Bos > Bos indicus. The sequence goes on along the minus strand of NC_091780.1, from coordinate 49,551,091 downwards.
TCAGTAGAGTTCTAATGGAGAAGTATAATTGGAGAGAATGGGAAGTGAGAAAAATCAACAGAGAGAGTATAGTTCTTCAGAGAAGTTTAACTGTGGATGAGGGATTGCTGCAAGGGTGAAGTAGATATAGGGAGGCTTTTTAATGATGAGCAGATGAGGATATTTAAATGCTAATGGGAGGAAAAGAAGTCAAGATTCACTGCTGTTATTCTAATCTCATCCATTCACTCTCTCATTCCCCTGGGTTTAGGAAACCAAGAGAGACTAATAAAATGACTACCATGCACTCTTCAGAAAAAGCACATGCTGTGAGAAATAGTTTCAATAACCAACATATTTGTGTGACAGTGCCATTTATGAATGCAGTGAAGTGAATAAACAAGCTGAACTTGTTGTCATTAGCTTTCAACAGGATAGCAGTTTTCCAGACAAATTCAATCTTTTCTGACTCTGAAAGAACAATTTTATGTTGAAAACTCTATGTTCAATGAAGAGACTTTTTTTTTTTTTTTTTTTTGAGGGATAATTGCTTTACAGAATTTTGTTGTCTTCTGTCAAACCTCAACATGAATCAGCCATAGGGGTGTGTGTATATATATATACACCCTCCCTTTTAAACCTCCATCCCATCTCCCTCCACATCCCACCCCTCTAGGTTGATACAGAGCCTCTGTTTGAGTTTCCTGAGACATACAGGAAAGTCCCATTGGCTATCTATTTTACATATGGTAATGTAAGTTTCCATGTTACTCTTTCCATACATCTCACCCTCTCCTCCCCTCTCCCCATGTCCATAAGACTATTCTCTGTTTCTCCACTGCTGCCCTGTAAATTCTTTAGTACCATTTTTCTAGGTTCCGTATATGTGCATTAGAATATGATATTTATCTTTTTCTTTCTGACTCACTTCACTGTAGAATAGATTCTAGGTTCATCCACCTCATCAGAACTGACTCAAATGTGTCCCTTTTTATGGTTGAGTAATATTCCATTGTGTATATGTACCACAAATTATTTATCCATTCATCTGTCAATGGAATCTAGGTTGCTTCCATGTTCTAGCTATTATAAATAGTGCTGCAGTGAACAATGGGATACATGTGTCTTTTTCAATTTTGGTTTCCTTAGCATATATGCCTAAGAGTGAGATTGCTGGGTCTTATGGTGGTTTTATTCCTAGTTTTTTAAGGAAACTCCATACCGTCTTCCACAGTGGCTTTATCAATTTACATTGACACCAACAGTGAAAGAGTGTTCCCCTTTCCTACACATCCTCTCCAGCATTTATTGTTTGTAGACTTTTTGATGATGGCTATTCTGATCGGTGTGAGTTGATATCTCATTGTAGTTTTGATTTGCATTTCTCTAACAATGAGTGATATTGAGCATCTTTTCATGTGTTTTTTAGCCATCTGTATGTCTCCTTTGGAGAAATGTCTACTTAGGTCTTTGTCCCACTTTTTGATTGGGTTGTTTGTTTTTCTGGCATTGAGTCGTATGAGCTGCTTGTATATTTTGGAAATTAATCCTTTGTCAGTTATTTCATTTGCTATTACCTTCTCTCATTCTGAGGGTTGTCTTTTCACCTTGCTTATAGTTTCCTTTGATGTGCAAAAGTTTTTAGGTTTAATCAGGTCTCATTTGTTTACTTTTGTTTTTATTTGCATTACTCTAGGAGGTGAGTCAGAGAGGATCTTGCTTTGATTTCTGTCATCAAGTGTTCTGCCTATGTTTTCCTCTAAGAGTTTTATAGTTTCTGGTCTTACATCTAGGTCTTTAATCCACTTTGAGTTTATCTTTGTGTATGGTGTTAGGAAGTGTTCTAATTTCATTCTTTTGCATGCAGCTGTCCAGTTTTCCCAGCACCATTTATCTAAGAGGCTATCTTTTCCCCACTGTATATTCTTGCCTCCTTTGTCAAAAATAAGGTACCCATAGGTGCATGGGTTTCTTTCTGGGCTTTCTATCTTGTTCCATTGATTTATATTTCAGTTTTTGTGCCAGTACCATACTGTCTTGATGATTGTAGCTTTGTAGTATAATCTGAAGTCAGGAAGATTGATTCCTCCAGCTCCATTCTTCTTTCTCAAGACTGCTTTGGCTATTTGGGGTCTTTTGTGTTTCCATATGAATTGTGAAAATTTTTGTTCTAGTTCTGTGAAAAATGCTGCTGGTAATTTGATAGGAATCACACTGAATCTGTAGATTGCATTTGGTAGTATAGTCATTTTCACAATATTGATTCTTCCTACCCAGGAACATGGAATATCTCTCCATCTATTTATGTCATCTTTGATTTCTTTCACCAGTGTCTTATAAGTGTCTGTGTATATTTCTTTTATCTCCTTGCTGCTGCTACTGCTGCTAAGTCACTTCAGTCATGTCCAACTCTGTGCGACCCCATAGATGGCAGCCCACCAGGCTTCCCCATCCCTGGGATTCTCCAGGCAAGAACACTGGAGTGGGTTGCCATTTATCTCCTTAGATAAGTTTATTCCTAGATATTTAATTCTTTTTGTTCTAATGGTGAATGGGATTGATTGCTTAATTTTTCTTTCTGATTTTTCATTGTTGGTATATAGAAATTCAAGTGATTTCTGTGTATTGATTTTGTATCCTGCAACTTTGCTAAATTCACTGATTAGCTCTAGTAATTTTCTGATACTGTCTTTAGGGTTTTTTCTGTACAGTATCATGTCATTTGCAAACAGTGAGAGTTTTACTTCTTCTTTTCTGATCTGGATTCCTTTATTTCTTTTTCTTCCCTGATTGCTGTAGCTAGGACTTCCAGAACTATTTTACTATGTTGAGGTAGGTTTCTTCTATGCCCATTTTTTAAGAGTTTTAATCATAAATGGGTGCTGAGTTTTGTCAAAGGTTTTTTCTTAATCTATTGAGATTATCATATGGTTTTTACCTTTCAATTTGTTAATATGGTGTATCACATTGATTTACTTGCATATATTGAAGAATCCTTGCATTCCTAGAATAAACCCAACTTGATCATGGTGTATGAGCTTTTTGATGTGTTGCTGAATTCTGTTTTCTAAAATTTTGTTGAGGATTTTTGCATCTATGTTCATCAGTGATATTTTAGAAAACTATAGTTTTCTATTTTTGTGTTGTCTTTTTCTGATTTTGGTATCAGGGTGATGGTGCCCTCATAGAATGAGTTTGGAAGTGTTCCTTCCTCTGCAATTTTTTGAAAGAGTTTTAGAAAGCTAGGCATTAGCTAAGGAAGTGACTTTTAATATTACACCTTGGGACTGAGAAGACTACAATGACTAATTTGATGAATAAAAAGAAATAATAATTGTTTCCTCCTGTAAAATACCTACTTTAGGTAACAGTTAAAGTTGAAAGTCTTTCTATGTTCATTAGTTTCAAGTCTCTCATCAATTCCATAAAATAGGATCATTTTTAAGTGGTTAACTTTTGCCCTTTTATTCTTACAAAGGAAACTCAACTTATCCCAATAAAGTTTCTTAGCTGGGATAAAATTTTCATAGTGTAACATAGTCATCTTAGGTGAGCTCGATAGGTGATTGTCCCAGAGGAAGTAGTATATAGAAATAAGTGATATTAAAGTGAAAGCACTTTAGTCTAATACTTTAAATTTATGATTCTGTTTTTGAAAGTAATACATAAGAAGGCAAACCAAGAATATGCCTCTGATTCCTATTCCTGCCTAAAATATACCTAGAATTACTTTTTAATATTTTATTTTTAAAAAAGAAAAACTCCATATGAACTCTAGAGAATAAGAACAAACTACCTCAGTATGTTAGACATAACAAAGAACCCTAAAAAACAGAGGGAAGGTGGATTCAGAAGTATGAAGGAAAGCATGCCCCAAACACAGAAAAGATGGAGTCTCTAATGAAATGGAGTCTCTAATGCCAGGAGTACTCCAAGCACTATAGTGGCAAAAACTGGTAGGAGAAGAGAACCTGGGAAACTGCTCAGGTTATTATCAGGAGAAACAGATCTCGTGCATCCAGGTGGGTCTGCCAGTCTGGGACAGACTGTTAAGATGGTCATTTATCTTTCCCCTCCCTTCATTCACACTCTTGCAACGTGATGTTGCAGCTCCTCCCTTCTAGAAGTAGAATCTACTTCCCCACACTTTGAGTTGACCATTTGATTGCTTCAGTCAGCAGACATTAGCAAATATCATACAAGCAAATATGACTGAAAATCTTGTTTTCTTGTGCTTGGAACCCTGAGACAACCATCTGAACAAGCCCTAGCTGACTTAAAGGATAAGAGGCCTCATGAAGCAGAACCAAGATGTTCAGCCTACTGCCAGAGTGAAACCAAATATCTGAGACCAGTTTCAAAACCAACCAACCAATTGACAGCAGAACAGAAAAGTCACAGAACCACCTGCTGGTCGCAGAAGTGTGAACAAGATCAGCAGAAAAAACAGGGCAGCTAGACCAGATGAATCACCATCAGACCCACAAAACTGTCAATTTAATAATTGACAGTTTTATTAAGTCACTTAGTTTTGTTTTTTTGTTGTTGTTGTTGACATTGTTACAACCATAGATAATTGACACAACTTCCCCTTCTACTACTGAACCAATCAATGCATGAAAGTCAGCCATCTCTGGCAACAGCAGTTAGACTGAATACATATCTTGCTGATACCTGGTACCTGGCAACATCTAGGAGAAATAGGAAATATCCAGAATCAGAATACTGTCAATGGGCTCACCCTTCCCCACAATAACTGAACCAAGCTGTGGTAAACAGAAATAACATTATAACATTCACTGTCTTATCACAGGGATTCTCAAATACAAAGGGTGAACACACAACTAAAAATGACCAAAGCATTTAAGGAAGATAACACAATAAAACAGAAGAATTAAACAACAGAAGAAATGAGAACACATGAACTAAGTAAGAATAAATATTAGAGGAAACAAAGTACATTTAAAAGAAATTTAAATAACCTTAATGAAATAAGAAAGGACAAAAACTATGATGAAACAAGCGTATGCTAGTGGCTTCAGTCATTTCTGACTCTTTGCAACTTTACAAACTGTAGCCCACAGGCTCCTCTGTCCATGGGATTCTCAAGGCAAGAATACTGGAGTGGGTTGCCATGCCGTCCTCCAGGGGATCGTCCCAAACCAAGTATCAAACCCGCATATCTTATGTCTTCTGTATTGGCAGGTGGTTTCTTTACCACTACTGCTTGTCAGGCTATAAAAAAGAAACAGTTAGAGATCTTGCCTATGAAAAATGCAGTCATCAAAATAAAAACTCAAAATTCGGGCTGGAAAAAAAAAAGAGTGAACACAGATAAAAATTAAAGATACTCAGACTGTACCAAAAATAGAGCAAAAAGCTATAATATAGTAAAACATTTTAACCAGCTAGTACTAGTATTAATATATCATTGCTAAATTTTCCTGATTTTAATTCACTGTAATATGATTATAAAAGAGAATACCCTTGTGCTCTTACGAATTACACACTGAAGTGTCTAAGGGCAACAGGAAACTAACTCTGTGACTTACTCTCAAATAGTTCTAAAAAAATTATATACGTACAAAGAGAAAGAGAATGATAAAGCAAATGAAAAAGTAAATTAAATAATATTTAATATTAAGTAATATTTAATGTAAATTAACATTTTAAAGTTAAGTATAGTAAGTTAAAGTATAATTAAAGGTCAAAACATAGGTGGCTCTAGAGGTAAAAAAAAAAAAAAATCAGTGCAGATGGTGACTTGCAGCCATGAAATTAAAAGATGCTTACTCCTTGGAAGAAAAGTTATGATGACCAACCTAGATAGCATTGAAAAGCAGAGACATTACTTTGCCAATAAAGGTCTGTCTAGTCAAGGCTATGGTTTTTCCAGTGGTCATGTATGGATGTGAGTGTTGGACTGTGAAGAAAGCTGAGCGCTGAAGAATTGATGCTTTTGAACTGTGGTGTTGGAGAAGACTCTTGAAAATCCCTTGGACTGCAAGGAGATCCAACCAGTCCATTCTAAAGGGTATCAGCCCTGGTGTTCTTTGGAAGGAATGATGCTGAAGCTGAAACTCCAGTACTTTGGCCACCTCATGTGAAGAGTTGACTCATTGGAAAAGACTCTGAAGCTGGGAGGGATTGGGGGCAGGAGGAAGAGGGGATGACAGAGGATGAGATGGCTGGATGGCATCACCGACTCGATGGACATGAGTTTGAGTGAACTCGGGGAGATGGTGATGGACAGGGAGGCCTGGCATGCTGTGATTCATGGGGTCGCAAAGAATCGGACAGGACTGAGCGACTGAACTGAACTGAACTGAGAGGTAAAGAACCCGCCTGCCAATGCAGGAGACATTAAGAGATGCAGATTTGATCCCTGGACCTTGGGAAGATCCCCTGGAGGAGGAAATGGCAACCCACTCCAGTATTCTTGCTTGCAGAATCCCATGGACAGAGGAGCCTGGTGGGCTACAGTCCATAGGGTCACAAAGAGTCGGACATGAGTGAAACGACTTAGCACACATGCACATGTAGTTAGGTGTTTCATATGGTAAACTATATGGTAAATGTGATATATGAATATGAATTTGAAATATGAAATTTTAAACATAGGCTTAAAATACATAAAATCTGATAGAAATGTGAAAAATAAATCTACAATCACAGTAAGAGATTATAATATTTTCTCAGTTCAGGAAAAATCAAGAACACAAATATAAATAGGAGTATAGAAATTTTAAAACAAAACAACCAAGGTTTGATCTAATTGACATGCAGAGAAGGAATATAGTATAATTTTCTTATTAAATCATGCTGACCTGAATTTCACCAATGATCTTAGGGTTCACATAATTCTTCTCCAAATTCATTTCTGACATTAAAATTTGCTCCAAACCAATCACTCATATCACTATTGGCCTGATACTATAAAACAACTCCCCAGTGTGAGGACTCAGTGGTAACAATGCCTGAAAGTTAACAAACACATCAGAAAAGAAGAAAAGCCTGGGTTCGAAGGAATGCTATCAAACAGCGGCAGATGGTAAAGCCATTTTTTGACATAGAAAACTGGGAAACCAATGCATTTAGAGTAGGAAGTATAGTACATATCGTGTATTTATTACTGAGTTTAAAAAGTGTAACTGTAAGATGGTATGACCTTTTAAAGTCAGGAGCTCATTGAAAACTTTGACATTTGTAAGCACAGCATCTGTTACAAGTCATTCATTCTTCTTTCCCTTACTGTTGTGCACACAAATAACTGTATTATCTTGCTCAGCAAATTTGATTTAACCCAAAGTTGAGTGAGTTAAAGTGATAATGATTCACATGACAAAATAATACCTGAAGGAAAAAGTCTGATTTGACCAGTAAAACCCTTTTAAGAGAGAAAAAACAACTTTCAATAGAACTAGACATGTTGAAATTGCTAGTATTTCTTATTTGACCATAATCAATTACCTTCCAAAACTGTCCTTGACACAATTGTGAGGTGAATCCTACCCAAACATGTCTTTAGGGAAAAGCAAAGATGATGGTGACTGTAAAAGATTTCATACAATCATTAATTCATTCTGCCAAATACTGTCACCCAAATCACAAAATAACCTTGTATAGTGCATGTCAACACAATGAACATCCGAATGAGGTAAGAATAGAGAAATTTTAGGTTGAAAAGATGATTCTCCAGCATTGTGTTGGTAGGTGGAGATATCCGATTCAGTTCAGTTCAGTCGCTCAGTCATGTCCGACTCTTTGCAACCCCATGAACCACAGCACACCAGGCCTCCCTGTCCATCACCAACTCTCGGAGTCCACCCAAACCCATGTCCATTGTGACAGTGATGCCATCCAACCATCTCATCCTCTGTCATCCCCTTCTCCTCCTGCCCTCAATCTTTCTCAGCATCAGGGTCTTTTCCAATGAGTCAGCTCTCCACATCAGGTGGCCAAAGTATTGGAGTTTCAGCTTCAACAACAGTCCCTCCAATGAACACCCAGGACTGATCTCCTTTAAGATGGACTGGTTGGATCTCCTTGCAGTCCAAGGGACTCTCAAGAGTCTTCTCCAACAACATAGTTCAAAAGCATCAATTCTTCGGCACTCAGCTTTCTTTGTAATCCAACTCTCACATCCATACATGACCACTGGAAAAACCATAGCCTTGACTAGACAGACATTTGTTGGCAAAGTATTGTCTCTGCTTTTTAATATGCTATCTAGGTTGGTCATAACTTTCCTTCTAAGAAGCAAGCGTCTTTTAATTTCATGGCTGCAGTCACCATCTGTAGTGATTTTGGAGCCCAGAAAAATAAAGTCTGACACTGTTCCACTGTTTCCCCATCTATTTTCCATGAAGTGATGGGACCAGATGCCATGATCTTCATTTTCTGAATGTTGAGCTTTAAGCCAACTTTTTCACTTTCCTCAAGAGGCTCTTTAGTTCCTCTTCACTTTCTGCCTTAAGGGTGGTGTCATTTGCATATCTGAGGTTATTGATACTTCTCCCAGCAATCTTGATTCCAGCTTGTGCTTCTTCCAGCCCAACGTTTCTCGTGATGTACTCTGCATATAAGTTAAATAAGCAGGGTGACAGTATACAGCCTTGACGTACTCCTTTTCCTATTTGGAACCAGTCTGTTATTCCATGTCCAGTTCTAACTGTTGCTTCCTGACCTGTGTACAGGTTTCTCAAGAGGCAGGTCAGGTGGTCTGGTATTCCCATCTCTTTCAGAATTTTCCACAGTTTATTGTGATCCACACAGTCAAAGGCTTTGGCATAGTCAATAAAGCAGAAATAGATGTTTTTCTGGAAGTCTCTTGCTTTTTCTGATATCTGATTACTATCCTCCAAACTCAGGAGCTTTGAAATGAAAAAACAAAGCAGGAAACTCTATAAAGTGCAATTAGGAAGTTTATTGCAGGTAACTTACCTACAGGCAGGATTGGGCAGATGGTGATCGAGAGGCATTTGAAGTTGTACTCTGTGATGCCTAAATGGGCACAAGACTTTCAGGGGCCAAGGCTAAAACCAGAATCTGACTACATAGTGAGAAGCATCTCCACACCTATGAGAGATGAGAACCAGTGAAACCCAGGGGTCTGAAGACCATCAACTATCTGTGTCAGCAAAGGCATTCTTCCAGTTTTTGTATCAGATGAAGACAATGGTAAAAGCTGTTAGGAAATTTATCTGGCTTGGGCACATTTCTTGTGAGGAGGCTAAAGCTGAGTCACACAGGAAGAGCAGGGGACAGGTCTTACATGGAGCCTTCAAAATGGAGTGTGTGGCTCAACCACACGTTGACAAGGCAACAACACAAACCTATATACCCCAGGATGTGTTTACAGTAGCAGATATTGAATATCTTTGATAATCATTTGTAAAGAGTTTAGAAAAAAATTCTGCAATATAATATAAGAGGTTATTGTATTGTTTCTTGGGGTTGCTTTAGCAAAATACCACAAAAATGGTTTCAAACAATGCCAATTTATCGTCTCATGATTCTGGAAGCCAGAAGTCTAAGATTTGGTGTTGGCATAGTTGCTTTCTTCTGAAAACTTTAAGGAATCTATCTCATGCCTCTCTCGTTTCTGGTGGTTGGCGGACAATCTTTGGTGTTTCTTTGCTTGAAGAGATATCATCTCAATCTCTGCTTTAATTTTCCTATGGCATTCTCCCTGTGTATATGTCTATCTCTGTCTCGAAATTTCCACTTTATATGAAGATACCAGTCACGTTGGGTTAGGAGCCACCCTAATGACTTTGTTTTAATTTGATTACCTCTATAAACAGCCTATTTCCAAATAAGGTCACAGTCAGAGGTACTAGAGGTTAGGACTCCAATGTATCTTTTTGAAAATGACACAATTCAAACGGTAAATTACCTTAAGGTAAGCAGGAGATACAAATTTATTAGCATAATCACACAACTACCCTTGGAATCAGTAGCAATCAATAACTTTGTAGTTTACTAATGCGAAATGGTCATTCCATATAAATTGACCTCTTTCCTGACTTTAATGCATCCATAATGAATTCCAGCTAACACAGACATTCTATTTCCCACTATTCTGAAAGTCAGGCATCCTACTTCTTATAAGTCTAGAGGAAATATCCAAGCTCTTCCCTTGGTTTCCTTGATACACACACACACCACTAATACACACACACACACACACACACACACACACACACACACAGAGCAAACCTAGTCAGTAGCCTACTATCCTTAACAAAAATAATCTATTTTATTTTTTTAACTTAAGCATACAAAAAATATGAGGTTCAGTTCAGTTCAGTCACTCAGTCATGTCCGACTCTTCGCAACCCCATGAATTGCAGCACGCCAGGCCTCCCTGTCCATCACCAACTCCCGGAGTTCACTCAGACTCACGTCCATCGAGTCAGTGATGCCATCCAGCCATCTCATCCTCTGTCGTCCCCTTCTGCTCCCTCCCCCAACCCCTCCCAGCATCAGAGTCTTTTCCAATGAGTCAACTCTTCACATGAGGTAGCCAGAGTACTGGAGTTTCAGCTTCAGCATAATTCCCTCCAAAGAAATCCCAGGGCTGATCTCCTTCAGAATGGACTGGTTGGATCTCCTTGCAGTCCAAGGGACTCTCAAGAGTCCTCTCCAACACCACAGTTCAAAAGCATCAGTTCTTCGGTGCTCAGCCTTCTTCACAGTCCAATTCTCACATCCATACATGACCACAGGAAAAACCATAGCCTTGACTAGACGGGATTACGCAAACCAATAGTTAACTTGAACTTAAAAAACTCACAAATGAGACTGTCTTTCCCTAGATAAATTGATATAGCAAAAGAGTAGTTCAGGATAAACTGAACGTGAAAATAATTTCAGAATGTTTCATTTCATAGTAAACTAGAATGAAAGTGAAAGTTGCTCAGTCATGTCCAACTCTTTGCAACCCCATGGACTGTAAAGTCCATTGGAATTCTCCAGGCCAGAATACTAACATGGGTAGCCTTTCCCTTCTTCAAGGGGTCTTCCCAATCCAGGGATCGAATGCAGGTCTCCCGCATTGCAGGCAGATTCTTTACCAGCTGAGCCACAAGGGAAGCCTAGACTAGAATAAGAGACCATTATTTACTGACAACAGATACTGTACCCTAAAAATGTTTTTCCTTTAAAATGTTTCTGGAAAGATGGTGGACTATGTAGCTACAGACGTTCTTTCCTTCACAGAGACACTGAATAAATAGCAATATATGAATCAGAATACCTTTGTGAAAACTCTAGAGACCAGCTGAGGAGCTATAGCACCCAGGCCACTGTAAAGCCAAGAAGAGGCCCCAGTGAAAGGGGTAGAAAAGTATAGTGTCTGGCACACCGGTTCTTGTCCCTCACCCTGTCCTGCATAGTAGAGTATCCAGGAGCAAACTCCATGCCAGGGCTCTTCCCTCAGCATGGAACTACAAAGTGGACTTTGCATCCAATTTTCTGGCTTGTATAAAGACTGCCCAAGGGACTCGTTTTTATCTCGTCGGGCTCAGTCTTTCTTGACCGAAAGAGATACACTAAAGATGGAATGGATTCTCTTGTTTTACCCCTAAGAGAACTTTCTCTTTTAACTCACTGAAACAATTTCTATGCAGGCACTTCAAATTGATTTATAAAGCAGAAAGACCTAGAATGTTAATATGTAGTCAGATATAACTTTACTAAGCTTTTACTTCTTTTTAAATGAGCACAGTAAGATGAAACTCCTTAGGCTTCCAACTTTAGACTTACATGTGCCTAAAGGAATCGTACAGGCTTTCTTTTTCTCAAGCAATTGAAGATGTTTTCATTTTGTAATGAGAAGAAAAATCTAATTTGACAATATTTTCTTTTCTCCAGTGGCAGTTGACTACATAATTACATTTTAAAGTGATGGTAGAAAACTCGATCACATTATCCCTAATCATTTTTCAGATCATACAGCACAACTATATCATGACTAGACGTTCACAATCTCTGAAAAGAAGCTGCCTTCTTCAGCATCTACCTTCCTTCAAAAGAACCTTATGTAGGGAATTCCCTGGCAATCCAATGGTTAAGACTCCTCTTGTAATGCAGGGGTATGGGTTTGGTCCCTGGTCAGAGAGTTAAGATTCCCCATGCTTGTGGCCAAGAAGAAAAAAAAAAAAAAAAAAAAAACAGAGCATAAATAATAGAAGCAATATTGTAACAAATTAAATAAAGACTTTTAAAAAATGGTCCACATTAAAAAAAAAAAAATCTTTTAAAAAAAGAACTCACTATAAAAGCCCTGAAAGGCTAAGTGAAGAGAAGAACAAATACAGCTATTCAAATTACAGCCAAGTAATCCACTTTGAGACAAGAGGGTTTTCCTCCTGAAGTATCAAGATAATTACCAATTCTCAGCTTTAATTGTCCCAGGGAAGAACTGGTCTGAAAAAAGTATGCTCTAAGAAATTCAGAAAATAAGTTTTCTGAACATGCTGTAACTTGAAGAAAAGGACTTTGCAATTTAAGTAGCACTTTTTGCAAACCCTAAAGCAGAGAAGCACAAGAAAGTTAGGGAGAACAATATAACAGCAAATAATTAGGGCAATCTGCCCTCTGCCTGGTTTCTGGTCAGAGAGCAATCAGGAATAAAACAGAATGTTTCCCATAGTCTATTTATTTGGAGATAGAAAATAACATAGAAACATTACAGTAGGCACAAGTTGAAAGAAATCATATTTTAATAATATTGTAGACACAGAATCTGAAATTAATCAGACAAATTGCAGGAAAGCTTTGCAGGCAAGCAAAAACACTTGGAAATCTCTCATTTCCCTTCACTATTTGGAGATAATTTAAAGCAGAAAGGTATCAATTTCCAGATTTAGAGGTACTTTTTTGTTCTAGCTTAGTGAATGGGAACATTGGTTTTTTCCAGCCTAATTTAGGTTTAATGACATCCCTGCTTTCCCCCATAACCTTTTCAGTTTAGCCTATTGTAGCCCCTGAAAAGGACACAGATTGCCCTCAGGCTGTAAATGCTAGACAACCTACAATCCTCAGCACCTTTTTCCCCCTGCCTGGCATCCAGGTATGCTTCTGAACAATTACTCCGTTTGGCTCTATCATAGGGCACAGTATTGGTGCAGTTGTGATCCAGGTTCCCTGCCCTTAATTCTTGATGAAAGTCAAAGAGGTCCCTGAAGAGTCCCTCTGAGAGTTCAGATTCTGGAAGTGGAAACTATCAGATTCCCTATCCTAGGATTTAAATCTACCATACCTTTATGGTAGTGATAGCACCATGTTTCTGAACCTCCTTCTCTATACTTTCCATCAATTCCAGAGACTTCTTGAGATCCTCCCACCAAAAAAAAAAAAAAGTCTTCTACACATAATTCAAAAACAGTGGCACTTTGATGTCATCATAAACACTATTTATGGGTTTTTTAACTTTGAGAATCAATCTAAACCAAGCCCTGAGAACACAATTTTGGTTATAGAAGAGACTTTTCATGGTCATGACTTGAAATACAAAGCAGATAGTGTTGTAGGACATTATTACCACACTTACAAAGAACTCCATAAAATGTAACTTCTTTAACAGCAAAGAATTCAAGCAGATTGAAGAGCATCAGAAAATCCAATGATGCTGGGGGTTCCCAATTAGATGGCATTGTTGCTTATCTTCCCAGCATTAAATTATACTTCACTAAGTCTCTATCAGATAAACTTAAATTATCCCTTAGCTGCCAAGATGGAGCTCCTATACTTAATTTCCCTTAGCCTTTTCCTGGCAGCTTTTACTTGTCTTTCCTGGGCATCTCAGGGGATGGTTTCATAAGCAGGGCAGAGCCTTCCTAAAAGGTCCAGCTGAGTTTTGTCAACTTGCAAGTGCATCCACCCTATTTCAAGTATCTCACATTGCTTAGGGACTTTCATCTAATAATAATTCACCCTGAACAGGTGCAGTGTGTTTTTATTACATAATATTTTCATCATTTCAAACTGCCCCAGACTAAATCCAGGTTCCTTCTTTCACATTAATGGAAATCAAGACACTAGCTAAAGTTTAAACAGAACAAAAATGGGAGCAAAAGGAATTAAACAAAATTAAGCAGTTGAAAAATTAAAAATTAATCTAACATTTAAATAATGAGAGGTAGAGATAAAGTAAATAAATTATATCTCTTTCTATTTGCAGTTAAGAGTTGGATTAGTTTTCTAATTCTGCATGATAAGTTATTATATGTTTATCAGCTTAAAACAAAACACATTTATTACCTCTCAGTTTTCTGTGGGTCAGAGTCTGGGTTAGCCAGATGCTCTGTTCAGGATCTCACCAAGTTGAAATATAGAAATATGGGTGTAAGTCACAGTTGTAGTCACATATGAGGTTTGTAGTTCTCTTCAGAACTCTGTAATTGCTGAAGTTATCACCTTGCAACCGTATGACTGATGTCCTTGATTTCCTGCTGCTGTCAGCAAGGAATCGCTTTCCACTCCTAGAGGTCACCGTCAGGTCCTAGCCATACGATTCTCTTTTCTCAAAATACAGCAGCTTCCTTCCTCAAGCCTGGAGAAAAGATCCAGTTTTGAAAAGACCTAGTCCCTCTATTAAGGGCTCATCTGAACAGGTCAGGTCCACCCAAGATAATATCCAATGTATTAACTAAAAGTCAATTGATTAATAAGCTAATTGTTAGAGTCACGTGCTGTGCTTAGTCATTCAGTCGTGTCCAACTCTTTGCGACCCATGGACTGTAGCCTGCCAGGCTCCTCTGTCCATGCGGATCCTCCAGGCAAGAATATTGGAGTGAATAGCCATTCCCTTCTCCACGGGATCTTCCCAAACCAGGTATCAAACCCAGGTCTCCACATTGCAGACGGATTTTTACTGTCTGAGCCACCAGGGAAGCCCAATTGTTAGTTATAGCTGATAATATTCACAGGTCTCCAACAGCCCTCAAAGGGAGAAGATTATATACAGGGCATGCACACCATGAGGAGGAAATTTTTTTAAGTTTCTAAGTTGATATTTTGTATTTTCATTTTTATTCAGTTCAAGAAATAGTTTTTTAATTTTCTTTCCTTTTTGTTTTTTTTGGCCACGCAGCATGCAGGGTCTTAGTTCCCTAACCCAGAGATCAAACCCATGCCCCCTGAAGTCAAAACGCAGAATCCCAGCCACTTGACTGCCAGGGAAGCCCCCAGTGAGGGAGTCTTGGCGGTCATCTTAGACTTCTGATTAGCACACATCATGATCTAAAGTAGGTAGATCAAACATCAGAGGAACAAGCATACTATTCAAACTTAGATATAGACTTTTAACAACTAAAATATACAATGAAACATATATTGTTTTTGAGGGATGGACTAAGCAGGGAGAGAGACTTTTCATCATTTGCTTTTATGTACTATTTCAGTGTTATTGTTTTATATTACACAAGAATAATGTTACAGTAAAAAAAAAATTAGAAATCACAGATAGGGGATGGAAAAATCTCACATTCACAGACTCACTTTCCTATTCTTCTCTTAAGTGATCAAGTTACTTTGTGTTGATTCTGTGGACCTACTCTCTTCTTTCTTTATACTCTTCCTGGATGATTTCACCCATTCCTGTGGCTTCAATGATAGTCTAAACACTGATGAGTATCAAATATATATTTATATCCCTGACCTCTCTTTTGAATTCTACACACGGTTTTAATTCTTCCTACATACCTCCAACTACTTAACTAACCAGCATCTCAAACATAATAAGTCCAAATTTTATTATTTGCTGCCACCATACCTTCTCCTTCTTATATTTCCTATATCGGCTGATAGCGTAACTATTCACTCAGTCTCAAACTATAAATTTTAGAGTTGTCTGTCATATCTGCCTATCATTCCTGGTCAGCAAGTCTTCCTGTGTACAATCAGACTAGTTCCACATCCGACTATCTCCTATCACCACTGCCACACCATAGCTAAGCCTCATTTCTTTTAACTGATTTCCAAATACCAACCTTCCACCTACTAATCTACCCTCCAGGCTCCTAAGGATCATTTTCCTAAAAATCAAATGTGATTATGCCACTCCCTGTTTAAACTCTCCCTCTCCTCAATTTCCTTAGAGATAAGTCCAACCCAAATCTAATCCTTATCTCCATTTGTTCCTCATCACTCCTCTGTTCTTACTTCTCCCATGCAAACACAGTCCATCTTCTAGCCATGCTGAATTTCTCACAGTTTGATAAATATGCTGTCTCTTTATAATTACTGAATTTTACACATGCAGTCCCCTCTTTCTAAAATGTTCTAGCTTCATATCCATCCACTCTTGTCTCCTCCCTGATCATTCTCTCTCTCACCTTCTTGCACACTGCTCATTCCTATAGCAAACCTCTAGTCGTTTTATGAATACATCTGCTCTTCAACAGTCTGTCTATTCACACATTTTTTTTCTCTATATATAGAATACATTCATCAAATTCCTACTTATTTTTGAAGATCCAGTTCAAATGTTGCCTCCTTTAGCAGAGACTTCCTCATCCCCCTCACAAAGAGTTCATTTCTTTACCTTACAACATGATAACTGCATTTTTCATTTTCATCTCACTTATTATTTTCCCCACTCAAGGACATTTTCAGGAGAGAATCTCTATTATTTGTATCTATATTATTAGTACCAAACACAATTCCTAGCACAAACTATATGTTCAATAAATGTTTTATAAAACAAAATTAACAAGAATGTTCACAAAAGCACTATTTGTAATAGCCCCCAAATGGAAACAACACAAATGTCACCTACTATTAAATAGGTAAATTGTGGTCTATTTATAAAATATAAATTACACACTAACAAAAATGAAAGAACTACTGCTACATGCAAAAACATTGGTAAATTCACAAAATGATGAACAAAAGAAGCTGGACACAAAAGAGTACATACTACATGGATTCTACTTACATAAGCTTCAAGAAACAGGTGAAACTTCTCTATAGCAATAGAAGTCAGAGCTGGGTGTAATGGCCAGGACGGAGCACAAGGCACTCCTCTTGGGGTGCTGGTAATACTGTATCCCTATCTGGGTGCTGTTGACATGGGCTTGCTCATTTTGTGAAAATTCATCGAGTTGTATGTACATTTATGATTTTAAGTTTTCTCTATGTATGTTATAGTTCAATAAAAGTTTACTTAAAAATTAATTTGCACTGCTCTTATGTTCTGCAGTATTGATGATCTGCTGGTTGGACTGTAATTTCTACAACCAATAAGAAAGGGAATAGCATGTTACCATGTTACTATTTCCTAGAACCAGTTTCTGAACTGAGATCATTATCCCAGCATGTTAAATGATTTGAAAGCATTATAGAAGCCTATTACACTTGAATATCCCCTTAACTTGTTAATTTTTCAAAGGACAAAATTTGAGCTTCACTAGGAAGTTTCCAAATGAAAGTGCTGATTGTCATTGTCAAAAAAAAATCAGTCTTCTCTGTATTTTCCTTTAGAAAGTTGTGTTCAGTTACTATGATTGGCTGATAATGGTCCCCCAAATATATCAGGTTGTAATCCCAGGAACTTGTAAATGTTACCTTACAAGAAAAAAAGGTCTTCACAGATGTGATAAAGTTAAGGACCTTGAGATGGAAAGATCATCGATTATCTAGGTGGGCTTTAAATGTAATTATATGTATCCTTATAAAAAGACTTAACGACACACAGAAGAAAAAGCAATATAAAGACAGAGCAGAGATATAAAGATGCTGACCTTAAAGAATGGAATGAAGTGGCCAGACGCCAAGGAATGTTGATAACCACCTGAAGCTAGAGAGACAAGAAATGCATTTTCCCCTAAAGTGTCCAAAGGGCATGTCACCCTGCCAACATGTTGATTTCAGTACGGTGACAAACAGCCTGTACTTCCAGCCTCCAGAACTGTAAGAGAATAACATTTCTGATGTGTTAAGCCACAAAGTTTGTCATTATTTGTTACAGCAGCTACAGGAGACATTACTTGCCAACAAAGGTCCGTCTAGTCAAGGCTATGGTTTTTCTAGTAGTCATGTATGGATGTGAGAGTTGGACTATAAAGAAAGCTGAGTGCCAAAGAATTGATGCTTTTGAACTGTGATATTGGAAAAGACCTAAGGAAATCAGTCCTGAATAATCATTGGATGGACTGATGCTGAAGCTTAAACTCCAATACTTTGGCCACCTGATGTGAAGAAGTGACTCACTGGAAAAGACCCTAATGCTGGGAAAGACTGAAGGTGGGAGGAGAAGGGGATGACAGAGGATGAGATAGTTGGAGGGCATCACCAACTCGATGGACATGTTTGAGTAAACTCTAGGAGTTGGTGATGGACAGGGAAGTCTGGTGTGCTGCAGTCCAGGGGGTTGCAAAGAGTGGGACACAACTGAGCAACTGAACTGAAATGACAGGAGACAGGTAATAAATGTCAACCTTGTCTACATTACAGAACTTGTCTAATACTGAAAATTGTTTAATATCTCTCAAAATAATACCCCTTTTTAAACTTGTATAGTAAGTTATTTTCCAAATTGATATGGATTGTGGCATTTTATTGGAGAAGGCGATGGTACCCCACTCCAGTAGTCTTGCCTGGAAAATCCCATGGATGGAGGAGCCTGGTAGGCTGCAGTCCATGGGGTCGCTAAGAGTCGGACATGACTGAGCAACTTCACTTTCATTTTTCACTTTCATGCATTGGAGAAGGAAATGGCAACCCACTCCAGTGTTCTTGCCTGGAGAATCCCAGGGATGGGGGAGCCTGGTGGGCTGCTGTCTATGCGGTCACACAGAGTCGGACACGACTGAAGCGACTTAGCAGCAGCAGCAGCAGTGGCATTTTATTGGAGAAGGCAATGGCACCCCACTCCAGTACTCTTACCTGGAAAATCCCATGGACAGAGGAGCCTGGTAGGCTGCAGTCCATGGGGTCGCTAAGAGTCGGACATGACTGAGCAACTTCACTTTCACTTTTCACTTTCATGCATTGGAGAAGGAAATGGCAACCCACTCCAGTGTTCTTGCCTGGAGAATCCCAGGGATGGGGGAGCCTGGTGGGCTGTCGTCTCTGGGGTCACACAGAGTCGGACATGACTGAAGCGACTTCGCAGCAGCCGTAGCATTTTATAGGACACAGAAATATTCACAGAAAGTGAAAAGATAAAACAAATATTAGAACATAATTTATGTGGTTCATCATGGAGACCTTAAAACATACAAGTCTGTTGTGATTTTTTTACTCTCAAGTTATCTTTTGTCTACTAAGGGCTGGGCTTTAATATTCACTAGTTATTCACCACTTCAAGTGGTGTTAAACATAGAATGTAAGCCTACTAACTCAAAAACTCAAATGAGAGTATAAAAAGAATTTAATTCATTAAGGATTGTTTAAAATGCAAATATATAGGGATATATTGAGATCTCAGAGGGTTCTCAAATAAAACCTAAGTGCTTTATGGTAGTTCATTAATCCACTTATCCTCAGTGAATGCTTGAGCTAATTTTAGCATATTGTATTCTCAGTGAATATGTCCCAATTCACCCAAAAGATTAATAGTTTCTTCAGTGCATACTTGTCAGGTACAAATATACAAAGCAATGTGCTAGTTGCTGATGTTGGAAGGTGGAGGGGTAAGCCATAGAAAACAAAATCTTTTCAGTGCTGACTTCTGCTGTACAGGACCTACAAGCAGTAAGGTACAGACCTACAGAAAGATAAAATGAACATAAATAGCTATAAGACTGCCTCTCTAAGTTATATATATAACAAGAGAGTTATAGGTAAAAGGTTAGAGTTCAGAAAAAGGAGAAATTTCCATACAGCTAGGGTGGGAAGAGGGTGAAAGTGATGAAAATAGCTCATGGAGAAAACTGGCCTTGAATGATCTAATGTGCCAAGATGAACATTTCAATTGATAAAGTATCATGTGTCCAATTTATTGTAGAAAGATGACTTTGGCTGGGGTTTGTAATCGATTGGAAACAAAATAGTAAAAGTCAGGCTAAGAAGGTTGGACTTGTCTATAGGCCATGAAAACCCACAAGAAGTGTAAAGCAAAGGAGTGATAAGACTGAGAAATCAATTGAGCAAGGTATAATAGGAAAAGGGGCTAGGGAAAGAAGACTAGTGAAAGTGAATCAGGTTCTGGCTCAGCCACCTATGCTAATCTCAAGGAAATTACTTGTTTTCCTGGATCTCAGACTTTATTTCTATAAATGGAATTAACTGAAATGACCTCATAAGATTGCTGTGAGGGTCAAAAATAAATATGGAATTTAACAATATTGTATAAACTTTAAAACAAGGTAAGTAAAAGGTATAAAATACAGAGCACACACTTGCATTCATAATCCAGGCAAGAGTTAATAAGGGCCTGAAGTATGCATTGGTAATCTGAATCAAAGAAGAGATACCAGAGATATTACAGCAGTAGACCTAACAGACTCAGCAATTGATATAGTGCGGACGGAGTTGCAGGGAACAAGGACTGAGAGACCTTAACCTTAGATGACAAAAAGAATGGAGGCATAAAAAGAAAAGTAGGCCTATGGTTCACTGGACTTCCCCTTCACTCAACAAATAATTGTCATTTGCAAGCAACATTTTAAGTGCTGGGACTGCTACAGAGAATAAAGTAGACAAAGAGCTACCTCATGGAACTTGTATTCTGTGAAGGGACACAGGCATTTAAAGATAAACACAAAGGGGGGAGGAGCCAAGATGGCGGAGGACTAGGACGGGGAGAACACTTTCTCCCCCACAAATTCATCAAAAGAGCATTTAAAAGCTGAGTAAATTCCACAAAACAACTTCTGAATGCCGGCAGAGGACATCAGGCACCCAGAAAAGCAACCCAAGTCTTCGAAAGGAGGTAGGAAAAAATATAAAAGACAAAAAAAGAGACAAAAGAGGGAGGGACAGAGTTCAGTCCCGGGAAGGGAGTCTTAAAAAGAGAGAAGTTTCCAAACACCAGGAAACCTTCTCACTGCCGAATCTGTGCTGAGCTTTGGAAGCACAGAGGGCAACATAACAGGGAGAAAAAATAAATAAATAACTAAAACTTGCAGATTGCAAGCCCTACGGTAACTCCCCCAGCGGAGAAGCAGCGCAGACGCCTGCACACGCCATTAGCAAGTGGGGGCTGGGCAGGGAGGCGCGGCGCGGGCTGCATTGCTGAGAGTAAGAATCTGGCCTGAACACCCTGAGCGCTATCTGAGCGAAATAATTTGGGCTAGCAAACCAGACTGTGGGATATCTACCACACGAACAGCCACCCCTAACCTAAGACACCGCCAGGCCCGCGCATGGAACAAAGGACTGAACAGAAATAGCCGGCTGCAGACCTTCCTCCTCTGGTGACAGGCAGCCAGAGCCGGAAAGGGACAATCACAGCCCCAGAGAGACATTATCTATAAAACTGTAAGCAGGCTTCTTTGCTAACTAGAACTTCTTGGGGGTCTGGACGGTCAACATCTGCCTGAGAAGGTGCGCTGGTTGTACCGAGCGGCGGGGAGGCGATAAGTTGCAGCAACCGCGCTTGCCAAACACCTCATCACCTGAGCTGCTCAGACCTGGGAAAGGCACAAAATGCAGGCCCAACCGAGTCTGCACCTCTGAGGACTACCCAAGTGCCTGAACCTGAGCGGCTTGGACCTGGGAGGTGCAGGCAGCCCAGGGCCGGCCACGGATGGTTCCTGGCGGAACAACCTAGAGCCTGAGCAGTGTGGGCAGGGAGGCTACACGTGCCGTGAGCGGGGGCAGACCCAGTGTGGCTCAGGCACTGCAAGCACACACCAGTGTTATTTGTTTGCAGCATCCCTCCCTCCCTCCCCACAGCGTGACTGAACAAGTGAGCCTAAAAAAAAAAAAAAGTGTCCTCCACCACCATCCCCTCTGTGTCAGGGCGGAAACCAGACACTGAAGAGACCAGCAAACAGAAGAAGCTATAACAGAGGGAACCGCCTTGGAAGGTACAGGCAATAGATTAAAACCCTGTGATTACTACCGACTACATAGGAAGGGGCCTATACATCTTGAGAAATATAAGTCGGACCAAGGAACTAGCCAAAAATGAACTGAACCCACAATACTCACAACAAAACTAGAGAAAGTCCTAGATATTTTTTACTATTTTTATGATCATTCTTTTTTTAATTTTTGAAAAAAAATTTAAGTCCTCTATTATTCCTTTAATTTTCACTTTTATAACCTATTACTTTGCAAAAAAAAAAAAAAGACCCTATTTTTTTTTCTTCAGCAAACTTCATATATATGTATTTTTATAATTTTTTAACCTTGTTTTTTTTTCTTCTTTTCTTTAACATTGCATTTTTGAAATTCCAAACTCTACTCTAGATTTTTAATTTTAGCTTTTTGGTATTTGTTATCAATTTTGTACCTATAGTTTTTTTTATAATTTCTGTGACTTTTTTTTTTTCTCTCTCTTCTTTTTTTTTCTTCTTCTTCTTTTATATAACATTGTATATCTGAAATTCCAAATTCTACTCTAGATTTTTAATTTATGCTTTTTGGTATTTGATATCAATTTTGTACCTGTATCTTCTTTATAATTTTTGCGACATTGTTTGTTTTTGTTTGTTTGTTTGTTTTTTCTCTTTCTTTTTCTTCTTCTTTTTTTTTAACATTGTATTTTTGAAATTCCAAACTCTACCCTAGATTTTTAACTTTTGCTTTTTGGTATTAGTTATCAATTTTGTACCTATATTTTCTTTATAATTTTTGTGACCTTGTTTGTTTTTGTTTATTCATTTTTTCTCTCTTTCTTTTCCTTCTTCTTTTCTTTAACATTGTATTTTTGAAATTCCAAACTCTACTCTAGATTTTTAATTTTTGCTTTTATGTATTTGTTACCAATTTTGTACCTTTAAGAACCCAATCTTCAGGACCCATTTTTCACTAGGGAACGAGATTACTACCTTGACTGCTCTCTCTCCCTTTGGACTCTCCTTTTTCTCCACCAGCTCGCCTGTGTCTCCTCCCTAACCCCTCTCTACTCTACCCAACTCCGTGAATTTCTGTGTGTTCCAGACGGTGGAGAACACTTAGGGAACTGATTACTGGCTAGATCTGTCTCCCTCCTTTTCATTCCCCCCTTTTATCCTTCTGGCCACCTCTGTCTCCTTCCTCCTTCTTCTCTTCTCTGTATAACTCCGTGAACATCTGTGAGCGGTCCAGTTGTGGGGTGCACATAAGGAAGTGATTACTTGCTAGCCCACCCTCTCCACTATTGATTCCACCTCATCTCATTTGGGTCACCTCTAACTCCCTCCTCCCTCTTCTCTTCTCCATGTAACGCTGTGAACCTCTCTGGGTGACCCTCACGGTAGAGAAACTTTTCGTCTTTAACATAGATGTTTTATCAATGGTGCTGTATAGAAGGAGAAGTTTTGAAACTACTGTAAAAATAAAACCAATAACTGGAAGCAGGAGGCTTAAGTCCAAACCCTGACTCCAGGGAACTCCTGACTCCAAGGAACATTAATTGACAGGAGCTCATCAAATGCCTCCATACCAACACTGAAACCAAGCACCACACAAGGGCCAACAAGTTCCAGGGCAAGACATACCAAGCAAATTCTCCAGCAACAAAGGAACACAGCCCTGAGCTTCAAGATACAGGCTGCCCAAAGTCACCCCAAAACCTAGACATCTCATAACTCATTACTGGACACTTCATTGTACTCCAGAGAGAAAAAATACAGCTCCACCCACCAGAACACCGACACAAGCTTCCCTAACCAGGAAACCTTGACAAGCCACCTGTACAAACCCACACACAGCGAGGAAATGCCACAATAAAGAGAACTCCACAAACTGCCAGAATACAGAAAGGACACCCCAAAAGCAGCAATTTAAACAAGATGAAGAGACAGAGGAATACCCAGCAGATAAAGGAACAGGATAAATGCCCACCAAACCAAACAAAAGAGGAAGAGATAGGGAATCTACCTGATAAAGAATTCCGAATAATGATAGTGAAATTGATCCAAAATCTTGAAATCAAAATGGAATCACAGATAAATAGCTTGGAGACAAGGATTGAGAAGATGCAAGAAAGGTTTAACAAGGACCTAGAAGAAATAAAAAAGAGTCAATATATAATGAATAATGCAATAAATGAAATTAAAAACACTTTGGAGGCAACAAATAGTAGAATAACAGAGGCAGAAGATAGGATTAGTGAATTAGAAGATAGAATGGTAGAAATAAATGAATCAGAGAGGATAAAAGAAAAACGAATTAAAAGAAATGAGGACAATCTCAGAGACCTCCAGGACAATATTAAACGCTACAACATTTGAATCATAGGGGTCCCAGAAGAAGACGACAAAAAGAAAGACCATGAGAAAATACTTGAGGAGATAATAGTTGAAAACTTCCCTAAACTGGGGAAGAAAATAATCACCCAAGTCCAAGAAACCCAGAGAGTCCCAAACAAGGATAAACCCAAGGCGAAACACCCCAAGACACATATTACTCAAATTAACAAAGATCAAACACAAAGAACAAATATTAAAAGCAGCAAGGGAAAAACAACAAATAACACACAAGGGAATTCCCATAAGGATAACAGCTGATCTTTCAATAGAAACTCTTCAAGGCAGGAGGGAATGGCAAGACATACTTAAAATGATGAAAGAAAATAACCTACAGCCCAGATTATTGTACCCAGCAAGGATCTCATTCAAGTATGAAGGAGAAACCAAAAGCTTTTCAGACAAGCAAAAGCTGAGAGAATTCAGCACCACCAAACCAGCTCTCCAACAAATACTAAAGGATATTCTCTAGACAGGAAACACAAAAATGGTGTATAAATTCGAACTAAAAACAATAAAGTAAATGGCAACGGGATCATACTTATCAGTAATTACCTTAAACGTAAATGGGTTGAATGCCCCAACCAAAAGAAAAAGACTGGCTGAATGGATACAAAAACAAGACCCCTACATATGTTGTCTACAAGAGACCCACCTCAAAACAGGGGACACATACAGACTGAAAGTGAAGGGCTGGAAAAAGATTTTCCATGCAAACAGGGACCAAAAGAAAGCAGGAGTAGCAATACTCATATCAGATAAAATAGACTTTAAAACAAAGGCTGTGAAAAGAGACAAAGATGGTCACTACATAATGATCAAAGGATCAATCCAAGAAGAAGATATAACAATTATAAATATATATGCACCCAACACGGGAGCACTGCAATATGTAAGACAAATGCTAATAAGTATGAAAGGAGAAATTAACAATAACACAATAATAGTGGGAGACTTTAATACCCCACTCACACCTATGGATAGATCAACTAAACAGAAAATTAACAAGGAAACACAACTTTAAATGATACAATAGACCAGTTAGACCTAATTGATATCTATAGGACATTTCATCCCAAAACAATGAATTTCACCTTTTTCTCAAGCACACATGGAACCTTCTCCAGGATAGATCACATCCTGGGCCATAAATCTAGCCTTGGTAAATTCAAAAAAATAGAAATTATTCCAAGCATCTTTTCTGACCACAATGCAGTAAGATTAGATCTCAATTACAGGAGAAAAACTATTAAAAATTCCAACATATGGAGACTGAACAACACGCTGCTGAATAACCAACAAATCACAGAAGACATCAAAAAAGAAATCAAAATTTGCATAGAAACGAATGAAAATGAAAACACAACAACCCAAAACCTGTGGGACACTGTAAAAGCAGTCCTAAGGGGAAAGTTCATAGCAATACAGGCATACCTCAAGAAACAAGAAAAAAGTCAAATAAATAACCTAACTCTACACCTAAAGCAACTAGAAAAGGAAGAAATGAAGAACCCCAGGGTTAGTAAAAGGAAAGAAATCTTAAAAATTAGAGCAGAAATAAATGCAAAAGAAACAAAAGAGACCATAGCAAAAATCAACAAAGCAAAAAGCTCGTTCTTTGAAAGGATAAATAAAATTGACAAACCATTAGCCAGACTCATCAAGAAACAAAGGCAGAAAAATCAAATCAATAAAATTAGAAATGAAAATGGAGATCACAACAGACAACACAGAAATACAAAGGATCATAAGAGACTACTATCAGCAATTATATGCCAATAAAATTGACAACGTGGAAGAAATGGACAAATTCTTAGAAAAGTACAGCTTTCCAAAACTGGACCAGGAAGAAATAGAAAATCTTAACAGGCCCATCACAAGCATGGAAATTGAAACTGTAATCAAAAATCTTCCAGCAAACAAAAGCCCCGGTCCAGACGGCTTCACAGCTGAATTCTACCAAAAATTTAGAGAAGAGTTAACACCTATCCTACTCAAGCTCTTCCAGAAAATTGCAGAGGAAGGTAAACTTCCAAACTCATTCTATGAGGCCACCATCACCCTAATACCAAAACCTGACAAAGATCCCACAAAAAAAGAAAACTACAGGCCAATATCACTGATGAACATAGATGCAAGAATCCTTAACAAAATTCTAGCAATCAGAATCCAACAACACATTAAAAAGATCATACACCATGACCAAGTGGGCTTTATCCCAGGGATGCAAGGATTTTTCAATATCTGCAAATCAATCAATGTAATACACCACATTAACAAATTGAAAAACAAAAACCATATGATTATCTCAATAGATGCAGAGAAAGCCTTTGACAAAATTCAACATCCATTTATGATAAAAACTCTCCAGAAAGCAGGAATAGAAGGAACATACCTCAACATAATAAAAGCTATATATGACAAACCCACAGCAAACATTATCCTCAATGGTGAAAAATTGAAAGCATTTCCTCTAAAGTCAGGAACAAGACAAGGGTGCCCACTTTCACCATTCCTATTCAACATAGTTTTGGAAGTTTTGGCCACAGCAATCAGAGCAGAAAAAGAAATAAAAGGAATCCAAATTGGAAAAGAAGAAGTAAAACTCTCACTATTTGCAGATGACATGATCCTCTACATAGAAAACCCTAAAGACTCCACCAGAAAATTACTAGAACTAATCAATGACTATAGTAAAGTTCCAGGATATAAAATCAACACACAGAAATCCCTTGCATTCCTATACACTAATAATGAGAAAACAGAAACAGAAATTAAGGAAACAATTCCATTCACCATTGCAATGGGAAGAATAAAATACTTAGGAATATATCTACCTAAAGAAACTAAAGACCTATATATAGAAAACTATAAAACACTGGTGAAAGAAATCAAAGAGGACACTAATAGATGGAGAAATATACCATGTTCATGGATTGGAAGAATCAATATAGTGAAAATGAGTATACTACCCAAAGCAATTTATAGATTCAATGCAATCCCTATCAAGCTACCAACGGTATTCTTCACAGAGCTAGAACAAATAATTTCACAATTTGTATGGAAATACAAAAAACCTCGAATAGCCAAAGCTATCTTGAGAAAGAAGAATGGAACTAGAGGAATCAACCTACCTGACTTCAGGCTCTACAACAAAGCCACAGTCATCAAGACAGTATGGTACTGGCACAAAGACAGAAATATAGACAAATGGAACAAAATAGAAAGCCCAGAGATAAATCCACGCACATATGGACACCTTATCTTTGACAAAGGAGGCAAGAATATACAAAGGATTAAAGACAATCTCTTTAACAAGTGGTGCTGGGAAATCTGGTCAACCACTTGTGAAAGAATGAAACTAGAACACTTTCTAACACCATACACAAAAATAAACTCAAAATGGATTAAAGATCTAAATGTAAGACCAGAAACTATAAAACTCCTAGAGGAGAACATAGGCAAAACACTCTCTGACATACATCACAGCAGGATCCTCTATGACCCTCCTCCCAGAATATTGGAAATAAAAGCAAAAATAAACAAATGGGACCTAATTAAACTTAAAAGCTGCACATCAAAGGAAACTATTAGCAAGGTGAAAAGGCAGCCTTCAGAATGGGAGAAAATAATAGCAAATGAAGCAACTGACAAACAACTAATCTCAAAAGTATACAAGCAACTCCTACAGCTCAACTCCAGAAAGATAAATGACCCAATCAAAAAATGGGCCAAAGAACTAAATAGACATTTCTCCAAAGAAGACATACAGATGGCTAACAAACACATGAAAAGATGCTCAACATCACTCATTATCAGAGAAATGCTATGAGGTACCATTTCACACCAGTCAGAATGGCTGTGATCCAAAAGTCTACAAGCAATAAATGCTGGAGAGGGTGTGGAGAAAAGGGAACCCTCTTACACTGTTGGTGGGAATGCAAACTAGTACAGCCACTATGGAGAACAGTGTGGAGATTCCTTAAAAAACTGGAAATAGAACTGCCTTATGATCCAGCAATCCCACTGCTGGACATACACACTGAGGGAACCAGAAGGGAAAGAGAAACATGTACCCCAATGTTCATCGCAGCACTGTTTATAATAGCCAGGACATGGAAGCAACCTAGATGTCCATCAGCAGATGAATGGATAAGAAAGCGGTGGTACATATACACAATGGAGATTACTCAGCCATTAAAAAGAATACATTTGAATCAGTTCTAATGAGGTGGATGAAACTGGAGCCTATTATACAGAGTGAAGTAAGCCAGAAGGAAAAACACCGATACAGTATACTAACACATATATATGGAATTCAGAAAGATGGTAACAATAACCCTGTGTACGAGACAGCAAAAGAGACACTGATGTATAGAACAGTCTTATGGACTCTGTTGGAGGGGAGAGGGTGGGAAGATTTGGGAGAAGGGCATTGAAACATGTATAATATCATGCATGAAACAAGTTGCCAGTCCAGGTTCGATGCACGATACTGGATGCTTGAGGCTAGTGCACTGGGTCGACCCAGAGGGATGGTATGGGGAGGGAGGACGGTTCAGGATGGGGAACACATGTATACCTGTGGCAGATTCATTTTGATATTTGGCAAAACTAATACAATTTTGTAAAGTTTAAAAATAAAATAAAATTTAAAAAAAGGATAAACATAGGGCATGTCAGTATATTAATCATGTTTTTTACTATGTGTATTTTATGATATTTTGACATCTCCTTTTATGAGTCTCCTGAAGTCTGATACACTATCTCCCAGGGCCTAAATCACACCAGGGCAGGATACCAGACAACTAGGAACCACCCTTATATTTTAGAGGCTGCAGAAGTAACTCAAACTATCCAATCCTAAACTTGTTCTACTACTTACTCTGCCTTTCTCAATCCTTCCCACCAAAACCACAATAAAGGCTCTGGTCCATGCTTTCCCCTCACTCCTGCATCCTGACCTACCGTCCCTCTGCTTCCCCATCTGGCCCTGCATGGCGTGGCATACTTCCTCCTGAAAACTATAAAATACTATCTTTTCAATGGCAATCATTTTCTATCATCTATAAGCCAAAAGAATACCTTATCATGGTAGTTAACTAAAGTTTTACTTCATATAATCAGATTAATTTTTAGAATACTAAATGGCTTTTGCCACATCTTCCAACATACCAAAATGGTATTATACTTGGAAGTAATTCTTAAATATAAGTTTCACTATATTTTTTCCCATGATAATGCAAATGAATAACTGAACTCTTGAAAACTTGCAATAATCTTCCCCAAAGTATCCCTTTTCTCTCATCTATACTGCTTATCTCAAAAGAGGATTCATGGGACTTCTCTGGTATGGTAGTCCAGTGATTAAGAATCTGCCTGGCAATGCAGGGGACATGGGTTTGATCCCTGATCAGGGAACTAAGATCCCACATGTAATAGAACATTAAGTCCATGCACCCACACTCTCTGGAGCCCGTGTGCCACAATTAGAGAGCACAAGTGCAGCAACTACTAAGCACATGGGCCACAAATAGAGAATCCGTGTGTCACAGCAAAAGATCCAGCATGATGCAATGAAGATCCCGTGACCAGCAGCTTAATAAAGAAATAAAGAAATCCTGATGCAGTCAAATAAAGAAGGATTCATAATAAAAATAAATAAAAAGTATAAAAAATAATAAATAAAAATGAATAAATAAAATAAAAAGAGGATTCATATAATACTTCATATTTTTCTTCAAGCATACTTGAAGCATACAACCTAGTTCAATAAATATTATTAATATGTTGTTAATATTTTATAATACAAATAAACTCATACATGAATTTCCACATTTATACAATTATTCTAAATTGCTTTTTAAGATAAACAATAGCATTATTGAAAAACTTCATATTGGTGTAAATATTGGAAACACTGGAAATTTAAAAAATTTTTAAACCTTGAGGCTATACACATTAAAGAAGTTTTATATGTTGCTATTTTTGTTACCTAAACCTAACTAAAATTACTTTCACCAGCATGTTTTGAAGAATCTTAGTTGCAGATTCCCTAAGTAAGGAAAATGTAACTATTAACTTTAAAAGATAGATAATATATAGATACAAAGTATCATAATCCAAATAAGCCAAGATAAATGTTTTCAGAAAAGATCTGTAGTAATTTTAAGAGTTGAAAGGGTATTTTTTATCAATTGTCTATAATGACCCATAGTTATTTGTTATAAGATGCATTGGAATCTGCAGTGGAGAATCCACAATTATCTAAAGCCTCAAGGTGGCAAATCAATTATTCCATAATGAATGGCAAGTTATGTCAGTTGTAAATATGT
Source organism: Bos indicus (assembly GCF_029378745.1). NCBI lineage: Eukaryota > Metazoa > Chordata > Mammalia > Artiodactyla > Bovidae > Bos > Bos indicus. The sequence goes on along the minus strand of NC_091780.1, from coordinate 49,520,427 downwards.
GTCACAAGGATCATGTTTTAGTAGAAACAATGAAAGAAATCTTGAACAGCATTTTATTACCATGCTAATGCAGTAGAGCCTTCTGGCAACTATATAGAATCCAGAATATAATGTCTAAATACCCATGGAGAACATTTAGAATAAGAACACTAATATCCTCAAACAGCTGCTTACTTTATGCTAACCCAATAATAGTACTCAACTTTTTGGTCTCAGGATCCCTTTACCTTTAAAGATTATAGACAGCCCCAAAAAGTTTTTATGTGAGTTCAATCAATGGTTTATTACCTTATAAGAAATTAAAACAGAGAAAATATTTAAATAGGTATTTACTTATTTAGGAAATCTTTTAAAATCATAATAAACACCCCATGTTAATATCAGAGCAACTATGCTATCTTGTTCTGTAACCTCTGGACATGAAAGGAAGAAAGAAAAGTCTGAGTTTTTTAATAAAGAATAAAAATAAAAAATTTATCATTAAGGAAACAGTTTTAACCTTGCAGACTCCCTGAAGAAGAGAATTGCTTTGAGAACTGCTGCTCTAAATCTTTAGTTTATCAGTAGGAAAAGTTGAATTTGTCTACTAGGTCACATGAATTTCAGAAGGGAGAACTAATAGTAACCAAGCCAGTTCTTAGAGTTTTAAGAAACAGCCCAAGTCCAGTGACTAAGATAAGAACATTAACTTCTAACTTTACACAAAGTTCAAGTCCTCAGCCTTAGCCAATAACAGCAGAGGCTAGATATACGCATAGACAGCAGTAATGCTTTGAAATACACATAGCCATCAGCAGTGAGTTAACTGTGACAATGCTCTAAGTCTAAAAATTAACTTAATGATTTCTTTATGACTGTTTAATTCATTAGAGTTAATTACATATCAATACTGCAGTTAACTTATAAAAATGATAAACTGTGCTTCTGTTTCTCTTCTGTTGTCTAAAACATCTTCTGTGTACTAAAGCTCCTAAGGATAGATAAATAAGTCTTTGAGCTGGAGCTGACAAAAGAACTAATGAAGAACATCTGTGTAATACAGTGCATGTGTGAGTAGCAAATGTTTATATTTATTTGGCATGCATAAACATGCATGTGAAAAGTGAAAGTGAAGTGAAAGTTGCTCAGTCATGTCCGACTCTTTGCGACCCCATGGACTATAGAGTCCATGGAATTCTCCAGGCCAGAATACTGGAGAGGGTAGCCTTTCCCTTCTCCAAGGGATCTTCCCAACTCAGGGATCAAACCCAGGTCTCCCACATTGCAGGCGGATTCTTTACCAGCTGAGCCACAAGGGAAGTCCAAGAATACTGGAGTGGGTAGCCTAGCCCTTTTCCAGGGGATCTTCCCGACCCAGGAATCAAACCGGGGCCTCCTGCATTGCAGGAGGATTCTTTACCAACTAAGCTATCAGGGAATTTACCACATTAATTTCCTTTTTAAAGCAAAACCAAAATATGAACATTTTTCTACAACTCAATGAATTTCAAGATAAAATTACAAATATTTTAAAATAATTTTTAGGTGTCTATATAGTAGATATTTTGTTTGTCCACAATTATTCTCCCCCCCGACATACTAAATGTACCCTAAATGATCCTAATTATTATAATCTGAGTGGGCTTCAAATTGATTAAAAGCCAACAGAATACACAATGGAAAAAAAAAAAAAAACGATCTCTTCAGCAAGTGGGAGGGTTGCACAGCCACATATAAATCAATGAGGTTGGAACACACCCTCACGTCATATATAAAGATAAACTTAACATGGCTTAAACACAAATTAAAACAGGACTCTATAAAACTCCTAGAAGACAATGTAGGTAAAATACTCTCTGACACAAATTATACCAGTTTTCTTAGGTCAGTGTCCCAAGGCAATAGAAATAAAAGCAAAAATGAACACATGGGACCTAATTAAACTTACAAGCTTTTTACAGCAAAGGTGACCCAAGGTAACCATAAACAAAATGAAAAGGCAACCTGTGGACTAGAAGAAAATATCTGCAAATGATGCAACCAACAAGGGCCTAATTTCCAAAATACACAAACAGCTCATGCAACTCCACCCAAAAAAACAAAGAACCCAATCAAAAACTGGGCAAGAAGAACTACATAGACACTTCTCCCAAGAAAACATACAGATGGCCAACAGGCACATGAAAAGATGCTCAACATTGCTAATTATTAGAGAAATGTAAATCACAGTGACAATGAGGTACCACCTCACACTGGTCAGAACGGCCGTCATTAGAAAATATACAAATAACAAACGCTGGAGAGAGTGTAGAGAAAAGGGAACCCTCCTACACTGTTGGTGGAAATGTAAACTGAGGCAATCACTATGGAAAATGGTATGGAAATTCCTCAAAAAACTAAAAATAGTTTCTATATGATCCAGCAGTCCCACTCCTGGGAATATATCTAGATAAAACTATAATTCAAAAAGATATATGCACCCCTATATTCATAGCAGCACTATTCACAATAGCCAAGGCACATGCGCTTAGTCCCTCAGTCCTGTCTGACTCTTTGCCAATACATGGAAACAACCTAAATGTCCATCAACAGATGAATGGACAAAGATGTGGTACATATATACAATGGAATACTACTCGGCCATAAAAAAGAATGAAATAATGCCATTTTCAGCAACTTGGATGGACCTAGAGATTATCATACTAAGTGAAGCAAATGGGAAAGAGAAAGACAAATGCAATATGATAGCACTTGTCTACGGAATCTAAAATAGGACATAAATGAACTTATCTATAAAGCAGAATCATAGACATAAAGAATAGGCTTGTAGTTGCCAATGGGGAGGGGATTGGGGGAGAAATGGATTGGATTTGGGGATTAGTAGATGCAAACCACTATATGTAGACTGAATAAAAGACATGGTTCTACTGTAAAACCCAGGGAACTATATTCAATATCCTGTGATAAAATATAATGGAAAAGAATATGAAAAAGAATATATATATATATATATATAAATGAATCACTTGGAGATAATATATATATATGACTCACTTGGCTATACATCAGAAATCAACACTGTAAATCAACTATATTCCAATAAAATACATTAAAAAAAAAAAGCACCTATTGTATTGCCAAAAAAGGAAGCTAATAGAAAGATTCCTGAATTAACAAATACAAAAAGCAAACCCATTTGAAAACTAGAAGGTAAGCATCTCAAGAATATTAGGTCTCTGTCCATTTCTTAACTGGTGATTCCTAGGCATTAGTAAAAGCCTAATATATAAAAGGCATGCATTAGATTGTTGTAGAATAACTGAATGTATGAATAAAGGTAAGGAACTATCTTTGTGACATATACAACCAAAATTTACCTATGCGAGTTTTTTTCCACATTCTCTAATTGAGGCAATAGTGCTCAGGTTTGACAACTTGGAAAGTTAGGTGTTATGTGGGTCAAACATAGCAAACTGTATATTATAAATAAAAGCAATTTCCCTAAATCTGGATTGATCTTATTGTGAAACACAGAAAGTTACTAAAGTTATTCCTCTCTTCATTGGGAGAATGTAAAATTGTTTATCTGTAGTATATTTGCCAAATAAAATGTTTCCCGTTTTTCAACAGTTCTAATAATCATGAACTGGCTTACAAGACATTTTCTAGGTTAATTATGTGCTGTCATTGCAGGAATGAAATGTTTAAATCAAAGCAGAATAGCATTTACTATTTACAAGAGTTTGTTAAAGGCAATATATATAGAATGAACTCCTTAAAGTCTAAACAACCTAAAATTTTATTATCAACCTTGTTTTAATTAGTATATTTTTACTTTCCAATTTTTGGTAATATTAAAACATCCTTTCTTCATGCAATGTTCGCCCCTTTTTCTTCTGGTTTACTTTTGGGAGACGCTGAAGTCAATTCTGGTTAGCCTATGACAAAATATAAACTTATTAATAGGGTACTAGGATAACTCACAGAATTCAAGAATTTGAAAACATATGGCAAGAATACTGTAGTGGGTTGCATTTCCTACTCTAGGGGATCTTCCCAAACCAGGGATCAAACCCGAATCTCCTGCATCTCCTGCATTGGCATGCAGATTCTTTACCAACTACACCTCTTGGGAAGCCCAAGCATATATACACACCGCAGAAAGGACAAGAGCAACTGGATATCTCAAACATAGAAGTTCACAGACTCTATTTAAGAACATTGCCATTGATCTGACCCAGCTCCCGAAACATAATTCGAAATGACAAAAGAAATGGTCATTTAAAAACTTTAAACATTACTCATCTCTAAATAAAGTCAATATAATATTTAATAAAATAACATGTCCCCAAAATTAGAAGAATGAATCAGACCATTTGAACAGTTTAGCCTAAACATGCTTTAGGATCATATCATCCCCATATACCTAAATCTGTGTTCACCAAAACAATTTTATGATCATTGAATACATTTCTGAAGTATTCATATCTAGTCAAAAAACAGATATCCAATAGAAAGAACAAAATAAAGTCATTAGTGGTTCTCTCATCATTACCACATCCATATAAATTTAAATATTGGTATTAAAACCAATAACCCCTGTCCAGTAAATTAGGTTATTGTGAGACCACACCTAGACTAGATGGACTCACAAGACCACATAATATATGCTTTAAGAGTTAAGGTTAGTTATTTTGGAAGTTCAAAGGCAAATACAAAATTATGATAGTGTGGTGGTTTAATCTCTAAGTCATGTCCGATTCTTGCAACCCCATGGACTGTAGCCTGCTAGGCTCCTCTGTCCATGGGATTCTCCAGGCAAGAATACTGGAGTGAGTTGCCATTTCTTTCTCCAGGGGATCTTCCTGACCCAGGAATCAAACCTGGGTCTCTTGCATTGCAGGCAGATTCTTAACCAACTGAGCTATGAGGGAAGCCTGAAAAATTATTGATAAAGAATATTATATAAGATAAGAAGCTCTGGGTCACTAAGATGTGTGGTGAGGTAAAAGGAAAAGAACATGTGTGCATGAACGAATGAATGAAAGTCTCTCAGTTGTGTCTGACTGTTTGCCACCCCATGGATTATAGCCCACCAGGTTTCTCTATCCATGAAATTTTCCTGGCAAGAATACTGGAGTGGGTAGCCATTTCCTTCTCCGGGGAATCTTCCCAACCCAGGGATCAAACCTGTGTCTCCTGCACTGCAGGCGGATTCTTTACTGTCTGAGCCACAAGGGAAACTAGGTTATACTCTAAATTAGTTAAGCAAATAGAATGAAAAGACTGGTGTAGATGTGCTTTTTTATTCATTATTTTATTCAGTCCTATACTTTTCTGATAAATAGGTGATAGGATGGATGGATGGATGGATGGATAGGTAAATGGATGGTAGATGGATAAGTAGGTAGGTAGATAGACTAACAAATGACTTCCTTGACAATGAAAAATTGATCCACTTTGATTTTACAGCTAAAAGCAGAATCCTCAGCACAGGTTCAGTCCCAGGAAAGAGTAACAATTCAGAATATCCACCCCACAAGGCTTTTGCATATAATAACTCATTCATCTTTAACTTTATGGACTTGTAAATGATAAAGGAAGAAAGTACTTTACTGAGACCAAACTGAAGATTTTTATCTGCTCTCAAAGATTTTCCAATTAACCACCTCAAACCAAATTTTTATGATTGGCATTTACATCCTATCTTTCCAAAGTAAATTTAGAACTCAATCTGGTTTGATTCAGAGCTCAGAAATGTTAATTATATTACCTAAACGTGTGAGTCTTGACCAAAGTGAAGTATTTTAATTTAAAATCCAGTCATTTGTACTAAATACAGAGTACCCAAATGGCTGTCCACAGGCAAATGAGGCTCTGATTAAGGTTTCATTATTTATAGTGAAATTGAGAAAAATAAGAGCAATGCAGAAAGTTTTTCATAAAACTAAACTGATTTAATTTTTATTTCTATCTATAATATTTATTTTATAATTAATTCTTGGAAAAATATGTCATACATTAAATAATAACACCATATAATAAATGCATATTGCATGTGATTAAGATATAATCCTAAATTGTCCATGAATTAAAAATTAAAGAAGACAATTATATCAGTAGGGTTACAGTGAGGAGGCAGCAATCACACAGTTATTTGAATGAAGAGAATTTTAAAAATTGGAAACTGGAGAAATAAAAAACATTCTTAAGATATCAGAAATAGCAACTGCAGAAAGTAGCTATCTCCACCTGTAGGGTTGGAGGAACAAGGAAAGAGGTTGTTAAAACTTAGAAACTAGAAAAGTAGAGGAGGGAGCCCATATGGACTCAAACATCCGAGGTGACGCTGCATGCCTGATGCTTATGTTGAGGGTTGGGGTGGAGGGAGTTGTGCACAAGGAATTTCTTTCTGCAAGTATTGGAAAACTGGCAAACCACTCCCACTTAATGCTGTAGGAGGGAGGGAACTGCAGCTGCCTGGTGAAGGGCTGCTGAGCTAATGCTCACAGGAACAGGAAGAAGGCAGAAAGAAAACTGGAAGCTGACAGGCTGCAGCAAGTCCCTCCTTTCTCCTGCCACCTCCCAGTCTCCTCTAACACTCCCTAGTGGAAGAGCCTAACAGGGAGCCAGCTTAACAGAGTAAAAGTGGAGTTTACAGAGTCCAAGCATCACAAAGCGGGGTACAAAAGGGCTTAAGAAGTAAACTGGTACAATACTGCTGGCTTTTACTTACTAAATTTTCACTTATATATAAATACCACTTAGTGACATAATTTTATCAATAGAAACTTTATAAGTCAAGTCAGTGAAAGTGAGGTAGAGGAACCAAGAGCCTGTTATGCAGAGTGAAGTAAGTCAGAAAGAGAAAAACAAATATATATTAATGCATATAAATATGGGATCTAGAAAAAATGGTACTGATGAACCAATCTGCAGGGCAGGAATAGAGATGCAGACGTAGAAAATGGGCATGTGGTGGACTCAGCCGGGAAAGGAGAAGACGGGAGGAATTGAGACAATAGCACTGAAACATGTACGCTACCATGTGTAAAACAGATAGCTAGTGGGAATTTGCTGTATAACACAGGGAGCTCGGCCTGGTGCCCTGTGATGACCTAGAGGGTTGGGATGGGGTGAGGGAAGCTCAAGAGGGAGGGGAATACATGTATACTTCTGCTGATTCACGTTGTTGTGAGACCCTGGGAGAAAGCAAACTTGCCATCTCTCACCTTTGTAGCCTTGTATTGGAGAGGGGGACACTGGGGGCACTCTCAAAGTCGAGTTGCTCTCCAGACTTTGTGCTACCAACTTCAGAACTTTTCTCTTTTGATGCTCTTCAACTGTACCCTTGCCTTTGAAGCTCCCACCACTATATAGAACCACTCTTCTCTTCCCATGCTTAACACTTTTGTTACCAGCCTCCAAACCACTCCACCATGTTCATTAAGATCTGAAGCATCTGGCTCAAGATACTCCTTCACACCCTGAATCCTGCCATGTTCAGCCTGATTCAATCATACACATGAAGGAAACATTAAATAGTACTACTGCACAGTTGTCTGATCCAGACCCCTACAACACACTTGGCTTCTGCAGCACTTCAGCAATACTGTCTCAGGAAATAACCAAAACATCAACCTTAATTATAATCACTAATTTCTGGACTACTGAACTCTGAAACTAAATCCACCTAAATTCTCTAGTCCTTTCACTCATCTTAAGGCTTACCTAAGGCTTACCTTAAAGCTTCTCTCTCTAACCACTTTCCCAAACTATCAGCCCCTTTAATTTTGTCTTTCTAACTTAATCAGGAGTTATAATTAACATTTATTGAGAGCTTACTCTGCCAGGCCCTACTCTAAGTGCTGCATAAATATCACCTCATTTCATTCTCACAGCAACCTTACAAGGAAGAAGCCGCTACAATCTTGTAGACAGTTATTTCTACCACTTTCTAGCCATGCCTTCAATTTCCTTTGACAGTGTACAACACTTGCCTACCTAACTGTGGGCGTATTTTATCCTTTTTTTTTTCAGACTTCAAAAAAAGAAATCACATAATTATAGAAAAAACAGCATAATTAAATTGATTGGTTCAAGTTCCTAAGCTAAGACTCCAGCATTATTCAGTAGCCCCATATGCACCCCAAGTTAAATTCCTTTGCCACTTTTATGAAAGAGTTCCAAAGCTTTAACGCTCTGTTCAAGCTGCATTTTATGTTCTCTTCTGCTACTCTACTCAACTCTATTCTATTCTCACCCTCACTCTCAACCTATGGCCTGAACTTCCACTTTATGAAGAATATAGACATCATAAAGCATAATTTCCCTCTCCTTGAGCTCCAGTTTTATCGAAGTGTGCTTATTTTTTGTCGCCAGTCTCAAAGGAAGGAGATTGCCTTGACTCAACCCCTTCTTTCTTACCTCATGATCTCATTTCATCTGTCTCTCTTCTATCTTCAGTCCTTCATTCAACAAATATTCATGAGCATCTACTAGGTGTCAGAACCTGTTTGAGGGAAACTGGATACATAAGTGGACAAAACAAATATCCTTGCCCTTACATTTTAGCCTCTCTACTGGTCCATGTGCCTTAGATCTTCTTTAAATAATCAAATTCACCTTATATACCCACCAGACGGTAAAGCGTCTGCCTACAATGTGGTAGACCCAGGTTCAATCCCTGGGTTGGGAAGATCTCCTGGAGAAGGAAATGGCACCCCACTCCAGTATTCTTGCCTGGAAAATCCCATGGACAGAGCAGCCTGGTAAGGACCTCTGTCCCAGAGGACCATGGGGTTGCAAAGAGTCGGACACGACTGAGCGACTTCACTTCACTTCATGCATGTCCAAAAAAAGTTGTCAGTTGCAACTTCTGTCTCTTCATCATTAAATTACTTAAAAAGGATATCCATGAGGGGTAGGAAGCAATATCTTAAGAATGAAGTATATGGTAAATAACTGCTAAACAGAAAGAATCACGGTGATGCCACCAAATAAAATGCCCATGAGCCACAGAGTCACACACTTGTCCCCCCTCTTCCTGAGGCTGCCTGCTTCTCTGGACGACCAAGATTCAGAGAAAGCATCCCCAGAAACGATGTGTGCTCAGGGGATGTGATTCATCACACCCAAACTGCAGACGCCAGTTGATAGCAAACTCAGCTTACTTTCCCTTCACTTTTGGGTAGCTAAAGGCCTTAAAGAAAGATTATAGGACAAATGTTTCCAGGCCTCCAACTCAAATCCAGCATAAATTCTAAGAGTATGGATGAGAAAGTACCAGATTAAAGTAGAGTAGGAAGTCAAGTCAAGGAGAGTGCACCCATAATTCTCTAGGCAAACAGCAGGCCTCTATAGATGAATAACAGAAAAACTTGAATACAGAGCCTGTGAAAAACTATTACTAAATGAATTAAATACATGTGATATGAGAAAAACAAATGAAAAATATTTGTTCAAAATATGCTTGTAATTGAAGAAACAATTTTAAATAAGGATCATTCACTCAGTCTCCTTTGCTGGTTTTGAGTATAGAGGAAAGAGATCACAAGGCAAGGAATATAAAAAGCCTCTGCTGCTGCTGCTGCTGCTAAGTTGCTTCAGTCGTGTCCGACTCTGTGCGACCGCATAGACGGCAGCCCACCAGGCTCCCCTGTCCCTGGGATTCTCCAGGCAAGAACACTGGAGTGGGTTACCATTTCCTTCTCCAATGCATGAAAGTGAAAAGTGGAAGTGAAGTCGCTCAGTCGCGTCCAACTCTTAGCGACCCCACAGACTGCAGCCCACCAGGCTCCTCTGTCCATGGGATTTTCCAGGCAAGAGTACTGGAGGGGGTGCCATTGCCTTCTCCTAAAAAGCCTCTAGAAAATGGAAAAGGCAAGGAAATGAATTCTTCCCTGAAGCCTTCATAAAGGAACACAACTTCACCAACACCTTCAATTAAGGCCTATTCCCTAATCTATTTTGAGTTAATTTCAACGTATGGTATAATACAGTTCATTTTTTTGCTTGCGGATATCCAGTACTCCCAACATTTACTGAAGAGACTTTCATTTCTCCATTGCATATTCTTGCCTCTTTTGTAAAAAATAACTGACCTTATATGGTTTGTTTCAAGACTCTCTGTTCTGTTACATTGACCTCTGAGTGTGTTTTTATACCAGCATCATACTGTTTTGATTACTACAGATTTGTAATTTGGTTTGAAGTTAGGCAGTGTGATGCCTCCAGCTTTGCTGTTTTTACTCAAGACTGATTTCAAATTTGGGGGTCTTTTATGGATCAAATTTTAGAATTGTTTGTTCTATTTCTATGAAAAATTTCATTGGAACTTTTATAGAGATTATACTGAATGGACATTTCAGCAATATTTTTAATCTATGAATATGGAATATCTTTCCATTTTGTCTTCATTTTATTCATCATTGTCTTACACTTTTCAGTGTACAGATCTCTCACCTCCTTGGTTATATTTGCTAAGTATTAATATTTTATTATTTTGATACAATTATAAATGATTATTAATTTCTTTCTGATAGTTCATTGTTAATATATAGAAAAGCAACTAATTTTGTATACTGATTTTGATTCCTGCAAATTTACTGAATTTTTATTAGTCCTAACAGTTTTATAGAGAAGTCCTATGGTTTTCTGTATCTAATATCATATCATCTGCAAAAAGAGACTTCTGTTCCTTGTTTATTTGGATTATTTTATTTTTTTGTCTAATTGTTCTGGCTATAACTTACAGTACTATGCTGAATAAAAGTGACAGAAGTGGCATCTTTGCCTTGTTCCTAATGTTAAAGGTAGTTTTCAGCTTTTCACCATTAAGTATGATGTTAGCTATGGGCTGGCATCACCAACTCAATGGACATGGGTTTTGGTGAACTCTGGGAGTTGGTGATGGACAGGGAGGCCTGGGATGCTGCGGTTTATGGGGTTGCAAAGAGTCAGACACGACTGAGTGACTGAACTGAAGTAGCTGTGGGCTTGGTATCTTGGAAACCCATCCCTCACGTGGGAGTCAAAAGCTGAGGTGCTAGATGCACAGTCCAAACTCTGCTTCTCAGGGAGAAGCTGGGAATAGGCATTCTCTCTCAATAGTATTTCACTCCTGGGCGCAGAGTTTATAGTGAGCATGTGTCTCTGCCTTTCCTACCCATTTTGTGTTTTTTCATATGTCTGATATATAGAAATTGCTTAGCTAGTTTCTCAATTGTTTTTTCAGAGGGAATTTCTCAGAATGTACCTATATACATGATGCTTCCATGAGAGGAAGAATATTCAGGAGCCTCCTATGTCAACATCTTGATAAACTCTCCAAACTTTCGCTATTCCTAGAAGATACTGGAAGACATTGAAATGGCTCACTCACTACATGTCTTAACTTCTTCTGACATGCTGAGGCTAACTAGCTAAAAACTATTTCACAATCCCTTGTACCTAGGGTTCTAGAATTTAAGTTCCTACCATCAGATGTTAAACTGGACTTTGGCACTCACTTTGTTGGTGTGGTTTGGGACAGCAGCTTCCTAAATTGGCAGACTATTTTCTGCTCATAGCAGAGGTTCAGGAGCTAATAACTTAGCCATTTCTTTCTGATACTATAGCATCCTGCTTGGGTTAAAAGCAATAATCTCCTGACAGCCAGTGTAAGCTGGGAACCATTCCTGGAAGCTCAACCTAGAATCTGTGAGCCATTTAATACTCTGAAGAATCTCTTTGTGTTCAAACTGACTATAGTGAGTTTTAATCTCCAAAACTGAACACTGACCAAAACACTACTTATTTATTCTGGAGAAAATTTCCATCTGTGAAGAAAGAGATTTGTGACCAAGACAGCAATTCAGACACAGATTTCACTCTGCATATTAGACTCTAAGTCAGTAAAGCAGGAACCACCTAAAAAACAAAGAATGGCAATTACCCTGTGCTACAGTAGGTCCTTATTATCTACTTTATATATAATGTGTATCTGTTAATCCCAAATTCCTAATTTATCCCTCACCCTGCTTTTCCCTTAGTAACCATAAATTTGTTTTCTATGTCTGTCAGTCTGTTTCTGCTTTGTAAATAAGTTCATTTGTATCATTTTTTTAGATTCTACATATAAGTGATATTCAATATCTTGTATCAATATTCAATACCCATAACGGAAAATAATCTGAAAAATAATATACATATTTACATATATATTAAACTGAATCACTTGGCTGTAAACAGAATCTAACACAACATTGTAAATCAACTATTCTTCAATTTAAAAAAAGAATGGCAAGCAATGATGTGTTATGGTCCTCAGCGGGCATTTGACGTGTTGAAATTTGGATGTAGCATTTAAAAAGATATCCGAATATCTTTACTAAAACTTAAGAAAGTAACATGTACTGTTGTCCTATATATTTCTTTCTATAAACATGCATCAGGACTTTTCCATATAAACACCTTCAAGAAGCAGTAACTACTCATCTGCATGAACCTACAGGCCCAGGGAAGGTCAAGCATTGATTTGAACTCCAATAGGAAGCATAAGAAAACTCAGAATCCAGGTCTATTACTCCTGGAGCCTCAAAGCCGTTCTGTCTGAATTTAGTTATCTGTCTTTCTTTACCTCTGGGCTGTGGAGAAGCTTTACAGATCCTATTCTTTTAACCCTATTTCAAGTACTGACTGATGACCACCTAAGAAGGATATGTGACATTCTCCGTGGTTTTGACTTCTATAGTCCCATGCTTATTTCCTAGGTGCGCAAACAACAGCCATAGAATAGACAATAAATTTTTGTAACAGATAGTGTGGCGACAGGAAATATTTGAGTGTCAAAGGTATAAAGCCTCCTGGATAGTTGAGATACGTATCAAAAAACAGACCTAGCTCCTGCTCTTAACTGACAGGCAGTGCCCACTTTGCTTGAGTGTTTCTGCTTGCTTGTAAAGTCAGAGCTCAATTGAAACAGCAAAAAGCACAGATGCAGAGCTTAATTTGAACTGGGTTTCTATACCTATACAACTCACTTTAAATCCATTACACTATAATAAGCAATTTCTTACCAATAGTGTACTCAGACCTGGAAATGTCCAGAACTTAACCATTTTACACTCCTTGTGTATGGAAAAACTAACAAACAAACATATCCTTTATGGAAATTTTCTATATTTCAATAGGGGTTTAGATAACCCAGGCTTTTGCATTGCTCAAAACTTATCTAATAGTATACTTAAAATCTGAATATCAGTTATATAAATTTTACCTAGAAAAAAAATTACATGAACGCCAAAATGTCTAGGAGTGAAAAGTACCTATGTCTGCAACTTAGTCTGAAATGCATCAGAAACTTAGATGCACAGAAGGTAAATACAACAAAATGTTAACAATCATAGATTCTAGGTGACAGATTCCAATATTTTTTGTATTGCTGCTGCTGCTGCTGTTAAGTCGCTTCAGTCATGTCCGACTCTGTGCGACCCCATAGACGGCAGCCCACCAGGCTCCCCCATCCCTGGGATTCTCCAGGCAAGAACACTGGAGTGGGTTGCCATTTCCTTCTCCAATGCATGAAAGTGAAAAGTGAAAGTGAAGTCACTCAGTCGAGTCCGACCCTCAGCAACCCCATGGACTGCAGCCCACCAGGCTCCTCCATCCATGGGATTTTCCAGGCAAGAGTACTGAAGTGGGGTGCCATCGCCTTCAAAAAAAATCCATGGCAAATAATGCAAGTATGATAGATCATGGACGAAAGTGAAAGTTGCTCAGTTGTGTCCAACTCTTTGTGACCTCACGGACTATACAGTTCTCCAGGCCAGAATACTGAAGTGGTTAGCCTTTCCCTTCTCCAGGGGATCTTCCCAACCCAGGGAAAGAATCCAGGTCTCCCACATTGCAGGTGGATTCTTTACCAGCTGAGCTACAAGGGCAGTTTATTTTGTAGGCACATGGAAGATGCAGAGAGGTGCAGAGGACCCTAACAAGCTCACTTAACATTACCCTACTAAAGAAAAACCTGCAAACACCAGCTGAAAACCAAAATCACAGCCTTGGGGATTCTTTTTAATATCTGCAGGGCATGTATTTCAAGTATTTTTATTACACTGAAAACTGAAAAATTGGTCTGCCTTCTGTTTCAAGGTAATAAACTGCTGCTAATGCCTTTAAGGAAGTGGGGATCACACAGAGGGAAGAGCCCTTTACTGTAGGCAATCTTAGTGGGTTTTGGGGGTGCAAGACCAGGAGAAAGAAAAAGGGAAGAGGAGAGGCAGAGGCAGGGAGAGGCAACAGGGAAATAGGAAGGAGATGGAGAGAGGGGGAGAGGAGAAAAGGAAAAGAAATTGAAGTTCCAAGGCCTAGAAGGGTAAAAGAGGAGCCAACCAGATGAAGGGCTGAAACAAAAGAATTCAGTGAAACTCCAAGATGTTGCACAGCTGAAGGGCATTTTGAGACCTGGGAGGCCAATTCACTTGAGCTTGTTTACACTGCTGGTGTATAAACTCTATCCTTTATCCTTTCCCCAAATCGTCACTAACATCTCTTAGATTCATGAATATTTTCTGTAAATTGGCTTTTACTGGACATCAGACAGGGAGCTCGGTTTTTCTTCCTGGCTCAGTGTAGTGGAGAAATCTTGAGACGGGCTTCAGACTCCCACAAACCTTGAATGAAAGGCATCCAGGTCAATTTTATGGAGATCTCTTGGGCTCAGGATGAATGGGAAGGAGGAGGGGGGTGGGGTTCCAACACTGGCATTTTCAATTAGCCTGTTGAGAAAAATAAAAAAATTCAAACTTAGTTTTTCTTATCCATTTTTAATTCAGAACACCCTCATTACCAGATACAGAAATTCAGGAAAGACATTTTCAGCTTTTGGCGATCAGTCTTTTTTCATGGGGTAATATTGCCACCTGCTGGTATTTGAAAACAGAAATACCTTTATAACATTCAGTAGTTTTAAATTTGAAATTGTTTAGAAACCTTAAGAGACTTTCATTTATTGGCAAATTCTTCCTTTGTGCTAGAATACAAACTTGTTTAAAAGGAAGTTCTTTGTCCTCAAAGACTTCGTATTATCTAATGGCAAACTTAACAAAAACACTTTCTTACTTTTCAAGATTCAGGCACCATTTCATCAGTAAAACTTACCCAAGGTGGGTGGCCTTGGCCTGCAGTGGCTTGGGGGTGGGGACTGGGGCAGGGGGTGGGTTCCCAAGGAGAGATTGAGGCGGGGTCACGGCAGTGAAAACATCAGTTCCTACCCACTAGACCAGTGGTCCATGACATGGGCCTTTCGGCTTTGCAGAAAAGAATTTCCACAAAGATACAGAAAGTAGTGAAGCATGTGAAGTATTTATTAAGAGGGAAAAGAGTATAGTACGTGTGAACAGACACGAGCACTCAGAGAGACAGTCCCTGAGTTGCACTGTCGTGGCAGTTTGGATTAACTTTATGGGATATTTCTTACAGGTTTCCTTCAGCCAGTGGTTTTGCTGGCTGGTTATGTCCATATTTGGTATATCTTAGGGTCCTCCCATGTGTGCACACACATCTCTTAGCCAAGATGGATTTTACCAAAAAGGAGTACGGGTACAGAACATCCTTTGACATAACTCCTCCTTTAACATCCAAGGAGACTTTTCTGTGCATCTGTGGTCGGGGAGTTTGGGCAGGGTCCAGCCTCCTCCCTTAATTATCCTGCTTTTCTCTTCTTGAGAGTTTCAGTTCATAGGGAATGAATCTCCAATTGCTTTATCCCGGTTGCAGGGCAATCTGCCTCCTACTTCAAAACTTTTTGACAGCAAGTTCTCACCCTTCTGAAACAGAAATTGACTGCTCCCTCCCTCAGGCCCTAGTTCATCCTGTACATATTTCTTTCTTAGCACATACAATACACCACAGTACTTGTTTTATTACAACATCTGTCTCCTATAACCAGACCATAAATTCCTTGAAACTCAGGGACTGTATCTTTGGTGCATTTATACTCCTAGTACCTGGAACAGAACCTATACATTGTAGCCAGTAAGTTATTTGGTAAATGAATAAATGAATGACAGTCAAAAAAGCACAAGCAAAGTAAATATTATTACATATAAACTTTTATTAATTCAAAATAACTTTAAATATTTTGGCTTCAGATATGCACATTATGTACTTCCTTATATATGTGTGTGTGTGTGTGTGTGTGTGTGTGTGTGCGCTCATTCAAAAAACTCACATTTTGCAAAATTCATATACATGAAATCAGTAAAGAACAAATATGAAGCTACCTCAGTAGGTAATTTTTCCATCAGCATATAATCCATAAACTCTTCATTTTTATAAGGTAATCCAAAACAAGATACTGATGGACTCTCTCATCAGTTAAGAGCACCAATGAAGACAAAACATTCAGAGTAAATAAATTTTATCTATTTGATAATGAGTCCCCATTGTTGAGGTACAAAAGAAACTGAAAGTTGTGATATTTGAATTATCCATGTTAGTTACATAACCCAGGATCACAAACAGAGCTGAGTTTGAGATCTATTGAGATCTGCATATGAATTCTGTGGAACTCCAGGGCACCCAAGTCCCCTGAGTTTGAACAAGAACTAGAGTTCTCTTCTTCAGAACTCTCTGGAAAGGCACTTCCAGGGAGCCTGGCTGTTTACCCTCAGTCAGGAGATAGTCAAAGAACATGCAAATGAAGTGTGGGAGGTAGGAGACCAATTCTTACAGGGGTCTATATACAAGTACCCTTAGCAGATAATCTGGATACCTCTATTTCATTAAGCAAAAGCTGATGGAAATTCCTGTATGTTCTTCCCATTTGCCTCACACCTTCTATTTCCCACTCATTCCTCTTTCCTTCTTGCCTTCCATTCCAAGGTTGATCTCATCCTTTTCCAGTTAAGTTCTGAGACCTTAACTCATAAATTATCTTTCTTCAGTCTTCCTCCTCTTTTCCTCACCTTCCTCCCTATGTATCAAAACACCAAGCTTCTTCTGTCTTGGGGGGAAAAGAGCCCTCCATTGAGTCCTGTTTCTGAAGAGCCCAGCGACAAATCCTAAGTCCTTCTTACCTTCACCATCAATCTTCATAAAAGATTTTACTTGCTGCCACAGTTCTCTTCTCCCTTTGATGGCACAATTTCTTGAGACCTGAGTTTTCTCAGACTTGTATCTTGATACTGCTTTCCTCCTCCAGATTACCTATCATCAACAGACTTGTCAGCTTCAGTTACTCCGACTCAACTCCTGACACTTTGGGCAATAGGGATTATCACACTCGACTGAACATGCTTCTCCCCATCTTCTGCACTCCATCCTCTTCATACTTCTCAATCAGTTCTCAGTTTTCTTCCCTGGAACCTCTTCTTCTTACCTCTAAAAGAGAAGGTAGAAGAACAGTTTAGTTCTTCTAGAACTGTTTAGGACTAAACAGTTTAGTCCTCATCTTGTTCTCACTTGATATACTCTTACTTAGGGATTTCACCTATTATTTCTGTCCTTCATTAACAAAAATCTATTAAGGGCCAACCATGTGACAGGTACTTATCCTTGGAGTTTGTGATTCAGTGATGAACAAGACTGAGAAGGTCCCCATTATTATGAGTTGATATTCTTGTGTACATGGATACTGTAAGGGAAGGGTAGGTAGTGACAAATACTAAACAAACAGCAAATAAATAGGAAAGTATCAAAATATGGTAACAAAAACTTTGCAATTGAGTCTTGTTAGAGAGGCACTCTGAGCTTAGTTTCTCCAAGGCTGGCATAGGTTAACCCCAGACTATCTAGCTAGGGAGATTGCCAGTTGAGGTTTCTGTGTGAGGCTGAGGGTCATGGCTCGAAGTGAGCCACCCAAGCTGAACTGACCCCAACTCACTGCCAGATTTCAGAGTGGTCTCTAATACCAGAGGTCTTGAGAGCCAAGAAGCATCACTAGGCTCTGACCAAACTAAAGGACAGGAGTCCAAACAGAAGAGCAGCAACTGACAGAGGATATCACCATGGTGAACAGAGGAACCTTGTGACAATATAGAAATCTGCGAATCCTGCCTTCTTCAAGCCAGAAGATCACAGAAGCCACCTCTCCATCATATACTCAGATAACATCTTAGAGAGAAACGCTTAAGAGCAGTTCTACTAAGACATTAAACACTACTGAAACCTGAAAGGAAATGTTTAAATGCTTACACGAGCCTAAGTTTAAAACCTGGCAATTTCCTTGTATTTTTTGTTACTGTTGTTTGTTCCCTCATACTACCAATCCCCCAATAACCAGCAAATTGAGACTTGTAGAGGGTGAATTAGAGCAGTGATAGCAAATAAACTTTTCCCTGCAGTTCTGAGTTGTGAAATGGGTAGCCCTATGACATGGCTATGTGTCTCTAATTCTGACCTCTTTCTTGAGTTCCAGACCAGGAACAGACACACAGATGTAGAGAACAGACGTGAGGACACAGCAGAGGAAGGAGAAGGTGGAATGAATTAAGAGAGTGGCATCGACATAAACACACTGCCATGTATAAAACAGCTAGTGTGAAGCTGCTGTGTAATGCAGCTTGCTGCTCCACAGCGACCTAGAGGGTAGGACAGGGGGACAGGAGGGAGAGAGGCTCATGAGGGAGGGGACAGATGTATACTTACAGCTGATTAATGCTGTTGTACAGCAGAAACCAAAAACACTGTAAAGCAAGTATCCGCCAATAAAAATAAATAAATAAAATGTATCTGTCTCACCTACAGACCAACTTTTTCCTAAATCCTTTGCCTCAGTTAAGATGAATTTCTAATCCTCATAATTAATCAGATTGAAAATTTTGGAGTCTCTAAAGTATCACAAGCCTAACCTGAAATACTGTTCAGATATAACATTTATTTATAGTCTCTGCCACTCTGCTAGCTCAGGGCCTCTTTAATTTCATCTAAAAGATTAAAGTCTCTTGACTGGTTTTCCTGGGAACAGGGCATGAGGATAGTCCTGTGGGAAAGGACATAAACTGAGAATCTTTGTATTAACATATTATTAATATTAACACCCATCAGAAAGTACTCCACCATGGAAGAGGCACTAAACAACCAAGTATACAGAATACTAACCAGCTGACATCATCCAGCATGTCACTGACCACCTTAGTGCTGGCATAATGGGCTAAGCTGCCAGGGTGGCAGAAACAGCGACTATGCATGGGCCCAACAGTCTGGGCTCCCTCTTACCAAGGCTGATCTAGCTAAGTCCTAAAACAGTTTATATAATCTGAAAGAGACCAAAGCTGAACCCCCAGTATAGAACATTTCCCCCAGGAGACCATCAGACAGGGTGAACTGATTACACTGAACTCTTTTCCACTCTGAAAGGGGCAGTGATTCACTTTGACCAGAATCAACACTTATTAAAGGTATGGATTTGCCTTTCCTGACCACAAGTATAAATGTGAGCTTGTGACTTAAAAATTTTAAATGATGCACATTTATGACTTTGCCAAAAATAAACTCCCAAACCTAAATTAAAAACAAATGGAATAAGGAAAGAAGACAGATACTTAACACCAGTACCTGAGATTTAACAATGTTTCTGGTTCACTTTATATCCTACGGAGCTTTGCTACCGACCAAACAGATGTACTAAAGCAAGGGAGATGTCAATACAGATTGCTCGGTGCACTATTCCTATTACATACCACAATGTTCAGAAGCTGCCAATCGGAGATGGTGATCTGGAATGCTCGAAAAGCATTCTGAAGGCATGGTTGAGGTGATGATACCATGTGAAGATAGGACACCCTCCTCTGGGTTGTAGTTATGCCCTAAATCAGTAAACATTATGCTATCGCATCTGTAAGAAGTAACATACATGTAGGCAAGAAACAAGGGGAAGAACCAGGAATGGCCTTCTCAGTCCCAGCGCCCATTTAGAAATTTATATTTCCTTTCCCTGCAATGCTAGGTTCTATGAATCTGGAAGTCCTGTTCTCACCAAGGGACAGAGCCCATTAAACTTTAAGTTACAACTGTCGCCTGGTCACTCCAAGTATCTTGAGCCAAGAAACAAATCTGGCAGGAGTAATTGATCTTGGTCATCAGAAAGAGGTAGGGCTTCTGTCACAAAAGTGCAGGGTATTTTTTATTGCCAGATGACAAACGTATGTTTGTCATATGATGGGCATATATGAAAGGGATCTATCTCTTCATACTCCTTTGTCCAATTTTGACAAATGGACAAATACAACAGTCAGAGCTGGACCATATCAGGTCTAGAGCTCACAGTGCCGAAGATAAAATGCATCACAACTGAACTTCCTCCTCTTCCAATCCCGCTTTGTTCACTCCCTGACAGGTGGTTTTTCAAGACACTCAGCAATAAATCTTTTTGTATGCACTCTCTGCCCTTTTATCACGGCACATTTCTTTGTCATGTTAAAAAAAAAATGCAGGCTCAGCTATTTTTCCTGCCCTAGAATCAGCCATTTCTAAAGAATAGGAAACACTCTACTGCAAAAGAAACTGGTTAATCTAAGTAAAAGTCTTTCAGATTTTTATTTTGAAATTTTTCAAGTTAAAAGGTTGAGAAAAAAGAATATTTCTTTAGAGCTTATAGTAAACATTTTCTAAGCTGGCCTCTAACCACTAAAGCTGGACCATGTGTATACTGACAACTTCATTACTTAGCACCATTTCCTCTCTTATCTTTCCATTTCCCATAGTCACTGTTCAAATCCTTTTGTTGGTTAGTGTATTTTCTCAAGACCTCTAATATTTGACTCCTCAAACATCTGCACATCTCTCTCCCTGACAGGTGACTGATAACAGCCCAGTATAGGATTCACCGATGTAATTCTATCACTAGTTCAGTGACATCATCCTACCATCTTCTGGTCTCCAAAGTTCGATGCAAGAAATTTAGTCTCACTCTCATTTTTTTTTTTTCCTTCACAAGTAACTTTTTTTTCTTTCTGGAATCCAGCAAGATTTTGTTATCCCTGAAACTTAAAAAATGTATAGGAATACATCTATTAGTTTTCCTCATCAATGCTAATTGAAATTTGGACTGAGGGAAAGGAATAGGGTAATTCTTAAAAATGCAGATCTTCTAATATGAGTTCTTACAATTTTCTTTTTTTTTTAACCTTGTAGAACTCCTCCTTGTATCTCCTGAATCTATTAAGTTTATGTCTTCTTTTGTTATTTCATTTTGTTTTTAATCTAGGGTTGGTGGGAAGGTATTTTTGGCAAAGTCACACATGTGCATCATTTAAAATTTTATAAGACTTGTTATGAAAAACATTAGGCCTCACACATTTCAGGGGCTTCCCTGGTGGCTCAGACGGTAAAGAATCTGCCTGCAATGCAGGAGACCTGGGTTTGATCCCTGGGTTGAGAAGATCCCCTGGAGAAGGGAATGGCAACCCATGAGAATTCCATGGACAGAGGAGCCTGGCAGGCTACAGTCCATGGGGTACAAAGAGTCAGACATGACTGAGCAACTTTCAGTTCACTTCACAATTCCACACATTTCAAATTTCTCACCCTAGAAGGCAACTGCTTTCAATTCTTCCTGTTGGGTTTCCGGTATTTATCCCCAGTCTCTACATAACATGTTTACAGTCTTATGTTCTTACTATCAGTTACTGGCTTTACTATCTATTGATAATATTTATTATTAATACAGATTATGAGAATTTAGCTCTTTCACATATAACCACCATTCTCACCCCACCCCACCCCACACACACACACAACTGGGTTCCCACATTCTTCCAAAATCTTATAAAGTTATGATAAATCAATATCCATTGTATTATTAATACAGATGATGAGAATTTAGCTCTTTCACATATAACCACCATTCTCACCCCACCCCACCCCCCACACACACCTGGGTTCCCACATTCTTCCAAAATCTTATAAAGTTATGATAAATCAATATCCATTTTCTCCTAGTCTCTCTCCCTCACACAGCTCCCCTAGCCAGCTCTTCTAAAGGTCTGTGGTATCAATACCACAGGATAATACTGCAGGACCCATATCTATTGTTTGGATTAATCTTGTTTATGTTGACCATGTAAATACTATGATAGCTGAATCATGTTTACTATGATTATTTTCTCTAATTAAGAATTTTTTTTCTATGTTTTAACATTAATTTTTCCTCCCATATTCTCCAGAGCTTGTGTAAATCTCTTCCCAATAGAGTCAAATCCACTGGTTATTTTATTAATTTCATCTTCTTGAAGAAGTCTCTCCTTGAGCTTTCTGACCTGTCACAATCTATATCAACTCATTTTCAGGCCTGCTACAAAGCTATCATTTGATGTGTCTCTTTACCCACACTCAGCAAATTCCTTTGTCTCTTTTATGTTGGATCCTGTTCCCTCAATTTTGTTTTCTTCTTCCTTGATTTACACCAGTATTTTAATGATGCACAGGCTCCAATAATGTCCACAGAAATGGTATGTGGAAAATCAACCTCTGAATGTTTTTGTTATAATTTATTTCTCTGTATGAATTTGTTCATAGTTTTTAGATATTCTTCCTCTTGATTTTTCCAATCCACTAATTTGGATTGATCTCCAGAGTGACTCTCCTTAAATTCATCTTCTAAAGTTTAATTTCAGTGATTTTTTTCCTATGTTTATATGCATGATGGTTAATTTCATGCATAAACTTGATTGGCCAAGAGGTACTCACATTAAACATTATTTCTGGGGTCTATGAGGGAGTTTCTGGATAAGATTAGCATTTGAATTGGTAGACTCACTGGAATGCCTTGCCCAGTTGTGGATGGGCACCATCCGATTCGTTGAGGGTCTAAATGGAACAAAAGGTGGAGGAAGGACGTATTTGCTTCTTTTTCCAGCTTCACTGAGCTGAGACACCTCATCTCATCTTCTGCCCTTGAAGTGGAATTTACCTCACTGGCTCCTCTGGTTCTCAGGCCTTTAGGCTCAGACTGAATTACACCACTGCCATTCTCCGGTCTGCAGTTTATAGAGAGTAGATCATGGGATTCCTCAGGTCCTAGAAGTTCTGTTTCTCTGGAGAACCTTGACTGCTACAGATTCTGGTACTGAGAGTGGGATGCTGGCATAACAAATAACTTAAAAAGTGGAAGTGACTTTGCAACTGGTTTACTGGTAGCAGCTGGAAGAGTTTAGAGGTACACACTAGAAATATGAGCATTAAGGCTATTTATGCTAAGGGTTCAGAAAGAAAATAAGAGAGGAAAGAAAACCTCAGTCTTCTTAGAGAATATTTAAGTAACCCTGAGGAGAATGTTGGTAGAAGTATGGACCACAAAAGCCATTATGATAGGTCTCAGAAGGAAATAAGGAACATGTCATTGGAAACTGGAGAAAAAGTGATCCTTATAAAGTGGCAAGGAACTTGACTGAACTGACTTCATGTTCTAGTGTTCTGTGGAAGGTGGAACTTGCAAGTAATTAAATTGGATATTTAGCTGAGGATATCTCTATGCAAAATACTGAAGGAGTGGCCTGGCTCCTCCTGACTACTTATGGCAAAATGTGAAAAGAGAGAAATGATTTGAAGATGGAATTCTTAAGCAAAAAGGAACTATAACTGAAAGATTTGGAAAATTCTCAGCCTACATATATGGCAAAATACAAAAGCATTCCTTAAAGAGAATACTAAAAGTACAATAAAGTCCACAAAGCAAACCATAAGATATACTTAAAAGTAAATATATTACAAGTCACAGTCACTGATCATAATTTAATAATATAAGAAATAATTTTTAAAAGTTTGAAATACCTTAACGACTTGAAAATTAACTCCTGATTAAGGAGAAAAATCACAAACACTCGTGATTGCGTGCATGCTAAGTCACTTCAGTCTGTCCAACTCTCTGCAATCCCAGGGAGTGTAGCCCATTAGGCTCCTATGTCCATGGTATTCTCAGGGCAAGAATACTGGAGTAGATTGCCATTTCTTCCTCCAGGGGATCTTCCTGACTTAGGGACAGAACTTGTGTCTCTTGCGTCTTCTGCATTGGCAAGCAGGTTCTTTATCCACTAGCGCCACCTGGTAAGCCCACAAACACTTTAGAAATTAATGAAAAAGTAACTCCATAAAAATTTACAGAACACAGAAAAAGCCATAATTAGATAAAAACTGATGTCCCTAAATCCTTTCATTATGAAGACAAATGAGCACAAGTTCAGAAACATGTTTATCCTAAGTATTTTTTTAAAAAGCACAAAGTTAACTAAAAGAAAATTTGAGGAGTCAACAGATAAAGATAACAGAAATAATCTATGATACAGAAAAACAGTAGAAGAGTTACTAAATAATTCCAAAAGATGCTGTTTTAAAGACTAACAAACAAGATATATACACACACATACAAACACATACACCATTTATGATCCTGCTTAAAAATGTGAGGACAAAACAAATATTAGCAAGACTAGAAATAGAAGAAATGTGTGATTTCCTAGAAAATACAAATAAACCAGAGAAAACCACGTAGAAAACCAACTTGATGAATTACCAAAGAAGGGATTCGAAAGGTGACTATTATTTTAGATAATAATAACACATCCAAAAAAGCTTTAAATCTTAGTCTATCTTTTAGGAACAAATAATTACAATATTATTTAAATTATTTCATTCAAACATAAAGATGAAATGTGCCTTAATTCATTTCATGAAGCCAGCATAACTTTATTACCAGAACTTAATTAAAAAAATAAATTCAAAATGATAAACCATTCTAATTACTTCAGCTACTAAGACTGTATTAAAAAATGACCCTAGTAATTATTGACCTAAGTGCAAAGAAATAGAGGAAAAAAATAGAATGGGAAAGACTAGAGATCTCTTCAAGAAAATTAGAGATATCAAGGGAATATTTCTTGCAAAGATGGGCTCAATAAAGGACAGAAATGGTACAGACCTTACAGAAGCAGAAGATATTAAGAAGAGGTGGCAAGAATACACAGAAGAACTGTACAAAAAAGATCTTCATGACCCAGATAATCACGATGGTGTGATCACTGACCTAGAGCCAGACATCCTGGATGCGAAGTCAAGTGGGCCTTAGAAAGCATCACTATGAACAAAGCTAGTGGAGGTGATGCAATTCCAGTTGAGCTCTTTCAAATCCTGAAAGATGATTCTGTGAAAATGCTGCACTCAATATGCCAGCAAATTTGGAAAACTCAGCAGTGGCCACAGGACTGGAAAAGGTCAGTTTTCATTCCAATCCCAAAGAAAGGCAATGCCATAGAATGTTCAAACTACTGCACAATTGACTCATCTCACACGCTAGTAAAGTAATGTTCAAAATTCTCCAAGCCAGGCTTCAGCAGTACGTGAACCACGAACTTCCAGATGTTCAAGCTGGTTTTAGAAAATGCAGAGGAACCAAAGATCAAATTGCCAACATCCGCTGGATCATCAAACAACCAAGAAGAGTTCCAGAAAAACATCTACTTCCATTTTATTGACTATGCCAGTCTTTGACTGTGTGGATCACAACAAACTGTGGAAAATTCTGAAAGAGATGGGAATACCAGACCACTGATCTGCCTCTTGAGAAATCTGTATGCATGTCAGGAAGCAATAGTTAGAACTGTCATGGAACAACGGACTGGTTCCAAATAGGAAAAGGAGTACATCAAGGCTGTATATTGTCACCCTGCTTATTTAACTTATATGCAGAGTACATCATGTGAAATGTCAGGATGGATGAATCACAAGCTGGAATCAAAATTGCTCAGAGAAATATCAAGAACTTCACATATGCAGATGATAGCACTTCAAGGCAAATAAGATGGGGGAAATGTGGAAACAGTGACAGATTTTAATTTCTTGGGCTCCAAAATCAATGTGGATGATGACTGCAGCCATGAAATTAAAAGATGCCTACTCCTTGGAAGAACAGCTATGACAAACTTAGGCAGTGTATTAAAAAGCAGACATTACTTTGCCAACAAAGGTCTGTATAGTCAAAGCTACGGTCAAAGCTATTTTCCAGTAGTCATATATGGATGGATGTGAGAGTTGGACCATAAAGAAGGCTGAGTGCCAAAGAATTGACACTTTCGAACTGTGGTGTTGGAGAAGACCTTTGAGAGTCCCTTGTACAGCAGGGAGATCAAACTAGTCAATCCTAAAGGAAATCAACCCTAAATACTCATTGGAAGGACTGATGCTGAAACTGAAGCTTCAATAATTTGGCCACCTGATGCAAAGAGCTGACTCATTGGAAAAGACCTTGATGCTGGGGAAAATTGAGGGCAAGAAGAGAAGGGGGCAACAGAGGATGAGATGGTTGGATGGCATCACTGTCTCAATGGACATGAGTTTGAGCAAACTGAGGGCAATAGTGATGGACAGAGAAGCCTAGCATGCTGCAACTCATGGGGTCAAAAAGAGTCAGACATGACTTGGTGACTGAACAACAACAAGGGATTGGGATAGGGCAGGTGAAAAGACAAAGCACAGAGGATTTTTAAGGGCTTGAATAGTGGATACATGTCAGTTCGTAGGATTGCAGAGAGTCAGACACAATTTGCAACTGAACAACAACACAGAATATACAAAAGAGTGAAACCTTCTGTAAACTATAAACCAGGGGTGATAATGATGCATCAATGTTCAGGTTCATCGATTTTACCAAAGGTGCTATTCAGGTGTATACGAGAGGGACAGGGGGTATGTGGGAATTCTCTGTGCTCTCTGCTGAATTTTGTTGTGAACCTAAAACTTCTCTAAAAAATAAAATCTTTTAACTGTGTAGATTTCCTGTGAATCAATTTATAATCCACTCCATCAGACAAAAATCACACTCATAAATTGCAGTATATGTCCTTGAGCTTCCTCTAGGTATCCTGAGAGACAATTCTGTTAAAATTCTTAGAGGACATTTTCCTTTAGTAAAGATGTGTGAGGCATGGTATATCCTCAAGATAGACTACTTGCCTTGGTGAGGCATGACATTAAATTTCCTGAGGCCTTATCAGAGTGTCACAATCACTCCTTGGTTTCATAGTTAAACCATGTGAATCTAGAGTAAATCACAATACTCTAGATTTAATCTCTTTCCATAAGATTTTTCTTAATTTGGAAATTGTCTGCCACCTGGAGAAACTAGAAAAAAAAGAGTTTTATTTTCAAACTCAGGAAGTTCTGGTTCCTTTAACAATTCTTTCCTTAGCTTCTCTCTCTTAGTCTAATTGGACTACTATTAATCAAATGGCCAGAGGCTTGGTGGCTCATAAACCACAAAAATTAATTTCTCACAGCTGTGGAGGCTGGAAGTCCAAGATCAGTGTGCCAGCATGGTTAGGTTCTGGTGAAGGCCAGAACGTTCCGGGGGGCAGACTGCCACCTTCTCACTGTGTTATCACATGGTGGAAAGGGCTAGGGAGCTCTGCATGGTCTCTTATTCTTGAGGGCTCCACCATTCAGACTTAAGGACTTCCCTAAGTACCTCCCCGTTTCCTAACACCTTCACACTGGTCATCAGCACATGAATTTTGAGGGATACAAGCCATCACACCACAGCACTTCCTCCTGTCAAGTTTACTATAAGCAGCAAGAAACAGCCAGACAACACCTGTGAATTTGTGCAATTCATTATAACCATTTTCTCTTTTCCACATTACCATAAGTGACAATGTTGCTAAACTTCCTGCTATTACATAACAAGGATCTTTTCTCCTGCTCTCAATGATACTTCCTCACTTTCCTTTAAACCTTCACTGAAATCCTCCTTGACCATTCGGCTTCCACTAACACTCTCTTCAATTTCCTCCCACCTTCTGCCCACTGTCTAGTCCTATCTAGTTTAGCTTCAGTCACCACTACATTTTGAGGTTTCTGTCACATGGCACCCACCTCCAAATACCAAAATCTAACTCAGTTTCTACGACTGCAAAACAAATTACCCCCAAACTTAGTAGCTTAAAAGAACAACATTTGCTCAAGAATCTGAAATTTGTGCAGGGCTTGGTGGGGATAATTCATTTCTGCTCCATTCAAGGGAGACATAAACAACAAAGAACTACAGATGCTATGATAGATGTTGTAAAGAACAGATGAGGAGCACAAAGGATGCTATGCTAAGTCGCTTCAGTCGTGTCCGACTCTGTGTGACCCCATAGACGGCAGCACACCAGGCTCCCCCGTCCCTGGGATTCTCCAGGCAAGAACACTGGAGTGGGTTGCCATTTCCTTCTCCAATGCATGTAAGTGAAAAGAGAAAGTGAAGTCGCTCAGTCGTGTCCGACTCCTAGTGACCCCATGGACTGCAGCCTACCAGGCTCCTCCATCCATGGGATTTTCCAGGCAAGTGTACTGGAGTGTGGTGCCATTGCCTTGTCCGGAGCACAAAGGAGGCAGTAGTTAATTCCACCTGGGAAATCACAGAAATAAGTAACCCCTGAACCAAAGTTGGGCACTGACATGAAGAGGAGCAGGTATCAAACAGTGGGTTATATTTGGGAAACCACTATATTGGTATGAGTAAGTCCATTAAGGTAGGAGAGCAGGAAGGAAGTAATTAATGAGAGTTGAGGCTAAAAGCAAGGCTGAGAACACCCGATGTTTCTACAGGAGTAAGCAAGAGGCCTAGGGTCAAACCAGGTGTAACACTACCACGGGGAACAGCTGCAGCTGGGAATTACTGGGGACTCTAAAGAACTACAACTGCTAAAGGCAGGCCCCTATGATGAGAGCCAACAAGAAGTCATCCAAGAGGTACTGTCACAGAGAGGTTGTCAGAAGGTGTCACTTCAGTGGTATCTGAGAGAAAAGCTATCAGGAAGAAAAGCAAGAAAAGGTCAGGCTGGGGTTCCCTGCACATTCTGTATTTCTAATTTACACACCCCACCTTTACCTTGGGGAGAGAGAAGGTTTTCCCCAGTATCTACTTGACAGTCAAAGGTGGTAGTGATCATGAGAATATCAACACAATTTCTCTCCAGAAAATCTTCAGAAACTCAGTGAGAGCCTGCGGTTGTTAATACAGGCCAGATTATTCTCTCAGGTTCATGGGAAAAGCATAAACCTGGAAAAGAAGACTGTGTTCTCTCAGATGCTCTCTCCTCTCTTCTGCTCTTCCTCCCTCTCCCGGTCTGTTTCCCTTTCCCTCCCCTTTCTTCTCTCTCTCTCTCCAACTTCACCTACTAAATCTCTTATTTCAAGCCCACTAGAAACCAATAGCATGAACTCTATGGAATCCTGACTCCCTATTATATGTTTTCTCTTTAGAAGAATATTTTTAAAAGAAGTGAAGTTTTTATTTGCCAGTGACACTTTCTGGAACAGAATTGAGAACAACATTCAGATAAAAGATTATTACTCTGTAAAATAAACACTATCTTACCAAGCCTTCCTTTCCTAACAGATACAAAATCTTAACTGCGCTTTCTATGCCTAAAGGAGTCATGATGACAACTGAAGACGCTGTCAGTTCTTACAGCTCAAGTGGACAAGCATTATAGTGGAAATTTCAAACAGAATCACTAGTGCAACAACTGGAGCCACTCAGATAAGTAGATATGTATGAAGAATGAGGTAGAAAATAATGTCTCCTATAAACTGACAAAACATGAGCATTACTTCTAGTATCCTAAATCTCACTTATGCTTGAAAACAAGGGTACATCAAACTTAAATAGAACCTGATCAGATGAAA
The DNA here is from genome assembly GCF_029378745.1 of Bos indicus. Classification (NCBI taxonomy): domain Eukaryota; kingdom Metazoa; phylum Chordata; class Mammalia; order Artiodactyla; family Bovidae; genus Bos; species Bos indicus. Next base: position 49,490,802 of record NC_091780.1, on the reverse strand, counting down.
AAAACATTTTTTAAGATTTAGATTCAGGCAGTTGTAGCAGGAGTTGGTGGATCTCTTTTTTATTATTTCAACACTGATATGACTCAGTTATTTACTTGCATTTCCTGATTCTTGCTCCTATAACCAACTGCCTATATCAATGTAACTTCTGCTTAAATTAAAAAAAAAGAAAAAGTTTCATTAACCAGCAAATGACCATTTCCCTTATGCCAGCAGTGCCTTCGTGGCAGCACCTCATAGGCCCTGGCTGGCTACAGCTGGAGGGATGGAGTACTAAGTCCAACCATCACCAGTCAGCTGTTGATGAGCTGGACAAGTCCCGTGGCATTGCATTGAGCCACATCTGCAAGGACTGCCTAGAACTGCTTCCCCAGCAAGAACTGTGACCATAACAAGCTCTACACAGATCAGGTAATATCGTGCTCTAAAACCTATAGGCACTAATATGCTCTGTTCTCAGCTCTGAGAACTCAGCCCAAAGTCCTATTTATCAATTTGCTACTGCAGTCTACTTTGAAATTTACATTATCTTTTAATTATTTATTTTAGCAGCTCTATTTAATAGCCCTTTTCAAAGAAAAATCTTTAGGCAAAATCTTATAGACAGTTGGACAGCAGAAATATTCATGTTCTTTTGATTATGCAGTAGTTTCTTTATCCCAAAATTGTTCCCAGAGAAACCTCAATGCACCCAAAAGACTTCACACACACACAAAAAATTTCCCCATTCTATTGAAAAGAAAATAAGTCAAGGTAATTTTCCTTTGTTCAGAAAACACTGGAAGGTCTTGTATCTACAACAGGTACCATTTGGACAAGTAGATTAGAATCTTGTATAATATTCTCAAGAGTGAGCAAATGTATTTATTTGGCTATTGCCAAAAGGAGACATATGCAAAAAATGAATAAATAAATAAATAAAGGCAATTGTGTCTGGGTAGTGATCCAGATAGGAGTTAGGGGGAAAGAAGAGAACACTGCAAAATATGACACTGGTGACTGGTGATAAAGGCCACTCTCCATTATACAGATTAAAGATTCTCCAAATTTTCTGCAAAACTTCCATAAGACACCTTACAGAACTGCAACATTCATTTCAGACTCAAGTGGTCTGATGACAAAAAGGATGCTAAACTTAAGACCTGAAACTATACAAGTCCTAGAAGAAAACATAGGGTAACAGCTCCTTGATATTGGATGTGACCATGATTTTATGGATATGATACCAAAAGCATAAGCAACAAAAGCAAGAATAAATGGGATTACATCAAACTAAAAAGCTCCTTCACAGTGAAAGAAAAAATATAAACAAAATATTTGCCAAATATTTCTTGAATCTGGGCTGGTTTTATGACTTATTTTGGTCAAAAGGGTCCAACAGAGTGACAATGTTAATTTCTCAGCCAGTTCAAAGTGTATAGTTCAGAAGTGTTTCCAGTACTGCTTACCTCACTTAGATCCTTGCATCTGTCATGTAAACAAGTCTAGGTTAGCCTGATGATAGGATGAGAGACACACAAGGCTCACTACCCCCATGACCTCAGTCAAGAGTCATCATCCTTATAAAGAATGCTGAAAACATTCTGAAAGGACTAGAAAATAAAGGCAAAGGTATTTCCTAGAACATACAGCAAAAAGAAAGAGGAAAATATGGAACAAATGATATAAAAAATGGAATATAAATCTAAAAGATTCAATGTCAGATAAACAGAAGTTCCAGACAGAGAAAATCAAGAAAAGATAGAGGAGGAAATAATTAAATAGAAGCAAATTTCAGAGAACTTAAGTAAAATGCAAGTCTTTATATTGAAAAGCTATATACCAAACACCAATCAAATGAATAAAAATAAGATCCTTATTTAGATACATTCTTGAAACTTATTCTTTAGTATAAGGCATATATGAAAAATATTTTAAAAGCTTCTGGAAGGTAAGAAATAAGCAGCAGTCAGGCTTCTTGGTAACAACACAAACTGCTTGAAGGCAATGTGCTTCGCCTTCAAAGTTCTGAAGAAAAAATGTTTGTAACTTTGAACTTAAAATTCTATACCCACAGCTCCATCAACTATAAAGATCAGGCAAAAACACTCTCACACACAGATCAACCCTAAAATTTGTTATTAAGCAATGTTCTGAAGACATCAAGGATGCAGTTCAGCAAAATGAAGTGAGAGACAAAACATAGGATCTAAGAAATAGAATATCTAGTCCAATGACACAGAAAGGAAAGATCCAGAATGACAACCACGTGGCAGACCTAGAGAATAACAAATCTCACACTAAGACAAAAGCCTCTAAAAAGACTGTCTCCAAGAAGAAAGTGGATTCTTAAAACTGAGTATGACAGAGAAACCAGATTATTTTGAGAATATAATGAAGGTATTTTATTCTTATATCATTTAGAAGAAAAAAACAGTAATTCTAAATTCTAGAGAGGAAAAAAAGCTATATATGAAAGTCAAAGATGCAGCTATAAAGAAAACTGAACTATTATATAATTTTGAGAAATGTATGTAGTAGAAGAAAAAAAGTAATCTATTTGACCGTGATCCTAGAAATATTCTCTTTAGGGTCATGATTTTGGACACAGAGACAAAAAAAATGTAATAATAGTATAAGCTATTTGGTTCTGCATTATATAATCATAGTAAGTTAAACGTTGTTTACTGAGGTTTTTTAATTTAAACTAACTTTTAAACAAGCTTTTAATTTAAAGCTTGATTTATAGAAAAGTTATCAAGATAGTACAGAGTTCCCATATACCCGTTTCCCATATTATTAACATCTTACTTTATAAGCCTGGCAGGCTACAGTCCATCAGGTTGCAAACAGACATGACTGAGCAACTAACACTTTCATTTCTTCACACTACACATTTAACATGGATTTCACTAATTTCTCCCTAATGTCCTTTCTGTTCCAGATCCCATTCAGGATATCATATTTAGTGATCATGTTTTCCCACCTTTTTCTGGAGACAGTTTCTAAAGACCTTACTTTTGATGATCTTAACAGTCAGCTACTATGTTCATTGTAGCATTTCCCCATGCTTATCTCCAATCTCCCTTTCCAATGGTGAGAAACCTGGCTATCAGCCACCATACTTTTACACACTCATTCATTCCCAGTACACTTGTATAGTGGTTTCAGAATTATTTGCACCCCTGTGAGAAACAACTTTATCAATGACAGTACAGTGTTTATGTATACTTTTGTCTTTAATGTTACATATTCTGAGTCAAAACATTCTTTTCCAAAGTTATTCACATCAAGCATTTTTTTACCCATTCCTTCAGTGAGACTATGTCATATACATTTCTAAAATATTTGTTAGATTCTTTTATTACTCTGCATTCCATTTTGGGATCCCTCAAACTCCTGGTTGATTTTTTTAATCTGCATACATTAACTTCTTATGCTATAGAGTTCTATGAATTTTAAAGAATATGTACCATCGTATGTCCACCACAACAGTTTAGTTCATCACCCTAAAAACTCCCGTTTCCCCAAGTCAAACACTCCCCCTTCCTCAAACCTCTGACAGCCACTGATCTGCTTTCCATCCCTATAGTTTTGCCCTTTCTAGAAGGCCATGTGAATGGTATCATTTCGTATGTAGCCTTTTCAGTCTCTAGCTTCTTTAATTCAGCAAAATGCATTTAAGATGCATTCATATTGTAGCATTCAGTACAGTTCAGTCACTCAGTCATGTCCAACTTCTTGCGACCTCATGGACTGCAGCAGGCCAGGCTTCACTGTCCATCACCAACTCTTACAGCTTACACCAACTCAAACTCACGTCCACTGAGTCTGTGATGCCATCCAACCATCTCCTCCTCTGTCGTCCCTTTCTCCTCCTGCCTTCAATCTTTCCCAGCATCAGGGTCTTTTCCAATGAGTCAGTTCTTCACATCAGGTGGCCAAAGTATTGGAGTTTTACATACTCACTGAATGAGTATTCATATTCATATTCCATACTTGTTGAATATACAAAATAAGTTGCAGCATTAATCTATAGTTATTCCTGCTTTTCATACCCATTGTATAGCTGTACCATCCTTTAATTATGTTTACCTATTACTGAAGAATTTCTTGGTTGCTTCCACTTTTTTGATGATTATGAAAAAAAGACAGCAGTTGTGAATAAAGCACACATAGGTTTTTGTATGTAAATACATTTTCAAATCCACTTGCTAAATACCTAGGAGTGCAATGCTAGGTCATATGACAAGTCTGTGTTTAATTTTATAAGAAATTGCTGAATGTCTTCCAAAGCGGCTACACCCTTGTGCATTCTACCAGCACACATGAGAGCACCAGCATTTGGTACTCCCAATTTTTTGGATTTTAACCATTCTAATCTATGTAGCTCCTCACTGTTTCACTCACTTCCCTAGTGAAAAATAATGTTGACTATCTTCATATGGTTTTTGGCATCCATAAATCTTGTTTAAAGTGTCTACTCAGATCTTCTGTCCAGTTTTAAAATAATTGACTGTTTCACTGGTGAGCTTTAAAAATCTGTTATATATCCAAGACATACATTTTTTTTTTAGATATGTGATTTGCAAACATTTTCTCCTAGGTATAATCAGACTTTTCATTGTCTTAACGTATCTCCTATAAAGCAAAAGTTGTTAATTTTGATAAAGTCCAATTTATCAATTTTATCTTTCACAGACTATGAAAGGACCATCTCCAAGAAGGAAGTGAGTTTTTATCATCAAGTATAACAGAAAAGTCAGGTAATTTTGAGAATATGATAAAATATTCTTTTTGTCAATAAGAAGGAAAAAAAATAATTCAAAACTCAGTGGGGTTGGGAAGGGCTCCAAAAGAAACTCATTATCCAATTATAAATAAAATTAAAATATACATAATTTTTAAAATATATGGTATACAAGAAAATATAACCCATTTGACTTTGATCTTAAAAACCTTATTGCTAAGGTTATGATTTTGGACCAAGAAACAAAGAAATATAATCATGATGTACTATTTGTAACTTTTAAAATAAACTGAAAGCATGCAAGAGTTCATTATGATTTCAGAATAATGATAACACTGATAGCAATCATTCATATAGTACTTAATAGGTACCAGGCCTTGTTTTAAATACTTTACATATAATAAGTCAGTTAGTCGTAACACTAATCCTGTGAAATAATATCATTATTATCCCCATTTCACAGTTGAGGAAAGTGAGGTACAAAAGATGAAATAATTTGCCAACATCACAAAGTCAGGATGTGGTAGAGGTTGGATGTGAACCCAGGAGGCCTGGCTCCAACATCTACATTCTTAATCATAATGTTATACTGCCTTCTTTAGTGAAAGTCACTCAGTCGTGTCCAACTCTTTGCGACCCCATGGACTATACAGTCCATGGAATTCTGCAGGCCAGAATACTGGAGTGGGTAGCCTTTCCCTTCCCAGATCTTTCCAACCCAGGGACTGAACAAGGGTCTCCTGCATCACAGGCAGATTCTTTACCAGACCAAGGTCTCCCACATTGCAGGTGATTATTTACCAGCTGAGCCACAAGGGAAGCCCAAGAATACTGGAGTGGATAGCCTATCCCTTCTCCAGCAGATCTTCCTGGCCCAGGAATTGAACTGGGGTCTCCTGCATTGCAGGCAGATTCTTCACCAACTAAGCTAACCGGGAAGTCCACCTTATTTAAATAGAATATAAATATTATCTACATTTATCTAAATATTATAAATGTTCTGTTAAATATCTACTTTAAAATTATCAAAATTGATATTTATATTCTAGCCTTCTTTAAATACAATATAATTATCAACTTTGATCATTTTAAAGTAAACATATTTAACAGAAGTTAAAAGACAGAAAAAAGGTTAAAGGATATGACTGATAATAGTCTCGCTTTATAAAAAGGAAAATAAGAGATACTGCTGACAATTAATGGAACACAAAATAGAGGCTTACGTATACTGGAGCTGCAGAAACAGAGGAAATAACATCAATTAAGCATATAAAATTTGAAGGAAACTAGGGTAGAACAAGAGTAGTGTAAATAAACTAAAGCCTCATCTTTTTTTTTTTTTTTTTTTTAAGCCACAACACACAGCTTGTGGGATCTGGTTCCCTGACCAGGGGTCAAACAGAGTTCCCCTGCAGTCAGGGAATCCTAACCACTGGATCACCAGGGAATTCCCTAAAGCCTAATCTTTAATGACAGGTCATCAACACTTACTGCCTTAGCTGATCAAGAAAAATAGTGGCATATTATAAATTATAGAGGCATCTAATAGAAGACAAAAAGAAATAATTAAAATTGGCTTTTAGTATTTCAGCAGTTAAAAATTAAAGTTCTGGATCAAAACTTCCTGGGATCAAATTCCATTCCTCCATTTAGTATTAATAGTGCTATTAAGTAAAGTTACTTGGTCTTCTTTTCTTCAATTTTCTTACCTAAAAATAGCTATATACTAAAAATAGCTAATTCATATGATCTTATGAAGATTGAGAGTTAATACAAATAGAGCATTAGAACTGTGAGTGGTTCAGAGCAGTAAACCCTAAGTAAATGTTAGCTATCAGCTATGAATTAGAGGGAACACACACAAAATCAGTTTATATTTACCTCCTGACTTACTTAGCCAAAGATTCAAATCTCAGCAGTGAGGGTACCACTAAAAGCAGGGACAAATGTAGCATATCTCAGCAGACCTTCCGTTGGCCTGTAGAGTCAGGCACTACCAGTGAGAGGACAAGGTAGGGTCTTGCGATATTTGGCCAGCTCAATTCTCTTGGTTCCAACTCTCTTTTATGCTTAGGGCTTACATCACCACTTTGTGCAAAACAATCTCTAACAAGTTATGCCCTTTAATGGGAAGATATTACAAACATCTGGGTTCCTGCTGGTTCCTGAGCCAAACTCAGTGCTAATGAGGTCACTGTTTAAAAAATTTTTATTGGAGTATAATTGCTTTCCAATGTTGTATTAGTTTCTGCTATACAGCAAAGTGAATCAGCTTTATACATACATGTATCTCCTCTTTTTTGGATTTCCTTCCCATTTAAGTCAACAAAGAACACTGAGTAGAACTCCCTGTGCTCTGTAGTAGTGATAGCTTACAGTGAACGATGTCGGATTTGTGATCTCCGAAGAAGATTCAGCTTCAGGACCAGAGACCAGGGTGGACCACTCAGGGCTCTTGTGTGGCAGGAGTTTTACTACAGTGAAAAAGGACAGAGAAACCTTCTGACATTAGACAGTGGAGGCGGGTGGAGAGTGCCCCACTCGCTAGTCTTTAGCAAGGGAATCATACACTTTTAAAATTAGCTATTATGATAAATCAAAAGAATGTCTCAAGGTTGTAAAAATTTTACCAGACCCACTCCCACAATTTATATTTTAGGATAACAGGATTAGAACTTAACAAAAGAAAGATCCTACCTGACCCACTCCCATAATAAACATTTTACAATAACAAGATTAGTCAGAAGGTTTTCAGGAAACTGTCCTCAAGCAGAATACATTGTTGTTGTATTACCCTTAGTACCCAGTTTAAACTGAGTTGTTTGTTGTGTGAATCATCAATTCCAGGCTTAAAAAAACATTTTATGTGACTAAGACTAAGGAATGTAGAGAAAAAAAAACAAAGAATTGTTCTTTCTTCCTCACTGAGAATTCCAGACCTCTACCTCCTCCTTGAGAACCCCAGGCCCCTCTCCCCTCCTCGGGGACCCCAGACTTCTTACCAACCTGCCTAGGACTTGACTCTCTCAGTAGGTTCTCATTAGTTATCTATTTTATACATAGTATCAACAGTGTATATCTGAGGATCACAATCAGTTACAAATTTTTATGTAATGAGAGGAACCAAAATTAATGTCCAGATGCTTCTAAACAGCCTTGCTTCCCCCAGGTTTCTAATGTTTGTAAAGGCTTTCTCCAAAGATATCCCCTGAGGAGGAGATCTGGGCTTCTGATCATTGTAGAAAATATTAAAAATCATGACTCCTGCTACAGATTTCATTAGCTTATTAGGGGAAAAAACGACACATATAAAAATATAATGAACTTCACAACACAGACAAGATAAAGGGGGAGTGGAATAAATATGCAGACTTTCACAAAATGAAAGAATAATTGGTGTTTGTTAAAGAAATAGATCATTCTGTGGTGACAGGATCCAGTGTGACTGACAAAAGAGATTTATACAAGACTAACTGTGAAAGGCCACGAGAACCTGGAGCCTTTCGAGGTATGTACTAAGCAGAGATACAGAGTATTTCAAAAAGTTTAATCTTTTGTTACTACATTTTCAGATGACTCAGTCTCATAGTTTTAAACACTATCTCAATTCTGATGACTCCCAGAACTGCTTCCTAAATTTCAGCCTAATAGGACTTCCCTGATAGCTCAGTTGGTAAAGAATCTGTCTGCAATTCAGGAGACCCAGGTTCAATTCCTGGGTCAGGAAGATCCACTGGAGAAGGGATAAGTTACCCACTCAAGTATTCCTGGGCTTCCCTTGTGGCCCAGCTGATAAAGAATCCGCCTGCACTGTGGGAGACCTGGGTCTGGTAAAGAATCTGCCTTCATTGCAGGAGACCTGGGTTCAATCCCTGGGTTGGGAAGATCCCTTGGAGAAGAGAAAGGCTACCCACTCCAGTATTCTGGCCTGGAGAATACCATGGACTGTATAGTCCATGGAGTCGCAAAGATTTGGACATGACTGAGTGACTTTGACTTTGACTTTCATACTCACCTGGACAGTTTTGCTCTGCTTGGATGTCAAGCTGGGATCACAAACTTAGCATGTACAAAGCTTAACTCCTATCAAACCTACTACCAAACCTGCTCCTCTCAGATGCACCTCTATCTCAGTTAATCGTAACTCCATTCTTCAGCTGCTCAGGCCAAAAGAACTTCAAATAATTCTTGACTGTCCATTTCCCCTCATTCTTCACATCCAACCCACCAGAAAATTCTATTGGTTCTATTTCAACTATATCCCAAACCAGAATACCTCTCACTACTCCCACTGCAATCACCGAAGTCTGAGCCTCTATGATATCTCACTGAGATCTGTGTCAAAGCTCCTATCTGATCTCCCTGCTTCCTCTCTCTTTTCAATTATAGTTGCCAGAATGATTCTATTAACAAGAAGGATCGTGTCACTTGTAACTTCAAAATCTTCCCAAGGCTAAACATTTCATTCAAAGAAAAAAAAAAAAAAAACACACACTCCTAATTGTGTCCTACAAGGCCCCACTCAATCTGTATTTTTCCACTCTATACCTATCTTCCTAATACAGACCTTTGATTTATATTAATATTACCCATCTTCCAGCTCACTCTACTCCTCCCTAATATTCAATCATGCCAGACATGCTTGCATCCAAGGTCCTTTGCATTTGCTGCTCCCTTTGCTTGGAAACCTCTTTTCCTCAGATATTTGCTGCCTTTCCCACTCATTTTCTTCAAGTCTTTACTGATATGCCACCTTTACAGAAGGGCCTTCCTAGGACCTTTCACCCTCAATACTCCCTGTTTTCCCACTTCATTTACTTGTTTCTCCTTTTCAGTTATCACCATCTAAGACATTATGCATTTTGCTCCTTTGTCATTGCATGACCTCACTGGAATATAAGCCACCAGAGTCATAAGTTTTTGTTTATTAATTGCTATAATGATTATTATACCCTTAGCTACACATCCTTGGCACATAATAAGCACTCAATAAATATTTGTTAAATGAATGAAAGAACATGGCATTGCTGTTCAAAATACATAATTATAGTTAGAACACCATATTCTTAAAAACATTTCAGTTCAGTTCAGTCGCTCAGTTGTTGCAAGGCTTCTGGGGAGTACAAAGACGAAAAAGAGAAGTGGGACATAATTAAATATAATCCAAAATAGACATTCACAACTTTTATGTGAGAATTACAGAAAAAAAGTGGTATAAGGGACTCAAGAGAAAAACTCTATCAGTAGGGGACAACTGCAGTAACCTAGGTATCAGCTGATTAGGCCCTATATTGGCTAGAGTACAATAAAAATGGAAAGGGTCATATGTAACAATGATCATAATAATAGAAACAGTTGGTAGGATTTGGTAACTAGTTGAAATCAGAAAGAAGCAGCAAATCACTGCTAAATGTCAAACTTAGGTAATGACAAAAACAGCAGTGCTATTTTTGGGGGAAAAAAAAAGAGAGAGAGAAAAGAGGAGGATTAAAGTGGCAGGAAAAATGTTAAGTCCAATATTAGATATGTTTGAGGTGATACCAGATCATGTAAGAGAAAATTTCAGGACAGTTCTAGATTTAGAACTATGACTTAGGGTTAAGAATGTAGTTGACCCTTAAACTGCAGAAGGCAATGGCAACCCACTCCAGTACAACCCACTCCAGTATAGAGGAGCCTGATAGGCTGCCAGTCCATGGGGTCGCTGAGGGTCGGACAAGACTGATCAACTTCACTTTCACTTTTCACTTTCATGCATTGGAGAAGGACATGGCAACCCACTCCAGTGTTCTTGCCTGGAGAATCCCAGGGACAGGGGAGCCTGGTGGGCTGCCGTCTATGGGGTCGCACAGAGTCGGACACGACTGAAGCGACTTAGCAGCAGCAGCAGTACCTAGCACCATGCTGTCCAGTTGTTGTTTAGTGGCAAGTAGTGCCCAACTCCGGAGAAGGCAACGGCACCCCACTCCAGTACTCTTGCCTGGAAAATCCCATGGACGGAGGAGCCTGGTGGGCTGCAGTCCATGGGGTCGCTAAGAGTCGGACACGACTGAGCGACTTCACTTTCACTTTTCACTTTCACGCATTGGAGAAGGAAATGGCAACCCACTCCAGTGTTCTTGCCTGGAGAATCCCAGGGACGGCGGAGCCTGGTGGGCTGCTGTCTATGGGGTCGCACAGAGTCGGACACGACTGAAGTGACTTAGCTTAGCTTGACCCTTAAACAACACAGAGTTATGGGTACCAATCCTCCATCCAGTCAAAAACCCATGTACAACTTTATAGTCAGCCCTTGGTATCTGTAGTTTTGTACCTGCAGATTCAACCAGTCACAAATTGTGTAGTATTATTAAACACTTGACATATAAGTGGATCCACGCAGTTCAAACACATACTGTTCAAGAGGCAACTATATAGACTTAGGAGTTATTTTCTCACAAAGATATCCGTGAACTGAAAAAAGTGAGATTTCTAAGCAAAAGACTAAAGGTAAAAACCATGAGAAATAGGTAACCTACAGGGCAGGAGAAGGAAGAGGTGCAACTGAACATAACAAAGAAAAAAGAGAAAGAAAGAAAGAAAAAGAGGACACCTCAAAAATATATATATATATATACACATATAAAAATTTCTCCAGGCTTTAAAAAAATAATCAAGCTACCATTCATTTTGCATTTAGCAATTTTGCCAATATGTTCATTCAAGTACTCAAGATATCAGATGAAATCAAAGCAATATTTCAGTTCAATCTTGGCTTTGAACTGTCAGACTGGTAAAATTAGGCATTTTGCTGGTAAACTCTGAAACAAAAAATAGCTTATGTACTTCTTCACATTTCACAGACTGGAGTGCAGATGTAAGATAAAGAATATGATACAAGTCTCTGTCACCCAGGAAACCACCTAATGGCAAATTGCTCAGCCTTCTTTATAAATGTTAACTTCACCCTGATCTGGCCAGTTCCATACATATATGTAGTATTCAATATATATTCATTTACAATAACAGCAAGCAAAACAAGTAAACACATGCAAAAATACGTAAAATTAAAATAATTAGTTTAGGGTAGGGAGGGGAAATAAGGAATTTTTTAATGGGTATAGAGTTTTAGTTTGGAAAAATGAAAAAGTTCTGAGATGGATGGTGGTTAACAGTCACACAACAATGTGGATACACTTAAGGCCACTGAACTGTATGCTTAATGATAAATTTTTATGTATCAGTTCGGTTCAGTTCAGTCGCTCAGTCGTGTCCCACTCTTTGTGACTCCATGAACTGCAGCATGCCAGGCCTCCCCGTCCATCACCAATTCCTGGAGTTTACCCAAACTCATGTCCATTGAGTCGGTGATGCCATCCAACCATCTCATCCTCTGTCGTCCACTTCTCCTCCTGCCTTTAATCTTTCCCAGCATCACGGTCTTTTCAAATGAGTCAGCTCTTTGCATCAGGTGGCCAAAGTATTGGAGTTTCAGCTTCAACATCAGTCCTTCCAATGAACACTCAAGACTGATCTCCTTTAGGATGGACTGGTTAGATCTCCTTGCAGTCCAAGGGACTCTCAAGAGTCTTCTCCAACACCACAGTTCAAAAGCATCAATTCTTCGGCACTCAGTTTTCTTCACAGTCCAACTTTCACATCCATACATGACCACTGGAAAAACCATAGCCTTGACTAGACGGATCTTTGTTGACAAAGTAATGTCTCTGCTTTTGAATATGCTGTCTAGGTTGGTCATAACTTTCCTTCCAAGGAGTAAGCGTCTTTTAATTTCATGGCTGCAGTCACCATCTGTTGTGATTTTGGAGCCCCCAAAAATAAAGTCTGACACTGTTTCCACTGTTTCCCCATCTATTTCCCATAAGTGATGGGACCAGATGCCATGATCTTTGTTTTCTGAATGTGAGCTTTAAGCCAATTTTTTCACTCTCCTCTTTCACTTTCATCAAGAGCCTTTTTAGTTCCTCTTCACTTTCTGCCATAAGGGTGGTGTTATCTGCATATCTGAGGTTATTGATATTTCTCCCGGCAATCTTGATTCCAGCTTGTGTTTCTTCCAGCACAGCATTTCTCATGATGTACTCTGCATAGAAGTTAAATAAGCAGGGTGACAATATACAGCCTTGACGTACTCGTTTTCCTATTTGGAACCAGTCTGTTGTTCCATGTCCAGTTCTAACTGTTGCTTCCTGACCTGCATACAGGTTTCTCAAGAGGCAATTCAAGTGGTCTGGTATTCCCATCTCTTTCAGAATTTTCCACAGTTGATTGTGATCCACACAGTCAAAGGCTTTGGCATAGTCAATAAAGCAGAAATAGATGTTTTTCTGGAACTCTCTTGCTTTTTCCATGATCCAGTGGATGTTGGCAATTTGATCTCTGGTTCCTCTGCCTTTCCAAAACCAGCTTGAACATCTGGAAATTCATGGTTCATGTATCGCTGAAGCCTGACTTGGAGAATTTTGAGCATGACTTTACTAGCGTGTGAGATGAGTGCAATTGTGCAGTAGTTTGAACATTCTTTGGCATTGCCTTTCTTTGGGACTGGAATGAAAACTGACCTTTTCCAGTCCTGTGGCCACTGCTGAGTTTTCCAAATTTGCTGGCATATTGAGTGCAGCACTTTCACAGCATCATCTTTCAGGATTTGAAAGAGCTCAACTGGAATTTCATCACTTCCACCAGCTTTGTTTGTAGCGATGCTTCCTAAGGCCCACTTGACTTCACATTCCAGGATGTCTGGCTCTAGGTGAGAGATCACACCATCTTGATTATCTGGGTCGTGAAGATCTTTTTTGTACAGTTCTTCTGTGTATTCTTGCCACCTCTTCTTAATATCTTCTGCTTCTGTTAGGTCCATACCATTTCTGTCCTTTATCGAGCTCATCTTTGCATGAAATGTTCCCTTGGTATCTCTAATCTTCTTGAAGAGATCTCTCGTCTCTCCCATTCTACTGTTTTCCTCTATTTCTTTGCATTGATCGCTGTGGAAGGCTTTCTTCTCTCTCCTTGCTATCCTTTGGAACTCTGCATTCAAATGGGTATATCTTTCCTTTCCACCTTTGCTTTTTCCTTCTTTTCTTTTCACAGCTATTTGTAAGACCTCCTCAGACAGCCATTTTGCTTTTTTGCATTTCTTTTTCTTGGGGATGGTCTTGATCCCTGTCTCCTGTATAACGTCACAAACCTCCGTCCATAGTTCATCAGGCACTCTGTCTATCAGACCTAGTCCCTTAAATCTACTTCTCACTTCCACTGTATAATAATAAGGGATTTGATTTAGGTCATAGCTGAATGGTCTAGTGGTTTTCCCCACTTTCTTCAATTTAAGTCTGAATTTGTTATGTATATTTTACTACAGAACAAAAAAAAACTAATTCAGCTCATATATGTACTGTAATGCTAATTCTCCAGAAGCAATGATTATATCAATATTCTTTTTAATTCCATGTCTCTGAATTCCTATCACTGTAATTCAGTAAGAAGAAAAGCTGTGATCCAAGATAAAACTGACAAAGGAAAATAGAGAACAAGATAAAAACAAGTTTTTTTAATTGAAAATAATTTTTATCAGATTGGATCTAGAAGATCAAGATGGTGGACAGAGTAGGAAAATCCCAAGCTCATCTTCTCCAACGGACACACACATAGAACTACATATAGAATAACTATCTCTGAAAATGACTTAAAGACTAGCAGAATACATTTTCTACAATTAAAGATATAAAAGAAAATGGGTACGAGGGGCACAGAACCCTCACCCTAGTGCAGCAACCCACAACTAGGAGGGGTATCACAACCGCAGACATTAACCCTAGAGAGTAAGGCGTCTGAGCCCCTTGTCAGGCTTCCTAGCTTGTGGCACTAGAACTGGGAAGACAAACCTTCACAAGAAGGATGGATTTACAGAGTATTATGCTAAGTGAAATAAGTCAGAGAAATCACAAATACCATGCAATTTCACTTATATACGGACTCTACAAAACAAGACAAAGGAAATCAAAAGAGAAACAGAGTCAGAGACACAGATAACAAACTGGTGCACACCAGAGGGGAACTGGGTGGGGGCTGGGTAAAATAGGTAAAGGGGATTCAGAAATACAAACCTCCAGCTACTGAACAAATGAGTAACCAAGACGTAATGTTCACCACAAGCAACACAGTTGATAATACTGTAATAAATATGTATGGTGACATTTGGTTAAAAAACTTACAGTTGTAATCAATTCATAATGTATGTGTGTGTTAGTCGCTCAGTCATGTGTGTCTCTTTGCGACCCCAAAGACTGTAGCCTGCCAGGCTACTCTGTCCTTGGAATTTTCCACGCAAGAATGCTGGAGTGGGTTGACATTTCCTTCTCCAGGGGATCTTCCCTACCCAGGGATCAAACCTGTGTCTCCTGCATTGCAGGCAGATTCTTTACCATGTGAGCCACTGGGGAAGCCCATAATGTATATAAATGTCAAATCACTGTTTTCACTTAAAACTAAGATAATATTGATGTCAACTATATTTCAAGTAAAAAATAAATAAAATCTTTATTTATTATTTGAGTCAACCTAATTACAAAAGTAGGAAAACATAAAATGAAACAGTCAGTGTTGAAATTAAGGAATTAAGTCAAATACATACTTGCAAACTTGGAGGAAATCCTGGAATTCCTGACAAAGGAACTGTGTGGTAAAGGACAGAAGGATCTTTCCATATCTCAATCCTGAGAAGAGCTGAAGGGAAAGTCAAGATAGAACAGTAGAAAAAAAAATATGATTGTAACTAAGACTTTTAATAGTTTGGCAAACAGAAACTACAGACTACTGTGGTAGGTGGCTATAAGCAGGTTCAGAACATACAGGGAAATATACATAGTATGGAGAGTAGATTTTTTTCATTGATATTTTCACCTTGGTGTTTACTGTGTTCATTCAAAAGTAAAGCTGGCAAGCAACTTTCACGACAGGAAGATTACCAACTGAAAGGGATATCACACTCCTCCAGTGTGTGTAACTTTCAATGCATCTTCATGATAGTCCTGAAATATAATCAGAGCAGAGTCAAGTAAGATGCTAAGGCTTCTCTTCAGATGCAGCAATTTCCACCAAAAGAATAAGTACAAATTCCCTTACTGAAGCTGTGAGTTCCAAACTTACCACCTTAGGATTCTGTGTGATTAAAACTATAAACTAGTCTCATATACTCTGCTAGGACCCTTTTTCTCCTTCGTCACCACAGATCATATTATTAATAGCACAACTCTCTTCATTTGTAATCCAAAACCTCGTTATTCCTGCTAGAAATGCCACAGAGCTTTACAACCATCTGAATCTCAGTCACCTTTCAAAAAGAGATCTCATCTCCTTTGTGCCCTTTGTGAAATCCTCTTCTAATCTCTTCATCGCTAAATACTCATAATCTTTGCAGTCTAAATTAGTGCTTCTTGGAAATTCCCTGGTGGTCCACAGCACTTTCACCGCTATGACCTGGGTTCAGTCCCTGGTAGGGAACTAATATCCCACAAGATGCCTAAAATAAATGTTTCTTTTTTTTCTCTCTACTTGTGGCAAATGGGGGCTACTCTCCACTTGCAGTGCACTAGCATAGGCTCTAAGCACAGGCTTCAGCAGTGGCAGCATATGGCTCAATAGTTGTGACTCATGGGCTTAGCTGCTCTGCCACATGTGTGATCTTGCAGGACCAGGGATTGAAACAATCTCCTACATTGGCAGGTGGATTCTTTACCACTGAGCCACTAAGGTAGCCCCAATAAATGCTTCTTGAACTATCTGTGGTAAAATGCCATTTAAAAATTTTTTCTAATCCTTTGTGGACTGAGCCTTTTATAAAATGAAATTTAAATGAATTACCAGAATTTTTTAAACATGTCAAATAGAAACCAAATTTTATTATAAATTTGACAGGCATATAATTTCTCTGTCAAATTCCTATAAAAGTTTCTAAAGCTTATTCTTAATTTCTGTACTTATATTTCAGCACAGTGGTAATAGTCCACACACTGCTATCAGTCTGCAGACTGCACTTTGGGTTTTTTCATTTTGTTTTTAAATTTTTATTTTGTACTGGAGCATAGTTGACTAACAATGCTGCGTTAATTGCAGGTGTTTAGCAAGGTGATTCGATTATTCTGCTCAATATTCTGCAATAACCTAAATGGGAAAAGAATTTACAGAATGCCCTTTGAACAGCATATATCTAAACAACTCAGGGTTTAAATTAATGAATATTCATTTATTTGGAAAAAAACTGAAACTTGAATTCATCATTTGTTTAAGCAGGACTCAGATATGAAAGGGACAGTAACTCTGGAAAGTGGACACTACATGTATGTACAAAGGCACAGATGTGAGAAATGACATGGCATGTTGCTGACACAATGAACTGAATCGCTCTTACTTGAGGGGCATGTACTGCGAGAGAGGGAACTAAGAGCCAGGTAGGGCTTACAGAGGGAAAGATAAGTGAGGAAAAAGTCCCAAATATTTCTAAAGAAGTACCATGATAGAATCAGTGTCTTTGAAAAAGTAAGCTGGGAGTGGCCCGGCTGAGGAGGGACTTTACACTTACAGTGTTATATATTAGACCTTTTCTCATGTCCTCCAGAGCCTGGAAAAGTGCTCAGTAGATGATGGATGGAAAGCATCTTCATTAAGTAGCAGGTGTTAAAAAATACTTGAAATTCTGTTAGAGGTACTAATTGAAAATATTCTATATTTACTACACCTGACTTCTAAAATTTAAAATAAAAAACAATGTACAGATACTTCACCTGTATAACAGTAAAGAAAACTCAGCTTGGAAAGAGTTGATCATTGGCCAGCAAGAGATTTGGCCAGCAAAGAATTTCTGAAAGACAAAAACAGACAGGAGTGTATTAACAAATTAAACAGAACAGACTACAATAGGAGGAAGCTGCAACTGAGATGAAAGCTGACCTGCCCCCTGGAACCCCAGAGGGATTCTAGGCTCAGGGATACCCGAGGAGCTGTCTCAAAGGGTCATTAAAGAAGGGAGTAGCTAAGGACAGAGACAACCAGAATACCTGAATATAGAAAAACTGTACCCAGTCAAATACTCCACATTTATCTTCCTCTTCCACCTCTACTCACAAAGCATACATGGAAGCCTAATATTTATCCCTAACCAAAAATAACAAGAAGATAACTCTCCTTTGTGGCAAAGATGTTCAACTATCAACCTAAATTAACACACCTCCTTCTATAAGATAAAGTTGTCTCCAAGAAGGAACTGCTTAGCCAAACCACCCACCCCTTCTCAGAGCCCTCTTGTACCTAGGTACTACCATATGACTAGTTTTAGCCAATGGAATGAAATAGAAGTAATGGGTCATTTCCCTGCCAGGCAATGAAGTGTCTTCTCCATTCTCTCCTTCCCTTCCTCTAGGAGACAGAGAACCACAAGGAATTTTAAGGATAGCAGAATCACAAAAGAAATTCAGTACACTAAAATCACAGGAAGGAAAGTTGCCTGCTGAGAAGACCCTCATTGGACGACTAAAGAAGCAAAAAACTAAAATGCTTTTTTGTTAAGCCATTGAATTTTCAGGTTTACTGGTTTCGGCAAATAGCACACTTACTAACGATAGCCTCTTTTTTAAAAAGGAAATAGGAAAAGGAGGAAGGGGAAAACATCAACAGAAAAATTAAGCTTCGGTTTTAGTAACCCAGAGGCAGGCCTTCCTCTTTGTGGCATTTGGAATATCAGCATCCTAACAGTCGGCTTTCTATCCACCCACACTAAAGGAGAGCCTGACAGCTGGCATGTTCCATCACACATGCATATTAGGACAAAGAACTAGGTCACTGGAATGGGAGGGACATGAACGATTATCACCAAGAGGTCAGATGTGGTAGCTTGAACTATTCTTGTAGTACCTTACCCTGTGTGGCCAACAGCAACTAGCACATGCTTTCAACTTTCCGCCAACAAATTTCCTTGTCCAAAACTGCAACTTCATTAGTTAAACTGCCTTCCATGATACCACAGACAACAGTTTATCAAAAGTTTTGCTACTACGTAACACAATTCACCATTTTCCCAGCCTCCTGTAGTGGCTTCCTTGCTAACCACCAACCAGTTTCAAAGCCAATGGTATGTAATTGAAGTTTCTGTTATAGCTGCACCCCACTCTGAGGTACCCATTTTTAAATTAATCACCTTTTCAGGCAAAATAAGCAAACACAAAATATCAATAACATAAAAAAATAAGCATGTATTTCTCACTTCGAGAAATAAATTACTTAAGTCAATTGGGGCAGTTCTGTTTCAGGCTGTAGATCAAGTTGACATCTTTCCCATGTGTTTCTATCTAGGGCTATACAGTGGCCAGCAGATGCCTGGAACCTGTTTTATTATGCAAAGATTGGCAACTCCCAGAGTGGCAAGTGGAAACATTTAACAGCTCCTAAAGCCTAGGCTCAGAACTGGTGCAGTCACTTCTTCCCAAGTTCTTCTGGCCAAGAAGTAAATATCTGCTGAACAGTTACCTAATCTGTCACAATTCACTCTCCTGCACACAAAGATTGTGACTACTGTGCAGTCAAAGATGATTAATATAAGAACCAAGACATTAAAGATTAAATTTTGCAATCTGGTACAACATGGAGGGAACCTGAAGGTATTATGCCAAATGAACAAGCCAAAGAGAAAAAGACAAATACTGTATGATTTCACCCACATGTGGAATATTTTTAAAAATAAACAGAACACACACACACACATGGATACAGAGAACAGATTGCTGGTTACCAGAGGAAAAGGGGATTGGGGAGAAAACAAATGGATAAAGAGGGTGTATGGTGATGGATGGAAACTAGACTTTTTGGTAGTGAGCACTTTGCTGTGCATAAAGTTGTCAATTTATTATGCTGTACACATATTATAAGCCAATATTACAACATATTATAATAAGTCAATGTTACCTCAATAAATATATATGTAACTGTATGTGTGTATATACACACACACACGAAAAAAACTTAAAATTACAATTAACTACCAAACACTGGTAGGAATTGGGGGAGGGAAAAGGAAGTAACTGAACTAAATCTTCATCTTTTATAAAGTGGAGGAAATAGATGGTGTTTAATCAACCAAGGAGTGTAGGTAAAAGCATAATAATTTAAAGTTTCCTGAAGAACAAACAATAAATTAGTTCAAATGTTTGTTTATGGGGGTAGGCCTAACAACTAGTGGCAAGGAATACTGTTGCTTTACATCAAAAGTACTGTTGTACTACATTTTTTTGTTGACATGTTCACGTATTACTCTAAGAAAAAAAGTAACGAATTTCTACTAGAAACTTCTCCCTTAAATGCTAGACTTCAGAGATGAGAGAATATTCCTATATATAAACTGAATACCATGGAAAAAATTGTGTAAGTGAAAGGAAACTTATACTTTCATTGTGGTACAAAAGTATGAGTCTCCCCTTTATATTCAGTACAAATGCAGAAGTAGTTCACATTCCTAGAGAATGCAGTTAGGGGCTAATAAATTTAATACTTAGAAATTTACTTAACATCACTTTTGCCATAAAGAATTCTTAATATGGAAAAATTTACTTATAAAACTTAAAGACTTAAGTGATCTGCTGTTACTCACAATATAGAGAATTGATATGAATACTACCCACCAAAAAGTATATAGGTACAACAAAAGGAAGATAGAAAACCAACACTAATAGATTATTTAAACAATAATTAACCCAAACTACAAATAAAACACAGGTCATTCAGGTCAACAATTCTTTCCATCCATGGCGGACATCACAAATCAAACATGGCACTCTGCCCAGTAACACAAGGGAACAATCTCAAATTCCAAAATTCATCTCAATACAGTACTCCTCACCCTCCAAAACTGATCAGAGTTAGCAAATCAAGTGAAACTTCTTTATCTTAGAGCAAAGCAACACTTCAATTAAAGTTTACTACATGAAAATATTTACTTCATTTCACCTTTTCAGCAATTAAAAAGCTTAACAGATTTTTCCAAAGGTTAGATATTACATTGAGAATCTTGCCGTAATTGAACATTAAGAATGTATTTCTTCATGGCAGAGTCTCGTAGCTACTCAACTCATATAACCTGGAAGTCTGCTGGATATTCAAGCAGTAAGGAAAGGCAAAAAGACTGTCCAAACACTTTTCAACAACTATTTAAAAGATCTGTTGACAGCTTAGACCAATTTTGTTCAATACAGAGTTCCAGGCATCTCTGGATCAAAGGTTATTACTGAGCCATGGTATCGAGCAGATGAGCAGATAGATGCTGGCCCACATTCTGTTCTGAACAAAGTTCCTTCCTCTCTTCACCCAAATCCCCACATCCCTCTGCCTAAAGCACTCCGCACATTACTACATCCTCCTTAACTCAGCTAAATGGACTAGGGCAGGACACTTCACCTTAAAGTAAGCCAATCAAGAGGAATATGATCAACTTTTTTGTGGCATATCTTCCAGAATAATCCAGTGAGATCTTCACACGAACTTCAACTGGAGACAAAGAATAAACTTGCAAATGAAAGTAGATACTTGAACTAGAAGACCATGTAAACTAGTCAGGGCCGGCAGCTGGGCCCTATGCAAAAGAAAAGAGCAAAGGACGCCTGCTGAAAAGGAGAGACTACGCAACAACTGGGCTTCCCTTGTGGCTCAGCTGGTAAAGAATCCGCCCACAATGTGGGAGACCTGAATTCGATTCCCTGGGTTGGGAGGATCCCCTAGAGAAGGGAAAGGCTATCCACTCCAGTATTCTGGCCAGGAGAATTGCATGGACTGTATAGTCCATAGGGTCGCAAAGAGTTGGACACGACTGAGCGACTTTCACTTCCACTTCCATGGAACAATTAATTACTGTTTTTAGTTCCCCATCTAGTTCCGGGGAGGCTCAGGTGTGTTCTAATGTATGCGTATGGATGTCCTCAAAACTCCCTAAAGTATCTCTAAAAAAAGAAAATGAAAAAAAAAAAAATCCCCGCATTACATAAACTAGTAAAGAAACTAAAGGAACCCAATTAAAATGACTACTTAGAGACAGCACCCTTGGAGTAACTGTGGGATACTGCCCATACACAATATAAGCTGTACAATTCGAACCAAGATAATTAAAATCAGTCAATTACTGATGTTGACTAGAAGTCAAGGTATCAACTTGCATTAAAGATAGCAATATTCAGCTTTTAACTACAAAAGGTACCTATAGAAACATTCAATCTCTTGAATTAAAGGCAAGAAAATAGTAATGCTATAAAAATAAGACATTCAAGTTAAACCTCTTTTTCTTTTTTCTTTAAACTCTGAAAGGAATGAATGAAAATACATATATATAAAATAGTTGAAGGAGTGGAACTGAAACACAGGAATTAGCTAGCAGGCCCTGCTCTTGGAACACAAAGTGGCTCCAGCCCACACACATGAAAGTTCTTTGGTTAAGAAGTTGTAATCCGGCATCCTGCCAGATTTCTGGTTTTGCTTGAATCTGGTTATGTTTGCCCTACAGAATATTTTTTATGTGAAAGCTGAAAATCAAGACATTTCATCTTTTAAAAAGTTAGAATTTTAGTTTCTCCTGATAAATTAGTAAACTTGGAAACACAGAGCCCAGTTTCCCATTGGGAAAAGCATCCTCTGGTAAGCCACAGTCCTCCCCACTACCTATTATGTTGCTGAGAACCCAATTCTTCCCCTGTTGCTCCTGACTCCATTAGGATGTGCTGTACTTGGTCACTCAGTCATGTCAGACTCTTTGCTAGAGTAGCCCACCAAGCTCCTCTGTCCATGGGGATTCCCCCAGCAAGAATACTGGAGTGGGTCGCCATGCCCTCCTTCAGGGAATCTTCCCAACCCAGGGATCAAACCCAGGTCTCCCACATTGCAGGTGTATTCTTTACCATCTGAGCCACCAGGGAAGCCCAAGAACACTGGAATGGGTAGCCTACCCCTTCCCCAGGGGAATCTTCCCGACCCGTGAATAGAACTGGAGTTTCCTGCATTGCAGGTGGATATAAGCCTTTAGGATATGAGCTATCAATCTCTCCATTGATATAGATCTTCCACTTCACAAACTTGCACAACCAACTTGTGAGTGGCTTGGTTAAGATCAGTTCTGACATCAACAACACGGTGCAACTATTAACAGGAAAAAAAAAAAGACTTGGTCCTTTGTCCTGCATCCAGCTTAGCAGTGCAGACTTTTCCTACCCTAAAGAAGTGTCCTTCAGTTCTTTGTCTCTTTTTCCTGTAATACAACCTCTCTAGGAACCATCCCAATCCCTCAGGCAAGGGTGGAGAGGAAGAATCAAATTATCAGTTCTAATCTCCCAGGAGGCTCCTGTGCCTCTAAGTAAACTTATGGATGCAGCTAATAGATAACTGGAAGGAAGTTACATCATCTCTACCAGCCAGCAGTGTCTGAAACTCATACCCTGCTCAGAAAAAAAAAAAAAATTCTTTCAAAAAATGTTTGAATTTAGGCAACTTGCATGTTTACTGGTAGCCTTGAACATCTTTTCATAATGTAATTAACATAAAATTTTTGTCACAGATTTTTTCTGTATTGAAATTTCAAATGATTCAGTATATTTTTATAACTACTGTTTGGCAATGCAGAGAAAGCCAGAGGGAAAATATATTTAATATCCTAATAACCAAATTGGAAAAAGCATTAACTTTAGCATGTTAGAAAAGGAAGAACATAAGAACATTGAATGTTTTTCTCCAGAAAAACACATTAACAAGAATTAAGGTATCTCTACAAAAAAATCAATCATAATAAACATAACAAGAGAAACAGGACAAACACTTGACCATCAGCAGGCACACATACCACCCCACCAGGGTCCATATCCATCTTGATGCTATACTCTTATCCATTATTTGTTGCCTGGGTTTCAAATCCAAATAAGCATGAGGAGTTGCCATAGAGACAATGTGTCACTTTTGGAACCAGAAGCTTAGTACTACTGAGTACTTATGGTCTTCATAACGTCAGTACTTCCTCCCACACTTTGAATTATACATCCAACATTACACATTCCGACATTAAAACTTCACAAAATGTGATTTCATTCTGTCCTTTAAAGAAGTCAATTTGTTACTTTCTCAAAAATAGTTTCCCCAAAATAATTTATAGTTTATGTAGTATAGTAAATGTCAAGAGAAACAACCTAAGTCATTTTACATGTTAAGAACATACATACTCAATACATGCTTAATGGATTAATATTAAAGATTCTGGCTTAATAAAATAAATTGTACACCATTATTGAAATGTACTTTTTTAAAGAATTTTTTATGTGGACCATTTTTAAAGACGTGGACCAGTCTTTATTGAACATGTTACAATAGTTTCTTTTTATTTAATGTTTTGGGTTTTTGGCCACAAGGCATGTGAAGTATTAGCTCCCCAACCAGCACCCCTTGAACGGGACTACCAGGGAAGTCCCTGAAATACACTGTTTTTCAATCGTAACTGAGCGTAATCATATCTTATTAATTCATGTCTTAGCTCAATGTTATTAATAATAGTATTCCTACCATCGTTCATTTAATATGAAAATTAAATTATTTTCATATTAAATGAAACTAAAAATTTAAAAACAACACTAAGAAGCAGCATTTTATTTTATAGCAGATTGATACAGAGGTCCTCCTTGACTTATAATGGGGTTCTGTTCCAATAAATCCATCATAAGTCAAAAATACCATAAGTCAAAAACAATTTAATATACTTGGGAGAAACATCAATAACCTCAGATATGCAGATGACACCACCCTTATGGCAGAAAGTGAAGAGGAACTCAAAAGCCTCTTGATGAAAGTGAAAGTGGAGAGTGAAAAAGTTGGCTTAAAGCTCAACATTCAGAAAACGAAGATCATGGCATCTGGTCCCATCACTTCATGGGAAATAGATGGGGAAACAGTGGAAATAGTCTCAGACTTTATTTTTTTGGGATCCAAAATCACTGCAGATGGTGACTGCAGCCATGAAATTAAAAGACGCTTACTCCTTCAAAGAAAAGTTAAGACCAACGTAGATAGCATATTGAAAAGCAGAAACATTACTTTGCCAACAAAGGTCCGTCTAGTCAAGGCTATGGTTTTTCTAGTAGTCATGTATGGATGTGAGAGTTGGACTGTGAAGAAAGCTGAGTGCCAAAGAATTGATGGTTTTGAACTGTGGTGTTGGAGAAGACTCTTGAGAGTCCCCTGGACTGCAAGGAGATCCAGCCAGTCCATTCTAAAGGAGATCAGCCCTGGGTGTTCTTTGGAAGGAATGGTGCTAAAGCTGAAACTGCAGTACTTTGGCCGCCTCATGCGAAGAGTTGACTCATTGGAAAAGACTCTGATCTGGGAGGGATTGGGGGCAGGAGGAGAAGGGGACGACAGAGGATGAGATGGCTGGATGGCATCACTGACTCGATGGACGTGAGTCTGGGTGAACTCCGGGAGTTGATGATGGACAGGGCAATTCATGGGGTCACAAGGAGTCGGACACGAATGAGCGACTGAACTGAACTGAACCTACCAAATATCACAGCTTAGCCTAGGCTACCTTAAACATGCTCAGAACACTTATATTTAGTTGGCTAATCATCTGACACAAGCCTATTTTATAATAAAGTGTTTAATATCTCATGTGATTGATTGTACATTGTTCTAAAAGTGAAAAACATAATTTTTTTAGGGTATTTGGTTGTTTACCCTCAATATTGTGGTGCAACTGGGATATGTGGCTCACTGCCACTGTCCAGCATCACGAAAGAGTATCATACCATATATGACAAGCCTGGAGAAAATCAAACGTAGGTTTCTACTGAATGCACATCACGGTTTCACATCACTGTGAAATTAAAAAATCATAAGCAGAATCACCTACTTTGGAGACTATCTGTATTTTTATTTCCTTTAGGAACTATCCCTAATAATTAAAAATTATTAGTGGTATCTAAGGCAGGTATCTGCCTGCGAATGCAGAAGATGCAGTTTTAATCCCTGGGTCAGGAAGATACCTTGGAGGAAAACCCATTCCAGTATTCTTGCCTGAGGACTCTCATACACAGAGGAGTCTGCTGGGCTTACAGGCCATGGGGAAGCAAAACAGTAGGACAAAACAACAACGAGAGGGTAGTTTGTTGCCAATAAAACACTAAGAATAAGGAAAAATATCATTCTCAGATCAATCAGAGAATATCTCCAGATCATCAAAGAATCAGAGACTGGGAACCCTCATACATAGCTGTTAGGACTGGAAAATGATAGTCACTATAAAAACAGCTCTAAGTTTCTCCAAAAGTTATACATAGAACTATCATACAACCTATCATTTTCACTTCTAGGTATCTACTCAAGAAAAACAAGACCATATGTCCACAAAAGACGTGCAAACGAATATTTAAAGAAATGGTATTCAAAACAGC
Organism: Bos indicus; assembly: GCF_029378745.1. NCBI lineage: Eukaryota > Metazoa > Chordata > Mammalia > Artiodactyla > Bovidae > Bos > Bos indicus. Next base: position 49,464,618 of record NC_091780.1, on the reverse strand, counting down.
CAAAAACTAGAAACCTAAATGTTCATCAGAGAATTCCCTGGGGGTCCAGTGGTTAGGATTTGGTGCTTTCACTACCAGTGCTGGGATTCAATCCCTGATCATGGAACTAAGAGTGGCCATAAATAAACAAATAATGTTAATCAACTGGTAAATGAGTAAACCATAAATAAAATGAAATTCTATTTAGCAATAATAAAAGGAATTAATGACACAAGATCAAAAACATTATGCTAAGTCAAAGAAGACAGACATAAGAGATCATATACTGTATGAGTCCATTCATATCAAATGTTCAGAAAAGTAAAATTTACAGAAAAGGAAGGTACATTCATGGTTGCCTGGAGGTAGAAGTGGGGATTAGCTGTAAATGGGCATGTGGAATCTTATTAAAGAGATGAAAATGTTCTAAAACTGATTTATAGTGTTGGTTGTACCACTTGATAAAATAAATTATTAATGTGTATACTTGAATGAATTATATATGAAAAATATACCTCAATAAAATAGGATGTTTTCTTTTTTAAAGTCAGAGAACATTAGAGCTGCAGGGAACCTTGCCAGAACTTATACAAATGAAGGAAGTGAGGCCCCAAAGGGTTAAATAACTTGTTTAAATGTTATCCAGTAATCCTGACAAAAGTAAAAAAGACTAAAATTCAGCCTCAGCCTCCTGCAAAAAATAAAATGCCATGGAATTGTTTAAAATTACAATAACAGTTGCATAGATTTCTTTGTGAGGAGTTCTAGAAGTATTAAAATTTGAGAACCTAAAAGAATGTTTAAAACATAAAAATCCTAAGAATGTGATGTTTAGAAAAATTTTTAAAAAGCTAGAAAAACTCATTTGTCACTCTTTGAGGTCATATAACTTTCAAAACTGGTAATAAAAGAAAAATAACTAAACATTTTTTCTGACTTTCTGATAAAAGCTGTATTTCAGGGTAATGAAATGCTGCCAGTTTATGACAGAAAGCTTCTCCAATAGAGAGGAAGAATGCAAATTAATAAATGTAGATGGAATTAAAAAAAAAACACAAATTATCATTTTGAAGCCTATAATAAAATTATGATTCAGGCAAGAATTATCAATTATTATTAAGGCCATTAAGTGAATGGTTGAAGGCAAAGTTGAACATTTACAGAAAACATCATACCTCACAGATTACTTTGCTTTATGGAGACTTCACCAACCTAATCAAGCCATTAGCATTAAATGTCCAGGTTTATTAGAACTTCAGGTACTAGAGTTATAAGCTAAACACCAAGAGAAAGTAGTCAAACAATTACAGAAGGGAAGATATTCTCCAGGACAATATGCCTCCTCTTAGCTAATCAGAGAAAAAAAAAAAAAAAAGTAGGGGTGACTAGATTGAGATTTTGAAATATAAACAAAAACAAATATGGTCCTTAACTGGATCCTGGTTTGGACAAGATGGCTATAAAGAATATTGGGGAGATAACTAGATAAACTTGAAGATAACAGAAGTTATCTTAAGTGTGATAACACTATTTTTGTAATATACTATTATGTTTTCAGAAATACATATTGAAGTACTTACAAGTGGGAGATTCAGATACCCATGGTCCACTTCAAAATATTTCAATGAATTTAAAAAATAAAAAATTCAAATCCAAGTCTCAACTTCCTAATTCATTGCTGTTTCCATTACTGCTCATTAATTCATTCATAATTATAAGAAGAATTACATAGAAAAATCTCTTGCAGACAAGAGGTTCAGAGACGTGATCTACCACGAAGGAACGCATTTTTTTGTTGTTGGTTTTTTGTTGTTTTTACAGCTACCGAAAGACACGTAACTCAGAGGTAACAACTCAGTATCACAGGCAACAAGACACCAAAAGGCATCAAAGCATCACGAATGGAGAATTTTGCCCTCAAAGAGCTAAAAATATCTTGTAGAACAGTTTCGTGAAGTTAATTACAAGAGAACTAGGCTGTTTCAAGATCATAGTTAAGGCTCTGAAGCGGCAGCCCACTAATGCAATCCTCAATTGTTACATAAAATTACCTGTTCCCTTCTGACTTCACTGCCCTGTACAACCAGTTTACTACTTTTCAAGATGTGGTGAAGTTAACGGACACTCTTTCGAAAATCCCTCTCTCAAGCGAGGGCAGCCAAGCTAAAGAAAACCTTCACCGTAACAACCAGCTTCTTTACACCTAGGGCCTCAAAACAGGGAACGCGGAGCCTCCTCCCTCGGAGACCAGAGAAGACGCCGATTATCAACCAGCAGATCTAACTCATTTGCCTTGTTTTCGCCTGTCTCTCTAAATCCAAAGGGTGGCGCTGTCCTCATTCCTTCCCCGCACACCAGGTGTGCGCGCAGGTCCACTTCGAGGTCCGACCGAGGGGTGGCGGCGTCCACTGACGACCTCGGTCCGGCTTCGCCGCCGCCCCGGCCCGCGCGGCTCCTCTCCCTACCCAGCCCCTCCGAGTGAGCCCGCGAAAGCGCCCGCTCCCCTTCTCAGGGGCTCTCTCTCAGAAACTCTCCACAACACTCGGGGCAGGCGAGACGGCTAGGAAAGACACAAGCCAGCACTCTGGCTCTGAGCCCTCAGCCCAGAAAGAGAGAAGCGTATAATGAAAAGCGTCGCGACCTCTCGCACCAACGCGAGTTAACGCCACTTCGACCGCCAGAGCCCCCAAGATAACCGACTTGCAGACTTGACTGGACTGAGTGGTCTCTGAACGACGGGAGAGGGCGCCCATCTGCCGGCACCGCCAGCGCTTCCCGCCCCGCCCCACCGGCCTACGTGCGTCAGGAATCACGTGCCTCGTCTCTCTTTCCTACCGGCAAGCGGGCGCGCCCTTCTTCTGGAAGTCGCGCCCAGTCACGCCCAGTCTCCGCCTACCACCGGTGACGTCAAACTCAGCGCCTACCACTGCTCTGCCTCCGCCTCCAGGCGCGGGGAGGGCTCCCGGTTCCTTAAAATAAATCCTGCCGCTTCCGGGCTCCTAACCAGTACAAGGGAGGGTTTTTAAGTTCTCGGGAGCGCAGGCCTCGGACGCGCGTGAGTAAAGTTGGAGAGGCCAGAGGCTGGCTATCTGGAGGCCACCCCCGCAGAGGCCTTTCCCCCTCTCCGCAAGTTGTGCCGCACTTGGTTCCGCCGAGACCCACGACGGTTCCGCCCCCTTCTTCCTTGTCATTGATGTTGTTGTTCTTGTCAGTGCCGCAGCCCCGACCACCGGGAGCCCGAACCCGAGCCGGGGCCGCCCGGGTGGCGCGGTGGCGGCGGCTGCGGCTGCAGCAGCTGCGACGGCTGCGGGGGCTGCTCCGGGGTCTGCGGGGGCGGCCGGGGACCGGCAGCCGGCGGCGGGGCCGGATGGCTCTGTGCGGGCAGGCGGCAGGCGCCGCGTCGCTGCCTAGCGAGCTGATCGTGCACATCTTCTCCTTCCTGTCCGCGTCCGACCGGCTCCGGGCCTCGGCCTCCTGCTCGCACTGGCGCGAGTGCCTCTTCTACCCGGCTCTCTGGCCCCAGCTCCGCATCTGCCTCCGCGTCTCGCCCGCGGAGCAGCCACGGCTCGAATTCCTCATGCGCAAGTGCGGCTGGTTCGTGCGAGAGCTGCGTGTTGAATTCGCCGCGGAGAACTACCTGAGCGGCGGCGGCGGCGGCGGCGGCCCGGGCGATGGAGGAGGCAGCGCGGACGCCGGGACTGGCGGGGAAGAAGTCGAAGCCCTGCAGCTCTCAACCCGTTGGCTGGAAGTGCTGCGCACCTACTTAGAGCTGGTCCTGTGCGTGCTAGTCAGCATCCGGAACAACAGGTAGGCTCTTCGCAGCCCCTCCATTCCTCCTCCTCCCCACCGCCTCCACTTCCCGGGACGCAGGGTCGTCTGCTTCCTCTCACCTCGAAATAGATTCAGTGTGGAAACGCCCCGCCCGCTTCAGCGTTGCTTTTTTCGGTGACTGGGGGTGTCAGTTCTAATCCGGCGATTTCCTTGAGGCAGGAGGACATAACAGGACTCATCCTAATACTTTATAAACAGTAATGGACTTGGTGTTTATCAGACAGCACTCCTGGCGCCTTCCAGGCACTGTCTCATTCATCCTTTCGGCAGCAGTGGGATGGAGTACAGGCGCGGTCATTCTTCATTTTACGGATGACAGAGCTGAAGCTTGGAGGGTGAGGCCTGTGAATGAGTCTGGGGAGAAAACTAATCTGTTTTTTGTTGTTGTTGTTATTGTTGTTGTTTCATTCTGAACCTATCCGATCAAAATAGTTCGTGGTGGCGGAGGGAGTAGGTATGCCACAGGTTTCGCATAGGTTGGAGACTCTCCCGGCAAAAAAAGAAATCTTTTACAGCCATTTTCTTACCGAAAATGGTTTTAAGTAGGCCAGGCACAGAGTAGGAGAAAATGTTTTTTTTTAAGGGATCGGGGAACTGCCTAATCATCAGGATTAGAAGGTCCCTCCCTTTTGCACCTCCAGACTCAACTTGTCCCCAGTGATTCACCTAAAAGTAGCACAGTACAGCTTGGTGTTTGCGTGTGTTGAGGGAACTGGCCAGTGTCTGCAAAGGGTAAGCCCAAACTGTCCTGATTGTGCATCAAGACTTTACTGTAATTCTGGGGCTAACTTCCTGTGTTCTGGCCCGTCGTCCTAATCAGTGTTTTCCATTATTTATCTACCGCCCTCTCCAGAATCCTCTTAACGTAGATTTTCTCTATCTGGATATTCTAAGCTTAAAATTAAACAGTGAGGTAGAGGAAAGTTCATAAGTTCAAAAAAGGAGCAACTTAGATAGCAGTAAGAGTTTAGCAGTTTGCAAGTAGTTTCACATTCAGGATCTTATTTGATCCTTCCAGCCGAACCTGGGAGTTAGGACAGCTGCTATTATCCCTGCTTTATAGAAAGGAAACTGAAACCTAACAGGGTCAAATAATTTGCAAATTATCATACAGCATTTTATCATACAGCAAATTACTATACAGCATTATCATACAGTATTGATTTTCTCTGACAGCAGTGTACTTCCTTTTGCAGTAAATACATTATGTTGAACAGGATGGAGTGAAGGTCCTGGTTATGCTAAGTGAGATAGATACATCTGTATTCTTAATTCTCTGTTTGAATCACAAGGGTGGAGAATAAGCATTAGCTGCAAGTTGTATCTGGAGCATGGCTGCATCATCCCAGTATACTGTGTATTTTCCTAGCTTTTCACACCAAGCCATTTTATTTCCTCACTTTGATTTTATGTGGCAAAAGAGGCTGTTTAAGGCTATAAGTTGGTCTTGATGATGTTGGAGACTTTCTGTCAGAGTTGGATGTGTGGCTGGAGGCCCAGGTGACCCAGAGGTTAGAGTCAGTAGTGAGCACTTATTACTGATGATTCAGTGGAGGGTAGAAGTGGGGTGGATTCTCTATAGAAAGGAAACTGAAACGTAACAGGGTCAAGTGATTTGCCAGTATCAGTTATATTTTTCTTGAGGTTAGATAGCAGTTCTGAGCAGTCATTTAAAAATGCACGTCTTTTGTCCAAGTAAGAACCCACTTTACAAAGTTTCTATCTAGTTCCTTTTAACCGATTGGTTGGTTGGACAGGTAAAGGTTATAAGGCAAAAGAGTGATATGTCACTTCTTCCCTTCGTTGTTTAGTTTTTCTCCGGTCCCTTCCTCACCCCTGTCAATTTTTATTTTTTTAGCTGTATGTGTTGAGGTAAAGTTGACAAATAAAAGTGAACCTACCTCTTTAGCATCTCAATCTACTTGTCTATAAGACTGCCCTCTAAAAAAATCTTTATATATTTGGAAGGAAGATCTCAGCTTTATTTTTGAAAATATTTTGAGATACTCTTACTAATATTGGAAGTACTAATATGGATGTTAAAAATTTAAGTGAAACTAGTTTTCTTTAGAGAAATTTGAAAATGTTTTAAACCAAGATGTTTATTTGATAACTCGGATAAAGCCTATTCTTATTTCCTTCATAATCACTTAAACATCAGACTCAGGCTCAATGAAGAGTAACTCAAATGCTTTAGTGTTCAGTATTCTTTGATTTTATAAAACCAAAAAATTCAGTAACTAATGAGAAAAATCAATATTTGACATTGTTCTTTACATTTCCAAGGTAAATTTTACAGTGCTTTTGCCTTATTATTTCTACCAGTTTATAGGTAGAAGAGGAGGATATGAACCTACCAAGTCACAAACTTTATGCTTCCTGCCTTTATGTTGAATTTTATACAATTCAAACTTTTATTTTGCTGTGTTTCAGTTATTTTCTTGTCTCTGAGTTAAAGAACTAAAACCATAACCTTGAATTGTGGGAACTTTTCAAGGGTACTGTTCTGAGAGAATAATTGGCATTTTGCTTAATTCCTGGGTATGCACATGTACTCTCAGAGTGATTGTAGCCACCTTACCAATTTCTTAGGTGTTAGGGACAACTGATGAGTATCAAAGAGGTACAGAAATGCCTCCCAGAGGGTAAAATACAGTCTTCTGTCTTCAGAGTTCACTTCTCCAGAGAGGGCTAGGATACCTGCCTTCTTGATCAACAGTAAGAACGTAAATAAAAAATTATTATTCAAAATACTAAAAAAGAAAAAAAATAAGTACACATTCAACTGTATTGTAGGTTAAATTGGCTGAATTTCTTCTATAGGAAATTGTACTTAGAAGTTCAAAACAACAAATATAAATATGCATTTTTAGACTTTAACGTGGTTGTCAAGTTGAGTACTACCTATTAAAAATGCTGTATTTCATACTCCTTAGGAAAAATGAGACTTCAGGGACAATAAGATTATGATAATAGCTAATAGACTCAGTCACTAAAAATACTTAATCAGTAAGCATAGGTACATTGTCAACATCTGATTTACACTTTCCTGGACTATATAAATATTTTGCATGAGGCTCTTTTGGGTTGAGGGCAGTACTTTTCCAAAAGATGCAAGCCAGAGAGACTTTGTACAAGCGTGATTTTCTTGTTAAAATTCTAACTACATGGGGTGGAGGGGAGGTTCAGGAGGGAGGGGACATATATATATTTATGGCTAATTCACATTAATTTACGGCAGAAACTAACACAACATTGTAAAGCAATTATCCTACAATTTTAAAAAAATCTAAATATCTAGATTGACCAGTTTTTTTTTTTTACTGTGCCTGCTTATATACCCCAATGGCACCCCACTCCAGTACTCTTGCCTGGAAAATCCCATGGACAGAGGAGCCTAGTAGGCTACAGTCCATGGGATCGCTAAGAGTCGGACACGACTGAACGACTTCACTTTCACTTTTCACTTTCATGCATTGGAGAAGGAAATGGCAACCCTCTCCAGTGTTCTTGCCTGGAGAATCCCAGGGACGGGGGAGCCTGGTGGGCTGCCGTCTATGGGGTCGCACAGAGTCGGACACGACTGCAGCGACTTAGCAGCAGCAGCAGTAGTAGTAGAACACCTATCAATAATTCTCAGATGTGGTCTGCTGACTTGGCACATGCAGTTACAGAGAATCTTATCTTAATATTTTTTTCAACATCAGTATGCCAAGACCCAGCAACTGATAAGGCAATCTAAAAATACATCTTAAAATAGATTAAAAATTCTTTGGACATTTCCTATTACTATCCAAGAAGGTAGGAAATTCTTGAAGGTATTATCTCCAACAACCCTGAGCCTTATTTTTCTTGAAATATTTTTCCCATCACGGGGCAATAAATACATGCAATAATAATATTTCACTTTTGAGAGCTAACTTTTCTTATTTGCTTTAAAAAGCCCATTTGGAGAATATGTGTATTAAAATATATTGGGACTCTGACCAGTCCTTCCTGCCCAAGAGATGGTTGCTTTTAGAGAAGAGATACTTTACCCAACAGACTCCTCACCTTAAAACGGACAGAGTAAAGTGACTCCATGGGGATAGCTTCAAGGTCATGGAGCAGAAAGGAGACTAAACTGATGAAGAAACTAATCTCCTTGGAGGGCTGCTAAGAGGAATTAGAGCTCTCTCTAGTCCATAGGCGGAGAAGGCAATGGCACCCCACTCCAGTACTCTTGCCTGGAAAATCCATGGACGGAGGAGCCTGGAAGGCTGCAGTCCATGGGGTCGCTAAGAGTCAGACATGACTGAGTGACTTCACCTTCACTTTCACTTTCATGCATTGGAGGAGGAAATGGCAACCCACTCCAGTGTTCTTGCCTAGAGAACCCCAGGGACTGCGGGGCCTGGTGGGCTGCCATCCATGGGGTCGCACAGAGTCGGACACGACTGAAGTGACTTAGCAGCAGCAGCTAGTCCATAGGTACATTCTTCCAGTGACTGAGAACTGAAGATAGAGGATAGGAGATAAAACTCAACAAAAAGGTCATCCAAGTAAAATATTTTTCCTGTGTTACAAGAAGTGACTGAGCAGCTTTTGAGTGAAGGGATTAAGTGATCTCCATTTTAATGTTTTAGTTCTGAGGCAGCCTCGGAAGAGTTCACCCAAGTTGTTAAATTTATAGCTGATTTAAGAAGATAATTGTTAAAATATGTTTTTTTTCCCCCTCCAAATATTGAGAGTATACTATGTGCCAAGCAGTGAAGACAAACTCCCTGTTCCCATGGATTCGACATTCCGGAGGGAAAAGATAGGCAGAAGCAAGTAAACAAATGAAAGATTATTTCGATTGTGAAAGTAAGAGGACTATGTAATAGTGACTAGGTGGCAACTTGAGATAGATTGGTGAGGGAAAAACTTTTTCTATAAAGGACATTTAAGCTGCTACATGAATGACAAGTTACCCATCTGAAGATTTGAGCAAACAGCATTCCAAGCAGAAAAAAGACTAAGCAGCAAGGCTTTCAGCCAGCCAAATTTTTGGCTTCTTGCAACAGCAGGAGAGAAAGTAAGGCAGGACCATGTGAAGGGTGAGAGCAGTGTCACAGTGAGCTCTTAAGTGGAGGAGGAGGAAGGAATGTTGATTTTTTATGAGCACTTGTGGAATAAAGTTTGGACTATATTCTAAGAATAGAAGTTACTGAAAAAATGTTAAGGACAAGCATAAGGTGATCTAATTTGCATTTTAAGGCAATCATTCTGGTTACTGTGTAATGAATGAATAATCCTCGTAAGAGGTGATGATAGCCTAGAGTATGATGGAAGAAAAGATTTTTTAAAAGTGGATGGATATGGAATATATATGTTTGGAAGTAGAGCCAAGAAGACATGCTACTAGGATGTAGAGGAAAGGAAGAATCAAATATTTTTTTACCATTTGTCTTTAAAACTCACTCAGTTTTCTTTCTTTCTTCCTTAGTACTGTTAAAATTGTCTTTTAATAATATGTTAAATAACAGTTTTTTTTTGTTTTTGTTTTTGTTTTTTTCTGACTCCTTGCGACCCCATGGACTGTGGCCTACCAGGCTCCTCCGTCCATGGGATTTACCAGGCAAGAATACTGGAGTGGGTTGCTATTTCCTTCTCCATAAATAACAGTTTTAAATGTCAGTCTTATTTAAATAAACCTTTTTTTATTTCGTAACCCCTGGGATTTGAGGATGATGGTAATTCAGTAAGTGGGGGCTTCCCTGGTGGCTCAATGGTAAAGAATCCTCCTGCCAATACAGGAGATGCATGTTTGGTCCCTGGATCGGGAACCCACTCTAATACTCTTGCTTGGAAAATCCCATGGACATAGAGAGCCTGGCAGGCTACAGTCCATGGAGTCACAAAGAGTCGGACACAACTTAGTGACTAAGCAACAACAACAGTTCAGTAAGTGAATTCATATAACAAATTCTGGAAAATTGCTTTTAGTTAATGGATCCTAAGAAAGTTGATAAGGAATACTACTATAGGCCTATGACTTAGTTATGCCTGGAATGTGGGAGACCTGGGTTCGATCCCTGGGTTGGGAAGATCCCCTGGAGAAGGCAATGGCACCCCACTCCAGTACTCTTGCCTGGAGAATCCCATGGAGGGAGGAGCCTGGTAGGCTACAGTCCATCGGGTCTCAAAGTGTTGGACACGACTGAGCAACTTCACTTCACTATGACTTAGTTGTGGAATCTCTGAAGCTGTACCAATAGCCACATATAGCTAATCAAATTTTAAATTACTTGGCTAAAATTAAAGATTTAGTTTGCTGTACTAGACACATTTCAAGTGCTCCATATGTGGCTAGTGACTACCATTTTGGACACCATAAAATAGAGCATTTCCATCATGGCAGGAAGTTCTGTTAGTCAGCATTTCTCTAAAGTATTTGTCTTCTTTGTTTGATTTGGCTGTGGTCATTTATTAACATTTCTGAGAGGAGGAAATATGTTATTAAAAAGTATTATGTAAATGTAGACATTTGATATCAAACATGGACTAAGAAGATTAGAATTGATCTGAAAAAATTTCATGCAATGATACAGATTAGCTTATTAGGTTAGAAAAGGAAAAAATTGCATTTTGTGGCCTCCTGTGCATCATTGAGAAGGAAATGGCAACCCACTCCAGTGTTCTTGCCTGGAGAATCCCAGGGATGGCGGAGCCTGGTTGGCTGCCGTCTTTGGGGTCGCACAGAGTCGGACACGATTGAAGCGACTTAGCAGCAGCAGCAGCAGTGCATCATTGAGAAAGACTTAACCTTGTTAACAATTGCATCTTTTTAAATAATCAAGTTTGTATGTAGTCTCCTTTTTCATAGTTAATTAGACTTAGCTGTATTAACTCTAATTTAAAGGTTATACTAAATAATCCAAAGAAATCTCAGAGAAAAATGAAGAGTTTTCAGCACTCTTCAGTTAGACCTTGGGGAGTATTTCTTAAGCTCACGGGTGGTTAATATTGTTTTCAAAGAATTGCCCAAACTAACGCACTGAATCTGTATGTATAGGGTTTTATAATAAGGCTATCAAAAATTGCGTTGATTGTTTGATTCATGGGGAAATTTTTACCCTAAGAACAAAATAAGATCTCTCTTTTCAGTGAAAAGTTGTATGTGGTGGTTTAATTTCTTTTTAAAAAATTTTTATTGAAGTATAGTTGATTTAGAATATTATTATTAGTTTTCAGGTATGCAGCAAAGTGATTCACTTACATATTTTTTTTTCAGATTATTTTCCACTGTAGGTTTTTACAAGATATTGAATATAGTTGCCTGTGTTATACAGTAAATCTTTGTTGCCTATCTATTTTATGTATAATAGTTTATTAATTTCATGCCCCTAATTTATTCCTCTCCATCCTCCTTTTCTGCTTTTGTAGCCATAAATTTGTTTTCTATGTCTGTGAGTTTGCTTCTGTTTTCTATATAGATATATTTATATTATTTTTTAGATTTCACAGATAAGTGACCATTTTTTTGATTGATTTGTTTTTTTGATGTTGAGTTATATGAACTACTTGTATATTTTGGAGAGTAACCCCTTTGTCAGTCACATCATTTATGAATATTTTCTCCCATTCCATAGATTATCTTTTTAATTTTTATTTCTTTTTAATAGGGGGAAAATTGCTTTACAAAGTTCTGTTGGTTTCTGCCATACAACAATGCACATGAGCCATTATTATACATCTATCACCTCCCTCCCCTTCCCCTGTCCCACCCATCTTGGTCATCACAGAGGCCAGGCTGGACTCCCTGTGTTACATAGCAGCTTCTCCCCAGCTCTCTGTTTTGTACATGGTAGCTTATATATGTCGATGCTGCTTTCTTAATTCGTCTCCCTGTCCTTCCCCTACTGTGTCCACAATTCCATTTTCTGAGTCTCCATTCCTTCCCTGAAAATAGGTTCATCAGTTTCATTTTTCTAGATTCTGTATACATGCATTAAATACGATACTTGTTTTTCTCTTTCTGACTTACTCTGTATGATGGTGGTGGTTTACTTTCTAAGTTGTGTCAACTCTTGCCATCCTATAGACTGTAGCCTGCCAGGCTCCTCTGTCCATGGGATTTCCCAGGAAAGAGTGCTGGAGCGGGTTGCCATTTCCTTCTCCAGGGGATCTTCCCAAGCCAGTAATTGAACCATGGACCCACGTCTCCTGCATTGCAGGCAGACTCTCTTACCGCTGAGCCACCAGGGAAGCCCTCAGTCTGTATAATAGGCTCTAGGTTATAACCAGTTCACTAGAACTGATTCAGATTTGTTCTTTTTTATGTCTGAGTAATACTCCATTGTGTATAGTACTGCATCTTCTTTATCCATTCATCTGTCATCGGACATCTAGGTTGCTTCCGTATCCTAGCTATTGAAAATAGTGCTTCTATGGACATTGGGGTACATGTGTTTTTTCCAGTTATGGCTTTCTTAGGGTATACACCCAGTAGTGGGATTGCAGGGTCATATGGTAGTTTTAGTCCTAGTTTTTAAGGGAGTCTCCGTGCTGTTCTCCATAGTGGCTGTATCAATTTACATTCCCACCAACAGTGCTAGAACGTTCCCTTTTCTCCAAATCCTCTCCAGCGTTTATTGTTTGTAGATTTTTTGATGATGGCCATATTTCTTTTGCCTTAGGAGACATAGCTAAGAAAGTATTGCTACAGTTTATGTCTGAGAATGTTTTGCTTATGTTCCCTTCTAAAAGTTGTATGGTGTCATGTCTTATGCTGCTGCTGCTGCTGCTAAGTCGCTTCAGTTGTGTCTGTGCGATCCCATAGACGGCAGCCCACCAGGCTCCCCCGCCCCTGGGATTCTCCAGGCAAGAACACTGGAGTGGGTTGCCATTTCCTTCTCCAGTGCATGAAAGTGAAAAGTGAAAGTGAAGTTGCTCAGTCGTGTCCAACTCGTAGCGACCCCATGGACTGCAGCCCACCAGGCTCCTCCATCCATGGGATTTTCCAGGCAAAAGTACTGGAGTGGGGTGCCATCGCCTTCTCCGGTCATGTCTTATACCTCAGTCTTTAAATCATTTGGGATTTATTTTTATGTATGGTGTGAGGGAGTGTTCTGACTTCAGTTTACATGTAGCTGTCCATTTTGCTCAGGACCACTTATCGAAGAGACTGTCTTTTCTCCATTGTATCAATATATTTTTCTCTCCTTTGTCTTAGATTTATGTCCATAAAAATTTTAGGATAATTTGTTCTGGTTCTGTGAAAAGTGTCATGAGTATTTTGATAGTTGTTGTTTTTTTGTGTGTTTTAATTTCGTGAAGTAGAACTAATGTATAACATAACCACATTTATTTAAGAAATTGAAAGCATGGCTTGTCTTTAACCAGTGCTCTGCTCATATAGGCCTTACATAAATTAGAATCAATTTGTCGAATTTCCCCCAAAACTTCCTGGCCTTCCTCACTGCAGTCACTTGGATTTTTTCCTCCTCCTTCGCTTTCCTGTTTCATGTAAACCCATTACTCCTTGAAATTTGCTTAAGTCTGACCCACATAAAAGCTGTAGGTTCAAGATGGTAAGACTAAGTGAAAAGAAGCAGCAAGTATTATATTGGTGCAAGCATAATTGCGGTTTTGGACCATGAATTTTAAGTCATTATAACTAGACTCAAACACATCTTTATTAATGAAAATGGGAACCATTACAATCAACACATCTTTGACAATGAGAAATCAATTTGTTTATTCCTATAGCATAAAAATCCATGCTTCTGGGATTCAGGTAACTCTTGGAAAGCATTTTCTGCCTTCTGCTGGTTGTGGAAGCATTTTCCCTACAAAAAGTTGTTGAGCTACTGAAGAAGTGGGAGTCACTTGGCTAGACGTCAGGCGAATTGGCAGATGAGGCAAAACTTCATAAACCAGTTCATTAAACTTTTAAAGCATTGGTTGTACAACATGTGGTCAGGCATTGTCGTGGAAAACAATTGGGATCAGACTAGCAGCTGACCACCAAACAGTGACCATGACCTTTTTTTGGTGCAGATTTGGCTTTGGGAAGTGCTTTGTTAACTTCTGCGTCCAGCCACTGAGTTGGTCATTGGCCAGTTGTCCTAGAAAATCCGCTTTTCGTCACATGTCACAATCCGATCAAGAAGTGGTTCCTTCTGTTGTGTGAAAAAAAAAAAGAGAAGATGACATTTCAAAAACAATGATTTTTTTTTTCAGTCAGCTTATGTAGCTTTTTCACCTTTCCAGTTTGCTTCAAATGCCAAACAACTGTAGAATGGTTGACATTGAGTTCTTCAGCAGCTTCTCATATAGTTGTAAGAGGATCAGCTTTGATGATTGCTCTCAATTGGTCATCGTCATTCCAATGGCCAGCCACTATGCTCCTCATCTTCAGGGCTCTGGTCTCCTTTGCAAAACTTCTTGAACCACCACTGCACTGTATGTTGATTATCAATTCCTGGGCCAAGTGCATTCATTGTTGATATTGTGAGTTGTCTCCACTGCTTTATGCCCCATTTTAAACTCCAATAAGAAAATTACTTGAATTTGCTTTTTGTCTAACATCATTTCCCTAGTCTAAAATAAATATAAAATACACAGCAAATAATTAGTCATAAGCAAAAAACATAAAGCGAGAAGTGCACATTAATGTATAACATAACCACATTTATTTAAGAATGCATTGGAATAGCAAATGGCAAAATTCAGCAATGAAAAACTGCTATTACTTTTGCACCAATCGCATAGTACTCTGCATAAGGCTTCTTCCTTTCGTTTGCTCCAAATCACTGGTCTTATCACTGTTAATACTAAGTCAGGTAAATCAGTTTTTCTGTCCAGGAACTTGTCTTGTGTACTCTTCTGTTACATCTCTGAAATGGGCAAGGAAAAGGCAGGAAACTGGGGTGACACTTGAGCCATCTTTTAACCTGGTTTGTTATTCACATATTGCTGATAACTTCCAAAAATAATCTCATTCTTAGAAACCTCAAAAAATCAACTTTGGTTCAAGGCAAAGGAGAAAAGCACTCACCTGAGGCAAAAAACTTTGATCTATAGCTTAGATCCACCTTCCCAAGCCACACACCTTCTCCATACCAAAGTCGCAGAAGAGTTACCACCATGATCATGGGGCTGGGTGAGCCCCAGTCATGTTGCCAGTACTGCAGAGAGCAGAGGAGTATTTGTGTTCTTGATAGTCTTGAAATCCTAAACTAGTTTTCCTAGAGAAAGAGCAGTATTCAGCAACCATTTATCTTTACTAAAGTATTTGAAAGGAAATCCAATATATAGATGTCATTCCTTTTATACTACACATTTCAATATAAAATTCTAAAAATTATGGACATATATGTGAAGAAAGCTGAGCGAAGAATTGATGCTTTTGAACTGCGGTGTTGGAGAAGACTCCTGAGAGTCCTTTGGACTGCAAGGAGATCCAACCAGTCCATTCTGAAGGAGATCAGCCCTGGAATTTCTCTGGAGGGAATGATTCTAAAGCTGAAGCTCCAGTACTTTGGCCACCTCATGCGAAGAGTTGACTCATTGGAAAAGACCCTGATGCTGGGAGGGATTGGGGGCAGGAGGAGAAGGGGGCGACAGAGGATGAGATGGCTGGATGGCATCACTGACTCAATGGACATGAGTCTGAGTGAACTCCGGGAGTTGGTGATGGACAGGGAGGCCTGGTGTGCTGTGATTCATGGGGTCGCAAAGAGTCAGACAGGACTGAGCGACTGAACTGAACATATACATTTAGGACTTCCCAGATGGCACTAACGATAAAGAACCCACCTGCCAGTGCAGGTATGTGTGAGATGCAGGTTCAGTCCCTGAGTTGCGAAGATCCCCTGGAGGAGGGCCCAACAACCCACTCCAGTATTCTTGCCTGGAAAATCCCCATGTACAGAGGAGCCTGGCAGGCTGCAGTCCGTAGTGCTGCAGAGAGTCAGATACGACTGAAGTGACTGAGCAAGCAATACATACAACCAAAATAACATTAATACACTTAACAAAACTGTCAATACTTCTTTAGTCTCTCCTGATTTTTTAATTAGCCTTTTTAAAATAAAACCTTTATTTCCACGCCAAGAATCTAAACTCATGTACCTTTGTAACTTAACCACAATAACTTTTCATGTAACTGATACAGTACATATCTGATAATTGAACGAGTAGAGGGTAGGAGAGCAGTCTGTAGCCTCAGTTTCTAAATTATAAGTACTTAACAGTCTGACTTCGCTCTGGATCTGGATAATGACTTTGTAAAATAGGATTAAAAAAGAATGCAATTAGTTGAAGAATATTATTAATAATATAATATTATTGCAGAATATTGAGTAGAGTTCCCTGTACTATACAGTAGGTCCTTATTGGTTATTTTATATATAATAATGTGTTTATTTATCTCAGGTTGATAATTTATCCTTACTCCCAACATTGAAGAGGAACTAAAAAGCCTCTTGATGAAAGTGAAAGTGGAGAGTGAAAAAGTTGGCTTAAAGCTCAACATTCAGAAAACGAAGATCATGGCATCCGGTCCCATCACTTCATGGGAAATAGATGGGGAAACAGTGGAAACAGTGTCAGACTTTATTTTGGGGGGCTCCAGAATCACTGCAGATGGTGACTGCAGCCATGAAATTAGAAGATGCTTACTCCTTGGAAGGAAAGTTATGACCAACCTAGATAGCATATTCAAAAGCAGAGACATTACTTTGCCAACAAAGGTCTGTCTAGTCAAGGCTATGGTTTTTCCTGTGGTCATGTATGAATGTGAGAGTTGGACTGTGAAGAAGGCTGAGTGCTGAAGAATTGATGCTTTTGAACTGTGGTGTTGGAGTTGACTCATTGGAAAAGACTGATGCTGGGAGGGATTGGGGGCAGGAGGAGAAGGGGACGCCAGAGGATGAAATGGCTGGATGGCATCACTGACTCGATGGACGTGAGTCTGGATGAACTCTGGGAGTTGGTGATAGACAGGGAGGCCTGGTGTGCTGCGATTCATGGAGTCGCAAAGAGTCAGACACAACTGAGCGACTGAACTGAACTGAACCATAAGTTTGTTTTCGAAATCTTAGTCTGTTTCTGTTTTGTAAATAAGTTCATTTGTATCATTTTAAATTAGATTCCACATATAGTAATAGCATACGATATTTGTCTTTCTGTCTTCATTTAGTATGATAAGCTACATCCATCCATGCTGCTGCAAATGATATTATTTCATTCTTTTTTATGGCTGAGTAGTATTCCGTTGTATATGTATACTTTATCTTCTTTATCCATTCATCTGTTGATAAGACATTTAGGTTCCTTCCATGTTTTGGCTATTATAAATGGTACTGCAGTGAACACTGGGGTTCATGTATATTTTGGAAGTATGGTTTTCTCCAGATTATGCCCAGGAGTGGGATTGCTGGATCATAGGGTAGCTCTATTTTCTAGTTTTTTAATTAACCTCCACGCTGTTCTCCACAGTGGTTGCACCAATTTACATCCCCATCAACAGGTATAGGAGGGTTCCCTTTTCTGCACAGCCTCTCCAGCATTATTACTTGTAGATTTTTTTGATGATGGCTATTCTGACTGGTGTGAGGTGATAAATCATTGTAGTTTTGATTTGCATGTTTCTAATAATTAGCAATGTTGAGCATCTTTTCATGTGCTCTTGGCCATCTATATGTCTTCTTAGGAAAATGTTGAGCTGTATGAGCTATCTGCACCCTTGTGGATTGCATCATTTGCAAATATTTTCTCCCATTCTGTGGACTGTCTTTTCATTTTGTTTATGACTTCCTTTGCTGTACAGAATCTTTTAAGTTTAATTAAGTCCCATTTATTTTTGTTTTTATTTCCATTACTCTAGGAACTGAATCCAAAAAATATTGCTGCAATTTATGTCCAAGAATGTTGTGCCTGTTTTCCTCTTAAGTTTTACATTATTTGGTCTTATGTCTAGGTCTTTAATCTGTTTTGAGTTTATTTTTGTATATGGTATTAGAGAATGTTCTAATTTCATTCTTTTACATGTAGCTGTCCATTTTCATTTTTTCCCAGCATCACTTACTGAAGAGACTGTCCATTTATTCATTGTATATTCTTGCCTCCTTTGTCATCAGTTAGATCACCATAGGTGCCTATGTTTATCTCTGGACTGTCTGTCCTATTTCATTGATCTATATTTATATTTTTGTGCCAGTACCATGCTGTTTTGATTATTACAACCTTGTAGTATAGTCTGAAGTTAGGGAACCTGATTCTTCCAGCTGTGTTCTTCTTTCTTAAGATTTCTTCAAGCTAAGTTTTAGAATAATCAGACTTTTTAGTGAAACTAAGGTTACTAATTTGGGAAAATATGTCATAATATTAAGAAATGTTATTTTTCATTTACTTAAATCTTTTTATCATTTTTGTGGGTTATACATTTCTTATTATAGTTATCCCAAACTTCTAGTTACAGATGTAATTCTCTAATGGTTATGTTAAAAAGGAAACAGCAGACCCAAAATGGTCAGTTATGCTAAACCCCATGTCACCAAACTAAGACTTAATACCTAGCACAGCTGTGGTTTCAATCTGCCTCAGGATGGTAACCTTTAATCAGTGAGCCTGAAATTACCAGGTCAGCATTAGTGAGGCAATCTGCCATATAGTCCCTTCAGTTCCCTTTGCTAAGTTGCTTCAGTCATGTCCGACTCTGTGCTATAGATGGCAGCCCACCAGGCTCCTCTGTCCCTGGGATTTTCCAGGCAAGAGTACTGGAGTGGGGTGCCATTGCCTTCTCCAGTGCATGAAAGTGAAAAGTGAAAGGGAAGTCGCTCAGTCGTGTCAGACTCTTAGCGACCCCATGGACTGCAGCCTACCAGGCTCCTCTGTCCATGGGAGTTTCCAGGCAAGAGTACCGGAGTGGGGTGCCATTGCCTTCTCAGTTCCCTTTAGAAGGGTGACTATTGCCTGGAACAGTGCATTATTTACTAATAATTTACTTTTTCTACTTCCTTTCTACTTTAAAAGCCTTTCCTTTTCTATATCTCTGCAGAGCTCCTTTCTGTTTGCTACATAGGATGCTGCCCAATTAACGACTCTTTTAATAAAGCTAATTTGATCTTTAAATTTACTCGGTTGAATTTTTGTTGTTTAACCATTATTATTAGCATTTAGGTATTTTTAATCTTTATCCTTTCTCCTACTGTATTTAGAATTTTACTATATAGAAAAGTGTGTTTTGTAGCTAAAGTTATTTACAGATTTTTACATAGTTTTTTTTTTTTAATTGACCTCTTAATGGTAACCTCTATGTTTGATCACAAAACCACAGAGAAGGTTCTCTATATTTTAAAGAATATTTTTTACTGAGAAGATATCTCCAGGGCAGTGCCCCACTTAGAAATTTAATGCATTAAGTTAACTGGTTTGGGAAAATTTTATATTATAGTTAAAATGTATATGAAAAATATATATATATGAAACTTGAATGCTTCAGTGTTTCAATATATATATATGAAGCTTGAATGTTCTTTCATATGTCATTTTGTGATTTATTCATCCCTAAACCTTTAAGGTAGGTATTATTATTACTGATAAAAAGTTGAATTCCAGCAACTTTAAGAATACTCTTCCATAGTCACTAAAACCTTGAGTTCTGAACTACTTGTTATGCTCTAGTCTTTAAAGCTTATGCTGTTTTCTCCTATATCGCATTGTTTTTCATTGTATGTTAAAAGCAATCTGAAGGTACTTAGTTGGATTCTAAATAAGTTATTAAGGTAGAAACTTCTGTAGAATATCTCTTCTGCATATGTTTACTTTTAATATTTATACTTTAATGTTAATTATTTAGACAATCATTTTAAATTACTTTTCTTATAGGAACCTCCAGAAGTTTAGCCTTTTTGGAGACATAAGCGTTCTACAACAGCAAGGAAGTTTGTCAAATACATACCTCAGCAAGGTGGACCCTGATGGCAAAAAAATTAAGCAGTAAGTTATACAGCTAATGGAAAGGGACTCTGTAATAATAAAAATATTTTTCTGAGAAATTTTAAGATACTGTCCAAAGAGTAATGATATTTTTTCTGAAAAGAACATGTACCCTGGAAATGCCTTAACAATGAAATAGTGATCAATACATACCATTCCAATCTTTAAGACAAAGAATTTGCTGTGTAATTATTGCTATTTAAAACTTAACTTCTCTACTTTACTTTGCTATAACATGAATTGTAAGTCATCAGTCTTTTCTTCTCTACTGATATAAAATGCTCCTTTACTTGAAAAACATATTTCTATATGTGTAATATGTATTACATTTTTATGTGAATCTTAATGATATTACTACTTGTGGGTCAAATGAGTGTACTCAGTTGCTCAGTCATGTCCAACTCTTTGCAACTGCATGGAATGTAGCTTGCCAGGTTCCTCTGTCCATGGGATTTCCCAGGCAAGAATACTGGAGTGTGTTACCATTCCCTTCTCCAGGGGATCTTCCCGACCCAGGGATTGAACCCATGTCTCCTGCATTGCAGGTGGATTCTGTGGATTCTTTACCATCTGAGCCACCTAGAGCTAAGTCTTAACAGGATTGTGTGGCATGTGCTTTCCTTACAGAATTCAGCAACTGTTTGAAGAAATACTGAGTAATAGTAGGCAACTGAAATGGCTGTCTTGCGGGTTTATGCTGGAAATAGTAACCCCAACGTCACTGTCATCTCTCTCAAACTCTATTGCCAACGCCATGGAGCACCTGAGTTTACTGGACAACAATACTCCTGGTAGCAGCACCCTTATCACCGCAGCAGAACTGGAGCGATTTGTGAATCTGCGCTCACTTGCCCTGGATTTCTGTGACTTTACAGCTGAGATGGCTAGAGTCTTAACCGATAATAACCATGTGCCTTTGCAGCGACTTTCTCTCCTGGTTCACAATGTTTCCGTGATGCACAAGTCTCTGGACAATATGCCAAATGATGAGCATTGGAAAGCCTTGTCAAGAAAGAGCACCAGCCTTCGGGTCTATATTATGGCTTTTGATATCAAGAGTGAAGATATGTTAAAGATTCTGAAACCCAGTATACCACTAGAGAGGATTCATTTTGACAGCTACATCACTTGTGTTTCAGGAGCTATTGTTGATCTTATATCTAGGCAGTACGACAAGTTCCTCACTCATTTTATATTAATGAATGATATGATTGACACGTCTGGTTTTCCAGATCTTAGTGACAACCGAAATGAGGATCCGTTGGTTTTATTAGCATGGAGGTGCACAAAGCTCTCTCTTCTGGCAATTCATGGTAGGTAACTTTTGTTTGTTATAGTTTGAATTTGTTATTACAGCTAAAATATTTTATACCAATAAAAAGATAGCATTGACATTTATACTGTCAAAAACTCTTATAACAAGTTGATATGCAGATTTTTTATACTTTCTAACATGACTGAAGCGACTTAGCATGCATGCATGCATTGGAGAAGGAAATGGCAACCCACTCCAGTATTCTTGCCTGGAGAATCCCAGGGACGGGGGAGCCTGGTGGGCTGCCGTCTATGGGGTCACACAGATTCGGACACAACTGAAGCAACTTAGCAGCAGCAGCAGAAACATGTGTATAACATGTATAACGTATACCATGTGTAACATATACCACTTACAAGTGGAAGGACACATTTCTACCCTATTTTGTTCCAGCTCCCGTATTACTGTTTTTCTTTCACCATGTGATTAATAGTACTTCACAAAAATGGCATTTGAAATTATCCAAGAAAACATACATATTCACCTACAACAGATGTATTTCTTCTTCTTAAAAACATAACACAGAAGGAAGAAGAAAGTATGATTTCTTTCATGCTCACTGCCTCATCTTCTAGATTCTTGGTATCAACATCTTAATTTCTACAACATTTTTTAAATGATGGTTCTGTTGGTTGAAAAGTGCTCTTTTCTGGCAGGCCTTTCATCTGAATGTGAACTATTTTTCATTTGGACAGAGTTCCTTTTATAAGTTAGAAGAATATATTACTTCTTTTCTGAAACTTGTAAGATAGAGAATATAAACTAGAAAGTCTGCATGAACAACTTAAATTTATTATGTTTCATTATTTCCGAAATTAATCTTTTAGCTGCATTTGAGTGTGGGAGTGTATCTTGCTTTTCAAGTTTTGCTTTATAATTTGGCCAGTCATTGGAAGTAATAGCAAAGAGTAGATCACTATTGAAGTTAATAAATTAGGATTTTTTTAATAGGATGAAGAAATAGCAAGATATTTAAAATTAAGTTAGTCTTTTTAAAGCTCCTTTTATTTTTTTGACTCTGCTGAGAGGCTTCTGGGATCTTAGTTACCCAACCAGATATCGAACCCAGGCCCCAGCAGTGAAAGAGCTGAAACCTAACCATTGGGTCAACAGAGAATTTGCTAAAGCTTTTTTCTCTTATTAAGAAGTAAAACGTTATATTTGCTAGTGATAATTAACAATTTATCTTTAAAGTGTCACTTTATAACTTTGGACTGTGAAGTACTGCGTGTGTGTGTGTGTGTGTGTGCGCGCACGCACACGCACGCACGCACACGCACAGGGTGCTCAGTCACATCTCAACTCTTTGGGACCCCGTGGACTGTATGCTGCCAGGCTTCTCTGTCCATGGAATTTTCCTGGCAGGAATACTTAAGTGTGTTGCCATTTCCTGCTCCAGGGGCTCTTCCTAACCCAAGGATTGGACCTGCGTCTCCTGCACTGACACGGCAGATTCTTTACCACTGCACCACCTGGGAAGCACCGTAGGAGATGCCTTTTACTAATGAAAAATACCAGCTTACTATGTACTGTTAATCAAAAGCTATAAAATTACACTTTAAATGTCTTCACTTTTACTAAATGTGCTGATACCAGAATACACTTACAGCACCTATCTGTTCACCAGCTGCAGTGATGTTCTTGGAGACAATATCAGACTTCTAGTCTTTTTTTTTCTCTGAGCTAAACAATTACTGGGGCTTCCCTGGCAGTGGTAAAGAATCCACAGATCTCAGCATATTTTTAAAGGAAAAGGACCCCAAAGTGGTGAGATACAAATTTGTGGAAAAGACAGATGTAGAAAATAGACAAAATAAAATACAAGGAAATGACAGTGCTTGTCTTCTGCTTATTTTTAAGGTTACACAGTGTGGGCACACAACCTCATAGCCATTGCTCGTCTTCGTGGCTCTGATCTAAAAGTACTTGAAGTCACCGAAGAAAGCATTGATTTTGACCAAGGTGAACTGGCCGACCAGGATGTGGATCCAGTGCATAATCTTATTGAGCAGGTGTCCCTGGGCCTCGGTCAGCCTTGGCATGCAGTCATGGACATCGAATCACTCAGTGTCTTCACTGAACCAAATCGTCATTTTTACAGAGAGATGCAGAGCTTCAGCGAAGACGTTTAGCTTTTTTTTAACGTACAATTCCTGTGGTTACATTTGCAAGTAGGGTCCTATTATGTTTTTTTTTTTTCTTTTCCAGTAGTGTGAATTAACCCCTTTGTGCTGTGTTTAATCAGTATTAGCTTTATAGAATTATATGTGTATATTCTACTTCTTGATCAAAGAACATAGTCGGGTATTGGTTTAGAAGTTCAAAGTGACACTGTATAGGGCTTTCACGGTTAATGGACTTGTTACCAGACCTTAAGAATCTACAACCGAAGGTTGTCTGAGGTTGCTGGCTAACTGTTTTTCACTGAGTTACTCTGCCTTTTGATGTTTTTATTCTTTGTGTGTCAGAGCTCAGGAGCCAAAATATTTTTATACATATATAGATATATATCCATAGCCTGGTGGATTTGTATGCAATGCACTGCATTCATTCATTCTGATAGCATTTCATTGATTTTTATTTGAAATGGAAGAAGGGAGGATACTATGATCCCAAATGAGTCATCTTTAACAGAAAAGCCAAGACTTTAACTTTCATTACATATATAATAGTCAATTATCATTAATTACCACTCTGAATTTTATATAGTAGCAGGTTAGAACATTGCTTAATCCTTTTTGAAATGCATTTGTGTAAACATGAATACTCAAATTATTGGATTTTTCCTAACTGTATCTGACATAATTTAATTCATCAATTACATTATACATTCAAGTTAGCTTTTTAGCCCAGATTTCAAATAGTGGAGGAATAAAGAAATAATATTCCAGGGTAAAACCTCCTAAAAGAATATCATGAAATCACAGAGTTGTAAACACACATGCTTGCAAACAAACATTAGTCGTGAAATCCCTAGCAACAAGTCACTGGATTTTTCTCTGTCAGCGCGCGTGTCAGCTGCCAAAGAATAGACTTAACTGAAGAAGTGCCCACATGCTGGCAGGGGCTGGCCCACTGTGGCCAGCCAGATACTGCTAGATTGTAATATTTAAGGTCGAATTTCGACCTGTGGTACACAGCTGTGCTGTGGCTCAGTCAGCAACCTCAGATCTCTGAAAAAAAAAAAACACAAAACAAAAAAAAAAAAGAAAAAAAAAACCATGCACCTGTTTCACTGTGAATAGTGAATGTAAAGGAAAAAAACGGAAAAACTGAACGCTTGTTCTATCACAGGTATGAGCTGCTATGATAAATGAAGAACATTCCATGAAGTATGTTTTAAAACCTTGTTATATCTGAGAGGCTTTAAAAGCCGACTTAACTGTTTCAGGGCAACCGCGGTACAGACGTGGTCTCTGTGAGACTTCCACCTGACCCCAGTTTTAAGTGGTACGAATGTTGTGCATTTAATGTTAAAGGACAGTCTGCAATAATAAAGTAAGTAGCCAACGTGGGTGCCCAGCAGTGCTGAGACCTGGCTGCTCTATTGTAAGCTTTGGAAACACAATTTATGCAACAGATGTCCAGATATGATTCTATTTATGGAAAAAGTTTATATGTATTTTACAAATGGTTTTACCATCTTATATTAAAATGACCTTTTGACAGGTGTGCACTGTTTTGTCTCCAGTGAGCACATACCATGCAGATTTTTTATGTACATCAGTAGTGTGAATCCACTGGCACAGGGTGTGTAAATGCCAGATGTGGTGAGATTTTATCTTATAAATGTGATCAGATAAAATAACTCCTGACAGAAACTGTAAGGAAACCAGCTGAATGTTTGACCTGATGACTGATGTTGTATGGTTTATGTTAAATGTATATTCTTTTAATCAATGAATAAAGCATTAAAAAGTGATCATTGTAACATTTTCTTGTTCATGAAGCATGAAAAACCTTTAGTGTTAAATAAACTACAGTAATCTTAACAATGTGTATAATCATGTTAGCTCCTATTGGTAGTCTGGTGCAGCAAAGCTTAAATTTGAACAATTTGGAGAGTTTTGATTTTTTTTAACTCACTGTGGCAAAATATAAAACAGACTGGTTACCACCAAATCCAAGTGTATTATGTATTTAGAATACATTATTTATAGACTATAGGAACCTACATTTAAAAATTCTTCTACTGGATGAAAAGGAAAAAAAAAAAAAACATTTCAGTATGCCAGTACTAAATAGATCTTAAACTTCTATACTGCTTTAGTTTAGCTTTGTAATCTCCATTCTTGGTTGTTAAGACAAACAGCTGTCATTCCTTCTTCCTTCTCTAATCATTCCAGACACCACTTCTTCCAAGCACTGCCTCATCATGGAATAATCTGGGGTTCACAAAGAACTGTTGTTATATCTATTGCTCCCTCATTTCGTGGATACAACTCCTTTGGATGAATCAACATGTCTGTGTATATAAAAGACTAAAACAATACCTAAAATATATGAAAAAAGAAAGTCAATGAATATATACATAAGTGAAGTTGTATGTAGTAAAGCACTAAACTGGGGGGTGTTAACCTGTTTTCTCCACTAAGCTCTGACTAATGCTACATGAGCAGAGCACAGATTCTTGAGCCTCAGTTTCCTCATCTGTGATATGAGGGATTTGCCTAAAACTGATTCTTCATTGAAAGTTTCAGCTGATGTTAGTCTGACAGCTTATAGACAAATATTTATTTTCAAAACAACTTACTAAACTATATGAAATTTGCATATCTAAAATTACTTTCCTATTTCCTCCACCACCCTGGGAATAGAGAACTTAGGGAGTTGGTAGGGTGGGGCTTCGGAAGGACAGTGTGCTTACGACTGAACACATAGATTTCAGCACCTAACTTGCTTGTGGCTTATCCAATAGCATGAACCAGACTGGGTTGTTATGAAGCTAGTAACATTAAATGAAACGGATGGAGTAACATACAGTAGGTGTAAATAATACCCAACAGTCACACTACATTGTCTGTATCAAAGCTTCCTAAGCTTTTTCATATGCTGACACATAGAAAATATTATGCAGCACACTGATAGAACAGAAGGAATTGAAGCCAAAAAAAAAAAATCATTGTTTTCATTACATAATTAGAGAAATGCAGAAGGTTGATGGAAATAATTATTTGTATAGAACTTTCAAATAAAATCTTTTCAACTGTTCTAACTTATAACCTATTAAAATTTTAATGTTCCCACCAAGAGGAACACCCCACAAATGGATAATTTTTAAACCTTACCATCCACAATATCAAACATGTATGCAGTTGAAATTATACTTACAAAATCTAACAGCTCTAAATGTAATGGTAAGTGTAATGTTGAGCTTTCTTACATAATGTAAGTTAATTTTCAAATTCAAGTGATTTTTTTCACTATTAAGTATTTCAAAATAATGAATGCAACTCTAATTTGTACATACGTAACTCTGCTGCTAGTTGAGCCACTGTTCACACAGAAATACTTGATTTATATGGAAGCAATTCAAGGCCTGCAGGAAGCCCTGCTCCCACTTCCAGCTCCCAACACCCCGCTCCTCACACCCACCAGCTACATATGGAATTTCATATCTGGACTTCCTACCTGCTCTTCGAACACCTGGAGCATACTTCTTTCCCAGCTTCATAGATCCCCATCGTCTGTGTGTGAACAGTGGAACACTGCATCTGGCAAGGGAGAAGTGGGTGCCTGGGTACAATTACAAGTACACACCACTCTGGTAAATACAATACCAGGGTGATTGATTCCATACCAACTACCATTCATCTATTTTAAAATGCAATAAGCTCTTGATCATTTGGAAATTTACATCATTTTCCCCCTTAAACCTATATATCAGTTATTAATTTGTTGCCTCAGCTCTGAATGCACCCTTCAGTGTATGCTCTCCAATAATGGAGCTCCTATGAGTAACACACCTTTAAAGTCAGAACAATGTTGTTCAGTAAGGGCCATGGGGGACATGGTAGAAGGCAAAGTTTATCGTGTAGGTTCCAGGGTAGGCAGCCTGGATGTAAGACTTCCGGTGTAGCCTCCCCGAGCCGTGGTCCCTCTGCTACCTTGCAGCCTCAGCCTGCCTTGTCCTTCACACAGAAGCCAGAGTTGCTGTACAGCTCATAGGCTGTGAAGCACGTGCTTCCTGCACACACTGGACTCCCATTCCCTGCCCTGCATGTCACATGTGGCCCACACTGGCTCTGCAGGCCTCTCCATCCCTGGTGTCCACACTCCCACTGCACACGCAGTGCCAGCAGTTGCTGTCGGCCTCCTCCCCACCTGCACCCTGCTCAGCCTATTGCTTGCTGAGCATCTCCAGACTGGCTCAGGCCTTGTGGAACCAGTGATCCCTGCTGTCCTGGAGGCTGAAACACACCTTCACCAAAGACGACTGAAACCCTCCCGAGTCCGTCCTACCATGACTGTCCCCTCAGCTTTAAGGGGCCACATGCAGTTTCCTCACATTTTACAATTATTATCATAGTAATAATTCTTTATATTAAGCTTTTCCTGCTCAAACTACTGTGTGCTTTGTCTTCTGATTTGATCCAGACTGCTACATATATCCTTTTCAACTATGCCACAGCTTTTTATGCAAATCTAGTACTTTTGTTAGTTTTTAATTGATTACTTACATATTTTCTGCAACAAAAAACAGAGTTTAAAATGTGATTTTTTTTTCCTTAAAAGCCATTACATTTTTTGTCCTAGATTTTATACCTATTAAATATAATTGATCAAAAATACAAATATTATTACTTGTTCCTGAAAATGAGTCTGGTCCATCATCCATTCTATTTCTATTTTCATTTTTATAAACACAAGTGGTAAAAAATTTGTTTCACATATATAAGTAGCTGAGAAGAAAGTTTTGTTACAACAATGTCACTCATTCAACTTCTGAGTTTTCAGGACCAAAGAAAGCACTGTCCTATTATCAAAAGTTATTTTATATAGGTCAACAGTTGAAAACAATCATTAATTATTCTCATCACTGACACCAATATCACCAATATCTCAAACTGTGTCTTTAGCTCCATAGGTTTGCACACCTTAGTTTGATGCATCATCATAAGACTAGAAGGTTAAAGGTATGTGCTCATTTCATACATGGGAGAAGGGTTACCTGCAAAACGAAGAAAAGGAAAGGAGAAGCTGCACCCTGTTGACAAGTTCTTTCTAGGCAGAATACACAGGTGAACTCTGTGAATTTTCCTAGAAGCATACCCGCAGAACACTTGGAGATATTTTACCGTACTCCGGGGGGCTGGTGCTGGTGCTTACTAAGTTGTGTCTGACTCTTGCCACCCCGTGGATTGTAGACCGCCAGGGCCCTCTCTCTGTCCATGGGATTTCCTAGGCAAAAATACTGGAGTGGGTTGTCATTCCCTTCAAAGGGTCTTCCTGACCCAGGAATTAAACCTGTGTCTCCTGCATTCACAGGCAGATTCTTTACTACCAGGGAAGCCCCTCAGGGGGTGTATCCCAGTCTGCAAACTATAGCTTCTGTGACAAGAAATATTAACAGGCTTATTTCCACATTACTTACAATGAAAAAGCAGCAGCAACCTAATGACCATTAATAACAGAATAGAGTTACTGTGGCAAAGCCACACAGTGGAAAACCACACAGTGGTCAGAATGAACTAACTTGACCTACATTTATTAACATGATGGATCTCAAAAAATCCAACTTCTAAAGGATATATGTGTGTGTGTGTGTATATGTATAAAGATGTTATTGATGTACATTTTTGAAAGGCAGGAAAAATAAACCTATATACTATACATAAACACATTTAACCAGAAAAACAAAACACCATTCACACTCTTTTCACAAGAGTACTTACCTCTACAGCATGAGGACAACTGTATCGGGAACTTTTTTTTTTTTTTCTTGAAAAAAATTAAGGCAAATGTTAAATTTGCTCTCTAGGTAAAGGAGTATTCTTTACATAATTGTTACAGAAAACAACCTCAGCTATTTGGAGTATGGCCAAGAATCCACAAGGGAATAGAAAAGGTTTCTGGGAGATTATTCCCTGTACTAAAAGGCATCGCATTCAGTAGAGCCACGTGTTTCCTTCCAGCTCATTTGTTCTTCTGTTCAGCATAATTCTGATAAGTCTGTCTGTTTCTTGGTCTCCAGTAGATTAGAAGTGGAGAGAACAAATGAGTGTGGAAGGCAGAAGTTTACAATCCTCAAAAACAATATAACTAATTATAAGTCATTGTGAAGGAACTTGAAATAGACCTGAACAAACCCATAACAAGCTTTAAATACAATGTAATGATAAATGCAATGACCCTGAAACAATATAAAAATATATTCAAAATATCTCTGTAGTGAGTTAATAGAACACTTAATATACCTTGGAAATCTTTTCACACAAGATGGTTAAAATAAATATTTGTGTTTAAAAGAATGGATTATAATCAAGAAATAAGTGAAATTTTCTAAGAAAACACAGTTATTAGCTAAGAAATATTATGACTGATAGAAAGTGAATATTTACTGTGTACCAAGCATAATTTTAACTACTTCACAATAAAGTATTTTATATAGTTCTCATAACAACCCTATAAGACACAGTATTTGGGGACAGGGGAGAAAGGATAATTCTTTAGGGATATATTCCTAAAATATAGAGAAAAGCCCACACAACAACAAAGACCCAGGATGGCCAAAAATAAATAATTTTAAAAAGAGAGATATACTAATAGAGGTTTAAATACATTAAAAATTACAAAAGCAACAATAGAAAACTTTAACTGGGATAAATATCAAACATGAAGAAGAAAGGAAAATGGGGATGAGAATAGTACAAGTACATTAAGTCCCAATTTTTCATCTCAAGGAATCAATACACATACAAATTAATAAAAGTTCATAGATTATATGTATATCTTCTAAAATTCTAAAATCACCATAATTAAAAAGGAAAAAAAAAAGTCAAAAGAGAAAATGCCTAGGATGTATAACTGGGCATAAGGAATAAATGGGGAAAACTGAAAATGATCCTTAAATTCTATTATTTTATTTCTTCCCAGTTGTTTATATTACCTTAATAAAATGTATTTTTAAACTAATTATGTTCCTTTATTCTGGAATCCCAAAGTATTTTAGACCACTCAGCCCATACCAAGTCTCCTGCCTTCCACCATGCTCTCATCTGCCTCCGTGGTTTATTGCCATTCTCTCTGTTATGTTTGATTTGCTTTCTCCTCTCTCCTGTCTTAAGCCAAGTCAAGTCTTTCCTACCCCAGGGCAAAAAAATTCTATTTACTTGATTAGAACATTCCACATTACTCCTCTTACATTTCTCTTCTTTCCCTTTCCAACTTAAAAAAAAAAAAATAGTCTTTATTTCCTACTGAAGGCTGCCTTTTAATACTGAATATAATGATGCTTTTTGGTTCTCATTCTACTTATTATTTTATCCAAGCTTTTCACACGGAGCCTTTCTTTTTAACCTTTTTTCTATGGCAGAGGTAAGAATGGAGAGGGAGTGTAAATGCCTCACAAGGACAGCATTTCAAAGAACATCTGGGGAAATGCTGGTATGAAGTGTTCCAATTATAATGCGTCACTGCTTTGTTCAAAAATAGTTAACCTTCAGTCTCTTGGCACTGAAGGAAAAAATCCAAGTAAACAACTAAAACCAATCAAATTTTCAATATAAACAGTGTAATATTAGCTATACTTAATTGCCTTTCCTTTCATAATCATATTAATGTGCAAGATGACTAACAACAGAATACAAACCCGAATTACAGAGATGTTCGAAAGATACTCAGTCCAAAGCTGAAAATGACACACTGCCTCAGTACAGCTATCTTAGAGTAAATCCAGCATTCCCCACTAAAAACAGTAAATATCTTACAAGTGAAGAGAAAAACAAGAAAAAAACAAAGCTGCACAGGAAATCAGCGAATTAACTAAGAATATCCAAATTCTAAAACTTGCCATTAGACAATATCCTGATTTTAAAATATGATCTTTAAGTGTACTAACTTTTTGCATTGGGTCATTCATGTCTATGTATAAGAAAAGGGCACAGTTTTGGTTAAGATAACTGAATGGGAAAGACCCAAAAAATATTATTTTTAGCCTCAAAGCCATTGATAGAAGTAAAAAAAAAACTAACTAATGGAGCCATATTTATGAAAAAACTAGCTGATTTTATTATTATCAATGCCAATCAAGTCTTTAAATCAATCAAAATTTATTTAATTAGGCATAAAGTTACTTTCACATTTGCCTGCAACCATAGTAAATACAGTTCTTGGCATAAAGACACACAGCCTTTGGAGTTTAAAATATCCCCAACTGCAAGATTACATATATAAAACTCTCTTTATTGTTTATGTTATAGTGGATGAATTAAATTAAAATAATTATACCACCTAGAACAAAATAAAATGGAAATAATTTACTCATAGGATTCATATTTAAATCATCTTTATTTACAAAATACTATCCTGAGAATTATAATTCCATTAAGCTTCAATTTGAGCAAAAGTATAATCACTTAAGTAACAGCAGTTACTTAAACTGAAAATGAGAGAGAAGTCAAAATTACTTTTGAAGAGAGACCAACAATATGGTCAAGGTTCTTGCGGTGGCTCTGGATGCTCAGTAGTAGGCTCATTTGAAGGTGGAACCAGCCCTGATGGGAACTCACTTCTACTTTCAGGATGAGGCGGTGGGGGAAAAAATCCAGCTCTCGGGGGAAGATAATGAGGAAAACCTCTTGGTGGATAGACATTTCTCACTGTTCAAAGAGATTGGTAAAAGACAGGTTTTAACTTTCAGCACCTGCATTATGGCCCCAATAAAACATTAGCTTATAACTTCCTGTACCTATCTTTATTTTCAAAAGATGATACCAGACTAATTATCTGATTTAACAAATGAATTTTTACAACACTGAGAAAAACATATGCTCTTCAACTAAACATGATTAAAGGGAATATCATTCATTTTAGCCGCAGATTTTTGTCCTATGAAAATCTAACATCTTAACACTTTTTAAAAAGGAGAATTCTTTCAAAATAGAGTAACGTACTCTCAAAAAAGCTTTCACGTAATGTAAATTTCACCAGACTTAAAATTAAGATCAGTAATTCCCAAATCTAATTTGACAGTATCCTAAAATATTTACAGTTATATCAAAAACTGTCTTGAAATTCCTCAAATAAAATTCATTTTAGTTCACTCTAAACTTTAAAAAGGAGGAATGAGGAAAGGAATGACTCTCAGGCAAACAATAGGCTTTTTCCTAGTGTTTGTTAACCATGTATTTATTCTGCTGAAACCTGTAGTTCTAAATGGGAACAGATAGTCATAAAAGCAATAATTGTTTCTTTTCTCAAATGTGAGGCTGTGAGGAATTTTAATAAATTCAACAATTAATCCAAACGATGATAAACACATTCTAGGTTTTAAATAAGTAGGACTGCATGGGAGCTACTTATGAAAAAAGATTTTAAAAGATTTTTTAAAATACTTCAGCCAGTCATTTTAATGCGAAATATAAACTGTAATTATTTTTACTAATTGACCCAATTTCTGTCTAATAAGATACAAATAATTTTAGTCTTAACATAAGACTGTTGCAAAAAGCCAATGATTCTCTTGGTTTCTGAAACACAGAAGTAATTCTACATCTATTAAGATGAATCAAGTTGAAGCCTCATTACTGATGAGACCTCATTACTGATGGCTGGCAATCTTTCCAATTTGGAAAAATAATGCTATACTTACAGAAGATGAGAAAAACTTTCCTCCATTGTATTACTTCATGAATAGAAAGTAAAATGAATGTTTCTGATCTACTCTATAAGACATATATAAAGCTTTATAATGCATACTTGCGAATGGCGGAGGTGGTGGGCCAGGGAAATCCCTTGGTGGAAAATAATCTCGGGGACCTCCATACATGCTTCCTGGAGGAGGTGGAGGAAAAGGAGGCCCTCTTCTTATGAAAGGACCCCTTGTATCCATTGGAAACAATGGAACTCTGACTGGAGGACGAGGCGGAGGAACAAAACCAGGTCCAGTTGCTTCATTTTCAATGGGAAGAGATGAATCGGGAACATTTAAATTCTACAACAAATTGACATAGGGCAGTCACTGCAATAGCAAAGTTTGCAATAGCTTTCCTTATAAATTTAGGCTTAAAAGAAGGCATCTAGGCACCTAGGAAGAAAGCAGTCTATGATGCCATAAAAGGTTCCAGAGAAAGATTCCGTTTTCTACATCAGATGGATTTTAGCTATCATAAATATTTTATTAACTTAACAGAAAACAGCTTTAACCAACAAAGCAATTGTCCAGTTAAAAATAAAACATAAGACTAGCCCAAGAGTACCAAAATATACATTCTTTTATCAAGCATATACTAAAAAAAAAAAAAAAGCTTATGTTAATATTTTCAAGGTGACCAAAAACCAAGATTGTAAGCACAGTAAACAGAAAACATACTTTAAACCAGCTGGATTTAAAATGAAAGTCCAAGAGGTAATTCAAGTTCTTGTTTAATTATATAAACTAAATCAAGCCTTGAGTCTGTACATTGTACTTTATCACCATGGGGTACAATCCAGAAAGGAAATAGCTATAATGCAAAGCATGAAGTACATTTGTCAAAAAGAAAGCAGCAGCTTTTAATCAAAAAACCAGATGCTGGCTAAATTACTATTCTAGTAAACCAAGAGATTAGAAAGATCCTGAATACATGGATACAATTCCACTTTCAATACTTACACCAAGATCATCTTTGCTTTCATTTCTACTGGATTCCATTTCTGAAGATACTGGCCCATCTAAAATTAAAAGTTAAATCATGAAAAATACATGGTTTATCACACCATTCTTATAGCTTCAGATCACAAAGGACATTGATATCCCTACTCCCCTTGTTGGCACATAAGCCAGCTTGACACCAGCATCCTGTATTAGGGCCACAAGGACAGCTCGAGTCCGTGAACTTTCGGCAGACTCAGAGTTCTGTAAAGGCATGTGTTTGTGGTTTCCCCAACACGTGCCTAGATAATCCTGCAAGCTGCCTCATTAAGGAAGCTTCCAGGAGACAGCATTCCTCTCCTCTCCCCATCTCCTTTTCCTCCTGCCTTCCTTTCCTTTCCTTTCTTCCTCCCTTCTCTCTCATCTTTCCTTCCTTATTCTTCCATCACATAACATAGACTAGCAACTGCATTAGCCACTGTTTCTAAATAAATGTTCCTGGGCTTTATCATCAAGAATTGCACAGGCTCTGAGAACATAAATGTAAACAACCCTCTCTGACCACAACTACATGTCCCCTCCCAGCCTTTTCATTTCATTACTCTCACTATACGTGTCCTTGGGTATCACTGAAGCTTCCAGTCCTCTGATCTCTCAATTTCCTCCTTTCTTCATTTCCTTCCCTAATTAGCTGATCTTGGAGACCCCACTGCTAACAGCCAGTCACTAGCGTCTTTATCCTATTGGCCATGTTTCACCTGCCTAGGATTCTTCTAGACAATCTTAGAGCCTGGTTCTGTACTCAGAGCCCCCTGCCTCGAGCTTCCACTGGGATCTTCCATTCTGTTTCCTCCCTCCACCCTTTCTGCTAGACCTATCCTATGGGCAGGTCTCTCCCAACTACTATTTTAAAATTAGATAGAAAAAGAGAACCCCCTTACAGTTATCGCTCCCCTTCACAGTCAAAAGTTGTTGTTCTTTTAAAAAAAAAAAGTTTTTCTATATATATTATTCAGAATTCCTCCCATTTTGTCTCTCAATTGTACTCAATCTATGTGCAGCATACACTGTTCCACTGAAATTGTATCGCCCAAGATAAAATGTCTTTTTTTCCCTCAATTAAAATAGAACTTTCAGTTCTTATTTAATGTAATTTTTCACATTGTTGACTATTCCCTCCCTCTTTCATTCCTCTCAGCCTTCACCTTCCGGAAGGGCACCTTCTCCACCTCTCCTTTCTAGCTGCTCCTTCTCAGTCTTTTCAGTGGGCTCCATGACTCCTCAGGGGTGGTCTCTTCAGAGTTTCACCCTCAGCCTTCTCTCCTCTCATTCTCTCCTTGAGAAATTTCACCCATTCTACAGCTCGAATTTGATGTATACTACTACTGTACTTCCAGAAGTTTAAGTCAGATCTAGATATTTCCCCCAGGACTTCCGAGCTTGAAGTGCCTACTTGAATAACCTTGCAGCTGTATCACAGGAGCAGCTAATTTAAGTTCAAAGTTAACTTAAAATATTTCCCATCAAACATTATACTGCTTCTTGCTCCTTGTCTCACAACAATGAATGGCCCACATGCCTTAGCCAAGAAGCCGCATCAGCCAAGACTCCCCCCTCCTCCCTCATTCCATTCAATCTGAAGTCCTTCCAATTATATTAGCTCTGTGTCTCTTCACATCTTTCTGTCTGCTCAGCTAAGTCACCACCATCATCCATGTAGATTTCTGTCACAGTGTTCTAAAAAGTTACCCTCTCTCCAATCTCAACCGCTCCCTCTAATCTATTTCCCATAACACAATCAGAATAATTTCTCCAAAATGCAGGTCTGATCTGATTATTCTCCATTTAAAACCCTTTAACGTGTTCCCATTATCCCACAAGTAGGTCCAACATTTCTGAACAGGTTTGCAAGGCCTTGAAAATTGCACTGCTTACTTCTACACTACTTGTTTCAATATTCTGACTTCCACTCCATGCTGCAGCCGTATTTACAAGGCAATCCTACCTGTGTCTTTAAATATGCTATTCTCTCCTCCCAGACATTATCAAACATCATTCTGGCCCAGCTAATTCCTCCTTTAATTCTCAGCTTATCCATCATTTCCTCCAAAAAGACTTCCTTGACAACTCTACATTCAAAACATCACCACCTGTCATCTAGGTTCGTGGCTCGTGGCCTATAAGCTCCTGTAACGTTGTGCACTTGTTACTTTTGTCACTATATAGTGCAACTGCCTACAGACCACAGGTATAAGGAATGCTGACCTCCCATTCACCACGGAAACACAGCAGCTACCACGGTGCCTGTCAAACGGTAAACAGTCTACAGATATTTAGTGCATCAATGGCAGGGCTGAGGCACTAAACTGATCACTAGCCTCTCATTTCAGTAAAGCCTAAGGATCAAGACCATGGCTCTGGAGTCAGACAGGGTATCAAATCCTAGCTCTAACACTTCCTACCTGAGCTCTTTAGCACCTTTTTGAGCCTTGGTTTCTTCATCTGTAAAATAAGGGTAATAGTATCTACTTTACAGGTTTATTGTAAAGATGAAATGAGGTCATTCATTTCATTCAATAAATGTTTACTGAGCACTAGTGTTACTTAATGTATTTCAACCATTTCACACCACTTTCCTTCATGTAAATACCATACACTGATAAATCAATAACAAAACATTACATATATATAGAAATTTTTCAGCTTACAAAATACTTCCACCCACATTAACTCATTTAACCCTCATAAGATCAAGGGATTCATATCTCAGTTTTACAGGCATTACCCATCAATAACTCATGCTCTTTTCTTTATTTTTGCTTATACTCTTCATTATTACTGGCACAGACCTTTACCTTTTAACTAAATTTTCAAATTTCCTAAAAGCAGCTCAAATGTCACCTCTTTCACAGAGTTTTCCCTCATCCTTCAACTATAAGGGCATTTTCACTTTCTGTGAACATAATATATTCTCTAATGGGACTTACCATTCTGACTAGTATCAGTCAAGCATATATATCTGTCTTTCTCCGCTATTAGTAATTATTAGCTCCTTAGAGCTAAAAACTATACCTTACTATAATTATATTGTCTACCATGTCATGCAGTGTACCTTCTAAAGTGAAAGAACTTAAAAATTACTTGCTAAATTGAATATTGTTCAATTGCAAAAAAAATGAACAAAAATGTGAAAAATTTTAAATAGCATTAGTTTAGAAACAGATGTTTAATCACACATACTTTCATTCACATTAAGCTTGAATTAATGGGGGAAAACAATTTTAAACACCAAACAGAAATAATTATAATAACAGAAAGCCAGGCCATAGGTCTCCTTCTTTGCTTATTATTCAGAGAAGAATGATTTTCCAAAATAATACATATTCCAACTGGATAATTTCCCTCTCCTAAAATATATACCCTTTCCTGAGGAAATCTTTTACCCATAAATTTTTCATTTTCTACTTTTCATCTTTTGTTATGTACTTCTAAAATACATTGGGTGTATGTAATTCCCAATTTCAATGGGTTGCTATGAGGTGGTTTAAGAAAATGAGCCCCAGACAAATCGTTGGTTGCTCAGTAAATGTTAAATCTACCTAAACATAAAAAATTTAAACAAGGTAACTGATTAACCCATCAACAGAGCATGCACTCAAATTATTTCTCTGATTTTCACATATCATTCACACAGCCTAATTTCTCTGATAACTACACAGGATTTATGTAAAGTGGATTGGAAAAACTATAAAATTAATCATGGAACACAGTAAAATTTACCACCATCGGTACATAGAATAAAGTCATTGCAATAGTGCTCAAACCAACCACCAACACATGTTCAGATGCCATGGATGTGTACAAAACAGCAAGAAACAAAACCAGGAAGTTCTCAGGAAAGAAACTGTGACCTTAAGAGCTAAGCAGAAATCACAATTATATTAGTCCTTTATGCAGCTTCCAGTTCTTTAGTATGCCTTCATTACTAAAAAACACATATACACACAGAATATTTCTTACCTGTTTTATCCAAAGATGGCATATTAAAACTTCTGAGTTCTGCTGGTCCAGAAAGTCTACCGGAATTAGAATAAAATCTGTCTTGCCTTTGTGGAAGAAGAACTGGATCAGGATATGGCTGGCCTAAAAAACATGTTTGTAAAATAGCTTCATTAAAGATAAAAATCAAGTTTCCTTAAATTTAATACATTGAACGTAGAATTTTTCTCTCTAAAAGACTTTGACACATATTCTTGGTAGACGATAGTAAACAATTTTAGGAAAACTACACACTTTACTTAAAGCAATAATTTTGCTTTTTAGTAAACACAAATATGATGATACCTTGGAGTTTGAAAGTTTCCATTACTACATGTACATCAGAATATACGAACAGAATTTAGTTACATATCTATATTTATAGATAGACTTAACTTTAATTTTAATAATAGTGGAAGGAAGTGGATACATCAATAAATCAAAAAAGGCTTCAAGGAGCTACCTACTAGTAAACAAAGAAAAGATGAATATGCTGTAAACACAGTAAGAACTAGCGGAACTGATAACGATAAAAGAAATGGTCACCAGAGCAGAAACAGTATCAGTGAGCTCGTCAAGTAATCAAATTTTCAGCAACTTCAACGTTTTAGAATTTAGCATCCCTCCAAAACTAAAGGGAAAGATCTCTGACTCAACAGATGAATGGAAGGTTCACAATGCTCAGATTAAGGACATTTGGGCGGGCACAAATTTAGGCACAGACTCTGACTCAAGTGCTTCTATAGTCAGCCTCCTTTGTCATTTATGATGACAAAATGGTAATAATTCATGGGTCCTTGTGTAACTCCTCATTCTTGAAAAAATATAGGTAGTCTATCTCATCTCTGTTAGGTGACGGTAGACTTTGATTAAGGATGCTTTTGCCAATCTTCAAAAATATGGTAGAGAACATGACCAGCATCTGCCCATTTCTCCATCCCCAACCCCTGGGAGCCACTGGTCCACTCTCTTTCTACATGTTCTACATTTTCAGATGCCCACACATAAGTGACGTCCTGCAGTATTTGTCTTCCTCTATCTGAATAATTAGGGGTGGAAGTTCTTAAAGACACTGCTACAGTGGGAGGGAAGGGCCAGAAGTTTCCTTAAGTAACCAGATTCTGGCAAAAGTTAGTAAGTAATAATACTATTTAAAAAAATATGGCAGAGGACAAAGGGGATAACGTTTTTTTTACCCTGTTTCACTCTCTCCCATCCTAATAGATATGGTCTCATACTACCTTCCATGACTGCCCTAGGTGAATATAATGTGAACTCCATACATACTTGTTATATGATTCAGTCCCTTGGGACCTTACAGACAAAAAGCCAAGGATACCATCTGACATCAACTGGAGTCAATGAAGAAAATTACATTTAATGAGTTCTCAAGGGTCAAGTGGAGAAGGAAATGGCAACCCACTCCAGTATTCTTGCCTAGAGAATCCTGTGGATAGAGGAGGCTGGTGGGTGGCTGTCCATGGGGTCGCACAGAGTCGGACACAACTGAAGCGACTTAGCATGCATGCATGCATTGTAGAAGGAAATAGCAACCCACTCCAGTATTCTTGCCTGGAGAATCCCAGAGACAGAGGAGCCTGGTGGGCTGCCGTCTATGCGGTTGCAGAGTTGGACACGACTGAAGTGACTTAGCAGCGGCAGCAGCAGCAAGGGTCAAGGGATGTGACTTAGGAAAGAAAGATTCAGAGTCTTGAAGGCCCATTTCCTCCCTTTCAGAGTTGTGGTAACCATCTGAATTAGCCCCATGGGAGAAAGGGCCAATACCAACCACTGAGGTCTAAACTGCCTTTTCCCTACTTTAAACACAGAAATTAACTAAATGGCAGACTTTCCAACTCTTCCTTAAAATCAGGTCTCAAGATACCATATCACTATTTTGCTTCTAAAATACATCCCCACAATATCAGTAACCTGAGAAATACAAGATTTTGCTGTAAGTATTCTGTTTTACTGACCATATGTTACACACTGCCCTCCTCTAGGAAAATAATCCACTCTTAAATCTACCAGCTCTTATTATGTGCCAGGCATTAGTGATACAAAGTTGGTTTTAATACAATCTGTGTCCTTATGATGATGAAACAAAAACAAATCATGTCTTAAATAAAAGGGCATACAAATAATATGAGAGATGGTC
Source organism: Bos indicus (assembly GCF_029378745.1). NCBI lineage: Eukaryota > Metazoa > Chordata > Mammalia > Artiodactyla > Bovidae > Bos > Bos indicus. The sequence goes on along the minus strand of NC_091780.1, from coordinate 49,424,535 downwards.
TATCTAATTCTGACTGGAGGAGTCCGAAACGGTGCCACAGAGGAGGTAAAGCTTGCCCCGAAAGAAAAATAAGAAAGGACAAACGAGTGATATTGATATTTGGTATTGATTAGAATGATATTCTAGTCAAATTCAAATATACATATACATGTATATGTACATACATAAACAGACACATATACTTAATGTATTAAAACTACATGGAAAGCATATGACCAATGAAAGACTAAAATACAAATAAGTACATGAAGGGTTCCTTTCTCTTTTGACTGCCTACCTTTGTTTTCTACCAGCCTTCTCAGAGAAGAGATGATTAAAAAGGAAGAATGGGAGAAGGAAAAGAATCAGGGGAAAAAAAAAACAAATAAAAAAGGAGGAAGAACCATACAGAGCACCATGAAGCAATTTCATAAAATAAAGATTACAATAAAATTCACAATGTCTAGTTTAAACAAAAATGTTATTCATCTCTTTTCATTCCAAAATAAATCTCAGCTTATAATAGTTCCTTCAGTAGCTTTAATAACTGGGGGTCTATCACATAACAAGAACATTAATGTGGTTGAGAAGAGAATTATACAGATGGATAAAGGATTTGCATTTTTTAATTTCAGTACTGTTCACTAATCAAGTACAATAAGCATCTTTACTCAGAATGTGAAGAAATAATTTAATTTAATGATTAAAGAATTAATGGAAAGTAAAACTTCCAGAAAGTAGCTGATAAAACCATTAATATGGATAGATTATGGCTCTGGAATAAAGAGGCCAATGGTACAGAGAAAATGTCTAAGAAACATACATATGCAAATATGGACATTTAAGATAAAAGTAATATTTCAAATTGATAAATAAATATACAGTATTAAAACAACTGTCTACCCATGGGGGGAAAAAACTCTTCAACTAAACACTAAAACCAAAATAAAACCCATATTAAAGACCTAAAAAATCAAAATTTTACATTTTTAGAAGAAAACAGTATCTTTTTGATATTGACAGGTTCTAAAGAAAAAAAAATTCAGTAAAAATAAAAATGGATTAACTTCCCTTAAAAAAAATAGAAAACTTTTGGCTTTTGATATATAACAATAACCTACATAACAATAAACCAAGAAAATATTTATAAAAGAAGATTAGCATCCAAAGGATACTAAGAATTCCTATCAAGCAAAAGAGAAATGGATCAGGCAATCTACAGAAGTAAATACAAATAACCAATAAACATAAAAAGAGGCTCAAGCTCACTAATAATGAAGGAACTGTAAAAAAATCAATCAAAGAAAAATGAGAAAAAATTTAACTCATATGACTGGAAATACTTTTTAAAAGTTTTACATCAGGTATTGAAAAAACAGCTACTCTCAAATACTTCAAACATAACCACTCTTGAAGACTAAGGGCAACATCTATTAAAACTGAAACTATGTGTATCTTACTTTCCAGCAATTCCATAACCTGGGCTCATCTCTCAAGAACATACGTGCAAAAATCAAGTGTTAACTTCAGCACTGTTAGTAATGGTGAAACACTGAAAACACCCTGAATGTTCATCAGAGGAAAATGGATAAGACTGGATAAATATATTGTGGTATATTTATATACTTAAATACAGCAATTTAATAATTTTTTTATTAAAATGGAAAGAAATCAGGAACATATGCTGACAAAAACTTGATAAAATAGAAATTTTAAAAAAATCATATATAGACTACAAGTTTACAAACATTAAACTGATGAGTAATTGCCTCTGGGAAAGAAGGTTGACCTTGGGAAAGGAAACAGAAGAGTTTCCCTGGTGGCTCAGAGGGTAAAGAATCCACCTGCTGTGAAGGAAACAGACTTCAACTCATAGAGTTTATATTTGTTTTATTTACCCATTCTCTTTCTCTGACACACAGCTACATATACACACACACACACATATGTATATATATATGAAACAAATATTAATATGCAAATTCTGGTAGGTGATAGGATTATGCTATTTTTTAACTTTTTGTTTTTTTTTCTTCACCTGTAAAATGGGAATAATAAATTTAAGAGTGTTAGAATGATTAATATAAAGCTCTTAACATATGGCACAAAGTAAGCATCCCAAAGTAGATGTAATGATAAATTAATTTTTTTACAATTACAAACTATATATGCTTAGTCGCATACAACTCTATGCGACTGCATGGACTGTAGCCCAGGTTCCTCTGTCCATTGGATTTTCCAGGCAAGAATACTGGAATGAGTTGCCATTTCTTCCTCCAGGGCATCTTCCTAACAAAGGGGTCGAACTCATGTCCCTTGAATCTCCTGCGTTGGCAGGCAGATTCTTTACCACTAGCGCCACCTGGGAAGCCTATAGTATTGACTGGTCTCTTTCAAATCTATGATCATAAACTTCAACTGGATACTCAACATTGCCGTGTAATCATACCACATTTCACTAACATATAAACTCTTTCACTCTCCTAAATGGCTACTGTGTACCTTTTTCTCCCTCCAAATCTCTGACAATCCCCTCCCTTTCTCTCCTATCCCAAGTTAATGATCTTACACATCAAGGAACTTGATGCAACTAAACACACTCACTTACCTCACCCAGCCTCTACGTTTGTGCCCAGCTGCTCCGCCTTCCTTCCTTTTACAAAGTTATTCAAACACTATCTAATTTCTTAATTACCCTCTGGATCCCACTCTTTTTGTGTACTTTTATACCCTCTCCCATACATCATCAATTTCTCTTCTGATCTTAGATTATTCCCATCAGCAAATAAACATGTTGTAATGTTTTCTATCTTTAAAAATAAAAACATTGCTCCATCCAATTACCACCTCATCTCTCATTTTTATTAAAAGCAAATTTTTTCAAAAATTGTTTACATTTGTCCCCACATCTTAATCTTCCTCAATCGACTCTGTTCAGGAAGACTGCAAAATTAAACATGGATTTTTCAAGTTTATATAACTACATATAGCAGTAAATTAGCAACCAAATGCTAATCATTAGAATTTAAAAAGGATCATTACACAAGAAAGTTGAAGTGCCACAAGAAATACATACTCCCAAAAAAGTGACAGCCTCAAAATTTGGAATTTGGAAATAACTTTAAAGTAAATCTCATCCTCTAAGAGTAGAAAAGCATCACTAGGATTTTAATACACTTTTTCAGCTTATGAAAACTCCAAAATCTCAACAGGAAAATCAAAGTGAACCTAACTTAAGACAAACTATAATTCTATCAAATGCATCTTATCTGAAAGAATATTTGCAATGCAGGGCAAAGGTCTACACAAACATCTATAGATCAGAGCCAGTAATGTAAAAATCTATGCCTGTGTTCTCCAAACTGTTCTGATAAAGCTCTCCCAACTGTTTTGATCTGTTTAGCCTGCTTTTCTCTCTTAAGGTAAAATTTAGAACTGTCCTCTTCAAGTTGGCTGTATATGTCTTCTGTTTAGCTCTTTAAAAAAAGAGAGATAAAAAGCAAGTTTTTTAAACATGCAATGCTGAAGGCCACACTTAATTCATGATAAAACCACCAAGAAATAGCAGCTAAGTCTCTTTGCTACCCCTTACATAAAATATATTATCTAAATCAGTTAAAGATAAGCACTGACCAAAATACAAAATGGAATACATACATACATACATATTCCCTGCTCTTTGCTAAAGCTCAAAAAAGTACACGGAGGAAAAATCATGTAATTCACTGTTAATGCATATCTCTCGAGTAGCACAAGATCTGCTGAGAATTAAGATTCTTATTCTTCTCTGCTACTTCTCTATTCCTGGAAAAAGAAATTGTGAGGCAACATAGAGGAATAAAAGGACACTGAAGGTGGAGCACTGAAAAATCAAGAGGGGCACTGAGAGATGAAGAATACCAAAGGGTGAAAAAAAAAATGATAAAAACTGAAACTTTGCTTCATTCAAGTATCTGTGGTTTTATTTTCTTAACTTAAAATTTTACCAAAATATTTACATGAACTTAGACACAATTACTATCCTTCTTGTTAGATTCATGAATATAACCATGTACATATGATGAATCGTTACTGTGATTAATACCTGTACTATAAATTACTTATAGATATAATTCTCAAGAATCAGTTAAAAGACTAAAAGCCAAGAATCCTGCAGATTCATACTCTGACAGTCAAAAAGCTATCATTTAAATTTTAGCATTTCTTATTTGAATTATGTTACTAGTACCGTAGAAACATACAGATACTAATTACAGTTTACAAAAAGCATAAGAACATTTTAATAAGCATGTCTCTCAAAATGTATTAATAACTACTAAATGTGGGAGCAGGAGATGCAGACGATATGGGTTCAATCCCTAGGTTGGGAAAATCCACTGGAGTAGGAAATGGCAACCCACTCCAGTATTCTCGCCTAGAAAATTCCATGGACAGAGCATCCTGGTGGGTTACAGTCCATGGCACTGCAAATAATCGGACATGACTGAGTGACTCAGCATGCACACGTGGGAGTTAGATCATATTTAAAGACTTTCTAAAAACTTGTTCAACCATTAGTCAAGATTGCTTACTATGCACAGCTTTGTAAATAAGAGCAACTATAAAGAAAACAAGGCAATTAGGAAGAACTTAACAGAAAAACCATATATTCCTTTCTTCCAAAAAGTAATTTTAAAATTATATTACTTACATATATTTTTAAAAGCCAGTTATATAATAAGTGAAAATACATCACAATAGTCTTAATATAATCACTCTGGCTAGATTCTATTCATGACCTTAATTATTTACCTTTCCTTGTATCCTTGTCCTTAAGAGGTAGAATACCTATCCTGCCCAATGATTCCAAATTCTGCCACGTGACGTGCTTTGTCAATCAATGTTAGCTGTTGTGATTCAGAGGCTTCAAAAAGCATTTTGATGTTTTTGCTTTTCTACTCCTGAACTTCAAGGATGAGATCCTCACAGAATAAAGTTCAACTTCTTACAGAATGAAACACTGAGCAAGGTAAGTAACACTGATGAAATTCATGTTGCAGTTAAATATTTATTAAGAATTTATAATGGGTTTGTTAATTACAGGACATCTTCTTGTTAAAATTTTAATTCTGATTACTTATGATGTGATATTTCTATCTAAATTCATAAGATGAATAAAAATAAACTGAAAACGGTTTCTTAACCTGAATGCTGGCTTACAGGTGTGCTCAAATTTTGAAACAATCATCAGGTTATATGCATAAAAATACTTGCACTTTATATGCTCTGTATCCAGATAAGAAGGTTTTTTTAACTGTTGACTTTAAAATAAAGATTCCCAGAGACCTGCAAAAATAATGCAGAAAGTTCCTGCATACCCTTTACCCAGTTTCCCCAAATGTTTACATTTTTCATAACTATAGTTCAATGTAATAACAGCAAACTAACATTATTACTAACTAACATGTATAGTTCTTGCCATGGATAGATTTTATCATGAATAGATTTATGAAACCACCACCACACTCAAGATACAGAACTATTCCATTACCAAAAGGATCTCAGGCTTCCCTTTAATCACATCCACTCTCCTCCCTCTACCATCCCTAACTCAAGGCATCCACTAATCTGTTTTCTAGTTCTATAATTTTGTCATTTCAAGGATGTTATATACATGAAATCATATATTATCTGACTTTCTGAGATATTTTTCTCAGTCAATATTATGGCTTTATGTTAGTCACTCAGTTGTGTCTGTCTCTTTGAGACCCCATGGACTGTAGCCCGCCAGGCTCCTCTGTTCATGGAGCTCTCCAGGCAAGAATACTGGAGTGGGTAGCCATTCCCTTCTATAGAGGAGCTTCCCATGCCAGGGATCCAACCTGGCTCTCCTGCGTTGCAGGAAGATTCTTAACCATCTGAGATCTATTCAAATTGTTGCATGTATCAATAATTCAATCTAGTTTGATTCCACCATAGTCAGAGAACACAGGATACGATTTCAATTCTTTTAGGTTTGTTAAACATTGTTTCATGACCCAGGATATGATCTATCTTGAGAAATGTTTCCTTGGGGCTTGAAAAGCAGGTCTGTTCCAATGACAATTTATCTGATCCAAAGCATTCCTCAGTATATCTCTTTAAGAAGACTTTTTAGTGGTTGCTCTAGGTATTACATAACTTACCACTGTTTACTGCTGTCAACATTTACCAGTTTGTTTAAAAGGTAGCTTGACCTAGAACAGGAAGTCCCTCAATTAAGTTTTTAAAATGAAAAAGGTGTGTTCACAATTGGATTTAGAAAAGAATGCTGTAAATAATCTTTGGTTTTACTAACATTGTATATTATATTATTTGGTCTATCAACTAGATTGAACATTATCTTGAACATCTCAACATCAACCATTAATACTGAACTAAATGTTCTCTTACTCAGATAAACAGGTTACACAGATCACTCAGTTCATCTCTCTCATTGTATAAAAGGACTGAGGTCCAAAGAGATAAAACAAATTTCAAAAAAATCACATAAAAAGATTAAAGAGTGAAGATTAGAAATCAAATTTCTTAATTGCCAATCCAAATACTTTTTTACCTGCAGAATTCTGGACAGAGGCTACAGTGCATGGGGTTGTTTAGTTGCTCAATCATGTCCAACTCTTTGTGATCCTGTGGACTGTAGCCTGCCAGGCCCCTTGGACCACGGGATTTCCCAAGCAAGAATGCTCAAGTGGGTTGCCACTTCCTTCTCCAGGGGATCTTCCCGACCCAAGGATCAAATCCATGTATCCTGTATTGGCAGGCAGATTCTTTACCGCTAAGCCACCAGGAAAGCCCCAAATGTACCAGATGGGCTTAACAGCAGAATGAAAGTAACACTGGAAAGATCCAGTATACTTGAAGAACGATCAACAGAAATTATTCAACCAAAAAAAGAAAGGAAAAAAATTTGGCAATAAAATGAGGAGACAGAGATCTATAGGACAACATCAAAAGGTCTGAAAAATTATAAGTTTCAGGCAATTGGTAACATGTCAAGTATGTTCCAATTTTATAAATAATGGTCACTATTGTTTGAGTTCCAGCCTCAGCTCCTCACCTAGCTAACTGTTCTAACTAAGACTGTCAGGGAAAATCCCTCTTCTGGGACTTAGTTCCCTTCTCTATTTAGTAAGGGCACTGGATAAATTAGTGGTTTTTAAATTTAGCTATTCCTCAGAACCTCCTAGAGAGGTTTTTTTGGGACATACAGATCTTACCTGCAGAGATCATGTTCAGAAGGTGTAATGACAACATCGTAAAGCAACTATAATTCAATGAAATTTACAGAAAAACAAGGGCGGGGGAAAGCGGTGAAACCCAGGTATTTGCATTTTTTTAAGTCCCCTAGATTATTTCTGATGATAAGCCAAGTTTGAGCATCACTACCCTAGATAATACTTGGGGGGAGAGGCAGAGCATGTGACAGGGGCTCCTGGTACTGACAGCTTGTAAATTCTCAAAAGGACCATTCTTTACAAAAATATGAGATTTCCCTGGTGGTTCAGTGGTTAAGAATCCACCTTGCAATTCAGGGGACACGAGTTTGATCCCTGATCAGGGAACCAAGATCCCACATGCCTTGGAGCAACTGAGCCCATGCACCACAACTAGAGAGTCCGTGAGCCACAAAGAAAGATCCCGCTAAGACCTAATGCTCCCAAAGAAAAAATTTTAAATATATATATATATGTGTGTGTGTGTGTGTGTATATATATATATATATATATACACACACACACACAGAAATACAATATACACCAAAAGCTTGAAATCAAACTCCTTAAGAAAGGGGCTGTAAATTATTCATCTTTATTTTTATCACATCTAAAGTTTAAAATGAATGCTACTCAAGAAAAAAATCCTTGAAAGGAGGATTTCTATGCCACTTATTAACAGATTCTTAAGTCTGAAAGTCACAGCATATATATTTCTAAATATAAAAACAGTAAGAAAACTATTCAGCTTTCTTAGAATTATTTGGGTATTCATTCATTCAACAAATGTTTACTGGGCAAATACTACAGGCTTGGCATGGTTCTAGGTTCTGGAGATACAGCAGTGAACTAAAGTGATACAAATCTCTGTTTTTATGAAGCTGATACTCTAATGATATCAAACAGAAGAAAGTAACCTCAAACCAAAGAAATTACCACTTCATACGATATACACACACTAACAAAGCAAAGGCTAACTCTTGGAATTAAAGGTTTTTTTAACCACAATATTCTTCCTTCTCCAACTCCTCAGGAAGCAATCTGAACTAGTATATTTTTTAAAATGTAACTAATTTATGCAAAGCAGGCATAGCTCACTCTACATAACAGTGTCTGTCCCTGAAACACTGTGCATAAATAAAAGTTTAGCAAACTGAATAATTTTAATAACATTCCTTGGGCAAATAGAGGCTATAAGGGAATAACAGTTATTGCCTTACTTCAGAATATTCTACTGTGAGTCTTCCGGTAAATATATTTATCTTGACAATTAATGTAAGATATATTGTTCAAGGGTAAAAAGACAATTAGAAGAAGGTGAATAGTATAACTGCATAGAAGTGATGAAGGAATGGGTATACCTATGTTTATGAAAACATATCAAAAAAGAACTCCCTAAAAGATATAAAACTACATTCTGGGAGGGCATGCTTAAGATGACAAGGGGGATTTTTTTCACTTTCCTAATTATACATTTCTCCATTGTTCGAATTTTCTAACATAAACATGCATCACTTCTATGAGCAACAAAAACTATAAAGACACTGCATGGTGGGGGTGGAGGGAGGACAGTTTTCTATAATGTGAATAATTATCCCTAATTATTCTCTTTGGAAATTTGTGTTACTACTGTTTTCTAATATGTATCATGGTTCTTAAGACAGGGCACACGTGTACTTCTCTAATCTTTCATTCCTGTATGGTGCACATACTGGCTGCCTTTCAAATATACACACTAACTATACTCATTCCATACCTGATGGAGGAATCATCATCCTACGATCTTGTTCCCAGGGAGGTGAAAGGGAACCAGTGTCAGACGATGCTCTGTGAGGATCAGTTAACCTATCAGAATTTGATTCTCCTCTTTCATTGGTAATCGGATGGTCCAGAGGATTCCCTGGGCCTCTTGAGCCTAATTAAAGAAGAAAGGTACAACTGTTTTATCTAAAAAAGTATTATAAGATCTCTCATCAAATAAAATCCAGGCCTTTTTTTGAAAGGCAGAACAATCAGATTCCAACCAAGTTTTCCTAAGACACATTAGACTATAACTCTATCCCTACCAAAGCCATTTCTAAAACAAAAGGAAATATTTTGTCATATACATAAATACTTGCCTATAAAACTCATTCTTAAATGTTATTACTATCATTATTTACATATAAAGTCAGTGGTTAAACTGGAAATTATAAATACTAAGTCTGAAAAATAAAAGTAGAAAGTAAATAGCAAAGTAAAGGATTTCTATATCAGATGTAATAATTATGAGATTTTTGTTAATTAAACTAATATGCCAATAGTCAAAGGGTATGAGGCCTTTAAAACAGTCATCTTAGAGGCTATATACCTATTTTAATAATTCTGCAACTACTTAACGTATCTTTTAGAAATGTACTCATATTAACTTAAGAGCCACTCAAGAAATTGCATCTTACTGTTGTAGTAAGTAGAGGCATGACTCTTCATGACTTCTGCCTCAGAAATGATTTTAACCAGTCTGATTACAAAATTTATATATGTCACATAAATTTGGCTTTAAGTGGCTTCTAGCAATTTTTAAATATCAAGTTCACCTCCAAAGAGAGCTCACAACTCTGAAAGCAAGTCTAAAATAAAGAGTTTCAAAAGCAGCAGCACTGTTGAAATAAACACTCTGAACAAGGTAAACTCATTTGGATAAGAAAATCTGACACGCTGACATTTATAAAGAAAGGGAATCATTCCAAAGTTCCCTTCCTATGACCACAGAAAGAATGGTTCCTCAACTAATAACCCATATTCAATTAAAGTGAAAAACACAAATATAAAAAGTTTTAATATTAAATAACAAAATTAATTAATTAATATTTTATCTGCCATTGAAGGGGGAATGAGGTCTCCTCAAAACTATATTGCCCAGAAAACAAAAACTTATTTAACTTTTCAAAGAACTTTAAAAAAAAATTATTTTAATAGAAATCATTCTAAAATGCTCCCCACATTTCAGTACTTCCTCTAAGAGATAAAAGTAATATGACCTTTTCATGGTAACTTGTACCAATCAGTATAAGCATTTTTTTTTTTTTAATTTTAGTAATTTTTAAAATTGTTCTTTCTACTCTTGTTGGCAGGAAGCCAACTGACTTTTATGTCAGAAGGTCAACTTTTCCTCATTCCTTCTAGTTTGTTCATCCTTCTAATCAGTTCATCAGAAGGAAAAAAAGGTTGGGAAAGCAGAAAATTAAATCGGTGAAAAATGTGCAAGAGTCAACTAGGCTGCAGTTGTCTAGAGTGAAAAACGGATCTTTAAAAGAGACATTCAAAGCCTTTCTCCTGACTGCTTACTTCCAGAAGAAAAAGTACAGGCCAAGTGACTATTAGGTGAAAGACTGCCAACATGAATAGGCTAAAGGTCAAGGTTTTTCATTCAGTCCACAAGTTACATACAATTTACTCTAAAAAGACATTATTTTCCTTACTCTCAACCTTACTCAAACATGTATCTCATCCAAACTTTCAAAAAAAAAAAAAGATAAGAGGAAGGAAAAGAAAGGTCATTCTTCTTTTGTGGGTCATAGAAACGTTCAGTTCAAAGCAACTCTTTTAAGACCGGCTGATAACTTACCTAAAACTTCTGTAGCTTTTCTAACAAACAGTAAAACACCCTTGCAAATGATCTAATCACATTGTATCTTGAAAGTTATTTAAAAAGAAAGGAAAGTAATTTAAATAGGAGAGGAGAAATCAAAGGTAATTTTTTACTGTTATTTCAAATATTCAATTAACTACAAGCAATCCTTGACTTATGTCATTCAACTTCTAGTGATTCACATTGGCAATTTAGCTAGTTTATATCCTTACTTATAGGGCCATTGTTTTTCAGACTGTTGGCTGCAACCCATTGTGGTGTATGAAGTTAATCTTAAGTAGTATTCTTTCTTAATGAAATGGAATAGAACTGAATAGAAGTTATCAGAAAGCATCAAAGATAGTAAGGGTAGTATTCATGTGACTGGCTTTGAGAACACTTATGTTCATGCGTAATATGACATGATATAAACACAAATCCAGGGCTAAAAACCCAAAGCTCTTGATTTTGGAAAAAATATGTTTCAATTTTGCCACAACGCAAGGGAAAGTTTTAAAGTAACTTGACAAACAAAATATAGTTGAGACCAAAAGAGGAAAACTCCAGATCAAAAGAGGTATACAGGTAACATCAGTGCTGACGAGGTCACTGCAGAAAGATCAATAGCTAATGCTTGTGCTTGAATGGCTCTGGAAATTCTCAAAAACACATAAGGGGGTAACAAAGCACACAATCTTGGGTCAGTTTCTCAAAGTATTAACAAATGAGTTAGGGCTCTTTTAAGGTTCCCAACAAAACTATGCCTACAGGAGAGCACTTCTGAATTCCTTGTTTCTTAAAAAAAAAAAAAAAAAATAGCTCTTTCACTTTCTGATTTTCTACAATAAAAAGATCATGATAATAAAGTAAAAAAAAGATTTTTTTTTAAGTCTGTATTCCAATAATGCTTAATTAAAATACAATTTTATGCTAGGTTATACTGTTACTGTATTTCATACATACTTTTATAAAGTTATATATTATGTAGCAAAAGATACAGTTTTTAAAAAGATTTTAAAAGATGATATATCAAGTCCCTGACCAAAATGTAATCCATTAGAAATAGGTTTCTAAGGGAAAAATATATTCAAATTAGATGTCACAGAGTTCCTTTTCCAAACAAAAATTAACCTAGAGTAAGTGCAAGGAATGCCTGTATTTTTCAAAGGTCTACTTTAAAGATCATTTTAAAGATAAGTTGAGATGAAAATATAAAGTAAGGAAGAAATCTAGAGTAATAAAGATGTTTAAACAATATACCTCTTCCTCCTCCCCCTGGAAGCAAAGGTGAGAGTCTGAGTGGACCCTCCAACAAAGTTGGAGGGGAGAGAAAAGCTCTCATTTCAGGTGAAGGTCGACCCAATGGTGAGGGACCATATGGGGAATGCTCTGGAATAATTAAAACAGCATATTTAAATTCATAGTTTCAATTAACTACACTATAGATTAGAATCCTATCTCAGCAATTACCATCGGGTCATTCTATTGCCAATTTAAATTTAATCTCTGTCCTACATACTAAACGTGCCTTGGGTTTAGCTAATATGGGATAGAGCTATATATAGAACCATGTGTTTAAGTCTATCTACCAAATAGACACTTCAGTCAATAAAAACATTACTCTTTTGGTAACTAATACACTTGAATGATCATACACTAATAAGTAAAGGACACCATACTTTAGTTTTAAGAGCATTTGAGAGGCATGAAGTTTGTTTGGTTTTGTTTTGTTGTGAATGGCAGTATGCTTCCAGATATTTCAGCTGGTGAGGGTCGTACCAATAGAAGGGCTCTGTTTAAATCAGGGCCAGATAGGGCATGTATTGGGCTGTGAATTACCCAAGTAAAGTTCAGATTTTCAAAAGCTGAAAAGAAAAAACACAAAATACTCTGAAGCATCAGAAATTACTTCTGATTTATCACCAGTGAAAACTCAGTTTTACACATCAAATAAACCACTTTATCTATTAACCATATGACCAAAAGTCTGATCATTTTACAAACTTCACCATTCTCAAATAATGGTTATACTTCCAAAGATCAAAAATCAACATTATCAAAAAACAAACAAACTTCAATGCCACCCAAAAGAATACTTTTCAAAACATGCTAAACTTTATTATGTAGCTTATATAATATTCAAATGTAGTTACAACAAAAGATCAAAGCATTATTTACCCTGAGACATTTTTGCATTAGATTCAGATAAAAATTCTTTCTGTATAACTCCCTCAACTCCAGATTTTGTTCCTATTTGAAATTCATAACAATCTGCTATTTCTTAACGTAGAAATACTTAATGAAACTGGACTCTCAAAGTGATTTTTATAACTTTTCAACAGTTATTAAAAGAGGAGTCTACCTACACAAGATAGGTTTGTTTTTACTACCCTAGAAGCTTAATTCCAATTCAACCAAAATTATTTTGAAAAATGTAATAAACTATTTGGAATAGTATGAGATCATAAAGATGCTAACTCACTAATGAATGGACAGAAATATTAAATACATCTTCCAAATAACTGGTTCTTTTGGGGGTAATTAAAGCAATCAAAACTCAGATAATATAGTTTTCCCACATTTTTAATGAATTTTACATCATTTAAAATCAGCTATTTTAATTCTTATTTTTAAGATTCAAGCAAATTCCAAAGAATGGTTAATATATAAACAGTCACAATGCCATTCCATTTAAGCAAGCTTTACCCATTCACTCTACAAAAAAACAATGAGTACCTTACTATGTACCAAGCACTTTGCTTCCCAAGGAGCTCAAGGTACTAAACATACATCATCCTACAAAATGCCACTGAGAAAGCCATTATTCACATTACTGCTAGAGTACAAAACTCAGAAACTTGGGAGACCACAAGAAAACTCAGATTAGAACCCTAACTACAAAATCTAAAAAATTCATAAGGAGTAGTGTTAATTCACAGTAATATAAACGGTATGTACAAAATATAATAAAATAAATATTTTTTTAATGAGGGGTTAAAAAAAAAAAAACTACCTCTGCCAAATGCTGTATTTGGAACATCAAGTGCATAAGGATCTTTTTCTAAAAGTTCAATTTTAAACTCTGTTTCGGTTAATCTGCAAATAAAGAACAAACATTGCTAAGTTACTTATCTAAGAGAGTAAGTAAATCACTCACATTTCAAGAAAAATGCCACTATTATAAACTACTTTTTATTATCTCAATATCTACATAAAAGAAACAGGTCCTGTAAAATTATTCTGACTGAAATACCTTTATATATCCTCCACTATTTATTTTAGGGTAACAGGTTCCTTTTGCCTCATGATAGTGGTTTTGTTGAGGTTTGAAATTGTTTTGATCTTTTTCAAAACTAGGCTACAAAGAATATCATATCACAGAATCCAACTTTTAGAAAGATCTTGAAGGGCCCTCCAAGGTCAATGAGTTCAAACCTATTATTTTACAACTAAGGAAAGTGAAGTTAGGAGTTCAAATGATTTATGCAAAATGAAAGTACCAGGGTTAAAACTCAGGGCTCCCAGCTCTGAGTCATATAAGCTTTCCATTGTAGTGTTACCCATACGATTTCAATCATAACATAAAATTGGAATCTGATTAATTCATCCTATTTTATCCCTTTCCAAACTTTTTATCTGAAAAATATGACATTTTAAAAGAATCTTATTTCTAGTTCTATACCATTAGATCTGAAATAAAACATTTAATCATATGGCTTTAATTTCTGAGTAGAAAAGACAAGAGACTAAAACTAACACTGGATAATGTTAATAGTACATTCTGTCAAGAAATTATAACACTATGGGAAGACTTTTACAGTCTTAACAGAAAACCATTTACTCTTCCCTTCAATTGAACATTGTACTTTTTATCCTTTCATTTTGTTATCGTAAAGCAATGCCATCCAATATAATAAGACCACGGAAAAAGAAATAATAAACATTCTATCCATTTATTCATTAAAGATGTTAATACTCTGCGAATTACCATGTCAAAGAGATTTATCCTTTCTATCTCCATCTCTTATAATCTCCTTCTACCCACCCTGGTTTAAACAAAAATTTTTTAAGTTATACTTTTTACAAAAAAATCTATGAAGTTTCTTTCTGTTACAGTAACCTCTAAGACAAGTGTTTCAAACAAAAAATCTAGTAAACTCTAACAGAACTAAGGTATACTTTATTACTAGATATGTTGGGTCACTGAAAGTTTGTTTATCCTTATAAAAATATTAACTACTTAATAAAATAACAACTAAGAATAAAAGTCATAAGCAAAGTTTTTAAAGTATTCCTACTAAGATACTTACTTTTGTCTGTTGTGAGCATTTTCCTTCCTTAGATCATTGAGGTTTCTTTCAGCAGTCCGAGCTGCCAACTTAAGAAAAATAATATAAGCATACATAAATATCTTAATAATTGCATACAAATATACAAAAATTGCATACAATCACTTAAGTATGTAAGTATGCATTTCAGTAAACTCAACGTAAAAAAAACTTAATTTAGAAAAATATATCAAAAAGGAATGAGTTTCATACAACCAGATGAGCCTAAGGCTGGAGTTTAATCATGTACTTGCCAAGAAATGCTTTCAGCTAGATGCAAAGTCAAGGATTAGAATTACTTGGTGTTGTAAATATCCAAATAACATGACAAGAGCAATGGAAGAGGACCCAAGCTTAGGAATGGAGACTCAGAATTATTATTATGCGTTGGAAGCATTGGCAGTAGAACAAAGTAACTATCTCTGGAAAGAAAGCACTGTAATTCTGTGAAACCACAAAGGTCTAAAAATGCTGGTAAAGGCTGTTTTTTTTAATGGCTGAATATAATCAAAGCATGCTGCATGTTTATTAAGTACACAGCACTGTAGAGATACATTCCTTAGTCTTTTACATTTACTTAGAGACACTTTCATTTAATAAAAATCAGACTACCGATACATATGTTACAAGAAAAAAAAAGCTTATACCAAGAATATGCAGTAAACCCAAACAGCTGTGGGTAAAATTAAGCCTGCATAGAATACTACATCAGATCAGATCAGTCGCTCAGTCGTGTCCAACTCTTTGCGACCCCATGAATTGCAGCACGCCAGGCCTCCCTGTCTATACTACATGTTTCCCTGTTATTCTGTGGACTCTCCAGAGCAGAAGCAGCAGAGTGTGGAACATCACACCTGCCAGATTAATGCAGTTCACTAGAGCAAATGTGACAGTCACCAAAAGGTGACTCAGTCTATAATTTTGAACTGTACCTGAGAATTGACTTTAACTGGGCAAATATTCACCAAAAGTATAGCTTAACCACATGTTAGCACTCAGTACCAAAAAGATTTCAGGTGTAAATCTTTTTCCAAGTTACATAATCAATTTTGGTACTAACAAAAAAGAACACCACTGTAACAATTTTTGTTAACAAAATAACAATTCATTTAACTTTTAATGATGCAGAGCTAAAATCATTTCTAAATGTTTGCTAATATGTAACATATTTACTCTTAAACATATGGCACAAAAATGTGTAGTTAAGTCAAAAGTAAATTCTACTCTGATTATAGTATAGTATATATTAAAGATATACCTGCAACAAAGAAATATAAAAACAGACTGATGATAATGATTCACACTTGAAAAATTTACACCCAGAAGTTAGCAAAAACTGTAATTTTAGTAAATAACCAACCACATTGTATTCTAAAACATTTATATTCAGATATTGAACACTTATAATATGCAAAAAAGATTCTATTAGGAACAGGTGTTAAGAAGGAAAGAAAAACAGTCCCTATAAGCTTAAATCTGTGGTAAGAACAAATACAAATAACCACAGCACTTGCCACAGGATACAAAAAAAAAAAAAAAGTACTATGACAATTTAAAGGAAAATTAAATCTAACAGGATGGAGCAAAGAAATGCTCAACAGAAAAAGTAACATCTAAAATTAAGAAATTATTTATTATAGTAAAATAGTGGAAACAAACTAAAAGTGTATAAAATGAAAAACTTCATAAAAAATATCTATGATATATTAAGAAAGGTTATAAAACATTAATATATGATCTTATTTTTTTAAACATATATATGTGCTTTATGTCTCAATGTATCTATAAAAGCATGGAATAAATTAAAGTACTACTGCTGATTACTTCTTTGTACTTTTCTACATGGTATAAATTTTTGTTCAATGAGTATATATTATTTTTATAAAATATCTTTTTAGTTTGAGACATGAAGGGCATATTTTCTGCATGTTTTAATTTAAGGTCAATGTCATTATTTACTAAACAAGAATTTCAATGTATTGAAAAGAAAAAGTATAAGGCTTGGAGTCTAAAAAACAAATCTATAAGACTTAGAATCTAAAAGGTCAATGTTTCAATCTCCAATCTTAACTCTCTAATCATGTGACCTAGGGCTGTTTCCTCATCAGGAAGACCTGAATTACAGTTATTGTGTGGACTGAATGAGTAATATATGTAAAATGCCTTAGAGTACAGTGCCTAAAATATATGCAGTACTAATAAACATCAGTTCCTCTCCATCTTTAAAAAATAATTTTCATCTGAGCATTTAGAAAGGGATGAAGAAGACTAAATTCATTTCCAAGACCAGTGTATTATTTCAATAACAAATCTTCACTTGAACCCTCATTACAGAAGCATATAAAAGCTCAAAATTGGCAAGGATCCTGATATTCAACTTATTTAATTTCTTACTCTAAGCTGAAATCTCCATTCCAAGAAACATCCATGCCTAAAAATAAAAATATCTTCCAAGCTTCAGTTCAACAGTGATAATTTAACAGTTAACATTTACTGAATGCCTACTGTATGTCAGGTACTTGGCTATCAGAATTATCTTATTTAATGTCATCACAATAACTGTGAAATAGATACTAATATCTCTGTCTTTAGGTAAGGAATGGGTGGTAGGTGATAGAACCAGGATATCAACCAAAACAAGCTGACTCCAGACCCCATATTCACCTACTGTGCAAATCACTTCCCCTTGAAGACTTTGAGGGGCAAGTCTTTCAAAAGCCAGCTGTTAATGATAGTTCTTCATGTTAGAGAGACCATCCTGATCATTACTCAAAATCTATATAGTTATCACTTCCTCATACAGTTCCTCCACAGCACTGACATGTCCTTTCTCATGATGGTCTTTTTTGTACTGTGTAACAAGTAATTAAAAATCAGAGAATCAGATACCTGAATTATATTAATATAATTTTTAGAACTAGGACGGGCTTTAGATTATTATTTCAGCTAGTCCCACTGTTTTACAGATGAGTAAACAAGCCCACAGAATTTTAAAAATTTGTCCACAAGTAATTAGCTGGCAATCCACTGCTTGAAACAAGTCCATGAACGTTGCCTCACCTCCCCCAGAGTATAAGCCCCAAAGAGTAAAGCTTCTTGCAAGAAGTAAAACACTAAAAGCAGAGAAGGAAAAATCAGATTTGTGAAGAACTGTATCAAAACAAAGTATTTAGTTCATAAGGGATATAATTCCACTACTGGTGAAATTAAAAGAAACTGATTTCTTTATACACTACCTTTTTTTCTCAGTTGTAAAAGTATACCTTTACACTGCTCATCTAAATTAGGAAAAAGAACAATTTGACAAAAAAGCCTAAGAAAATTTAATACTTACCCAATTATCATGTGCTTTTTTCTCATGAGAAATAATCTGAAAAAGAAAAGTCATTAAAATACTACTACTAACTGTTTTTTCTGTAAAAAACATTCATAGCTACCACTATGATTTAATACAAAACTCATAAACTCAAAAATAACTCAATCATCTCTAAAAAGTCAGCAAGTATTATTTTAAAGCAAATTTTCATATACATATGATCTACTCTATTATACTTCTAAAACAAAAACAAGTAAAGACAATTCAAATTTTTGTCTAGTACATTTCTGTTTTACACAATAATCAATTACAATAGGAGATACCAATTAAGAGACAACCAGCTAGACTGGTTTTATATATATATATATATATATAGGCTCCTAATGCTGCTATATGTTTATTTATTTACACAACTCAAATTCCCAAATCAGCAGTAGTTCACATAGCAACTTTAAACAATGTCTCTTGTCCCAGAATCTTTGCTCCCTAGAAATGTTCTGCCATCACATGCAAAACCTCAAGAGACCAACTACACTCCTGCATCAAAACAGATGTGAATTCAAACAAATCACCACTGTTTGAAGTTACACACACACACACATACCTGTCCTTGATAAGAATGAATAGTTCTCTCCAACTCTTCTTCTAGATCTTTGGCTCGCTTTCTACAAAGAACAAACAATCATTCTACTCTTAACATAAACTAAGAAATGACAGAACACACTATCTCTACTGAAAATATTAATTAATTTAACACCTAGACTGCTTTGTTTCATGTCACGCTAGAATTCCACATGTTCATCACCTTTGTGGTGCTGGTTTAGTTGCAAGGTTCTAAAGCATATTTTTTTCCTGATATAATTAGGTAAGCTTTAGGAATACTACTACTTGAGTTTACCTAAGATTTAGATGGAATATTGGCTCATTTTCATTTTTAAGAAGCATATTGGGAGATGTATTCAGATGTCTGTAGTCTTAATAGAACTCTAGGAAATTAAAGACCTGGGAGAAAGGAAATGCTATTACCTTTATACAACTAAAAAGACTTAAAGTTCATAAGACTATAAAAAGACTTTTTAAGACTAAAAACTTTTTTTGGATAAAATTCAAGCTTGCTCTTCCTAATGTAAAATGAAGTATCACAACTATTTGGAGTACTGCTGAATCTCGTCACTTATTTTCTCTAAGTTTTTATTATTTCTATTATTTTAGGATCGATTATTTCAGTAAGGATTGAGCTAAGGTAAAAACTAAATTTATGGTTTTATAAACACTTCTTCATAACTTTAATTAAGGCTTATTCTTCTTTTTGCAGCATACTTCTCAAATTGATTAATATTATATACATTCTTCCCCATGTGAACCAAAGAGGAAACACCTTAAAATTAGTCACATTCATAAAGTTCTTAACTTTAACATAATATAGGATTGCCCATATTCAAATCCAACTAATCTAAGAGATTTTGAATTACATAGAGTAAAAGAAAAACTTTTTTCCTTTTTATATTTTCTGTATAATCGCATAAGAGCAAGACATCTAAATGAAAAATAATAAAATTATGGGGGATTTTTTTTTGAGTGCTCTGTTATTTTTTCTCTGCTTTGGGGCTTTTGTATGGATACCCTTCCTACCTCAAAAAGAAAGGGGTGAAATATATTCATACCTATAGGTCTCCAGCTCTTCAGCTGCATGGTTGATCTTTTCATCAGCTTTGGAAAGTTTCTCCTCTTTCTCTAACCGGTAATTTTCCTCCATTGTCAATTTCCTTAAAACAAAAAGGGTTTTATTTCTGTTATTGTATGTCATAAAATAATCAACGGTATACTTTTAATTATATCACAACTGGTGATTTATTCTACTGTTTCCCATAAAGCAACCTGCAAATATCAATAAAAACATCACATGTAAGAAAAAAACAAATGTACCTGAGTGTGGAATTTAATATTGTAGACTCAAATTGTAAAGCACCTTATCCAATAAAGTACTACTAATACAGAAGCTTTAAGAGTTCATCATTATCATTTATATTTTTATCATTAAAGAAAAAATGTTTCAAAATCAAGTAACTTTCTTAAAAAAATAAATTGATGAAATGCAACCCAATCATAAATTAAGAACTTTGAATAATAACATGCTGCTGCTAAGTCACTTCAGTCGTGTCCAACTCTTTGCGACCCCAGAGACGGCAGCCCATCAGGCTCCTCCGTCCCTGGGATTCTCCAGGCAAGAACACTGGAGTGGGTTGCCATTTCCTTCTCCAATGCGTGAAAGTCAAAAGTGAAAGTGAAGTCGCTCAATCGTGTCCGACTCTTAGCGACCCCATGGACTGTAGCCCACCAGGCTCCTCCATCCATGGGATTTTCCAGGCAAGAATACTGGAGTGGGGTGCCAGTGAAAGTCGCTCAGTTATGTCCGACTCTGTGACCCTATGGACTATACAGTCCGTGGAATTCTCTAGGCCAAAATACTGGAGTGGGTAGCCTTTCCCTTCTCCAAGGGATCTTCCCAACCCAGGGATCAAACCCAAGTCTCCCACATTGCAGGTGGATTCTTTACCAGCTGAGCCACAAGTGCCTTCTCCACAAGGGAAGCCTAAATCATCACATAAGCTGAATGCAAAACATTTTTAAGCTATTTTATTTGCCACTCAATGGAGTGACAAACATAATTTATTACCTGTGAAGTATCATTTCATTTTCTTGATATAGTTCAGTCATTACTTTAAGTTTCTGCTGAAGTTTTTGAGTTTCATTTTCGAACTGTGTATTTTCTGACTGTAAAGATGCTTGTTCAGTCTGGAGATTTTTAATACACTCTACAGAAAAATGTTTTAAATCACAATTAAGGGAGCAAGTATTTTGAGCTACACATTAATATTTTATAAAAATAAAAATTACAAAAACTAATTATTAATAAACTAAATTCTTTCCAACAGAAAATCAATATTTTGTTCGCCTAATACCTTTTAACATGTTAAAGAGCTATATAAATTATTATAATTTTTTTATTATTTAAAGATTTCCTAAAAAAAATTCTAAAACCTTCAGTACTCTTTAATTGTAGCATCTAATTTTCAGTCTAGGAGACAAAAGTCACTAAAATTCTCAAAGTTTGGTGATGAGGATTTTGAAGGCAAATACTTTAGCTTAATATTTTCTGTGAACCTCTCCCACATGATTAATAATGCATCTTTTTTTCCCTAGTAAAAAGTTTACCCATTAATACTTCTACCCAGCCTCTTTTTAAGCCAAAATTTTTATACATGTTAAAAATCAAGCCAGAAATTTGGATCTTCTGATAATGAATGCCCCAAAGTCCTGCTGGCTTACACCAGATAAAGACTGGAAAGGAAAATACCAATTTAGCTTTGTTTCAACCTAAAAGAATCACCAATGAAAATTAAAATAAACAATTCTAATTAATTATGATTATAAAATAATTAGTGGATGCACTAATTAGATAAATTATTTCTCTTTCAACATAACATAATTCAACTCCTCTAACACTAAGGTGACATCTCCCCCAAAAATGTGTATGAATCATGACCATACCACAAATCTTGAAACAAGGCAAAACTCACTCTGCCTAAACAGGACAATTCCAAAATCATACTAACAATCATTAGAATTTTATTGATTTATGTAATATTATATAATTATTCTAAAACATCTACTAATTAAATACACACACCAAAAAGATAGTTTAATACCTTAACATTAAATGATTAAATGTACAGGAAATTGTCCACTTCTGTCTTTCCAAGAAATTTTTAAATCTAGATCAGTAAAGTTTGTTGACCTTTGGCCTTAAGCCATTGCCATGTCATCTTAACAATTCTTAACAAGCCATTGTTAAGTCACTTAACTGACATGTTGGATATTACTTCTTTTAAAATTGGATCATCTCTATTTAGAAAAAAAATTAAACCAACACTTAAACCTTCATTATATTTTTTCACTTCTACATTAACTATTTTGTTTCAAATCCTCTGTATCTTAAAATACCACTGCAAATGATTACCAAAAACAGCAGGTCAGAGGAGAAACAATTCAGAAGAAAACCTTTCTGTTCTGAATAGAAGATCAATTATAGAAATTTATCTTTCATGACTCCCTAAAATAAGAAAGATTTGCAAGAAGGGACACAAAGTCTCCAAATACTAGTTTTAGAAAAATAGTAATTTGCCAAGATACCATATGAAGTGATGGGGTAACTGGTGAGCAAATCTGTTACTATCCTAGCACTTTCTACAGTTCCTCACTGAAAGCCTGTTAATGTACTAAAATAGGGCTTGCTTGAAAGTAGGCTCCATATCTTTTCCTCTTGTAAATCTCCCATGGCTTTTAGTACTATACATTAGCAAAACTTTAATATTAATGTTTTTCAAAATTCAAAAATAATCCAACTACATGTGAATAGGGCAACAATAATTTTTTAAATAATCTGTATCTTTGGTGGTTCAACCTTTTCAAAAAATGTGTTATTATAAACACAGTTTACTTATTTTAGAAATTTTTGAAAATATAGATAAGTAAAAAGAAAACAGAAATCTGTCCATGATCCCATATTCAAAGAGAAACATGGCTGACATTTGAGAATGTCCTTCCATCATTTTTTTTGCTAACAGTTATGCTGAATTTTTTTTTTTTTTTTTTTTACAAAATGGAATGTTACTTACATCAACTTTTAAAATTTTGGAACATAATAGTATTTGTTCACTTTAGGAAAAAAAACGCTATCAGCAAAATTAAAAAAAAATCTTTTCAATGAAAAACAAATCAGTTCTACAGGTCTAACATCATTCCCATATATGTTAATATACTATGCAAGGACATTAGAGGAAAAAACTGTACCATAAAAAGATCTATGAAATATAGAAGTACCACTATTAAAAATCAAATTTGCAATTAACAAAGATATTTTTAATTAAGTTTTAATTTGCTACTTTTAAACAACTAAAACCATACCAAATATTTGACACTGAAATTAAAAGTACAGCTTTACATAGTTTTTTTTAAAATAATGCCATTAATTTTATATAAATATGGAGGAAACGATATGGCTTTACCAACAATGAAAACTCAGACTAACTTTTCACAAATAACAAACAAAAGTAAAAGTAAAAAAATTCAAATTGTATCTCCCCATAATTGATTCAATTAATGTTCTATTCTCTATAAGGAGACGTATTTATTTAGAAAAACTTTGTAAGTCTATAGATTATCTACCTGTAAGCTCTTCTTTTGTTTTATCAACTTCAGATAATTGAGTGTAAATTTGGTTTCTTTCTCCTTCTAGGGTTTTTAAAGAAGCTCTTAACTTCAAAGAATGGGAGAAGGAGAAGAAAAAAAGCAACATTAAACAATTATACCAAAACAAACAAAAATCTCAATATACCATCCTAATCCTTTGAAGCTCTTTTACACTCCGATGAAATTACTGCCCAGACTACACAAGCCAACAATGGAGTTTCTATCTTAGAAAGTTAGCAAAGTCATCAACACATGTAAATCTCAAAACAGGCATAAAGAAGTCAGTGATTAATGTTTGAACAGCAGCTGTTTGCTTTCAGCACATAAATTTTGATCAAAGCAACCTTCACACTACATTACTGAAACTTCACATTGATCAATAAAGATCAGGATACCACTACCAGGATGAAAGAGAACAGGGATAAACCACAAGAAAATGAATCTAGTACCTACTTCTCAAGATAAGATATGGGGCAGCAGAATATTAGAAAACACTGAGACCCGAGAGTGAAGAACATTCAAAGAGGAAAGTATGGGAAAATATGTAGTAAACATTAATACAGTCCTTATCCAAAGAAATGAGTGCACACCTTGAAAATGTTTATTACAATAAATTCTAAAAACTAACAATATGAATTTCTAGTTACCATAAAAAAAATTAAAAAGCAACTGAAGAAAATTCTGATCACTTCTAAAACTTCTATCACTTATATGGTAACTATAAAATGGACATTTAAAAGAGTTACTAGGATATATGGATTTAATCCATGCTTTATTTGTTTCTCTATATTCTTATGTAGTAATGCAAACCTTAGCAGCATGAATCAGTTTCTTCAAAGCTCCTTTTGGTTGATTATCTATAATGAAAAACAAAACCATAACAACTTGATAAAACAGTACAATGCCACAACAGACAGCCAAATGATTCTATTAGTTCACTTAACTAGAGCTTTATAATCCCTTGCTACAATAGAGAATTTAACGTAAGGCACAACGGTCTCAGACCTGCTCCCAGGAAGCTAAACAAAAAAAGCAATGGAATTACCATAGTATCACGTAACACGGTTCTTCACCACTAACTCCAAAAACAGAGTTAAAATAAGCATGTGGTAGTCACCTAAATCTAGCCCCCAGTTTCAATTATTCTTAGAATCCCTCATCAGACAAAATATGAGCAGAATTATATTCCAAATTAAAATAACATTAAATGTGAGTTTTCTCATTAGAAAAATAATTATTTCTTACAAGATAAAGCAGAAGTAAAAAAGTACAAACAGAACTATATGTCTTTACTTTGAAGTGTACTTTTCTTCCAAGACATTAATGTTATCATCAAAGAAAATCTTTTAAAAAATCACACCTTCTCCTTCACACATTTTTTACTGATATAGAAAATGGAGGGAGAGAAAAGAGAAAGGTTACAAAAGTCAGAGAAACTATCATTGGGGGAAACTCAATGAAGATACCTGAAACCTCTTTGTACTATTCTTACGATTTTCTGTGAGTCTATGTATCAAAACAAGATGTTCTTTTTTAAAGTCAAAAGAACTGATCTGAAAATACACTAAGTGGCTATAGGGAACCTAACTTTTGCTGAGTTTTCATACTGCAACCAGCAATGGCAATAGACTTTGGGATGGTCAAAATTAAAGTACTGTCAAGATATGAACCATCTAAAAAAATGCACCCTAAGGCATTCATTTATATAACACTCAATTTTCCAACTACTCACCCACCCATTTATCAGCTTACAGTACAGGGGAAAACAGGCATGGAAAGAATTATGATGCAATATGAAGACTGCTGTGGTCGTGGTGGTCTAGTCGCTATTTCATATTCGACTTGTGCGACCCCTTGGACTGTAGCCGGCCAGGCTCCTCTGTCCATGGGATTTCCCAGGCAAGAATACTGGAGTGGGTTGCCATTTCCTTCTCCAGGGGATCTTCCTGACCCAGGGATCAAACATGCATCTCCTGCATTGCAGGTGGTCCCCACATTGCAGGCGGATTCTTTACCACTGAGCCACCAGGGAAGCCAAAGACTGCTATAATGTACAACACATAAAAAGAACAGAGATGAGGAAGGCTGAAAGTCTATCTGAGGCGCTGAAGAAAGATTTACTGAAATGGAGCTAGCCTAGCTGAAACAGCTGAAGCTGATAGTGAGAGAGGAAAAGAATATTACACAAGTGTATAAGGAGTCTTATAATAGCACATGGGGAACTAAAAGGACATACAAGAGCCAGCCATCATTTTCAGTAAGAGATGATGTTATGACTTAATACCTAGGTGCGCATCATTTTCTGAATCACTCTTCATTTCCCATTCCAAGTTATCATCGTCTGCAATTTCTTCACCAAGTACAGCAGTCCAGTCTTTCATCTTTCGTAAGCGCTCTGTCAGAGACTTGACGTTTACCAAAGGGGGCAAAAAAAGAGGGTAATGCCTTATGCTGGCTTTACAACCTCTGAATGCATAACTGTAGTCTAAAAATCAACCCACATGGACAAAAAGTACATGAGCTCTCACTCTCTACCCAGCATAAAATATGTAAATACCCTCAAAAACTAACATTTATTTACTATTAAGGTCTACAAGTTAAAAAATAACAACTGGTTACTCTTAATCAAATATGAAAAGTGAAAACTGAAAATGGCAGTCGCTCAGTCAGGCCCGACTCTTCGTGACCCCATGGACTGCAATTCCCCAGGCAACAATACTGGAGCAGGTAGCCATTCGTTTCTCTAGCGATCTTCCAACTCAGGCACGGAACCCAGGTCTCCTGCGTTGCAGGTGGATTCCTTACCGTCTGGGCTACGAAGGAAGCCCAAATCAAATAAACAGAATACATAGTAATGGCCCATTTTTACACGACTACACAGTAACAAAACATTTCTTACATGGTATCTCTCATTTGCCACAATAAGAGTAGTCACTAACATGAGAAGAAATTTTGTGTGAAGTTAAACAAATCCCCAAGTGATATATGAAAAAAGCGATTTCACAGATTCAATTTATTCAAGTAAACAACTAGCTGAGGAGATCAGCTGACACAACTGACAAAAAGAAAAAGAAATTGTAAAAGAGAATCTGAGTCGGAACATTAGAGGTTTTGCTACAGTACTTTTTGAATTTTCTTAAAGAGGCTCCCCTGTCCATGGCATTCTCTAGGCAAGAATCCTGGAATGGGTTGCCATGCCTGCTCCAGGGAACTGTCCCAACCCAGGGATCGAGCCTAGGTCTCCTGCACTGGCAGGTGGATTCTTTACTGTTGAGACACTGAGGAAGCCCCAGAAACATCCTTAGCAGTGAAGTAAGCAGTGTAAATGTACAGCTTTCAAGGTGACATCATCCACTTCACTGTGCAGGTTACAGAATGTTAGTTGTACATCTTATTAGTTAATATTAGTTAACATAATAAACAGATACTTGAGTATCTGTTTGCTGCTTAAAAACATAAGACTTAAAAGTGTAGGCAGGAAAAACTGGTAGAAGGGAGAGATAAGAAGTAGGAAAAACATCAATAAATCTTAACAGTAATACCAATTATCTTATTCCTAATGGAGTTAAAGTACAATTAGATTTACTTAACATATTCATCTCTGTGAAAGTACATATACCAGTTAATCTAGGCATTAAAGATATTCATATTTATATTCAATGCATATAACTTCATTTGTCCAATTTATAAAATTCTTTCCAATTCTTCTCATTAACAAAAAAAGATGGCAATCTTAAGATAAAAGCCAAAATCCAAAATCCTTTGTCTTTCTTCATTAAATATCTAGGCTAAAATAGAAGAGAGAAGAAAAAAGGACACAGAGAATATATGTGTGTGTGTGTGTGTGTGTGTATACATACATACTACAAATCTGCAAGTTTTCAAAGAACATTTTGCAACATGAATAAAAACACAGTACAACTAGTAATGTTTGCCAAAATGTACATCTCCTCAAAATAAAAGCTGCTAAAGCAAAATTTCTTGTATTTCACAATTAGTATAAAGTTCTAGCTTAACTCAGTCATTAAACTAGCCGGGCTGTTTACCTTAATCTGATTTTCTTTATCACACAGAACTTGTTCGACATGTACTTTGGAGTCTTCAAATGTTATTCTCTGTTTATTAAGCTCATTCACTTGTTCTCTCCATTCTTCAGCTTCTTGTAAAAGCTAAAATTTAAACCCCAAAGAGAAAGAAAAGCAACTCTTATTATCTCATCATATTTATGTGCAGGTACACTTATTCATGGGCTTTTCTTGTGGCTCAGCTGGTAAAGAATCCACCTGCAAAGTGGGAGACCTGGGTTCCATCCCTGGGTTGGGAAGATCCCCTGGAGAAGGGAAAGGCTACCCACTCCAGTATTCTGGCCTGGAGAATTCCATGGACTGTATAGTCCATGGGGTCACAAAGGGTCGGACACAACTAAGCAACTTTCACTTTTCACTTTCACACTTATGTATGTAAGGTGTATCATTAAAAGAACCTCACAAAAGGAAGAAGTAACTCATTACTGTATCAAACTCAGGTGTGGATGCACTTATTTATATTACCTAGGTGCACGACTAATAAATAGGCTTCCCTGGTGGCTCAGTGGTAAAGAATCTGCCTGCCAGTGAAGGAGACCTGGGTTTGATCCCTGGGTTGGGAAGATCCCTTGGTGACAGAAATGGCAACCCACTCCAGTATTCTTGCCTGGGAAATCCCATGGACAGAAGAGCCTAGTGGGCTACAGTCCATGGAGTTGCAAAGAGTCCAACACAACTTAGCAACTGAGCACACATGCACCACTAATAAATATTATACAACACAGTGTGTTGCTAAGAAGGGCGAGAAAAAATGAGGTGACGGGGAAGAAGGAGTGTAATGAAGAAAGAAGGGAAGGGAGGAAGGGCTCCTTTTTTCAAAGAACTTTTAAAACATGGGTTTTAAAGTAAAATAACAGACTAACATTCTTCAACTACTTACATGATAAATTTATATCAAATTAAAAGCTTTCTGAGACAAACACACTTGTTAGATTTGACCATTTCTTGCCATTCTTTATATCCCATATAACATGCCATACCTCATTTATATTAAAGTTTATTTTTTAATCATGTGTCGTTTTGTGGCTAACTAACCTTCAGAAATACCCTTAATCTAGAATAGATCAAATTCTGCATAAACAATCTTTTACTGTATAGACTTTTACAGAGGAGAACTTTCTCAACATAAATAAAAGGTAAAGACTGTCATAAAAGATAAACTTAACTATATAATGCTTATTTTAAAGTTGTGCAAATCAAAAAATAACAGAAATAAAATTTAAAATTTAAAAACAAGCAAGTAACTAGAAAGAAATCTTTATATATATCACAGGGTTAATAACTGTAATATGCAAAAAGCTTTTAGAAGTCAATAAGAAAAAAAGGTCCCCTCCCCCAAAAATACAATCAGCAAGTGATTTACAAAAGAATCAGCCCATATATATATATATATATACATATATATATGGAAAAAAGGCCAATTTTATTTAAATTTAAAACTCTATTCTATTAAATAGTAATTACTGGGTTTCCCTGCAAAATTAAGGTTTCATCAGCATATTCCCTAGCACACAAAAAACTAGTCCTTCTCCATGTATGTTAGTAAAGTAAGATAATTTTGACAGATTAAAAATAAATAAGAATTTAAGAATAAAACTTGGATTTGGTGACTGGCTGATCTTTAGTGAGTTACTAAGGAGACTGCATACATAGCGAGCAGTCTTATAAGGTTAAAGAAGGAATGTGTTAGAACATGGAGTCAGTGCATACAGAATAGTTTATTTCAAAAACTCTGATGACCAAAAGGAGTTAGAGTAAAGCAGCTCTAAAGAGTAAGACAATCTAGATGAAATATTTTCAATGTACAGAAGGTCACTTTTGACTATATTGATAACACAGCAAAATTAACACAGGATGTATTGATACCAGCCACTTTCACCTGAAATCTACTAAGATGACAGTAAAAAGGTTTAAGGGGGAAAAAAAGCATAAACCCACAAGGAAAGAGACAAAATGTGATGAAGAAAAAGATAGTTCCAAAAGTGGAAAGTGATGGAAGCATGGTAAAAGACCAGACAATTGAAATCTAAGGCAGAAGATGGTAGAGTCTAAAAGTAGTGTTGACTTGATACAAACCAGGAAGGCTCATGATTTGGAGGTACAAGTACTAGTTTGTAAGTGGAATGAAAAGAGAAGGACTACTCAAAAGTCTGTATGAAAACTAGTTAGAGAAAAGCCCATGTTCTCCCCACACATACATATACAAACACTCTAATTCTCAGTCCAACCCTCTCTCCCTCTGTCTTTTACATGCACAAACACATGCATGTGCACACACGCTTACACACACATACACACACATCTGGCAAAAGCCTGGAAGGTTATTCTCTAGCTAGAATCTGAAATCTGGGACACCTGACCCAGGTAAAGGTGTGAGTAATAAGCTGTAAACATAAAAGCATTAAGCAAAAACTGACTTACTGAATAGTGAGATACCAGCCCTCCTTACCTCAATGTTCACAAACAACCCTATACCTACCAAACAGGAACTGTGGAGGATTCATCCCTGTGGAAAATGGTATTTGAAAACCAAGAACTGGGGACCCTCCAATGAAATACCCTAGCCAGATTACTGTGTAGAAAGGCCCGTAAGAAACACACACACGGCTTCCAACTAGATTTGGAGAGCCCTGCTATTAAATAGACACCCATGAATCACCAAACATCTGAAAAAAGAAACTCTTAGACAAAAGACATAGACTAAAACAGAACACAAAGGAACTTGAAGGAAACAAGGCAACTCAGGAAAAAAAAAAAAATCAAAAAAGAGTAGGGAAGAAAAACATGACATCCTCAGCAAAGTAAGACACTGCATCCATGAAATCAGTAAAAAGCATAAGCAAAACAACAAACAATTCTCACAAGCAAAAAATATCAGAGAAGAAGTGAACAAAAGTTTCATAGTCATAAAGAAACCAAAAAAGACATTTTCAAATAATTTCATACATCATACAAAATACACCCCAAAATGAATAAAATAATTCAAGTAAATTTCCCAGAACTGAATCAAGAGCAAGAGTTTCCAGACAGAGTGTAACCAACAAATATATGGAAAAAGACCCACACTAAGCCATGTCATTGTGAAATTTCAGAGAACTGGAAATAATGAACGATACTAAAATTTTCCACAGGGGAAAAGAATAGGTAACAAAAAATGTTCAGTAATCCAAACAGCATGTGACTTCTCACAAGTAAGTCTGGAAAATGAAGACAATAGAGTAATAATGTCAAAATTTCAAGAGAAAAAAAAAAAAAAATGCAACCCAGAAGATATCCAACCGAGAAGAAGACATTCTAAGTCATGAAACTTCTTAAACAGTTTCCTCCTATGCTTTTTCTCAGGAAGATAATCAAGGGAATTTACCACATAAAGCACACACATGACATGGGAAATAGAAGATCCAACACAGAAAAAAAAACAAGTCAAAGGATAGGGGTGAAGTGAAATCTCAGAACGGCAGAAATATAACAGACCTGGAGAACAAGTTCCTACTGAACTAGGAGGACGGAAGACCCCAGAAAGTACTGCTTCAAGGAAAAAATAAAATTAGATTAACCAAAGCCTTTGCACACATCAACAAAATATTTACATAATCTCTAAAAGAGACATTTATGATTGAAATACAGATAAATTACAGATACGTCTAAAAGAAACAAGACAATTATTAACTCTATGGCAAATAAAAAGTTGAGTGAAACAAAATACGTAATCAGAGCACATCATGTGACTCAGCTGTGAACAATCTTTAGAAAATTATAAATAATGTTATCATTAAAAAAATTTCCCACTGAAAAATTCTAACCGTATTGGGAGAATAGTTTGAGAGGAAATATGTTTGGGTATGTGGCAGTGTCTACATATGTGAGGAGGAAGAAGATCAAAGTTAAATCCTTACTATATCTGCCACCATAGCCGCTTCTGTCTTTAGGCCCCTAGCTGCAATAGCTCTCATGGTATTCTCTGCTCTCCTACAATCTGGCTTTGAAGAT
This sequence comes from Bos indicus, assembly GCF_029378745.1. Classification (NCBI taxonomy): domain Eukaryota; kingdom Metazoa; phylum Chordata; class Mammalia; order Artiodactyla; family Bovidae; genus Bos; species Bos indicus. The sequence continues at coordinate 49,392,739 of NC_091780.1, read as the reverse complement.
TTGTGCTAAATGCTATTTGCTATTATTATCAAAATGGTGAGTGTCCAGGCTTACTTTCACTCCTGGGGGAAGAGGGTTCCAGGAATATACACCTTTGTATCCTTTACAAAAGAGACACCATAGGGTACATAGGAGATTGCCCTGCTCTTGTGGTCTCCAGAAATAGCCCACTTCTGCCCCTAGCATGAGTCAGTCATGAGTATGCCCAGAACATTTATAATTATATACTCACAAGTTGAGGAGTCCCTTTACAGTACAAACCTGTTTCTGGCTTTCTTGAAGCTGAGAATTTTCACTCAGAGCATCTTTTATAGCTATCTTAAGTCGTTCTTCATTCATCTGAAATATTTTGAAGGTTGTTTTGGCCTAAGTAGAATACAACATAGTGAGATTACAAGAATTAGCTTAATAGCCCTTTTTTATACACACTCCTTGAAACACAGAATTAAAGTTAAAAACACGCCAATATTAATAGGAGAGGCAGCATGCTATAGTAGAAAAAAGGCTGGCTTAACTCATGGTCTAGTCACTCAAGGTCTAGGTGCTCTGCCACTAACTTGCCACATGACTTTGGACACGTGATTCAACCCCTCATAACCTTCTATGTACACTACCTGGAAACTTTAATTAACTTTATATTGTCTCTCTTCAGTTCAGTTCAGTTCAGTCACTCAGTCGTGTCCGACTCTTTGCGACCCCATGAATCACAGCACGCCAGGCCTCCCTGTCCATCACCAACTCCCGGAGTTCACTCAGACTCATGTCCATCGAGTCAGTGATGCCATCCAGCCATCTCATCCTCTGTCGTCCCCTTCTCCTCCTGCCCCCAATCTCTCCCAGCATCAGAGTCTTTTTCAATGAGTCAACCCTTCGCATGAGGTGGCCAAAGTACTGGAGTTTCAGCTTTAGCATCATTCCTTCCAAAGAAACCCCAGGGCTGATCTCCTTCAGAATGGACTGGTTGGATCTCCTTAAAATCCACAAAAGCCTTTCTGTCCATTTTGTCTACTAATATTAAGTGCCAATCACCTTCAACAGTGAACCGTATATACAGCTATAGCTCAATAAATATTATTCAATGAAAAAAATGAACTTTCCTCAGATGCTCTATATTTTACAACTGTACCTAGGGCTTCCCTGGTGGCTCAGTGGTAAAGAAACTGCCTGTCAATGCAAGAGACACAGGTTCAATTCCATGTGACAAGGAGCACCTAAGCCCGTTTGTTACAACTATTGAGCCTATACTCTAGAGGCTAAGAGCCACAACTACTGAGTCCACGTACGACAACTACTGAACTTCATACACCCAGAACCTGTGCTCTGCAGCAAGAGGAGCCACTGCACTAAGAGGCCCATGCACAGCTACTAGAGAATTAGCCCCCACTGTCCACATCTAGAGAAAAAGTCCACACAGCAACAAACACACAGCACAGCCAAAAATAAATTAAAAAATTTTTTTAACTACTTTTTAAAGTAGTTTAAAAACAAACTAAATTTTATTTAAAATTTTATTTAAATTTTATCTTAAAATAAACTAAATTTTTAAAATACTGTATCTAAATCACCAGATGGTCAACACCGAAATCAGACTGATTATATTCTTTGCAGCCAAAGATGGAGAAACTCTATACAGTCAGCAAAAACAAGACCAGGAGCTGACTGTGGCTCAGACCATGAACTCCTTATTACCAAATTCAGACTGAAATTGAAGAAAGTAGGGAAAACCACTAGACCATTCAGGTATGACCTAAATCAAATCCCTTATGATTATACAGTGGAAGTAAGAAATAGATTTAAGGGTCTAGATCTGATAGATAGAGTGCCTGATGAACTATGGAATGAGGTTTGTGACACTGTACAGGAGACAGGGATCAAGTCCATCCTCATGGAAAAGAAATGTAAAAAAGCAAAATGGCTGTCTGGGGAGGCCTTACAAATAGCCGTGAAAAGAAGAGAAGCGAAAAGCAAAGGAGAAAAGGAAAGATATAAACATCTGAATGCAGAGTTCCAAAGAATAGCAAGAAGAGATAAGAAAGCCTTCCTCAGCGATCAATGCAAAGAAATAGAGGAAAACAACAGAACGGGAAAGACTAGGGATCTCTTCAAGAAAATCAGAGATACCAAAGGAACATTTCATGCAAAGATGGGCTTGATAAAGGACAGAAATGGTATGGTCCTAACAGAAGCAGAAGATATTAAGAAGAGATGGCAAGAACACAGAAGAACTGTACAAAAAAGATCTTCACAATCCAGATAATCACGATGGTGTGATCACTGACCTAGAGCCAGACATCCTGGAATGTGAAGTCAAGTGGGCCTTAGAAAGCATCACTACGAACAAAGCTAGTGGAGGTGATGGCATTCCAGTTGAGCTATTACAAATCCTGAAAGATGATGCTGTGAAAGTGCTGCACTCAATATGCCAGCAAATTTGGAGAACTCAGCAGTGGCCATAGGACTGGAAAAGGTCAGTTTTCATTCCAATCCCAAAGAAAGGCAATGCCAAAGAATGCTCAAACTACCGCACAATTGCACTCATCTCACACGCTAGTAAAGTAATGCTCAAAATTCTCCAAGCCAGGCTTCAGCAATATGTGAACCGTGAACTTCCTGATGTTCAAGCTGGTTTTAGAAAAGGCAGAGGAACCAGAGACCAAATTGCCAACATCCTCTGGATCGTGGAAAAAGCAAGAGAGTTCCAGAAAAGCATCTATTTCTGTTTTATTGACTATGCCAAAGCCTTTGTGTAGATCACAATAAACTGTGGAAAATTCTGAAAGAGATGGGAATACCAGACCACCTGATCTGCTTCTTGAGAAATTTGTATGCCGGTCAGGAAGCAACAGTTAGAACTGGTATGGAACAACAGACTGGTTCCAAATAGGAAAAGGAGTTCGTCAAGCTGTATATTGTCACTCTGTTTATTTAACTTATATGCAGAGTACATCATGAGAAACGTTGGACTGGAAGAAACACAAGCTGGAATCAAGATTGCCGGGAGAAATCTCAATAACCTCAGATATGCAGATGACACCACCCTTATGGCAGAAAGTGAAGAGGAACTAAAAAGCCTCTTGATGAAAGTGAAAGAGGAGAGTGAAAAAGTTGGCTTAAAGCTCAACATTCAGAAAACTAAGATCACAGCATCCGATCCCATCACTTCATGGGAAATAGATGGGGAAACAGTGGAAACAGTGTCAGACTTTAATTTTCTGGGCTCCAAAATCACTACAGATGGTGACTGCAGCCATGAAATTAAAAGGCGCTTACTCCTTGGAAGGAAAGTTATGACCAACCTAGATAGCATATTGAAAAGTAGAGACATTACTTTGCCAACAAAGGTTCGTCTAGTCAAGGCTATGGTTTGTCCTGTGGTCATGTATGGATGTGAGAGTTGGACTGTGAAGAAGGCTGAACGCCAAAGAATTGATGCTTTTGAACGGTGGTATTGGAGAAGACTCTTGAGAGTCCCTTGGACTGCAAGGAGATCCAACCAGTCCATTCTGAAGGAGATCAGCCCTGGGATTTCTTTGGAAGGAATGATGCTAAAGCTGAAACTCCAGTACTTTGGCCACCTCATGCAAAGAGTTGACTCATTGGGAAAGACTCTGATGCTGGGAGGGATTGGGGGCAAGAGGAGAAGGGGACGACAGAGGATGAGATGGCTGGATGGCATCACTGACTCGATGGACGTGAGTCTAAGTGAACTCTGGGAGTTGGTGATGGACAGGGAGGCCTGGTGTGCTGTGATTCATGGGGTCACAAAGAGTCGGACACAACGGAGCAACTGATCTGATCTGATCTAAATTCTAATATTTAATTCTTTAATTATAAAAGTAATAGCAAAATGTAAATGATTTTTAAAGCAACAGCCCTATAAAACAACTCAACTTACTTCAGCTACTTGTGATTTGAGGGACTTGGATTCATCTTCTAGGGACTGGATCCTTTTTGAAATCTCCGACATCTAAAAAGACAGTATCAATCACAAGTATTTACTGAACTCCTCCAGTTTTCAAGATGCCATTTCTATCAAGTATATTATTAACCTAACACTTTTGCTCCAAAAGTGAGGATTCAGATTAAGAAAACTTCACAGCTATATGCTTAAAGGGATTTTATATAAAAGTCATATAACAGTATTTCAACTCATCTTTAATATTTCTTAACATTTAAGTTATATATAAGAAGGCTACTAACATTATATCTTACTAAATAATCTCACACACATTAAGATCATCCTTAAGATAGATTTTAAAATAAAGACAAATAAAAGGGAAGTTTAAGTTCCTAAAACACTTTCAGAGTAATAAAAAACCAAAACCACTATATATGTGATTATTCAACTTAAATGATTTATGTGAGCTATTCCATAGTGCAAATAGAAAATTTCTATAAGAATATGCTAGAAATGCAACATATAATGTTAACTCTAACAAATGAAAAGAGCTAGAGGATCCAGAAAATTTTATTCTCCACTTTATAGTCTTCTGTATTCTTTTGACTTTTTTTTTTTTTTTTACAGTGCATGTAATACTTTAACTGATATCATATAATTTTTTTTAACTCAATAACGTTCTTTTTCCTACAGTCTCCTCAAACACAAAAGTCCTACCAATTCATCTTGCTTTGAATGTTTAGACTTCTCTTCCTTTAACTCTTTTTCTAGAATGAGTATTTCATCCTCAAGTTCAGATTTGGACTCAGTCAGCTTTTCATAGAATGCCTGAAAGAGGAAGAAAACTTTATAAGACAGTCATAGGAATATTTGGTGAAGATAAATCAGATGAATGTAATCAAATACACACACTATAAGTTAAATAAATCTAGTTTATATATTTGTTCATTTTTATAACACTGAAATCACAGAAATACTAGCAGGTGTTAGCAAACTTTTTCTAGAAAGAGATAGTAAATATTTTAGGCTTGAAAGCCATGCAGTTTCTGTTCCAGCTAAAGTCACATACATATGTAGTGAGAAAGCAGAGACAACACATAAATGAATGAGCATGGCTATGTTTCAATAAGATTTTATTTACAACAACCAGTGAAGAGCTCAGAGCCTAGTTTGCCAACTTCTGCTCTAAAACATTATAAAAGAAGCATGAGAAAAAGTCCAATTTCATATAATTCAATACATAAAATCAAAAATAAACTCAAAAGACAATCAAGATAATATTCTACACTGAATTAAAACATATTTTCTGTGGCCTTTTTAATTTAAAATGATTAGTTACTGGATTATCCAATTGGAATTTAAATACTGTAATAAACATACCTCTGATATTTGTGATCCTTCAACAAACTTGTTAAAAGAAAAATAAACCAAAAGAATCAAAGAACTTAATGCAGGCCAAAATAAAAGTAAAACAAGTACATATTATATCATACTGGTTAAAAAGCATATTTATATATATTCATATATATATATAGTAAAAAAATATATATGCATATATTTCCCCAAATTTGACTACCTGATTATATGAGTTCTCTTACTTGAATCAAAATTACCCTGATATTTGGATTTTATCTACAGATTCAAAGAACAATTTTTGTAACTGTACCACATTATAGTTTATATTCAACTATGTTTACCAATCTTGAAAATAAACACTGTATGTTTCAAAAAACTACTAAAATTAGAGAAAAACTTCCAAAATATTCATTTTAAAGTAAAAATTCAATGCCTAAGAATAAATTGGTGGCTTTATTTTATCCACAATGTTGCAAAGAGTAAATATATTTGCTATTCAGTTTTTGTTCTTCTGTCAGCGTGTTAAATTCCTTGTGAAATTCTATTTTTCAATCTAATAAATTACAAATAAAATAAATAAATAAAATATAATAATTTCAACACGTTTTTGAGAATATTAATAGGTAACATAAAGAAAAAAAGGTTAAGAATTCAATTTTATTTGGAATTCAATTTATGACTTCCTTTGGACTCTACTAGGAAATTCTGATCCATATGCTTTGATGATTTATAGACATCAGTGATGGAGAACGCCAAGCTAACTGAACACGTATACCGAAGGTACAAAGTCCATCATTTTCTATTTTAATATTAGTATGCTTTTTACAACACTTCCATCTCTAAACAGTAGCATGACACTCCTATTACAAACCCTTATCTGTCATACCTTAGCTAAACGACAGATTATCACACTTTCCTTCCTTATTATTAGCCAAATCAAACCTGGCTCAGGAGACCCAACTCTGTATTTCTTCCAAACTGCACATTCAGTGGCATCATGTTGGTACCTTGAAATTGGTCATGGTAGGAGTATTTACACAACAGAACTCAGCAGGTGTTACAAATAAAGGCTCCTACTTTTCAGATACCAGCACATCACTGTGTGTAACATTCTAGTCAGCTCCTAACCCTTTGATGGGGTAAAGGCAAGAACTGCCTCAATTTACATAATTATTATTTCAAACTATTCCTAAATTTATGAAAGTGAATTCTATTTTTCCTTCCTGGAGCAAACTGAGCCAAAAAAAAGAATGATTATCTTAATACATTTCCCAGAAATGAAGAATTAAGAGCATCTACATAACTCTAGATGACAGTGAACCGAAAATGCTTCACTCAAAACAAATCATCAACAAAGGCTCAAAATTTTACAATACCTTATGCTACTTACTAACATTCTATTTCCTATATTTAACTTAAATTTCTTTAAGTTTTAATTTCCAAGAAATGTGAGTTTTGAGAAGCTACATGACTTTTAAAGTTTATGTCATTTAGTAAGAACCTTCCCTTTAACTTCTGTAAGTATCTATTTGTTCTTACCTCCAAACTTTGTGCTTCTGTTGACTCCTTCTCATAGCTGGCATCCTTTAAAGATGACTCTAAGCTTTCATACTGAAAGAAAGCAACACTGTAAGTAAAAGTACTATAAATTTTATTCCAAACTATACCTGCCCTCTGACCCACCAATTCCATGAAAAGCAACAGTAAAACCACACTGCAGAAAGACAGCATCATCCACAGCTTCAAATTTACCACGATAATTTTTATTATACTATTATTGATACTCAACATGGAAAAATCTGGCATTCAAGAAAACAAGATCTGAGTGAGAATGAAGAAAAAAAATGAACAAGGGAAAAAGACAATCTTAGAGGGTTCAAGTAACAGAGTTCTCTTTCAGACAACAAAATAAGTAAGCTTAATATATAAGAGGAACTAAAAGACAATCATTGAGCCAAGGAAAGAAAACTACAAAAAGAGCCACACAACCTTTAGAACCAAAAAAGGCAACAGATGAAATTAAGGTTTAAAAGGTGATTGGGCATAGGTGACCAAGAAGGCAATGGCACCCCCCTCCAGTACTCTTGCCTGGAAAATCCCATGGACGGAGGAGCCTGGTAGGCTGCAGTCCATGGGGTCGCTAAGAGTCAGACACGACTGAGCGACTTCACCTTCACTTTTCACTTTCCTGCATTGGAGAAGGAAATGGCAACCCACTCCAGTGTTCTTGCCTGGAGAATCCCAGGGACAGGGGAGCCTGGTGGGCTGCAGTCTATGGGGTCGCACAGAATTGGACATGACTGAAGCGACTTAGCACCAGCAGGCATAGGTGAAGACAATCAGTAAGATGGAAGCTAGATCAGAAGAAAATATCCAGACTGAAGTGTGAACAAAAAGATAAGAAATCCAGAAAAGAACATAAGAGATATGTAGGATATAGTAAAAAGCTAAAATACAAGTATCTGGAATCCCAGCAAGAGAAGAAAAAAGAGAAAAACAGTATTTGAAAAAGTTATGATCAAGAGAATTCCAAAACAAATAAGACATTAAGCCACAGATTCTGGAACATCATGAAGCCCATGGATGAATAACAGAAGACACCACATCCAAACAGCTAGTAACACTGCTGAAAATCAAAGATAAAGAGAAAATCATAAAAATAGGCACATAGTTTCTTATAAATTATACACTTCCTGCCATATGACCCACCAATTCTAAGATATTTACAGAAGAGAAATAAAAACATATACCTACAGACAAAAAAAGGTAGAATGATCATAGCAACTTTATTCATAATAACCAAAAGATGGAAATAACCACATTCAGAGGTAAACGGATAAAAGAAAATGTGGTATGTTGATATAATGAAAATGTACTTTCAAGTTAAAACAAAAAACTACTATATGCAACATAGTGAATCTCAAAAATACAATGCTACCTGAAAAAAGCCAGACACAAAAAAGTATGATTTCATTTACAGAAACTCTAAAATAGACAAAAACTAATTTATGGAGATAGAAATATAAACAGTGGTTGCTGGCAGGGCTATGGGGCTGAATGAAAATGAGGACAAGGGAAATGCAAAGGTGACAGAAATGTTTTATGTATTAACGAGGAAGGTAGATTCCTGGGTGAATACACCTGTGAAAATAGAGAGAACTGCGTATTTAAGAATGTCCATTTAACTACTGAAAACTACACTTAAGGTTTTTAAATTGAAAGAGAAAAATAATTCAAAAAAAGACATAACACCAAATTTCAATAAAACTTATAGCTGACTTCGACCCATAAACAACATGCCAAGAAAAAAAGTAAAATGAGGTGTCCCCAAAGTGCTTAAAGAAAACAACTGCCAACTCAGACTTCTATAAAGAACATCATACAAAACAGAGAAATAAAGACATAGTCAGACAAAAACTAAGAGTTATCGACACTATGTTACAGAAAAAAAACAGGAGGTCCTTCTATTCTTTAAGAGGAAAAAAATCACCTCAGATGGAAGATGGAAAGGAAGGGAAGAATGAAAAGTAATGGAAAGAATAAATGTGTGGATGAATCCAAATGAATCTTGACTGTCTCAAAGAATAATAGAAAGAATAAATGTGTGGATGAATCCAAATGAATCTTGACTGTCTCAAAGAATAATAAAATTATTTGGGGGTTTATATAAATATAAAGGCAAAATATAATGCAAAAGGCAAAATATAATAGATAAAAGGGGGCAAGTGGAATTAAAGCATTCTAAGATCTTTGCACTATTCATTAAGCAGTATTATAATAGCACAAATTTATATTAGAACTCAATAATTTAAAAATATACACTACAATCTCAAAGGTAACCATTAAAAAAAAAAATCCGTAACTAACAAACCCACTGATGTAGAAAATATTGAATTAGTTAAAAACTGTTTCAATCCAAAAATAAAAAAATAGAAGAGAAAAAGGCATGTGGGACAGATGGGTCAAACAGGAAAATAGTTAAGATGGTAGATTTGACCCCTAATAAATTAGAAATTGTATTAAATGCAAATGAACTAAATAGTCTTTTAAATAAAAATATTTTTTAGACTGATTAAAAAAAGAAAAACCTATCTGTATGATGTTCAAATCACTAAGCTATGAGGAAAATGTACATTAAACCTCACTGAACACCACTATAAATCAACCATACTTCAGTAAAATTTAAAAAAACAAACACCTCATTGAGACAACACTTCACATTTGTTAGGATGGCTATAATCAAAAAGACATAATAACAAGTGTTGGGAAAGATGTGGAGAAAATGGGACACTCACAAGCTGCTGGCGGAAATATAAACTAGCACAGCCGCTGTGAAACACAATATGGCAGTTCTTCAAAAAGTTAAATATAGATCCAACAATTCTACTCGTAGGTATACGCCCAAAATAATTCAAAACGTATATTCACACCAAAATGTGTACAAGAATGTCCATAGCAGCATCATTTATAACAGCCAAAAAGTACAATAACCCAAATGACCATCAATTGAAAAATGGATATGTCAACTGTAGTAAGCAATATTATTTGGCAAAAAAAGATATATATAGTATTGATATTTGCTACAACATGGATGAGTTTTGAAAACATTATGCTAGGTTTAAAATGCTAGTCACAACAAAGCACATGTTATATATATCATTCCATTTACGTGAAATGGAATCCAGAGTGGGCAAGTTTATAGAAATAGAAAGTGGGTAAGTTGTCTAGGGCTTGGGAATAGGGGAGATTGGGTGAAGGGTGACAGCTAAGATGTGCAGGGCTCCTTTAGGGTGTACAAAGTATGTTCAAAAACATTTTGTTTTGTTTAGTAAATAAACTAAAAGTATACTAAATATACTAAAGTATACTAAAATATACTAATTATATAAATATTCACTTGTATAATTTAAATGGGTGAACAGTACACTATATGAATTATATCCCAACAGAGCTGTTTAAAAAACTACTATAATAGTTTCAAAACCCTCAGATACCAGGGAATAAATAAATCTAAGAAAAGATGTGCAAGACCTCAACACAAAAATGTATAAACAACACTGAGAATTTTAAAAAGACATAATTAGAGGGATATACCATGGTCCATCGATAAATACTCAACATTGTAAAAATGTAAATTTTTTCCAAATTAATCTATATAGTCAATGTAATCCCAAATTCCCAGCAGGCTATGTGCATGTGTGCATGTGTAAACTGATGAAGTGATTGAAAATTTATATGAAAAGACACAATCTCGAAAAACAAGTCTGGCGATTTACACTGTCAGATACCAAGACGAGCTAGGTAGCTTTTAAAAAGCATGGTATTGGTGCAAAGATATATACATATATGCTGCTGCTGCTGCTAAGTTGCTTCAGTCATGTCCGACTCTGTGCGACCCCAGAGACGGCAGCCCACCAGGCTCCCCCGTCCCTGGGACTCTCCAGGCAAGAATACCGGAGTGGGTTGCCATTTCCTTCTCCAATGCGTGAAAGCGAAAAGTGAAAGTGAAGTCACTCAGTTGTGTCCGACTCCTAGCGACCCCATGGACTGCAGCCTACCAGGCTCCTCCGTCCACGGGATTTTCCAGGCAAGAGGACTGGAGTGCCATTGCCTTCTCCAATATACATATGTGTGTATATATATAAAATAGACCAAAAGAACAGAAAATATTATAAAAACAGACTCAGATATACACAGTCACAAGATTTAAGACAACAACACTACAGAGCAAAGGGGAAAGATGGCCTTTTAATAAATGGTACCGGTAAATTCAGCAGCCATATGAAAAACATAAAATACTAACCACCAAATCATACATCACAGACTGAATTCTAGATTAATTTGCAGCTGAACTGCGTTTCCCCTCAATATGTGTTTGTTGAAGCTGCAATACCTCAAAATGTGACTGTATTTGGAGACAGGCCTTTCAAAGGCCATTAAGTTAAAATGAGCCCATTGGATTAAGATAGGCTCTAATCCAATCTGACTGGTACCCTTACAAGAGAAGGAAATTTGGACACAGAGAGACATCAGAAACACGCACCTGTACAGAGAAAAGACAATGTGAGAACAGACTAAGAGGCTGGCCGGTTATGTCAAAATGACAGGCCTTAGCACAAACCAAACCAGTCCTCACCTTGATCCTGGACTTCTAACCTCCAAAACTGTGAAAAATTTAATTTCTATGTAAATCATCCAGCCTGAGGTATTGTGTTGTAACAGTCCTATCAAACTAATAAAAAGACTAAATAAGAAAAGTAAAAAAAATAAAGTTTCTAAAAGATAACACACATGAATATCTTCATATTCTTGAGTAGACCAAAAAAAAAATTTTTTTTTAAATAGGAAACAGACAGCAGTCATCATAAAGAAAAGATTGACAAATTAAACTGTTACAAATAAGAACTTCTGCTTACCAAGACACCACTTGAAATATAAAGGCAAACCAAGATATTTGTAATACATGTATCTGACAAAGGACTTGTATCCAAAATATAGGAAAAATATATATATCAAAAGGAAAAAGATAACCAAAGATTTTCAAAAGATAAAAGATAATTTTCAAAATGTGAAAAAAAATTAACTAGGCAACATGAAACAAAAAGGATATATCCAAATGGCCAATAAAACATCAAAGGGTGCTCAACCTCATCGGTCAGGGAAACAAAACCCGAAATCATAATGAGACATCACTATGCACCGACCACAATGGTTACAATTTAGACTGGTAATATGAAAGCAACTCTCATACTTTGCAAACAAAGCATTAATAATCTTAAACTTACACAGAAAACCTGCACTGAAAAGTAAGGATCCTAGAGGATCCTAACATGGATGTCCACATTTTCAAAAATGTCTTACCTCCTTTTGAACAATGCTAAATTTTTCAAGCAGTTTACATTTTTCTTCAATCAGTGTAGAAAGTTCTATAGCAAGCTTTTTCTCTCTCCCTAAAAAAGAGTTAATGTTATCATGTTTTTAAGCTTATTTAATTACAAACAACAATGATGTGAACTAAAATAGAAAAAAAGAGCTTACCCACATAAAGCCGGCTTCTAACCTGAAACAAATTTTTAACAAAAATTACATTAAAACAAACATACATTCAGGCAAATATAACTTATTTAATTGCTACTGACAACTTAAAGTGTTTCTTATTACCTTTAGTATAAACGTAAGCTAGCCAAAAAGTGTTGTATTTCCATTGAGAAAATAATACTACATATTAAAGTCCCCCCATTGAAGATTCACATTATTTATTAGCATAATAAAGGCTCTGAAATAACTCTACCTTAAAAATACCTGTTTCATTTCATTTAGCCCACTGCTCCTCAAACATATTTGACCCCAAAACAAACTACTTAAAGAAGCCCCTATCATCTCCCCTAGTACTAATATCTAAAATAACACAATTTGAAAAATGTTACGATGGGGCCATGGATCTGCTGACTATAAAGTAAAAAAACTTTTTTCTTCTTTAACCTCTCTTTCAAACAATGAAGGGAAAATTTCAATTTATAAAGGGGTCAGGCTTAGGACTAAAAAACAATGGGGACATGCCTGCTCCCCCTTCACTCCCCAAATGGGCCACAAGGGCCAGAATAAATAAGTGCTGCTGCTGCTGCTAAGTCGCTTCAGTCGCGTCGGACTCTGTGCGACCCCATACACGGCAGCCCACCAGGCTCCCCCGCCCTGGGATTCTCCAGGCAAGAACACTGGAGTGGGTTGCCATTTCAGTACTGAGAAAAAAAAGCAATTGGGACTTAGATAATCTACACAAGATATACAGGAATAAAATTAAATGAAACAAGATTTAAAAGTCAAGGTACAGCATAATTAGTTAGATAAGGAACAACTAGTGAACTGAAACAGATTCAGAAACTATCTCAAAAAGTAACAGGAGGAGGAGGAGGCGGCAGCAACGAATCTCTTATAAATGGTGCCGAAGCAGGACCCGAAGCCTAAATTCCAAGAGGTGAGAGAGTGTTGTGCTTTCATGGGCTTCTTCTTTATGAAGCAAAATGTGTAAAAGTTGCCATAAAGGATAAACAAGTAAAATATACATTACAGTGGTTGGAATAAAAATTGGGGTGAATGGGTTCCAGAAAGCAGAGTACTCAAGTACGTGGATACCAATCTGCAGAAACGAGAACTTCATAAAAGCCAATCAGAAGCAGTATGCAGAGGGAAGATGCGAGGGGCTGCCCCTGGAAAGAAGACTGCTGGGCTGCAGCAGAAAAACGCTGAAGTGAAAACAAAAAAGAACAAACAGAAGACACCTGGAAATGGAGATGGTGGCAGCATTGGTGAGACACCTCAGCCTCCCTGCAAGAAAAGGACTTGAGTAGATCCTACTGTTGAAAACCAGGAAACATTCATGAGCAGAGCTGAAGTTAAAGATTCCTGAAGAACTGGAACCATGGCTTGTTGATGACTAGGACTTAATTACCCAGCAAAAACAGCTCTTTTATCTTCCTGCCAAAAAGAATGTGGATTCCATTCTAGAGGATTATGCAAATTATAAGAAATCTCGAGGAAACACAGATCACATAAGGAGTATGCAGTCAATGAGTTAGTGGCTGGGAAAAATGAGTACTTCAGTGTGATGCTGGGCACTCAACTGCTCTACAAATTTGAGAGGCCGCAGTAGGCTGAGAGGAGAAGGCAATGGCAACCCACTCCAGTACTCTTGCCTGGAGAATCCCATGGACGGAGGAGCCTGGTAGGCTGCAGTCCATGGGGTCGCTAGGAGTCAGACATGACTGAGCGACTTCACTTTCACTTTTCACTTTCCTGCATTGGAGAAGGAAATGGCAACCCACTCCAGTGTCCTTGCCTGGAGAATCCCAGGGACAGGGGGAGCCTGGTGGGCTGCCGTCTATGGGGTCGCACAGAGTGGGACACGACTGAAGTGGCTTAGCAGCAGCAGCAGCAGCAGTATGCTGAGATCCTTGCCGACCACTCTGATGCACCCAGGTGTACAGAGGGCCACATCTCCTGAGACTGTAAGAACTGGAGCAATGTTGGCCTATACACCTCTGAAAGAGAAGAGCCTTGCTTTATTACTGAATTATCTTCACAATTTCCTAAAATACCTGGCAAAGAACTCTGCAATTTTGTTCAGTGCCAGTGATTATGAAGTGGCTCCCCCGAGTACCATCGGAAAGCCATGTGAGGCACATGCACCCACCCACATTTGATCTCTATAAACACCTTTTTGTTTCTTAGTCCTTCTCTTGTACAAACAATGTACTTTGGAAATGTTCGTGTATAACAAAATTGATGTTTGTTTTCTGTTTGATTTTAAACAGAGAAAATAAAAGGAGTTACAGCTCCTTTTTTCTTTCCTTTTTTTCATTTCAAAGTTGCTGCCAGTATATTCAGTGATGGACAACAGAGAGACATACTGTAGAGTGTTTTATTGCTTAGCTGACAAAGCTGCTTTTGAACACTGGTGGTTTCTATTCCTTTGACACTACGCACTTTTATAATATGTGTTAATGCTATATGACACAATGCTCTGATTCCTAGTGCCAAAGGCTCAATTCAGTGTGTATAACTGAAAACATTCATCCATTTGTGCTCCCCTTTTTTTTAATGGTGCTTAAAGAGCCCATCCTTTGTGAGTAATCCATCCATATTGTTCTTTAGGCATTTTATCTTTGCCCAATTGCTGAAGAACGGTGGCTTGTTTCATGGTTTTTGTATTTGTGTCTAATGCACCTTTTAACATGATAGACTCAATGTATTGTGTAGCTACAATTTTCTGGAAAAGTTAATCTTTTAGAAATTGTTTTTCAGATCTTTAATAAATTTTTTCTTTAAATTTCAAAAAAAAAGCAACAGTAAATCATTTTTAAAAAAGGAGAAAAAATCGTTAAAGAGATAGGGAAGTGAGAAGAGCCAACATCTTAAACAGCAATAGTCCCAAAGACAAAAAAAAAAGTAAAATGCAGAAAAAACTTCTCAGAATTAAAAAATATAAAAGATTTCATATTTAAATATTTAAGATAATTCAAAGAAGAAATAAGAAAACAGTCAAGCCTAAACAAATTGTATTGAAATAAGGATACCAAAAGCCTCTACAGAGAACAGATCACTTACAAATGCATAAGAATCACACTGACAAGAGACCTTTCAGTGAGTAACATTAGATATAAAAAGACAAGGAAGTAAAGGATTTTCAAGTATTAACAGGATGAAACTTTAGACCCAGAATGCTTAAATCAAACAAACTGCTGTTCCAACATAAGGACTTAATTCAAACATTCTCAAGCATACAAAAGTTTTGCCATACAAAGACCAATACTAAACACAATATAGAAAGAAGTATCCAAATATGAGAAGAATTAAATCCAGGAGACCCTACAAGAGGTATGTCAATTACTGATGATCAAATATCTTGGTAATATTTATTGTTGTCTTCAGGGATGGAGAAGGGGTGGAGAAGAAAGTGAAAAAGAAAAGAGAAATATTTTTAGAACTAAAATTCTAGATTATACCAACATGAAAGTAGTTTGGAAAGTGAAAGAGACCAAGGGATGTGAGAGTATGCTAAATAAGGTTCTTGTCTTCTCACTAGGAAAATTTACTTTATGAATGCAGAAAGAACTGAAAAGAAATATATCAAAAGTGGAACAAATTAATAAAGTATGCTAGGAGAAAGTGGTCCAAATACATCAGTAATCAATAATCGTAACATGTAGATACAGTAAACTCAGTGAAAACACAGACTTTCGGATTAAATATTTTAAAAAATTCATACAGAACTGAATCACTTTGCTGTATGCCTGAAACTAACACGACATAGTAAATCAACTATACTCCAATAAAACAGAGAAATTTGTAGAGTACATACATTAAGTAAAAGACCACAGAAAGACCGGAAAATATAAGGATGGAAAAAGACACAATAAACATTACCAAAAAGAAAATTGGTCTAGCTGTATTAACATCAGATAAGAAACTTTAAGACAAAAGCATCAGTAGAGTTATAGAGGGTCACTAAATATTGACTAAACAGTTAACCCACCAATAAGAGATATAGCAATTCTAAACATATATCCACCTAACACAATATTCTCAAAATACGTAAAGAAAGAATTGAAAAAACTATAGAAAGTAACTGATAAATCCATCATGACAGTGGAATTCAGCCAACTTCTCTCTATTCTTGATAGATGAAGGAAACAACAACAAAAAGAGCAAGAATATGTGATACATGAACACTACAAATGAGCAAGTTAGCAAGACTGACCTAATAATGGATGGGTATGGAATGATACACATGTATTTGTTTTCAATAATACTCAGTGGAATAGGAAAAAGAGCACAGAAAAGGTGTATGTCCATGTGGCACTCTCATACGTAGCATGGCAGACAAATGGGAAAAGGAAAGACTATTCAATAAACAAAGCTGGGAAAAGGTTATTTGGCGGGTAGGGTGAGGAGGATGGGGAATTACAGACTCACTACCCTACACCAACCAGAAAATTAACTCAAAATGGATCAAGCTCTTCTGTGCTAAATGGAAATTGCTTTCATTAAGAATTTCTACTCATCAGAAAACATCTTAAGAACAATGAAAAGATGTTTCATACTGGGACATCTGTAATAGACATAATCAACAAGGATATCATCAAGAATACATAAGGAGGGGTTGGGAAGAAGGCTCAAGAGGGAGGAGATATATGTATACTTATAGCTGATTCACTTTGCTATACAGCAGAAACCAACACAGCAGTGTAAAGCAATCAAACCCCAATTTAAAAAAATTTTTTAAAGAATACATAAGAAATTCCTACAAATAAAAAGGAAAAGAACAAACTACTCAAAAGAAAAAGGGGCATAAGACATAAACAAAATATTTCCCTGAAGAACAAATACATATGGCCAGTAAATAAAGTTTCCAATCTCCTTAGTGATCAAAGAATACATCAGAACCATGGTAAGATACCATTCAAATGGCAAAAATAAAGAATTTCAACAATAATAACTGTTGGAGAGGACAGAGATCAAATGGATCTCTGGGACCTCTTATATATTGCTGTTGGGAGTATAAACTGGTACAGACATCTGGAAAAGAATTTAGCATTACCTTTTAAAAGTAGAACCTCCAGCATGCTAAACCAAGTAAATCTCAGACCCAGTATATTCCCAAGAGAAACTTACAAATACACAACAGGAGACAAGTATAAGAATTTACACAGCAGCATGATTTGTAATAGAAAACAGCTGGAAACAACTCAAAGGCCCAAGACCATAAAAAATATAAATTAACTGTAGTATATTCTCTTGATGTAGTATTAAAACAATCAAAATGAGCCAAAAATATGGATGAATCTTAGCAATATAGGATGGAGTAAAAAAGTTCTAAAACATGGTATTTGGCATGAAACTAAGCAAAATTACTATACTTTTGAAGGATATATGTATTTAATACATATGACCAAAAATAAATTTTTTTTGAGGCATTGGAATATCAATACAGGATCTTGAACAGGATTACCTCTACTTCAGGGAGGCAGGGGGATGAAATGAGGAGGATCATCTAAATTTAAGTGACAGTCAACATCTTTGATTCCAGGTGGGTGGTATATTCACAGATGTTTAGTAGACTATTAAAAATAAACACCACCCCAAATAAGAAATAAGAAATAAAGGCAGGGTTTTAGTATTAGTATGGAATACTCGTGTAAAGGAATTTTTTAAAATTTCAGCACTTTAAAAAATTCCTACAGGGATTTCCCAAGCAGTCCAGTGGTTAAAACTCCATGCTTCCACTGCAGCGGGGCATAAGTTCTATCCCTGGCCAGGGAACTAAGATCCTGCATGCTGCATGGTGTGGCCGAAAAATGAAAGAAAAAAAAAATTCCTTAAAATCGATATTCAGTTTCTAGTAGCAACACATTAACACAACTAGCCCACAAAATGATTAACCTGTTTCCTTAAAACAAAAGATACGCTTCTCATATTACTTATTCAACATTAAGACTGAATGAACATTCTCTTAGTACACCTAGCATTGGTTACTTACCGACTGAAAACTTCTCCACAAAAACAAGAGAACAGCAAAAAATCCAACAATAGTTGCACAAATCACCAATTCCCATGGAAAACCATACAAATTGGATTGTCTCATATCTTCAGGCAATGCTGCCACAGCCTTCAAGACAAAGAAAATTAACTTGTTAAAAAGTTTTGATTACAACACACCAGATCTGCAGCACCTTTATCATGGTGCTCCCAGCCCTACAACTATAATAAAAATGTTTGTTAAGTCACTCAGTGTACAGCATTTTTGTTCCAGCAGCCCTGTCAGACTAAGACATAAACATAAGTACAAGTTTACATGTAAACACTACTAAAACCTGTTTCATAAAATGACCTGTTATTAACCACTATCACCAAGAGATGAAGGAAAACAGTAGGGCGAAATGTAATGATTTTTAAACCAGAGTTCTACAGAGATGCCTGAAAGTGAGAGTAAGAGGAAAGAAGGCCAAAGAAAGAAGCTGAATCAGATGCTCTTATCCTGATTCAATCAGTTTAGGTTTTTTCCATAGAGTATATTGGCTTCCGTATAAGATTTACCTGGGTGGGGGGGGAATGGATCTGCTGCTTTATCAAAGTTTAAAAACTACTGATGAAACCATGGCTTTGGAATCTGAATCCCTCTACCATACCTCTGTGGCTCCCTTCTCTTATCTGTAATGGGAATAATGCTGTTTAAACATGGAGGACAGGTGCTCATTAGAGGTAACTCTTCCTACTATTTGTCTTCCAAAGACCACGATACTGTAATCATGGCCTTTCCCCATTACTTCTTTCCCTAGCAAGTCTTCAGCACAAAACAGCTGAAGGCTTTTGCAGCTGCTTCTGTATTTTACCTTTCTCTGGGTCAATTCATCTTCACTGTCATCCAATGAGGTTATTTTTATTTTGTTACCAGGCCCCACATATTATTCAATCACATAAAAAGGTAAAAGGGGACTTCCCTAATGGTTGGATGGTGAGGAATCTGTCTGCCAATGCCGGGGTCACAGGTTCAATCCCTAGCCCTGGAAGACTCTACATGCCACGGGGCAACTAACCTCATTGCGCCACAACTACTGAGCCCGATCACCTAGAGGCCTTGCTCCACAAGAGGGGAAGCCACCACAGTGAGAAACCTGCGCACAATGGAGAGAAGCCCTGCTCACTGCAACTAGGGGAAGCCATGACACAGAAACGGAGACCCAGGGCAGTCAGAAGTAAACAGAACAAGGGAAAAGGTAGGGAAACAGTAGAAAAATATCCTTTAAGAACAACCTGAAGTTTGATCAGGTTTGAGTCTTTCCAGAGTTAAATCCAAAACCTCTATTGGCAAATCTTTCCTTTTTAGGCCATTTCTAGCTAGAAAAATACCATTTAATATCTATTCTCCTTTTTAAAATCTTTTTTATAACTCTGATCCATATATACTATTTACAGTTCATTAAGCTGTATTAAATAAACCTTAAATCTTTTCTAAAAAAAAAAAAAAAAAATACCCCTTACCCTGATCTCTACCTCTGCCTTTCCCTACATTACCAGCTCACAGTATTGTGACGTCACTATACACAACTAATGACAATTTTTTAAAATTATTTCTGTTTCTGAGAAAAAGGAGTATTTGGACACACAATACTGGGAAGAAATGGATACGTGTTTATATATGGCCAAGCTCTTTCTCACTGTACACCTGGAAACTCTCATAATATTGTTTGTTAATCAGCTATACCTCGATACAAAGTAAAAACTTTTTAAAAAAATTTAAAAAGAAGATGTAGTGTATACACACACACACACACACAATGGAATGTTATCCATTCATAAAAAAGAACAAAATTTTGCTATTTGCAATATGAGTAAATCTGGAAGGTATTAGCTTAGCGAAATCAGCGAGACAAAGACAGACACAGGACATTATCACTATATGCGGGATCTAAGAAATAAAACAAATGAATGCAACAAAACAGAAAGAGAATCACGGTTATAAAGAACAAATCTGTGGTTACTAGTAGGGACAGGGAAAGGGGAAAAGGCAAGACAAGGGGAGGCAGGTAAGAGGTACAAACTACTATGCATAAAGTAAACGACAAGCAGAAGATATTAAGGAGAGGTGGCAAGAATACACAGAAGAACTATACAAAAGAGATCTTCGTGAACCAGATAATCAGGATGGTGTGATCACTCACACTCACCTAGAGCCAGACATCCTGGAATGTGAAGTCAAGTGAGCCTAGGAAGCATCACTACAAACAAAGCTAGTGGAGGTGATGGAATTCCAGTTCAGCTAATTTCAAATCCTGAAAGATGATGATGTGAAAGTGCTGCACTCAATATGTCAGCAAATTTGGAAAACTCAGCAGTGGCCACAGGACTGGTAAAGGTTAGTTTTCATTCCAATCCCAAAGAAAGGCAATGCCAAAAAATGCTCAAACTACTGCACAATTGCACTCATCTCACACGCTAGTAAGTCAACTGAAGTGAAAGTTGCTGAGTCGTGTCTGACTCTTTGCGACCCCATGGACAGTAGCCAACCAGGCTCCTCTGCCTATGGGATTTTCCAGGCAAGAATACTGGAGTGGGCTGCCATTTAAAGTAATGCTCAAAATTCTCCAAGCCAGGCTTCAGCAATAGATGAACCGTGAACTTCCAGATGTTCAAACTGGTTTGCAAAAGGAAGGGGAACCAGAGATCAAATTGCCAACATCTGCTGGATCACTAAAAAGCAAGAGAGTTCCAGAAAAACATCTATTTCTGCTTTATTGACTGTGCCAAAGCCTTTGACTGTGTGGATCACAATAAACTGGAAAATTCTGAAAGAGATGGGAATACCAGACCACCTGACCTGCCTCTTGAGAAACCTGTATGCAGGTCAGGAAGCAACAGTTAACTGGACATGGAACAACAGACTGGTTCCAAATAGGAAAAGGAGTACGTCAAGGCTGTATATTGTCACCCTGCTTATTTAACTTATATGCAGAGAACATCATGAGAAACGCTGGGCTGGATGAAGCACAAGCTGGAATCAAGACTGCCGGGAGAAATATCAATAACCTCAGATATGCAGATGACACCACCCTTACGGCAGAAAGTAAAGAAGAACTAAAGAGCCTCTTGATGAAAGTGAAAGAGGAGAGTGAAAAAGTTGGCTTAAAGCTCAACATTCAGAAAACGAAGATCATGGCATCTGGTCCCATCACTCCATGGCAAATAGATGGGGAAACAGTAGAAACAGTGGCAGACTTTATTTTGGGGGGCTCCAAAATCACTGCAGATGGTGATTGCAGCCATGAAATTAGAAGATGCTTACTCCTTGGAAGGAAAGTTATGACCAACCTAGACAGCATATTCAAAAGCAGAGACATTACATTGTCAACAAAGGTCCGTCTAGTCAAGGCTATGGTTTTTCCAGTAGTCATGTATGGACGTGAGAGTTGGACTATAAAGAAAGCTGAACGCTGAAGAATTGATGCTTTTGAACTGTGGTGTTGGAGAAGACTCTTGAGAGTCCCTTGGACTGCAAGGAGATCCAACCAGTCCATCCTAAAGCAGATCAGTCCTGGGTGTTCACTGGAAGTACTGATGCTGAAACTGAAACGCCAATACTTTGGCCACCTGATGCGAAGAGCTGACTCATTGGAAAAGACCCTGATGCTGGGACAGATTGAGGGTAGGAGCAGAAGGGGACGACAGAGGATGACATGGTTGGATGGCATCACTGACTCAATGGACATGGGTTTGGGTGGACTTCAGGAGTTGGTGATGGACAGGGAGGCCTGGCATGCTGTGCTTCATGGGGTCGCAAAGAGTCAGATATGACTGAGTGACTGAACTCAACTGAACTGAAACTACAAGGATATACTGCACAGGGAATATAGCTAATATTTTATAACTTTAAGTGGAACATAATAGAAGTTCTGAATCACTATATTTTACACCTGAAACTAATATTATAAATGAACCTCATCTCAATAAAAAAATTTATGGTCAATTGATTTTTAACAGCAGTACCAATACAAAATCAATGAGGAGAGAGGAGTATTTTCAACAAATGGTTTTGGGACTAGTGAATATCCACTTACAAACAAATGAAATGAAACCTATACTTTATATTACACATAAATATTAATTTAAAACACATCACAGACCTTAATGTAAGAGCTAAAACTCTTAGAAGGAAGCACTGATGTAAATCTTTGTGACCTTATTTTAAGCAATGGTTTCCTGGATATGACACCAAAAGCATATAGAACCAACGGGAAAAAAAGATAAACCAGATTACATCAAAGTTTAACATCAAACTTTGGTGTTTCAAAGGTCACCATCAAAAAAGTGAAAATATAATCCACAGAATGGGAGAAAACATTTGCCAGTCATGTACCTGATAAGGAAGGGTCTAATATTGTGAATGTATAAAGAACTCTTATGACTTCAACAGTAAAAAGATAAATAATCCAATGTCTTAAATGGTAAAAAAAAAAAAAAAAAAAACTGAATAGATATTTCTACAAAGAAGATAATGGTCAATAAGTATATGTGAGGTTGTTCAACATTATCGGTCATTCGGTTCAGTTCAGTTCAGTCGCTCAGTCGTGTCCGACTCTTTGCGACCCCATGAATCGCAGCACGCCAGGCCTCCCTGTCCATCACCAACTCCCAGAGTTCACTCAGACTCACGTCCATCGAGTCAGTGATGCCATCCAGCCATCTCATCCTCTGTCATCCCCTTCTCCTGCCCCCAATCCCTCCCAGCATCAGAGTCTTTTCCAATGAGTCAGCTCTTCGAATGAGGTGGCCAAAGTACTGGAGTTTCAGCTTTAGCATCATTCCCTCCAAAGAAATCCCAGGGCTGATCTCCTTCAGAATGGACTGGTTAGATCTCCTTGCAGTCCAAGGGACTCTCAAGAGTCTTCTCCAACACCACAGTTCAAAAGCATCAATTCTTCGGTGCTCAGCCTTCTTCACAGTCCAACTCTCACATCCATACATGACCACAGGACAAACCATAGCCTTGACTAGATGGACCTTTGTTGGCAAAGTAATGTCTCTGCTTTTGAATATGCTATCTAGGTTGGTCATAACTTTCCTTCCAAGGAGTAAGCGTCTTTTAATTTCATGGCTGCAGTCACCATCTGCAGTGATTTTGGAGCCCCCAAAAAATAAAGTCTGACACTGTTTCCACTGTTTCCCCATCTATTTCCCATGAAGTGATAGGACCGGATGCCTCAAAACCACAAGGTACCACTTTACATTGTTGTTAGTTGCTAAGTCGTGTCCGACTCTTTTGTGACCCCATGGACTGTAGGACTGTGGCCCGCCAGGCTCCTCTGCCCATGGGACTTCCTGGACAAGAATACTAGAGTGGGTTGCCATTCCCTCCTCCAGGAGATCTTCCCAACCAAGGGATCAAACCCACAGCTTCTGCATTGCAGGCATATTCTTTACCACTGAGCCACCAGGGATGCCCACACTCATCATTAGGGTGGCTGTATAGGAAGGAAAAAAACATATTGGAGAGAATGTGTGAAATTCAACTCTCATAAACTGAGGGTAGGAATGCAAAATGGTACATCAATTGTGGAAAACAATTTGGCAGTTCTTCCAAAAGTTAAACATACAGTAAATATGACCCAGTAATTCCACTCCTAGGCATACACTCAAAAGAACTGAAAATATTCATTTAAAAAGCTTGTACATGAATGTCCACAGCAGCATAATTCATAACAGTCAAAAAGCACAAACTCAAATATCCATTAAACTATGAATGAACATTCAAAATGTTGTATGTCTAGTGCAACATGAATGAATTTTGAAATTGTGATAAGTAAATGAAGCCACACACAAAAGGCCACATACTATATGATTTAATTTACATGAAATGTCCAGAATAGACAAATTCATAGAGATATAAAGTAGATTAGGGGTGGCCAAGCTATGAAGTAGGGATTGATGATGAAGTAGCGATTGAACAAAGTAGGGAAAAACCACTAGACCATTCAGGTATGACCTAAATCAAATCCCTTACTATTATTATACAGTGGAAGTGACAAAGAATAAGAAGAGGTAGCAAGAATATACAGAAGAACTATACAAAAAAGATCTTCATGACCCAGATAATCATGATGGTGTGATCACTCACCTAGAGCCAGACATCCTAGAATGCGAAGTCAAGTGAGCCTTAGGAAGCATCACTATGAACAAAGCTAGTGATGGAATTTCAAATCTGATGAGCTATTTCAAATCCCAGAAGATAATGCTGTTAAAGTGCTGCACTCAACGTGCCAGTCAATTTGGAAAACTCAGCAGTGGCCATAGGACTAGAAAAGGCAGTTTTCATTCCAATCCCAAAGAAAGGCAAAACCAAAGAATGTTCAAACTACCGCACAATTGCACTCATCTCACACACTAGCAAAGTAATGCTCAAAATTCTCCAAGCCAGGCTTCAACAGTACCTTAACCATGAACTTCCAGATGTTCAAGCTGGATTTAGAAAAGAAAGAGGAACCAGAGATCAAATTGCCAACATCCATTCTATCATCAAAAAAGCAACAGAGTTCCAGAAAAAATCTATTTCTGCTTCATTGACTACACCAAAGCCTTTGACTGTTTGGATCACAACAAACTGTGGAAAATTCTTAAAGAGATGGGAATACCAGACCACTTTACCTGCCTCCTGAGAAATCTGTATGCAGGTCAAGAAGCAATAGTTAGAACTGGACATGGAACAACAGACTGGTTTCAAATCGGGAAAGGAATATATCAAGGCTGTATATTGTCACCGTGCTTATTTAACTTATATGCAGAGTACATCATGAGAAATGTTGGGCTGGATGAACCACAGACTGGAATCAAGATTGCCGGGAGAAATATCAATAACCTCAGATATGCAGACGACACCACCCTTATGGCAGAAAGCGAAGAAGAACTAAAGAGTCTCTTGATGAAAGTGAAAGAGGAGAGTGAAAAAGTTGCTTAAAGCTCAACATTTAGAAAACTAAGATCATGGCATCCGGTCTCATCACTTCAAGGCAAATAGATGGGGAAATAATGAAAACAGCGAGAGATTTTATTTTTTTGGGTTCAAAGATCACTGCAGATGGTGACTGCAGCCATGAAATTAAAAGATGCTTGCTCCTTGGAAGAAAAGCTATGACCAACCTAGACAGCATATTAAAAAGCAGAGATACTACCAACAAAGGTCCATCTAGTCAAAGCTACGGTTTTTCCAATAGTCATGTATGGTTGTGAGAGCTGGACTATAAAGAAAGCTGAGTACCAAAGAACTGATGCTTTTGAACTGTGGTGTTGGAGAAGACTCTTGAGAGTCCCTTAGACTGCAAGGAGATGCAACCAGTCCATCCTAAAGGAAATCAGTCTTGAATATTCATTGGAAGGACTGATGCTGAAGCTGAAACTCCAATACTTTGGCCACCTGATATGAAGAACGGACTCATTTGAAAAGACTCTGATGCTGGGAAAGATTGAAGGCAGGAAGAGAAGGGGATGACAGAGGATGACATAGTTGGATGGCATCCCCGTCTTAATGAACATGAGTTTGAGCAAGTTCCAGGAGTTAGTGATGGAAGGGAAGTCTGGCGTGCTGCAGTCCATGGAGTCGCAAAGAGGTGGACACAACCGAGTGAACTGAACTGAACTGAAGGGACAAAGTGAGGCGAGAATTGGGACTGATTACTAATAAGGATGGGGTTTCTTTTTAAAATGATAAAAGTATTTCAAAATTGTGGTGATGTTTGCACAATGCAGTGAACATACGCCAAAAAAAAAATCACTGAATTTAGCATTCAAAATGGGTAAATTTTGTTATCTGATTATATCTCAATAATTATTTTTTTATCTAAAAAATTAAAAAGTAGAGCAGTGTTGTGCAAGCCTAGGCCCCAGGCTAGTTTTGTGAGAATAGTGTATTTAGCCAAAAAAAAAAAAAATCATCCAGGTGAAGATATTGTTCACACAGTAGAACAACTTGCACAAAATCTGGCTACCCAAATACTTCCCATTCAGTACCCTCTTCTCTACTTCCCAGGTGGCTCAGTGGTAAAGAATCCGCCTACCAGTGCAGGAGATGCAGGTTCAGTCCCTGGGTCGGGAAGATCCTCCCTCTGGAGAAGGAAATGGCAACCGACTCAGTATTCTTAACCTGGGAAATCCCGTGGACAGAGGAGCCTGGCAGCTTATAGTCTATGGCCTCACAAAGAGGCAGACACGACTGAGCACGAGCACACCCTCTTCTCTATCCTATGTGACAAGTCTGTCACCTCTCCCTTACACTGTGTTCCTCGTTTTGTTGTTCTTACATCTAACCTACATACTTCTATCAGGAAGATCTATTTAACCCAAAAGTCTAACCACTGAAATACTTTGAAGGCTCTCCAGCACCTACATCACTTGGAACCTACTTATGTCTCCAACAAGCATCACTGCATATTGCTCCCTGAGCCCGCTTTACACTCCAGTAACACTGCTCCTAGTCGGCTGTACACACCATGCTGTTTTCATTGCTTGCTTAGGCTATTCACTCAGTCTGCAGAGGCTTTCATAATCACTCAAGAAAATGTGCTCTCTCCCACCCCTCAATTTCCTCAGCACTTACTATGTATGCTTCAGTAAGGACTTGATCCATTTCTACCTTGTACTGTTTTTGTCTTCTCTCCCTTAACTGACAGTATGACAGCAGTGGCCCAGACTACGTCTTGGTCTGCTTAGACTCTCCATATAACTATCATCTGTATTTACATTTATACATATACAGACACTAGACACACTATGGTTGAGTAAGTGAATATCAACGCAATAGAACTTTTTAATTTACATAATAAGAAACAAAAAATTGTAACTGCCCCAATATTTAAAGGGGCTTTTGACATTTCTAACGCAGTTTGTTTTTTTTTTTTTAAATACGGTGACATGCCCCTAAACATGTCAACAAAGACACTTGTAAACAGTTACTGAGAAAAATCCCTGCAACTTGATTATAAACTGAACCTTAAAAAACGAAAAACAAATTGTGAACACTGGGAGCTCAATATCTCCAGATCTTGACGTTAACACGACCGTTTACATTAACAAGATAGAAAGAAGCGACGAACAAACTCACTTATGGTAAAGCACCTCAAAAGAGCATTATTTCTTAAAAGAAACCGCAGAATTAGAATCCCAATTCCCTGTCCAGGCTTAGATGTCCTTTCAAGCAACGCGAAGTTTCAGCATTTAAAAGGAACTGATTTCAGAGGATCAGTCCTCAAGTTTCTCACAGTCGGGGAAACCACGTGTCATCAAAATAAATAACATGACCGAAAGGCTAATTCATTTTAGGAAACTCACCTTTCTAAAGTCCTGCTAAGCATAAGCAAATGCTCTCTTCACCTTCCGGATCTCCAGGTCCCCCTACACCACATCAGAACCCGCCCAAGTACCCTAGGAACCTGTGCCCTGGACACAGGCCGCAGCCCGCCGGCAGGTGAGAACTGGCTTCAGGACCTCCGACTACTGCGGCTCAGACCCCAAAGCCAAAGTCTGCAGCTTCCTTCCCCGGGAGGCACCCGCGACCCCTGGGCCAAGTAACCCTGATCGCGCCTGGACTCACCCAGCGAAGCTTTGCCAGGACCAGCCCCAGGTACGGCTGAGGGGCACTCCCGGGCCCCTCCATAGCGCCAGGGCTGCTCTGGCAATCGGAGCCGTATCCAGGGCCTGCCCGAGCCACAACAAACGAACAGAACACGCAGCGTTCGGTCCGGAACCCAAACCTGCACCGGGCAACCGGATCAGACCACTGAGGAGCCGGCTACAGGGGGGTGCTGGAGATGAATGGCGCCGCCGTGCCTCGAGCGTCCACGCTGACCACCCGGGGAGCTTCGCCACCCACCCCAGGTTACGCTTTGCGTCCCTAAGATCCGAAGGTTCAAACCCGGCCGCGCGAGTCTGCGATCTGTACTCTCCTTGCCACCCTACCCCGAGGTTTGGTTTCGGCCGGGCCGCGGCGGGGAGGCGGGGTCGCGGGGACTCAGTTAATTTCCCTTCCTTCTTCGCGCGAGGTTCGTAGACGTGTCCCTGTCTTTCTCTCTTAAAGGGGCCGGCCCTCTACCTAGAGAGGCCACCCATCCTTGGAAATCGAGGTGCTCTAGGCTGAAAGAGAAGGATTCGGCCTCCGGCCCTGAGTTGTAGCGCGGGCCGCAGACATCCCCAGCGAAGGTCAAGACCATGGCCCAGAAATCCCCACCATCGGGCTGGCGGCTGCTAGACTTCTCCCGGAGGCCCCTCCGGGTCGCCCGGTTGGGTGAGCGCGACGCGCCTCCTCTGCCCGGCTGCCGGCGCCTGGCCCAAGCCCAGCCCCCAACGCTTTCATCTCGCAGCCCTGCAAGAGCCTGCTGTCCGCACCCCACAGAAGCCTTGATGGCGTCGTACCCCGGGGGAGCCCGCCGGCCCAGGGAAACCGGCCGCCGTCTTCATTCCACTCACAAAATGGCTTGCGGGGCCCGGGCCTCTGCGTCCTGCCAACCGTGTCCGGACTTTGGACAGGAAGGCGTCTCGGGTCAGCTGTGATCTGGGCAAAGTTTAACCTCTCCCACGCAAGAGAACATCGATCGGGCCTTCGGTGCCCAGCGGAGGGCTCCAGGGGCTTACTCACTTTTACCTGAGTTACCTGGGGTAACTTGCTGCGCAAAACTCTTCAACTCCATGAGCTCCTAGTTACCCAGACGCCAAATCAAACCCGCATGAACCTCAGCTGGGCGCGTGTTCTCTGAAAAGGGAGCTAAAAGTAGCACCTTGCCCTCTAAATTTAGGACCCTATATTTAGGTCTGTTGAATAAAATACCCAGGGATGGATCTGTTCTTAGAGATGGGTTTTATAACCCATCTCTGCATTTTCCAACAGAAGTCCTCGTTGAAGCAACAAGAAAAGGAAAGGAACGGGTACGTCTTCCTTAACAAATCACCTGAGAGAACTCAACAGTTGAACAATATGTTAGTTCCTTAGGAAACTTCCCTAACGTTAAGCTCCAGCAGCAACAAAAGCATTGTGCCATAAAGAATCCAAAAATGGTCCAATTCACGGTGGAAGATTTTCGGAACCAAAACGCCGCCTAGATTTTCCGAACTCTCGTTTGCCACATCAGCCTAAGGAGTTTCAGGAACTATCGGTAGCAAAGAGCAGCAGAAATTGCTTAATAATTCTCATATTTAAGGTATTACACAACCTTCATATGTGTTGGACAGTATATACTCAAACTAAATTATGTGTATAGCTTATTAAGTCAAACAGAAGCCAAACTAAAACTCTGTCTTTAAAATTTAAAAGAGTCTTAGAACAAAGTATGCCTCAAAATATTGTATTACTGAATGAAAATTCTTCAGTAAATCTGAACATTTTCAGAGAACTCCAGAATTACTTTCAGCTTTCAGGACTTATTTACAACCTAAAACATTTTTTTTTTAAGTCCCTTTGCTCTCCCAGAGACAGTCTGTGCCCTTTTCTAATTTAACAGTAATTACCATTACAAATATTAAAAACATAGATCAGGAACAAAAGGATAAATGAAAATTTTTAAAAATCTACAAATTTCCCCATGGCAAAAACAGTAAACCTTAAACTCAATGCCAGATCCAAACCTAATTTCTGTACACACTTAATAGTCATGTTGAAACTTACCTCTTCCTCTAGATCTTTCAATTCCATTTTTTAAAAAGTTCATGTTAAAATATCCTAATATGTAAGTAAAATTCTAATAAGTACCTCATATCTTTGAGAAAGATTTCAGGTTCTAATACATCCTGCACTCTTCTGTTTCTACAATGACGGTGATCCAGTTCTGACACTTGTGTGGTAAAGGGGTGCCATAGGTGGAGTTGTGACTACCAACCCATAATCTAATTTCATGGACAAAACTCCTGGTCAATTTTTGTCTTTAAATATCATGCAAGTACTACTCTCTTAAAATCTACAATTGAAAAGAGAAACCCTGGATTAGGTAACTGATAAAAATAAAATTGAATGTTTTAACATATATTCATATAGAGTATGACTTTTACCATATTTACATTCAAAGTTTGTTCTCCTTAAGTAGATATGGGATTTTGCCACTTATATAGGCCTACCTGAAAGGAAATGGAGAACATATGCGGTTAGTGTTTGTGACAGCTACAAGAACCCATACAAGAACACTGGAAACATGCTAACCAGTAAACTTGGTCCACAATCCAGAAACTGATTTCCCTTATAAAGGGCCCTGTTGCTAAACTATAAATACTAGTTACTCCCTTTTAATTAAACAGTCAGTTGTCACTGGCTATAAGATCTAGTCTTTCAAAAGAAAGTCAAACATGCTGAGCCACATCTTCATTCTCTAATGATGTAAGAGTTTGTTCTCAAAACATGTTAAATCAGGAGCTACCTGTTGAACAAGAGTTGGGTAATTTCCATTGTTTATTCCATATATAAATGAAGCATTCTAGTTAAGAATATATAAATCTTAGAACTCAAAGAGCCCCTTCAGTTATAAAATAAAGTAGATAAAAGTGGTGTTGATTCCTATTACTTAATTTTTTAAAAAGCTTTTTTTTTGTACAAAATCTAACTGAACTTATCAACAAATAGAAACAATTTAGGCAAGAAAAAAAGGAAACCATTTCACCTAAATTTATGGGTGCTTATTAGAACATTAAGATTGTTGAAATTCCTGGTCTGACAGGAACTCTTCAGAATATTTAGTCCAAACATTATGAACTTAAAGCCATATTGAGGCCAAACAGTTGAAATAAGTGTAGGGAAATAAAAAGTGCATGTCTACTCAATACAAGCACTATTTAGCTTGAACTTCTTGTTGCTGTAGAAGAGTGGGAGACTATGTATTACAGTCTTCTACTTCTTCAACAGAATGCAGAAATCCAGATTTTTGTATGAATGCACATTTTAAATGCAGGCAACTGATTCATAATGTTTTACACAAAGCTCAAGTCTATAACCTGTCAAGCCTGTCATATAATCTCTGATAGTAGAATTTTAAACTGAGACTTCCCCAGAGAATAAGTGACTTTCCAGGGTCACAAGATAATTAATACATTTAAAGTCAATATTTTCATGTCTAAAGAATTTCAAACAAGATGTTCATATAAAATGTATTTGACAAAATTTACTGAGTCCACAAAAGTAAGCATACTTAGCACAGCCTATATTAAATAAGCACTTAACTGTATATGAAAGGTTAATATGGTATAGCAATAATTTTTTAATTTAGTAACTTCACTGGTATAACTTATGGAGAGACGACAAGTAAGGGCTATGTCAGTAGGACATACTAATAAGTAGAATTAAATAAGCAGTTGAAAGTTTTATTATAACTATTTTAGAAACTACATCATCATTAGTTTTTATTCTCTCCTATGCTAGAGCAGACTTCTGAGTAATGTTTTTAACCAACGTCTTCAACACCAAATCATATTGAGTAAATTAATCATTTCTCTGAGCTTATTTACTAGGTAATGTCAACTCTCTGGAACCCACCAAAGAAAGTGAGGAGGAAGCCTCTGAAAGCACAAGAATATGTGTCATTAAGCCTAGTTTTCACAAATACTCTTACAGTCAGTGGCACCTGGTCACCTTAGCTAGAAATCTGGTAAATTTTCCTGTTTTCCATTTTCTCCTTGCTACTTTCAATCAGTCACTAAATCCAGTGAATTCTATCTGCAAAAGATATATCTAGTTTGTTCTTCCAATCATTTTAATAACCACTATCAGATACTTAATAACCACTATCAATAACCTCAGATATGCAGATGACACCACCCTTATGGCAGAAAGTGAAGAGGAACTCAAAAGCCTCTTGATGAAAGTGAAAGTGGAGAGTGAAAAAGTTGGCTTAAAGCTCAACATTCAGAAAACGAAGATCATGGCATCCGGTCCCATCACTTCATGGGAAATAGATGGGGAAACAGTGGAAACAGTGTCAGACTTTATTTTTCTGGGCTCCAAAATCACTGCAGATGGTGACTCTGCAGCCATGAAATTAAAAGACACTTACTCCTTGGAAGGAAAGTTATGACCAACCTAGATAGCATATTCAAAAGCAGAGACATTACTTTGCCAACAAAGGTTCGTCTAGTCAAGGCTATGGATTTTCCTGTGGTCATGTATGGATGTGAGAGTTGGACTGTGAAGAAGGCTGAGCATCGAAGAATTGATGCTTTTGAACTGTGGTGTTGGGGAAGACTCTTGAGAGTCCCTTGGACTGCAAGGAGATCCAACCAGTCCATTCTGAAGGAGATCAGCCCTGGGGTTTCTTTGGAGGGAATGATGCTAAAGCTGAAACTCCAGTACTTTGGCCACCTCATGCAAAGAGTTGACTCATTGGAAAAGACTCTGATGCTGGGAGGGATTGGGGGCAAGAGGAGAAGGAGACGCCAGAGGATGAGATGGCTGGATGGCATCACTGACTCAATGGACATGAGTCTGAGTGAACTCTGGGAGTTGGTGATGGACAGGGAGGCCTGGCGTGCTGTGATTCATGGGGTCGCAAAGAGTCGGACACAACTGAGCGACTGATCTGATCTGATCTGATCAGATACTTAGGTCAGAGGTTAAAAAATATGGCTAGTAGGCCAAACTCAACCCACAGAACATTTTGTCTGACCTGCATGGTATTTTTTTTTTAATCTGAATATTTGCCAGCAATTAAAAATTGGGAGATTTCAAGCTTCCCTGGTGGCTCACTGGTAAAGAATCCACCTGCCATTTTTCACAGAACTAGAACAAAAAAATCTCACAATTTGTATGGAAACACAAAAGACCCCAAATAGCCAAAGCAATCTTGAGAAAGAAGAATGCAGCTAGAGGAATCAACTTTCCTGACTTCAGACTATATTACAAAGCTATAGTCATCAAAAAGACAGTATGATACTGGCACAAAAACAGAAATATAGACCAATGGAATAAGATAAAAAGCCCAGAGATAAACCCATGCACCTATGGATATCTTATTTTTAACAAAGGAGGCAAAAATACACAATGGGGCAAAGATAGCTTCTTCAATAAGTGGTGCTGGGAAAACTGGACAGCTACACGTAAAAGAATGAAAGTAGAACACTTCCTCACCCCATCTTAAGTCTCTTCAGTCATGTTCAACTCTTTGAGACCCCATGGACTATAGCCCACCAGGCTCCTCTGCCCATGGGGATATTCCAGGCAAGAATACTGGAGTGGGTTGCCTGAGCCCTCCTCCAGGGGATCTTCCTGACCAAGGAATTGAACCCACATCCCTAACACCAGACACAAAGATAAACTCAAAATGGATTAAAGACCTAAATGTAAGACCAGAAACTATAAAATTCTTAGAGGAAAACATAGGCAGAACACTCAATGACATAAATCACAGCAAGATCCTCTACGACCCACCTCCTAGAGTAGTGGAAATAAAAATAAAAATAAACAAGTGGGACCTAATTAAACTTAAAAATTTTACAAAGCAAAGGAAACTATAAACCAGGTGAAAAGACACGCCTCAGAATGAGAGAAAATAATAGCAAATGAAACAACTGACAAAGGATTCATTTCCAAAATAAACAAGCAGCTCATATAAGTCAATATCAGAAAAACAGCCCAATCAAAAAGTGGGGAAAAGACCTAAACATACATTTCTCCAAGAAGACATACAGATGGCTAACAAACACATGAAAAGATGCTCAACATCGCTCAATATTAGAGAAATGCAAATCAAAACTATAAGATATCACCTCACACCAGTCAGAATGGCTGTCATCAAAACATCTACAAACAAATGCTGGAGAAGGTGTGGAGCAAACAGAATCCTCTTACATTACTGGTGAGAATGTAAATTGATACAGTCATGATGGAAGAGAGTGTGGAGATTGTTAAAAAAAAAAAAAAAAAAAACTGGGAATAAAACCACCATGTGTGTGCTTGCTAAGTTGCTTTAGTTGTGTCCAACTCTGCAACCCTATGGACTATAGCCCACCAGGCTCCTCTGTCCATGGGATTTCCCAGGCAAGAGTACTGGAGTGGGTTGCCATTCCCTTCTCCAAAACCACCATATGACCCAGCAATCCCACTACTAGGCATATACACTGAGGAAACCAAAACTGAAAAAGACACATGTACCCCAATGTTCACTGCAGTACTATTTACAATAGCTAGGACATGGAAGCAACCTAGATGTCCATCAACAGATGAACGTAAAGAGAAGCCATGGTACATATATACAATAGAATATTACTCAACCGTAAAAAGGAGCACATTTGAGTCCTAATAAGATAAATGAACCTAGAGCCTATTATACAGAGTGAGGTAAATCAGAAAAAGAAAAGCAAATATCATATACTAACACATATATAGGAAAGTTATGTCCAACCTAGATAGCATATTCAAAAGCAGAGACATTACTTTGCCAACAAAGGTCCGTCTGGTCAAGGCTATGGTTTTTCCTGTGGTCATGTATGGATGTGAGAGTTGGACTGTGAAGAAGGCTGAGCACTGAAGAATTGATGCTTTTGAACTGTGGTGTTGGAGAAGACTCTTGAGAGTCCCTTGGACTGCAAGGAGATCCAACCAGTCCATTCTAAAGGAGATCAGCCCTGGGATTTCTTTGGAAGGAATGATGCTAAAGCTGAAACTCCAATACTTTGGCCACCTCATGCGAAGAGCTGACTCATTGGAAAAGACTCTGATGCTGGGAGGGATTGGGGGCAGGAAGAGAAGGGGACGACAGAGGATGAGATGGCTGGATGGCATCACTGACTCGATGGACGTGAGTCTGAGTGAACTCCGGGAGTTGGTGATAGACATGGAGGCCTGGCGTGCTGCGATTCATGGGGTCGCAAAGAGTTGGACACGACTGAGCGACTGAACTGAACTGAACACATATATATGGAATCTAGAAAGATAGTGCTGATAAAATTATTTGCAGGGCAGCAATGGAGACACAGACATAAA
Organism: Bos indicus; assembly: GCF_029378745.1. Classification (NCBI taxonomy): domain Eukaryota; kingdom Metazoa; phylum Chordata; class Mammalia; order Artiodactyla; family Bovidae; genus Bos; species Bos indicus. The sequence goes on along the minus strand of NC_091780.1, from coordinate 49,357,496 downwards.
GAACAGACTTATGGACACAGTGCAGGGAAGGAAGGAGAGAGTGGGATGTATGGAGAGAGTAACATGGAAACGTACATTACAATATATAAAATAGATAGCTAATAGTAATTTGCTGTCTGACTCAGGGAACTCAAACCAGGATTTTGTAACAACCTAGAGGGGTGGGATGGGGAGGGAGGTGGGAGGGAGGTTCTAGAGGGAGGGGACATATGTATAACTATTGCCGATTCTTGTTGATGTTTGGCAGACATCAACACAATACTGTAAAGCAATTATCCTTCAACTAAAAATAAATAAATAAATAAAAAAGAATCCACCTGCCAATGCAGGAGACACAGTTTCAATCCCTGGTCAGAGAAGATCCTATATGCCGAAGAACAACTAAACCCGAGTGCAACAACTGCTGAGCCCATGCTCTAGGGCCCTCAAGTCTCAAGTACTGAGCCCGTGTACTGTAAATGCTGAAGCCCCCGCGCCCTGGAGCCTGCGCTCCTTAATGGGAGGAGCCACTGCAGTGAGAAGCCCTTCCACCACAACTAGAGAGCAGCCCCCACTCATTGAAACTAGAAAAAACCTGTGCAGCAATGAAGACCCAACACAGCCACAAATAAATCAATATTTTTAAATATTATTTTTAAAAAACAGGTTCTTTTTTAAAAATGGGAGATTTCACACACAAAAAAATCTAGATTTCCAACTTTTCTTGAAATATCAGAAGATCTGGAAAAAAAAGACTGAAGAAGCTATATCCTTTGAGAAGGCATACATTTTCTAGTTGGCTACAGTTCTCTCCTTTACCTGTGCTTCACTCATTTCATTTGAGTTTATAAACCCTAATTTAGACCTTCACAATTTATTTCCTGAACTGAAGTGATAACTTCTTGATTGGGCTCCCTTCCTCTGGTTTTCAGTCAATTCTTATTAATATTGACAATGTTGATTGACAGACTTCATACATGAAACTTTTTCACTTTACTCAAAGCAATTATCCTCCAATTAAAAATAAATTTTAAAAAGTGCCCCATTATTGAAAAGATAGAGTTCAACTTCCCAGCACAAATGCAAAGCTAACCTTTCTCTTTAATCCCAGTATTCAACTTCAATCCCAATATTCAGTCAGACTGAATTACTTATAAATTGCTTATAAATTTATTGCTTATAAATTCAATCAGACTGAATTGCTTAGAAATGCCAGAATCTCTCCCACTTCTGTACTTTTTAAAATGCACTCTCAACCTAGAATGTTCATCCTTTCTTGCCTGGCTAACTCCTACTCTTTCTTCAAGATCAGCTCAAGTAAGATCTCTTCTGGGACATTTTCCCAGGCTCCTCCTCCCCACTCTCTCTACCTACCATTTCCAGTCAGTCTACCAGGCAGCTCCTCCTGTGTATCAGTAGCATCCTGTGGCCATTACAGCACGTACAATTATTGCTTTTTTTACTGTGTCCAACTAGAATGAACTCCTTGAAGGCAACCACTGTTAAGTTTCATCTTAAAATGTAAATGAGAAGACAGAAGTGCTTCCTCAATTATTTATATAATAGCAGTAAATGAGAAAAGGAAGAAACACTTGCAAAAGACCTTATGTGCCAAATACTACAGCTAGATCCTTTTGTAATATTTCATTTACAATAAATGAGATAGAATTTAATACAAATTACAATAAATGAAAAAGCAGACAGATTTTAGAATTTTAGTTATGACTTGGTTAAATGTTGAAGTACTAGTTGTTTTGTAAGATTCTCATTACATCATTTTGAGGTCACAGCTGTCATTCAAATAATAATTTCCTTAAGATTAAATTTCAGTTCATATTATTTCTGAGTTAAATCTTAGTATGATTTCCTCTGATTAAAAAAAAAAAAAGAGAAGGAAAAAACCCTAATGCTCAAGATCAACAAAGTTTAAGGAAAGGCTTTAAAAAATATCTTTAAGAACATCTATGCAACAAAATACTCATATAAGGGAAAAGCTTCATATAAGATTTTATGCAAAGAGAAATATTATGCATCAATAATATTTACATAGGGAGGATTCACTCAAACATAATTTTCAGTTATTCCTATATTTAGTAAAATAGGTAAAATTATTGGGTGGCGCTAGTGATAAAGAACCCACCTGTCAATGCAAGAGATAGAAACTCAGGTTCGATTCATTGGTCGGGAAGATCCCCTGGAGAAGGAAATGGCAACCCACTCCAATATTCTTGCCTACATCATCCCATGATGTAGACCTGGCAGCCTGCAGTTTATAGCTTCACAAAGAGTCAGACACAACTGACTCTACTTAGCACACACATAAAAGTATTGAAAAATATCTAAAAGGTCAACTTACCCCTTCTATAAGAATTACAATTGGTGAAAATGCAGAATTCAGGAAATCATAAACATCAATTTGAAATAAATATTCCAGAAGCTGACGCCAAGAAGCATCTTCTGTCAATTTATAAATTAAAATGTTAATACATGATAAGATACAAATTTTGAGTTTAATTTCTTCCTTAATTGCTGCATTAGAGAACAAATAACTTGTTTCTTACCTTTTTTAGCAATGTAATTTTGAGAAGATAAAGAGTAATCAGTTGAAAGGATCTGACTGTTTGACAGGGTATTTTCCATAGATGTGTCCATTTCCACCTGAGTAGGCCTTTCAGTGTCTAGTGATATTTTTAATTTTTCATCACTATTTTCAGAAGATAGAGTTTTGAAATGAGCTTCTTCAATAATTCTCATAGGGAACTCTATTTCAGAGTCCATATCTGCAAATAGAGAGAAATGTTTAGGGTTTTTAATAATGTTTACTTTGTTGTAGGCTTCCTATTTTTTTTTCTAGGCAGGTCATCCTTTGAATCTTTGTGGGCATTGTGATTCTTCATTATGGAAAGAATTCATTTGAAACAACTTTATAGTCTGTATTAGTTCCTACTGCAGATACAAATTAACAAACACTTAATGGCTTAAACAACACAAATATGTTTCTGGAAATCAGAAATCCTAAAACCAAGGCTGTGGCAGGGCTGTATTCCTTCTGGAGGTCTAGAGGAGAATTCATTTCCTTGCTTTTTCTACCTTCTGGAGGCCACCTGCATCCTTTCGCTCATGGCCCTGTATATATGAAGATATATATATACATATATATATATATGCACATCTCGAGAAAATTCACTTTAAAGAGGATTGTTGTAATTGTTGTTTAGTCACTAAGTTGTGTCCAACTTTTGTGATCCCATGGAATGTAGCCTGCCAGGCTCCTCTGTCCATGGGATTTTTCAGGCAAGACTATTGGAGCAGATTGCCATTTCCTTCTTCAGGGGCTCTTCCAAACCCAGGGAGTACCTGACGTGCATTGGCAAGCAGATTCTTTACCTCTCATCCACCTGGGAAGCCCTTAAAAAGGACTACCCTTCTCCAAAATTAAGAAAAAAATTTAATTAGAAATATATGTGTTATAATTTTCCACATTTGTAATGTTGCACCATATATTTATGTGCATGCCATGTCACACGGCCATCAATTTAATTTTCAAATATAGTTTAAACTGATTACTTGATTCAATGAACTAATCAAACAGGATATTTTTTTTTTTTTTTAGGATTTTTTTTTTAAAAAAGGTTCTAACTAGTCCCAGCCTAAGGTATAGTAGTCAAGTAAATTGTAGGATTTATTTCTCAGTTACTTTTCAAGACAAGGATAGAAAAGTATCACTGCAGTCCTGAAAAACAATATTAAAGAATAGTCCTAACTTAATTATTCATTATCTAACTTCGCTCTTTGAGTTATGAATGTAACATATCATTTTCATGCTGTCACTTAGTCAGCATTGTTTAAAAGATGAAAGTCCCAAGTGAGCAAACAGATACCTGTAATTTAATAATGCCACATGTGGACATTAAAATTTAAAATGACCAATCATTTCAGGAGTTTGAATATAATTGGACCATTGTAAATACAGGACTCAAATAGTGATCTACAATGATGTTTGATGGCATCAAACATCAACTTATTCAACAATTAATTTCACAAAATTTTTGTGTGCCTAGATTGATTCTTTTTAAAATATTATCTTATACTGCACTTGAAATAAATATATGTAAAAAAAATGAAAACTTGCTATATTATTTTCATATTTAATTATATTTCTGAGGTATTATTTTTACATTACTTAAATGTAAGCCTTAGGATTTACATTAGAAGCCAAAGCAATCTTGAAATTGAAGAATATTGAATCTTGAAAAAGAAGAATAGAGCTGGAGTAATCATACTCCCTGACTTCAGCCTATACCACAAAGCTACAATCATGAAAATAGTATGATACTGGAACAAAAATAGATACATGGATCAATGGAATACTCTAGAGAGCCCAGAAATAGGCCCACACACTTATGATCAATTAATCTACAACAAAAGAGATAAGGATATACAATGTAGAAAAGATAGTTTCTTCAAAAAGTTGTACAGGGAAAACTAGAGAGCAACATGTAAAAGAATGAAATTAGAACATTCTCTAATACCATACACAAAAAATTTAAAGACCTAACTATAAGACTGGATACTATAAAATTCCTAGAGGAAAACAATGGTAGAAAACTTTTTGATATAAATCACAGCAATATATTGGGGAATCTGTCTCCTAGAGTAAAGAAAACAAAACCAAAAATAAATGGGACCTAGTTAAACTAAAAATCTTTGCACAACAAAAGAAACCATAAACAAAACAAAAAGACAACCTAGGAAGTGGGAGAAAATATTTGCAAAGGTTGCGAAGGACAAGGGATTGATTTCCAAAATATACAAACAGCTCATACAGGTCAATATCAAAAAAGCAAACAACTCAATCAAAAATGAGTGGAAGACCTAAATAGATATTTCTTCAAAGAAGACATCCAGATGGCTAAGAAGAAGCACATCTCTAATTATTAGAGAAATGTAAATCAAACCTACAGTGAAGTATCACACCAGCCAGAATCAGATCAGATCAGTCGCTCAGTCGTGTCCAACACTTTGCGATCCCATGAATCGCAGCACGCCAGGCCTCCCTGTCCATCACCAACTCCCAGAGTTCACTCAGACTCACGTCCATTGAGTCAGTGATGCCATCCAGCCATCTCATCTTCTGTTGTCTCCTTCTCCTCCTGCCCTCAATCGCTCCAAGCATCAGAGTCTTTTCCAATGAGTCAACTCTTCACATGAAGTGGCCAAACTACTGGAGTTTCAGTTTCAGCATCATTCCTTCCAAAGAAATCCCAGGGCTGATCTCCTTCAGAATGGACTGGTTGGATCTCCTTGCAGTCCAAGGGACTCTCAAGAGTCTTCTCCAACACCACAGTTCAAAAGCATCAATTCTTCGGCACTCAGCCTTCTTCACAGTCCAACGCTCACATCCATACATGACCACAGGAAAAACCATAGCCTTTACTAGACGAACCTTTGTTGGCAAAGTAATGTCTCTGCTTTTGAACATGCTATCTAGGTTGGTCATCACTTTCCTTCCAAGGAGTAAGCGTCTTTTAATTTCATGGCTGCAGTCACCATCTGTAGTGATTTTGGAGCCCAGAAAAATAAACTCTGACACTGTTTCCACTGTTTCCCCATCTATTTCCCATGAAGTGGTGGGACCAGATGCCATGATCTTAATTTTCTGAATGTTGAGCTTTAAGCCAACTTTTCCACTCTCCACTTTCACTTTCATCAAGAGGCTTTTTAGTTCCTCTTCGCTTTCTGCCATAAGGGTGGTGTCATCTGCATATCTGAGGTTATTGATATTTCTCCCAGCAATCTTGATTCCAGTTTGTGTTTCTTCCAGTCCAGCGTTTCTCATGATGTACTCTGCATATAAGTTAAATAAACAGAGTGACAATATACAGCCTTGACGAACTCCTTTTCCTATTTGGAACCAGTCTGTTGTTCCACGTCCAGTTCTAACTGTTGCTTCCTGACCTGCATACAAATTTCTCAAGAGGCAGTCAGGTGGTCTGGTATTCCCATGTCTTTCAGAATTTTCCACAGTTTATTGTGATCCACACAGTCAAAGGCTTTGGCATAGTCAATAAAGCAGAAATAGATGATTTTCTGGAACTCTCTTGCTTTTTCCATGATCCAGTGGATGTTGGCAATTTGATCTTTGGTTCCTCTGCCTTTTCTAAAACCAGCTTGAACATCAGGAAGTTCACGGTTCACATATTGCTGAAGCCTGGCTTGGAGAATTTTGAGCATTACTTTACTAGTGTGTGAGATGAGTGCAATTGTGCAGTAGTTTGAGCATTCTTTGGCATTGCCTTTCTTTGGGATTGGAATGAAAACTGACCTTTTCCAGTCCTGTGGCCACTGCTGAGTTTTCCAAACCTGCTGGCATACTGAGTGCAGCACTTTCACAGCATCATCTTTCAGGATTTGGAATACCTCAATTGGAATTCCATCACCTCCACTAGCTTTGTTCATAGTGATGCTTTCTAAGGCCCACTTGACTTCACATTCCAGGATGTCTGGCTCTAGGTCAGTGATCACACCACCGTGATTATCTGGGTCGTGAAGATCTTTTTTGTACAGTTCTTCTGTGTATTCTTGCCACCTCTTCTTAATATCTTCTGTTTCTATTAGGTCCATACCATTTCTGTCCTTTATTGAGCGCATCTTTGCATGAAATGTTCCTTTGATATCTTTAATTTTCTTGTAGAGATCTCTAGTCTTTCCCATTCTGTTGTTTTCCTCTATTTCTTTGCACTGATCACTGAGGAAGGCTTTCTTATCTCTCCTTGGTATTCTTTGGAACTCTGCACTCAGATGTTTATATCTTTCCTTTTCTCCTTTGCTTTTCACTTCTCTTCTTTTCACAGCTATTTGTAAGGCCTCCCCAGACAGCCATTATGCTTTTTTGCATTTTTTTTCTATGGGAATGGTCTTGATCCCTGTCTCCTGTACAATGTCACGAACCTCATTCCATAGTTCATCAGGCACTCTATCTATCAGATCTAGGCCCTTAAATCTATTTCTCACTTCCACTGTATAATCATAAGGGATTTGATTTAGGTCATACCTGAATGGTCTAGTGGTTTTCCCCACTTTCTTCAATTTAAGTCTGAATTTGGCAATAAGGAGTTCATGGTCTGAGCCACAGTCAGCTCCTGGTCTTGTTTTTGCTGACTGTATAGAGTTTCTCCATCTTTGGCTGCAAAGAATATAATCAATCTGATTTCGGTGTTGACCATCTGGTGATGTCCATCTATAGAGTCTTCTCTTGTGTTGTTGGAAGAGGGTGTTTGTTATGATCAGTGCATTTTATTGGCAAAACTCTATTAGTCTTTGCCCTGCTTCATTCCGTATTCCAAGGCCAAATTTGCCTGTTACTCCAGGTGTTTCTTGACTTCCTACTTTTGCATTCCAGTCCCCTATAATGAAAAGGACATCTTTTTTGGGTGTTAGTTCTAAAAGGTCTTGTAGGCCTTCAAACAACCGTTCAACTTCAGCTTCTTCAGCATTACTGGTTGGGGCATAGACTTGGATTACTGTGATACTGAATGGTTTGCCTTGGAAACGAACAGAGATCATTCTGTCGTTTTTGAGATTGCATCCAAGTACTGCATTTTGGACTCTTTTGTTGACCATGATGGCCACTCCATTTCTTCTGAGGGATTCCTGCCCGCAGTAGTAGATACAATGGTCATCTGAGTTAAATTCACCCATTCCAGTCCGTTTCAGTTCGCTGATTCCTAGAATGTCGACATTCACTCTTGCCATCTCTTGTTTGACCACTTCCAATTTGCCTTGATTCATGGACCTGACATTCCAGGTTCCTATGCAATATTGCTCTTTACAGCATTGGACCTGGCTTCTATCACCAGTCACATCCACGGCTAGGTACTCTTTTTGCTTTGGCTCCATCCCTTCATTCTTTCTGGAGTTATTTCTCCAATGATCTCCAGTAGCATACTGGGCACCTACTGACCTGGGGAGTTTTGGCCATCATCAAAAAGTCAACAATGAATACTGAAAAGGGTGTGGATAAAAGGAAAGCCTTCTGTACTTTGGTGGGAACATAAACTGGTGCAGCCACTAGGGAGAACAGCATGGAGGTCCCTTAAAAAATTAAAAATAGAACTTCCATAGGATCCAACAACCCCACACCTGGCCATATACTGGGAAAAAACTATAATTTGAAAATATACATGCATTATTTACAATAGCCAAGACATGGAAGCAATTTAAATGTCTATCAACAGATGAACAGAAAAAGAAAATTGTATGTATTCACATACAATGGACTATAGGCCATAAAAAAGAATGAAATAATGCTATTTGCAGCATTGGATAGACCTAGAGATTATCATACTAGATGAAGTCAGATAGTGAATGACAAATATCATATGATATCACTTACATGTGGAAGTGATACAAATGAACTTATTTACAAAACAGAAATAGACTCAGACAGAAAACAAACTTACAGTTACCGAAAGGAAAGAAAGGGAGGGATAAATTAAGAATTTGGGATTAACATTTATATACTACTGTATATAAAATAAACAACAAGGTCCTAATAATAGCACAGGAAACTATATTCAATATCTTATAATAACCTATAATTGAAAACAATCTGAAAAGTAATATATATTCTTATCTGTATATTCATATATGTTCTTATATGTATATATATTATATATATATATATACAACTGAATCACTTTGCTGTATACCTAAAATATTGTAAGTACTTCAATTTTTAAAAAAGATTTACATTAGATAGTTATGCCTTTCTTATAATTTTTAATAAATTAATAAAGTTTTAATTCAAATAAAATAATATTCTTTCATATTTAACTGTACTTGGAAAATTCATTATTTAAATAAGCTCAGTTGGAATCCTTTTGTAAAATAGCTATTAATATTGTAATATAAATAACTTATCTAATTAATTTATTTTGTAAATTCTTAGATCAGCAATATTGGCTTTTTGTAAATGTGTTATCTCAAGCCTCAACTTTTCACAAATACTTATTCAAGATCAGCGATTCATTTTTCTTATGCATTCTTTACAAATAAGTCCAGTTTTCACTTGTTATTCCCTAAAAGGGGTAGTGAAATTATCTGAAAATATTGGCTATTTTAGCTATTTCTCCAATATCCAGAAAATAGACTCTGTGGCATTAACTGAATCCTTTCTTTAGTATTCTCTTTTTTAATAGCAAACTTTGCATGACCTTAGTTTGTTTTCATTTAGTTAATAGTGAAATGTTTTGAAATATTTGTAGAGTAAGGCATCTTTTTTCTGAACCTTAAAAGAATTTCTTAGCACTTTTATAAAAATCCTTCAAAACTAGTTATAATTGCATATTTTCCCAGCATCACTACATGAAATAAATTCTACTAAAATGATATTCAGAATGCCCTGAAGTTTCTATATATAAGCTCTAAAATATTTTTATATATCTATATTTTGAAACGTCTATATTTCTGGGTTGATATTACTTTGTTTTAGTCTCTTCTTTCCAGTTACTCTTATCTGCTTTTTCACAAATATCTCTTTAGGATCTAACAAGCTTAGAATAAAATAATTTCCTCCAGCCTTTGAAAATCTAGGTCTCTAATGTTTTCAGTCATGAAAATCATCATATCTACACCTTTCTTATTTAGAAAAGTGTTAGAGGTGGCCCAGATGGTAAAGAATCTGCCTGCGATGCAGGAGACCCAAGTTCAATCCGTGGGTCAGGAAGATCCCCTAGAGAAGGGAATGGCTACCCACTCTAGTATTCTTGCCTGGAGAATTCCATGAACAGAAGAGCCTAGCCGGCTACAGGCCATGGGGTCTCAAAGAGTCTGACATGACTGAGCGAATAATACTTTCACTTCACTTAGAATCTAAAGTCTATATTCTGGTTAGAGGATGTTGATCAAATAAAGAACTCACATTTTATAGAATATTAAGAAATAACATATAGTTCTTCTGGAAATTCAAGAAAATCAACCAGCTCCAGTGAAATGTGTTTCTTTCTGAGTTTGCAACATTATTGATCTCTTCTTGTGAAAGTTTTTATGTCATTCTAAAGTTCAATCATTTCTGTATTATTGGCCAATATTTGTTGAGTTTCTAATCTGTCCATCATAAAGACAGAATGGAGATATGCGAAAGTCATGTTATATAACTCTACTTAAAATATAATCCACGTGTTTTTAATCATAGGTGTCACTGATGCCTGGACACCTAGAAGTCTCCTCTGCTACTCTGCTCTCTTCTGTTGCCTTCTGTTGAGCTCCCAGAATTGAGAGACTTGATGGACAATGTGGAAAACGTTTTACATTGTTTTTGCTTGAGTTTCCATATTACCTTGTACACTTAAAGAAAACCCTTGTTATCACAGATCTTCTTAGTGGGGAGGTGAGGAACTATAGATCTAGAATAAAATATAATTTAGAAACCAAGGCTATTTTAAAGTAATGAAAGTTGTTTTTAAAATAACCTAATAAGCAAAAATTATCACCTAACAGAACAGAAAGTCAATGGACATTATCTAAAATAGGTTAATCAAAGGAGAACAATATAAATATTTTATTTAGAAAATAGATAAATACTAAAAGAAATATTCTCTAAAAAATAAAAGAAATTATTATCCTTGGGAGAGAGGTGGAAGTAGAGATGGACAAAGGGAACAGAAATTGCTTTTGTTTAGGGAAAAAAAAAGCCTTAGCACTACATATATTTTTAAACCTGTCTACATATAGAAGTTTGATTAAAACTTATTGTAAAATACCTAGAGATCTCCTTGAAATATCCATATACATCCAATCATTCCTTTTCCCTTGAGATTTTATGATATTAAGATCTACTAAGCACTTCCCTGGTGGCTCAGACAGTAAAGAACCCACCTGCAATGTGGGAGACCTGTGTTTGAACCCTGAGTTGGGAAGAGCCCCTGGAGCATGGAATGGCAACCGACTCCAGTATTCTTGCCTGGAGAGCTCCATGAACAGAGGAGCCTGGCAGGCCCCAGTCCATGGGGTCACAAAGAGCTGGACATGACTGACTGACTTTCACTTTACTTTAAGATCTACTAAGTCCCAGAGCAAACCAGATATATTGATAAAAGGGTGATTGACAAGGTTGTTGCTGATTATTGTTTATTTAGAAAAACAAGGATTCCTGGATTTTTCATGTGATTTGTACTTTTAAAAATAGGCTCAGACTGTAAAGAATCTGCCTATAATGTGGGAGACCCAGGTTTGACCCCTGGGTTGGGCAGATAACCTGAAGAAGAGAATGGCTACCCACTCCAATATTCTGGCCTGGAGAATTCATGGACAGAGGAGCCTGGCGGGCTACAGTCCATGGCACCTCAAAAAGCAGACACGACTGAGCAACTAGCAATTTCACTTTTTCCTATGTTTAAAAAAGAAATCACATTATAGATATTTTTATACTAACCTGGCTGACTGTAACCACTTTTCAACATATCTTCTATATTATCTGTGGGGTACTTTTCAGCTGAAAATTCTTCTGTTTTATCATTTTCACCTACATTACTTTCATCCAGAGTCTGTTTGGGAAATGTCAATTCCATTTCCTTTGGAGTGTTCTGGAACCTCCAGCGGTTGTCAAAATTATACAATAACTTTTTAAAATATGGTACAGTATCAGAATCCTCTGTTTTCTCTAAGACCCTTTCCTTGCCTACTTGATTTTCAGTTTCTGTAACTTTTATTAGTTTTATTTCTTGTTCCTTATCAGGGTCAAATTCACTTGTTGAAGGATGTCTATGTTTATCTTCCTCACCTCCTTCTTCATTTTTTCCATCATCTGATATCATTTTATCTTCATTAGCATATGTGAAGCCTAGCATAGCAAAACCAAAATCAAACCAACTTGGCCTGAGAATTGAGCTCTCATTAGTGATTACGTCTTCCTTTTCTGTTAATATTTCTGTACACGGAACAGTGGGTTCTTCCTCAGAGGATATGGAACTAGGAACATCTTCTAACAGTGGGTTGCTTTCTTTGGATGATAACTCAAGCTCTGTATCCTCACCTCCAAAACCCAAATAACTTGTAAATCCACCACCAAACCAACCAGTGTCTTGAGGATTGAGAATGTGCTCTAACTCAGATACTAACAGTTCAGACTGTTCCTTTGGCACTGAATCAAACTCTAATTCAAGTTCTTGCTTATGTTCTGTTTGGGGCTCACCACTGTTTAATTCCTCTTGGTCATTCCCATCTTCCACTGCTATTTGTCTACTTAGAAATGAGCTTTCTTCTTGAGGTTCAGTAACTGATTCAAAAGGCTTTTCTTCAGCTTGGTCCTCTCCAAATCCAAACCATCCTTTCACTTCAGGGACAGCTGAAGATGGTGGGACATGATCCTCTTCTGGAATAAGATACTGTTCCATACTTTCAGTTTCTGCTTCCCAATCTTCTAATTCACTAGTACTTCTGATATCTTCAGGAGCCTCTGAAGCTGGAAATCGGTCTTCAAACAAACTACTTTCAGAAGTTGAATAAAAGCCAGGTTCTATCTGAAAATCACTTTCATATACACTAGATTTGAGGTCATTATCTTCTTCATATGGATACATATTTTCACTATTATCACTGTTTAACTCACTAGCTTGATTTTCAAATATGTAGCTTATTCCAAGAAGACAGAAAAAGTCAGATTCCTAAAAGGAAAAATAAATATATGATTAACATTAATATACTGAAACTCCTTGTTTGTCCAAAATCATTCCAAATGAGTGTCATTTTCCCAAGGCCACACAACTAGCTCAATAGCTGAGCAAAAACTCCTAATTGCAAACACTTGTATCATAACTGACTTTTCAGGGTTAGTGATATAAACCTCAGTTAGGTTTATATCATTTGCATTAGGATTTGTTATCAAATAGTTGAAGAACTTTAGAAGAAAAGGCAATCTAGTACTGAGTATATTCTGCAAAGTAACTCTAATGAAAAGGCGTACATGGCCACAAAACCTTGCTCCTTGTAAGGGTACACTGAATGGACACATGGAGCTGTGCCGTGGTTTCAGAGTGGAACTTACAGAACATGATCACAGCTCAGAAAAACCAGACTCTAAAGCATGATGGCCTGGTTAGAAGCTACACTAAAACACTTAGGCTTCTTTCATTGAGTTATTGCAAACAGCCAATGGAGGCAGGGATCCCCTTGCTCATCTCACAGAACAACCAAATTTTCAAGAATAAAATGGTAAAAGCTATTTTTTTTATCTGAAGGTATGAGACACTGATATGCACTACTCTTTGGTTATCACCATTATAAAATGAGAATAAAACTCAGAATTTTACAAAAAATAAACTTCAGAATTACAATTTTTTACAGTATAATTTTGGCACTGCAACACTGTAGGTGATTAATAGACACTGGAGCCAAACACTATGGATTGAAATCTTAATCCTGCTGTTTACTAGCTTTGTGACCTTGGGTGAATTAGATGATCTTTCTATGCCTCAGTCTCTTCATTTGTAAAATAAGAAAAATAATACCTTATAGGGCTGTTGTGAAAGATTAAATGAATCAAATACTTGAAATAGCAACTGTCTCTAGTAAATACTAGCCTAATGTAGCCCAAGGTTATACTACCCTAGATGAGCCAGCTGTGCAAGGATAAAAAGGCCCAACCCCTTGCCTCTATTCAGAACAAATCTGAAAGGCCATCCCAGTGTCTAAGTTCCTTATAGAATCACCTGAAATCATTGCTGCAACTGCATCATAGTTCAACTTCTCTGTCTGTCCAATCCTGCTTTTTCTGGTGTTTCCTTATAAGTGCTATTCTTAAGAGTACCCACCCCCAGTGCACTTCTTGGATGCAAAAGTCCATCTATTTCCCAGGGGACTTGACCTAAGAATTTGGGCCTCCTATATGCCTACTATGTGCTCTGCTCTGTGCCAAGTACTGAAATTCTATAGTAAATGATAGAAACAATAAATAATAGACTGTGATAAGTGCTATGCAGGAAATAAACAGGAAGCTGTGGTTGAGAAGAAATAATTCCTTTAGAACCATCATGAAAGAGCTCTCTGAGGCACTGATGTTTAAGCTGCGACCTACAGCTTAACGACTAAACAACAACAAAAGGATAAGGAGGAACTAACCAGATGAAGAACTTAGGGAAAGCACTCCAAACAAAGAGAATGACCTATTTGGGTTTTTAGGCACGGAAAGCGCTTGGCATGGTCTAAGAACAGTCAATAGGCCAGCATGGCTAGGAGCATAGTGGGGGCCAGAAGAAGGGCATAAGACAGGGTCAGCAGAGGGCAGGAACAGATCATGCAGAGCCAGGTAAGGAGTCAGATGCAACGCAAAGCTGTTGAAAGGCTTTAAACCAAGTGAATGACAAGATCTAATTTTTTGAATTCTGATTCATGACTAAGGTTCATGGCTGTTTAGAGAATGAATTGGAAGAGGGCAAAAGTAAAGGTAGAAAGACCAGTTAGAAATCTACTGCAGGTTCTACTCAGGAGGTAATTATGCCTTGAGTCAGAGCTATAGGGAGAGTAAAAAGGAAGAGAAGACAGATAGATATATTTTGGAGACAGAACTGGCAGGACCAATAGTTACAGAGTGAATAGACAGTTAATCCCAGAATTTGTGCTGGGAAAGAGCCAAATAATAGACAGTTTACTTAACCAGGCAGAACTGACTTCACACTGACCTCATTTAAGGTAAACTGGCTTAACCTGCGTGTGTGTGTGTGCTAAGTTGCTTCAGTTGTGTCCGACTCTTTGTGATCCTATGGACCATAGCCTGCCAGGTTTCTCTGTCCACGGGATTTTCCAGGCAAGAATTGTGGAGTGGGTGCCCATATTCTCCTCCAGAGGATCTTGCTGATCCAGAGATCGACACAGAATCTGAGTTAAATGTGCTAGTCAAATTCACGTATTGAAAAGTCACCTTCTGATTCCCTTTCTCATTATCAAGCCCAGCATTATCAAACTCAGTTAAAAATCCAACAGCAAAAGAGGTTTACAGATTGGAGACCTAGAGAGTATGATGGGAAATAGACTCTGTCTCAGGAGGACAATAACATTAGTAATAATATCTAAGATTTACATAGCACTTAGTAAATGCTGTTTTATGTGCTTTCATATGCTCTTTTTTCCTCAATACATTCATGAGGTAAGTTTATAATCATCACCCTCATTTTACAAATGAGAAAAAAGGCACAAAGATCACATGACAACTGTCTAAGTCAGGCTTTGAACCCAGCCCATCTCTAGAATTGATGCTCTAAACCACTGTATTCTACTGCCTGCTAATTTTTCAGTAAGCAAAATCTTTGTCATTAACCCTGTTTTACCTGATATTATTCACATACTCAAACTATTCCTAGTGTTAGTTCTTAAGACTATTTTTTTTTATATAATACCCCTCATAGAAAAACTTTATTGGAAAGCAGGGAAAACTACCAAGATATGAATGAAGACAAAAAATAAAAAAAGTTCAGACATAAAGTGTGTGACCTTGGTTTAAGTGGAAATGGAACTCTTTGGTGGTTTGTAGTTAGTGATCTATATTTCACTTTGTGGCACTGATGCTGCTACAGCTAAGTCGCTTCAGTCGTGTCTGACTCTGTGCACCCCCATAGACAGCAGCCCAGGCTCCTCCATCCCTGGGATTCTCCACGCAAGAATACTGGAATGGGTTGCCATTTCCTTCTCCAAGGCATGCATGCTAAGTTGCTTCTGTTGTGTCCGACTCTATGCGACCCCATGGACAGCAGCCCACCAGGCTCCTCTGTCCACAGGATTCTCTAGGCAAGAATACTGGAGTGGGTTGCCATTTCCTTCTCCACTTAAGACTATTTTATGTATCCACTATATAAGATGTATAACTAATGAGCACTTACACCACAGAAAACTGTGTTAATCAAGAAATTTTAAATTCAACTAATAACCGTTAAGGGAATGGCAACCCCATCCAATATTCTTGCCTTGAGAATATCATGGACAGAGGATCCTGGTGGGCTACTGTCCAAAGGGGTCACAAAGAGTCAGACATGAATGAATGACTAACACATACACACACACACACACACACACAGAATAACTATACTCCAATATCAATTAATTTAAAAATAAATTAAATAAAGAATACATTCATTAAAAGGAGGAAGAAGAAAAGGAAAACTGGTAATTGGAAAAGAGAATTCTTGGGTGTTTACAATTATTTCTTTTGTTAGAGAAAAAATATATAAATTTACTTTAAAAAATAAATCAGTTCAATTAACAACCAAAATCTGTTTACTCACTTTTGTTGGTATTTGAACTTCCTCAGATATGAATACTTCTTCGATCTGGACTGCATCTCTGGGAAAATATCCAAAGTCCTTTCCTTTCTATCAAAATGAAGAATAAATATTAGCAAGTAAGAGTGATCAAAGCAATAGCTATTGAGCCTAATTTTGTTCCATGTCCTTGACTTTCATGTATTTCAAATCACAAATATTAATTGGTTTTCATTTACCATCTAAAAGAAAGTCCAATGAAATCATATTCCATTTGCTACTCAACAGAACAGGGTTAATTTGAGGGAACAAAGGGACAAGCTATAAAATGGCACTTTTTCAGATTTCAGAGGGAAAACCACTCATTTTCTTCCTCTTTCTGTTCTTAATGACCTTTCTTGCCTAGTGGACCACAGATTTATACTAATAAACCTGGAATATCAAAAAACAAGGGAATGGTGACAGTAGCCAAGCTAGATGGAGCTGTGACATATTCAACATTTTCAGGATGTCAAAATAAGATGTTTAAACTCTGAAGAGCCAAGATGGATTCATCAAGATAGTAAACATCTACAAGTCCTCTAGAGGGAATTGGGTTCCATTTAACTTCTGTACCTTGGTGACAGAGATCCTCTCAATCTTGTTTAAGTGCCTTCAAGATGTCCCCCAAGAGTGAAGGCTTCACACGGCCACTCTCAGCCCATTTCCTACCCCTGTCCAAGTTTAAAGAGTGTATTTCTTTTGGCCCTTTGATTTAGCACCATTATACCTCAATTCTGATTTTTTCAGCTCTTCAGTTGCTGCAACTATTTGAAAACTGACAAAGCGAACTCCACAATGTGGCTTCTTTTCTATGGTCGCAAAACCTGGTTTGCAGGATCTTAGTTCTTTGACCAGGGATTGAACCCAGGCCCTCAGCAACGAAAGCCCAGAGTCTTAATCACACAGTGTAGATTCTTTTAATTTTATTTATTTACTTATTTTTGGCTGTGCTATGTCTTTGTTGCTATGCAGGCTTTTCTCTAGTTGCAGAAAGCAGGGTCTGTTCTCTAGTTGTGGTGTGCAGGCTTCTCATCGCAGTGGCTTCTCTCGTTGCAGAGCATGGGCTCTAGAGCACATGGGCTTCAGTAGTTGTGACTCCTAGGCTCTAGAGTGTGGGTTCAATAACTGTGGTCCACGGTCTCAGTTGCTTGGCAGCATGTGGGGTCTTCCCAGATCAGAGATCAAACCCATGTCTCCTGCACTGGCAGGTGGATTCTTTACCACTGAGACACCAGGGAAGCCCACAGTGTGGCTTCTTAAATGGCTATCTGCCTGGACTGGACACCTAAAGCACAAAACTAAGTGTGCTTGAAACTTCACCCTGGCTCCACACATTACATGTTGCTTTGTGCGGAACTATCATTTTCACACATAGTAGGCAAGAAAGAATGCTTTCTTCTTATGATACCTACTGTTTCATTTTTCTTATTGTTGCATTAGATACCTCCAGTGCATTCAAGGCAGAGAAATAATGTGTTTAAAGAACCATAAGCAGTAAGCAGTCTTGGGAGCTGCAAAGTCCAGGTAAACAATTCTGGTCGACAATGTCTGAGGTTCAGTCATATAGCCTCTAATGCTAAGAAGCAGGATTGACCCATGTAGAATCTGCTCCTTCAAATAAAGATCAGAGGCTTCCCGTGTAGATGCTATACAAGGAAGAGCTCTTATGCATATGCTATATGGAAATGATGTAGGTATCAGGTTGGTCATGCTTGCTCAGCTTGGGAATAAAATCATGTGTCATGGTATGTTTTCATTCTAAAACATAATGATATAATCTAAGATACCAATCTATTTTCAACTGAAAATATTAATCATTAATTTGTCTATGTTATATATTCAGAAAGATGATTCAGGCATCTAGGAATTTCAGTGTAATAGGACTTTGGGCCAAATAAAAGTGTCTCAGTTATTCTTTTTTTCCATGAAAAATTCATATACCTCATTTCCTTAGGCTACTAATCTTTCAGAGGACCTCTTCAATAGCAACTAAGTCCTTTATTTGCTCAGAAAAACATGTCTTTTTTATTTTTTTGGCCAACTGATATCTCAGTTTTCCCAGTTAGGAAATGGAACTGCACCCTTGGCGGTGAAAGGTGATAGCATGCAGCTGTAACCACTGGACTGCCAGGGAAGTCCCAAGACACGTCTTTTAATCTGATTAACTAAAACTTCCCAGTCTCTCTTAAACTTGGCCGTTGGTAGCAACAAAGGATGGCTGGGCTTACCTAGTCACCCAGTACCTCCATCAGTACCTCTAAGGTCTCTCCAAACAAATATAAAAGTTAAGTTCAAAAACTATGCATGCTATGTAAAATAACTTCAAGGCACTCTTAAGCCTTCAGCCCAATCAGACTGGCTTCCTCAAAGCTATTTTTATAGAAATTCTGGAACCAGGAGTGAACATGTCCATTTGTTTAAATACGTCAAAGGTATATATAAATATATATAAAGGTTTTACATATATATATAAAGGTTTTACATATATATGTGTGTGTATATATATATATATATATTGGAGAAGGCAATGGCACCCCACTCCAGTACTCTTGCCTGGAAAATCCCATGGATGGAGGAGCCTGGAGGGCTGCAGTCCATGGGGTCTCTGAGGGTCGGACACGACTGAGCGACTTCACTTTCACTTTTCACTTTCATGCATTGGAGAAGGAAATGGCAACCCACTCCAGTGTTCTTGCCTGGAGAATCCCAGGGACGGGGGAGCCTGGTGGGCTGCCGTCTATGGGGTCGCACAGAGTCGGACACGACTGAAGCGACTTAGCATAGCATAGCATAGCATAGCATAGCATATATATATATAGTACTTTGAAATGTTAAAGTTCTTTTAGAGATGAAAAGCAGGCTTCTTCGTGCAATCTGGTCATTTATTCTGTATTCAATTTATAAAATTAGATACTTACACTTCCTGCCCACAAGTCTTCCCTTTTTCCTGAGAGTTTAACATAAACCGATATCTCTTCTCCCTTAGTGAAGTTCAGGTATCGACAGTCAGGTCCTCTGTAATCTCTTATGGCGAAGACTCTGCTTATTAAAGCTATGTAACACACAAAGTAGAGAAGGGAAGGAAAAGATAATTAGTTTTCTTCCTGGCACCTACTATATTCCAGGCATCATGATAAGCTCTTTCATACCTTTTATCATTGTTATTATGAAATTCTCAAAACAGCCTATGAGGGAAATAATCTCATCTTAGACTAACAAATGAGCCTTTAATTAAGTCTCAAAGAGATGGTCACACACCTGATAAATAGTGGAGCCAGATCTGAACTGACTTTCTTTTCACTGCAACATCCGCCTTCTATATTCTAAGCTCTTCTTTCTGTTTTTCCCTAAACCTTTCTAGAAATCCATCAGTCTCTCTTAATGGACAACTCATATCTTACTTCTTATATGAGATATCCCTAATTTGTCCAGCCTACTCTGCCCCTTCTCTGAATTTCAAAATTACCTATTATTCTTATGTTGTATCCCTATTT
This sequence comes from Bos indicus, assembly GCF_029378745.1. NCBI lineage: Eukaryota > Metazoa > Chordata > Mammalia > Artiodactyla > Bovidae > Bos > Bos indicus. The sequence goes on along the minus strand of NC_091780.1, from coordinate 49,337,731 downwards.
ACTATTTCATATTGACTTGTCTTATCATCATTTACTAGAATGAAAATTGCTGGAGGAATAGAAACTTATCTTACATTTTATTTTATTCCGCTTAGATACACACCCCTGATCTTCCAGACCCAGCACATAACAGACCCTTAGTAACTATGAACGATTATATCTACATATGCTAGATTTAGCCCTTCAACATGTAAAGTAATATACATACCATATTAACTATTATAATTATACTGACATATGTAAAACATTTTGATTAAGTTGTGCAATTAAAATTAAAATAACTTTTATCGATTACTATAAATGTGAATGTTCTGTTTACATGATATGTGCCTAACTCTAAGGCAACTAAAATGAAGTCGTAAAAAAGGAAATAAAAATTGTTTTATTATTACATAATTAGATAATATAATTATATAATTCTTATATAATAATATTATCATCTAGTAAACATTCTCTCTATACTAAATTACATATCCAAATTACTAAAGAAAATGTTTACACATAAAAATTTACTTTTAAATTATTTATGTTAATACTAATAATATTTTGCATTTTTAATTTCCATGTTGCAAATTAATAATTCTCACATACTGGAGGGATAGAAGGTTTAAAGCAATTATAATATATTGGGATGAAAGACGCTATTCATTTTGTACCAAATGCCAATTTCAGAAAATAAGTTCTTAAAGAACAAAATGAAAATTAATTTATCATTGTAGAAGAAAGCTTAATATTCAAAGACATAAATAAAATTTTCAACTCCTAAAACTCATTTCAGTATTTTTACATAATAAATTATGCAAAAATGATTAATGTTTGTTAAAGTTTTGGACAATAAATCATGATAGTATGAAATAAAAAGTCTTAGAAAACTCATGAGAGTCAGAAACTCCTGACTGTGAAACAGAAACTAAAAAATGTAAGAGCTTCATAAAAATAGCTATCAAATGGCCTGATTTTTTTAATATAAATCATTTACATTTATCTTAAAAAGTAGTAAAAGTGCTAATTTGTTTTTGAAAGCTGGATTAATATCCTTATAATTTCTGATATATTTATATATAAGGTTATCCTTACTCCTTTATATTTACATTAAAAACTATCACAAAATGTTTTGCTTCTAGCATGTCCTTTTTATAATGGACTATACCGTATAACTACAAATATTTCCCAATGATATTGATGTTCATTTTTTTATCATACATGCCCAAAATAACATTTTATATCATTTCAGAGCCTTAGTTTAAGAGGAAAAAAAGAAAAGCAACTTACCTTCACATTCCAAGTCACCACATTTTTTAAAGTCTGCCAGCAGTTTTGTGCTCTCCAAACACTTTGTCAGAGAAATAACCAAAAGGAAGATTCTGTGAATTTTAAGATCCGCCATGCTAAAATAAGCAGGAATCCCAAACAAGGTTTAAACTGATTGTTTAGACAGTAGTTATGCCAGCCAAAACAGGAGATAACCCAGCCTATTTTCTAAATGTAAGAGGGAAAGGTTTGAGGTTTTTCAACCCCTTCTACCCCATAACTACTTTTTTCTATCCGTGTTTAGGCTTGAGAGACAAACACTCTCTGTTCTCAATCTTCAGTATCTGCAGTGTCAGGTATCCAGATTATACATAAAGGTTTAATAATTAACAGGGATTTTTCGCTGGAGTCATGTCTTACAAAGCCGGCCCATGGAAAACTCTCCTGCTTAAAGGCACCTTGTGTTCCACAGAACAATTTTTAAATGGCCTCCACAAAAGGTAGTTCATCTCTTTCTGTTAAAGTCTTCGAGTAGATCGGTCAATAAGTATATAGTATTTGCTGCATGTAAATACCAGCATCAAGAAAGATATAGTTAAATGTAGAAGCAACAATAATTTATATTAAAAGCATGGTTCAAGATTATCATGATGAAAGTTATTTGAAAAAATATCCCACTTTCATATTGTAACAACCTTCTATGTTACTCTGAAGTTGAAACTTGTATTAAGATAGTTAAAATGTGTTCAGTACTTATTATGATCCAGGTACTATCTTAAACAATTACATGATCTGATTTTACTTTCACATCAACTGTCTAAGTCGGTAATATTATCATCCCTATTTTTGCATTATGAGGAAATTGAGGTACGTGGAGATGGGTTAACTCGCTTGCCCAACGTCACATAGTGGAGAAGAAATTTAAACCTAGGTCCCGTGACTCGTCCTTCTCACACCCACAGAAAGGTGTCTACTCCATCTGCGACAATACCATTCCAGAAACAGAAGGCACAGTTTCATACAATACATACATACAGTGTCATTTCATGTATTTCAAATCATATGCATATTTCTGTATGTAGAGGGTGAATGAGAGAGGCATCTGAAAGACTCCTCTCCCACATGGTGGGAATATATCGTTTGAGTTCCAGTTGTTTTCACTTCCTCTTTGTACTTTTCTATATTGTTTGACTTTCTTCTTAAAAATAAGCAAGCATATGTCATTTTTAAATAACAGTAAGGTTTTGTAAATTAAATTATTTGAATGACTTGTTTAGTCGCTAAGTCACATCTGACTCTTTTTGCAACCCCATGGAGTGTAGCCTTCCACGCTCCTCTGTCCATGGCATTTCCCAGGTACAAATACTGGAGTAGGTGGCCACTTCTTTCTCCAAATTGAATGATATTGTCCCTTAAAGGAGATCAAATCCCTATATTGGGAATTTTTGTGTTAAACACCAGGTCAAAGTAGACTTTTGCAAACTAAGTTTGTCCTATTTCAATCTTAGGGAAGTATTTTTCTTAGTCCTTCTTTGCTGTACCTTTTCCCAGTGTCTGGGCATGCCAGCATACACGCACTTTGCAGAATGCAGCACTTGCTGCACTTGTATGACGCCACACTCCCCTCTAGTGCCTAAGCAAGCTAAAGTGAAAGTCTGTTACATTCAAAGTCCTAAAAAAAAAGATGTGTGTTCTCTATTTGTTTTCCAGAACCAATAATTGGTAGGAACCCTGTTCTCTGAGATCAAAGATTTTTGCCTGTTTAGAAAGAATCTGACAGAACATGAGTTTAAGGATCCTTTGGTTTACAATTAGAACTATGCAGTACAGAACTGCATAGCTGTACATGTGCACACTCAAAAAGGTGTAGGTTTGTTTCTTGAATACTTTTGCAAATCTGTAAACTATGTCAAAGATATTAAAGAAGATCTTCAGCTTCAAATTTTAGCACTGAATTACTTACATAGTCTATAGTATCAAATCAAGAATGTTCAATAATTAATGTACTTCATCCTTTTCTGTATTCAGTATTAAAAATGTTAAAGCTAAATTCTTAACTAGCTAATTTAATTGTGCTCTGCATTATGAGACAGATGAACCCAGAGAAATTTGTCTATTCATTTGAGTCCAGAAAAACAAGAGAAAAATCCTTGCCTAAGATACCACCTTGCAGAGATTTGCTCTTGCTAGAAATGCTCCCACTTTCTTACTACTTAATGCACTCAAATGATCTCATTGTATGTTCAAACCATTATTCAAATATATTTTAACAAGAAATCTGAAAATGTGGTAGCATAATGTCACTAACAGATCCAGATGAAGAGGTGGTATATGAAAAGGATGAGAACATTTAAAGAAACTGAAGTATCAATTTTCACTGCAAAAATAGTCTATTAACTTAGCCAGACATTATATAATGGCTGATGCATTTTGCAGCTCAAGTGTTTTGTCAATATTAAAATATAATACTGCTTCTGAGGAGGATTTCATAGTACAAGTCAGGAAAACTGATTTGGAAAGCCTATCTTCCAAAAGATAGGCCTTTGGAAGGCTTTCTTTCAAATCAGTATTGGAATCAGTTTGCCAACAAAGGTCTGTAGAGTCAAAGCTATGGTTTTTCCAGTAATCATGCACAGATATAAGAATTGGATCATTAAAAATTGCTGAACACTGAAGAATTGATTCTTTTGAATTGTGGTGTTGGAGAAGACCCTTGAGAGTCCCTTGGACTGCAAGGAAGTCAAACCAGTCAATCCTAAAGGAAATCAACCCTGAATATTCATTGGAAGGACTGATTCTGAAGCTCCAATACTTTGGCCACCTGGTGCAAAGAGCTGACTCATGGAAGAGACCCTGATGCTAGAAAAGATTGAGGGCAGGAGAAGGGGGCCGCAGAGGATGAGATGGTTAGATAGTATCACTCAGTCAAATGGACATGAATTTGAATAACTTCTGGGAGATGTGGAAGACAGGGGAGCCTGGTGTGCTGTAGTCCATAGGGTTTACATTCAAGTGATCAGACACAACTTAGTGACTGAACAACAATAGCTTTCTTCAGAAACCACACAGGATGAAAGAGTAACTACTGCACTGAGCTAAAGAATCAATCCTCAAAGCCACGAATGTTCAGTATCTTAGAGGTAATATGGCAAAGCAGACCTTCCCATGAGAATATACAGACATAATCATGAATGCCGCACTTCTACTGCTTGGTGAAGTTATTTCTGATACTATGTGGTACTACTTTTTCTCTTAGTACCTCAGATTTCCTAAAGTGGGAACATACTTCTTCAATCAGCTGCCTGTTACCCTGGCAGTTTATAAAATAGAGAAACTTAATTACAGTGGTCCCATCTTATCCACATTTTCACTTTCCATGGATTCTGCTGCCTGAGATCTGAGAACATTATATTGAAAATTCCGGAAACAAACAAGTCACGTTTTAAATTGTGCGCTGTTCTAAGTGCTGTGACGAAATCTCCTGCTGTCCTTCTCCCTCCTGCTCAGAATCATCCCTTTGTCCAGTATATCCTGCCCATCAGTCACTTAGTAGCCACCTTGGTTATCAGATGGGCTGTCAAGGTATCACAGTGCTTGTGTTCAAGGAGCCTTTGGTTTACTTAAAAATGGCCCCAAACACAGCAGTAACAGTGCTGGCAATTCAGATACACCAAAGAGAAGCCATAAAGCACTTCCTTTAGGTGAAAATGGGAAAGTACTTGACTTAATAAGCGGAAAAAAATCATATGCTGAGATTGCTGAGATCTAAGGTAGAAACAAATCTATCTGTGAAATTGTGAAGAAGGAAAAAGAAATTTGTGCTTGTTTTGCTATCACACTTCAAAATGCAAAAGTTACATCCATAATGTCTGATAAATGCTTAGTTAAGATGGAAAGGGCATTAAATTTGTACAATAAGAAATGCTTGAAGAGAGAAGACATATAGATGGCAAAAAAAAAAAAAAAAGAAAGATACTCAATAGAACTAATTTTTAGAGAAATGCAAAACAAAACTACTAATACAATGAGGTATCACCTCACATCAGTCAGAATAGATTTCATCAAAAAGTCTACAAATAAATGCTGGAAAGGGTATAGAGAAAAGGGAACCCTCCTACCTTGTTGGTGGATATGTGAATTGATACTGCTACTATGGAGAACAGTATGGAGATTCTTTAAAAAAATAAAGCTACCATATGATCCAACAATCCCACTCCTGGGCATATATACAGAAAAAAAAAATTCAAAAGGATGCTGCACCCCAATATTCACTGAAGCACTGTTTTACAATAGCCAGGACATGCAAGCAACCTAAATGTCCATTAAATGAGGAATGGATAAAGATGTGGTACATACATACAATGGAGTATTACTCAGTCACAGAAAGGAATGAAATAATGCCATCCGCAGTGACACAGGTGGACCTAGAGACCGTCATACAGACAGACATACAGACTGTCATACAGACAGACAAAGACAGATATGTGAACTCGGTCATCCCCATCTGTTTGCAACCCCATGAATTGCCTGCCAGGTTCCTCTGTCCCTGGAATTTTCCAGGCAAGAATACTGGAGTGGGTTGCCATTTCCTACGCCAGGGGATCTTCCTAAACTAGGGATCAAATCTGCCTCTCCCACGTCTCCTGCATTAACAGGCAGATTCTTTACCACTGAGCCACCTGAGAAACCTCAAATACTGTATAATATCACTTATAGTGGACTTTAGAAAAATGGTACAGATTTACAGATGAACTTACTTGCAAGGCAGAAATAGTGTCACAGATGTAGAAAACAATCTTGTGGTTACCAGTGGAGGAAGTGGGGGTGGGATGAATTGGGAGACTGGGATGGATATAGCCACACTATTATATATAAATGTATAACTAATGAGAACCTACTGTATAGCACAGGAATCTCTACTGAATGCTGTGTGATGATCTAAATGGGAAGGGAATCTAAAGAAGAGTGTATATATTTAACTGATTCACTTTGTACAGCAGAAACTAACACAGTATTGTAAAGCAACTATGCTCCAATAAAAATTAATTAAAAAAAAATGTTGACAGAGAGACCACATTCATATGGCTTCTGTTCTAACAATGCACCTATTCCCAGGTCTGCTTCAACTGCAGAGAGCCACCTTACCCAAGATCACCCCTTCCTGGGTGATCTGATGAATCTCGTTAATAAATGACAAGTGAATACAAAAGCAAGGTCATCTCAGCCTAAGGCAGGACACTCTGACAGGCATTCCTCACTACAGAGCTCCTTGTTGGATTGACTGAAGTTTGCAGAGCCTGCATTGGAGTTTGACTTCCCTTTCTACCCAATCCCTCCTCTCTCCTCTCCTTTAGTAGGTGTTAATCTCTTGAACGCATAACTCCGTCTCGGTATTTATTACCTAGAGGACCCAATCTCAGATGCTAGTGATCCACAGATGCAAAAAGAGATGGCAGAATGTGCACACTTTGACTTGTCATTGGTGCTAGTCACTCCATGGTTCTTCTTACTTTTGTTGCTTTTGTGTTGCTGAATGCTGTTTTAATCCTGACCACTTCCTCTTATTCTATCAAGAGTTCTACCAGGAGACAGATGGGTATTCCATTTTGAGGGAGGCACTCTTGAGTGATTGAGGAGTTTCTAATAACGAAGGTGGGGGCAGGGTTCAGACAGACCAGCAGGGGATGTAACATCCCCAGGCATGAAGGAACAGTAACCACAGCCTGGAGAGAACTCCAGGAAAGGACTGCCCAACACAAACTTGAAATCTTCAGTAAAGGAACTCAGTCAAGAGAATCTCTTTTTTTCTGATCTGATTTTATCTCCAATCCATCAAACCCAGTCAGAAGCTAGCAAATAGGGAACTCTTTGAAGCCATTCTAAAGTTCTGTGTTCTAGAGATGCAGAGCAGAGTGGCAAAGGGTGGACTGGGAGGAAAAGAAGATAATACCCTCCATGTTGTCATTATTCCTTTACTGTGTGTTTTTGAATGATAGTATGCAGTATCCTCTATAGTCAAGATGGTAAACGTGTGATATTTGCTGATCAGCGGACTGAATTGGTAAGTCTCATCACTGGATAGGAAAGGAATTTAAAGTTTGTTGAACACCAGCTTTGTATCAATAAGCTTAATATTTCACATGAAAATCTCACCTTCCAGGCTAGGTATTATTTATTGAGTGCCTGTGATGTGCCAGCCACTCTTCTAGGGACTGGAGGTACAGGAATGAACAGAGCAAAGTCCTTGCTCTCAAGGACTTTGTATGCTAGTGAAGAGAGACAAGAACAAACAAGCAAATAAATGAACAGGATAACTGCAAGTAGTGATAACTTGTTACGTAAGCCTGCTTAAGATAAAATTGTAAGGAAAGGCATTTCTGGACAGTGACATTTGATTTAAGATGGGGGAGTAGAAGGCAGAACATTGTGTGCAGAGGGGAGAATGAATGAGAAAGTCGTACTTCATGGTCTGAAGTTTGTGTGTGTGTGTTAGTCTCTCAGTCGTGTCCGACTCTTTGCAACCCCATGGACTGTAGCCCACCAGGCTTCTCTGTCCATGGAATTTTCCAGGCAAGAACAGTGGAGTGGATTGCTTTTCCCTTCTCCAGTAGTTTGATTACAAAAGATGTACAGAAAAAAAAAAAAATGAAAAAGGCACATTGAATGCATTCTAGTATGTCAGAAACAAGGCTCAAAAGTGAAAACTAACTTGGCATATATAATCAAGAAGCATAAAGGCAGGTGGAGACTGGTCAGAGGTGAAGTAGGAGACACAGGTCCCATTGTGTAGGGACTTTTGACTTTGGAAATGAATGAGCTTTGTTCTAAGTGCAGTGGGATGCCATAGGAAGCTTTAAGGAAGAGACTGACAATATTTGTGTTTATATAGAACCTCACTTTTTTGCTTTACTAACTCCTACTTATTGTTCAAGTATCTTAAATCACTTAATGAATATATCACTCAACTTTTTATTGAGTAAATAAACGAATACATTCCTGAATGAATAAACTGATTTCAAGGGCAAGATTCGTCAGGCCCCATTACTAAATGAAACTGTATCTTCAGCTGTGAGGCTCAACTGCTTCTCTCATTTCTAAAAAAGTCAAGTGATCCTTTTGATTAAATTTGCATTGCTGAAGGTGTGTTACAAAAATCTATAATCCACCCACACTGTAAGCAGGGGATTGAGATTAACTTTATATTAGATCTGTATTTCTAATATTCTCAGACAGGGTATGAGAATGATGCTGGAACAAAGCCAATATATTGTGAAAATGCTCATAGTCTTATCAATAAACATATTACCACACTTGAGCACATTTTGTTTTATATAACCTGTTGACAGAAGATTATCTCCATAATTATTTTAAAAGAAATAATATTTTCAAGTGACAAAGGTGTATTTTTTTTTTCTTCAGGATCAACAATTCAGACATTGGAGGGCCTTTACTCTAGGACTGCTTTCTGGGCCTATGCCAGAGAACTGCCTCATAACAAAATTCATGTTGGTGTATCAGCCATTCATATAAAGGTCAAGACCTGTCTTACATAGGATTATACTCTACAGAGTACTGTAAACTAGATGCAAGATATTTACTTTCACTTAAGCCCCACAGCACTCCTGCTGAGAATTCATGTCACCTCCATGCATTCTTCAGGACTCCATTACAGCAAAATCGGCACCTAGAGCTACATACATATGTTTCAAAATTTAGTGATAATAAAAAACTCTTCTCTCCAAAAATTCAACTCAAAGCATGTGAAGAGTGAAATGTCAGCCAAAGAGGCTTTACTGCCTGTCTGCTTTCCTCACATTTGTAGAACACTTTTTTCCCCCATATTGTAGAGCATAAAAATACTTAAATGGTACACATTAAAAGACTTAAGATCTCCATCCCAAGTATTAAATCCTAATTTTTCATTCTCAGTAGGAAAATCATGTTGGGTTACAGTAATCAAGCAACAGTTCAAACAAAAATAATTTAAAATATTATCAAATTACAAAGTATTGCTTCTCATAGACCTGCACATAAAATTCAGACTATTATAAATTCACAGTAATAAAGAGCTACTTAAAAGCTTGAAAATTTTTGCTTTGAAACCTTACAAATTATGGGCTTCTAAAAATATGCCATGTTAAATGAGTCACATTGTGGCAAACACACTTATAGATGTATCTCCACAGCTAGCTTTTCAGATGTTTTTGAATATCTTTATGAAAGTTCCTCTGGAGATGAGTAATGTGGGAGTTGGCAGAGCATTTTCATCTGATTTCTTCCAATTCCTGTCCTATTGCTATCATGATTAACTTCTTTTTCAGAGTGTCATACTATTTAAGCCAAAATGGAAGGTCTGTATTTTGGGCAGATGACTACTCAGCGCACTGAATGATGGAGCATCCTACTATTAAATCTGGGAAATGATCAAAATTTGAAGTACAGTTTCTACTTCCATACCATGGTAAAGTAAAAAAATCATAAAAGCAAAAACTCATTAAGTTGAACCTCATAAGTCAAGGACTGCCTATATAGACATATATGGTGTTTTTGTTTTTTTTTTTTTTGCTGGTATCACCGATCTGCCCAGTTAATTTCTTCCAAAAGGAAAAACATTTAAGATTTTTCCCCAAATTGCCCAGCATATCTGTTCATTAAATGAACACTGCTATCATTTCAATGGAAACTGATTCCATAAAGTAACCATTACAGCCAGCTTTGCCAAGTATTCTCATGGGATGATTGTGAAAAATCTGTAGAAGCTAAACCACAATGCATTATAAACACACACATCTTGACTATTCTCTAGGAAGCAGTGAGGTCTATGTGAATACATTCCATTTCCAGCATCTGGTGTTGAATAGATGCTCAATAAATTTAGGACTATTATCAGTCCTTAAGAGAGTGAAAGCAATCAGCTTAAAGTTTTTCTTAGTAATGGAAGGCAAGGACTACCACTCACTCTCTCATTGTCCAAATGTCTTCCTTTTACTGAATAAATTGCCTTTCAGGAACTTCCCCGGTGGACTAATAGTTGGGACTCTGCACTCCCAATGCAGGGCGTGCAGGTTTGATCCCTGGTTGGGGCAACTAGGATCCCACATGCCGCAGCTAAAAAAAATTAATTAACACAAAAATAAAATAAATAGGCTTTCAATAAGCATTTCCTAAATTGAATCACTCAAATAACAAACTAAGATTGTTAACTTTGCTATGTTGAGAGACTAACTTGTTTGGGTTGATTTACAAGTAGTAATAATCTATAAGCATTCTTGAGATGATCTTAAGGATAACAAAGGTCTTAACTATACAATTCAGTCTTAACTATACAATTCGGTAGATTCCCACAAGTATATCCATTATCCAGGCGCAGAAAGAACTTTACCAGCAGTTTAGAAGTTTCCTTCATGATCCCTTTCGTCATTAACCTCTCCATTTTTCCCAAAGGTACCACTGTTTTGACTTCTAACACCATTAGTTCTAAAACTATGGATTAGTTTTTGAAATTTGTGTCAATGGGATCACATGATACGTATTCCTCCCTGATTTCTTTTGCTCAATATTGCAGTTATAGAAGGTATCATGTTGATGATGTAGCTATTCATCTGTTTGAATTGCTGAACAGCATTCCATCGTATGATTATGCCACAATTTATTCATCTCATTGTTGAGGAAATTTGGATTTTTACAGATTGGGCCATCTATAAACAAGGCTGCTAAAGATATTATGTACATATCTTGGTGAAGACTGCATACTTTTTTATTAGATTTATCAGTTCAGTTCAGTGACTCAGTCATGTCCGACTCTTTGCAACCCCATGGACTGCAGCTGCAGCAGACCAGGGTTCCCTGTCCATCACCAACTTCCGGAGCTTGCTCAAACTCATGTCCATCGAGTTGATGATGCCATCCAACCATCTCATCCTCTGTTGTCCCTTCTCCTCCTGCCTTCAATCTTTCCCAGGATCAGGGTCTTTTCCAATGAGTCAGTTCTTCGCATCAGGTGGCCAAAGTATTGGAGGAGTTTCAGTGTCCGCATCAGTCCTTCCAATGAATATTCAGGACTGATTTCCTTTAGGATTGACTGGTTTGATCTCCCGGCAGTCCAATGGACTATGTCCAGTTCTAACAGTTGCTTCTTGACCTGCATACAGATTTCTCAGGAGGCAGGTCAGGTGGTCTGGTATTCCCACCCCTTGAAGAATTTTCCAGTTTGTTGTGATCCACACAGTCAAAGGCTTTGGCATAATCAATAAGCAGAAGTAGATGTTATTCTGGAATTCTCTTGCTTTTTCTATGATCCAACAGATGTTGGAAATTTCATCTCTGATTCCTCTGCCTTTCTAAATCCAGCTTGAACATCTGGAAGTTCATGGTTCACACATTGTTGAAGCCTGGTTGGAGAAGTTTGAGCGTTACTTTGCTAGCATGTGAGATGAGTGCAATTGTGCAGTAGTTTGAACATTCTTTGGTATTGCCCTTCTTTGGGATTGGAATGAAAACTGACCTTTTCCAGTCCTGTGGCCACTGCTGAGTTTTCCAAATTTGCTGGCATATTGAGTGCAGCACTTTAACATCATCTTTTAGGACTTGAAATAGCTCAACTGGAATTCCATCACCTCTACTAGCTTTGTTTCGTAGTGATGCTTCCTAAGGCCCTCTTCGCATTCCAGGATGTCTGGCTCTAGGTGAGTGATCACACTATCATGGTTATCTGGGTCATGATCTTTTTTGTATAGTGCTTATGTGTAAACTCACCACCTCTTCTTAATATCTTCTGCTTCTGTTAGGTCCATACCATTTCTGTCCTTTATTGTGCCCATCTTTGCATGAAATGTTCCCTTGGTATCTCCAATGTTCTTGAAGAGATCTCTAGTGTTTCCTATTCTATTGCTTTCCTCTATTTCTTCGCATTGATCACTGAGGAAGGCTTTCTTCTCTCTCCTTTGTATTCTTTGGAACGCTGCATTCAGATGGGTATATACTTCCCTTTCTCCTTTGCCTTTAGTTTCTCTTTTCTCAGCTATTTGTAAGGCCTCCTCATACAACCATTTTGCCTTTTTGCATTTCTTTTTCTTGGGGATGGTCTTGATCACTGCCTACTGTACAGTGTCACGAACCTCTGTCCATAAATCTTCAGGCACTCTATCAGATCTAATCCCTGGAGTCTATTTGTCACTTCCACTGTATAATCGTAAGGGATTTGATTTAGGTCATACTAAACGGTCTAGTGATTTTCCCTGCTTTCTTCATTTTAAGTTTGAATTTGGCAATGAGGAGTTCATGATCTGAGCCAGTCAGCTCCCAGTCTTGTTTTTATTGGATTTATACCTACCTAGTGATAAAATGGCACCCCACTCCAGTACTCTTGCCTGGAAAATCCCATGGACAGAGGAGCCTGGTAGGCTGCAGTCCATGGGGTCACTAAGAGTTGGACATGACTGAGTGACTTCACTTTCACTTTCATGCATTGGAGGAGGAAATGGCAACCCACTCCAGTGTTCTTGCCTGGAGAACCCCAGGGATGGCAGGGCCTGGTGGGCTGCCGTCTATGGGGTCGCAGAGTCGGACACGACTGAAGTGACTTAGCAGCAGCAGCAGCAGTGATAAAATTGCTTGGATATAGGATCTGCAGAGAAATGTACTTCAGCAGATATTGCCAGTTTTCTAAAGTGGTTATACAACTTACTTTTTCACTAACAATATATGAGAGTTCTCTTTACTCCATACCTTACCAGCACATGGCATTGGCACTCCTTTTTAATTTTAGCTATTATGGTGACCATCTGTTTCTGGACTTTATTTCATTGGTCTGTTTGACTATACTTGCACCAATACCACAGTCTTAATTACTTTAGTTTATAAGAAGTCTTGATATCTGGTAGATATCCAGATATCCTTCTTCAAGGATTAGGTTCTTTACCTTTTCTATTTTTTTTTTTTTAACCTTTTCTATTTTCATATACATTTTGCTACTGCTGCTAAGTCGCTTCAGTCGTGTCCAACTCTGCAACCCCATAGACAGCAGCCCACTAGGCTTCCCTGTCCCTGGGATTCTCCAGGCAAGAATAGTGAAGTGGGTTGCCATTTCCTTCTCCAATGCATGAAAGTGAAAAGTGAAAGTGAAGTCGCTCAGTCGTGCCCAACTCTTCGAGACCCCATGGACCGCAGCCTTCTCCAATGCATGAAAGTGAAAAGTGAAAGTGAAGTCGCTCAGTCGTGCCCAACTCTTCGCGACCCCATGGACCGCAGCCTATCAGGCTCCTCCATCCATGGATTTTCCAGGCAAGAGTACTGGAGGGACCTGTCAATCCTTACACACCCCACCTCTCCCTTCCCCACACACTTGTGGAACCTATACTAGAATAATATTGAATTGACAGATCAACTTGGTGGAAATTAACATTTTTATAATAATCTTAATGATTGAATCTGGTACATTCACTTAATTCTTCTAAAATTTCTCTCAATAATCTTAGTTTTCTGTGTAGTTTTCAATTTTTTTTCCTGTCCAATCTTTCTACCATCTATTTTTTCTTCTTGCCTTAGTGCACTAGAATTGTCCACTCAGTAAAATGCTGAATAAAGGTGGAGATAGTGAACTTCCTTTTTTTTCTTAATCTCAAGGATAAAGTGTTAAATTTTTTACCACTGTGTATCATTTTTAACCATTGCTGGATTTGACCTTCCCATAGTTAAAGGTTTTACATTTGTGAGTGAACTGCACTGTAATTTTCCCTTTCGTCTAATATCCATGTGTCATACTGCCACCAGTGTTATACAGGCCTCACAAAATGAGCTAAGAAGTGTTTCCTCTTCTACTCTCTGGAAGGGTTTGTGCAAAATTGATAGAATTCATTGATAGAAATAACTGGGGCCTGGAATTTTTTCCTTTGCTGTTTCCCTCTTCCCTCAGGGGAAAGGTCTGGATTACCTTCAGAGGAGCAAAAATAAGGCCATTATTTGACTTCAACAGAAACAATGAATACAGAAAGCAATAAAATAAGGTGTTCAAAATACAGAAAGAAAATACCTACCAACCTAGACTTCCATACGGAGCAAATATATCCTGCAAATATGTAGATGAAATAAAAGAATTTTAGGATAAATAAAAACAGAGACTACATCACCAGAAGACCTGCATTGAAGGATATACTAAAGAATGTTCTTCCGGTAGAAGGAAAATGATCCCAGATCAAAGCTTGAAGGTGCAGGAAGGTATAAAAAGCAATGGAAGGTGTAAATGAATATGAAAGTATGAATCTATAACAATGTGTTATGAGGCTTAAAACATATATAGACAAACTATATGAAAAAACTAGCAAAATGTTCTAAGGGTACTGGCTCATGCATAGATACATATTGTAAACTCAAGGACTCTACCACTTGAAAAAGTGCAAGTATTAGTCGCTCAGTTGTGTCCAACTGTGCAACCCATGGACTGTAGCCTGCCAGGCTCCTCTGTTCATGGAATTCTCTAGGCAAGAATATTTTGGGTAGCTATTCCATTCTCCAGGGACCTTCCTGACCCAGGGATCGAACTCAGGTCTCCTGCATTGCAGATGGATTCCTTACCTTTGAGTCACCAGGGAAGCCCTTAAGAAACTTTAAAAGAATGTTATCAAGTTAATAGAGCAGGAAAATAAAATATTAGTAATTACTCATTCCGTTCAAAAGAAGTCAAGAAATAAAAAAAAAAAAAAAAAAAAAAACAGAATAGGAAAGAAAAATAATCAATTATTAAAATGGTAAGACTTACACCTAAATATGTCAATAATTAAAGTTAGGCAGACTTATTCCAAATAAAAGACAAAGGCTATCATATTGGTTTTTAGAAATATCTTGCTTATAAAACACATCTTTAATACAAGGATTACAGAAAGCCTGAAAGTAAAATGTGGAAAATAAATTATGCCAACACTATCCCAAAGAAAGCTGCAGTAGCTATCAGAGTAGACTTTAAGAAAAAAAATATTGTTAAGAGATAAACACATTTGAAAATTCTAAAAGGGTCAATTCACAAAGATGATGAAGCTATTTTAAATTTATATGCACTAAAACAGCCTCAAAAATACATAAAAACGAAAGAAGACAAATCCATGAACTTAATGGCAAATTATAACACGCCTCTTGGTAACTAAGTCAATAAATAAGGATATAAAAGATTTAAGCAACACATCAATAAAAAGAATCTAATTGACATGAACTGCAAATAGCTACAGAATCACTATTTTGTTCAAGGCCACATAATAGTTATTCAACTAAACATATGCAAGGTCTAACCTAATAGTAATTCTCAACAAAATTTAATCTATTGAAATTACACAGAATAAGCTCTTTAATGACAGTAGAATTAAACTATAAATCAGTAATAAAAAGATACTAGAAAATTCCCATACATTTGGATTTGTATTTGAAAAGTTTTATGATGCTTAAGTGCTTTTTACTTATTCCACTTGAGGTTCAAGACTATGGCCTTATTGTGTTTCCTCAGTTGTGGAAGATCCTCAGCCACTATCCATTGACTGTCTCTGATCTATTGCTAATTTGGCTACTGAACTCTTGATTTCAAAATGTTTCTCAGTTCTAGAATTTCCATTTAGCTTTGTAAGACTAATTTTCCATTCTGTTAAATTCTCCATCTTCCCTTAGTTCCTTGTATATATTAAGCAGTTAAAGTCCAGGATTGATTACACCATTATCAGGACTCCCTTTGACTCTGTCACCTTTGTGTCTGTTGTCTTTTGACCAGGTCTTTGTCTCTTTTTACTCCTGGTTATATTTGATCATGTGCAAAAAACTGCATAAAAACTTGAAACACTGGTGATGCCATCTTCATACAAACCAACTTTGCTCCTCTGAATCTCAGATAACAATCCAGTAAGGTTCATTCAGTCCCTTTGAAAACTGGCAATTAATACTTCTGGTTCAACCTATTCCTAGAGTATATAGTAACTTGGGGTTCCAATTCAAAGCCTGGGGCATGGGAGGCTTAAAAGCGCTCTTTTTTTGGTGACTATTGAACTCAAGATTTTGTCTGCTTGGCACCTGATTCTGTACAGTTTTCAGCTTCTTGGTAGTCTTTCCAGAATAGGTCCTGAGGGAAAAGTAACCCCAAACAACAAGCACCTCTTTTTCTTCCTTTCTCAGATTTTGGCCCTATAATTCTTTAGTACCTTAGTGGTTCTCTGAAGGCTTCAGATGTTTGTACCTATACTTCTGTAATTATATACAGAGACATACACATACATATGTCTATGTATCAATCACAGCTTTTCTAGTTCTAAGTGGGGAGATAGGTAGCTTCAATGTAACTACCTTAACTGGAAATGATACATTTCTTTTCCATCATGCTCTTACCCCATCACTCTCCTGAATCTGTTCTTTAAAAAATTTATTCAAAGTTTGTTAATTTTTGCTGTACAGCAAAGTGACTCAGTTATGTATTTTTTATAGTTTTCCATTATATCACAGGATATTGAATATAGTTTCACTGTGCTATATATATAGTAGGGCCTGTTTTATGAAACTGTCCTTCTGAAGTTCACTAGTAGTGACCTGTTGCTAAATTCAAGGGTTCTTACTCTTCATTAACCTATTTGTATCACTTGGCACATTTCACTACTTCCTCCTGGAAAGGCTTCCTTCCCTGACCTTCGAAAACACCACTCCACTCTATTTCCCTATTTTTCTGGTTTCTCCTTAGCTCCCCATTCTCTTAAAAGCCGAAATGCCCAGGACTCTCATTACAACTCTTCTTCCATTCTTACCCTTGGGGATCTTACCATGGATACACTCAGAACTCTCAAATTTGTATTTCCAGTAAAGCATCCCCTGAATCAACTTCACTTCCAGTAAACTGTCTTGCTTCTTTTACTGCATATTGTCACTTGGATATCCAACAGGAATCTCTAAGTTCCTGACCCACTCACCTTCACTATCCTCAAACCTGTTTATTCATTCTGATCTTTCCCATTTCAGTTAAGAGCAATCCACTTCTAGTCCAGGTAAAATCTTTAATCACCCCTGACTTCT
The DNA here is from genome assembly GCF_029378745.1 of Bos indicus. NCBI lineage: Eukaryota > Metazoa > Chordata > Mammalia > Artiodactyla > Bovidae > Bos > Bos indicus. Next base: position 49,320,448 of record NC_091780.1, on the reverse strand, counting down.
CACAACATACAGTCCACTTGAAAGGACTATCTTAAAACAGTGGCACCCCACTCCAGTACTCTTGCCTGGAAAATCCCATGGATGGAGGAGCCTGGTGGGCTGCAGTCCATGGGGTCGCCAAGAGTCATACACAACTGAGCATCTTCACTTTAACCTTTCACTTTCCTGCACTGGAGAAGGAAATGGCAATCCACTCCAGTGTTCTTGCCTGGAGAATCCCAGGGACGGGGAAGCCTGGTGGGCTGCCGTCTCTGGGGTCGCACCGAGTTGGACACGACTGAAGCGACTTAGCAGCAGCAGCAGCAGAATCTGTTAACAACTTCTGCTGCTACCACCCCCAAGTCACTACATCGTGTCTAATTACAGTAGCTCCTTAACCCTTTGTTACTGACCTCGGTTCCATTTAGTCTTTCCTTAGCACAGTCGCCAGAGTAATTCTATTAAATCCTATCATTTAACCTCTTTGTTCAAAACTCTCTAATGACATGCCATAAATAAAAGCTAAAGATCTTAAGCCAGAAATGCCTCCTTGGGTCCAGCTACAATGGCTGGTACATTTAAAACAGCTGTTTCAAAGAAGCGTATTTTAATGTGATAGAAGAGGTAACATAAGCTGGAAAGAAAAAGATCAAACCACACGAACATTAATTACCCACCATAATTTATTCATTATATTGCCTATAACAAGGTTCATATCCAAGGTATCTGAATTACAGCAATGGGATTAAAAAACTCATGGAGTTTGAATTCTAATGGGACATATACAATATATCAAAGTACAATATAACTACATAATACGAAGAATTATGGAAGAAAATAAAGACAAGAGGATAGTAGGGGTGTTATAAACTTAAATTAAGGTACTGAAATGGCAATGGGAAGTATTATGCTAGGTGAGACAAAGTAGTGTTTAAGAGATTTTCAGCTACTTCAGGTTTGCCAAGCTGCAATCCTCCCCATTGATTTCTTACAGAAGCCAAGTCCAAACATGTAGACAGGCAACAGATTTTCTGGGCTAAGTGCTTTAATGGCAGTATCTCAAGGGAAACTCATTTTACTTTTATTCAAGGATTAAAAAAAAAAATTATCTAAAAAACTCATGTTAAGAAATGAACCCCCAAACATGCTGCTGCTGCTGCTAAGCTGCTTCAGCTGTGTCCGACTCTGTGCGACCTCAGAGACGGTAGCTCACCAGGTTCCCCCATCCCTGGGATCCTCCAGGCAAGAATACTGGAGTGGGCTGCCATTTCCTTCTCCAATGCATCAAAGTGAAGTCGCTCAGTTGTGTCCGACTTCTAGCGACCCCATGGACTGCAGCCCACCAGGCTCCTCTGTCTGTGGGATTTGCCAGGCAAGAGTACTGGAGTGGGTTGCCATTGCCTTCTCCGCCCAAACATGCTAGTGACTTGCTATTCTGAGGGAACTGGCCTACATTACTATCCCATGCAATCATCTGTCAACTTAGTAGCCTATCAACTCACTCAATTGCTGCATTAGTGCTTGGCCCTAATGACTAGAGTATACATGTGTATAATTACCAGAGTTCTACATACTGCAAGGACAAGCCCTAGACTGGATACAGCTCATCGAAGACGATACTATTTTCTAATTTCTGTGGCCATACCTAACCTTGGACTCTTAGAGCAAAGCGTTTTCTTAACAGCCTCTTAGATGTCTCTAATTAAGAGCTCCAAACTAATTGCAGTCCTTGGTCAGTAAATGTACCCCTTTTAGGCTTCTACATTTTCCCATAAAAATAATTTCTAATAGGATTTCTGTATGTCTTTTCCCCCTAAGAAATTGTCACTACTTTTACATTCTAACATTTCTTGTTATCTTTGTAAGGAACCAATTACATGATTCTCTTAACATAAATTCCTTAAAATATCATTTACAAGGATAAAGCAAAACCCAATTTTAAAAATGAAACCTTCTAATTTATAAATGCATACCACTAAAAAGCTAACGAAGTTATTAGAATTTTCTTTATATATGTGATCAGTACAGCTTAACCAAAATAAAATTGTTCTGCATATTCCAAAGATCTTTTCCTTTTTTCTCCTCATGCATTATAATCCCAAAATAATCTTCTGTATAAGCACCATGACAACAGTTCAAATTTTCTGGATAAAAATGAGTGAACATTTAATTTGTATAAGATCTTAATACATATAAGTATTTTAGATTCATCGAACAAGGATGCTTTAAGAAAAGAATCAGGTTGTCCTATGGTTATCCCTTTTAAGTGTTTACCAACCTTCTCCCCATAATGGCACACAAGAAAATAAAGCTTATACTGTAATGCTGAAAAGCATTACAATTCCTAGGTAAAGTGACTCTTGGTAGAAACAACTGGCCCAGGGATGCAGGTATCTAGCTTTGACAGCTTGAGAAGATCTACACGTTTACTATTTAATAATTGCTCCAAGAAAGGATTTTTTAAAGAGATCTTTCTTTTACCACGTTAACTTTTATACAATGCTGGAAATGTGTTGACATTTTAACTCTTACCGTTTTCTTGTCAAGAGATGGCATAATAAATATTCAAAATTAAGCCTAAAGCTACAGTCACGACAAAAAATTATGAACTCAAAAAAAGACCATCTGCAATTTAAGTGCTCTCTTGTATAAAGCATCAAAAAGTTAATACAAGTACTAGTCTTAAGCAGTCACACAAGTCTAAGCCACATTTATTTGCACACATATAGTAATGGGCAACAGATACTCCAAATTCATACAAATTTATAAAACAACAAATAATCATTTGGTACCACTTGCGTGTTATCTTGCTTACAGATTCAAGTGTAGATGAAGTTCCTTCATTTTGTAAACTTTCACACAAATACTTAAACAAAAATTCTTGAAAACACATATTGGCATGTTTCAGATAGGGCCAACACAAAAGTTAAGACAAGACCACAAACTTAAAATCCAAGTTTAGAAAATACTTTTCTACCTCCTTCCCCTAGAAAATGATTATTTTCTTTAACAGATGTATATGCTGTATCACAGAAGTAACCATGGAGACAAAGATGCTCCCATAATCATAAAGAAAATGCCATACTGTTTTATCTACCAAATATATGGTTTAAATATGAGAAAACAGGAAAAATGGGGAAATGCTTAGATTAAAACAAGGGAGATTAGAAAAATGTGCTAAGTGATTCTGAAGAACAAACTATGTTCCCATCAAAGCTGGAAAGATCTGACTTTGACAACTCAAAATAATTGTCTAAGGCAAATAAAAGTGATGAAATCTTCAAAAACATTCTAATCATGTTTAGTATCTAGTGATAAAAGCTGAAAATGGTATCATGAGGGTATTTATTATACAAGCGTCAACGAGGACATCCCAAAGCTAATGAAATAAATGCACATTTATTTCTACAAAAGCAATGTATGATACAGAAGGGAACAGACTTAAAGATTTACCTATTAAAATATACAGATTCTTACTGAAGAGTATAGGATATTTAAAAAAGATGACAAGGGATGTTAATCTTTTTTTATTATTATTGTTTTTACATATTTTGGAACCTCACATAATTTTGATAAATAACTCTTACAAAATTATGCAAAAGTACAAGAGTGTCTGGTAAACAAACAGTCTGTATTTTCCAAAAAATTTTTTACAACATGCAATTCTTAAGGCAGCATTCTCCTTACAAGGAAAGGTAATCCTTTTAACTCATCAAGAAATCTTCTGCTGCAAAGAATAGGCTAAGAAAGCCTGGCTTCTTCCATTAACGCCTTTTGTCTTTCCTGTCTGATTTTCGGTCTCTTTCACTTCTTGAAGATCTTTTGCCTGATCGACTACTCTCTGATATAGACCTCTTTCTGTCAGACCGGGAATTCTTATCCTTTGATCCTTTTGCATCTCTACTACTACCTCCTTTTGCAGACTTGTGACTTCTTTCTAGTCCTGAAGCATCCCTTCGCTTCCGATCCACGCTCCTTCTGTGCTTTCTATCTCTGTTATGCCCCCGGCCCCTACTCCGACTTCTGCTCTCACTACTGCTAGTCGTGCTGCTGCTACTGTCTCTACTGCTGCTGCCACTTGTACTTGAGCTGCTACTGGAACTACTTCGACTACTGCTACTGCCACTGCTGGAACTGCTTCCACTGCTGCTACTGGTTGAACTGCTACTAGAACTACTACTGCTACTGCTTCGACTTCTACTCTTGCTTGTTTTATTTCTAGCTCGACCTCTACTTCTGCTCCTAGTTTTGGTTTTGTTCTTGCTCTCTGAATGTACCGTCAGGACTGGCTCTGTCACCTCAGTGAGTTTTACAGATTCTACAAGAAACTCCTTCCTCTCAGGTGGTAAGTGTCCTTGCTCCTGAATAACCTGAGGTGGTGGCTGAGAAACAGCTAATGGCAAAGTCTCAGGCTGAGAGAGAGGCGGGGGCTGGAGTACCTGTTGGGGCTGAGACTGGGATTGAGATTGAGATTGGGGCTGGGGCTGAGGCAGGGACTGAGGTTGAGCCATAGGCTCAGGTTGGGGCTCAGATTCTTTTTCTTCTTTTTCCTCAGGCTCATTTTCCATTTCTAGAGTACTAGCATTCTCTTTTGCAGGAGAAACAGATTTACATTCTTTATCTGGCTCAACTTCAAATTCCATTTCTGGCTCCAATTCTTTGCTAGTTTCATTTTCTGAAGGTTCTATGCTTTCAACTTGATTGATTTCCATTACCTCCTGCTCAGCAATTACATTTTTGACACTCTCAACCATCTCTAGCACATCCATAACTTCTTCAGGCTGACTATCCTGCTGCTTCTCACTTTCCCTTACCTCAGTTTCCTCCTCCATCTTTACTTCCATTTCCTGTTTTTGTTCCTCCTCCTCCTGTTCCTTCTCTGCATCACTATGAACTATACCAATTTCCTTTTCCTCGTCCTCTCCTGCTTCCTCTATTTCTACATCATTGTGCTGATTACCTGTCTCCTCCAACTCTTCCTCTCGCTGAGCCACCTTACCCTCTTCTTGTTCCAACTTCTGTTCTTCATTACGCACCACCACCTGATGCTCTTTTTCCTTCATTGATTGTCTTCTAGGCCTAGCCTCCATTTTATTTATTTGTTCTGCAAATTCGATGCGTCTACCTTCAAATAAAGCTAAAGAATAAAAATTTACATGTGTAAAATTTATTAAGATTTAAAAAATTCAAAGTCACAATTTGACATCTGGTCACAAAATGTCATTGGAATCTTATCTAAATGTCTTTTTTGTAAAGAGATAACAAAACTGATTATGTCAAGTAAGTAATTCCAAACTGATCCAAGATGGCAAAAGCACACTGGAAACCTAAACACTTTAAGAAATCAGTAGCAGACAAAACTACACATTATCTACCTGATGGAAAAACAGGACAATCTTTTGCTATTTTACTGCAGACTAAATGAAAAAAGAACAAAACTTCTTTTAAACAATCAGTTTCATGGTATCATATCATGAATTAATTTTTCCGATCCCAAAAAGAGACAAATGAGCTAATCACAATCTTAGTAGTATCTACCCTTCCATGTATATACTTCCTCTATAGACTACATCAATCTTCACCTTTTTCTTGTACTAAGAATATCAAGCAAAAAAAGAAGTCAGCTCACACAAATGCTTTAGAAACAAACATGCATTAAGCACCACCTAATATGTTAAGTTTCCTGTATCTAAGATCTGTCATGAAACAAACGATCCTATACTCCAAACACATTAGCACCTTAATATCTTTCTAAAACATCAACGAATTCCAATTGCTACATGAAAGAAATAAATATGTATCTATGTATAAGTCTGTTACCCATTAAGGAAATTTCAAGGGACCTCTTCTTTACACTTACCATTCATTTTTCTCTGAGACTCCTCTATTAATTTTTGGGTAGCAGGACACATTCTTCCAGGAATATAGAACAAATGGGGCTTTGTTTTAGTTCTGATATATTTAATTATCTTGGCATTATGCTCATTCCATTCTTCTTGCTAAAGAAAAGGTAAAAGGTCAGTGCTTTTGTCAACATGAAGGATTACCAATTTTAGAATTCCAAAATATACTCACCAGCTGCGCAAGCTCAACCTTCTGTTCCAAAAGCCGCAGTTCTGTCTGTTTAGCACGTCTCTCTTCAAACAGTTCTCTCCTCTCATTTTCAACCTGTTTTCTTTCTTCTTCTGCCTGCACTTCAAGTTTTTGTTCAATTTCCTGGCGTCTCTTTTGCTAAGGATAAACAATAACCTTTAAAAGCTTATTATGCACCCTGATGTGAAACACTGCAATTTTACTGATGTCTACAAACATGTGTCACATCTGTAATTCAGGACACCAGCTAATTCAAACTTGGCATCTGAAGCAGACTGTAGTTTCCCTTTCAGGAAATGGGGACTGAAGCCTTTTCATGTAAAAAATCTAAAATTTAAAGCTGCTAGCTGTAATATCAGTTACCATTCCATTCCAACACAATATATGAAAGAACTTAACCTAAAAGTTCACCTGAAAGAGAAGAGTACTGTCTTTATAGGTTATTTTCAGTTACTCTTTCCAAAGCAAAAAACTGGAGACAAGTGATATCCTAGAACAGACAACTAGTTCACTCTCTCTGAAATAAAACTTTATTAACTTCCTATAACTGAATTGCTATCTCCCTTCTCCCCTCAGAAGCAGTAACTTGGTGTTCAACTCCAAAGACACAATTTTGTAGCTTTAGTAAAATAAAAACTTCCACAAATAGGACAAATAAACTCTGGAGAGCAGGGAATATAATTTATGCTTCTGCTTCTAGAATACCTGAGTGTGTTTTAGAAATTATAATTACTTAATAAATTACAATGATTAACAAGTTCAACTTGCTGTTTGAAAGAAAGTACTATAAGGCCTGAAGAAATGCAGACTTGCCCAAGACCTGAAAATGAGATTGCTATAGAGCTGAAACCCGAATCCAGGTTCTCCTGAGTCAAATTAGGCTCACTGAACAACAAAGAAAAGTTCACTAAGTTACTTAACAGCACCTGAGAAAGAACCAGTTAATAACAACTTGAGAAAGTTTTAAGTTTTTTCTTAGCTTCATTTTAGGCTGGCAATTAAATCTTTTTCACTCAGGAAATATCATTTCACTTGCAATTAAATTTAATTGAATCTTGCAATTAAATCTTAAGATTTTTTTAAACATTTAACACATAATCAACTACTTTGACAGCTTAATAAAGGAAGCAAAAGAAAAATTGCATAAATACCCTTTCGGTAGCAACAGTGGATTCTTGTTTAAATTTCTGAAGGGTGCCCATCAACAAGCCAAATATTCGCCGGTTTCTGAAGAAAAGAAAAACAAAATCCAGTTTCAAAAGGTTCTACTTTATTTAAGCCTGCCATGTCCTAAAAGCAGCACAGTATAGACACTTGAAAAATTCCTAAAATTTTCTTAAAATTGTGTTATTTAACAAGAGCTGTTTTCCTCCAGAAAGATACTTAAGATACCTTTGCTTTCCCTTTTCATCCATATTTTGATCCTGGATAAGGTCTCTCCGTGTGCGCTCTTTGGAGGTAGCTACAACTGAAGACTGCAAAGCTGGCTGCAGGAGAAAAGAAATCTCAGTAATTTAACTAACATACGGGTAGTACTCTACTAAATGCAGTAAGGTGAAAATACTATATTCACCCTCTATGAAGTTCTTTTAATCTCAATTACCTTCTTAACATCATCATCCTCTGGGTCGCTTTCTTGGCGTGATTCTCGTCGAGTCCGACGCTCCCCTCCCAGCCTGACATAGGAAAGGGAATTTAAAAAGGCCGATTCAAACTTTGATCTCCTATAGCTCTCAACCCAGTTAAGCTTTTGTAGTGCAAGACAGGAAAGTAAGACAAACTGACTATCTCCTCGATCTTATCTTTCTCCTGACCTTTACTGTGCTTTCTTTTTTTAGTTCTACCAGTTTATTGCTACCAACCCATCTCCCTCCAATCTCTATCATGCATGCGTGCTCAGTCATGTAACCCCATGGACTGCAGCCTGCCAGGCTCCTCTGTCCATGGACTTTTCCAGGCAAGAATACTGGAGTGGGCTGCCACTTCCTTCTCCATGTGCTAAGATTTCTGCTACTGCCATGAACAACTGAGTTTTGAGGGATACTGGCTGTCTCAGTTCAGTCAAATACCAAGTGAAAAGACTCAGAGTAAGTGATATACCACTCAATTCTAATACAACTCAATTCAACAAGATTAAATATTTATATTCTACTTCATAAAATAAAGTATGCTTCCAGAATCTTGTCCTCCAACATACCTACTGACTGCCCCTTCAAGGTCTCTCTGTTTGGCTGGGGGTCCTCCTCCACTATCTGAGAATCCACGCCTGCAATAAAAATGTCCAACATAAAGCATATGAAAATTAAGAAAAATGGTTATTTCTATTTAAGAAGATAATTTAGTTGCCGATATTAAAAACTCCTCTTCCGAATAAAGTAACCTCAGATGGACATTTACTTCAAGATGGATGTTTTTATAGCATTTCTTTTAGATCTATGAGAATAAATAAACTTTGCACATAACTGATATAGTTACTGTATTCTTCAATCTCTAGCTGTAAATGTAAATGAAAGTAACTATACAGAAACTGCAGCTAATCACAGCTTCAAACAAACCAAACTTTTCTTAACACTGGCTCTAGCACGAAATTTGCTTAAACCGATTCATTTAGTACAGTACCAATGGATTACATTTTAAGGAAATCTTACCTCAGCAATAAACTACCACGTCCTCTACCTCCACCAGGACCAGAAAGGGCGAGCAACCTGGCTTGGATGGGCCTACAAAATAATTTACATATCAGTCCAACAATCGTTTCTAACAGCACCAAACACTTCAACGGGTGCGGTTCACCATCAAGAGAAAATAAACAGAAATGTTCTAAGATGACGGTTTCAAACCCACGTGTTTGAAACACGGCAAGAAGCACTTTACTAACTTCCTCGTTTTCCCAAGACCAGTTTCACAGAATTGTGTTTATCTCAACATCACTACACGTTAACAGGCCTGAGTTAGGTTCAAATTTCACCAACCCAAAGAAAGTTGCACGTGGGCAAGAGCCGGAGGGTGAGGCGGCGGACCGCGTCCCCGGAGGGTCCCGGGGCCAGCCCTGAATCGGGTGGCCCGGGAAGGAGGAAGGCTTTGTGCTGCAGTTCCGGGCCTGCGGGGCCGAGGGCGGGAATCGGCAGTCCCGGCCTTCCCACAGGACGGGAGACCATCCTAGGGCACTCAGGCTCCGCTCTCCTTCCTCACGCACCCAAGACTCAGGACTTAACGCTGAAGGCCTTGGAAATTCCCTCCTCACCGAGAACAGGGTCCCACGGCTGCCCGGGAACAGGCCTCGATGTTCCAGTCTTCTCAGGGCTGACCGCCCTCCCCGCCCCCAATTCACCCCGGCTTCACGGCCGCCTCTGGGAGCCAGCATTTCCCATCCACTCCTTACCTCACATCATTCGGATCCCGCCCGGTGAGCTTGCGAATATTCTCATCCACATTCTTTAGGCTCTCTTTGGCCTTTTCTAGCTGCTCCTGCAAAGTTCTCACTGCGACCGCCATCTTCTCCCTGCAGCAGGCTTCGAGACTGCTCTATAGGCCGCGCCTGGCTGTGTCGCGCCGCAAGACGCCAGAAGACTGACAGGTGGGCTCAGCCAATGGCAAAAGGAGTTGTATTTTGGCCTCAACCACTCAGCAACCGGAAGGGGGAGAAACTGCCGGCCTTTGTGACTCTGGGCCAATGAAAAGTGAGGCAGGGGTCCCCTCCCTCCCCAATTAGCTGCGGGTGCCTGGGCTCCGCTTCTAGCGCAGAGCCGGGGCGGGTTTGAGTACCTGGGTCTTCGGAGACGTGGGTTCGCGGCCCAGCTCTTCTGGTGCGGAGAGCGGGGTCTTCCTGGCCCTTTTAACCTGTAGATGATGTGCCTCTTATCGTTTTACCACCTGATCCCCTCAGAGTAGGGTTCAGGCGAGGCTATTTTCCCGTCTTCCCCCGGTAAATTATTTGATTAGGACAGGGTGCGGCCATTCCGTTGGTGCGCATGCCCAGAGAGGCGGTGGGCGGGGCGCAGACTTCTCTTGATTAGGTTAAACCTTAAAAGAGCGGAGGGGCGCGAGTGAAGGAAGAGGAAAAGTCATTCCTCCTAGTAGCTAACAATTATTTTGTACTCTGTGAAACACTTTACGTGCATTATCCCCCACAAGCCAAAGGCTTGAATAAACTTGTTATTCAGGCTTGTTATTACTGATAAGGAAACTGAGTCTGGAGATAATGTAACTGTCCTTAGGTCACGCCGGTCCAGAATCATCCTATGATCAGACTAGTGCCAGACTGTACTACAAAAAAATGATCAGATCATGTGCAGGGCTGTACTTAAAAAAAAAAAAAAGAGCAACGATAACGGGTATTAGCCTCTACAGCTAGGCTGCAGCTGGTCGGTTTAAAATGGGTTCTGAAGAACAATGTTATGGATAATCTTTGTGTTCTCATCCTTCATTCGTTAGCCAGGCATCCTTGCACTAAACTTAGCGGGCCAGCAGTATTTAATCCGAGTTACTATTAAATTCATACAATCCTTAAAAGTTCTTGATCTGTTAATCTGGACTCTGGAAAAATCCTGGAGCAAGATAGCTGTGGTTTCGGCTTCCACGAAGTTTGTAGGCTTCTCAGGAAGCAAAGATGCTTCCTGTACTTATGTGTTCAAAAGATATTTATGAAATGCCTACTGTGTGCCAGGCACTTGGATAGTCACTGTACAATACAGATATCTGCCCACAAGGAGTTTGGCAATGGGAAGAATGAGGAGACAGATAAAAGCATAAGTAAATTGTAAAACGTGGTAGAAATGAGTTAAGTGCGATACCAAAAAAAAAAAATGTAAAGCTGGGTAAAAAGGATGCGTGTGTGCTCAGTCATGCCTTTGCAACTCTATGGCCTATAGCCTCAAGCCCCTCTGTCCATGGGAATCTCTAGGCAAGAATACTGAAGTGGATTGCCGTTCCCCGCTCCAGGGAGTCTTCCTGATCCAGGGATCTCCTGCATTGGCAGTCAGGTTCTTTACCACTAGCACCACCTGGGAAGCCAAGAAGGATGAGTCTTGATAAATAACTAAATGATTCTAGGACTTCTTTGGTGGTGCAGTGGTTAAGACTCCTAAACTTCCACTGCAGGGGGCTCAGGTTTGATCCCTGTTTGGAGAACTAAAATTCTGCTTGCAGCTGTGGTATGGAAAAAAAAAATTACATGATTCTGATTGTGAGCAATCACTGCAGATGGTGACTGCAGCCATGAAATTAAAAGACAGTTGCTCCTTGGAAGAAAAGTTATGACCAACCTAGACAGCTTATTAAAAAGCAGAGACACTACTTTCCCAACAAAGGTCCATCTAGTGAAAGCTACAGTTTTTCCAGTAGTCACGTATGGATTTGAGAGTTGGACTATAAAGAAAGCTGAGCCTCAAAGAATTGATGCTTTTGAACTGTGGTGTTGGAGAAGACTCTTGTGAGTCCCTTGGACAGCAAGGAGACCCAACCAGTCCATCCTAAAGGAAATCAGTCCTGAATATTCATTGGAAGGACTGATGCTGAAGCTGAAACTCCAATACTATGCCCACCTGATGCAAAGAACTGACCCATTTGAAAAGACCTGGATGCTGGGAAAGATTGAAGGCAGAGGAGATTGTTGGATGGCTTCACCAATTCGATGGACATGAGTTTGAGTGAACTCCTTGAGTTGGTGATGGACAGGGAGGCCTGGCATGTTGCAATCCATGGGGTCACAAAGAGTTGGACACCACTGAGCGATTGAACTGAACTGAACTGATTGTGAGCATGCTTAGTCTCATTGATCCTTATCACAATCCTGTGTAGTAGGCAGTACTTGGAACCTGAGTGTGGTAATAGTGCTACAAAGTGAAACAGTGTTTCCATGGGAAGATGCTTTTCGAGTCAGCCAAAAATGTAGGATCTAGTCCTACTTCCTTAGAATCTATTACTAACATCCTTAAATGAAATTTAAGTCTCATTTACAGGGGTTAATCAGTAGAATGCCGCGTCCAACATTTAGTAATGCTCAATAAGTATTAGTTTCCCCTCTAGTCTCCAAAATATCTGAAGACACTGTTATTGTGGTTTGAGAAATCGACCTTAGTAAGACACCAATTTTTTGCCTAATCTTTGACCTTGCTGGTGGTGATGAGGGAGAATACAATTGGACATAAAGGACCTGATTTCACAAATGAGAAATTTAGTGCTGGAAAAATCAAGATTAAGATTACAAAATACTCTTCAAAATTAGTCTATTTTCAAAGGGTTTGTTGATACATATGCTTGTTTTTGTGGTGGCTGAAAAAACCGATTGAAATGTTATAAGAGACATGTTTAAAAACAAAACAAACCCACCTCAATTCCAATTATGGTACATGGTCTTAAATTTTATTAAAGGATATGAAGAGTTGAAAGGTTAACAATTTGAGAAACTCAGCGTTACTTTTGAGGGAAGCAATGAATTCATTGGGCATAAAATCTCTTGTTACTAAGAAAAGAATTAATCATAGGCGCAGCAACACGTTTAAGCCAAAGTTTGCCAAATTTAAAATGTGCATATGGTCTAACATTTGTATTTGCACGTCTGCAGCGTTTGTCCCACATCCACCATAGATTCTTATATGAACTCCATCCCACAGTGACGTCGCATTTCTGAAGTCTTTTATTTGCATTTTCTGATTAAAATTTCCCTGTTCTTTCCTTACTCCATCCACCTTGTCCCTTACTCCCAGTAAACTTCCTGGCGGCCAAAATGGCTCTACATCTTACACCTGGACTTCGTTGGTGGCTCACATGGTAAAGCGTCTGCCTACAATGCGGGAGACCCGGGTTCAATTCCTGGGTCGGGAAGATCCCCTGGAGAAGGAAATGGCAACCCACTCCAGTTTGGGATAATTTCTCAGTATACCTAAAATGTATCAGTTCAGTTCAGTCCTCAGTCGTATCCGACTCTGCATGCACTGCAGCACGTCAGGCTTCCCTGTCCATCACCAATCTAAAATTTATAGCCTGAAAACATGATTTATTCACTCCTTACAACTTTTCATATTTAGCAACATAGAGCAGAAGTGGAAGCTTTTAATGAAGCTATTAGACACTGTTGTCAGTTCTAACAAAACAAATTAACAGAGATGGCTGCGGGAGCCCTTCTCTTATCTTACCAACTTCGCCACTTAGCACACGAGAAATCCTTCCTCCTATCGGCGCCAGCGGTTCACCCCAGGCAAGGAACTCTGTGACCATAGAGCTGGCGGAATGCCGGGGTAGAGGGGACCGGATGTTGTTTTTTCACCTCCCGGCCTAGGGGCCGGATCGGGTTTCCACGGGCTGGGTTTGGTTCCCGTTGCTGTCAGACTCTCTCGTTCTGCCGTAGGGCTGAGTGGCCCTGGGGTGAGCTCGCCCCGGGACCAGACTCGCTCCATTACCAACCTTCAGGAAGCTGCGTGGATTCCTGGTCTCCTAGCAACGAGGGCCCAGCCGCGGACTGGGCCCGGCCGCGGACTGAGCCAGCCGCGTAGCTGTCCAAGCATTTGGGGCGCTATCCAGAATCCCTAAGCCGGACCCAAACGGGAGCCGAAACCCCGAGCTTGGAAAAATAAGCAGGAAATGGCGGACGAGGCGTTGTTTTTGCTTCTGCATAACGAGATGGTGTCTGGAGTGTACAAGTCCGCGGAGCAGGGGGAGGTGGTGAGTGCTGCCACACGCCCTGACACTCCTTGTTTCCACTCAGTTCTTTTCTTCAACCCCTGTCCTATCGCATGCCACGCGTCTCCTCCCGAAGTGTAGACAAATTGGTCCACCTTCAGGTATCCTAAGCCTTAGAACCTGTCAGCTGTCTTCAGTCTTGCATTCTTGTCTCTTTCGTGTCTTCTACTCTATGATACTTTTTTGTCCAGTCCCGTATCTGTGTCTAGCAGGCCACAGATTTTCTGTTTCGTCCCTTCCATGTGTTGTCCCTGCCCTGCTTTGCTGCAGAGTTAACTGCTGATTTTGGCACCCCTACTTAATTCCAGTGTCACTTCCAGCACTTTCCAGTTGTCCACTGGACAGACCTCTCCTAGCCAGAGAATCCTGTCCCTCCCTCCACATCCCTAACCCTCTCTAACACTCCAGGAAACTCAGAGAAAGAAGGTTAATGAGATTTGAGGTCGAAGCAAAGGAAACTTTGCATGTGTTACTATGATTAGGAAACACAATGTAAAAAATTTTAGTGTGCTTTATATGTCAGAGCTGGACGCTGGGGATATAGTAATGAAGGAAACAATGGCCCCATTCTTCTGGAGGTTACTTCTAATGTATGTGAGTCTTCATTCACTAATTGATTCATTTAGAAAATATGTTAAGTGTATTGTGGGCCTGACACTTAGATTAATAAGATGAAGTCCCTGCCTCACAGTCATTGGGGAATGTGGGTTCAATGAATAATTAACAGTATTGGGTGGTATGAAATAATGGAGTCGTAGGATTTCATATATAAAGTATTCTAAAGTCATGCTCAGGTCAGAAGCTCTAGTTTTTATAATGCTGTTGATAAAGAGGGGTAGAAAGTAAGGGCAGAACAAGCATCCTAGGCAAAGGAAAAGTCATAGTGGAATGAAAGGTGTAGAGTATTTTAATATGCCTACATATTTGTGAGTGAATATGAGTATTCACTGTGTCTAGATTGAATAGGTGGAGAGTGAAAAGTATTGAAAGCTGAAGCTAGAAAGAACCTTGTATGATTAAAAATATGGACCTTCTCAGTGGACGATTTTTAAAAAGAATGACACAGTCCATTTGCATTTCAGAAAGATTAAAGTATTCTTTGGACTGGAGAGGGAACCTTTAGTAGTGAGAAGCTCCATTATTATAGGAGTCCAGGCAGGAGATGATGCAGATCTGGATAAAGAGAAGAGGAGAGAGCGGTTTGAGAGATAGGAGGCCGAATCTCTTAAGAGTTGATTAGGTATAGGAATGAGAATTGAAAATTATCCCCAGGTGTTTAGCTTGAGCCATTGGGTTGGATGGAGAAGGAATAAAGAAGAGGTGAAAATACTAAATTGTTTTGGACTGGTTGAATTTGTGGCACCTTAGGACATCCAGGAAGAGGTACTGTCAGTTTGTGAACCATAAGCAGGATACTCTCTGTTTTAGGGGGCTGTAACAAAGATGCCAAAATGATTATAAACAACAGAAATTCATTTCTCACAGTTCTGAAGGCTGGGAAGTACAGTCAAGACACCAGAAAATTCAGTGTCTGGTGAAAGCCTTCTCCTGGTTTATAGATAGATGTGTTTTGGCTGTGTGCTCACATGGTGGAAGGGGACTAGCTAGCTCTCTGGGGTATCTTTTATACGGGCACTAATGCTTTTCTTGAGGGCTCCACCCTCAAGACAGAATCATTTCCCAAGGCCCCTACCTTCTAATACCATCTAGGGTTAGAATTTCAACAAATGAATTTTGGGGAGATACGTTCAGTCTTTGGTATTAATTATGCATTAGAGATATTAATAGGAAGACATCAGGAAGAGTATTGGAAATAAAGCAAATTTTATCCCTTTATTTTTTTGGGGGGGCCACAGCTTGCAGCATGCAGGATCTTAGTTCCCAGACTGAACTCACACCCTCAGCAGTGAGCCCTAACCACAGAACCACCAGGGAATCCCACAAAGTTTATTATTCAGTTCCATCAGTAATAAGAGATTTTTTCCAAATTACACACTTTTGACTTTAACATCATTAACAACCAGTAGTTAATGTTTAGCATCTTTGCTAAGTGCTAGTGCTTAATGGCAGACATTTGTGTTTGTGTAGAGTTCAGTTCAGTTCAGTTCAGTCACTCAGTCGTGTCCGACTCTTTGTGACCCCATGAATCACAGCACGCCAGGCCTCCCTGTCCATCACCAACTCCTGGAGTTCACTCAGACTCATGTCCATCGAGTCAGTGATGCCATCCAGCCATCTCGTCCTCTGTTGGCCCCTTCTCCTCCTGCCCCCAATCCCTCCCAGCATCAGGGTCTTTTCCAATGAGTCAACTCTTCGCATGAGGTGGCCAAAGTACTTGAGTTTCAGCTTTAGCGTCATTCCTTCCAAAGAAATCCCAGGGCTGATCTCCTTCAGAATGGACTGGTTGGATCTCCTTGCAGTCCAAGGGACTTAGCTTTCCTTAAATCCTTTTCCCCAGAGAATAATTAGTAACACACCTCTTTTACTCTTTTATCATAAAATCCCTGCTCCCTGCCCCACCACATATGCATCAGCTTGCTTCATTCTACTCTCTTCTACTTTCTTTCCCTCTTTCAGCTCTTGCCCAGGAAAACCTTTTTTTAAAAATCCCTTTCCCCCCCCTCAATGGGTTAGCCAAAATAAAATGGTTGTTCTAATCGTGACTGATAATTTTGAGAGATGTGCTAGTCCCATAAGAGAAAGGAAATCCAAAAGTTTTGAATCATTAAAAATAACTTTCTTTTCCTATTGCAGTTTGTGTATGGTGGGGAAAAAATTGTAAGTGCACAAAGCAAAAAGGATTTTTAAAAAGTTATGTAGTAGGCTTGATGATTAGAATCCATACTGGCATCTCAGTGTATGAGGGTTTGTTAAGTCTCTACTTTGAGTGTGCTTCAAATTTTTCATAATAAAAAAATGTAAACAAAAGACATAATTCTATCATCCAGAGATGGTCTTTATATATCTTTTTAGACATGAAGTCATAAGTTTAAGTGAAATCAAGGAAAAGACTAATGTTCTCACACTTCATATCATTAATTTTCCAACTGTGCCAAAGAGGTATTAAATCTAATAACTGAATAACTGGACATTTAGCAATTTATTGGGAATAATTTTTTTTTACATTAATGGATAAAATATTCCTAAGTTTTTCTTAAAAATTTGGTACTTAGTAGTGAGCACTCATAGATGCCAAAGTAAATGAACAAGTAGCAACATCAGAAGGTTTTCCTAGGGCTTAATTCAAGTTCATGTGATTCGTAGTTAAGATTTGAGAATGTCTGCATATAAGCGTATTTCCTGCTTATCAATATATTCCTGGGTGATTCTACAAAGAGTAGATTGTTTCACAAAGAGCATCATGATTTACAGGTCATTCTACCTGAGCATGTTTGGAAACGGGTGTGGAAATTAACAGAGTGGCGCTGTATGGTCCAATGGAGAAACAACACAATTTGGTTTTTAGAAAGTCTATAGCATAAATCGGAGAAGGCAATGGCACCCCACTCCAGTACTCTTGCTTGGAAAACCCCATGGATGGAGGAGCCTGGAGGGCTGCAGTCCATGGGGTCGCTAAGAGTCAGACACGACTAAGCGACTTCCCTTTCACTTTTCACTTTCATGCATTGGAGAAGGAAATGGCAACCCACTCCAGTGTTCTTGTCTGGAGAATCCCAGGGACAGGGGAGCCTGGTGGGCTGCCGTCTATGGGGTCGCACAGAGTTGGACAAGACTGAAGCGACTTAGCAGCAGCAGCAGCAGTCAGCCCTGTTAGTGGAGTACTTAGAAGAAAGTTCAGCAGATAATGAGGCTTGTGGTGTTAATGGAAGACAAAGGCTTCAAAATATATAAAATTTCTTGACCTCTTGTTGCTGTATTCTAGTAGGTGGGGATAGAGGAATACGAACAGTATAAAATTAGCAAAATGTATATTAGGTTAAAGGGTGAAAGAAGCTCCTTGGAGACAAATTAAGCAGAGAAATTAGAGCATCAGAATCACTTTCGGAGGGCTTCTTAAAACAGGTTACTGACCCATACCTACAGTTTCTGATTCACTGAATTGGGGGTGGGGTTACAGAATTTGCAATTTTTGCAAGTTCCCATGTGATGCTGATGTTGCTAGTCTTGGGACACACTTTGAGAATCGTTAGGTAGTTTCTGAAGTGGAATGATACTGTAGTTTTAAAAGACTGAAATTAGCCTCATTGAGATGATGACATGTGAGTGAAGACCTAAAGCCAGTGAGGTGGTCACGTGAGTAGATGGAGAGCTGCCTGGAGCCTGCCTGGCATGTTTAAGGACAGCAAGGAAATCAGTGAAGCTGGATGGAGTGAGTGAAGAGGAGGTGAGGTTAGAGAGGCACAGGAGTCTGGATTGTATAGGGCTTTGTAGGTCATCCAGAGAATTTTGAGAGTCTTTGACATGGGTGGTATTTAAAGCCTTAAGAGTGGATGAGATTGTCAAAGGAAGAGTGAGGCAATTGCATGATTCCAGAAATAGGATGGTGGGGTCACCACCTAAGATACACTGGGAAATGGAAAGCTTGGATGACTCTAAGAGACATTTTGAAGCAGAACTTAGTGACAGCACAAAGGGAATGACAGAAAAAAGTCAAAAGCGATACCTTGACTTCAGTTTTATAACGGAAAGAATAGTTGAAAATGGAAAAAGCCAGGGAAAGCAGGAAGAGTAACTGAGAAGAGGCTTTGGCATTTCTGAAAAGTAGTAACACTTCTCTGTTTATCTTATTGCTTTATGAAAATGTTTAAGAAAATTCAAATATGACCTGTAATTCACTTTTCCTCACAATGTTTCAGTGAAGTATTTACATTCTGGCATTCTAAAATTATTCAAAACTGTTATTTTTTTAAATAGGAAAATGGACGCTGTATAACTAAACTGGAAAACATGGGGTTTCGAGTGGGACAAGGATTGATAGAAAGGTGAGCAGTATGGATTTGAAAATTTTCTTCCAGGTAGGTTATGAACAAAGATGATCCATTTCAAAAGATTGTATAAAACTTGAGATACTTTCAATTTAATTCCTAAATTTTATTTATTCTCTGTTCTTTATTCACAGATTGAAATTTCTTTTTAGGTCTGATGCTATTTTAACTCAGTTACCCAACTTTCATGTTTCAAAATTTGAAGAAAATATGTATTTGTTTTAAATTTTTTTCCTCAAAACTTTGGTGTGCTGAAACAACTAAAATCTTGTTGCATTTCCTACTTAAGCTAAGTAGGTTCTTTATCCTAAATGGAATATGGTTTAAATGCGTACCTTAGTCTCTGTTTATGCATGTGATCATCTTCAAACTTATAGATCAATTTCTTATAGTATTCCTTTCTCACTATCTGAAACAACTGAACTCTTATATTTTCCTGATCTTCCTTCATGGCTCAGGTGGTAACGAATCCACCTGCAATGCAGGAGACCTGGGTTCGATCCCTGGATTGGGAAGATCTCCTGGAGAAGGAAATGGCAACTCACTCCAATATTCTTACCTGGAAAATCCCATGGACAGAGGAGCCTGGCAGGCTACAGTCCATGGGTCGCAAGGAGTCGGACACGACTGAGCGACCTTTCTTTCATATTTTATATAACAGTACCATGATCATGGTCAGCTTTTTTTAAAAAAATGTCAGCTGTACCTAAAATTGCTTACTGTTAGACTAATTTTAGTCCATCATTATATAACAGAATGTGAATTCACTGAAATGGGAACTACTTTGCTTGGTACTTATCACTTTATGACTGTTAGTAAATGTTCAGTGCTATTGTGGCATTTGCAAATTAGTGAAAAATTTGCCCCTCCTGCTTTCTCTGGATGAAAAGTACTGTATTACTTCTAGTTGATCTTTTTAGGTTTACAAAAGATACTGCAAGGTTCAAGGATGAGTTAGATATCATGAAGTTCATTTGTAAAGATTTTTGGACTACAGTATTCAAGAAACAAATCGACAATCTAAGGACAAATCATCAGGTATTTAGATAAATTAAGGCCTATTTTTTAAAGTCCTTTATCTTAATATAAATGTCCTATTTTAGTGATTTACTTGTTATATAAAACTTAATTTCTCGGAAACTTAGGAATGTTTCTGTTATTAATACATCATTACTTTTTTTCCTCTAATAGGGTATAGTGAATAAAGACAAGGGCAGTTATCTCTAATGACAGCTGTCCCTTTCTCTCAATAAAATTTTAGGTTTTAAAAAGTAGCAAATATCAGAATGATAACACTTTTAGGGCTTGGTTCTTTCATTATTATTACTTAGTGGTGATAATATGCAGAACCACAGATATATCACATTTCTGTCTTTCAAGTAATTCCTGAAGCCTCATTGTAATTCTTGCCTGTTCAGTTGCCATTGTATTTTTTATTCTTAAAATATTTTGTTAATATAAAAGTTAATAGGTTGCCTGAGAGATTATGCAAAAATTGACTTATTTTGTTAAATTATAGGAGATATTTAGAATATATTTGGCATTTACTGAAGTACAAAAAATGAAAATAATGTTATCTCTTAGCTACCAGTAGAATTCATTTTTTCAAATAACATCAGCCTTAGCCTAGAAGTACTTGAAATGCTTAGGGGGGAAAGTGACTCCAATTATTGGCTTTCAAGGTATGAGTTAATTAGATATAGCTGCTAATTTCACCTAGAATGTATTTTTGCTTCTTTCACACTAGACTGAATTCTTTAAGGATAGGAACCGTTTTATGTATCTTTGTATCTTTAGTATCTTTAACGCATGCAGTAAATATTAGTGTTATAAATGATGAACAACTCTTCAATTTGAACACTGCAACACTTCTTTGTATAAAGAAAATTTGACCAATGGAAGGGAGAGTTTTAATAACTTTTAAAAATTCTTAAATTGTTTTGAAGGGAAGAGTACACATTACATTGACTTTGGATGTTTTTCTATTTTTGGGACAGGGCATCTATGTACTTCAGGACAACAAATTTCGCCTGCTTACTCAAATGTCTGCAGGAAAACAATATTTAGAACATGCATCAAAGGTATTTAATAGAATAAAAGATTGGTTTTTTATTATGAAACAAGTAGAAATGTAGGGAAAAGTACAATGCTAATAACAGACTTGAATTCAAAATGTTTTTAAATTGTTCCTTTTGCCTAAATACTTCTCTATGAAATAGAAAGATATTTATCATATTGAAATAGTTTATATTAACTTGTAACTAAGTAGGCTTATGATGACCAATTCAAGAAACACTATAGTTTAAATGCCATTAAAAATGTAGATTAATGATAAGATTCTCAAATATAGTATGGATACATCAGAAAAGATACTCAAGCTTAAAAAACTGGTATTACCTATACAAAATTATTCACCTCGGAGTTTATATTTACAATCTCCATCAGTAAATTAAAAAATTTTTTAATATAGTTAATATTTGTTTCTAAGAATATATGTTTTGTATTAAGTATAACTGCATTTCAGGGTTTCATGTATTTTTTTTCAGTCTCAAGTAGGAATAAATAAGTAGGCCAGATGTATTACAGAAAACCTGACAAGTTTTAATATAAAGGTTCCTTTGAAATGATTAAAATACATTGGGCAGTATGTAAAAGCTGCTTTTTATCTGTAAAATTTGTCCACACCTAAATTATCTAACACAAAGGCAGTTTAGTGTAGTGGGAAGAGTATGAACTTGGGACCAAATAAATCTAGATTTTAAGCTAACTCCACAACTTATAGCTCCCCTCTGGACCTTAGTTTCCTTATTAATAAAATTGATTGTAACAGTATATTATAAATAATCTCCAAGTTCTCTCCCAGTTTATAATTTCATGATTTCATATCTGATTGCCTATCAGTACCCATTTATGTATATTATAAAATAATTTCTATATTATTCATACATATTATTGAATATCATGCACTACAAAAATGTAGATGATAAAATACCTTGGACTATTTGATTTTTGGTTCTCATTTTTGTGCTGTCTCTGCTATGGCTTAGTCCCATTTCCTTGTTTCCTGAGCAGAGTTTGTCAACATTGGCACTTTGATGCTTTAAACTGGATTAAGTCTTTGTTGTGGCAGGCTTTAAGTCTTGAACAAGTCAAGATTCTTGGTTGTAGAAAGCAGAAACCAATCTTGATTGAATGGAATCATATTAGTTAGCTTACAGAATTGATGGGAAGGCTCAGAAAACAGGCAAGAACCATGGTTAGGGGAATCTCCTGGTGATTTAGTAGTTAGGATTTGCTGTGGCCCAGGTTCAGTCCCTAGTCAGGGAACTGTGATCCCACAAGCCATGCAACATGGTGTGGCCAAAATTAGAGGAGAAAAAGGCACCATGGGAAGTTAAAGCAGCCAGATCACTCCACAAGGAGTCTAGTTAGAATCCTTCAAGCAGCACTGATGGTAGATACAAGCCACCTTTGCTGTCTCTAGTCTCTTGTAACCTATTTCCAGCTTGTTTTTGTCACTCACTGTAGATTCAAGGTCATGGACTAGACCAGTGAGGTGACTGAGCTTAAGTCATGTGTCCCTGTTTAGTTGCCAAGGAGCTGGGAAATCTAATAATAAGAATTTTTAATAATTTGAAAAATTATTATACAGCTTTTCCAAATAAGTGTCTTATTATCAAGGTTTAACTAAATGTCATATTTATCAATACCTTTACTGTCTTAGTAAATCCTTAATACTTTTTACACTTTTGTTCCTTTTAGTATTTAGCATTTACATGTGGCTTAATCAGAGGTGGCTTATCAAACTTGGGGATAAAAAGTATTGTAACAGCTGAAGTATCTTCAATGCCTGCCTGTAAGTTGACTTCATATTTCTTAACAAGTGTTTTTAACCGTTATTTATCAGGTCTGGTGTTCTTTTGTTTCTTGTTTTTGTTACTTAGAGGACATTTAAAATGCTCAAACCGTTTCATTTTACTCTTGTCCGTTTTAACACAATGTAGTAATATGTAGCATACTTATATTTATAGTCAGTGATTTTTAAATTCATAATAGACAATGATTTAAGAAAATGTGCTAAGGAAATGTAAATTTATAAGACAACTTAAAGGGTGACTCTTAATTTTTAAAGGAAAATTTTAAGATAGCAAATTTCCTTATAATTTTGAAGATTTTTAAAATTTTTCTCAAATACATCTATTATATAGTTAGATAAAGCCAACTAGTCTTTTATCTGGAGAAGGAAACGGCAACCCACTCCAGTATTCTTGCCTGGAGAATCCCAGGGACGGAGGACCCTGGTGGGCTGCCGTCTATGGGGTCACACAGAGTCAGACTCGACTGAAGCAACTTAGCAGCAGAAGCAGTCTTTTATCACTAAACTCCTTTTCAAAAATCTCTTCACCACAGCTACTAACCAAGAATAAAATTGGCTTGAGCATCACTCTATTTCCTTTCTATTCACAGTAATTGGCAATGAAACACCTAAAATATAGAAATCAGAGAAACAAAGGCACTCATTCCCAAACCAGAGAATCATGATAAAAATGAAACTGACTTTATCAAAGTGTGAAAAGTCATTTGATATAGCAAGTTTCTTGATTGAAACAACTTATTAAATAGAGCAGAAAATGGATGTTTAGACGTGTTTACCTTTTACCTGAAATCAAAATGAGTTTCATGTTTTCCTTTTTAGGTAAATTTCAAGTGATGATACAGAAGCTATAAGAACCTACTGAAATACAAGGCTTTACTAGTGTAAAGAGATAAATTATTCCTGTATAAAGTATTTCAGATGGCAATGATTTAATTACATTGTTGGACATTTGTACTGATATAAGCTATTTGCTAACTTGTATAATGAAAGATGCACTCTTAAGCAGGAGGAAGGTTGTATTTTATCAATTTAAGACAGACCTTAAAGCAGGTAGAGACATTCTACTATAACATACACTTCACTGAAACTATTCAGAATGAAAACCTAATTTCAAATAACTAAACACCAATGCAGGACCCTTATTTAAATATTTTTATTTGCTTAAGAGTGATACATATCTAACCAGAAATGGAGAAGCAAAACTCAGGGTTTGGTAAATTAGTATAAAGAAAAGTATGCACCAACCAGATATTTGTGTAAAAATGAACAAATTTTGGTTTATGAGTTTTAGTTATTAAAAAAGCAAATAGTACACTAAATTTTAAACTTTATTATCTTATTGCTTATAATTTATTTCTATTAAGAGTTTTTATGCATGTATAAGGATTTCATTATATATATTGTGTATTGTGTGTGTGTGATATATTTAACTGCCTAAATTGCTTTTAAACTTTATTTTACTTTCATATAATTCAGTTCTTGAAAGCTCCATTCATGTAATAAAGTAAAATATAGATCTAGATAAAGTGGGATACAGATGTGAATTCAGTGACTCCAGAGCCAAAGAATAATAGGTATTTGAGGAAGGAATTGTTATACTTACTCCTGTTAACAGTCTTGACTTCCCATTTCTTTCTCCATATGTGGAAGTGCTGGTGAAGATTCTAACATCTGTATTTTTTCCCCTTACTTTTAGTCTTCCCCAAGGGCAGGAGGGTGGATGAATCGATAGTCACACCAGTATTCATGGGCCCATAAGCTTCTGTGGGTTGAGGTCAGTGCTCATCTAGTGTATCTCTTATCTCTTCTTTCATCTGATGATCATGAAAGGACAAGCATGGAGATGAAAGCTATCATATGAGAATGGCAGGTGCAGATAGAAAGCACCTGAATTGTGCTCTTGAACTAACCAATCCTGGAACTGCTATACCTTTGGACTTTTTCTTTTATAATAAATTCCTTGTATTGTTCAGTCTCCCTTTTGTGTATTTTGTTGTGTGTGTGTGCTCAGCTGTGTCTGACTCTTTGCGACCCCATGGACTGTAGCCCGCCAGGCTCCTCTGTCTATAGAATTCTCCAGGCAAGAATATTGGACTTGGGTGCCATTTCCTTCTCCAGCGGATCTTCCCAATTCACGGACTGAACCTGCATCTCTTGTGTTTCCTGCATTGGCAAGCAGATTCTTTACCATTAGTGCCACCACTTGTAGCCAAAAAATAAGCCTGTCTTGGTAGAGGTGAGGCAAAAGTTAGGTTATATGAGAAACAGTATGGGAATATTGAATTTTCTTTTTTCTATAGGGGGAGGGGAAGACAAAGGTTTACATTTAAAACAATAAAACCATGAGGTGCTAGAGACAATATGAGGTTTTATGATCTTGTAGTAGAGAAGGCCTTTTCAAGACTTGAAGAAAATCAAATAAAGCAAAATAGTAGAAAAAATTAATAGCATATCTTCAAGAAACAGTACTGGGAAAACTGAATACACATCCGCATGCTAAAGAATGGAACTGGACCCTTATACGATACGCAGGTCCATGAAGATGCTAAGCATCATGACCAATGAGGGAGATGTGTATCAAAACCACCATCAGTTACTGCCCCACACCAGTTAGGATGGCCATTAAAAAAAACCCAAACCAGAAAATGTGTGTTGGTAAGAATATGAATAAATTGGAAGCCTTTGCACTCTTAGTGGGAATGTTAAAATGATATAGCCACTGTGGAAGATTTCACAAAAATTTAAAACTAGAACTACTATATATTCCAGCAATCCCACTTGAGAGTATTCATTACAAATAATTTAAATCAGGATGTTAAAGAGTTATTTGCACTCCCATGTCCACTGTAGCATTATTAATAGCCAAGAAGTGGAACCAACCTAAATGTTCATTGTATGTATAAGGATTTTCACTATTTGCTTATATTCATTGATGGCACTTGATTTGTACTGGCAAACAAGGAAATAATGTACAGCCAGTAAAAAGGATGAAATAGAGCTGTATGTATTTGCTTACATGGAATGATGTTAATTGGTCTTAGAAAGTTTAGTTTTTTTACAGGATACCACACATGCAATATATAAAATATATATTATAAACATAAATATACATGACTATGAGTGTATCCAAAAGACTTGAAAGTTATAAGTAAATTGTACAGTTTAAAGTAATCCCACAATAAAGATTTTTTTGGGGTATCTTTATGTACAACTACATTTTAATTATAGTCATCAACAGCCCTAAGTGAACAGTAAACTTGTGTTGAAGAGCAGATGTATGTTTCAAAAGTAAATATACTGTATGAATGACAAACTGTGAGGCAGCTTTATAAACTGTAGTCAGTGGCCTATTCTAACCATGATGACAGTTCAACCCTTGTCCACTAGCCAAACCTCTATAAAGGAACTTAAGCCTGGAGATGTCAGTAGAACCTGTCTTGGTCCATTTGGGCTGCTTTTCTACTATATACTGCTATACTCATCTTTCTCAGTTTCTAATGCATTTTTATTATTTTTGTCCCCAGATGGTAAAACTGGTAACTTGAACCACTTTTCATCTAGTTTAGTCTCTAACTGACTTATTCTGCTAAGAGACACAGATGAAATAATCTTATCTTAAAAAAAAAAAAAAAGTGTACAATAAAAGTACAAACAATTTAATGAATGCATAATGTCCTCCTGACCAAAAGAAGTAATGAATCTTTATGTGAAAAAAAATAGGTGCAATCCAATTTATCTGGTCCATACCCCCACAGATCTGATTATACTACTGTATGGTAGCTATTATTTTCAAAATAATTACCTCTAAATTCTGTATTTAAAATGTGTAATTTCTCAATGAACTTAAAGCATTTCTGTGTCAAAGAATTGGAAAAATTTTCCTCTTCAATTTCTCATTAACATCAGAAGACACTTTTATTTGTTAAAGACTTGATAAACCCTTCAGCTATATTGGCAGTCTGCCTAATTATATTTGTGACTTAAAATACCTTGTTTCTACATTCCTGAAAAATATCCTTATGCCAAGTTAAGTTATTACAAAAATAAGTTTTCAGTTAAATATTAGAGACCTACAGCTTGCTGGAAAACAGAGGTATAACAGCATTAAAACAGTATAAATTGTTATACTGTTATATATAAACTATATATAATGTTATATATAACAGTATATATAATGTTATATATAACATTATATATAACATTGTATATACTGTTATATATAAAGTGTTATACCACGTCTTCTGTACATGCAAAATTGCGTTTTTTGTTTCTAGTCCTCAGGAATGTTAATTCTTCTGTGTGAGTAGTGACCATAACTACATGCTTAGCCACTAGCCATGGAAAAGTTATACATTAGTTACAACAATAACTGCCACTTTATACCTTTACTATTAATAAATCAGTCCCTAGCCTTACCCAGTAAAGATCAAATAGCAAAGAACATGAGTCTATTACAAGGCTACTTGTGGTTATTGGTTGGAAATCTAAACTCTTCATGGTAGACACTGCTGGCTGCCTACTCAACAGCCCTTCTCCCCTCTGGTCTAACAGAACCATTTTTGGTAGGAGTGACAATGTACTCACCAATAATTACATTTTCCAGCCTTCATTCTAAGTAGAAAATATCGTAATTCTGGCAAATAATGTGTAAGTTGAGGATTTCTTATAATACTTTTCTCCCCTGATAAGACATCAGGAAGTGTGGTACCTTTTTATCCTCCCTGGAATGTAGATTCAAAGAGATAACCATATCATAACTAAAAAGATGAAAACTATCCTCTTAGATTGATGAAAGAGAAATCTGGATATAGCCTAGGATATTTAAGATATTGTTACAGCCAGCTGCTACACCAGCTCTGAACTTCTCAAGCCAGAATTAATGAGAAAAAAAATAAATTCTTAATTTTTAAAACCTCAGTTAAGTTTCAAAAGCAATACTTAACTGTTGGAATCTTATGACTTTCAATCCTACTCTTGGGAACTTCTGGTCAAAGAAAGGAAAAATTGTACATAAAGATATTTTCTATATTGGATTAACACTGAAAACATTAAATACCCAACAATGAGAGAATGTTTAAATTCTGGTAAAACACAACTTAAGACTACTAGGCTACCATTTAAAACTCAGTTTTTTGAGGGAATTTCCTGGCAGTCCAGTGGTTTGGACTCCTTGCTTTGATGGCTGAGGGCCCAGGGTTCAATCCCTGGTTAGGGAACTAAGATCCCACAAGCCATTGTGTGCCACCCCCCTCCCCCACTGCCAAAACCAACCTTTGGAAGACAACGTGGTAGAAAAGATTAAAATATAAAATTATATCTGCTCCATTTATAACTAGTGGCAAAACTATTGGTGGCCCGATCCACGTTTATTCCCAATCCTCTTTTCCTTTTCCATTTCCCATTAGAAAGATTGGAAAAGCTTACAATTTCGTTTTCCCATTCTTCTTGAAGCTAGAGGCAATTTATACATTCAAGGCCAACAGATGAACACAAGTCTGCTGTGGATTTCTGGAGAAGGTTTTGCTTTTATGAGAAAAGACTCAGATGTGGGAGGCTCTGCCTCCTTCCCCCACTTTTCTGTCTTGAACACAGACACACTGCTCTGCGCTGCAGTGGCCATCTTACCATGAAGGAAACACTAACAGACTTTCGGACACCTTGGTAGAGTGGAGTCACTGAACCAATGCCAGCTCCTCTAGGATTCTTGTTATATGAGAAAAATAAATCCCTATTTGAAAAACCATTGCTACTTGGATCTTCCATCACTTAAAGTATGAAACACTCCCACCTGATATAGAAGTAGAAAAATTGTAAGTGATATGATAAAAGATGTGACAGAAAAATTAAAAGAGTTGACCTTCTATAGTATTACACAAAATGATTTGTAAAGAAAAAATTGCGTTTATGCAAGAAAGCTTTTAAAAATAAAAATACTGAGCTTAAAGGGAAAACATGAGACTAACTTTGTTGCTAACCATGACCACACATGCCATATAAACTAGGTCATCTTAATTCTAATACCAAGGACATTAGTCTGCTGTCTTGTTTTGTTAAAGAGTCAAACAAAATTGAGTAACCAAAACATATTTTCAATAAAATTTTATATGTGTATATGTAAATAAACAACAAAACAGCACCAAAGACCTCTGTACAATTTCACCATACAGTTTCCGTGTAGGATGCTTCATCAATCAATCTTTCACTTTTGCTTTAAAAGCACGTGATTACAGAAAACTGCTTATTCATTAAAAACTGGGTAAGATCTTTCAAAGATACCTCAGATGTTCAAAATAATACAATCTGTCTTCTGAAGATCAACGTGAGTTGCACAGGTTAAGCTGAAGACTCTTCACACAGTGCTGAAAATGTGAGGCAATCTGCACTTGAACTGGCACTGCACTTCCTCACACTCAGGCTGTCTTCATCACAAGTATCTTCTATCCCTCAGATATCAGCTACATCAAGATGGCTCATCAGCCAAGTCACGCTGGTCAAAATACCTGGTGAAAAAAGAATTTGCACAGTGAAGGAAAGCATAAAATGAAAAGGGAACTTATGAACTGGGAGAAAATATTTGCAAACAATGTGATCCATGAGGGTATAATTTCCAAAATAAAAAAAGCAGCTCATGCAACTCAAAAACCAAAAAACCCAATAAAAAAAATGAGCAGAAAACCTATAAAGACATTTCTTCACAGAAGACACACAGCTGGCCAAGAGGCACATGAAAAGATGCTCAACATCACTAATTTTTTGAGAAATGCAAATCAAAACTACAATGAGGTATCACCTCACGCCAGTCAGAATGGCCATCATCAAATGATGGAAAGGGTATGGAGAAAAGGGAACTCTCCTACACTGTTGGTAGGAATGGAAATCGGTGCAGCCACTATGGAAAAACAGTATGGAGGTTCCTAAAAAGAATTAAAAATAGAGTTACCATATGATCTAGCAATCCCACTCCTGGGCATATATCTGGAGAAAACTCTAAAAAGGTACATGTATATACATATATAAGGAATATTACTAAGCTATAAAAAACAATGAAATAATGCTATTTGCAGCAATTTGGATGGACCTAAAGACTATCATACAAGGTGAAGTAAGTCAGACAAAGATAAACACCATATGATATCACTTTTATGTGGAATCTAAAAAAACGATACAAATGAACAAAATGATACAAAACAGACACAGACCCACAGGCATAGAAAACAAGTTTATGGTAACTGAAGGAGAAAGGTGAGGGGCAGGGCAGGGGAGAATGAATTAGGAGTTCCCAATGAGCAGATAAGTCCCTAGCAGTCCACTAAGGACTTCCCTCTAAGGAGACACCCCTCGTCCAAGGTAAGGAGCAATGGCTGCACTTTGCTGGAACAGCCGTGAAGAGATACCCCACGCCCAAGATAAGAGAAACCCAAGTAAGACGGTAGGTGTTGCAAGAGGGGATCAGAGGGCAAACACACTGAAACCATACTCACAGAAAACTAGTCAATCTAATCACACTAGGACCACAGCCTTGTCTAACTCAATGAAACTAAGCCATGCCCATGGGGCAACCCAAGATGGGCGGGTCATGGTGGAGAGATTTGACAGAATGTGGTCCACTGGAGAAGGGAATGGCAAACCACTTCAGTATTCTTGCCTTGAGAACCCCATGAACAGTATGAAAAGGCAAAATGATAGGATACTGAAAGAGAAACTCCCCAGGTCAGTAGGTGCCCAATATGCTACTGGAGATCAGTGGAGAAATAACTTCAGAAAGAATGAAGGGATGCAGCCAAAGCAAAAACAATACCCAGCTGTGGATGTGACTGGTGATAGAAGCAAGGTCCGATGCTGTAAAGAGCAATATTGCATAGGAACCTGGAATGTCAGGTCCATGAATCAAGGTAAATTGGAAGTGGTCAAACAAGAGATGGCAAGAGTGAATGTCGACATTCTAGGAAATCAGCGAACTGAAATGGACTGGAATGGGTGAGTTTAACTCAGATGACCATTATATCTACTACTGCGGGCAGGAATCCCTCAGAAGAAATGGAGTGGCCATCATGGTCAACAAGAGAGTCCGAAATGCAGTACTTGGATGCAATCTCAAAAACGACAGAATGATCTCTGTTCGTTTCCAAGGCAAACCATTCAATATCACAGCAATCCAAGTCTATGCCCCAACCAGTAATGCTGAAGAAGCTCAAGTTGAACGGTTCTATGAAGACCTACAAGACCTTTTAGAACTAACACCCAAAAAAGACGTCCTTTTCATTATAGGGGACTGGAATGCAAAAGTAGGAAGTCAAGAAACACCTGGAGTAAAAGGCAAATTTGGCCTTGGAATACGGAATGAAGCAGGGCAAAGACTAATAGAGTTTTGCCAAGAAAATGCACTGGTCATAACAAACACCCTCTTCCAACAACACAAGAGAAGACTCTACACATGGACATCACCAGATGGTCAACACCGAAATCAGACTGATTATATTCTTTGCAGCCAAAGATGGAGAAGCTGTATACAGTCAGCAAAAACAAGACCAGGAGCTGACTGTGGCTCAGATCATGAACTCCTTATTGCCAAATTCAGACTTAAATTGAAGAAAGTAGGGAAAACCACTAGACCATTCAGGTATGACCTAAATCAAATCCCTTATGATTATACAGTGGAAGTGAGAAATAGATTTAAGGGCCTAGATCTGATAGATAGAGTGCCTGATGAACTATGGAATGAGGTTCGTGACACTGTACAGGAGACAGGGATCAAGACCATCCCCATGGAAAAGAAATGCAAAAAAGCAAAATGGCTGTCTGGGGAGGCCTTACAAATAGCTGCAAAAAGAAGAGAAGCGAAAAGCAAAGGAGAAAAGGAAAGATATAAACATCTGAATGCAGAGTTCCAAAGAATAGCAAGAAGAGATAAGAAAGCCTTCTTCAGCGATCAATGCAAAGAAATACAGGAAAACAACAGAATGGGAAAGACAAGGGATCTCTTCAAGAAAATCAGAGATACCAAAGGAACATTTCATGCAAAGATGAGCTCGATAAAGGACAGAAATGGTATGGACCTAACAGAAGCAGAAGATATTAAGAAGAGATGGCAAGAATACACAGAAGAACTGTACAAAAAAGATCTTCATGACCCAGATAATCACGATGGTGTGATTACTCACCTAGAGCCAGACAACCTGGAATGTGAAGTCAAGTGGGCCTTAGAAAGCATCACTACGAACAAAGCTAGTGGAGGTGATGGAATTCCAGTTGAGCTATTCCAAATCCTGAAAGATGATGCTGTGAAAGTGCTGCACTCAATATGCCAGCAAATTTGGAAAACTCAGCAGTGGCCACAGGACTGGAAAAGGTCAGTTTTCATTCCAATCCCAAAGAAAGGCAATGCCAAAGAATGCTCAAACTACCACACAATTGCACGCATCTCACACGCTAGTAAAGTAATGCTCAAAATTCTCCAAGCCAGGCTTCAGCAATATGTGAACCGTGAACTTACTGATGTTCAAGCTGGTTTTAGAAAAGGCAGAGGAACCAGAGACCAAATTGCCAACATCTGCTGGATCATGGAAAAAGCAAGAGTTCCAGAAAAACATCTATTTCTGCTTTATTGACTATGCCAAAGCCTTTGACTGTGTGGATCACAATCAACTGTGGAAAATTCTTCAAGAGATGGGAACACCAGACCACCTGATCTGCCTCTTGAGAAATTTGTATGCAGGTCAGGAAGCAACAGTTAGAACTGGACATGGAACAACATGTTCCATGTTGTTCCAAATAGGTTCCAAATAGGAAAAGGAGTTCGTCAAGGCTGTATATTGTCACCCTGTTTATTTAACTTATATGCAGAGTACATCATGCGAAATGCTGGGCTGGAAGAAACACAAGCTGAAATCAAGATTGCCGGGAGAAATATCAATAACCTCAGATATGCAGATGATACCACCCTTATGGCAGAAAGTGAAGAGGAACTAAAAAGCCTCTTGATGAAAGTGAAAGTGGAGAGTGAAAAAGTTGGCCTAAAGCTCAACATTCAGAAAACGAAGATCATGGCATCTGGGCCCATCACTTCATGGGAAATAGATGGGGAAACAGTGGAAACAGTGTCAGACTTTATTTTTCTGGGCTCCAAAATCACTACAGATGGTGACTGCAGCCATGAAATTAAAAGACACTCACTCCTTGGAAGGAAAGTTATGACCAACCTAGATAGCATATTCAAAAGCACAGACAATATTTTGTCAACAAAGGTCTGGCTAGTCAAGGCTATGGTTTTTCCCGTGGTCATGTATGGATGTGA
Organism: Bos indicus; assembly: GCF_029378745.1. NCBI lineage: Eukaryota > Metazoa > Chordata > Mammalia > Artiodactyla > Bovidae > Bos > Bos indicus. The sequence goes on along the minus strand of NC_091780.1, from coordinate 49,287,579 downwards.
GAGTTGGACTGTGAAGAAGGCTGAGCACTGAAGAATTGATGCTTTTGAACTGTGGTGTTGGAAAAGACTCTTGAGAGTCCCTTGGACTGCAAGGAGATCCAACCAGTCCATTCTGAAGGAGATCAGCCCTGGGATTTCTTTGGAAGGAATGATGCTAAAGCTGAAACTCCAGTACTTTGGCCACCTCATGCGAAGAGTTGACTCACTGGAAAAGTGTCTGATGCTGGGAGGGATTGGGGGCAGGAGGAGAAGGGGACGACAGAGGATGAGATGGCTGGATGGCATCACTGACTTGATGGACGTAAGTCTGAGTGAACTCCAGGAGTTGGTGATGGATAAGGAGGCTTGGCGTGCTGCAATTCCTGGGATCACAAAGAGTCAGACACGACTCAGCGACTGATCTGATCTGATCTGAAGGACTTCCCTCGTGGCTCAGATGGTAAAGTGTCTGCCTATAACGCAGGAGATCTGGGTTTGATCCCTGGGTTGGGAAGATCCTCTGGAGAAGGAAATGGCAACCCACTCCAGTACTCTTGCTTGGAAAATCCCATGGATGGAGAAGCCTTGTAGGATATGGTCCATGGGGTTGCAAAAAGTCAGACACGACTAAGCGACTTCACTTCACTTCACTTCAATGAGTAGATATAAAGTACTACATACAAAATAAACAAGGTCCTACTGTACAGCACAGTGAACTATATTCAATACCTTGTAATAAACTATAATGGGAAAAAATCTGAAAAAGAATAGAATATACATATATACACATGCATAACTGAATCACTTTGCCAAACACCAGAAACTAATACAACATTGTAAATCAATTATATTCAATTTAAAAAAATTATACTTAAAAATATTAATTGCAGCACATTCGAAAAGATATATCTATATACATACATAAGGAATATTACTCAGCTATAAAAAATAATGTTTTTGTAATAGCAAAAGACCACAAACAACCCAAATATCCATCAATAAAGCGACTGGCTCAATAAACTACAGTACATCTACACAGTGAAACATTACAAAGCTTTTATAAAAAAAGGAATGAGGAAAATATCTACACTGCTACCATGTGATTCCCAGGATTCATTAAGTGAAAAAATATAGCACAGAATGGAAAGCTAAGTACGTTATGTTTTGTAAGCATGTGCAGGGTATATATACATTTGCTTATATTTTTAGAAAAGAAACAGTGAATGGGAGGATAAATAAAAAATTAACGATAAAACAGATAACTACAAAAGGGAGAAAAGAGACTAGAGGATAAAGGTGGATTCTAAAATGCTCCAATACAAATTACAATTTTAACTTTGGAACAATGTGAATATTTTATGAAATTATAAAACAAGTTTAACTGAAAATAACATCAGTAACCAGACTCCACTAAATGAATCTTCTCCTATACTGGGTTGGTGGCATAAATCAAACAGGAGAATAATTCCAAGTAATCTTAAACATGATGTTCTGATATATGTAACTAGTAAGATATACCATGGACAAAAAGAACTGCAAAGAATTCTTAAAGGGACTTCAACAGTTTTACAACTGGCCATATTGTTAGTATTGTTATTCTGAAACTACCATGTGCATATTGTAGGATAAAGTCAATAATTACGTTATTAAGAAAAAATCAAGTAATCTTAAATTAGAACTGAAATATCAACTTAGACCTATGATTTTATTTTTCTTTCTAAAAAATACATACTTCATAGCTGTGTTCAATGAAAAGGCCTAAATGCAATGACCAACCCAAAAACACCTAGCTTCCCTAATGTTCAAATTGTGGACTCTAGATACCATTTTCTACTTTGAAAGAGGAACCAACACTCCCAGGAGAAGAGATTAATTCCAGATCTGGATCCAGAAGTGCGCAAGATATAACTGAGTCATTTTGGCAGAGCAGAAAGTAAGAAAGCTATCAAAAGACCACTGAGGTTATAGACCAAAAAGCACAGGAACTGATCTGAAGGGTTCCCACTATCGAAAATAGAACAATTTGAGCATCAAAAAGAATGACTGCTATATCCCTTTACCTGAATGCGAAGATCAACCTCACACCGCTCTACCAGAAACAACTAGACACTGTATGCTTCCTGATGTGACACAAGAGCACACAGTTGTGTAAACACACACACAAACAAACCCCGTTATATATAATCAAACCTCTAGACCTACCTACCAGTTTACAGAAAACATGCAAGATAAATGAACCATTAAACACCACCATGCAGTTAGCTGTCAAAACCAAAATATGGGAAATTTTACAAGTCAAAGGATCCCGTTTTTTCAACAAATAAATAGCAAAGAAAAAAACCAGAAGGCCTGATGGGGGTACTTAAGAGACATACCAGACAAATGCAACGAGTGAATCCTACTTGGATCCTGGTTTGAACAAACCTAAAAAGACATTCTTGGGACAATTAGGGAATATGAAACGACTGAGCATCAGATACTGAGTTATCACTAAATTTACTGTGTATGAGCCCAATATTACAGTCATGTTTTTTTAAAAGCCCTTTATCAGTCAGATACACCAAAACAGGAGAAATAATATGTCCAATATTTGTTTAAAATATATTAACAAAACAGATAAATGAAACATGCTGGTGTAGTTAGTAACTGTGGAACCTGGGTGGTGGATTGGTCTGGGGGGTTTATTTTACTATATTTTTATGTGTTTAAAAATCTCTAAAATAAGAAGCATAAAAATTAATTATGATTGGTAAAATAATTAAGGTGGCTAACAGTTATTGAGGGGCTTCCCCAGTGGCTCAGTAGTAAAGAATCTGCCTGCAATGCAGGAGACCCGGGTTAGATCCCTGGTTTGGGAAGATCCCCTGGAGGAGAGCATGGCAACCCACTCCACTACTGTTGCCTAGAGAATCCCACGGACAGAGGAGCCTGGTGGGCTACAGTCTAGAGGGTCACAAAGAGTCAGACATTACACTGAAGCAACTATGCATGCACAACAGTTATTGGATCCTGTTTGAATGGCATCCTACTCATCTGATAAGGTATTTCTATGAATTAGCAGCCATTGCCTTAAAGCTATCAAAAGAAAACCAACAACAAAAAACACAAAAGACTTATAACCATTTAAGTTACTTACACTGAAGCTGTTACAACAGAGTCAAGGCCTATGTTATCTGGTTATCAAACCTGCTATAACCTATAGGTTTTCCTAAGTGAAGTCTATAGCCTCAGAAATGTCTGCCCTACCTTCTAAGGATTAAATGAGTTCCTATTTTGAAGCACTAAGAAAAATGCCTGGCACAAACTGACCAGTAAGTATTAATTACCATCATTAGCATAATTATCGGAGAAGGCAGTGGCAGCCCACTCCAGTACTCTTGCCTGGAAAATCGCATGGATGGCGGAGCCTGGTGGGCTGCAGTCCATGGGGTTGCTAAGAGTGGGACACGACTGAGCGACTTCATTTTCACTTTTCACTTTCATGCAGTGGAGAAGGAAATGGCAACCTACTCCAGTGTTCTTGCCTGGAGAATCCCAGGGACAGGGGAGCCTGGTGGGCTGCCGTCTATGGGGTCGCACAGAGTGGGACACGACTGAAGTGACTTAGCAGCAGCAGCAGCATAATTATTATAGATCAAGAAACTACATGCTGAATGTGTTTATATTTTGAAAAAGTATCTCATTTGGTAATGGGAAAAATGAACATAGTATTACTTAACATCCCAATATTTAAATATATTATAAAACATTTATAAGTTATTAGTGTTGGAATAAAAACAGACCAATGAACAAAAATAGCAAGTCAGAAAGAGACCTAAAATAAATACGTGTTTATGTATACACATATTCACATACAAGAATTTAGAATATGAAGACAGTTTCATGTAAATTCCAGGTGGAATTTTAATGTAAGAAATGAAATAAAAAATATACTAAATAAAAATATGTCCCAACTGAAAATGAACAAAGGACACAGCAATTTAAAAAAACTGCAATAAAATGGAACATATTCTATCCTTATGGATAACCATACAAAGAAAATAAAAATAATCTGCATCTTTTTATTACTAGAATGGAAATATTTACATCAACTGAAAACGCTCAGTGTTGAACAGTAGAAGATGGGCACTCTCACCAACATTTTAGTGGGAACCCAGAGTGGTATGATCTTTCTAGAAGGCAAATGCAATAAATATCTCAGTTTTACAAGTACATGCAAGCCCTTTAATTTATTTCCAGGAATTTGCCCTTAAGCAATAAATAGAGCTGTATGTATAAGAATCTTCAATGCAGCATTATTTATAGAGAAAAACTAGAAATAAAGGGAATTGTGATACATATAATGCTGTTTCCTTATGCCTCAACTTCCTCACTGTAAAATGGAAACAATACTTTCTACCACCATTAATAATGCTATTATAAAGCAAGAAGTCAAGGATTACTTACCTGCTAACCAAGCAGATTAATAAATTCAAAGCAGGAACCCTTTCATCATCTTTGCTGTCCTAAAAAGTAAGAAGAAAAAAAGAAAGCTTGAAATGTCATCTGTTATCCCCTAATTTTTTCTTCTTCTTTTATTGTGGCCTCGCAGCATTTGGGATCTTAGTTCCCTGACCAGAGGTCAAACCCATGCTCCCTGTGGTGGAAGCAGAGTTTTAACCACTGGATTGCCAGCAAAGCCCCAACCACCTAATATTCTTGAAGGAAGTTTCCTTTCAAGGTGCAAACCATGAACATTTTATTAGATAACAATAATAATCACATGGATATAGAAAACATCAAAGAAAACAGAGAAACTGTAGAGTTAATGATTCCTTGAGAAACATCTAAGATGTTCTTTTAAAGAAAGCTCCTGAATAGGTCCTAGAAAGGAATAAGAGTTTAGAGCTCTAAGGAGGTTAACTTGGGAGAGATACTTTTTCTGATTGCCAAGACTGAAAAAAGCCTGTGTCCTAACTGAACACTAATGGAAAAAACATATATAAACATATTTTAAAGAAAATATTTCAGATCAGGGCTCTCAATGACAAAGGAAGTTGTTCCTGAACTATACATTTCCTAAAATTCACTTTAAATATCTAGTGAGTAGTAAGTTACATTTTGCTCGGAGTACAGGGCATTTAAATTAGTCTGTGTCATCTCCTGGAAGTTTAATGAAAATATTTTGGAGTAGTCAGTGGAGAACAGTTATATATTTTGTACAGGTGAAAGAAGGAATGAAAAAAAAATCAGCTTAGCCTGGCATCGAATTAATTTACATTGTAATGCTGCAGGCATGAGTTAAAGGGTCTAACCTGAAAAATTCAAAACCATTGTTATGCCAGAGACTGTTGGTTGACCACTATGGCTTCTTGATTCCCCTTATTATGTAGCAAATGAAGCTCATTTTTAGATGGGTACACTGCCACTCAACTAAAATAAACATTTCCTATAGTTCCTTATGGTCATGTGACCGAATTCTGGCCAGATGTGCTTGTAAGAGGCTCTGAGAAGGCTCTTCAGAGGGGAGGACCTTCCCTTCTCCCCAGCTTCCTTTAGTGAAACATACTGGCGGAGCCTGGATTGTGAAGTGAGCCTGGGGAGGGAAACCCCAAGTGGCAGAACCCGAAGGCCTGGTTATGCCACCTTAGGTCTAATCTGCCTGCCTTCAGACTCCCTTTGTCTGAGAAAAACACCTCCATTTTACTTAAGATAATGCTATTTTGGACTCTTCTACTACACGGCTAAATCTAATCCTGACTAACAACATAGTCCACCTTTTGTTATTTCACTGAAATCATTCTTTACCACCACAGAAGCTGCTGAGTGCTTCCGACGTGAAACAGTGAGTCTGAACTTACCACCAGAAGCCTCACTTCAGAGCACCTTCTTGCAAGCTGCCGAATCAGTGAATGAGCCTCCGGTAATAAAGGTTTTTCAAGACAAGCCAATAAAGCATAAAGCCATCTTCCCTATACAGGATTTAAAAAAGTAGTAAGTAGGCAAACTACACCATAAGTTTAATTTATAATCACTTAATTGTACCTCAGAAAGGCCGTTATCAAGTTATATTCCACCAGCAGTACACATGACTGAGTTTATTTGGAGCAACACATCACTCCAGGGACTACTCAAAAGTGTTAGAACAAAGTTTAAATAGCCATTTGTGCAACACACTAAGTTAGCTCCTCAAGGAACCCCAAGTCAATGGCTTTTTTTTCCATTTTAAAAAAAAAATGGTTTCGCTCTATTCAAGCTTTATTTCAATGACTTTTTCTTGAACAAAAAGATTCACATCTAGGTTTCTTTCATAAAGGGTGAGTGGGATTCTCTTCTACGTGAAAAGAGCAGGTATACATTTAAACTTGACCAGAAGCTTCTGGATGGCAAAGATTATATCTTGTGTTTTGACTGGGAGCCTTGAAGCTTCAGATACACTCTCTTTTGCAAATATCCACAATAGTGAAAAATACTTGTTTTTAAAATCAAATCTAACTGCAAAGGATGATAAAATTTCTTATTAGGGGATTAAGTGGGCAATTCATTTACATAACATCTATCAAATTTACCCAGTTTTGAAGGTGAAAAATTTTTAAGCTGTGAGTGTAAAGCAATAAAACAGAAGGGCAGTACAGTAGAGTTGGTCAGAGTACAGCCAAACTGCCCCAGCATGAGTCTCAGTTCTGCCAGTTATAATCTGTGTGCCCTCAGGGAAGTTACTGAATCCCTATGTGCTCCAGTCTCCTCATCTATAAAATGGAAATAACAGCTCACAGGTTATTGAAGGATTCAAGGAGTTATTATACATAAAATCCTTAGAACGAAGCCTGGCACATATATTTGCTATTATTCCTATTTCTGATATTCTTTAGTGGACTGGATTTCAAAGCCATTTTAGAAAACGCATTTCAAACTTCTCTAAGCCAGGACTATTTGAAATGGGGTCTGCGGACTGGTAGCCATCCTGTTTGTTACTGATCTGTGAAAATATAAGCAGATTCTCCCAGGATATAAACCAACTATTCGGTTGATTTTTTTTTCTCCCCAATGCAAGATTCTCAATGAAGGAAGTACTATGTTGATTAACATTCTATTGTAAGTTCCTTATTTTACTGCAAACAAGCAATTGTCTGCATTATACATACAGATGAATAACACACATATATATATAATGTAGAACCATAGCTTACATATAAGGTAAGTATATATAATTTGTCTGCATTATGAAAAGAAAAAGATGCAGTACTACCAATTCCGGAGTAAAGTCTCTTTCTCCAAACCAATTATTCAGATATTCCAAGACACTGGTTACTGTTGCCTAAAAAAGGGGGGAGGGGTAAGAGATGGAAGAACATCATTAGTAATAAAACACTGACAAGTTCAAGCTGAGTTACATTAAGTTCAGTGAGAAAGCAACTCTGTTTAAAATGGACTTCTTCTTTAGACTTAAAGAGAAACCTTTAACTCTATTTAATAATTTGATTAGATGGAACACTCAGTGAGATGAGGCTGTTTTGAGAAATATTTTTATATATTTTCTATTATCAACACGGTTTAAATCCTAGGATTTAGTTAGTAACTACTAATGTAGTTCAGAACTATTTTTTTAAAATTCCCCACTCTCTTAAAAAAATGTCTTTGCATAAATTCAGCTTATTTGCATTAAATCAAAGTACAAATCTAAACACAAAGTTAGCTAGAGAAAATTAATTTTAAAGCTATATATCGATAGACTTTATCAAATTCTCTAGCTTATTCTAGTATAGATGCTGCTGCTGCTGCTGCTGCTAAGTCGCTTCAGTCGTGTCCGACTCTGTGCGACCCCAGAGACGGCAGCCCACCAGGCTCCCCCGTCCCTGGGATTCTCCAGGCAAGAACACTGGAGTGGGTTGCCATTTCCTTCTCCAATGCAGGAAAGTGAAAAGTGAAAATGAAGTTGCTCAGTCGTGTCCGACTCTTAGCGACCCCATGGACTACAGCCTACCAGGCTCCTCCATCCATGCGATTTTCCAGGCAAGAGTACTGGAGTGGGGTGCCATTGCCTTCTCCGTAATATAGATGGGACACTTACAAGTCACTCTCATTGAATTTAGTATAATCATTAGAGTATCTTAATGTAAATGATCAAGTAAGTAAAACTGTAGGCCAGTATATTATTTACAACAGAGTATAACTTGTTAAAAAAATTTATTTTCCAAGGGTATCCAATATATGTGAATACTAAACAATCAAAGTTTTATTTGCTCTTTAAGTGGGTAAAAGAGTTCCTAGTGCTGAGAGACTAAACAACTAAAATTCATATTGCTTCCCTTTTGACGCAAGAAATTCAAATTTCATTCTTAATGAAGTGTGCCCAACATCTGGAACTAGAAATAGCAATCTAACCTTAGTATTTTTTTCAAATCCCATCATCTAAGACTTATGACTGAAACATAAACGTATGAATAGTTTAGCACCATGATAAAGAGCATGAGTTCTGAAGTGAGATCAACCTGGGACTGAATTCCAGTGCTGCCATTAAAATTTGCTAATAAACCACAATGACTTAATCGCCAACTGTTTCCTCATTTACTAAAAAAAAAGTAGATTAATAATAATTCCCCATATAAGGTTGTAGTGAGGATTAAATAAGAATTTTAAAGAGTTTAGGACAGGATCTTACATACTGTAAATATTAAATAAATGTATTCAAATATCTTAACACACACTGCAAACAGAAGAATGCATATATTCTTATTATTATTAGATATATTTTACCTGATTCATTCTGCTAACAATACTAAGCAAGGGAGGAAAACCAATCTGAAAGAAAAATGAGATTGAAGTTTACATTTTTTTTAATTGGTGAATTTCTCAAAATGCTGTTTTATAAAAACAAAAAATAGACAAAATTCATTCCTTATATATTACAATAAAACATTCCATGAACTACTATGCTAATAATGCCCAAGAAAACAATGTCTTGACACATGAATATATAAATGTAAAAATATAGAATGATTTGAGTAATGAAGATATTAAAATAAAGCATGTAATAGAAACACAGTATGGTATCAGTAAGTTGTGCACACTCTTTCAAAAATCTTTAGCTAAAGTAAACATTTTGGGGAAGTATGGGTACTTGAATGAGTTCTTTCAAACCTAATCTCCTTTAAATACAATTATTTTGGACTTTAATGTTGAGAGCTTTGATTATGAAAACAGTACCGACTTAGAGAAACTTAAGTGGACACACATTAAAGTGTATTTTGCAATAATAAACTGAAAAAATATACATTCTTTGCCAAATTAAAAAATTTTGAAAAGTAACATACATTAGGGATATAACCCAATAGAAGAAATGCTGTATGAGAAACAGCATCAAATTAGCTCCCAGAGAACTGAATCTGTCTACACTCCCACCACCATGCATTAAGAGTGCCTGTTTTTCCAGCCCTTATTAAGAGTATGTCAAACTTGCTTTACCAATGTTAACTGAAAAATGCCAGCTCAGTGGAGCTGTAAGTAATGTTTTGATTTTAAGTGAGTTTCCGCATCTTCTCATATAAGAACAATTTGTATTTCCTTCCTGTGAAATGTCTCTTTACATCCTTTGCTTGTTTTTTTTTTTTTAAATTGGGGTCTTGGTCTTTTTTAGTGATTTTCAGCGCTTTTACATTTAGGGGGTAAACTACTTTTAAATGAGAAAAACAAAACGTGACACCAAAGAGGAAACAATAAATACCTATTCAACAGAACAGACAACATGCTATAGGGAGTTACCAGTAATGCAGATGTATGAACATCTGCAAGCTTGGGGGCAGGTGAATCCTGAAGGACAAGTAACAGCTGGCCACATACTTTATTATTAAAGTCATATGAAATATAAATAATCTTTATATTTATAAAATATAAATTAAATATAGCCTCAACATTTCACTGCCAGAAAATGCAATTTATTAAGCATTTTTAAGCACCTGAGTCAAGTTTTCCTTTGTTTCTCTGACTACTCAGAACTCATTGTTTGACCCTTGCCTAATCATTAAAAAAAAGTCCTATCTAGCTCAAAAAATTATTAAACAGCTAAAGCACATACTGTTTTAGAAAATACACTGATATAAACCAGTCATATATTATTTGCTTTTTAAAACTTTTTTACAACCTTGGAAAACAAAAAAGCTATTATGCTTCTACGTTTAGCAAATGGGCTTACAAAAAGTCAGGAGACTGGATATGGCCTAAGCTATATTCTGCTAAGTCTCTATACTGAATCTTGCACCAAAACTATGGCCTGTTTTTTGTTTGTTTAGTCACAGTATCACTTACTTGTACATAATCGATTCCAGGACTTTCACTTGCAGGTGGTCCAATAGCCCCTTCAGCACATAACCTTTCACCTAGACAAAATTTTTTCCAGCCTTCTTCATCTTCAGATCTTGGCTAAAAGAAAAAAAAAAATGAATTTACTTATGTATTTTCTTTAATACTGAACAATGAAAAAACAAGCGAGGATTCCTTCATATTCCCACCAGCTCACACAAGCATACAGTGCTTGTAATGGAGTGAACTGTGTCTCCTCAAAATTCGTACGTTGAAACCCTCACCTCCAGCATGTGATGGTTAGGAGACTGAGTCTTTATATCAGTGATTAAGTTAAAATGAGGTGGGTAGAGTGGGTCCTAATCCAATCTGCCTGACATCCTTGTGAGAAAGAGGAAATTTGGACAAAAAGACATTAGGGATGCATATGCACACAGAAGGCCATGTGCGGACACAGCTAGAAGATGGCCATCTGCAAGCCAGAGAGAGAGAGTGGCCCTTAGAGAAACCTGCTGACACCTCGATCTCAGCCCTCTAACCCACAAAGCTGTGAGAACACACCTTACTGTTTGGTAAGCCGCTCCATCTGTGGTGGTTTGTTACAGCAGTCCTAGCAAACCAGTACAGGACCCAAGTGGTCACACCACATGTGGGACACTTTTAGTCTGGATCATACTTTAATGAACACTGACAAGCAAGTATGTGCTCAAAAGAGGGTGATAAAGACGTAAAAAAAAACACACTAAGAATGCTTTCAAGAATGAAGCCTGTTTATCCCAAGGAAGGAGACATAATTACGTACTTCACATAAAAGGCTGTCCAATCAAAGAAGGAATAGATTTATTCTACACTGTCAGATGAAAAAAGCATGACCTTTCAGCACAACCTTAACAGAACCTAAAATTTTAAAAATATATATTTATTTATTTATAGTTGCTTTATAATACTGAGTGAGTTTCAGGCATATAGCAAAGTGATTCAGTTAACAGAACAATTTTTATTTGGGCACATCACCTCACAAATCATTTTACATACACATGCAGTTTCCCCCCATGAGGATAAAGAGCTTTCATTATATTCTCAGGAGAACAAAACCCCTAAAAGGTAAAAGCCTACTGTCCTGGAACAATGTTTTCCCATTACTCCATTAAGTCAGAGACTGTTTCTGCTTCAGGTAGCACTGAAAATCCTAATTATTACATATGGTTGGTGTTTAACAAATGATTAGATCAATCAATCAATGTTCAAATTTACATAGTTGCCTTCAGAGGTTGCTTTAAAAATTCGTCATCTTATAATTTACATATTTCTGCCATGATGAATATATATGTTCAGTTCAGTTCAGTCGCTCAGTTGTGTCCGATTCTTTGCGACCCCATGAATTGCAGCATGTCAGACCGCCCTGTCCATCACCAACTCCCGGAGTTCACCCAGACTCACGTCCATCGAGTCAGTGATGCCATCCAGCCATCTCATCCTCTGTCGTCCCCTTCTCCTCCTGCCCCCAATCCCTCCCAGCATCAGTCTTTTCCAATGAGTCAACTCTTTGCATGACGTGGCCAAAGTAATGGAGTTTCAGCTTTAGCATCAGTCCTTCCAATGAACAACCAGGGCTGATCTCCTTCAGAATGGACTGGTTGGATCTCCTTGCAGTCCAAGGGATTCTCAAGAGTCTTCTCCAACACCATAGTTCAAAAGCATCAATTCTTTGGCACTCAGCTTTCTTCACAGTCCAACTCTCACATCCATACATGACCACGGGAAAAACCATAGCCTTCACTAGACGGACCTGTGTTGGCAAAGTAATGTCTCTGCTTTTGAATACGCTATCTAGGTTGGTCATAACTTTCCTTCCAAGCAGTGTCTTCTAGTTTCATGGCTGCAATCACCATCTGCAGTGATTTTAGAGCCCAGAAAAATAAAGTCTGATACTGTTTCCACTGTTTCCCCATCTATTTCCCATGAAGTGATGGGACCAGATGCCATGATCTTCGTTTTCTGAATGTTGAGCTTTAAGCCAACTTTTTCACTCTCCTCTTTCACTTTCATCAAGAGGCTTTTTAGTTCCCCTTCACTTTCTGCCATAAGGGTGGTGTCATCTGCATATCTGAGGTTATTGACATCTCTCCCGGAAATCTTGATTCCAGCTTGTGCTTGTTCCAGCCCAGCATTTCTCATGATGTACTCTGCATATAAGTTAAATAAACAGAGTGACAATATACAGCCTTGACATACTCCTTTTCCTATCTGGAACCAGTCTGTTGTTCCACGTCCAGTTCTAACTGTTGCTTCCTGACCTGCATATAGGTTTCTCAAGAGACAGGTCAGGTGGTCTGGTATTCCCATCTCTTTCAGAATTTGCCACAGTTTATTGTGATCCACACAGTCAAAGGCTTTGGCATAGTCAACAAAGCAGAAATTGATGTTTTTCTGGAACTCTCTTGCTTTTTCCATGATCCAGCAGATGGCAATTTGATCTCTGGTTCCTCTGCCTTTTCTAAAACCAGCTTGAACATCTGGAAGTTCACAGTTCATGTACTGTTGAAGCCTGGCTTGGAGAATTTTGAGCATTACTTTACTAGCGTGTGAGATGAGTGCAACTGTGTGGTAGTTTGAGCATTCTTTGGCATTGTCTTTCTTTGGGATTGGAATAAAAACTGACCTTTTCCAGTCTGGTGGCCACTGCTGAGTTTTCCAAATTTGCTGGCATATTGAGTGCAGCGCTTTCACAGCATCATCTTTCAGGATTTGAAACAGCTCAACTGGAATTCCATCACCTCCACTAGCTTTGTTCATAGTGATGCTTTCTAAGGCCCACTTGACTTCACATTCCAGGATGTCTGGCTCTAGGTGAGTGATCACACCATCATGATTATCTGGGTCGTGAAGATCTTTTTTGTACAGTTCTTCTGTGTATTCTTGCCACCTCTTCTTAATATCTTCTGCTTCTGTTAGGTCCATACCATTTCTGTCCTTTATCGAGCCCATCTTTGCATGAAATGTTCCCCTGGTATCTACTGCTATGTAATATTCCACTGTTTTGATGGAGGATCTTTATTTGTTAAATCAATTAATTATGTTGTCACTTCTCTTTTGACAAAATTATATCATTATCATGTTACTGATGCAGCTTCTTTTTGAATTACATAGGTACTCAAAAGTCCTTACCTTGAGCAAGGAAAAAATGTATCTACCTACCTACTGCCCTCTCCCTCTTCTTACCAGGAGGCCTCACCGTACAGTGAAAGGCTTTCGAATCAGACAAAGTTTGGTCTGTATCTCAGCTATACTTTTTATGAGTTAAATGATCTTGGGCAAGTGATCTTAGTGTCATTCACACTTTTCCTAGAGCAGAGCTTCCAACTAGTATACAGAAGCATATAGAGAGGTTATACTGAATCTCTCAGATTTCAGCTGGTAGTCTTAGGCCATGAGAACAGCTTCCTCCACTTATCCCAAAGTGACATCATTTAAAAGATGTTAGGAAGCACTGCCTAGAAGAAGCTTCTAAAATCTGAAATCTATGGGGAATTCCCTGGTGGGCCGATGGTTAGGACTCACTGCTTACACTGCAGGAGGCACGGGTTTGATCACTGGTCAGGGAACCAAGATCCCACAGGGAGCATAGCACGGTCAAAAGAACCCCCTGAAATCTATGAACCACCTGAAACACTGAGCAAAATTGTATGAATAGGTGCATTTTCCCCTCTCTGAAAATAAAAAGCTTTCTTTTGATTCTCCAGATGAATATGAGACTCCCTAAGAGGTTAAAGAGGTTCCCTGTTTGCTCAGTGGTAAAGAATCGGCCTGCCAATGCAGGAGTCTCAGCTTCAATCCCTGGGTTGGAAATATCCCCTGGCAAAGGAAATGGCAACCCACTCTAGTATTCTTCCCTGGGAAATCCCATGGACAGAGGAGTCTGATGGGCTACACTCCATAGGGTTGCAAAGAGTCAGACACGACTGAGTGACAAACACTTTCACTTTTTCAATGGAGATACAGACATAGGGTACAGATTTGTGGACACAGTGTGGGAAGCAGAAAGTGGGAAGAATTGGGAGAGCAGCGTGGAACATACAAATTACCATGTAAAATAGACAGCCAGTAGAAATTTGCTGGATGAGACAAGGAACTCAAATCAGGTGCTCTGTGACAACCTAGAGGGGTTGGATGGGGTGGGAGGTACAAATGAGGTTCAAGAGGGAGGGGACATATATATATACCATTCATGTTGATATAGGGCAGAAACCAATATAATATTGTAAAACAGTTATCGTCCAATTACAAATTTTAAAAAATTAGTCTGCTGCTGCTGCTGCTGCTAAGTCGCTTCAGTCATGTCCGACTCTGTGCGACCCCAGAGACGGCAGCCACTAGGCTCCCCCGTCCCTGGGATTCTCCAGACAAGAACACTGGAATTGGTTGCCATTTCCTTCTCCAATGCATGAAAGTGAAAAGTGAAAGTGAAGTTGCTCAGTCCTGTCCGACTCCTAGCGATCCCATGGACTGCAGCCTACCAGGCTCCTCCGTCCATGGGATTTTCCAGGCAAGAGTACTGGAGTGGGTTGCCACTGCCTTCTGAGTCTAAGGTGATAAAACATGAAATAGTACCTTCCAGTCAGCCTGACAAACTTTACTAAAAAGTCAGTCACTGGTACTGGTACCATTACCTCATCAGGAAAATCCAAGAAGCCTTTATTCAATCTTTTTGTAAATACTGAAAATGTATTTACTTTCTTGAAAAAATGTCTAGAAGAACCTTTGCAGACTTGTAGAGACCGATCCAAAGTCTCTCAAGATGTGGATTAAGGGTGTCATAAACATAACTTGCATTACTTATTCTATCCTTTTCAGGCAAAAAGATAATGGAACTGTTACTATCAATAGTAGATGGGAGAGAATGAAAATAATATGGATTAAACAAGAGAATCTTTAAGAACTGGAAGTAAATATGGACTATTTCAAATAGTTATACACTGTACAATCTAAAGAGAGAAACTTACATACCATGGTCACATTACTATCCAACTGTTGTGATTTCCAGTGACTTCTATGTCTGTTCACACTCTAAAGGAAGAGAAATCAGACATATGATCTTCATAGAATGGATAACTCAAAAGAAATCAGTTGCTGCACAACATTCTAACAATCTTAAAGCCTGGAAAATATTTCAAATTGTATTATGTTGAGTGATTATAATAATAATAATTTGGTAACTGATTCATGAATATTCTTATCTTTATATATTTAGTAGTCCCAATTTTTCCAACTACAGTCTAAGAACAGAAAAAAATCTGAAGGAAGGCTTTAATCTGATTAAATGATTAAAGCACATCTACCTGCCGAACAGTCGAAAATTGTGCCACTTGTTGCTGTTGCCACTGAAGAGTGGGGGAGTATCCTTCCGGGGCAGGCTGGCATCCTGAAAGCTGAAGATTAGTTCATAAATTTTAGAATCAATGTTAAGTGTTACCACTAGAATCTCAAGCCTCTGCAAAGTAAAAGCAGAATCAAGAGGAAAAATGAGTAATAAAGCAAGTAAGACTATACAAGAAAGGAAGTACTTTTTGCAGATGTAAAAAAGGAGGCAATTCATTTATGTCTGAGTTTAAAACATCAGGAAAAGATCCTTATATAGTTGCTTTAGTAAAAGCAATGGAACAGTTTATAGTTGGAGTTTCTATAAAATCCAAATATGAGACCTAAAGATATAACCCAGTACTACCTTTCTATAATAGCAAAACTATTTGAAACAAAAAGACATAATGCAAATAAAACATTCTGGTATGAGCAGAATGCAAATAATTCAAGACATCTGACTTTACAAGGGCTACTTTTGTTTCTCAAAACAGCACACAGGTCACAACTGATCACATATTGCCTTGAAATAAAAATGAGTATGGTCACATTTCAAAAGTCAGGTATACAAGATATCATCTGTCATCAACTAAAAATTTCTGTAAAGGAATTATATGAAACATTATAGTGTCTGAGTTAAAATCTCCTGATAATAAACATCAGATAAACAAATAATTAGAACACAAAAGGAAAAGGAACTGTGGTAATTTAAAAACTGCTACTCTCCTTCCACCATAGGTTAAACAGCATCAAGTGGACCTTCTGTGGCTACTCCGTCCAGACTAGTTCTCCCTGTTACTTACTGGTCATTATATGTTAACTCTCTTCACAGCAATAGATATGATATATAACTGTTTGCTTTTTCAATGTTTTCCTCAGGAGAAGCAAATTCTACAAGGGTAGGGACTTTCTGTCTCATCCTCTGTTGTATTCCCAGTGCCTGGCACATACAGTTGCTTGGTTTAAAAATGTGCTGGATAAATAAATGAATGAAAAGGTTCACAGTGGGCACCTAGGTAGAAAAGTGTGATACTTGGGTTTTTATTTTTAAAAAACAAAATCTAGACAAATTCAAAACATACGAACTACTCTAAGTAAGATTAAACGCCAGCCCAATAGTAATTATGAACTGGTAAAAGGTACCTTAAAAATAAAGGCTAGCATAAATAACCTATTTAAAGACTCCATGAAGACCGGATCATGCTCCTAAAATGTTATGAGCAAATCTCCAGGAATGTCAGGGTTACTGAAAGCCTCTCTGGAGGTAGTAAACGCCAGTTGTCCTTTTGGGGTGAAAAAGTACAAGCAATTGTCTAACTGAACATACATAAGTCAAATCTTACATTGTAACTTAACCTGTCTCATACTTTCTTAGGGTGAGCCTCCATCTTTTAATTTGCGGGGAAGGAAAAAAAAAAAAAAATCCCCTGACGTATAATAACACTCACAGAAATATTCACACTTTGCTTCCTTTTCAACTTCTTTGGGTCAATTTGAGCTACCACAACATCTGGACATTGAGCTGCTTCGATCCTACAAACAAGTAATAAATGCAAAAAAACGTGATTACTATTGTTCACGTGTAGTGTTAACAAGCGATCCAACTTCTACAGTTCAACATAAAATTACAAACTTACAGAATTGCAATGGAAGCTCTAAACAATAAATTTCTAAAATTATCTGGACTGAAAGCAATCTAAGAGCATGTATCTTGTCACGAGTAATCAGGTTTAATAAAATGAAGTTCACAGAAACTCGCTCACACAAAGATGTAATCAAGGGATTTTGTTCTGACAGAGTATGGGGACGGGACAGTACTGGGGCTTTATCGCACTTTGGGGTCGAGCGGGGTACGGGCGCTCTGCCCAAGGGCGTAAGGACAACCGGCCCACCCGCACAGGGTCCAACACTCACTGGACCCGCCTCAGGTATTCCTGGGGAGTCCTCGGAGGTACGCTGGGATCGAAACTTTCCGTCAAGTCGCAGGGCTCCACCGGCAAAAGCCGTGGCATCAACTCCTCCACCGCAGACTCCGCAGGTACCCACGCCATAGTTTTCAATGACGAGCGTCCCACCCAGCGCATGCGCCAGAGCTGGGGTCACAGCGCAGGCGCACGTAGAGGCGGATTAGGCGCGGAGTTGAGCAAGAGGCCGGCCTTAGGGGGCGTAACTGCGCATGAGCAAACCTGAAGCTTGTCCCAGAGTTAAACGTCCGGTGCTGTCGTGAAGACTGCGAACTGAGTTCCTTGTAGAAGTGGTTCTGAAGTTTTTCTGGGTTTTATTCTTATACCTTTCTAAGACTGAGGGTTATTAACTTTTATGCATCGTTAGTATTGAGGGAACTGTAAGTACTTTTTAAGTTAATGAGCAGCTACTGTAACAATCATGTATTGAGCTTTAAATTCACATCACCTGCATTTCCTCATTTAATTTTTACTGTCTTTTAAAGTAAGTGGTATTATGCAAGGTCTGTGGGGGCGGAAATCGACTGAAAGAGGGGTTAAGGACAATTGTAATTTTCTTATAAAGAAGAACCATTGGAAAAGACCCTGACGCTGGGAAAGACTGATAGCAGGAGGAGACGGGAGTGACAGATGATGAGATGGTTGGATGGCATCACCAACTCCAGGAATATGAGTTTGAGCAAACTCTGGGAGATGGTGAAGGATAGGGAAGCCTGGCGTGTTGCAGTCTATGGGATCGCAGAGTCAGACACCACTGAACAAGAACAACAAAAGAGAAGAGCCAATTCCAACCCAGATTTATCTGATGCCAAATGAATGTAAAATTAGTTTCCCAGAGGAATTTCTTGTACTTGGCTGTGCCAAAGATCAGTTTATATTTATCCAAAATTGATATTATTACTACAGTAGCCATTCCTTTTTGTTTTTAAGAAAGATTTCTTAAATAGTGCAAAGAACAAAGTTAATGCCAACACCCAGAAGTTATCATTATTCTCAGGGGAAATCTTGTGAGGGGGTAGTATTATTTCCACTTTACAAGTGAGTAAACAAGGCAGCAGCCATGAAATTAAAAGACGCTTACTCCTGGGAAGAAAAGTTATGACCAACCTAGATAGTATATTAAAAAGCAGAGACATTACTTTGCCAACAAAGGTCTGTCTAGTCAAGGCTATGGTTTTTCCAGTGGTCATGTATGGATGTGAGAGTTGGACTGTGAAGAAAACTGAGTGCCGAAGAATTGATGCTTTTGAATTGTGGTGTTGGAGAAGACTCTTGAGAGTCCCTTGAACTGCAAGGAGATCCAACCAGTCCATTCTAAAGGAGATCGGTCCTGGGTGTTCTTTGGAAGGAATGATGCTAAAGCTGAAACTCAAGTACTTTGGCCACCTCATGCGAAGAGTTGACTCACTGGAAAAGACTGTGATGCTGGGAGGGATTGGGGGCAGGAGGAGAAGGGACGACAGAGATGAGATGGCTGGATGGCATCACTGACTCGATGGACGTGAGTCTGGGTGGACTCCGGGAGTTGGTGATGGACAGGGAGGCCTGGCGTGCTGTGATTCATGGGGTCGCAAAGAGTTGGACACAACTGAGCGACTGAACTGAACTTATGCTAGGTCACAAATTGCAAGAAACTGTGAAATTACTATGTCTCAGTCTTTTCTAAACAAGCTCTGAGTGAATACAATTGTTTTCTAAGGTCTTTAATTTAAGGCTTTTTTGCTTGTTCTTAAATCAGTTTTTAGATTGCACACAGTTGATTTTAAAACCAGAATGTAACTTTATAAACTGGAGATAAAGTAAGGACAATCTTTAGGTTAAGCGCTTAAGAATTAGTGCTTATAAATACTAACTAAACAACTGGAGATATGGAAAGAAACTGCCTGGCTGCAAACTAGAAAGTTATTTGGTTAAAAAATCTTACTGATTTTAGAAGAAACAAACTTATAAGAGATGTGGAGAAACACTCCTGTCAACAAACATTTTGGTGATGATCAAGAATAAATTAGAAATCATAATGTGTCATTTCTGGATTTTCTTACACATACTTTTTTCTTTGGAAAGTAGCATATTAGCAATTTCCCCCCATTTTTCTATAGAAAAGAACCTACTAGATCAACCACAAAGGGAACAATTCTTAATACTGGACTCCATATAAAAGTGCATGGCAAAACTACACATGGATGAAGGAAACAAGGAGAGAGATAACAAAATAAAGCTTGTCCCAGGAAATAATAAGAATTTTTTTTCAAAAGAAGTGTGTAATGAAAGACATCAATAATTCTGAAATGGTTCTAAAATTTTAAATATGCAGGGATGAATTCATTCAAGAGAGAGGAAATTAAACATTTATAAGGGTTACTGTCTGCTCTTTAAAACTAATCTTGCTTAAAAGAATTAAGGAATGAATTTTGGAACACGTTTAATATGGTTATAAATAGGAAGTTGCACTAAGTATTTTTTTTTTTAAGTCTTTATTGAATTTGTAACAATACTGCTTCTGCTTTATTTTTGGTTTTTCGGTCATGAGGCAGTTAGCTTCCTGACCAGGGATAGAACCCGAAGCCCCTGTATTGGAAGGTGAAGTCTTAACCACTGGAAAACCAGGGAAGTCCCCTGCACTAAGTATTTTTGAGTGTTTTGATTGAGATATGAGACAGTTGAGAAGAAACTATGAGACAGTTGATGAAGTTATTCTGAAGAAAAACAACTTATTAGAAATCTGAACATCTAAGACTATAATAACCATTTCTTCCTAGGAAGAACTATTTCTAAGATACTTAACTGCTTCTGAGGCCCTGTTTTTAAAGATTTCCAGTCACTTCTCAGTTTACAGTGGAAATATTTTTATGTTTCAATGTTTCCCACATTGGTGTTTGGCTGTAGGAGTAATATGAAGGTTGTGAGCACAGAATGTCTGTTTATTGATGACAGCAACATCTGCTAAGTCAAACTTGCAGAGCTAAATGAAAAATTTGTCCCTGTATTTTATGTCCTTTTAAGCAGCTCAGTTATTTTCAAGTATTAGTGTATATAAGAATTATCTGCAAGAAATTCTTTAAAATACAGACTCCTGGGTCCTATAACTCTCTCCTCCAGAGTTTCTGACTCTGTTTATTGGTTGTAGGACTCTGAAACTGAAATTTTTCGAAAGCATTCCAAGTGAGAAACATAGCTTAGTACATCCATTTTACCGTTTCCTCCTTATTCTTTAAGATTTACTCCCGTAGAATTTGGGGCTTCCCAGGTGGTGTTAGTGGTAAAGAAATCACCTGGCAATGCAGGAGACATAGAGACATGGGTTCGATCTCTGGGTTGGGCAAGATCCCCTGGAGGAGGGCGTGACAACCCAGACCAGTATTCTTGCCTGAAAAATCCCATGGACAGAGGAGCCTGGCAGGCTACAGTCCATAGGCTGTCAAAGAGTCAGACATGACTCAAACAACTTAGCACACACCCTAGAATTCTGTCTTACCATACTTTGTCAGTTCTTTTCTCCTTGGCTACAGTCTGAAATTTAACTTCTCTCTTTTATGCATTAAACTTTAATAAATTCAGTCATCCAATTAACGTTTCAATTCAGTTAGTTCAGTCGCTCAGTCATGTCTGACTCTTTGCAACCCATGAACCGCAGCACACCAGGCCTCCCTGTCCATCACCAACTCCCAGAGTTCACCCAAACCCATGTCCATTGAGTCAGTGATGCCATCTAACCATCTCATCCTCTGTCATCCCCTTCTCCTGCCCCCAACTCCTCCCAGCATCAGGGTCTTTTCCAGTGAGTTAGCTCTTTGCATCAGGTGGCCAAAATATTGGAGTTTCAGCTTCAACATCAGTCCTTCCAATGAACACCCAGGCTGATTTCCTTTAGAATGGACTGGTTGGATCTCCTTGATGTCCAAGGGACTCTCAAGAGTCATCTCCAACATCACAGTTCAAAAGCATCAATTCTTTGGTGTTCAGCTTTCTTCACAGTCCAACTCTCACATCCATACATGACTACTGGAAAAACCATAGCCTTGACTAGATGGACCTTTGTTGGCAAAGTAATGTCTCTGCTTTTTACTATGCTGTCTAGGTTTATCAGTTTTCTATGATGTGTCAGACACGATCGTGGGCATTGGGCTTTATTAGGTGATGTGGGGACAGTGGAGGTTTGCTGTCAGGAAATGGGGACAATTTTGAGGAGGACAATTCTGATGAGTTCTGTTCCTTGGTTAAATACCTATATGTGATTTTTTAGGCCTGACCAGGTGTGCATGCTCAGTCGCTTCAGTCATGTCTGACTCTGCGACTCTATGGACTATAGCCTGCCAGGCTCCTCTCTCCATGGGATTCTCCAGGCAAGATGCTGGAGTGGGTTGCCATGTCCTCCTCCAGGGGATCTTCCCGACCCAGAGATAGAGCCAGGCTAATTTCAGGTTTTCAGAAACTGCTTTTCTCTTTCTTTGGGCTAAATATTTTATACAAATTATCATGATATGTTGTTATTCTAAGTGGTAAATACAGTTATTATGTTTATTTTCAGATGAAGAAACTGGCTCAGAAAAGGTTATATAACGTGCCCAGATCATACAGCTAGGAAGTGGATGGAGGTGAGAGTCCATCTTGGGTAGTCAGATTAATTAACCATTGCTCTAAAAATTACTATGCTCTACAAGATACAGCTCATCTCTTGTGAGAGCCTTTATGACCCACTGTAAAGAGCAATATTGCATAGGAACCTGGAATGTTAGGTCCATGATCAAGGCAAATTGGAAGTGGTCAAACAGGAGATGGCAAGAGTGAACATTGACATTCTAGGAATCAACGAACTAAAATGAACTTGAATGGGTGACTTTAACTCAGATGACCATTATATCTACTACTGTGGGCAGGAATCCCTTAGAAGAAATGGAGTAGCCATCATGGTCAACAAGAGAGTCCGAAATGCAGTACTTGGATGCAATCTGAAAAACGACAGAATGATCTCTGTTCATTTCCAAGGCAAACCATTCAATATCACAGTAATCCAAGCCTATGACCCAACCAGTAACACTGAAGAAGCTGAAGTTGAACAGTTCTATGAAGACCTACAAGACCTTTTAGAACTAACACCCAAAAAAGATGTCCTTTTCATTGTAGGGGACTGGCATGCAAAAGCAGGAACTCAAGAAACACCCAGAGTAATAGGCAAATTTGGCCTTGGAGTACGGAATGAAGCAGGGCAAAGACTAATAGAGTTTTGTCAAGAGAACGCACTTCTCATAGCAAACACCCTCTTCCAACAACACAAGAGAAGACTCTACACATGGACATCACCAGATGGTCAATATTGAAATCAGATTGATTATATTATTTATAGCCAAAGATGGAGAAGCTCTGTACAGTCAGCAAAAACAAGACCAGGAGCTGACTGTGGCTCAGATCATGAACTCCTTATTGCCAAAATCAGACTTAAATTGAAGAAAGTAGGGAAAACCACTGGACCATTTAGGTATGACCTAAATCAAATCCCTTATGATTATACAGTGGAAGTGAGAAATACATTTAAAGGCCTAGATCTGATAGATAGAGTGCCTGATGAACTATGGATGGAGGTTCGTGACACTGTACAGGAGACAGGGATCAAGACCATCCCCATGGAAAAGAAATGCAAAAAAGCAAAATGGCTATCTGAGGAGGCCTTACAAATAGCTGTGAAAAGAAGAGAAGCGAAAAGCAAAGGAGAAAAGGAAAGATATAAACATCTGAGTGCAGAGTTCCAAAGAATACCAAGGAGAGATAAGAAAGCCTTCCTCAGTGATCAGTGCAAAGAAATAGAGGAAAACAACAGAATGGGAAAGACTAGAGATCTCTACAAGAAAATTAAAGATATCAAAGGAACATTTCATGCAAAGATGTGCTCAATAAAGGACAGAAAAATGATATAGACCCAACAGAACCAGAAGATATTAAGAAGAGGTGGCAAGAATACACAGAAGAACTGTACAAAAAAGATCTTCATGACCCAGATAATCACGATGGTGTGATTACTCACCTAGAGCCAGACATTCTGGAATGTGAATTCACATGAGCCTTAGAAAGCATCACTATGAACAAAGCTAGTGGAGGTGATGGAATTCCAGTTGAGCTATTTCAAATCCTGAAAGATGATGCTGTGAAAGTGCTGCACTCAATATGCCAGCAAATTTGGAAAACCTCAGCAGTGGCCACAGGACTGGAAAAAGTCAGTTTGGATTCCAATCCCAAAGAAAGGCAATGCCAAAGAATGCTCAAACTACCGCACAATTGCATTCATCTCACACACTAGCAAAGTAATGCTCAAAATTCTCCAAGCCAGGCTTCAGCAATACATGAACCGTGAACTTCCAGATGTTCAAGCTGATTTTAGAAAAGGCAGAGGAACCAGAGATCAATTGCCAACATCCACTGGCTCATGGAAAAAGCAAGTGAGTTCCAGAAAAACATCAATTTCTGCTTTATTGACTATGCCAAAGCCTTTGACTGTGTGGATAACAATAAATTGTGGCAAATTCTTCAAGAGATGGGAATACCAGACCACCTGACCTGTCTCTTGAGAAACCTATGTGCAGGTCAGGAAGCAACAGTTAGAACTGGACGTTGAACAACAGACTGGTTCCAAATAGGAAAAGGAGTACGTCAAGGCTGTATATTGTCACCCTGCTTATTTAATTTCTATGCAGAGTACATCATGAGAAACGCTGGACAGGAATAAGCACAAGCTGGAATCAACATTGCTGGGAGAAATATCAATAACTTCAGATATGCAGGTGACACCACCCTTATGGCAGAAAGTGAAGAGGAACTAAAAAGCCTCTTGATGAAAGTGAAAGTGGAGAGTGAAAAAGTTGGCTTAAAGCTCAACATTCAGAAAACGAAGATCATGGCATCTGGTCCCATCACTTCATGGGAAATAGATGGGGAAACAGTGGAAACAGTGTCAGACTTTATTTTGGGGGGCTCCAAAATCACTGCAGATGGTGAATGCAGCCATGAAATTAAAAGATGCTTACTCCTTGGAAGGAAATTATGACCAACCTAGATAGCATATTCAAAAGCAGAGACATTACTTTGCCAACAAAGTCCATCTAGTCAAGGCTATGGTTTTTCCAGTGGTCACGTATGGATGTGAGAGTTGGACTGTGAAGAAAGCTCAGTGCCGAAGAACTGATGCTTTTGAACTGTGGTGTTGGAGAAGACTCTTGAGAGTCCGTTGGACTGCAAGGAGATACAGCCAGTGCATTTTAAAGGAGATCAGTCCTGGTTGTTCATTGGAAGGACGGATGCTAAAGCTGAAACTCCAATACTTTGGCCACCTGGTGCGAAGAGTTGACTCCTTGGAAAAGACCCTGATGCTGGGAGGAATTGGGGGCAGGAGGAGAAGGGGACGACAGAGCATTAGATGGCTGGATAGCATCACCGACTCAATGGACATGAGTTTGAGTAAACTCTGGGTGTTGATGATGGACAGGGAGGCCTGGCATGCTGCAATTCATGGGGTTGCAAAGAGTCGGACACGACTGAGCGACTGAACTGGAACTGGAACTGGCTGTAGATTAGAGAGAGGCAATTCTATTAGATTCAAGGTCACACTTAGTCTTAGATCACACCCTTTGGGCATGAGCAGTCAGTCTCTTTATCTCTGAGAATGCTGTTCTTAAGCTTTTGAATCCAGATCCAACAAAGCTTACTTGATGCCGAAAAGTTGAGGCAAGGTCTAATTTAATTATAGAAACCCCAAACCCAATACTTTACTCCCCTTTTAAAGTAAAAATACAAATCTAGCTACTTCCTTTTAAAGTAGGAGTTCTCTTCTTTGCTACATGGTTTTAATAATTCTTACGTTCTTTGGAAATCAAATAAACAGTAGATAAAAAGAAAAGGAAAAAAACTTCAAAAAATATTTTTTTAAAAATTTAAAAGTAACCATGTTCTGTTTCTTTAGCTATAACTGAATGAAGAGCAGAGCATACTGTTTCATATGTTTTGTTTGATTACATGTACTCTTAGTAATAATTATGTATTTGGTCAGAGTGGCAGAATGAAATGATATTGAAGTATAATACTGGTGGGGCACTCTCAATTGCTGTTTGAACAAAAGCTAGAAATTTTAATGACAAGTCTCGCCAACATTTAAGGAGGATATGACAGGCATGAAACTAATACCAAGTGCTCTAGGTTTTAAATGGACATAAACACCCTGACCTTGGATATGCTACTTAAACTCTATTATCCTCACATCATTTGTTATGTACAGGGATTAGACTAACTGATCACTCAGATCTGTTTGAGTTTAGAATTCTATAACTCTCGTGTATAATTTTTTTTTACAAATTTATCAATTTTTTTATTGAAGTAGAGTTGAATTACATTGCTGTGTTTGTTGCTGCTGTACAGCAAAGTGATTTGGTTATATGTATATATTTATGCATTCTTTTTTTAATATTCTTTTCCATTATGGTTTATCATAGCATATTGAATATAATTCTCTGTGCTATGCAGTAGGAGTTTGTTGTTTATTCATTCTATGCATAAAAGCCTGTATTTGCTAGCCCCATCCTCCCACTCCATCCCTCCCCCTTGATAATCACCAGTCTGTTGTCTATGTTATGGTTCTGTTTCTGTTTCATAGGTAGGTTCATCTGTGTTATATTTTAGATTCCGTATGTAAGTGGTATCTTATGTTATTTGTCCTTCTCTTTCTGACTTACATCACTTAGTATCATAATCTCTAGCTGCATCCATGTTGCTACAAATGGCATTTTTAAAATCACTGAGTAGTATTCCATTGTATATACGTGCCACATCTTCTTTATCCATTCATCTGTCAATGGACGTTTAGGTTGTTTCCATGTCTTGGCTATTGTGAATAGTGCCGCTATGAACATAGGGCTGCATGTATGTTTTTCAATTAGAATTTTGTCTGGATCTGTGCCCAGGAGAGGGATTGCTGGATCATATGGTAACTCTATTTTTAATTTTCTGAGGACTCTTCATGTTGTTTTCCACAGTGGCTGCATCACAGTGGCTACATTCCCATCAACAGTGTAGAAGGGCTCTCTTTTCTCCATACCCTTTCCAGCATTTGTTGTTTGTAGACTTTTTGGTGATGGCCATTCTGACTGGTGTGAAGTGGTACCTCATTGTAGCTTTGATTTGAATTTCTCTAATAAATTGTCATGTTGATTATTTAGGTCTTCTGCCCATTTTTGGAACTCATAAAATAGATCTACATTTTCATTAAGGTCAAACATGAATGAAAATTTATCACCATGTGTATACTGCAATAAGAATAGGCAAAACAAACTCCTGAAATTGAAAAGGATTCATCATTCAAGGTGATTTAAAACTAGATAACACTATAATGGAAAACTATTTTATGAAATTAATATAACATTCCAAGACTATTTTTCAGATTTTTTAAAATCACTTTGCTGATAAAGGTCTGTAGAGTTAAAGCTATGGTTTTTCCAGTAGTCATGTATGGATGCGAGAGTTGGACCAGAAAGAAGGCTGAATGCCAGAGAATTGATGCTTTTGAACTGTGGTGCTGTAGAAGACTCTTGAGAGTCCCTTGGACAGCAAGGAGACCAAGCCACTCAATCCTAAAGGAAATCAACCCTGAATATTCATTGGAAGGGCTGATGCTGAAGCCAAAGCTCCAATACTTTGGCCACCAGATGTGAAAAGCTGACTCACTGGAAAAGAAACTGATGCTTGGAAAGATTGAGGGCAGGAGGAGAAGGGGGAGATAGAGGATGGCATCATAGACTCAATGGACATGAGTTTGAGCAAACTCCAGGAGATAATGAAGGACAGGGAAACCTGGCATGCTGCAGTCCATGGGGTTGCAAAGAGTTGGACATGACTTAGCAACTAAACAACAGTTGTAGTTGTATGTGCAGACTACAACACTATATGGACTATGGCATCACATATGCAATATATATGGACACTCTGCTGATGCTTAGTATTACTTTTTCTAGTGAGTACTCCAAAAATAGTTGCGTGGTGTCTTATAATGTCACCATCTGAACAAATAGAAGACAATCCATGTTAGAAAAAACTACAGGTGCTTCATTTATTCCCTAGTCTAGTGGTTAGGATTTGGTGCTTTTACTGTTGTGACCCGGGTTCAATCCCAGGGCAGAGAACTGAGATCCCACAGGACAAAACCCAAAAAACAGATTAAACCAGAAAGAAAAAGTAGAGGTGAAGGCACCATCTGCTGGTGACCATATGCAATTTCAAGAAATTTGTATTCTTTGACTACTACTGGAATCTCCAGTTTGGAAAAACCTGTGGGTTCAAAAGTGGGAAGGAAAATACTGGCTGTTACACATTAACTAGTGATTAAAGTGATTAATGACTGAAGACAAAGTCATAGGTTGTTTAGAATACTTGCCCCTAGATAGTCCCTGGAAAAAGTCCAAGGTCAGATATCTTTGGGAAATGTACACAAATGCCACTCTTAAAGATTCACAATGAATATTAACATATTAAAACTCTTGACAAATTAAGAGACCTATTTTACATAACTGGCATTTCCAGACTTTATTTGACCATGGGACCTCTCCTTCCTCTTTTTAATTCGCTGTTGTTCAGCCACTCAGTTGTGTTCTACTTTTTGTGACCCCATAGACTGCAGTACGCCAGGCTATTCTGACATTTTCAAAAAATACCATTTTGAAGTAATTATCTTAGGAGTATTTGCTTTTAAAAAATACTTTTTCTGTGGGGGGATTTATGTCAGATTTTATAGTTTTACAGTCAATCTAGATACATATGAATGATAATGATAAAAACAGTATTTTATAATTGTTTAAGTTTCATGCTCAATTCATAAATATTTGGGGGAACAGTCATTTTGTGCTAGGACTTACAGGGTGGTGTAACTGAAAGCAAACAGTTATAATCAGTTGCATGTTGGTAAATGTTTAACTAGTATCCTTCAAGTTTACATATTGATCTAAAATGCCTTGGTCTAGGGATGTCTATAATTAAATAGAAAGCCAGTAAAGATTGTTTTGGGAGATTTTCCCTTTTTCCAATTCGTTGTCTGAGTCCTTTCTCAGGAGCTCAAGAAATGCTCCATTCTTTAAAATGGCCATACTCTTCAAAGCAATCTACAGATTTAATGCAGTACCTGTCAAATTGCCCATTACATTTTTCACAGAACTAGAACAAATAATCCTAAAAATTTTATGGAACTTCAGAAGACCCAGAATTGCCAAAGCAATCCTGAGGAGAAAGAACGAAGTTGGAGGCATAACCCTCCCAGACTTCAGACATTACTACAAAGCTAGAGTAATCAAAACAGTGTTGTTTTTTGTTGTTCAGTTGCTAAGCTCTTTGAGACCAGAATACTGCACTGGGTTCTCCAGGGAATCTTCCCAGACCAGGGATCAAACCTGTATCCTCTGCATTGGCAGGTGGATTCTATACCACTGAGCCCCTAGGGAAGCCCCAACAGTGTGCTAGTCCTACACATACTACACGTAAAACAGACATATGGATCAATGGAACAGAAAAGAGAGAGCCCAGAAATCAGCTTACACACGTATGGTTAATTGATCTTCAACAAAAGAGGCAAGAATATCCAATGGGGAAAAGACAGTCTCTTTAGCAAGTGGTGTTGGGAAACCTGAACAGTTGCATGTAAATCAGTGAAGTTAGAACACGCTCTCACACCATTTGCAAAAATAAGCTCAAAATGACTTAAGACTTAAATGACATGATACCATGAAACTCTTAGAAGAGAACATAGGCAAAACATTCTGTACTATAAATCTTACCTGTATTTTCTTAAGTCAGACTGATCTAGTCAAAAGAATATATACACATATCTATCTATATCTATGTATCAGAATCACTTTGCTGTATACCAGACCAAAAACAAACACAACATTGTAAATCAACTATACTTCAATTAAAACATTTCTTTCCCAGTCTCTATTCTTCTTCAGATCAAAACTACTTAACTTTCAATATATCAGAAAAAATAGTTTTCACCGTTTACCATCTGGACTCATTGTCCTTTTTAAGTTTATATCTTCAAGTCATTTCATGAATAACCAATACATATTTAGATTAAAGGGATATTCAATAAAGCCATTATTTAAAAAAGAATAAAAGGATAATGGAAAGCAACTTTATTGGAAATTTAAATAAATAAGCATAGAAAATCCCAGTTTTTATTCCCTATTTTCCTGGTTTTGAAGATAATACCGCAAATGGGCAATGTGCTCTGAATGCGACTACCTTCTCATTGCCTGCAATAATGTGTCTGGAACACAT
Source organism: Bos indicus (assembly GCF_029378745.1). NCBI lineage: Eukaryota > Metazoa > Chordata > Mammalia > Artiodactyla > Bovidae > Bos > Bos indicus. The sequence continues at coordinate 49,257,700 of NC_091780.1, read as the reverse complement.
CCGTCTGGCACATGGTGACTGCAAATTCCAAATACATTACTACTGCATACTATGAATTGCTTATTGTTACTTCTGGTTCTTTTTGCAGTTGCATCATCAAAACATAAGACAAAGAGTTTCTGAAACCTTTAAAAGCTCATCATTTTGTGGAATAGAGGACAGCCATCTTCTTTGCTACCTAGTTGCAAAACATATGTATTCTTAGTTTAATAAATGAGCAACTCAAAGAATTTTTAATTTCTAGATTACCTGTTTCCTTCTTATCATCTTTGTATACAAAACTGCCATTAGCAAATATCCCCTTAAAAATAATCAAGTAAATTATCCATATAAACATCATAAAAGATGAAAGAATTCCATAATATGTGCTCTTAGCAAAATAAGATCATGCAGATGCTTGCTGCAAATCTTGTGGAATGAAGTTATTCCTTTTGAATGAATAACTAAATGAGGATATCACAGTTTTTGTCTTTAGAAATATGTTGTTGACTCATTAGTTCTTGACTTTGAAACATTCATTTAGGAAATGGTCATCTAAAGATTCTAATTTAAGATTTTGCTCTTATTATTAGAAATTTCTGTATTTCTCTCTATTTCTGTATTCATCTTCTGAATTCTCAACTATATTCAATGAAAGCTAGAGACATAGTATAAAGATCTTGAAAGAAGCTACAGTACTTGGAGCATTGCAAAAAGAAAACTGAAGGATAATGCAATAGTGATGCTTTACTTCACTATTCTATCATCTTAGGTAATTATATCATTTTCCATTTTCTTATTATTTTAGTATATTTTAAAGCATAGTTTGGAACAATTAATCATTAATGATGAAATAATTCCATGGATGATGAAGTAGCAGAATGTTGCAAGACAGGAAAAATAAGATCAGTAAGTTTCCATGATTTATCCTAGATTTACAAGAGTTCAATGGACCCATGTAACTACTGCAAATAGAATAAAGTTTTATCCTTTTTTTTAATTCTATTTTTTAATGAATTTTTGTGTTTTGGAAGACCTTTAAGAAAGAATAAAAGTTGTAAAAAAAATCAATCCTTACAAATAGTACTCCCAGAAGAGGAAATCTTTGAAAACTAAAGTTGGGTCTAATAGATCCTAATATGTAGAAGAGTTAACTCTTAAACTCATTCATCTTTAAGTACATAAAGACAGATATAATTGAATTTGTTACCCATCCTAACATTTATTTCATTGGAATAAGAAACAACAGCCTTTTGTCCAGTTGAAAACATAAACATTATGAGTTCTTAGACTTCATTGAGTTGGATGGCAAAGATCCCTCTCTGGGGACCATAACATGAATGAAATTACCAAAGGTGCTGTACTTTGATTTATTCCTCACGGAATTCCAGGATCCCAGTGGATCCTCTCATCTGTCTCTATTTACCCTACTCATTCTTAGATCTTGTTTTTTTCTGTGAATGTCCATATTCCACCTTTATATCATTGTCTACAGCTATTTACTTGCTGTACTTTCAGTCAAGAATCCTTGTTAAGGTGGCACACTGACCCCACTTTGTTTGCAGGTCTGTACAGAATTTTGATTCCCATTTCCTCTTCAGGAGTGTTTAAAATTTGACAACCAAAGTCACCCTCTTTTATCTTACAAAACAAGCTTAGAGAAAGTAAAATATATATTTGCTATGTATCTTCTTTCTTGTGAATATAAGAAGAACATCTTATAAAAGATTTCTTATATTCTTATATTCTTATATTCTTATAAAAGAATATCTTCTTTTTTTGAAGAACAAAAAAATTAATCATTTTCTCTGTGCAGTAAAATGCTTATAGGGCTAAGCTTGGCAAGAGTTTAGGTATTGTCCTTTTTGGAAATAATTTCATGAACAATCTGTTATGTGAAGTAACTCCTGCCATATCAATAAATAAGAAATGTCACAGACATAAGCAATTTTGGAACACAATGCCTTCTGTCCACCAGATGCTGCCATGCCCCCCTCCCTACCCTCCACCCCCAGGATTGCTGAGAAGCTAGGGGAAGCAGCCATCTGCCACATTTGCCACTCCTTAAGGTGAACAAGGAATTAAGGATGTAAACAATCATAAAACAGGATTTGGCCCCAGAGAGTTGAGGTCCATATGAAAGGAATGAAGTCAGTGAGCCCAGAGACTTGCATCTTCCCATACGTAGAATGCTAAATTCCTTAACTTGATATCTGATTTCCCTTCAGTTTAGTTCAGTTCAGTCGCTCAGTCGTGTCTGACTCTGCGACCCCTTGGACTGTAGCATGTCAGGCCTCCCTGTCCATCACTAACTCCTGGAGTTTACTCAAACTCGTGTCCATTCAGTTGGTGATGCGATCCAACCATTGCATCCTCTGTCATACCCTTCTCCTGCCTTCAATCTTTCCCAGCATCAGGGTCTTTTCCAATGAGTCAGTTCTTCACATGAGGTGGCCAAAGTATGGGAGTTTCAGCTTCAGCTTTAGTACTTCCAATGGATGTTCAGGACTGATTTCCTTTAGGATGGACGGTTGGATCTCCTTGCAGTCCAAGGGACTCTCAAGAGTCTTCTCCAACACCACAGTTCAAAAGCATCAATTCTTCGACACTTAGCTTTCTTTATAATTCAACTCTCACATCCATATATAACTACTGGAAAAACCATAGCCTTGACTAGAAGGACCTTTGCTGGCAAAGTAACATCTCTGCTTTTTGATAAGCTGTCTAGGTTGGTCATAACTTTCCTTCCAAGGAGTAAGCGTCTTTTAATTTCATGGCTGCAGTCACCATCTGCAGTGATTTTGGAGCCCCCCAAAATAAAGTCAGCCAGTGTTTCCACTGTTTCCCCATCTGTTTGCCATGAAGTGATAGGACCAGATGCCATGATCTTAGCTTTCTGAATGTTGTTTTCTCTTACCTCACAATAATCTTTGATGGTCAGACTGCCTGCCCCACTTTGTTGTAAACTTGTATATAGCATGACTCCCCCTCTTGCCTCCTTGGAGCAGATTTCTCAGGTCTAGTGAGATGCTGCTTCTGGGCTCAAAGTCCTTAACATTTCCACCAAATAAAATACCTCTCTTCTTTAAGGTTGTGACTATATTATTTTTTTAGTCAACAAACTCCTCACTGAAGGGTGGGATTGCCTCGGACCATCAAGCTTCAGTGTCTTTCCAGCCAGTTTCTGTCTTCCCCATTTTGCTCAATTCTTTTCTTGAAAAGAGAAGCAGAAAACACATCAAGATGAATCAACCAAAGATTGTAGAGGGTATGTGTGTGTGTGTTTGTATGTGTTTAGCGGGGAGAGGTGGCAGAGGCAGTGTAGAAGGGGAGGTAAACTGGGAACACATCAATAGTGTATAAATAGTATGTAAGTTCTTCCAGACCGAATATTTGGCCTTTTTTGCCTACGCGGTATCACAGCATCGCTACTGTGCCTAGCACAAAGCAGACGAACGTTCAGTAAATGTTTGTTGCACTAAGTCAAAGAATGAACTTCTCACTTTGCTTTTTCAGGGGAGATGCGGCTTGTTTTTGGAATCAACCAGGGCCCTAGAGGAGAGGATGTCCTCGGGAACACCTCCGTTTCTCTCAACGAGGTGAGGAGTCTGGCGACAGAAGGTCGTACATCGTGGAGGCCCACGGGGAGTGGGATCCGCCGTGACTCCTGGGAGAGGAGACCGCATCGCCACGACGCAGCCCCACCCTCGCGTTTTAGTTCCACCGGGTTTCCGCGCTTCTCCGGGGTAGTCGTGTTGGGTTTGTCACTGTCGCCCCGCCCCTCCAGCTCCGTCTCCGCCTTTCCCCCCTCCCCTCTCTCCTCCCCTTCTCCAACCTCCCGGCTCCGCAGGGGTCCCGCTCGCTCCCCTGCGGTTCGGCGGCTCGGTCGCCCCGCCCCCAGAATGGCCCCGCCCCCGCCCCCAGCTCCCGCCCCGCCCCTCCCCCTCCCTTTGACGTGGCAGAGGCGGCACCAGCCATGTTGGTCCAGCAGTGTTCTGTGCGCAGGCCGGGGGCGGGGCTGCGCGGTCCCTGATTGCGGTGCCACGGCCGCTGCCGCTCGGCGGAGGGGACGGATTTGTAAGGTAGAGGCTGCAACAGGCGCAGATCTCGTACGTGGTGGCACTGTGGTAAGGATCGATTTCGGGGCCGCGAGCGCTCACTGGGAAGCGGGGGAAGGTCGGCGGCGGGTCCGCGGGCCGGGGTCTCGAGGGTGGTGCCCACTCTGCCTTCTGGGTGCCCCAGGCCAGATGGGGGTGCGCAGGGGCTGCAACCCGGCCCGGCGGGGGCTGCCTTGAGCCCTGAACTTGTGACCTTCTCACCCACCCCCTCTGCTTAGTTCTATCAGGGCCTGGGAACCCGGCTCCCTCACCCACCTACCCCGAATCAGGAGTGAAAGATAGAGTCGAGTGAAAAACAGCAGTTAGGGCATCTCTCGCAGCACCCCACCCTCCGTTCATGGCCGATCTGCCTTCCCCACCGCACCCCACCCCACCCCATCGCCGCTTCTGGGTACTTTGGCTTCTTGGTTCATTCCTTGTCTCATCCGAAGAGCCCTAGACTTTGACCCGACGTGACTTCGTCACTCGTAGTTTGGCTTTGGGACTTAAAGGGGATAAGGAGAAAAGTGCAGGTAGAGCTCACACCTTGGGCCTTGATTACAAATAGACTTGAGTTTTAAGATTGGACCCATCTTCCGTACTTCCATTCGGCCCTAAATGTTTTCCCGTTTTGGTGGGAAGGGAAAAGTCATAGTAAATCTGCTTGTAATCACTGGAGTGAGTATGTTGAATCCGGGAGCTTCCTCAAGGTCCACCCTTCAAAGGAGTGGATAACTAGCCAAGTGAACTTGGTTAAAAGAAGTTTTAGATTTAATTATAGATGTATGTTAAGTCTTCCTTTTCTGCCTTCTCCAGTAGTCTTAACTGACATCATTTTGGAAGTTCAGTCATTTTTAATTGGCTCAGAATTTTAGATTTGGAAGGGGCCTTGTAGTTTTCCAGCCGAAACCCCTCATTTTACTGATGAGAATTTGAGGATCAGAGAGGTTAAGCTATTTGTACAGTATAGTAAATCTAGTCGTGGGAAGTAGTTGAAGACACTACTTTGAGGATTTTAGGACAGAAAAGTGGGAAAGCCACATTTAATTGTCTATTAACAGATATATCTGATTGGAAGGAACTCAAATTTTACTTGCAATTTACAATGTTTCTCACTTATCTACCTATAAAATGGCTAATGGGCATATATCTGATGTGCTAGGTTAAAGTGACTTAATGTTTCTTTACTTTAGTTATACCATAAGAAAGTACATTCCCAATGATTAAAAGTTGTGCTGTAAAGGAGACGTTTCTTTAGAATGGTCTTTTATGTTTTGTACCACTTAATAAAATGTAATGACTAGTATATTGTCTGCATCCTAGTTTAGTGTTTGAATCAAAATTTTTTAGTTTTATGCTTTTATACAGACAGTACTAGGGGAGAGAATGCTTATCAAATAATGCCATTTCATAAAGAGCTGGTTTGCAAAAGGACTTTATTTCAGATATGCAGTTGTTGAATATGGGACCAAGCCTGGCAGGATTGGTTCTAGAGTGAGTGATTTTAAGATTAATTTCTCCCTTGGAAAGGTGAGGGAATATGGGGAGGTGTTTTGCATGTCTCTGTAATCGGACCAGTTAAGAAGAAAAACGTGGGACATTTTTCAGACTGCTGTTGAAAAGTGATAATGTAAGAAATAAATAGATGTGATTTAGAGAACAAATATGATCTTAGAGCAGAGCGATTGAGGAGACAAAACAGTGAGGAAGAGGAGGGGAATTGTACTTAAATATCAATCAGGTGATACTCAGTATGTCTCAGTAAAAAGTAAGGATGTCAAGTTACAATCCAGGCTTGTTACCTCTTGTAGAAACTTAAACCTGGCCAATGGCTGTGTGTAGATGTCTTCACGTTAAGTTTCATAGAGCCTGCTCTACCAGCTTCCATGCTTTTAAATTAAGCCCTAGAGTCCTAAGGAAGTGATTCTCAGGACCTCTTTATAATCTTAAACATTATTGAGGATCCAGAACAAAAGAAAAGAAAAAAAAAAGTCCCTTAGTACGTCCTACTCTTTGCAACTCCATGGACTATACAGTACATGGAATTCTTCAGGCCAGAACACTGAAGTGGGTAGCCTTTCCCTTCTCCAGGGGATCTTCCCAACCCAGGGATTGAACCCAGGTCTCCTGCTTTGCAGGAGGATTCTTTACCAGCTGAGCCAGGCTTAATAGAAGACAGGTGGATTTTCGGATCTACTTGCTGTTTTGATATGTTGTCTGGTTGAATTGTATGAAGGAAATCTGGCTTCACGTATGGAGCTGGAAAACTCTTATTGTTTCCTATGCTAAAACTAATGTTGGCATCTTTTAACTCCCCTCTGATTATCCTTGACCTTTATTTTATCATTATCTTTCAACAGCCATTTTTTTCTCAAATGCTTCTTTTTTTCTCAAAGCCATCTCCTATATTTAGCTTTAAAATAATCTTTTCTAAACAAATCTAGTTATTTTAGGATTTCTCTCTACCCTTTGTCAATCTTTGAAAAATCCATGATTGCTTTTGCTTAGTATAAAATTCCCTAGTTGTCTCTGAAATTCTGATAGGAGGAAATACAGTGTCTAATTTTTATTTTCTTATTATATTTTCAATTAGGATATAATTGACTAATAACATTCTTATTTCTTTAAAGAAGGGAAAGTTCTTAGCTATTTAAGATACTTAGGTTTGTTAAGCATCAGTTTCTGTAATTTGTATTATCAAAATATATTTGAGCATTTTTATGAAAACTATTATATCTAATAATACCTTTTCTTCCCTCACTTATATTTTAGAATCAGTTCCTCATCCCATCATTATTCTTAGCAACTTCAGCATCCATGCTGGCTCTGTTGGTACCTTACCTTCATAATTCTCCAATTCTTGATGCCATTCATCCCTCCCACAAATCTTTTAGCCAGCCAGATAGTACTTGAGATTCTATCTTCTTAGACCTTTAAATTTTATAATTTCCCTCCATCACTAACCACTGCTGCAGTTTGAGAGCATGAGACAGACCTGTTGCCTAGGTAGGAGAGCTGGCATCCTAGTCAAGCAGCTAAAGAATAACAAGGTGAAGATGTCTTTTGATACCGGGCCCTAACCAAAATGGCATCTCCCTCTTCTGGTAGTGAGTTTAAATGATTATTTTGAAATTATATGTCTCAAATTAGAGTTTAAAATGCTCTCATATGTTGGAATGTTAGAAGTATTCTGAGTTGTTTCTGCAAAAGAAGTAAGTGATATATACATCACATGGAACACACTTACCATGTGTTTATTTCTTGTTCCTCAAATGTCCTGTATTAGTATAATAAAAAATTGCCTGTCTAAAATAGAAGTACCTCATTTTAGAAAAATCTTTTTGTTGTGTACTCTTAAGCATTATATTTAACAAGTTTAATGGAAGCTTACTTCGTTCTGGGTAGAAAAGCAGGTGAGTTTTAGAATTTAATGTTTTTGACAATCTGTTTATTAGAATGATGTAACTGATAAGGTTGATACAGAAAACTTAAGACCTGGATTTTCCCCATTTTTGACTTAAATCAATGGGACATCAATTTTATCATTTATTATTTTTTCTGTAGTTTTTTTCAAGAGTGAATGAAAAAAGGATAAAATACCTCTTTGGGGGCCTAATGAGCTTTGGGTTCTGTAGAGCCATTCATTATTTTGTTATAATTGAGGTCATTGTTCACTAGCTAATTTTTTTCTGAGATAATTATTTTCTTTCGTTTATGATTTCTAATGGATGAGTATCAGTGGAACTGGGAAAACCATACTTATTTTGAATTTTCTTAATAGGATTTAAAAATATCTTTTAATTTTGTTACAGAAATAAGAATCAAGCTCTACAATGACAACCTATTTGGAATTCATCCAACAAAATGAAGAACGAGATGGAGTCCGATTTAGTTGGAATGTTTGGCCATCGAGTCGATTGGAAGCCACAAGAATGGTCGTTCCAGTAGCAGCCTTATTTACACCACTGAAGGAGAGACCAGATCTGCCACCCATTCAATATGAACCTGTTCTCTGTAGTAGGACCACTTGCCGTGCAGTTTTGAATCCTTTATGGTAATTAAAGCATATGGAAAACACTAAAGTGTCCTTATGATTTAAAAATGTAGTTTCTTACTTGTTCATTTATATAAAATGTTTTTGTTTATATTTTTTCAAATTAAAGTAGAACCAAAGAGCTATAAAATTTTAGACTCATACTAGCTGTAGTGAGTTACAAAGAAACCAAATACAAAATTGTCAGTATGTAAACTGTTAGATTCTATCAGTATTCTCTAGATACTGATGCTGGCTGTCACCTCATTTTGTGTCATTTGTAAAGTCATAATTGGGTAGTATGGTGTTTCGAAAATGTTATGATTTCTTGTTATATAAGCCAGAATCTGAAGAATCACCTTTTATTCCTCTTTCTACTCCCTCTCTTTCCACTCAATCCACTGGCAAATCTGGTGCATTCTGTCTTAAGAACAGTACTCATCCTGTCTCTTACTCTCATTCTCTGCTAATACATGGTGCTTCAAAAGATGGTAATCTTTTCTTGGGTGGTTTCATTATCTTCCTAACTGATCTTCCTGTTTCCATTCTTGCCTTTCAGTAATCTCTTCTCCACCCAGAAGAGTGGAGAATTTACACTTATAATGAAAAATCCAAACCCCTTATCAAGACCTGTAAAGCTCTATATAATGTAGCCTGTGTATATTTCTGCCTTCATCTGTATCATCCATTTTTCTTCATTTTCACCTACATTACACATTATCTTCTTTCTATTCTTGGATATACTTAACTTATTTCTGCCACAGACTTTGTGCAATAGCTATACGTGCTGCCTGGATTGCTTTGCCCCCAGATTTTCCTGTAACTGGTTTCTTTTCATTTCAGTTACATTTTAGTTGTTTATTAATGAAGGCTTTCCTTTAAAGTTGCCCTCCCAAATACATTCTCATGTCTTGCTTTGTTATCTTTAGTTTTTATTATCACTTTCTAAAAGTATCTTCTGCATTTATGCATTTATTGTTTATTGTCTTTCACTTCTAGAATATAAGCTTTATGAAAATAAGACCTTTGATCTCATTTACTTATCATCAGTACCTAGAATAATGGCATTCAGTAACTATATATATTTTTATTGAATATGTGTTTTCTAGAGCTGAGTTTAGAAGTCACTGAGTCACTTGGAGAAAAAAAATAAGATTATCTTAATTTATCGTTGGTATTTGCTATACATTAAAAGTTACAATATATTCATTTTGGTGAGCTTGTATGTGTTAAAAGTATGAATTAAATATTGGCAACACCTAAAAATAAATGGCTTTTAAAGATTGCTTTCACTGTCAATTTGAATTGATTCATTTTCAGAAAGAAGTTAATTTTATTGAAATTGGAATTACTGCACAGTTTAGCTAAATCATGAGCTATTGTATCTTTTCTTAAAACAGTCAAGTGGATTATCGAGCAAAACTCTGGGCTTGCAACTTTTGTTATCAGAGGAATCAGGTAAGAAAGCCCCCAATGTAGATGTTAATGCTGTAATACTAATACTGTAGGAAAATACATATTTGAAAATAAAGATTACTTTTTTATAGGATTAAATAAATAAGTGATTAAAGTATCTATTTTTAAGTAATTAAGTGATCAGGAAATAATTTGTTTCAGTTTAAAAGTTCATTACTTGGTAATAATTTGTTAAAATATTTTGCTTTTTTCTACCTGTAGTTTCCACCGACTTACGCTGGTATATCTGAACTGAATCAGCCTGCTGAACTTTTACCTCAGTTTTCTAGCATTGAATATGTAGTTCTGGTAAGAACATAAAAGTAACTTTTTAAGGAAGTTTAAAATATCCAGTAATATAGCAATACTTTATACCAAAATAATTATTCAATTGAGCTGACTTAAAAGGCATCATTCTTCATTCTCACATTGAATTGATTGAGCATTTCAAAGGTAAGAACTGTCAAGGTCAGTTTGAGCAAGGTAATTTCTATTGTAGTTATTTGAAAGGTGGCCAGGATTTTGGGTGGGGAGGTTTGATTTGCTATATTGAGTAGGTTAATAAATAGTAAAGTATCAATTTTGCTTTGTAGTTGGAAGGTTAGTTACAGATACTTGGTCAATATGAAACTGGTGCCTAATGATATATCCCCAAGTCTAATAATGAAATTACTCTTGAATTGGTTCTTGTTAGGAAAATAATTTTTCTTCCCTTTCTGAACAGCTTTATATAATTTATTTTAATATTAAGTATTAAGGTAATGTCTTTTATGAATGTTGTAGAGATAGCAGAATATGACTCACTTGAGTCTGTCACTGATTTGTCCATTCGGACTAGTTTCTAGTTCCCTTACAATGCAATTCAGATTAGATGATTATTTTATAAAAATCACCTAATTTTGCTGTTAAGCTTTAAAGTTACTGTGTTCTTGTTTTAAAAAAAGTGCTTGTTGTAAGAAATGAAACTTCATGCAGTTAAGTAAAATTGAAAGTGAAACTCCCCTTCTTGTAACATAACTAATGTTCATAAACTTAATTTTTCACTTGATGATGTATTAGATATATAATGTTTCATTTGTAAAATGGCTTTTTTAGAATTCCATTGTTAAACATATAATAAATTATTTAATTAGTCCTCTATTGATTATCCTATGTATTGAGCTGAAGTGTTATACTTTTAAAACAACATTTTTTTTAATCACAATCTTTTTTAAAAGCGTGGTCCTCAGATGCCTTTGATATTCCTCTATGTGGTTGATACTTGCATGGAAGATGAAGATTTACAAGCCCTGAAAGAATCTATGCAGATGTCACTAAGCCTTTTACCACCTACAGCTTTGGTTGGCTTAATTACTTTTGGGAGAATGGTGCAGGTTCATGAACTTGGATGTGAGGGCATTTCAAAAAGCTATGTCTTCAGAGGAACAAAAGATCTGTCTGCCAAACAACTGCAGGTAAGCAACAAGAATGGTAGTTTGCCTGTCTCTGCACATCACTCTATGTGTGTCTAAAAATGCCTTCTAGATATATGTTTCCAGAAAATATTATGAATGACTAATATAGTTGTATTATAACAAAGCCTTTAAATTTAGTGATGGCCTCAGCTTTCTTTCGTTTGCCTTACACTGTAATCATAGAGATTGAAGACCCTTTACTTTTGAAGTATCTGTAAAACTTAGAGTGAAACTGAAGCTGTTTTACTAAAGATTTGAAGGCTTGTAGACGAGTCATGCTGAAGACTGAGAGAAGGCAACCACTTTTGTTTCCTTGCATGTCACTTAGGAACTAAACACTTGGTGTTTGGCAAGGGGAGGTATTTTAAGGCTTGAGAGTTAATAGGTGAACTGTGAATATATATATTTTTTCATACACTCGGATATTTTTGTCTTTGAAGCAAATTAAAGCCTTGTCTTCCAAGGCAGGGAGTTATGTGCAACATACTAGGATTATCTTGATATATTTTTCAAAATCTTTTTCTGTCTAGATATTTTGATAGATGATGAGAGATATTCATATTACTTTAAATATGTTCATCGATTGGAAGATAGTTGAGAGGGCAGAGAATGTTCATATAAGTCAGAGAATTAAGAAGCATAGGCATGCAAGATGTTTATTACTTTATAATAATAACCCCCCTTGTATAACCCCCCTTTATACAATTGCTTATTATCTCTCCCTCATATTTATTATTACACTTATTTAGCTAATGCTTCAACTTTTGTTGGTTTCACCAGATTTAAATTTTCATACAGTCAGGGACTATTTATATTTTTCACCATTACATTCCTGGCCCATAACAGATACTTGAACTATATAGCTGCTGATGAAAACAAGCTAAGAATACAGACATCCAAGTTACACAGTAATCTGTTTTGACTATTAATTAGAAGTGAAGTATTCTAGGCTAGTTTCCCCCTACTTTGCTCACATAGCACTTTGTACTTTGCTCTCTTATGATGTCTATTTCATTATATCACTGTTGACCTCATAGTCTTCCCAACTGGAAGTTTTGCTTTCAAGGGAAGAGATTTTGTGTTCTTTATTTTTGTGTTTCTAACGTCTATGGAAGCACCTTCCATGCCATAAATAGTTAATACATCTTTGTAGGAGTAATTAAACAGACATCACAGAAATAATCTCTTTACAGGAAATGCTGGGGCTCTCTAAAGTACCAGTTACTCAAGCAACACGTGGTCCTCAGGTACAGCAGCCACCTCCTTCCAATAGGTAATAAATATGTCAAAAAGAACTTCACAGTTTTACAGTTGATACATCTGTCTTCACCCTTAACTTGAACACAGGCCTTCAGTGATCCAATACCGTTAAATATTTTTAGGAATATAAATACTGAATTAGTATACTTTTTAAAGAGTTGTAGTAACATCACATTGCTGAAATGGTTGGTTTTTCATTATGACAATGTAAGGAGTTACTTTAGTTTTGATATAGTCTTTAAAATTTTTTTTTAAATATTGGAGTATAGTTGTTTTTTTTTTTTAACTTTATGTGGGGCATTTTATTTATTTATTTGTTTGAATGGTACTGGGTCTTTGTTGTCGCACGGACTTTTCTCTAGTTTCTGTGAGCGGGGGTTCCTCTTCAGTTTCGGTGCAAGGGCTTCTCACTGTAGTGGCCTCTCCCATTGCTGAGCACAGGCTCTAGAGTGTACGGGCTCAGAAGTTGCGGAACACGGGCTCAGTAGTTGAGACTCACAGTAGTTGAGACTCGCAGGCTCCAGGGCACAGGCTCAGTAGTTGTGGCATAGGGGTTTAGTTGCTGTACAGCATGTGGGATCTTCCTGGATTCGGAATCAAACCTGTGTCTCCTGCATCGGCAGGCAGATTCTTTACCACTGAGACACCAGGAAGGCCCCTGGAATATAGTTTTGATATATTCCTGATTTTCTGTTTTTAAGTTCAAAAAATTTTATTTTTGTGCTTGAGGGCAGCCAAGCAAAAATAGGTCCCCATAAGCTTTTAATTTTGCCTTCTTAGTTTTGTGGGTAGCTTTTTCTGCTAAACTTACTAATCAGAGATGGTATTAGTAAAATTGAGTTGATGTGTCTTCTCATAATTAATTCAGTAACTCTAAAACTTACTAGATTGGTAAATGGAAGATGCAGTCCCAAAGTAATACTTGGTTTGAGTGTTCTCTTTACAGTAATTGTACTCACTGAGTTCCTCAGCAGTAGACAGCATCACTTGGGAACTTACTTGAAATGCGAATTCTTGGTCACCACCCCAGACCTACTGAAACAAAACCCTGGAACCAGCAATCTGTGTCAGTACAAACCCTCTCACCGATTCTGATATACACAAAAGTTTGAGAACCATTTGGTCTGCCTTGTATTCAGCTTCTTTTTCTGTTTTTAAGAAAGTGGACAATTTGTTTCTTAAACCTTCACCCACATTTATCAATGGCTTTTTATTTTGTTCTGTTTTGTAGATTCTTACAGCCAGTACAGAAGATAGACATGAATCTCACAGACCTTCTGGGAGAGCTTCAGCGAGACCCCTGGCCTGTACCACAGGGAAAGAGACCTTTGCGTTCCTCTGGGGTGGCACTTTCCATAGCTGTAGGACTCCTTGAGGTAGTGACAGTAACTTTATTTTGGAATGTAAATACGTACATGTGTGTATGGACTGGTATGCACAAGATGATGCTGGGTGGAAAAATCAGGTTACAGGATAGGACATACATGATTTTGTTTAAAGTTTGATCTGTGGTGTATCCTTTTGTGTATAGAGAAGCTTCTGGAATGATGTTTACCCAAATATTAAGAGTGGCAGGATAAGGAGAATTTTATGAAATACAATTTGAAAATTTTAAACTTGACATATCTTAGCTTTATCTTAATAATTAGAAGAGTTTTTGTAAAAAAAAGTTTTTTTTTTTTTTAAGTTTGAAATGTTACTAGAAAAGTTTCAAAGGACTTTTTTCTCTGAACTATTTGTGATTAAGTGATGTTCCTAACTCCTTGAATACTTTAGCTGTATTTTCTATAAACTAAGATATTCTCCTACATAACCACAATACAACTTTTAAAATCAGGTTTTAAAATATGTGATATATATATATCAGTATATATACACTGATGTTTTATACAATACATGACACTGATGTATTGTTGTGTTGTTGTTGTTCATTTGTAAGTTGCATCTGACTCTTTGCGACCCCATGGACTGCAGCACACCAGGCTTCCCTGTCCTTCACTGTCTCCAAGAGTTTGCTTAAATTCATATCCATTGAATTATACAATACATAACACAGATATATTACTGCCATCTAATTCTCAGAACTCATTCGAGTTTCACTGATTATCTCAATAATTTTTTTTGCTTAAAAGGTTTAATTCAGAGGCATGTAGTGATGGGCTTCGCAGGTGACGCTAGTGGTAACGAACCTGCTTGCCAATGCGCAAGACATAAGAGATGCAGGTTTGATCCCTGGGTCGGGCAGATCCCCTGGAGAAGGGCATGGCAACCTTCTCCAGTGTTCTTGCCTGGAGAATCCCGTGGATAGAGGAGCCTGGTGGGCTACAGTCCATGCGGTCATAAAGAGTTGGACACGACTGAAGCAACTCAGCATGCATGCACGCACATGTAGTGATTATGTCTGTTTAGTCTCCTTCACTCGAGTACATTTCCTCAGCCTTCCTTTGCTTTCATGACCTTGGCATGTTGGAAAATTCAGGCCAGTATATAGAATGTCTCTCAAATTAGGTTTGTCTTGATGGTAGACTCACAATTAGATTGAGGTCTTGCATCATTGGCAGGAAGATCACAGAAGTAATGCTCTGTTCTTTTTATAGCCTATCAGGTGACACATGATTTTCATTTGCCCCATTATTGATGATGATCACTTTGATCATTCATTAAAATGTGTCTGGCAGAAGTCTCCACTGTAAAATTACTCTCATTTCTCTTCCCTTTATGATTAATAAACGTTAGATGGTGAGGATCTTTAAAACTATGAAAATATCCCATTCCTCATTAAACTTTCAATTTACTCATTTATTTATTAATATCACTGTGGGTTGATGGTCTCCTGTTTTATACGAGTTATAGTCTGTTACTTTCAGTTTTGTTTTTCTTCTAACTTTCTAGTTTGACATAATTCCAAACATAGGAAAAGTCATGAAAATCGTTCAAAGAATTCCTTTATATCTTTTAACCAGATTCCTCAAATGTTAACATTTATTGCATTTGATTTGTCCTTCTCTCTCTAGATATTTATATAGATAGTGAAACCATTTGAAAGTCAGTTATAGCCATATCCCTTTACTTCTAAATATTTTAGTGTGTATTTCTTAATTACACAAGAACATCCTTTTGTAATGCAGCTCATTCAACAGTTATGAGATTAACATTGATAGAACACTATTTTCCAAATCTTTAAGCTTTATTCACATTTCACCAGTTATCCTAATCTTAACTCTGTATTGTATTCAGTTGTTGTGTCTCTTTAGTGTCCTTTATTCTAATAGTTCCTCAGTTTTTCTTTGTGTTTTGTGACATTAATATTTTTTTAAGAGTACAGTCTAGTTATTTTTTTAATTTTAATTTTGAAATTTTTAATTGTAGGACAATGGCTTTATAATTTTGTGTTAGTTTAGGCTAGTTATTCTGTAGAATGACTTTCAATTTGGGTTTATCTGATTTTTTCTCATGAGTAGATTGAGCTTTTGCACTTTTGGCAGGAATATTGAAAAAAAAAATGCAAATACTGATTTGCGATCTGCTTAGTGCAGCATCTCAGGAAGTCCATGATGTGACGTTAACTTATTTTATTACTGCTGGTTTACTTAGCTTTGATCACTTGGTCAAAGTGGTTTCAACCAGGTTTCTTCACTGTAACGTTATATTTTTCTCATTGTAAGTATCTAGTCCCATCACTTCATGGGAAATAGATGGGGAAACAGTGGAAACAGTGGCATACTTTATTTTTTTGGGCTCCAAAATCACTGCAGATGGTGACTGCAGCCATGAAATTAAAAGACGCTTACTCCTTGAAAGGAAAGTTATGACCAACCTAGATAGCATATTCAAAAGCAGAGACATTACTTTGCCAACAAAGGTCCGTCTAGTCAAGGCTATGGTTTTTCCTGTGGTCATGTATGGATGTGATGTGAGAGTTGGACTGTGAAGAAGGCTAAGCGCCGAAGAATTGATGCTTTTGAACTGTAGTGTTGGAGAAGACTCTTGAGAATCCCTTGGACTGCAAGGAGATCCAGCCAGTCCATTCTGAAGGAGATCAGCCCTGGGATTTCTTTGGAAGGAATGATGCTAAAGCTGAAATTCCAGTACTTTGGCCACCTCATGCGAAGGGTTGACTCATTGAAAAAGACTCTGATGCTGGGAGGGATTGAGGGCAGGAGGAGAAGGGGACGACAGAGGATGAGATGGCTGGATGGCATCACTGACTCAATGGACATGAATCTGAGTGAACTCCGGGAGTTGGTGATGGACAGGGAGGCCTGGCGTGCTGCAATTCATGGGGTTGCAAAGAGTCGGACATGACTGAGCGACTGAACTGAACTGAATGGGGAGATTCCTTGTGTACTCATCAAACTTTTACCCAGTAGTTTTAGCGTCCATTCTTGATTCTTGCTTGATCAATTATTATTGAGGGGGGCTAAATAGTGACTTTCTAATTCCATCATTTCTTCTACATTTATTGACTTTCTACTTGAGTGTTCTGTTCTTCATTTATGTTTATATCAATGTGAATTCTTATTTCATCCAATGGATTATATTCCTTTACTGACATTATTTTTGTTTTGAAACTCAAATTGTCCAGATTTTGCAATGGGAGCCCTTTCAAGCTGGCTCCTGGGTCCTTGTTATATGTCCTCATCACTGTTTGAACATTAACTTGCTTTCTAGTATAGTAAGATGCTCATCTTACATGTTCCCTGCCCTTGACCTGAAGTTGGCCATTTAGAAGCCCTGGTTTCTTTTAGCTCTGTTTCTTTTGGAACATGACCATGCTTCTACTTCTGCTTTATTGACTATTCCAAAGCCTTTGACTGTGTGAATAACAACAAATTGTGGAAAATTCTTAAAGAGATGAGAATACCAGACCACCTTACCTGCCTCCTGAGAAATCTGCATGAAAGTCAAGAAGCAACAGTTAGAACCAGACGTGGAACAGCAAACTGCTTCCAAATTGGGAAAGGAGTGCATCAAGGCTGTATATTGTCACCCTGCTTTTATTTAACTTATATGCAGAGTACAACATGCGAAATGCTAGGCTGGATGAAGGACAAGCTGGAATCAAGATTGCCAGGAGAAATATCAATAACCTCAGATATGCAGATGACATCACCCTTATGGCAGAAAGTGAAGAGGAACTGAAGAGCTTCTTAATAAAAGTGAAAGAGGAGAGTGAAAAAGTAGGCTTAGAACTCAATATTCAGAAAACTAAGATCATGGCATCTAGTCCCATCACTTCATGGCAAATAGATGGGGAAACAATGGAAACAGACTTTATTTTTTGGGGCTCCAAGATCACTGCAGATGGTGACTGCAGCCATGAAATTAAAATATGCTTGCTCCTTGGAAGAAAAGCTATGCCCAGCCTAGACAGCACAGTAAAAACCAGAGACATTACTTTGCCAACAAAGGGCCATCTAGTCAAAGCTATGGTTTTTCCAGTAGTCATGTATGGATGTGAGAGTTGGACTAAAAAGAAAGCTGAGTGCCAAAGAACTGATGCTTTTGAACTGTGGTGTTGGAGAAGATTCTTGAGAGTCCCTTGGACTGCAAGAAGATCCAGCCAGTCCATCATAAAGGAAATCAGTCCTGAATATTCATTGGAAGGACTGATGCTGAAGCTGAAGCTCCCATACTTTGGTCACCTGATGTGAAGAAGTGACTCATTGGAAAAGACCCTGATGCTGGGAAAAATTGAAGGCAGGAGACAGAGGATGGATGGTTGGATGGCATCACTGACTTGATGGACATGTTTGAGCAAGCTCCAGGAGTTGGTGATGGGCAGGGAGTCTGGCATACTGCAGCCCATGGGGTCGCAAAGAGATGGATACAACTGAGTGACTGAACTGATGGTTCATGTGCTCACTGTTACTAGAATGTCATTGCTTTTATGTCCTAGTGAATAGAGCTAAGAAGCAGATATGTATAAGAAGAAGATAAGTATGTATGTTTCCCTTTCTCTCTATAGCTATATATTTATATATATACACACATACCCATATAATTAAGTGTATGTGTGCATATATTTACACGTATATCTACATTCCCCTGCAAACATCTATGTCTATCTCTATTACAACCATAAACACTATATATATTAGAAACCAAGATTTCTTTCAAATATATCTAATTCCAATTTAGTACCACAGGATTTATTCTGTCCTTCCCACTTTGCATATTTGTAATTCCTTTGACCGTGAGAAGCTGGCTGTGACTATTTAAAATATATTTACTTATTTGCTCAGTCTTAGAATACAGATAGACTAGTTTTAGAATTTTTAGCTCAGATCTCTGTGAAAAAGCCTAGGAGTTAGGGCTCAATGTTTATTTAACATTCTGAGGATATATGAGACAAAATACACTATACTCAAAAGTGAACTGGGTTAGTTATCCCCATCCTCCCCCCACTTCATGTGGTTATGTTTTTGATTTGTTGCACATTCTGTACATTTCTTTTTAAAAAATCCCATTCCTCTTTTGCGTGTGTGTATGTATAGTGAAACATTAACATGCCTCCAAATCAAAGTTGTACAAAACTATATGTTGAGAGTAGTGTTAGTCCCTTTGTTGTATGAAATTTGTCTTCTAGTAAATTTCTTAAGAAGATGTAAGGGTACAGAATTTCATAAACTGTCTAATGTTTGAACACTTCTTCTGTGGCTTTTTTTATAGTTGAAGGATAACTTGGCAGGATATAAAAAGCCTTGCTTCTCACTTTCTTTCTGGTAGTTTTTGAAAATGATGCTCCATTGTTTTCTTGCTTTGATGATTTTGAGAAGACTGATGCCAGTCTAATTCTCTTGCCCATGTAAATTATTTGATCATTTTGCTTGGAGGTCTTGAGGAATTTATCTTTATTATCTTAATAGCATTATTAGAATGTCTTGTGGGTAAATATTCTCTAGTGTCTGGTGATCCTTTTTTATATGTGTATTCAAATCTTTTGTTTCTATAAAGTTTTCTTGTATCATAGTTTTAAGTATTAGTTTTTTAACTGTTTTATCTTCTTTAAGAACTTCAGTTACACATAAATTGGATCTTTGCCTGTTTTCCATTTCAGCCACTTTGTCTCTGCTCTCTTACTCTTTACTTAGTTTTTATGCTCTTGGGTATTTTCTTGCTTTTCTTCAGTTTCCTTTAAGTTTTCATTTGAGTCTGGCAGTTGTTCTGTGCTGGTTGCTAGCTCCCTTCTTTCTTCCCTCTACTTTTCCCCAAACTGCCCTTGCTCTGTGTGAAGGTTTGCATGGGAGATAGCTCACTGGGACTTAGTGTTTATTTTTTTCCTTATAAGTAATTCAAAGTTTAAATGTTTTTTGTGTTCTAGTTATGAAGATGTGCGGTTTGTATACTTTTATTTGTTCTTCTTTACTGATGTTTCAGCTTTACATGATTGGTATTACATCAGCAAGATGATACCCAGGATGAAAAGAGTATTTTTATTTATTAACCTAATTTAAGAAAGTCATATAAGTAATAAGTATACCTAATAAGAACATTCCAACAATATATAAGGATATATGAAAATGAAAATTAAAAGGCAATTTTCCTTGCTCTTCCCTAGATTTGTTAAGTATGTGATTTTTAAAATTATTATTAAAGTTTATATCACTTACATTCTTTTCTGCACTTGATCTTAGCCAAAAGCCCGAGAAGTGATATATTCTTTTCTGAATGTAATGAATAAGTAGCTTGAAAATGCACTCTGTATTTTTTTTTCAATAACTGCTTATAGAAATTAAAAATAAAAGCATTTTGAATATGATATTATTTATTTGTGGAACAAATAGAGTGCCCTGTTTTCTTCTTCTTTCCCTACTCCTTCCTGTCTGTACTAGTTAAGAAGGAGGAACAACCTTGCTTATAGGGATCAGGTTTATAGATAATTTTAAAATTAGGAAAAAAAAATAAAATTAGAAAAACATGGCCATTAGAATAGAATTTCAAAAGAAAGATATATCTTGTGTTTAAATTTTGTTAAACATTTGATTGTTCTTGAAATATGTGTGCTTTCCTGTTGTTTAGAAAGAATATATCAAAATTCAGTATCAGAAATGTGTATCCATTTGTTTCCCTTTAAACTCTTCTCATGGGTTACTTTTTCCTAATAGTGTACTTTTCCCAACACTGGTGCTCGTATCATGATGTTCATTGGTGGTCCAGCCACTCAGGGGCCTGGAATGGTGGTTGGAGATGAATTGAAGACACCCATAAGATCATGGCATGACATTGAAAAAGACAATGCCAAATATGTCAAAAAGGGAACTAAGGTAAGTTTGATTTTTAAGTCTTTTTGCCTTATTAGAAAAATTCATTTGGTGAAGAAGGAGGAATAGAATTACTTGATGATAAATCCGATATTGTGATGATCCTATAGCTGCCATTCAGAATTAGAGAAATAGTCTTTTTTTCCTTGATAACTTAGGGTATTTTTTTTCTGGTTTTAAATATTTAGAAACTTAATTTTGTTGTTTAGTTGCTCAGTTGTGTCCGACTCTTTGCGACCCCATGGACTGCAGCACGCCAGGCCTCCCTGTCTATTACCAGCTCCTGGAGTTTACTCCAACTCATGTCCATTGAGTCAGTGATGCCATCTGACCATCTCATCCTCTGTTGTCCCCTTCTCCTCCTGTCTTCAATCTTTCCCAGCATCAGGGTCTTTTCTAATGAGTCAGATCTTAGCATCAGGTGGCTGAAGTATTAAAAATTTAATATTTTTAAATTTAATTTAATTTAAATATTAACTTTTTAATTAAAAACTTAATAGTGGACACCAGTAGGTGTCTCTTTAAAAATTAATCCTGGGAGAAAACCTGTGTGTCTTTTTAATATTCACGTTAAAGAATGTCTTTCCCATAAGGAAGAATTTCTTAAATTTTCCTATTTCTCATTTCCAAGAGGCTGCCCTTTAGATGTGAATATTATTCGTAATTTGAATAGTCCATCATTTTCTCATGAGTTGTTCTCTGTTCATGAAACTTCAGTTTTACCTGGGTTTGTGTCAGTACATTTTTACTACTTTTGATTCTTGACACCCTTGTATTGGTTCTGCTTGTTAATTCCCAACCAACACCCTTTTAAAAAAGTTCTCTAAAGTTTACAATTTTAGTTTAGTTGTGCTGTATTGTCTCATGGTTTTTTTTTTTTTTTTTGGTAGTCATTATTCAATTTTTAGTGTGTAGTTAATAACAGATAATTTTTGTTACTATTAATGGATACTATTTTCCTGACACCTAATTTCCCTTTTGAGCTTGGAATATTTCTTAGAGCTATAAAAAAAGTTTTGTATTTGTTTATCTTAACGATTTTGTTATTGTCTCTCTATTTTTGATGTTACTTGGGTATAGATTTAGCCAAGAAAAAGTTCTGTGTTGATTCTTCTATTATTTTTATGTATGAAGAGCAGGATGTTCCCTATGCTTTTCTTCAAGGTTAACTTGATTGAGGAGTTTAGAAAGAATTAAAGAATGTGAAAGTGCCAGACTTACTAGAATTTATTGTATTATTTTATGAGACATTATAGAAAATTAAATTAGGACAAATCCCATTTACATTATTATGGACTCTGAACATTTCTTAGATCATCTTGATCTATTGATGGTGAAAGAGTTATAGGATGATGAAGTTTGTACATTACTTTGATTTGGTCTTGAAACTTCTGTTGTAGCATTTTGAAGCATTGGCTAATCGTGCTGCTACCACTGGTCATGTTATCGATATCTATGCATGTGCATTAGATCAGACAGGTCTCCTGGAGATGAAGTGCTGTCCTAACCTTACCGGGTATGTATTCACATTTTTATAAGTTTTGCAATTATAAACTAATAATGAGAGTTTACAAGTATAAACCAATGACAATTTTGGAAAAAGTAACCGAGTCATCATCCTGCCACTCTAGGGCAACAGCTGTTAAGTTTCTTATACTCCTTTCAGTGATGCTAACTAAATTTTTTGTAAAGTACAGTTAAAAAGGCACAAGTTCTGTTTGAAAAGCTCATCTTGATACTCAACTCATTGTATTTTATTACTTTAGTGGCTTTTGTGAATTTTAATTAACATACCATAAAATTTACCCATTTAAAGCATATAATTTATTTTACTTTCTTTTGGCTGTGCTGCATGGTATGTGGCATGTGGGATCTTAGTTCCCCTACCAGGGATTAAACCAGTGCCCCCTGCATTGGGAGCACAGAGTCTTAACCACTGGACAGCCATGGAAGTCCTTAAAGGATATAATTTATTTTTTTAGTATATTCTAACTATCACCATAATTTAATTTAGGACATTTACATTATCCCAGCAAGAAACTCTGTACCCATTAGCAGTCACTCTCTATTTCTCCTTCCTTCCCCTCCCCTTTCAGCCTAGACAACCACAAAACTACTTTCTCTCTCTATAGATTTGCCTGTTCTTGATATTAGGGGGAAGCCATTTTGTCCTTCACCATTAAGAATAACGTTAGCTGTGGGTTTTTGTAGATGCTTTTATCAGGTTGAATATGTTCCTATCCCTGGTTTGTTGGATTTTACTTTGAGTGAGATGGGAAGTCATTAGTGAGTTTTCGGGAGAGGAGTGATATGATTTGAATAAATGTTTTAAAAGGGTCACTGATTTCAGTTGTCTTCAGCGGTGAGATACAGGAAAAGCAAGTGGTGGAATCACAGGTGGTGAGACATGGTTGGATTTTGGATATATTTAGAAGGTAGAAGATTTGCTGATAGGTTGGATCTGGGGTTTGAGAAACGCAAATGAGTCTAGAAGGATTGTGCTGTTCTTTATTGAAATGGGTACGACTGGGAGGAAGAACAGTTGGGGAGAAGATTAGGAGTTCAGTTCCGAACGTGTTTGGTTTCATATGCCGGTAGACATCCATTGGAGGAGTTGAGTAGGCAGTTGGTTATTAGAACCTGGAAGGCAGAAGATAGGTCTGGATTTATATCTGTAGATATAAATGTGGGAGTTGCCAGAATATTACAGGTTTTTTTAAAGTAGTAAAAGTAGATGAGATTATAAGATTGTGTAATTTATCACTAGGAAGGTCATTGGTGACTTTCCTAAGAGCATTGAAAGTTGACTTAGAATGAATAAGAAAAGGAACAGGAGAGGGGATTGGGAGCAGCTGGTATAGACCAGAACTTCTCAGACTTCCCTTTCACATTTACATGTCAGCTGGATATCTTGGTAAAATGCAGATTCTGGGTTTAGTATGCGTAGGATGGGACTTGAAATTCTGCTTTTCAAACAAGACCCTTGGTGATGCTAATGTTGATGGATCAAGGGCCACACTGACTAGGAAGGGTATAGACAGCTCTTGCATAAAAGTTTGTTGTAAAAGGGAACAGATAATAGGGTGCAGTATATGTTGCCATTAATTTAGGATGCTTAACTAGGTTTAGTGATAACGTAGATCATTATAGATGGTATGTTTACAAAAGTGGAAAATCTGAAAGAATGTACATGCTGACTATAAAATTAGTATGTTAGGTTGTCAAGACTTCTAAATCAGGGTCAGTGTACAAGCTTCAATTATATTTTTGTATACCAGTAACAAATACAGTGGGAGAAGGCAATGGTACCCCACTCCAGTACTGTTGTCTGGAAAATCCCATGGATGGAGGAGCCTGGTAGGCTGCAGTCCATGGAGTCGCTAAGAGTCAGACACGACTGAGCAACTTCACTTTCACTTTCTACTTTCATGCATTGGAGAAGGAAATGGCAACCCACTCCAGTTTTCTTGCCTGGAGAATCCCATGGATGGAGAAGCCTGGTGGGCTGCAGTCCATGGGGTCGCACAGAGTCGGACACAATTGAAGCGACTTAGCAGCAGCAGCAGCAGCAACAAATACAGTAGACCCTTGAACACCATGAATTTGAACTGCACAGGTCCACTTATATGTGGGTATTTTTTCAGTAAATATGCACTGAATTACTACACCATCCTTAGTTGGTTGAATCTGGGGATGTGGAACCGTGGATACAAAGGGGTAACTAAAAAGTTTTACATAGATTTTTGACTGAGCATAAGGGTCTGTGTCCCAACTCTGGGTTGTTCAAGAGTCAACAATAAAGAGCAAACAAAATTTAACAACATACAATGTATAATAGCATCAGAGATGACATAAATAAGGACTTTAGCAGTATCAAAAATAAAATTATTGTTGAGTACTTCTCTGGTAGTTCAGTGGCTAAGACTCCATACTCCCAATGTAGGGGGTTTGGTTTCAGTTCCTGGTCCAGGAACCAGATCCTGCATGCCTCAATGAACACCTGACACAGTCAAATAAATAAATAAATACAATCTTATTAAAAAAATTACCATTGATTAATTATGCCTAATTTAATTTTTGATTGTTTTTATTCTTTTGCCTAATTTAATTTTTGATTGTTTTTATTATTTAAAAACTATACAAAATGTTTATAAATGTTTATATTCATGTTGTTTATGAGTGTATGTGTCCTCTTTTAATTTTTTTCTTTTGCCTAATTTAATTTTTGATTGTTTTTATTATTTAAAAACTATACAAAATGTTTATAAATGTTTATATTCATGTTGTTTATGAGTATATGTGTCCTCTTTTAATTTTTTACTAAAGTTTTTTTTTAATCCCCCATTTAACGGGGGATTAAACGTAAACAGAAATTTTACATGCCTTCCCCTACTTTGGGCTTCCTTGGTGGCTCAGAGGGTAAAGCATCTGCCTGCAATGCAGGAGACCGGGGTTCGATCCCTTGGTTGGGAAGATCCCTTGGAGAAGGAAATGGCAACCCACTCCGGTATTCTTGCCTGGAGAATCCCACGGACAGAGGAGCCTGGTGGGCTACAGTGCAGGGATCACAAAGAGTCGGACATGACTGAGCGACTTCACTTTCCCCTACTTTGCATTTTTTCCTACTTTACATTTTTTACTCACATCCTGGAAATATCTTGAACAATTTGAGGATTAGGGGAACTGACCCTTTGCATAATGGAAAGTCTGAATATAATTTATAGCTGGCCTCCATATCTGTGGTTCTTCCATATTTGCAGTTCTACATTCTCAGATTCAACCATAGTGAATAGTATGGTTCTGTGTATTTACTACTGAAAAAAAAACCACACGTGTAAGTGAACCCATGCAGTTCAAAACCTGTGTTGTTCAAAGATCAATTGTATATTACTCTACTGTGTGGATGTACTGTATTTTATTCAGCTAGTTCAACAGATGATCATCTGGATTATTTCCAATCTTTTATTGCTGTAAAAAATACTTAAGTGAATAGACTTGTGCCTATATTTTGCTTTTTGGTTTTGTTTGCCCAGTGATCTTTGGGATGGATTCCTAACAGTATGTTTGCTGGATTAAGGAGAAAATACATATTTAATTTTGTTATATATTGTCACATTCCCTTGAGTTGGGGTTGCACCATTTTCCATTCCCATCAGCAGTTATGAAAGTGCCTACTTTTCCCACAGTCTCCTCAACAGGATACATTGTCAGGCTGCTTTGCTGATTTATTAGGGTGGAAATGGCATCTTGGATAGTTTCTATTTGACAATTAATGTTTTTTTTAAAACTTAAATTTATAGAAGTACATGGTTATGGAAAAAAATTAACAGTATGTAAGTGCATAAAGTGAAAATGCTCCCAAAGTATCCCTGTATTCTCATTCACTGGGTGTAACACTTAACAGCTTAATGTGGCACACAGAGACCAACACATGCATATACACATACACGTGTAGATGTTCTGTTTGTAAAAATGAGAATGCGTGCCATTAACTCAGCTGTCTGCACTAGCAGGAAGAACTGGGTAACTGGGATAGGAGAGAGACACATGTTCAGTTCGATTCAGTCGCTCAGTCGTGTCCGACTCTTTGCGACCCCATGAATTGGAGCACGCCAGGCCTCCCTGTCCATCACCAACTCCCAGAGTCTACCCAAACTCATGTCCATTGAATCGGTGATGCCATCCAACCATCTCATCCTCTATCATCCCCTTCTCCTCCTGCCCTCAATCTTTCCCAGCATTAGGGTCTTTTCAAATGAGTCAGCTCTTCGCATCAGGTGGCCAAAGTATTGGAAGTTTCAGCTTCAACATCAGTCCCCCCAATGAACACCCAGGACTGATCTTTAGGATGGACTGGTTGGATCTCCTTGTAGTCCAAGGGACTCTCGAGTCTTCTCCAACACCACAGTTCAAAAGCATCAATTCTTCTGCACTCAGCTTTCATAAAATTATAGTCCAACTCTCACTTCCAACACATATGTTACTGTGTACCCATTTGTGCTTTCTGAATTTTGTAATGTATGATGTATAACTTATTTAAAAAAGATTTTTAAAAAAGTTACTGAGGATAAATACAAGTGTTAGGGGCACTCAGGTACCCTCAGAATTGAGATTATTTGTGGGGTAGGAATATTTTCATATAATTGAGTTTTTAAAATTAATGTTAATAAACACATTTGAGGAAATATCTTTAAAATGTTAGTAGTGTTGAGAAATAATTTGCTTTTCTGGTTTTATCACATGGACCCAAGTACTCGCATCACATTGTTTCTTGTTCTTTTCATGCAGAGGATACATGGTAATGGGCGACTCTTTCAACACTTCTTTATTCAAGCAGACCTTTCAAAGAGTTTTTACCAAAGATATGCATGGGCAGTTTAAAATGGGCTTTGGTGGTACGTTAGAAATAAAGGTAAGAGCTAAAACTTGACATGTGTGGTATGTTACCAAGAGAGAAATTTGTAGGCTTGATCATAATTTTAAAATACCATCAATCAAATTCAATATATACTTTAAAAATTGTGGTTATTTTATATTGAAACCTGGAGTTAGAGATTTTATTCACCATAATACTGTTCATTATTAAACATATAATGAAATTTTACTTGGGCATCCATAGGTAATTGTTAAAACAAGAAAAAATCATATAAGTAAAATTTCCTTTGACTCCATTTTTTGTTTAAATAGGGTTTAACTTTTTAAGGCTAGGTATACCTTGTTTTATCATGCTTTGCAGGTACTATGTTTTTTACAAGTTGAGGATTTATGCGCAACCCTGTGTGGAGCAAGTCTGTTAGCACCATTTTTCCACCAGCATTTGCTTATTTTATGTCTCTGTCACATTTTGGAAAGTCTCACAATATTTGAAACTTTTTCATTATTATTGCATTTGTCATCTGTGATTTTTAATGTTACCATTAATACCATAATTGTTTTGGGGCACCATGAACCATGCCCATTTAAGATAGTGAACTTAATCAGCAAATGTATATGTTCTGATCACTCCATCTATCTCTGTCCCTCTTCTCAGGCCTTCCTATTCCCTGAGACACAATAATATTTTAAATTACATCAATTAATAACTGTGCAATGGCCTCTAAAGCATTCAAGTAAAAGAAAGAGTCCCACATCTCTCACTTTAAATCAAAAGCTTACTGAAGAGGGCACGTCAAAAGCCAAGACAGGCCAAAAGCTAGGCTTTATGGCACCATTTAGTCAAGTTGTAAAGGCAAAGGAAAAGTTCTTGAAGGAAATTAAAAGTACATGAATGATAGCAAAAAGAAAGTGAAATAGCCTGATTGTGGATATTTTTAGTAGCCTGGATAGAGGATAAAACCTGCTATAACATTCCCTTAGGCCAAATCCTAATCTCGAGCAGGCCCTGCTGCTGCTGCTAAATTGCTTCAGTCGTGTCCGACTCTGTGTGACCCCATAGACAGCAGCCCACCAGGCTCCCCGTCCCTGGGATTCTCCAGGCAAGAACACTGGAGTGGGTTGCCATTTCCTTCTCCAGTGCATGAAAGTGAAAAGTGAAAGTGAAGTTGCTCAGTCGTGTCCGACTCTTAGCGACTCCATGGACTGCAGCCTACCAGGCTCCTCCATCCATGGGATTTGCCAGTCAAGAGTACTGGAGTGGGTCCTAACTCTCTTCAATTCTTGGAAGGCTGAGAGAGGTGAGGGAGCTGCAGAGGAAAAATCTGAAGCTAGCACAGAGTCAGTTCATAACATTTAAGGAAAGTATGAGAGTGCAAGGGAAGCAGCAAGTGGTAATGTAGAAGCTGCAGGAAAATTATCCAGAAGATCTTGCTAAGATCCATGGCCTGCATAACAGATACTGGGTTAGTTAATGAAGGTAGTTAATTAAAACAAGTTTTCAATGTAGGTGAAATTGTATTCTACTGGAAGAAAATGCCATTGAGAACTTTCATAGCTAGAGAGAAGTCAATGTCTGGCTTCAAAGGACAGTCTTGACTCTCTTGTTAGGGGCTAATGCAGTTGGTGACTGTAAGTTGAATTAAGACTCATTTACCATTTCTGAAAATCCTTGGACCCTTAAGAATCTTCTCTCCATGCTCTTTAAGTGGAACAGCATATCCTGGATGACAGCATATCTTTACCGCATGTTTACTGAATATTTTGAACCCACTGTTGAGACCTGCTGCTCAGGAAAAAAAGGTTCTCTTTTAAATACTACTGCTCATTGAAAATGCACCTGGTACTCCAACAGCTCTGACGGACAATGAGATTCATGTTGTTTTCATGCCTGCTAACCCAGTATGTGTTATGCAGCCCATGGATCAAGCAGTAATTTCAATTTTCAAGTCATATTTTTTAAGAAATATATTTCATAAGGTCATGCTGCCATAGACGGTGATTCATTTGATGAATCTTGGCAGAGAATTCACCATTCTAGATGCCACTAAGAACATATGTGATTTGTGGAAAGAGGTAAAAAATATCAGCCTTAACAGGCATTTGAAAGAAGTTTCAAGCCTCATGGGTCTCTGAGGGGTTCAAGACTTCAGTGGAGGAAGTAATTACAGATATAGTGGAAACAACTAGGGAACTAGAATTAGATGTGGGGAATTAGAGCTAGCTAGAATTAGAAGGCGATGGCATCCCACTCCAGTACTCTTGCCTGGCAAATCCCATGGACAGAGGAGCCTGGTAGGCTCCAGTCCATGGGGTCGCTAGGAGTCGGACACGACTGAGCAACTTCACTTTCACTTTTCACTTTCCTGCATTGGAGAAGGAAGTGGCAACCCACTCCAGTGTTCTTGCCTGGAGAATCCCAGGGACGGCAGAGCCTGGTGGGCTGCTGTCTATGGGGTCGCACGGAGTCAGACACGACTGAAGTGACTTAGCAGCAGCAGCAGAATTAGAGCCTGGGAACTTCTCTGGTGGTTCAGTGGCTGAGACTGTGCTCCCAGTGCAGGGAGCACTAGTTTCCATCCCTGGTCAGGGAACTAGATCCCACATGCCGCAAATAGAAGTTCATATGTTGCAACTGAAAGAAGCCACGTGCCATGACTAAAAGATCCTGCATGTTGCAGTAAAGATCAAAGATCCTATGTGCTGCAACTAGGACCTGGCACAGTGAAATAAATAAATACTTAAAATAAAATGAAGCCTGAATGTGTGACTGAATTGCTACAATCTCATGATGAAGCTTGAATGGAGAAGAGTTTCTTCTTCAGAATGAGCAAAGAAAGTGGGGTTTCTTGAAATAGAATCTACTGGTGAAAATACTTTATAGATTGTTGAAATGACCCCAAAGGATTTAAAGTGTTATATAAACTTAGTTGATGAAGCAGTGACAGAGTTTGAGAGGACTCACTCCAATTTTGAAAGAAGTTCAATTAATGGGTGAAATGCTGTCCGACAGTGTTGCATTCTACAGAGAAATTGCTTGTGAAAAGAAGAGCCATTTGATGCAGCGAACTTCATTGTTGTCTTATTTTAAGAAATTGCCACATATATCCAGAAAGCTCTCATTCAAAAAGGTGCCGATGTGGAGCCCACCAATATGGGGTGCTGACTGTATATTCTTATTTTGCAGACCTCAAGGGAAATAAAGATTTCAGGAGCTATTGGACCCTGTGTGTCTCTCAATTCTAAAGGACCCTGTGTGTCTGAAAATGTAAGTCACTACCTTTTTTTCTAAAAAGAAAATCATTAATTCTCAGGGTAGATTCAATAGAGTCTTGGGCAATATGTAGCATTCTTTCAAAATGACTGTGTGGGCTGCTTTTCAGTAGAACGTGGTTCAGCTTCCATTGGTATACCTCTGTGTGTGGTGGTTCTTTCCACATTCTTCTTTTCCCATCTGTCCCTAAATTAAAACTTCTGTACTGTCTCACTAGTCTTCTATTTTTTATGCCTAAGTTATTCCTTGCCCCATTGTGCCTGGGGGAGAAAAAGCAACTATTATGATTTGGAAAGTTGGAGATTTCTGAAAGTCAAAATTGATTCCCCCATTGTTTTCATTAATAGAGGTTCCATTGGAGTAATTGAATTAGATTTAAGATTTTGAAAGTGAAAGTGAAAGTCACTCAGTCGTGTCTGACTCTTTGCGACCCCATGGACTATACAGTCCATGGAATTCTCCAGGCCAGAATACTGGAGTGGGTAGCCTTTCCCTTCTCCAGGGGATCTTCCAAACCCAGGGTTCTAACTCAGGTCTCCCACATTGCAGTCTGATTCTTTACCAGCTAAGCCACAAGCTGAATTAATTCCTTTCTTTACTATTATTCTATCTAGGAGATGTATAAGGTGCTTTGAAATGGTAGAATCATGTAGCTGTGAAGAAAATGATGGGATAAAATACAAAGTGTGCAATCATCTTTGAAATGACACTTTAAAAATTAATTTTAAGCAGTTTGCATGGTAAAAATTTATATCTAAGATGTTTTCTTGGAAATTAGATGGCTTAAATTACACAGTTCTGATCCGAAGAACCTGTATTCATATATGCGTATGTTAAATCACTATCTCTTTAAGTGGATTAAATCATTGGATAGAAGGATAATGTTAGTTGTAATTACTTCATTAAATTGAGTATACTTGTAATGTCTCCAATATGAGAAACTTATGCTAATACTTTTATAATTTACTTAGCAAGGATTTGAATTAATTTTATTTGTGTGAAAACTGCTTAATTTTATTTCATGGCATATTTATATGATCTTAAAAAAATCTTAGACATTTGACATTTATTAAATTAGTTAGAAACCTGAAGTAAATTTTTTCTCACTGGTTTTTTTTTCTACGTTTCCACCTTTATATATATATGCATATATGTGTGTGTGTGTGTGTGTGTGTGTGTGTGTGTATAAGTAAGTAAATGTTAGTCGCTCAGTCGTGCCCGACTTTGCGACCCCATGGACTGCAGCCCACTAGGCTCCTGTGTCCATGAGATTTTCCAGGCAAGGATACTGGAGTGGGTTGCCATTTCCTTCTCCAGGGAATCTTCCCAACCCAGGGACCAAACCCAGGTCTCCTGCACTGCAGGCAGATTCTTTACCGACTGAGCTACAAAGGAAGCCCATATATATATATATACATATATATATACACACACATATATATAGTGGTAAATTCCCACTCCAGTACTCTTGCCTGGAGAATCCCATGGACAGAGGAGCCTGGCAGGCTACAGTCCGTGGGGTTGCAAGAATCGGACATGACTTACTGACTAAACCACCACCACCACCACCACCACCACCAGAGATAAATTATATTCTCTAGCTTTCAAATATGCTGTGTTTTATTTTTACAGGAGATAGGAACAGGTGGCACTTGTCAGTGGAAGATATGTGGACTCAGTCCCACCACAACCTTAGCCATATATTTTGAAGTTGTCAATCAGGTATGACTTTTATATTTGAATATTGAAATGTATATTTGAAAACGTAATTTAGGCCATGAGTATTTCCAGAGCTATGACCAAAAGCTTGTTCTGTTTTGAAATTTTTCTTTGTCATTTTCTGTTTCTCAAGGCTACACTCCTTGGTGAGAGGACATACTGTATAATAAGAGATGTCAGGGAGAGCTGCAAATACCCAACCTTGGACAACCCAGCTTTTAGTCTTTTGTTTTAAAGCTGTAGCATAAATAAAATCTTAAATTCTGCTCTAGTTATGCATTTTTGTAGGTGGGTATCTAGTTCCTCCTAGGTGTCGCAAGGTATACTGATATATGAGTCCTTTTGAAAGAAAGTTTAAGATATCAAAATTTATAGAAAAAGATTGGAAGGTAAAAGATGCCAGTATTTGGAACGATATTTTCTTCTGCTGCAGGAGAACATTATCATATTAAAGAATGATATAACGTATAAATATTGATATACCAGTAGTTATTGGGCATAAAATGAACTATGAAGTATTAGTAGTGAGCCTGCCTAAAATATATGCAGTAATTTTCTTTTTTAACTATTAAAATTTGTGAAAAAGATAGTGGCTCTTATTGACAGACAGTAACAACAACAACAAAGCAAGAATGGCTGTTGTCAAAGGGCATGAAGAAAGTTTCCCTTTTGACCGTCTTGTTTCTTTCTGAGGATGATTATCATATATTACTGTTGGTCTCTTCTCATTAATGGTTTTCTGTTGGTCATCTGTTCATCATGTGATTATCTTCCTAAAATCTGTGTTTTCATCTTATGTACGTAGGGGAGGAAACTTAGCTCTTTTTCTTTTATTGAATTGTAGTCAATTTGAAATGTTGTGTTAGTTTCAGGTGTACAGCAAAGTTATACATATATATTTTTCTATTCTTTTTCAGATTCTTTTCCCTTATAGGTTATTACAAAATATTGAGTATAGTTCCCTGTGCTATACAGTAGGTCCTTGTTGGTTATCTGTTTTATATATAGTAGTGTGTATATGTTAATCCCCAAATCCTAATCCCCCACCCCAGCCTTCCCCTTTGGTAACCATAAATTTGTTTTCTATGTCTGTGAATTTATTTCTGTTTTGTAAATAAGTTCATTTGTATCTTTTTTTTAGATCCTACATATAAATGATACCGTATGATATATGTATTTCTCTGTCTCTCTTACTTGGTATGATTATATCTCAGTCCATCCATATTACTGTAAAAGGCATTATTTCATTCTTTTTTATGTTAGTTCCATTTCTTTTTATCCAGTTACTGTTAGGCAGAACTGCCTCACATATGCTTTTTTTTTATCTTTTAATTTCTTTACACTTCTCTCTTCATTTTGCTTTTTCATGTTTCTCTGAATTATATATTACTTGAAATTGGTTTACTAGCTTGACTCAGTTCCCTCTTATCCTTCATAATTTTTCTCCTCTCCCCAATACATTTCTCCTTCATGTGGTAAATCGCCATTGTTCTGTATGCCCTTGAAATAAGCATCCTTCTGATAGATTTTAGAATGAATTGTTAGTGCTAGAATATGCAATCCATGAGTATATGACAACATTGTAATAGACTTTGCTTAGATTCTGCTCTTTTATTTTTATGCAGCATAATGCTCCAATTCCTCAAGGAGGGCGTGGTGCAATCCAGTTTGTGACTCAGTATCAGCATTCAAGTGGGCAGAGACGCATACGAGTGACCACCATTGCTAGGAAGTAAGTTGTATTTGTTAGAGATTTAATTTATGTGTCATGCTCCCCAAACTGGCTTCCTATTTTGAGTGACATTTTGAAATGAAGTTGGTCTGGAAAGGATTCTTAGATGAGGTGAGTCTAGACGTGAACAGACTTTTGGTCTATTTTTGTCTTGGATTTGATTGTCTGAGTAGGAAGTGTTGGGCAGTATAAACTTAACCTGATCTAGGTATGGTTTAGAAAATGCACACTGAAGGAAGGCATCATAGCTCTCTTTTTATTGAAATGTATTTAAATGTATTTAGCTTCATTTCTAAAATCATGAGACTATTTTGGTGAGTGATGGACACGGCCTAATGTTTCAACAGAGGGTTGTGTTGGATGGCCTGTTAAATAGTACAGGGCAGTATGTAGAGAGATTAGATATATTGTCCTGCTATAACTTTGCTCTGACTTAAAATCCTTGAATGAATGTTAAGGGAGTATATTACTCTTTTGAAGAAAAAGTGCCAATTGAGCTTTCCTTTATGTTTGTTCAGATTTTATACTACAAACTTTGAAGTATTGATTCTTGGCAAATAGGTCAATTTATTTATGCCACCTCAACATGTACACTGGAGAAGGAAATGCAACCCACTCTAATAGTCTTGCCTGGAGGATCCCAGGGACAGAGGAGCCTGGCGGGCTGCCGTCTATGGGGTTGCACAGAGTTGTACACGACTGAAGTGACTTAGCAGCAGCATATACACGTCCCACCCCCACATGCCTGTATAACTTAATTTGGAATTCAAAATATTTGCTTAAGGAAACAACTGAGCATGTCAAATTGAGGGATACTTTACAAAGCCACTGGCTTAGACTCAACAAAAATGTCTTAGAAGGCAAAGAAACTGTTAGTAACTTGTCCAAATTAAAGGAGACTAAAGAGACATTATAACTAAAGCCAGTATGCAATCCTGGATAAAATCCTGTCAGGAAAATTTTTGCTATAGGGACATTGTTGAGACAATTGGGGCAATTTGAATTTGGTCTACATATAGGCTAATAATATTTTATCTTTTTTTTTTCCCTTTAACCACGGAATTTATTGTTTGAATATTTGCAACTATTATTCTATACACAAATTTTAATTTCTTACAAAAGTCTATATTCCATATTGCTAGGTCACTTCACTTTCCATTTTATGCCAAATTTCCATCAAGAACTATTTCCCCAAATCCCAGTCTCCAGATTGTGTGGTGGTGGTGGTGTTCATTTGCTAAGTTGTGTCCGATTCTTGGCAATGCCACGGACTATAGCCTGCCTGGTTCTTCTGTCCATGAGATTTCCCAGACAAGAATACTGGAGTTATATCAGTGTTTAATTTCATTTATTTTGTAACTGGAGCTGTATAAAGGAACTTTTTTATTCTTAGGAGATACACATTGAAGTATTTAAGGAGAAGGTGAAATATCTATCTTTAATTTAGTCTCACAAAGTTTGGCAAAAGAAAAAGTGTGTGTGTATGAAGGAAGAGAGAATGGCAAAACAGAATGTTACAGTGCTGAGAATTGTTTAATCTAGGTGATGAACATATAGATTATTCTACTCATTGCTTTTATGTTTGAAATATTCTTAAAATGAAAAGTTTTAAAAAGAGGTTAATCTTTCAAGAGAAAGGGAACTTTTGTTATAAGAAATTTTTCATGGATTTACAGATCTTCAATTTTTTTTTGCTTCGAATTTTTGAGGCTATTTGTAGAGAGATACCATGTGTGTTTTGGTGCCATTTATATCTTTGAGTCTCACCAAAGCACCCACTTCTTCAAATTAGCTTATCCTGGCCATTTTCAATAATCAAGTCTTATTTTTTCCCCTTTATTTATTGGCCAAGGCAAGTGCATTTGTTAAGTGAATAAACCATATGAAAGTAAAGGACTTAAGTTCCTGAGATACAGTCAAGTTATCCTGTGTTGTATAGAGAAAATAACTTTGATCTGGAAAGTTTGGTTTGAAACTACTGGTAAGAATCATAGTGAAAGAGTATTGAAAATACAGAAGACAGATTTTGCCATGTGAACAAACCCTTTAAACTTTAGGAATAAAATTTTAAATTGATGGCTAAATAACTTTTAAGTAGTAAATTTGTATGTGTTTGCTTGCTAATGTATTTTTCACTGCTGAACCGTTTTGTTTTCAGGAGAAAAATGTTTCAGCAAGTGAATATCATGGTCGTACAAGCTGGGAAAAAATTCCCATTTAAAACAGTTTTGCTTTTGAGAATCCGTGGTGATCTAGTGGTCCTAACCATTGGTACTTCAACTGCCCTGGGCCCTGGTTCACTCCCTGGTTGGGGAACTAAGATTCTGCAAGCCCTGCTGCGTGGCCAGACAAGCAACAGCTTTGTTTTTAGTTCTATGATATTTTTTTACTTAAAAGTAATTAAATTAAACTGTTAGTATAATCACTAAGTGTTTAAATTGCACTAAAAGTAACCTTTAAAATTACCAGTTCTTATTCCTTTATTCAGTCTCATTGTTTTCTGCTTTTTGGTATTTCATTAGACTGAGATAATCTATGGCTATAAGTCACCTAGAAAATATTAAACAATTATTTGTCTACTTGAAAAAAAATTAAAAGCACAGGAAAAAAGGAGAAGAATTTGAGTGCTGCTGCCTGAGTTTTCTTGGGATCCCTTCTTAGAGCTCTGAGTCATGTAAAAGTGGTTCAGCTTTTCACGAAGCTATAAGTATTGTCAGAATTGCTTTAAGTGAGGTGCTTTAGGAACAGGATCAGCTGAAGTATTAAAAAACTCTGCCTGTGAAATGTTAGACAAACAAACAAAAGCTATTGCTGGGTCTCCTCATTATCAGCTTGACTGGATTAGATTTATAGAACAGGTGAGTTTAATAAATTGTGCTATTTTATATATAATATCAAATGAATCACTTAGACTAAAATTTTACTTATTATTTTTTATTGGTTTTAGTGTATCAATATGGAGAGAAAATAATACATAATAATTTTAATTAAGTAATTTTTATTACTAATAATTGAATTAAAGACCAATGAGAAAAAATTCTGATACTTTATTCATTTTCTGGTTCAGGAAATGATAATTATTTAGTCTGGGAGAAAATTTTATTTTTTGTGTTTCCATTTTTCTGTTTTTATAAGATTGAAGATTTTATAAGATTGAAGAAATGAATTTTTAAAGTCTGATATACCAACCCATGTCAGTTCAGTTCAGTTCAGTCGCTCAGTTGTATCTGATTCTTTGCGACCCCATGGATTGCAGCATGCCAGGCCTCCCTGTCCCATCACCAACTCCTGGAATTTACTCAAATTCATGCCTATTCAGTCGGTGATGCCATCCAACCATCGCATCCTCTGTCATTCCCTTCTTCTCCTGCCTTTAATCTTTCCCAGCATGAGAGTCTTTTCAAATGAGTCACTTCTTTGCATCAGGTGGCCAAAGAATTGGAGTTTCAGCTTCAGCATCAGTCCTTTCAATGAATATTCAGGACTGATTTCCTTTAGGATGGACTGGTTGGATCTCCTTGCAGTCCAAGGGACTCTCAAGAGTCTTCTCCAACACCACAGTTCAAAAGCATCAATTCATCGGCTCTCAGCTTTCTTTATGGTTCAGCTCTCACATCCATACATGACTACTGGAAAAACCATAGCTTTGACTAGACAGACCTTTGTTGGCAAAGTAATGTCTCTGCTTTTTGATATGCTGTCTAGGTTGGTCATAACTTTCCTTCCAAGGAGCACCTGTCTTTTAATTTCATGGCTGTAGTCACCATTTGCAGTGAATTTGGAGCCCAAAAAAATCAAGTCTGTCACTGTTTCCACTGTTTCTTCATGTATTTCCCATGAAGTGATGGGACCAGATGCCATGATCTTAGTTTTCTGAATATTGAGTTTTAAGCCAACTTTTTTTCACCTTCATCAAGAGGCTCTTTAGTTCTTGTTCGCTTTCTGCCATAGAGTGGTGTCATCTGCATATCTGAGGTTTATTGATATTTCTCCCAGCAATCTTGATTCCAGCTTGTTCTTCATCCAGCTCAGCATTTCTCATGATGTATTCTGCATGTAAGTTAAATAAGTACAGTGCCAATATATAGCCTTGATGTGCTCCTTTCCCGATTTGGAACCAGTCTGTTGTTCCATGTCCAGTTCTAATTGTTGAATTTTCCACAGTTTGTTGTGATACCAACCCGTGTATCTGTATGCATACGCACACACATACCTATGCTGTTATTTTTATGTGTAAAGATCTTAATGTTTTAAGGAATGTGTTTGGAAATCTACTGCTTCTGCGGTGGCACTGGTGGTCAAGAACTTGCCTGCCAGTGCAGGAGACGTAAGGGACACGAGTTTCATCCATGGGTCAGGAACATCCCCTGGAGGAGGGCATTGCAACTCACTCCAGTATTCTTTCCTGGAGAATCCCATGGACAGAGAAGCCTGGCGGGCTGCGGTCCGTGGGGTTGCAAAGGGCTGGATAGGACTGAAGCACCTAGGCACATGCAGTTATTTTAGAGGATTTTATTAGGTTTGGATATTTTTTTCTGAAAAACAGTGAGTACTATACTGAAACTACTATTAGTGATTTTTTTAAACCTAATTTTTCTAGGTAATATTGGAATTTTGAAATATTGATGTAATTTTCTGTATCTTTTAAATTTAAATCTGTGTAATAGCCAACTAAGGTATCATGAACATTATAATTTAGCAGCAATTCTGTGTTTTCTTCTTGTTTTTAGCTGGGCAGATGCTCAAACTCAGATCCAAAACATTGCTGCATCTTTTGACCAGGAGGCAGCTGCCATTCTTATGGCTCGGCTGGCGATTTATAGAGCTGAAACTGAAGAAGGTCCAGATGTGCTTAGATGGCTAGACAGACAGCTCATAAGACTGGTAAGAAGTAAACATACTGTTCTGAATCGGTATGCATTTATTGATGGTCAGTATTTTCTGATAATCTCTTTCAAAGGTACTTGACAGTGTAACTGAAGACTGTGTGAGGAGGGACTACTGATCAAGTTGCTGAGAAAGGCATAGTAATGAATAGTAGAGTTCGTTGATCTCGTCCAGTAGATGAAAATGCCTTTTTTCCTTAAAATGAAGGAGTGACAATTATGTAACCTATTATCATTTGGGGGGACTGATACCAAATTAATTCCCAATTTAATTGCTGTATTTGTTTTTACTGTACTTTTGCATAGTTTCCTCCACAGCTGTGGTTTTAATTTTCTATTTTTATTTTAGTGGAAGTTTGAAGATAAATTAATTAGGATATAAAAATTATACACATTAACATACAAAACATAGACAAGTCTTTATTATCTGTATCTAGGCTACCAAAGTATATGTTAGTAAAGTTGTTAAGAATGATAATTATACTTGGGCTTTAACATGTCAGGAACCCATTACTTTCCTTATGACCTAGAATGCTTAGTTAAGTTCTGTTCTTAATGCTTCCTATTTACTCAGCAAATTCTGGCCTATAATTTCCTTGAAAGTACTTCTTCAATTCTTCCTTGAGTGTGGAAATTCTACTGAGAACTCTCTTTGCTAGGCTATCAAATTTCTTTTTTTAGCAGGAAGTTTTTGTGTTCTTTGTCTAAATTTTCATGTATATTTAAAACATTATTGAGGGAACTAGTCTTTGTTTAATAAAGTTAACCATTTTTGTAGCATCATCCAGTGCTTTCATTCTTTCACTTTTGAGGGCGTTTTTACTCTAGCACCTCTTTGTGAAGAAAACAGTGTTGTGACAACATCAGCCTGTCTTTTTTTGACAAGAGTCATAAAACCTTTCTTGGAGCCAACCATTAATTGGACACCATCAGTACAAATGCCAGCATATTTTCTCCAAAGTAGACTTTGGTTTCCATATAAGAAGATCAAAACATTAAATATGTTTTGCCCTTTGCTTGTTTAGGGCAGCAGAAAAGTCCTCTGGAATTTCACTGTTATTTAGCAACTTGGCACGACATTGGTGAAATCTGTTGACTTGTTCGCTTGATAAGGGAAGCTGTTATTTTTCAGCCAATTATACAAACCTCTTCAACATCATTTAACATGTCATGAATGCATTCACTTTTTATATTGTTTTACAATGGAACCTTTCTAATTTCTCAGACTTCATCTTATCCTAGCATTTTACTTACTGTAATTTTACATGTGGTCATTATTAGGTTCTTATCTACTGTGTGATTTTTTTCTTTTCTAGATAATAAATTTTGCTCTGAAATATCTTGTTTCCTGAGCTTTTTCACTAATTGTGACTGTGTAATTTTAACAAATACTTTACTGCTTTGAGAATCTAAAAGCTGTTTGAAGTAATCAGCACATTTATTTGTCATGTGGTTATGATTTGTAGTTAACCTACTATCACTGCATTTGTAGGTTATGACATATGACATGAAATTGGATAGTACACCTTGGGTTATCAACCTGTGTAAAACCCACTGATAAGTAGCTTTCCGTGTGAAGCTGCACTTTTTCTGGTACACTGGTGGGACCAGGCACTTTAGTTGTGCTGTTTTTAAGGAGGACTGCTTCCATCATTACCATTTTCTTACAGAGGTTAGGCTTTGACCCTTTGGGCTCATTTATGTGGCTGGCTTTGTGCATTACTAATAGCTGAATTAAAGACTAAAGTTCTTTCAAGTGTTGTTATTTTCTCCAAGAAAATTGTGTTACTATCGCTTTATTTGCCCAATCTTACTACTACTAAATAACTCAAACAGTGGATCTTTGATATACCTCCTTTTTGCTTCAGTTTTTGTTTTTTTTTTCTCATTTGTGGTAGTGTTCTGGTTGGGTTGTAAATAAAAACTACTCCTCTCAATTCCAGTAATTAATGCCAGGGCATTTGAGTGTTCAATAAAATTTTAAAAAGTAACCCAAAGATTAGAAATTTATGTATGTGTATATTACACAAAATTTATATTGTTATCTGTGGCATAGGCAATATTTATAAAAAATAAGTTAATATGCATTTAACCTCTGGATGAAAAAGGACTTTAAATATGAAACATATAATTAGGAGCCATTAAATAAAAATATTAAAGAT
The DNA here is from genome assembly GCF_029378745.1 of Bos indicus. NCBI lineage: Eukaryota > Metazoa > Chordata > Mammalia > Artiodactyla > Bovidae > Bos > Bos indicus. Next base: position 49,217,013 of record NC_091780.1, on the reverse strand, counting down.
TTATTACATTCAAATGAAACAAAAGTCTGTGTGGTAAAAATACCATTAGCACAATTTATTACCAACATTATTACATGTATGGCAAAATGTGAAAATTTTCATATAAGCTATTGCAAATGAGTAGTATTTGGGTAAAAGATAAGCAAAGATCATGGACAAGGAATTAGCAAAAGAAGGAATGCAGTCACCAATAAAAATGAAAATGAAAAACATGAAAAAGTGACTGATCTTATAATAAAATCAAATGATGTGTGACATACTGGCTTTTCTGAAGAATCTTTTCAATGTGTTTGATGTTCTAGATCTCAAGTATATTTTGTATTTTAGACCAGTCCAGGAGAACTTTCTACAGTGGCAGAAATGTTCTGTTATTGGCACTGTCCATTATGGAACTACTACCAACATGTGGCTCTTGAGTACTTGAAATATGGCTAGTGCAACTGAGAAGCTGGATTTTAATTTAATTTTAATTAATTTTAATTTATCATAGCTAGTGGCTTTCATATTGGACAGTGAAAATTATTATCCTAATCTATAAGTTTCATCAGTGAAATGTTATTAGGGCACATTGATGTCAGAAGTACTCTTATTCCCAGATACCAAGATCTGTTTTCTGAGGATTAGTGCTACAGCTGCAGCTTTTTTATCCTTTGGATAGCTGTGGTTCTGAAATGATTTTTCCTGAAAACCAAAAATGTGATCAAACCAATTATGCCTTTTATGTGTTCTTTATAGCACAGATAGCTATGTAAATGATTTAGTTGAACATTTTAGGCTACAAAAGCCCTGCACTACTTTCAGCAGTGAATCTCTTGTTACTTTTTGGTGGTTATTTTTGCCCTTGATCATATGCAAGTGCTAATAGATGTTGCCAGGAAGTAGACCAGTTACATAAGTACTATAGAAACTTTTCAGGTCAGAGACTTTGCTGAAGAACAAAGAGGAAGCTACCATTTACTCAGTGCTTAGTTAGTGTCCGCTGTTATGCTGAGCACTTTTCTCCTGTGGATTATCTCAGTTACTTTGATGCCTTTTGTTATATTATCATGGAGGGTTTACTTCCCTATTGCTAGAGTATGTGTCTCCTTTATTGCCTTTTAGTTTCTGCCTTTGTGTTCTTTCCATCCGGGTTTACCCGTTGATCTTGATTTTCTTTTCCTCAGTAGCTCTTTCTTTTTGGTATTTTTTCGAGTGTACCCAATTTTATACCATCATTTTGCCTTTAGAGCCACTGTGGTATCTTGACAGCACATGTTTCTGTCTATAGACTGTTCTCTTTTTTAGGTAGGGTCTTAGGGGGCACATACTGAGCTCCTTGGGCCATCACCCAGAGCTCTTTATTTGCTATCAGAGACACTTAGTTTAAAAAAATGCAAACACTTTTAAGATGAGTTGTTCTGCACTGAAGCAAATGTATTGTTTGCTTCCAAAATTCAGATTTCTGTCTTTTTTGGTAATCATTCTCTTGGTAAGTCTATAAATAATATCCCAGTTTTACTGTGTCAAGTATCTGCCTCCTAAAGAGAATAACTTTTTAAAAATAGAAAACACATAGGCAGAAGTTTTAGCTCTGTGCCAGAGTATGCATTACTAACAAGTTTTATTTTATTTAGTGTCAGAAGTTTGGCGAGTATCACAAAGATGATCCAAGTTCCTTCAGATTTTCAGAAACTTTCTCCCTTTATCCACAGGTGAGTAGACAGAAGATCTGTGTTCTTAGTGTTGACGGTAGCGTCGGGTCTCACTTTTCCTGTTGTCTTTTATTACTCATCTTATAGGATTATTCTTTTGGTTAGGTTTTAAGTTTTGAGATAGCTAAGAAAACAGTATTATGGTTGAATAGTTAGTGAAAGTAAGTAGTATTTTTATGATAACCTTGCATATAGCATATATTTGTGGTGAGTAGAAATTTACACCAGAACCTTATCAGGGAGCACAGTTTGGTATGAAGCAGATTAGCTTTCCATCTGATAAAAGGGATCTAACTAATAGTAGTACTGCCGAAAGGAAGTAATTTTAACAATCTGCTAGTCTTATGGTATCGTTGCCTGAGGACAACTTTATGGAGATATCCCAGATAAATAGAAAAGAACCTTTATCTTACAGAACCTTTCTACTTGGATAGTGGAGTCTATCTGTCTGTTGTTTTGGTAGATATTCCCAAAAGTATAGGTTTATATGATGAGTAATAGAGATAATATTTATTCAACTGAGTATATACGAAGTGCAAGTAATTTAGGAGAATAAAGATGGTTGACGTGGATTCTGTTTTCAAGGAGCGTTCATTTTGAAGGGTGAGATCTGAAATATATGTAAACAATGCAGAAAAGAGAGATTCAACACTACAACAGAGACACAATATTTAAAGGAAACTTTAAAGAATCCTTCCAAATGGATTATTTGGTATATATTTATGGAAGAAGTGGTATTTTATATTACCTTAACCTGGAAGGATGATTAATATTGAGATATGGAAATTCAAATTTTTGCTCCTCACAAAAACTTTGTTTAAAGCTTCGACCTTCTTTTCAGAGATACTCTTATTTTTTGAAAATAGTTTATTGATCTGTAACCTAGAAACTCCATGTTTATAGGGGGAGACTTCCCCAAGTCTCTTGTTGAGATTTTGGAGGATTAGAATAAGGCAGTGTCTACTTGTCTTAATGGAGAAGGGAGTGGCTACCCACTCCAGTATTCTTGCCTGGAGAATTCCGTGGACAGAGGAGCCTGGCAGGCTATATATAGTCCATGGGGTCGAAAAGAGTCAGGCACAACTAAGTGACTGTCACTCACTTGTCTTAAGGGAGGCAACCCTTTGTGTTTTGAGAATTCTCGGATCTCACTTCATATCAGAAAATTGTAAGGGAATTGAGGGCATTAGTTTAAGTTACTGTTGTTTAGTCACTAAGTCGTGTCCAACTCTTTTGTGACCCTATGGATTGTAGCTCGCCAGACTCCTCTGTCCTTGGAATTCTCCAGGCAAGAATACTGGAGTGGGTTGCCATTTCCTTCTCCAGGGGATCTTCCATCCCAGGGATTGAAACTGTGTCTCCTGCTTTGGCAGGCGGATTCTTTACCACTGAAGCACCAGGGAAGCCCTCAGTCTAAATATTTGACTTAGATCCAAACAAGGGGTTTTTGTCCCTAGTCTTGGTTTTCTTTTGAGTCATCTCTTTCTTTTTAGCTGTTGTTGAGTTGCATTTTTAAGTAACTGATAGATATCATGGGTAAGATTCTGAGAAATACAATTTAGAAGTTGTTTTTTTGTATTAATGGCTGTAATCAAATGTGTTCATAGTAGTAAACTTCTGTTGCCATATTAAAATCAGTTAAAGCTGTCTCACATGTTTTATCTTGTAGTTTATGTTTCATTTAAGAAGATCTCCTTTCTTGCAAGTTTTTAACAATAGTCCTGATGAGAGTTCCTATTATCGTCACCACTTTATGCGTCAAGACTTGACCCAGTCTCTCATCATGATTCAGCCTATTCTGTACGCTTATTCTTTTAGTGGACCACCGGAGGTGAGAGGGGTAGAAAAAGAAATTGGTTTTGTTACTGTGCTGTCTGCTATTAAAGTAAAACAACTAGGTTTTTCTTGAAATATAGTTATTAAATGTAAGAATTTAATTCAGGCATGAATATCTTGTTATTCATATGTACTCTTAATGTTTATGAGTGCTTACTATATGCTAGATAAAATGCTAGGCTATATTAGGAAATTATTAAAAAGATAAACAGCTATAAGAGACTTTGTATTTATTAAAAAAATTTTTTAACAGACTTTTTAAAGATTATTTTGTCTAGTCATTTGGTTGATAAAAATCCTATCGGTCTCATGACTTATGTCCTTACCAATGTCTGCAGGTGATGACGATTCTAGAAACTGTATTCCAGAGTTTAGTGTCTGACAATTAGGGCATTCTGTCTAAACAAAAGCTTTGTTTTAATACAGTCCCATTCTCCTATAGTCTTTTGGAACATAAGATACAGTTGATTATAAAGATATATACTTAGAAAAATGATAAAGCTATCCATTTTGCCTTCTTAGCAAACTGTCCCAATTATTTTTACCTATTTTCAAATAGATAGTTTTTCTGTTTCATGATTAAAACAATTTGTTTACTTAAAAGTATGTAATGACTATATTTGAAAATAATAACTTTAGGAAGGGTCAGTATAAAGAGAATATGATATCTATTTGTTAATGATCTCTAATGCTGCCTTTATTCACTTTTGTAAAAAAATAGTGGGTAAAAAGTTATATTTTGTTGCCATTTTTTATAGTAATTTGTCATAGTTTTTACTTTTCTAGAAAATGCATTTTTAATTGGTCTAGCTATACATTTGGTCTCATAGTTATTTGAATGAGGAAAGTAAGTTTTAGAAATACCTTTTTTTTTTTTTTTAATTTCATAGTAATATATGTAAGTTGTAAACATCTGGAAAATGTCAAAAAGTGTTTGGAAGAAAAATAGAATCCCACTGCCTGCTCTTGTCAGGTTTCAAACTCTCCATTTAATCCACGAATCCCATTCATTTCTTAAGGCTTTGCATTTAAAGTTATCCTCTTTCTCTTCTGCATTGTCACTTCTCTCATCACCATCATTCTATTAACACAGAAACCTTAGTGTCACTCTTGTTAAACAAAAGCCCCTGGACTTCACATTGTCTCTAGTTGCCGCCTCATTGCTCTGGTCCCAGTCACAGCTAAACGCAGAGAGTTGCTTGTTGTCCATATGTTCCCACGTTACATTCTCTTCTCCACCTATATTAGTCAGACTCTTGGCCCTGAGATTATTCTGAAACAACTCTTATAAAGGCTACCAAGCCCTCATCTTGCTGGAACTCACAACAGCATTTACCCAGTGAGGACTCTCCTTGAAAAACTTTTGGTCTAGGCTTCTCCAATGCCTACAGCACCTACTGGTTTTCCTCTTCCTCACTGCCTGTTCCTTCTCAGACTCCCTCTGCTGGCTTCTCCCTTTCTGAACTCTAAATGTTGGTGTGGTCTGGGCTCAGTCTCTGGCTTCTCTGGATTCCCTTGAAACAGTGCAGTCTAATCACATAGCTCTAATTGCCATCTTCATGCATGTGATACCCAAATTTATGTCAGTTCAGGCCACTTCCATTTCATATTCAGAACTATGTTTCCATCTCCAAATTTTCTCTGTCCCAAGCCTTTCCTCTCTCAGTGGTGCCACACACCATCAGACTTAGGAATCTATTCTCTGATTTCCTCTTGACTACTCTATTTTCAATTGTTATTTCAGTTGAGCGATTCCTCAGAAAATTAAATTGAAACATCCTTTAAGAATTCATAATAGCAAGAGGTTTTAAGTAGTAAGATAATACATTTAAAAGATTTTAAAGATCCTAAAAAGATCAATTTTGTATTTTTAAGTAATTAATTTTTCCTTCTTCCTCTTTCATTATTATCCTCACATCAGCCGGTTCTTCTTGATAGCAGCAGCATTCTTGCAGATCGTATTCTCCTCATGGACACATTTTTCCAGATTTTGATTTATCATGGTGAGGTAAGATTCCCTTGTGTTTAAAGCTATGCACGTAGTTTCAGTAAAGTCTTTTAATTCGTATTGCTAGAAGTTTTCCTCCCTTTACTATATGAGTAGTGTCTCCTCTATGATAAACTTTATTTCCACTTTTATTAAGTTATGTGTAAAATGTGATTCTTCCTTTTGTGAATTTTTAGACTTAATTTTCAGTTGACCTGTCTGTGGTTGTTTTGTCTGTTTGTCTGCACATAATTGGAGAAATGAATTTTATACAAAGCATAGCTGTGAAAGAGTGAGCATATCATACCTTTGGGTTTTACCTGAAGACACTAAGAAGGGAAAAGTCAGTAGGCGGGCTTTCCTTTTTGTTATTTCATGTATCCATTTAAAAAGTATTCTGGGACTTCCCTGGTGGTCCAGTGGTTAAGATTCCATACTCCCAATGCAGGGGGCTAGGTTTTATCCCTGGTCAGGGAGCTAGAGCCTGCATGGTGCAACTAAAACCCGACACAGACCCCATCCCCACCCCCCAAATATTCCACACGAAGTATTTAAAGTAAAAAAAAATATTTCAGTTGATCTTAAAGATTCATTTAAAGCACAAGCTAATTAAAATTTATGACTTAATTTGATAGGTAAATGAAAAGAGCAGACTATTTGAGTAGCAATTGAGTTAATCTAGGTTATTTAGCATAACTCTGTTCATTCCTATATTTATTCATTCAGGCAGTATTTAAGTGCTTCCTCTGTGTGGAAAGCAGTGAAATCTAGATGCTTTGAGAAATACAGATCTTTTTCATAAACTTATACTCAAGCTTATAGTCTAGTGTTCAGGTAACTTGTGCAGATATATTTTTCCAGTGTTATAACTGTAAATGATTTTAGATTTGCACTGTAATAGGGAAGGGGCTTTCCAGGTGGTGCTAGTGGTAAAGAAGCCACCTGCCAGTGCAGGAGACATAGGAGACATAACCCAGGGTTCGATCCCTGGGTTAGGAAGACGCCCTGGAGGAAGGCAAAGCAACCCACTCCAGTAGTCTTGCCTGGAGAATCCCATGGACAGAGGAGCCTAGTGGTCTGCAGTCCACAAGGTTGCTAAGAGTCAGATGCCACTGAAGCGACTTGGCGCGCATGCACTCAGGGAAGATCTTATTTAAAATATCACTTTAAATATATGGGACTTTTAAAGACCTATTGATTATTATTTTTAACTGTTACCAGTTACTAGAGCTATTTAACTTTTTTGGGGGGGGGGTTAAATTTTTTTAATTTTTATTTTATTTTATTTTAAACTTTACAATATTGTATTAGTTTTGCCAAATATCAAAATGAATCTGCCACAGGTATACCTGTGTTCCCCATCCTGAACCCTCCTCCCTCCTCCCTCCCCATACCATCCCTCTGGGTCATTCCAGTGCACCAGCCCCAAGCATCCAGTATCGTGCATCAAACCTGGACTGGCGACTTGTTCCATATATGACATTATACGTATTTCAGTGCCATTCTCCCAAATCATCCCACCCTCTCCCTCTCCCACAGAGTCCAAAAGACTGTTCTATACATCAGTGTCTCTTTTGCTGTCTCGTATACACGGTTATTGTTAACATCTTTCTAAATTCCATATATATGCGTTAGTATACTGTATTGGTGTTTTTCTTTCTGGCTTACTTCACTCTGTATAATAGGCTCCAGTTTCATCCACCTCATTAGAACTGATTCAAATGTATTCTTTTTAATGGCTGAGTAATACTCCATTGTGCATATGTACCATAGCTTTCTTATCCATTCATCTGCTGATGGACATCTAGGTTGCTTCCATGTCCTGGCTATTATAAACTTTTAAGAATAATGCCTGTGATACTAGCTCTGTGACAGAGCTAGGTTTTTGATAATTTCTTTTGTCTTTCAATAGTTTTATTTCTTCAAATAGCTTGTTAACATGCATAAATGAGAAATCGGAAATTCAGATGACTGTTCCTCTGTTAAATATAGAGATATAAAGATATACATTGATTGATTCAGTTAACTTAGAAATCAAGCCAGGTTAAATCTTTGGATGATTTAATTAAATGGTGTTTTGGAGTCATTTACCTTAATAAAAGTTGATTAATAAAATCAATATTTTTACCTTAAGAATATTGATTCAGATGCTCTTTTATAGGTGTATTATCTTTATAATATTATTGCTATTATTATTAAAGTTTTTACCTTTATGTATCTTGTGAGAATGTAACTCCATTGGTAAAGATTCATAATATAAGAGGTAATTAATTTTGAAGTCTCCAGGAAATCTTCTGTACCAAAAATCCCCTTTATTTATCATAAGCTTAGGTAGATACCTTTTTGTTGTTGTTGTTCAGTCGCTAAGTCATGTCCGACTCTTGACGACCCCATGGCCTATATAGCCCACCAGGCTCCTCTGTCCTTGGAATTCTCCAGGCAACAATTCTAGAGTGAGTTGCTGTTTCCTTCTCCATGGGATCTTCCCGACCCATGGACTGAACCTTTGTCTCCTACATTGATTTGTGGATTCTTTACCACTGAGCCACCTGGGAAGCCCAGGGATACCTTTTATCTAACTTTAATATGATAAGTGTAGTGTTTTAAATTTTTTCATTATTATTGCTTTTTACTTTTAAAGAAGAAATATCCTAATTTTGCATCTGTTTACGCAAGAATACTGAAATTAGTATTGTAACTTTAAAAAATTAGTAACTTAAAAATAAATGGGATAATAGTCTATGATTTTCTTATTTTCTGATGATTGTTTCATTTGAAAAACAAATATTTGGTTAGGCAAGAAAAAAAGTAATAATTCCTTTAATTGTTTTAAAATTAGACCATAGCTCAGTGGCGCAAGTCAGGATACCAGGACATGCCAGAATATGAAAATTTCCGCCACCTTCTGCAAGCCCCAGTGGATGACGCCCAGGAAATCCTTCACTCCAGGTTTCCAATGCCAAGGTACATTGACACGGAACACGGGGGCAGTCAGGTAATGCTCTTCATTTGTTTGCATGTGTGTTGATGATTTTACAATGAGTTGTTCCTGTTTGCCTTCTGACATTAGTTTGAATAGACTGCTTCACCAGGCAAATGAAAAGGAAGGAGATGGGCAGATGGTTTCCAGAGGAAGGTATGCTTCCTTCTTGCCTTAGTTTTGAGAGCAGAGCAGTAAGATCATTGACTAGCTGACTACAGGTGGTGGTTTCTCCCATCTTCTTCCTCCAGCTCAGCTCTAGTCAAGAGCCAGGGTGGTGTTTTGGTGATATGCCAGCTTTAGTTGAGCAAGTAGATATGAACAACTTAGGAAATAATTTAGTGTACTTTTCTCAGATCTCTTTGTTTACTGACAAAGTCTATGAATATGAAGTTTATGGTAACATAATTTTTGTTTTCCTTATTCTATCATTTCACTTTTCTAGAAAATGTCATGTAATAGGAAAGCATTATGGCATTATAAAAAGGTGTGTAATTTTTAGAGTTATTAGGGTTAAATAACGTACATATAGCCTTTTTTGGCCTTACAGAAGACTCAATTAGGACCCCATAACGTACACTTTTTTTTTTCTTTCTGTTTTTAAAAAAAATTTTTTTTTGTTTATTATTTTTGGCCACACTGGGTCTTTGTCGCTACACAGGCTTTTTCCTAGTTGTAGTGAGCGGGTACTACTCTGTGGTTTGGCGCGCAGGCTTCTCACTGAGGGGGCTTCTCTTGCTGTGGAGCACGGGCTCTAGGGTGTGCAGGCTGTAGTAGTTGTGGCACATGGGTTTAGTTGTGGCTCCCAGCTTTTAGAGCACAGGCTTAACACTTGTAGCACGCGGGCTTAGTTGCTCCGTGGCATGTGAGATCTTCCCAAACTGGGGATTGAACCCGTGTCTCCTGCACTGGCAGGTAGATTTTTTACCACTGAGCCACTAGGAAAGCCCAACTCTTTTTTTTTTTTTTTAGTATTTTATTTTATTTATTTATTTTTTAAAATTCATTTCCTTTTTATTTTTTATTTATTATTATTATTATTTTTTACTTTACAATATTGTATTGGTTTTGCCATACATCAACATGCATCCACCACGGGTGTACACGTGTTCCCCATCCTGAACCCCCCTCCCACCTCCCTCCCCATACCATCCCTCTGGGTCATCCCAGTGCACCAGCTCCAAGCTTCCTGTATCCTGCATTGAACCTGGACTGGCGATTCGTTTCTTATAAGATATTATACATGTTTTAATGCCATTCTCCCAAATCATCCCCCCTCCCTCTCCCACAGAGTCCAAAAGACTGTTCTATACATCTGTGCCTCTTTTGCTGTCTCGCATATAGGGTTGTCATTACCATCTTTCTAAATTCCATATATATGCGTTAGTATACTGTATTGGTGTTTTTCTTTCTGGCTTACTTCACTCTGTATAATAGGCTCCAGTTGCATCCACCTCATTAGAACTGATTCAAATGTATTCTTTTTAATGGCTGAGTAATACTCTATTGTGTATATGTACCACAGCTTTCTTATCCATTCGTCTGCTGATGGACATCTAGGTTGCTTCCATGTCCTGGCTATTATAAACAGTGCTACAGTGAACATTGGGGTACACGTGTCTCTTTCAGTTCTGGTTTCCTCCGTGTGTATGCCCAGCAGTGGGATTGCTGGGTCGTGTGGCAGTTCTATTTCCAGTTTTTTAAGGAATCTCCACACTGTTCTCCATAGTGGCTGTACTAGTTTGCATTCCCACCAACAGTGTAAGAGGGTTCCTTTTTCTCCACATCCTCTCCAGCATTTATTGCTTGTAGACTTTTGGATCGAAGCCATTCTGACTGGCGTGAATACCTCATAGTGGTTTTGATTTGCATTTCTCTGATAATGAGTGATGTTGAGCATCTTTTCATGTGTTTGTTAGCCATCTGTGGAAAGCTCAACTCTTGAATAACTTTTACTGCTGCTTTTAAATTCTTATTAGAGGTATATAAATTAATTATAGGTTATTTTTTCACTTGTTCCTAGAAAGTACAGACCTTGCTTTGTTTATTGATGTATCCCTAGTGCCTAGCACAGTATTACAAAGTAGGTAGTAGATATCAGTAACTATTATTCAGAAATGATAGCAATTATTATTAGGGTTTTACTATATTTATAATAGGAGCTACTATACCCTATTGAGAATTTGCAAAGCTGTTAACACTTTACATAACTTCTCTCATTTGATTCTCTAGCAGTCCTATTATTGTTTCCATTTTACGGATAATAAAACTGAGACTTAGGTTACTTGTGGCCAAGGAAAACTGTAAATGGAGGAATTGGGATTTGAATCCACATGTTCTATGCTGCTGCAGCTGCTGCTAAGTCGCTTCCGTTGTGTCCAACTCTGTGTGACCCCATAGACAGCAGCCCACCAGGCTCCCCCGTCCCTGGGGTTCTCCAGGCATGAACACTGGAGTGGGTTGCCATTTCCTTCTCCAGTGCATGAAAGTGAAAAGTGAAAGTGAGGTCGCTCAGAGGTCGCTCAATGAACCCATGGACTGCAGCCTACCAGGCTTCTCCATCCATGGGATTTTCCAGGCAAGAGTACTGGAGTGGGATTTTCCAGGCAAGAGTACTAGAGTGGGGTGCCATTGCCTTCTCCAAGATATTCTTTAGAAGTAGAAAAGATTTTGTATGGTACTAAATTTCAAATGATAGGACTGTCTTGTTCTTTTAATGTGAAATAATAATTTATGAATTGTTCTCTCATTGATGTCTCACCACATGTAGTGCTGTATTCCTTTTCAATTCTGGTTATTATTTCATGATGATAAGGCATAGTGGATAGATGGGCAAAATGTTGGGCAAGTGCTGTCATGGAATAGCCTATAGTTTGAAAAAGTTTGACAGTCATTGTTTAAAGTGAAAGAACATGTAGAGACTTTGAATCTTTGGAGACTTTGAACCTTTGTTGATGTTTCAGACCAGGTGTTTGGTAAATGTCACACTAACTTTGTCATAATTGTTGCACACATACTCTTTATATGTTGAGTTTTGAATTCTACAATTTGTATTTGTTACTGTAAATGTTATTGTGTATGTATGATTTGGAGAGGTTACACTTATTTGTAACATATAGTGGTCTACGTATTTCAAGATTTATCTCATTTTTTTAAAGTTTCATTTTAATAAAATTAATTTTATGAAAATATATTAAATAGAATTGATTTTATATGGCATAATGTATTTGTTTAGCCTATATTGACCAAATCTTATATTTGATGGATAATATTATTTCTTCTTTGCTTTTAAGGCTCGTTTCCTGCTTTCAAAAGTTAACCCCTCACAGACTCATAATAATATGTATGCCTGGGGACAGGTAAGTGTAAATAGCAGACCGTGGAAATTATTTCTTTGTGTTTTTTATAGTTCGTTATTTTAGTGAAAGCTACGTTTTTTGCCTTTGTTTTTGGTAATGGTTTCTGCTGGAAAGTAATAAAAAAAAGAGGTGAAAATAGAATTAACATTTGGTGGCACCACAGAAAATACAAAAGTGATTATATCAAATATGTAGAACCCTTTCATATTTCAAGCTTATCATGTTTCCCTTGAGACAAAAAGCAATAAAGTGTATAGTAAATGAACTAGAAGGTGATGATTCAGACTTAATGCTAGGCTGAGAACCACAAAAGGCCACAGTACGCAGGGAGTGGTCAGGGATTGTGGTTGAACAAGAGAGGCTGGAGGCCTGGACATCATTATTAATGTATTTTAATTTGGTAGAAATTCTCTCTCTTGATACACTGCTGCTGCTGCTGCTGCTGCTGCACTATATCACCACTTATCAAGTGTCCAATCTGCAGGACTCTATATTGGTACTTCAGGATCCCAGCTATCATCCCTGCCTTTGAAGAGCTTGTAGTCTAGTATTAGAAATAAAGCACATACCTAAGTCATTAAAAATACAAGGCAGATTGGGTTGTATGCTTTTAGGAAAATTTAAAGTGTTACGGGGGGATAGAGGAGAAGGAGGGAAAAAGGTCGCATGATGGCAGAAGAAGAGATATTTCCTTTAGAGTGCTTATGACTCCAATAAGTAGAAATTATGTGAGGAATGGAATTCTAGGTAGATGACAGTATGGACTAGGATAAAGAGTATATGTCAGGATGAATAGTAGAACAATAAACTGGAAATGTAATTGTACAGTTAGTTATGGAGGCTCTTGAGTACCAGGCTGAGGACTGAGGAGCTGAGTTTTTATTTGCTAAGTTATGGAATGTCATTGAAGGTTTTTGGCCAGAGAGCCAATTCTGATTCTTGGATAATACAGTTGAATCTTAAGATTAATTGGAAGCAGTCTGTAAGTTGGAACTGTTTCTGCTGAAGTAATCCAAGTGAGAGAGAAAGAAGATGAGATGGTGAAAAGGAATAGATTTGAGTTATATTTCGAGAGGAGACTCAGTGAGATTTGATTAGCAGTTGCAGGAAAGTAAAACTTACTCTGGGGCCAGACAGCTGTATACAAAATCTGAATTCTGATTGGATTCTGGATTAGAGCAAACAGCTTATAAAGAACATAATTGGGATGATTTGTGAAATATATAGACTGTATATCAGATACTAGTATAGTAATAAATTTCTTAAGAGTAATAATGGTGTTGTGGTTATGTAGGCGATTGTCCTTGATCTTGGGAGATATATCCTAAAGTGTTCGGGGATAAAATGTGATGTCTTCAGCTTGAAAAAATGATTCAACAAGAAGAAAAAGAAAAGAAAAAATAGATACAAACATAAAATGTGGCAAAATGTTCATCATTGATTTTAAGTTCAGTGCTATGTTGGTATTCATTGTACTTTTTTCCTAAGGTTTGAATTTTTGAAAAATAGTTGAGGGGGGGAACAAGGGAGTAAGGTGCTCTGAGCCTGGGTAACTGAGGAGAACGTGTGCCGGTAGGAATGAGAGTGAAAAGACAACGTTTTAGACCTTGAGTTTGAGATACCATCTAGATGCCCAAATGAGCAGGCTGTTGAAAATTTGGGTTTGGTGGTCAGGGCAAGGATTAGACAAGTGATACTGAAAGCCATCACAGTGGATGGTTGTCCAAGGAGAGGCTACAGAGGCAAAGAAGGATGAGACAGAACCTTGAGGAAGTACAAGTGCTAGGAGTATTTTATACGTAATCAGAGAAGTGGAAGGAAAAAGAGAGGAACACCGTGTCCTAAGTGGCGAGGGAGAACTTTATAGAAGGAAGAAGAAGGGAGTAACAAATACTGAGATGCTGCAGATACTTGGTTTGAGGACTAGGCGGTTATTTGTGCCCTTGCTAAGCAGTTTTAATATAGTCATTGTGTAGAGGATAGATTATTAAAGAATTAATGAGTGGTGAAGAAGTGGAGATCATTAAGTATAAATGGTTCTTTTGCAAATTTAGCCTGAATGAATAGTAGAAGGATGATTGTTATTAGAGTAAGGGCACAAAACTTACTTGTAGGCTAAGTGTAAGGAGCTAACGTTGGGGAGACCCAGAAGGACACTGTATAGATGTTTAAGATCCTCAGAAAGAGACAGTGTGATCGCATTATGTGGAGTTTAAGCACTGGTAGGGAGGCAGGACATTTCTTTCTGCAAAAGCAAAGAGTGAGAAGAAGGGTGAAGACAGAAAGATTTTGAGGTGGAGAGAAAAACTCTCATTGGAGAAGCCTGTTTCTTTTCAGTAATAGATTATTGCTAGAGTGAGAAATGCTGGGGTTAAGGACTAGATAACAGAACAGGTTGCTGCTGCTGCTGCTAAGTCGCTTCAGTCATGTCCCACTCTGTGTGACCCCATAGACAGCAGCCCACCAGGCTCCCCCGTCCCTGGGATTCTCCAGGCAAGAACACTGGAGTGGGTTGCCATTTCCTTCTCCAACGCAGGAAAGTGAAAAGTGAAAGTGAAGTCACTCAGTCGTGTCCGACTCTTAGCGACCCCATGGACTGCAGCCCACCAGGCTCCTCCATCCATGGGATTTTCCAGGCAAGGGTACTGGAGTGGGGTGCCATTGCCTTCTCCAACAGAACAGGTTAAAAACAGCTATAAAGAATATAAGAAAGCAATAGAGGGTGAGTAAAAGACTTACAGCAGTGTTGAGGGTCCATTTTATTTACCAACAGTTTCTTGAGCATGGTTCCGTAATGTTCTTTAGCCATGCTGTGTAGTTAGGCATTGCATCAAAGATGAAAGAACTGGGGCTAATTTAGAACTAGAGGTAAGAAAGATGGACACAGCAAAGAGAGTAGAATATTTGAGAGCATTGTTAAACAATTGACTATGGGGCCCAGGCTAGTTAGAAGAGAAATAAAGCAATAATTGGAATTCAGGCCTTTTTCTTTGAATATAGTGAGTAAGTGAGTGAAAGTTACTCAGTCGTGTCCGACTCTTTGTGACCCCATGGACTTTACAGTCCATGGAATTCTCCAGGTCAGAATACTGAAGTGGGTAGCTTTTCCCTTTTGCAGGGGATCTTCCCAACCCAGGGATTGAACTCAGGTCTCCCCCATTGCAGGCAGATTCTTTTACCAGCTGAGCCACCAGGGAAGCCAAAGAATACTGGAGTGGGTAGCCTATCCCTTCTCCAGGGGAACTTCCCAACCCAGGAATCAAACCAGGGTCTCCTGCATTGCAGGCAGATTCTTTACCAACTGAGCTATGGGGGAAGCCCTTTGAATATAGAGGTGCCTCAAAAGTTTGCCTTGAATTCTCTACATTTTAGAGAATTTTTTCTGGGTGATTGTATCCATTCTTGTGGCTTCAGCTTTCATTTGAGTCTAACTTGTAAGTCTCCATCTTTGCTTTGGCTTCACAGTGACCTGCAGACTGGAGTTTATAACCACCAGGTGCAGAGCACTTGAGTTTCCTGTAGACATTTCATAAGCAGCATGCCCCAACTTGAGCTCTCTCATACCATCTTGTACTTACTGACTTGCAGGTTTTTTACAGAGGAGCCCACCATTCTCTCAGTTGCCAGGGCTTGGAACTTTAGTCATGTACATTTTCTCTCTTCTGCCCCTAATCATTGACTTATTTTCCCTGGCCGTTCCCTCCTTTCCCTGTCGCTAATCAAGATTAGGCCCTGTTAGTCTTCACATAGACTGTTGGAATTACCTGCTGGCACCGCTTCAGCTGTTTCTTCCCATTTTGGCACTGATCAGAGTGGTCTCCCTAAAACAGTTCTAAGTCAAAGCACTGCATGGAAATCTTTAATAACCCCCTATTGAGTTACTAAAAGCTCTGTATTGCTATTGAGGGTCCTTTGTAGTGTGCTCCACATAGCTTTGCCCACTTTTAGCTACTATTTAGTCTTTTTAATCAAACTGGCCTTCCTACTGCACTCTGAGTGTACTGAGCATGTAACTTACAGAGCAGCCATCCCTCAAGGCTCAGTTTTAAAAGTTTACTGACTCCATGAAACTTTTTCTGTGATTGTATGACTGGATATTGTGGAATATCCCTGACCCTTCATTCCCCTTCTCTTTCCCCATCCATTTCTGATGGCACTTATTTTTCCTGTTAGAATATAAATTACTTGAGGGTAATAACTGTGTCACTTTCATTTTTGACTTTCCACAGTACCTTAAACATTAGCACATATTGACTATAATACATCTGGACAGGACAACAGAGATTAGAGTAGGGGAATCTGTGGAGATGCTTTAGGAGTTAAAAGCTTTTGTGAAATAGATAGATAAATTGAGTCCATGGTCTAAAAGTCCTGAAAAGTGAGGAGGTTTTTTTTTTTTTTTTTTTTTTTTTTTAATAGCAAGGAAAGGAACTTACTCCTGGAAATTGTTCAAGGGGTACATAGCATGTGTGAGAAAAATTTGTCTCCACATAATACATGTACATATAGATTTTCAATATCATCCCTCACCATCTTCCACTTGGTAGGGAGTGGGGGGGAGACAAAAAGCCAAGTATAATCCTGTGATGTGGAACTTTGGGCTACAGGATGTCCATGAGTTAGCCTTTCTTTTATACTTTAGTCGGTTGAGTATTGGTTTTGGTTCTGGATCCCACAAGGTAAAAGGAACTTATTTAAGAAAAGAAAACCACAAGAACATAGAAAATATAGCACCAATAAATAGAGTTAATGAAAATAGTAAATAATCAATATGAGGGGGAAGTTAAAGGATACTTTAAAACAGTATTCATCAGGGGTCGTTTATCAATTGCCCGTAAGGACTAGGTGAACAAATGAGTGAAACTGGCTGCATATAAGAGACGCTTTCAGTCTCAGTGTCAGAAACCAATGCCTGAGGGCGGGGGCTGTGGCCAACTAGGGCTTATGGGGAGGGTCCACAGATGTTCCTATTTCCAGGCAGTAATAATTAAGTTCCAGTTTAATTATTATAGGTCATATTATTTTTTTTTTATTTTATTTTATTTTTAAACTTTACATAATTGTATTAGTTTTGCCAAATATCAAAATGAATCCATCACATAGGTCATATTATTTTAAGCTATGGACAAATGGAGGTGGAAAACCATCATGGATGTATTTTTAAAGAGAAAAAGGGTACAGTTGAAGAATCGAGATCAATCAACTGGAAATTTTTGATAAGATTGAGTTGAGCATTAGTATTTATCATTTCAAATAAGATCACAGTATATAAATTAGAAGACCCATATGTATTTTGTCTGGTCTAGGAGAACTAGATCTGAGATTGGTGAATTGAGGTAGAAAGGCATCAATCCATGTGTCGTTCTGGGCTGATAGTTGAAAATTCTGCAAGTTACTAAACTTTCCTATGCCTTCTTTTCCTTATCTGTTACAGAGTTTAATGACACGTACTTGATATACCCAGTAATACTCAGTAAATATTAGTTATTAGTTTTCCTTGTTATCACTGGAGAAAACAGTCTCTCTCTAGAGATATTTAAGATAGGAAAGAAAACCAATAATAATATAACCTATAATAATTAAACTGAAACTTAATTATTACTGCCTGGAAATAGGAACATTAGAGGCATAAATAAGAGCCCTAACATTTTTTAAGCCAGACCCTGAAGGAGGGAGATCATTTCATTGGGTGAATATGATGGAGAAGGAAATCCCAGGCCAAGGAACAAACATGCAGTATTGTTTATCTTATTCACTCATTCATTTATCCATCCACCCATCCATGTATTCAACTTTGAAAGCATCGTCTTTGGAGAAACTTAAATATGCTTTGTTGTTATTAAAGGAGTTCTTTTTATTCATTTGATAAAACCTTGTTTAAATATTTTCAATCATTCGGTTAAATTATATCCTTACATATGGTGGTTTTAATTACATTATCAGGTCTGTCTCTCCTTAGGTTATTTTATAAAGTTTTTTCCTCAAAGAGGCAGTTAAAAGCAGTTTGGATTTCTTCTCATTATTACATTTTAGAAAATATAATAATCTTTTCCAGAAATGCCATCTGGTTTAGGAAAATTGAAGAATTAGTCACAGTTATACCTTTGGGGCAAGCTGGCATTTGATCCTATCTTTTATGAAGAGAATCTTATGAAAACAAAACAAACAACTCCTTTTAGATTGGTTTAAAACTATTTCAAAGATCTTTCAGTCTATGTTGAATTAGTTCATGTGTCTAAAAACAATGAAATTTTGGTCTGATGTATTTAAATCAGTGTTTCTCAGTCTTTATATTTTGTTAAATTTGAAAGCATCCCTTTTTTGTAATGGTGTTTGAAATGTCAAAATTAAATAAATGTGATAATTAGGAGTAAGAAAGAAACCAAGAGCCTAAGGTTTTTCTTGACATATGACTTTTATAAGAGAAATTATGTTAATATTTTTATAGATAATAATAAGCTGAATCTGCACTGTTTTAGTCATTATACTAAGATTTTCATAAACTCTTATTTATTAAAACACTTGTGAGGTGAGTACTGTTAATCTTATTTTTCAGAAGAGTAAATTGATGCTTACGTAGATTAACTTTCCCCAAGTCACATAAACTGTGACAAGGGTTTGGATTTGATCCTAGGTCATTCTAACTCCAGAATCTGAACTTTTAACCATTAAGCTAAATTGATGATTGAAATTTAGGGAGTTAACATGATACCCAAGCATTTTGCTAAAAATTATGAAATCTAATACCTTAGTTTTCTTTTTGTCAGAAATCGAGAGTCCAGTATAAGTATTATCCATGGATGACCTGAAGGGGGCGCCGCTGCAGCACTGCTTCTGTGATGGTGCTGGAGGCCTCTGATGCTGTAGTGCTTCATATGCTAAATGATATAAAACGTGGCCCTCTCTGCCCAATCCTGGGTGTATGTTAAAGAGAAAAAGGGTACAGTTGAAAAATTGAGATCAGTCAACTGGAAATTTTTGATAAGATTGAGTTGAGCATTTAGTATTTATCATTTCAAATAAGGTCGCAGTATATAAATTAGAAAACCCATATATATTTTGTCTTTACTAGGAGAAATAGATCTGGGATTGGGTGAATTGAGGTGGAGAATGTGTAAAGTGGAAAAAAAATCAGGTATAATTATAGGAAGAAAAAAAGGAGCTATTGGCTTATTACTAGTTTAAGTCACATTTTTGATACCTTACTTCCTATGTTAACTGTGAATGTAGAATAAAATATAGAATAAAATATAATAAAACTATATATGTAGCCTATAAAAGAATAGATTTTCTAAAATAGATACTAATGTTATAGGCCACCTGCGTGTGTCAGGTATTGTTCTATTTGCTTTACACAATTTAACTCATTTAATCAGTATGACAGCCATGTGTGCAATAGGTTCTGTTCTTATCTGTATTTTACAAATGAGGAAACTAAGACTCAAAGAGCTAAAGTCACTTCTTCAAAGTCATATAGGCAGTAAGCGGCAGAGTCAGGATTTGAGCTCAGTCTGCCTGGCTCCAGTCTCTAAGCTCTTAATTCCAGTGCTGTTGTCTCCCTTCATTATGTAGTTTTTCAAGTTCTTATGAATTCACCTGTGAAAACACATAATAAAATTGATTGTCCTTTTCAGGAGAGGTTATGGCATGTCTGTGGCTATGCCAGAGAAGAACCACAAGAGCTGTGAATTCTTATCTCATGTTTGCCACTAATTTGCTGATATCTTCTGAAAATTACTGAATTTCCTTATTTTAGGCTTTTATATATACCTCTAAGTAAGAAAGTGGATATCAGGTGAAGAATTTAAAAATCCAGATATAAAATACTCCAGGAAACTTTCTTGCTACAATAAAATTTCATTATTAGTGGATTGGATTATTAAGATCATTTCATCAACACAGTTTTTATTAAAATAGAAGTCAGGAATTTTCCCTAACTTTAGAACCCACAAGAATCAATGAAAATGACTTGAATGAAAAAAAAAAAAGAAAGAAAGAAAATGACTTGAATGAAAATATATGTGTGTTTTATTTAAAACATGATATAAATTCTCTTCCTTCCAGCTGGCAGTTCTGCCAAAATATATGTAATTGAAATTTTATTTTAGTAAACAGGCAGCAATGAAGGAGGCTTACTTCTTAGTAGAGATAAAAGCACCAATACATTCAAGACAAATGAACACTTTACTACTTGAAAGACTAAATTGGATATGGAGCTATTTTAATGCCAATTGATGAATTGCAGTACAAATCTGACTCTGACCACTTGGGGTTAGTGCAGACCCCAAAAGTCAAAGGACATGGTCCACAAACAAGACCTACCCTATTCAGATGCCAGCCGAAAGTCGAATCCCAGGTTACCCACGTTTCCGACCAGCTGGCTACAAATTCATGTTTGGGGGTGGTGAGAAAGGGAGAGTGGTCGGATGGGAGATGGGTGGGTGGGGTAGATAAGAGGATGGGTTCCCACAACCCCCCATCAGATTTGGAAATTCCCTAGAACAACTCACAGAACTCAGGAAAGCACTATATTTATGATTACAGTTTTATTATAAAACTGTGATAATTCCTCTTCCCATGGAATCGGGGTTTGTCACCCTCCCAGCTGATGTATTGATGTATTTATTCCTCAAATAGGAATCTCCACTTGGCTCTGGTATCCAGTGGGTTTTTTTTTTTTTTTTGCCTTTGCCTTTGTTTTGTATGATTGATTGAAAATCTAGCCCCCCACCGCCCCCACACCATCCCTTCCTCCCTGGAGGTCAGGCTCTCTTAAAGCCCAGCCATCTAATTACATGGTTGATCTTTTTGGTGACTGGTCCCTATCCTGAGTCATCTCATCTCACAGCATAAACTCTAGTGTGATCTGAAGGGCTCATGAATAACAGATGCTGCTGTCGGGTAATTCCAAGGATGTAGTCTCCCCCCTCAGGAATCTGGGACAAAGACCAGTCAGATTCTTTATTATACAAGAACATAGACATTATTCTGCTTAAAATGATTTCCTTGTCTATTTTTTTTTACACATTTGCTTATACATTTTATCCTTTGTTTTTGATTATAGCGAATATCTTTGTTTTCTTCTAGGAGTCTGGAGCGCCGATTCTCACAGATGATGTTAGTTTGCAAGTGTTTATGGATCACTTGAAAAAACTTGCTGTGTCAAGTGCTGCTTGATGTGCTGAACTTAATAAGATTGAGAAGATGAAATAGTATTTGTTTCTTTTTTCTCTTCTTTTCAGTTAATCTGTGGAAATCAACAGAGATCTCTGTAGACTCTTTTTGTATTAGTATGGTTTGAGACAGCATTTGGAAAAATGTTCATGTTTGTAGATTAAGCTAGAGTATAAGAGCAATACGAACAAATTTGTTTTCCTTGCCACAGTATTATAACTGGTTTTAGAAATTTGAGGTCTTTATAACTTCAGTTCAGTTCAGTCGCTCAGTCGTGTCCGACTCTTTGCGACCCCATGAATCGCAGCACGCCAGGCCTCCCTGTCCATCACCAACTCCCAGAGTTCACTCAAACTCATGTCCTATCTAGTTGGTGATGCTTTATAACTTAATTATGTTAAAAAGTAAAAATAGCGTCTGCCTTGCATTGCAGGGATATAACTCATTTGTATGTTGCAGACAAATTCCAAGTGGCACTGAATGTTCCTGACTTTGTGAAAACTTGTTTCTTAATTTTAACCAGAAAGTAAACAAAATCATCAACAGTAATGATAAATGTGAACATTTTTGCCTATTCATTGAATATTTTTCCATGATATTCAGCACTTATGTATACACTTCTTCTGTACTTACTCTGTTAAGGCAGATTTATTTTTATGATGACTTGTTTAGGAATTATTTGACTTTATATATGGTAATTTTCATGAAGATAATTTAATGTTTTTCGTCATTTGAAAAAAATAGTTTAGAGATGAAAGTTCTTTTGGATGACAGTTCCATAATTGATAACATGTGAAATTCCCACAAAGGACCCAACTATGTGATTAAACATATTTTTTTTAATAAAGGGAAATAGAAAAGAAATAGTTTCGTCACAGTACATTTTAGAAAGGCTTTGCAGTAAAAAGACTATTGTAACTTCTAAACCAAATTTAATATTCACTGCATGCTTTTGTTATTTCCTTTTGTTTTTCTGAGGTAAGTTTTATATTATATCCTTCAGTATTTTAAACTCTTGGGAGTTTACACACTACTTTCTGTTTTTGCTTCCATTTCGTGAACAGTTGTAGTTCTTATTGAAACAGTATTATCTAATATTTTGTTGAATTTTATCATGTGATGATGCTCAGTTCTCTTTTGATTTATTCATTAGTATCATTCACTTTTACCTTTTAAAGTTTACTTGTAGCAGATGTTTACATTGCTAAAGCCAGATATGTTTGACAATGAAATTTACATCAAGTACTGCAATAAAAGGTGGTGCTACTATATGGGCTTAGAAGGACTGCAATGATTGTATTTGCATGAACACAATCATTTGATGGGAAAACAGATACTTTAAATGAATTGTTTGTATGTTTTATTTGATTAGAGTAAATAAATTGCTCTATTCCATTTTATTTGAACTATGATAGGTCTGAATACCAATAAAATATACATTTGCTCTGTTTTCCCGCTTATTTTGAAATCTAGTAAGCCTGAAAAGCCTAGTGTAAAAGTAGAGCATTTATAAAACCTGCTATTGATGGATTAAAAAGTCACTTATTTAAAGAAAAAACAGCTTTATTGAGTTTTAATTCAAGATAAATTCCTTTTAAATCTGATAAAAATCCTCCAAAATTTTTCTTTTGCAAAAATGAGAACAGATACCTCAATGCTGGTGAACATTGACATTATTTGATCCATTGATTTAGAACAAAGGTCCTTTTATGGTGAAGATGATCAAGGCATTTGAACATTGCTCTTTTAATTTCTTTGATCATTTAAGACCAACATCTTTTTGTTGCTTTCCTGGCATTCTTCAAATTTGATTATTCAATGTAAATGCATATCTTATATTTTTGTCACTGCATAGCTGATAGTCTTCTCTACAACTGCTGTGTGCTGCTCTTCACAATTTAAAAATGGAGGAGCAATTTAAAAAATGTTTTACTGTACACTGTTTAGTTCTGTTTAGACTGCAACTATTTTAATTTCTGATCAACCTCATCTAAAACTTTGCACCAAGAAAAATTTCTAAATTGTGCTATTAATGTCATGTTTTATTTTCTTGGTCAGTCCTTTAGTTTTAAAACAGTTCAAAAAGAAAGTTTTAATTGTAAAGATACTAAAACTCATTAAGGTTTCCATGTGTACACTAAAATTTGCACTTACAAAAAAGATTACACCTCAATCACACTGTTTCACTGTTTTAAAATTTAACCCCAAACAAAAACTCTGGGTGGCCATATAAAGACTGAGTGAATTGTTTCTTCATCTTTGTAATTACCACTGTTTATTGAACCTACTGTTTAAACACTAGGATACTTTGACCAATGGATATTGAAGACCAAAAAAAAAAAAATCTCTTCAAGGGAGACGAACTGATTCAAAAACTGTTACTAATTTAACCTTCCAAAGGCAAGGGTGTGTGGGTGTTGGGACTGGATTGTATGGGGTTTCTCTGAATTAAGTTCTGAGTATGGGACAAATACAGTGTTTATGAAAGGATAGGTAGTTCAGTTCAGTTCAGTTGCTCTGTCGTGTCTGACTCTTTGCAGCCCCATGAATCACAGCACGCCAGGCCTCCCTGTCCATCACCAACTCCCAGAATTTACTCAAACTCACATCCATTGAGTCGGTGATGCCATCCAGCCATCTCATCCTCTGTCGTCCCCTTCTCCTCCTGCCCCCAATCCCTCCCAGCATCAGAGTCTTTTCCAATGAGTCAACTCTTCGCATGAGGTGGCCAAAGTACTGGAGTTTCAGCTTTAGCATCATTCCTTCCAAAGAAATCCCAGGGCTGATCTCCTTCAGGATGGACTGGTTGGATCTCCTTGCAGTCCAAGGGACTCTCAAGAGTCTTCTCCAACACCACAGTTCAAAAGCATTAATTCTTCTGTGCTCAGCTTTCTTCACAGTTCAACTCTCACATCCATACATGACCACAGGAAAAACCATAGCCTTGACTAGACGGACCTTTATTGGCAAAGTAATGTCTCTGCTTTTTTAATATGCTATCTAGGTTGGTCATAACTTTCCTTCCAAGGAGTCTTTTAATTTCATGGCTGCAGTCACCATCTGCAGGGATTTTGGAGCCCCCCCAAAATAAAGTCAGCCACTGTTTCCCCATGTATTTGCCATAAAGTGATGAGACCAGATGCCATGGTCTTAGTTTTCTGAATGTTGAGCTTTAAGCCAACTTTTTCACTCTTTCACTTTCATCAAGAGGCTTTTTAGTTCCTCTTCACTGTCTCAATGTAATAATCAGAAAATTACACACATATTATGACTCAGAGGTAGCCATAGCAATTGTATAGACTGTAGACCAATAAAAATTGTTTCAAGCTGGAGTATTTTATCACTGATATTATTTGGAATTGCTGGCATATGGCAATAAAACTCAAACCAAGTGCTCTGACTTTGTTACACTGCTGTCCTTGGAAACAAGATTATTTTCTCATGAGTTATATAAGAAATTTCAATGAAAATTATAAAATATTTAGAATTGAACAATAAAAGTACTCTTTCAAAACTTGTGGTATGGAAAAAAAGATTATTAGAGGAATATATTGTTTTAAAGGCAACTGGAGAAAAAAGATTGAAAATAAATGAACTTTGTATTCAACTCAATGAAAATGAACAACAAATACATCTAAGGAAAGAAGGAGAAAGGAAATAAAGGTAAAATAAGAATTTTAATGAGATAGAAAATAAATGGAGGCAATGCTTCATAAAACCAAAACCAAAAAGATAATAAGCGTTGAAAGTCTTAAATGCATTTTGAAAGCAAAGAAGGAAATTGACTATCAGCTCATCTTCTGAATAGTTTTTTAATGGAGATCTTAAATGAACAATTATTCAAATTTTTTGGTCCAGGCCAATTAAGCATAATTGTTTAGTTGTATAATTACCAAGGCATCTAAAATTTATTCTCTAATGAATTTCAGGGAAAAGTTGATGTTAAAATCATATACTTACTCCTTATGAACATAGAAGTACTTACAAAGTTGAGAAATTATAGTTAAAGGAGTCCGTTGAGATCATTAAATCCTATTTCCTTACCCAGTTCAAGAATTCCCTCACAATATCCCTGATGGTTGATTGACCTCTGTAGATCACTTGCAGTGTCAGTTAAGACAGGAGAGCGTAGATTGTTGAACCCTACAAGTGACTTACACCTTTAAAGAAAAGATAGTGAACTGGGAAGGATTAATATGTGACATACCAAAAAGAAGCCTTGACCAGAATTTGATGGCGAACATTTAAATCTGTTTTACACAACACA
Source organism: Bos indicus (assembly GCF_029378745.1). Taxonomy (NCBI): domain Eukaryota; kingdom Metazoa; phylum Chordata; class Mammalia; order Artiodactyla; family Bovidae; genus Bos; species Bos indicus. The sequence goes on along the minus strand of NC_091780.1, from coordinate 49,191,719 downwards.
TTCTGAGGACTATAACCATTGACCTACAAAGCCATCTGGCCCTCTGATATTGTCATTAAATGAGAGTGGGGCAGCCCGTAATGCAGGAAGTCTGTGCTACTTCAGAAATACACTTTCCAAGCAGGACATCGTGTACCTACTTCCCAGCAGAGCCCTGTAATCAGAGTACACTTCTAGGTAGAGAGAAGGGCATGAAAAGCCAGGGGGTGCGAATCTGTTTCCTAGGGAAAATGTGGCCTGAGCTGCTGCTGGGAAGAATTGTTTTCTGATCTGTGTCAGGATCTTGCTCAGCTGCCTTAACAGGGTGAAGCAGCCACAGAAGGATGCTATGTGTACATTTAAACTTGTCTGAGGACTGCACTGTTTGTTTTAGCAAAACAGGGAAATCCATAAAATCAACAATTTCTGGAAGGGTTAGACATTTTTCTAAGGATAACAAATGTGTAGATTACTTAGGAGTTACAGTAAAGACATCATTTGAAGTGATAAGCGTTGTGATTGAAGAACCTCTAATGAGTGAGGATCACATTTCACTAGATTTACTGGTTTAGGGCTGATAGTTCCTGTCATGAAGGCAATTTAAAAACAACTTAATCTGCAGAAAATTAATCTTCATAAAATCCTTGTGAGATGTTGACAGGTCAAGTTATTTGTGTGTTTGAAAACATCTGGGAAGAAAAACTCAATGGAGATGAGAGAATCATAGCACAGTGCTTCTCAAGCTTGACCAGGCATAGGAATCACCTGGTGATGATAAAATGCAGACATTGACTAAGTACTAACAAGGTAAGTGGGGAGTACAGAGTCAGACACAGTCCTCCTCTGCTGAGCCCAGGTTATTCCATCCTGTCTGATCTCTTGAAATGTATCATTCTAAAATTCTATTTTTAATGAGAACATTAAGCCAACTGATTTATCAAATATCCCTTTTCAGCAAGTAAGTATTTCTATTACAAAGGTTATTAAGTTACTGAAATATTAATGGGAGTACAGTATCATGTACCTGAAGAGAATGTGTTCATTGAATCTTGGGTTTTGGTAATACCTGGAATCAGCTTCTATATTTCGATAAAGGTGTTGAGAAAATAAGATTCTGAGTAATAGACTTTGGAATAGCTTTATTTATTTTAGGGAAGATGCATCCCATTTTTTAGGACTGTGCAAGCGAAGGCATGTTATGAAATGTTCTTCACTAGGTATATTTCAACATTCAGAAAACTAAGATCATGGCATCTGGTCCCATCACTTCATGCGAAATAGATGGGGAAACAGTGGAAACAGTGGCAGACTTTATTTTTGGGGGCTCCAAAATCACTGCAGATGGTGACTGCAGCCACGAAATTAAAAACCACTTACTCCTTGGAAGGAAAGTTATGACCAACCTAGATAGCATATTGAAAAGCAGGGACATTACTTTGCCAACAAAAGTCCGTCTAGTCAAGGCTATGGTTTTTCCAGTAGTCATGTATGGATGTGAGAGTTGAACTGTGAAGAAAGCTGAGCCCCGAAGAATTGATGCTTTTGAACTGTGGTGTTGGAGAAGACTCTTGAGAGTCCCTTGGACTGCAAGGAGATCCAACCAGTCCATTCTAAAGGAGATCAGTCCTGGGTGTTCTTTGGAAGGAATGATGCTAAAGCTGAAACTCCAGTACTTTGGCCACCTCATGAGAAGAGTTGACTCATTGGAAAAGACTCTGATGCTGGGAGAGATTGGGGGCAGGAGGAGAAGGGGATGACAGAGGATGAGATGGCTGGATGGCATCACCAACTCGATGGATATGAGTTTGAGTGAACTCCGGGAGTTGGTGATGGACAGGGAGGCCTGGCGTGCTGCGATTCATGGGGTCGCAAAGAGTCGGACACGACTGAACTGCACTGAACTGAGGTATATTTATTAGTTGCTTAGACAACCATTATGGGTTAGATAGACATGGATATCCAGTGGCTCAGATTATAACCTGCCTGCAATGTGGGAGACCTGGGTTTAATTTCTGGGTCAGGAAGATACCCTGGAGAAGGGAATGGCAACCCACACCAGTATTCTTGCTTGGGAAATCCCATGGACAGACAACCTGGCAGGCTATAGTCTGTGGGGCCGCAAAGAGTCAGACATGACTGAGCAGTTAACACACTAGACAACCATTATGGATTAGACAGACGTGGATATTCATGCAATTAGAAAAATAAACTCAACAGTCTGAGCAGTCTTTACACCAACAGACTACCGTTCTGTGTATATTACATCATCTTTTTAAAAATTTTATTTCTTTGAATTTATTTTCAACTAGAGGATAACTGCTTTATAATATTGTGTTTCTACCGTATATCAACACGAATCAGCCATAGGTATACTGATGTCCCGTCCCCCTCAAACGTCCCTCCCACCTCCCACTCTGTCATCTTCTTATATATTTATTTACAGTAGCATTTTCAATTACATTCACTTATTGAGTATCATACAGCTTTTGATGTGGCTTGTTGTAAATGACTCTAATGATTAGTTTCCATTTGGAGTCTAAAGTCCAGCATGGTTTCAGGGAGCTCATGCTTTGTTATTACAGGTTCTCTGGCAAGAACATTCACGGCGCCCCTTGTGCTTACTCAGCCTCTATGGGAGACAGCTACATCTGCTTCTCCATCTGCACCTTTCAGTTTTAAGTCCATATGTCCATATCATTAGCTGTCCAGCTGTCTAATGAAGGAAATTAACTGGGTTCAAACAAATCTCCACCTTTCTGAAAGACCTTCCACAAAACAATAGTTATGTGGAACACTGCAAGGATTTCTTATGATTAAATAGATCATGAAACGGTGATGGCTGAAAAGAGATATGTTAAAACATGACCAGAGTTTACTTTTATTTATTAAGAATATAATCACAAAATATTTTTAATAATGAAGTAGCCATGCTACATGTTATATATGGCTCTGCACCTGTCATAGATAAAACCCACTCATAAATAAAATCTAAGGTTGCCACTACAGGGTAAGAAAACCAAATCCTTGACATGGCATTCTAGACGTTATCAATCAGCACGCCTGTAACACTCAGGAAGTCCTCTGCTCGCAGCCTCTCTGCCGAGATAAGCAGTCAGTCCCAGTTTTTTCCTTAAACAAAGGCGTGGGATCATTTAAAGGCATCTCTAAGGTGCAGACTGGCTGCTAACCTATAAAATGATTTGGCATGAAAAAGTTTTCCCAGTAAGGATCAGTTCAGTTCAGTTGCTAGGTCGTGTCCAACCCTTTGCGACCCCATGGACTGCAGCATGCCAGGCTTCCCTGTCCATCACCAACTCCTGGAGCTTGCTCAAACTCATGCCCATCGAGTCGGTGATGCCATCCAACCATTTCATCCTCTGTCATCCCATTCTCCTCCTGCCTTTGATCTTTCCCAGCATCAGAGTCTTTTCAAATGAGTCAGCTCTTCACATCAGGTGGCCAAAGTATTGGAGTTTCAGCTTAAGCATCAGTCCTTCCAATGAATATTCAGGACTGATTTCCTTTACGATGGACTGGTTGGATCTCCTTGCAGTCCAAGGGACACTCCAACCCCACAGTTTAAAAGCATCAATTCTTTGGTGCTCAGCTATCTTTATAGTCCAACTCTCACATCCATACATGACTACTGGGAAAACCATAGCTTTGACTAGACGGACCTTTGTTGACAAAGTAATGTCTCTGCTTTTTAATATGCTGTCTAGGTTGGTTATAGCTTTTCTTCCAAGGAGCAAGCATAAGGATATCCCAGTACGGATACTGGCAATTAATTAGACTATGTATACTTCCTTTCCTCTAAAATTTGAATAGGAAAACTCAGAGAGCAGCAGCTGTTCTGTAATGAGAGGAAAAATGATAGAGAAGAAACAAAGAGTGGAAGAGGCATGTTGATTGTAGAACCAGAGGGTGAAGGTTCATGAGCCGTGGCTGGGTAGGGATCCTGGATGCCCTTGAATCTTGAAGCCTGGCTATTTTATGGAATCCTTTCACCCTTACTCCCAAATGTTTCGTCGTCGTTGCTGTTCAGTCGCTCAGTTGTGTCCAACTCTTTGGAACCCTGTGGACTGTAGCACACCAGGCTCCATGGGGTTCTCCAGGCAAGAATACTGGAGTGGGTTGTCTCTTTCTTCTCCAGGGGATCTTACCAACCCAGGAATTGAACCTGTCTCCTGCGTTGCAAGCGGATTCTTGAACCAGTTGCAAATGTGCCCTTACATCAAATCCCCAATATTGAAAAAGAGTTAAACTTGTTGGTGAAACAATGGTCACAGTGACAATGATGATACTACCTTTTCACCTGCCTGTTGGAAAGAAAAGGGATTCAGCATTGAGAACACTAATCAGACAGTGAGATATGTGGCACATTTGAGTCCCAGAAGATGCCTTATCTGCTCACTTGGAACAGATAAGGCTCACCTGGTTTGGATGTCTTTCTAACACTGTCCAAGAGGATTCCTAACAAAAAATCTTAATATCGATGAGTAATGGGAATTACACAAGACTCAATCCACTTTTCACTTTCATGCATTGGAGAAGGAAAGGGCAACCCACTCCAGTGTTCTTGCCTGGAGAATCCCAGGGACGGGGGAGCCTGGTGGGCTGCCGTCTATGGGGTCGCACAGAGTCGGACACGACTGAAGTGACTTAGCAGCAGCAGCACTCCACGTCTTTATAATTAGTGCATTGAAAGAGCAGGGATCGTGAATCATAATTTTGAGAGCTACTATATTTTTATCTCTGTCCCTTTAAACTTGTTCAGTGTGTAATTTTCCATCCATCAACCACTTGAGGAAGACCCTAGCAGGTTGATAATTTGGGCGTCACTTCTACCTAATAGATCTCTCTTAAGTCATAGACATAGTCCCACTTAACAATAGTCATATTCTTGCTAGGTGGAAAGCATTCATCATTTCATTCACAGTTCTGCATGTGGTCTCTATTACGGCTCACATATTCTGCTATCTATGTTATCTTAGTCCAAGTTACTTGTTTCACATTTATCCACAAGAAGAGTATAAACTATACATACACAGAGAATTCCATTGTCAGTCTCTGGTTCTTCTCTCAGTGAAGCTTCCTAATCAGCATGTCTTGGGAATAGTTCTAGTCTCCATATACTCTTTTCCCAGGACCTGGAGATTGCCTCCTGGGTCTGACCTGTTCACCTCTTCCTCCACAGCGTTTGGTCTGTGATACACAATTCTCACTTTAGGACCTTTATTCCAAGTCACAGGATTTGCTTATAAGCAGCTCAAAGTAAACCCGAAGAGACAAATCTTTATCATGAATTCTAGTGGAAGGCTACATTTGCCTCTCAAATGCTGTTGCTGCTGCTGCTGCTGCTGCTGCTAAGTCACTTCAGTCGTGTCTGACTCTGTGCGACCCCATAGACGGCAGCCCACCAGGCTCCCTTGTCCCTGGGATTCTCCAGGTAAGAACACTGGAGTGGGTTGCCATTTCCTTCTCCAATGCAGGAAAGTGAAAAGTGAAAGTGAAGTCGCTCAGTCGTGTCCGACTCTTAGCGACCCCATGGACTGCAGCCCACCAGGCTCCTCTATCCATGGGATTTTCTAGGCAAGAGTACTGGAGTGGGGTGCCATCGCCTTCTCCATCTCAAATGCTAGACAAGGCCATCTGTCTGTTTTTCCTGTTAAGGTGGTGACCTGATGTGCGGCTTTGTGCAGAGTGTTGATGGTTATGTTCTCCTCTGCCCCCTGGGTCTGCTCTGCTGGTGGGGCTTCTCTGTGGGCTGTAACCATGGGAAGGGTGTTTCAGTGACGAGAGTCCCACCCTGGTGGGAGTTCATGCTGAAACTGGATGCTCCTTTGCACAAGTCTATGACACCTTGTTTAACACCTAAGTGTTTCTCAGTAATTGTCGCTAAAAAATATCTCAGAGATACAACCGTTCACTCACTTTATATGCAATACTATGTAGATTACGTAAGTGCTGTAGACTAGAGATGAAAATTATTTATAGAGCAGTGCCTTGTGCTAAAAATATCAGTTGCTGATGTTTCTAGAAAGTTAGAAAAAGAACTAACCTACCAGTCAGATATATGCAGGGAGGGAGACATGAAGTATTTTATCATTTATTCTTCCCGTAAAGAAAATTATAATTTCATTTCAAATAATCAATGAAAATTTTCTGTGTGTTAGATGATTCATACATTAGAATGTATCTGTCCTTTATTTCTGACTTTTGTACTTAAATGAGATTAATACTAAAATATTTCCTGCCACGTCTTCCTTACGATTAGATTTTAGGACTGAAAAACAAATTTGTCAAGAGAAAAAAATTATTCTGTGCTTTTTTTTCTGTTAAGGGCTGTGTCATTACATTTCTCTGTATTATTTTCACTTTCTACTTATTTGTAGAATTGCTGAACTAGTTGTTGAATTGTGTGAAAATTTTAATTCACTGTGGTTTTTTTACGTTAATATTATTAGGCCTTCAATAAACAAAAGAGAAAATGACTAAGGGAAGAAAATAATGACGTAATAAAAATAACAAGGAAAGCATTTCAGAGAAATGTTAGAAAATGTTGAAGAAATTTCAGTCAAGAGGTGAAAATAGCTTGAAGGCACTAACACTTTTTCACCACACGGGGGCAGCAGCTACCATATAACTGGAAACAAGTCATTTTCTTATTTCTCCTCCACTTTAAATTCTGGACATTTCTAATTATTTTTTGTGATTTAAAAAATATCAATGCCCATGCCTTAGTGTGTGATCTTTGACAGCTAATCCCTACGCCTGTCTAAAATAATTGGACCCCCAAAGTAAAAAAATAGTTTGTTGAAAGTGTACAGAATTCGAAAGTCTGAGTTAATCTCCACATCACACATGGAATACTTTAAAAAACAGAGTTCCCAGAAGAAAATTACAAATACATAAAATTTAAAATTTTCTGTAAATCAATTCTCTTAAAAGTAGCAATTGTGAAAAAAAAATATTAATTGTGGACTCTGCAGCACAATTAAGAGAGACTGGGAGGGGATTCCAAGGTCACACATAACCCTAAAATCTCCAGATTGACCACGTTTTTGACCTATAATTTCTTGCAGAATATTTAATATTTTAGTCATGTTTCATTTGGTTACCATCTAAATATAGATTTAAAGTATGATGTTCGTTTTTTAAGCAAAAGCACAATAACCATAACCAGGAGAATTTGTGTAAGAAAGTTATATTTAGTAGAAGATCCTAAAATGTCAAAAATTCTCTGACTCTTTCCATGCTCGAGTGAATTACTTATCATATGAGTGGAGATCTGTGGGGATAAACAGCTTTGGTAAATGTTAGATATAGTGGGTGTTTCAGCTATTTTTAAACATCAAGGTTTGAGCATTTGCTATTTCCAGCAGGAGTAATCCAGCAGAGTTTAGATTAACAGGTGCTTTCTCTTTTCTTTTTCTTTTGTATAATCAGTGTTTGTCTATCTAGCAAACAGGGGGAAACGGATAGTGTATCTCTTTTAAGAAGAAGAATCCATGGGTGTTGATATTAAGCACACACGCAGGGGACAGAGGGTGCCGAGTGAGGTGTTTAGAAGCATGACTGCATGGGTTAGAGTCCCAACTTTGCCACTCCCCAGCTGAATCACTTTGGGCACGTTAATCACGCTGAACCTTCTTCTCAGGTGTAAGATAGGGAAAATTACAGTACCTACTCATAGGGTTGTGTGAGCATTAAATGATTAAGTGCCTGTAGTATGCTTAGAACAGTGCCTGGCGCTTATTAAATGCCCTGTAAGTGTTGCATATTGAAAAGCAGAGACATTACTTTGCCAACAAAGGTCCGTCTAGTCAAGGCTATGGTTTTTCCTGTGGTCATGTATGGATGTGAGAGTTGGACTGTGAAGAAAGCTGAGTGCCAAAGAACTGATGCTTTTGAACTGTGGTGTTGGAGAAGACTCTTGAGAGTCCCTTGGACTGCAAGGAGATCCAACCTGTCCATTCTGAAGGAGATCAGCCCTGGGTGTTCTTTGGAAGGAATGATGCTAAAGCTGAAACTCCAGTGCTTTGGCCACCTCATGTGAAGAGTTGACTCATTGGAAAAGACTCTGATGCTGGGAGAGATTGGGGGCAGGAGGAGAAGGGGACGACAGAGGACGAGATGGCTGGATGGCATCACTGACTCGATGGATGTGAGTTTGAGTGAACTCCGGGAGTTGGTGATGGACAGGGAGGCCTGGCGTGCTGCAATTCATGGGGTCTCAAAGAGTTGGACACGACTGAACGACTGAACTGAACTGAACTGAAGTGTTGGTTGCCATCCTTGTCATGGGAGGCTTTACTCCTCTCTGACTCTTCATTGTCTGTTGGGCACCCCACGTTATTATCTGCCTTTTACAGATAAAGTAACTAAGACTTAAAGGCCTTATAAAAGTGTTCATGCCTGATAAGTGGTAAAGTACATGGATTATATTATACTGATTGTATACAAATACACCAGGAACTGCAACTGAATAACAAACTTAATAGTAATTAATAACGAATGGAGCACTCACTTTGTGCCAGGCACTGTTTCATGTGCTAAGGATAACCTCTGAGACAGGCACCATTATTATTTTCATTTTGTCAATGAGGAAATGAAGGCACAGAATGATCAAATGACTCACGCAAGATGGCATAGCTACTTAGTGGATAGACTTGAGTAAGTCCAGGTAATTTGCCCTAGAATCCACGACTTATTTTTGCTGTTTTCCCTGGGGGTGATTAAAAGTTCCTGTGGAGCTTCTATGGAGTCCTGAGATGAGGGAAGGGTATGGGAGGAACTCATTGAAAGGATGTGACTACCAGTTGTATGGAGAACTGGACCAATACAATTAATGCTCCTCACCCCTGCCCCTGTTCTTGGAATGATGCTCTGCCCACTGTTCCCACACTAGAGGCTCTTTCAAAGACACAGCCTTAAAAGAATAGGTGTTGATGAGACCATCTGAACTGAAAAAGTGACAGAACCTAATTAAAGCCTCTGTATAAGCTTTTAAGATTCTGGTGGGTGAGTGAAGAGATCAGCTCATCTAGCGGGCACCCAAGACAAGTCTTGCATGCAAATTTTCTTGTTTATTAAAACTGTCACCCACCAATCTGGAGTGGTCTGCCCCTTTCCTCAATTTCTTCCTCGCTCTCAGTGTATGGGGCCAGTTGAGCCAACAAAGTGTCATTTGGTCATCACTGGCTCGGCTGGAAGGCCATTCCATTTGGTGTTTGGTCATCAGCCTTCCCCTCGCTGCCTGTGGCCCCTGTATCTTGTGGACTGTCTCTCTTGATGATGCTTCAGGAGAGCCCAGCCAGGAGCCCCTGCTGACCAGCTCCCACGCCTGCTCGCAGGGGTCCTACTGATCTTCCCAAACTCAGTCGGTCCACACTTTGGCCACTGGCTGTGGGCTTCCATCACTGCCCCATGCTGCAGTGACCTCTTGCTTGGTATACTGATGTGTGATTTTTCAAGTAACTTCAGGATCCTTCAGTAAAGTTGCTGAAAACTTCTGTTGCTCTCTCTAGCTCTCTGCCTACATCCAGGTACACCTGAGTAGGGGTTAAGCGCCGTTCTCATAGACCTTATCCACACTGCTGTCTCCTCCATTATAATTGCCTATTAGAATAGAACTCCAGGCAGGAACAAAGACTCAAACTCCTATTGATTTGGGATTTACACTTGCCAGAACTCTCTACTACTTATCTCCTCCACCGCGGGTGTTTTGATATTGAGTTGAGGTGCCCAACCTCGTAAACATGTCCTGGATGTCCCTCCTTTACTCCCACCCACCTCCCACCTACTTTCCTCTCCCTCTTTACCCGGACTCCTGATTTCTTTAACTTAAATGGAGGTATAGTCAATTTCCAGTACTGTCATTATTACAAGCATTGTCACCATCACTGAGAATATACAGTGAATTCCCAGGCCTGGGTGTTACATTAGGGATGTGTTGCAAACAGACTGTTGGAACTGCAAGAAAATCTAACATGAGAGTCTAGGGGGTTATTTCAATTGGGCAATATCTGCTTCTCCAAATTAATCCACTGGGAAAATACAGTAGATGAAACAGCTGAGATAGACATGGGCCATATATTGAGGGGCCATGTAAGCCAGGTTAAGAAGTTTAGATTTTAAAGGCACTGAGAATCCCATGGCAGATTTTAAGCAGGACAATGTCTGATCGGAGTGAATAATCTGGAGGTCGGTAAGGCTCAGTTCAGTTCAGTCGCTCAGTCGTGTCTGACTCTGGATCCCATGGACTGCAGCCCACCAGGCTTCCCTGTCCATCACCAACTCATGAAGTTTACTCAAACTCACGTTCATTGGGTTGGTGATGCCATCCAACCATCTCATCCTCTGTTGTCCCTTTCTCCTCCTGCCTTCAATCTTTCTCAGCATCAGTCCTTCCAATGAATATTCAGGACTGATTTTCTTTAGGATGGACTGGTTGGATCTCCTTGCAGTCCAAGGGACTCTCAAGAGTCTTCTCCAACACCACAGTTCAAAAGCATCAATTCTTCAGTGCTCAGCTTCCTTTATAGTGCAACTCTCACATCCACACACGACTACTGGAAAAACTACAGCTTTGACTAGATGGACCTTTGTTGGCAAAGTAATGTCTCTGCTTTTGAATATGCTATCTAGGTTGGTCATAACTTTTCTTCCAAGGAGTAAGCATCTTTAATTTAATGGCTGCAGTCACCATCTGCAGTGATTTTGGAGACCAAAAAAATAAAGTCTGTCACTGTTTCCACTGTTTCCCCATCTATTTGCCATAGAGTGATGAGACCAGAGGCCATGATCTTAGTTTTCTGAATGTTGAGTTTTAAGCCAACTTTTTCACTCTCCTCTTTCACTTTCATCAAGAGGCTCTTTAGTTCTTCTTCACTTTCTGCCATAAGTGTGGTGCATCTGTGTATCTGAGGTTATTGATATTTCTCCTGGCAGTCTTGATTCCAGCTTGTGTTTAATCCAGTCCAGCATTTCTCATGATGTACTCTGCGTTGAAGTTAAATAAGCACAGTGACAATATACAGCCTTGACATACTCCTTTCCCGATTTGGAACCAGTCTGTTGTTCCATGTCCAGTTCTAACTGTTGCTTCTTGACCTACATACAGATTTCTCAGGAGGTAGGTAAGGTGGTCTGGTATTCCCATCTCTTTCAGAATTTTCCACAGTCTGTTGTGATCCACACAGTCAAAGGTTTTGTCATAGTCAATGAAGCAGAAGTAGATGTTTTTCTGGAACTCTCTTGCTTTTTTCAATGATCCAACAGATGTTGGCAATTTGATCTCTGGTTCCTCCGCCTTTTCTAAATTCAGCTTGAACATCTGGAATTTCATGGTTCACGTACTGTTGAAGCCTGGCTTGCAAAATTTTGAGCATTACTTTACTAGCATGTGAGATGAGTGCAATTGTGTGGTAGTTTGAGCATTCTTTGGCATTGCTTTTCTTTGGGATTGGAATGAAAACTGACATTTTCTGGTCCTGTGGCCACTGCTGAGTTTTCCAAATTTGCTGGCATATTGAGTGCAGCACTTTCACAGCATCATCTTCTAGGATTCGAAATAGCTCAGCTGGAATTCCATCACCTCCACTAACTTTGTTCGTTCTGATGCTTCTTAAGGCATGCTTAACTTTGCATTCCAGGTTGTCTGGCTCTAGGTGAGTGATCACACCATTGTGGTTATATCTGGGTCATGAAGATCTTTTTTGTATAGTTCTTCTGTGATTTCTTGCCACCTCTTCTTAATATCTTCTGCTTCTGTTAGGTCCATACCATTTCTGTCCTTTATTGTGGCCATCTTTGCAAGAAAAGTTCCCTTGGTATCTCTAATTTTCTTGAAGAGATCTGTTGTCTTTCCCATTCTATTGTTTTCCTCTATTTCTTTGCATTGATCACTGAGGAAGGCTTTCTTATTTCTCCTTGCCATTCTTCGGAACTCTGCATTCAAATGGGTATATCTTTCCTTTTCTCGTTTCCTTTTGCTTCTTTTCATGGCTGTTTGTAAGGCCTCCTTAGACAACCATTTTGCCTTTTTGCATATCTTTTTCTTGGGGATGGTCTTGATCACTGCCTCCTGTACGATATCACGAACCTCCGTCCATAGTTCTTCAGGCACTCTATCGGATCTAATCCCTTGAATCTATTTGTCACTTTCACTGTATAGTCGTAAGGGATTTGATTTAGGTCATACCTGAAAAAAGGAGGACAGATGAGAAGTACTTGCTATGAGTGAGGGGCCTTGTGCTATTCTCTGAGTTTTGAGGCATTTCCTTTCTCTAATTCGGAGAAGGCAATGGCACCCCACTCCAGTACTCTTGCCTGGAAAATCCCATGGACGGAGGAGCCTGGTAGGCTCCAGACCATGGGGTCGCTAAGAGTCAGGCACGACTGAGCGACTTCACTTTCACTTTTTACTTTCATGCATTGGAGAAGGAAATGGCAACCCACTCCAGTATTCTTGCCTGAAGAATCTCAGGGACAGAGGAGCCTAGTGGGCTGCCGTCTATGGGGTCACACAGAGTCGGACAGGACTGAAGCGACTTAGCAGCAGCAGCAGGCAAGAGGGATGATGCTGGGAGAGGGGTAATGAGAAGGATAGAATTCAGAGACTGATGTGGGAGGGAGAAGAGACAGGCTGCCTCTGCCTGGAGTTATTTTAGCTAGAAAATTCATAGTTATTCTTTCGTTTTTTAAAACAATTTTATTGAGATATATTTGACATATGAAATTGTATATATTTAAAGTATTCAGCTTGATGTTTTGATAAATGTGAAAATATCACCATAATCAAGCTAAGTAATTTACAAATCAGCTCTAGTTACAATTGCATGTACAATTTTATCTTGAGAAGATTTAAATTGAGATCGGTTCTCTTAGCCAATTATAAGTATGCAATATAGTATTGTTGAAAATGTGAAAAATATGTATATACATGTACACACACACAAAGAGAAATATTATTCAGCCTTAGAGAAAAATCTTGCCATTTGAAACTACATGAATGAACGTGGAGGGCATTATGCTATGTGAACTATGCCAGAGAAAGACAAACACTCTATATTTGTCCTTTAAGACTTCCCTTTCTTCTCATGGCTTGCTCCCATAGCTTACCTGTGCACATTTGATATGATAATTTTTTTTTTTTAAACTGTGTCTGTCTGTCTCACTAGATTGTGCTGTCTCTAATGAGGGCAGTAATTTTCCCCCAAAGTTTTTGTATTCTCCGACTTTATTCCATTGCTTGATACATAAAAGTCTGTTAAATATTTGGTTAACAAATGAATGGATGAGTAAACAAATGAAGAGACCTATCAGAGTACTAGGTGTTACTCTGGAAGTTATGCCATGTTGTGCCTTGGCACCCAGATCCCCTGAGTCAACGTGATTGAAAACACCTGGACCCTACAGTGCAAGCGTATTGACCCAGACAAGGAGACTGGCCCAGATCTGGCACAGCAGGAATGTCAAGGAATGAAATCTGAACATTAGCACAAGCAAGGCAACTTGACTTCTTGCAAAGCAAAACCTGTCTGGATTTTAATGTATTTTAGGGTACAAAAAAAATCAGGGATCCCTCCAGTCTGTACTTCTCTAACCTGGTGGACTGGAATTCTACTGTGCCACCACGAAAAGCAAGAGAAGTTACAGGCAGCCACATCCACCCACCTGCATCATACCCTTTGCACTATTTGCTGCATTGGGAGCAGATCAAAGGAAAAGCACCTTTTTGAACTACTTGGTGTCTCCGGTCTTTCCTGCCCTCCAAACCAAAGCAGCGCTCGGCACATCCACCACACACGTGCAACACTGGTTGGATTTTTATGATTTTTGCTAGCCTAATTGGTGTGAAGCTGTATTCCATTGTTTGATCCAGATTTTCAATACTTTAAATCTTTTACTTTAAAAAGTTTCTCTTCTCTAGATTCTTGATCCTCTGTAACTACTTTTTATCTTTGCTTTCTGATTACAGCCAACAGAAATTTGTCCTTTTATTTTTTTTTTTAATTTCAAAGAACCATCTTTGGGGTTATCATTCTGATATTTTTCTATTTTCATCTTCATTACTTTACTCTCTTATTAATTCCTTTGTGCTTACCCTTGTCTTGCTTTATTGCTTTCTTAGGAGTTCTCAGCTCATTTACTATGATGCTTTCTTTGAGTGTTAGTGAATATTTTCCTCTGGGTACCTCATTGCTGATACTGTATTCTTTAATGTGTAGTGTTTTCATTTCGGCTATTTCTAAATTGATCTTAATGATTTTTGTTTTACTTAGGAGGTTTATAGGAGTTGGTGTTCGGTTTGTGGTATAAATAATATGATACACATATCCAATAAGTTGATCTTATGTATTTCTTGAAATGTCATCCTTTTTATTTTTTTATTTTTTGGCCTATATCTGATTGGCCAGGAAGCAGACAGTGTCAAAATTCTCTACTACTATTGCATTGCTGAAAATGTATCCTGGTATGTCTATGGACATATTTCCTGTGTGTGTTTTCAATACAATCCTAGTTGGCATATAAAGATTTGACTGTTGTACACATACTAAGGACTGTATCACTTATTAACGTAAAATAATCCTATTTTAATGTAAAACAATCCTATGTAATGCTTTTGGCCTTATATTCCTCTTAATTAGTTATTAATATTTTCATCACTGCTTCTTTCTCCTGTGCCCTTGTTTCCCATACATTTTCCTTCCCTTTTACTTTTTTCCTTTTTATGTCACTTGATATTATATGGGGCTCTTAAACTCAGCAGTTTGGGACTCGATCTGCAACCCTCTGACTTCAATATGTTTGGTGTTACCTGTCATCTTGTTTCATGTTTTGTTTTCCCATTTCTGTGCGTTTCCATTGTTTTGAAATATGGATCTCATTTTCTTTGCTTTTATCTTCCTTCGGAGATAGTCACACACATATTTAAATTTTGCTAGTGGTACTTAGCTTTCAAAGTTTTTCAAAAGCATTCATAAATTTACATTTCTGTAACTCCCAAAGAGTAAAACCATATCTTTGATTACTGTTTAGAGAAGTTTAAACTCCCCTCCAAGTTCTCCTTGAGGATCCCTGGGGGCTCAGTGGTAAAGAATCTGCCTGCAATGCAGGAGATGTGGCAGAAGCCATAGGTTCCATTCCTGGGTTGGGAAGATCCCCTGGAAGGGAAATGGCAACCCACTCCAGTATTCTCATCTGGGAAATCCTGTGGACAGAGGAGCCTGGTGGGCTACAGTTCCTGGGGTCTCAAAAGAGTCAGACATGACTTAGCACCTAAACAACCACCACCACCTTCTCCTTGCTTATTACTTCTCACCCACCCAGTTCTTCTTAATGAAATCTGAGTTTTAAAATTTGGATTATTATACAAATTTTAAAAATATTTTTTTCTTTCAAAAATGTTTCTTTTTAATTGTAGCATCAGGAATGTTTGGATACTGCTTTAGTTTCTCTTTTTAAACTCTTCCTAGATGATTAAATCCATCTTTCAGCCATTTTTGGAGCTCTGGAACACTTCTATTTTTACCTCCTTCATATTTACCTCCTTCTAGGCTTCTTCTCTTGGCCAGTTGAAATTGGTTTTCAAATGTATATTTTTTTAAAAGGTTTTAAAAATATGAGTGGGTGTAGTTTCTGGAACACCCGAGTCTGTTTTATTGCTTTCACAAGTATGCAACAGCTTGGGTGTATGGATGAGAAATGCTGCCTGCCATACCAGTAAAGGAAGGATGCCATGGCCATCAAGAGGGAGGCCACTACAGCCATGCCCAACCGTGCCCCCTGAGGGGATCCAGTATGGACAAAAACAGGACACCCACCCTAGACAGCCTATCAAAGACAGGATATCAATGAGCCCAGACTCTTGCCCCTACAGAGAAATGTGCTAAAATCATTAACTTCAGATGTATGATTTTCTTTAATTAACAGTGATCTTTTGATGTTCCAACTACCTGGTTTTGTTGCAAAGCTTATATATACCATACCTCCTCTTGAACTTCTGCTGGAGCAATCTATTCCAGCTAGTTGAAAGCTTGGCTTAAGTCCTCAGGATATCTTCAGAATAAAACACAATTATCAAATTTAAGGCTTTTTTTTCCCCCTTAGTCAACAGTTGTGTATAAAATTCTTGGATTACCATGAATTTCCCCTCAGGTGTCGCAGGGCAGAGACAAGGCCATGCACACTTGATGGTGCTCCTCAGAGTGGCCTGGCCCCTGAACTGGCACCACTGGTGGCCAGGAGGCCCTTCGGGTGGCTGCCTTTTCCCCAGCAAACTCCTCTGCACTGACTGGGCTTTGTCCTTCAGGCTCCAGCACTGAAGGTGAAGAGAGAGCAGAGAGGGTTTGTGGAGGACCCGGCCCCTGACTCAAGATCATCTGGGTTCCCTGGGGGACGACTGTGCAGGGTCACCGTCTGGCCGACTCCTTAACTTGGTTTGCGCGCTCGGCGAAAAGCCGAGCACAACCCACGTGTTGATGACGCGGACGACCCACGTGTTGATGACTGGCGCAGAGAAGTAGTGGGCTCTGTGGAAGGCTGAGGCTGTGTACGGAGCCGGGCTCTGTGCACCTGTACCTCCCGGCGCCCCGAGACCGCAGCCCCGTGGCCAGAAGGCCTGTGCGGAAGTGGCCGTCGGTGCTGCGCTTGCACAGCCCACCCGCCGCCTGCACTCCAAGACGTGGTCTAAGACCCTCTCTGCCCCGCCCAGCTCCTGGGTCTCAGGTCCTGGTCTTGTGCACAGCTCACGTGCAGTCCCCACGTGCCGCTAGTGCAGCAGGTGGGTCACAGGCAGCAAGTGGGTCACGTGTGGTCCCTGCGGCCAACCAGGAGCGCGGGCCGGTGCCTGGAGGTCTTAGTGTAGCTGATGTCCACCCGCAGCAGCGCCTTGTGCCCAGGCTCGGCTCCAGTGGTGTTTTGTACTAAATATAGGATGGCTTTGGTTGTTCATTGTTTCACAACCTAGTTATATCCTATAGAGATGCATGATATGCTTTGAAAGGCTTTTCCGGCAAAAGAGGGTTAAGAAAAACATACGGGGTCATACATTCTGAACAAAGTAACTAAAATAGCATAATATTTAAGGGCCATTGTCGTTGGTTACTTTGTACTTTATTCTGCAGAACAAGGGCAAAGAACCTAGAAATTAATTAGTGTTTCTAACCAGAGCCTGTGATTGCTACTCCCAGTTAGTACCAAGGTAAACTTGACTTTCTTTTATAGAGAACATTAAGTAGAAGGTGTTTTTTTTTCCCCATTCAAGCATGACTTATTTAAAGTTTTTTTTTGTTTGTTTTAAAATAAGGTTTGGACTCTGTAGTAAATATTGAATACGTCTGGTTTTGTAATAAATGACTCATAGTTGTTGGTTCAGGAAAATCTATATTTTTAATTCTGTTTAGTTTGAATAAATACTTTTTGTAATGAGTGCTCATGGTTAGAATTGGATTAAATGAACTCTGGAAAAAACGAACAAAAAAACCCAACCGAAAATCATGCCCAAACAAATAAATAAACAAATGAAAAATGAATTTCTCCTTAAATCTTTTAAAGGATTTTTTTTTCCTCTATCTTTTGGCTTTGAGTGTTGCAGTACATTTTATTTTAATCCAGGACAGGAAAAAAGAGGGGGCAGTATTGTATAGTGTTTCAGAGGACTGGCTCTAGTACTTCACAGAAGTTTAAGGTTTCTATCTGCCACTTACCTACCTACCAGTTACCAGTCATAAGATCCTGGGTAAGTTAGGCTTCAGTTTTCCCACTAGCATGAGGAAGAAACCAGTGACGGTATTGAACCTCATAGAGTTACTGCAAGCATTCAGTGAGTTAATTTCTATGTTTAGCCCAGTACTTACTGTTCTCTTCTGTGCTCTACTAAGTCCCTTCCCTTGTCTGACTCTTTGGGACCCTATGGACTGTAGCCCGGTGGGCTCCTCTGTCTGTGGGATTTCCCAGGCAAGAATACTGGAGTGGGTTGCTCCACGGATCTTCCTGACTCAGGGATTGAACCTGCATCTCTTAACATCTCCCGCATTGGCAGGTGGGTTCTTTACTACTAGTGACACCTGGGAAGCCTTCAGTACCTATTTTACGTTACTCGTTTATTTACTTAATTTTCCCTTCTGTCTGTTGGGGCTTTTTTCCAGAGATGTCAGTTGTCTGCATTTCAATCTTTCCTTTTCTTTTTCTTCTGCTGTCATCGTGTTATGTCTTATTGTTTTATATTTCATAAGAGTATACAAGTTCAGGAACTTCCCTGGTGGCCCAGTGGCTAAGACGCTGTGCTCCCAGCAGCAGGCCTGGGTTTGATTATGGGTTAGGGAACTAGATCCCACATGCTGAAGCTAAGACCTGGCACAGCCAAATAAATAAATACTAAAAAAAAGATATACAAGTTCATTCTCATTTTTTCTTTTATCACACCTGCATTTTCTCTCAACCTAGATTTTAATTTTGCTAATGTGTTTCCAAAACTTTTTGTCATGAAATGTAATGCACATACAGAAAAGAATATATCCTAAATGCACACACTGAGAAATTCTAAGAGAATAAAGTTTATTCTCTAAGAAGGAGGTTAGAAACAGAACATGGCGGCATCCCAGGAGTCTCCACATGCCCCATCCCTAGGGACAAACTCCTTGTTCCTTTCAAAGGTAATGGTCTTCCGACTTTGACGGTAATCACTGCCTTGCTTTCTGTTTTTTAATCGTTTGGCAGCCTACGTATACATCCCTAAATATAGCAGTTTAGCTTTTTAACTTTATGTACAAGAAATCAGCCGGTGTGAATTGTTTGTTTGGCTCCTTCCATAAGTCACTGTATTTGTGGCACTCAGCTGTGTTGGGGTGAGTAGGTGTCGTCTGCTGCATTTTCGTTTCTGTATGGTAGGTATCTCATCGTTACGTACAGCGCCATTCTACCCTGTCTGCAGGGGTTAGATTGGGTCCACACAGTTGGGTTGACTATGGTTTTTGGCTACTAAAAAAATGGTGCTTTAAACATTCTCTAAAAAAGTACAAATTATATATATTTAAGGTACATACCATGATGATTCGATGTACATATATACATAGCGAAAGAATTACCACAGTCAAGCTAATTAACATATTGTTCCCTTGTATAGTTTCATTTTTAAAAATGATTAGAGCACCTGAAATCAAAGCAAGTTTCCAGTATCCAATACAGTATAATTAACTTGAAATTTGTATTCTGGTGCACTCTGTGGTATTTCTTAGGGTAAATATTATATATCCACTAGAAGGTTTGTTGACTAATAGAGCACACAGATAATCAAGTCTAGTAGGTATTTTCAGACCACTTACCAGAACAGTGTGCAATAGTACTTGTAATTTCCTTAAAACTATTCACTTGACCTTCTCATTTCACCCTGCTCTTTCTTTGTCCAGATTATCCTCGTTAGATCAGATGTCTTTTTATATTGTTCTTGAAGACTAATCAGAATTTGGAAATTTTTTGCTGGAATATAAAGAGTTTATTTTTAGACATTAGCTCTGTTTTTCCTGGGCTCTCATATATGTTGTTCTCTTTTTCTTTATTCTGTATTTTTTCCCCCTCACAGACTCACGTTGGGTTTTTCTCCTTTTGTTTCCTTGAACAAAATGAGATGAATCCAAACTCCTTGTTTGTCATCAGATAGGGTGAGTAGACTTTTTCTTACCTCCTCACTCATATCTTTAACAAACCGTATTGGTATATTGATACAGTTCAAAGATATTTAGATATGATCTCTTTTTCACAGGACATGTGAAGGGCAGGTTGATGCATTGCGCTTTCAGCCCAGTTTTCCTTTTCGAAGCGGGCATTTGTTCAGTTGACGTACCGTTCGTTTGTCTCTAATGCTTGATTCTGTGACGTGTGAATCGCTACGGTGCACACAAGCTTCAATCCTCAGCATTCGGTGCTCATAGCCGAATAGTTCGGTGTTCACAGAGAAGGCGGATGTCACCCGTCCCTTCATGCGTCTCCTCGCCTCTGTACACATACTCATTGTCCCACTGCTTTCTGGTGTTTACTCTCTCTGCCCGGACGCAGAGATTTGGAGGAGTGAGGAAGGGAAGGGGAGTCCTGTGTGGTTTTGTGTCTCACACATAGAAAAACACCCAAGGGGCATGGACGGCTTCGTCTCTGTTTGCTACGTTCTTTTTTACTTATTTACTTGTATTTTGGCTGTGCCGGGTCTTCGTTGCTGCTCTGGGGCTTTCTCTAGTTGTGAAAAGCAGGGGCTGACTTGGTTGCGGCGTGCACAGCCTTCTCATTGCGATGGCTTCTCTTGCTGTGGCGCACAGGCTCTAGGCACGCTGGCTTCATTTTTATGGACTCTGAGTTAGGCGACTGAAAGTGGGATACTATAAATATCTTTTTTGAATTTTAAATAAAGCTACAAACCATGGTGTGGGGGTTAGTGGTTGGCAGGAGCCTGAGGCAACTCTCTGGGCAGCTGGTATTACTCTGTCTGTTGATCTGTATGCTGGTTACACAGACGAGTTTGGTTAGTGAAAATTCATTGAGCTATATACCCTAATGATGCATAAACTTTTCTATATGTTACTCCGATAAAAAGTTTTTTTAAAGGTTAAAAATAATTTTGGGTCGTGTATTTTTTTTCCCTTAAGTGGCTTCTTTTTCATGATTCACACCAGAGTATGTGGTGTGATGAAGAGCATAAGGTTTTTCTCAGTGTATTTTCAAATGCCTTGGGCTTTGTGTTGATTCCACTGATTGTGGCATGAGGTTATTGATCACTTCATTGTGTGTGCAGTGGATTTAGTTTTATATTTCCATGGGTTATTAGGGTAGACATAGGAGCATCTTTTTGGAGGTTGTTAACCAGATTCCAACCCACTCCAGTATTCCTGCCTGGAGAACCACCATAGACAGAGGAGCCTGGCAGGCTTCAGTCCATGAGGTCACAAACAGTCGGACATGACTGAGTGACTAATCACAAAACCAGATTCCACATTGATCTTGAAACTATAACACATTACATTTAATTATCATAGTAGAGAAACATGAGGGCAAGGTATATATGCTTGAATCTACTGTACTAAATCAGCTGGAAACATTATACTTAAGATGCATTAGTATCTGTTCAAAGAACCAAGCCTAAATCTACCTGGCTGTTTTATGGGGTAATGGTACCAGTTTTAGGCTGACTGCTGAGATTTAAAAACTCACCTTTTGAGATACTAAACTGATTTTACACAAGTCAGCATTAAAGAAGATGGTTGATGACATCTAGTGAATTGAAGATGTCAAGATAGACAGTCCACATAATTAAAAATGTATCATCTTTCACGTACCATTAGTATGACATGTGCTCTGAAGGGTAAAAACTAACAGTTTTTCCTGAATTAGTTATATTTTTAAATGGACCAGAACAGTGGTTTTCAAACCTGACTGTGCATCAGAATCAATTGGGGAGTTTGTAAAAAGTACATATGTTTTTGCTGTTACACCAGACTTACTGAGCCAGCATATACATGGATGCACCCGGATATGGGTCAGCATTGTGGTGCATTGGACTGGGGCACATAGCTTCTCTTCTTGCTTTTCTAAGCTTCTGGGATGTTAGTTTTTTCTTTTTTCATACATTCTGCTTTTTTTCAATCCACTCTTTATGAGTTTTTTTAAAGATTTATTTTACTAAAGTATAATTAATTTAGTGTTGCATTTATTTTACTGTACAGCAAAGTGATTCCGTTATACATATTTTTGTGTACATATATGTACATTCTTTTTATATTTTTTCCATTATGGTTTATCACAGGCTATTGCATATAGTTCCCTGTGCTATACAGTAGGACCTTATTGTTTATCCCTTCTATACATCCGATCAGATCAGATCAGTCGCTCAGTCGTGTCCAACTCTTTGCGACCCCATGAATCACAGCACGCCAGGCCTCCCTGTCCATCACCAACTCCCAGAGTTCACTGAGACTCACGTCCATCGAGTCAGTGATGCCATCCAGCCATCTCATCCTCTGTCGTCCCCTTCTCCTCTTGCCCCCAATCTCTCCCAGCATCAGAGTCCTTTCCAATGAGTCAACTCTTCTCATGAGGTGGCCAAAGTACTGGAGTTTCAGCTTTAGCATCATTCCTTCCAAAGAAATCCCAGGGCTGATCTCCTTCAGAATGGACTGGTTGGATCTCCTTGCAGTCCAAGGGACTCTCAAGAGTCTTCTCCAACACCACAGTTCAAAAGCATCAATTCTTCGGGGCTCAGCCTTCTTCACAGTCCAACTCTCACATCCATACATGACCACAGGAAAAACCATAGCCTTGACTAGACGAACCTTTGTTGGCAAAGTAATGTCTCTGCTTTTGAATATGCTATCTAGGTTGGTCATAACTTTCCTTCCAAGGAGTAAGCGTCTTTTAATTTCATGGCTGCAGTCACCATCTGTAGTGATTTTGGAGCCCAGAAAAATAAAGTCTGACACTGTTTCCACTGTTTCCCCATCTATTTCCCATGAAGTGATGGGACCGGATACCATGATCTTCGTTTTCTGAATGTTGAGCTTTAGGCCAACTTTTTCACTCTCCACTTTCACTTTCTTCAAGAGGCTTTTCAGTTCCTCTTCACTTTCTACCATAAGGGTGGTGTCATCTGCATATCTGAGGTGATTGATATTTCTCCCGGCAATCTTGATTCCAGCTTGTATTTCTTCCAGTCCAGCATTTTTCATGATGTACTCTGCATAGAAGTTAAATAAACAGGTTGACAATATACAGCCTTGACGAACTCCTTTTCCTATTTGGAACCAGTCTGTTGTTCCATGTCCAGTTCTAACTGTTGCTTCCTGACCTGCATACAGATTTCTCAAGAGGCAGATCAGGTGTTCTGGTATTCCCATCTCTTTCAGAATTTTCCACAGTTTATTGTGATCCACACAGTCAAAGGCTTTGGCATAGTCAATAAAGCAGAAATAGATGATTTTCTGGAATTTTCTCTTTTTTTTTTTTTTTGGAACTCTTGCTTTTTCCATGATCCAGCGGATGTTGGCAATTTGATCTCTGGTTCCTCTGCCTTTTCTAAAACCAGCTTGAACATCAGGAAGTTCACGGTTCACATATTGCTGAAGCCATTTGCATCTGCTAACCCCAGACTCTCAATCCATTATCTTTATGAGTTTTTAATGTTATATTTGTTGCTATGGCAATTTTGTAGCAAAGCAATACAAATCAAGAATTTCATTCATTCATTAATTGACTCAATCAACATATATTTTCCAGGTACCTTTTCCCAGTTATCTTTTATTACATTATAAATCTGAAAACTTAAAACAGTTTAAGTTTGCTTAAAACAGTAAGACTTAATTTGCTTATAGTTCTGCAATATGGGGTCACCTGGAGAGTTCTGCTGATTTTGCTGATGGTCACTCTGGTGACTCATTCAACTTGTAGATCAGGTGGTGCTTGGATTAAATTGGGACACAAAGATAATGGGGGCTCTCTTTCTCCAGCAGAGTCTCCCAACTCTCCACGGGTCCGTGGACTTAAAAGCAGAAGTTCCAGGTATTCTCAAGGCTTAGCCTGGGAACTGGCACCACCACTGTATTCTATGATTAAAGCTAGTCATGAAGTATACACTAATTATGGGGAGGGAAGCACATGAGTATGTTTAAATCAGGAGTTTTGGGTCACTGGGAGCCACTGGCATATTAATAATAGATTATCACAATGATTTCTACTGTGGTAGATACTGACAAAGGGGTGGAGACAGAAGGAAGTGAAACTGATGTTGAGAAGTTACATTCTAGTTGGAGATACGGTGAATATACAGGTATTGTTAAATAACACTGAATTAAGGCTATAAGACCTTAGACAAGCGCCAAATTCATGATAACAGGGGATAGAGGGTCAGGCAAGGTCACAGATCTGTGGTGAATGAGGTAGATTCTTGATAGACAGGTAGGAGTTTCCCTTGGAGGAAGAAGGTATGTTGTGTGCCTAAAAGATCATTAAGTTCTATAATAGTTCACACTCCACAGTGAAGTCACTCAGTTGTGTTTGACTCTTTGCGACCCCATGAACTGTAGCCTACCAGGCTCCTAGTCCTACATCCATGGAATTTTCCAGGCAAGAATGCTGGAGTGGGTTGCCATTTCCTTCTCCAGGGGATCTTCCCGACCCAGGGATTGAACCCAGGTCTCCCATGTTGCAGCAGACACTTTACCATCTGAGCCACTAGGAAAGCTGGCTCCACAGCTGGGATGTTTTTTAAAGTCCTTTCTGAACAGCTGCTTTGTTTTAGAACCTTTCTAAGCCACCACCAGTCAACAGATGCATTTTGATTTGTTGGGCAAGGGTTAGCTCAGGAGGGAAGGAAGTGTGGGCACGTGTGTAGTCAGAACAAAAAGGATAAAACTGGCAAATCAGGGTTAGGGTTATTTTAGGGTTGATCTACCTTTAGAAGAACATGCATTTTTAGCTTTTGCAGGAATGATGCCTGTATTTTCATTGTTGGAGTTTTCCAAAGGTCCAGTTTTCCTAGGGCTATCTTTTGTTCCTTAAAATTTTTGTTTGTTTGTTTATGTTGAGGTAACATTGGTTTATAACATTGTTAGTTTCACATGCACAACACTGCATTTCAGCTTCTGTAATGGCTACAGGGTGCTCACTGCCAAAGCTTTAGTTTCTGCTCGTCACCGTGCAGTTGATCCTGTCTATCCATTTTGTCCCCTACCTCCCTTTCCCTCTGGTAACCTCTACTCTGTTCGCTATATCTACTTGTTTGTTTTTATGTGGTTTGTTTTGTTCATGTAGTTTGTTTTTCTGTTTGTGTTTCCTTTTTGCTTTTCACATGTGAGTGAAATCGTATGGTATTTGTCTTTCTCTGTCTGATTTATTTCACTTAGTATAGTGCCCTTGAGGTTCATTTGTCACGAATGGTGAGATTTCATCCTTTTTTGTGTGTGACTGAAAAGTATCATCTTTTTAATGACTGAAAAGTATATTATACATACACACACACACTGCACCCTCTTTACCCCTTCACCTGTTGATGGACATTTAGGTTTCCATATTTTGTCTAATGTAAATAGTGTTGCATGATCACAGGGCTGCGTGTATCTTTTTCAATCTGTTTTTGTATTCTTTGGTTTAGAACTACTGTATTATAGTTCTGTTCTGTTTTAAAGGAGTCTGAATACTGTTTTCCATTGTGGCTGTGCCAATTTACACTCCCATCAGTAGTGTATAGGGGTTTCCTTTTCTCCTAACACTTGATATTTCTCCTCTAACACTTGATATTTCTTGTCTTTTTTTATCTTCTGTTTTAAAATACTGTTTGCCTGACAAGGTAGGATTTTCAATTTAAAATTCTTTTGCAAAGAGACCAATAGTCTCATTGTTCTATATCTGACTTTACATATGGAGCTTAAATTTTTAGTCATACCACAGTTATTTGATGCTCATAAATGACCTGACTTAACGCACAAAATCTCCATCCTTGAGCAAGTATCATGGAAAGAACAAGCATTTAGTGCCAAAGGATCTAGGTTCAAGTTCAAATGCTTTAAGTTCTTTAACTTCTCTGGCTTTCTGTTTTCTTAAAGTGAAGTGCATTTCTATAGTAATATAAACTTTTACCTAACTAACTCATCAAGTTGGGAGACTTAAATGACATAATGACACATAAATGCCACAATTATTCTCAAAACAATTTGAAAAAATGAGTACCATATATATGTTTTTTTAGCTACCTCAGTTCCTTTATAGAATAAGAGAATATTCATTGCTATTGTTATCCAGTATCTGAATGATGTTAACTGAATCAATGCACAAATTTAGAAAAGCTCCCCTCCCCTGGATCAACTGGTTATTTGATCAACTTGAGGCTGACTGAATTGTAATGTGTTACCTAAATTAACCACATGTGTACTGGTAATCGAAAATTCAGTATGCTAGAGACAGACTTTCAAATCTGCAGAGGTTTTCTTGATATCAAGCATCAATGGCTTCAGTTCTCAAAAACACCAGTGAACATGGCTAAATGTTTTTTGTAGGCTGTCAGACTGAGAACAGCTTTGAAAGAGCTTAGTACACTTAGGTACCATCACACTGAAAGCTCAACTGGTTATCACCTTTCAAAAAGTTAACCTTCAAGTGGAAGTTTAAACTTGTCTTATTTACTTTTTGCTTTTATCTTATTCCAGTAAAGTCAGAAGAAGGTCCTTCTTAAAAAACCTGAACTACTCTAGAACAAGGGTTGGCAGAGTATGGCCCCTGAACCACTTCTGGCTCTCTGCCTGCTTGTATATGACCTGCAAGCTAAGAATGTATTTCTCAGTTTTAAATCGTTGAAAGAAAAATCAAAAGAAGATGATATTTTGTGATACATGAAAAGTATCTGAAATTCTAATTTCAGTACCATAAATAAAGTTTTATTGGAACTCAGCCATGCACATTCATTTATGTGTTGTCTATGGCCGCTTTCATGCTGCAGAGTTGAATAGCTGCAGTAGAGACCATGTGGCCCGCAGAACCTGAATTTGTACCATCTGCTCCATTACAGATAAAGTTCACTGGTCCCTGCTGTAAGTTCTTCAGAAAGGAAGCCGAGCACCTGGAATTTTCCCTACAGCATAAGGAGTGGCTGACATTTGGGATTTCCGTATAGGGAATCAGGAGCATCTGGGGTCTGTCACCCTTGAAAACACTGTCTGTTGTCCCCAGAGATGGAAATTTCCCCCAGTGTTGATGGAAGTATCCAGCTCTATAGAGCCTCTGAGTCTTACACAGGGCTTCTCTCTCTCTCTCTTTGTAAAAGGAATTTTCTTATTCAGTGAGTGTGTGTAGAATATTCACTAATAATGTGTTTCATAATAGGTTGGAAGATGAAGGATAGTGAAAGTCTCTGATTTCCAAGAACTTACTGTCTAGGTGAAGTGAAGTGAAGATGCTCGGTCGTGTCCGACTCTTTGCGACCCCATGGACTGTAGCCCACCAGGCTCCTCCATCTGCAGGATTTTCCAGGCAAGAGTACTGGAGTGGGTTGCCATTTCCTTCTCCAGAGGATCTTCTTGACCCAGGGATCGAACCTGGGTCTCCTGCATTGTAGGCAGATCAGGGAAATCCCACCAGGGAAATTTACCGTGTCTAGGTGAATGATGCATATAAATCGTCATTATCGATAGTATTGGTGCTAACTTGAGAGGATGACGTGTGTGTGTGTGTAACACTGTTGCTTTTGGTGTCAGAATCCCTCCTTTCTTTTTGGGATTTTCCCTTCCTTCTTTGTAGTGCGTGGATTTTGGGTAGAACTGATCTTGATCCCTGTTCCTGAGGTGAGCATCTAACTCAGGGCTGGGCCTCTTACCAAGAGCCCTTAGGACTTCTCCTAGAACTCTGGGAAGGAGAGTCCTTTTCTCCTGGGATTTTCAACTGTTAGGATTATATAAGCCACCTTGTAGGGAGAACTTGCTTGAGAGAGAAGATGCACAGAGGGAAAGCAGAGCCAAAGGGATGGAGAAGGAGGCAGAGAGTCCAGTGACACTGACTGAACCTCTGGACACAGCTAGGCCTTAATTCCTTTTCTTTCCTGCCTTAGGAACCAGTGCAGTTCGTTTATTAGACTTCTTCTTCTTCTTTTTTTTTTATATTAGACTTCTTGCCAGCAAAAGAGAAGAGAATGTGGGCCTGAGTGCCAAATGAGTTTTATAAACAGAAAGAGTCAGGGAGTCAGAGATTAAGATCAGAGGGAGCTGTGCAAACTGGGGAAGTTGATTTTGAAGAAGTGGACTTATCTGGGCTGGGAAGAATAAAGGTGTAGGCTGAGAAAAGGAGGGATGGAAGGGCAGAGGAGAAGTGTATGGAAAGAAAAATTTCTTCCATTAATGAAATACTGCAAGCAATAACATGTGAGAGGGAGTAGATTAAAGCAATCTCAAAGCCTAGTTAAGTCTTGCAGAAGTGGAAGTTAACTAGACTTCTTATCCCAAATCTTCATGCCTTCAAACAGTTCTTTTTCATAGCAAAGGCAGCCTAAATTTTCTCTTTGAACAGTATTTGGAAAGAAAAATGAAGTGGAGAAAGACAGTAGTTATTAACTAATTCTTCCAAAGAGTGGTCTGGATAATAACAACAAAATGGTTTGCATCCATCTAGGTTGAACAGGGCACCTCTTCTGGGTTCAGTCCAGCAAGTCTCACAGACACAATAACATCAGGTACAATAATGTCAAATCTGGCCTTTAGCATTTAAAAGGGAAATTTGACCTTTAAATTTTAAAGGAAATGAGAAACAAAGGGATTACATAATTAAAAATCTGTTTCTGTCTCTTAAAAGCAATTCAATTTAGGTCAGGAGCCAACAGACTCCTTTCCCTCTAATTGTTTTGTCTTGGCTCCTGGTACCCAGTTCTTGTTTCTCCTGTGAATAGCTCATTAATGTTGGGCAGATGTTCTCATTGGGTGCCCCATGTTAAGGGGAAATAATAGAGGCAGGATTGTCATCCAAGAGACGTTAATACTGACTCCAAAATAGAATGATGAACGAGAACATGGCCTCTTTCATGCCTCTTAGCGGCTAACCCCCAGCTAGGGTTTGTTTTCTATTTGACTTCTTTGGTAAACCTGCTATTAAGAAACACTGGGCAGGGACTTCCCTCTCAGTCCTGTGGTTAACACTCGATGCTTCCAACACAGAGGATAAGAGTTCTGCCCCTGGTCGGGGAACTAAAAGCCCACATGCCACGTGCCCCACCCCACCCCCCAAAAAAGAAAAGCATGGGGCAAAAATATTCAGTCCTATTCAGTTGGTAGGATGCTGAGACTGTCCCCACCTACCCAGGTCATCTAATCTTTAACATTCAGAAAGAGAGAAAGTAGAAATATTAAAAAATATCATGGAGATGGACATTTGAATATAATTAATATTAAATCAAGAGCAAACCACTAAGCCAATCACTTATAATTCTGACGATACATGACAAGTCATTGAAAAGTATAAAAGATTAATTAAAGTTTTAATTTTTGACTAGGTAATAAATTTACAAGTTTCAAATGTAAAAAAACACCCAAAGGTTTATCTCTGTCCCCCATCAGCTCAGTCATTATTCCCCACAGGCAAACACTGTTAAGTTTCTTATTTACCCTTTCAGATCATTTTTATGCACATGGAAGCCAATCTGATATATCCTTTTGTGAACAATTGGCTGCATACTTTATACTTTTTCTGCTTCTTCATTTTGCTTTTTCACTTCATAACACGTTAGAGATGAGAAGCCTTATGATTTTAAAAGAGCACTCTATGTGGACTCTGGAGGTTTATGTACAAATCTCATCACTGTATCTATAGCATAACATTGTCTGCTTTTAGAAAGAGACATTAGTACAAAAAAAAGCCAATGCTGGGTAACGACTTGAATGATAATCTTCAGCCACAACTACTCAGTTTTCTTTATGGCAGCCTTCTTTACTTTTTACATTTGTAAGTCATATCTCATATAGAAAAATAATTGAAATAAGCAAGAAGAAAGAAACCATCCATAATTTTTGCCTCTCAAAAATATCCATTTTCATCTTGATGTTTATTGAGACTCTTCCCTTCCTCCTCTCTTTCTCCTGTAGTTTTCTCCCTCTTTCCCTGTGTACACATATACATTTATATGTGCAAACATACATATTTTAAAAAGGAGATCACATTATACATGTAGTCTGTGATGTGATTTTCTCTTCTAACAACTGTCCATTTCAATGAAAATAGGTGTATACAATAACTTTAAATCACAGCCAATTACTCTAATGCATGGATAATCCATAAATTATTTTGCCAGTTACAGTTCAGCAACTTCAAGTATTTACTATCATAAACAGCTTCACACTCTACAACATTCTGAAGTGCTTAATGTCTTATTGACAGGAGATTTCCTGATACTTTGCCAAAACACATTTATTTCTCCTTCATTCTGTCCCCCCCCCCACCCCCCACTTCTTTTCCTCTTCTCACTCCCCTCTGTCTCTTTCTTTTTTTAGAAACACTTCCATTAGCAATGTATTTCATTCTGTTCTGGTAAGATACCAAGCCTGAATCAGGGTGGGCAGCTGGCTAAGGAGGCTAAGAGGATGCTTTAAAAGCTGCCGGTAAGGAAGAAAGGTTTCTGCCTCGCTAACTCCCCATGGTCATTAAGGCAGTGTACAGCCCCGCCTTTCCACATGCCCCCTGCAAGCTGATGTCTATCATCCTTCTCTGATGGTGCCTCTTTTCTCTTTCAGAGTTTGTCTTGACACAGTATTTTCATGAAAGCTCACTGGTATAAAAATGCAGCCATGTGACCTAAATAATTATCCTCCCAAGGTGATTATTTAGAAAGACAAGACTTGTTTGGATACAGAAGTTCTGATATGTTTGTTCGAAACAAGAAGCCTCACTGTCTTATACTAATGTTAGACATTTCACCGGGTAGAGTCCGTAGGCTGCAGGAGTTGATATGGGAATTAAAATAAGGACCACTTTACCTGAGCCTGTTGGAAAAGAAAAATACATTGGAATAGCGTGAGAACAGCCATAATTATATCAACATTATGTCTTAATTTGCATCTCATCTTCCAGGCAGGTCATGCTGGGTAGCAGAAACAATTAGCATTTCATAATGTAGTAATCCTGTGTTCTAGAAAAACAAGCCACATATGAAAGCCAGATTAATTAACAAAATATGATGCTGAACTCACCGGCACCATGTCTGGTTCTGTTACTGCATGGTTTGTACTCGCTGAGGCAGGGGAAGCAGAGAGAGTTTTGGAGATAAGGGCTTCCGTCTTTTGAGGAAGATACATGCTAGTGTAGTAATTTTCCTTCTGCTCTTTCAGTGTGGTGTTGGGTATTTGTGTGTGTTCACATCTGTGCTTTTGGGCTCAAGTCTCCATTTTTTTTCTCAGTTTATAGTTTCTGTGAGCACAGTATCACAGAGGCAGGAGCCTTTGCTGTTGACAAAGGCTGCACACCTGAAACTAACACAGCATTGTTAATCACTTATACTCCAATATAAACTAAAAAGTTGAGAAATAAAATAAGAAATATGGAGGAATTTGAACCACTTAACAAGAAAGAGACATCCATTAAGTTGCATTTGATGTGAGACACCCAGTGGGTTTACTTATCCCTGTGTGATAACTGACTGATTCTGTCTCCCAGATCACCTGGCCTTAAGGTTTGAAAAGTGGGGTGTTATTTCCTAGCTATGAGTTATTAAAGTAAATAATCTTTCTCACTTCAAAGACAGCTTAATGGATGTCTCTTTCTTGTTAAGTGGTTCAAATTCCTCCATATTTCTTATTTTATTTTTTTTAAGTTTTTATTTTATATTGGAGTATAAGTGATGAATGTTATGTTAGTTTCAGGTGTGCAGCAGAGTGATTCAGTTATACATATACATGGATCTACTGCTGCTGCTGCGTCACTTCAGTCGTGTCCGACTCTGTGCGACCCCAAAGATGGAAGCCCACCAGGCTCCCCCATCCCTGGGATTCTCCAGGCAAGAACACTGGAGTGGGTTGCCATTTCCTTCTCCAATGTGTGAAAGTGAAAAGTGAAAGGGAAGTCGCTCAGTCGTGTCCGACTCTTCGAGACCCTGTGGACTGCAGCCTACCAGGCTCCACCGTCCATGGGATTTTCCAGGCAAGAGTACTGGAGTGGGGTGCCATCGCCTTCTTTTTCAAATTCTTTTCCCATTTAGGTTGTTACAAAACACTGAGCAGAGTTCCCTGGGGGTATACAGTAGGTCCTTGTTGGTTATCCATTTAAAATAAAGCTGTGTGTACATGTCAGTCTCCAATTCTCCCGTATTTCTTAAAAGAAGTACTATGTAAATGAATGAGTCATTGATACTCCAGAGCCCATCTTTCTAACCATTTTAATGTGGCATGAAAGTGAAAGTGTTAGTCACTCAGTCGGGTTTGACTGTTTGTGACCCCATGGACTTAGCCAGCCAGGATCCTTTGTCCATGGAATTCTACAGGCAAGAATCCTGGAGTGGGTAGCCATCTCCTTCTCCAGGGGGTCTTCCCGATCCAGGGATTGAACCCAGGTCTCCTGCATTGCAGGCGGATGGACTTCTTACCATCTGAGCCACCAACTGCATCTGAGCACAAGACTTTTCTGGAATTTAATTTTAAAGGTTTTCAAGTCTTCTGGCTAGATAGCCTGCATTTGCTTCTCTGGATTCCCTTTCTACGCTTCTCCATTCTGCTCCACATCCCAGGAGGGTGACCTGTAGAAACCCTTCAGTGGGCTTCTGTGACTTCTGGTTGGGTTCAGCCCTGGCAGGAAGTTGGAGGGAGGGAAGTTGGGGTATTTACCTCCCCGGCTCTCTCCCTGCAGACTACAGCGTTACAAATCATGATGAAACAACTGAGTGCTTACTTTAGACTAGGACCTACTTGCCACCAGTCCCCAAAGATAAAGAAAAACAGAGCCTTTTTGTTGTTTCTTTTAATGTTTCTGTTGTTAATTCCTATGGAGAGTGACAAAAGTAAATGACATTATGAAAGTCTAAGAAATCTTATCTAGGTCTTAAAGTTGTTGTCTTTGGGCTGTAGTTCCTGACTCCTTTTTTCTTAAGTTGTAACAAGATCTTCGTGTTTACTCATATTGAAAAATGATGAAGAATAGCAATTCATTTCTAGATTGATTTCTATATAAGGTACCATATAGAATGTGCAGCCCTTGGCTCAGCCAACATGGAAAATATGAATGGACATATGTAGCATGGTTGCAATATTCAATCTGGTCTTTTAGCTATCAGTTTAAGGCTCCATAAAATCGATTTAGTGGAGACAGATATTGATCATGAAGACAGCTAATGCAAAGAGATCAACTCTGCCCATTTCTCCTTATTTTCCCAACAGCTCTTCAAGGTCAGGGAACATGTCTGCTTCTTTCTGTAAATCTTCATTAGGTGTAGGACAGGGCTGTCTACAAAGGGAGCCCTTCCAGGTGCCCTTGAGAGAAGAGAAGCTATTAAAGGACTCAGTGAGTTGTTTTGACTAAAAGTAAAAACAGTATCTTGAAACAGTGACTGGATAAAACCTGACTGAGAAAAACATACATGTGAAAAAGTGGGAGAGATGAGATTGCAATTGTGGGTTGAGAATAGCCCAAGGAAGGCCTGGGAAACCAGGTCAGAGAGCTGGAACTCTGTAGACAATGAAAAGGGATTAAAGGGAATTCCAGATGCATTTCTCTTCCTTATACTGGACGGAAGCTACGGGGAGCTTGGGAGGGAAGAAAGACAATTTAGAAAAACTATCTTTTCTCAGTTCTCATCTGTCTCATGTCAGTTCCATGAGGGCAAAGGACATATGTTTTGTTCCCTGCTACACCCTCAGAGCCCACTGCAGTGGCTGTACAGGATGGGTCTTCTGGAAATGCCCATCTCCCCTTCTTCTTTTCAGTTGTTTATAGAAAACTTATAGTAGGAGGAGCTAAACTCTCCACCTATTTTTGTTTTTAATCCCAATCAGGTAACATTCTTTGTTTTTCCACTGGGATGCTTATAATCTCCTTGATAGCACCTTCATCTGGTTATTATATTTTTCTTTTTTATTTACACTTAAGGGAATGCACTTGATGTAGTTTTGCATTTAATTTTTATATTTGAGTTTTGATACTAAATATTATACTCATAATGCCGTTTTGTGACATGATGTAAAAGCTCATTTTATTTTGCTTTCTGTTTTTTAACTTTTCTAGCTTTTTGCCATGGAGAAGGCAATGGCACCCCACTCCAGTACTCTTGCCTGGAAAATCCCATGGACGGAGAAGCCTGGTAGGCTGCAGTCCATGGGGTCCCTACGAGTCGGATACGACTGAGCAGCTTCACTTTCACTTTTCACTTTCATGCATTGGAGGAGGAAATGGCAACCCACTCCAGTATTCTTGCCTGGAGAGTCCCAAGGATGGGGGAGCCTGATGGGCTGCCATCTATGGGGTCGCACAGAGTCAGATACGACTGAAGTGACTTAGCAGCAGCAGCTTTTTGCCATGGGTAGCATGCCGGATCTTAGTTCTCTGAGCAGGGATCAGATGCATGCCCGCTGCTGTGGAAGTGCAGTGTCCTAACCACTGCACCACCAGGAAAGTCCTAAAAGTTCATTTTAAAAAAGGAAATAAATTTACTTTGTTTAAAGCTTAAGACATCACATTTTTATATTAATACATTTTGTATATACATATATATTAATGTCTTGTGGTAAATTCCCAGGGGATTATATCTGAAGTAAAACCCTCAGGGACATTTTGTGTGTTAAAGATATAATGCCAAACTACAAGCAAATCTTTTCCAGTCTAACCAAGGATGGACCTCAGCTTATATTTTTCATTTTGTTTCAAGATATATTAGTTCCGTAAGAACTCAAGGAATTAAGATAGTCAAAAATAGATCCTTTTTTTTGGTTACTAAAGCATCATAAGCCCCAAATTAATGTATGTTAGTGATGATAATTTATCTACTCAGGCATTTTAGTCAGAGAGTATTAGAGTTTCTGAAGAAAAGTTTCAAAATTATTTAAAGTGTAATTCATCTTAAAAACCATATTGAGAGCACTGGCTGTTTTTACTGGTCATTTGCATTTTGCTTGCCTGTCACTCACACCATTAGCCCCGCTGAGACTCATGTGCAAAG
Source organism: Bos indicus (assembly GCF_029378745.1). Lineage (NCBI taxonomy): Eukaryota > Metazoa > Chordata > Mammalia > Artiodactyla > Bovidae > Bos > Bos indicus. The sequence continues at coordinate 49,157,089 of NC_091780.1, read as the reverse complement.
ATGCATTTTCCCCATGACCATCTGGTACTATCACACTGACGGTCGCTTACCTGGTTACTAGCCATGCTGTGTGGCTGTCACATTTTTTCTTGAGAATTAGCTTGATGGGCTAATTTTTAAGATTTACCAGTAACGTGGGCTGAATTACAAGCTGCCACTAAAATAGCAAGTCTTTATAGGATGTGAACCTCCTTTTCTTGCTACAGAATCTCTCTTTAATGGGTGTCTTCTGCCTGGAATGTATATCCCCTTCTTTGTCTAGTTCAGTCTTGCTTTTCTATGTTGCTTGACACCAAGCCCACATCAAAATATTTGTTCATCAAATGAAAATGTTCAATAATTAACAGGAGAGCGGTTTTAAAGCCTGAGGAAGCAGCAGAAAATAAGTTAGTGTATGTGTGTCCATTAATATGACACGCCAATTATATTCAGATAGGATAAAGTTGTTAGGAGGCTAAAGGGAGCTGGCAGTATTTATTTTCTCCAGGCTAAGGAAGATAGAATCCAGTAACTACCAGAGTCATGTTGGGGGGAAAACATACCAGAGTAGAAGAGATACTGTGAAAGCATCAAAACAATGCCTCTTTTCTCTCTCCCTCCTGCTCCTGTTCATTCATGCTGACCGCTGAAACTGATCAGGACCCATGCTTGGGGTCTTGATAGTGGTGTCTGAGATGTTAAGTGGGAGTCGGTTGTCACTGATTTTGTGACAGTGCTTAATCAGATTTCATTTATCCTGTAGTACATTTGCATATGTGGTTGTTGAGAAATAATAATTTATCTTTTTTAAAAAGTGATTTGATCCAGTGTCTTATTTATATATGAATTTTGATTATATATTGTGGAGATCATCAGGCTTGTCACTGAAACTAACAGCAGTAATCTGGGATTGGAGAAAGTATTCTTAGTGAAGATCTTCATATTAAATGCAAAAATCTTAAAAAGAAGATCAATGATCCCTAGGACTAGAAGAAACCAAAGTCCCCAGTGGGTGAGACATAGCATGGCCTCTGCTGTTGGCTCTACACATAATAGTTGCTTAAAAAATGCTGCTGTTATTTGTATTTCCAAGTGCTGAATTTTGAATTACCTTTGGGTTATATAATTACAGCCTCAAAAATAATATGAATATTTGTAGATTTAAAAAAGAGTATTAGCATTTCTATTTTTTATTTATGGGAGGGAAATAAACCTCACTCCTTACTCTTGGTTATATTTGATACCTTGGGACTATTTGTTAAATTCTATTTGGGCTCTTATTGGTTGGCAGGTGGGCAGGGGTGCATCATTTTGAAAGAAACCTAGTAACTATTGACCCTGGGTTGTGAACAATGGTTTACTCTGTTTTCACTTGGCCACCATTGTCACTGGAAGCACAATTAAAAAACAATTATACACATCTTGATTATACATTAATTTGTCCAGAAGATGTCAATTTGTTTTATAACCCAGATATTGAGAGGAAAGGATAAATCTGTGGAGATAAAAGTAGTATTTGAAATAAATTTTTCTTAAATTCACTAATCTCAGCTTGTCATTCTTATTTGAAATGATAAAAAAAATACCTTAGGGAAGAAGGCAGATTCTGACTAATGATTAAATCTGAAGGCAGCATGGGACAAAGGAGTTTGAAACTCATATCATTTTATTATTGTCAATAGCAGTCACACAGACAGATAGGAACACCTAATAGATACCTCCTTCAATAAACTTATGAGCTAATCTGAATTAATCTTTATAAAATCCTGTGAGCCATCTATACCTGGACACTCCACTGAGCAATCCATGAGACGCCGCACGGCTTTGTCGTAATTAGAAGAGAGAGTTGGAGCCTGGTGTACTCTACGCAATCATAAAGAAGCCTCAGTGCACTCTGCTGTGATTAAAACTCCGGGATATACAGAGAAAGAACAAAAGGCTCTATATTAGAATTCTCTGGCATGTTTAAGAATGAACTGAGTGGCTCAGACCTAAAGCTATCATACAGCACATTGATTAGTCAAAACACAAATGTGAGCAGGCCCCAGGCTGCTGTTAAGAAGAATAGACTACCACTCCAGTGTTCTTCCCTGGAGAATCCCAGGGACGGGGGAGCCTGGTGGGCTGCCGTCTATGGGGTCGCACAGAGTCGGGTACGACTGAAGCGACTTAGCAGCAGCAGCAACCCTATACTGACAGGGTTAAATTGACTAAACTATGAGGCAGGCAAAAATGTGAGACTCAGTTTCCTTGTCTCCCAAATAAGACTTTTGGATTTAGATAATCTGATAAATATCTTTTAGGTTTAAAATGTCATAAGGGTATAAGTCTAAAATTTAGGCAATCTCCATTTTCTGGGGTTGTAAAATGTCTTTTTGGGCTTCCCTGGAAGTTCAGGGGTAAAGAATCCACCTGCCCAAGTTTAGTCCCTTGGCCGGGAAGATCCCCTGGAGAAGGAAATGGCTACTTACTCCAGTATTCTTGCCTGGGAAATCCCATGGACAGAGGAGCCTGGTGGGCTACAGTGCATGGGGTTGAAAAGAGTCAGACATGACTGAGCAAATAAAGAGTAACGGCAAACAACAAGCTGTCTTTGGGGCTCCTCCTTCATCTATGAGATGTCAGCCTTTGCTCCCCATCTCACACCTCGCTAAGGGACTCCACCAAGATCTGTCTCTCACTCAGCCATGGATGTTTTTATATCCTCTGTACTCTCTCCTCTCACAGATTCTTCTCCTTCAGGACCTCCTAGGCCAGAAACCTAATTTGTTCAAATGATGATTTTAGTGTGTTAACCTCTTCCATCATAGATCTCCAGTTACAGAGGGATGTGTTCATGTTTCCCTTTCTTATTTCCTTTAGTCCTTTCAGCATTAAAGTTAGATAGTGAAGCTGAATTCTCTACTCTCAGGGAAAAGACGTATACACACAAGTAAAGAGAGAAGGAAGGACTTCATTGAGTTTCTTTCGAGATTTAAACAACAGCAATGACACTAGAGGGAATAGGCACAGAATTCCTGGCTTTTGATAGCAGGTGCTAGTTTCTGCTTCTGACAATGGCTTAGAAGCTCCTGTCAGAATGACCTTTCCACAGATAACTATAAACACAACATAAAACGGAAAACACAATCATCTGAAGGCATTAGGGAGCAAACCAAAAAGGCACATTTGTATGTGTTTTATATGGACATTTAGAGGAAGGGACCAGCACTGAGTGGATTTCCAGTTCCTCATATTAATAGATTTTAGCCTGGAGGAAAGTCCCAGGCTGGCACACTCAGAAACCAAACCATGGATAGTAAACCCATAGCCTTACTGAGGATAGGATTTGAGATAACCATAGCAGCTGAAGAGTAAGGCAGGAAGTAAGAGAGAGCCATGGAAAAGGAGCCCCACATTCTTTGTATCAGTTGCCCAAATATCTAGATGGGCCCTGGATGACACATAAAGAGATGAGCTGAGATTTCAGAATTTCGAGTTTGAGTTCAGCCTAGGTAAGTTTTTGTCAAAACAAACAAAAATAAATCTCTCCGGAGAAACATAACAGTAACCAGAGTCTCTGTAACGTATCATTTATCATATCCAGGTTCATTTAAAATTATTAGACATGAAGAGACCTGAAAATGTGACTCACACTGAAGAGAAAAACTGACCCAAAGATAGTTGGATGTTGGATTTAGCAAACAGATTTTAAAGCAGTGATTATAACTATGTAAAGGATATAAAGGAAGATACTTCTGTAATGAATAATGATATCTCAGCAATTATATCTCAGATATATCTCAGAAATTACAAAAAAGAACCAGATATAAATTTTAGAACTGACAAGTATAATACGTGAAATAAAAATTCACTGAATGAGCTTAATACTTGATTGGAAATGACAGAAGAGTCAGTGAACTTTAAGATAGATCGATAAAAATTATCTCTTCTGAAGGACATAGAAAAAACGTTTTAAAAAATGACCAGAGATCACAGACCTGTAGGGCAGTGTTAAAGAAGGTTGAAAATAAATGGATGGAAAAAGGGATACTGTGTGAACTCTAACCATAAGAAAGCTGAGTAAACTGTATTAATATCAGACAGACTAGACTTCAAGACAAAAGTTGTTATTAGTGTTAAAAATGTAACAGTCATAAATAAGTGTGTACCTAATAGCAGAGCTTCAGAGTACATGAAACAAAACTGGACAGAATTAAAGGTAATAGCAACTACTGGGAACTTGAGAGTTTTCTGGATCCCCAAAGCTTTTCTTACTGTTATTAAAATTCAGAGTCTGATGGACTAAGTACAAATAAAATGAGCCTGAAAATAGAAAGGATGCAGGATGTGGATATTTATAGGGAGATGCTCAGAGCGTAAAGATTTGTGCTGTATTTCCCATAGCATGGTGCAGGGAGATGGAAAGCAAAGGATAGAGAAATGGATAAGCTTGGGGAAGCCTCAGTCAGTCCTCAGATTTTCTGAGCCAGCAGGGCCATGCATAAGTGCTGAGAGGGCTGGTAGGTTAAACAAGGGCCCAGGTCTCAGTGAGGAGGTTTCAGAATATGCTGCCTTCAAGATTGGATTGGGGTTGAGGCAGGAATTGAACTCATATTTATCAGGCACCAGTGCATGATGCCCTGCAACCAGGTGGGTGAGCTAGATGCTACTGGATCAGATACTTCAGCTGCCAAGATTTCTTGCAACCACCTTGGGAAATTATGTTATCTTCAGGGGAGAAGGAAGGTGGAGGGGAATGCGAGACTCTTGAGCTGATATAATACCCAGTGCTGCTACTGCTGCTAAGTCGCTTCAGTCGTGTCCGACTCTGTGCGACCCCATAGACGGCAGCCCACCAGGCTCCCCTGTCCCTGGGATTCTCCAGGCAAGAACACTGTAGTGGGTTGCCATTTCCTTCTCCAATATAATACCCAGTGAGACAGGTGTAAATCAAAAGTGGCAAGACTAAGGAATTAAAAACATTTTTTAAATGTTGAAATTGAACAGCTTGTAAAAGTACATAAAATGCATATGTACAGTTTAACAAATCATTCAGATTAAGAAATAAGACATTGTGAGTACTTGAAAATCTTTTAGTATGTTCATTCATGGTCACAGCCGCCTTCCTTCCTCTTAATGGTAGCCACTATGTTGATGATTGTCTGTTCTTTCTTTTTTAAAAAATAATTTTACTACCTATATAAGAGCAGTCATGCCATGATTATTCTTGTATGGGGCCGTGATTACATACACACACATTTCTATAATATGTATAACTAGGAATGCCTGCTGGGTCACAGGATATGAACATCTTTGCCATTACTGAATTTTGTCACACTGTTTTCCAAGTGGTTCTACCAGTTTTCATGTCCAGTAGAAGGAAATGGCAACCCACCTCAGTAATCTTGCCTGGAAAATTCTATGGACTCCTTCCATAGAAGGAGCCTAGGAGGCTATATATAGTCCATGGGATCGCAAAGAGTCGGACACCACTGAGCAATTCCACTTTCAATTTCACTTTCAGGGAATGCAAAGAAAAAGAAAAGCATGAAGGCAAAGTGGTTATCTGTGGAGTCCTTGCAAATAGTTAAGAGAAAGAAGAGAAGTGATAAGCCAGGGAGAAAGAGAAAGGTATATTCAATTAAATGAAGATTTCCAAAGAATAGCACCAAGAGACAAGAAGGCTTCTTCAATCAACAGTGTATAAAACTAGAAGAAAACAACAGAAGAGGAAAGACTAGAGAGCTCTTCGGGAAAACTGGAAATATAAGGGAACATTTTGCCCAAAGATGGGCACAATAAAGGACATAAATGGTATAGACCTAGCAGATGCTGAAGGGATCAAGAGGAGATGGAGAGAATACACAGAAGAACTGTACAGAAAAGGTCGAAAAGGACTGGATTGCTCCAGTGGTGTGGTCAGCCACCTAGAGCCAGATATTCGGAGAGAGAAGTCAAGTAGGCCTTAGGAAGCACTGCTGTTAATAAAGCTAGTGGATGTGATGGAATTTCAGTAGAACTATTCAAAACCCTAAAGGATGATGCCATCAAGGTGTTGCATTCAATATTTCAGCAAATCTGGAAGACCAGCAGTGGCCACAGTACTGGAAAAGGTCAATCCTCACCCCAGTTCCCAAGAAGGATAGTACTAAAGAATATGTTAACCGCTGGACAATTGCACTCATCTCCCATGCTAGTAGTTCAGTTCATTTGCTCAGTCATGTCCAACTCTTTGCGACCCCATGGACTGCAACATGGCAGGCTTCCCTGTTCATCACCAACTCCCAGAGCTTGCTCAAACTCATGTCCATCTAGTCAGTGATGCCATCCTACCATCTCATCGTCTGTTGTCCCCTTCTCCCCCTGGCTTCAATCTTTCCCAGCATCAGGGTCTTTCCTAATGAGTCAGTTCTTTGCATCAGGTGGCCAAAGTATGATTATGCTAGTAAGGTCATTTTTAAAATCCTGCATGCTAGGCTTCAGTATTATGTGAACCAAGAACTTCCAGATGTCCAAGGTCAGTTTAGAAAAGGAAGAGGAAGCAGAGATCAAGGTGGAGGGGACAGAGGGGACAAGGTGGAGGTAGTGACAGACTTCCTCTTCTTGGGCTCTAAAATCACTGTGGATGGTGACTGCAGCCATGAAATCAGAAGACGTTTGCTTCATGGTAGGAAAGCTAGGACAAACCTATACAGTGTGTTGAAAAGCAGAGACATTACTCTGCTCACAAAGGTCAGTATGGTCAAGGCTGTGGTCTTCCCAGTGGCCACATATGGTTCTGAGAGCTGGATCTTAAAGAAGGTGAAGGGCAGAAGATTTGATGCCTTTGAACTGTGGTGCTGGATAAGACTCCTGAGAGTCCCTAGGACAACAAAGAGATCAAATTTGTCAATTATAAGGGAAATCAACCCTGAATACTCGTTGGAAGGACTGATGCTGAAGCTGAAATTCCAGTATTTTGGTCATCTGATGCACACAGACAGCTCATTGGAAAAGTCCCTGATGCTGGGAAAGATTGAGGGCAGAAGGAGAGGAGGGCATCAGAGCATGATGAGATGGCTGGATGGCATCACCGATGTAATGGACACGAACTTGGGCAAGCTTAAGGAGATGGTGGAGGACAGGGAGGCCTGGCATGCTGCATTCCGTGGGTCAAAAAGAGTTGGACACGACTGGGTGACTGAACAAGTGTATGCAAGTTTCTGTTGTCCACATCATTGACAACTCCTTTTTCTGGTATGTCAGTCTTTAGTACTTTTTTTTTGGCAGCAATGCTTGCAAGATTTTGCAGTCTTCATTCTAAGATGATGACTTTCCTTTCCACTTCTCTGAGAAAATAGAAAAATCAGAAGAGATAGGCCACGTTCCCATCACTGCTTCTACCTGCATACCTGCATCAGGGCCCCTACAGTCCGCCTTTCCTCCATTATTGTGGAGGAACTGTTCGTGCTCTTAGCCGTGACAATCATCCTACTTGTGCGCTAGATCCCATCTTCTGTATTGACTTAGGGACATTGCTCCATTAATTCTGTCCTCTTTCTTCTGCACCGTCATTTCCCTTTCCTCCACTGAATTGTTTCCATTAGTAACAGGCAACTATTTCTCCCAACTTAAAACAACAGCAGCAGCATAATGATAATTAATGCAACTGCCAGCAACTGCTCCATTTTCTACTTTCCTCTACAAAACTTCTACAGTTGCTTCTGCTTGCTCTCCCCAGTTGCTCACTTCTCTTGTCAGTCATCAGTGACTGCCATATTGTTAACTCCAGTGGTCACTTCTCAGTCCTTATCTTACTTGATCAATCAGCAGTATTATTATCATTCTTTCTTTAAATTTCCAGGATACTTCTACTTTCTTTGCTGGTTCCTCTTCATCTTTCTCATCTCTTAACATTGGATATTCTAGACCTCAGTCCTTAGATTTCTTCTTTATTTTTTCCCTCTTCACTGATAAACTTATCCAGAGTCATGGTTTTAAGTAGTATAATTAAGCTCACAGCTCCTAAATTATATTTCCTTTCTGAACCTATTCAGGGAACTCCAGATTTGTTTATTCAGTTACTTGAGAGATTAACTTGGATGTCTAATAAATCCCTTAACATGCCTGAAACCAAACTCTCAATACTTCCTGGAGTTGTTATACATTTGTTTTATGCAGATTAGAGAAAGACTTATCTTTCTCTAAACAGAAGCTCCCTGTGTAGGGTGCACAGTTTTGGCTCCCCTCCCCGCCCCACCCCCCCCCCCCCACCCCCGCCCTTTTTGGTAACTTTTCCTTCCTCTAGTTTTCTTTTCAGCTAATAGCAGCTCCATCTTTCTTGTTGTTTTGGTCAAATATTTTTGAGTTATCCTTTGCTTCCTTTTTCTTTTTAGCCATTTCCAATTAGCCAATAAGCCCTGGTGGGTATATTCAGTTGGAGAAGAGGGAAGAGATTTGTAGCTAAAGCAAAGCAGAAAGACAAGGAGGCCAAAGAGCATGAAACACATTTGAGGCAGCTCTTCAGCCTTGCCAACATTCCAGCCGTGCCACTGGAAATGTCTTTTCTGTCTTTCATAGCCCAGCTCATCTTTTACAGCTCAGCTCAAATAGGATCTATTCTGTTGAAATGCCTTTAACACTGTTTTAGCACCAAACTCTTTTTACTACTTTTAATCCTTTGTGTCAGTTTGGTTTTTGCCTTGGTTTCCTTATCTGTATGTACAATGCAGGTATTAAATTACCCAATTCATAGCTTTATGAGATTAAATGAGTGCTTATAAAATGCTTTGAATTGTGCCTGGCCCATGGGTAATATCAAAAAAAGTTAGCTCTTTGGATAATGCTGATGATGTCACTGTCTTTTTGGAAGACTGTGTGTCTCTGAGGGGTCAGGGATGTTATCTGAGTCACCTTTGGATGCCCGGCTTTTTTTTGCAGGGGGCGGGGGAGGGCTTGAATTTATTAATTTTATGCAAAAATCTCCTAAATGACCACATTTTACAGGTTGGGAAAAGCCCTTTTGGAGGCCACCTAGACATACGACATTCTACAATACACCTTTCAACATGAAAAAAAGTATACAATATTTTGAGTCCAGGTGCCTAAAAAGTCATGTGCTATTTTGTCTGATGGGGTAGTCCTGCGCAGTTAGCCTGGAGAGCAGCTGTTAGTCTCTGTTTATGGGACTCATCATTGCAGTTGTCTCTCAGTATCTGGGTATCTGTGGGGAACTGGGTCCAGGCTGTCTGTGGAGACCAAAACCTGAGGATGCTCCATATGTGAAATGGCATTGTATGGTCTGACCTCCGAGCCTGTAGATTCTTAATCCAGGGATTCAGCCAACCGGAATTCTGTCTGTGGTTGGTCTAATCTGCTGATGTGAAAACCTTAGCATACTGTTAGGCATAGAGTAGGTGATCAGTGTTTATTGAAGAGGTGGATTCATATTATTGGGCATGCAGATATGATTTGATAGACGTAGGTACATGGAGGCAACAGTGGTGTGTTGGAAAAAGTGATGGAATTAGATTTTATGGCAAAGCTCTGGCTCAGACTTCACCAGTTGCATGACCTTGGGCAAGCCCCTTAACCTTTCTGAACCTTAGTTTCTTCAGCAGAAATGAGAGATATATCTCAGGGTAATATTTTAAGGATTATTGGAGTTAATGCATAAGAAAGTACTTGGTAATCTATAGCTTATGATGCAAATTAAGGTTGTTTGGTATTAAGGTTTGTAATTCAAAAAGTAATAGAGCAATGAGACTTAGTGTAAATTGTATAAGAAAATCAGTCCTGTCATTTTATGTTTATCTTTGTTATATTATCTATATGGATCTCTTTACTCTTCATCTTGAAAGGTGATAAATGGCTTATGGTTACTTTCTGTGCATATCCTGGAGGCTATGAGAACATTTCCACACTCTGTTCCCAGAAGGTTACTTTTTTTTTTTGGCTTGCTTGAGTAGTCACAACTGAAGTCTGTTGTTCTTTTCTACATGGCTTCTTAGTTTTCTCCCTTAGAAAATCAGTTTGTGAAAAATTATGTAGGTTGAGCACAATCAAGCATTTTGAAAGTAATTTGTAGGATTAAATTTTTAAAAACCTAATTATTAGTCAATGAGATTATAGCTTTTTTTTCCAGAATAAATTGCTGGATGAAGAAATCTACGTGAAAACCCCTGACACTTGAATAGCTTTCTCTTAGGTGTGTTTTCCACAGTCAGTTTGTGTACAGTTATGAGTGGTCAGCTTGAAATCTTCCTCAGATGGAACCCGCACCTCCCACATTCCTCACTGCTGTGGCTGCCTGTGCTGGTGTTTTTCGGCAGATCTCAGCTGTCAGGTCTAGTGCAGTCTTGGAGCAGAGAGGGGCTGCTCAGATACAAGCTTTTTGCTCGTGCAGCTGCGTCTTATCCCACTTGTTAAGGGTTTCTTCCATGTCTCCTCACAGAAGTAAAGAAAGAACTGCTTTTGTATTCTGCTGTTATCCTTTTAAACCTGGCCATGTTGAAACATAATAAGCCTAGTTTCTATGTTGTAGTATTGATTACATTTCAGGCCCTGGGTATTGGTGATCTGTCTCATGGTTTAGTGCTTAGCAACATTGATGACACTGCTCAAGGAGCCGTGTATGTCATTGGTGGCAGTTGCAGATTTTACAGTCATATTAAGGCTTATATGTTACCATTTTTTTTCTGAAGGATGTGACCCAAACATGACTACCTTGCAATTCTTTAAGGTATTTCATTGCTTTTAAACTTATTTTGAGACTAACTGTAGTTATGGTGGTTTCAAGAATATCTCAGTGTTGTTAGAGTAACTCTCAGTTGAGATTCATTCATTTCTTCATTTCACCCAGAAAGAGTTATATAGAAGGATCTCGGCTTATTCTGTGTGAGAAAACAATATCTAATATGTTGGAATACATAGTTTTTTATTTGTAAAATTGAGCTGAAGTTCTCATATATTCTGGATAATTCAAATTTGTGATTAGGGAAAGCACCATGATATCCAATTTATATTTATAAAGTCAGATGACTCTTTAGTTCCTGTCATATGTACATATGTGTGTGTATATATAACACTCCTTTTCCTGGGGCAGTGAAGACCTTTGACTCAGAAGAGGAAAGTCAGGAATCAGCAAGGAAAATCAGCTTATCTTTCCACATAGGCAATACTGCTTACAGTGCCATTGGCTACAAAGAATATCCTGGAGGTCCTCCTGTAGGAAGTGGCAGCGTGACCTGTTTTGAAAGATGAGTGAGAATGAACTGGATTCAGAAGGTGGAGAGTGATACTGTTGGCTAAGGGAGGAGTGTATAGAAACATAGCAGGAAAGATCGCATGTAATTGGGGAATTATATTTGGTCTGCTGGGATCAAAAAGAGAATGTAGGGGAATGGTGGGAATAAGCCTAGACCCACAATTGGCAAATAATTAAGTTGTTGCTGAAGTAATTGTCATCAAGATCATCAGTAACATCACCACCTTACCCTCACACCCACCATCATCGTTATCATTCTGACAAGTTGCACACCAGGCTCAATTAAGGAAGTGGCAGAAAGGGAGATGTTGGGGCAGTCTAATCTACAGGATTTGGGGACTGATTTGATGTGGGGTGACTTATGCATAGATGCTACTACTACTAAGTCGCTTCAGTCGTGTCCGACTCTGTGCGACCCTATGGACAGCAGCCCACCAGGCTCCTCTGTCCACGGGATTCTCTAGGCAAGAATACTGGAGTGGGTTACCATTTCCTTCTCCATGCGTAGATGGGTTGTTGTATTTGGACTGCTTGTGGGACATCCAGTAGAGCTGTCAATCAGGAATATGGGCATGCAGAACTGGAATTCAACAGAGAGGTCTGGGATGCAGATGCACTTTGGGAATCATACTTGAAGTTTTTCTTCTTGTGTATCTTTTTTTTTAAAGTGTGTAGGAGAGGAAATAAGGGAAGAGAGAGCAAGCTATATTTTGGGGGTGGGGGGCTTGAAAAAAATGTTAGTGTCATGGAAGGGAAAAAGGGAAAGAGAGTTCATAACGAGGACAAAAAGGACTAAAGGGGAATTGGAGAAAATGTGAATAGCAGAAAGAGAAAGAAAGTTCTCTTTTTTTTTTTTTACTGAGTGCTTGTTGTGTGTAGTCATGTGCTAGATACTGCAGAGACAGAGTGAATGACTGTGCTAGGTGTTATGGGCAATGCATGATGAGTCTGAGAAGAGTCCCTGTTTTCAAGGAGTTCATAGTATTTTAGTGAGGAGAGGCACATAAGCTGCTAACAAGAAGTAATAGGAGGGAAAATATAATGGCACAACAGTAATAAATTATTCCTGAATGTAACTGGAGAAGGCTTCTTGGAGATGATAACATTTAAGTGGACACTGAGTGGAATGTCTCTCAGGGGAAAAGAGAGGGGGGACCTTTCTCGACTGGTGATAGTGCGTGAGTGTTAGCTACTAAACTGTGTTCCCACCAATTTCATATGTTGAAGCCATAACCACCCCCTAAGTGACTATTTATTTAAGGAGGTAATTAAGGTCCATTGAAGTCAGAGGGTGGGATTCTTACAGGACAGATGTCTTTATAAGAAATGAAAGAGACACCAGAGCTGTCTTCCTCTTCATCTACTCACAGAATAAATTCATCTAAAGGCATAGCAGGAAGGTGGTTGCCTGCAAGTTGCAAAGAGAGCTTTCATGAGAATCTGAATTTTCTGACACTTTGATCTTGGAGTTTTTGCTTCCACGACCGTGAGAAAATAAATTTCTGTTGTTTAAGCCAGCAGCCGATGGCATTTTGTTGTGGTGGCCAGAGTAGACTAGAACAGTGAGCAACTCATAGAGACACACAGTGTATTTAAGGGAAGATGAGCAGCTCTGTGAATCTAGAGACAAGGATGTAGGAGGGGGTGTGGTGGGAGATGAGAGAGTTAAGTGCATTCTTTGAGTAACTGTATAACCTTGAAGGCAAATGGCCACTTGGCTTAATACCTCTTGGGTTTTGAATACTGATCAAAGGGTCCTGTGGGCAAAAGGAGCAGTACTGGGAAAATCTGGGGGCTCCTTAAGGAGGAGGGGAGCTAATGGTCAAAATATATTTATGTCACAAAGGCAGTTGGAGTAGCCACCCCTTATAATGAAGACCTGAAAATTTAAGATTGAAATTAAAACATGAAACATTTCCTACATTTCCTAATAGACAAGGTCTGTTACTATATAGACATTAGATATGATCTGTTTCATTTTGTGATTTTTGGATCTTTGGTTGGTAGTATTTGGAAATCAGTTTAAGGGTAGCATTGAAAGCACCATCCAGGTGACTATATTCATTAATTTTGTTACTGTCAGTGAATGGAATGCTTACACAGGCAACCTCACTGAACTCTGGTGAAAATGTTCCTTTTCCGTTGTGTTGAACTTGTGAGTTTCAGTGTTGATATGGTGGCTGGTTAATGCCAGTCTGGGCCAAGACGAAGTCATGTACAATGCAGCCAGCATTCCCTTGAATAATCAACTCTCATTTGGAAGGAAATGGAAAGTTGTTGTAGATTAAATACTAAAGGGAAAGTGGTGACAGATGTTTAATTGGTTGCTTTCTTGTCACTTCATAATGTGTGAGATGCCCTTACGAGAAGGGCTAGAGTAGACAGATTGAATGGAAACAGCCATTTAACTATCCTCTGACTCATCCTTATGATAGTATTCATTTCTCATTTTATTTCTAATATATTCACTGTTTATTACAATTTTCAGCATCTGATTATAGATAAAGAGTAACTGCCCCCCCCCCCCCATATATTTGTCATTGTTTGGAAAGACAATATTGCTGCTGCTGCTGCTGCTAAGTTGCTTCAGTCGTGTCCGATTCTGTGCAACCCCATAGACGGCAGCCCACCAGGCTCCTCTGTCCCTGGGATTCTCAGTGAATTTTATACTCTCTCATCACACATGAAGTACAGAAAGCTAAGCATGGCCCAGCCTTGAGAAGTTCAAAGAACTTGTTGCTTTCGTCCTTTACCCTTCAGATACTTTTGACCTCCTCAGATGAAGGTCTGTCATAAACACACAAGCCAGGCACACTGTTCAAGCTCATTTTCTGTAGTGTTCATCAAGACTGTCAAGAAGTTCTCTTCCTGTTTCTACCTTTCATTTTTGATCTGCCCCAGCCTCTGAAACCCATCTTTCTGGCTATGACCTTTGGCATTAACTTGGGATTTGTTTTCTGGCTTTATGCAATAATGCTGCTGCTGCTAAGTCACTTCAGTCATGTCCGATTCTGTGTGACCCCATGGACCCCACCAGTCTCCTCCGTCCATGGGATTTTCTAGGCAAGAGTACTGGAGTCGGGTGCCATTGCCTTCTCTGTTATGGAATAATAGCTGCTAGTAAAAGTATACTTCAGTCTGTGGAGGGGACTGGCTGGAGGATTCAATACTCTAAAGCCACCTGGTGAATGGGGTCATACATATAAAGTATTGAGCATGGAACCTGGTATCAGGTAATACTATATATGTCAGTAAATGTTAATCCCTTGCAAGTTTTCCATGCTTAGCATTTTCAGATGTCAGAAGGAGAGGATGGTAGAGGAGAGACTGTTAGGCTGTTTGCTGTACAGAATCAGAATTGAGAAGGGAGATTTTGGAATGTGAACATTTTTTTTTCTTTCCTTTGATCCATCACAAGATCTAGTGTCATGTTAAATCTTCCTCCTAGGCTTGGCTACTGAAGTTGGAAACGTGTTCAAATCAAAACTCGCTAGCTAGGTGCCTCTGAGAAAATTACTTAATGTCTGTGCCTCATCTGTAAAATGGAGATAATAATAGTACCTAACTGAGAATCGTTGAGATGAGTAAAAGACATCACATGAAAAGCACCTAGAAACGGAGCCTGGTTGTTAGTGAGTGCTTAATAATATTAGATACTACTATTGTTCCTATTATTTTCTTGTTACCCACCAAAGTCCCTGCCATGTATAAATTTTTTTGTTATGACTATCATTGTTACCTACATTAGTCATTTTCTGTAGACATAAATGAAACAAATTCAGCGGTACTGTTTCTGCATTATTAGTCTTATTTAAATGGCACATGCATTTATTCATGTATATGTTACTAGATCAATAAAAATGCACACTCTTATTTCAGCTTTTATGTTTGGCTTCTCTTTTTCAGAACCACCAGAAGCCATCTCCTAGACAGGTGAAGCCACTTATCTCTTTGCAGCTGTGTGCAGAGACTTGGCAGCCAGCATATGAGATGCTTGGCTGAGACAAATTTTGTATCAGAGTCAGATTTACAACATGAGGCCTTGACTGCTGATGCCTTAAAATGACCCATTTTTCTCCCCAGGCTTTGGATCTTTTACTTGCTGGTACTGGACCTCTGCTCGTTTGCTTCCCCCACCTATGGATCGTTCTCCGTGAATTACTGCTTACCTGTCTCTCCTCTCACTGTGAATTGTTTTGAGTCCTAGCTCTTGTCTGTAAAATCTTATTCCTTGTCTTGTTCCTGGGTTCAAGTAATTGCATACTGTTTATCTTGCTGGCCTGGAGGCTGACCCTTCTGTCCTGACTCTTGATTCTCACCTCTCCTCATATTATCAGTGGCCTCTCAGTCTAAACATCTTCCTGGTCCTACTAACCCATTAAAACTAATTCTGCCCAAGTGACCAAAACCTTTCCTGAAAAATTGCTGTGGTTGATATACACCATGCCAGGTTCAGTTGCCATTTGGTAGTTTGTTCTAGAACATTCTGAGATAATTCTCTGCCTTGCCTTTCATGAGAAGTGAGTCAGTGTATATTGTTCAGGCACAAATGAAAAGTGGGCTTGAATTTTTATCCTTGAAATGGATCCTTGGACTGTTAGGGGAGGGGTACGGGTCAGAGAACAGTTCCTAGTGAACTGGCAAATCCATACACATTCTTTACCCCAAATAGTGGACATTTCTTGTTTCATTGTGCTGCATACTTTTTTGAGAGAGTAAGTTTTGTTTGTGTCACAGACTCAGAGAGTCCTTGATGGCTTGTTGACAGGTATTGAAAATGATGGGATTGGAGCGCTGACAGGTGATTCATGCATATGGATGTCTTCTGTGATTATACATAGCAGTCTATCTGGGGTTATTTATGGTAGCATTGTCATGGCGATCAATGAGCAGTAAACAAGGCCCTCAAAGCCATAGGAAGAGTTTTTACAGCCTTTGTGACCAACTGTGGAACCTCTAATTTATTTGTTTATTTAATTAGTTTTTTAAAAGTTAGAATCTATGTTTTATTCTTTTTCTAAGTTTTTATGAAATATAAAACTCTGAAAATTAGGAAGTATAAGTCATTGCCTATTTTCTTATAAAATTTATGGATTAGATCTTTTTATTTGTGTGCTTAATAAGTTTTCTGAACATAAAGGTACAAATCATATTAAAAATTTAAAAAATAATCTTGGTAACTTTTTAAAGATTAATTAATTTATTTTAATTGGAGGCTAATTACTTTACAATATTGTAGTGGTTTTTGCCATACATTGACATGAATCAGCCATGGGTATACATGTGTCCCCCATCCTGAATCCTGCTCTCACCTCCCTCCCCATCCCATCCATCCTGAACTCCGCTCTCACCTCCCTCCCCATCCCATCCCTCAGGGTGGTCCCAGTGCACTGACTTTGAGTTCCCTGTTTCATGTGTCGAACATGGACCAGGGATCTATTTCACATATAGTAATATACATGTTTCAATGCTGTTCTCTCAAATCATCCCACCCTCACTTTATCCCATAGAGTCCAAAAGTCTGTTCTTTATATCTGTATCTCTTTTGCTGTCTCGCATATAGGGTCTTCATTACCATCTTTATAAATTCCATATATATGCATTAATATACTATATAGGTATTTTTCTTTCTGACTTACTTCACTCTGTATAATAGGCTCCAGTTTCATCCACCTCATTAGAAATGACTCAAATGCATTCTTTTTAATAGCTGGGTAATATTCCATTGTGTATATGTACCACAACTTTCTTATCCATTCTTCTGCCAACGGACATCTAGGTTGCTTCCATGTCCTGGCTATTGTAAACAGTGCTGCAATGAACATTGGGGTACACATGTCTCTTTCAATTCTGGTTTCCTCAGTGTGTATGCCCAGCAGTGAGATTGCTGGGTGGTATGGCAGTTCTATTTCCAATTTTTTAAGGACTCTCCACACTGTTCTCATAGTGCTTGTACTAGTTTGCATTCCCACCAACAGTGTAAGAGAGTTCCCTTTTCTCCACACCCTCTCCAGCATTTATTGTTTGTAGATTTTTTGATAGCAGCCTTTCTGACTGGCGTGAGATAGTACCGCATTGTGGTTTTGATTTGCATTTCTCTGATAATGAGTGATGTTGAGCATCTTTTCATGTGTTTGTTAGCCATCTGTATGTCTTCTTTGGAGAAATGTCTATTTAGTTCTTTGGTCCATTTTTTGATTGGGTCATTTATTTTTCTGATATTGAGCTACATGAGCTGCTTGTATATTTTTGAGATTAATTCTTTGTCAGTTGCTTCATTTACTATTTCTCCCGTTCTGAAAGCTGTCTTTTTACCTTGCTTATAGTTTCCTTCATTGTGAAAAAGCTTTTAAGTTTAATTAGGTCCCATTTGTTTATTTTTGCTTTTATTTCCATTACTCTGGGAGGTGGGTCACAGAGGATCCTGCTGTGATTTATGTCAGAGAGTGTTCTGCCTACATTTTCCTCTAGGAGTTTTATAGTTTCTGGTCCTACATTTACATCTTTAATCCATTTGGAATTTATTTTTGTGTATGGTGTTAGAAAGTGTTCTAGTTTCATTCTTTTACAAGTGGTTGACCAGTTTTCCCAGCACCACTTGTTAAAGAGATTGTCTTTTCTCCATTGTATATTCTTGTCTCCTTTGTAAAAGATAAGGTGTCTATCTGTTCAGTTCAGTTCAGTTCAGTTGCTCAGTTGTGTCTGACTCTTTGTGACCCTATGAATCGTAGCACGCCAGGCCTCCC
The DNA here is from genome assembly GCF_029378745.1 of Bos indicus. Taxonomy (NCBI): domain Eukaryota; kingdom Metazoa; phylum Chordata; class Mammalia; order Artiodactyla; family Bovidae; genus Bos; species Bos indicus. Next base: position 49,139,137 of record NC_091780.1, on the reverse strand, counting down.
TGTCTATCACCAGCTCCTGGAGCCTACCCAAACCCATGTCCATCGAGTCGGAGATGACATCCAGCCATCTCATCCTCTGTTGTCTCATTCTCCTCCTGCCCCCAAACCCTCCCAGCATCAGTCTTTTCCAATAAGTCAACTCTTCGCATGAGGTGGCCAAAGTATTGGAGTTTCAGCTTTAGCATCAGTCCTTCCAATGAACACCCAGGACTGATCTTTAGGATGGACTGGTTGGATCTCCTTGCAGTCCAAGGGACTCTCAAGAGTCTTCTCTAACACCACAGTTCAAAAGCATCAATTATTTGGTGCTCAGCTTTCTTTATAGTCCAACTCTCACATCCATACATGACCACTGGAAAAACCATAGCCTTGACTAGATGGACCTTTGTTGGCAAAGCAGTGTCTCTGCTTTTGAATATGCTATCTAGGTTGCTCATAACTTTCCTTCCAGGGAGTAGAGTCTTTTAATTTTATGGCTGCAATCACCATCTGCAGTGATTTTGGAGCACCAGAAAATAAAGTGTGACACTGTTTCCCCATCTATTTGCCATGAAGTGATGGGACCAGATGCCATGATCTTAGTTTTCTGAATGTTGAGCTTTAAGCCAACTTTTTCATTCTCCTCATTCACTTTCATCAAGAGGCTTTTTAGTTCCTCTTCACTTTCTGCCATAAGGGTGGTGTCATCTGCATATCTGAGGTTAGTGATATTTCTCCCAGCAATCTTGACTCCAGCTTGTGCTTCCTCCAGCCCAGCGTTTCTCATGATGTACTCTGCATATAAGTTAAATAAGCAGGGTGACAATATACAGCCTTGACATACTCCTTTTCCTATTTGGAACCAGTCTGTTGTTCCATGTCCAGTTCTAACTGTTGCTTCCTAACCTGCATACAGGTTTCTAAAGAGGCAGGTCAGGTGGTCTGGTATTCCCATCTCTTTCAGAATTTTCCACAGTCTATTGTGATCCACACAGTCAAAGGCTTTGGCATAGTCAATAAAGCAGAAATAGATGTTTTTCTGAAACTCCCTTGCTTTTTCCATGATCCAGCGGATGTTGGCAATGTGATCTCTGGTTCCTCTGCCTTTTCTAAAACCAGCTTGAACGTCTGGAAGTTCACGGTTCATGTATTGCTGAAGCCTGGCTTGGAGAATTTTGAGCATTACTTTACTAGCATGTGAGACGAGTGCAATTGTGAGGTAGTTTGAGCATTCTTTGGCATTGCCTTTCTTTGGGATTGGAATGAAAACTGACCTTTTCCAGTCCTGTGGCCACTGCTGAGTTTTCCAAATTTGCTGGCATATTGAGTGCAGCACTTTCACAGCATCATCTTTCAGGATTTGAAATAGCTCCACTGGAATTGCATCACCTCCACTAGCTTTGTTCGTAGTGATGCTTTCTAAGGCCCACTTGACTTCACATTCCAGGGTGTCTGGCTCTAGGTGAGTGATCACACTATCATGATTATCTAGGTTGGGAAGATCTTTTTTGTACAGTTCTTCTGTGTATTCTTGCCACCTCTTCTTAAGATCTTCTGCTTCTGTTAGGTCCATACCATTTCTGTCCTTTATCGAGCCCCTCTTTGCATGAAATATTCCCTTGGTATCCCTAATTTTCTTGAAGAGATCTCTAGTCTTTCCCATTCTGTTGTTTTCCTCTATTTCTTTGCATTGATCACTGAGGAAGGCTTTCTTATCTCTCCTTGCTATTTTTTGGAACTCTGCATTCAGATGCTTGTATCTTTCCTTTTCTCTTTTGGTTTTCGCTTCTCCTCTTTTCACAGCTATGTCCATAGGTGTGTGTATTTATCTCTGGGCTTTTTATTTTGTTCCATTGATCTATATTTCTGTCTTGTGCTAGTACCGTACTGTCTTGATGACTGTAGCTTTGTTTCCATACAAATTGTGAAATTATTTGTTCCAGTTTTCTGAAAAATACCATTGGTAGCTTGATAGGGATTGCATTCAATCTATCTGGCATCTTTGGTTTTGATATTAGGGTGATGGTGGCCTCATAGAAAGAGTTTGACAGTTTACCTTTCTCTGAAATTTTTCTGGAAGAGTTTGAGTAGGATAGGTGTTAGCTCGTCTCTAAATTTTTGGTAGAACTCAGCTGTGAAGCCATCTGGTCCTGGGCTTTTGTTTGTTGGAAGATTTTTGGTTTCAGTTTCAACTTCCATGCTTGTGATGGATCTGTTAAGATTTTCTATTTCTTCCTGGTTCAGTTTTGAAAGGTTATACTTTTCTAAGAATTCATCCATTTCTTCCAAGTCCATTTTATTGTCCTATAGTTGCTGATTGTAGTCTCTGATGATCCTTTGTATTTCTGTGTTGTCTGTTTCGATTTCTCCCTTTTCATTTCTAATCTTGTTAATTTGATTCTTCTCCCTTTTTGTTTTTTTGATGAGTCTGGCTAATGGTTTGCCTATTTTATTTATCTTCTCAAAGAACCAGCTTTTAGTTTTGTTGAATTTTGCTATAGTCTCCTTTGTTTGTTTTCCATTTATTTCTCCCCTAATTTTTATGATTTCTTTCCTTCTTCTCACCCTGGGGTTCTTCATTTCTTCTTTTTGTAGTTGCTTTAGGTGTAAAGTTAGGTTTTTTATTTGATTTTTCCCGTGTTTCCTGAGGCAAGCTTGTATTGCTATGAGCCTTCCTCTTAGCACTGCTTTTGGTGAATCCCATAGGTAAAACCAGATTCTTGATTCCCTTCCTTTTCCAGTGTTTCCATTTCTGTAAATGATACTTTTCAGCTGAAATCTTTTTTCTTCAGAGTATGTATATGACTATGTTATATATTTGTATATGTTTTTTAATCTGTCTCCATTTCCAGTATGTTAATTCCACAGGAGCAGGCAGCCTAACTGTCCTGTTTATAGTAGTATTGCTAATACCTAGGGTAAAGACAAGCACGTAGCAGACACTGATATGTATTTGTTGATTTATTGCATGAATGACTACTTAAAATGCATTAAACAGAAAAGGATGCATAAAGTATTACCACTGATTAACTCTTGAAGGCAGAATAAGGTGAGATTTTAGAGCTGTTGTATGTGTGTGTGCTTAGTCACTTAGTTGCTCAGTCATATCCAGCTCTCTGCGGCCTCATGGACTGTAGCCCTCCAGGCTCCTCTGTTTATGAAAATTTCCAAGCAAGAATACTTGATCAGGTTGCCGTTTCCTCCTCCAGAAGATCTTCCAGACTTAGAGATTGAACCTGTGTTCTCTTATGTCTCTGCACTGGCAGGTGGATTCTTTACCACTAGCATCACCTGTGAAGCCTGAGCTCTTCTGTTTTCCAATTTTCTCACTAGTTATTAAAATTGGTATAGAGAGAGTGATTTGTAAATTCACTGAATTTTAGAAAGTCATGTGCACTGTTATTTTTAATAATCAGAAAGAAAAGCAAAGAATGAAACTGAATAGTGTGGTGTAATAAAGTTTCAATTCAGCTCAGCCGCTCAGTCGTGTCTGACTCTGCGATCCCATGGACTGTAGCACGCCAGTCTTCCCTGTCCATCACCAACTCCCAGAGCTTACTCAAACTTATGTCCATCGAGTCAGTGACGCCATCCAACCAGCTCATCCTCTGTCGTCCCCTTTTCCTCCCACCTTCAATCTTTTCCAGCATCAGGGTCTTTTCAAATGAATCAGTTTCTTCCCATCAGATGGCCTAAGTATTGGAGTTTCAGCTTCAGCATCAGTCTTTCCAGTGAATATTCAGGATTGATTTCCTTTAGCATTGACTGGTTGGATCTCCTTTCAGTCCAAGGGACTCTCAAGAGTCCTTTCCAACACCACAGTTCAAAAGCATCAATTCTTTGGTGCTCAGCTTTCTTTATAGTCCAACTCTCACACCCATACATGACTACTGAAAAAATCATAGCTTTTACTGGACAGACCTTTGTTGGCAAAGTAATGTCTCTGCTTTTTAATACGCTGTCAAGGTTGGTCATAGCTTTTCTTCCAAAGATCCAGCGTCTTTTAACTTCATGCCTGCAGTCACCATCTGGAGTGATTTTGGAGCCCAAGAAAATAAAGTCTCTCACTGTTTCCATTGTTTCCCATCTATTTGCCATGAAGTGATGGGACTATGGTAAGTGATGGATGCTGTAATCTTAGTTTTCTGAATGTTGAGTTTTAAGCCAACTTTTTCACTCTCCACTTTCACTGTCATCAAGAGGCTCTTTAGATCCTCTTCACTTTCTGCCATAAGGGTGGTGTCATCTGCTTTATCTGAGGTTATTGACATTTCTCCTGGAATCTTGATTCCAACTTGTGCTTTATCCAGCTCAGCATTTCACATGATGTACTCTGCATGTAAGTTAAATAACCAGGGTGGCAATATACAGCCTTGATGTACTCCTTTCCCTATTTGGAACCAGTCTGTTGTTCCATGTCCAGTTCTATCTGTTGCTTCTTGACTTGCATACAGATTTCTCAGGAGGCAGGTCAGGTGGTCTGGTATTCCCATCTCTTTAACAATTTTCCACAGTTTGGTGGAGAGTTCTGACAAAATGTGGTCCACTGGAGAAGGGAATGGCAAACCACTTCTGTATTCTTGCCTTGAGAACCTGTGAACAGTATGAAAAGGCAAAAAGATAGGAAACTGAAAGATGAACTCCCCAGGCTGTTAGGTGCCCAGTATGCTACTGGAGAACAGTTCAGAAATAACTCCAGAGAGAATGAAGAGACGGAGCCAAAGCAAAAGCAACACCCAGTTGTGGATGTGACTGGGAATGGAAGTAAAGTCCAGTGCTATAAAGAACATTATTGCTTAGGAACCTGGAATGTTAGGTCCATGAATCAAGGTATAATAAAAGGACTGTATTATTAATACATCATCAGAAGATCAAACAAAATAATCATAAATATTGACAGCAAAGAAAATTATTTAGTTCAGCTATCACCGCAGAGAAATAACTCCTCCTAAGACAGCAGTGTACTATCCTTGGAGAAGTCTTATTTCATAAAAACTGGATCAATATGGTTAAAATCACAGAGTTTCTAATTTTAGGAAACTTTGGTTCCAGTTTCCTTCATTCAAGATGCATTTGTTTTTACCTTATACTAAATTCAATTTTTGTTTTTTTGATTTTGGAAAAATAGTTGGTGGAATTCTTTATGAGATTGAAATTTCTACTGTGTTGAATGAAGCTGAACTTATCCTTTGGAGATCTTGTGTTCATCCCACAAGTATATAATATTATTTTAAACTCTTTACCTAGAAGAAGTCTTTGTACCTCTTTACACCAAAAAACTTCTCATCCTATTTTCTGTATTTACATTGTTTTATACTGTGTTATAAGTTCCTAGTGAGCTAACTATACTTTTGTTATTAATTTTGGTCAAGTACTATTCACATCTCTATAATTAAAAAATGTTACTTTAAATAAATCTTAACACATGGAGAATGGGAAGGAAAGAAAAATTTACAGGAAAGAGTGAAAACAATCCTTTCATAATACATTATTACTGCATGTATACCCTGGGATACTAAATATGAAACAGCTTTGATGGTACATGTTTGTTAAATCCAACAGATAATGACATATGTGTAGTTGTAATGAAAAAAGAACAGCTCATTTTAATAGCATCACTGAAGTAATATTACCTCCAGCATTAGAAACATGATATTTCTCTGAGCATATGCAATTATTTTATAGAAACACTATACTGTTCATGGATGTTAATAACATCATTTCTGTCACGTAACTTGTCTTTTTAATATTCAGGTAAAAGTCTTGTTAAAATGACTGAAAACATGCATATTTGGTTATTAGCATTTGAAATTACAGTAGGTATTCATGATAATGCTTTGGGGCTAATTTAGGGGCAATTATGGAATCTTTATTACTGTTCATCTTAAACAGCACATTTAGTCAAATAGTTATAAAACAATTCTAATAGGGCAAATAGCAACATAGGCATTCCTATCTTTATTCCACATTATGTCATGGTGTTATTGTATGCTTCCAAAGGGAACTAAGAACTATTAAAACTGTGACAAGAATAATAACATGTCCTTAAAGCAAAGCTCATGCAGCAGATTTGGTTTTCACTCAGTCTTTCCTCCCTTCCTCCCTCTCTTCTTTCCTTCTTTCCTTTTTTTCCTTCAGTAACTATTTTTGGAAGGCTGACTATCCATTACATGCTATACTGGCTCCTGAGAATAGAGTAGGGAATAAAACCTTTCTGACCTTGTAAAGCTTACAAACTAGGAGAAGAAACAATTCTTCATTGATTTAACACATATTTATTGCGTAGCTAATCTGTGCCAAATACTCTCCAGTAGTAAAAACTACAGACAAGGGCAATGAGGTGGAAAGCACTTGGTATGCTCCAGGAACAAAAAGTAGGCAGACATGATCAGTGGATTGGATTGGGCCAGAGTAGAAGAAGAACATAGGTCATTGCAGGCATTGAGGTGAGACATAATGATGGCTGGAGCTAGGGTAGTGGCAGAGCAGCTGCAGAGAAGGGAATAGATGTCAGATCCACTGAGGGGGGTATAACTGACAGGATATTCAGAGCGTACCCTCCAAATATTGAGGTCTTTGACTTTGCTGATCCCTCAAAGTCTACTTCAAATCTGATTTTCCACAAAACTCTGATAATTTACAGTTAAAAAGACCATTATTCACTACATATGTGGTCAGCTTTATGTCCATTGTGGTAGGTATATAGTAGCTTTTATTGTTTTGCAGTATATCTTTTATCTACCAGCTTGTTAGCTCTTGTAACTTTGTTTTATATAAATTAATAATAGTATTATATATGATGCTGATATAATATAATTTATAAATACATATGACTTCCCTGGGTGGCTCAGTTGATAAAGAATCTGCCTGCAATGCAGGAAATGCACATTTGATACCTGGGTCGGGAAGATCCCCTGGAGGAGGAAATGGCAGTCTACTCCAGTATTCCTGTCTGGAGAATCCCATGAACAGAGGAGCCTGGCGGGCTATAGTCCCTGGGGTCGCAAGAGTCAGGCACAACTTAGCGACTATACCACCAACCACCATCATAAATATATATATTTAAATCTTTAAACCTAAAAAATGTAAGTCAGTGAACAATTAAGGATTTTGTACAGGTACTCTTTTCCTGGGGATTTTTTAAATAGAAAGTCAACTTCCACTACATCCTGGCACTACTTTTAAAGACAGCATTTGTCAGGACACGAATCATAAAAAAGGAACAGAACTAGGGCTTCCAGAGTAAATCATACTATTTCCTCTACAAGTTTTATCCTGTCTTTTATTTAGAACTTGGATAAGCCATCAGATATTTCTAGAATAGTAGAGTCATAGCACTAAGCAGACTTAAGGAAAGGAGGCTTTATTAACTTCATCTTGCTTTTTGTTTCCTTTGTAGACCTTGATCATAATTCCCTTTTCCTTGAAATGTCTTTTGGACATTATTCTATACTTTTTGGAAAATCACTAAAGAATTGTTCCAGAGAATCATAGGAATAACCTCATGAACCCTCAGCAAGACAGTTTTAAGGTGAATAATACCAAACTCTCTGCTTCAACAACAACGTTTTATCTTCTGTTGAATCTTCATCTCAGTGATTTGCAATGGTACTCATCAAATAATATGATGGAAAAAGGGATGTGGCTGGAGATGAGGCCAAAGAAGGATGGATCTTGACAGATGGAATTAACTTCAAAGAGAGGAGAAAATTGATTTTGGTTTGTGCTAAGTGTACTTGGAAATAGAAGGTTGTAGTCTTTATCCCTTGAGTGTATTAGTCTTCATATATCACTAAGTCCCTTGGGTAAAATGGCTACTACCACTGAGGTGCTTGTCACATCAGATTTATCTAATGCATTTGCTGCAGAGTTTTATTCTTCTCGGTCAATGTGGCATATGAATCCATCTTTTTTGTGTGTTTTTAAGGCCTTATCTCAGTCAAAAAAATCTGTATTAAAGTCACAAAGTCTCTAGAGCAAACCTTGGAGAAAGGTGTGTGCATATTGTTCCAGGTTGATTGTTATTGAAATGTAGATGCAGGACTTACTATTGTGAGATGAATGAAGAAAATTACCCACCATTGCCCACATTACTTGGCAATTTATTCTCTCCATAATGGAGAGAAGTAAAATTCAAAGAACAGCAAAGAATGCTTTAAGGGACTCGGAACTGATGAAATAGTAGGACTTGTACATGAAATCATGAAGGTTAGATCTGTACGAAATTTTAGATGCCATGTAGGTCTGTGTTTTTATTTTATGGAGAATCACAAATCTGGATAAAATCTCCTTTACCCAAGAGTCGTAGCCAGCATCCCTTTTGTAGGGGCTTTAGTTAGTTTAGAGCTGAGCTGAGACTCAAGGAGGGTCATGACCCCTTTATCCTATTCTCTGTGTCACCCTCATCTATCTTGAAGCTTGAACTATTATTACTTATTGAAATAATCTGTAAGGTGCCTTCCTGTTTAACCTACTTCCTGTCATTTCTTGCTACACCCTCTCTACTTTCTGGTGGGTTTACTCATCTCCTGGGACCAGAGATGCATCAGCCTGCGTTGGTTCTTACATTTGTCAGATTAATGCTCATTTCTAGAGAACTCATGCCCTTCCCCTGCTCTCAGTTTACAGTCAGCTACATCTGATGACCTCTATTCTGCCCAGTCAAACCTGACTTAGGCCACAGAGATTTCCCTTCCTGCTCAGTCCTGACAGATTCATGGTTCCTGAATTCCTAAATGATTTGCAGTTTCCAACTGTGATTCCCAAAGCCCAGCCAGTCTTCAAAATCAACTGGAAAGGTTTTTGTTTTTTTTGTTTTTTTAATTATGTGAAAATTTATTTTAAATATAGATTCTTGGGCCCTACTTCCAAAATTCTATTTTGAGTAGGTCTGGAGTGGAGCCCAGGAATCTACTAAAAAAAAAACCCTCAACCACCATCCGCCCCGCCCCCCACCCCAAATAACTTCCGTGTGATTTTCATGAGCAGGTAGATTTGGGAACCAATGATCTGAAATACTAACTTAAGTTTGTCCCGTGTGGAGGTTTTTTTCATGTGAGTTCGTTTTAAATTCCAACCTGCAAGGTGAACCTCAACCTGTAAGTTTGAGGATAGTGGAAAGTGAGGAGAGTGGTCAGATCTGTTTGTAAAAGGAAGTTAAGTTTTTTTTTGCAAAAGAAGTGGTGGGAAGGAAGCAGGCTCCTTGAAGCCATAGCAGCTTACTGTCTATGATAAGACAAATCTGGTGAAAATTAAAATGAAGGGAGACTCCTAGAGATATTTCTTCCACAAAGCAGCTAGTTAATAAGCATCACTTGATACTGTGAAAGGAAAAAGTGCTTTAAAATCTAGCACAGCTCATAGAGTTTCAATGCATATATATTCAGTTTGGGCCTTAGCAAACACTTCTGGGGACCTTTTCAGTATTGCCTTTACTTTGTTTCTTTACTAAATTTCCTTGATTCTCAAACTTCTGTATGTGTCAGAACATCCTGGGGACTTGGTTAAAACTCAGTCCTCAGATTCAGTAGGTCCGAGGTGGGGTTTGAGACTTGCGTTTCTAACAGTTTCCCAGTTGCTGCCGTTGCTGCTGGTTCACTGCTGAAAACTTGCTGTTTTTCATTTGACTTGTAGGACTTCTTTCTCTTGCTGCCCTGGCCAGTCCTTCCAGGTGTTCTCTGCTGAACACTCCTCTTCTTTCTTAATTTGAAATTGTGTCACAATATTGGGAGTGCTGTCCTCAGACTTCTTCTCTGTGTACACTCACCCCCTAGGTGTTTCTTTCCATTTTCATGGATTATATACCATTATATATACTGCTGCTGCTGCTAAGTCGCTTCAGTTGTGTCTGACTCTGTGCGACCCCATAGATGGCAGCCCACCTCAAATATATGCCTGTAGCCCATCTTCTCATTTGAGTTCCAGAATTCTGTGTTTACCTGTCTACAAGGTATCTCCACTAGGGTCAGATAGGCATCTCACAGTTCACTTGACCAAAACTTAACTCCTGATTCCACTCCCCAGCCTTCTCTTCTTCCTGCCCTCTTCATCTCAGGGACAGACACAGTTGTTCAACAGGCTACAAATCTTGGAGTCATCTTTAGTCATCTCTTGTTCTCTAATCTCATGTCATCTAATCCTATAAGCTTTACCTTCAATATATATCCTAAATTTGATCACTTCCCATTTTCTGCTCCAAGGTGTAGCCCATATCTGAACCATCAACAAGGAATCTAATCTACTCAAGTCTCATCTGGATCAATGTGGTCGGCTGCTAGATGGTCCTCTCTGTCTGTTCTAAACATAATAGCCAGAATTCTTTAAAAGTATCAAGTCAGATTATCTCAACCACCTGTTAAAAATCTCCAGTGGTCCTTAATCACAGTTGGAGAAAATTCCAAGTCCTTACTGTTTGCCTCCAAGAGCATGGGTGAATTTGCCATTGGTCACCTCTCTGACCTTGGCTCTAGACCATACAGTATGAATTTGCTGAATGAATGCATTTGACAACATGCGTTTATGATAGATGGGTTTGGAAGGTTGTGTGAATGACAGTAAGAAGACTTTAAAAAATAAGAAATGGCTTTACAAGTAATAAATGGCAATGAAGATTAAACTTGGAAATACAGTACAAAGTCTATATAGATCAAAGACATAAACTCAAAGGCCTTTGGCATCAACAAGCCATGTGGAAGAATAAAGTTGTTCGGTAAGACCTTCAGTTTAGTTCAGTTCAGTCGCTCAGTTGTGTCCAACTCTTTGCCACACCATGAATCGCAGCACGCCAGGCCTCCCTGTCCATCACCAACTACCGGAGTTCACTCAAACTCACGTCCATCGAGTCAGTGATACCATCCAGCCATCTCATCCTCTGTCGTCCCCTTTTCCTCCTGCCCTCAATCCCTCCCAGCATCAGAGTCTTTTCCAATGAGTCAACTCTTTGCATGAGGTGGCCAAAGTACTGGAGTTTCAGCTTTAGCATCATTCCTTCCAAAGAAATCCCAGGGCTGATCTCCTTTAGAATGGATTGGTTGCATCTCCTTGCAGTCCAAGGGACTCTCAAGAGTCTTCTCCAACACCACAGTTCAAAAGCATCAATTCTTCAGCACTTAGCCTTCTTCACAGTCCAACTCTCACATCCATACATGACCACTGGAAAAACCATAGCCTTGACTAGACGGACCTTTGTTGGCAAAGTAATGTCTCTGCTTTTGAATATGCTATCTAGGTTGGTCATAACTTTCCTTCCAAGGAATAAGCATCTTTTAATTTCATGGCTGCAGTCACCATCTGCAGTGATTTTGGAGCCCAAAAAAATAAAGTCTGACACTGTTTCCACTGTTTCCCCATCTATTTGCCATGAAGTGATGGGACCAGATGCCATGATCTTTGTTTTCTGAATGTTGAGCTTTAAGCCAACTTTTTCACTCTCCACTTTCACTTTCATCAAGAGGCTTTTGAGTTCCTCTTCACTTTCTGCCATAAGGATGGTGTCATCTGCATATCTGAGGTTATTGATATTTCTCCCAGCAATCTTGATTCCAGCTTGTGCTTCTTCCAGTCCAGCATTTCTCATGATGTACTCTGCATATAAGTTGAATAAGCAGGGTGACAATATACAGCCTTGATGTACTCCTTTTCCTATTTGGAACCAGTCTGTTGTTCCATGTCCAGTTCTAACTGTTGCTTCCTGACCTGCATACAGATTTCTCAAGAGACAGGTCAGGTGTTCTGGTATCCCCATCTCTTTCAGAATTTTCCACAGTCTATTGTGATCCACACAGTCAAAGGCTTTGGCATAGTCAATAAAGCAGAAATAGATGTTTTTCTGGAACTCTCTTGCTTTTTCCATGATCCAGCAGATGTTGGCAATTTGACCTCTGGTTCCTCTGCCTTTTGTAAAACCAGCTTGAACATCAGGAAGTTCACGGTTCATGTATTGCTGAAGCCTGGCTTGGAGAATTTTGAGCATTACTTTACTAGCATGTGATATGAGTGCAATTGTGCGGTAGTTTGAGCATTCTTTGGCATTGCCTTTCTTTGGGATTGGAATGAAAACTGACCTTTTCCAGTCCTGTGGCCACTGCTGAGTTTTCCAAATGTACTGGCATATTGCAAAGACCTTAGGCAATGGCAAAGATGCTGGTGGACTGTGTATCCTGGCCTGAAGGTACCCAAATCCATTGACAAGAAACCATGCACACTACGTTAGCCAAACCCCAAACCCAAAACACTTCTAAATGCAGAGCAGAATTCTGCTCCACCTGTCAGTCTGCAACTGCTGACAGCATACAAATTCTATGATAAATTAATTGTAATCCTCCTAATTACTTTTATAAATGTAAACATGTGGTATAAATCACAGAAACTGCACTGAACAGGAAAGGTGTTTAGCCTTTAGGGTTCTAGAAGATTCTCATTGACACCTCTGTGATTCTGGACTAATTAACTGTTGAGGGATTCAAGTCATTCATGTAGATAAAAATGTCTCTCCTTCAGGTACAAACAGATTTATGTTTTTAATTCCCTGGTATTCAGGTGCCTTTTAAAGTTAAAAGTAATTAATATGATATTTTAAAGCACTGGGACTTAGAAAAAAGTCTCTTTTTGCATGTATTTTATTTTTCCTCCTTATTTCTGCCTAAAGAAACATAGGCACGGTTTCAGCCTCATTGCTCATTTTAATCCATGTGCTGTCCATAGGAAATGCATAATGAATGTATTGATGAATTACCATGCAAGCCGAGAAGCAGCATGCTGGTTTGCTTGAGGATTCAATTAAAATTGAACAATGTTATTTTGAATAATAAAATGCTGTTTTGAATAAGAAATTCAAGTAAACAATGCAATTAGTAAAAAGTGATGTTGATGAAGCTGAGTTAGGTCTACCTTTATATATTTATATTAAATATAGTTCTTATATATATCACAAATAAAATTTCAGAATTGAAAAAATAATAGCTTGTGGGAATGGAAAATTTATATTGGAATTAATAATATATTTCTGAATAACAGCCAAGATGTCTTTTTAGTTTGCAGTAAGTATATAACTTTCCTTGATAATACAGGCTTAATAAAATTTTAACGTTTTTATAGTGCTATGTTTGGTGATAATTTTGAAGATTATCCCTGCCCAGTAGGCTGCTGTGTTAAATGTATATCTGTAAATAAATAACATGTATGTCACTCTCTGTCGTCTCCATAAGACTATTATACTATACATATGATCTGATTTTTTTTTTCAAATGGGAAATTTTTGAGCTAAGACCTGAAGATTAGAATTCACAGATGTAAGAAATATGGATGTTGGCACGTTTGTGAAAAGCAGAAATGGACATTTTCATAGGATTTGCCTAGAAATGTGGCCAGGGAAGGGTAGTCAGTAATACTTCAAGGCAGAGACTCCCAGACAGAGAGTACTTGAATGGAAGGGAAGGGCTGCTCCTGTCATGAGGTAGCCTTTGAAGTCACCTCACTGTCCTGCTGCTTTCTGCTCACCTTTGCTCTCTTCTAACCCCCTGCCCATCTTCACTCTCTTACAGTCCCTGCCCAGCCACCTCCCTAGATCTTGAAATGGTAGCATATCAGATTGTGAATGACAGTATGAATCCAGTCATGTCTTTATTAAATGAAAGTCACTGATAATGTTGAACATTAGACCAACTTTTCCAAACATTGGGGGATGTTTGAATCGTGCGTGTGTTAGTCGCTCAGTCATGTCCGACTCTTTGTGACCCTGTGGACCATAGCTCAACCAGGCCCCTCCGTCCATGGAATTCTCCAGCAAGAATACTGAAGTGGGTTGCCATTTCCTTCTCCAGGAGATCTTCCCAACCCAGGGATTGAACCTGGGGCCTCCCACATTGCAGGTATGCTCTTTACCATCTGAGCCAACAGGGAAGAAATTTCTATAACTTATGATGTATAATTATATATAATAGTTTACTGTTGTATAGCTTGGTTATTAGCAAACTTGCAGAGGTGCCAACACTGAGAGCACTCCAGGTCATAGGTGGTTCTCATGGTATCTAAAGTGATGATTGAGCTAGAGCCACAGACAAAATGGCAAAGTAGAAGTTAACTTTGGTTCCCACCCACTATTTCTTTGGTTCACTTTTCTAGCAGTCAGAGGAGAGGATAGTGATCTTCATACCAAAGTCATCTTTGATCGGTCTGCTTGGAATTAGGTGGATGATGGAGTCACAGAAAAGCAGAGGGAGTGTGATGGTGGCGTGTCCCAGGCACGGACAGTGACTCTCTGAAAGGGTGGAGGAGTCATGGTTTAGAAGAGCACTTGTGGAGTGAGAAGGCTCCTGCACCCTTCTCAGCTCCAAGGGATCTGGAATGATGAGCAGCCTTTACCCAGATGGTTGTTAGAGAAGTGGAGTCCTTAGTGGGGAGCCAGGAGAAGCATGTGGGGTTCAGAGAGGCTGTTCCTGCATGCTTGCTCAAAGGGAAGCAAGCCGCCTCTGGATCTCAGCACGCCAGCTGTCAAGGGTGAAGGGAGAGGATTTTCCAGGCAGTCACTGGTGGTCTGGGCTCTTACTCATTCTCTCTGGGCCTTATGTGGAGGTGCAAATAGCTAACAGGCAAAGCTGTTGTACGGATCTGCTATAATTGCCCTCTTTGGACATACCCTTTGTTTCAGAATAGTTTTCCAACCCCACGTCATAATGTAAAAGTCTATTCCCAAAGTGGTGCAGATCTCATCTATGGGGGAGAAGAAGATTCTTGCCTTTGCTTTTTCCTTTATTGTTGCTCTCCTTCCACTCTGCTTCAGATTGCTTAAAGAAAAGAGGTCAGCCACTTGACTACCCCATTCCTGAACTATTGCCAGCTGTTGGTAGAGGCACAGCATAGGCAAGAACTTCCAAGGCTTCATTTGCTTTATAAAACCTTAAAATCACTTAGTGACGCTCATCAACAGCTAATATTAATGGATAATTTTGAAAACCACAGATGTCTTCCCAGAACTGACAGCATGAAATTAGTGTAGACTGGGCCTTTTTCTTGTTAGAGAATGTTCCTAAATCTTTATAAATGTTTTTTATAAAGTGGTTGTTTATAAAAATTGTTGCTAAACAGGCCACAGAAAATCTGATCGATTCGTTTGGATTGTGTAGGCACCAATCATCAAACCGTTATCTTCGACTATGAGATCAGCCCTCTGGAGTGAGCTGAGAGATAAAACTGTGCTATATATTTACTCTGAATGCAGTAAAAACTGATGGCTGCTTTGGTTTTATTTTTGATTTTGGTTGGAGTCAGAAAATTTTGTCTGAACAGCCCTTGATTGTTAAGAACTCCCTGTCTGGATACATATAGCAGTAAATATTGTATTCTTTGAAAATTTCTGGTTAAATTTAACAGTATTTACCCAAGTACTTATTACACATAAAGCTCTTCAAGCTAACCATTTAGTGGGAGATATATATATATATATATATATATATATACATTTATATAATTATAAAAAATATATGAATTTCAAACTTCAAATTGAATCTTAAGTGTTTCTGAATATATGTGTATGTATATATATATATATATATATATATATATATAGCGGTGGTGGTTTACTCCCTAAGTCGTGCCCAACTCTTGAGACCGCATGGACTGTAGCCCACTAGGCTTCTCTGTCCATGGGATTTCCCAGGCAAGAATGCTGGAATGGGTTGCCATTTCCTCCTCCAGGAGATCTTCCCAACGCAGGGATCGAACTCACAGCTCTTGCATTTAGGTGGACTGTTTACTGCTGAGCTACCACAGAAGCCCATGTACATATATACACAGACAGACAGACACACACAGACAGACAGACACACACGTACATGTACAAACACCTGTATCTATGTATATATAGAATAGCAGAAAAGCAGAAATATTATCTTTTAAAATAGCTGGTGCAGTAATGTTTTAAAAGAGGCTGATTGCTTTCCCTGAGGAGGAATTCACTGATGATCTTGAGGGATCTAAGCCCATACTGTCAGAGCTGAGTGAGAAAAGGAGGCCCGGGCTCCCTTGTTCAGGATTCCTTTGTTTTAATTATACCTCAGTGTTACCCTTAGCTTTGCCTGGAGCTCCTCCAGTTTAGCAGTAAACTTACCTTCTGCCTATCCCATGTTTGCTGGAAGGAGGGGAATTGGGACGCTATTCTTGATGCAGAGTTTCAACAAAGCCCTCCATTGTTAGCCCTGTGCCACACTTCATCTATGAGGGAGACTTTGTTTCTCGTTCCTGAAAATTTCTTGACCATCTGCTTATCAGTTTCCAAAGTTTGTTGACGTTATTTACTGTCATTTCCTTTACCAGACTTCTTAGTATTTTGGGTTTATTAGTGTTAATTCCTTTACTTTTATCTTTTGGGGTTTTGAGAAGCAGCAGAGATAATCCCTTTTACACAAAAATGTGTGCCATTACCTATATTTAACCCTGTGGGATCTCAATGACCGACATCTTCATGGCATTATTCCCAGATCATTGCATGTGTCATGTGTCGGTTGGAATGATTCTCAGCTTATCTCATCTGTACTGCGTATTGACACAATCAGAAATTTATTGTCAAATAGCACCTGCCATATATCAAGTCTGAAGGACAGTACATCAGTCTGTGGGGTATTTTTGTGTCATTATATGCTGTAGTGGCCTTGGTACCTTCTCTAAATACTCCAGTGTGGAGAGTAGTATCTGAAGTGCAATATAAGATTTAAATAAGACATTCAGTTGGCTTTTAAGGAGTCTGGACTCCAGGTACTCCACTGAGGGAGCTAAGAACACACATCAGTAACTGTAATTCAGCAAATGAAATACCAAGTACTCCATTACTAGTAAGTCTTGAGAAGGTACTCTGAGAATTCAGGGGAGGGAAGAATTATTTGTGATGGGAAAGACATGAAGATCAGTGATAAGTGGGCATCGTACCTGGAATAAAAAGATGAATAAAAAGGGCTTTCCAGGAAGAAGGGGAAAATGTTAAAAAAAAAAAAAAGGACTGGAAACATGAACACTTGAGTATTGCACTTACTAAAATTCTTTGCTTTTAAGATACCAGATGTGAAAAATAATCAACTATTTTATGAATTATTGGAAAAGGAAAAGCCCTACTCCCAATTAATCCATGATACCATATACTTTTTCATAATTCAAGTTTTATTCTTATCAAGAGAATTCTTTTAGATATATATAGACATGGATTCTATCATACTTTATTGTGCATTCATAAAAATGAAAATTTAGACAAAATAAATTGAGTAAGTTATTTCAGGTACATTTTAAAGTTTAGAATCTGATTCTTCGGAATTATTAAACCATGTAGAGTTTTTGTGGTCCACATTCTTTCAAAGAGTGTTATCCTTGTATCTTCAGGTGTTTCGGTGATAACAGCAGTTCTTAACAGAGTGGTTTACTCTTGCCTTGTATTTTATTCCAAGTCATAGATAACTTTGTGAGTTTTGATTCAGGTCTCATCTTGACTTTATCAGGAGATATTAACAGGAAATGCCTTCTTGATCTTACCAGAAGGTGTTAATGGAAGATTTTCTCATAATGACCAGGACTTTCTTTAAATGATTCTTCTGTAATTTTTTATCTGAAGTGTTGAGGGGTTGCCTTTTGTCCTGGTCATGCCACTAGGAATAATGACTGAGTTCCTGTATGTGTAGGCAATGAGAGTTTGCCATAACTAGCCTGACTGGCGTGGTTGTAAGAGCATCATTAGTATGAGGCATACACCCTGCTCGTAGAAATGTTAATATATGAAAAACTTAACATCTTATAATTAATGAGATGTACTGTGATTTGAAATTAAGAACTTCTTTGTTGTATTTAGCTTCTCTGGTGGCTTAGAGGGTAAAGAGTCTGCCTGCAATGCGGGAAACCCGGGTTCAATCCTTGGATCAGGAAGATCCCCTGGAGTAGGAAATGGCAACCCGCTCCAGTACTCTTGCCTGGAAAATCCCATGGACAGAGGAGCCTGATGGGCTACAGTCCATGGGATCGCAGAGTCAGACACGACTGAGCGACTTCACTTTCCTTTCCTTTTGATGTAATTGAGGAATAGCTGTTTCCCTCAGCTTTTGTAAGATCAGAGGTGTCCTGTACACCATAATATGCTCAGAGCCTAGCATGATGCATGGCCCAGAGCAGATGGGCAATAAATACAAATGGAGTAAATGAGTAAAGGATAAGAAAGGACAAGTGGGTCTCTTTGTCTAGAGAATACACTGTCCAGTATGGTAGCCACTAGCCACATATGGCTATTTAAAATTCAATGAATTAAAATGAAGTAAAACTCAACTTTTAGATCCTCAGTTGAACCAGTGATACGTGTACAATAGGCATAGATGGCTAATGGCTGCTGTATTGTATAGTGCAGTGCATTTGCTTCATCACAGAAACTTCTTTCAATAGGCCTGGTCTGGAACACAAGGAGCATGAAGGAGCGAACTGAGAAAGGATGGAAAGGGATTTTGGAGATTGATAGTGATCCTGTGAAATTAGACAACGTGATGCTCAGTCAATTGAAACATGAAAATACATGTCTGGAATATACTTAAAATAATGTGCCTAATTTTTTTAAACTGAATTTATCAGATACAGGAGTACTGAAGCTCTGCAGCATGAATGTTTCTAAGCTATTCTTAGATTCTTCTAAGAAAACCCAAAGAACTACTGTACGTGCTATGTAGCCAGGAAGTATTGTAGCTTGTAAATTGCAGTTGTCGACTTTTGCTTTCTCCTGTGACTTACTCAGAAGCTTTCAAAACTGTTTGAGGCAGGGTTGTGTGTATGGTAGAAGATGTAGAATCTTACGAGCAAGTTAGCGCCAAGAGGGATATAATAGAGATTAGAGGATAGAGTGGATATAGTAGAGATTCAGGGAACCAAATATGTACTTATATTAGGAAAAACATTCAGTCTTTCCCTTGTGAGTGGGGAAAATCCTGCTCTCCACCTCGTGTGTCTTTCTTTCCTGAGTGTCTCCTTTATGTTTGCCCTTCTGCCACACTCCACTCTCATAGCACTTCTGACCTCAGACGTGTGGACTTTTTTCCCCACACCAAACAATTCATTGACACCGGCTGGGTGTCCTACAGTTTAATTCAATTCTGACACTTGCTGGAAATAGTGCCAGATCACCACGGTAAGGGCTCAGTCCCACAAGACTGTCCCCAATTCAGATGTCAATTGCAAGTCCAGGTTGCCACGTGTGCTTCCAACAGATTGACTATAACTTAGAGGTTCAGATGACCCTTTCCTGGGGTTGGATTAATTTATCAGAGTGGCTTATAAACTTAGGGAAACACTTATGTTTGAAAGTGACAGTGAATGTCGCTTAGTCTCACAGTTTTCTCTGTGTAGAATTCAGATTTACTTTTAAGCTAAATGGTTCTCTAAATCATTTTTTTTTTGTTGTTTTTTGTTTTGGTGAGTGCTGAGAAAATTTATTATGCATTGTTTTTTGTTTGCAGGTGAAAAACACACTTACTCTAAATTAATTATAAAATTAAGATCCATCCATAGCTCAGCTAACTTCTTCACATAAGTCAAGGAACTAAATAAAATGGGAGTCTCTCCTTTTTTTCTACTCTGAAAGATGTAATCAGCTATTCCAGCAGCTAAACAGCAGGCTTCTCTGAGGGTCTTTACTTGGGCAGAGCAGCAGTATGACCTTGGAGCTAACAGCATGGACCCTGGAGCCAAGTGGACTGGGTCACATCCTGGCTTTGGAGCTGTGTGACTTCAGACAAGTCATTTATCTCTCTGTGTCTCAGTTTTAGTCTGTAAAGTGGGGATGATAGCAATAGTAGTTCTGTTGCATGATTGTTATGAAGATTAAATGAATATATATATATAAGATCATTTAATAAAATGAACAAATAACATGGTAAATTAACAAACAATAAAAGCTTAGAACAATACTGGGAGCAGAGTAAGCCCTATGTACGTGTTTGCAGTTATTTTCTGATGTCATTCTAGCTGTCTTCTGAGAGGCTGAATCATTGAATGTCTTTTAGGCATGTTCATTTTCATTCCCTTCACAGGATCTTATATCTGGTATGCCAGTATGATCTGTGCATGGAGATGGCGAAAAGGAAAGTTTTATAAACACAGTTTCTATACCCTTTGGGGAGAATTGAGCCCAGAAGATAGCAGATTTTATTGTGATAAAATATTCTGTTGTTTTCTGCAACAGAATATTCTGGTTAACAATTTAGTTCACAGTTGTTTTGGGGGATGGTTTGACATTTGTAAAGTCAAGTACAGGAATGTCACTTGAAAGACCACATGGTGTGTGTCAGAATCTGCCAAACAAAATTCTAGACAATTGGAATAGACGTGGAAGGATACAGAAATGTCTTCATACTTTCATGACCCAGGTAGCCTTCCCACCTTTTCTGTCATGGCATGAGCAGTTACTTACATCCCAAGTATGTGACTCTCTGTGTTAATTTTTGAGTAAAAATAGGAAAAAAAAAGTGGAAGAATTCTGCTGGAAATCTAAATCTCTATTGTACTATCTCCCTGATTTAGTAAGTCTGTCCCTTTTATTTAGTGATTATAAAATAAACACTTGTAAAAGTATTTACAGCTTCTGGGTAAACTTATCAAAACATACATTTCATGAATTCTTTATTGAAATGGAAAGCAGATTGGTGGTTGCCAGGGTCTAAGGGGAGGGTGCAGAAGGGAGTAACTGTTGAATGGGTACAGGGTTTTGTTTGTAGTGAGGAAGATGTTTTAAAAATAGAGAGAGCTGGTGGTTGCATATATTGTGAAAGTACTAGATGTCACTGAATTGTTCACTATAAAATGGTACATTGTATGGTATGTGTTTCACCTTCAGAGAGAGAAAGCAAAAACCAAACCAACACATGCACACAACTTCCAAGTCCCAAGTTTCCCAGGCTATGGCCTCACAAAACAATAGGCCATTTGCTTGCAAAACAGAACAGAAAACAGAAGGATAATCTTGCTGTTATTTAACCTTTAAAATTGTTAGGTGTGTTTATTACTTTCCTGGAAGATCATGGTTTATATTGCCACCTCTGAGGCTTTGTGACTGCAAGTATTTGCTGACTTAAGGGGAATGTCAACAGTTCTGTTTTCTTATGTCATCTGTATAGTGTTTGTTCACCAGTATGTTGTTTTAACTTAATAAAGGATATTTTTACCTCTATAAGTATAGATTTGATTGTGTTACTATGTTCTCTTAACCTTGGGTTATGATGACACAGGTTTTAATAACTTGCACTGTATATATATTTTGGTTTACTATTCTCTCCTATATCATGTTATGAGTATATATTTGTTTAATTTGAAAAATGTAATTTAGTATCAGTGGCATGCATCCTTTTGGTGTGGTGATCAAACAGACTTGTCTTATAGCAATAAACAAATTGAGACGTGAGTGCAGTATCTGAGCTAAGCTGATGATGCTGCTGATTTATATTGGCTCATACTTAATCTATGGGAAAATATGTTAGCTTATACAAAAGCTTTTAGCAACTAATATTGCTTTAAAAATCTTTTAAAGTCCTGTGGCTCAGGATTCTTGGGCCCACAAAATGATGCTATATAGACTAATGGTTTTTGTAACCTAAGAGTCTGTGTTGAATCTGCAATTTATTGCTGCGTTATCCTGTTCAGGCAAAAGTATTCTCAGTTTATGGGAGAGCAACAGATGTTTAACAGAAGTCTTTGGCCTATTACCATAGTCCATCTGAAAAAGAGACTATGAACCTTCAAGTCTCAATCTCCTACTTGACTCACTCTAGGTTTTTAAAAAAGATTTGTTTATTTGTTCAGGTCTTAGTTGTGGCATGTGGGATCTTTGATCTTCATTTTGGCATGCAGGATCTTTTTTTTTTTTTCAATTGTGGCATGCGGATCTAGTTCTGTATGTGTGTGTGTGTGTTAGTTGCTCAGTCGTGTCTGACTCTTTGCAACCCCATAGACCCTAGCCTGCCAGTCTCCCCTGTCCATGGAATTCTCCAGGCAAGAATACTGGAGTGGGTTGCCATTTCCTTCTCCAGGGGATCTTCCTAACCCAGGGACTGAACCTGGGTCTCCCACATTGTGGGCAGATTCTTTAGCATCTGAGCCAACCTAGTTCTCTGATCAGGGACCAAATCTAGGCCCCATGCATTGGACCACCAGGAAAGTCCTGCTCTAGATTTAAACCCAACTTTTTCACCTACTGTCTGTGTGCTTTTTGATAAATTACTCAATCATAATCCTTAGGCACTACTTTAGCATTGAGCTAACAGAAGTACCTCAAATACAAGGGTACTGCTCAGATTTCATGTGATAAGCATAAACTACTTAAAGTGAAAGAGTAGTCACGCAATCATATCTGACTCTTTGCAACCCATTCAGGCTTCTCAGTCCATGGAATTCTCCAGGCAAGAATACTGGACTGGGTAGCCATTCCCTTCTCCAGGGATCTTCCTGACCCAGGGATTGAACCCAGGTCACCTGCATTGCAAGCAGATTCTTTACCATTGAGCCACCAGGGAAGCCCAACTGTATATTAGCTTCCTTGGTGACTTGGATGGCAAAGAATTTCCCTGCCAATGCAGGAGACCGCCTGCAGTGCAGGAGATTCTGGTTCGATCCCTGGGTTGGAAAAATCCCCTGGAGAAGGAAATGGCAACCCATTCCAGTGTTCTTGCCTGGGAAATCCCATGGATAAAAGAGCCTGGTGTCGAGAGTCAGACATGACTTAGCGACTAAACAACAAACAACATTATACAATTAGCAGTTGCTTTATTGTAGTTGGGCTTCCCTGGTGGCTGAGCTGGTAAAGAATCCACCTGCAGTGTGGGAGACCTGGGTTCAATCCCTGGGTTGGGAAGATCCCCTGGAGAAGCAGGGAGTGGGGGGAGGGTAATTATTTGTCTATCTAGAAAGTTGGTCAGTATTTCAGTTCTGCCCTGTTGGCCCTTTGCTAGTTGGTAAGAGATATGGGTATTTTATCCTTGCCTTTGAGACATTTGGCACTTACCTAGAAGTCTTTCCCCATTTCTGTATTAGAGAAACTTGAAAGATGAGACATTGATAACTGAGCTCTTAAATTACATTGCTAACTCAGAGGGAATATTTATTCTAAGTCTACAACTGAAACTAATACAGGCAGTAATCATATGCATCAGAAATTAGTCTCACTTTTGTCTGCGAAGAATGGGTAGGGGGCTTTTAAAAGACAGTCTGGTTTCTAGAGTGACCAGTCTACATCTTGTTGTTATTTTTCAGCCTTTAACAGCAGATAGAACTTGCAGCAGCCATCCTATAACCTTAAGGGAGAAAGTCATACATCAAGAGAGGCAGAGCAAAAATAACAGAAGGATCCGGGTCCTTGGCAACATACCAGCTCAGTAGAGATTCCTTTAAAACTTGTGGCTGGAAATAACTGAATCCCTCTTGAGTGATGTAGGCTTTTGGTATTTGCCGCTTAATGCAATCTTAACATTGCATTCAAAACATCAAAACATTACGTTCAAAACATCAAAACATTGATGTTACATTTAGTTAGGGACATTTAAGAGATGTAATGATTTAATTCCAAGGAGTGACTCTCATGGTGGGCATATTGAAAATAAATTTTGCTGGGACTTGGTGTCCTTGAGCCTTCATCCCGGCTGAGTAACCAAGTATAGAGCTAACCTTCTGCCTGTACTGACTCTGTGGTTGCCTCCTATTAGTTTTTAAAATTTATTTTTAATTGGAAGATAATTGCTTTATAATGTTGTTGGTTTCTACTATACAGCAGTGTGAATCACCACAAGTATTCGTGTATCCCCTCCCCCTTGAACCTCCTCCCTACCCCTCTAGATGGTCACAGAGCTCCAGGCTGAGCTCCCCTTGCTATACAGCAGTTTCCCACTAGCTAGCTGTTCTTTGCATGGCAACGCGTATATTTCAATGCTTCTCTCTCAGTTTGTCCCGCCCTCTCCTTCCCCTGCTGGGTCCAGAAGTCCATTCTCTACGTCTGTCTCTCTCTTCTGGTCCTGCAAATAGGACCAGAAAGATTCCATGTATATGTGTGTTAACATGTGATATTTGCTTTTTACATCCTGACTTACTTCACTCTGTATAACAGGCTCTAGGTTCACCACAAAAAGGAATGAATTTGAGTCAGTTGAACTGCGGCTGCCTCTGAATGTAGTTGTGTTTCTGTGGTGAAGCTAGCTAATGGAACAGGGAGTCGGTTGAAAAATTATATGAAAAAAGAACACTTTCACTTTTCACACAAAAATAATCTTTCTTGTGTATTTAAGCACTGTTTTTTTTTTTTAATTTTATTTTATTTTTAAACTTTACAATATTGTACTGGTTTTGCCAATATCGAAATGAATCCGCCACAGGTATACATGTGTTACCCATCCTGAACCCTCCTCCCTCCTCCCTCCCCATACCATCCCTCTGTCCCAGTGCACCAGCCCCAAGCATCCAGTATTGTAAGCACTGCTTCTTTAATTGAGACATTTAGCTTGGTCAGTAGAGAGTCTAGTCCTTTGTAGTTAGTGACGTTAAACTGTTCTCTTTTTGCGCATTTGTTGTGTGTCAGTGGGTCTGTTAATCGGTGTTTCCTTTGCATTGCCCGGGTATCAGGTCAGTGTTTTGCTCCAGAGGCAGTTCTATGGGACTTGTGCCCTGAGAATCATGCCACAGCGGTGCTTCTTCTGGGGGAAATGATGGCTTCTGCCTTGAAACCACATATTACAATGGCTTTTCCTAAAGTATTTCTTTTCTTTGCTTATGAGACAACAAAACTTTGCCCAGCTCAGCCTCTGTTGTTTCCACTTATTCATTATTTTTGGAAACGGTCTGTTTTCTGGCAAGGATACACATTAATCTTAGGTAAGTGAAGCTTGTAGTATCTGGGCATCTTTAACTCTTTAATCATTTAATCAAATGGTTGGAAAGAGTATTGATTACACCTTCTAGCCTGGAGAAAATTAGGAGTCCATCATGGTTTTTGGTAGGCATTTCTCTGAATTTTTTTTCCACTCTGCATTTTTCAATGCTTTCATTGTTTGCTGTTCTGCAGATGACTACTTCTTTGGACTAAAGTGAGACTCAAGTAACTCTGAACTTCTAATTATTATTGTGAAATATTTTCATTATCTTCCATGATTTTCTCTTCTACAGAGTAATTGCCCTGACTTTGTCAAAACTATTGATTTTTTAAAAAAAATCGGTGTCCCTTGTTTGTTATTTAACATTAAATAACATGTATCTTTTTTGTTCTTTGACAGCAAATTGTTTCCCATGTGTAAGCTTTGTTCAGCTTGCACTTAGCTATTTTTCTTATTCCTGCCTTCTGTTCATCAATTTAGTGTACAGTTATTGGAAAGAACATAATGAACTTTACTGGATTCAATCAGAGTCTATATTTTAACATGTTATGCCTCTCTATTTTGACAGGATTCTTACATATACAACAGGGAATTACTATTTCACAAATGTACAATATGCAATTTTCATATATTTGATTGAAAAGTTAATTTTTATGTTGTAGGGAAATTTCAATTTAGTTGCATTTGGTAAATGCTACAGCTATTATTGAATGAATCTCTTTCACATGATAACAAGGTTATAATGTTTCCCATTTGTTATTTTAAAAAAAGTCCTAGAGACAAATTGAGGCTTTTCTATATGTTCTGTTTTTTTTTTTTTTTTAATTAAAAAAATTTACTTTTGGCTGTGCTGGGTCTTTGTTGCTGCATGGGCTTTTCTTTAGTTTTGGGGACCAGGGGCAGCTCTCTAGTTGGGCTTACTGTGGTGGCTTCTCGTGTTGCAGATGGGCTTAAGTAGTTGCAGTTTCTGGGCTCAGTAGCTGCAGTTCCTGGGCACTAGAGCACTGGCTCAATGGTTGTGGTGCACATGGTTTCTTTACCACCGAGCGAAGCCCTGTCTGTCTGTTTTACAGACATTTCAGGGTGCTTGCTGAAATCCTCATCTTTTCAAATTGTATTAGTGCTATAATTTTAATCTTCTTACCAGGGCATCACAGTGGACAAGTCACTTCACGCTGGAAGAGAATTAACAATTTATTTTTGTTTAACCAATTTTGTATACTAGTACTTTTTGGTGCCATGGTTATGTGATTTTTAAGTCTATTTTTCATACAACTCATTGATGTTTTTACTCAGTCATGCAGCCATGTCTGACTCTTTGCAACCTCATGGACAGCAGAACCGCAGGCCTCCCTGTCCCTTACCATCTCCTGGAGTTTGTCCAAGTTCATGTCCATTGCATCAGTGATGCCATCAGCCATCTCGTCCTCTAACGCCCTCTTCTTCTGTCCTCAGTCTTTCCCAGTATCAGGGTCTTTTCCAACAAGTTGGCTGTTTATATCAAGTGACCATAATATTGGAGCTTCAGCTTCAGCATCAGTCTTTCCAATGAGTATTCAGGGTTGATTTCCTTTAAGGTTGACTGATTTGATCTCCTTGCTGTCTGAGGGACTCTCAAGAGTCTTCTCCAGCACCACAGTTTGAAGGCATCAGTTCTTCAGTGCTCTGCCTTCTTTGTGGTCCATCTCTTACAACTGTGTGTGACCACTGGAAAGACCATATCCTTGACTATACAGACCTTCGTCGGCATATCATTAATAATGTGTGTGCCATGCTCAGTCGGTAAGTCATGACTGACTCTTTGCAACCCCATGGACTGTATCCCACCAGCCTCCTCTGTTTACGGGATTTCCCAGGCAAGAATACTGGAGTGGGTTGCCATTTTCTTCTCCATGGGAACATTCCAATCCAGGGATCAAACTTACTTCTCCTGCATTGGCAGGTAGATTCTTTAACACTGAGCCCCCTAGGAAGCCCATCATTAATAATAGATTCCTTTAAAGTAACACATTTTAGTTATAAAAGCAGCATACAATTAAAGTATAGATAAGTAAAATGAGGAAATGTAAAATTCATCCTTAATCCTACCACTCAGAGATAATGATGAATTTATTATGCATTCTTAGACTATAATATAATATTAATAAAAACTATATAGATTATTACAGAGGTGAGATCATATTATCCTGACTGTTTTGGAGTCATCTTTGTTATCTAAGAGATAGTATACATTTCATCAGTTACTATTTTTAATTATCATTAAAGATAGGAATTAAAAATTTAATTTCTGTAATAAAATACATGTTTAATATATAATAGTAAAAATGTAGATGATAATAATGAAAAAACAATGGTTAATATAACCATACAGAGATATATTTTGATATCATTTTAGTTTGTGTGTACTTGAGTTTTTAAAAATGAACGCACATCGTACTCAATGGTAAAAGGTTGATGGCTTTTCCTCTAAGGAACAGACAAGGGTGTCCACTCACCACTCTTATCAACACAGTACTGGAAGTCCTAGATAGAGGACAAGAAAAAGAAATAAAAGATATCAGAATTGGAAAAGAAAAAGTAAAATTGTCTCTATTTGCAGATGATATGATTTTATATATATATATATATAGAAAATCATAAAGACTCAACCAAGGAAGTGTTAGCTCTAATCAATGAACTCAGTCAAGTTGTAGGATACAAAATTAACATATAAAAATCAGTAGCATTACTATATACTAACAGTGACATTTGTGAGAAGCAAAAAGAGTGATCCATTTATAATAGCATCATAAACAATAAAATACTTAGGAATAAATTTAAGGAGATGAAAACCTCTATGGTGAAAACTGTAAGACATTGATGAAAGAAATCAAAGGAGACACAAATAAATGGAAAAGTGCCATGTTTATGGATTGAAAGAAATAATATGTTAAAATATCAATACTACCAGAACCATTTCTATAGATTCAGTGCAATCCCTATGAAGATCTCAATGGCATTGGTTATAGAAGTAGAGAAAACTCTTAAAATAGTCAAAGAAATCCTGAGAAGGAAGAACAAAGCAGGAGATTTCACATTTAGATGTCAAACTCTACTATAAAACTGTAGTCATCAAAATAATATGGTGCTGGCATTTGCTGTTGTTCTGTTACCAAGTCTTTGTGACCCCATGGACTGCAGCACACCAGGCTTCCCTGTCCTTCACTATCTCCTGGAGTTTGCTCAAGCTCATGTCCATTGAGTCAGTGTTGCCATCCAACTATCTCATCCTCCGTGGTCCCCTTTTCTTCTTGTCCTCAATCTTTCCCAGCATCAGGGTCTTTTCCAGTGAGCTGGCTCTTCTCATCAGGTGGCCAAAGTATGGGAACTTCAGCTTCAGCACCAGTCCTTCCAGTGAATAATCAGGGTTGATCTCCTTTAGGATTGACTGGTTTGATCTCCTTGCTGTCCAAAGGACTCTCGAGAGTCTTTTCCAGCACTACAGTTCGAAGGACTGGCATAAAAACAGACAAATAGACCAATGGGGCAGGATCAAGAGCCCAAACGTTTATGGGCAACTATAGTGTTTGAGAAGAGAGCCAAGAATACTCTGTGGAGAAAAGTGAGTCTTTTCAATAAATAATACTGGGATAATTGGGTGTTTATGTGCAAAGGAATGAAACCAGACCCATATCTTATACTACTCACAAAAATTAATTCAAAATGACTTAAGACTTAAATGTTGGACCTGAAACCATGAAACTCTTGGAAGAAAACATTGAAACAAAGTTCCTTGACATGGTTCTTGGTAATGATTTTTTTATATGACACTTAAAATATAAGCAACAAATGAAAAATAAATGACTGAGACTATATCAAGCTAAAAAGTTGTGCATAACAAAAGAAAGCATGACCAGATAAAAAGATAACCCACGGAATGAGAAAAATATTTTCATATTTTGATAAGGGGATATATATCTGATGGAGAAGGCAATGGCACCCCACTCCAGTACCATGGACAGAGGAGCCTGGTGGGCTGCAGTCCATGAGGTCGCTAAGAGTTGGACACGACTGAGCGACTTCACTTTCACTTTTCACTTTCATGCATTGGAGAAGGAAATGGCAACCCACTCCAGTGTTCTTGTCTGGAGAATCCCAGGGACAGGGGAGGCTGGTGGGCTGCCGTCTATGGGGTTGCACAGAGTCGGACACGACTGAAGCGACTTAGCAGCAGTAGCAGGAGCATATATCTGATATATATAACTCCACATATCTAATAAGGGGTTAATATCCAAAACATAAAGAACTCATACAATTCAGTAGCAAAAACTCAAATAACCCAATTAAAAATGGGTAAGGACCCAAATAAAAGATTGAAGAAAGAAGATAGATGAAAAGCCAACAGGTACATGAAAAATGCTCAATATGACTAGTGACTGGGGTAATGCAAAATAAAATCACAATGCAATATCACCTCATGTCTGTTAGCATTGCCATCACCAAAAGGATAAGAGATGACAAATACTGGCATGGATGTTGAGAGATGGAATCCTTGTGCACTGTAAGTTGGACTGTAAATTGTCACAGCCACTATAGAAAATAGAATGAAAGTGCCTCAAAAAATTAAAAATAGATCTACCATATGATAACAGAAGTTTCACTTCTGAGAATAACACTGCTCTATGAATGTATAAAACTTGTTAAGAGAATAAATCCTAAGCATTCTTATCACAAGAAGAGAACTCCTTTCCTTTTTTCTTTCTTAAAAACTTATATGTATATCAGAAGATGGATGTTAGTTGAACCTATAATGGTAATCATTTAATAATATATGCAAATCAAATCATCATGCTGTATGCCTTAAACTCATGCATTGATGTATGTCAATTATTTTTCAATGAAACTGGAAAAAATATGTGTCTATACATCCATCTTTATAAACAATATACTTTATATTCTGTTTTATATGTGCATTTCAGTAAATTATATCTATAGCTTTTATTCTATAGACATAATCCTTAATAATTTTGCAATGATTATGCAGTACATGTACATTATTTTACATGCTTCCACTGACCTTGCTGAACATATGTATGTTAGTATATGTTCAGTTTCTGTTGGGTAAATTGTAAGGTTTTTGACAGAGAATGTCAAAATACTCTTGGAAAGGTTGTACCAGTTGACACTCTTGCCAGCAGTCTTTGAAGCCTCTTCGTACTTCATGTCCTTACTATCACTGGGTTTTTCAGGTGCCTTTGACTTGAGCTAACAGGAACCAGGAGATGATATGGAGGCAGCATAGCTTGGTTTCACATCTTGGTTCTGATACTCACTAGTTTTGTGACACAGAGCACTCCAGAGGGCTTCCATTTCCTCATCTGTAAATTCAGCTAAAAATGCCCATTTTACAGAGTTATTCTGAGGATTAAAAGAGATAGTAGATATAATGCATTTAGAACTGTCTCTGACAATTAAAAAGCAGTAAACAAACATTAGCTGTTTTATTAATTACATATTTAAAGTGTTGTGTTGATACATTGGTTCTATGTCATCTTCTTGGTTTGTATACTGTTGCTTCTTAATTTGTTATAAACAAATTTTTTTCTGTTTGACTCTTAGCATCTTAAAAAATCATGCCGTATATCTGCTTTATTTTCTAAATCTTGTATCAGCCCCAAACAAATCCTGACCAAAGATATGAAATGTAGCAGCACGATAGAGACGAATCTTGCATACCTTATAGAATGAGCTGCTGATATTAATCATCTCTTGCAAAGCTAATTAATTCAGGGAAAGGAGAGCAGCTGGAGAGCATTTCCCTTGTAAAAGTTTTAACAGCCATAACAATACTTTATTTGCAGAGCGTAATTGTGGACTCCAGAATCTAACTCCATCCCTCTAAATACACGGCAGCACATCTTTCAACAGCATGAGGTAGTTGAATGCTGAGAAACAGCCACTGGCAGACTCAGCAGGCACAGAAGTTTGTGCGGGTGGGATGTGTTTTCATAGCAAATTAAAAATTGAGTTTTTAGCTAAAAATTTCAAATGAGATAAAAATGGTGCCATCTTCAGATGGTTCTACTGACACTACAAATCTGGTTTTGAGAACATCAGTCCACTCTGCATAGGTCCTCCACTCAGGAGTGGTGTGGACAAAGGGAATACCTCACAGAAAAGAAGCCAAGAAAACAAAAGTCCTGTCAGTCAAGAAGAAGTAGAAGGAACCTGGAGTGTTCAGCTTGTAAAGAAGATTTATAGAAATTATAGTAACAGACTTAGTCATAATAACAGATGAGACTTGCCCCATCTTGGGTAGAAGCAGGACAAATGGGACAGAAGTTACAAAGAGGTGGATTCTGGTTATTTAGGTTCAATGTAAAGAAAACTAAATTCACAGTGATAATACAAATGGCTTTAAATATGCTTTTGACAGGGGACACACAAGCTGTGGTGTGTGTGTCAGTGTGTGTATTTAATGCTTAATCTCCAGAGAGGTAATATATTCAGGGGTCCTGAGGAATTTGTGGTTCTCATAAATTGTTATTTTTCTGCATACTTTGTGAAGCAACCAATTTTTTTTTATCTGAATGTAATCATTTCTTGCAGCCGTGAAATTAAAAGACGCTTACTCCTTGGAAGGAAAGTTATGACCAACCTAGATAGCATATTCAAAAGCAGAGACATTATTTTGCCAACAAAGGTCCGTCTAGTCAAGACTATGGTTTTTCCAGTGGTCATGTATGGATGTGAGAGTTGGACTGTGAAGAAAGCTGAGCACTGAAGAATTGATGCTTTTGAACTGTGGTGTTGGAGAAGACTCTTGAGAGTCCCCTGGACTGCAAGAAGGTCCAACCAGTCCATCCTAAAGGAGATCAGTCCTGGGTGTTCATTGGAAGGAATGATGCTAAAGCTGAAACTCCAATACTTTGGCCACCTCATGCGAAGAGTTGACTCATTGGAAAAGATCCTGATGCTGGGAGGAATTTGGGGCAGGAGGAGAAGAGGATGACAGAGGATGAGATGGTTGGATGGCATCACCGACTCAATGGACATGAGTTTGGGTGGACTCTGGGAGTTGGTGATGGACAGGGCAGTCTGGTGTTCTGCGATTCATGGGGTCGCAAAGAGTCGGACATGACTGAGTTACTGAACTGAACTGAACTGAATCATTTCTTTTCATAGACACAAGTATATTAGAATTTGCTTCCTCCCTACCACCCTCCCTCTCTTCCTTCCTTTTTTTTTATAGCAGTGTTGGGGACATTGGGAGAGCTCAATTTCATAAACATACAATGATAAACTAGTGCACATGGAAGAAACGTCTGACCTAGTAGACTCCACTGGGTCAGTCCTGAGATGGGACAAGGGGAATCTGCTGCTTGTACTTCCTGAGTACATATGGCTTTAAAGCAAAAAACAGACCCAGCATTCCTCATTACTGTGTCCTAGAGGACTAAAGACTGCACTTGTGTACTGAGGTGAAGATGCCACCTAGCATGATGTCCTACAACAGTAAACACTCAAAAACATTCAGTAATGAGAGGGAGGGGAAGAAAGAGAATGATGAGGATAATGGCTGTGAAAGCAGTGGATGGAGGTGGCAGCATGATGGTGATTACATAATAGTGATGACCATACTTTCTGATTTTGAAAATTTAAGGAATCAATTTTTATATATTATGGGTAGAATTAAGACTTTTTGGGGAAAGGCATCATCCTGGAACACATTTTCAGTTTCTTTTCAAGCAGTAAATTTATGTGTGATAAAATTCAACCGCAGGTTTAATCTGATAGAAGTCAGTTGTACCCTCTTTTTCTGTGCATACTGTACACTTGTCAAATGGGCTTGGGGATCAAAACTTGGATAGGGATTAGAGGCGCTGTAGCAGGCCTGACCTCAAAAATTCAGAGTTGAAGGGCCTAGAGAGGGAATGATACCAGAATTCTGATAAATGAAGCATCTTAGCCATCAAGCCAAACCAGACCTGGAGCCCTACCCAGCTTCACCACCCAAGGAGTTAGTGTGTCCCCAGAATCCAACAGGAACTCAAGGCCAGGTAATTACGTTCTTGGCATCTTGGTCCTCGCCCAGGACGCAAGCCCGTGTGTCACCTCTCTGCTTTCCTTCATGTTTGCTCTTCCTTTCTTCCCTCCTGGCTCGACTTTCCAGGGCTGCCCTTTCTTCCAGCACTTTGACCTACACTCTGAACTTTTAATGCTAGCAGTAGCATTAAATATCCTAATCATAATAGATTTTACACCCAGAAATGTAGTGCTGCCATGGAAACATCTAAAATATGGGACATTGGCTTAAGGCTGATTGGTGGTCAGTGAGAATTACTGGAGGCTGGAAAACAAAGATGCATTCAGTACAAGCCCCTACTGGATGCCTTGGTTAAGGTAAGACAAGAAAGAAATGAGCTCAAGTGGGCAAGCAGAAACGAAAGAGCATAGAGGAACAGGCTTTTCTATTCAGACACTGTTATAAGTTTCTTTAAATAGTCCTTGCTGCTGCTAAGTCACTTCAGTCGTGTCCGACTCTCTGTGACCCCATAGATGGCAGCCCACTAGGCTCCGCCATCCCTGGGATTCTCCAAGCAAGAACACTGGAGTGGGTTGCCATTTTTCTCACAAAAAATCTGTGAAATTTACTAGTGGTGTTTTTGCACATAAGGAAAAGGAGAGTAAATAATGTGTAGGGAATAAATAATGTGTCCCAGATCAGCTAGTAAATGGAGGAACTTGGACCTGAAGTCTTGCTATTTAAACTCCAAAATTTATCTTTTTAACAGCATTCTCTCGTTGATTTTCAGAATTTGTTACGTACTCTGGTATCTGGATTACAATATTTTTCTTTACCTTGAACTCCTGTCAGTCTGGTGGCGCTAGTGATAAAGAATCTGCCTGCCAGTGCAGGAAAGATAGTGAGATGTGAGTTTGACCTGGATCAGGAAAATTCCCCTGGAGGAGGGCATGGCAACCCACTCTAGTATTCTTGCCTGAGGAAGTCCATAAACAGAGGAGCCTGGTGGGCTGTAGTCCATAGGGTCGCAAAGAGTTGGACACGATTGAAGCAATTTAACATACATACACCTGTCAATCTGGGTGTTTAAAATATCCATCCGGACAATCCCTCCAACTCCCCAGTTTACAACTGTTTTGCCATTTTTTATATCATGATCTTTACCTCCACACCACCTTGGTATATTACTCACAAGGTCTCTTATAACCTTTCTCTCCTCCCATTAAAGAAAAAAAGACACAAAATTTCCTTTGTCCGTAAATACCACATTCCCAATATTTCTGTTCAAATCCTTCCAGTTTTGTTTTTTTTTTTTTTTTTTTGGTCTATCATTCCCCCACCTTGTTTCTCTGTATTAAAAAAAAAAAGTCTATGTAGGACCTGCCTTACCAGTGAATAATTTAAACTATTCTCTCACTGAAACTTTCAGCTCTCTTCCCATCTGTTTTCCATGGCACCCGCTTATCAAATTTGCAACTCTAGACCAATGTAACCATCTGCCTTCTGATCTCACTCACTGGAGAAAACCGAACAGTTGCATCCATTGGGAAACTCCCAATTATGGCTTCCAGTTGTGAAGCCATGGTCTCTTGGCTCCAAATCTACCCTTCTGTACTCTGCTGTGAGAGATGGCATATTTGTGCTGGAGCTGAGACACTGAAAGCTTCATTTTCCCCATTCTGTAGTTGATCCATAATGAACATGATGGGGCTTGGATAGGAGCAAACCTATTTGATACTCCAGCTCTTTTCATGGTAAAATATTATCTTATCATTTCAATCCATCATTTTTGAAAGTTATAGGATGAGGTACTAATGTGAGTTAAAGAGATCTTATTTTAGATAAGAATATTAAAAATTGCAGTCTTTAACATACTCTAAATACATGTAAATGTAATGATCTAAAATATTTAGATGTATTTAGCAAGAAACATGAACTATTTTAAATTGATACATTAGAATGAGGCTTTTCAACAAATAATAAATTGAAAATGACGTTATTTTGTGTTTGATTTTAGGATAAAATAGATATTTAAGAGTAACTTAATTTCTAACATTTTGAATGAGTTAAAAGCCTTCAGAAGAGTTATAAGAATGGGGCAAAGAAATTTTTTTCCCTTGACCCTTCCAAGAGCAGGCTGCAGACATAATACCCCATCACATTGTTTGGAGGTAGCTAAAATAGAAGAAAATATGTGTATGTTTTTAAAAACCTGATGTATGGAGTTCTTGCATTTTATGCTTTAGATAAAAAGCATTTGCTTTATTTGGTATCTTTTTTGTGTGTTCTGTTTCCCCTCTGATGAGAAACAAAAAATTTTCTGCCTTCTCTTTTGTAAACACTTTTCTATACTGCTTTGCAGGTGTGGATAACCTTTATTTCCAATGAGTTAAAATACCGCATTTAATGTAACTGTCACTCTGTTTCATCTTCTTGCATCCTAAGGTGAGTACGAAGTTGCTTCAGTCGTGTCTGACTCTTTGTGACCCCCTGGACTGTAGCCTGCCACATTTCTCTGTCCTGGGGATTTCCCAGGTAAGAATACTGGAGTGGCTTGCCATTTCCTACTCCAGGGGATCTTCCCGATACAGGGATGGAACCCTCATCTCTTAGGTCTCTTGCATTGGCAGGTGAGTTCTTTACCACCAGTGCCACCTGGGAAGCTCTGTTTCATCTTCTTAATCTTATTTTTTTTAAGTATTGAAAGCCTCTTAAGATACTATATAAAAATCTTTATCAGAGGATGTAATTTAGAATTCTGTAAAATATCATTTTGAGGTGAAATGTGAGAATTACTATCACTTTTATGCTGAATTGGTTGCTAATGTTGATGTTTCTTAAACTTGCTGAGTTTAACCAATAGTCCACAATGGGTGTACATTAAGCAGGTGACTATTAGAAATAAAAGGACTCTACAACTGTTTGGTGGCCATGTGCACTCTTGCAGCTGGCTGCACTCAGCAGTGTGGGAAATAGGATTGTGGGGGTGTTCTTTGTATCCCTTCTACTGATACCCATGCAGACTTGGATCATTCTTCGAGGCTCTCAAAATGCTGTTTTAAAGCTTCAGGAGGTTCATGCATTCCAGGTTAAGCCCCTTTCCTAAACTGTTTTTTTTTTTTAAGTTGAGATATAGCTGATTTATAATTTTGTATTAGTTTCAGGTGTACAGCATAGTGATTCAAAATTTTTATAGATTCTACTCCATTTAAAGTTATTTTAAAGTCTTGGCTATATTCCCTGTGCTATATTATACTATTGGCTTTTATAGTTTGTAACTAAATTTAGAAAGTGGCAGAAAATGAATAATTCCAGAGCAATAGGAAATCAGGGATTCATTTTAATTTTTAGTTTCTTTCTTTGAGTAGAGATTTATGAGAACAGATCTGCTTCTGAAACATAATTTTGATCACCTTCAAGACTTAGAGGATTGATTAAAATGGTTTATCAACAAATAACCATTAAAAAAAACTGATTTCAAATAAGTCTTCAATTTTCATGTTATACAGCAAGTGTCTAAGTCAGAAACCAGGCCAATGTTTTATGCTTTCTGGGCACTCAGATTCTGAATTGTCTGCGGCATGTGCCTCAGTCTTGGGATTTGTGACGGCAAGCATCCTGGCTTCTAATAGTAATAGGGTGATTTTGAATGAAAGCAACTTTCAAATTCTACCTGGTGAGCTGATCAATTTGAGATGTGCTCAGCAGTAAGGAGGAAAGTCAGATTTCAGACTTTGCCCACAGCGCCTGTTGGGCTTTGTGTTGAGGATGGTGAACAGAAGCCAGTCCATTTTGTGGTGAGAGTCCAGTTGGAAAACTCAGAGAAAAGACTGATCTTAGCTGAAAAATCAGTAAAGCCAATGACTAAGCGCGAAGACAGTGAGATAAAAAAGTAGCTAATTATAAGCCTGAGTCTTAAGGATTTAATAATGATAAGTAATAAAATAAAGCTTAATTTAAAAGGCATAGAATTAATCATTTTGCAGCTCAATATTCAAAATACAAAATTATCCTATGTTTTAGATAATAGATTCATTAATTGATATATTTTGTTCCAGATATCATTTTGGGGTTTTTGTTTTGCATATATTGTCCTGCTTAATTTTTAAAATATTTTCTCAAGAAGGCATTGACTTTACCATTATCTAGATGAAGAGACTGAGGCTATTAAAGCAACAAAATTAGGACCTGATACAGCAGAAGTTTGAACCCAGGACATATTGGTGTGACTCCAGACCCAGGCAATTTCCATTCTCTGTGTGGCCTTCTTGTAGGCCCTGGATGGTAAATTCTTGGCACTTATATTAGAATGAATCATGGTACTATTGTTTGCATTGTGTTAACTCAAAAATTTATTTTTTAAAGTTTATTTTTAAATTGAAGAATAATTGCTTTACAGAATTTTGTTGGTTTCTGCCGTACATCAACACGAATCAGCCACAGGCATACACATGTCCTCTCCCTCCTGAACCTCCTTCCCACCTCCCTCCCCAACCTCCTTCCCACCTCCCTCCCCAACCTCCTTCCCACCTCCCTCCCCATCCCACCCCTCTAGGTAGTCACAGA
Organism: Bos indicus; assembly: GCF_029378745.1. NCBI lineage: Eukaryota > Metazoa > Chordata > Mammalia > Artiodactyla > Bovidae > Bos > Bos indicus. The sequence goes on along the minus strand of NC_091780.1, from coordinate 49,101,727 downwards.
GCCCCAGTTTAGCTCACAAATCTTAATGGCTTAACACAGTAGACCTTGATCTCTCATCATGCAAAACCTAAAGGAGGAGGTGCCCTAGGTTTTAGTCATCAGACTCCCGTTGACAGTGGCTCTGCCCGCTTCAGCATGTTATTGCTTCTAAGGTTACTGGAGGTGTTGACATTTGGCTGCCAGATTTAGCAGATACAAATACTGGCTGCTGTTGGGGGAGATCACTGAGAAGACCTGACTGCTTGCTGACCTGTGAGCTGGATCCAGGCGTGGCAGGCTCCTCACCCCGAGCCTGTCCTTGGAATGTATGCTCTCTGCCACTGCCCCCACAGTGGGAGCCACTTTCAAGGGTGCAACTTGGAGAGGGAAGTGTGTTGTTGAGACTGTCTGGGTGGTATATGGGACTAAACCCAGTTACAGCTTCTGTGTAAACTTTGAAGTGAGCGAGGAGATTTACTCATCCTGTGACCACCCAAGGCAGGCCAGGTAAGTAGTTTCCTTGCTTGTTAAACCTGCCACCTACCAACCTGGAGCAGGCTGCCTCTTTTTTCAGTCTCTCTTTGCCCTCTGTGCCCGGAGACTGCAAACTGACAATTGGTGAGCTGGACAGGAAACCAAAGAACTGGGTCTTGGGACCGAGGCTTCCCTGAGGGATATCCCAAGTTGGCCATTCATCTCTGCGGGGCAGGGCGGCTGCATGTGAGATGCTGCAGACCATTGTGTGAATATGGAAGTGACGCCCAAGACACTGACTGCTATAAGGTCCTTGTTTGAGGAACTGCATGCAGCACTCTGTAGCATGGAAGGGAAGGAAATGCAATGCTGTGTGGTGGGCTGGCCTCTGCTGAGGGCAGTTGGGCTGGACACTGATACTCTACTAGAGGCTTAAGCTCAAGTTAGAGAATCAGAAGAAAATCTGAGATGAGAGAAGGACTTGGAGCTATCCCTACTCTGCTGGCTTTGGGGCTGGCAGACAAGGTGGGAGAGCAGGATAAGAAGTCAGAGACCTTAGTGTGCCGTTTTGCAAAGCCAGGAGAGTGCAGACTGCCTCTGATTAAGGTATCAGTGCTTGGGATGCTAAGAGGTGGGAACCCTGGGAAAGTGAGGGGAAAAAAGAGGAGGATGTTGTGGTGACTGAAGTGAAAAGGACAAGATGCTCCATGCTGTCTGCTCCCTGATCCAAAGGAAAGCCAAAGCACAGTGACAGCCCCAGCGGTGGGACTGTCCTGGGTTCAGGAAGCATTGACGGTGAGAGAATACGTATTATGCTGAGCTTATCGACACAGCTGCCAGGTTCCAACAAGAGGCCAGGAAGTGTCCAGGCCAGGTTTTGTGTGGCTGTGGAATCAGGTAGGGGTGGGAGGCAGGTGGTGGCATTTTTCTGATGAGTTGGGGAGGCAAAGAAAATGAACAGCATGACCACACACCCTGCCTTTGCTGTGCCTGCACAGCAGGGCTGGAGGGGGGTGTTGGGATTCAAGGTACTCATTCCTTCATAGATTGGATTATTCTAGCTCGCAAGGACACTTGGCTCAAAAAGGGGAATCTTCCTGAGCACATGGGACCCTGGAAATCTATAGAGAAGGTACAACAAATCCTTGGGGAGCTGGGAATGAAACAGGCCATCTGCTGTCTCTGAAGGCCCTGACTGGGCCTCGTTCATGGCAGGATGAGGCCAGGATACTCCGTTACATCCCCAGTACCTGCTCTAGGACCCTGACATCCATGGTGAGCCCAGGAGTGGGACAAGGCATTTATGATGTTGGGCAATCCGCTGCTGATCTGGGGGAAGCTGACAAATAAGTATGGGGAAGACCCAAGACACAGCGGGAGCCTGAAAAGCCAGGAGGCTATCCCAGTCAGCTGTGAAGAAAGAGTCTGGTGAAAGTACCCTGGAAGCAAACGTGGTTTGACCTCATTGCCAGTGGGACCCTCCATGAAAAGATAGTCCAGCAACCCAAGGCTGTGCTGCTCGGCCCGGGACAAGCCTTACAATCTGCACGCCAGTTCAGCTCTGCCCCACCTGGTCCGGCCATACCTGCTGCCCTGCCTGCCCCAGCAGTGGCCTCAGGGCTGCAGTCCTATTGGATGTTGCCTCCCATGCCCTGGGCTGAGGATGCAGGCTGGTGCTCCCTCCTGATGATGAGCATTGAGGCCTCACTAGTGAGTTGAGCTCACCAGTCACTGGTCCCCCAGAAATAAGTGAAAGCTAACAGCTTTGGTTAATACTGGAACAGAATATGTGGTATCTCTCAGGAGTTTTCTGGCGCCCTTAGTGCCATCAGTAGTTACAGAGGCACACAGTTGCCGTAAGGAAAGGTTTCTTTGATGCCGCACACCGGGTGTTCTGGGTTTCCCAGATGGCGCTAGTGGTAAAGAACCGGCCTGACAGTGCGGGAGACTTACGAGGCGTAGGCGATCCCCTGGAGGAGGACATGGCATCCCACTCCAGTATTCTTACCTGGAGAATCCCATGGACAGAGGAGCCTGGCAGTCTACAGTCCAGGGGGCCACAAAGAGTCGGTCACAACCAAAGGGATTCGGCGTGCATGTACTGGGTGTTCTCCCCTGTGAGAATACGAGATTTTTAATTTCTCCAATACCAGAGGACATATTGAGCATCGATATTCTACAAGGTCAAAATCTGCCAACCTATGGTGGCAAATTCTGCCTCCAGGTCAGAGAAATCAAACCAGTGCTGAGGGGATGTAACAGCTGGGAACCAGTAAATCTACTACTCCTGGGAAGAGTGGTACCTGTCAAACAATATAGATTGTTTGGGAGTTGGGCATAAGGAAAGAGGAGAAGCTATCCGAGAATTGTGCTGAGTGGGTATTGTACACCCAGCACACAGAGCTTTCAGCAGCCTCGTATGGCCAGTAAAAAAGACAATTGGCTCATGGTGGATAACTCATCCACCAAGAAACTGTCATTAACCACAGTGGCTGTGCCCCAAACTGCCATCACCGCAGATCCTTTGCTCCTGGTCCTAGTACCATGCTGTACTACACTTCAGTTCAGTTCAGTTCAGTCGCTCAGTCGTGTCCGACTCTTTGCGACCCCTGAATCGCAGAACGCCAGGCCTCCCTGTCCATCACCAACTCCTGGAGTTCACTCAGACTCACGTCCATCGAGTCAGTGATACCATCCAGCCATCTCATCCTCTGTCGTCCCCTTCTCCTCTTGACCCCAATCCCTCCCAGCATCAGCGTCTTTTCCAATGAGTCAACTCTTCACATGAGGTGGCCAAAGTACTGGAGCTTCAGCTTTAGCATCAGTCAGTGCTTTTTTTTCAATATACTCCTGGCCTCTGAGTCACAAGATCAGTTTGTCTTCACAAGGGAGGGCCAATAATCGGCCTTTCAAGTGCTTCCGCAAGGCTGCCTGTACAGTTCCACATTGTGGCATGGGATGATAACCTGAGATCTATTTCTGTTCTCCTTCCCCACATCATGAAACGGGCCCATTGTATTGATCTTATTGTCCTGACGTGTGAAGGCTTACCTCTGCTGCAGGGCACTCTGCAGATGTTTCCAGAACATCTTCCAGGGAAAGGATGTGTCCTGAACCCACAGAAAATTCCCACACAGTTTTTGGGATTCATCGGGTTGGGTATGACAAGTGTTGTCTCAGAAGCTGGGATTGATAAGATGCCAGCCTATCCAGCCCTTAAGAACGTGAAAGAGGAGCTAGCCTTCTGGGGATTTTGGGGTTTGCTAGGACTTCCACTTCCTGTCTGGCAAAGCGCCTTCTTCCCTTAGTGCTACCTGGGTAAGATGGGCAGGTGTGGGACCAGAGATCAGGGCAAGAAGCCGCCTTTGGGAGGACAGTGCTGGCAAAACAGATGAAAGCGCTGGGCTTCTCCCAAATAGGGCTACCATTTGAGTTAGATGTGTTTGTGATTCCATCTTGAGCTAGAAACAGAGAGAATCCCTGTGATGTTGGTTCCAGCTCTGGAAAGGGGCAGAAACCCAATATTCCTCCACAGGGGAACAGCTCTTAGGAGTGTACACAGCACTCCTGCCTAGTTTTTAAGTGTTAGTCGCTTAGTCGTGACCAACTCTTTGCAACCTCATGGACAGTAGCCCACCAGGCTCTTCCGTCCATGGAATTCTCCAGGCAAGAGTACTGTAGTGGGTAGTCATTCCCTTCTCCAGGGGATCTTCCAGACCCAGGGATTGAACCCAGGTCTCCTGTATTGCAGGCAAATTCTTTACCGTCTAAGCCTCCTGGGAAGCCCCTCCTCCCTAGAACCTCTTACAAAGGAGCAGCAGATCATGGTAAGAACTCCCTTTACCATCAAAGGGTGGGTTGAGAATATGTCTCATTAACCCACCTCTGCCATGGCTCAAACCCCCACATTGGCTAAGTGGCCTGTTTGCAGCAGAAGAGCACTCTGTCCACCACCCACTGTTCCTAGAAATGAAGGTGCCCTGTAGAGTATGTAGAGCCTTTAAATGCTCCCACCTCTGTATCTCTGGCAGCCCCTGCAGCCTGTAGAGAGGGAGTGGGGGAAATGCCCATTGATGCCTGGTATACAGATGGGTCTGGTTGCAGCAACACAGTCACATGGACCGAAATCACTATTCAGCCAAACACTGATGCCAACTGGATGAAAATAGGAATGAAGTGCAGTAGCCAGTGAGCTGAACTCAGGCAGGTTTGACTGGTGATCATGCAAGAACCTGGGCCATACACTTTAGGCTGTGCTAAAGGGATGGATATTGTCACTCTGCTTATTTAACTTATATGCAGAGTACATCATGAGAAATGCTGGGCTGGAGGAAGCACAAGCTGAAATCAAGATTGACGGGAGAAATATCAATAACCTCAGATATGCAGATGACACCACCTTAATGGCAGAAAGTGAAAAAGAACTAAAGAGCCTCTTGATGAAAGTGAAAGAGGAGAGTGAAAAAGTTGGCTTAAAGCTCAACATTCAGAAAACGAAGATCATGGCATCTGGTCCCATCACTTCATGGGAAATAGATGGGGAAATAGTGGAAACAGTGTCAGACTTTATTTTTTGGGGCTCCAAAATCACTGCAGATGGTGATTGCAGCCATGAAATTAAAAGATGCTTACTCCTTGGAAGGAAAGTTATGAACAACCTAGATAGCATATTGAAAAGCAGAGACATTATTTTGTCAACAAAGGTCCATCTAGTCAAGGCTATGGCTTTTCCAGTAGTCATGTATGGATATGAGAGTTTGACTATAAAGAAAGCTGAGTGCTGAAGAATTGATGCTTTTGGACTGTGGTGTTGGAGAAGACTCTTGAGAGTCCCTTGGACTGCAAGGGAGATCCAACCAGTCCATTCTAAGGGAGATCAGTCCTGGGTGTTCATTGGAAGGACTGATGTTGAAGCTGAAAATCCAATACTTTGGCCACCTCATGCGAAGAGCTGACTCATTTGAGAAGACCCTGATGCTGGTAAGGATTGGGGGCAGGAGGAGAAGGGGATGACAGAGGATGAGATGGTTGGATGGCATCACTGACTCAATGGACATGGGTTTGGGTGGACTCCAGGAGTTGGTGATGGACAGGGAGGCCTGGTGTGCTGCGGTTCATGGGGTCACAAGGAGTCGGACATGACTGAGCGACTGAACTGAACTGAACTGAATGGGATGGACCCTGTGTCTTGGACAGTGAGAAGCTGGAAGGTGGATGATCATGAATAAGCCCTCCTGGGATCAGGATATGTGGTAAAACATCTGGGCTCCCCTGCTGGAGCCTGAGGCCATCCTCACGGTCTTTCACATCATGGCTCACAGGCACTGACACCCCTTGGCAGTCAGGATGCTGATGCCCTGGCCTCATTGTGAGTGCTAGAAGCTGACTCTTCAGTAGATATGGCCAATTGAGTGCATAGAAAGAACACCCACTGCAACTCCTGGTTGGGAGGGCATAGTTCCATGGATGCTGGATTGTCCTTGAAATATGGTGATTTGGTTAATGCAGTTAACAGCATGTCCTGTGTATTTTAAGGAACACCTGAGGCAACTGTCAGAGGACTCGGGCCATACACTAGAGTTCCCAACCAGTGAAGGGTTGACAGATTACACTGGCCCCCTTCTCCATGAGTGAGTTCTCTAGGTATGCCTAAGTTTGTGTGGACACTGAGTCTGGCTTAATGCAAGCTTTTACCTGTCACTGAGGAAACCAGGCTACCACCATTAGGGGATTAAAGAAGCTGAATACCATGTGCAGATACTATTATCAAATGGGCAGTGATCAGGAATTAAATTTCCAAAGTCATGATATATAAGACTGGGCAAAAGAACATGACATTGAATGGAGGTTCCATCTCCCTATAAACTGCAAGCAATAGCATTGATAGGAAAAATGGAATAGTAAAGCAGCAGATTAAATTTCTAACAGGTAATCAATCGCCTTGGTCAGGTGGACTAAAGGACTATCCCAGGTTTTAATACATTTCAATGATCAATCAGACCAGGGACCTCGGCTGAGACACCTGGTACCACAAAGGTCTGCATGTGATGGGAGATGGCCATTGTCCTGACTCTCGTTGAGGGTCAATATGCTCTGTTGCTGAAAACAACATTCTGTCACCCCTGGGAAAGGCATTGTCTGTGGGAATTTGCAATGTGCTCTCCTGTGAGGTTGGGTGAGTTACTTAGAACTCCTGGGTGAGAGGGGAACTACTACTCAGTCTCCATTGGGAGACTGCTGTGAACAGGACCTGTTGAAATGCACTGTACCTGGAGTGGAGCACACACCATTGAAAGAAGGGAGAAGGTGGGGGTCCTGGCCTGGGGCATCCTGCCCCCAGCCCATCTCCTCATACCTGACAGTGCTGCCTCCCCCTTCAAAGTGTGATCTGCACAGCCAGAACCAGGCCTCATCTCAGGACCAGGCCTCAGGTGTAATTTTGGTAGAAGGAGAAGACCTCCCCGTACAAGTTCCTGCTCAATATCTGTCTTTTCCACCTTAGACTTCTGTTTCTTATAGTGCACACAGAAGCTCTTACTAAGTTCACCTAGCAAGCTTTAAATGGTAGCCAGAGAAGCCTGTCCTTACTGAGCACTGAAATGTCTCGAGAAAAGCTGTCCTGAAGATGGGATGGCCTTGGATGTTACTGCCGCCTCCCCAGAAGGCACCTATGCCGTTATCCAAACAGTGCTGTGTGTTCATCCCTGATGAGTATGGTAATGTATCATCTTTATTATATCACATGAGGATACACATAAATGCCCTCAGTGGTCTGACCCCTAGCGTAGGGCACTTATTAAATCAGTGATTCAGGTCATGGTGGGAAAAATCATTACTTATTTTGGGAATCATTATTTGAATCGGTGTTTTCTCTTGCATGTACCTGTACGGTTCCTATGGGGTCTGCCTCCATGGTAGCGAGATGGCCACCAAACAAGCCATCTCCATGCTAATGAGAACCCTCGCTGACCGCTTAGGGCACTCTTTGAAGAGGGAACCAGTCAGGAGTGGGGAATGTTAGAGAAGGTCACTGAGAGGACATGTCCCATGAGATGGGCCCGAGTGCCTGGAGGCTTCCACCCCCTCCCCTGTCCTCAGAGTGTGTGTTCTGCCTGCCATTCCCACAGTGGGAACCAGTCTCAAGGACACTTGGTAGGACCATCTGGATTGTATATGTGACTGAACCCAGTTAAGCCTCCGTATAAACTTTTAAGATGCTAACAGGTGGGTGCAGAGAGCAACCTGTCTTTTGGTTACCCAAGACAAGCCTCATATTTAAGTTCCTTTGTTTAACCTACCAGCTGCCCACCTAGAACATTCTGCCTCTTTCTTTGGTCTCTCCTTGCTCTCTGGGTACTGGGCCAGTTTGTGAACCAACGGTCACTAGTTGAGTTTGAATTTCAGATAAATGATGAATAGCTTCTTTTTTAAGAAATTGAAATATAATTGATTTATAATGTGCTAATTTCTCCTATATAGCAAAGTGATTCATTTATATATATATACTTTTAAAAATATTTTTTTCCATTATGGTTTATCACAGAATATTGACGATAGTTCCCTGTGCTATATAGTAATATCTTGCTATTTATCCATTGTGTATATGGATAATATACATATAATGGTTTGCATCTGCTAACCCCAAACTCCTAGTTGATCCCTCACCCACCCCCTCCCTCTTGTCAACCACAGGTTGTTCTTTATGTCTATGAGTCTGTTTCTGTCTCATAACAATTCAAATAACTTCTTAGGATAATTATGTCCCATGCAATATTTGGGACATTTACATTTTTGATGCATTTTATTTGCTAAATCTGGGAACCTGAATGTCAGTGCCCCTGATAAATATAAGTATGTCCCAAATATTTCTTGGGACATGCTTACACTGAACCATCATTTGTTGTTTTTCTGAAATTCAAGTTTAACTTGTCGTCCTGCATTTTATCTGGCAGCCCTAATTGACCTCAAATGGAAGATGGAATGGTGGGTGAGCATGGAGCACCTCTTGGAAGGTTTTTATAGGCCAGGTCTGAAGGCGGCATACCTCAGTTTTGCCCATATTCCATTGGTAACAACCTGTCTGTGTTATAGTCTCACCTAGATCTAAGAGCTAGGGGTTGAAAATGTGGTCATTGAGTAGACATTTAGCAACAGTATTATGCATGGAAGGCTGGCACAAATTGTAGACAGCTTATCATTTCTGCCTCAGCACATGAGCAGATATCACATGCCAGATTCCAGGTGGGTCTGTGTCTGCACATAGAGACAACATGTCATAGTAATTGAGCACTTTGTCCAGACAAATCTTAAACCATAGGTCATTTCCTAACTAGCTCTATAATATGTGGTTTGGGCAAGTTGCTTTAACTCACTGAGTCTATTTTTGCATTGATCAAATGGAGATTAAATAGAGCATCTTTTGAGTGTTCTTATTTGGGCTTCCCTGATAGCTCAGCTGGTAAAGAATCTACCTGCAATGCGGGAGACCTGGGTTCGATCCCTGGGTTGGGAAGATCCCCTGGAGAAGGAAAAGGCTACCCACTCCAGTATTCTGGCCCGGAGAATTCCATGGACTGTATAGTCTACAGGGTCGCAAAGTGTCGGACACAACTGAGCAACTTTCACTCACTCATTCAATGAGGTTTAAATCAGATAATCCATATAAAGTACTTTGCACAGAGCCTGGGAGCACATCATGGTAGCTACTTCTCTGAGTCATAGATGTCGTCAGTCTGTCTACTTTGTATCTTGTTCTGTTCCTAATTTTTCTGATGTCTTGTTCAGTTGCTCTGTTGTATCGGACTCTTTGTGACCCATGGACTGCAGCAACCCAGGCTCCCCTGTCCCTCACCGTCTCTTGGAGTTTGCTCAAGTTCATGTTCATTGCAACAATGATGCTGTCCAGCCATCTCATCCTCTTGACACCCTCTTCTTTTGCCCTCAATCTTTCCCAGCATCAGGGACTTTTCCAATGAGTCATCTGTTTGCATCAGATGACCAAAATACAAGATTCTGATGTCTAAGAGAAGGTAAAAATTAGTTTCAAACTGACACTGTAGAACTGGTAAAGCCTGGCTTTTAGGTGCTTATTTTGTGAATTATGGCAGAAAACTTAGAATTATAATTAAAAAATACATAAAGGTGGTAAAAGTTAATATGCTTTGTGTTGATAATAATTAAAAACTATGGAGAAGCTGAATATCTGCTTGGGGAAGGAAATATTTTCAAGACAGGAAAACTGTTAAAAATGAATGATAAATAACGAGTATTCATTACTTGTCAGATGTAAATATTTACCTAGTTTATTCATACACACACAAATTGTTACTCTGATGTCTCATTGCACTGCCTTATAACTTTTTCTGAGCACGCTTAGCGCTTAGAACTAAAATTATGTCATTCTTCAGAATGATGGGTCTTAAGATTTATCTGTCAAGTAGCCAGCTGTGTTATGGCAGGTCATTCAGATTCTTCCTCTTCTCACTTTAATTTACTTTTGAGAGAGGGATGGCTGGCAAGGTTTAAGCAAGCATGATAAAGACTAATTAAAGAGTTGTTCCTCAAATCTCCTTGAAATTAGAGGTTGATTCACTGAAATAATTCATATTTCATAACCCAAAATAAGCAAAACTTTGAATCTTAGCAAGAAAATTGAAGCGCTATATGGATTACCCAGTTCTTTGCTGTGGAATTGTGCAATTGAATTTAGAATATAATAGAATTTGTGTTTCCAATAAAACCAACTCAGAACAGCTTTGCATCATAAAACTAAATTAGACCATAACTCCCTCTAATTAGTTTGGATAGTAATATTTTTAGTCCTTAATCACACCTTTTAGTGAAGAATTCTGAAATCTTTAGAATAAAAGTCTATTGTCTTACATCCTTGGGGGGGTAGTTCTTGAGAGGGGGAAGTTAACAGATGCAGTGACACAAGAGGTGATCTAAGCCATTTTTTTCATTGTTGAAGTATGGAGCTACTTTAGAACTACTTGTTTACATTTTTGCCAGGTATTGGAGCTGCCTTGTCACACCATCCTAGGGCATAGAGACAACAGAGGGAAACCCTGCTCAGAGGGACCCCAAAGAGGAATGACCCAGGCAGAATGGGGTGGTTCATCTCTAAGGATTCACTGGCCTGCCTTTGCTAGTGCGTCCCACTACTCACTAGGGCGTTTCTGTGATAGCCTTCCTTCTTGTGAAATGGGCTGGAAATTGGGTGTTGTGGAGAGCCATCAGAAGTGGCAAAGGGGCGACTGGACTACTCAGAGTCACTTGAATTGAGGCGGGTGAATTTTATACACATTATCCAGTTGTTTGCATCAGCCTTTCATGTCATTTCCTGAATCTAGTTTGTGAGTTTTTAAAATTGAATACTTAGAAGTATGCTATAACTGCTCATATATATTCTGAATCATGATTAATGGCAGAACATACGATAATGGTCATATATTTCATTTTCTGGAAACTTCGTTAAAGTTATGAATATCAGTTGTAAAGTTGTGCAGATGTCCCGTGGTGGCAATAGCTGTGCTACGGGGAAAAGCCCTTCTCTCAGATGATTTATTTTCTGTATCTGCTCTCCTCTGTTCAAGAACCTGTCAACACGTACAGATCAATTCTTTATTGTGTGTTAAAGCCATATCACGTTCCTTATTATAGTCTTCAAATCTGTCTCCCCTCGATACCTGCTATTTTCTAGGCTGAGAAAAGTGTTGTTAGACTATCACCAAGGTTTGGTTGCAACACTTTAGAAGCAGTGAGGAGATGTGAAGATGGTGAGGCGATTGGAGCGTCCTCCGGGAGATATTTAGATGGAATCTCTGAGAGTATGTTTCACACCAAAGAAAAGAAAAGTGAGACAGAAATTATTCTTTGATTTCTGTTCAGTGTAAATCTCAGGACAAGCTTATCGAAAGCAAGGTGTTTGCTTTGCAGTTAAAGTCCTGAGTAGAACAATGGGACTTGAATCTTCTCAGCAGTGACATTTTTATCAATGACATTAAGAATTTATTGAAAACCTGAAGGGCACATAAGAACAAACTAGAGAATGTGTCTGTGGATAGGGTGAAGTGGGTTTTGAGGATGGAAACTGCTTGGAGGGTTGGGGTCAGATGTTCTCAGAAGACTGGCAGTGATCCCTTTAGACGTATTTATAAAAAATGGTGAAAATTAACTAGGCAGGCTTATTTGTTCTTACTGCCCTAAATGAGTTTTATCTTCCAAATATGTTTAAACAGTAGGTAGCTATGTTGGGAAAGGAGGAGCCCTAGTGATAAATGTGCTTAGTCTTCTGTTTTGTTGTTATTGAAAAGTTGAATTAAACCACAGACTCTGGGCAAATCATTTTAGTATGATTAAAAACATTCATTACATTTCCCTCCTAAAAGCAGCTTCCCTAAAGCATGGGAAAATGTTAAAAATGCATTCACATTAAAGTCTCATTCTTTTTCTAAACTGGAGGACACAAAAGCACATTAAATTTTTTCCCAGTGAACAGTCATTAGAATAATTAGGAATTTGCTGGTGATGAATGTCTAGAGGGAACATGACCCTACCTTATCTTTTAGTTTTCTTCTCATAAAAACAACATTTGGTGATAACCCAATTCCTATGATTGCAATAAAAGTTTATAGCAAGTAAAGTCCATGGACATTGAGGTTGACTTGACCTTGAAGTTAACAATTCCACAGTCCTACAATAAATGAAAGGGAGGAAAAAACTTTAAAGTATATAATTACTTAGACCTTGTTTGTGAGTTATCGGTCTCATCTCTATCTCTGTATGTCCTTATTTCTTTTTATACCATTTCATGTCCTGGCAGTACCTTTCAGTTCAGTTCAGTTCAGTTCAGTTCAGTCTCTCAGTCGTGTCCAACTCTTTGAGACCCCATGAATTGCAGCACGCCAGGCCTCCCTGTCCATCACCAACTCCTGGAGTTCACTCAGACTCACATCCATCGAGTCAGAGATGCCATCCAGCCATCTCATCCTCTGTCGTCCCCTTCTCCTCCTGCCCCCAATCCCTCCCAGCATCAGAGTCTTTTCCAATGAGTCAACTCTTCGCATGAGGTGGCCAAAGTACTGGAGTTTCAGCTTTAGCATCATTCCTTCCGGAGAAATCCCAGGGCTGATCTCCTTCAGAATGGACAGGTTGGATCTCCTTGCAGTCCAAGGGACTCTCAAGAGTCTTCTCCAACACCACAGTTCAAAAGCATCAATTCTTTGGCGCTCAGCTTTCTTCACAGTCCAACTCTCACATCCATACATGACCACTGGAAAAACCATAGCCTTGACTAGACGGGCCTTTGTTGGCAAAGTAATGTCTCTGCTTTTGAATATGCTATCTAGGTTGCTCATAACTTTCCTTCCAAGGAGTAAGCGTCTTTTAATTTCATGGCGGCAGACACCATCTGCAGTGATTTTGGAGCCCAAAAAATTAAAGTCTGACACTGTTTCCACTATTTCCCCATCTATTTCCCATGAAGTGATGAGACCAGATGCCATGATCTTCATTTTCTGAATGTTGAGTTTTAAGCCAACTTTTTCACTACCCTCTTTCACCTTCATCAAGAGGCTTTTTAGTTCCTCTTCACTTTCTGCCATAAGGGTGGTGTCATCTGCATATATGAGGTTACTGATATTTCTCCCGGCAATATTGATTCCAGCTTTTGCTTCTTCCAGCCCAATGTTTCTCATGATATACTCTGTATAGAAGTTAAATAAGCAGGGTGACAATATACAGCCTTGACGTACTCCTTTTCCTATTTGGAACCAGTCTGTTGTTCCATGTCCAGTTTTAACTGTTGCTTCCTGACCTGCATACAGGTTTCTAAAGAGGCATGTTGGGTGGTCTGGTATTCCCATCCCTTTCAGAATTTTCCACAGTTTATTGTGATCCACACAGTCAAAGGCTTTGGCATAGTCAATAAAGCAGAAATAGATGCTTTTCTGGAACTCCCTTGCTTTTTCCATGATCCAGTGGATGTTGGCAATTTGATCTCTGGTTCCTTTGCCTTTTCTAAAACCAGCTTGAACATCTGGAAGTTCATGGTTCACGTATTGCTGAAGCCTGGCTTGGAGAATTTTGAGCATTACTTTACTAGCGTGTGAGAGGAGTGCAATTGTGCGGTAGTTTGAGCATTCTTTGGCATTGCCTTTCTTTGGGATTGGAATGAAAACTGACCTTTTCCAGTCCTGTGGCCACTGCTGAGTTTTCCAAATTTGCTGGCATATTGAGTGCAGCACTTTCACAGCATCATCTTTCAAGATTTGGAATAGCTCAATTAGAATTCCATCACCTCCACTAGCTTTGTTCGTAGTGATGCTTTCTAAGGCCACTTGACTTCACATTCCAGGATGTCTGTCTCTAGGTCAGTGAGCACACCATCGTGATTATCTGGGTTGTGAAGATCTTTTTTGTACAGTTCTTCTGTGTATTCTTGCCACCTCTTCTTGATATCTTCTGCTTCTGTTAGGTCCATACCATTTCTGTCCTTTATCGAGCCCATCTTTGCATGAAATATTCCCTTGGTATCTCTAATTTTCTTGAAGAGATCCCTAGTCTTTCCCATTCTGTGGTTTTCCTCTATTTCTTTGCATTGATCACTGAAGAAGGCTTTCTTATCTCTTCTTGCTATTCTTTGGAACTCTGCATTCAGATGCTTATATCTTTCCTTTTCTCCTTTGCTTTTTGCTTCTCTTCTTTTCACAGCTATTTGTAAGGCCTCCCCAGACAGCCATTTTGCTTTTTTTCATTTCTTTTCCATGGGGATGATCTTAATCCCTGTCTCCTGTACAATGTCACAAACCTCAGTCCATACTTCATCAGGCACTCTATCTATCGGATCTAGTCCCTTACATCTATTTCTCACTTCCACTGTATAATCATAAGGGATTTGATTTAGGTCATACCTGAATGGTCTAGTGGTTTTCCCTACTTTCTTCAATTTAAATCTGAATTTGGCAATAAGGAGTTCATGATCTGAGCCACCGTCAGTTCCTGGTCTTGTTTTTGCTGTCTGTATAGAGCTTCTCCATCTTTGGCTGCAAAAAATATAATCAATCTGATTTTGGTGTTGACCATCTGGTGATGTCCATGTGTAGAGTCTTCTCTTGTGTTGTTGGAAGAGGGTGTTTGCTATGGCCAGTGCATTTTCTTGGCAAAACTCTATTAGTCTTTGCCCTGCTTCATTCCATATTCCAAGGCCATATTTGCCTGTTACTCCAGGTGTTTCTTGACTTCCTACTTTTGCATTCCAGTCCCCTATAAGGAAAAGGACATCTTTTTTGGGTGTTAGTTCTAAAAGGTCATGTAGGTCTTCATAGAACTGTTCAACTTTAGCACCTTTACCAGAGTTTTATTACATGCTATGTGTAGGGCAGTGTATTTTTAGTAACATGTATGGTTTTTCCAGTGGTCACATATGGATGTGAGAGTTGGACTGTGAAGAAAGCTGAGCACCGAAGAATTGATGCTTTTGAACCGTGGTGTTGGAGAAGACTCTTGAGAGTCCTTTGGACTGCAAGGAGATCCAACCAGTCCATCCTAAAGGAGATCAGTCTTGGGTGTTCATTGGAAGGCCTGATGCTGAAGCTGAATCTTCAATACTTTGGCCACCTGATGTGAAGAGTTGACTCATTGGAAAAGACCCTGATGCTGGGAGGGATTGAGGGCAGGAGGAGAAGGGGATGACAGAGGATGAGATGGCTGGATGTCATCATGGACTCCATGGATGTGAGTCTGAGTGAACTCTGGGAGTTGGTGATGGACAGGGAGGCCTGGCATTCTGGGATTCATGGGGTCACAAAGAGTCGGACACAACTGAGCGACTGAACTGAACTGAACTGAAGATGTTGTTGCTCTCCCAGCTGCAATCCAGCTGAGGTCAGATATTGACTGATGGATCTGTACATAGCATTATTAAAGAAATGTCAGCTAGGAAGAGGCAACACCCTTGAAGTTAATGGATTAGCATAATAGTTTTCTCTCACTCATATGAATTGCAAAACCCTTTGTGGTAGACAGAATGATGCGTACCCTCACCCCGCAAGTCCTAATCACCTGAACCTTCCATGGCAAAAAGAACTTTGAAGATGTTACTAAGTTAAGGATCTTGAGATGGAAAGATTACCCTGGATTATCTGGGTAGGCCTAGTGTAGTCACCAGGGTTATTAGAAGGGAAGGAGTGAGGCATGACAGATGCAGTAGGCATGTGATGACAGAAGTAGAGGGTTGAAGAGAGAAACTGAAAGATACTATGCTGCAGGTTTTAAAACTTGAGGGTGGTCCATGAGTTATGCAGATGGTCTATACAAGCTCTAAAAGGGAAAGAAGTGTTCTTCTCTTGAGTCTCCAGGGACACACAGCCCTGCTGAACCCCTGTAGGACTTCTGACTCCTGAAACATAGGAGAGTACATTTGCGTTGTTTTAAAAAGGCCCATAAATTGGTGGTGATTTGTTACAGCAGCCAAGGGAAACTAATATACTTTCCATGTGGTCATCCAGGGACCCAGTCTCCTTTTTTAAATTTTCTTTTTTGTTTGTTTTTTGCTCCCACCCCATGGGTTTCTCTACCAGGGATTGAACCCGTGCCCCCTGTCTTGGCAGCACGGAGTCTTAACCCCTGGTCTACTGGCGCAGTTCTCCAGTCTCCTTTCTTTTATGGCTCCACCAGACACCAGGCCCTTGCAGTCTGCTGCATTCAGCCAGTACATGGAGAAACAATGAAGGATGGTAGTGGGAGGTTTTTTTGCACCAGGGTGATAAGTGGCAAACGCAATTTCTATTCACATTCATTCCATTGTTTTCACTCATGCCAAGATGTCATACTGACTGAAATTCTCTTTTATACTTTATGATCACTTTTATCAGCCTGGCACTCTTCTTTATGTCATTATGCACTCCTGTCCATGCAGCTGCTCATGCTAGACATCTGGTAGTCATTTTTGATACCTCCATCTCGCCTCATCTCCTACTTTTAATCTGTTACTGAGTCCTAGTGATTCTGCTGCTGCTGCTGCTGCTAAATCGCCTCAGTCGTGTCCGACTGTGCGACCCCATAGACGGCAGCCCACCAGGCTCCCCCGTCCCTGGAATTCTCCAGGCAAGAATACTGGAGTGGGTTGCCATTTCCTTCTCCAATGCATGAAAGTGAAAAGTGAAAGTGAAGTCGCTCAGTCGTATCCGACTCGTAGCGACCCCATGGACTGCAGCCTCCCAGGCTCCTCCGTCTGTGGGATTTTCCAGGCAAGAGTACTGGAGTGGGGTGATTCTACCAAACCTCAAATCTATCACTTTACTTCATCTCCACTGCCACCATCCTCTTCCCAATACCCATAAGGCTACAGTCAGTGTAGCTGTGCATTTAGGAAGACGATGTAACTGCTTGGTGAGTAGGTAGTCTGCTTTTGCAGTAGATGCCAAATTGAGTAATCAGCTGCTGGTCATTGTTTTTTCATCATAGCCATAATTTGATATTGGATTTTAAATAACTTTAGCTTTTCAAAATGTTAAATATTGTAAGGGTAAGTCTTGGTGTTTTTCTTATTTTAAGGATGCATTTAAAGGTCTGTAGTGACCTCAAGCCCTTGAGATGAAGGCAAAAAAATAATGAGCAAATTAAAAAAAATACATTCATGCCTCTAATGGTAAATTAACTTGACTGATATGAGCCAGAAAGCCTGGGGTAGACATGAACAAATTCAAATAATTAAGTTCACGCTCTTTCTGAGAAATGATTTTGCCTTCATGTCTCAGCACTATTGATGAGCTATGTTGGGCCCATGAGCATCAGCCTTGCTTACCACTTTCTTCAGTGTATTGAGCAAGTTAACGCCCTGGGGAGCATTTGAGTAGATGCTGTGAGCCTTGAAATATTACTCTGCCACACTTTACCAGATGAGTTTGATCTGAATACCAGATGGTGGCCCCTCATTTGTATCTTCACAAATATGCGATTCTTTTATTTTTTTTTAAAGAAGAAATATACATCATACTGATCCCAGAAAAATATAAAAAGGATTGTACTTTTCTACAGTCTTGCCTCATCATTCTGTTTTAAATAAGTCATATTGCAACATTTGTTGTTCAGTTGCTTGGTAGTGTCTCTTTGCAACTCCATGGACTGCAGCATGCCGGGTTTCCCTGTCCTTCACTGTCTCCTGGAGTTTGCTCAAACTCATGTCCATTGAGTCAATGACAACCATGTATTACAACATATGTGTTTAATGTATATTTTAAGATTTTAAAACACTATTTTGAAATATTCCAATATTTTTCATGCTATAAAGTGACATGTGTTCATACCAAAACAAGTAGAAGGAATAGGTAAGAGTCCATCATACTGATTTAGAAAATATTAATTTGGTCTATATTCTTCTATAAATATATTGATATATCCTTCTCAAGAGCTCACCTTTTAAAGTATTCTTACCTGTACCCAAGATGCTATAGTGAAAAACCATTTTCTTCAGACTTTGTGATCTTCTTATCAAACACCTTCTTATCCACTTCATTATAGGATACTCCCGTGTACACAGTTCTTATGCTAGGTATCTGGTAGTCATTTTCGGTTCTTCCCTCTCTTTTACCTCCCACATCCAATCTGTTACCAAGTCCTATTGATTGTAACTATCTTTATCCAGTTTCTTTCATCTCTACTGCTATCACCTGCTTACTCGTCCATGCATGTCTTTCTTCCTGCCTAAAATACTTCCATTTCTCTGTATCCCTGCCCCTAGCTTTCCCAAGGCTACTTTCTTACTCACCATCACCTTCCTAATAACTGCTTGCCCTTTAGATTTCATTTCTCGGTATTGTTTCTTCCAGGAAGCCTTTTCTGATAATCGCATAGAGACTGCCTTCTGTATGCTCTGTTAGCACCGTATGCGTATCTCTGTCATACCACTTAACACCACAGTATTGCATTGTGTTTACTTATATACTCTTCGCTGTGTTCCTAATGCTTAAAAAATTCCTCCCCTTGCAGGATGGTCATACATTGTTGAATGGATAAATAAATAAAGTAGGAAATGAGGCTGAATGGTTAAATGGGATCAGTTTTGGCCTTTGAGAACTATATCGATTTTTGAGTAAAAGAGTGGTGCAGAAACACGTAGCTTTAGAACTGGCAGTATTATGGAGGTGAAAAGAAATGAGATAAACTAGAGAGTCCTGAGATTGTTGCTTGACCTCAGAGTGAAGTAATGAGGACATTGACTTTTGTTATTGGGAATAAGAAGGTATGAATGTGAGAATGCTCAAATCAATAGACAAAGGCTTGGTCCTGGTCACGGTGGGGTTAGATAATAGAAATAGAACTCTCAGGGTTCCATTCCAAATAACTGAGAGAGGAAATTTCAAGAGAAGAGGTGATGGTTACCAGCTGGAAGGACACTTTGAGGAAAAAATGTGGATGATCACTAAAGGTAGCCCTCTTCTTTCCTGCCACCTGCTCTTCAGTAATGAGGCCACTTGGTTGAACTCCTTCTGTTCTGGTTACATGTTGCGGTCAGCACAGCAGGTAGGGATTGAAAGTGTTCGTCACACAGTTTGAGAAAAAGAAACTAGAGACAGAATTAAAGGTTTAAAGATGGGACCGGGGGACTCAAGACCTCTTAGATCAAGAGCCCTGTTCCTCGGAGCCACATCACTTTTATTCAGTGTGTTGGCAAGCAGAAAGCATCTGTTGTGTTTCGATGAAATCAGCCTCCTGTGTCCCCAGTCATGTCTCCCATTTTATTGATTACTTCAAACTATATTTATTATTTTCTTGTACAAGGGGTTTCACCTAGCTGGAGGTCATAGACCCGCATATGCCTTGGGAAAACATCTTGGTGTGTGCACAAGCAGCGTTATGATCTTGTGCTTGACCCGGCGTTCCAAGGTCCACACTACATTTTTCCCTAGCTTAGCCGGGCATACTGACCCCAACTAATCAGCCCGATGTACTTTTACTTGGGTTATGCTCTATTGCTATATTTTGCTTTTATTCTTTTCCCACGGTGATTTTCTCATGGCTTAGCCAGAGCAACAGGTGGCTGACTATTAACCCCTACAGTTACACAAACTTTTTCCCAGGGGGAGGGGAATCTCACTGTCCCTCTGGGTAGTATATTTATTCTCCCAAGGGCTGCTTTATGTTTTTCTTAGTTAGTATTTTAACACAGACTAGTTTTAAAAGTAATATAAGGAAAAGCACACAACATAATCTGTCATCCAAAAGTTGGAAAACAGAGGCAGGAGGTTAATTCCTGGTGTTTGCAAATACTGAGGAAACACTCCTGAACAACATATGTACTTGTATGTAGGTCATGCAATGGATCATAATAATAAACAATAGCATTTTTAGCAAAAAGGAAAAAAGATGTCAACATAAAACCATAATTAATGAGCAAGTATTTAAAACTGGCTTACTATATTCAATGTATTACTGTATTCAAACAATATATTGAATGTATAATTATATATCAATATATTACTATTGTGTGGGATCAGATCAGATCAGATCAGTCACAGCCATGTCCAACTCTTTGCGACCCCATGAATCGCAGCACGCCAGGCCTCCCTGTCCATCACCAACTCCCGGAGTTCACTCAGACTCACGTCCATCCAGTCAGTGATGCATCCAGCCATCTCATCCTCTGTCGTCCCTTCTCCTCCTGCCCCAATCCCTCCCAGCATCAGAGTCTTTTCCAATGAGTCAACTCTTCGCATGAGGTGGTCAAAGTACTGGAGTTTCAGCTTTAGCATCATTCCCTCCAAAGAAATCCCAGGGCTAATCTCCTTCAGAATGGACTTGTTGGATCTCCTTGCAGTCCAAGGGACTCTCAAGAGTCTTCTCCAACACCACAGTTCAAAAGCATCATGTGTGTGTAAAGAGTATTGTGTAGTGTATGTGTAAGGAGTATAAAGAGTAATCTTTGCTCTCATGGAGCTTATACAGATGAGGAAGTAAGTTGTAGTTTTGTGGAAGTATAAATAAAAATATGACAGTAACTAATTTAATGTGTAATTGTATGATTAATTAAGGCTTTGGGTTTTAGGTAGCAAATCAACTCAAGGAAAATTAAGCAAAAAAAGGGAATTTATAATGAGGAGACAAGACTATATCACAAGAGCAGGAATGCATCAAGGACTCTGAAAAAAAGCTGGAAATATTGGAAAGCCATTAGCTCCTTTCTGTTTTCTAGCCCCTCACCCCTCAACTGACTCATTTCCTAAGGTGCTCCAAAGTGCCTATATTGGCATGTGGCAGACTGGCTATTTGATTCCAAATCAGATTTTCAGCTGAAGAAATCTGATTGTGTTAATTGGATTGAGTATCCATCCTCAGTCCCACCAACTATTATGTGTAGTAGAAATAGAGCTGTCAAGGTTCAGAGACAATTTCAGAGAAGATGCCCATTATACTGAAAATATTTTGTTTAGGAGTATCTATCCTTATTTTTACCACCAGTCGGTGTGGCTGAACTATTAGATTCCAAATGGATAACAGGTCCAGGGTTGGAAAAATAATGAGGACTTGTCATGGTGACCCATGATTTGGTCAGAATTTCTGTTTGGTGCTGTGCAAATTTTTTTCTATCGAACGGATGTTTGCACATACATTAATCACATCTGCTCTTGGTGGGAATGTCACTCTGCTGTCTGTCATGCTTTTCTTCCCTGTATTTCAAAGGAGTGTAGGATTCCATCTTCGTTACCAAATTAACTTTTATTAAGTATAGCAGAGACAGCCTCAGCATTGAGGACAGGTCTGTAAATGCTCAGGAGAGCACAGAATTTTTATTACTTATGCATGGTTCTCTCTTCAAGTTTTACATTATTTGCATTCTCCCTATCTTCAGTTTCTGTTAATGTGATGCCTTGGTAGGAAAGTATATGAAAACTGTGGTTCTTTCAAAATGCCTTCTAATGTGCCATGGGACTAAGTGGACTCAATGGCAGAATAGTGCCGGAGATGGAGTTTCATTATAGTTCAGATGGCTTGAACGGAATGCTGAGAAGATCTTGGATGGCTATTAAAATTGTCCTTGACATGATCTTGATAAGGAGGTAATGGGTGTGATGGCATTTGTTTAAGTTTCCTTTTGAGGATTCGTTTACTTGATGTTAGTTCCTTAACCTTTTCACTAGTTTATTACTTAAATACATACAGCCAAACTTTTTATCAAGAGAGTCTATAAGGAGTACTGAGTATGGTTTCATGTAGGACATGTAGGTATAATGATTCTTTAGTATTACCTTAGAAAATGGAAAGGCCCTAGGAAAAATTAAAATCAAAATTAAATATGAAAATAAAAATTTTTTAAATTTTAAAGAAACTTCAAATAGGGAACTTAAAAAATAAAGTGGACTTTTATGTCTATATGTTCAGAAATAAAGTCAAGCTATTCTTTTTTCATCTTTAAATTAACTTTCAAATGGGTGAAAAGCTGTTAACTACAGGGTTTGAAAGTAATTGGAGAATGTAATATGAAAAACACTTTACATTATTAAAGTCCAGGAATGTATATTGCATACAACATATTTGTTTCCAGGTAGAATGCTTATTCATTCATTCATTTTTGGCCTGGCCATGGAGTTCCAGATACTTATGATCTCATGCTAGGAAAATGAAAGAAATGGAATTACAATGAGATTTCTAGAGTAAGAAAGTGTTTCTTCTTCACTGTGGGTCAGGTGAGTGAAACTGATGGGTCCTGAGCTGAGACTTTGATATAAAAGTAAGACCTCAATTTACTATAGCTTTAATGGCTTTTTTTCTGGGGGCTGATGTCGATGTAAGTGGTATAGCATGTGACTTGTCTGCTTCTCAAATCAGTGGGGAGACTCGAAGAAGCGGAAGGAGCAGTTGATTAATCTGGTTCCATG